>NC_140395.1:11747500-14565008 GCF_056956725.1 Heliconius melpomene rosina
AAATGCGATAGAGAACGCACAGCGAGGAGACGTCTCTACGCAGAGCCAAAGTGTCAAGCCTTTCACAGCTTACTGGGTCCTTAATGATTCGAACAGCTCTACGTTGTATGCGATCAAATGGGTCAAGCTGATACTGGGGTGCACCAGCCCAGAGATGAGAACAGTACTCCATATGTGGCCGAACCTGAGCCCTATATAGGGCCAATCGGTGTTTTGGCGTGAAGTACCGTCTCGCTCTATTTATGACCCCCAATTTCTTCGAGGCCAACTTGGCCTTGCTTTCCAGATGATCACGATACTGACAGTCACTCGAAACATTAAGGCCCAATATGCTGATACTGGTTGCGGCTGAAAGGAGAGTGTTCTGAAAGACTGGCGATACGATAAATGGGATTTTTTTAGTGGTTAACGCGCAAACCTGTGTCTTCAGGGGGTTAAATTGTACCAGGTTCTTTTCACCCCATGAAGAGACATTCTCGAGGGATGTCCAACAGAAGACACAAGTTTATTTCGGCACTGTTCAGCGTTTTCCCGAGAAAGACTTGCGCGGCCGGAGTAAACAGCGTCCACCGTGCTGTCATCTGCATAGCAATGAATACTAGAATCTTCCAGCATGTCATTGATATGCAGAAGAAACAGCGTGGGGGACAGCACGCAGCCTTGGGAAACGCCTGCGTTCACGGGCATATGATTGGAGCAAAAACCGTCGACAGCGACCTTGATGCTACGCCCAGTGAGAAAGCTGGCGATCCACCTGCATAAGTTCTCGGGAAGCCCATAGGATGGAAGTTTAGCAAGGAGCGCCCTATGCCACACTCGATCAAAGGCCTTCGCCATGTCCAAACTAACTAACTACTTATAAGTAAAATGTTTAATTTTTAGTTTTTAGTGTAAATGCGATAGGTTGTGGGTTCGGTTTCCACTCGAGGAAATGAAATATTTAATATTGAAAATATTTCCCCGCTCTAGAAGCGAGGTAAAGCGCAGCATTGATACTCGCCAAATTTATGAGAAAGTTGTACATTTTTTGAAGACTACTAGACTTTTTGAAGATAAATTATTAAGTTAATTACAATTGTCAACCACAGTTTTAAAAAATTCTAGTCAAGTAATAAAATTTTTACTTTAGTACAAAAAGATATTTTAAAGTCAGTAGGTTACAGCGAAATCGTTCTACCAGCACCATCACGTACGAGCCGATCGCGATAACAATTCCAATGAACGATTATCGTTTTTTTACAAACGTCCTTGATACAAGCTCGGAAACGTATATTTCGAAGGATCCCACGTAGCCACAATAAAATGGATTATTTAGCTAGAAAATGAGTTTTCAGTATAATTTCGGTCCCATTTTTTTTCTATGTAATGTTATATATATATTAAATTAGAAAAGATGAGTTATATGTTTTGGTAGATTTTTACACGAATGCAAACTTTTAAAATAAATTTTGCTTTTTTAACTTGTTTAAAACATTATATTTATTTTATTTATCTTTCTATAATAACAAAAAAAAATGTATTCATAAAAGATTTTGAATATATATAGATTTTGTGGATAAAATAAAAATATGAATAATTATAGGAACGCAATACATAATATAAAGTGACAAGTGATAGTTTTCATAATCATATTTATATTAAAACAAACTAACTAACATGCAAATGAAGTAAACATGATTCTAACGTTAGCTTTAAGTTTTAGCCGCAATAAGAGTTAACCCGGCGTCGATCGTAAACGCCATTATGGTAAATTACTTTCGTTTCTTTATTATACGATCAAATTTAATGGCTAATGTCCTGCTAATGGATGGAAGCACCAAAGAGCCCTCTTAGCTTTTTTGAGAATACTTCCCACCCATAATGTAATTTTGGTTTCCCGACGGGATCGCTAAAGTGACACTGGCTTAAGATTTAAAATGGTTTTATTACAAGTAATTTTGTGTTAGCATTAGGGTTCAGAATGTCGATTATCTTGATACTAGCCAGTAGGAGCGTTACGCAAAAGTCACCTTCTGTTCTCAGTTGATATTTACGTTTTTATATATTTTCGTTGTCTTGTATATTTTAACAAAACTTGTAGTTCTTAGGACGAACTATTAGTAGTTCGTCCTAAGAACTAGCCTTAGGGCTATCGTGGCGTAAGTAAATGACAACAAATGTGATGTCTGTCGGTTCGACACCCATTCGAGGGAATCACATATTTACATTTCACAAAGGAACGGATTGTCTTAACTAGCGCAAGTAGATTCTCCCTATCTTATAAGGGATAGAAATGTGAATAAGGTTCCTAGAAAATTCTCCTAAATAAAGTGGAGAACGCAGTGTTTGTGCCCACCCTGCAACACGCAGAAACTAATAATAATAAATAAATATGGCTCTATGATCTGTTAATTAAAGAGAAAATGTTCTACCTCCATCAATCACAGTGCAGCGGAGAATTCTCAGGAGTACTCAGTAAAAGTTAGGAAATTATAAGCGATATTTGATTTGAATTCCAACAACGTATAACAATGTTTTGTCCCTACCAAGAATCTGTCGAGGTTTTGCGGTAAATTTATTTACCTACTTCCGTCGCACCGAGTTTTATATGAACAATACTAACTTTGTTCAAGTTGT
The DNA here is from genome assembly GCF_056956725.1 of Heliconius melpomene rosina. Taxonomy (NCBI): domain Eukaryota; kingdom Metazoa; phylum Arthropoda; class Insecta; order Lepidoptera; family Nymphalidae; genus Heliconius; species Heliconius melpomene. The sequence goes on from NC_140395.1 coordinate 11,750,117, forward strand.
TTAATTTGTATTGCCAAATTCAATTATTTGATTTTTCGATTAAATTCTTTTATGTTGATATTTGTTGTTAATTAATTATATTAGGAAATATTTTATTATTTATACACAAAATATGATAAAAAGTTCAATATATGTATTTATGTTAAGACGGGAAAAATGGAGAATGTTCCTCATGTCAGAAAAGCTGTGTGTCCTCCGAGTACGTTACAGAGTAGGCAGATTGCCTGGAAACCTAGTGTTAAGACACTGTGTTCCCGACACAGATACTTCCGTTCCCGATTTTCCATCGAATTCTGGAAGCATTGCGTGTTGAGTGGCAGAACTCAACGCCTCGCTTTCCCAACCAGATCGAGAAAATGAAAATATTAAATACTTGAGTGGGAATCGAACCGACAACTTGCCACATTTACAGTCGGACCGGCCCTACGCCACGACTAGCAACCTCAACCCTCGGTTATCTATATATATAAAAGGACTTGTCCTCACTGACTGAGGTAAGACGCACGCACAGCCGTAACCGCTGATGGTAGAAACGCGAAATTTGGACAGATGTTTACTTTCGTAATCTGGACATCCACTAAGAAGGGATTTTGAAAAATTTTAACCCTAAAGGGGTGTAATAGGGGTTCAAAGTTTGTATGGAAAAAAAATTAAATCGACACCGATTTTTATAAAATTTGAAATTTAGATTTTTAAAAGTATTTAATTGAACACGTGTTTCATCGTTTTCTAGAATCCTTCCCCTAAGGGTGCAAATAAGGGGTTGAAAGTTTGTGTAGAATTTTTTTAAATTGGCACAAATTTTTATAAAATTTGAAATTCAGACTCTTAAAAGTATTTAATTGAACACATGTTTCATGGTTGTCTAGAATTCTTCCCCTAAGGGTGCAAATAAGGGGTTGAAAGTTTGTATGGAAAAATCTTTAAATCGCCACCGATTTTTATAAAATTTGAAATTTAGACTCTTAAAAATATTTTATTGAACACATGTTTCGTGGTTTATTAGAATTCACCCCTAATTACGCAAGCGAAGCTGCGCGCGTCCGCTAGTTATATATAAAATTTTACCCGTAAAATATGAACCAAAAGTTATTTTGCAATATTAATTAGTAAGTAATATAGACAAATTATAATAAGTCAATAAAATAGATTTCAAATTAAATTTATTATTATCGAAAATTATATTTACTTAGCTGCCTAAAGTTTATACAGGCTTGTAGGGAAACTCGTATACGGAACATATTTAATACAAATATTTGTCTAGGTCCATTATTTTGACTCCGAGCCTGAGGGGTTTTAAGAAGTTAACTTTAGGATATGGGATGCTGTAAATATAAATGAAAACTTAGACAGAATTTTTGCTCGTTTTATATGAAAGGCTACGTTCATTTTTAAATATAAAAAAGTGGTCAAGAGCGAGTGGGATTTGAACCAAGGGTTTCGTAATAATTTCATCATTGCAAGTCAATGGGAAGTGGGTATCACTTATTAAAGTGGATGAACTTATTTTAAAATGTTGTACAAAATAAATTAGAGAATATATAACTTTGTATTGGTATCTTTTAATGTCTTCGTTTCTTCTTTTGATATATGGATCGCAATAAAAACTATTTTTCAATACTGATTTTTTTAAACTTTTTTTTGCTTATTTACAAGAAATCATTATCATTAAGTTTTAGCTACTATTAATATTACTATAAAATTATAAATCTTGTTTATGTATGACATAAGAAGATAAAAGCAAAAAAATGCCACATTTATTTTGTGAGCAGAATAGGGAAAAATTTAAATATGAGTTTACCCTAATGTCGTCAACCGCTATCTTATTATTTACGAGGTCATTTACATACACTATGTTATTTATACTAACGTTAAATAAGAACTAAATCTTAGACGCCCGCGAAGAAGCTGTTATCTTAATATTACTTCAGGCCATGAATAAATATCATAGCAATAGCAATCTATGAGAATTTCCATCGTTATATTCAAAATTTTTATTGGAATTTTAAAACGAAACTATACTTATCTATTGATTAGCTTCACGCTGTATTCCGCATGTAGCAGGGTAGGCTGAGGGTGTCTAGTGTTGAGATTCTCCGCTTCCCATTTTTCCTTTCAATTCTGACAGCATTGTGTGTTGAGTGGTGGAAATCAACGCCGCGCTTTCCTTTGACACCAGAGCGAAGAAATGAAAATATCAAATATTTCATTTCCTCGAGTGGGAATCGAACTCACAACCTACCACACTTGTGCCTCACCGCCATGACCGCCCTCAAACTGAATTATACTTATCGGGTACAAATAAATCAGATAATAAAATCCCCTCGGTGCTTCATAAAAGTCGCAAACCTCTTGAACACAGGTCACAAGTATGAAGTCATAAAAGACACGCCTATATTAAGTTATAAAACTTTTTCTTTACTACTTCTATTCTTTATGTTCTGTCCAAAATATTGTGTAAAAGTGTTTTCATACAAAATATTTTTTGAAACGTCTTTTATAAATACACCTATCCCTCGATTTACACGGTACTTTTTTACACGTTTTCGCTTTTACACGGTTTTCCAAATAAGTTTTTTTTTTGTTTTTATCGCACTCGTATAAATCGCTGCTTGGCTCAATATGAAGAAGTTTACAAAGATCTTACAAAAAATTCGAAGCAATTGTTAATAATCGATTTTATTACCATCTCTCATAATGTAAATATTTCTGCTTCAAACATCGAATCGGCACAAATAACTTCGAGTGATGAAAGTGAATTCAAACCTTCAATTCCGAAAAAAAGAATGAGAGCAATTTCTGACAATGATGAATGAAAATAAAACACCTTTGGTTTTATTTTTGTTCTTCTGTTTAATGTATTGTAATTAAATAAAAAAACAGTGTTTGCGTAATGTATTACTTATTTTAACCTGTCAATGCACGAATGCATTTTTTTCAATATTTTTAGGTGTATGCACCTAAAAAAATCACAACTGTTAAATATCAACATTATGCATTTTCTACAAGCTTTTCGATTTTCACGGTTTTGACTTGAAAATTTTTAATTTTCGATTTACACGGTTTTCTCAGGAACGTATCTACCGTGTAAATCGGGGGATAGGTGTATTGTATTATCTTATAGTATTTTTATATAAAAATAGCTTTACCGTCCCGTCGTTCGTTGTCGTTCATGATCTCGAGTAGAAATCGAACCCACAACCTTTCATGTTATTTATTAATGAAATAGCTAAATTATTTTTCTGTACAAAAGGCAGAGATAAGTTATTATTCTTTTTACCAGATCAAGGAAATGAAAATAATGAATTCCCCCGAGCGGGAATCGAACTCACAGTCGTTGTTTTTCCAGTCACATGCTATCGCTATAGCGACCATAACGATGCTTATTAGTATAAAAGAATAGTTTTTTTTTAACATTTTCTAAACAATGTAATCACGGGCATCACTGACAGAATAATTCGTAGTAAATCTTAAGTAAATAATATGGCGTGCACAAACTTGATTTTCTCCATTTATTCGGAGAAATAGTCTTTACTTATTATATTATATCGTTTGTTTCGAGGCACAGAACAACCTTTTAATGCACAATTGAATTTCCTGAAGGGATTTTATGGAATGAATAAAAGGGTAAACTTTTTTATTGTGGAACTGTAGTCTACGAAATATATTTGAATGTATTCAAGTAGCGTTTCTTTTTTGTTTTAATAATATAAGTTTTTTTGAGGCCAGTTTTGGTGCAAGGGCACAAATGTGTGATTGTAAATACGACAGGTTATGGGTTCGATTCCTATTGGAGGAAAAGAAATGTTTAATATTTTCATTTCTTAGCTGTGGTATGGAGGCAAATCGGCGCTGAGTTCTGCTACTCAACACTCAATGCTTCCAGAATTTGGTGGAAAATGGGGAACGTAGTGTCTTAACACTAGAGTTCTTCTGCCTACCCTTCTTTTCCCCTGCCTGCTGTGTGCGACATACAACGTGATGCTAAACAATAATTATAATTTAATTATTATCTATTTTATAAGGACATCTTCAAAAAATATACAAAAATCACTATAACAAAAGACAAAGCCAGTAAGAAGCTTAATTAGAAAATAAAATAATTTAGCAACAAAAAAACAGCTTACAATCGTAAGAAATAATTACGGTAATCATTTTTTAAGGGCACCCTATATAAAGACTTTTAATTAAGAGTTAACAGAAACTTATAAAGCTCCGTCTGTAGTGGCGTGGGAGGATACACTGTAATCTTTTCATTAAAGACGACGCTCAGTGGGAAATAAATTGCAAATAGAAAAAAAAGTATTAGCTACGACAATATTTAGAGATTACTTTAATTAGTAAGTTGAGATATTTTTGATTCAATTAAAGAAAAAAGGTTTAAACATTAGATAAGAATTTATCTTTTACGTGTTGGTTTATTTCGATCATTTATTCGAACGAAAACGATTTTAAGCTTTAGTGTACGTACAGTTCATTCAACAGTTTCTATTTTCAATTTCAATATATGAGAGAAATTAAAGTATGTAGTGTCTTAACACTAGGTTTTCCCTATCTAGGCGACATAAAGGGTGAATATGAAAAAGAAGTGTTCAAAATAAAGCGACAGCTAGTTTTAAGCAGCTGCATTTCTTATACAAAATATTTGTATTATATAAGTCTATAACTATTCCAGTCAAGCCAAATAAAATTAATTATTTACTTTAACTAGAACTGGAACATAAATGATTTTGAATATATATATATATATATATATATATATATATATATATATATATATATATATATATAGATTTTGTGAATAAAATAAAAATACAAATAATTATAGGAACGCAATACATAATATAAAGTGACAAGTGATAGTTTTCATAATCATATTTATATTAAAACAAACTAACTAACATGCAAATGAAGTAAACATGATTCTAACGTTAGCTTTAAGTTTTAGCCGCAATAAGTGTTAACCCGGCGTCGATCGTAAACGCCATTACGTTAAATTACTTTCGTTTCTTTATTATACGATCAAATTTAATGGCTAATGTCCTGCTAATGGATGGAAGCACCAAAGAGGCCTCTTAGCTTTTTTGAGAATACTTCCCACCCATAATGTAATTTTGGTTTCCCGACGGGATCGCTAAAGTGACACTGGCTTAAGATTTAAAATGGTTTTATTACAAGTAATTTTGTGTTAGCATTATGGTTCAGAATGTCGATTATCTTGATACTAGCCAGTAGGAGCGTTACGCAAAAGTCACCTTCTGTTCTCAGATGATATTTGCGTTTTTATATATTTTCGTTATCTTGTATATTTTAACAAAAGTCATTGTAGTTCTTAGATCGAACTACTAAGGCTATCGTGGCGGGAGTAAATGACAACAAACGCGATTTCTGTCGGTTCGACACCCAGTAGAGGGAATCAAATATTTGCATTTCACGAAGGAACGGATTGTCTTAACTAGCACAAGTAGATTCTCCCTTTCTTATAAGGGATAGAAATGTGAATAAGGTTCCTAGAAAATTCTCCTAAATAAAGTGGAGAACGCAGTGTTTGTGCCCACCCTGCAACACGCAGAAACTAATAATAATAAATAAATATGGCTCTATGATCTGTTAATTAAAGAGAAAATGTTCTACCTCCATCAATCACAGTGCAGCGGAGAATTCTCAGGAGTACTCAGTAAAAGTTAGGAAATTATAAGCGATATTTGATTTGAATTCCAACAACGTATAACAATGTTTTGTCCCTACCAAGAATCTGTTGAGGTTTTGCGGTAAATTTATTTACCTACTTCCGTCGCAACGAGTTTTATATGAACAATACTAACTTTGTTCAAGTTGTTTAATTTGTATTACCAAATTCAATTATTTGGTTTTTCGATTAAATTCTTCTGTGTTTTTATTTGTTGTTAATTAATTATATTAGAGAATTTTAATTACTTACAATATTTTATACATGTTTCTTATTTTATATTCTTTTCGTAGATTTATTCATTTACGATAGGATATTTTTTTGATAAAAATGAAGATAATGTGTGTGACCTCCTAAGCAGAGTAGGTAGATGGAGTTTGGAAACCTAGTGTTAGGACATTGAGTTCCCATTAAGATACTTCCGTTCCCGATTTTCCATCGAATTCTGGAAGCATTGTGTGTTGAGTGACTCAACCCTCGTTTATTATAAATAAAATTTTACCCGTAAAATATGAACCAAAAGTCATTATGAAATATTAATTAGTAATATAGACAAATTATAATAAGTCAATAAAATAGATTTCAAATTTAATTTATTACTATCGAAAATTATATTTACTTAGCTGCCTAAAGTTTATATAGGCTTATAGGAAAACTCGTATCGTATACGGAACATATTTAATACAAATATTTATCTAGGTCCATTATTATGACTCCGAGCCTGAGGGGCTTTAAGAAGTTAACTTTAGGATATGGGATGTTGTAAATATAAATGAAAACTTAGACAGAATTTTAGCTCGTTTTATATGAAAGACTACGTTCATTATGTTTAAAAAAGTGGTCAAGTGCGAGTGGGATTTGAACCAAGGGTTTCGTAATAATTTCATCATTGCAAGTCAATGGGAAGTGGGTACCACTTATTAAAGTAGATGAACTTATTTTAAAATGTTGTACAAAATAAATTAGATAATATATAACTTTGTATTGATATCTTTTAATGTCTTCGTTTCTTCTTTTGATATATGGATCGCAATAAAAACTATTTTTTAATATTGTTTTTTTTTTAATTTGTTTTTGCTTATTTACAAGAAATCATTATCATTAAGTTTTAGCTACTATTAATATTACTATAAAATTATAAATCTTGTATATTGTATGATATAAGAAGATAAAAGCAAAAAATGCCGCATTTATTTTGTGAACAGAATAGGGAAAAAATTAAATATGTATTTACCCTAAAGTCGTCAACCGCTATCTTATTATTTACGAGGTCATTTACATACACTATGTTATTTATACTAACGTTAAATAAGAACTAAATCTTAGACGCCCGCGAAGAAGCCGTTATCTTAATATTACTTCAGGCCATGAATAAATATCATAGCAATAGCAATCTATGAGAATTTCCATCGTTATATTCAAAATTTTTATTGGAATTTTAAAACGAAACTATACTTATCTATTGATCAGCTTCACGCTGTATTCCGCATGTAGCAGGGTAGGCTGAGGGTGTCTAGTGTTAAGATTCTCCGCTTCCCATTTTTCCTTTCAATTCTGGCAGCATTGTGTGTTGAGTGGTGGAAATCAACGCCGCGCTTTCCTTTGACACCAGAGCGAAGAAATGAAAATATCAAATATTTCATTTCCTCGAGTGGGAATCGAACTCACAACCTACCACACTTGTGCCTCACCGCCATGACCGCCCTCAAACTGAATTATACTTATCGGGTACAAATAAATCAGACAATAAAATTCCCTCGGTGCTTCATAAAAGTCGCAAACCTCTTGAACACAGGTCACAAGTACGAAGTCATAAAAAACACGCCTATATTAAGTTATAAAACTTTTTCTTTACTACTTCTATTCTTTATGTTCTGTCCAAAATATTGTGTAAAAGTGTTTTCATACAAAATATTTTTTGAAACGTCTTTTATAAATACACCTATCCCTCGATTTACACGGTACTTTTTTACACGTTTTCGCTTTTACACGGTTTTCCAAATAAGTTTTTTTTTTGTTTTTATCGCACTCGTATAAATCGCTGCTTGGCTCAATATGAAGAAGTTTACAAAGATCTTACAAAAAATTCGAAGCAATTGTTAATAATCGATTTTATTACCATCTCTCATAATGTAAATATTTCTGCTTCAAACATCGAATCGGCACAAATAACTTCGAGTGATGAAAGTGAATTCAAACCTTCAATTCCGAAAAAAAGAATGAGAGCAATTTCTGACAATGATGAATGAAAATAAAACACCTTTGGTTTTATTTTTGTTCTTCTGTTTAATGTATTGTAATTAAATAAAAAAACAGTGTTTGCGTAATGTATTACTTATTTTAACCTGTCAATGCACGAATGCATTTTTTTCAATATTTTTAGGTGTATGCACCTAAAAAAATCACAACTGTTAAATATCAACATTATGCATTTTCTACAAGCTTTTCGATTTTCACGGTTTTGACTTGAAAATTTTTAATTTTCGATTTACACGGTTTTCTCAGGAACGTATCTACCGTGTAAATCGGGGGATAGGTGTATTGTATTATCTTATAGTATTTTTATATAAAAATAGCTTTACCGTCCCGTCGTTCGTTGTCGTTCATGATCTCGAGTAGAAATCGAACCCACAACCTTTCATGTTATTTATTAATGAAATAGCTAAATTATTTTTCTGTACAAAAGGCAGAGATAAGTTATTATTCTTTTTACCAGATCGAGGAAATGAAAATAATGAATTCCCCCGAGCGGGAATCGAACTCACAGTCGTTGTTTTTCCAGTCACATGCTATCGCTATAGCGACCATAACGATGCTTATTAGTATAAAAGAATAGTTTTTTTTTAACATTTTCTAAACAATGTAATCACGGGCATCACTGACAGAGAATAATTCGTAGTAAATCTCAAGTAAATAATATGGCGTGCACAAACTTGATTTTCTCCATTTATTCGGAGAAATAGTCTTTACTTATTATATTATATCGTTTGTTTCGAGGCACAGAACAATATTTCATGCACAATTGAATTTCCTGAAGGGATTTTATGGAATGAATAAAAGGGTAAACTTTTTTATTGTAGAACTGTGTAGTCTACGAAATATATTTGAATGTATTCAAGTAGTATTTCTTTTTTGTTTATAAGTTTTTTTTTGAGGCCAGTTTTGGTGCAAGGGCAAAAATGTGTGACTGTAAACACGATAGGTTATAGGTTTGATCCTTATTGGAGGAAAATAAATATTTAATATTTTCATTTCTTCATTGTGGTATGGAGGCAAAGCGCGCCGTTGAGTTCCGCTACTCGACACGGAAAATGGTGAACGCAGTGTCTTAACACTAAATTTCCTCTGCCTACTCTTGCTGTGTGCGGCAAGGGAAAAGGACAACGTGGCTCTAAAAAATAACTAAACTTAATTATTATCTATTTTATAAGGACATCTTCAAAAAAATATACAAAAATCACTATAACAAAAGACAAAGCCAGTAAGAAGCTTAATTAGAAAATAAAATAATTTAGCAACAAAAAAGCAGCTTACAATCGTAAGAAATAATTACGGTAATCATTTTTTAAGGGCACCCTATATAAAGACTTCTAATTAAGAGTTAACAGAAACTTATAAAGCTCCGTCTGTAGTGGCGTGGGAGGACACGCTGTAATCTTTTCATTAAAGACGACGCTCAGTGGGAAATAAATTGCAAATAGAAAAAAAATATTAGCTACGACAATATTTAGAGATTACTTTAATTAGTAAGTTGAGATATTTTTGATTTAATTAAAGACTAAAGGTTCTATATCTTTATATTTTAAATAAGAATTTATCTTTTACATGTTTGTTTATTTTGATCATTTATTCGAACGAAAACGAATTTAATTTCTAAATATTTATTTCAATATAGTTTTTTAAGCGCTTTAGGGTACGTACATACAACAGTTGCTAATTTCAATTTCAATATATGAGAGAAAATGGAGAATGTAGTGTCTTGTAGGTTTTCTCTATCTAAGCGGCATAAAGGGTGGATATGAAAAAAGAAGTGTTCAAAATAAAACGACAGCTAGTTTTAGGCAGCTACGTTTCATATACAAAATATTTGTATTATATAAGTCTATAACTATGCCAGTCAAGCCATATAAAATGAATTATTTACTTTAGCACTAACTAGAACTGGAACTCTTTTAAATTAATTTTCATTTATCTTAATGTGTGAATTATGTCGGTCATTAAATTGCAAAAGACTTTACGCTGTCGTCAAAGCCGGCGTTGTCGATAATTTGATGCTATAGAAACTCATAGAGCCCGCCATTTAAAAGAATATTTGAATTTTAAAAGTAACATATACAAGTATATGTCAATTCTAATTAGAATCTTTCTTAAGCAGAGAGAATAAATAATAAAAATTAAATTGTATAATTTGTCTGAGGATGGTATCCTCAACCACCGTGCTTACAGGCGATGGCGGCTTATGGCGCCATGATAAGGTCTTTTCCCCTTTATCTCCTCATTATCTTATAACGAATATTTTAGCTGTATCTTTAGCAATTAATTATTTCTTTCATATTCGGAAGTTCCCATCTTAATTTTTTATATACGTATATATACTTCCATGAAAAATGCATGACAGACCAAATAACTTTTGTTTCATTATTATTTATAGTTTAAGATCGTGGAACGGTAGTAGGTTAGCCCCTACGGCTCTACATCAAGTGTGTCAGTCTAATATAAATTATAGGCACAGCCCTATAACTCTTGGCTATATAACAACAAAAAGAGTGAATGAAACAATTTTTCTCCGTCTAATAGTGTCAAGATGTGCTTGTTTAAACAGACAAATAATTTCTATTAATAATATTTTATTCATTTTAAATATTTTTTCCGCCGAAATCTGGAGGCATTGCTTGTTGATTGACGGAAGTCAACGAGCTTTACCTGAAATTAAAATAATAAATATTTAATTTCTTTGAGGTGAAATCGAATCCACAACCAATCGTGTTTACAGTCATACGCTAGTGCCCCTGCGCCACTACTGGCCTCTATAGGTAGACAGCTAGTTTTCATATATATAGGTTACAATTTCTTTATTTCATCACGTTTTATTTGACAATGCAGTAACACCTTTGTGAAACACTTGGCATAGTAGGTATGTCCTTTGTCTACGTACGAACAATTTGTGTTTTCGATACAAATAGGGGCTGAGTTGCCTAAAGGAACATAGGAAACTAAGTTCTCTTAGCTACCTTTCCAATTTAGAAAATTTGCTTGTTCTTACAAGGATTTCGAAATTTTCTTATGTTATTTTGCTAACCTATATCGCAGCAGGGTAGGCAGATGGAACCTAGTGTTAAGCCATTCCTCACTTTCCGCCAAATTTTCAATTTGAATGGCGGAACTAAACGCCGGTTAGGTTCCCTTTGCCTACCCTGTCGTGCGCGGGATAGAGCTTAAAGCTGATTTAATTTAATTTGATTTATTATATCACTTAGTACGTTACACGAAGTAAACTAATCACAACTAGTACACATTTAGTATGTAGAAGGACGTGACGTGGACGTGTTCGTGTCACGTCTAGTTGGATAGTTGATATAGTAATGTGTTTTCAAATTAAATTTAGATTACTCATGCAACCAGTTGAGCAACAAGTTTGGTAAGGAATGGAAGCAATGTGGAAGAAAATGTTAGCTATTTATACTATACTAGATTTTATTCACGGATTTGCCTGCGTAGTCAATTGAAATTAAAAGTTATGTATGAACTTATTAAATATGAACTAAGTATATATATTAGTTAGAAATATATAACTTATGAAATATGAATTATTATCTATTAAAAATTTTTTGTACGTTTTCTACAAAAGTATCTTTCTTTAAAAAGATCATATAAATACATGCTTAAATACAACGATGTTTTGCGTTTCCTATATAAACGATTGGTTACACAGTTTTAAGGCGCTAAACTCGAAGCAAAGTATAAAATAAGATGAATATAACAGCGTTTGCCACCACCGACTAATTTTATTAGTTTATGCCGAGAGGGCAGACTCTACGGAAATTAATTTTGCAACGTATAAACCTATCCACTAGCTCATTGGAAAACTTGCAAAAAATAGTTTAAGATTACTCAAATGGATCTTGTAACAAAATTGTAAGATTTTTTGAAATAGGTTCAATATTTGTTTCAATTAGCGACTTTTTAAGTAATTTAATTTTAGCATTTCTTTATATTGAGCACTGTATGATTTTATATCAATACTTAGTGTTAGTGCACCAATGTTAGAATAAACTTAAAATTTACGTCTCCTTCTTCGCCACTTAACATGCATGGGTTTCCTCTGCACATGCTTTGCAAGAAACGTCTTTATGAAAGCATAAAATATTATTTATTTATAACATTGATTATAACAATACTTTGGTGTTTTGTTTTTAGGGTCCCGTATTCATAAGGTAAAACGGGAACTTAATTTTAAGACTTTACTGTCTATTCAAAAAAAGAGAACCAGTACATACTAAAAAAGATAATAAAATAAATATTTGAAAGGACATAATATAACAAACGTTATTTTTGTGCTCGTATTTTGTAGATAGTAGTACAGAACCCTTCGGGCATGCGTGCAATTCGCACTTGGCTGTTTTTCTACCACAGATTCAATTATCATCCATAACCTAAAGTTTGATATACGATACTTATAAAGCTCTCTATCTATGTATTACTACATATTTTCACGAATTCTACTACTAGGAACACTGCTGGGTGGTAAATACGTTTGTGTTAGATCGATATTACTGCATATTTAAAATGCTCCCGTAAAGAAAGCTGTGCTGGTCACGTAATGCTAGCCTAGACTATAGTAATAATACAAATATTTTCCATTTTATCTTAAACTATTATCAAATAATAATTAATTGCTATATTATAGGAGGCCGTCTTGGCACAAAGGCACAAATGTGTGACTATAAGCGCGACTGCTTGCGGGTTCGATCCCCACTCGAGGAAATGAAATATTTATAAAAATGTATAATGATAGGCAAAGAGAACCTAGTTTCACGTACTATTCGTTCCCATTACCCCAGTTCCATTCCCCAATTTTCGCCTAATTTTCGAAGCATTTTCGAAGCAACCTATAATCAACGCGTTCACAGCTGCAAGCGAATGTTCCTGTGCCACGTCTGGCCTCTGGGTTCCCAGTAAAAAAAGTCCCTGAAAAAAAAAGCAAAATCTAATCCACAACCGTCGCGTTTACACGCTTGTGCCCGGCGCTATGACTGCTTTAATATATATTTTTATTAATATTAAATATTAAAAAACAGCAAAAGAAGTTAAACACGCGTACTTACCTTAAAAGAAAGATAGTACATGCACTGCATTTTCATTATGAAGCGAAAGACATAAACGTCGTAAACGTTAAGAGCCCACCGCAATAAACGCGAAACGAAAAAGTAGAGTAAGAAAACAAAACAAAAGCAAGCCTTTACTCTCTTTTTATTCTCAAGACCTCTCATAGCCTGGGTAATTGTTTTAACTCTCTGATTTCATTTGTTTCAAATGTTAGTTGAAAACGTAAATTTTTACGTTATATTTAAAGAGTTTTATTAATCTTTTTTGGGTTTTGGGTTAATTATTATTGTTATCACTACAGGAAAAACAAATAGAGTTTTTCTTTATTAATTATTTTAAATTCTGATCATTTATTTATTTTTATATAGTTGAAGCATAGTTTGTCAACATATTTTAGTCAATTAAGTACAAGGTACATTTTCCGGCTTGTCTATATACATATAAGTTTTTATACAATATTTTTCTTATATTAATTGGGGATGGAGTGTCTTATCACTAGGTTCCCTCTTCTTACGCTGTTATTTACGGGATACATAGATTATATATTTTTTTTATAAATACTGTAGAAAAGATCATATTATCAACAGTAAACTTCTACAGTTTTAACATTATTATGAAGTTGAGGACGTCCTTTGAGGCATGAACATTTTCTTTTTAATTTTTAAACAATTTGATGAAAAAAACGATGTTTGCAATAAAATAAATTTTTAGTTGTCCTAAATTTCGAATACTCTATATATCAACACTAAGCTTATAAATTTTGCATGAGTTTACAAAATATATATACAAATATGCTCTGGCTCTTATTCTCTTTGACACTGTGAGTCGTTTTTCACGTTATACTAATGAAAATTTAGTTTTAGAGCTTTTTTGTGTTATGTTTGACGCTGATTTAATACTACCATTTAAAATGTATGAGGCCAGTCATGGCGTAGAGGCACCAGCGTGCAACCGTAAGCGAGATAGGTTGTAGGTTCGATTTCCAGCTGAGGAAATTAAATATTTCTATTTTCTCTCTGTATTTACTATTATTATTTACTATTTTGTGTGCGTGTCTTACTTAACATTAGATTTCCAGATTCGCTTTCTCTATCCTATTATACTTTTCTTTTCGTCATTTTATTTTTACATTTAGGGAAGGGCTCTAAGTAGAGAACGATATTATAAAGAATAAAGTAAAAACCATTGTCCTTCACTTACCATCCCTTTTAGAAGGGTCGTTTTATTAGGATATAAAAAATGACTGTCTGCAGGATTCGTATTAGTAATATAAGTGATAAGTAAGATACTACGGCAGAAGGGAGTAAAAAGATCAATATCTAATATATAAGTGGTCGTAAATAATCCATATATTATTAGATGAAGCAAAATCTTCATGTAGAATGCTAATATTTTTTAACTGATGCATACATTAAATTAATTAAATAAATATAATTCACTATTTTTGTATAGAGTGACATACACGTTACTAGGCAACGCGTATAGTTCGCGTCAATTCGTTCTCTAGTATACTCGTAGACAACGAATTGACGCGAACACTTATCTCAGGATTGCGAGGAAGTATCAAGCTGAAATTAATACCAAACGTTCAGGTTGAGGGTCTCTTGAAGCACAAAAAACAACTTCTAAGTCAACGTAATCAAATGATACTAGCATTTATGCCTCGTTTTTGTTGCATTTTGGCACGAAGTGAAAACTTAAAAAATACGAAAAGTGAAAATTTTTAGGTATTTCATAAGAAAAAAACATTAGAAACTTATAACTGTAGTTTATTTCATACAAAAAGAGTGCATACACCTGCAAACATATCACAAACTTTTAATTCAGTAATTCCGCTACAGGCAACCCACGCGATTACAGAATCTCATAATCCTGGCAACACTTAATTGAGGCAGTTTGCGTGAACAAGTAAAACGACTGGCTGTAACATACAATTATATGGAGCCGGCTTAATATTAAGGAAATTAGCTTTCGTCGGAGAACTCACCATATGCTTGCTATTTTTATATACGTACTTATATATTTATAGAATTGATAATTTAAATAAAGAAACAGCTCTAAATGGAGATTAAGGCCCTCGTGGAGTACAAGATTCGATTCTCATTTGAGGGAATGAAATATTTAATATTTTCATTTCCTCGCTCTGGTAAGGAGACAAAGCACAGAGTGGAACCCCGCCATCAGCAAAAAATCAACAAAAAAGAAATCCCGAGACATCTCAACGGCACGCTTTGTCTCGTCAGAGTGAAGAAATGAAAATATTAAATATTTTGTTTCCTCGAGTGGAAATCGAATCCACAATCTGTTGCGCTTACAATCCCACGTTTGTGTCTAGTAAATTTGCATTTAATATAAAGAGCCAGATTTAAAAGCGATTAAAACATTTCAACGTAGCAAATTATATTTTTCAATTTCGCTATAGCCAGTATTGGGTCCCCAGAGTAGAACAGGCGGTCACGACCGGCATACGAAAACAACCCAATTAAAACTTGGTGATCGCTCCGTCACTCCCACGTTTGATTTCGTGTTATTGGAAACAACTCTTGTATTCTCTTATAAAATTGTTTTGAAAATGCTAGAGTATAAGAGAGTTTACGAATTATTAAAAAGAATTGCTATACATTTTTAATTTTTTTTTTCGTTTTCGTTCTGGTGTCAAGGCTAAGCGCATTCTTGAGCTCTGCCACTCAACACACAATGCTTCCAGAATTAAGCAAAAAATGGGGAGCAGAGTCTCTTGACACTTGGCTCCCTGTGCTCAACTTGCTACATGCAGTGTACAGCGAGAAGCTGAAAAAAAATATATTTAATATTTTTAGTTCAGCCATAGAAAGGTATATCAAAGGACTTGCGAGTAATAATAACGATATTCGATACCCTCAAGCATTTTAGAGCAAGCTTTGATCTATTGGAAAATTAATATCGAAATATGACAAAATTGTTTCGATTTCATTTGTATAGAAAACCATTCAATATGATATTGTATTTATAATAATAGATCAATTTAATAAAAATATCAATCGTAGAATTGTAAGAATTTAAACGAAAGATGAAGATAGAAATTATAAATTACGTATAAGTAAGAAATTGTTGTGGGAAATGAGTGTCTTCTCTGATAGAATTCAGCGAAAAGTGGGAAGGAGAGTATCTTAACATTAGGTGTTTTAACACTTACCTACCCTGCCACCAACGGGATCAGCGTGAAGCTGAAAAAAAACATTTCATTATAATTAATAGAAATTGAAACACAACCATTATCCAGATTAGAAATGACTCCAATGCATCTTTAGAGAGTAAATTTTTATATCAGAAATATAAAAAATAGCTAGATTTTAAAATAACCTATAAAATTGCAATACAAAACTATAGGGAATTCGGAAGCTAATTTGTACTCTACTCTTGTTTGCGTATCGCGTTCGAAGTCAACCGCCGTTATAATCGGTTTTCGATAAACTCAGGAAATAACAATTTGTATTTCGTTCCATTCCTATCGTACTTTGGTCATTTCGATGTTCTCTTTGTAACGAGGCCGGTACTCGGAGTCGAGTGGAGTCAAGAGCGTGGAGTGACTCCAGGCCTTTGGTAAATTAAATTCACTTAAAGTACTTTAAATACCATTTGCAATCTATGTTTATCTAACTTAGAGTTTGAGGGTGTTTGATAACTTTTATGTTTAGATTTTTTTATTTCTCTTATAGAATAAAGATGATTAATTAAATATCATTTAAAGCTGCTAGTCTACTTAATTGTAAATAATATAGGATTTATCAATATTTTTTTTTTCAACTAACGACATGGTTATTTTTCAATTCTCTATTTGAATAATGAATATTTTGAATTGAAATTTGATATGTAACGTAAATAAATATATTAAATTAATGTTTTTAAAATTTGAATTAAACACTAGCAACATAAAAACCGGGAGAGTTGGACACGACGAAAAAAAAACGATTTCACGGTTCATGAGATTGGTGACTGATGGACAAACAAACATACGGCGGAGTCTCAGTGATCACCATTTGGGTGTGGTACTCTAATAAACGATTAAAACTATCTTTATTAAAATCAACAACAAGCTTAATTAATTATATATATTTTAATATAATAAAATTAACCCTACATCATCAATCCACACAAAGGTGTATTGTCAACGCCCATAATCTCCCGTTTCTTCACCAGTGATTGCGAACAATTGGGTTAATCGCATCGTTAATAAATAAGCTAGAGCGCTCTCTCCCAGCTTGATGCTTGCCTAAATGCAATCCTGACTGCCGAGCCCAACAAACCACGCTGGTTAATGGCTTTGTTAACGATAGATGGATGTTTTATGAGTTTTCGTAAAATTGTAAATAAAAACTAGACAAAAATAACACTGTTTACACTTCATTCTCCACATTCCGTTAAATTTTTGAGATATTGTGTATTTAGTGGCGGAACTCACCCAAGCTTTTTGTCTTGTGTGTGTGTCAAGACAAAAAGCGCTCTGTTAAGAGCGAGGAAATGAATATATTAAATATTGTTTTTCCCTGAGTGGGAATCGAACTCACAACCGTCACATTTGCAGTCGCACGCTTGTGTGCTTGAGGCACGATGCAGGACGGCCCAAAATATTTGAAATTCAAAAATATAAAAGCATATAAGGGTAGGCAAACCATAAAGGCAGAACCTAGTCCCCCCAATTATCTAGACGTGGTAAGTGGCGGAGCTCAACACTGCGCTTTGTATTATAGAGCGGGGAAAATGTAAATACTTTTTACATATATCTATAATCGGATACACCACCATCGCGTTTACAATTACTAACATATTTTCAATATCCTGCCCGATGTCCTACTTTGCAAAATCATAAATAACAGCAACATGCCATATGACTTTTAATGAAAAAAGGGGAAACAATTAAGGGGTTGCAGGAATTTTGAAATAAAAAAAAAACGATTTTTTTAATTGAACGAAGATTAAGCTCAAATGAAATGTTACGCTTGAACAATACTGAATTATTCCTGTATCGCATTCGAAATTAAACAGCGCATTTAAAATTCCGATAAAATTACTTCCAACGTGATTTGCGTCCGCGACGGCTGTGGAATACCTACAGTATCTATATAGGACCTTTTGTTTAATATTATGCCTTTTGCTTTTGTGTATGGAATATTTTTAATTTTCTATAGTAAATAAGCTTGCAATTTTTTTATAAATAAGTTTTTCTGATTTATTTAAATTTTGATTGCATTTTATATATTGTGTGATATTTTTTTTTATGTTAAGGACAAGTGAGCCAGTCGTGAATGTGATAGGTTGTAAATTCGATTTCCACTCGAGGCAATGAAATATTGCTCTGGTAACAACGCGAAGCGAGGCGTTGGGTTACGAAATTTAACAAGTAATACTTCCTACTTCGGCGGAAAGTGGGAACGAAGTGTTTTAGCACTAGGGTTCCCAGTTCCTCCTGCCACGTGCCACAAGTAGGTAGTAATTGATCCTTAAGTTATAAACAAATATAGTATTTAATTACAGTGATATAATATTTACCTATTAATTTTCGACTACCAATACTTAAATGATATCAAAGTCCTCTCGATTGCAAACTACATGATGTTACCCAGCTTTTAAGACTATCAAACCATTTCATCCTTTACTGCGCTAAGTCATTAATATTAAAATTCACGTTTAGAACGTTCCACTAAAACTTAGTTGGTTTCTCGATTAAGCATACAAAGTAACCTGTAGCAGCTTACCGTTACTCGAACACTTACTACAAACGTTCTATATTATAGTTTAATTAACTTCACTCCGCAGGATAGGCAGAGAAAATGTAGTGTTAAGACACTCCCTTCCTCACTTTACGCTGAATTGTGGAGGGATTGCGTGTTGAGTGGCGGAATTCAGCGTTGGGCTTTTACCTTTGTGTTAGAGCGAAGAAAATGAAAATATTAATACATAATAATTTATTCCCTCGAGTGGGATTTGAAACCACAACCGTCGCGTTACAGTCAAACCCTTGTGCCACTGGGCTACGACAGCCCCATATATTCGGTTAGTATGTAAATTAGGGGTCTCTGGTAAATCGATCAGTTAAGGGATATGAAATGTGGGACAAACATTTTGAATAGCCATTTCATATAAAATCTATAGATGGTGCTATAGGGAAGGTCACCTCATCCCATGTGATAAAATGAAAAAGCTAATGTTGGGAATCCTCTGATGAAAAGGGTTCTGATAATTTGCATATTTTTGTGCTAGATTTAAACCTGTTATCTCTATTGGTGGGATTAAAATTTTGTAACTAGGGACGATTATTTTTAATAGTAAGTTTATGTAAAGTACGGCAAGTAGAGATTTTAATGTTTATTTCTTTATGGTTCACCAACTAGAGATAATTTAACTAATTATACTTATTATGATAAAAAAGTAATAAATTATATTAAAATTATATTTAGATAATTTTAAAATCTTCATTCAATTAAACCAAATATATTACAGTGACTTAATTTTACTAGTGTTTGACATAAAAGTGCCAAAATATGAATATAAACTTCAAAGTGCTAAAGTGTAAAGTGCCAAGTGAAAAATGTTGAATGGGACCGAAAAGGGGGGGCTGTCCCTCCAATCCTCTCCTGTAAAAGTGTCCCCATCGCCTGTGAGGGCGTCATCTAGTCCAGTGAGAGCCCCATCTTCGCCCTTGAAATCTTCATTATCCCCTGCAGGAAAGCAAAGATCGCCACGACGTTGCCAGTTCGCTGCACCAACTGAAGATGCTAGGGACAAATGTGGAACATCATGGCTGTGCAGACGGGGTGCTGGAGCAGAAACTGGAGAAGATTCAGGATCTGAATCCCCTGGCCCAAGTGCACCGATTCCTCAAGCCTGTGAGGAATCAGCTCCGCCGCCCAAGAATTGCTTCAGATTAGTTATGTTAGGGTAAGATGTAATATATTTATTTATTATACATTTTTTTTGCACCAAATAAGTAAAACATCACATTTAGATGATAAATATATAAGCGAAGTAAGATTTTCTTATAAAAAAATTACGTCACTGTTGAAACCATCACGGTAGAGTTGATTTATTAAGGACGATTGATTATACGATAAGGGCTAAAATCTCATACGTTGGCAAATTGAAAATACATGTAATTTCGATTTTACGAGTCAAATCTTTATTGGTGACAAAATGGAAAAAAAATAACATTAAAAATACAAAAAAGTAAAATACAAAGCAGCGAATAAAATATATTTTATTACATTTATTTTGAACGCAATAAGCATTTCAATCAAATTGAATTCGACATTAACATCGATACCCTTTCAGCGTTCACCAATTTACGCAAATAATTTTAAATCGTGTTAGGCATATGAAAGTAGTACTTAACGCGTCCCTAATATTCGCATGGTAATTTTTTTTTTAAATTATTTTTAGTGTCACGTTGCATCCCTCACATAGCAAGGTAGGCAGAGGGAACCTAGTGTTAAGATATTCCCTTCTTCACTTTTCGCCGAATTCTGGAGAATTGCTTTGACACCAGAGCGAAGAAAGTGGAAATATTACATAGGTATTTAATTTTTCCAGTGGAAATTGAACCCACACACATTACATTCATACTTCGTGGTTTTGGACCCTGATAATGGATCTAAAGCAGTAATAAATCACTGCTGACAATCCGCAATGGACCAAATTGCAAATTCCGCGTTGAAGCGTTCGCTCTGATTACCATCTCCGTAGCCGAATACATCACAGGGGCCCGTACTAAGTACTCTCTCGATGGGTTTTCGATACATTGTATGTTTTACAACACATTCTAATACAATGTATTTATCTTTTGTGTAAATTTACTCATTTATTTTGTTAATTTTGAATTATCTCGTGTAATCTTTATTGATGTTTTCTCGTTTCTCGTTTTATATAATGGAAAATTATATCTGAATTGTTCACAGTTCGAAAATTCTTTATAAAAAACAGACAAAACAACACGGAGAATTTATTATGCGATGAAGAAAGGCTTTATCCGAGCTGCAAATTGATTGTTTTTCATCAAAAAAGAAACCTTAACATTAAAAACTATGCTCGTTATTTAATTGTGAAAATAAAATAAAATCAAAAACAGACGGGGGAAGGAAATCAGTTAAAATATGTCTCTATACGTATCCATGAATAATATAAACTTTAGCGCAATTTATATTTTAATTTGATTTTATTTAACTGAAACAAATTTAAGCGATTTGATGATATTATCTCAAATAAAAGACTAGAAATTGTAGCCACTAAATCCGCTTTCGTAAACGGATTCGATTTTACGTAATCCGTAAAATGTATTTTTTTCCGGTGTCATAGGTATTTCGAGAAATACTCTTATAGTGCTTCCCTATACTTCCCAAGGAACCTGCATGTCAAACTTCAGCACCTGCATGTCAAACCGGAAGAGTTTTATATGGGCAATAATTTTATGGATTGGATAAAAGACATTAAATAATTCATCGAAAATCGAGAATAATACGTATTTTTTATAATAATCGAAATAAAAATATTTTTTTATAGTAACATTCCTTAGTAACTCTTATTTCGATACTTGAACAATGTTAGTGGAGGCCTACGATGGGATAGTTTGCGTAGCACTCGGCACATCATCAATGATTCCGATATTTAGGATTGAGATAGCTTTCATTGATTTTTTAATTAATTAGCACAAATTTAATAGTGTAGTCACTAAACGTTCGTAGTCTTTATATTTTCGAGTAATTGCGTATTGTGTGACGGAGTTCAACGCCAGGTTTGTCTTATTATGAGAGCGAGGTAATTAAAGCAATTCCTTTCCACTGGGCGAACATGAATTAAGAAATATATAGCTTATTAATGATTTAAAGTAATACAGTCCATTTTCTATTTCCGGAACATTAAAATATATCTCAAAGTGCTTGAATTAACTTAATATAAACAATTTGTGTAGCCAGACGGGTGAAACATGTCTATTATAAATTTATATAACGTCGTTTACTATTACAAATTTCCATATAAAAATGGATTAACTAAGTATAGTTTGTATTAAATAATAATAATATGTTATAGCGTCAAAAAAAATATTAATAAATAAAAAAACTAATAATATTCAAGTTGCAATATTCAATTTTTCGACGATTCAAAAGTGCTTTTAATAGTCTATTTGAATAAAGAATATTTTGAATTTGAATATATTTTACAATTTGAATGAATGAATGAATGAATCATTCGTAAATCTTTTTCATTTTTATTTTGTATACACAGTATTAGTATACGAACAAATTACATACAAACACCTATACATACTTATAGTGTAGAGAGGAATGGTTCATTACGTAAATGATGGCAGAGCCGATCCGTCTATAGTTCACACCTTTGATCGGTGAGGCGAGGAATTGATGGATTACAGATTTTCTGCTTCAACATTACTATTGCAGCTCTTTATAGAGCGCATTTACAACATCTGGTATAAGTGTTCTATTTTTAAATTCTATAAAAAATTTTATATCTATATATATCTGTTTTATCTATGTATATTTATTTATTCTTTTTTTACTGTGTATTATGTTGTTGGCCCTGATGGCGCCTACAGTAGCACCGATTTTTAGAGATGGAACTATTTCTGTATAATTTCTATAAATTTGCTTAAAGTTTCCTTTGGAAATGTGTAGGTAGAATAGAAAGAAGTAGAATTTTACATATCACGTTAAAAGATAACTATATGTTTAAGACTTCGGTTACTTAGTGATTGATATAAAATGCACAGTCAGAACTATTGTCCGCTTTTGTTTTCAAAGCTAAAAAGCTAAAAAAAAACGTACGGACCACGTGTATCTAGTGTTTAATTAAAATATTCTTAGAAAAAGGAGGACTTCTCGAAATTTCTGCGAAAACGAAAAAATCAGATTTCCTTTGTACTATCTACAAAAAAGAAAACGCGTCCGCAACTTACAAATACAGTCTCCAAAAAAATTGGCTTTCTCTAAAAAAATGTATGATGCAGGTATCATTAAACGTCCTCTAGATGTTTAAAACCCAATAAGAGCAAGTGAATGAAAAAAGGTGAACTAGATTCTTATCAATATTTCATTTCTATAAAATATTTTTTTCTTTAATTAAGGCCGCCGATCTGAAATGGGATAAGAAATTTGAATACTCTCTGAATTTATAAACGAAGAATAATTGGATTAGACCCTTAAGGTTTCATAATTTTTTTTATTTAAGCCTTTTTATTCTTTATGAGTAGGTACTTTAAAAACCGTCGTTTTTTAAGCCTATCTACGAAGACTAATGCATAGTATAAAAAAGCTTATAAAAATAATACTGAATTTACTAATATTATTCCTTTTAATCAGCACTTTGTATGGTTTTGCAATGAATCTTACTACGAGTATATACTACAGTTCTGGGTTCAAATTATTTAATATTTTAATTTTAAAATGTAAATTCAATTCATTGCAATTTCACTTATTTGAAATTATAATGTTACTAGATATTAACTTTATTAATATTACTTTTATATTTCTATAAACTAATATAAAGCTAAAACTTCTCTTAATAAGTACAGTAAGGTTGAATTAACAAACATATGCGGAAAGTTTATATTAATTTATCTAAAGTTGTAAATAATTGAACTTGAATATTTTATCAGTTATTACGTGCGTGGGTTCAAGCGATCTATTTTATTTAAAATTCCAAAGCTTTGAATACAGAAAGATTGCTAAAATATTATACGCTTAGTTGTATGTCCACTGTGGTATATATAATATTCACTTTTTTAACTTCATGCTGAAGTACACAGGGTGTTCAGACACTCTGTTTCCATTAAGACACTTCTGTTCCCCATTTTCCACGGAAGCCTTGCGTCTCCGTTACGGAACTCAACGCCGCGCTTTGCCTCCTTACTTAAAGGAAATGAAAATATTTCATTTCCTCGAGTTGGAATTGAATCCACAACTTGTCGCTTTTACAGTACTACTATACGCTTATACCACTGCGCTACTCTGGCCTCACTTCAATATTCATATAGCTTGGACCATAACCGAAACGGTTGCGAATCGGCCTAAAAATTCATATATTGTACGTGTATTAGGCCACATGCGTCGTGGATAGAAAAAGAATCACATTTTTCACGGATAGAATATGCATTCAAATGTTTCTATATTGTTAGAATGTATTTGAGAACTTTTATAGGTTTTTAGTTAGAATAGTTTAATTGAAAGTAGTTTGTTGAGTAGCGGAACCCAACTACGCTTTGTCTTGGTAATAATGAAAATAATTAAAATAATTTATACACCCAAGTGGAGATCGAACTCAAAACTATCGCGATTATTTAGACGCTGTGCAATATTGGCTCCAAAAAAAATCTTATTAAGATTTCTACTTGTAATATGCAGGAAAAATTTAAATAATGTATTTTTTTTACATGAATTTTTTACTTAATTTTTTAACCTACAACTAACAACCAAACTATGCTAACTTGGCATCATTGGAAAAGCTTAATTAATTTATTCGAAAAGCCAAAAATTCGCAAATTTTTAATAATCTCCGACATAAAGACCTTTAACGATTATCTCTTACAATGTTTACCCCACGATCGACTGACATAGATTAATTGTAATCGGTATTAACGAACTTCGAAATATTCGACCGAAATATTTACACAAATTACTAGTCATAGCGAAACTTGAGGCATTAACGTTTCATCTCAGCTTTTTCAAAAGTTTCTTGGAACTTCTTAAATATCATAGACGCTTTAATATTTAATATTCTTGAGGAAAAATGAGAATGGACGAAAAAGTTTCGTATATTTCATATAGCGTGCAAACTGTCCAACCTCTAGCTGAAAAGGATATTGGATGTTTTGCAAGAAGCAATTACTTGGTGATTTTTTTTATATTATTTAGTGAGAACCATATAAAGGCAATTGTATAATATTCCTATTAATAAAGTTAGCGTCGAAGTGTTTTAACACTTTGATCTTTTCACAAAGAAAATGAGGTGAGCGTGAAAATTTAAAAAGGAAAAATATCAAATGAATAAATGTTTAGTTACATTCATTCATTTTATGAATAATAGTTTAATTAACAAATTTATTTTGCGGGCTAATGCATTCATTTTATATGAAATAACCTATAAATATAATTTTATAATGATTTTTTCCCATGAAATACCTTTATTTGTATATATAGTAAGTTTTCACTTCGTGCCAAATTTCATAACTGTAGATCTACGGCATGTACCCTACAAGTTTGAATTACACGGCGAATTTCGTACAAAATACAGCAAAAACGGTGCATAAATGCTTTTGGCAGGCATGTGATTCTTATAAGAAATCAAAAGTGATTTCTTATAAGAATCACATGCCAGTTCCTTCCGATATAAGTTCCTAATAGTCTGTTATTAAAGTTACAATAACGCGTCCGAACAGACGGCGGTAAATGAAAGTCCTGAGATTTGTTTAACGTCGGTCTCGAGACGCGAAGTTAGAGGAGAAGGCCCAACCTAAATAAATACCAAGAGGACCGTTAAGGAGTTGAAAGACTCATAATAAGAAGGAATAAATAAGTTTATTTATAAACAGGTTTTGTGTTCTTTTTAGAGCTTAATTTGCTTTTTTTTCTTTTTAAGGTAGGAGGGGGAACCTAGTGATAAGACAATCCGTTCCCCAGTTTCTGCCGCTCGAGGCATTGGCTGTTGAGTGGCGGAAATCAACACCGGGCCTTACTTTAGTGCGAGGAAAAGAAAATATTTCCCCGAGTGGGAATCGAACCCAAAACCATCGTGTTTCCACGCTTGTACCAATGCGCCAAGAGAGCCTTGTTTTATTTATATACTTAAGTTAGCTTCACGGTATATCTCTAGCTCCATGTAGTCAGAGAGAACGGTGCACTCTAACACTGAGCTGACTGACTGAGTCCGACTGTTAACTCGATGGTTGTAAGTTCGATTTCCACTCCAGGAACTGATTTATTAAAATTGTTTTTATTTTATTACCTCTCTTGTAAGAAAACGGATTGAGTTACACCACTCGATACACAGTGTTAGTGGAAAAGCAGGATATAATACGATGTTTTATATAAATTAAAAAGAATTGGACAATTTTATATATTTTAATGATGGTCTCAAGAGAGTGAAGACTTAGGAACAGGATTGGAGCTCACTTTGATTGACGAGCTATGAATAAATTAGTCTTCGCTATTAATCAATATATACAGATTATATCTTAATCTAAATTAATATATATATCTACATATATATAAAGCTATGTTTATGTTAGAATGTTATTTATTCATATATAAATTTGGTTTAAATTCAGGCACTTACTTTTATTTCGTAACTTTGTTCATTTTTATATTATTACTAGCGACCCCCTTGCGGCTTCGCCCGCTTTTACTACTGGATTATTCATATAACGTATGTTTGCAAAGCACTTAAGATAATGTGAAAATTTATTAAACTCTAATGCAACCCGCATTTTCGTAGTTCCAATAAGGATTTTCCAATTGTTTTACTCGGCAAGGATTTTTTAGTAGGTATCGTAATTTTAAATCTGTGCTACTAATCTTTTCAAGTACTTATTAAAATATATTTAAATGACTATTTTTAAACGGAAGAAATTATAAACAACAGCCTTCCTAAACTAACTAATAACTACTACAAAAATATGAAACCAAATATATCGCGCTGAAATGATACATTCAACTCCAATTATCCAATACTTGCAAACGCATCTAAATCTTCGTTGCTATGCTTCTATAGCGGGCGGGTTTTTTTTTTCGAGCTTGTGGTTAATGCTAAAGAGGGTATTCTGTCCCTGATGAAAAGCAAGCACTACGTGGCTGCTTGTGAGGAAAATTAAATAGAATGCATTGGCCGGGAATCGAACCCGGGCCGCCCGCGTGGCAGGCGAGCATTCTACCACGGAACCACCGATGACTGCTCATGACGCGCTTGTATAAAACGTCGCGGGGCGCGTTTCGCAGCAAGGATGTTTTGATATTGTAATAACTTCTATAGTACTTATTAAAATGAAAAAACAGTAAAAGACAGTTCATCTACATTAAATGGCCAACGTAACTAACATACTTATTTATATGCTGAGAGTAAGGGATAAGTAAAACTTGAGTCGGCACAGCTGATGAGTCAACGGCGTGATGTTTCAACAATTAAACGCGTTTTTCTCTAAAACTATTCGCAATTTCGAAATATTGTAAACAGCAAATTTTATCTTCGTTTAACGTAGAAAATTAATAAAGTATTTTAAAGGATAAGGATTAATACCATTATGGAAAAATATCCCTCACAATAAAAAAAATATTGAAATTACTATTTTTAGACAGAAATATGATCACTACACGTTATCCTTAAAAGATAAAAATATGCTCTCGCGGACTTTTTTGTAGATCTTATTAAGAGGAACAATACTCCAGTACATTATTTTCATGTAGTACTTACCATTAAAGCAGCGCATGCGCGAAAGTGTCTCAATGGGTAGGACTTTAGACACATTTATCTTATTTATGTTAATTTACATAAGAATGTACAAATAATAAACTATATATAAACCTTCCCTGAGAAATACTCGACTTAATGGTGAAAACCGCATAAAAATCCGTTGGGTGGTTTAGAAGAAGAAGAGTTAGAAAGTTCAGACAGACACGAAAAGCGACTTTGTTTTATAAGATATAGGATTATAAATATAGTTATGCACTCTACATATATGAAAGTAAGTTTTAAAGAATACAAGGTTTTCGTTAATTAAATATTAAAAATGTAAGCTATTAAAGTTGTTTTTATTTAAAATCTGGCTACCTAATGTTAATATACTCCTATTCGTTCTATTTCAATTTCCCACTTTCCGTTGAATTCTGTGAGGCATTGCAACCCAAAAACGTCTCAAAATTAAGTAATAGTAAGATGTAAAAATAAATAATTATATCGAAGGGCGAAGCCAGGAGCGGGTTGCTAGTTTGCACGAAAAATCCTAATGGATGAAGGGTTCGACGAATCAATATTAGTACAGTAACAAAAAAAGTTTAAAAAGAAAAATAGGTGGGGATAATAAAAAGTAAAAAATAAACATGTACTCCCATTACGGCCAGCTATGAGGTGGAATGCAAAAAGTGCATAAATAGTAATCAACTGGTGATTTACTAGAAATTTTACGAGGGCTAATGGTTATTCGTCACGAAACCGCAACCCACGTTCCATTGTTGGAAAATCACTTAGTATTTTTGTTTATTTTTAAATCCTTTTTTAAATTTCTTATTGTGGTAATCTAATTGTATTATTTCTTATTTTAAGTTTGTTATATAATGCCAGGATTGATAAATTGTTAGGCCAGTCGTATCGTAGGAGCAACATTTGTGGGTTCGATTCCCACTCGAGAAATATTTCATATTTTCAATTCCCCGCTCTGGTAACGAGGTAAAGCGTGGCGATAAGTTTTGATACTCAACTCGCAATGACTCCAAAATAAGGCAGAAAATGGAGAACGGAAGTATTGTGATGGAAACGAAGTGTCTTAACCATCTCATCATCATCTAGATACCAGGTTCCCTCTGTCTACCCTGCTATGTGTGGAATACAGTATGAAGGTATGAAGGTATGAAGGTAGGAATACAGTAGGAAGAATAAAAATGCAGCATTAGCTTTAGTCCTGAATCTGTCCATTCATAAAAAAAAATATTTTCCATGGATTTAAAAGAATAAAAAAGATTTCTTCCCAACTAACGAAGTCATGCGTTGAGAATACAAAATTAAACTATACATTTGCGTGGTCGACTCAATAACAAGAGTTAATTGGGTTGCATGCACTTAATGAAAGTACCGGGATTCCAATTAAAGTATTAAACCTGTATTGTTTAAGGAAGGAAACGTATTCGCATTGCAATTGGGTCAACTAACCTAACCTAGAGAACTCTTACAGAGTACACAAATAAATAAAGATTTATACTTATATTTAATATACCTATGCCTACAAAACCTATACTCTATATTCTATATATCCTTAATACTTAAACCTACTATATGGGGTGAACGAAGGGTATGTTAAGGGTTAACGTCTCAAGAATTTTTTGTGGTCCAAAAGGATATTCTTTTTTCTTATTTCCGTATTAATGTTAATGATATGTACGCAATGTCCTTTTGAATCCATTTAACTCGTGCTTTCCTTGTAGAGATTCAGTTTTTTTTAATATATTTATTAGATTTTTTTTTATAATTTGTTTAAAGAAGCTTTAAAAGACAGATGTGCAAAGATTTACTATCATTAACAAAAAAAGCATTATATATAATAGGTCATAATGATAATAAAAATAGTTGTCATATGAAAAAAAATATTATTTCTTGTATTAATTTTAACTATCATCAATCCATTTGTAACATTTGCCATAATACCCAAACCGCATAAACGTGCAGCGGTTATCAACGCCCACATCACAAGCGTTGTTTTATGTAGAAATAAATGAAATATTAATTAAAAAACTTTTTAAAAACAAGTTTTCGAGATTTTCATTTGAAATTCATATAAGGTTCATTGTGTAAATATTTGTAATCAGCCATTTTGTCGCGACGGCCATTTTGAATTAATAACAATATTAATAATATGTAATTTCATTGTCATCAGAACTGAAGTCGAAATACAAATTTCTTCAAATACTTGGAAGTGGAACAAATTGACCTTGCAAATTGACCTTTTACACGGCAAATAAAAAAAAACTATTTTTATTACAATAAAAATAAACAAAAATACTTTACAATAAGGTTTAATCTTAACAACGTAACAAGCTATCTCGCATCTGCTCCGTGCAAATTCATTTCATTTGCACTTTAGAGGGAAGAACTAATGGGTGAAAATGTAAAATTGTAATAAAATTCTATATTTCTGTATTTATTCTGGTAAATGTTTAGAAATGCATTTTACTTTCTTTTATCTTTATTTTATAAGGCCGTCGTGACGCAGGGGCAAAAGGTTGTGACTGTAACGCGACGGTTGTAGATTAGACCCCCACTCGAGTGAATGAATTATTTTTTCCTCTTGTTGTTTCCTCTGCCTATAATGCTCATGGCATTGTATTATTACAACGGTTACCAGAGATGCATTCGTATTAAACATTCCAACAATCTCTACTACGGTATGTACGGTAATAACGACAGTCGTATAGTTAAATGACACGTAGCCGACAGCTCAACGAGAAGGTAATCTGCAGATTACCAATTTTCATTGCAGTGAGCGTTGATTAACTTAAATAATCTGTGTTGTGATAGAATTCTGGTAACGAAAATGACAGAAATTTCGGAAGAGAGTAGAAAACAGATCTATATGCATAATATATTCATCTATTTGTTTATAATAGGTGAAAATCAGCGCTGTATCCCGCACACGGAAGGGTAGGCAGGAGGAACCTTGTGTTAAGACGCTTCGTTCCCCACTTTCGGCTGAATTCTGGGGGTATGTTGAGTGGCACTATAAATTTAAATAAATATTTCTTTTCTTCAAGTGGGGATCGAACCCACAACCAGTTAAACCGTTTAGAGTCACACTTTGTGACCCTGCACTGCGCCCTCAATATATTGTTCATAACAGCTTATGTAGAAAAACAAAATTTGAACAATGAATAACAGTTTTTCAATGAAAATAAATAGAATTTTTTATATTATTCTTGACAGTAAAACTGTGAAGTTATAGTTATATTATAGTTTCCGTTTCCAGTATGTATGAAGATCTATTTATGTAGGTACATTATGACTGACCCATACGAGATCATAAAAATATATTTATTTTTTTATTACTCTACAGATCAGCTCGAGTGGGCAAGACTTCACTCGTAGCAAGATTTCTTGGTACAAAATTCGAAGACAGTTATACCCCCACCATAGAAGACTTCCATCGCAAGCTGTACCGGATCCGAGGAGAAGTATACCAATTGGATTTACTTGATACTTCTGGCAATCATCCTTTTCCTGCTATGAGAAGATTGTCGTTTCTTACAGGTGAGAATTTATTTTTAAAATATATTTAGTTGTAAATTTTGAGGTTCACGGTCTGTATACCACATGCAAAAGGACATACAGAGGGAGCCTAGTGTTAAAACACTTCGCTCTTCATTTTCCGCTAAATTTTGGAGACATTGCTTGTTGAGTGGCGGAATTCAGCACCATTCTTTGCCTCGACACAAGAGCAAAGAAAATATTTTTTTTTCCTTTCCTCAAGTGGGAATCGAATCCAAAACTTTTCGCGCTTACAGTCACACTCTTGCGTCCCTGCGCTACGACGGCCTCTAATATATAACTTCAAATATAAGTTTAGGACAGTTCACAAACATTCTCCAAACATTTTCAACTAAATAAACTCCAATATAAAGATATTTAACATGACTCTCGCTATTCAAATATGTAAGAAAACCACTCTCTCTCTGATTTATGCAAGTTCGCTAAGTCCTTTTTATCCAAGTACATTCAGAATGTGAATTTATAGCCTCAGACCGGGTTTGACCTTTTATCTAGTTAACGGAGATTATGTGGTGTACCTACAATTTTTTTTCTAATTTTATGTAAGGGTGGTTTTATGTTCATTGTGTTATGTAATTTTCTATTGTTATTTTTTTTTATTTTGGAAAATGTCGTTATTATTACTAGAAGCTGAATTCCGCACACAGCAGAGGGAACCTACTGTTAGGACACCTCGTAGTTCACTTTCCGCCGAGTTTATTTGGTACATTTGCTGGAGGCATTGCGTGTTGAGTGGCGAAACTCAACGCCGCTTTTTGCCTCGACACCAGAGCGAAGAAATGAAATTATAAATAAATATTTTTATAAATAAATATTTTAATGAAATTATAAATAAATATTTTTATTTATAATTTCATTTCTTCGCTCATCTCTTTCTCGCTTCATCGAGTGGTGATCGAACCCACAACCGTCGCGTTACTGTCACACCCTCGTGCCGCTGCGCTACAAGGGCTCTAGGCCCTCTAGACATTATTATTATTTTTTAGCATAATACTGCAGAAGCCACATAAAATGCGGTAAAAAAAAAATGCGGTAACAAAATAAAAAAGTACATAACAAAACATATGCATGCATGGTCTTGGCGAAAAATTAAAAAGTGTTTGCTCTAAGTATGAAAAAAGTGGGCCATTTCGACAAATTCTACGGAGCTTGCAAGCCGTATTTAACCTAAAAGCGGCCCTGTTGAACTTACACAGACTATTTATATGTAGAGAATCATTCATTTATATTATATTCTGGTTCTGGTGGGGAATGGAGTGTCTTCACTCTATGTTCCCTCTGCCTACACTGATGTGTGCGGGATACAGCGTGAAGCTGAAAAAAAAAATTAAAAATGGCAACTACGATGATAAACGTACCTCCAGTGCAATTTCATTATAGTAGGATAATAGGTTACCTGGTTTGAAAGTTATATCATTGAAGGTGCAGTAAGTACCTACTTTTTCTTGTTACCATAATGCGTTTAGTTTTCTCGGTATTTAACCTTAACTTGTGTTTGAATAGAGGTAGAAGCTTTTTATAATATATTTACATATTATGTTATACGATACGATAGAAAATGTTATTAGGTATATTGTTCATGTCCATATAATTATAGCAGTTTTAGAATAACATAGTGTATTTTTCAGTGATAATATCAAAAACACACTATTGTTTTGAAAACATATAAAAATTTTAAAGTATCGGGATCTGAACCCGTGCCTCTTGGAAGCCGTCTAAGCGCCTTGACCAACTAAGCCATAAGTTCTAATCGATCTACGTCGAAGTTCTTATATGCTTGTTGCAATTTATGTTACTTAATAATGTAGTGTAATATGAAATATTCTGTATTCATTAACCAGCAGAAACACAGTGATAAATCACTTAGTTTCCATGTTGTGTTAAATAGTTTACGTTATGTTGAAATGAGTTTCCCTTATGATATGATATATCATCATTTGTGATAGGTAGTCGTTATAGGTACCTATATGAGAATATATGGTTAAATTTCTTATAACGTTGTGTAAAATATATTTAGGATATTTAAAAACATTAAAGAATTTACGTTTCATAGCTCCCGCATATGAATTTGAGGCCTATAGTTTGTTATTCATATGTTTTTTTATGGTGGTACCACATACGAGTGTACAATGTGTATTGTATATGAGTAGGTGAATATATTATAATTATATAAGTGATAAATTAAATTTGTAAAACATTGTAATTAAAAAAAAACACATTTTTCACTGTATTGTGATTTTTTCTTGAATTTTATTGATATTTTAGCTTTACAGGGTAGGCAGAAATTACTTGAGAACCTAGTGTTAAGACACTTTACTCCGATTAAGAAATATTCCTTACTCACTTACTACCTAATTCTGAAGCTCATGAATGAATTCTGAGGGGCGGAGCTCAACGCCGCACCTTTAATTCGTTACCATAGTATGGGAATTTGTTCATTTATATAACCGTTTTACGCAATTTCAATATAATTATAACCTGAAGCAGTAATCCAAAATAATGAATAGATACCATATCAGATATATAAGATAAAAATATACCATTGTAACGTCATTCATGAAATATGATTATAGTTAGCTCATTGCCGTATAATATGATAAAGCTGGTCTATTTCGAGTCGGGAACGAAGCTTTGTCGCGCTAATTGCCAAGTGTTCTGTTACTTCTATGCTATAGTGGTAGTATAAAAATAATATTATTATGTTTATCCACAGTGTAAGAGAAAAGTAAAAGATTTTTTGTTTTTATACATTATGTATATTTTTTTTAATTTTCACGCTGCATTCCGCACACAGCAGGATATGCAGAGGAAACCTAGTGTTAAGACTACGTTCCTCACTTTCTGCCGAATTCTGGAGGCATTGCGTGTTGAGTTGCAGAATTCAACGCCGCGTTTTGCCTCGACACCAGAGCGAAGAAATGGAAATATAAACGTAAATAAATATTTCACTTCCTCGAGTGGGGATCGAACCCACAAACATTGCAGTCACGTCGTCAAATAATATAACAGTTTCATATAATATTACTTGAACAAAATAAACATAAGTTAGAAAGCTTATATAAATAGCTTACATGGAAAACGTAAAGCTTCAGAGGCCGTTTACTTTCCCAACTGACGGAGCATCTGCTCTCAACTTCTGCTCTACCTTAGTTCAGTAATAATTTAACTAAATATTATTATGAATTGAACTTTGGTTCTGTAATATTATTCTTGTGTGAATTTTAGTGGTTAAACGTTAAACGTCATAGTTTATATTCGTGTACATTAGTAGCGAGTTGAAATTCCAAATGGGAAAACGTGAAGGTGTTATATGAAAAAGATAAATTAAGTTGTTTTATTGTTATTGTATAATAAAATTGTGAACACGGATAATATACTACAATTATACTGTACACTGTATCCCGCATACAGCAGGGTAGGCAGAGGGAACCTGGTGTTGAGACACTCTGTTCTCTATTTTCCGCCAAATTCTGGAGGCATAGCGTGTTGAGTGGCGGAACTCCACGCCGCGCTATACCTCGACACTAGAGCAAAGAAATGAAAATATTAATTTAATTAAATATATATTTTATTTCCTCGATTGAGGATCGAACCTACAAACGGCCAGCCAGATATATCAGCAAATTCATTTATTAACTTCAATGATTTCTCATCATTCAGCTCATTTGGGCTTTGTTGCAATAATTGGATGTTGACGTGCGGGGCAGTGTTGCGCGCGGTTAAATCGATTATGTGGGTGATTTGGAAATGTTCTATTATGCAGCCGGATAATGGACGTTTGCGGTGAAACTAACAATGCGTGTTTTACCTTTGAAGACTTTTTTTATAAATATAGGTAGGTATTTGTTTAATGAAAATTATATATATGCGAGTAAGTTAAGTATGTAAGTTGATAAGAAGCTCAAACCTAATGTAAGCGAGAGTTATGGGTTCCAATTCCACTCGGGAAAATGTTCTTTTTTTTAGTTTCCCTGCTGTGGTTGAATCTGAACGTCACTAGGATCTCTCAGCGTATCTCGGTTAATGCGGGATATATTTTTCTTATGCTTAGAAACATTTCATAAATGAACTTTTAAGGCAAGTACTTAACTTTTAAGGTAAGACTAATTAGGATCTAAGGAACAGCGTCAGAATGCAATTGCGGTGGTTGTGAGTTCGATATCTACGTGGGGAATTAACTTCGCTTCGCTCGTTTAGACAAAAGGCAACGTTGAGTTTCACTATTCAATACTGAATATATTGAACTGGGACGGAAAATGGAGAACGAATCCTAACACTTCTTACTTCTCTCTGCCTACCCTACTATATAATTATAGAATACTGCATTAAAATGAAGAAAAATAACTATTTAGAATTTAATTTTCTTACCCAAATTAAATTTTACATGTAATTTTATTCTCCATTATGATTAGTTAAAGTGCATAGCACTGTAAATCAACATTACATCACATAAATGTAAACTTTGTAAATGTAAATGTACGGTACATGGAAGATCAAAAGATTGTAGGTACGCAGCGTAGTATGCTGTAACTAGAACTATTATGTCAAATATTTTAGCTAAAATGTTATTTACTTTATGGCCTAGTTATTATTTAACTTTAATATATGTTATTATTTTTTCTAACTTCACTCTTTATCATGGCGCAGGGTTCAGGGGTGTGACTGTAAACGCGATCCTTGTGAGTTCAATTCCTACTCTGGGGAATAATCTATATATATAAAATCGAAAGGTCACTCACTCATCACGAAATCTCAGAAACTACATGTGCTAGGAATCTGAAATTTTGCATAGGAGTTACTTATAGGATGTAGATGCTCGCTAAGATGGGAATATGCAATATTCGACTTCTAAGGGGTTGTTTTTGGGGTTGAAAGTTTGTATGAAACTTCGTTACTATAAATGCTAGGTCTCAAATTTTGCATGGACGTCACTTATAGGACGTAGGTACTCATGGAGACAGAAATTAATAATAACGTAGTTTACGCAGGCGAAGCCGCGGGCGGGCCGCTAGTATTTAATATTTTCATTTCTTTGGTCTGGTAACGAGGCAAAACGCGGCGTTGAGTCAAAGTCAAACTAATATATTAATAATAATATATATTTTAGTTATATATGTAATGAGCCTCCAGAATTCGGCACAAAGTGGAGAACGGAGTGTCTTAACACTAGGTTCCCTCTGCCTACCCTGGTGTGTGCGGAATAAAGCGTGAAGCTGATTTAATTTTTAATTTAATATTCATATTTTTGAACTCACTTCTGATATACGATCATAAACATGACATCGTGAACATAGTTAGAAGCACTGGGAAAGATTTTGAAGGTAGTTTGCATACAATATAGCGAAATATCCCATTATAGAGCGATTTAGTGCTTAGATAACTATCCTATTAGTTTGTAAAATAGCTTGCGACGCTTTAATAATTTAGAGGTGTTACGTGTATTTTAATATGATATTAACGTGATAGTGGAATTAGGTAAAATAACTTAAAAATTACTGAGACCATCATGGCGCAGTCGCACAAGCGAGTCTGTAAACGCGAAGGTTGTAGGTTGTAGTTCTGCCTACCCTGCTATATACTGGATATAAAATAACTATACCATTAAGGAACTTTTAATATATATATTCTTTTATTGCACATGTAAAAAAATAGTAAGAAAACAGTTAAAAAATTATGTTTACAATGGCGGTTATGCTAATGGCAAATATAGCTATTTATCTATTATTTATTACAGTTAGTTTAGTACAGTTATTATTTATTTATTACAGTTTTTAATTTTCTATCTAAAAAACCGACGTTCTCAGAATTGGTCTATCAATTACTCAAAAAATAGTTACATATAGTTATATTCGACTCTATATGCTATCTTTGTTATATTACAGGTGACCTCTTCGTGCTAGTATTCGCAATGGACTGTCGAGAATCCTTTGAAGAGGTGATACGTCTCCGAGAACAGATATTGGAGACTAAAGCCAGTGCTAGTAGCGGAAGTAGCAGAGGAAGGAAGCAGGCTCCTAGAGTACCCATGGCGATAGCTGGGAACAAATGTGATAGGGATCTAAAGTGGGTATTAATTATTTTTTTTCTCTTACATTACAGACGTATATTCCGCAAAATTTTATTACGTACATTTCTTTTCTACTTATTTTTCTTTAGACATTACTTAAAATTAGTCCTGTGATTATATAGTTACTTGTACAGTTGCTTAAGAGTCCAGTTACTCCTTTAAGTTTCTAACTTGATGATGATGATGTTATATATCCAAACCATAAAATATATTAATTAAATGAAATGAAAATAGATATATGGATTTTAAACGAATGTTAAAACCATAACTAAAGTTTTGTAATAAACAACTTGCAAAGAATAAAAACCCATTTTCTTTATATCATCTATGAAACAAGTATTCTAGAAACATAACATTGTATCAGTCCACGCTACAGCAGGCTAAGTTTAATGAAATTAGATATACTTCAACTATAATAGTTTTTACCAGATACCCTCGAGCATCACGAGACGCCCGACGGAGATGGATAGATGTAATTTATTGCGTACTACAATAGACTAGACATGATAAATGACTGTGCCAAAGCTTCTATAAATTTTGGTTATGATTCATAAGTATGGGGGGTTGGAGACAGTTTTGAATGGAATTTATGAGCTTAAAATAATTTATTTTCTTTCATAAAGACAATATATAAAGTTACCGGACCAAAATACGAGGCCAGTTCCGCCACTCAACATGCAATGCTTCCAGGATTTGATGGAAAATGGGGAACGGAATTTTTTAATACTAAGTTTCTTCTGCCTACCCTGCTATGTGTGATATACAAAAAAATATTTTAATATTTTTAATATTTAACATAAAAAGATTTACACCTGTTCCTAATTTAAATTATGAATCGTACAATATCATTATATATTTGTAATGTCATTGTATATCCAGGTCTGTACAACCGGAAGAGGCGAGCGCGTACTGCACGACACAAGACTCCGCGTGCGTGTTCGTGGAAACATCAGCCAAAAGGAACTTTCACGTCGATGATCTCTTCTACGAACTATTTGTAGTCGCAAACTTACCTTTAGAAATGGCACCTAATCATCACAAGCGTGTTAGTACCGCGTTTGGAAGTCCTTGTACTTTACCCCCAACAAGTAGTCAAAGTAATAGAAGTAAAAAATGCACGTTATCTATCAAAAGGCGGCTTTCGGATGCTTGTGGGGTCGTAGCCCCTAACGTAAGGAGGCCCAGCATCCGTACAGATCTGATGATAATGCGTACCAAGACTTGTGCCAAAGGGGATGGGGACAGCGTGACCGGGAGCCCCAAGATAAATTTAAATAGATTAGTTCGATCGAACACTCAGAATGATAAACGGTCATGTATATTACAGTGATAGTGATGTGAATTTAAAGGTAAGTTTAATGTGAGATATTCGGTCAGGTGCTATAAATCGATTCGAGTCATTGAGGATTTGGAGATTTCAATGAAGAACCCCATTAGGTGTTTGGAATGTGGATATATATGCGGTTTACAGAATTTTAATGTATACAGAAGTTTTTCGTCATGTGAATCTTGAATACAAGAAATATATAATAAAAGGCCTCAAATTATTAAATTTGCATAAAATGACAAACAACACATACAGGCTGACAATGACAAAGTTTATGTATATTATAACAACATTCACTTATAGTTTGAATCGATTTCTCAAATAAGATCGATTGAAATAATTGTAACAGATTAAAATATTTACGTAGAAAAAAGAGAAAAAGCGACGTTTGAAATGAATGTATCATAAATGTAATAATAAAAGCGAAAGCTTAATTGTATATTCACTCAGTTACCTGTACTTTCATTTGCTTCAATATTTATTAAATGTTATATATAATATGTTGGAAAATTATACTTTCTAAAATGAGAGTTAAAAATTATAAATTATTAAAAGTAAGGGACCAAAATTGTTCTCTTTTTGGATAAATATAAACGCTTATTTATATACTCTCAATGATATTGCTTGCTATAATTATCTTATGTAATCTATATAATTATGAAATTTGTGGAGAAAAAGGAAAAATATTACACAGATAATTAAATACGTACTTATTGTTATAAAAGAAAAATTAAACAGAATAATTTAATTTATATTTTATATATAAATTAATTTTGAATGATTTGGTGTTAAATTTTGAAAATATTAAAATATTTGTTTTCAATTATGTTGAAACTTGACTAAATTTAAAGTTATTTGAAAATTAATTTAATAAATGAGTTACGTCTGTAATAAATTGTACATAAAGCATTTTAAAGAAAAAATATTATAAATAGAACTACATATATGTTACATGTCAATATACATACACACATATATTATCATATCTTTATATCTTGTTATATCAAAATTATTTGTGATCTTTACCTGTACTTTCTTGTCCGTGATGCTAAATTAAATATGTTTTTAATTTTTTTGTCTATTATTTCTTACCTAATACTAGATAGAGGAAGCCTAGTGTTAAGACACTCCGCTCCCCACTTTCTGCCGAATTCTGGAGACGTCGCGTGTCGAGCGAAGAAAGAAATGAAAATATAATATATTTCATTTCCTCGATTGGGAATCGAATCCACAACCCGTAGCGATGACTGTCACACGCTTGTACTCCCGCGCCACAGCTGGCACTGGAAAAATATATGAAAATCTCATTATTGGAAACCAATTTTATTTACACATGTAACGCAATTTGACACAATGATTTACATTTAAAAGCCTGAAAAGCTTCAATTTAACACGAAAGTGTCGAATTGAAACGAGACATTTGTTTGAACCCTTTATTTCAAGAACAAGAACAGATGTAGCCCCCGGCCCACTTTAAAACACCTGTCACCAATAAAAGGATTTAAATTAAAATATTAATTTAAAACAGTATAAGCCAATCGTGGCGCAGAGTCACACACACACAAGTTGCGGGTTCGATTCACACTCGATCACACTGGACTGGAGGAAATGAAATATTTAATATTTTTATTTCTTCACTCTGGTAAGAATTTCTCCATCAACGAATGCGGTGGAAAGTGGTTTACAGCGTGAAGCTGTAAAAAAAATAATACAAACAAGATTTCATTGCAGGAATATTACAAGGAAAAGTAATTTAGAGCGATGAAAATTGTTACTAAAATATTTATAAATATTTATTAAAACTTCTACTGCTCGGTACACAGTGAGCTCGGTCCCTTTATACACGACGATTGGGGGTTCAAATTCCACGAGCGAAATTGCGAATTTCAATAATATTCTTTAATGTTTCATGTCATGTTATACAGAATATTATTCAGCTATTATATAACATTTTGTTTCCTTTACCTAGACAGCGACGTTAGTATCTATATACTTACAAGTATAAGTACTCCGGGAAAAAGCTGTTGAACTTTTTTCTGCAACAAAACGATCTATGAAAGAGACCGGAAGCTTGTTGCAGTGAGAATAAGATCTTAATAGAGCTATTATATATATAGCATTTAATCTTAGATACATTTTAAATGTAAGATAAGTATTATATTCTTTTTAACCGACTTCAAAAAGGAGGAGGTTATCAATTTGACTGTATTTTTTTTTATAAAATATTCACATATAAGGTTGACATATTTTTTTAATTAAAAGAACTGTTTAGGTAAAAACTTGTTTATTTTATTTTCAACTACCGCCAATACTTGTTTTTGATTTGTGTTCTTTGAATGTTTTGATCGTGTAACAATAAACTTCCAATCATTGCCACGAAGTTTTTCAGGAAAAACAAAGAAAAATCGATTTCATACTGGTATATTTGTTGGAGTTATAAATAGTACTAGAATTTTCTTTTAAAGTTATATAATATCATAAAAAATAATAGGTATAATATAAATAGTATAAATATTTTAATTCCTCTACTGGGAATCGAACGCACAGCCTGTCACACAGTCACAAGCTTGGGCCACAAGTGGCCTTGTGTTTTTTTTATCCATACAACAATTTTCCATTTCATTTAACCAAATAGAATAGGTCGATATAAACAAAGTTCGTAGGACTCACTAAATATATTATCATTAACTGAGCGCGGCGCACTGGAAGAGAGATCCTTAACCTACTTCGCGATGAATTGATACAATTACGAGTGAACAATAGAGATGTTGCAGAAACAAAAAAAATCCTAATTATGTTTATATTTTATGTTTTTAGTTTTTTTTATTTTTCTCTTAAATAGTCTTCGGGTTTTTTACATTAAGTTATTAATGTAAAAAACTTATCTATAAGACTTGTTTTCATACTTTTTTGGTGATGGTCTCAACCAAAATATTTTTTAGTAATTGATATTTTTTCTTAGATAACGTTAATATAAGAACTATTAAAGTTCGCTAGACATACTGACATATTTTATACTTTTAAATAGACCAACATGTAAGGCTGAAGCAGAAAATGTTTCGTCACTAAAAATATATTATTTAGTACAAAAATGAAATTATTTGATAGCGCTATTGTTCAAACTCAAATTTCTCGTCCCTTGCCTTTCGTATACGCGAGAGTTAAAAAGTTTTTTTTTTAATTTTCATATTAAGCCAGGAAGATATCTGTGCTATAATATGTTAAAGACTTACTATGAATATTCCATTTTCTTAGTTACTCGAATATTCTTCTATGCTTTTTCAAACAAAAACTTACTTACAAAATGATTTTAGTCCATCAATATCATGCATAACACTTAGCGAAATTAAAATGAAAATGCATTGAAAATAGTTTAATAACGTAGATTCCAATTTATTACCGTATATAACATTTAATTTTCAAAAATGTATATATGGATAGATTGATAGATACTATTTCACAAATATTTACCCTCGCTGAGGATCGAACCCACAACCCTCGGTATCAACTAACCAATAATATCTTTAATGACATGTATATCTATTCTTTTATTAATATTTACTCTTGTCTTTTTTAATATTAACAGAAATTTTAACAAAATTGTCAGTAAATAATGAACCTTTATTTAATTACGATTAAATACGGTTACAAGTTACTACCTAGTGCTATAATTTTGAATATAATTTATATTCAGATTGTAACAAGGTTTAGCAATTAAAATATTCTAATATTATAAAAATTTATAGCTTCATTTTGTGTATAATATCCGCATTTGTCATAATAACGAGTGGGACGCGCACGTGACCTTTATGGATCGTTGTGTGAATAGCAAAGGAGTATTGTATATTTTTATTGTGTAAAAATTCTGAAGAAACAATGATAAATGAGATATAAAGTTGTAATATAAGTTGTAATACAATCTCCACAAATAGTGGAAAATATTTTAGATATTTCAAGGGAAAACATGGAATATATAAATAAACGGTACAGCATCTATCTGTAAATGGTTATGAGTTCGATTTCCATTTGGTGGAATGGATGGAATTTTCATTTCCTCTGATGACAAGATTTAGAGGGGCACTAAGTTCTGCTACTCAAGCACATAATGTTTCGAAAATTGGGCGGAAAGTGGGCAGCGGAATGTTAAGACGTTTCGCTCAAACTTGGCTCCCTCTGCCGACACCAAACACCACCAGAGCGAATAAATAAGAATATTAAATATTTTATTTCCTCGAGTGGGAATCGAACCCACAGCTTAAGCCTAAATAACTTTATAAGACCATATTTTATATACTTAGAACATAAACAAACTAATGAAATTAAAATAATCGAACAGTTAGCGATACCTATCCAAACATATTGAAGGAAGTAAAAGCTAGTTAAGAAGTTAATAATTGATTTACCTCCTGAGGCCACCTACGTGTCCGTTTTGATAACCAGAGCTAACAGCTTCCTGACCCTTCCTGCGATTGAGTTTCATAATTTATGGTTCGATAAGGTAAGTTGTTATAAAATTATGTAAAATGTTTATAAAATTCTGTCCTTTTCTCGTACTTATCTTGTGATTCTAGATTTAAAATTTTAAAATAATAAATATGTACTGTTTTTTTTTCTAAATTCAAGGATAACTATAAACCGTCTTCTAAAATATCATCAATTCAAATGGACAGCTAATGTATTTGTAGAATTTAGTTTGTAAAATCGATTTGTATTACTTTTTCTTCTTCTTCTTCTTACTTCTTTCTATACCAGACGGAACTCTAATATCATTATTTTCTAAGATTCCCTCTACCTACACTGCTATGGGCGGGATACAGCGTGACGCTAAAAGAATAAATGTTTTCCAGGAATGTTTAAACTAATTTCGACGTGAGAATTTCATGCAATTTGCAACATCTTTCATGCAATTTCGTTAACTAATAAAAGAACAAGAGAGTAATGTCTTTTTATTGTTCTCTGCTGTTAGGCAAAATTAAGGCAAAATAAATTATCATCTTTTCACAAAATATATAGGAAGGAACCTATAGCCTTTGCACTACATTAAGTATAATAAATGTTATTAGGAAGACTGCAAAGTATAAGCAAATAGCTTCTAGAGATAATGCAAGTGAAACATGTTTATAGTGGAGTAACACTAGAGTACCTCGAAGCCAATATCACGCATCAACTAGTTTCGTTGTCGCCGAATATATCGAGTATCAGTTTAGGGGGATTCTTACTGCATGTCCTTTGCAGAGGTTAAATTTTAGTTTTTTTAATACTAATATATGAAGTTAGTAGAGCTGAGAGACCAAGCTGTTAAATTTCTAATAAAAATTATCACAAAATTTCAAAAATCAATTTTTTATTTCATGACAATAAGTTTCTCCTGTGTAAATTTCTGGTTAGGCACTAAACTCTTAGAAC
Source organism: Heliconius melpomene rosina (assembly GCF_056956725.1). Classification (NCBI taxonomy): domain Eukaryota; kingdom Metazoa; phylum Arthropoda; class Insecta; order Lepidoptera; family Nymphalidae; genus Heliconius; species Heliconius melpomene. The sequence goes on from NC_140395.1 coordinate 11,793,938, forward strand.
TCAATGGCCTTAAAAGCTAACCTCTGGTACGGAGTGTTCTGATAATCCAATTAATTTCTGGAAATAAAACAGAAATAATTCTCATACTTAATTAGGATGTATCTTTTTTTGGATATAGATAAGTATAAACGTTGTTTTTTGTTGCTTACTGTTATATTTTAGTAAATATGGCCCTCATTTAAATGGATCGTAGAGTGAAAACACTCCGCCTTTCACTTTCTGTCCATTTCAGCATCATTTCATCTCACTTATATAACGTAAGTAGGATGTAAAACAGCAAAATCAGTGGCGTCAAATAAGTTAATAAGGTAACATTTTAATCTGCAGTGAAAACCATCCTTTAATTGCATAGGGCTGACATGAGCACCTCGATGTAGGCGTCGGGGGCAATCTGACGGCAATTAACACGGTCTAGATTGTATACTCTACGAGATTATATGGAGTTTGAAGGAATACTAGAGAAATTGTGTTTTCAGGAGATTGGTATATTATAATGTAATATTATTTTGGCTTCTTACTAATGCCATAGTAGATAGATTCTACGAAAACTATTAACGATTTTCTAAATATTTCGTGTTGAATGGTGGTAATCAACGCTACACTTTGTTAACCCGAGGAATAAAAAATATTTCCTGTAGAAAAAAGATATAAGATTTAAGAGTTTAAACCTACGACCACCGCTTTTATAGCCAAATGCCTCCATGTCTTACTCTTATACCTACTTAATAAGATCTACTAAATCATTCACTTACAAATATTTTCATCAAAATGGGATTAGTATATTTGTTCTTGTCAAAAACAGTCGTTATATTAAGGACTATATTATGTTAAGCTTTAACACTAATTATTTAAATATGTAAGAGGTAAGTTCGCCGTGCTTTTAGATAGATATACCAGGTTGTCTACAAATAAAAGTTGGACTATTTATATAATTTGTTAAAGAAATATTATAGAAATACTTAAAAAATCTATACGCGTCGCTGTCATTACAGCGATACTGAAGCATAGGAACAATATTCACTGAATAAAGTACGAAACAATAAAAAGAGAACGACTAACAATTTCCTTGTTTTAGTTCAACAAGAATTTATTATTTTTGTTTTAAACAATGAAATGTATTAAATAACATCGTACTTAAAAAGTACAACATTTGGCAAATACGTATGTTTTTAAATAATATTTATTTTATAAATATCTCTGATTTATAAAATAAATGAAACCTATAAGCTACGGTCTTCCAAAATTTCAGAATTCTTTGAAAAAGTATAAGTACATTCATAGGTAAATAAGTGATTTACTAAGAGACTATAAAGTTAATAAACTTTCCAAAAATAATAATTTGATTATATTTTAGTTTTCCTTAATATTTTTTGAAAAGATATTGCACAAAAAGTTGCTGTTAACTTCCTTCTTTAGTTTGAAAAATAAACGAACAATAACTGTAGTTAGTCTAGCTTCAATAAGGAGCTCGACGTCGTCGTAGTACCGTAATCAGAGACAGAAGTTCTTCGCAAAAAGAAACGGAACTTGCGAAAAAAAAATTAAAGAGAAACTGCAAGTTTTAATTAGAAGTATTAAATATTTTTTGCTTTAACAAAACTTTTTGCGACACACATAAAGAAAATTTAATGTTTCTGCGCTATATTTTTCACTTATTCCAAGGCTGTCTTAATAATAATCTTTTATTCTAAAAATGGACATTTCTCTAAGAGGGCATTGAATTCGTTCACAAAAACCAATTGGAAAGACCCTCGCTCCTTAGATAGCATGTCTCAGCTGCCTTTCCAATTAGATTACATGTTCACATCCTTCCCAGACAATACCTACTACTGTGCAGTTGTTAAAACTTTTGTTTTTAGAATTTCTTTTTCAAGGATTTGTGCTCAAAAACTAACGCAAAGAACAATAATGCTTATACACAAATAACTTTATAAATAATAATCATGGGTCAAGCACTCACCGTACGAAACTTAACGCTGTCTTGTCACCAGAGCGATGAAATGAAAATAATACAACCCCGAGTGAGAAACGAACCCCTAATGACAGTCAAATCGACCCCAAAATTAATAATATTATATTTTAATTCAGGTCACATAACCTGCTTGGTTCTCGTAAACGTGGTAAATACGTAAGTGTAAACGTGGTAAATACGTAAGATTAAACACGAAACTAGTTTCCAGGATGCACCTCCAACTATGTACTAACGGGAATAAAGTTGTACGACGCGAGACGTTCAAAATGGACGGTAACTGCTTGTACGTACACGAGATTTCGTGTTTCATTTACTTGTTCAAATACAAGAAATTTCTTTGTAAAATTCATTTTAAAATGTAAAAGTTTATGTTACGGTGCCTAGATGCGAATGGACCGACGACCTGAGAAAATTGCTGGCTTCGACTGGATGTGGAAGGAGGAGGATCAGGAGCTCTGGCGCACCCTGGGAAAGGCCTATGTCCAGCAGTGGACCAGAATGGGCTGAGTTGATAGATGCAAATGTCTGAATAAGTCTACAAGCACTCAACACGCAATCCTCGAAAAATTCGGCTGAAAGTGGGAAAAGGAAGGTCTTAAAATCAGGTTCCCTCTGCCTACCTTGCTGTGTGCGGGAGGCAGCATATTTTAGAAGTAAATACATTAAAAATACAATTTAAAATTATTTCCTGTAATTTTCCGTACTCGATTAAACAATCGACCGAAGCAATTAACGGTTTACGATTAAGTTGAAATTACCGGTAATTGAATCGAGAGTAGGTTATCGACATATTAAATTCAGTTAGTTGTATCTACTGTACCAAGAGGTATTATGTATATAGGCAAGATACTGGAATACTTTTTGTGCTTTAGGAATCTACCGCAATGTTTGTGGGTTCGAATTCAATTTGAAAGTACAGTTCTGTCTCACAACATGAAATGTGTCAAAATTTCAACATTAATAACTGAATGAAATTTTAATAAGTTTATTCTTTTGCGGGATAATCATTAGAAATTATTAGATTTATTTTAATATTTTCATTTTCTCGCTCTGGTAATGAGGCAAAACGCGGCATTGAGCTACGAAACTCAACACGCAAAGCCTTCAGAATTCGGCGGAAATTAGGTAACGGAAGTGAATAGGAACAGAGTGCTTTGAACGAAGAGAACAGAGAACTAAGTTTCTTCTGCCTAACTTGCTAAGTGCGGGATATAGAATGAAGCTAAAATAGATGATTAATAGATGAATAATATAATAGATGATTACATATCTCGGTAGGTAAGCAATATTTTTGCTTGAACAGAAAATGGTCAAAAACAACATATGACGAAACCCTTTAAGGATATTCCGTCGGAGTATATATTATGCAAAATACAAATAAAAAACACACTAAAATAAAAATGAATAAATAAAGTACTAAATACGTTATTGCGCCTTTTTATTGCAGTCATTATTAAGAGAAACGTACACCGAATAGTATAATAAAATTCGTCCTTACAATTTTTTTATATGGACTATGTGGAAAAAAAAATATCTTTTTCTTTTGCTAATAGATTTTTCTAGTAATAAGTTACAATTTTTTGTCAATTTTAGTGATTGTAGTAAGCCAATCGTAACGTGATACCAGGACGAAGAAAAAAAATATTAAATAATTCAAATATTAATAATTTATTAATATTATTATAAACAAATAATAAATAATTTATTAATAATAAAAATTAATTCCTCGAATAGGAATCGAACCAAAAACCCAACACCAAAAACTATATCAGGTCACTACAAATCGGGAGAAATTAGCCAGCAAGCGTTCCAGTAAACATTCATCTAGTAAGACGTTAACTGCCTTTAAAATGTTTCAGCTGAGTCGGTTTAACGCGCCCCCGGGGAATACGAAGGAACCAAGTTAACCTACAGTTGTGAATGTGAGTTTTACTTTTAAAACACTTAAAATTATCTTTGTGATTCAGATATCATTCACTAAAAAAGAATTGATGAACTTACTTAATACTTTACAGTATTAGTAACTAAGGATTTTTTTAAAAGGATAGATATTATAAAATAGTATATAATAACATAGATGTACCGACAGCAAAACTTATAACAAAACAATATTAGCTTAGCAATGTTCAGAGGAACGTATAATCAACCTGAATTCGAGACATTTTCAAGGCGAAATTCAATGTTATCTCAACTTCCGAGTAGAAATCAAATCTACACCCATCGTGTTTACAATCAGATGTCCACTGTACCAAGGTGACTCTATTTAAAACTGAAAGTAAAATAAAAAAATTTGTGACATTTTAAATTTATATATTTAAGTTTATTTATTTTACATCTAAAACAAGACTATTCTATAATACAAAGCAATACCAGTTCAAATTTCTTTAGTAAGAAAATTTAATTTTACTAATTAAGCTATGGCTATACGTGAAACATTTATAAAGCACTACCCATTGAAATAAATTAAAATTTTCTCTAAAAGTGGTCTAAAAGACCTCACGTTCCACATTATATCTTATTGCCATTGAATAAACTACTTGTCACAATCTCTAAGGAGTCGCATATTTCTCGTTAATGTGCTCCACCAAGGCGTTAAAGCACTAATGGTATACTAAAAATATTATATGCACTACACTCAGAGACACTAATTGGCGATTAACCGACATTATACATGGGAACTGATTTCATGTTAATTATATACTAATTGACGTCATTCAATATTCATGATACAAAGCAGCTTCACGAGAGAACCTAGTGTCCGGACCCTTCTGTTCTTACCAGTTAACCTTCTTACCAGGGCAAGGCAGGAAAATAAAATATGATTAATTAATTTCACTGAATGGTAATCGAACCTACGACCGTCGCGTTTACAGTCGCACGCTGAACTACTTACTGTTCAATGACGGCCTCATACGACGAGTATACGACATAGATGAAATGTACTCTGTGTCTTAAATCTTTGAATTAACTAGCATTATAATGCAAAATGATTTCTATTTATTTTTGCGTTATAATGCAAATAAGCATAATAAAAAGAAATAATAATAGCCATATCTTTTTTTTTAGTAGGGTATAATATATATAGTATAGTAGTATACATAGTGGGGTAAGCACAGGGAACCTATTGCAAAAGCACTCTGTTCCGCTTCCGCTTAATTTTCAAAACATTTCGCTTTGAGTTATATAGCCATATCCCTAGTAATAAATGTAAACATAAACACGATTTAATACATTTCTAGAATCCAGGCAATAGAAGCTCCTATTGTTCCAGTTAGCTGCTAGTTCATATTTACATTCTATGGAATACAGAAACATAACTTCGCATTAAATTTGCAAACATTAATTGTGCCTATACCTGAGAGCTGCTTGTGCATACATTGAGTTAGTTCTATATATATCACTGTAAGCTTGTGTCTTTGTTGTCTCATAAATATATAAAAACATACTTAGAATAATATTTTTGAGGCCATTAGTGGCGCAGCGGCACAAGTGTGCGACTGTTAACGCTACAGGTTGTGGGTTCGATGCCCACTCGAGGAGGTGAAATATTTAATATTTTCTTGCTCTGATAAAGAGGCAAAGCGCGGCGTTGAGTTCCACCACTCAACACGCATGCCTACAAATTTGGCGGTGAGGACCGGAACTGTTTCACTTGTGTCTGACTTGGTAATAAATAACAATTCAAAGAATCGAACTCACAATCTATCGTGTTTACAGTGACACCCACGTGCCACTGGGCCACGAGGGCCTCAAGTATATATTTTTTTTCCTTATTTTGCTTCTTAAAGTTACACAAGGCAATCAGGCTCACTCATTGAGTTATGCAAAGCTCCCATCTAAGACTACATAACTGTTTTGCCGGAATATAAATCCTCTTCACAATTCTGTCAGAAATATTAAAATATTCCTTGTAGGATATAACAGCGGCTGTAACAAGAACCTACTCATATTTTTTTCCTCCACTTGCTTTATTGTTAAAGTTCTGGGAAATGTGTCGAAACAATTTTTTTGTTTACGACACTATAAAAAGATTTTTTTTTGTCTTATATTTTCAGATATTGGATTTTAATTTCAACAAGAATCTACTTGAAAGTAATATTAATATTTTCAATTGTTATGTTATATGAAAAAAATATATGATACCTTCATATTATAAGAGCCAACTTTTAAAATTTAAGTTCATTCAATTTCAAATTCCCTGACTTGTGGAATAATTTCAAAGAAGTTCTAGCAAGACTGAATGAAATTGATGTGTCGTTGTGACAGCACCGGCGTCTTCCTTTCTCATCTTCCTGTCTTTCACCTACATACGCCTTATACTGATGCTTGGAAATCTACATATATAATGTACCTATATACACCATACATCATATTGTTACCTTCTTAGAAACGTATTAAAATTTGAACGTAGCTGGATATGCACCCGCGCTTCTTGGAAACCTTCTAAGATTCACAAGGCAATTTATAATTAAAAAAAATTAATCAGTTTCTATAAAAGTATTGTTTGCTCTTAAATGTGAAATAAAACTTTAAAAATGTTAAAAACATATTATAGTTTTAAAGACTTTTTGTATTTATAAATTACCATTTCAGGGAAGAGATATGAGTAAAACTTTTTGGTATGTATGACCATTTGTGAGCGTTTATTTAATTGATCCCCAGGTACCTGCCTAGCCTGCTACGCGCGAGGTACAGCGTGAAGCTGAAGAAAGAGAATGTCAGAACAATAAAATGAATGGTCCCAAGTTAAACTGTTGTCTATAATTAACAAATTCTATAGGTCGCTGGGCGCTCGTGATGTGAGGTTTCGGGTATTTGACTCTTCGAGTGCGTAATATGAGAATAAGGGCGATCTTCCAAGCAAAATACTAATACAGAAAGAATAATTTAGTAATAAGAAGTGCAGTGGTTTAATTAGGTAGATTATATAATGGGTAATATAATATAGGTAGCGCAGGGGAAAAAAATACTTCGTTAAAAAAATATATATTTTTATTAGCTTTACTCTGTAGGCAGAGGGAACCTCAATGCCGTGGTTAGGCTTTTCACCAGAGCGACGAAAAAAAATTACGTTTACAATCACACGCTTATATTTGAAATACATGCATGTATCATTATGATGCTCAAGTCCTTCAGCTCAGAATTTATTCCCAATTCTGTTAAATAACTTTGCAATATATCTAAAATCTTAAGAAAAAAAAACATATTATATAGCGCAGTACATTTCGTGGATGGACGACCGAGACATTTGAATTCCTCGCATTGGCGGGTTATATGAAATTCTATAAGTTTAGTTTAATCTTGAGAAGTTTCAGGACCTTTGTAGAATAATTTATCGTTAATATCCTACAATTTTATCCGTACTAAATATTAAAACCATCTTAGGGTAGTAAGCTGTATGTCATTGCAGAGTAGACATAGGAGAAGTAGTGCTAAAATACTCCACTCCTCACTTTCTGCTGAGTTCTGAAGGCATAACGTATTGAATGGCGAAACTCTACGCCACTCCTTGCCTCGACACCAGAATAAAGAAATAAAAATATTTAATATTTAATCTCCTCAAGTGGGAATCGAACCAACAACTAACCGTCGAGTCTACAGTCGACGGCCTCTATTAATAATACATACAAATAAAATCATTGCATATATTGTAAATATATGTTGCAATATTATATATATGATGATATTCAGGTGAACGTGGAATTGCAACATGAATGCGAGCTGCATTCCAGCGACGCGACGTCAATAGTTCTATACTTTGGTCAAACCACTTTACAGCGATTTGCTAACTAACACCATTCAGTATTCACTGTACTGTGTTATATTTAAGCTAGCGCTTGTTGAATTCTACTATTTTTAAACTATTTCTAACAAACTGCTTTTAATAAACTGATATGTATATAAAACGGTATATTCGGTACGGATCTTATCTTCACATTTTAAAAACAATCTTTAAAGCTTTTATATAAATAATACTTCTTTAACAAAAAATATAACGTTATGGACTTAAATTAGATCTTTTTAAATTATTTTCAAGGTTATGTAATTTCTTAAATATCTTGAATTACGGTAAAGTAGTAAAAATACAAAAAACCAACACTAAATCGTTTTATCATCAAAAATTTTTATATTTCGTGTTGACTCTGGTGTACCTACAGATTGTCAATATGTTAGAAATATGGTTGAAATATTGGAGCGCTCTTCAATTCATGCACATACGTTACTAGCTCTCTGTATTTTTTAAGCAAGAGACGATAAAGTTACAGAAAAAAATATTTATTTAGAAATATCAGAGATTTACAGTTTTAAATTTGTTGATGTTTATGTAATACATTTATAGTTACAGTTTAAGTATTTTTTTATATTTTTTTTTCATAAAATAAATATGTAAATTGCTTAAAGTATTTATTGTAAGACAACAAGCTGTACAGCAGCTGTATCTATATAGATTTTTAAGAAGCAGCCAAAGAAATATGAATAAAATATATAATGTAAATGATCGTGTCACTTGCACACGACGTCAACTATTCTCACTGCCGTTTTTAAAGAAACTGCAATGTTTATTTTAGAACTTAGAACTTTCGAGAAGAAAGACTTTCTTATTTCAAATACTTTACAAAATTACTTGTAATTTAAATTTTATAGAAGAACCCTTTATCTTTTTTGCTCTACCATATCAAGTAAATGTAAATATTTTAAATACTTATTGAGACTATTATAGCGATTTCCATTCAGGAGAATTAATTAAATTATTTTCATTTCTTCGCTCTTAAAAAAAATCTATGCAGTGTTGAGTTTGCCACTCGAAACATTCAACCTGAATGTCATCGTCATACATCATTCAATCAAGAAAAAAAATAAGTATTTACTTAAAAACATAGAGTAATATTTGAACATGGCAATACCATATTTACTCTATATCTATAACATAGTCTGTGGCAATCTAGTGACAATAAACGTGGTCCGGCGTACATCGAGGTAATTAATTTTCGGACGGGTGAGTAAATAGAATGTTGAATGGCTCATATCTATGTATTCGTATTGGACATGTTTAATTTTTTATTTATTATAACTTTTAGTTACGATATTAGTATTTATGATTTAATATTAATATAAATGAGGCCTAACCTCTGTCAGTCTTGACACACAAGCGTGTCTGTAAACGTGGTAGGTTGTGTGTTCGATTCCCACTCGAGGAAATGAAATATTTTATATTTTCGCTTCGCTTTGGTTGAGGCGAAGCATGGCGTTGATTTCAACAAAGAAATAGGCGGAAATTGAGGAGTGGAGTATCTTAGCACTAGGCTCACTCTTTCTATCCTGGTACATGCAGAATACAGCGAGAAAAAAAAATAAAATAACAATTAATGATGTAGTTATAGGTAGGTGCAGGTTCGACGTCTAAAATTAAAGGATGGGTTTATACTTTTACGTATTAATCAAAACGAGGAAGACAAAGTGATTTTTTATTATATTTTCCTAAAGAGGAAAATTAAGCAAGTATAAGATTATAATATATTTGATTTTGAAATATTAACAAGAGCCTATTGTTCACGCGTTACTATTATTTGAAAACCTGACAAAACATGTATTCTCTTTTTTAATACATACTTTTTTGGTCGAAAAATGAACTAAATAATATAATATATTTATATCTATGTCTAGAATACTAAGAAATGTAAGTAGATACTAAACAAAGTAGTCGTAAGGAAAATTTATTCATTACGTGTAACGATGCTATCTCGCCTCCCAGGTTTATGTAACACTACGCTTATTTATACTTTATATTTATAGCAATATATAATAAAATTTCAGTCTGTTTGTTAATTTTATACAATATATAACTGGTCTATACTTTTTTTAACTCCATGCTGTATCCTACATGGATGCATGTTAGGTAGGCAGAGCGAGCTGGGGAACTTAGTGTTAGTGTTAAGCCACTCCGTTCTCAACGAGGCTCTCTCGTTCCACACTTTCTTCTGAATTCTTGACGCATTGCGTGTTGAGTGGCGGAACTCAACGCCGCGTTTCAATATTTCCCTGAGTGGGAATCGAATACACAACTGTTGCGTTTACAGACGCACACTTGTATCATAGCGCCACCGCGGCCTAAATTTCTCTTATCATTATAAAACTTCAATTAAAATAATTACAAAATAATAAAAAAATAAATATTCTTACCTTATATTTGAAAATTAAACAGAAACCATAGACCAAAATCCACCCCTGAATTGCTTTGACACAGAATTAATACTTAATATTCAGCTTAGCTTAACCTCTTAGCGAAAATAATTTCTATTCAGTTCATTTATTATTGGCTACGTCTGTTGAATTTCATTTTCATTTGTTTCTGGACCAATTTTAAAATTAACGTACTATGTAGATATTGGACAGTATAAAAATTAATTTCGGAAATGAGGTTTGATATAATGTGTAAACGTGGCAGGATGTGGGTTCGATTCCCACTCGTCGTTAAATATTGAATATTTTCATTTCTTCGTTCTGGTGTCGACGCAAAGCACGTCATTGACTTCTCCCATTCAACACGCGGAACATGAGGACGGAAAATGTGGATCGGATTGTCTCAACACTAGGTTCTCTCTGCTTACCCTGCTGTGTGCGGGATTCAGCGTGACGCTTAGCACTGAATTAAAATATTCAACCTCTTAACCAATATATACGAAGATACATCGATAACTACAAAACTAATGGGTGCAATATCTAGATAGAAAACTCCTCGCAAATCCCTGTCAAACCGCATAATCCCGAAGCGCGTTACTCCTGACGTATGGTGATGGCGCTTGGCGACGAGCCAGCGAGGATAAATTAGACAACTTGCAACTTATTCTAACCCGTATTGTTGTACTGAGACAATTTAGGATAAGCTTTAACAGATGATACACTTATGCAAATATTACTTACATTTATTATTATTTTTTTTAAACAACATGGATGTAGTGGTAAGAGACTTAGGGGGAAACCTCGGTTGACATTCGAAAACACAGTATCGAAGATACTAGAGGAAGGTCACGTAAAAATCATGAGGACCCCCGGAGGACATGTATGAAGAGGTTGATGACAGTGGACGAGGCGAAAGAGGTATGTACATCGTAGCGTTTGGCGTTTCGTTCTCTCTGACTACCCCGCTAGGGATAAAGCGTGAAGCTAAGTTAAGCTACGTTGTTTAAGTTTAAGCCTGGCAGTAAGATCAGCATGCCTTCTCAAATTTGGAAGGTAATTTAAAAAAAAACTGTTATCCCTGACTCGTTTAATGCAAGAATAAAAAAAGTATAAATTGTAAATAACTCTACTTTATTCTATATCTTATACTTTCCATAATCCGTATAGATGCATTTTCCACGTAAGATTTACGGAATCAGCTTATCTGATGGAATTTGCAATTCACAAGACGACAGTATATTATGAATATAAGGAAATACAAGTGACATGGACGAGGGAATAAGATATTAGAAAGATCTATTCTACTCATATAAGTAGAAGCTAACAGTATCAATGGGAATAATACTAGAAAATTGTCATACATACAGCATACAGTCTGTTGGTGGCATATAAGATGTATCATATGAATATGAATGAAGGAGAGATGATTAATCTTCTTTATTTTCTATATTTATCTCTATTTACTCTGGTAAATAAACAAAAGATAGGATCTATCAAGAAGATTAAGTGAAAATACAAAGGTCATGTTGTTTCAGTTATATACACCAAGTCTCTGTATGGGAAGAAAGTAACTATCAATTTAGTTTTTGCTATATTAGTTCATTTTTACATAAATTAATTAATCTTTAAATCCTATTTTTGGAATCTAATTAAAAGCTCAAACTTATCAAGGTTTCGCGATCAAAGCGCTACGGGGAAATAAACTTTTATTTAAAACACTTTTTGAGGCTCTTTTTATTATTTTTAGCTTTTGTTCGTATTGTTGTAACAAAAATATTCGACAACTTCTGGCTAAATGAAAGAGTAGCAGAGCGGAACGCGGTGGGCGTTTACAGTGTAACTCTGGATGGATCCAATTTATTTTCTTCTGAAATAGCAAAATGTCGTCCTACTGCCTTTTTTGAACGAGTTTATCTACTCGTAGCACTAACTAAAATTTACTGTAATTTTGACTACATTTTATAGTGAGTATATGTATGTCATACTTATGTGGTAACTATTTAAAAGACATACAGACTGACAAAAAAATTAAACTCCTTTTTCATATCGTGTAAATAACACACGCCCTTGAAAGCTGCAATTCTTTTGTAATCTCAGACAGACATGTCAATTAAATTTATCTGTAAAGATAACTAGTACAAATAATTATATTTTCGCTCACTAAAGCAAAATTTAAATAACTAACTTTAAAATGCCCAAAAAACTAAACTATTTTCATTTCACAAAAAGTACAAGTAAATTATCTTTTTTTTTAATTCGACAATACTACAGGAACTAGAGGAAATTTCGATCAAAAATTTTATACAAAGTTTTTAACCGACGCCCTGTTACAGGATTTTTTATTTATCGTGTGAAAATGTGGCGAGCCGGTGACCAATTTCGTTCAGCGCACTTTCCTGTAAAATATTCTCGTTGTACAAAAAAAATAACATAGTAAGAATTTTATATTTTTATTAACGTTAACCGTCTCGCGTCCTTCGTTGGAAAAACAATATGATTCACGCTGTATCCCTCAGCAGGATAGGCAGAGGGAACCCAGTCTTAAAACACTCCCCGCTTCACGCCGAATTTTTCGGGGCACTGAACCCTCAACCGACGCGTTACAGTCACACCCTTTTGCCCTTGCAATACGAAGGCCTCGAAAAATAAGCCTTGTTAATTTTTCATGAATACGAAATCGGAAATTTCTAAAAACAAATATTATAACACGGTTTTGAATAGTCGCGTTCACTTCAATTTCCTAAAAACATCTATAATAGATATCGAGAAAATAAACTTTTATGTTAAGTATTGTAGCCTTCATAACTCACGTACAGTAAGATTTAGGAACTAAAAAAACTTAAAACTTATGTTATTATGTATAATAAATTTAAAAAACACGCTTTTTCTACAGAATAAGTTAATAATACAAATGTAATGAGTACAATACAAACTAAATAATCCAAATAAGGGTTACGTAAATTAATTTCATTTGGACTAGAACATTTACAAATTCCATTACTTTTAAATACAAAAAGTAGAACTAATTTCCTTTAATATTACAAAAGAACTTAGTTAGAATATTAAATTTATTCTTGATAGAATTATACTTTCCAAACCATTCCAATAAAGCTTACTTAATAAAAGTTTCTAGGGATTGTGAAACTAGTGTACTTAGGTTTTTAAAATGAATAATTGTTTTAATATCACGTAATTGATTATTTATTGGAGCCGTTGTGACGCAATGGAAGCGTCTGGCTTCATCATTTGACGTATAGGCGATGATTGTGGGTTTGATTTCCACTCGAGGATTATTTTAATTAACGAAGCAGTCGAATTAGGTAAAAAAATATAATATACCAATGTTAAAATATAAACTAGTAAATAAAATAATTATTAGAGAACTATTATTAAGTGTTATATAAGGGCACAGTGTATAAAGTCCTAGTGTTTTAATAAAGACTTAAAATATCAGGTATCGGTAAGCGGATGCGACGCTCAACTAGCAGTTTGTAGGCAACTTCGCTTTGTTAGTATAAAGTTTGCCTTTCCTCCTCTCCTAGTTAAACGTAACGGAAATTGACCAGATAAACGTTAAAAGCTATTAAATGCCTTGTTTTTCAGCTTTACACATGTAGCAGGGTAGGCAGAGTCCTGTTGTTTGTGTAGCACAAAGCAATAAGAAATTATTAATGAGTTCTCCTTTCATTGCATTAGGTAAGTTGTAAGTCCAATTAATTGATAGCGATTTATTTAACGTCGGCAATTAGAGTTGTACGAGACGGAAATTTATAAACGCTCGTATTTTTAGTTTTGCTTCATTTTTATACTTCAGCTTCAGCTTCACGCTGTATCCCGCACACAGCAGGGTAGGCATAGGGAACCTAGTGGAAAGACACTCCGTTCCCCTTTCCCGTTCCCTTTTTTATACTTCATCGGAAGAAATAGAGGTATGAATTTTGAATTTCACTTTTAATTAAATTAGTCACTGTCACATGGTCATAACACACTAGAAAAGAAACTCTAATGTAGTAAGTAATTATTAATTGCCTTTTCAAAAGCTAAAATTTTTTTAAAAAAATTCAGTTTAGCTTTTTTTGTTTCTTCCTATACTTAGAATAATTCATTACCATCTTGAATGAAATTATAAATATAAAGTTTGATATCTTCATCTGTATCCCACACATTGCATGGTAGGTGGAGGGAACCTGGGAACCTAACGTTGAGACACTTCTGCTCCCCACTTTCCGCCGAATTCTCTATTCATATCAAGAAAATAGAACGTGAAATACGAGTCTAGTCATCTAAAATCTAAAAAAAAACAAATTCCGTCGAAATCATTCTATATGTAAAAAAAATTACAAGACGCTGAAAGGCCACCTGTCAGACCTAAATCATACGAGAAACTGTGTTCGGACGTCCTTTAGACAGGAATACTAGACACTCTCGTCTAACGCTACGAATTTGTTCTTAAAAATATATTTTGATATTATTATTACTTATATGTCTTTATTATTATTTTTCATATATATATATATAGATAAAACTCAAATACATCGTCATAGACTAGTAAAATTTGTTTAATCTATGCTTAAAATATTAAATTTAAATTATTTTTAGTCACAAAGTAATATCCTAGTCTAAATTATACTCGGTCTTAATGAATAGTGAAATAATATGTTATATTAAGTAACAGCTGACGAGTTTTAAATTATTTCTAACTTTAATTGAAAATTCAGAGTTGTCGCGTTCAACGTCAGGACTAAACTGCAGTGTTACTTATAAATACGCATAATATAAAATTCACAGCTATTCATTATTTTTAATTCGCAAAATAGAAAAAGCTTTATTTCTTTATATAAAATGGATTTTTTAAATATACTAGTATGTGCTCGTAAATACATAAAAAAATGCTTTTCTACATGTGTATATGAAAATATTGGACTCCAAATTCGATGTTGTGCCCAGTACGTTACGACGATCTCAAATGCATAATGAAATCGTTTTTACCATGTTAATATTGAACCAATTAAAATTATAATGCTGTAAACATATTATTATGTTAATTTTCTGTGTAAAATACACACCTTTACCTGTTTTTTGTCCAGAAATTTACCTCCACTAGAGCACCGTGAAAACAGCAATGTGACACCGCATTATCCTACCTCAAATATTTATTTTGTCTACGCAACTCTCATCCCCTTATATTAATACAGCGTTTTCAACTCTTTGTTGAGGACTAGACAATGATTAATAAAATTTAACACGCTCTTTCATGATATTTGTTTAGCAAATTAAATTACTCTTGTAGCGCAATGGGTATGTAATACGAAATATAATAATAATAATTAACTTCCCATTCTGGGAAATAAATTACTATTTATTAACATGTTAATTTCTTCGCTCTGGTAACAGCTGCTGTTCCCAACCGTTCCCGTTCCCGACGACGATGGAGTGTCTTAACAATAGATTCCCCCTGCCCACCCTGTTATGTTCGGAGTACAGCCTGAAGCTAAAGAATACAAAGTTAAGAACAGAGAGGTCTAGTAGGTTCTCTTTTTTTTTTATTTATTGATTGTTTATGTTTTAGTATCATGTACATAACCTGAAAAAACACAGTTATTTTAAAATCACAGATTCAATTTTATTTATTTGTAATATGCATAGGTAAATAAAATGACTTATACAAATGGAACTTCCTTTAAATATACATTTTCCGAATACATATATTTCTTATACAATCTTCTCGTAGCACATATCTTCAATGCTCCAGATTATATCAGAAGTATCATGAAAGGTGTTGATGTTTTGCAGTTGAATAGTATAAAAGATAAGAAATCTCTCCACTACCATTAGATAATGTGTAGGTTCTCGAAGTATTTTGATTCTAAAAATCTTACGATACCAAAAACACTTTTGAAAATGTTTGAAGAAGAGTACTTACACTCTACAGACGTGCGGTCTGTCCTTTTTTTAACTTTCTCAAAATTATTAACTATAATTTTTTTTTGTTTATCTTTTTCTTAATCTAGCCTTAGAAGTATATATAAATACACATTTAGTATAGAGAACTTCTCCGTTTCCACTGGTACGTTTCATTTCTATAAGAAGCTTTCCTTAACATACAACACAAAATCCTCTCGGGATCTTGCTCTTGTATACGGAATAACAGAAGGATATTTTGAATTAAGGCGATAAGACGTGTATTATCTACATAATGGTATGGAGTCCGAAAACTTTTAATGATAGCAGTTAATGAAAACACTTATAATTATCACTATATAGTAAAATTAATCTAAGGGAGTTATTGAGATACTGTGTTCCCCATTCAGTCACTTCCGTTACCTACTTTCAGCCGCATTCTTGAGGCATCACCGTGCTTTGAGAAGGAAACTTTTTTTTATAAAAAATACATAAATTAGTACGACAAATAATAATGTTAAACTGAAATGGCTGCACTGTATTTAATTCAGTAGTTTGCACATATATTAAATATCCAGAATTTCTCTTTGTGGGATTTGAAACTGCAATAAACTATGCATAATAAACAATTTTATTGCAAAACTTTTCCACTCCACAACTGTCTGTAAATTTATATAAACAATATGAAAATTAACGCGTAAATTTCAATTTCATAGACTACACTCTGCATCGAGCAATCGTAATTCACATTCAAATTTTTAATATAATTATTAAAAAATATGTACACGAAAAAAGAATGAGCTAAAAATTGTATCCATTTTTGGAGTTTTTTTAAATTAAATGTTAACGAAAATAAATGACTGTAATGAATACAAGTTAATTAGTGCAGTGAGTTTATTTTGCATCATGATTCTATGGTACATGTTGAATGTATTATAGTCAATTATGTTTCTATTATGTGCATATTAGGTAATCAGATAAACATTTTATAGGGAAAAAAATGAGAAACGCCATGACGCCGCTTTGATATAAAGCGACAATTTTTTTTTCATATTTGTATATCTATACTTCTATACTAATATAATAAAGCGGAAGAGTTTGTTTGTTTGTTTGTTTGTTTGTTTGTTTGAACTCTAAGATCTCTGGATCTACTGGTCCGATTTACTTTGTTTTTGTTTTGTATGAAAGCTGCATTCTTCAGAAGTGCTATAGGCTATATAACATTACATTACACATATATACTAATAAATTTAAATACTTTCTAACTTGACATGCAATTTATTCTCCCATGTTAATAACAACCGTCGTTGCTAAGCAACGATTCGCAAAGTTTGTTTGTTGTTTTAAGAAAACGTCACCCAAAATGAACTTATATTTTGATATTCATCCAATAATTTCATAAATATATTTAATAAATATTCTTATAATTCAAGCAGGCGTAGCCGCGTCCGGGTCCACTAGTAATATAATAAAACTCATTCTTTAACTATTCATACCAAAAAAAAACCGGACAAGCGTTATTCGAGCGTCCCCCAAAAGTTCCGTACAAAAATTGGAGGTCTAGAGCTTTTTCTGAAATTCAAGCTTAGCTTAGCTTGAGCCCTTTCATTTGATACCTTACTTGAACTAGCGGCTTTAAAACCAAATTTTACCACCCTTTTAAAGCTATTTGTTTTAGCATTCAACCAGTAGTGTAGTGTAGTAGTGTTTTTTTCCTAAACTAGATACTAACTATCTATAGATGGCAAAGAGATCCATATTCTTTTAGTAAATGCAGAAATACCTACTGATTTTTTTCAGACAGAACGACAGATAGACAGATTTTTTAGGAAATCAAGGGACCGTAGACCAGAGTATATAGTTCGAAATTCAATTCGATATCTCCAAGCTTTCCTAAAGGTTCTTGACAGACAGAGAGACGGACGGACGGACAAAAAGTAATCTTATAAAGATTCCTGTTTTCTTAAGAGATGCAGAACCCTAAAAAGATAAAAAAATATTGACAATAATTTATATTGCCATGTTAATCCATGTAATTTATAAAAGCTTTTAAAAACAAAACTAAAATTGTGAAAATATAATATTCCTTTTGAAGTTATAACTCGATAAAATAAACAAGAATGACAACAAAGCGTCAATTCCAGTTCCAATATGTACGTGTGTGTCGTGAACACAAGATAAGCTCGACTTGACCTGACGTGTGCGGGGTTTAATTATGCATAGTGCATCAACGGTTATATTTGGTCATACTATCAGACATCAGAGACGTTATACAGGGACAACTATACATATGAAATTGACTAAACTACTACTATTATTGTGGAATATAAATTAAAATCAGCTTCACGCTAAATCCCGCACACAGCAGGATAGGCAGAGGGAACCTAGTGTTAACACTCCGCTCCCCACTTTCTGCCAAATTCTAGAAGCATTGCGTGTTGAGTGGCAGAACTCAACGCCACGCTTTGCCTCAACACCCGAGGGCAGAAATAGAGGAGAGAGAAACAGAGGGAATATAATCGTAAATAAATATTTCACTTCCTCGAATGGGATTCGAACCCACAACCGTCGCGTTACAGTCACACCCTTGTGCCGCTGCGCCACGACTATAACAAATACATATATGAGAATATCTTACAAACCAAAATACAAGATCAGTTTCCCAATAATGTTATCTTAGATTTTTTATAAATATTCAAGTAAATATCTCCCAGTTTTCTCTCATCTCCGATAGGAAGCTATTTGCTTAAAGAGACGGGACCGATGCGTATCCAGCATTCCTACGTGGCATTTACATTTTAAATTATAGAAGCAGATACAGCCTACCGCAATCCTGCCTGCTTCTCATATAGGTATTACATATTGGAAAACCTTTAAGAAAATGAGCTTTATATTTACTTTTACGGAGTAATAGTTGTAGGTATTATATATTTAAAAAGAAGTGTACAGGTATTTCAGTTTACTTAATTATTTTTTTATATAAATTACTTAAAATCGCCTCGGTCAGGCATGCAAGCACGGCGTTAAGTTTCGCCACTCAACAAGCAATGTCTCGAAAATTCGGCGGAAAATGGAGGCCAGTGTTAACATAAGGTTCCTGATTTGTGCGGCATACAGCATGTTTAGGAACTTAAAGAAGACATTTTTATTAATTAACTATATAGATATACCTAATATCCATTTAAGGTGCTTTGAAGGTAGCCGAAAATATTGCTGATTACAACTAAATACTGCTGCATTTGGTACTTGAAATTAAAAGGAATTCGAGTACAGGTTTTCCGTACCTCGATATTTCGGGTACAGGTTTTTCTGAATGGGAATAGAACTAACAACAATTGCGATTAACGTCACACTCTTAGTCCACTGAGCCACAACGGCCTATAGGTGTTATAATATGGCAAACATATAATTTCTCTATAATAATATAGGAGAAGGATAACCTTAACGTGTGAACTTATTCATATATATAGATATGCGCTTTAGTAATTAATTAAGGAACTAGTTGGGAAGTAAGTTCGTATAATGTGTTCTTGTTACAGGTAGAGGTACCAGGGAGACAGCGAGGTGTATCGTTAATTTGTTTTGTCAGTTTGCTCTAACTTGTTGTTATATATTATATAAGACCTTTAAGATGGCGTTTGTCGTTATAATAATAGTTTGTTATATCCTGTTATAAGTTTTTTGTAATTTATATAAAGGGTGGATTGTATTCCGTATTCCATATTGCGTCGCGAATGGCAGAATTAAACGCCGCCTTTTTCTTAACAGTTAACATTTTATATTTGAATTAATCTGAGTTGAACTCACAACCATTACGTATTTAGTTTTATTTAAGTACCTTGTTGTATATAGATGTCGTATTTCTTAGCATGAATTATAAATTCAAAAAACATTCAAATTTCGATTTAAATGAAAAGTCGCTTCACGCTTTTGTAACCTAGCGTTAAGATACTTCCGTTCCCCCCTTCTTTTCCCCTTTCTTCTTCTTTTCCCTTAATCTCGAGGCGTTTGCTTGTTAAGTGGCGGGACACGACGCCACTCACCAGAGCGGGGAGAGGAAAGTATTAAAAATTTAATTCGCCTCAGACGGAATTGAGCCCACAACCGTCGCGTCTACAGTGGCACCCCTGTGCGCCTGCGCCACTTGGGTCACACTGTGTTAACCATAAAAATAATAAAAATACGTAGAGATTTTCACCGAAGTAGAATTTGAACGCACATGTTTTTTTTTTAGTTTTAATTGGCTAGAACTCTTGTATGTGTTATTCAATTCATACTGTGTTCAAAAACTTTTTTACCGAATTTGAAAGGTCAATATTATATTTTGCCATATAGTCAAATTGAAAAATTCTTTTTCTGTTGTATAGTCCATTTGTAGAGGAAGGCTATTGGCTATATTGTATTATGTTTTTTTCGCCAAAGTTTCCGCCGAAATTTAGAGGCACTTCATGTTGAGTGGCGGAACTCAACGCCACGCACTGCCTCAACACCAGAGCGAAGAAATGAAAATATTTAACTTCTTCGAATGAGAATCCACAGAGAGAAAGAGAGAAAGAGAGTGTGTGTGATTGTGGGAGCCCACAATCTCTCGCGTTTACAGTCACACGCTTGTGTAATAATATAATTTAATATAATAATATTATAATAAAAATAATTTTTACTACAAAATAATAATATATCAAAAAAATATATATTTAAAAAGTATTCTATGTGAGAAAGCTATCAATATAGCTCAGTGGATATGAATGTAATGACACTCGTTTGGTTCCGAACCAACGAACCACGAAATCACTCACTTTCTGTTATCCAGATTATATATAGAATAAGGCGATTACAAACCACCAAGAGATTTTTTATCTATTACTTAAAGAAATGAGAACATACAAATACTGTTGTTTAATAGTTTATTTTAAAATAGATACATAATATTATGTAATAATTCCCACTTTTCTATATTTATGGACACAAAAGAAGACTATTTTCTTTCATTTCTTCACTATGGTAATAAGCGTCAAAACGCAATGCCTCAGGTAATCGGCGAAAAGTGGAGAAAGGAAATGTCTTCATGGAGATCCAAGTTTTTTAACACAGAGGTTCCCAGGTTCCCTCTGTCTACCATGCTATCTGCGGTATATACAGCGTGAAGCTTAAAAAATATCAAGACCTCATAACTTTGAACAACTGTATACTTGTGATTTTAACCAACTAAATAAAAATAAAACATTTTCTAACCTATGCCGTTGTAAGAATTCAATAAATTCTAGCAAATCCAATATTTTCTAAACGTCAAGTCTCTGTTATGTGAACCCAGCTTTATTTTTATTTATTGGAGCAAAATATATCAATTCAACGAATACAACACAAACATTAACTGGTTCTTTTAACTCGCAGTTATGAATAAAATAACACAAAGTTTCATTTCTACGTATAACTAACTTTTAAGTGCAACTACACTTTAAAAATATATTTTGTCAATGATAATTAATAAAAAAATCATATTTTCATATAAAATTAATCGAACGAATAATATTATTTAAATAAAAAGTTTTAATTCAGCTTGCAAAACTAAATCGAAATTCTAATAATTAATCATTCAATTTTCCAAGCAAAACTCTTGGTAATACGATATATCAATAACCTAAATATGAGTTACATATAAAGTGAAATCTAAATGTTCAAAGTAAATACGAACGATGTAAGGCGAATCAGTTAGCATTAGGGTTGTACTTTAGGTAACAAATTTTAGGGTGTCCATAATTCTTAAGCAATATTTTTTTACTTTACACGTAAGCGTATGATCAAGGTAGTGATAAGACACTCCTTTTCCCATTTTCCGCCGATTTTTCGAGATAGTCCATGTTGATTGATGGAACTACCTTGTATGCCTCTTACAGGACGGTCGGTAGAGGATACTCCGTTAAGACAATCCGTTGCCTAATTTTCAAGACATTGAGTGGCGGAACTAAGCACCGCGGCACCCTTCATCCTATAACCAAATAATAATACATCACGGTTGTAAGTTCATTTTCACTTGGGGGACAAATGGAAATGAACCCACAACCGTCATGTTTAGAATTTTAAGCCGATTATAATTTCTGAAAGGAGCTGGTAAATAGAAATATATAGCATTAGCTAGTAGTAAAAAGTAGGTATTTTTCATAATTTATTTAGATTTTTCAGCTTAGTGGTAACCGTTGATCCAACCATTAGTTACTATTCGAATGGGTTTAACGAAGCGTACCCAAGTTGCCTCAAAACATACGCCGCAATACAATTTTTTATGCGAATTTTAATCTTTTTCCTATATTTTTAAAGTTCAAAATACTATAACTTTATCTGTTAAGGAAAATTAGGCAAGTTTAAACAGATATTAGTACGCAAATGCGGTTACACGCAAATGTAGAAAACTTCGAAGGACGTGAAGTGTCTTTAGTTTTCGATTTGTAATTACTTTAATGAGTGCTAAAACTATAAATTACGTAAAAGTACTGAAAATAATATTTTTATGAATGAAAATACACTAAATATACCACATATATTTAATAAAAGCTATTTTTTTTACCTGCACGGTGTTAAGACACTCCGCTCCCGCTGAATTTTTGAGGCATTGTGTGATGATTGGTGGAACTAAACGCCGCGATACTAGAGCGACGAAATGAAAATTTCCCAGCGTTGTCAGTCACACACGTGTGCCACTGCGCCAGGACCATCTTTATTGCGAAATAAGTAAAAAATGTCCTTACAAGTCTTTAATTGTGACTACATATTGAATTTGTCTTCAAAAATATTCTTCCTAAAATTAGTGGCCGACGATCTTCTCTATTCTTCATGCTTATATATTTTATTACTATTTAGCCTGTTTTAGCGAATAAGTTCACTAAATTCATCGGAATAAAGTAAAATTCTCGGCATTTATATTTCTATGAACACCAACAAAGGGTAGAGACACCATAGAGTCGCTATCTGCCGCGCGGATCTACCTTCCGGTACAGACAGCTATTCAGAACAAAGCCCCGCTTGCCCTATTTAAAAACTAACTACCTACTCGGTTTTCAAGTATTTATTTCATGTGTTTATAGGTTATTTGCTCTGAATTTTTGACTGCATTGCGTGTTGAGTGGCGGTATTCAACACCGCGCTTTGCTTTGTTACCAGAGCGAGAACCAGAATTAATAATTCAGTATCCCGAGTGGGAATCGAACCCACAATCTATCGTGTTTACACGCAGCTTTCACAGCATACTAAATAAAGCTTTTTGTATAACAATATCATTTAGCTCGTTAAACTTGATAAATGATTATTAAAACAAACGTTAACTATTATAATAAATTAAATTTAAATGTCATTGTCATGTGTATTTCAATATAAAATTTCATTTATAAACAATGGACAATATATTCTACTATATTTTCCTTTGAAATGCGCTAATTGCGTAGAAATTTGAACAATTTTAAGCATTGAATACAAATGCATTGAATATTGTTTATTTGTAAAATTATATTTAATTTGATATTTATTTGTTAATGATTTGGAATTTAATCTGTGATGGAAAAGACCGGATGGATTAAATTAATGAAATATTTAATAATGTCTTCGCAACGGTGTCGAAGCAAAGAGCGGCGTTGAATTTCGCCCCACACCCCACAATACCTCTAGCATTCGACGAAAATTAGGAAACCGAAATGTCTTAAAAAGAGTATTTTAACACTATGTTCCCAGGTTCCTTTTGCCTACCCTGCTATGTGCGGGACACAGCGTGAAAACCTGAACTGAAAAAAACTCAGTTTTTTATTTTCTTTATTTTGCCAGGGATCTAAATTGGTTGCAAATAGTCCCCTAAAACCAATAAAGTTCGTAAATAGAAGGAAAACGTAGGAAATGCGTATATTTCTATTACCTTCAGAATAACATAACCATATATGGTGCTATATCCGCCCTAAGGGTTTTAGATCCTTGTAATCTCACCATAATATAAGGTGACTCTCACTATTATTTAGGGTTAAACGAAATATGTACCTACTCCGGAAAAATTTTAGAAGCAAAAGAGGGAAAACATAGTTATTTCCCACATCATTTTATGACAATTCAATGTCTACAAAATAACTCTGTCAAACAAAGCTTGTTTACACTTTACATGGATATCTTGTAGGTTTAATTCTCTAGAAAATATAGATATATATATAAAACTTACTATCCTTGTGTAAACAATCTAATGTTAGTTTTTAATAAAACTAAATGTAGGCGAACCTTAATGTGGGCGGAAATAAGAAAATGTTCCTTTTTTTCATATAAATCATATCTAAAATAATATAAGAAAAACTGGAACGATTAATAAAATCATCCATGCTATATGAGTTTCCATGAAAAAACATTAAAAAATAACTCGCGATTGTTTCATCAAGCCTTGTTTACTTAACGCCGAACACTGTTTTCATACGGTGAGGGCACTTCAGCACCGTTGTAAAAACTTCCATTCCGTTTTAGTTAATAAATTAACACTTTATGAACTAGCGTAGCCATTTTCTAAATTGCGTTTTAATCCCATGTGGTTACAGACCACGCGAAGTAAAAATAATTGACCTGTATAGTACCTAGTTGTTGGACCTTGTATAAGTCGATTAAAACTTTATTTTTATTGTATTATGAACTATAAAGTCTGTTGGTTGGTGAAAATTTTATAAAATTTTCCTTTACTAATTATCTTCTGTAGCTAACAAACGGTGTTGTTTTGTTTTTATTATAAATTATATAGTTACTATAGTTTTTTTTTATTACAATATGTAATTAAATATATTTTGAAATAAAGAAAATACAGCAGGGTAAGCAGAGGGAACGTAGTGTTAAGGCACTACGTTCTCCACTTTCCGCCCAATTTTTCGAGACTTTGCGTGTTGTGTGTCTTTTGCCTTGCTGCCATAGCGATGAAATCAAAATATTAAAAAATTATAATTTATGTTAGTTGGATTTGTGCCAGAGCAAATATACGAAAATATTAAGAACTAAGCATTAATTCCTTCAAGTGGCAATTGAATCCACAGCCGTCGCGTTACAATCATACCTTGTACCCCTGAGCTACGACGGCCTCATCAAGAAATATGTTTTTGTAAAAAATAAAAATCAAACGCAATTACCAAGTGAAATAAGTACTTATGTTGACAGCTTACCTAATTGACAGCTTAATTCGGTGTGGTTTGTTATTGACATGTTATTATATATGCTTGTTATATGTTTAGTTATTATACATATCTACTTATATTTATTTTATAAAGCTAAAGGAGTTGAGGCCAGATGTGGCGCAGGAGCACAAACGTGCGATTGTAAACAGGTTAATAGATTGTGGGTTCGATTCCCACTCGAGGAAACAAAATATTTAATATTTTAATTTACTCGAGTTCTGCCACTCAACATACAATGCCTCCCAGAATTTCATGGAAAATTAATATAGTATGAAGTAAAAGACAAAGAAGGGTGTTTGTCAATGGACTTATTAATTTTTCACATCGCTACTCACCTTGCGCTATATAAACGCAAAAACGTGAAATAAAATTATGTGTCAACCAAAAGGCTTTAATAAATATGTAATTAACGAAGAAAATAAATTAGAAGCCCGCCTATTTCTTTAGAAAATATTAAAAATATAATTAAAAACTCCGGTACTAACATTCTGGACTGAGACGAAATTCGGTTTAACGAGAACATTCACAGAATGTGTGCCGGCTGACGGCTTAGCTCTAGCTTCATTAAAAAATACATAGCATTCATAATGAAGTCGCGACTGCACGTGTAGGACACTCGTGATTCATAATATTTTAAATACGACGTTTGTTTGTTTATGTTTATTGCAAATTTCACATAATACCTATATGAAATACTTTATAGTGTATGTAAGTGTCAATATTTTGAATTTAGAATTTTACTGAGGTGAAAAAAGTGGCTAAATAAATTTATATGATTTTATACCTAATATATGTAGGCAAACTGAGGCGTTGAATTCCGCCAATCAACAATGTCTCGAGAATTCGCCGGTGCGTGGGAAGCGGAATGTCTAATAGAAAAATAATACTAGGACCTTTTTACATACCATGCTATATGTAAGGAGAAGAAATAAAAAAGATTTAAATATATTTAAATATAAATTGTTCTGAGTGGAAATCGAACCCACAACAAGCACTGTCGCACTGCGCCACGATGGCTTCACTTTTAACTTATAAATAACTCAAGCCCGACTTCCTCAACCAATATATTCGTTCAATGGGCAATGTTATCGCGAGTGCGCAGCCAATACGCTTTTCTTATAACTTGTCACCCATATTTCATATTAAAAGGCTTACTTTCTCCATAAAATATAATATTATAACTCTATTATAAATAAAGCGTAATCGTTTTTTCTATATGTATTTTTTAAAAGCTTTTATTTAACTTGCAATGTATGTATGTGGGTTCGGGTGAAATCTTACAGCTCAATTTTGAAGTAGATATCGTCAACCGATTGAGCTGAAATTTTGTATACACGTTTACTTTGGATGACAATGCACGATAAAATATGTGACGTCATTCTAAATGTAATATGGCGGACCATGCAAGATGGCAGGATAGTTATTTTTAATGTACTTCTACAATATGGGTATCAAATGAAAGGACTCGTTGAGAGCAACTCGAAAAATAATGTGATGTCACTCTAAATCCCATAAGGAGGATATTGAAGATAGCCAAGTATCAATTTGGTCTACTTCTACAACATAGATATTAAATGAAATGGGTCGTTGACCGTAACTCTAAAACTAATGTGACGTTATACTAAATCCAATATGGCGGAACATCTAAGATGGCGGAATAGTTATTATTTATGCACTTCTGCAATATAGGTATCAAATGAAAGATCTTGCCGAGAACTATTAGAAAAATAATGTGACATCACTTGAAATCCAATAGAATTGACACGATTCAAGTTTTTTGTGCTTTCATATAATGAAAGGTATGTTCGTACGATTGAGTTGAAATTTTGTATACACGTTTGGTTTGGATGACAATGCACGATAAGGTTTGTGACTTCATTCTAAATACAATATGGCGGACCATCCAGGATGGCAGAATAGTTATATTTCATGAACTTCTATAATATGGGTATCAAATGAAAGGGCTTGTTGAGAGTAATCGGAAAAATAGTGTAACGTCATTCTAAATCCAATATGGCGAACCATCCAAAGTAACAGAATAGTTATTTTTGATGCACTTGTACATTACGGGTATCAAATGAAAGGGCTTCTTAAGAGCAACTTGAAAAATGATCTGACGTCATTCTAAATCTAATAAGGCGGACTATCCAAGATGGCGGAATAGTTATATTTAATGCACTTCTATAACATGGGTATCAAATGAAAGAACTTCTTAAGAGCAACTTGGAAAATAATGTGACGTCATTGTAAATCCAATATGAGGGACCAGCCAAGATGAACGAATAGTTATTATTTTCGCAATTCTGCAGTATGGATATCAAATGAATGGGCTCATTGAGAGCAACTCGAAAAATAATCTAACGTCATTCTAAATCCAATATGGCGGACCATCCAAGATAGCCGAATAGTTAATTTTAGTCTACTTCTACAATATGGATATCTATTGAAAGGGCTCGTTGAGAGTAACTCGAAAAATGTGACGTTTTTCTAAATCCAATATGGCAGAACATCTAAGATGGCGGAATAGTTATTATTTATGCACATCTGCAATACGGGTATCAAATGAAAGGGCTTGCCGAGAATAATTAGAAAAATAATATGACATCTAGTGTGAGAAACCTTCTTCCTCCTGGCATTAATCCCGGCTATTGCCAGGGTCTGCCTTCCTACTCAACCTACTCCACTTTGCGCGGTCTTTTGCGTCCTCGGTGGTTAGAGCATTGGCTCTCATATCCGGCATCACGACATCCAACCAGCGCTTCCTTGGGTGTCCAGGAGGCCTCACTCCAGGAACTGATATAGCAAGGCACTTGCATCCGACATAGTTCTTAGACCGGCGCGTAACGTGGCCAAACCATCTCAGGCGGCGCTCTTGGAGCTTATCCGCTACGTCACGGACCCCAAGACTACCTCGAACGAATGTGTTGCGCATGCGGTCAGACCGCGTTACGCCGCAGATCCACCTCAGCATCTTCATTTCCGTGACGTGAAGCTCCTAAATGTGCCGAGATAGTGCTGGCCAACTTATCCGGCCATGGACATCGTGATCGATGCCTCCAGACTCGTGCATAACGGATCCAAGGTACCTGAACTTTTCTGACTTAACGGCTGGCTAAGGACCTATAAGGATCGTGCTCGAGTCCGGACTCTAGCAGGCCATATGTGGCCTCGGTCTTCGACACATTTAGTTTAAGACCGCCGTTCTCAAGCGTACCCTTCCAGAGGTTCACTTTACGCTCCAGCATCAGTCGGTTCTCGTCAATGAGTGCTATGTCGTCGGCATACATCATCAGCCATGGAGGCTGCACTACATTGAATAAGAACGGACTAAGAGTCGAGCCCTGGTGAACCCCCACTGTAATCGGGAAGGGTCTAGTGTCGCCAACAGCATTCCTAACCATAGAAGCGGAATCGTGGTACATGTCTCTAGTGTGAGAAACCTAGACAGTGGTAACTAAAAAGTAAAAAATAAATTATAAGCAAAAAATCATTTTTAGAAAAAGCTTTTATTTAAAAGCCCTAAAAAGGAGAAAATAAAATTTGTCTTTTAAATTTTAACCATCAACTCATAACCTCATTGTACACAATTTATATGATCATAAAAGCTTGTCGCGTTAATCAATATTTAATTAAATTCAAATTTTAAAAATTGAAACTTAGCAGATTTTACATAATTAAATTAGCTATAGTTTAGTTACACAAGTAAATCGCGCGACAAGCTTTTATGATCATATAAATTGTGTACAATGAGGTTATGAGTTGATAGTTAAAATTTAAAAGACAAATTTTATTTTCTCCTTTTTAGGGCTTTTAAATAAAAGCTTTTTCTAAAAATGATTTTTTGCTTATAATTTATTTGTATGTTTTGTTGATAATGTTTTTCTTGTTCATAATGCTGGTTATATTATGAAAGAGGAAGAGATTAATGATACATTATTCCGTTACCTACGTTTAATCTATTTTTGACATAGTATTTATTGGTCAACTGCTACACGCTACACATTATCGGTATATACGGTTGTGGGTTCGATCCCCACTCGAGGAAGTGAAATATTTACTTACGTTTATATTTCCATTTCTTCGCTCTGATGTCAAGGCAAAGCGCGGCGTTGAGTTCTGCCACTCAACACGCATAGCCCCAGAATTCGGTGGAAAGTGGGGAACGGAGTGTCCTAACACTAGGTTCCCTCTGCCTATCCTGCTGTGTGCGGGATACAGCTTGAAGCTGATTTGATTTAATTTGATTTTAGTCATGTTACAACTCAAAGTTAATTTCATATGTTAATGATACCAATCAACAGTAGTTAAAAATTGAATGGGAACATAAAAACAAGTTTATATGATTTATATAGATATATTAATAAGAAATTGGGGAAAAATAAACACAACAAGATATTCCTCCAAACTTTATTTGGAAAATCCGTAATACAAATAGTAACTTTAATAGATATTTGTATATCATAATATGTTTATACATATAGTATGTATGTAGATATAACATCACTTATCAATAAAGGCATTTAGAGTAACATTATAACAAGTTTTTTTCATGAAAAACATGGATTCCTGATAAAATAATATCGATATGATGATATGCTGTTTAATAAAAAATACAAAAATACGTACGAATACGTATAAATTAAGTATAACAATTTTATATATGGCAATACGTTAATGTTAATGGCACTTTATATTTTGCACTACAAATTTTATCTTTAATTTTTCTATTCTAATATTCTAGAGAAAGCATTGTTTATTTTGTACAGGTTAAATACATAAATGAGTATAATTTTACTTGATTTTGTATTTTTCGCCATCTAGTAACGGTTATTAGAACTAGCCGCCCTTTTTTAATATACAAGTGACATCTGTGAAAATATTTCAAAACAACTTAACTCCAATAAGTTCTTTTTTTTTATAGAGAAAAGCAATATGCGATTTAATAAACAATATGATTTTAAAATTAATATTCGATCTATCGTTACAGTGCTCTCACTTACCATTAACAAGTGTTTAGGAAAAAAAAACTACGTTTAACTCCTGTTTTAAAAAAATATTCCATATAAATTCTCTATATAATTGTTATAACAATAGTTACTTTAAGTCTTTCAAGCAGTAACAGTGAAAACAAGTTAACTGTAGTTAACAATTTGGTGAAAGCACAATAACATATAAATATTCATATAAAGTAATAATATGTATAATAAAATATTCTACCCTCCTTATCACATTAAGTTGCGTTAACAATTTTGCCAACATCAAGCGCGTTAGGACTATTCATAAATGACGTCACAAGAATTTTATATATTTTTTACCATCACACCTTTTCACCAGGTTTCTTTTATCAGTTTTGACGTTCTTGTTGAAGCTGATAAGACCAATTACCTAGTGTGACGTCACATACAGTACGTCCAATTTACAGTGACTGCCTTTAAGCTGCGCTTTCTGAACTCTTGCACAATTCACACTTGGCAAGAAGATAATTAAAAGTACGAAAAAATCCATTAGTCTGCGCAGTCAGCTAATTTTAGGGAGCCACGACTCGTCGCCCTTACTATACTGTTGCCGAACAACTGCTGCTGTTGCCCAGCAACTGTTGTTATTGTTGTTTGTCCCTAAATGACACACTTTATTGACCATCTCCCCTTTAGCGTGCGACGTAGTTTATGGATAGCTCCTTAGCACTTTATAAAACCTTTGGCTAATTCACTTAAGACGATTATAATAACTATAGGAACAGCTGCAAAATATAATTATAATAGAATAACTGAAGACCAAAAGTAATTCTATTATAATCATATTTCGTAGAAATGCCTATAATTTACTTTAAGATATAAATTTTTGACAATCTGGATTTTAATATTTTTTTAATAATGATCATAACCGCCTTATCCTCCTAAAACAAAACCTTATCTTAAAAGCGACTTAAACTTCATTATATATTACCGGTAGTCTGTATAATTCAGTACTCTATACAATACCTCGGCAATGTACAAAATACCTAAAAAGTGGGGTAAGTAAAAAGGTAATTAATGAAATAAAATTAATTACCATTACCAATACCAAGGAATTTTCAGTATAAGTAAGCTTAAATAAGGTTAGTTATTTTTAAGTTTGAAAATTACTAATCTAACTTGCACTAAATAACCGCTAAATCTGTAGCTCAAATAGAGGAATATGACTAAGATCTATTTATTTTAAACATTGCCGGTGCAAAAGCAGGTAGAGTATGTAATGGACAATAACATTTTATACATTGCCTGGATGTCCCAGGTATTCTATACATTGCCGAGGCTATGTATAGAATATCAGAACTATACAGATTGCCGCTACCATAATATATAAACCAATAGATTATAGTTTTCATCTCATAATTTAAAAAAAAATCATCATTCAATAAAAAAGTCTAAGAGATATAATAAAAATTAAATCATTTTTAAAAAGAAACTAAAATTCCGAAATGAATACGTAAGAATTATGAAAACATAGATGATTAAATTGTGATGTTATTTCATAATGAAAAAAATTATAAAAAATTAAAAATTTTAAGCAACGAATCTTTAACGAGTACAAAATTACTATTTATTCATTTTTAACTTTTCATTTTTAACTTTTCATTTTTATTTATTCATTTTTAACTTTTCCATTCCTCAAGCACATATTGCGTCTCAGATGGGTGAAACCCACAACCGTTTTGTTTACAGTGAGGCATTGTGCCACCTCAGAAAAAAAATTATTTATTATAACTTTATACTACCTTCGTTTTTTATTTAAAAAAAATATAATTATGATATAAAATGTTTTGTTTTACAATGATTTTTGTCTTTTTTTATGCTTTTATAGTCCTAATAAACAGTTATCAAATATAGTGTCATTTAGTAGCATAGCCTAATTCAGGCATTAGTTAGCATGATTTCTAAATAAAACATTGTTTACTGTACCACACCAAAAAATACAGTAGTAAATTGTCATTTTTAAGCAATTATATGGAATGATTTAAAAATATTATACGTAAATTTTGCTCAGTATTGTCTAAACAAATCAGTTCACTTATTTATAATCAATTAAAAAAAAATTGTGATGGTATGATTAATACGACTGAATCATCACCGATAGTTATCGTTATTATATATTATTAGAAGTTTCTAATGTAAATAAATTTAAATTTAATTGACATTAAGCTCCATTGACTATTTTAAAATATGTACTTTACGATATTTATAAAAGATTCACATTTTAAACTAAGTCCTGTAGTATAAAAAAATGTGAAATGCTGGACGGTACCATATTTCATTGCTTAATTTATTATCCCATTAGTATTACCGTGCTGTTAAGTTACACAATCAATAAATTCTGATTCGAAAAAATAAAATTGATGCAGATCCTGGCAACACTAACGAGAAATTAAGTATGGAGCCCACTTAAAACCATTTCTATCCGAACATAGCGCCACAATTCGAGCATCTTCGGTTTTTCAGAGCAAGACAGCACAAAATTCCAATAGGAAAGAAAAGGATAGCGCACAAAATACCTAGGCACGTGAAATCATCTTCAAGGATGCCAACCCTGCAAGCTGGACATGCTCCTACCGCGATTATAGGCGGTGGTATTATAATGTTGGTAGCTCCGTAGTTTGGCACGAATGCTGTAGCTTGGGGGGTGTTACCGTAGGGGGTGTAGCCAGGAGGCGGGGGTGGGAACGCTGATGGCTGAGGGGGCGGCGGCGGATACATGTGTGCTTGTGGTTGACCTGAAATAGGGAATTCGTTTTGTTTATAACATGTTTTTATTTCATATAGTGATATAAAGTTGGATGTATAAAATTATATTACAAAGATCTGTGTACAATATTATTGTGGTTACATCACATTGCAATGTAAATTTAAAATCAATGACTGCTTTTAGATAGAGAATACACATTTATAGATTAGACCATTTCCACCTGATTTCGACGATATGTGTTCACTGGCGGAACATAATGATACATTTTATCTGAATCTCTAAAATCTATCTTGGAACAGGGAAAAGAAAATAATTTAATTATAATAATTCGCCCGAGTGGGGATTGAACCCACAACCACTGTGCTTACAGTCAAACGTTATCCCACTGTACCATGAAGGTAGATTGTCCAGCTTATGTTTAAATATTTAGAGGTAAAAAAGTGTTTTTTTCCATTTACTGCCTACTGGGGAAATCCCATGTAACTTTGATAAGTTACATGGACTAGATCTTAGGTAATAGTGATCTATTACCTAAGCTCTATTGAAATTCAAACTCTAAGCCCATCGGAAAAAAGTTATTTTATGAGGTAATTATAAATAAGGACTTTCCCAAGATGCTTAGGAAATACTGATTCATAAAATCATTATCTTCAGCAAATATTATTACAAAAATATAATTAAAACCTCTATTAATCTTATAGAATTATAGATGTTCATTAAAGACTATATATATTAGTACAACATTAATAGAGCTTAAAAGATTTAGGTTAAGAACATTTCATAATATAATGTATTTTTAGTATCACGCTATCTCACACTTAAAAGGGTAGCGGAACAGGTGGGAACCTAGTGTTATGATATTACATTCCCATTACAACATTTCCCACACTTTCTGGTGCATTTTAGAGGCATTGTTAAGGGGTCGAACTTATTGTTCTCCATTTTGCCTTGTATTGATTTTAACAAATGGATCTCTTATCAACACAAATCATGTTTACACAGTGTTAGTCACAGTACTACAAACAGCATTAATTTCATTTCATAATATGACACATGATATTATGTTTTTTTTTTAAAATGCTCATACAATTTATAGCTCTTCATGCAAAAATGCTTATTCTTTTACCCATAATCATTATAGCCAATTATACTTATGCTTGACAAATAGTAAAATATACTTGACAACTTTTGCACACTGATCACTTGGGAAGTAAATAAGAAAAAAAGTCATATAAAGTAAGAAAAATACTAATATCAAATCTACTGCAAACCTTAGGACGGCCACAGTTTATTTTTTTACTTAATACATAATTATGTATTTGTGACTATTGTACATTTCATATTTTTCCAAATAATATACATTACTTACAATTTTATCATAAGAAAACAAAGTTTAGTAATGTTTAAAATAATAATATAAATTCCAAAGTTAAATGGATTTCTATTAAAGTGAAATCCTGATAACTAATTTACATTACAAGTTTTAGAATATCCTACATGGTTTCAAAAATGCAAATGAAATAGTAAAGGTCAAATAGTTTTTTCAAAGATTTTCTAAATCTTGATCCTTATTTTTTAAATTTAATTAATAAATAATGTTAATGAGATAGTAATAGTGAGATACATGATAGTAGGTAGATATGGTGATATTGTTAATGAGATACATGTCAATTTAAATAAGCTAACCAGGAGCATATTATGCTGTTCTAAGAACAATTTATATCTATTAAGAAAAGGAACAAAAAGATAATAAAAGAAATGAGAACAAAACAACCTAATAATGAATAAGTAATGACACAGACATTAAATTTGTTAATACATATACCTATAAGTATACACAAGTTGCTTTTCGGTCAACAGATATTAATGAGATTAAAGCATTAAAGAATAGTTAAAACATGTCAATCTAATAGTAATATATCACAACAATTAAAAGTGGCGCAATACAAAAACCTTATCTCGAAAGTATGTAAAATTATGATTCACTATAAAAAATAATTACCTGGTGGCACAGAAGCGGAATAAGGAGGGGGTTGTTCAGTAACTGTGGGTTTTTCCATATTTCTTTGTCTAAGCACTTTCTAGAGTTAAAACTTTATCCTGATAATAAAGTTATACTTCAACAATAATAAACTTGACTAAACTCACGTACTATGATCTCAGCTGTCAAAATAATGTACATACTAAATCATAGACAATATATTACGGCGTTTTACAAAAAAATGGTCACTGTACCAAATTTTTGAACGTTATAATTAAAAAATATAAACCATAAATCTTTTTTGTTTAGCTTTGCCAGATATAGTAAAATTTTAAAATGTTTAATATGAATTTTAAAGTGTTTTTTTACATAATATATAGAAATAGAAACATTTTAAACACTTCTAAATTTCAATGTAGCTCTTTAAGAACGTTTCTCTACGTGGCTTCATTGGCAGCAATACATTAGCCTAGGTGCTAGTGCAATATGATGTGCCGATAGGTTAAATTTCTTATGCTTGAATATCTCGACATAGGTACTAATTCTTTAGTAACTAAAAGATCATTAGATCGTCGGTCCATCCAGCTGGACCTTGGAAGGTAGACCCTTACTTACTTTTTTATGATCTCCAATCAAGAACTTAAATGCTTCAACGGCCATCAGTCCTTTGGCAGATGTGTCGGCCTGTCCACCGACGTCGGTAACTCCTATTCTTTTCCGAATAACCTCATTTCTAATTTTTAGAGGTGGAAGAGTCAGCGCTCCTTTTACGGGAACAGCATAGAGAGAAAAATATTTCAAACCCATACTTAAAAAAATAATTAAGATAAGTCAATAATTCGGACGTAGGATTTTTTTTGCTTTCACGATATTTATCCATACTGTATTATGTGTGACGCAGTTACGAATAGATAACGTAAACACTGCTACAAAAATATTACTAAAGGTTAAACAACTTTGAGCACTTTTTCATTTTTGGCAAAATCTCTTTTGTTTTAATTGTATTAGGCTTGTATGGAGTAGTTAAAATTGTGGTTTCATTTACTGGTGATGTCAAAAATACTCTGTATATCGGCCTCGCCGCCTCTGTAAACATCAGTGTTGAGTGGAGTGGAGTATAAGTATAGTTCAATCTCATCAATAATTTGAATTATGTAGCTGATTCGGTACGCTGTATCCCACATAAAGAAGGGTAGGCAGAGGAAATCTACTGTTAAAAAAATCCAGTCCCCACGCACCGCCTAATATGCTCCATATTGCGTGTTGTGGTGGAACTTGTCTTTTTACCATAGCCAAGAAACGAAAATAATTCAATTCCATTGGTAATCAAAATCCCACAGCCGTCACCTTTACAATCAAGAGTAATATGAATTGTATGAAATAAAACAACAAAAAATCTATGGAACTTTCAATATATTCATTATATTTTAAAAACAATAACTATTAACGCCGTATCTAATAATTTTTCTAAAGTTGCTAATATATTTACAGCGCATTTTTTATTATTACCCATATAAAGCTAACTTACATACTTTTAATAGACATAAAGAAAATAACAGATTTGCATAAAATATTTAAAGAATGAAAATATTTCATTAAAATTGAAATGGTATGAATGGGAAAAAAATAATTAATAGAATGTTATTCTAAATTATTAATTCAACAATTCTAGTTGATGATGATATGTCAAAATATACAATACATTTAACTTATAAGTAACTCTAAAGCATATTTACATATAATATTATATCTAAATTATGTTTTATTACGTCATAATAACAAAAATCATATAAAACTAAAAAAATAACAGTTATTTTTTTTTTCAATCACAAAAATTTACAAATCAAATTCTCTTTATTATAATTTTAAGGAAATTATCATATTTTAATGTTCATACATTTTAAATGTCCCTGAAATTAAGTGTAAAAAAAATAATAATAACAAATAATTTACACTGGAATGTGTTTTTATTTATTTCAGTAATTATATTATCTATAACATAATATGCACTGGCAATACTTGACACATTTTTTTTATTTTGTGGTAAAAAATCAAGACGTAAGTCATGATATAAAAGAATATTATAATTTTATTCTTTTTTTTGTTTCACAGTGTATCCCGTATATAGCTAAGAATGCAGATGAAACCATGAGTGGCAGAACTTAACGCCGCGCACAAATTAAATCATTGATCTTTTATTCCAATTATATTTCAAACGAACAAACTTAGAATATTATTAAATTTTAAACTGGCTCTAGATTTTCAAGTCTTATTGGATTTATGTACCAAACATCTTTTTCTATCTGTTTAATATAACAGAAACAAAAATAGCAATTGTTTCCTTGTAGTATTACATGTGTTATACATGTGTTAATTACATACAACCTTCTCATACAATACATCTTTTTTATTTAAATGTTGTAGTTGTA
This sequence comes from Heliconius melpomene rosina, assembly GCF_056956725.1. Lineage (NCBI taxonomy): Eukaryota > Metazoa > Arthropoda > Insecta > Lepidoptera > Nymphalidae > Heliconius > Heliconius melpomene. Next base: position 11,831,300 of record NC_140395.1, read on the forward strand.
AATTTTCTCTAAGCAACTAAGTATGTAATGATAATTTTATTACATGCTCAAAAATCAACGTAAGAGTTTCAAAAATCATGTCATATAAGAAAAAAAATCACTCTTGTCATTTATAAATAGTAGATATACTAGTGAATTCAAAATAAGTAGAGAGTCAAGTTAAGTATTTCAAGTTCAAATTAGTTTCAAGAGACCACAAGCTTGCGTTTTGTTTATTTAAGCAATTAGTTTATTTTATTTATTTACTGATATTTCAAGCAAGGAACTAACGTATCCGTAAGTATGTTACGGATATAATAATAAAGCGAATTATCCCTTTGTTCCAAACAATTTTGTTTATCATTTTTTTGAAGGAATTTCATGGCAAGTTTTGTAATGTAATCATTTCACTTTGTATATTATTGAATTTCTTTTATATTATATCATGTCTAATATAACATCGTATTCTGTCACAGTAACAAATACATTTTTTTCTCAGACAACCAACAGTTTCAGTCATGATTAAAGAACTCCAAAACTAGAATCGAACGTGCACCCAGCAACCGGTCTGTTCATCGCGTCGGTAGTAATGGGGTCTGTTGTCCGGGAATACAGTGACCGCCGGGAACGGGTGTTGTTGTATGAACTTGAGTGTTGAGCGTATCTGGAATTGGGGAAATTGTGCTTAATTTCATTTATGTTTTTTGTTTAACGCCGTGTTCCACATATGGCAGGGTATACGGGAATCTAGAGTTAAGACACACTTTCCATCGACTTCTCGAGACATTGCTTCTTGAATAGCAAAAGTCAACGCCAAGCTTTACCTAGACACCAGATCGAAAAAATGAAAATAAAATATTTTATTTCCTCGAGTGGGAATCGAACGTTTACAGCCATACTTTGTGACCAAGACTGACCCCAAAATATATAACAATCACAAAAAAACCCAAAGCCAATATAAGAAAACATACATTATGCACGAAATGCGGCGGCTCGACGGCCGGCGTCGTGCTGAGGTGCTGCAGTATGAAGTCGTCCGATTGCTCTAACCAGAGGTCGACGCCTCTCAGCGGCTCGTAGTTGAACGGACCTATACGCAACATGCCCACGCCATTGTCGTATATATCTAGCACCTGGAAGAATAATTCAAATTCAAAATAGTTGGTCCATCAGTTATTAAAATAGACATTTACAACTACTATTAGATGCGAAATTTTACTTCAAATGGGATTCGAAATAGTGTATGTGTCTTTTGAAAACAAGAGTGCAATTTTGAATAAAATATATACACAATACACATATTATATACGTGTAAAAAATCTATTAGACAATTTTATTTTCAAATTCATGTTAATATAAAAAAAACAATACCTGTGCAGCGTGCAATCCTCCAGTTATATACCTAGCGCATCTTAGAGACAGTTCTGGTCCCTTATCCGGGAACGTGGCCGGGAAGAGATCGCCTGCCCTTATGTCGACCCCCACACCTGTGACCAGGGGGGCTGGAAATCCACTCCCTAATGCCGTGTTCAGTTCACAGCAGCAGGCCAATGTTAGGTCTATTTCTTCTGTTAGACGATGGAATGACGCTGGAATTATTAATGGGAAATTTGAGTTCATAGTTACAATATAATATTATCTACCTTTAGTAATGTCGCGGCGGTTGTGGGTTCGATTCGCAATCGGGAGAACGTATTATTTAATTTTCATTTCATCGCTTTTGTAATAAGTCAAAGAGACTTGAGTTTCGCCATTCAACACACAATGTGATAATATATAAAAATATATATTTTTGCAATATTAATGTTTTTTATTCTGGCCAGGTTAAGAGCATATACAAGACTTGTGAATTTTCTAACATGCAAAATTATTTACCACGAACTAATTCAAACTCAACTAAAAAGAAAATAAAAAAGAAACCTAACATTTCGCCAAAAATACATAAAAGAAGCATTCCTTAAACATCAAAGTGTCCCACACCCATTTGACTACCGTTAGCATATACATATATCCTTAGTAAATGACAGAAATTGTCACCATTATCACGCAAGTGACATGCAAAGTGGAATTATTGGGGCACTAATTGAAATACATAACGTTCAACAATGGCCCGCCCACGCGTCGTTCTGGCTATAATTTGCGGGCATTTGGCAACGTGACAGCACACCGGCGTGACCTTGCCGTGACACGCTCGTGTATATTACTGGGAGTCTGATGTATGGATTTAATGCTGTTTATTATAAATATTGTATTACCCGTTGATGTTCTCCCGCATAGCAGAGAAGTCAAGAAAATTCAACGTTAAGACACTCTGTTCTACGATTATGTCAAATCAATGCTTCACACTGTCTCCTGTGCGCAGCAGGGTAGGCAGAGGGAAACTAGTGTTAAGACGGATTCTGCGGAGAGTGGGGAACGAAGTGTCTTAACTCGAGGTTCCCTCTGCCTACCCTGCTGTGTGCGGGATAAAGTGTGAAGCTGATTTGATTTGTTAAACTGAATCTCTGCAAAGATTGTCAAATATCAGAGGCAATCATGATTTAATCGTGCAAAAAATATCTTGTTTTAAATAGTGAATCATTATTGGATCATTTTATTACAATGTTAGAGTTATAAAAAATGTAATATATCTATATTATCATATAAGTTTATTATTAGTTGTTATAAATTAATATTCTAACTGACGTCACTTATAATTTAATATTCAAATGAAATAATTGTCACAAAAATAAAACAAGGAATTGGTGCCAATAATATACCAAGTCTAATTGTTATTACCTCATAGACGTGAATTTAACCAATAATTATTAGCATTCAATAGAAAATTCGACATTACAGTTATGTAAGAGTGACAACGTCGTCGTAATACTATTGAGAAATTTTTCTATTTACTATAATAGTTATGGGTTCAAATCCGAAACGGAATGATTTACTATTAGGTTGCTTATATCTACACTTACATACACATATTCTAAATTAAATTATTTTCATAGTTAGTTATAAAAAACAAAAATAGTACGGAAAAATCCAAACGATTAATGTATGTTTATCATAGCAAAACAGCTTTTTGTATTATTAGCTAAAGATGATAGCTATTAAATTACGCACTAAGTGATAAGCGCTATATTATATGTATATGCTATGGTAGTTAAGAGGAGTGTGATATAGAGATCTCGCAAAAAATAACCAAGTACTTAGGTTATATATCTTCTCAATTAATTTCGTTCTCAATTATTATATGGATGGAACCACGGTACCTAGTATAAAGACACTCCGTTTTCATTAACACATTTTTTTTTCTACATTTTTCGCCGAATTCTGTAGGCAATGCTTATTGAATGGCGGAACTCAACACCGCGCTTTGACTCGTTACCAAAGCGAGAAACTGAAAATCCATACCTATATTATAAATTCGAAAGTAACTCTGTCTGTCTGTCTGTCTTTTACGCAATCAGGGCCAAACCGCTAATTTAATTGTGATAAAATACTCATATAGAGATACTTGAGGATCCCGGGATGAACATAGGATATTTTTTTTTCTCATATTTGTAATATTTTCGATATATACCCATATATTAAAATACTTATTAATTTGACATGCAATTTATTGCGCCATGTTAATAACAACCGTCGTGTTGCTAAGCAACGATTTGCAAAGTTTGTTGTTATAAAACGTCACCCAAAATGAGCTTGCTTAACGCATCTATCTATTGAAAACTGAAAATAATTTCATAAATATATTTAATAAATATTCGTATAGTTTAGGCGGGCGTAGCCGCGTTCGGGTCCACTAGTATTAAATATTTCCTTTCCTCAAATACGCACGCTAGTATCGCACCCCTGTGTTAAGACCTAGGTTGGCCTAAAAGTTTAAATATAACAAAAAATAAGAAAACTTACACATTATATTCGCAAATAGATCGTCCGAGTATCTGTGTGGGTCTGTGAACCCGCCCACAAGCTGTAACTCGAGACGCCCTTCAGGATATCCTATGGCCAACTGCTGGACCCGTGACACCATGGCCGCCGCCGCTTCGGCTGTTCCTGAGCCATCTAAATGTGCTAGAGACACTGCCCCGGAACCTGAAAGAAGATTGATTGTAAATATTTTGATTTTGAGTTGTTATTATTTTTACTTATTACGATTGAGGCCGTCATGGCGCTGTGGTATAAGCGTGGGATTAAATACGTAATGGTTGTGGGTTCGATTCCCAATCAGAAATTTATTATTATTTTTATTATTTTGCTATTTAAAAATTGTTTATATTACCGGAATGCCTCACGACGACTATGATGCACGAAGTCGCATCATCAGAACCAATGATGCTAACGTTTTCTGAAAACAAAAATGGGTTGTATTAAAAATAAGATAATAATTCAACAACTCATGACTTTTCAAAATGTGCCTATAATTTATTATTAATGAAAATTAGCTACAGTATTGCTTAAAATATTTAGATTAGTAAGTCATTTTCTTAAAATTTGAATAGCGTAGACTATCACAGTCTACCCTATCCCCTATATATCCCCCCTATATATACCCTATCTATAAAAATATAAAACCTTTTAAAGAGTTTCATTTAAAATAATTTAATTGAAATTCATAATCCGGGTTAGTGAAAATACTAAAGAACATAAACTTAAGACGAATTTGCAAATTCCAATACTCACTATCATGTGGTACAACCGCAGCAAGCTCCCTCTGCGCTACGTACAAGAGACCCGGTGCTTGCACCTCTCTAGCTGCTGCCGCCAGTAACTGTGCTGCAGCATCTCTGTATCCAGGATGGGCAGCTAACAATGCCCTGACTGAAGTGGGGCACTCGTCCGCGAGGACACCGTTCAGTACCACCACCATGATGAATCTGGGGGTGTCAGATATTAAATTAATATCTTTTTGTTATTGGTTGCAGGATTTTAGGTATAATCATGTGTAGAGATGAGAGAGAAAATAATGTCTAAGACATGAACATCAATAGAGAAAACACCGGTAATCCACAAGTAAAATACACAACAAACTATTTGAGTTCCAAAAGCTTAATAAACATTGAAAACGAAACTGTCATTATTTCAACCATGTATTTATATAATATTGCCTTTGAGTCTCTTATACAATAAACAAACTCTTGAATATTCATACAATTTTAAACAATGATAGAAAAAAAGTAATTTCCATTATATTGTTCATAAATATAGAACCCAATAGGTAAACTAGCAACTATTGCATAAATAATTAGTTGTAGTATTGAAAAAATAATATGTTTAAAAGAAAAAACGCCACCAATGGTAGTTTCGAGGCAAACACAATTGTCTTCTTAGTAATATATTCCGAGTGGCGGCGGGTCAGGCGAGTGACACCGGCTCTATTTTACACTAGCATACTGGCGTGTGTACATTTGCATATGCTATGCTCGCGACGCCGAGAATTTGAACGTAAAGAAATACACATTGAAATGGCATGAAAAATTTCTCACGAATTCACAGGACGGGACTATGTTGCAGAAACAGAAGCTTATGGTATTCGGGATGTTATTTCTTAATTCAAAAGAAAAGCTTCAAGTGTTATGTCAAATATGTTTGAAAATGTCAACAATTTGTTTTAAGGACTGTTCAAGTTCTCAAACTTCAATATTTTTTAATGATCCACCTATACGTATTGTGTAGCACCAATTTATATTTCCATATGTAAGAAATTATATATACAATGTACATATTACTAGTCACAATTGTAGTAAAGTGCACTATGCAAAGAATAAAAAAAATGTAATGTTTTTATATTTTCTAAAAACTGTAAACGCTACATATTGTGGGTTCGATCCCCACTCAAGGAATTATATAAATATTTTCATATTCTTGCTTTGCAATGCCTCCAGAATTCTATCGAAAGTGGGGAACGAAGTGTCTCAACATTATGTTCCAAGGTTTCATCTGTCTACTCAGCTCTGTGCGGGAAATAACGTGAAACTAAAAAAGAACAAAAAGAAAAAAAATATAAAAAAAATAACTTTTTTTAAAAGCGACACCATTTCAAGTTCCACAATTTGCATACCTCAATAATAACTTAAAAGAGACTGACAATTTCTAACAGCATGTGTATAGCAATAACTAGGTCGAATAGAATGAAATATTATGTGAACAAAAAAAAACAAATATGACAGCACGCTTACGATCGCCGTAACGGTAACTCACGCCGTAGCGTGTATAATTCATCAAAAATGTTCTGTGGAAAGGAAAACTATACGAAAAAGTATTTTATCTTCTGTTATTCTAAAATTAATATTATTTAAAGAGCTGGTATATTTAAGTAATAATCATCTGTGAAATTATTTTAAAAAAATAATAGAAATTGGGATCGTTCCTGTATATTTTTTTTAAATGTTTAAATTTTAAGTTTTTTCAATATCAATATCTATATTGAATATATAAGAAAAACCTGAAGAACAAACAAAAAGCTAACAATTTTATAATGGCATTATTTATAGAAGCTGTAATTATTAATAACTGGTGAGCAATAAAGTGCTACTAACATACAATTTGTATGAAACATAAGCAACGTATATATTAATAATATTATTCTAGGTACTATTAAATAGTAGTTAAGTGAAGAATTTCAATATCACAGAAACACGTACAAAAGATTTGAACGCCGTACCTCGCCCTTGGACAAACAAGAGGTGATTAATGAACGAACCACCTAAAGATTGAGAGGTAAAGAATTTCATTCAACGGCATAGGAATGCCCCCTGACAATTTAACTCACATAAAACACTATCGAGAGGTCATCGCTTCAATAGCTTAATTAGATAGCTGATATTAACAGTGTCTACAGCATTTTCGATGGTTTTAAATTAAAGTAAAAACTTTTGATCATTTTATAACGTGTTTTTTAAATTATGCTAATGAGATGTGAAAACAAGTAACTGTAGAGCTTTTTGTTGAAATAATATTAATAATGATATCACGATGATAAGAACAAAATAATATTGTATTGTTTTGCTATAAATAATGATAGAGGAAAAAAAAACTTAAACAACATTTAACAATTTGAAACAATGCATAAATTATTTAAATTAAAAGGAAAATTAAAAAATAAAAGCCTTTATTACCTGTTACAGCTAGCAGCGCATGCGCATATACAACAACAAAATGGCAACACAAACTATTAACTTGAAAAAAAAAACACTAGCAAAGCTCACTACGTATCTATTGCAAAAAAAAATTAAAAAAAAAACAAAACTATTTCAAATGACAGAATATTAGAAAGCACAAAGTGACGTACGTGAGTTGACGCGAACAGAACCGAGTGCCAACTGACTCTGAGATCCATAGGTTATCGCGCCGACACGAGCATCGAGCATTCGAACCCGCTAGCACTTGTTATTGTTATGATAATGTTTATTATGTTGGAATAAGTGGCCGATAGTGTCTGTATGTATCGTGCAATAACCAATTAAGAAATATGCCGTCAACTTTATCTTGTCGTGTTATAAACAAATGAGCGCGGGCGTCCGCGAATGTCGCTGGCTTGTACAGATAATGAATATTATTAACGCTTCCTAGAATAGTTTTTAATGACTTTATGCTCGTGCATGCAAATCGAATTATTTTTAAAAACCACGACTCAGCATTTTTTAGTTAGTGAGATGTAAGTGGCGCAATTTATAATTGTTCATTCTTCAAATATTTTACTTCACATTATGTTATACAAAGTAAAATGATGAGGAGGAAATTATATATTTAGTATTATCATTTCTACGCTCAGGTGTCGAGGCAAAGCCCGACGTTGAATTCCGCGATTCAACATGTAATCCTCTTGAATTCGGGGGAAAATTGGGAGGGAGCCCCAAAATCAACTAAGTAAATTTGCATATTTACGAGTAATATAGAAATAAAAATGATACAAAGTGTATAATATCTTAATTATGTGTCAAAGAAAATAATTAATTGTGTATATATGTATAATAAATATATGTATAATAATTATGTATAATAAGTAATAAAAGAAAGAAGTATTTCCAGTAAGAATAACTTTCTACAAATGATGCGCGTGATTAAAATTGTGTAAAGAAACACGTTATTCTAAAAAATCAAAACATCTAGAGAACACTAACCTAACAACCTAATATTAATCTATTTTTTGCTTACTGCATATAACTAGTACAGTAAGTAAACCGCACCTAGTGTCAAAGTAATCCGTTCTCCATTTACCGCCCAATTTCGGGAGCTTGGAAATAATAATATAAATATTATACATTCCCACGAGTGGGGATCAAGCCAACAGAAAATAAAAGAAATTTCCAAATCTATTTTTAAAGTTTACTATGGTATATAAATAAATAAAACGCTACTTCCCTCTGTCGTGGTCTCGTGTTAACAAGAGAAAGACTCGAATGACACGGGTCGGTGGATCAAAGGAGCATCACACTAATTGGGCCTAATTGACGGACAGCGCGTGCGCGGTCAACTGGATTTACAGCAGCTGAGTGCGAGCCCGATACAATCAGAGTTATTGGTTTATTAAATTAAATTATTTATAAATAAAATAGGCTATAATTATAAAAGTACAAGACAATGACTATACAGTTATCTGTTTTTTGTATAATAATATCCTTTAATATATACTTTTGAAAAATGTTTAAAAAAATGAAACACGTGTTGTAGAGGAAAGTCATACCTATATTTATCCTTTACTTGGAATCTCCTAATAGTTCTGTAATTATCGTAGTTTTATAATATCTCGTATGCGAAATTACTACAAATGTTTACAGCGGTCACGTCATACAAATCAACATGCGAACGTGTTTACCCAAACAACACCAATTTGTGCGCTTGACGTCTTTCTTAGACGTAGATATTTAATATATTCATTCAGAGAAACTATTACTGCAATGCACTAATAAATTACGTTTGAATAGTATTAAATTATAGTAATATCTGTAATCGTAAGATAAAATATTCAAAACTATCTAGTGAGACATGCATTTATTCTAACAAAAACTTCTCATAAATAAATATTCTATAATATAATATAATTTGATTGCTAGACATCCGACTCCCATTGAGAGAGATCGGACTTTCAATTGCATATAGAATTTATTTATATTCATTCCATAAACATAAGCTATATTAAAGGTAATATCAAAATCGAAAATAAATTAAAACGAGGACTGCACGGGCATGGACGACTCCGTTTCTGGTTTCAGCCGAGTCGATATACCCCCGAGGGTTATTAGGATACGAATTCGTGATATCATAGCGGAGCAGTCCCGACCCATTATGGACCGCGGCCAATAGAACTGTCCGAGCACTTATTAATGACTGTGAGACAATGACGCTAACGCTATTAAGTGGCCGCCCGGGCCATCGCCGTTGAACTTTACCGTCCGTTCAATTGCAAACGGCTTAGTATTAATGTAGGAATATATTTTAATATTTCGTTAGCACTGCCTTATAATTTGTTTAATGTCGGATTGATATTTAAATTTTATCTATCGTTTATTGGATTTAATCAACTAAATGAATATACAATGTAATATAAACCAATATGGCTTAAACATTAATAATTCTCCAGATTCGTGGATGATAATCTATAAAAAATATTTCCCAATAACAAGTGATAAGGTTAGGTTCCCACGGCATACTAATGACTAGGCAAAAGTCTGGCAGAAACGCGGCTTTTATGCGCCGTCGCGTCCTATTACCTCTCATTTGCGGCAAAAGACAAACGGCGGAGGCGAGCACAAATTTCGCTGATATAATCGAAGCAGTAAGACAATGGTTATCGTTGGTGCGCGATACCGGCGCAGATAGCGCCCCTCCAGGGCTGATGGATGCGGCACGCTCGAGAGATACCATCTCCATCGTGACGATCCAACTTTGTGTGGACCAATTATTATTCAATATCCGACCGCTACATCCGATCAGACATATCTCCTATATTGGGTCCATTTGGAGTGATTGAGAGTGGACCGCGGTCAACTGACAATATCTGGCGGTGGCCTAATTGAATAATTGTTTTATTTGTCAGATCGATATTCATGAATTAATAAATCTCCTGTGAGATACGAGGAGTCAACAAATACAATGTGATAAACGCCTGTGAGCCTTATCTATGAAATGAAATAGACAAGTTGAATGAAGACTGTTTACCGCGTCCTATAATCAGGTCAACGTTAGACGTACAGACGGTGCAAATGTTATCGACACCAACTATATATTAGTTATAAATTAAGCAGAGGCACGCGTCAAACGCTCACTAACGAAATTTTGTTCACAAATCAATGACCTCTCGCGAAGAATAAGTTTTAATTAAAATTTGTTGAAAGATATAATAATTATTATAAACTGTTATAAACTTACTTTCAATAGGTGGAACTGTTTATGTGGTGTTCATTCAGTTCGGTAAATACCTGGAAAAAAATACCAACAATATAAATTTGATTATAATAAATGTACATTAACATTCTCGTAAAGACATAAACGTCCACACGAATCTCTGATACGAAGATTTCGCATCTATATATATCTTAAGATCTATCCTATTCCACCGACCGCTTTAAAAAGACAGAAATTAAAAATAACACGACCATGATGAATGAGACATGCACTCAGCCGGAACGACATCGAGAACAGCGGTAATGCTAATTCAATAGCGTAATACTCGGTATCTCTCGATCGCGGCGATAGACTACGTTTGTGCCGATATGGTTCCCGCTCGTGATTTATTTTGACCGCTCCCATATAAGTGTACGGCAACAATGGGCCGCGACTTGGGATTTACGACAGTCGATTTGGTAGCGATAAAAGTTTTAACGTTCAAGAAAGGATTTGAAGAACACAAGTACATTCTTTCAGCATCTGTATGCGCGTGTCGGTAGCTGGCCGATACACTCGTCGACGTCTATTTATGTCATAGATGAAATTATTTGCGCCTTTGAAACATTATTTAATCAAACATTTCAAAGCTAGCGACCTCCCCGCGAATTCGTCCGCTTAAACCATATGAATAGCTAGCTATTGATTTACAATTATTTTACTGTAATTAGCGAAAGTAGGTTGATTTTTTTTAATGACATGCACTTTTTAATTCTTATTTATATGCGTTTTAGTATTATGCAAATAACTGTGAATTTAAGCTTTAAAAAACAGTTATTTTGAAATAACGGGCTTCAATCTTATTAATAATTATGATTTAAATTTATATTACGAGTAGTTATAGATGATAATTTCAAACGATATTTACTTGTCAACATAGCTTCGAAAACAAATGGAATCTGACCTTTCAATATATAAACATGATCACATCTGCCAGCTTTATCCACAATCAGAGTCGCATTAGCACTAATTGCACTAATTGTGGAAACTCAAAGAAAGCCCGTCTACAAACAACTATAGGTTTCATTGCAACCTTGACACTATCAACAATAGTTAAGATGTCTTTAACTTAATAAAATATGAAAATTTAAATATGGCCAACGGAACTGTCTTAATGGGCACGGAAAGTAATGGACTTAACACTAGGTTAAATTGCCAGGTTCCCTCTGCCTACCTTATGTTTGAGAAACAGCATAAAGCTGAGAATGTGAGAATCGAATATGTTTTTAAAGACTTTACAAGTCAAATATTAAACATCGAGATCAAACGTCGATATAATATGTGATACCCATCATCAGACAGGACTGCATCTTATCACACGCGAACAATTTTAAATGGTTGTAAATGTTTGTTTTGTTATATCAAACCCGTAATTTCGCAATATATATAATGCACTATAAACGCATCCGGTTTTTAATAACTCGAGTATTTTTCTTATATTGGATTAGACATAAAATATACATGATAAAAATAATAATTTATTAACTTATGTTTTGTTTATTATTACAGTCATAATAAAACTTAATATATATGCGAAATAATTATATTTTTTTAAGAAAAGTTTATTTAGTTTATTTATTAAGTTATTCGTCCATTTTTCGCTCGCATACTTAATGCAAATTACCTAAGCGTATGTGGATTTTCATACATAACATTGTTAGAAATAGACCAAATTAAAATAGGGCTACACGGGAAGCACTAGCCACTAGCACAGCAAAGAGTTATCAAAATCAGTTCAAAATCAAAAGTTCTGGGGTAACGAACATAAAAAAATACATTCGAATTAATAGCCTTTCCTATAGAAGTCGGTTAAAAAAATCCGTTTCGTAAATATTTATAAATAAGTAAGTTAATAATATTATTATTATTAAATATATTATACCCAACAATTTTCGCTTAAAATGAAACCCAGAATCATTACATAGAGACGAGAACCGACAAGTTAGAACCATTAATAGTTGATAGATTTTAATGTTCCTTCAAGCCGCGTAATAGACTTGATCAGATGCAAATTAGAAGTGAAAACATTGTAAATAACATTAAAGATGAGAGGAGCTCGCTTCTCAGTAGACTATGGTTATTAACTAAATGTGTTATAATATAAACACGGGAAAACAAATATATGAATACATATTAAAATGATATTAAAATGGATATTTTTTTAAATATTATGCAGATAATGTCTAATATAATATGAAATTAAGTTGTGATGTTTCTTATAATGTTAATAGATACATAAATGGACAGATTTCTTTTTTTGCATAACATTTGTTTCTTTGAGAAGAGTAGAGTAGAGTTAGTAGAGTGGCATGAAAGCGCTAAGTGGTGTGCTTCAAAGTTTTCTGATTCGCTTTTTTATTTTTGAATAATTATCTGGATGAAAATTATGAAACAATTGTGTTTTTCATTAATATTGGAGTCTACATGTGTTTAGGCAAAGTGTATAGTTGAGACCCGTCACTCCTCACGCATTGCCACCAGAATTCGGCGGTAAATGGAGAATGTAAGTCTTAATGTAAACCGACTCTCGTAACATTAGGTTCCCAGGTTCCCTCCGCCTATATACAGCGTGAAGCTTACTTATTGCCAACAAAGTATATTGGCTAGTACAATCATGCATTTTAAGTTTGTACATGTTCTCACCTAGCAAATTGACAAGGTAACAAGAGAATAGTAGCGTTGTTAAGGCAATAAAAAGGTAAATTAGCAATTTGACGCGCGAATGGCGCTACAGCGTCAATTTTGCGAAACAAATGTGTCAAAACAGCCATTACAAGTAAAGACGTAAGTAAATTTCATTTAAAACTATACTTAAGATATAAAAATATTTCTTTATCACTAAAGGGTTTTTTTATATTTGCAAAACACTTGAATGCTATTGCAGATTACCTTAAATCTTATTTGTATTGTTATGTAAACATCGAAATGAAAATTGTTATCTGTGATTCATGACTGATATAAGATCCTAATCGGAAATGTCAAAAGGTTTCTTTTTAAATATGACTAATACTGATAAAGAATTCTTTGAAAACATAACTATCATATCACACGCTAAAAGTAACTATTGAGAAGTCTATACTTTTAGCAAATTAAGTATTTTAATATTTTTATTATTACGCTAACATTTTGGACCACAGATCCTTCGAGAGAGAGAGAGAAAGTAATCACGTTCTTTTTCTATTCATAGTCGCCTTGTATTTTGTTCAAAATAATATTACATATATAATTATAGAATTACTATGTTTTACAAGCAAGATAAATATAGTGACGTCTCGATGACGGTTCGATGATATAGTGGAGAACAGAGTGTTTTTTTCCATAACTAGGTTACTATATGTTCTTGGTTTAATAGACAAACTGTTAACTTTAACTTTTGTTTTATAAAAGCCAATTTTAAAATAAGTATTTATTAGATAATCTAAATTTATAAAAGACCACGAGTATTAACTATGAAATATTTATAACATAAGAAATGGACATTATTAATTTACATGAGGTCATTCACATGCATGAATCATTTTGACTTAAGGTTTACTTACAGCTACTATGTATGTATTTTCTTTTCATTTATTTTATGAGCATATAGGGAACATAGTGTTAAAATACCGCCACCGCCCAATTTTCGAGACGTGTTGAGTGGCGGATCACAATGTTGCGTTTTGCCTTGTTACCAACACCCCATAGATAATCGAACCCACAAACATCATGTTTGCAGTAAGACGCTGCGCTCCCACTGCGCTATAAACTTAATGTTTGAAGTCGAAATATGACAGATTGTTATTTTATCACTATGGTCATTATTCCCCTTATGAACGAACTTCTTATCATAGAGCCAAAAAGTATTATCTAAATATAAATTACCCACATCCTCTATTATAATTAAAATATGGCATGGTTTTTTTATGTGTACCCGTTGGTGTGGCGTTATGATATATATTATAAAAGTCGATTGAACTCTTACTTATCAGATATTTTATACATATCATAGAATGTTCTAATTTCCGTAAGCCAATTTTTGATTTAAATTTAAATTTGTTTTGCCTCGGTACCAGAGTGGAGAAATGAAAGTATTAAATATTTAATTTCCTCGTATGGGAATCGAACCCACAACCTATCGAGTTTACAGTCATACGCTTGTGGCTTAACCACGAATGGTTTAATTTTTTTTGAGATCATTAAGCCAATAAATTAAAGTTTTACACAGATAATATGAATATTTGGCAGAGGTCAGATTGTTTTGGCGCCAAAAATTACATTGTTCAGTAAAAGTCAATATCGCGAATATAAATAACAATTTCTATAGTTGTCCAATTTTTTGATAAAATAATAAATCGTCTACTTTCTTTTAAAAATAGCATATTATTAACCGAATATAAGAAAATCAACAATATAAGAACGACTTCTTTAAGGAAAAAAAAATAATCACTAGTATTATACATAATTTCAATTTGCATTTTGCTTTATCAAATATTAAAAGCGTACTATACAATGCCATCTTCAATTAATTGTATAGATAAGGCGTAATAAATGCAAAAGAAGGACAATAAGAACTGAATTAAAATATTACTAAGGTTATATTAAAATGGTAAAATAAATCCCACGATAGTATAACAACTGACTTTAGTGCAGATAGAGCAGTTTGGCAGAAAGAACCGACTCTTCTTTCACGTCATGAAACTTATCGCCGCGCTTCGTCACATCCGTTCCCATGGGCGTAGGAATAGGGGGGGTTGGTCTGTGCCCACATTAGAATAGTCTGGTGCCCACCCCAGAAAAAATACCAGTCCAGGACACCAAGGAAATGTACACGTACACAGACAGATGATGCTCTATACCAAATATTAGTAGAATACTTGTTGGATTTAGAATTTCAAGTTGCATGTCTACATGGGCAGTTTGCATATAGATGAATATCCACCATAATGTATAACGAACATATCGCGTCAAAACGAGAATACCGTGATCGTGGCCGATCCTATGCATTACCATTTCGACCTATAAACATAATAACATGGAGTAGCACACCGGTCTTCCGTCAGTGAATTTATTGTGACAACTTTAAATTTCAATATTTTTATTTTATATAATTTTATGGGTATTTATGCTTGGAATACAGTTATGACTTATTTATAGCATATGATAGACATTATACGACTTTAAAAATATAAATAATTTTGAAATCATTCGGCTCCATTATGTTCGTATTTGGTCAAGAAGTTTGACAGCTTTGATGCTTTAAATTCGTTTTTATGTCTGTGTATCGATATATTTGTATATCTATTCTTTTAAAATATTGGGACATTTTCTTTATCTATTTGTCTTAATTACAACCTCCTCTGCTGATAAATACATAGGTACCTAAATAAAATAGTTAAATTGAAATTCAAAATAATACAGCCTTGGAATTTCTTAAATCAATTTCACAAGAAATCCATTAACTCGAGATCCCGTGACGGGATATGATAGGAACTGACGTGCATTTGATTCGCATAAATAGAATTTCAGCATATCCGTATGCATTTCGTATAAAACATTTCTCACAAATAGTCTAAAATTAAATATCGTGACTGAGTGTTCACTTGAGACACTTCACAGATACTCTTTATTGTTTAATTTTTGTCTGTTATAATAGTTCGTACAGTTTTAAATCTTTTTAGAATATTATTCCACACTTAGGGAAGAAAAATACTTTTTTAGAAAATATATAAAACTTTTACGTTGCCGGTATTGAACTAGCGTCTTTTGGGAAACCATCCAAACACTAAGACTTCTAACGCCCAATGTTAATAACCAATCCTAATCCAAAAATTGCTACCATAGATTGAAATAGACAGAGATGGAGGTAGGCATGCAGGTTAGTGATTGGATAGATATGTCGGACAGTACGAGATAGACGTTAACTGGAGATAGGAGATACATTATTAATATTGGGCGTAAGCCAAACGCTCTTATCAAGCTACGTCGTAATTTTTATACACTTGCTACAACATATTTATTATAATATAATTATTTATGTAGTTTAAATATATATACGTTTCATTTTTTACACATGTAAAAATAAATAAATACGTTATTAAAATTACATAGAATATCCTAAGAAATTTTTTCAATAAGTCCTCTCTATGCAAGATAGTAACAAATGTAAAGACAATTTCGTAATATGTATAATATCCAGTAAGGAACAGATATTGACTCACCAATATCTCTACTAACTTAGTCATCCATATTACTCCCAATAAGTGGATGCTTAGTATAAACTTCAGAGACCAAGCTTTGAAGTTCATACAGCACAAGCTTCTTTAGAATATAATGGTACTCGTATGTAGGTAGCGAAATTACTACAGATAAAGAGGCTACCGGTGCTTTACCGTTTGATAGAATTTTGAATCTTCTTTCTTTAAGGTAGAGTTCTAAATATATATTTTTAAACATTATCATCAACTCGCAATCTACATGTCCCGCGCACGCGCGTGGGATCTTCCGTTATTTTCAGCCAGACATATCGTTGCCATATAAAAAAAATGAAATGCTCATAAATTCTAAGCAATTATAGATTAGAATTATATATTTATCAAAGCAGGTAGTGGTGGCGCAGAAGCACCGTGTGACTGTAAACGCAACAGGTTGTGGGGTCGATTCCTACTTATGAAATTGAAATAAATAAATATTTTATAACAGCTATGTACAAGATTCAATAAAAACATAATATTCTCTTCATTCAGATATGTACTCAAACGGGGCACCCCCGCTGGTCTGATTATAGTACAAGCCATTTTTGTTACATTGTCTCGATAAATACATATTCTGACAATTTAACGCAATCATCACAGCCATTAAGTAATTTCTGAGTAACGATATTATGTATGAAAGAATTTAACTCTTTCTATTCTGTGTTCGTAGGACAATTCATTTTTATATAAGTACTGTCTGTGGCATAATAGATCATAGTAGTAAGTATCCCGTACACAGCAGGGTAGGCAGAGGGAACCTAGTGTTAAGACACTATATTTCCCAGTTCAGCCGAATTCCAGAGGCATTGCGTGCTGAGTGGCGGAGAATAAAGAGAAACTAGAGGAGGAGAGAATGAGGATCGAACCCACAACAGGTCGCGTTTACAGTCACACACTTGTGCCTCTGCGCCACGACGGGCCTCAAAAGTAGTGCTTAATTTAAATCCAAGTTTAGTTACATAATGATTATTAAATAAAATCTCTATTTATATGTATATAATATAATAAAACTTTATGTATCTATACTATATTATTAAATAAACTCAAATTAGTATGTTGATAAGTGCTTGCCATGCGTGAATAATCAATGGTGCGCGTGCGCATGCGTCGCTGCGAGAGGCGTTACCGTGGCAAATCGATTTTAGATATAAGAGAATTTGTCTTGTATGTGCACGCTGGAATTATCTTAGACGTGTATGAAAGCTACGCTCGTTTGGTGTTACGAAACGAATGTTGTACAAAGTAATAAATACCAAGAAATATTAAATTTGTAATGTATTATAAATTTAATATTTCTCGTTTTTGTTACGTTGTTATAATTTTATGCATTTTGATTAACAATTTTATCAACATCATTTAATATCAATATATTAAAATTAAATTGCCCAAAAACTTATTATCTATATATATAAAAGGACTTGTCCTCACTGACTGAGGTAAGACGCGCGCACAGCCTTAACCGCTGATGGTAGAAACGTTAAATTTGGACAAAAGTTTACTTTTGTAATCTGGACATCCACTAAGAAGGGATTTTGAAAAATTTTAACCCTAAAGGGGTCAAATAGGGGTTCAAAGTTTGTATGGAAAAAATTTAAATCTTTATCGATTTTTATAAAATTTGAAATTTAGATTTTTAAAAGTATTTAATTGAACACGTGTTTCATCGTTTTCTAGAATTCCTCCTCTAAGGGTGCAAATAAGGGGTTGAAAGTTTGTATGGAAACATCTTTAAACCGCCAGCGATTATTATAAAATTTGAAACTTAGACTCATAAAAATATTTAATTGAAAATGTGTTTCATTGTTTTCTAGAATTCACCCCCTAAGGGTGCAAATAAGGGGTTGATAGTTTGTATGGAAAAATCTTTAAATCGCCACCGACTCTTTTAGTCTCTTAAAAATACATTAATTGAACACATGTTTCGTGGTTTATTAGAATTCACCCCTAAATACGCAAGCGAAGCTGCGCGCGTCCGCTAGTAATTATATAATTTTCATAACTAATTTATAAATTGTACAACGTAAGACCTGTCTAATAAAAACTTTAATACTTAAATAACATCTCGTTCGCTACTCAACTACAAACTAAAAGCTGTTTATTAAACTCATTTCAAAACTAGCTCTAATCCTGCGCAAATTGCTCTTCCAACAAGTAACTCATTAGTTAGTTAATAATTACATTTCAAAGGTAACCAGGAACTTCAACCGTCCCTTTCTAATACACCGAGGTGGACACCAAAACGAGCGTGACAGAGATATCTGATGAGATCAAAATCAGCAGTTAGAATTTGTATTACAAACGTCTCATTATTTAGTGCGATGTTTCCTGTTGTTTAGATCTAGCTAGAATTATTATTAACATAATAATAAATTAATGACAGGTTGTGCTGTTAGACAAATTAGATGTATTAGAAGTAATCTTGACAATTTTCTTTTCTAATTATTTATTTAATAATTTTAGGTAGAGTCAATGTACGTCTACTCAACACGCAACGCCTCCAGAATTCGGGGGAAAGTAAGAACATTTCCCTCCGTCAAGTTGCGTGATGGTACCTAGCAAAGTACGTTACGTGGACAATAGCTATATTTTAAATATGATATTTCTCCCAAGTGTCATTAGAATTAAGTTTCAATAGACGTAAGAATGCAAAATAGACACCACAGTAAGAGATCTTTTATGTAGTTCTTATGCAAGCATTAAATATTTTACAGCATATAATTGTAATTATTAATTTAAAGTTATCTACGTAAATCAGCATTATATTAATCCATCCTGTCGCAATTATTAATATTATCAGAGTGAGATTATGGGTTCAATTCCCATTTAAGAAATAATGATCTATTAAATATATTCAATTCCGTCCGAATAAAAGTGAATGTACAATAAAAAGCAAAAAATTAAAAATATAAAAAAAGCTAAACTAGTTTTACATAGCTTTGGAAGAGCTCTATTCATAATTAATTTTACAACTGCATTGTCTTACATTCGTTCCACAGCACTTCTATTGTACGTACCTACCTATTTCTTAATAGTTGCAGTAACGCGGTATTATATCTGATAAATGTATGTGTTGAACTATGTAAGTATAATATTTTTAAATGAAGTAATATAACGGTATTACATCATTTCTTAATAAGTAATGACATCTTTTTATAACTTTACAAAGAAAACATTAGATAAAATATAGTGCTAACTGAAATATGTATTTATATACGAAGATAAAGTTGACATTAAGCACCGTTCAAATTCATAATTCAACTTAAATTCAAAATATATTTTAATCAAATAGATTTGCAAGAATTCTCTCTCTCTCTCTTTCTACTTCAATCGTCGAATGAACGTAAAGCTACCGCTCAAAATTCTTATTAGAAAATCATTGTTATTATCGCTTGTCTTTCTTCTTCGCTTCCTAAAAAGTGTTTTTCTTTCCTACGTGTGGAATAATATTTTCAAAAATTGTAAATAATAATAATTTGAATATTGCGAATTTCAACAGTTATAACTCCATCCAACAGATCATCAAATAAAAATAATATTTTTCCGCGAAATTTCATAAAAGTGTGATTTTGTGACAGAATCTAGCGTTGGAAACAACAATAAAATAAGTTACCAAGCAATAAACATACGGTGTCTTATTATAGCCAATAAAATGAGTATTTATTTAGAGTCCAGTCAGTCATTCGAATTTACTGCCTTATCCAAGTGCAATGACTCAACAGAATTATACTTAAAGTCTACCTATATTCGTGGTAAATAAAATATTAAATAAAAAAATAATTGTAATATATTAAACTCAACAAAAATATTCGTCAATTGAAAAGAAAATTAACCTAAGTACATATTTATCTAATACTCACACGTTCTCTAAAGTCCAAAGAAATGCGTAGATATCTGTATCTTAAAAACAACTGAACCAATTTTGACGAAACTTGGACTGTAGTCTAAGTGGTATTTGCATATACCTATAATTTAAATCAATAATGATGATCTCATGTGATTTAAAATTACCAAAAAAAATTGTGGACAAATATACAACGTGCTTGGAAGCTTAGCTGACAAGTACCTACTATACGTAGGTAATCAAATATTATTCAATTTCAACAATAAAACTATATTTCCCCCTTTTTTGAAGTCAGTTAAAAAACCCCTAATAAAAAATTAAAGACAAATTGTAAAAACTTACATTTATAAAAAGTTTGTATTATGCATCGATACTTGAACACATCGACGGCGTATCTGAAACAAAAAACAAAGAGATAAGAAATTTTTTATTGTATAGACGATAACTAATACAGTTCTGACACAAAAAATAAGATAAAAGTTTGTCGTAAAAATCATCATAATATATCAGTGTTTCGCTTCACCCGAATGGACCACATTTTTCATGAAATATTTTATTCTAGCTAGAGGACCATTACATATTTATTTTATTAATTTAATGTATTTTATGTATTATTTTAACAAAGTATCAGCATTGTGGATTATCTCTATATATAAAATACTAGCAGACGCGCGCAGCTTCGCCCGCTTATTTGTACTTGAACACTGAAACACGTGTTCAATGAAATAATTTTAAGAGTTTAAATTTCAAATTTTATAAAAATCGGTGGCGATTTAAAATAAAATAATTTTAAAATAATAAAATCCCATACAAACTTTCAACCTCTATTTCATCCCCTTAGGAGTCGAATATTGCAAATTCCCGTCTTAGAGAGCACCTACGTCTTATAAGTAACTCCTATGCAAAATTTGAGATTCCTTTCACATGTAGTTTCTGAGATTTCGTGATGAGTGAGTGACCTTTCGATTTTATATATATAGATAGATAGATGGCACATGTTTCACACTCCTCCGTCCGCACATTTTTTTTTAAAAATAGATATTAAGATTTTGCTTGACATATTAATATAGAGATATACATACCTGAGCTTCAAATCATTCTTTTAATGAAAACCACATTAAAAAAAATCCTTTGAGTATGTAGTTAAAAGATCTACGAGTATATAGGTGGGAAGTGATTTATATTAACTATTTATTTATATAAGCATAAATTATACAAATATTTATGGGTATATATATATATATATATATATTAAGAAATAAAAATAAATCGAGAACGTCGTGGCGTTGGGGTACAAGGCATCGCGTACACAACTGTAACGCGACGGTTCGATCCCCACTCAAGAAAATGTATTTTATTATTTATTACAATTTTCCTTTCTTCGCACTTACACTAAGGCAAAAAGCCCGACGTTGAATCACACCTCTCAACATGCAAGGCCTCGAAAAATTCGACGCAATATAGGAAACAGAGTGTTTTAACACTAGTTTCCCTCTGCCTCCCTCGTATGTACGGGATACAGCGTGAAGCTGATATTAATTGAATTTTTATTTAACCATAAATCATTTAACAATTTATTTCATAATAAACTTACATACTTAAAATATTATCTAAACCCATCAGCTCAGCTCTAATCGCCATGTCCAAGAGTCGAGAGAGATCTAAAATAGATGGTGTCGCCGAGATAAAAAGTGATTACAATTATTTATGCACGTCCGCGGTGAACGTCCTGCGCGCTGCCGAACCGGACAGGTTGTGTTGTAGACACAGTATAAAAATATACTTAACACGACTTCAAATGTAGACACAGTTATATTAATATGTCAATATTAAAATTCTATTCGATTAAAACGTCAATATTACAATTCTATTCTATTAAAATGTCAATATCGAAATTCTATTTAGATATTGATTAATTTCTTCTTCTTTCTCTTCCTAATAAATAAATTAAAAAATAAAATAAAAATTTTACCTGTGAGCTCTGTATCTCACACATAGCAGAGTAGGGAACCCAGTGTCGAAACACTCCATTCCGCACTTTCAGCTGAAGTACTACGACGCCGCGCCGCGCTTTGCCTTGTTACCAAATCGAGGAAATTTTATTATAAATATTGCATTACCTCGAGTGAGAATCGAATCCACAACCGCTGAGTTTACAGTGACATACCTCCAAGCGCCCCTGCGCCACAACGGCAACGCCATAAAATAAGTGCAATTAAATGTAGAAAATAGTTATTTATTGTTCTCCCTACATACATAACCTTAAACAACATGCTATAAATTTGGCTATAAGCATTTCTATATTTCACGATAGCAATAAAGAAGATGGGACGATATCTTCATTACCGAGAGGCGCATAGAATCGATGCCACGATAATTACGTACGAGTATGTACCGCTCTCAGACGCTGGTAGACGGATGATATTAATTCTGTAGTTTAGCTAAACAGTATAATAATAACTATATACGAAACTCGTATTTTTTTTGAGGAGTCTAGAGTTACGACACTCCGCTCCCCAATTTCCACCAAACTCTGGAGGCATTACGTGTTGAGTGGCTAAGTCAACACTGCGCTTTGCCTTGACACCAGAGAAGTAACGAAAATATTGAATATCACATTCCTTCAAGTGGGAATCGAACTCACAACTACTCGCGCTTACAGTCACATGCTTGTGCCCCTGAGCCACGACTGGCCTCCATATAAATAACAGTATAATAATTATTACTAATAAATATTACGCTTTATAAAGTCAATTAATTAAATGCTTATACCAATCATAAACCACGCCTTCAAATATGCCACATGGATTTAAGTAATAAAAGGGACGTAGTTAAGTAATAACTTAACTAATTTTATCAGTCACCCACTAACATAAATGAAGTAATATCTTTAACAACTAAACCCTGAGGCTACTCTTATTTTAAAATCCAAAATATTATAGTGAATATTGAAAATTGGATTGAAACTTACATATTGAAGTAAATCGGCCGGCGTTGAGTTCCGCAGCTCAACACGCAATGCCTCAAAAAAATTGGCGGATAGTGGGGAACAGAGTGTCTTAACACTAGGATCTCTCTGCCTGCACTGCTGTATGCGGGATACAGCGTGATTTTTATATTGAAGTAAATCTAAAATATAATTTATTAGAATACATAAATAACATGCAATAAAGTAGGTACGCTTTTGAACACGACAAACGCCTTATCTATACCTAATTTCCGAGAAATGTCAAAAATACCAACAAAAACTCACGCTATGAAATCAAGCTTATTTTTAATGACTGATAGCTGTGTCTAGACTACGACATTTTGGCACACGTCGTAGCAAAGAAAAACAGTTTTTATTATAATTTAAATAAGAATTAAATTACTATTTAGAAGAATAAACAATATATTGCCTACATAATAAATAACCTCGAAATTAAATTTATATTCACAAAGTTGTTAGATTCGAAATTAATTATGTTGCTTTATTATTAAATTTAAAAAATCAGCTTTACGATGTATTCCGCACACAGGAAGGTAGACAGAGGGAACCTATTGTTAAGACACTCTATTCCCCACTTTTTCGAAATTTTCGAGGCATTTTACGTTAAGTGAAACTGGGGAAAACGCCGTACTTTTGCGTTGGTGCTAGAGCGAAGAAATCAAATAATAATTATAAATAATAATTCATTCCCTCGAGCGGGAATCGAACCCACAACCGTCACATTATATTCACATACTTGTGTACATTATACAGCCTCAATTATTCATCCTTAATATATTCATCAATATATTCCTCAATATATTCATCGATTTATTGGTATATTCATTAAGTGAAAGTCACGACGCTTAAAAAGACGTATAGAAAGAGGTGCATTGTTATAAGAACAATAGTATTGAAAAATTTTAAAGAACCAACACTGACCGCGTTATTGAGTAATTTGGAGCGAACGGCGATCGAAATATAACGCTTAATAATCGAAACGCTTTATTTACGAATAATAGATTTTTTTACTCTTATACTCTTACTAGCGGGCACGCGCAGCTTCACTTGCGTATTTAGGGGGGAATTCTAATATACCATGAAACATGTGTTCTATTAAATACTTTTAATAGTCTGAATTTTAAATTTTATAAAAATTGGTCCCGATTTAAAAAAAAATCTATACATACTTTCAACCCCTTATTTGCACCCTTAGGGGGTGAATTCTAGAAACCCATGAAACATATGTTCAATTAAATGTTTTTAACAGTCTAAATATCAAATTTTATAAAAATCGGTGGCGATTTAAGAATTTTCCCATACAAACTTTCAACCCTTTATTTGCACCCTTAGGGAGAGAATTCTAGAACGATGAAACACGTGTTTAATTAAATACTTTTAAAAATCTAAATTTTAAATTTTATAAAAATCGGTGCCGATTTAATTTTTTTTTCATACAAACTTTGAACCCCTATTTCACCCCTTTAGGGTTAAAATTTTTCAAAATCCCTTCTTAGTGGATGTCCAGATTACGAAAGTAAACTTTTGTCCAAATTTCAAGTTTCTACGCACAGCGGTTACGGCTGTGCGTGCGTCTTACCTCAGTCAGTGAGGACAAGTCCTTTTATATATATAGATAAGAGCTTTATTTTAAAAGACTCAAGTATTCGGCAGAAAGTGTCTTAATGGAAACGGAGTTTCTTAATAATAGGTTTAAGGTTCCTTCTACTGTAGAGACATGAGTGGGACACAGCTTAAAGTTACAAAAATAAAAACAAATAATAACACCTTCTTAAGGTATATAGGTATCATCCCCAATATGTATATAGACTATTAAAAAAAAGGATTTTTCAATTGAAACTAGTAGTTTCTCAGGTTTAGCACATTCAACCAACCAACCAAACTAACCATATTACTACAGATAACTTATTAATTCATGTATCGATACTAAAACCTTAAAAAATATTTTCATTAGACTTAAGTAGGTGCAAATAGATGAAATGAAACTGTCTATCCGTTCGTCTGTCATCAGTTTGACAACCGCCATCAATCATCATCACAAGACTTAAGCTTGTAAACGTTTCATCACGCGTAACTAAGTAAAACTTGGAAACAACGTCATTTATGGTATAGAGCGAGCTCAAAATTACAGAAGTCATAATATCGAATAATATATTAGCTATAAAATTGTGCCATCGAAAGTACTGTCTGTGCAAGATCGTGAAACCTTTCGACAAAGTTGTAAACCTCATTGAAAATTTATTGAGCTTGGCAATTCTAATTCATGACTCTTTATACAGTAGATACAAATATGAAAAAAAAGACATTTTGATATTCTTCCTAATTAAAGAGGAAGGCGATCAAATATGGATGAATTTATATCTGTTTTAAAATTAAATATCGGCTGTTTCTTAAGAAAAAACTAAATTTAATTATAATTCAGAGTGGATGCATATCCGCCTAGGATATTACAGGACTAAATCAGTATGATAATACGACATTCGACATTAAAAAAAATATATTTTACATATAAAAAAAAATCAAATTATAACAATCTATTAATTTTGGTCACAAAATACAACTATTACATCAATAAAACCTATTCTTAATATTCGTATTGTTCATCTGGCAACCATATTTCTTAACTAAATGTCAACGTACCACCATCAGCGAACGATTGATCCCATACCAGTATTGAAATGTCAATGTTAAGATAAAATCTGACGATCGTTGGGGTCTGATCTCTTCCGTACGAACGAACGTCGCTTACTTACAGTGGGGAGTCGAGATTGTATTAGTTATTCAATTATGCGCATCAGATACCGAAGCTTGAGGCCAAGTTGAAAAGGGAGGCATGGAAATAACAAACGCCATTTACAGCAATGAATAGGCAACCATTAAGGGATACTTAACACATGTTGGAGATAGAGACGCAGATAACGTGTAAACTAAAAACGTAAACTTACGTAAATCCTTTGTACCTACTGGAAGAGGAGACGTTGATCAAGATGTATATTTGAATAGTAAGGCCAATACAAATTCGTGATCCATCAAAACGCAGGAGGGTGTAAAAACCGTCGCGAGCGCATCTATCCACTCTCGAATAAAGGCTCGTTACGCGTCCGGACCCATGAATGATGGATGACCGTGGCTAACTTGCGCTTACGTTCTACAAATAGTGTTTCACGATTTAAATCATTTATTCTCTACATCCCAAGATTTAGAATCATTTGAACATGTATCGAGTAGAATTCGTAGACATTTCGTTGGTACAAAATGATTGACAAGTCCGGATCGATAGTATCGGCCGTCATAAATAACACCGCCACCGCTAGTTAGTACACATTCATTGCTGTAAACGTTTCGTGTACTTGAGATATGAAGGGTTAAACAATGAAGGCGTAATCGAATGCTAGACACTTACAGTCTATAAAAAGTTAAAGCATGAGTTAATGGCCGTTTCCAATGAAAAGCTTTAACATTTCATCTAAGCTTAGTTTATTACAGATGACTAGAAGCATATAGGTAATAAAAATTAATAACAAATCAAAGATATATATGAAGATTTTCAAATTGATAATGAATTCTTGTCTGTGTTAAATTGCTTAAAACAATTTATTTATTACTACTTTCATCGAATGAATTACGATCCAAGCTTACACATTTCCCTTATAAACAACATCATTTATTTATATAAAAGGGACTTTAGAGGCAAAAATAACTAGTGGCACGTTAGAAAGTACCCAATGCACTTTACGCAAACGTTTGTTGCAGTTAATAAATTAAAACTATTACCGTCCTATAAATCTCCACCGATGACATAAATTATGGGTTTCCGTGCATCGTCTTCCAAGTCTTACATGAGATTAATATATATGAATATTAATAAACTATCCGTTTTGTTAAACTAACTACCTATTGGTAATCTTTGTCTTAAGTACATATTAGAAGACATAAAACAATAGCATTTATTGTTGTTGCAACTTTTAATTTTATTAATAATTTAAATATATTTGTAGCCTTAATTAATTTATTATATTTTATTTATTTTATTTTATTATATTTATTATATTAATTTATTATATTTAATAATATAAAATTTTAAATAAGATATGCACGTCTCCAATACAATAAGGCCAATGGGACCCAATTTAGTAAATCAAACAAATTTAAATTCATTTATTATATCATCGAAAATCAGGCACTGTTGAAGAAAACACGGCGAGTGTACCCTGTAATACATCAGGAGTACCACCGGAGGACCGGTGAGGGCGCGACCGTTACTTCGTGTCCAATAAATCCCAGAACAAACGACAGCAATAAGAAAGCCCGCCAGGCATCCATCTCCTGTCAAATGAACATACTCATAAACAGGCGGGCGTCACGTGAACACGGCGACGTGATAAATCAGATTCGGCCACAACGCTTGTATCAATATGAGGGTCATCTATGCTTATAGTAAAATCGGAACGAATCGGTGTCTGTACGTTGCAAATATATAAGAAAATTTGTTTTTGGTGGTGTTTATTTTATTTTATTTTTATCTGTCTGTGCGTTTGTTCACGCTAATCTCAGAATCGGACCTTTCCTTATTTACTAATTCCTTAAAATTTAGTATTTTATATCAATCGGTTTAAAAATAACAAAGTTATACTATTTTGTTCAACAAAACTGCTATAAGTAACGGTTTTATTGAATTGGCCGAAACTTCTTTTTGATATAAAAATAGATATTGTTTTTAAAATATTATTATTATTATTAGAAAACCAAAGTAATTCAGATAAGTAAAGCGGCGAGCGGGTCACTAGTTTTAAATATAACATTTAATAAATCTAATGATAAATGTAAAATGCCAGAATAAAAAAAATAGATTAATAGTGTCTTTTTTAAAATAAAAAACGCAAAAATAAATATTGACATATTATTACCGTAATAATGTCAAACTGTAAGTCAACTTTTACACAAGACTATAAAGCATCATTAATATTCAATGGCAGACTAATTGTAAAAAAAAAATTCTAATACTTTAGAATTATATCGTGATAAATGATTGTGGCATTCTCTTTCTCCATAGCGTACGTACACACATATGTTATTAAGAACAGGTTATCTCTTCCGTACGACACAATAAAAGTACACACTTCGACTTTTTAAAATTAAATTAAATTAAATCAGCTTCATCCTGTATCCCGCACACAGCAGGGTAGGCAGAGGGAACCTAGTGTTAAGACACTCCGTTCTCCACTTTCCGCCGAATTCTGGAGGCATTACGTGCTGATCTTTTGCATCGACACCAGACCGAAGAAATAAAAATAAAAATGTAAACAAATATTTCATTGAGTCGAGTGGGGATCGAACGCACAACCGCCCCGTTACAGACACACCCATGTGCTGCTGGGCACCGACGGCCTCGCAGTAACGCAAAGCCCTAAAAAACATTATAGCAAGAATTATATATCCCCATCATAAATATATTCCTGAACGAGACGGCCTTGTTGAAGGTAATGTAGTACCAATAACTTTACAAAGTATTTAAATTTATATTGCAATATATATATATAGTGCCAATAAACTAACAATCGTGTTATAGAAAATTTATAAACGTTATAGATAAAATTATTATGGATGACATCAAGTCTTCAAGCATGAAGCAGATGTCCCCGAGCGGATATTAGTCATACTCATACCTACACTCAACACGCACAAAAACACACGTTCACAAGTATAACAGTGCGAGCGCGAATTGGAAGATGCATTAACACTAATTGAAGACTTCCCGTCGCCATCAGCTACATCTGGATTTAAACCAATTAAATATCAGAACCATATTACGTTCATATTTTTCGATATCAATTGATTGATTTTGATATTTTTTGATGTTATGTATACATTGTTAGTGAATTAATTAAATTTATTAATTAATTAATAATCAGCTTCACGGTGTATCCCACAAACAGCAGGGTAGGCAAAGGGAACCTAGTGTCAACACACTCCGTTTTCCATTTTCCGCCGAATTCTGAAGACATTGCGCGTTTTGTGGCGTAACTCAACGTCGCGCTATGCCTCCACACCAGATCAAAGAAATGAAAACATACATTTTAATAAATATTTCATATCTTCAAGTAGGAATCGAACCCACAAGTCACACCCTTGAGCCAAGACTGGCCTTTTACACATTGTCTATATTTCTTAATTACAATTCTTGTTAAATTGTATATAAAATGAAGACATTTAAAAAACATGCTCATAAAAATTACCTAGCCTTCTCGGTACACGGTAATGGCGGAATCGACAACACATTAAGACTTCGCTTTAAGGGAATCTAAGATTAACGATCGAGATCGAACATATGTAGTCACGTCGGAGCTATTAGCTGAAGGACTAAATGCTAAGAGACATGCGAACACTGTCCTTTCTTTAGCCTCACTAAGTGCTATGTTTAACTAAATTATTAACTGGCTCTATTTAGTAAATTTTATATAGGTAAAAACTAAGGCCCGTGTTTAAAAATCGTTCTAACTCAATTATGAGAACGGTCTCCAGATCGATCTCAGAGTTGAGAGCGATTTATGATTACGGGCCTTAGTTTTTACCTGTACCTACTATAAATTAAAGAAAAAAATATTATAATAATTTTAATGTCGATAATATATTTTTTGGTGTAATTATTAAAATATAAATAAAAAATAATAATTCGAGTTCACCTTTCACTTAACATGTCCATATACCTCAATTTTCGGACATAATGACGCCAAACAATAAACTTTTTCATAACAGTTATTAGCGCTGTCGCAATTTGTTGTGAATTCCATCTAAATTACTCGTGAACGCTCGACTCGAATCCCAAATAACTGAGATTAGGAGAACAACATAAGTATACTGTTGTCCAAATGTAAAAAGCACGCTGTATCCTGCACACATCAGGATAGGCAGAGGAAACGTAGTGTTAAGGCACTCTATTCCCCACTTTCCGTCTTATTCTGGATTACGCATGGCGAAACTCAACGCCGCTGCTCCTACATCAGAGCGAATAAACAGAAATATAAACAAATATATAATTTCTTCGCGAGAGAATCGAACCCATAACCAGTCGTGTTTACCACGACTAGCTTAATATATAAAACAGCGTTCATTGTCTATATAATAGACAATGTTATAGGTGTTCTCGTGCCGTATTCCACCGTCATAGTTTCCACGGGTATCTTTTGGGACATCGTCGACAATCCAATGGCAGGCAGTACACACGCTCAAACTATAGTGAACAAATGCGTTTGAAATCTTATTTATAGCCGGCTGCCTAGATACTGCATAGAAGTGTGCCTCTTATTATTTTGCTATTCAAGTATAGATATTTCAATATTTTATTTTTAGATGTTGTTTGTATGTTGACCGTATAATGTATGTGATAGTCCTAAATTCAATTAAAAATATGGCAAATAGTATTTGTAATTTTTTACAACTAAAAAATTTCTAAATACAACATTCATTAACAACCAATGAATGTTGTAAAAAAAGTTAATAATAAAGTTATAATTTTTTATAAAAGTTAACAATAAAGTTATTAATTACGTTGTACAAAATACATTTCTGTTTTGGCAGTCGACAAGTTCATTAATAAAAAAGTAACTTTAGATATCTAGACAAAAAGTTGAAAACAGGAATTTCTAGTCATTTAATTATATTTTTTTTACACAAGTCATAACCAATAGTTTTTACAATCTCCTAAGTATAATTTTACATTGAACAACTTTTACTAAATTACATTTTAGACTCGCATTAAAACTATGAAGTATTTTAAAAGTAATTTCAACACACGCAATATCTAGATTTTGTTATATAATAGTAATAGAAGAGATGTGTATGAAAGTGAACTTGGCTTTGTTTTTGAAAGTTTTCGCGCTTGCGTGTTGTATTCTTCATGTCAAACTCCTCCCCTCTCGGCAACAGGTAGAGCAGTGAAAAAAACGTTGAAGCACTCATTTAGTACATATTATTGTTTGTTTATGTGTAGAGGCGCAGGGTACAAGGGTGTTATAGTAACGACGACGGTCGTGGGTTCGATTGATCGGCGAAATTAATTATTATTTTCATTTCTTCGCTCTGGCTCCAAGCTTACCTCTCCCTTACACTGCTATATGCGGGATACAGCGTAAAGCTGATTTTTTAAATTTATAATTACCATGTTTCTACGAACTATAAAATTATTATTATATTACATACTATGAACACCAATTTATAAATAGGTTATTTATCACGTTAGTGATAAAAGGCGAGATTGATTATAATACTACTTCAACGAGCCGATAGTGAAGTAACTCTTATAAATATATCGACTTAGCCACTATTTATAAATACCTAATTAAAATAAAATATGGTAACTTACCATATATCGTTGAACTCTTCAAAAGGACGATCACGTTATTGAAACACGTAAAGTTCACAAGTGCACAAAGTTCAAAAATAACCGAACGTTTTTTAATTGCGGCGGCAATAACGACCACTCTCGGTGGTGTCTGGACATGGAATGGTGCCCTGATGATGGCAGGCGAAAGACAGGGGCCTGGAGGGGCCTGGAGAGGTGCGGGGGGAAGGGGTGTGGGCGGGGCATCGCAGGTGTATCAAGAACGATGATGTATGCGCAAGTTAACATTCGAACACGCCTCACTGTCACGCGCCCAGCGAAATGTCGAATTCATTCATGGCCCGCTATTTTTTTGTTGCAGTGGCGAAACTCAACATCGCGCTTTACGTCGACACCAGAGCGAAGAAAATGGAAATATTAAATATTTCATTTCCTCCAGCGGGAATCGAACCCACAACCCATAGCACGACTGGCCTCAATTGTTTATTCAGACGAAAAATCAATTCCATATCGACATTAGAGGGAACACAATACATTAATAACACACTTGACGGATACGTTTAATTCATAGTGTTGAGTGGTGTCGATGGCACACGAGATAAAAAAACTGTATTCGAATGACAGACTAATTACATTATATGAGTTGGTCTGGCTTATCTCGATGCAAGATAAATACTTAAACATATTGACAAAAAGGGGACGAGAACCTCTTGAAATGCGCTATTGATGTTATCTTATCAGTTGGACTGCACCCATAACTTTCTTTTAAAAGTTGTTATGGATATTATCACGCAACACTATAACTTTTGTATTATAAATACAGTGCAGGTCTTTATTGCTTTATAAATGTAAGCACAAGTAGAGTTAAATAGAGGCTAGTTAAGTTTTTAGAGGCAATGGGCACTAGCGTGTAACTGGAAACGCGGAAGATTGTGGGTTCGATTCCCACTCGAGGAAATGAAATATTTAAATTTTAATTTCTTCGTTTTAGTGTCGAGGCAAAGCGCGGCGTTGAGTTCCATGTAATGCGTCCAGAATTCGGCGGAAAGTTAGGAGCGGAGTGTCTTAACACTAGGCTCTCTCTGCCTACCTTGCTAGTTATATCTAGATAGACCGTACTATAGATACGGTATTTACTAAAGCCACGATAATTTTAATCGACTAGAACTATTTATACCACTATCAGCAAATAAGCAATTAAAAAAAAGTTGTAATAACTAAAAAAAAAAATTAAAGGCGACGTTAACAACATGACAGATACCATACTATAACTCATTTCATTATTCGTAATAAATTACTGAAATTAAAATTCTTCATACGCTTTGAAAGCTTGTGCTTCGAAATAAATCGCAGGTTGTTCCATCATTACCATATGTCGATACCAATGTGAGAGTACAATTATTTATAACCTTTTACAATTTTTCGCTTAGACTGCTCCGAGTGAGACGAAATTAAAATGAGTTATCGCTTAATTAAGCGGTCGATTTTTATTTATGTGAGTTATGCCCTAGAAGCGCGAAAGGCAGTATTCACATGTAAGTATATTATTAAAAAAACCGGACAAGCACGAATCGGGCTGGCCCACCGAGGGCTCCGTACAAAAAATGGAGATCTCGACCTTTTTCGGAAATTAAAGCTTATCTTAGCCAGAGCCCTTTCATCTAATACCTTACTTATACTAGAGGCTTCAAACCAAATTTTGCCTTTTTTTAAGAATTTTTCAGGATTTGACCAGAAAAGTAAAATTTTATCTTGTAATAGTACTGTACTGGAGATGTTAGCTGCCAAATTTCATAATTCTAGGTCAACCGGAAGTACTCTATTAATTCATTTATAGCGTCAAAATCTGCCTTTTATGCGATATAAACGGTCATATCTTTTTTTAAGTAAATTACGAAATAAGATTTTTTTAGCAAGTCAAGGGACCGAAGAACTGAGTATGTGGCTTGAATTTCAATTCATTATCTCCAAGCGTTCCTGAGATAAAGATTTTTGACAGAGAGACAAACAGACAGACGGACAACAAAGTGATCTTATAAGGGTTCCCTTTTTTTCCTTAAGAAGGAATTCTTTTCGGACGGAATTCTCCACCATCCCTTTCTCATTTCCCTGCCGAATTTTGGAGACCTTGCATGTTAAGTGGCGGAACTCAACGCCGCGACTCTCTGCCTCGACACCAGAGCTAAGAAATTAAAATATACATTTCATTTCCTCGATTGAGGATCAAGACCACAACCAGTCGCGTTAACAGACACACACTTGTGGCCCTACGCCACGACTAAGCTGTAGTCTGATGGTATAATAATTAAATTTAAATTGTTATGTTTTAATTATAATATTATATAAAGGCCAACGATAAATTGCTTAATGCTGCCATAAATTTGTGATGTAGAAATTGTGAGAAGTCTCTGCCACTCCTTTATGTGAGATTCGATAAAATAATATGTCTCTACATTGCTATTAATCTTTGCTATTAAACACTAATGGAATTGCCGTCTCGACTCGTGCGACTGTTTAACTGTATTTAATTTTATTAAATTCAATTTCATGTTAAAATCTGTTATTTTTAGTCTATTTATATATAACTTAGTTAAAATCTATTGACTCTATTTTCATATCAAATATTTAAAAATTAATAAAATAAAATAGTTGATTTTATAAATAGGTTAGTATTGATAGAACTTTCTATTAATTAAGTGTGAAATATATTTTTTTTAACAATGACTCTAACTAAATACAAAAATATATTTTTGCAACAATCATACAAAAAAATACTAGTAGAATGAAAACAGTAATTTATAGTTTATACGATGTTATCATCCAGATCCAATGTAAATGCACGTATTTTAGGGCTCTTTACATTGTAAGACGCGCAAAGCAAATGGCACTAGAGCCATGTTTTACCAATTGACATTTCTCATTATTTATGTAAAAGCGAAACCGAAGCGAATTAAGCTCGCTTTTGGAAATCAGAACGTATGAAAGGTTGTGTGTAAACATCGTGAAAGGTTGTTTAGTTATCGATTCATTAGAGATTTAAATACCAATACCAATACCGATGATCATCAATAGTATCGATTTATATGTATGTAATTCAAAAGAAAAGGAATTTAAATTTAAATAATTGTTTTGCTATTTTTTTAGGTTCACTCTGTACCCGTACCTAGCAGTGTAGGCAGAGGTAACCTGGGAACCTAGTACTGAGACACCTCGTTCCCTTTAAGATCGGCTTCAATGCAATATGCCTCTATACTATAAAAATAATTAATTTAAAATTAAAAGCCAAATAGCGAGTAGCCTGTACTTCGTTTGACTCAAAGGGTTAACACGCAAAACCTTCAGAATTGAATCAAAAGTGGGGAGCAGAGTGTCTTAACACTACGCTCCCTCTGCATACCCTGTTACATGCGGGATACAGAAACTTAAAGAACGAATCTTATTGTCACAAATTATAACAATAACCATCAAACACAGCACACACAGCACAGATTTATTAAGGAAATGGCCGACCCCAGCAACAAAGCACTAAATCTAAACCAAACACAGACCAAGCCCAGCTTTCCATTCGCAACACGGGAGTGATACGGCGGGACGTCGTTTATAATTCAACAACAATAAACAGATAGTTAATTGCGATGCTGTCACGGCCACAGTATATGGTAATGAGCTGCAGGGATCTCGGCCGTACGGACAATATCTCTACGGTGAAAGGTAACATGGACTCGGTCCAAGTGATGAGTTTTTACTGTTGTTGAAGTGAGCTATTGTGTTTCGCTTTTTTCTGTATCATAATAAAAATAAGTCAGATTGATTCTGTATCCCACACATCAGAGTAGGCCGAGGGAACCTAGTGTTAAGACACTACGTTCTCGATTTTCTGCCCAATTCTGGAGGCATTTCGTATTGAATGGCTCAACTCAACGTCGCGTTTTGCCTCGACACTAGAGCAATGAAATAAAAATATAAAATTTAATAAATATTTCATTTAATCGAATGGGGTCGAACCTACAACTAGTCACATTTACTACTACCACTAGTCACTTGGTGCCTCTGTGCCATATGCCAAAATAATAATTTATGCACATACCTAACTCAAACCTTTAGATAGAGCAACAATAACATTTCTTTAACAATCAAAACAACGACTAATATACATATAGTTCTATATTATAGTCTTTAAACAAAATTCTCACGATTTGGACCATCCCCATGGTGTTTGCTTAGCCCATGGCCCGTGTCTGAGAGATAGGTGCAGTACATGCGCTTTCAGGTTCGTACAATCTGGGCAGCTGACACCAATAGGTTTTTATCAGAGCAAATCTCGTTTGTGAAAGTCGAGGAAGCGATGGGAGGCTGCGAAATTGGTACTCATAATTTACAACGTTATATAAGATTATTGTGTATAAAACGGCACTATCGGTTGAAACAGTCAAACAGGGTGACGGTTTATCTAATCCTAAGTTTTATACTATATCTAAAGAACACTTTAGTGATGCATGTATATTTAGTTAATAATTAATATAAACTGCAGTTGCGCAGAGGAATAAGAATAAACGAGACAGATTGTAGGTTCGATTCTCACTTGAAGAAATTAAACATTTTATATCTCCTTGCTCTGGTAACTAGGCAAAGCGCAGGGTTGAGATCTGTTACTAAACAGGCAATGCTCCCCGAATTCGGCGGGAAGTACGAAAGTGTTTTAATGGGAATGGAATGTTTTAACACAGAGGGAACCTTTTAATATTAAAAGGTTCCCTCTGCAAAAAAATTTTAGTTGTCGAAGTAAAAATATTTACGTTTTTACTCAGTCATTAAGTTAGACAAAATGCGATGCTGGACTTCGATATCAAACACGCAATGTTTGATGTCTCTAAACCTATAGACAGAGAATGCACACATATACCTACATTTTGATAGCTTCTCTTTACCAAGTTCGTAAAATAAGGTAAATGTATAAGTTATTAAAATTTTTTTAAAAAATACGTTATTGATTCCTTTTAGTACTTTTTCAAGTCTAACTTTTAAAAAAGACACTTCGTATCGAATTAACACACAAACATACATTCTGAAAACATTTAATATATTTATTTATTTAATAATTATGTATATATATATATTAAATATCTATCTATCACACCTAACAAATACATTTAGAACGACATCATTAATCTTGTATTTAATATTATTAATAATAACATTTAAATAAAGTTTCAATGTAAATGTAAACAAAACTATATATTTCATAACAAAATGTGCTTATCGGTTGAGCTTATCATGCTAGAATTTATTACCAACCCATCGTAAATGTTAAACTTATTAGACTGACGACTTACATACATATTATAATTATGTGGCTATAAATAGACGTTCACAATAAAACTGATTAATATTTTACTTCTTAATGAATGATTTGCCGAATTGTACTTGAAGATTATTTTATTAAACGCACAGAACTTAACGCCGCGCTCTATCTTCTTGCTAGAAGGAAGTATGCTCCTCCGAGTCTTAAAAAAATACTTGTAAATTATAAAGTTTCAAATTATTTGGTATAGCAACACCGAGTGCTCGGTAATGAGGGCACAGATAGACTTTACGATCTAATTAAGCGAACGGGCAGGACCGATCGTTGTAAATGTCATTTCGCAATTCGTACTGCAATCCCGCAGTGCTCCCTAGTTCTCGCGGAGGTGTAATTTTCCATATTTTGTGGCGCGATCCCTCCACTTATAATTTAAAATTATTGTAATCACGAATTATGGGCAAGTCATAAAATATGAATCATACCTATAGCATTCGACGTGATTTCTACAATTGCTTTAGATATTGTTCTAGAATATAAGTTAGACTAGATCGTATTATATTCGTGAAAATATAGCATAAAAGATTATCTTTCTTTCATCTTATAAAAATAAAATAGAATATTCAACGATTAATCCTTTCCTTATAAAATTAGTGATGTGAAACCTATCCGGAGCCGCCCGTAGCAAGATACCAATCCAATAAAACGTATAGAAGGCAGCGTCGGTAAATAAAACAGACACATTTATTTACTTTCGCATCCTGCCGCCGGCACATCTACTATGCCGCATAACTATCTTTGTATAGTCTAAATCAAATTTTATAGTTTTGAAAAATCATTATCTTTACAAATTAAAAATCAAAATTAAATCAGCTTCGCGCTATATCCCGCACACAGCAGGGTAGGCAGAGGGACCCTAGTGTTAAGATACTCCGTTCTCCACTTTCTGCCGAATTTTTGAAAAAAGTTGAGTGGCAGAACTCAACACTACAATAATAAATATAACTTACATGAAAAATGTGTTATTTTTATTGTGCGCCATTTATTCATAATAAATACACTAGTGCGAGTTGATGTGATGTCCGGGATGCCCCCAACGTCACATAAATTCGCAGTTTGTGAAAGATGATACTATCAAAGGATACTCCCCTTTCATGAAATATCCAAATCTATGTCTATGAAAGAAAAACAATATTGAAAAACTCACAGTCAACTATTCACCTAAAAAACGCTATAAAGAAAATTTAATTTCTAAATAAAGTATAGGCACAAAAAATAATAAATACTGAGCGCAGTCTTAGCGAACTCAAACAAGATACAATACACGAACAAGTCCCACAGTCACAGGGAGCCGTGTAAAGGGTAACGTATACAAGACTGTCGAGTGTAAAATATTTAGAAATGGTAATCAATTGCAATATTCAGATGCCAAGGAGTGCAATGAATTAGAAACAAGTGAAATCGGACATGGAACCCAGTTAAGTAACTAACCAGATTGTATTTGTATAAATTGAAATAATTGAGGCCGTCGTCGTGGCGCAGCGGCACAAGCGCGGTCGGTTATGGGTTCAATTCCCACTCGGAGAATGAATGATTAAAAATAAAGAAATCACGCTGTATCCTGCACACAGCAGGGTAGGCAGAGGTAACCTAGTGATAAGACACTCTGGTCCCCATTTTCCGCCGAATTCTGGAGGTATTGCGTGTAGAGTGAAAAAGTTTTAAATAGTTTTAATATAATAGTTAATTTTTTAAATAGTTTAAACAGGAAGGGTCGAACATAAGTAAATAGAGTGTTAATTCATATACATACCTGCCTATGTATATATATTTTATGCATTTATTATATATGGTAGAATCCATCACATACAAGCAGATGGGCTGTAAATCGATCATCGTAACTACCAATAAACTAGCCTCTAATAGGATGTAATTCTCATAGTTATTACGAAAACTAAAACTTTATTATTATTATACGAGTATATGAAGCGTGTAGAAGAATAGCTTAGAATTAAGAGTTACAAGCATAGACATAGTTCATCTTTATTAAAAGTAACACCGAATTATTATTTACTTTTTTCACTTTTTGGATTTTTCATTTACTAATACTGAAAGATTTCACTTCTTGCCAAATTTCATAATTGTAGGACCACGGGAATTACCCTATAGGTTTAATTACGCGGTGAATTTCATCCGTATCCGTAAAAACTATGCATAAACACTCGTATATTTCAATTGCGTTGACTTTTTCTTTTCTTCAAGGGACCGTAGACAGTAGACCGTAGGAAAATGCTCTTGACGGACAGACAGAAGGACCATAAAGTAATCCTATAAGGATTCCGTTATTACTTTTTGAGGTACGGAACCTTAAAAAACGGCATACATTTTAAACTAGTTCCAAACGACAAAATAATCGTAATCGTAACATTAAATCGAATACATAAATATTACATCGAATAACATGAACTCGTTGTAGTCACTGCGAGAGATAATGAAATCAAAGGAAACTGCACTCATTTAAGTTTTGTATTGCACATATCAAATGTGGCTTTCAAATATTTTGTTACCATTAAAACAGATAAGCAATACTAAGAGATAAGGGATAAAAGCATAACGTCGTTTTTAGATAGAGGTAACACTTTAAAGTGAAAATATTGTGAATCGAGAGTGAAAATCTTCGGGCATAACCGTCGAATGTGAATGTTATTGTATAATCTTTTTCAATACTATAAATAAGAAGTTTACTTTATCAATTTGTTTTTTAATGGCAGAAAAACTTCTTATATAAGAATAGCTAAAATTCTAAGCTCCAAATTAATTTAGTAAGTCCATTTGAATAGTGGGGAACGGAGTGTCTTACCACCTGGTTCCCTCTGCCTACCCTGCTGTGTGCGAGATACAGCGTGAAGCTGAAAAAAAAAAAATATGTTAAAAAATATAGATATATAGAACAGTAACTTTTTGTGAACCAAAATTATGGAGAATGGTGGAGAATGGATGTGACTTAGCACTAGGTTCCTAGGTTTCCTCTAACTAAACTGCTTTGTGCAGGATACAGCGGAAAGCTAAACAATGTTCATAGTATAAAAGAATAGAGCATAAAAAGATCGCCTATTTTTTCCTAAAGTCTAACGTCTAAACTTCTAAAGTCTAACAAAAAAGCATTTTTTTTTTAAATAAACATAAAAACGTTACATATGTAAGTGTAAATAAGTATATAAAATTTACAAACAATACCTAATATTTCTTTTCACCATTTCGTCGATATCCACAGGAGTCCACAGAAAAGTTATCGCCATAAATTTCCCATACAAGGGAGGCGAGATCTAATCAAACGCTGGTGTTACTATAACAGAAAAGGTAAACAAAGCACAATTACTGGGCACTAACGGGACGGGTCTGGTCCGGTCTTCGCATTAAAATCTGTGGATAAAATTCACGTCTCGCCTGCGCCTATTGCCGGTCGTTAGGACGTAGCGAGATGATCGATAATAATGGTAATTTCACCTGGAACACGTGTTGCATCGCTCTTGCTGTCTCGAAATCAACTTACTAGGACGTGCTAAAGTACTTGAATTCGCGAAAAACATTAACATAAGTTGGATAATACTAACCGTACCCACAGGATACTTTTATATAATTGTCTACCCTTTTTTTTATATATTTTTTTTCGGCAGCTTAAATGATGCCTAAAAGAGTTTTTTTTTTAATGTCTTAAATTTATACATTACTTATCAGAGATATTTTTACATATATGTACATTTGTGTTAATTATAATTAAATTTTAAATCTAGTCTAGTCATGAGGTGTGAGGGGCGTGGTATTTGACAGTCTTTGATGGCCATTTTTAAGTTGTACTCAACAATACTTCCGTCACTGCCCCCATCACGTTTCGATTTATATTTTCTTAAATAATAATTAATTATTTTTCATTATCCGGTCAAAATAAGTACAAATTTTTCAATCACAAAAAAGGATAACTTTCATATTGCTGAAATTTGTTTAACAATCACCACATACACTTTCAAACACCAATAAAACTGTAGTAGAGACGTTCAGACAGCACTAACAGCAAAACACGTATTTATGTGACGTCCTGCCTTCCCGCGGCCCGTAATGGCAACACAATATCACAATACCGGCATAGATTTATGCTCAGGCGCATCGTCTTCTCCACGCGGAAATCCCATAGTTATTTACCGGTTGCGAGTTAAGTGCGGCAGATTTATCGGTGGGGCCTCGCCTAGCGACGATCTCGTTTCTTCCTCCGACTACGCTATGATAAATACCACATGGACTATATGATTCCGACTAGCTAGCTAGACTTAGGGTAGGGTTTTAAGTGCATAATTGCGGAATTGCCCCAAGTAATCGTCTGGCACCGTTAAACTTTACAATTATAAATCGTTAAATTCAATATATATTACCAATTACGAGCAGCTTTACGCTTTAAACCGTAAAATATCTCGCGTCCCCCAATAACGTACAAACAAAAAGGTAATTTCAGGTTTCTATTTATTACCGTATAAATATATTTCACAAGGTACCAAGGATACCTAGGTAGGTATTTTCATTTCCATTCAAAACAAATCTATTAAGCCTAAGCACATCGACGGTTAATAGGATATTGTGGCTCAACCCAGCGTGTTATAATGGCGTGTGAAATTACATTCGGTCGTTTGTCAAGCAGCTCCGTGCTCGATGGTGATTATTTTCATTAGGCCCGTGCTTAATGAAATGCAGCGACGCGACGCTCGCCCTTTATTAGATGTAACATTGGGAATAATCAATTTATTAAACTTTGTTATGCTTGTTTTTTTTATATATATTGACTTAATCATATTTATCAAAAAAAAATAGCTTTACCTTGTATCCCGCATATAGCAGATATATAATAATATATGATAATGGGAGCCTTGTGATAAAACACTCCGCTCCCCACTTTCCGGCCAATTTCTGGAGGCATTTTGAGTGACGAAACTCGATACCAGAGCGAGGAAATGAAATTATTAAATATTTAATTTCCTCGACTAGGAATCGAACCCACAACCTGGCGCGGTGTGACATACATGTGCCCGTGGGCCATGACTGTTCTCTAATGTGTAATGACTAAACCACATTTATTATTATTATATTCGATAAGATATTAGATCGATAATTCGATAATTTCGATAAGAACCGTACCTACTGGTGTTTTAATTCCACATTGGTAACGACGCTGCAAACGTTACAAGAATAGATAAGTATACCCATATAGGAACAGACATTAAACTTCCCTAAATCAGCCTGAGGCCTAATTCGCAGAAGCCAATTCACGAACCCATAAGACCTCATAGATCATACCAACGCCAGGGAAACAGGTCGTCGCTGACTTGCCGAGATTGGCATAATGACACCTGCCCCGAGCCTCCGGCTAACTTATGACCACATTACCAGGACACGCCTCACGCATGTCCAATTATTACACACAATCTGTTCAAATCAGCTACACGCTGTATCCCGCACACGGTAGGGTAGGTAGAGGGAACCTAGTGTTGAGACACTCCGTTCCCCACTTTTCACCGAATTCTGGAAACATTACGTGTTAGATGGCGGAACTCAACGCCGCTCTATGCTTAGACACCAGAGCGAAGAAATGAAAATATACATTTCAGTAAATATTTCATTTCCTCGAATGAGCATCGAATCCACAACCAGTCGCATTCACAGTCACACACTTGTGCCCATGCGATCATGCACACACAATCTGCTTGCCCGCGTAAAATATTAATAAAACGCCGCGACGCCATTAATATAAGCATATATTCGCAAACGCGACTCCACTCACTTTGAAGGGACAAGATAATGTTGCTGGTATATAAATTCTAGACGTAACAAATGAACCCGCTAAGAGAGAAATATTACAAAAACCGTATGAGAGACCGTCTACAATCTACATTGTTAACAGAAATATGAGATTGTTATAAGTAGTATTTTGTTACTTACTTGCGTTATTTTGATATGTAAAAGACTTTAATATAATTTTTAAAACAGATATTGTAG
This sequence comes from Heliconius melpomene rosina, assembly GCF_056956725.1. Classification (NCBI taxonomy): domain Eukaryota; kingdom Metazoa; phylum Arthropoda; class Insecta; order Lepidoptera; family Nymphalidae; genus Heliconius; species Heliconius melpomene. The sequence goes on from NC_140395.1 coordinate 11,874,395, forward strand.
CGATTTTTTTACTTTGTTGACTCACCTGAATAACAAAGTAACATTTACAACAAATCTCATAGGTTTATATATTCTAATAGCCCCCCACTCGCGGCTTCGCCCGCTTTAACTACATAATTATTAATTTACGCATTACGTTTGTATTCTAATAATAATATCATTTTGAAAACAATATCTACACCTATACTGAAAAGTAAAGATTTCGCTAATTCAACAAAACAGCTATTTATCTACGAGATACTTAGATATTATAAAATTGTTTAAGGTTGGTTGTAAATGCTTGTATAAAGTTTTCCTGACTTATCTTCCATGTACAGACACCAATCAGTTACGATTTTATTATAAATATAGATATAGATAGATATTAATAACTGAGAATCAGTACCTACGTTTTATATAAATGTTAAATATCACCGTATCTTATTATTATAACATGCTACATCAATAAATCTTAAAGCCAAAATAAGATGTACAATTTATCAGCATAAAGTATCGGAAGCCCACACATTAATATCAATGGTGGTATATTGTTAGGAGCGATGTATTACACGAAAAAGACTTGCAGATTGCTTGGCCTCGTTCATAAAAGTATCCGTTTATACGTTGAACTTTGCAAGGGTTCCCAGAAAACAATCACGGGATACTTCCCCCCAACAGACCAATCAGCTGGAACAAATGGGGACGATTTGTCTGAGACGAACATCGATCTCGTGGAATTCTTTTTAAAAGTTAAGCCTAAGGATTTTGCATGGATTTGGCAATCAATCTTTTGAAAAGCTATCAATAAAAGAAGTGGATATGTTACAATTTATATTTGTTTAATATTTATAATATTGTGTGTAATATTTATAATGTGTCTGTTAATTAACGTGACGATTGTACGTTCGATTCCCACTTCGGGGAATGACATATTAAATACTAGCGGCCCGCTCGCGGTTTAACTCGCGTGAACTATGTTATTATTAATTTCTGTCTCCATGACGATGTCCTAGTGACGTCTATGCAAAATTGAGACTCCTAGTATTTGTAGTAACAAAGTTTCATACAAACTTTCGACCCCAAAAACAACCCCTTAGAAGTCGAATTTTGCAAATTCCCGTCTTAGCGAGCACCTACGTTCTATAAGTAACTCCTATGCAAAATTTGAGATTCCTAGCACTTGTAGTTTCTGAGATTTCGTGATGAGTGAGTGACCTTTCGATTTTATATATATAGAAGATTTTCATTTTTGCGTGAAACTAAAAAAAATAGTGTTGTTTTAATCACTAAAATTTCGCGAAACTGAACTAAAATTTAAAGAATGATGTAAGGTAACTTTTATTTCGAAATTATTCTGTTTTAATAAAAGACAGTAAATTTATTAAGGTATTTAATTTCTCACCCACACTTCTAATGTATTTTTATACTCGTACATAATTTATATCGATAGAATAATAACAAATAAGTTCCTCTGTCTTATTAACATAAAACACGAATTTTGGAAATTGAACATGACACTGCTTAATTATCAATTTATATTGTACCTAATGTATTGAATTAGCCAAAGTTGTTTTTTGTTGAAATATAATTTTTAAAACAATATTTTTTATATATATATATTGAATATAAGAATTTTGGGTGGATTTTGTAGGTCTACCTGTCTAGAATCTGCTTACAATATAAAAAACTATACCTAATCATTCATCTTCACCTCTTACTAGCACCGCTAGTCAGCTAATTATAAGAAAATATTTTTTTGACGAACAACTATTTTCTCTTTTTTATCATCTGTTTTCAATATTGGTTTATATTTATCTTGTAAAATGTTTTATTTCCTGTATGTATGCAATAAAGAGTTTTATCTATCTATCTATCTTAGTTTTTGTATCACAGCATTTGCTACAGATTTCACTTGCTATTCAAAAAAAATCGCCGAAAAACTTATTTTTTAAAATACAAAAATCATATAAGCCTAATATACATATATTAAATCACTCAAATTTCTAACTATCTATATGTATAACTCAATGCGGGTAGACAAAAACATCGTAGTGGACGGTCCGGTAATACGAAGCGACATTAATTAATGAAGTTAAGGCGATTAACCGTGACGCCCGCGGCTACTGTTCACGCAGTACGCAATTAATAATAGTCAAGGGTTAGCTTATAACACATAAAAAAACTTTATCTTATATATTTTATTTTAATTTTTAAATTATTTTTTTTAAGAAACTTACAGTTTTCAAAATTTCACCTATAATGTGAGATGATCTAGCTATTTTGATGAATGCTTGCCACTTCTTACAATTTCCTATAAAAATCAGATCAGATTCAAAGAATCCATAACATCGTCCATACCTAGAAACACTTTAAAGCATATTTTGACTTTTTATATTTACCTTACAAATAAATAGAATTTTCAAAGAATATTTAAAATATTTACTTGAAATATAAACTTTTATTCATTATCTATCGTCATATTTCAGTTTTAGAACGGCTTAGCTGACCAATCAATTTATTAACTCAATAACTTAGAAGTTCGAAAGCCCTTGGAACAGTTGTAAGAGGATTAGCAAAGAATTAATTAAGATCAGTCATTAATTGTGATTAATATTTAGTATTCCAACTCAAAGCCAATTTAATCGTACTTAGTGTTCGCTAATAATTAACAAGGTGTTAACAAGTAATTTCGTGGAGAGTATAAATTATTCTAACTATTGGATTTGCTTACGTAATTATTGACTTCTTATGTAGGTAGGCATATATAGTATATTGTTGGAAATGGGAATTTGGCCAATTATAAACAATGATAGCAATGTACCAAGATTAAAAGAAAAAAGTAATTTTTTTTTAACGCAGCGGGATTTGAACCTCCGGTTTTAAGAATATTGGAAAAAACCCCAATTAAGCCATACGTTTTCATCAATCCATATGTCCAAGCTACGTCGCAATTCTTACATTATTATCACAAATACGGTATCTTACTATAAAAATAACAAAATATATTAATATTTTTAATTTCATATAAAATAATTAATTAATGCCCTACAAAGTAATAAATGCTTTATAGCTTAAATATATCTAAGAATATTATATTACTATAAATATTACTATCTTTTTATCAGTTAACAATAAACAGAAATCCGATCCTATCTGGGAAATAAATCTTTCATAATCTTAATAGCATCTGCGATACGATTTGTATCAATTATTTCAGAAATAGAATTCAATAAAGACAGTTATCAAGCTTTAATTGATGTGTACAAAGTCGTATAAATTGAAAATTTTATTAAATTGATGTGACATTAGACCATATAAAATCAATTTTGTTTGTCCATTAAGATAATTTCAAACTTTATATCTATAGTATATATACCCTACAATAATAATTAGTTAAAAATTTTAATAATGAACATTTCAGAAACTAACATAATATCATCCTTGATTACTTTAGTAATTAAAAAAAACTTAATGAACCTTAAAAGCCCGGCGTTGAAAAATTCGGCGGAAAGTGGAGAATGGAGTGTCTTAACACTAGGTTTCCTCTGCTTACCGTGCTATGCTATGCTATTTATTTAATGAAACTTTGAATAAGATTAATATTTCATTGGAAACATTTGTTATGCATAGCAACAGGATAAATACTATCCTCTGTCCTGCCCTGCCTGCACATAGCATCTCGGCAAAGATGCTACGGCCTCGCCGCGCCGCCTCGGATGCCGTCCATAACATCGAGGATACCAGATAAAAGCTTAGATATAGGAGGTGTGTCCGACGGGCGGAGTCGTATCCAGCATAAAGTTCGAAAGCGGCAAATAAACAATATTCGATGCCCGCATCTGGTATAGTACAAATAAATAATGAAGCAACCGAACGTAAAGCATTCGTGAGGCAATGTTTGTTTACCTAAGCCCTAAGGCGGTGGGGAAATATAGAAAAATGTATATAGGAACAGTTATTAAATTATAATATTTTATCAAATTCTCAATGAAACAAATTAAATATATAGATTTAAATGGTAGAATTTTTCCAATATTACCTACGCTATGCATAAAATTTAAAACTCTATGCGCTTACCATAAAGATCTACGATACTTTATGTTTATAACAACATTAAACGAACACGAGAATATCTTGTACATATAAAAGAAACAAGCGCCATATTTACATAACAACAATAACATAACAATGTCATGCATTATACTAAAATAACCATATTCACATTCAGAAGAGACACACGATTATGATAGCAAAATTTATGATGGAAAATTCAAAATGGTGAATAAATTTCAAATATCAGCACACAATCAAAAGCTAACATTATACGAACAATACGGAAACAGAGGGGAACTATCAGCTTACCTAACCTACCTAACCACATAGAGGTCCTACAAGCCGAGATCGAGAAAGAAGCTCACAAATGTCACGAGTCGACTCGCAACCTCTCAATTTCTAATACAAAACCACATCAACCGATTATAGTAACGGCTACCGTTACATGCTGGGCCAGTACTACTTGATCGTTTCGCTATGTTTAGAAATCTCTTTTATGGAATAATTTCTTAAATAAATGAATTTCAACTTTTCTGTTGACTTTTTTATTTGAATTTGTACAATTACCATTTTATTAATAACCAGGGAACCCAGTTTTCAGACACTTCGTTCCCCACTTTACGCATTGAGGAAATATAACAATTTGCTTTTGGGGTCGTGGGCTGGTGGCGCAGGAGCACAAGTGTGTGACTGTAAACGACGCTTAAGGTTTGATCTCCACTCGGGGAAATAATATATTTAAAATTTTCATTTTCTCGCTCCGGTAACGAGGCCAGAGCACAGTGTTGAGTTCCGTTACTCAACACGCAATGCCTCAAGACTTCATCAGATACTAAAGAACGGGAAGAATCTCGTCATCTATAGTTTCAAGCAAACACCGATAGTAGCCACATTACCTAATCCAGGCGCAAGAAATACTAACTCCCATGGACATGGACATGTACCATTTAAAATTCACCAGCAAAAAATAGGTCCTCGGTGAGCACATTATGCAGGCGTGCGGCACGACCGGGTACTGTTGAACATGGGGAGTTACTACGTACGAGCACACATTGAGATGTCAGTACGACGTCTGAACGATATGATAGAGCTACTTGAATTGAAATAATAGGATTTTAGGTAAATGTTTGTCAGGTTCAGGTTCAGGACTGGTTGCGGGTTCGATTCTCACTATAAGGAAATGAAATATTTAATATTTTCATATTTTCAGTTTGGCAAGGAGGCAATGCTCGGCGTTACAGTCACACGCCGCCGCGCCAAGACGGTTTAAAAATTTTATTTTATTTTAAATTTTAAAGCTCAATAATTATGAAATATGTAGCTAACTTTCCTACAAATCAAAAATGTAAGTCCATTAAATTAAACCTACCTGAAAGATAAAGTATTAATTACATAAATCCATTCAGTACAACATTTCTAGAAATCAACTTCGAGAACAGATATGCAAAACACGTCCCGACACGTCATAATTTATTCGAGCAGGTGCAGCGACTATTTGAGAAAATTTATTACAATGCAAGTGTGGTTTCGAAATTGTTGTATTTTATTTTAATAAATTTAATCATTATATTATCGTCTTTATTCACATTCTTAATTTATACAGCTCTTCCGCTATAAAATATAAAAAATATGTATATCGCACTTACTTTTTATTCATTTCAGTCGAGGCAGTCAATTCTATAACAAAAGATAATTATGTTTCACTACAGGTGTATTTTATTTAAATTATATCTATTAACATAACCTTACCTTCTTATAAAGATACACTGTTAGTTATATTTTTTCTTAGTTTTCCCGCATATACGAGGGTATGCAGAGAAAACTTAGAGTTAAGAGGAATCAAACCTCGGTCGTCGCCGAATTCACGAGACATTGCGTGTTGAGTATCGAATCTCAATTTTATCAAAATTTTTATCACAAATTAATCGAGTTTCTACTAGTAGTACGAGTAGGTAGTAGGTAGGTAGGGTAGGTAGTACGTTTCTACGAGTATTTTATCCCTGAGTACAAACTGAACCTACCACCGCCGCGTTAACAAACACACGCTGTCTCAATTAAAAATATTAAAATTGAATAAAAATATCAAATCAAAAAGATCAAATGTTAACATCAAGCATTTCATCATCTCAGTTCGTACGTTCGTATCGTATAAACAATATAATAGACGATGCAGCAAGAAGCAATTTACAACTAATCTTTATGCTAATACACGCGAACAAAGACACTGGTGCACTAAAACTATTATTGACATCGATAAACCTCTACGGCGACGACGCTGGAACCATTAACTCAACTAAGGGTCGCCTTCGTTTTACATATAAATTATCTATTTATATAGGCATACATTAAAAAGAGGTTGAGATTAAGTGACGAGTAAGCATACTTAGTTATATGAAAGATATTTTATTTTTAAAAATCCAAATCTGCATATATTCACAGAAGCCAGTAGTGGCGCAGGAGCACAGAGTGTGACGGTAAAATCAACTGATTGTGAGTCGAGGAGATAAAACAGTTATTTAAATTTATATTTTCATTTCTTCGCTCTGGTGTCACTGCCACTCAACACGCAATGCCTCCAGAATTCGGCAGAAAGTGGGGAACGGAGTGTCGTAACACTGGATTCCCTCTGCCTACTCTGCTGTATGCTGAGATACAGCGTGAAACCGTTTTTTTTTTTAAATCATAATTGCCCATAAATCATAAGCATATAAGGGTGTACCAAAGAACCTAATAGTTATCAGTATTGAATTAAAATATAACAAACATAAGAGTTTTTTTCGAAATAAAACCTATAATAATATATGAAAAAGAAAATTCACCTCAAACTATACATGCCCGCTTGTCATTTTAAACAAAAAGCAGTACCAAAGTTAGGCGGAAAAGCTCCAATATAAACGGACACTATTTGTTGGCATCATAAAGTATTTTATAAGCACATGGATTTATGCAAGAAACCGCAATATTTAAGAGGTAATGCGCGAGCGCGCGATCAGTTTACTATTTATGACACTTTCGGAGTCATATTTTTAATTTAGCTGCACTTGAATGCAGCTCAAGCATTTTAATGAAATATTTTGTATTTGTATATCTTTTATTTATTTGTTTACTATGAATGCGACTGTTGCAGGTTCAAATCCAAGCTCGAAAAATTAATAATATTAACGTTGAGTTCCGTCACTCTACAAAGAGTGTACACAGAGGGATACACTAGGTTTACTAAGTTTCCCTATGGAAATAGACGCAGTCCAATATACAAAAATATTAGTAATGATTATAACATTTCATAGACTTTTCATTATAGAATTAAGAATTAGTACTTTTGTTATTGGTAAAAGGCATAAATAAAAACTAAACATTTAAGAATACATATATGCACCGTCTGCGCAATACGGAAGTTATCAATATCAATATGGAAAATGAGTCGACTCATAATCGAATGAAGATGAGAAATAGCGAAAAGTCATAATATGCTTTGAAAAAAAAAGACCATAACTATTCGATCTTTGAACTAATATATTTTATTTGTAAAGCCCTAACAACATTTAAACTGTTCAATAAGCAATCGTAAATTATAATAGTGTAATAGAGCAATAAACCCGGCGTTATGATAAGCGCCCGCGCAGTTGCGAATGTTATTTAATCAATCGTTAATGTATCGACAAACAAACGGGATTATTGCTGTGTACTGTGATTTATTTCGCATGCATATGCATGCATGTGGAAACTAATGAAAGATCTAGCGTTTTGTTTCAATTTTGATCCATTGATCTTAATGGTACAATTTTATTTGTGCCTTAAGAAAAAAATCATATGCCATCTCGTGATAGCTGACGGTTTTATACATATAATATTGCTAAAATTTTTGTTAACTTACTCTTTGTGTGCATAGAAGATCTATAGAATAACTGTTATTAAGTGTATTTGTAATTATTGTAGAACCCAAAACAAAGGGTGGGTTTTTGTCTGTTTATTTGTGCCTTTATCACTAATCTCTCAAAAATGGCTTAAGGACGATTTAAATGCTGTTTTCACTCAATTTTGGCGAATTTCCCCTAACATTTAGTGTTTGTTTTACTTCAATCGGTTCATAAATAAAACTCAATTGTTTTATTTATCAACCGATTTAGCAATATATCGAAACAAAATAACTGTTTTATCACTATTACTGATGTCACTGAAATTATAGTTTTCAATATAATGTCATAATCTTTAAAATTAAGTTGTTATTGAGACACAATTAAATAAAAAATTGTGAAGTTTAGGCATTGCAATTGCACTTATTAGACTGTTTAAAAAAAATCTAATTCAACGTCCAATGTCGCAGTCCACAGCTAGTCTATACGTAAGCGAACACCGTTACTTTATTGGCCTGTTACTAGAATATTCTATTTATTTATTTTATACCGGCTACCGCGCGCGGTCTCACGACTCAATCTAATAAATAGTGCCAGTAATACTGCAGAAGATATTCAGTAATAAGATACGCGGTGGCGAATATACGAGCACGCTGGTGTAGCACACAGAAAATTATAGTTTTATTTATACAACGCTATGTAACTAAATATCTGAATGCTGACTCTGAGGTGTTTTATTTGTTAGAAACGGTTGAGTTAAATCCAATTTATCAATCACTTAAAAGTGATAATAAATAAAGATATATTTCTATTCATATAGTATTAAAATTAAATACTTAACTCAATTCTAATATCAGAAAAGCCATAGGCTGCATCACGTCTACACCTGAGGCTTTGCTCATGAGAAGTTCAAAGACTACTACGAATATTAATCAAGACCCACGCAATTGCAATTTGTTTTAAATTTTAGAAAATAACTAAAAGAAAACAGAAGATATTTAAAAAAAATACATGAACATTTTCTAAATTATTATTAAGATACAATTACATATCAATTTGAAACCAACAATTTCGTAAACATTAATAGTAATGTTAGCATCGCCATCATCATCAGTGTTGTTCACGTGGTTTAACCTGAAGTATTGATATTAATGCGAGCCTCAAGCTAAACATTTATTTCAATGATGATTTTGCTTCAGCTAAAAACTCGTGTGAAGTTAGATTTCATGCAATAAGTTATAAGCTTATATAATTTATAGTCATAGTTGTCATACTTGTCAAGTTGTCAGGTATTTAGATAAATCTTAAGAAATTCTACTCAGTTCCAGGGGAAGTATGAAGAGATGAACGATCATATGCATATCTAAAGGGTTTTAAAAATTAGATAATAGGCCAATATTATATTACCAGTGAGGTATACTTTACGTTTCTAAACTAGCATCAGGTATAAACCATTAAATTTCATACACTCCTTCATTTCACCGGCTGTGCCGTCCGTCAAATGGCAACATTGTAGCGTTTGATATAACTGCCAGGCAGTGAAATATCTAGCAACTATGCCAACATCACGTCACTCCAGGACTAACGCGGTATTTATATGTTCACATTATTCATTATATAAGGAATCCTAAATTTTATATAAATAAACCGCCTAAATTCGAGTCGCACTCGGCCATTGAAGGTTGCAACTTCAGGGTTGTAGGCCAATGGGAAGTAAGTAACAAGGTTATGGGCCTATGCACTCACTTATTTTGTATGGAATGAAGTAAGAAACCCATAAATTTTCACTTTTCCACATTTTTGAAGCGAATTTCATACAAAATACTCGTATCTTCAAGATAGGAAACCCTAAAAGAAAGTACAGTCGATCTTCGATCAATTCATATTATGACATTACAACAGCGTCCTAGATATGTCAAGCTTATAAAAGATAACTTTGTTTTAACGCCATTACCGGATCATAAACGCGTCGCGTTCCACCATTGTTTATGGTCTGTTCGGGACTCACGATGCAATTTCATAGGACATTTACGCGGACGATTTGTAGGGCTTAGGGCGATAACTAAGTGGACTGGTGTAGGTAGTGTCGCTAACAACTTAATGCTAACTTCAACTTTTGAATATGTGTATTTTTCTACAAAAAAGCACGATCACGAGAGAAATATAATTACAAATAATTGATAGAGATTTTAAAAGAAAGCTCCTTAAAAATATGGTACTTTTTAGAATCAGCTGCTAATTGTAGGACCTACTCTCACATAGTGGATGTGTAATAAGAACAGTACAAAATGGATATGGTTCCGACATAAAGTACATTTTTCTTTACTTAAGATCCGCTAAATCTGCTTAGCGCTGGTAGAATTTACATATCAATGGCAAACTAATATCATAATTTCTTTCAAAGATTGTAATTTTAAAGTAAATCATAACAACTAATAAAATATTTCATACTCACCAACGTACTAACTATTAATAGATTTAGAATTAATTATTAAAATGAATTAATTTTTAATTATATTATTAATATGTAACTATTGTAATAGATTAAGACAAAAACAATTAAATAATGTGTGGTTTTTAACGATATAGTACCTATCTTAGTAACTAATAAGTTATTTAATAACTTAGAAATCAAAATAATGTTCAAATTCAATCAACCTTTAATGAAATTCATTTAATTTAAATATTATTTATGTAGATCAATAACCAGTAAATATTTTCGTTACTTTTATAACACGTTTCCTTTGCATCGTCAATTTTAAAGTCAGTGGAAGGATATCGAATGCATTAACATAATTAACATTTCCATGTAAATTTTCAAAACTAACTTTGTATGTAAATGTCCATATTATTTTAATGCAGGTGTATTCGTGTTTTTGTTGAATTCCGTCACAATATTCTTGTTAATAAATTAAATTCATTGAATTGAATATAGTTATATAAGAAGCTCATTTGATATATTATTAGACAACCTAGTGATTAGAATATTAAATGATGTACGATTACAATTGTAAATTATACTATATATACTAAAATAAATTTGGCAAATGTTTAGCTACACAAGCAAATATTGTTGGTTCAAGTTATTATTTTAAAAGCTGGCCTGTTCTCAAACAGACGAAAAAAAATTAAATGTCTTTTAAGACAGCCCTTTCCACTGACGTAGTTAGAAATAGAAGGTACATAAAAAAATAACGTCTAAATTTAAAAAAATATCAAAATAAATCAATTATACGCAACCTAACCAAGCAATTTCAGCAATCAAACCAAATAACAAACACGAAGACGTCCACATCAACTAAATCTAAACAATTCCAGCAATATATAGCGTATTACCGTACAAATTCCCCTCAACTCCATGCGCAGGCGCATCCGTACTATAATTAGGCTCTATCAATGCGGTACTGGTTTATTGAAAGCTCGAGGGGCGGGGGATATTAAGATGATGGCCGGCTTGTAATTTGATAGATTAAGGAATATACTCGAGGGCTTTTGACAACGTGCAATACGTAAAGTGTACGGATAGGAGATGTTACTTTGTTGCAAATTGTAGAAAACTTATGTTGAGAAATGAAAATGAAGATATCAAAACTAAGCTAGATTATCTTGAATTACGAACGATGTAAGCACACAGAAAGCTTGTGATTTTAAATCGATTTGTAAATTAATTAAAACATAGTTAAAAGAAACAGTTCAGTTCTTAGTTTATAGCGTTCCGAGCGTGCCAGTTGAGCACTTATCACTTCCCAATGTCACGTTGTATAGAGAACAGACGAAAGAGATTGAAGAACAGATATTTTAAAATAGAATAAGAATATTTACGATATAATTAGGAATACAAAAGAATTTGTATGACAATTGTCATTTTAAACGCAATAAATGGTTTAAAACCAAAATTTATTATTGAAATGAAAGTAAATATAGGTCATTTACTTTCTAACTAAACGTCTAATATGAAACAAAAAAACAGCCTTTGTTCTAAATGTTCATCTTAAATTATAAGCCATATTTACCCACTTTAACAATAACAACATTGTCTTTACAATGGTTCTCCTGACAGGCGGACATGATAGGCCTGGTAGAGGCGTGGCTTCTTATAGCACGTGGGAAACTGGGAACCCAGTTGACTTTCGATAGTATTTGCTTACTACATTAGCATTTTCAATCCGTAGAATTAATAGATACTCGTATGTTGACTTACATCGTGAATGCCAGAATTTGTATCTTTAAATGCATGAAATAATTTATGAAGACTAATAATAATAATTGAATGGGTTTCGATATAATTTGGCACTAAATTCGGCTTTCTCTCGTAATTCAATTTTATAATTAAAATTGGTAAATCATACAATCTATTCTATAATGTATAAAATAGAAAATAATTACATACATTTCGAAAAATTCTACCATTGGTTACCATTTAAAAGCTTTTATAGGGCTTGCCGTGTTAGTATGTGAAATCTTGGAAATTCAATTTGACCCACTTCCCAGTATCCGATTGAGCTAAAATTTGGATTATAATTTTTAATTCTGGTAACAACGAAATTACATTTAATCAATATTGTTGTTGAAGTAAAGGCTCGCCGTAACAAAATGGCAGAAATAATATTTAATTTTAATAAAGACATTCTCTTTGAAGGCACAGTTTGTCAAAACAAAATAAAAAAAAACATGACTACAATTAATCAAATTTAAAATAAAATATTTATTAATGTAAGTAACCAATTAAAATAACATTTATATAGGTATATCTCCACACCATATATTAAGCGATTGGAAAACAGGTACAGCAGAAATGGGGAAATCTTAGCAAAGCGCCCATCTAAAGATAAATCAGCAATGACAGTGTTGCGATTAAAATCCGTGTCGTCTGGAGACAGTCGAACAAGCAGCGACTCGTGAGAACACGGAGGGAGCGGTGAGCATAGGTACCTTTACTAGCACCGAACTCTGACTTTGCACGATCGAAATTGTAAAATGTAAGTTCAAAATTATTTAGAAGTTATGGGGTGATTATTATATGTACTAATAATGTACATAGGTGTGTTGGAAATTAATATTTTCGATATAAATATAAATACTAGTGATATTTTTATGATAAGATAAAGCTTTAATGACTAAAGTAGATAGAATGAATATAATATATGTATATCGTTTTGTAATTTTAAGCTGGTGGATACGATTTTATTTTCAGCTACATGCTGTGTCCGCCATACAGCAGGGCAGAGGAAACCTAGTGTTAAGAGTAAAACACTCTGTCCCCTACTTCCCGCGGAATTATTGAAGTATTGCTTGTTAAATGGGGGAACAAAGAAATAAATTAAATATTTATTTTATTTATTTCTTTGTTCCTGGAAAATATTAAATATTTCATTTCCTCGCATAGTAATCGAACCCCAACCCGCCGCGTTTACACTCACACGCTTACTTGAAATATTTAAGTAATAATACTTGTCAGGTCCCTTCGATTTAATGGAAATTTATGAAAAACAATGTAAGTCTTTACAAATATACATAATATTACTGAGGAATAACAATAACAATCAAGGTATAATTCACTTTCGCCGCGTGCTCGCGCGCAATTGATTTCCCACCGGCGTAAATGTTTCCGACGCAACCAGAAACGAACAAGTAAAGTAGAATATAGTATTATACAACTCTATCATACCGTATCTTTTATTGAAAAATCATACATATTTATACACTATTGTACTTCCAGAAACGCGACAGGTTGTGGGTTCGATTCCCACTCGAGCAAAAAAAAAATTTGATATTTTCATTTCCTCGCTCTGATAACGGAACGGAACAATACGGAACGGAATTGTCCTAATCGGAACGGAATTCATTAACACTAGCTTCCAAGGCTCCCTGTACCTTCAGATACAACATGAAGCTAAAATAAAAACAATTAATTCCTTAATTCAATTAATTATATTATACGATCACAAAGGTAAAATTCAATCAGTAGGATATATGAGATCACTACATTCATTATTACCATTGTATGTAAATATATCAATTATTAAACGTTTACATATTTTAATTATACTAAAAAACAAACTTGTTAACTTATTTTACAACAGTATTTATTAAATTAAATAACATACAAAATAAACCAAAACAGATAAAAATCAAATCAAATTAATTGAATATATGTATCTACGATCTCGTTAAATGTGGGTAGTTTAGTTAACAATTTTCTTCAACAGCCCCTTAATTATGTATCTCATTAGCAAATTTCCCACAACATTCGCAAACTAGTTAGTACGTGCGAAGTGTTGAGGTGGTGCAATGAAGAATTTTATCGCCGATGTTCAATTAATTGGAGATTACATTCGATTTTCTCTTCAGCGAGAGAGCATATAAGAGTAGATTGTATAATGTTTTACTAGTTGTTTGGTGGATTTATTTACTGTTGACAAATTAAATTAGACCAGTCGTCACGCAGCGTGTGACTGTAAAAGCGACAGGTTGTGAGTTCGATTTCCATTCGAGGGAGTTAAATATTCAATATTTTTATTTCTTCGCTCTGACCTCAAAGTAAAACGCGGCGTTGAATAAGCACGCAATGCCTATAGAAATCGGCGGAAAAGTGAAGTGTCTCAATGGGAGCGGAGTGCCTAAACACTGGTTTCCCATGTTCGCTTTGCCATCATGATAAGTCCGGAATCAGTTTGAAGATGAAAAAAACTGACAAATAAGAATTTTAAATAGAAGCTAGAAGGCGAAATTAATATTTATTGTAAGAATACAAGTTTATATCTAAGATATACTGAATGAAATTATTAAAAAAAATTAATTTAATCGTGATTAAGACAGATAGCAAAACGCGACGACTAAAAAATAGAAATACTTACTCCAAAAATGCAAAACATCCCAACATCCCATAACCAGAAACCAATAACCCAATCAAAGAAACCACTAAAAGCCATTAGAGGCCACGTGTAGACCCTCAATCTGGCAAAGAACAATCTAGGCGAGGCCCGTCCAATGTCTCATTATACCATTGTGCCGTATAGGTTTAGGTTTACTGCAACTTGGAGAAGATGAGTTTGTGCGATACCTTAATTGACGAGGAGTTTGCGTTCCCGAAACCTTAGAGCACTGCATAATAATGGCGCATAATACCTTATCGAGAGTTCACTGTTAAAGCGAAGGCTTGATTACATAGTATTAAGCTGTTTCTGTTATATTCTTACTATTTTCTACCTATAGCGTTAAATAATATGTTATACTTATATAATATTTGGTTATTTAGTTATACTTATTACAAATTTAAATAAACATATACTTATTAATATTTAAACCATTAAATAAACCCAATGCCTATTTCAAGAATAAATGTACATGCAAAATTTTATTAAATCGGCCAATCGTGGAACACAAGCGTGTGACTGAAACGCGACTGGATGTGGGTTCGATCACCATTGGAGGATATGGAATATTTAATATTTTCATTTCTTCGCTCTGGTGTCAAGGCAGCGCGGCGTTAAGCACTCCAGAATTCGGCCAAAAAAAGAAACGAAACCAATCATCAGTCTCTTTATAATATAGAAGCAACTAAATCCAAAGAGACCTCACCTTAACAGTGCCTAGCCTATTGGAAGCACGCTAATGTCGGCGGGCACACAATGCTTTAATTAAATCGTCGTAGAGGCAGTGCTGGCTAACGGGCACGAGCGTACGGGACAGGATGGATTGTTCGCTGCTTTCCATATAAACTGCTGACCGTATCTAGTCTTTGGTAATTGAGCTTTGGAACGATAGAAATATTTGTAACCTACTGTACTGTGGACCCTCCAGTAAATAGAAGCGAGAAGCAAAAGGTTGTAAGTTCAAAAGTAAGCAATAGTCTAACAGATATAAAATAAAATCAAGTTATGCTGTATCTCGCACACAGCAGGGTAGGTAAAAATAACGTAGTGTTAAGAGATTCCGTTCCCCACCTCAATAATTTGGCGGAAGATGGGAAACGGAAGTGTCTTAAAAGGATCGGAGTGTCCGGCGTCCGGAGAGTGACTTAACACTAAGTACCCATATTTCCTGTACTTACTCTGCTAAACAAAAACAAAACAATAATAAAACATTACAGATCCAATATTTTAAAACTATTTTCTACTGAGTGTAGGCGCCGGTAATTATTCTTACCGAGTTTCTAAGATACAAAGGTATTTGAAAAAGTGACCGCCTCGATGATTGTTGAGTGGAAGTGAGCCAAAAAATGTTACTCCGATATCTAAATTTTTAACACTTTTAATTTAATTAACTAATTAACGGACAAGGTTTATATTGATGCACGTATTTCTTATTTTTTTTAGATTCACGGTTCCGTCTTGAACATAGTAGGGGAGGCAGTGGGAACCCACTTTCCGCCGCTCGAGGCATGTTGAGTGGTGTAAAACAATGCAACGCTATCAAACTCAGAACCGTTGCGTTTACAATCACACACTTTTGCCATTGCGCCACGATTGTCTTAATCCGAATACAGATTTAGTTGAAATTATAATTTCTTTGCTATGTCTTATTGAGCTCTGCGAGTGTAACTATAAGTGATGGCTGAAAATCTATACCACTTTTACGGAATCGTTATACGGATTAATCGTCACTTAGGGGAACAATTAAATTTATATTAGTTTCAATTCCCCGCTCAGAAGGCAAAGTGCAGCGTTGAGTTCTGCAGTTCAACATGAAAAATTTAAAGAATTATTGAGATAAGATAAGATAAAAAGTCTTTATTGCACATTTACAAGGATTACAAAGCTTGTAGTGCTTGTAGTATTGAGCTTGTAGTGGTGATGATAAGTAACGAATTTGTAAACAAAACCAAACCATTTTCACGCAAACTAAAACCTTAATTATTTGCAAACATTTAACTAACAATAGTGTACTGTAGGTACAGTAGAACATGGAAGCTGCTCACTTTACATTCTTCTCACTTATCTTAAGAGGCCTTTAATTGGCAACTTTTACCGTCAAACGCCAGATTAAATAACGGGGAAAGACCAGCGAATTAATTAGACTTACCTATTTGAGTTTATTAGTTTGCTATGAATAATAAATTTGTGTTAAGGGAGCTATGGTTAAATTAAGATATAATTAAGTAATAGTATAACTATAGCGGTGTTATTAGATCATATTAGATTTTACACTATTTTAAATTGTAATAAAGGCAGTCGTTGCGGCAAGGCATATGAATGTAAACGCGTCGGTTGTGGGTTCGATTCCACTTCGGAGGAATGGAATATCTTTATTCTTTCACTCTGAAAGCTACGAAAAATTGTCAAAGAAACCAAACCAGTCGAGTGGCAAGGGTTTCGTACAAATTTTAGGATTGGACGCCTTTTAAAACTTGACAAACTTATGACAAACTTATATTTTATAAGTAACTAGCGGACGCGCGCAGCTTCGCTTACGTATTTAGGGGTGAATTCTAATAAACCATGAAACATGTGTTCAATGAAATATTTTTAAGTCTAAATTTCATATTTTATAAAAATCGGTGGCGATTTAAGAATTTTTCCATACAAACTTTCAACCCCTTATTTGCACCCTTATGGAAAGAATTCTAGAAAACCATGAAACACGTGTTCAATTAAAAACTTTTAAGAGTCTGAATTTCAAATTTTATAAGAATCGGTGCCGATTTTAATTTTTTTCCATACTAACTTTCAACCCCTATTTCGCCCCTTTAGGGTTAAAGTTTTCCAAAATCCCTTCTTAGTGGATGTCCAGATTACGAATGTAAACATCTGTCCAAATTTCACGTTTCTATCATCAGCGGTTACGGCTGTGCGAGCGTCTTACCTCAGTTGGTGAGGACAAGTCCGTTTATATATATAGATAGATGAACTACAATTATAATTTTGTATTAGTTTTTATCGGTAATATTAATATAAATTGACATTTTTCAAAGTTTCCTTTTTTTTACTTTAAATACAGGAACCGTAAACCTGAATATTTGATATTAATTTCCGCTTGATATATCTACGAGATCTCGAGATAAATGGTGTTTACAGACGGACAGACGGCTAACAAAAGGTTATAAAGATTCCGTAGTAACGAAGCTTTAATCCAATTATTCAGCAAAAGTAAAGCAGAAATAAAAAATAAAATTTCATTTTTACATAATACATATAAAACATAATAAAAACGAAAACCAAGGAAATATCTCATGAAATGAAAGGTATTTCTGAAATTTCAAAACATTTTCTAGAATCTATACAATAAGAGAAACAAAAAATGGAAATAGATTATGAAATATCTACCGAGGATAGGACAAACAATGAATACTAAGTGTGCTACTTAGCCCTGGCGTAGGTATGGCATTTCACCTTTGGTGCTGACATTTTAAAAGGCATTACATATGCAATAGCTCTATGATAGTTGTTATAAATAAAATCTTATCCTATAAATTGTAAATGGGGCTAAGCCAATGGTAAAATATTTGTGAAACTTCAGATTTATTTACTTACTAGCGGATGGGCGCAGCTTCGCTTGCTTATTTAGGGGCGAATTCTAATAAACCATGGAGCATGTGTTCAATGAAATATTTTTAAGAGTCTAAATTTCAAATTTTATAAGAATCGGTGGCGATTTAAAGATTTTTCCATACAAATTTTCAACCCCTTATTTCCACCTTTAAGGGGAGAATTCTAGAAAACCATGAAACACGTGTTCAATTAAATACTTTTAAGAATCTAAATTTCAAATTTTATAAAAATTGGTGCCGATTTCAATTTTTTTCCATACAAACTTTCAACCCCTATTTCACCCCTTTAGGGTTAAAATTTTTCAAAATCCCTTCTTAGTGGATGTCCAGATTACAAAAGTAAACATCTGTCCAAATTCCACGTTTCTACCACCAGCGGTTACGGCTGTGCGTGCGTCTTACCTCAGTCAGTGAGGACAAGTCCTTTTATATATATAGATAGTAGTAGTTTTCTCACTTAATTTACAGGTATTTTGAAAATTAAAGCATTTAATTTATTTCTTTGTTACAAAGAGTATATTTTTTTACTAGCTTCACGCTGTATGCAAGAGGCAGAGGGAACTTAGTGTTAAGACACTCCTTTCCACAATTCATTTATGGAGGTAAATTTACCAAAATTTTTTGCTCAAGGTGTTTCTGAGAATATTGGAATCTCAATAACAAACAAAAGCATAAATGTTGCATACATTTATTATTCTACCTACCTAATAAGATATGCCACGGTGTTGAGTTCAGCTCTACGATACGCAAATATGTGGAAAATGGAGTAAGGAGTGTCTTGTCTATCAACTTTGCTAATACAATAACATCATAATTAATTATAAACTAGTAAGTAGATATTATTCAAAACAATAGAATACTTAAATGTTTTATGATATCTATGCTCGTATAACTGCTGTTAAATGTATGAAGTGCTATTTAGAAAAACGTAGTATAATGGCACTTAAATGCCATTACGTATGAGGAATGTACGTAAATATAGGCTATTGAAAGCGATATTCAATTATATATAGGATAAGATTTTATTTTATGATTCTAATAGAGTATAATGTAGAGAATAATACGGAACAAATGTTTCTTTTTTTACATTCACGCTGTACCCCACACTAGCAGTGTTGCCTACCACTAGAGGGAACCTGGGAATTTAGTGTTAAACACACTGTTCTCTTTAACACACTTCCAGTGCACGACTTTCCGCCGATATCTGTGAGGAGCGTAATTAAAACATTGCGTGATGAGTAGCGAAGTAAAAAACTGGAATTGACTTGGACTTAACTAGTTTCTCCATGATCTATCAAAACTGTACAATTTAGAAAGTTAGAACCCTATAAAGTAGAAGCTAAAAAATCAAACAAAAGAAGAGTTTTTATGTATGGTGTTATAAAATCCGTGGGCGGTCTACTATCATTTAAGTGTAACGATGTCTATTACGCCGGCTCTATAAAAACGAGGATGCAATTTGAAACCACATACATACAATATACATGTAGTTGCACCTAAGAACAGGATAGTAAAAAGCTAGTTATAAAATAAGATTAGCTGACCACTGATACAAATTAAAATATAACTTAATTTTACTTTCTATTAAAATGTTACTTACATTTATGCATATATACATAATCCATACCTATATTATAAATTCGAAAGTAACTCTGTCTGTCTGTCTGTCTTTTACGCAATCAGGGTCATACCGCTAATTTAATTGTGATAAAATACTCATATAGAGATACTTGAGGGTCTCGGGATGAACATAGGATACTTTTTTCTCATATTTGTAATATTATCGATAGATACCAATATATTAAAATACTTATTAATTTGACATGCAATTTATTCCGCCATGTTAATAACAACCGTCGTTGCTAAGCAACGATTTGCAAAGTTTGCTGTTAGAAAACGTCACCCAAAATGAGCTTGCTTAACGCATCTATTGAAAACTGAAAATAATTTCATAAATATATTTAATAAATATTCGTATAGTTCAAGCCGGCATAGCCGCGTTCAGTTCCACTAGTTATATAAATATATATATACAGGGTGTCCCAGGAGACAACGATAAAACGAAAACAGGTGATAGACCAAGTTGTGACAGTTATGAGAAAAATATAAAAAAAAATCTGTGTCATGTATTTTTCATATTATATTGATTTAAAAAAATATCGGAAAAACCGACACCCTGTGATGATTTTTCAAGTCCTAAGACTACAAATATTACTTTTTTTATTTATTTTTTTCTGTAATGTAATCATGAGTAACCCTTCTGTGAATTACCGTTTAAGATTGAACCATACCTGCATCAGTTTTCAATAAAATGCCGTGTTTTTGCCAAACATTAAATTCAAAACATTTAGTACACCCAACTTTAACCGACTGTACTATAAAAAAAATGTACTACACTGTTTTTGCAAGTAACTTTAAAAGGTGGCGCATTTAATCTGGATTCCGAAATGGTATAATACTTGCTGGATTACTTCTTTGTTGAAGAGACAAAAATCTAAATACACGATAATCGGGATGACGTTCAACGTTTTGGTATCTTTTCCGATACATTCTAGCTGCAGCATTAGCATTACATAACCATTCTCCATGAATGAAATGCATATTGGCAATGTGTCAAAGACCGAGTATATGGCCTGCGAGATCGCGGACTCGAGCACTAGCGTTATAGGTCCTGGGTCAGCCCCTAAGTCGGAAAAGTTCAGGTATCTTAGATCCGTCATGCACGAGTCTGGAGGCATCCATCACGATCTCGATGGTCGGATAAGCGTTGCCTGGGCTAAGTGGCGGGAGGTCAATGGTGTGGTCTGTGATCGCAGGATACTGTCCAAACTTTTTCCGACTTAGGGGCTGGCCCAGGACTTATAAGGATAGTGCTCGAGTCCGGGCTCTCGCAGGCCATATACTCGATCTTTGACACATTGCCAATATGCATTTAATTCATGGAGAACGGTTATGTAATGCTAATGCTGCAGCTAGAATGTATCGGAAAAGATACCAAAACGTTGAACGTCATCCCGATTATCGTGTATTTAGATTTTTCTCTCTTCAACAAAGAAGTAATCCAGCAAGTATTATACCATTTCGGAATCCAGATTAAATGCGCCAACTTTTAAAGTTACTTGCAAAAACAGTGTAGTACATTTTTTTTATAGTACAGTCGGTTAAAGTTGGGTGTACTAATTGTTTTGAATTTAATGTTTGGCAAAAACACGGCATTTTATTGAAAACTGATGCAGGTATGGTTCAATCTTAAACGGTAATTCACAGAAGGGTTACTCATGATTACATTACAGAAAAAAAAATTAAAAAAAAGTAATATTTGTAGTCTTAGGACTTGAAAAATCATCACAGGGTGTCGGTTTTTCCGATATTTTTTTAAATCAATATAATATGAAAAATACATGACACAGATTTTTTTTTATATTTTTCTCATAACTGTCACGACTTGGTCTATCACCTGTTTTCGTTTTATCGTTGACTCCTGGGACACCCTGTATATATATAGATATTCGCATAATTATATATAGGTATATCTCTTTACTTTCCTGCATTTTCCACATTTTGTCAAGTAGACTAGACCGAGCAAGGAAGCTAGACAGAGAGAACTCAGTGTCTATATAAGACTATACATTCTCCGCTTTCCCCTCAATTGAGATTAGACTGACGTGTAGAGTAGAACTCAACACTACAGCTGAATGGAGAAATGAAAATTATTATGATCATAATAACTAGTAGGGATCTAACGAAATGATAAAAAAAAATATTGATATTTATATTAGGCTTATGTGTTATAGTGGGAAAGACTATAAGCATGCTGGTAGTGTGTACAATACCCACTAAATGCTATGAATTATGTTCAATTATATATTAAACATTATATGTACTTTGTACATGTAAAACACATCTAGACAGCTTAACTCATCTAGAACTCAGCTTTTATGCATTTAACTTTATGTTCACTCAACCATAGTTTTTATTGCTAATAGCATACTGAATTGTAACTACTGATGTAGCCTAATATAAATGCAATTTACCACCCTTGATCTAAATACTATGACTATGACACTGATCATAAAATATACTAATAGTCTAGAATTGATTTTTTGAGGCTTATGAGTAGGCTAAAAAATCTAATATCAAGACAATCCATTCTCTGCTCTGTGCTTGGTTTCAAAGCATTGTGTGTTAAATGGAGAAACTTAACACCACACTATCTACCAGGGTGAGTAAATGAAAATTAATTATTCCTTCCTCCAGATGAATTTAAAAATTAATAAAATGTAAAATAAATTTCTTTTCAAGTTTTAAACTTAATATTAATAAGTTATAATATTGCCTATTAATAGTACAAAATATTTAAATTTTTCAATTGTAATTTTATGAAAACAAGCTAGTTTCTAGCACATCAATTTCTAGAACTTTAAGAAATATATTAAAATTACCAATATTAATAGGTTTATTATGGAAAGCAATAATAAGCATTTCAAACTACACAGTTTCTGTATTATGGTTAATTTATAATTAATTATAAAACTTTCTTTTATAGTACATAAACTATAAAAGATAGTTACTTCCTACCAAATTATACTAAAAATGTATAAATAAAATTATGTAATGAAAGTGCCTCTTGGTAACCCATTTAGCCATTCTCTTTTTGTCCAAGTAATTTTTATTTATCATATTATTTATATTTATTATAAATAGATAAAATAGTTGATCTAAAGATTGAAATGAGCTTTTTTATACTCTAATAATATAATAATACGTAGATTTTTAATTTTATTTGCATAGAATTTATTATTAATTAATACAATAATAGCCATGAATTACATGAACAACATATATAATTTATTAATAATCAATAACTACAATATATTTCAATAGTTTTAGCATATTTAATTATTTGAACTTTTTATTCTAACCTCTAAACAAATAATACAATTATTACCTTTGTGTACATTGTAGAAAAATACTTCTTTAATTTTTGTCTTCCATTATCAAATAATTTGTACTAGATTTTATTTCGTTAGTATGTTACACATAAACAATTCATATATACAGTAAACAAAATCACAACAAACAAAAATATAAATGTCAAAAAAACTGAAACTTCACTAAAGTTTGACGTTACATAAATGTTGACATAGGGTTAATGTCAGCTGAATGTGTAATGAATGAACACAGATTGCCTTAACGATTAGTCTATGTTTTGCAGTTGCATATTTGCTTTTTAATGTACAACTTTTATATACGATACCAATATGTATGTTATAATATGTTCAAACTAATGAATTATCAAAACTACAAAAATATGTTACTCTCATATTTTTTTTATTTTATTTACATATTTTAATTATTCGTAGCCAGTTTTCATTCATAATACTATGGTTGAATATTTATTCGAATTCCCAAATATCAATATTTATGGTGTAGTACTTAGATCAGGTCTATTTTTTAATTATGTATAATGTCTGTCATATGTATAATGTAAATTAAGGTCGTACTATTTTACTTATTCTTGGTTCTTAATAAAAGACGAGATAGTTCAGATAGAAAGATTCTCTAAAACCACTTTTACTTCTAATGTGTCGTTCTCGACTTCACCGACAAAAAAATGGGAGTCTACATGGATGCCAAGTTCTGTGTTCACTTAGAATAAAATTGAAGCTCTAAATTTCACTCGACATTCTTTTATTCTTTAATTAGCTTTGATGCATGACGGTAACAAATAGCCAAGTGAATCTGTAGGTCTCTAGTGGGTGAGGTTTTTGACGGGTTCCTGCTCCAGCTCCTAGATCTTAGCAAAAGTCCACCATATCAAAATTACTAGTGACTACATCACCACTTTTTGTCGGTCAGCTAGAATAACCGCCTGCTCTGCAGAGTATGATGCAAATAGCTCCAAAAACCAAGCATCTGACTTTGCCTGGCGCACCGTTAGGCCCTCGGTGATGCACCAAATTAACTTTACACACACATGCTTACTGCACATAACTTTAGCTTAGCGTATTTTTTATTGAATTACGTCGACTCATAATAAAATGTATATAAATGTTTTTACTTGCGGCATACCTAATAGAATTTGAAAGGATTTAGTTTAATCATAGTACCTACTAATTAGTATTTTAATAGCTGTAATTGAAATTAAAATGTCTGGAATACAGCCAAATTAAGGTCTAGGAACTCGCTCAATCTATGAATAGAAATATTTTATTGCATATTCACAAAAGCGTTAATGAAATCTTATTGTAGACAATATAAATTAAAAAAGTAAATAACATTTACAACAGACATATAGTAATACTTATTAATATTAAATTGAAGATTGTTTGTATAAAGATACTTATTACGATATTATTTTATATATCATCTTTCAAAATAAAAAAGGTACAATCGTGAGAACCCCATAAATTCAAAAATATTCAGCTTTACGCTGTATCCCGCACACAGCAGGGTAGGCAGAGGGAACCTAATGTTAAGACACTCCGTTCCCCACTTTCTGCCGAATTCTGGAGGCATTGCGTGAAAAAAATATTACTTAGCAGAAAGGGTTACCCATATAATATTTTTTAAGGAAGTCTCATAGAAAATGGTCAGGTCATTGATCGTTACGTTTTACTTATAAAATAATTTTTACTTGTATACGTAGCACAAAAATAACCGGCCGGGTGTCGCTGCGTGTGCGCCGCCAGTTCAGACATAAGCGCCGCCCGACCTACCCGCAGTCCTGAAATATACCTAATAACCCATTTTTAACTGAAACCAACTGCAGTGACGAATGTGTAGAGTCGATAGTGATATTTAATAATTTTACCATAATGTGACAGTGATGTGCTAGTGTTGGAACAAATCCAAGTGCTTTGTATATGTGATATTAATAACCGGATATTTGCCCTTTTATGTTTGGTAATTTGCTCTTACTTATAAGTCTTTCTTTGGTATTAGGAAATAATATTCATGTACATATTTTTAATAATTATGTACCACTCTAACTACTAGTTTATACTGACTTCTACTTTCAATAATTCACAAACCAACATAATAGATATTTATTCTTCAAACATATGCTTGAAACTATTTTAACGGAATTGTATAAAGGCTAAGACGATAGACGACTACTGTGGATTCGATTCCGAATCCTATCAGTGTTTAATTATTTGTGGAATATTTGTATGAATGGTTTCACTCAGATTATTTTACCTATCGTTCGGTAGAACCGTGAGAAACATAAAAGATGCATGCTGTTATTTTTTCTATAAAATATTTCAGTAAAAACGTCAAAGGAATAATGTTGATAAAATCTCAATTTACCAAATACTTTTTTTTATTAAAGGAAGTCAAAAGCACTTGCATTATTTTAATAAATTTGTATGTTAAAAGACCTATTATTTCACTGAAAATCAAATCAACTCACCAAAATACAAACAAAGATTCGAGTCCTACAAGATGTGGTTGGTTCTCTCACAAGCTAAAGTAAGGTCAAAGGACTATATCTGCTAAGCTATTGTCAACAGTTTTCTAGCTCAGCCCCTCCGAGGACCCAGTGTCGCTGTCACGTAGAAACCTCTATTGCGAAAAGTACATTTTACATTGAAAAAATATATTAAAATCATAATGTCGAACCCATTGTCAAGTTTCTCTATCTCCATGGCATTGACAATAATTAAATAGAAGTAATATTATTTTTAAAACTAAATATTTTCAAATTGATTGAATACATGAGGCCTTTGTGGCGCAGTGGCACAAGCGTGCGACTAAACACGACGGTTATGGGTTGGATCCCCACTAGGAAATACTTTATTATTCATATTTTTACTTCCTCGCTCTGGTGACTTAACAAGCAATGCCTCAAAAATTCTAGATAATTATCTGGGATAGTGTTTACAGGTCAATACGACCTGGGTACCTTGAAAAAGCACGTCTATTTCCACCTTATAGGCCGGCAACGCACCTGTAGATCCTCTGGTGTTACATGGGGTCGTGGGAGGGGGTGATCACTTACCATCAGGTCACCCGTACGCTTCTTTGCCTTGTCTTTTTCCATAAAAATAATAAAAAGACTAGTTTCTCAGATTTCTTTTGCCCTACTATATGGGGGGTAGGTACAATGTATATTATAAATACGATCATAAGTAAAGTTGACACCATTTAGCATGTACAAAAAATAAGAAAAGCCTATATTTTAAAACAGAAGGAATTCATGATTGTTACAAGAAATTCTAATTATGTTTTTGATTCTCTAAGCTTATGCATAAATTAAATGTACAAATGTCGATCAAAACTGCCTTAACTAAAAGCAGTTTAAGCTTAGGCTATCAGGTAATTGTGTATAAAGATAGGCGACGTCACTGTGACGTCAGGACAGCTGTCTGGTTCTGGAGTAGACATCATATCCTGGCATCCATCCAAGACCATTCACTCAACGGTTTCTTATGAAATGGGAACGACGTTGGGTCCATACGAGTCCTCTTCGAACAATCATTTAAGAAATAATAACCATAGATATCCAATATTCGAGGTCATTAGGTTAAAAGTAATAATTTCTATTTTCAGATAATGACTCATAGACGAAACAAAAGATGAATAGCGGAACGCGAAGAGCACTTACTGGTTCCATACATAAAATTAGAGAGTTTGAATTAGAAAAAGTGAGGTTTAATTTAATTCCTATATAAATATAAAAATACAATTTGATATATTTATTTGTTGTTATATGTATTTATTTGAAAATAATAAATAATAATTTTTTAGGTATGTTTGGTTGAAGAATTTGATATTCTGCAAATAGTTGGTGAAGGATGGTTTGGGAAAATTCTTTTAGTTGAACATAGAGCATCAGATACAGAAATTGTTCTGAAGGCCCTGCCAAAACCTTACGTATCTATAAGAGATTTTTATAGAGAATTCCATTATGGCTTACATTTAAGTGCACATAAGAATATAGTAACGACTTTCGATGTTGCCTTTGAAACTGCTGGTTTTTATGTATTTTGCCAGGAATATGCACCTTTAGGTAAATATCTACAGTTTGTAATAAAATAAAAACTATTGACGTCTTTAATCACCCACATGTATATATGAATACTTTAAGTATGTATAGAAGGGTAATAAAATACCATTTGTATACATTATTTACTGGAATCAAGCCAACGTAAAATGAATGTGCCGCACATTAGTTCTTGACTTCTATGGAACTAAATACTGCAAAATATTATTTATCAATATATGTACTAATTAACTATGAGCAATTATATATTTCAGGAGATCTTACGTCTAATATGCTGGACACGGGAATAGGTGAAATTCATACAAAAAGAGTAGCAAAACAGCTAGCAGCTGCATTAGAGCATCTCCATCAAAGAGACTTGGTACATCGTGATGTTAAACTAGATAATATTCTTATTTTTAAGTCTGATTTTTCAAGAATAAAATTATGTGATTTTGGAGAAACAAGAAAAGCACAATCTGTAGTAAGGAGAAGGAATGAGTGGCTGCCGTATTCGCCACCCGAAGTGTTACGTTTGTCCATGGACAGCAGTTACAAGTAAGTAATGGACTTCGGACATTGGTTATATTCAAATCTAAACTAAGTTATACTTTTATTTTTTCCTGATATTGTACCTAAAATACTTGAAAGAAAAATCTTTTTATACATTTGCGCACACTATAGTAAAGATCCAACGTTATCAAATCTTTATTTATAACTACACAGATTTGATATATGAAAATCCAAAAAAAAAAATATATAAAGAGATTGGAGTCTAAAAATATATATTATTTATTCTTTTTTCTAGAGCGCTAATAACCCATGATGTATGGCAGTTCGGCATAGTCATATTTATTTGTCTTACGGGATGTTTGCCTTGGCAAAAAGCAGCATTCGATGATCCTAGATACTTAAGGTAAAAATGTTTTAGTCTACTCTATCATCTCATTTATTTTATTTTTTGTATTTCAAAACCTTAATTTGCGATAATTTTATTTTAAGCTATTATAATTGGTATAGCAGCGCTAATCCATTAAAGAGACAGCCTAAATTGTGGAAAATGGTTTCTTCAAAAGCTCAAAAAATGTTCAAAAAGTTTGTAGAGCCGAGAATAGAAAAGAGAGCAACAAATTTCTCTGAATTATCGCGATACGTTGATGACAGGTGGATGGCAAAAGGATATACGGATCGAATTGGTGAGTTAAAAATATCGCTTGATCTATAATAAAAATTCAAGAAATGTCTGGGTTAGAGACCAAATAAATAATACTTCATATTGCTATTGAATCATGTAGGTATAGATTGTTATTGCATACTTTAACGTTATATACCTACAGTTTATTTACATTACTTCTTATTTTACAGCGGGTGGAGATATAGATGAACTCTGCCCATCTATGTATAGTTTTCATAGTGATCCAAATGAAAAGAATACATTATTAAAACACTTCAGAGAAAATGGTGTTGAAATTACAGTTGATCGCCATGCGAAAAAACAAAGAATTCGCGAATGGATTCAAAATAGTGTTATAGAAGAAGGTGATGAAGAAGTATGTATTTTCTATATCTGTACTGGAATATTGTTTTATTTAGTTTCAACCTATTTAATTTTTTAATTAAACTTTTATAGGAAGAAAGTATTCATGAGCCCAGCGTATATGATGATAGCGATGTAGAACTAGAACACAGATCCAGACCTCATCCAATAGATGAAAGTCACAGAGTTACTCTTCGTTATGACACGGAAAAGCATATTAACCCTAGAACAGGAGAAACAATCGACGGAATCAATCGATCCAGTAATAAAAATCCCTTGTCTTATGATGTTCAAAATATAGAACCCGTAGCACCTGCAAATGTAATAAGAAAATATGGCGTCAAAGACGAATCGACTTACCAAAGTTCCAATAAAGACAGTGCTTATGGGTCCATGGAAACCTCTAATAATGATACAATACATAAATCAAACAGTAAAAATACATTGCAATCAGATAAATCCAATAACTCTCGATCAAGATCATTGAGCGCAATATCCCTTCAAAATACAACGCCAGTATCTTCTCACGTACAGAGATTTCAAAAAAGTGAAGAAGTATTTTCCAAAGAATTGGAAAGTATGAAAGGAAGTACATCAACACTACATTCTACAGGAAATTCTTCAAGATCTAACAGTCTTCATGTTACTCGCAATAGTTCACTTGAAAGTGCAAATCCTAATGATGTAATAGAAAATGAAGTACCAAGTACTTCAAAATCTAACCCAGTAGTGACTCAAAATGGTTTTAGTCCAGGTCAAAAAACTAAAGAATCAAATAAAAATAATAATAATCAAGCATATATTTCAATGAAAAATTCTGTGTACGAAAACGTGGGTAGTCGAAATGATTCTCTAAGGAACAGAAAAACAGAAAATAATTTTGATGGTAGTCAGCCATCAGATAGCCCTTATACGTCTATGTTAAACATAGTGCAAGGGCAAATAAAAATAAGTCCACATTCTAACGAAACCAATAGAAATGTAGTCAACGTAGTAACACGAGTAAATCAACATAAAAAACATTAAAATTGCTCAATTAAAATAAATTTTAGGCTCCATAATCTTTGTAATTAAATTTTCTAAAATCGCAATTGTAATATAAGACATAGGTATATTTTATCGATATATCTTATTTATATAAATAATGCAATAAAATAAAATATAAATGACTCAATAATAAAATGGTACATACTATGTTAATTTATTAGTTGTTTTTTAAATACTATTAATA
Source organism: Heliconius melpomene rosina (assembly GCF_056956725.1). NCBI lineage: Eukaryota > Metazoa > Arthropoda > Insecta > Lepidoptera > Nymphalidae > Heliconius > Heliconius melpomene. Next base: position 11,904,524 of record NC_140395.1, read on the forward strand.
ATAATACAAGACAAAATATTATAACGTGTGCTGTTAATCGTTTTTTTTTTCTCTTTTTACAGAATTTGTAATTAAATATATATGTGCTATATTTTTGTCCGAATGATTAGAAGTTGGGACCCATATGAAAATTCACATAAGAAATATAGTACAACAATAAACACTGTATCCTATTATAATAAAATGATATATTTTATTTGTTATTGTTGTAATAATAAAGACATGCATTACAAAATGTAATTTTAAAATACAAGTTTTTTTAAAATGCCCTATATTTACATTTTATTTTAAATATTATCTTATTGATAATATGTTTATTTATTATAAACAAGAAACTATTTAGCATTTCGAGTCTGTCACGGCGCTGGCTGAGGAGCACAGAAAAAAATATAGATTTAAGAAACGCATATTTCACTGTCCGAGCTTCCTTCTCTATGTCCCCAATTTTAATAAAACTCTACTAATGTCCTATTTGAAATACGTTCTAGAGACAAATGTTGATGAGAGACAAACAGGTTGATTTATGAACTCTACACATGCTTCATTTTCTTTAAAGATAGACAGAAAATACCAAAGTTTCTATGTAAGTATACATAAGTAATTATAGTAAAAATACACTTAAGAAGATCCACTATAAAGTGACATCTATAGGTGAAATTTAACCAATCATGCAATGCCTCCAGAATTCTACCATGCTACGTGTAGGATACAGCATACAAGATAAAAAAGCTTTGATTCGGAGTTATAAATTCCCAATTATGTTGTTCAGTGAGGAAAACTTCAACTGTGCCACAATAACGAACGCTCCCTCTGCCCACTTTGTTACATGCGGATTCGGGACACTAGAGCGTGAAGCTAAAAAAAAATTGTGCATTTATATTTTAATATTTTCTTATTATAATTATATGTTACTCCAATTTACGAACATTATAATTTGAAATAATTATTATTCTAACGCAAAGATTCTGATGCAAAATTCACTTTAATAAAAATTATTAATTTGTCGAACTCTATTCGTCTACCTAACTTTGTCTATGGTTTTAATCAAAATGTTAAATATGGTACTTTATAGCTTAGTATAAGGCGCAATTATTTTTATACACGATCAATGTTTTCATAAAATAAATATGACAATTGTTCAATTAACGTATATCAAAATTTATCGACTACTAATTTTAAAAGTAGTACAGGTAAAGATAAGTAATGAGCGTTGGAAATTAAATTAGAAATGTCAATGTCATGTCACATATTTTTAATGTCCATAAACCAAGGCCATAAACTAAAGTCTAAATTAAATATATTCCGCGCTTACCGGATTCGTCTGTCAAACAAGCATTTAAAGATTTAAATATTTAGTGTAAATTTATGTAGAATATAAGTTTAAATTCCTTTGTTGACATATTTCAATGTTATAAGTGTAGTTTAGAAAAGTAAACCAATAACCAACATTATGAATCATAACCTGTAGGCGAAGAATTAGCCGTTATAATTTACCAAACAAATCACTGATATAACTATCAACTATGCAAAGATTACAAGAAAGTGTGTTTTCTATTGTTAAAACAACAAGTCTGTCGCCAGCTGTTTTTAATTACTTACAACCAACCGAGGAATTCTCTGGTACGGTATAACAACAACGAAGTTAAAACACCTGCTTTCGGGATTATTATTTTAATTAACAAAAAAAACGTTTTACAGATAAAACTCCTCTTGGCGGCATCTTAAAAGACACTAAGTATGGCTGGCTTGCTCTTGGTCCGAAATTTTGTGTGGTCGATTTAAGAAGTGGTCTAAAAATTGCTGCGCGAACTTTCGGAATTGGCATAAGGTTAGCAATTTCTTCAAATTATTATCATTAATAAAATAGGCAAAACTATTGTTAGTATAATTCTAATAAAGAATTGTATGTGCTGGGGTTCTATTCTGAACTTATGCCATGTAAAAACTTAGACGGTTTCCCAGGAACAAATCCCAGTACATTAGTAACAGGACTTGAACCCATGCATTTAAATTTTATACATTTTGTAACAGGTTAATTTTCTTTTTACTTTATTTATTTTTTGTTTCACAGTAGTAGAATCACAGTGACAAGTGTGGTAGAGCTACCAACACCACTCTCAGATAATTCACAGCAACTGTTAATAAGTTTAGAGTGTGATAATACAACTAGCCTTATATATGTGTTTCACATCAATGGCTCCCAAGTACTTAGGTGCATACAAACAAATATTGTTATTGCGGAACTTGCGGTTTGTGATGCATTGCCGAATGGACCCCTGGTTTGCTTCGATGGTTGTGTTATGGCTGGTACCAAAAGAGGTGAAATTGTAGTTTTTGATCTCAACAGAACCATCTTGTTGCAAGGTAAAAATATATTTCAACTTGTCCATCTCTCGAATATTCAATTTATATTATATCTTGTTTCGACTATTCTATTTTTACTATTATATGTAGTAGTATATGTATGTTAGGCCATTGTGTAAAAATGAGACAGTGTTAAACTTTAAAAACTATCCGTTTGATCCCCACTAAGAGAAATAATTACTTTCATTTCCTAGCTCTGGTTTGGGATACATGCAATATCTCTAAAATTGGGGTAAAAGAAGAGAATAGATAGTCAAAACGTACATAAATTATCTTCTATTTGCTTATTATACCTCCCGTTACAATCTCTGTCCATCAATGAAAACCATAATAAAATTCATCCAGTTTCATAGTTTAAAAGATATAAACATATATTTTAGAGAAGTCACTTTATTTTATATGTAAAGATTATTCAATTAGCTAAACTTTTTTTGCAGCATTAAAAGATATATCAAAAGGCTACGAACATTTAGTGAGAAATGAAAATAATGTAACAAATTTGGTGTTTGTGCCTTTTAAAGCTATGCACAAAATTGAGAGTCAAAGAGACTTAGCAGTTGAAAATGATGATCACTTAGCCATTTTATTAAATGAGGATTCTTTCCATGAAGGCCAGTACATTTTCCGTAATCCTGATGCAACAGTTCGAATGAAAGCCAAACAAAGTCATATAAGAGTTACGGTGGCTCAATATATACCACAGTTAGGAAGTTTGGTTGTTGGCTTTAATTTTGGAGCATTTCAAATTTGGAATCTTTTGAATTTAGAATTGGAATTCACTTCTCAGGTCAATGTTGAATGTGTGCCTGTTACCCATTTTGGATTTCAGGTAAGTAAGAACATGTTAATAATTTTTTCTATAAGATTCAAAAGAGATTCTAATCAGGGATGCTTTGGATCTGTGTGGCAATAACTGATATGATATCTGAAACTAACAGTTTTGGATAATTTCTCATATGGGTGGAGTTTAAATAAGACTTTAAATTTTTCTTTGAAATTACAAAGTAGCAATAAGTGTAAAAATCTTTTGTTAATTAAAAAGATAAAAACAACAAATGATGATCAATTAAAATACGAAAATGTTAAAAAACTATTGTCAGTGACAGATTATGACTTGAAAAATAATTTTTGCAAATATTTAATGGCTTTATGGAATGTTTGTAGAAATTATATGTACTAACATATTATTTGCAAATTAATTAAAAAAGCAATATCAATTGATTTTGCTTTTATTATTGCAGGAACCATGTGATGATCCAAGAGCATTTTGTTATTTGTGGGTTGTTTTCTCGGTAATAGATAGATTTGAAGAAGAAGAGTTTCCTTTGGCTGTTATGTATTCTCTAACTTATCAAGGAAAGAGAATGTTGGATTGTACTAAAAGTCTTTATCAGGTAAAAAAAGTTATGTTGTATGAAGATTTATTAAATATATGCAAATTTAAAAAAAAATAAAGAATCTTGAGAAGCCATCAAGGCACAACAGCACCCCGCTTGGTTGGAATTGTGACAGTTGTGGGTTCAATTCCTACACTGGAATGTATTATGCTCATTTTCTCGCTCTGGTAATAATACAAAATGTAACACTGCCCTCTCCCTACCCTGCTATATGCAAGATACAGAATTTTGGTAAAGAGAAATTAATATTTTAACCATACTGATATATTATTCTTTTATCTATATTATTTTATTTTTTAAGATTTTGTTCTATTTAAAATTACTTAAAAACATTAAAAAAATAATGTAATATAACTTTGGAATCACCTCTCTTTTGGACACACTTTAGCCAGTTAAAGAAAACTATTTAGAAGCAACAAAAATTTAGCTTGCTTGTACTTTTAACATTATGAAATTATTATTCAATGCCAAAGATGAAAAAATATTTTAGGAAAAAAAACATTTTAAAGTCCAAGCACCCTGATCACTCAATTGATATTTTCATACACTCGCTTACAACTTTGTTTTATTTTTGTTCTAAATATTTTCCTGTTACAATTAAGGTTGTTATAATTTTAGGAATTTTCAATGGCAACAATAAGATTTCAAATAGAGTTAAGTGCAGTGACAGACACTCAGCTCATAGGTGGTAGATGTATATCATGTCATACATATTCAATCAATTCTAATCTTGGAGAGGAAGGTGAAGACAGTGAGTATGATATTTGAAACTGAAAAAATCTATGTTTTACACCTGAAGTCTCTTTTTATTATTTTTCATGCCTTCATTATATAAATGGTATATTTTTTAGCTATGTTAAACTTGTGTCAACTGATATGGGAATGTTGGGGAGATAGTCCTAACCCAGCAACTCAACATGGAATGCTTTTGTTTGATCTTGATCAATGGTACAAAGATCAAATGCCAGGTATGTATTATATCATCATTTGTTTCTGTTTTTTGTTAATTTATGTTTGTTTTTTCGTTTTGTGTTTTAGTTAATTAATATCAATTATGGTGTAATGAAGAATTAAAATAAATAAATAGAAAATAGAATATTTTTATTACGAACATACATGTACATAAAATCATATCAATTTAACTTGATTTATGAATTACATATTGACTTTTTTAAAATTTACAAATATTTAACATACCTACTATGTGAAATAAAAATTAAAAACGGCATTACTTGTTGTTTCAATAAATATTATATATTATTATTTCTAGCCACATATCATATGGAGAACAATGCATTTATGAGTGTGTCACACTGTCCTGAAGTCAGTCGTGGATCATGTTTGACGTTGGACATACGTTTGGACCCAACTTCAGTGTCTCCATACACACACGCAACCAGGCTGGAAGAACATTTTTACCCTAATTCATTGCAATATAGTAAGTAAAAAAATTTATAAAAACTCATATAAATTGTACTAGTCGTGGTACAAAGGCAGGCACGGTAAATGCCCCAGTATCGGGCTCGATTCCCGTGATGAGTTATTTTTTTCCTTTCTAAGAAAACTAAATACGACGTTGAGTTTCGTCACTTAACACGTAATGTCTCGAAAATTGGGCGATAAATGTAGAATAGAGTACCTTACCACTAGGTTCCCTCTGCCTACTCAACTATATACAGGAAAAAAAATAATAAGAAATAACATTATACCATTACAGATTGCACGTGGTTGAACACGTCAGAAGTCTCCACGCTCCATACAGTGGGTGTGCAACGGCAGTTAGTACGCGGAGTCGGCGCGGCTGGTCCCAGCTGCCTGCTGTCCCCTGCGGCGTTGTACGCTGCGGCGGTCGCGGCTGGGTTACGCCCGTTGTACTGCCTGCCGCATGCTGTTAGCCTGGTACTTTGTTTTATTTATGTATCATCCTCATAATGAACTTAAACAAAATGAAAATTTAAGCTAATTATTCTCTATTCAACAGGAAGATCAACGTCGGTATATTTTATCAGTGGCATTAGAGGGTCGACTAACCAGGTTCCTAAAGCGATGCGCGCACGACTGGGCCACCGGCACTCATAGTGGCGTTGGATGCACTTTGCCGTTTTTGGTAAGATATTTTTTAATTTAAATTAATATAAATGATCGTTAGTATCTACTATATTTTCATATTTTGTTCTCGTTTTATTTGATTTTCATACCTCAAAAAAACAATTAATATCAATAATTTAAGCCTACAATTGGAAAAAAAAACTTCTAAGTTAACTTAGTCAATATATTATTATTTTTTTACTGCATATTGCATGATACTTTCCGCGTCATCAATACTAATTATTTCTCGATGATTTACCATACAATTGTAAAATTTGGCAAGCAGTGGGAACTTCCAGTTTAAAAAAAAACAAAAATGGATAAAACACAATAAGTATATCACAAAATATAATTTCATACAAAAATAGTTAGTACTTCTGCAAATTTAAGTTTGTCAACTTTTTAAAATTGACTTACGTTAATTATAAAAATTGCATGGAACTCTCGGTAGGCGAGTCCTGCTTGCACTTGACTTGTTTTATTGTTAAACAAGAAGTCCAAAGATCTAATCATCCACCTACAAAAAAAACTGACATACATACATTCAAAGTAAAAATACAAATATAAATCATATAACTATATCTTTAAGCCAATTATTTTAACTTCCAATATAGCAGCGTCATACTTCTTGTTGGGACCATCAAGAATTATTATACTTATATGCAGTATTTAATAATATAATATTTTTTTAAATTTAATTAAAGCACATTTGAAGAAACAGCATCTTAATTTTAATTAATACAATAAACTTTTAGGTGGATTGGAGTTGGAAACGAGCTATTGAATTAAAGGAAAATGCTAAAGATCTTACTGTACCTCTATTTACTTCCGCCACAATACCTGACAGGTACATTCTTTATTCAAGAAAAATCTATTGAGACATTTAAAAATATTCTTTTATTTCAATTACTTGAATGTAAAGCCAGGTGAACCGGACTTTACATTGACGCCATGTTGTTTTGCTGTGTCGTCAGTTGGTTTTGCTTATATTTTTTAAATGGTATTTATATAAATGTCATTTTGAAATTGACTATTTTATACAATAGAAAGACAAACAATTTAACGAATTTGGCGTTGATCAGTTATTAAAAAATGTATATGTATATTATATTATGAACTACTATTTCTTGTTTTGTCTATTGCCTAAGCTATCTTTAGATATAGAATAATTTTATAGCATTGTAGAATTTCATTAAGAAAATATCATAAGATATACCTTGAGATTTATGTTATACTTTGCAGGAATGTAGTGCGTTGTCTCGAGCATTGCGTTCAACAGCTCACTCAGCTCACAGGATTATTAGATGCTATCCTCACCAAGTGTTGTAATCTTGTTGTACCTGATGGTATGTTACAATTTTTTTAAGTATATTTAAGAAAAATAGATTGTTATAAACGGCGGATTCCAAAGACGCTTCTTTATTTTCACATTTTCTATTAATTCTATTTAAAATAAAAAAAATTTTTTTTGTTAAATTCTCTATTGGCATTCAAATGGACCATTATTCACTTATTTTCTTACACTATAAAAATAAAAGCTTGTACTAAAAAGTGCTCTCTATTCCCAGCGTTAAGTGAAATGGAAGAGAAGTACAAAGGTATAGGCACAGTGTCGCTATACTTCCAAGTGGTGCAGTGGTTCGTCAGTGTCGGCCTTTTACCCGAGAGAATGCACTCGTATGAAGCATTGCCGTATCCCGCTCATCAGTTGTATTCTACTTATGATAAACGGTTTGTATCGTAGATTTAATATTTTTTTGATTTTTCTACTTTTGATCTTGCATGTAACAGGGTAGATAGAAACTTATTGTTATGACACTGCGGTCACTATTGCAAATTGAGTTGCAGAAATCAACGCCGCGATCTGCTTAGGAGAGTGGGGAAAAGAAAATAAAAAAATATGTTACAAAAATTTTAAATATATATATAATTTTAAATTTCTTTTAAGGATTAAAATGATATAGCTAATAAATATTTTTTGTTATAATTACAGTCGTGTCAAATTGCATCGGCTACAAGACAAAATGGAAGAAGACTCTGTCAATAAATCATGTTCCTTGCTATATATTGATCAACTTATTGAAAACGAATTTGGAGGTGAAAGAGTACATCAGTGAGTATTTTGCTTTTATTTAATTAGTCAGAAAAAAAAGTGCTACTAGTCACACTTGGCTTCTGAATTTTTTTTTCTCTTGTATTTTATTACAACACAGATAACAAATTGGCCCTATTTTTTCTTTTGAGATACTAAACCTTCTAACCAATGTCCTTAAAGCATAGTTACTACATGAATGGCTAAATGTATATGTAATATTATTGTATGTTGAACGGTGAAACTCACCTCGCTTTGTCTACTAAAGTTGGGAAATGAAAATAATTGATTTTCAATTTTAAAATTCCAAAAATTAAGGGATATATCTATGGATGTATGTGTGTGTGTCTGTAGGTCCGTCTGTGGCATCGTAGCTCCAAAACTGATTAACTGATTTTGACTGATATCATTTTCTAGTTGTTTGTTTACTTGAACTTTTTGTGTTACTGTTTTTTAATAATAAATTGTCTTATTAGAATGTGGATGAAAGCGGGTAGTGAATGCGGCGGTCTCTACCCGCCTCCCTCGCTATACGCGCTACTGCGACTCTATCTGCTACCCGACATCGCTGAAGAACACAAACACTCTCTCTTGTTATACCTGCTTCTGGACTATTCCATGCTTTACGATGATTTGAGGTTGGTTTTTGTGTGATTTAGTTTAATATATATTTTTCATATATATTCAGCTGATGGTTATTACAAATGTTTATGTTATTTTTTCTAATTTGCCTTATTCTATCTTGTCTTGTTCTTATTTTGTTCTTGTTTGTTTATGCGTTTTTTAAACGTGTATATAATCGAAAACTAGTAACTACCGTTATTAGTAGTTCAAACAATAAAATAAATTTGCAAATTTCACTTTCAATACTTTTTCTGGAACCGTTAATTTGAATATTATGTTGATTTAAAAATTTTTGTTATTAAAAAATAATTGTGCGTTTTTTTTATAAGATTATATAACATTATAATCAATATTATTTTCAGATATGAAGCAGTGATCCGTCGATTAATGCAATTTCCAACTATGTTTGGTTTGAGCAACACTGCCATTAAAGCTACACAAGCGTTTTGGCATCTTGATCATCGAGACTTTGATGTAAGATTACTTATTTATTACATTACCGTGGGACACTATCGTGGGAGTTAGTTAGTTAAGGACTTAGGTAGTTTAGTGTTCAACTACACACACAAATGGTTTGGGTTTGATGATCACTTGAATAATGATATTTTAAATTCTTTTGCGTCCTTCCTATCTGATTCACCTATAAATTAGTTATTTGTGCTAGGTATTCAAAGCAAAATCTTAAAAATGCTTTATTATAGAAAATATTAATCTTACAAAAAGAAATCTCAAAATATAAAAAAGAAATATTTAACCAATAATCAAAATAAACATTACAATTTTTTTTAATAAATTAATTGTTATCTTTTATTGTTTATTTATAGTTTGCTCTTGACCAACTCCAATGTCTAACTGGCAATACACTATCAGACTGGCAACACCATGTTGTATTGTCATCTCTCTTAGCCCAAAAGAAAACTCAAGCTGCTTTACAATACCTACATGTTAGAAAACCTGCACCATTGCAAAATAGTGAGATAAGTGATCACGATAAATTAGAAGATTGGCAGTCTTGTTGCCATTTGTATTTGGCTAGAGGTTTGGTGTTCGAAGCCTTGGATGTTATTAGAATGTGTGTGCAAAATGCGGAATCAATTAATGACAAAAAACATTTGCTTAATTTCATTTATAAAGGTTAGTGTATACATTTTTTTATTTGTTTTCACCTTGTATAAATGGTAGTGATTTGTAATTATAAATATATAAAACTGAGTATTCGTCTTATTAGTTTCTTGACTTTTGCCGCATTTTAATTAAGAAAATTTGAACCAAGCGGGATTTAATTGCGCGCCTTTCGGGAACAAGTATTTTGCAAGAGGCACAAGATGAAATTCTGCTACGTTTCATACGTTTTGTTTCCTAAGTGTGGAATAATAATTTTAAATTGTTAAAATTAAGAATAACTGAATTAATAAAAAAACACTAATTTTACTCTCTCTTTTGTTTATTATAAGTTTTCTCTCTGTGTAATCATTATATTTTTCTTTTTGCTTTTTTCATAGGATGTCGCAATACTGGTCAGCTAGCTAAAGTTCTTCAAGCTACACTATTACCATTTGAAGAAGAAGTGTTTATAAATTATTTGAAAGATTGTAATGAATCGCAAACTTCTGACATTCTTATTATGTACTACTTACAACAAGCCAGGTTGGTATTACAGACTATTTTTGCTCTGTTTCCAAAACAAAATTAACTTATCAATTGGTTATAAATTAGCTTAAGTTTCAAATATGGAGAATTGTAAATATGGAAAAATGTAACAAAAATTAATTCAATGGCATGTTGTTCATGACTGATATCACACGCTTAACAATTTCATGGGTTCTACAAATATTCTTCTTATTGAACTAACCCCTAATGCTAGACGAAATTAGGTAAGTAATAGACAAATAAAAATTCATAATGTTGAACTCCGTAATAGATCTTGTTATTCTTATTCACCTTATGAATATTATTATCCCATAGATACTTAGAAGCTCAGCAATACAACAGCCACATAAAAGCGCGCGCGCGCCCCGCGAGCGCGACCAGTGTGGGGCTGTCGGCGGAGTCGTTGCTGGAGGCGCTGGAGCGCGAGGGCGCGCGCGACGCGCTCGTCGAGGCGGCGTGCGGCGCTCTGCCCGCCGTCACCGTCACTGTCGCGAGAGTCGCTTTGACTGACTTCGAACCGCATAGTATGTTGTGTTCTAATTTTAAATTTTGTTCTTGTTAAAAATTTTTTTTAGTTTGTTTCTGATCGTATATGGAAAATTAATTGAAGTTTTATTATTATTTTCTTACCATACTTATTAATTGAGCCGTGTGTGATATTTATTTATATTTTTTTCAAACTTCACGTTTCATATATTATGTAGTAAAAAATACTTTATACATAATTTTAATACATGCATATAGTATAAACGTACTTCAGGCGAGCGAAGCGGCGAGTATATATTGAGCATCAAATTGATAATTATAGTGTAAGTTATCATAGAACACTAAAAACACTAAAAAAATCTTATTATTATTTGATTCATAATTGTTTTTAACTTTGTTTCAGTTATGCGACCTAAACCAATGTCAGTGTATGTTCAAGCGAATTCTCCTAAGAACACATTTGTGTACAAATCGTCTTTCATACAGGTATTGTATTTTTTAAAAATTGTCATTGAAGGTACTTTTTATTAGAATGATTACTATCTCTACTTACATTTTGCATTTAAAAACCTAAACTCCTTTAGGAATCAATAAAAATATGAAGTTCTGTAAAATTCTATATCCTTCTACAAAATCCCAAAAAAGTGATAGACAGATTAAAAAAGCTCCTGGAAAGAATACTAATAGTATTATTAAAAAAAAATTCAAAGGCAATTCAACCCCACGAAAACTGTAGACACAGTTAGACACGACCTTACCATGACAACACCATTTATTTAGACATTTTTTTTCAGCTTCACGCTACATCCTGCACATTCTTCAGGGTAGGCAGAAGGAACCTAGTGATGAAACACTCCGTTCCTCATTTTCTGCCGAATTCTGGAGGCATTGCGTGTTGAGTGGCGGAATTCAACGCCGCGCTTTGCCTCGACACCAGAGCGAAGAAATGGAAATATAAACGTAAATAAATATTTCACTTCCTTCAGTTGGGATCGAACTCACAACCGTCCCGTTACAGTCATACCATTATGCCTCTGCCCTACGACGGCCTCAACTAGCTTTTTTTAACAATAAAAAAAACTTAATTTCATTTATTATGTAGGACACAATTGAAAATGCAAGTGAGACATGGATTAACAAGCCGAGAATGAGGAAAGGTATCAAACGTGCTCTCAACATTGAAGATACTCCTTTTATTTGTACACCAAAAACATATAAGACTAGAAGGTAATAAAAAAATGTATATTCTGTTGCCAAGTATTATAGGAATTGTAATATTCTTTATTGCACACAAAAGATATAAATAATACGAAAAAATCAAAACATACAATATGTTCAAATCTCTATTCCAGTTTCTTATCAGAGCAAAAATCTTCAGAAGCGAGTCCGGCAAAACGAGCCAAACTGGACCTTACGGGTACACCAAGAAAACCCAAAGTCCCGTGCACTTTAAAAGTCAGTGAAACACTTAACCAGCAAATGGCAAGTCTACTCGACATGCCTGAAGTTGAAAGCCCACATAAAAATTATGAGAGAAATGGCGCTGAAACACCGCATAGCATTTTAAAGGTTATTGACTATATTTTAATTTTATATTTAGTTTTATGTGAATAGTACTATTGAGTTTATTATTAAAGCTAAAAACAAAATTAGCAGATAATATTAAGTGAATTAAATTAATTTTAACAGTATTTATACATATGTGTTTGATGTAATCTAGATGGGAATTGAACCCATAAACGTCGCATTTTACACGACGCAATTTTCGATAACAGCCCTTATTTTCATAATTTCATATATGATATAAACGCATTTTCGTATAATTCTGATGTTCGTTCAATATGACGTAAATAATTAAAGTTTATATTCATTATTAATATTAAATAAGAAATCATTTTCTAGAACCGTCGACCAGAAAGCCGAAACCAAGAACCCCTATCTCCAGTGGATTCAAGATATTTAGGTGACAGTGATGAGGAATTAGAGACGGCAAGCAATCACACACATTGTAGTGATGCTAATAAGTAAGATATCACAATTATTTGTAAATCTATACTTCTATATTGAATATTATAAAACTGAAGAGTTTGTAACACGCTAATCTTAGGAACTACTGGTTTAAATTTAAATAAAATATTTTGTATTGCATAGTATACTTATCGACATTGTTTCATGGCCATTCCATGATTAAAGAAAATTGCAGCGTTATTAAAATGCATGGTTAAGCTATGCCACGCAATACGCATTGTTGTGGATATTGGACAATTATGTTTCAAGACTAGGCTCTCTAGAGAGAGATAGGCATATAACAGTTATACCCTATTATCTATATATATAAAATCGAAAGGTCACTCACTCATCACGATATCTCAGAAACTACAAGTGCTAGGAATCTCAAATTTTGCATAGGAGTTATTTATAGGACGTAAGTGCTCGCTAAGACGGGAATTTGCAATATTCGACTTCTAAAGGGTTGTTTTTGGGGTCGGAAGTTTGTATGAAACTTCGTTACTACAAATGCTAGGAGTTTCAAATTTTGCATAGACGTCACTAGGACGTAGTCATGGAGACAGAAATTAATAATAACATAGTTCATGCGGGTGAAACCGCGAGCGGGCCGCTAGTACAGGATAAAGCCTGAAGTGTAATTAATATATATATTACAATAATATCCTTAACATAATAAAATTTTGAAATTTCATTTTTTTATATTATATATGTATTTTTTTATATTTCTTAGAAAATTTAATTATACGATGTTTTACATAATATTTTTTATATATTTCAGGCATTTGCGTTTTACAATACCAACATCGTCAGAAGCAGGTTCAACCCCATCACCAGTCGCTGTACCAGTATTAATGAAAGATATTAAAGAAGAGGTACAAGATAATGATGACAATGATCAGTTTGATGAGAATGGACATAGGACTTCTCCCATGGTATTTTTTTTATTTATTTAGCTTCATGCTGCATCCCGCACACGGCAGGATAGGCAGAGGAAACCTAGTGTTAAACCACTCTGTTGCCCATTTTCCGCTAAAATCAAGAGGCATTGGGTGTTGAGTGCTCACGCCGCACTTTGAAATATTTTATTCCCACTAGTGGATATCGAACCCACAACATGTCTCGTTTACAGTCACGCGCCTGCGCCACCGCTGGTCTCATAAAGTTCTTGTCGTACTATAATAATAAATATGGACATAGAAGCTCCTCCTATACTTATTTGTTGTATTTGTATAGTTTTGTATTGCTTAATGGTAATCAGGAGTAGAAAAGTGTAAATTACATATATATGATTGGTGGCAAATTTAAATCAAAGCTTTGTTTAAATATCTATTTCCTGAGTGTAATTTCAATGCTTTATATCACAGTAGTACTGCTATTAGTATGAAGCGAAGAATTAAAAATAAGAATGTTATAAATAAAGTTCTTAATTACTAGCTATTTCGGCTATTATACGGCTTCGTCCGCATGTTCAAGTGTTCAAATAACTAAAAATTATACACATTTTAAATGCCATGTATAACATTTTTGAATTAGTAGTTCCAAAAGATTGAGTAGTTCCAAGAGACTGATTGGTCTGTTTTAGCAAACAAATTCTTCAACTTTATAATATTAATATAGTTATAAAAAGGTTTATTTTATTTTTCAGAGTGAACAACATCCAATGGAGTCACCGCCAAAAAAATTTGCGGCAGAAGAGGTCAAGTCGAGGAAATCTTACAAAGACACTGTGAGATCAAGGTATGGTTACATACATGGATTTCTTATGAAATTACATTACAATTTACTTTTATTATATTTATTACTAGCCGATCTGGGCGACTTCATCCGCTTGAATTATACGAACATTTATTATTCAAATTTAAATGCAAAATATTCTTTATTCAAATAGACCAAGGCTTCTTAAACTTTTGTCATTCACGACCCCATTCACGAGTTTCTTAACGACCCCCTATACAAATATAAAAGAAAAATAAATAAATATTTTTTGATGATTTATTTATTAGGTAACAATATACATATGAAAATATATAGTTTTAGAATTCGTTTTGAAACATACAAAAATCCGCCAACTCTAGTGATGTTATAAAATGGTATATATAAATATTTGACATTAGAATCTCTCGCGACCCCAGAATTTCGCTACGCGACCCATAGTTTAAGAAACCCTGAAATAGACTATTATAAGCACTTTTGAATCGTCGAATGAATATATACATTCTTGTAGATAAAAAATGATAAAACATAAAATCATGAAGTTTATCAAGTAACATTTGGTAAGACATATTAAATACTAATAATCATAAACAAAATATTTTTTTCTCTGTCGTCGTTTTTTGGCCCACCCTAATATATATAAATTATTAACGTAATTTTATATCTGTTAGTAGTATATAAAATCATCGTTGACTTGATTTCCGTCTACCACACTCCACAATGTAAGAGAAATTTGAACATATAAACGGAACATATTAATTAACTAAACAATTATGAATCAAAAACATATTCTTTTTTAATCTTATTACAGGTTACATTTTTTGTTACAGGAAATCACTCTCAATATCAGTGAATAGTAGTCTCTCAGATGATCCAAACTCGTCCGTAGAAAGCATAGCAGATATACCTGTAACTCTAATAAACCCACGGTATACTGGAAATAGAAATACACCAATGATCTCTCCGTGCAAGGAAAGTGAGAGAGAAACACAGATGGAAGTGAAAGTGGAGAATTTAGAGACTTTCGTACCAAGAACACCATCTGGGAGGCGGAGTATACGATCTGGTAGTGATACGGCATCTTTGGGTAATAGGTGGGTAATATTTTTTTGTACACCAAGCATCTTATTGTAGCTGAACGTTATTTAACGTTATTTATATCAAATAGTAGGATAAGAAAAGGTAATGATCGTTATCAGAACATGCACTTTGTTAATGAAATACCCGTGCAAGGAAATGGTAATAATTCATATATCTCAGTGGGGGAAACCAACATCTGTGGAATATACAACTAGGCCTCTGCTGCTGCGCCACGATAGTCTCTATAATATTCGTTAATACAACTATTTTTATTTTAAAATGTTACACCAACCTGTGGTAGTATTTTTTTTGTATAGTGTGTATAGTTCTGATAGTTTTTTTTATTTCAGAAGTCATTCAGCTACACCCGAACGTCTAGATTCGCCAATAGTTACACCAGCACGAAGGTATAATTTTCTAATATAATTAATGAATATAAAAATTTTCAGCTTAAAAAAACTCGTTTTCTCTCTCGATAGTTGTGCTTATGATACTGAGAAATATTTTTTCTAAATCTTTGTAACGTAACATACAGGACGCAGCATGTCATGGCCAACTTCGAAGATTTGCTTTCTAAACTTTAGCGAATTGTACATGCCAGAGAAAAATGAACAAAATTAATAATAAATCCTTACGCCGCGACTCGTGCACCGTACTCTCTTTGTATTTGTTTCTCTTTATTGTGTTGTCATTTGTATGGCAGTTAGTGGGTAAAAGTCTTAACTTACTTATATTTGTTTATATATCAGATGCAGATCACGCACTCCGGAACTCAGTCCAAGGTCCTCCTTAGCACCTATTCCTGAATTACCTAAACAGGAGGCTGGAAGTGAACCCCATGCCTCTGCACCATTACTTACTATTCCAAGACAACTTAGGTATGTATACAAAAATATTATTTCACTTTGTATATACAAAAATAAAATATTTTTCTCTAAGTAGAAATCAAAGTAAGTACCTCACAGTGTTACCAAATTACAATTATTAATAATATGCTAGTAATACAATAAAGATTCTCCTGCCAAACAAGTTATGGTTATGACTTTATGAGTTTGATTTTCACTTTAAGGAATATTTGTTTGTACCTTTGTCTTTTCAGGTGTGTGATGTTATTACGTTTCTTTTATCTATACTTATAATAAAACAGTAAAATAATTTTATCTATACATTTAGTATTTTTGACTGAAACAGATAGAGGAAGACTTAAATTTCTTGTCTGTCTGTATGAATGATCACGTTTATCTCCGAAAGTACTGAACCAATTTACTTAAAACTTTCACCAATTGTTTTGTTTTAACTCAACTTAACATCCTAACATCTTTTCATCAAAATTGGTTCATTAAAAAAAGTTAGTTGTATTTGTAACGGGCTTTCAAAACAACCGATGAGGTTCTCATTTAAATATTTTCGATTCAATATTTGATTAATTATTTTGGATTCGATTTCGTTATTGGATTATTTGATTCGATTTGGGTATGTTTTGTAATATATTGCATTATTACATATTACAGTTATTTTACAAAGAATATTATAAATCCTTACCCTAACCAATAATTTAACATTTGAAGCTGTTTCTGAACGAGTAAATTAAATTATTCATTGACATCAACATTTGACTGTCAGTCAATTCTGTTTATTAAATGAATAATCATGTACTTCAAGCGGGCGCAGCCGTGGGTGAGCCGCTAGTTTATACTATAGTTGTAAATAAGTTAAATAAATCTAAATTTAATAAACAAATAAATAAAGTTTTTGAAGATAATTAATTTTTATATATATTTATAGAAGCAGATCTCGTACACCAGAAAGAAAAGAGAAATCAATTATAGAGTCACCACGGCTGGAGGCGATCAAGGAAGTGCCCAAAGAAGTATCAGAGTCACCACCAGCTTCGCCAACTCGTCGCAGTTTAAGGTTAAATATATCTTAAATATCCTTTAATGAAAATATCCTTTACTAGTGATACAAACGCTGCTTCGCCCGCGTAAACTTGTTGTTTTATCAAAGCCATAAAGAATCTTTACATAAAAAGTAATCTATGCTTTATTCTGATGTATAAGCTACTGTAAAGTTTCATCTAAATCGTTTCAGCAGTTTTTGCATGAAAATGAAATAAACATCCATCCTCACACACTTTTACATTTATAATATTAGTAGGATTCAAATAGACTATTGCAAGAACTTATTAAATCGTTGAATGAACGTAAAACTATCATTAACAAGGATCGGAAGGCAGCTCTGAAGAGCCGGCAACAAACTCAAGTCGCTTTTCTCAATATCAATGTTACTATTTTAATTTAATATTACGTAAATTGGCAATATTACTGCATGAGATTCAATTTAAAATAATTCCATACATTATTATTGTTAAATATACCTGAAGAGTGAATAGATTTTATAGGAAAGCCTTTTTAACATTAATATTGATTGAGATATTTAATATATTTATATTATTCTTTGGCAAAATATTCTTATAGTGCAAATTGTATACCTGAAATATCAAGCTCATCATATTCAGGGCTAGCATTTATTAAGTTACTTAATTTATTCATTCATTACTTGCTTCTTTCACTTATTGGAATATATTTATAGACAAAAAAATAAAAATGATCGATTCTATGTAAAAAAGTACAAAAGGTAATATAAACATACCAATATATAACATATTTGTCATTGACTTAACCCTCTTCTAATAATTTACGCATTTTACGTTGCATGTTTCCTTGACTTTTTAATATCAAATGAGGATTGATTAGTAACTAACAATATCTATTCAGAAGTCGCTCTCGTACTCCAGAGGTCGAAGTGGAAGAACAACCAGCCATATCTAGTCCACGTAGCTTAAGGTATAAACAATATTTATATAATAATTTTATCTTAAGTAGTATAACAAAAATTATTCAATATTAAATTTATAGGAGTCGTTCAAAAACACCTGAGAAGCTAATGTCACCTAAAAAAGAACCATCCCGAAACAAAAAATCTTTATCCAGAATAGTATTAGAAGCTAATACGTTTGCTAAAACTAAACAAGCTGAAGTGGAAAAAATGGATACAGATGTCATTGAAGAAAAAACTGAGACAGTAGAGAGTACTCCAATGAAATCTAATAAAACTGTACCAAGTTTCATGGATGTCACGTTTTCACCAATAGTAAACAAATCTGTTCTTCAAAGCTCATCTGAAAGCTTCCTTGTAGTCTCACCGGAGAAGCACTCGGGAGCTGACGAAGACAAAATCAAGCCACTACCGGCTTTTACCAGTATTAATGAAATTTATATAGAACGATCAGTATTACACAGCTATGAGAGTAGTGTGGCTGAGACAAGTATAAAAGAAAAAGAATCTCATACTGAACTTAAATCTGTACCTGCATTTACAACTATTCACGAAGATTTTGGAAAATCTGTTCTACACAGCTTTGAAAGTAGCATAGAAACTAGTGCTCAAGAAAAACAAGTTAAAATAGAAGAATTACCTCAAACTTCCATTAAAATAAACGAAAGTGATTGTAAGAAACCTGTATTCGTTGAAGATAGTACTATAGACACATCGAATGTCCAGAATTTAGTAGATTCTAATATAATGACCAGTGACAGTGAAGTTGAAGTAAATTGGAAATCACAAGAAACGGCGCGAGTTATGAAGGAGAAAGAGCAAATAGTTGAAATAGAGAGGGAAATTAGTGAAATTGAGGGTGAAATGTCGGATGAGTGTAGGGTTGAATCTGATTCTGAAGTTGTAGAAGAATCGAGTGAAAGTTCCGAAGAGAACGAGGAAGACGAGGAAGGAGATGGTGAGAACTCAGGGAATGAAGAAGAAGTGAGTATTTTTAGCATTCTTATAGCATTTACATTTCATATAGAAATTAATCTCCATATAGATATAATAGGTAGATAACATAGATAGTTAGATATAGTATATAGTCATAGATCTTGTCATCATAGTTAGAACATGCCTTTATTAGCTTTTTTTATTATTTTTTTATCAGCTTTATTTATGTCTTCTGTATTCCACATAGCAGAACAGGCAGAGCGCAACTAGTACTTTTTTTCCTTACTTTCCGTCTAGTTTTAAAGACATTGCGTATTGTGTGGCGGAACTCAACGCAACGCTTTACCAGAGCGCAAATATCAAGATTATTACTTCTCCCAAGTGGAAATCGAACCCATAACCGTTGCGTTTATACTACTCCACGATAATCTTATTATTATTTTTAAAGTGTGAAAAATGAACGTATATAAATCACTACGTTCAAATGTTTATAAATTTCTAAAAAGTATTGGTCTTATTATTATATAAAAAAATGAATATATTTTTAGGAATCCGGATCTGAAGGTGAAGATGAAAGTGAAAATGAAGTAATATCCATAGTTGATTCAGACGAATCATCTGATAACTTGCAAATTAACAAACAAGTTACCAATCCTGAGGAAAAAAAACCTGAAATTACAGAAAATGTAACCATTGAAGAGATAGAAAGTGTTCCTATTTTAGAACAAGCAATGGAAATTCCTGTAAATACTGTTGAAGAGCAAAAAGATATTTTGACAACTTTAATAGTGGATGTAGAACCCAACATGTCCATACTCACTGATGATAACTCTATAGTAGAAACAGAATCTATTAATCTTAATTATTCTGATGAAAATAAACATGATATGGGAAAAGCTGAAGAGATTGTTGAACCTATGGAAACAGGTATCTGTTTTAAATATTATATCTTTTGTTATTTAAAAGGAAGCCATGCTGTATACAATAGCATTTCTTATTCTAAAAAATATTCTTACAAGGGTTTTTACATTAATTGTCTACCGCACTTACAGCCCTGAAGTTAGACTTTCTAAATTTTTGCACGTTGTTCACTTGAGAAGAAAATAATAAAAAATTAAGGAAAATCTTAAAATCAAATATGCGCAGCCGTCTACAGCTAGCATAAGAGAGAAACTCGTAAACCGTACTGTACAAATGTCCATTTTTTATTCTATATAAATCATATTTACTTCTCAAATTTAAAAACTTTAATTTAATATTTTAATTGATAAATATGTACATTTTTCTTTCAGCGGCTATGCGAATCGTAGTAACGGTAGAAGAAGTACCTTCTATAGAAGAGGAGGAAAATGTCCGAAAAGAAATTATTAAAGAACTAGTGCCAACAAGTGAAAGCGTAGATGTAGTCGATGCTAATATACCTGTAGAACCCGAAAGTGAAGATATGGTAAAAAAATCTGTACAAATCATCTCTGAACAAAAAAAACTTCGAATTGTTCCAAACGAAGTAAAAACTATAGAGGTTATGCAAAGTGATATTAAGGAAGAAGTTGAAGTTAAAAAAGATACCGATAATAAAATCGATAAAATCGATTCTAAGGAAATGGAAACAGATGAAAACCTAAATATGCCTATTGATGAAACTTCTCGAAGTAAAGATGATGCCGACAAATCAGTAAGTTCAAAGAATAGACAAGAAAACGAAAGCTCTACAACTAAGGAAATCTTAAATTATGCTGAAAGTTCAAAGGAAAAAAAAGACTTTAAAGATAAAGAAAGTGAGCTAGTTATTGAAAGCTCAAATGATAAAGAAACTAAAACTATCGAAGTTAAAAAGGATACTAAAGATAAGAAGGTTCTAAAAAGTACAGAAAGCTTACAAATACAAAAACTCCCCGACATTAAAGAAAATGAAATTACAGAAAAATCTGAATCCACAGGAGCTAATGAGCCATTGGAAACTAAAGTAATTCAAAAAGAGAAAGTTTCTAGAAAACGTACACAATCGACTAATTCCGTAAAATCTACAGATGCAGAACTTCCAAAAACACCTTCAACAAGAAGAAGGGCTCAATCAGTTAATAAAGATATTGAAGGAAATGAACCTGAAACTAAGACAGTAGAAGTAACTCCAAGACGAGCTAAAACACCGTTGGATGTTAAAAAAATAATGACACGTAGAGCTTCTAAAGAATTATCAGAGAAGATCGAAGAAGATATTGCAGAGGAAGTGTTGACTCCACGTCGTCGTTCCACTCGTTCTACAAGTAAAAAAGAGGATGATAACTCTAGTGTTGCATCTACATCTCCTGTTAAAGCTAAAAGCGTAACACGTAGAAAATCTAAAGATGAAGATAAGATAGAAGATATAGAAGATGTTCTAACACCACGACGGCGATCTTCTAGATCTAAGAACAAAAAAGAAGATGATAGTGCTAGTGTGATATCAGATGTTTCAGTTAAATCTAATAAGAGTAAAACGGAAGAGGGTGAAATTAAATCACGTAAAGGCCGGAAGTCAATATTGAGCGCGAAAACTGATTTGTCGGTTATACCGGAAGTGGTCACGGAAGATGCTAAGGCAGAAAGTGCTGATACAATACAAGAATTAGGTGCTAGAAGGTATGTAGAAAATACAATATATTATTATGTTTTTTTTTTCTGTTAATTAAGGATTTGGGTGGCTTTGAAAATGTGTGGGCTTAATTGACTTTTACCTGAATACCCCATGCAAAAATAGGTAATGAGTTTAACAGCTTATGTATGTCAGATTAAACTTATGATATTTTTTTATGTATGTTTAGTACCAACATTTTATGAACCTATTTTTACATTTAAAATAAATCTTTATTTATAAACCGAAAGACAGCAAACAGATAATAAGATTTTCACATATTAAGTAATAAATATATTGAAAAGTAACTTCGTTTTTTCAAATTTCCTTACATTAAAGTCTTTACATGTAAAAATTTCAGGTTAACTCGTAACCAAAAAGCAGTACTACAATCCCGGTTGGAACCCAAAACCCGGAACCCCCAAGCCCAAACCCGAACCAATAAAATACGAGAACCAAGTGTCACTTCTCGTTCAGAACTCGATGATGATGATGATGACGCATCATCGACCTATTCAATGGACCCAAATACAATGGATAGAATTAATTTATTAAATAAACCCAATTTTGAAGGTAAGTACATAATTTATAGTCCTAAAAACCTTAATGTGACAAGGATGTGATTGTAAGGCAACTGTTGCGGGTTCGGTCACTCGAGGGATTGAATGATTATTTCTTAAAAATATTAATCTTTTCTTCGTTCTGGCACCAAGGCAAAAAGCCCGGAGTTAAGTTCCGCCGCTCAACACGCATTGCCTCGAAAAATTAGGCGAAATGTGGGCAATGGAGTGTCTTAACACTAGGTTCTCTCTGCCTCCTGTATGCTGGATTACAGTATGACGCTGATTTATTTTTTACTAGGTCCAAAATTGAAGAAATATATCTATTTGAGTTAATCTTTCTGGAGATTTTTTTTTACATTGGTATTAATTAATATTTATCCTTTTAGAATTGCTCGTTAAATATTTTTTTGTCTATCTGAGTTTTATCTCATTTATTGTCATGCATGTCTTAGATCCATCCATCCATCAGCCTTTCGACGTCCACTGCTGGACATAGGCCTCCCTTAATTCTCGTCACTCTGTCCGGTCCTGCGCTCTTTGAATCCAGCGGTTGTCTTAGATATGGTTTTTAAACTATTGTGCTATTCTTATTTATTGATCGCTTAGCTAGCGTCATATCACAATAAATTATTTTATTTGAAATTATTTGATATTGCATTTATTAATTGCAAAATTAAAAAACAATAATAATAATTTGTATTAAATACTGTTTCCAAAACAGTATACATTTGTTTTGACTATGATGCAAATAAATATTTAATAGTCTTCAATTCACTATAAAGATAATAATAATTAAATAAAATATAGGATTTCCTAAAAATATATATTTAAATTTACAAACTATTTGTTTTAAACGATTTTTTTTAAACTAGCTAAGCGATAGCTTTTGTATGTAAAACTGCTGTAAATGTTCCTTTACTGCAAAAACCCTAGGCTCACCAGATCCAGAGGAAATGAGCAACTCCTTAGATGTCACCTTCGCTAGACGATGTAAGTATTAAATATGCTTATAATCCTCTCTAATATTGCATGCCTTTTGTTCATTTTTTATTTTTTCACATTTTTTTAATAGCATGTAATCATCAATGAAAGTCATCTTAGCATACTTATTAAGAAAACTTATAATTTTTTTCTTAACGTAGCGGGAATTTTATAAGTTTTCTTAATAAGTATTTTTCTTTCTTAAATGTGGAATGTTAAAAATTCATTTTAGCATGTTAGCAATGCTAATGCCTTTAAAATAGTTTTTAAATAGTATGGTTATTATAGGAGGAAACTCAGTTCTTTAAGATCAATCTTATTTTAGGTAAATATATTTACGTACCACCTTTTGTTTGAAATATATTGTCCTATAATACTAATAACCTCCTATTTATAAATAAAAATACTTTTAACGAATTTTGTTATCAGCAGATACTATTAATTTGAGCTATACTTTAGAATAATTAAAACAACTCAGTTTATTTTTAATATCAAAATAAAACAGATCATTGACAGGAAAAATTTATGTATCCAAACCACAATGGGTTTTATATACTTTAATTTTTTAATAATAATTCTAATAAATTCTGTGCTAACATTATAAACTCTATGATTATAACTAAACGATGTTAGCATTAAATCCGTTATAAAAGTAATTTTATTTACACAAGATTTTGACACATTTATAACTTTAAAAAAATGCCTAGATCAGCACTTCAATAAGCTTTTCTATAACTAAACATTTCCAGCTCGCATGGCAAGAGCAGCTTCTGAGACTAAATCTTTGCTGAAACCCGCTAAAGTCGTTAGAAGTTTGTCTGTAGATATTGGTAAACAATTTTGTATTTTTATTTCTTGTGTTGTATATCTTTCTATATCAATAAATATAATTTTCTTTTGTTTTATGTTTAAATATTTATGTATAATTTATACTGTCTTTTATAAACATTTTATATATTATTTATGGCTAAAATTTTATTTTCTTTACTTTTATACAATATACACAATAATATGTCTTAAATTACAGTGAAATATTAAGGTATTAGCTTATATAGCAATAATCCAATATATGAATATTGATTAACATTTTCATCTATTTACAATAACATGTTTACAAATACTGAAACTGCATTCCAATTCATATAAAAAATATCATATATCAGATATGTACATTTAAAAAAATCTGTTCTGAAGAATCTAAATGCTCCTTTGCATTTTGAACAAATACTGATTATGCTTTTAGTTAATTCATTAACTCCTAGTCCTAGCAGGTATTTTACATATTAGTGCAATGGGTTGCCACAATACATAAATTTAACTTCGTTTTGTATATCTTGTCGTTAATTATAATATCACAATAAAATTTCTCCTTACACACATTGCCCTTATACTTTCTTTATAACAAATCAACTTAACCTAAAAAAATATGTAATATGTATCTTATAATAGTAACGTTCAAATTTGAAATTTATTATTGTTTATTTCTCTTAAAAATACATTAAATTAAAAGGTGCTACCCCCGAGGCGCTGTCCCCCTACGACAGTCCGGTACGCCGGCGCCGGGCCTCGTTCGCGCGTGCCTGCGAAGCCCTACACACGCCCAAGGGACGACGCGCTTCGACTGACTTATGGGTATGTTTTTAAATTGTATTCTAAAATATTTTTCTATCGTTAATATTGATAACATATAAAAAATACTGATTGTATAATTTTAATTTATACACTTATATGAATCTATCTATGAATCAATGTCACGAAATCTTGGTAAAACTGTTGACTCTCTTTGATTAGTTCAAAATATGCACACTGGAATTGATGGTAATACAATATTTTTATACCATGTACTTGATGTTTTGTCAAGGACGAAACGAGAAAGAGACAAAGAATCGCATTTTTTTTGTTTTTATACCATTTTGTATTTGTATAATGTATTATGTTGTGTCTTTTTTTATAACAGGGAAATGTAATTTTTTTTTTTTTCAGAAGGGGGACACTCCAAGTCAGCAAGGATCCCCCGTGTCAGTATCAGAAATTGAACCTGTGACCCCCGCTCGGCGATCCCGGCGTGCCTCAGTCGCCTCTAATACTAGCCAATCCACGAGTGTTAGGAAGTAAGACTTTTTTTGTTTCTCTGTACAAATTTACGTTATCCAAAGATTGCTGTAGCTTGTACTTAAATAGTAATAATAATATCTGCAAATATTTTCAGCTTATAATTAGTATAAAACACAACATTTTTATTCTAAAATACAGAAATTAATAAATTCTCATTGCTTATTCTAATTTCAGGTCTAGAAAAGCTACGGATAAAGAAAAAGAAAGCAAGGAGTAACTCTTAATTTATTATTATTTGTTTATTTACTAGTTAATATTTCATTGAATTTTGCATTTGTATAAATAATATATTACATTAACAGTTTAATTGGTTTTATTTACTTACTTTAAGGGAACACAGGGTTTTAATATTCTTTATTTCAGTCGAGTTAACAATATTTGTTTAAGGTAGCTTGCTACAACAATTTTTTTTATGATTAATTTTACTTTAAATAAAGAATAAGGAACAAAGCTGTAATTACAGACTACATACACAATTTATTGTCAAATAACGCTATTTTATTCTTAAAAATAAAAACTGGAAAACATGATTACCAACAAAAAACTATACCAAAAGTAGTAATAAATATATTTAATCTCATGTTAAACCATAATTTATTAATGTTAGGACTATTACTACTTATTTAAATTTACAAAATATTTTTAATGATTTTATAATAAAATGCACATAAATTGAATAAATAATTTATGGAAATAAACAATGGACATTACAAAATTAACCTATCTTATGAGATGAGAAAATATAAACCAAATTTAATATGTATGAAATTTATGTTACATTAAGAACCTTGGTTTAAATATAAAAATAATCAATTAGTTAAAACATTACTTAATATGAGATCACAAATACTCGAATAGCGGGACTCCACGCCGCTCTTCGTTTTGTTACCAGAGCGAGGAAACGAACCCACTAGCGTTTAATCAGAAGATACTTTTTAACTCTTCAGTTTTTTACAAAACTAGCCATAATACCGAAAGCTGCACGACAAATTTATCAAATATTTCTTTCATCATGATCTATATAATTATAATAATTGGTTTTAGTAATTATAGATAAATGCTTACTATCTTAACATTGTTAATTATTAATACAATGGAAAAAGATATTAATTAATAAATGCATAAGATTGCACTTAGTGTACGAATTTCTATTTAAAAATGGTAAATGGTTAAGAATAAGAATTTTTAAATGAGGAAAGATTTCTATAAAACTTCAATCAAAAATATTGTAAGTTTATCATTAAAAAGTTGATTTTTCAGGAAAACTAGGACTCAATTTAATCTCATTTAATTGTTATTACTTATAACCCAAAACATATATTTATATACAGTATATTATAGTTCAACATAAGCAATTGTGATTTAGTAAAAGAATCGACATAATCTGGTCAAAGGGTTTTGATATATTATAATTGACGGTTTTTATTATTTTCTACACAAAATGTACTAAATAAAATTATTTTTGCCTATCTTGAATACTTTTAAGAGATCTCATGTGATGCATAATAGCTTTAACTGGTAAATTGTTCACCAAACCCACTTCACCCAAATCTACATTCTTCAAATACACTTCTTGCATTTCGTTTGTATCTTTCTCTATATTCTCACATATTTGTTTATCTTCTGGCTTCAAAGTAGTTTTTTCGGTACAATCAACTACTTCACGTTTTCTTCTTGGCATTATAATTGGAATTTTATTATTATTATTATTGTCTTCATTAAAATGTATAGCACCGTTATCGACATTTTGTTTTTTATTTTCACTAATTTTCTCACTCATGGCTATAGCCAAGGGGACGTTTTGAATTGTTTTTTGCAGTTGAGGTATTTTTTGTGAGTCTTCGCCTTCTTTGTATGATTGTGGTTCATCTGGCTTGTGGGAATGTTCCTTTACTGAATCTATTACAACATTATCTTCTTTTTTATTTCTATCTTCTTTAATATCTAATTTTGGTTTATTGTCTAAAGGATTTAATTTAGATTGTTCCACTTGTAAGTTAGCTTTAATGTTGTTTTGAATTTCTTTTACAGGTATTTTATCAACATTTGATTTCTCTACATCGACTTTAGTATCTAGTTCTGGTGGAGGAACATCTTTGATATTATTATTAAGATCCAATGTTTTCGGTTCCTGCTTGTCTGTATCAACTTTAGTATTTTTATTGTTATCTGGCTGTTCTACAACTTTGTCTAGTTTTTTATCTTTAACTTCATCTATATGTTTAATGGCGTCTAAAGTTTCTTCCGCCTTTTTAGCTATATCGTTGACAGCCATATCTGCAATTTTTTTCAATGGATCAACTTTATTTAAGTCTTTAGTTTCTACTGGTTTATCGGTAACACCGCTCAAGCTCTGTATCGCCATGTTTGCAATTTTCTGTATACTTTCAACGGCTATTTTCTTTGCTTCACTGCTGTCAACTTCATTTTTATTTTTTTCCAACTCCTTTTTAGTTTTAATAATCTCATCTAATATTTCTTTCTGTTCCTTTATAAGTTCCTTTTGTTCTTTGCCATGTTGTTTAATCGTTTCTATGAGTTGTTGATGCTTCATTATATCGATTTTTTCTTGGTTCGATTGTTTTTCTTCTACGATTTTATCTTCTTTAAGTTTCTGTTCTTTAAGTTTTTCTTGTTTTATTTTTTCTTCCTCTTTTTCTTCAGCGATTTTGACACCGTTTGCCACTTTTACTTCATTTAATTTTAATTTAACATTTTTTGGATGTGTTTCAGATGCTTTATTTAAAGTATTTTGTTCCTCTATCACCTGCTTTATAATATTTTCTTTAGGTAATAACTCTTTGGAATGTGATTCTGGCGGTACTGGATTGGGAGGTTGAATCTCGGAATCTTTTATTATAGGATTATTGAGTTTATTTATGTCTTCGTCAGATAGTGGTTGTTTCTGTAATTGAGGCTTGCCAATTACTTCTGTAGGAAAAAATATATATTGATACAGCAGGTTTGATAAAATAATTTTCGACTTAATAAAATATAGAAAAAGTAACAAAAAAAATAACAATTTTAATAAATCTAAAATTACACAACGGTAAAACAATGAAAGTATTATAATTTGTAAAATAAATATTTGAATTCATATTCTTTTTATGATAAATCCATGCATCTTTAGTACATACCCTCCTTCGCCCTCTTGTGAAAGAAGTCTTCAACAATCTGATCTATCCGCTCCTGAGTAATGAATTTGTCGTCGTATTTATCTCGAGATAATTCCGCGGCTTGCAAATTCGCGAATGTTCCTAGTATTAATATTATCACGCCCAATACCACTGTGAACTAATGAGGAAAGAAAATAATTCGTTTTAAACAATGCCTTATATATATTTGTTTTTGACTGATATGCAACTTAGTTTACAGATAATGTATGTTGTAAAATTATTCAATGATAGTAATGAGCATCCATATGTACGTCTAAGCAATTTAGTTCAATTCCATTTGCCACACTATATGTTGTCGTATTTTAAATTGAATTAATCATTTACAAAACAAATCGATATTACTATCCGATGTTGTCCATTGAATCAATTTAACTTTTTTTTATAAATTCACGTCTTCTACATTATTGACTGTGGTTGCTGTTTTCAGTTAGAGAATTATTAAATATATAAACTAAATGTAAAAAAAAAAATCTAAATCATTTTACTTTATTTAGTCATTAACATCAAAATTAATTACAACCAAAACTTATTTAACAAAAATGGCAACACTTACCTTAGCCAACGCCCTTTCGTGATGATCCTTGCCAACAACCCTCAAATATATACCAGCTGGCAACACTACACACACTAGCACACCCACTGTGGCGCCCAGCAGGCCCAACACTAGCTCCACGGTGGGCAGCAGCAGTCCCACGCCGAGGGACATCCCTACTATACCGAGGGTTAGTGATCGGAACGCTGATGGCGGGATTGCTGAACTGTGTGTGTTTGTGTAAGCGTTTGAGTGCTCGTGGACAGGGTGTGCCTGGGATTAGTGATTATTTTCCTTAATTTTAGGTTTAGATTATCGTGCCGTTTACGATATATAATCATAGATAATTGACACCAATCGTGGCGCAGAGGCACAAAGTGTGACTGTAAATGCGACTGGTTGTGGATTCAATCAGCACTCGAGGAAATGAAATATTAATTTTTAAAAATATATTTCTATTTCTTCGCTCTGGTGTCGAGGCGAAGCGCGGCGTTGAGTTCTGCCACCCAACACGCAACGCCCGACAACCTTATAAATTCTACAAAGCAATCGTCACTTAATAATATGTAATACTAAAATATACTATAATAACTTACCCGTCTATACAAAAATGAATATAAACTCGCTCGACACGGAAATATGATCAAAGGGAAGCTGAGCGCTAAAGAAAGGACGAAACCCAGCTTTATGACGTCACTCGCGAATGTTGGACTTAGACTTGTTAAGACATTACCTTTAAATAAAAAAAAATAATAATATTTCCTAATTTAATTTTAGCTACTTTAGAAACTTGGCTCATGTAAATCAATAATTTATGTAGTATTTTACTGTATTTAATTTTTATATAAACAAAAAAACTATTTGCTTGGCTTACTTTCTGATCGTTTAGTCTTAAACATTTCCCCAAATAGGATTTGAACCCAATCATAGCATAAAGTCAGATTTATCCTACCCACGTCACGATCCTATATTTTGAGACTATATCAAAATTTTATCAATAAAGACAATAAGTAAATAGGTACTATAAAACATCTGGCCACCTACATTAAACACATGTTACTATCAGCCAAAAAACAATTGATATTGCTGTAAAATAGCCGGCTTTCAAATTCAAGATATCAAATAATAGTAATAACTTTTGTAACATTTTTAATTATAACAAAAAAATATATAATTTTTATCTCAGGTTCACTCTGCCTAAACAAGTGTGAAGCTAAAAATAAATGATATTATTCATATAATTATATTACAAATTAATTGAACTGAATTAAAAACTATAATATGAACTTGAAATAGTTTGCTAATATTATAAATGTCATCTATTTAGGGTAAAATCGTTGAACCATACTTAAACATGACCTTTACAAGATTTTTTTACTTTGACTAAATTTTACTAAAAATGTTACAGACTAAGGTAATTGCTAGAGACAATTATGTTCTAAAGAAAAAAATCTTAATATTAATAAAATTATAGCATGTATAATCAATAAATAACAATAAATTAATCATCATCAATTAATCAATACACTAATGTTTGAAATATTTTTCAATCAATCATTTCAATAATCGATAATTGTAATTTATCTTCTAAACCCTATTATATTAATAATAATAATAAAAAATATTTAAACATTTCACTCACCAGAAATTTCCTGAGATCCAAAAGCTATATAACCAAAAACACCCAAAGTAAAGTAAACTCCTGAACATATATTGATAGCGTTCTTAGTAACTAAACACATCTTCTCCAAAGACAATGTCGGTAAAGATTCAAATATTTCAAATAGCTGCCTAGAACAAAAACACATACAATAAATTTTCAAATAGATTCAATGTATATATAATAAAGCACAACAAAAATAAAACTTTTTGAAATTAAAGTATTTTATATCATTTGCGGCAGTTTTGCCATAGACCACTAGAGAGGAAATGAAATATGTGAGGTATTTATTATTTTCATATCTTCGCTCTGGTAACATGGCAAATGCATGATGTTAAGTTCCACCACTCAACTTTGTTTAGTTTACTGCAGCAAAATGTTTAAAAAAAGACTAAATAAAAAATATAATAATTACGTTTGACAAAATAGTGCCATAGAAAATATCGGTACACATTGTAAAACTCCCGCTGGCCTCCACATCTCAATACGAGATGTCCAGTCGCCAGAGAATAGTTGAGATGCTGCTTCAGCTATTACCTGAAAAAATGAATATTTTTTTTAGATATCAATATTTAAAAGATTTTCATTTAAAACAACGAAGTTTTTCATTTAAATCCATCTAAAAGTTGCATAGATTTGAATGTCCATTATAAATAAACAGATAATAAGAGTCATAGATGCATTACATTAAACAAGATCAATGTTTTTCAATGAAAATATATTCAATGTTTTTATTTTTTTATTGTACCAAAGATTATAGTTACTTCTACAGTACAGAACTGTAGAAGAGTATACATGTGGAGGAGTAAACTAACAAATAAGCAACATACTTTTCAAGAGTTTACTTTTAAGTAATTA
Source organism: Heliconius melpomene rosina (assembly GCF_056956725.1). Lineage (NCBI taxonomy): Eukaryota > Metazoa > Arthropoda > Insecta > Lepidoptera > Nymphalidae > Heliconius > Heliconius melpomene. Next base: position 11,936,301 of record NC_140395.1, read on the forward strand.
TATTTCGGTAATAATATCGTCAACCTTTAATATGGTACCAATATTGTGAAAATAATAGCTAAAAATTCCTTACCTTAATAACTAAACAAAAATAAAAGGCAATGGTGGCGGCACTGACATTACTAAGACTGTCTACATTCCGCAATAACCCTAGTGGTAACACACAAACTAAGGATACTAATACCATAATAGATGTTCTGAAAAATATCAAAAGATAAAAATAAATATATCATTTTTTATATTTTCGAAAATGCATAATAGTATGATGGCAATGGGACTCGAACCCGTGTCTCTTTGATACCATATAAGTATTCGGACCATTCAAGCCATTACAAAATCTTATCAAGTTACACTATTTTTTATAAATATTTTTGTAAATTAATAATGATAAATTGATAAAGTAATACTGATTTGGACTTTTACTAAAATAAAATACTTATTTTTATATTTTCTAGTAAATTATACTTGATTTATAATATAAAATATAAACTAAGCAGATACTTAATGTATAAATATGCTAAATAAGGCTTGAGTCAAATTTAAGGGCTGCTCTTAAAATGTCAATCTAGTGTTCATTATTTTTATACTTGAAAATTTATTCAAAAGTAAAATTATATGACAAAAAAGCATATAATTTAAATAGCAATAAATATTATTTCACAATATACAATACAATAATATCCAAGTATTAAATACCTTAAAATATCACTTTGGTTAATTTTTAATAGTTTAGCAATAATTTGTGGACCGAGATCTCCAACCACTACAAAATAGGCTATACAAGTGCCCATCAAAAAACCTATTATGCCCAGTTCCACTGTCATCTTTCCAGCAGGGCCAAATATATGGAATGCTAAAATAAAATATAATGTCAGTATCTATATTATTTGCTTATAGTGTTTCTTCATTAGATGCTTCATCATTTACATTTATAAAATTCAATTAAACGTTAATTCAGTTACTTACCAAGGAATTCATAATTTCTTCTTCTAGTAATAATTGCAGACTTTAAGAGGAAATAACAACTTAGTCTAGATACTAATCCCATGAAAATTAAAATTAAAGTAGCTAGTACAACTCCACACTATAAAAAAAACAAAATTTATTTACTTCGTAAAATTTATATCTGTAGAAAATGTAAGGCTTTATTTATTGTATACGGTATGTAAATCACGTTTTTGGTTATTCAAATTTCAAGGCTATTTGATAATAAAAAAAACTTACTTGTTGAAAACAAAACGGCATAGCAAGTATGCCGACTCCAATAATACTGTTCGCAAGAGTAATAGATTGACCTACGGTACCCATGGCTGAAGTTTTTCAATGTATCTAAGTAATTTTGACTAAATTTATACGTGTACAAGATAACACGCACGGCATGTCGACGTATTGTTATGATTTATGAATTATGACGACTTCACGAGTTTCACTTTGTTTTGTTGACTAAATGTCACAGGTTTAGGTTTGTCATTTGACATATACCGGTTTATTATCTATGGACAGCAAATTATAAAGGTAGCTTCAGACTCTTAAAACGAGTGATTAATATTAATTATTATCGAGTAATTGACTCCACTCGTAGAATCTTAATGAAAATTTAAATTTATTTTCAACTTGATTTGAAAGATAAACATGTGATAATTATGATAATATTAACATTTAACCCCATTTCCCATTTACAAAGCCTTTTCTATGTCAGACGAACAGAATTAACGGCGTCCATGTATATATTTTTTATGATGTATAAATTAATATAATTATATGTTTAACAGGGTGTGTAAGCAATACGCAGATATGCTAATTTATGGTTCATTAATAAGATAATAATGCAAGAGTGTGGTGAAGACATAAAACAAACTCAATTCTACATTAAAAACATTTATTTCTACTTCACATTTCTTTGGTAATTTAAGCCAGTAATAAAAATATGCCTTATAATATGTTTAACAAAATATTAATTTTATTATAAAAATTCTTAAATTAATAATAAAATACAAAATCAATATAATAAAGCCGAATTATCGAATATAGAATGAATCTAAATATTTCTTTGGCTAAATACTTTGTAAAATGGTTAAAATATTGGCAAGAACTAAATAACTAAATTAAAATCTAAATTATATATTAGAATTGGTACATGGCATGCTGTTGTTATAAATGATAAGCATTTAATTACCTATAACACATAATATTTCTTGCTATTGCTGTTTCTAACATGAAACAGAATATATTACATTTTCAAATCCGCCGCCCTTGCTACCAGAGCAAAGAAATAAAAATAATTATTTACTGGGAACGAACCCACAACCGTGGCGTTGATAGCTGACTGCAATGACAGCGTCTCAACGTTATACCGCTGCGCCACGACGGCCTCGTAATAAACATATTTATTAATATGAATAATTCATGCATATTATGATTAACCCAATACTTAGTTCAGATGTTATTCAAGATTATTTATATGTATGACTTACATTGCAATAATATGATCAATAAAATATATTTCTACTTCCAACTGGCCATAGTCTTTTTTAAATAATTGACACTTAATTTGTAATGTCTTCACATTTAAATATTGTCCAATTTTTATTTTTGTTTTCATTATACTGACAGTTGCTTGTTTATGTGTTTTGGTATTTTAACAATATCTATTTTATTATATAATATATGAAAGTATATTTGACAAAACATTTAGGTGTTATGTTGCTAATTACAAACCAATTCAGATACACACAACCTAAATTTGTTGTACAGAATTGTCTAGAAGAAAAAAAAATATTATATCTACTTTAAAATTATTTTCTACATAACATGTGAAATGCACAAATTAATACAGTACAGTCGAATCGTGGCAGTCATGAAACTGGGCTTTCTGAACATTCTCCATTCAGGAAGTAATAAAAATCCTAAAATCAAATCTGCACAGCATCTTTTGCTAACTTCAGGGTGGTCACAACTAGTGAACTGTACCATATAAACATTTATTAGTTTATATTATTATTTTAATGGAAATGGATTCATAGCAAAAAGTATGATATTTATCATTGTAATGTACACTTGTAGATAAAGTGTAATTACCAAAAATCTGTTATGGCAGACATTTAGACAGGTTATTTTTTTATTTCAATAACTTTGTAACAACATTGATTGATTACTATTGTTGTTTTTCATTTATACTAACCATTACCCTAGAAAAATAATTGATATGCTAAATATCTTTTTGTTTCAACATAATTATCAGTTATTATCAGTTATAAATACATACAACCTATAAATTTTATTTTTAACATGCCATCAAACAAGGAATGGCACTGGGAGTAAAACTTATTTTAGAAAAATAGTATTATAACTATATTATACATGATATAGTAACATAAATCAGAAATAACACATTAATTATATAAAATAATTTGATAAATAACTTAATTGTCCAAACACACAACAACAATGGCACAAACATATATACATTCAAATATTTTTCTATAATGCTATTAATTAGTGCATAATATTATTTTAAGATAGTTTTTAAAAGCAACCTTTTTCAAAGTATTTTTTAGATTATTTTGTATGAAATTTTGGGAGAAAGCACTGTGCAGGTTTCCATATCAAAGATCGATTTTGTAAATATTTCAGTTGATATCAAACACTAACGTCAAAATAATTTTAAAAAAATTCCCCCTGTGTATATAAAATATAAATATAGTTAGTGTTAAAATATATAGGGTGGAAGTGTCAGCGAACCATTTACGGAAACAGCGTATAGGGTAAAATATTTCAAATCCATACCTAAAGAAATTAACCAAGATGGGAAAAAGATTTTTTTAAATTGTATTAGGCTTTTATAGAGAAGTTAAAACTGTAGTTTCATTTAATGTGGTGCTGACACTTCCAGCCTGTATAATATACCACATTACTCTAAAAAAATATATTGTAAAGATTTCAGGTATACTAATTGAAAAATTCAAAAATGAAAATTAAAAATAAATTATCTAACATAAATTATATTATAACATAATCCAATAAATAACAAACTTTGGAATCATCACTTTGTTTAAATGGCAAGTCTTACTTTTGGTTTGTTTTTCAAAGATAAACCTTTTTTTTTCTTTGAATAATTAAATATAATCTTAAATTTTCTTATCATTTGCCAGAATCATTGATATATTTGTTACTTTTATTTTTTTATTAAATTGTGATGTTTATAAATAACATATTTCCCAAAAAAAATATTACTTATCACAAATTATTGCAAGTCAACATATTAAGTTTTCTTTATTTATTTGTTTTTTTTTTGTACCTTACTTTTTTTCGTCTGTGAGAAGCTCCAATATATCTTCTGTGCTCTTGTTCTCTTTCTTGAATTTAGCCATTTTTTCTTTAGGCACAGTGCCATTTAGTAATATTTCAATATTCATCTTCAAACGTTTCAATGGTGTAAGAGATTCATTTTTACACGGAACATGACCCATGGCTTCAAGTGATTCCACTAGCAAATCGTCTATGAGACGTTTGTTGAAACCTGTCATAAAATAATTATATTAGCATTTGAAAGATATAATATATGTACTAAAGATTGAATTATATACAACAAAATTATAATTTAATTTTTATATACATTTTCTATATATACAATTGTAATAATTTCTCTTGCAACTTATATTTAAAGTTTTGAATTGAAACAAATTATTAAATCACCACCATCATCCACCACCTTACAAAATATCCTAGGCCTTGCAATTAAACATTCCAAAAAAGCAAATGTAGACCTAAAAAAAATTATTTATTGCCTATTTATTTTTGTCATGTCTTCACATTCAAGCCCTTCACCAACCAGCACCAAATTATAAACGAAATGGTAAATGAACTCACACGTCGATATATTACCCAATATCCTGCCTGACGACTCAACTGCCTCTTATTATAATGGTTCAAATGTTGTCTAAAATACAATTAAATATAATCATTGTTCACAAACGTATTGGAGCGAACAACGTAGTCAACGTTGAACTGCACATAAGCACAAATCAGCACACAACACACGAAATAATTGAAAAACATGAAGAAAGACTGCAGTGACCAATGTTTTAATGTACCTGCATCATAGTGAGTTTAAAACACTGGGAATCAATGACTGTGCATAAAATAATACATAAAATATATGTTATGTGTTCAAAAGTCAATGAACACTTAATGGTGGTGTTCCCGTTGATGTCTATTACTTAGGGTTTATTTATATTTACATGAGCTGTAGTACCTCATGTTACAAAAGGTTCACTTGTATTTATGATAAATGTGATGAATATTGTGTAGGATTTCCACAATGACTAAAATTTATAAGGGTCACACACAAAAAGCGAAATAGTTCACACCATTAATAAAAGATATGAGTGCATTCTTGTCTGTGTAAAATAGTAATCAAAAATTTTACGCACCTAAATATTTCAGTTTCTCTTTGGTAGCAATCATAGTGAGAAGGAGAGCCAATAGGAATCTCATTCGAGACAAGCTCATAAAAGATTCGACGACCTCCTCCTCTTCAACTTGAATTGAAGCCTGGATTTTCTCCTCAAAGGACAATTCTTTTACTCCTACTTGACAAACTTTGTCATGATCTTCAAGGTCAATTTTTAATTTGAAAAACTGCTCACATTTTTTACATCTGTATGGGTTAGTTTGTCCATGTATTTTTCGCATATGAGCTTTCATGTGAGGTAACTGTGAGAAAGAAAGAGGGCACATGGCACAAGGGAAAGGTTTTTCTCCTGTGTGACGTCGAATATGTAACATGAGGGCATTGGAATGGGAAAACGGTCTATTGCAAATTCTGCAAGGATATGGACGGGCTCCAGAATGAGATCTTCTATGTACAGTTAGCTGAGTCGATTGAGTAAAACGTTGCCCGCAGTCAGGACACTTGTGAGGACGTTTATTTTCATGTGTACGCATATGCTCAGATAAATGACCTTTGAGAACTTTCTTACATATTGGACATTGGATTCTTATGCCAGCATGAGAAATTTGTACATGACGCTTCATTGAATTCATCCTTAAGAACTCTTTACCACAGTGTTGGCAAATATAATCTTTCACTTTTAAATGTGATTTAAAATGTAGAGATAGTTTTATTCTGCAGTCAAAGCTTTCTTCACACACCAGGCAGTCATATTTACCGTTGACTGTTAAATGTTTTTTCTCATGTGCAATTAATTTATGCTGTTGAGTAAATTTTTGATTGCAATAAAAACATTTGAACTTTGTTTCAGTGTTGGTGTGAGTAGTCATATGTGCAATTAAGTTCTCTTTAAGCAGAAATGGCTTGTTGCATAAATTACACATGTAGTGTTGATCCCAGTTGGGATGTTGTCTTGTAATATGAGCTGATAAATAATATGATTTGCGGAAAACTTTCTTACATTGCCCACAAGGAAATTGTTTGCGATACAAATGTATGTACATATGTCTTCTTATCAGAGATTTAGTTGAATATCTTCTGTCGCATAGATCACAGATGTAGACACCTTTTTTTTCAGGCAGCCTAATTCTTTGTAATTGTGGAAGTTCTAATGCATCATCAGAGTCAAGAATCACACAATCTTTTTTCTTTTGTGTACTTTTTGGACTGTCATCTGACTTTTTCCTTTTTTTTTCTGATGAACTACTACTTTGATCACTTTTTTCACTATTTCTGGGTGACCTTCTTTTTGTTTTATTAAGTTTTTCAATTTCTTTATCAGAACTTTTCTTATTTTGATCACTTGTAATTAAATCATTGTTATTGATATTATTATGCACTGCTTTAGTTTGTTTTTCTCTGTTGTCCACAATCATTAATTCATTTTTCAATATGTCATTACAAAGTTGCAAATTATCTTTGTTTTTACGTTTAAGATATCCTTGTTTTGTCAGAAACCTGTCTTTTGGAACATGTACTTCTCTTTTTATTGTTGAATCCTTTAAAAGCACTGTATTATGTTGAGTATCTTTCACAAATTCCTTTTCTGCAGGTTCTTCAATATCATCTGAATGCGGAGACGTTTGATCTCTCATAACCAACTCTGTAATCTTGTCATTGTCAAAACCTATTAATAGTGTTTGCAGTTTATCAACTTTACTACTTCTTTTAGTTCTAGATGAAGACTTGTGCGAGTTAAATTTATTCTTTTCATTAGCCATGATGAAAACTAGTATATGATACCACCCATTAGTAAGCTTGTTGAGTTACCTGATAATTGAGACAAATTTCGTAGCAGAAAGCGATAAAGACCACCACCAGCGTAGAGTAGATATATAACAAAATTAGTAATATGTAAAGTAAATTCTTTTTAATTGTGTTTTAACAATGACGTGCTCTCGGCGTAAGTACTTACATGCACTGTTTAGTTACTTCAATAATCACCTCTAACTAAACCGATCGGTTACGTGCATTGATAACGATGTTCTAATGTGTGAAGGACGAAGCCTCTGCCTTTTGTCTTAAACAAACAGACGATTACCTTGTGCGATCTTCTAACAATGAAATGTGGATCAATAATGAAACAACCTCGATATTCATCTTCTTTAACTTCAAAAAGAGCACTGTTTTAATTTGTTACGCATTTTATTACAAGTTATTTTTGAACGCGAGGTCGATTACACTAAACTTTACACTATTTTTATGGAAATCACTCCCTACACGAACCACAATACTTGATTAAAACGTCAAAATCGTGACGAATGAGCACATCCAATACAAGTGGTGACATCTACCATAACATATAATAATACAGCTTAATAAAATAACGCAATTATTAGCAATTATAAAAACCTATGATCCTATTTAATTTTGGAAATATTTTATTTCATGTATATTCACAAAATACAAAAGTATAAATATACATCTAAATAAATATTTTAATTTTACCTATTCACACTTATGGTTTCGCTTTTAATTGGCCAGTATTTAATTGTGCTTTTTTCATTATTATACAGAAATACAATATATAATTTCCTTAATGTTAGCTTCCCATCAAATCACGTGCTTAATTACATCTTATTGGAAGGCAAACAGAAATGCAGAACAAATCAAATGCTGTTTAATTACAATAAGCCTTGAATTATAGACGCTTGCAGTATCTTTACTAGTAATCGATAATTATTATTATAATTACCTCGTATTCACTTAACACAATAACAAATAAACAACTACATATAATATGTTTACAAAATATTAAGCTAAAAACAAATTCACATAAAATTTTATTTCAATAAATGTTTATTGTTGTTAAAAACTAGAGTGCACTTTTTAAGATATCATCGTTAAATTTCACAATAAAAAAATAGCAGTCTGTAATTTTAATTTTAAAACACACATTTTCAGGTATCTCTCGTTTAAAAAAAATGCCGTTGTTCTATTTTTGAAATTGATTAGAACAAATCGTTGAAGTCTTTACTATCAAAGTGCGACTACTATTAAAAAGACATCAACGATGTAGAGCTAGAGACAAAAGTACCATAGCACTACTATTATAATACCTATACGTTACATAACATTGATAAACATAAATATGCAGTCAGTTCAGTTGGATGCGAAGTATTTCTTATTTTTCTATAGCGTCATAAAAAAATAATAATTTACGTGTCCATAAAATACAAGTAAAAGAGGGAATATGATATATGATTTAAATGAGTATAATATTCAATCGTAATATTTTTTGCCAATCGGGGCGCAGGGGTACAAGCGTTTGAATCTGCGATGGTTGTGGGCTCGATTCCCACTGGGAAATGGAATAATTATTATTTTCATTTCCTCGCTTTGCCAACGAGGCAGAGCCCGGCGTTGAGTACCGCGGCCTCCATAATTCGGTGAAAAGTGGGAAAGTGACTTATTGCGAATGGTGTCTTAACAATAGGTGGGATACGGTGTAAAGCTAAAAACTATGTTTTTTTTATAAGTAAATATAAATTAATCTCATGAAAATGATTTGTAGAGTATCTCTATTTAGAAATGATAAATTTTAATAAAAATAATATAACAGTTAATATATATGAAATGCACAAATGTAACTACTACTAAAATCTGTAGAATAAGTGCAGCTTTTGTAACAAAAATAAACTTAAATAAGAACACCACATGTTAAACGTTCCTTTTCTCACTAACTATAAAAAGGTCACGGCTTTAGAGAAATATAATAAAAAAGAAGACAAAAAATGGAACCATGTGTTGTTATTCTCAGTTGATTTATTTTCAGACAGATATTGTGGCATCGTTCCAGCTACCTTGAGATACACATTCATTTGTTTTAAAGAATTGCATAATTTTGTTACTTTAAATAAAATTATTTACCTAAAAATCTTACCTATTATTATAACAGTTTAACTTGTGAAGTAAAATAAAAGAAAGAGCGTAAGCTTTGTTTTTCTTTTTAGACCACTTATGTTAATGACTAATTTAAAGTCACGTAGTTCTTTGTAGTGTCTAGTTATTATTACAGCATAAATGTAGCATTTATACATATTTGATAGTAAATAATAAAATTGAAAATATTTTAAGTGTTATAATACAATTTTTTTACTAGATAAATAGGTAGGTATACATAATGTAACATAATATGAAAAATTTAAATAAGCATGTAAATTTTACTCATTTTCGTCTTATTATCAACTTGGTAGGTATACTTGGTCTACATCAATAATAATGCAACTAGGTAAGTTCTCCATCATCACAATATGTGTTCCTTCCAACTTCCACTTCCAACTCTATATTTTAAGGTTCTTCAAATAAATAATATAAAACATTTATTATACCAAATACCACTATAGTAGGTAAATTTATTTTATTTATTTCACGCTATATGTCATTCCTATTAAGATACTTCCTCATTTTGTCCGCTCCCGCTTCCTCCAAATTCTGGAGGAATTGCGTGTTGAGTGCCAGAACTAAACACCGCGCTTTGCCTCCTTACCAGAGCAAAGAAATGAAAATATGAAATATTACATATCCTCGAGTGGGAATCGAACCCACAATCTGTCGTGTTTACAATCGCACGCCTGTGCCCCTGCGCCACGATTGGTCTGAAATAAAACAAATAGTCAATAATGATTTTTATCATCGTTTTATCAATCAACGTAGATTACTTACGTATTATTACAAAATTATATCGACATGATGTAGAATGTAGATTTCGCAAGTTTTACGACATTATTTCGATAACGCATGTAACGCTTCCTGCTTACGCCGTTCAAAGTTTACATATGAGGTTAAATGTGTCTCGAAACGAACAATAGTTTATGGAACAATGACAATCGTGTACAGTCCACGAATTTGTGGAGTCATTAAACCTACGTTTACTTACCATTGAGATGAAATGGTTTAAGAATGGGGGGTGGTTTGCAGTGTCTCGAAACAGAAAATATTTTAACTTTTCTTTATATTTGTTTCGCTTATGTTTGTATTAAAAAATATAATTAAGTTAATATTTTTGTTCAGTTTACATAAAAAAGTATCGTAAATTTATCCGCGTTATAATAATCGCATACATAAAAGTTTGAGGTAAAGGAATAAAAGTTTTTACATAATTTCTTTAATGGCTCTACGTCTCTGCTATGTTCGAATGCTTTCCCCATTGTTCACTCACAATGGTCGACTTACACCATCCAGATACAAGCAACTGGCCAGCATAAAAATACTATGTCGAAGAACTTTTATTGTTTCTTCACAAATAATTAAATTGAAATGTTTTACTGTGTGATAATTTTTACTTCGGTAACTTTTTAATTTTATTAAGATTTAGTTTTATTAATATATATTTCTTTATAAATTTATTAAATCTCCTCCACAATTATGGACACAAACTAAAATGTTAGGTTCCCTATGTTAACCCTGACATGTGCAGGATACAGTATGAATCTAAAAAAAATGTAATGAATTATAATAATTTTCGTAATCACACATAACTATTATTTCTTAGAATTTACGAGGAAAGCAGAGAAATCTTAATTGTCATTTTATTCTCTACCTTCCATTTTGAAACATACGTTGAAAAGTAATTATAATTAAAGAACTGTTAAAGTAACTGTAATTTAAAATTTATAAATTTGCAATTATTAGAACCGTATTTGAAGTGTTCTACATCAATCCGATATAGTAATAGGCATTATAGCAAAATTTTAATCTGCCTAGCCAATTGCAATGGTTGGATTTCAAACTTCATAGGAAATTTATAAAGCGGTATTAGACTCCGCTAAAGCGCAAAAGTAAAATGTATAATTTCTTAATTTTTCATCATAAAAAAAAACTTGAGGCCAGTCGTGGCGCAGCGGCACAAAGAGTGAATGTAAACGCGACGTGTTGTGGGTTCCATTCCCATTTCTTTGCTCTGGCGTTGAGGTAAAAATGCGGCGTTAAGTTCCGCCACATAACATTCAATGCCTCCAGAACATGGCGGAATTCGTAATTGAGATAGAATAAGTACGCATCGCATTTCAGATTTTTTTAAAGTTATATAGCTCTCTTCTTATTTTACATGTGAAAGACAAATTAAAAAAAAACAAATTAGACATGCAATTAGGTAAGTACGTCTGTTTTCGTGAACATGCAATAGTGTTCAAATACTTAATGATGTTATTGTCTCTAACTCATAACAATGCTTTCGTAATATTTATACAGTTTTGAAACGCACGAATTCCCTTTATTTTATTGCAATTGTTCATAAATTTCTGTTTTAATTTATATAGAAATGGCATAGATAAGATGGATATATATATATATTTAAAAAAAATCAGCTTCTCGCTGTATCCTCCCGCACAAAGCAGGGTAGGCAGAGGGCACTTGGAGTTAAGACACTCCGTTCCCCACTATTTCCGCCAATTGCTTGTTAAGCCTTGGTGACATAACGAAGAAATGAAAACATTAATAAATAATAATTCGTTCTCTCGAGTGGGGATCTACCCCACAACCGTCGCGTTGCAGCCATACCCTAGTGCCTCTGGTCACGACGATCTCAAGCCTATATATGTATCTATATAAGGTAACAAAATTATTATATCTAACAATCTTCATATCCATACATATATGTATGTATGAAGGAAATGAAGAAGATAATTTATGGCCCATATCTTTTACTCAATAAATAACCGGCACTTATGGCTCATTGTAGTTCAATATCATTTTTATTAACACTCATGAGACCAGCTCTCAATTATGTTCTTAGGTATAGTTTAAACTTGCAACCATTCACATCAATGTAAGATATTTCGACAATACTATTCTTGTATTGTTTTTACATTAACGTTCGGGTTACAGAACATAGCAGGCAGAGGGAACCTGGAAACCCAGTGTTAAGACACTCGGTTATCATTAAGTTCCCCAGGGTTCCCCACGTTCCGCCGAATTCTGGAGGCACTGACTACTGAGTGGCGGAACTCAACGCAACGCTTTGCCTCATTGCGAGAGCGAAGAAATGAAAACATTAAATATTATATTTCCTCGAGTGGGAATCAAACCGGTAAACTGTCGCGTTTATAGTGGGGTAAGGCAGGCTTGAGGCACCCGCGCCAGGACTGGTATCAACTAGTCAAATAAAAGTTATGGTAAGATATTTCGATAATATTACTCATGCATTTTCTAAATAATCACTTATAATAAATTTTGATATAGGTACTTATTGATGACGCCATCTTGGAGCAATTAAACGTAGGTTCAAATTCCACCGACGGCTTTGTTGTACCAATATCAAATCTTTTTATTTTTCTTATCAGATAACTGATAACAAAAAGTATACTGAGCCCTAGCACTCAGCAAGTCATGTCATTTAAGAAATGAATGCGGATAGTAGAGAAAAAGAAAAAACATTTCCTCCTGTCTTCTTACAAGATACAACGCAAAACTGTATTAGATATATGAAAATTAACAAAATATAACTTTAATTGTATATATTTCTACTACTGTAGAGGCAAATAACTAAAACTAGTTAAAGGAAAATTTAATTACGATATACCTATCTAAATGATAAGAAGAATATAGCGCCGATGTTATTCAACAACTCGTCGCGGCCTGTTATCTCGTATCTTGACATTAATAGGTATACTAATATTGAGAGAGTTACAAAATAAATATGAATATATTATTCTAGTATCTTACGAAATGTAGATAATATCTCGATATTGTAGTATATTTTAAGATATTATATTATTTTTAGCTCCGTGCTATGTCACGAGTTGAGTTAAGCAGGTATTAAGCGCTGTTGTTAACAGTATTTCCATATATTTATTGAATATATAAGTAGGTAGTCGGCATTGTCCTTTGATATCAATAGCTAATTATTTAAACTGCGTCAGTCGTCACGTTGATTGGCCCACCGCATGTCAGTAGCAGCGGATAATGCGCCCGAGTTCCTCAATCATTCAATGCCGGCCGGTCACCTCGGGTCGGGGATTGAGTTTGTGAATTAAATGTTTTAAATATAAGGAACAATGGAGCTAAAAATTAAGCTAACCAAATTAAATATATAGTTACTCTTTGTTCAACTGTTGCATACTATTTCGTAATGTAATACGAAAATATTACAACAGATATTAATGAAGAAAATACAAAAAATGGTAATTTCATTCATGATCACAATTAATGTAAAATTGTTATCTTAGTCATTTCCTCGATCTGGTAAATAAGCAAAGAGCGGCTTTAGGTTACGTCACTCATATCCTAAAAATTATGAGTTGTAAAGTAGTAGTAATAGTAGTAGTAGTAATATCAAGTAATATTGGGTTAAGTCTGTCTAATTTGCTAAATACTGTTATACATTGATTTTAATTATTTTATTTACTTATTTTCTGACAGAAGATAAAAAAAATAATTTATATATACCGAAACCAGTGCGTATTTTATGTAACCAAAGTTCGATATTGAGAATACCAAATTATTTACTCAAGCCACGAGAGAATGGCAAAGAGATACCTTTAAAGGTGACGAAAATGACGCAAATAAAGTGTACTTATATCAAATAATTAAAAAACCTAAAAAAAATAAAGCAGTGAAACGTTAGAAACACTACAATGGAGATGACGTTATCAACCCGATAATAATTTATATTTAGGTCATGTGAAGCAACCAGCTTAACGTGTGGTTGCCGCTATCAATCTAAGATAAAGAATATATAGCATACAAGTACAACGCTAGTAAAATTCTATGAAGATCAGTGAACTCTCGTTGACACCATCAAGGTATGAACAATTCGAAACGCACCAACCCAATTTCCTTTCATAATTACGTTACAGTCTACTTATGTACGACGCTAACACAGAAAATTAGATACATATTATATAGGTTACTAAGTGAGTAATGCCATAGAAGAATATAAGCAAAAATGATAATAAATAATATATCCTTGAAATAGAAGGTATAAGCGAAATATAAAAGAACAATATATTTAATTTTGTTAATTCTATTAATTATTATTTATAATATAAGGCATTAAATCAGCAAGTAATAATGCACAGTGACTAATAAACTGATATTAAATAATTTATTATTCGATTAGAGAACAATTAATTGGATTTAAATAAGCTATATCAGCAGATAATATCTATAGATTTACATACCTAGATAAATTTTCATACGGAATTGAACCCGCACCCTCATCCAAAGTAGATGACTAATTGGCAACAATCATAATTATATAGTTTCTTTAAAAAAAATTCATACATACCTATGTATAATATTCTAACATTAAAAAAAGAAGGTAAAATTTATATCTGCATGATGAAACTACGAAAAGTTTGTATAACACCGGAAGACAAAATAATCTCGCGTTGAACTCTTTTGGTAAACTTTATTTATAAAACAACATACTTAATTTATATAAACATGCAATTCATATGTTTTATTACTTCTTATTTGTTTCTAAATGTCGTATAATCATCTCGATCATCATATCTGCTCTAATAACGTTGCAGTCGCTATGGTGTCACCATTGCAAAAGTGGTATCCTCTACATAGTTGTGGCGGAACGTCTAGAAGATATTAAACTTTGAGCGGGGATCGTTTTCCACTGGCTGCACTTCTTATTGTCTCTCGACTTCCACATTTTATTTCACATTTTGGGTCCGTAGTGAGAGGAAGCCATTGTCTATTTTCGCGCTATTATTTGACAGTTACTTTTTTAAAAGAACGAAGTCTTAGACTCAAAATTTTGCAACTCGGATTTGATGTCTGCTCATTATAGTGAGAATGGTGAAATTTTGGTGGATGTTCATTTTGTTTGCGAAAACGGCTTCGGCTAGTGATAACGAGTTGTCGGGTCCAGAATCCGAGAAAAGTAAGTTTGTTTTATAAAATTTATGTAGATTTATATGAGAGTAGGTTTACAAAAAAATGCCAAATGCCTAAAACGATATTGATGTTAACAACAATAAAAGCACCTAGGGGAATTGTGCTTAAGATGACATACTTTTTGTTTGAAGACAAATGTTTCAAATAAATAAAGTGATCTGAGAACAGCATATTGCGTATACTATTATATATTTTATAATCAACTAAATTATTTTAGTTTCAGAACAATCATCTTTCAAACATCATAAAAACAAACAAAAATCGCACTTAGGTCGACTCAGTGTAAGACGACATATCTACAGGGTAAAATGACATACTTAGTATGTGGCATAAAAACGCCATCATTATTTGTCGAGCATAGTTCACAAATAAATAGTTTCTTCTTTGCTGGGGGGCTTTTAAACAGTATTAAGGCCAGATTCATACATGTTGCAAATTTTATGAGGTTGGATTCCGTTATCAGTCACTTCCTTTTCCAAAAGGGAAATAAGCTTCGTCACTTGCGGCTATTGAATGCCCTTGCTCTAGCAGCCTTATCCATGTCTTCTTGTGACCAATATACTCGTATATTCGTTTGTAATTGCCAGGCATTTTGTAGGTAAAGCAAAAAAAATACATCGATTCTATTTATAAGGGTAAGATAGTATGCCATCTTATACTCACGTTTTGTATGTCATCTTACCCAATAGATATATGAATTTAATTTTAACCGTTGTGACAAAAGTTTATAGGTTAGGATGCGCTTTTAGCGTTAGTTGTGTCATATAATAATCCTATTTTATATTTATAATTAGTTCAAATAGAAAATCTTTATCCTACATGTCTTTTCACCATGAAGCAAAAGCGAAAGAAAAATTTGTTGCAATTGAAAACAACGAAAACATGAATTACTAGCCCATCTGCATTCACTTTCAGCCATACTGAATTTAAGTACTAGCTGCATCTACAGACACTCTCTAAAACGTCACAAGATCGCACTTAGCGCTAATAGTTTCATCAATATTGGTAGTGTGTCATCTTATCATAGTATGCCATCTTGAGCACAATTCCCCTAATAATTTCCGTTTCATATAACTTGCGTGTTGTGTCCAGAACTCGACGGAAAATGTCTAACGGAGTGTCTTAACACTACCCTGGTGTGTGCGGGATACAGAGAGAAGCAGATTTAGTTCTCATTTGTTGATATAACTTACCATTACATGTTATTTACAGACTGTTACATTTTCGTTTTCTCTTTGCTACTTATATTGTATAGATCTCCAAACATTGAGTAGCTGATTATTTTAATGGTTGCCAAAGGCCGGTAATACAAAGTATCTAAGTATATGTTATAAAATATAATCTGTTACATAAATCTCATTATTGTTTTTCCAAAAAATACCCACGTTACAAAATTTCACACACTTTCCATTTTAAAATTATTTCATTATCGTAACATGTAAGTGTATGCCCCTACATTTCGTTTATGCGTTATGATTATTGCAAGTGCGATTTAGGCATCAGCACTTCTTAAATTCTGATAATAGAAAAGTAACCTAAAATAGTTATTAAATTGTGAACATTTCATTGGATTGTTTGTTGGCTATAATATTCTTAATAATATAAAAAGAACACGCATTATATTTCTCTAAATATACTATTTCACGGTGGTAAACACGAGACAATAGAAGTGAAAAGTTGGATTGCTATGGAAAATAATTGCGAGTAAACTTTCCTTTTTATCTCTACATCTTTTCTTTGGATGTTGATTTACAGGTTTAAATTTGTATATTTTTTTAAATTTCGCGCTGTGTTTTGCTTATAAGTAGTAGGCAGGCAGAGGAAATCTAGTATTAAAATACTCTGTTCCCTCACACCGCCTAGTTTTCGAAATATTAGGTACCTACCAGTAATGTGAACTCAACCCAAGACTTGTCTTATTACCAGAACGGGGAAATTAAAATAATTTATTTCCTGAGTGGAAATCAAACCTACAGCCGTCGTGTTTACAGCCGCAGAGCTGCAGTGACACGACTACGGGCTTGACTAACAATGAAAATACTAGAAAAATTATAACAATATACTTATATTCACCGTATATCTACAATTTATTCTTATCTATGATAATATAACACGCGGCTTTGCCTCCGTTTTCGAAGTGGTCAAATGGAAATACTTAACTAAGAATTCTGTATGAAACTATGACACATTTTAAAAGCCTACCAACTACACCCAAGGCAACGATGACTGTATGTACCTACAGTGGATTACATAGAAACGATTAATGTGATGTAATAAAGCTTTTTGCATTCCTCGATAAATGGAATATTTAACACTAAAAGATTTTTTCAATTCGAACGAGTAGTTCCTGGGATTTATAATAAACACGACGATACAAATATACATATTAGGTACGATTGTACTCTCATATATTAAGAACAAATTTTGGATTTGTATTACGTACGTTTATGTTCCCAGCAATATAGGATGAGGAGGAACGTAGAATGTTGGTTAATCTATGTCGGGACTCGGTAAACTAAACTAATTGATTAATGTATCCTTTGTGCAGACGCGAGATTCCTTCCTTTGTTCGAGACGAAGCGGTACGACCGGCCAGTGGCATCTAGTTTGCCTCCTCTAGGATCGTCACCCGTGAGTGGAGAAAGATGCTCATCCCGCCTGGAGTCAGCGCTAGACCAGTTAAAGCGGAGAAAACGAAATCAACCAAAGAACTTAGATATGCCACAAGTAAATAAAATATTGCTTCATTATTTAAAAGTATCCAGCAATTAAAATTGGTCTTCAAAACATTAAAAATGTAAAAATTAATTAGAAGATAAGTTTTAGCATACGTATATATGTGACTTCTATTGATATATAAAAACTCGGTAAAAGACTGGACTGGATCTTGGATTTTATTATGTACCACCGGTGACTTTGTATATTTTTTATTGATAACAAAATCTATATTTATATTTAAGTACGTAACATTTATAAATATAGATTTTGTTATCAATAGATGTGAATCGCTTATAAATAATGAAATTTTCAATTCTTAATATATTATTCTTATATTATTTCTAGCATCCCAGCATTGACCTCAATGGTTACAGCCTTTATCAATCAATGAGGAGTGCCCCTATCGATATGTATGTAACCAGAATGCGAGTGAGATTACCACAGAATAGCAATTGGGTTAGAGTTGAAAAATGTTACTTTGACCCTAGAAATGTATCTCTAGACACTATGCTTTTATTCCACGACCTAACAATAAGCGGGAACGTCGATTTGTATGATGCCCACGAGCTCGACCGAACGATTCCAGCCAGTAGACGACTTAGAAAAAATTATGCTGATTCTCGATATGATTCCTCTTACCAGAAAAATCCTAATAATGGCTGTAACATGATACTAAGGTTGAGGAAAGCTGGAATTGGATTCCATACACAACCTTTAAACCAACAACCTGGAAAGTTCAATGTTAAAACAGATTCAGAATTTGTTGAACAAGGCTTCATTAGTGTCTACGCATATGGTTGTGAGAAATATATCAACCGAAATTCCATTAAAAATAAGGATAATTTGCCGTTGAAAAGAAAGAAACGCTCTGATACGTTTAATTTTGAGCCTGGTTTAGATATAACAACTGAGGACCAAATGGCTGGCAGATCCATGAATAATTGGGATACAATTTACGAATCGAATCAAAGAATGAATTATGAAAGAAGCAAATTATTTCGACCAGAAGACGATTTGGATGATGTTGAAGATATTTCGCGGGAAATGGAGGACATATTTACAAAAGGCATTAGAACTCTTTTGACAACTTATATGAAAAGAGAATTGCAACCAGCAATCAAGGATACTTTGATGAGAAATATGGGTTATGTTATTTCCTATGGTTGAATCATTGATGAATGTAAAAATGTACTGGTTAATACAAAAATAAACTATAAATAACATTAAAACTTGTAATGATTAATATCAAAAATAAAATGCAAAATAAATAAAATTCATTTTTAATAAATTACACCTTAACAGATAAATAAACTTATAACAGATCTAATAAGCTCGACACTGTATATCACAGATTTTTTTACATAAGTACATATTATTAATTAACACAAGTAAATCTTAAGGACTAGACAACTATTTCTTTGGCTGTCAATGATATCAAAAAGTATTTATTTTGTATGGTATAATTAAAATGTATTTTTTTTCTTATTTTAGATTTATTAAGTCCATTTTTAAGATACAAACAAGAGCTTCATAATATTATAACTAAATATATAAAACAACACTGTGAATTACTTGTATTTATTTTTCCTTCAAATAGTAGCATAGGCAGAGGGGATCTAGTGTTAGGACATTCTATTTCACACTAACTGCCCCATTTTGGAGACATTGAGTATTGAGTGATGAAAAGAAAATAACTGATTCCCTTGTATGGGAATCAAATGAACAACTGTTGCATTTACAATCAGATGTTATCGACTGCACTGTGATGATCTTATTTACTTAATTGTAAAATTCTATATTTTATTTCATCATACACGGCAAAATGTAAAGCAGACACAAATACAGCTTTTAAAATACTAGGGCCAAATCCTTTATACAATGCTAGGAAACCTTCCTCTGAAATAGTTAATTTTACACAATTAATAGTTCCAGTACAATAGATCTGTCTACCAAAAAAATTTTTTCTATGTTCTTGGAAACCTTGGATTTGCAGTCTTTTTTTAATTAAGTCAAAGGGATATATTGCTGCCTTTGATACAAAGCCTGCAATCCCGCCAGCTAATAAGTTCGCCAATAGCGAAGATTCGATAACAGAGCTAATGTTTTTTGCTCTTTGGAAAAAAATAATTTTATTAAATATACTTTCAGTAAAAAGTTTATAGACAGCAAATTGAATACCAGTGTGTGGGGCAACTTGAGCTAGTGTAGGCACCATACCTTTGAAAAGTGCACTCGGTCCTTCTCTTTTAATCATAGTAAAGAATGCATTAGAAAATCCTTTGTATACTTTATTTGTTTTTTGTTCAGCAATCAATCTTGTCCTTACGGTGTCTAATGGAAAAGATAACAAAGTAGCGGCAGTTGCAGCGATTGCACCATTTGAAAAATTTATTGAATGCCTATGAGCCGAGTAAAGTTGAGGATCTGTTTGTCGACAAATTTGTGTTAATTTCTCGTATGTCGCAAACTGTATGATGCCATATGAAATTGATAACAGCTGTGCAGGAATATGTCCACTCCATAATGTTGTTACGCCTTCTTCTTTAATCATAGATCTAAAAGCTTGCAATATAGAACTATATTTAGATCCCTTTTTTATAGGCTCTAGTTGCAATTGAAATCTGATCTTTAATACATCAAGTGGCTGTGCGAGAGCTCGTGTGACAGCACCAGATAATCCTCCTGCTAAAGCACTTTGATTTGCACTTAGTTTTGACTGAGATTGTTCAACCATCATTATTATTTTTAAAATTAAAATACTTGTTGCTTAAATGTACAATATTCCCGCTTCAACATTATGTCACAAGAACTTAGGTAGGACTAGTGTTGTGTAATTTTATGCAATATTATGACAACTTTAATGTGTAGAATGTGGCAAGAATGTCAATTTTATTAATTTATAATTGAGAAGTAAAATTTATTATACATGGATTACCATTTAGAAAATATTATTTCTTATAAGGGTTTGGTATTTATTATTATTTCACAATTTTTTTGAAAGGATATATTTAACATTTTTTATGAGTATTATAAGTTTATTTTATATAATCAAATCACACAACTAAAATCGTATCCAAAATTTACTGAAAACTGATTAAATAAATTAACCTTATCATAACCTTAAAATTAAACTTCAATAAACGAATAAAAATTGCAAAATAAATGTTACAAAATCGAATAAAAAACCTTAATCGATTTTATTTATTTAATTCGTTATATACTTAGTTAAAAAAAATAACTGTTAAAATAAATAGCTAGGTGAATTCTATTTTTCTTTGTTAATATACCCAAGTATGTAGTTAGTTAATATATTATATTATAGCAAAATTATATTTAGTATTATTTAAGTATTGCTTACTAATACGAAATGCACTGCAATGTGAAATAGACATTATGTGAAATGTCATTTGTTTATCAATATTCTGTGGTCGTATCAATATATTTAATCTGTGCTATATTTTTACCATAATAAATCATTAGAGCTTTATTTTAAGGTAAAGGCATAAACATTAGAAATAATCAACAAAATAATACCTACCAATAGATTTTGTAAATTTGTACCATAATTATTTAAGAATATTTTGCTTTACTGCTCATTAAATATAATATTAATAATTTCAATATGTCTACGTCTCTGGAAAATCTCGAAACTCAACTTGAAATGTTTATTGAAAACGTAAGACAAATCCGTATTATTGTCAGTGATTTTCAACCACAGGGGCAAAGTGTTTTAAATCAAAAAATGTAAGTATTTTTAAAATATGTTTATAGTTTTTTATTGTATTTGCAAGAAGTATTACTTAAGTATCCAGTATTTTTACAACAGTATTTTTATAGTATTAATTAATTAATACAAACATATAAATTTAATCTCCGTTTCATTATGTTAAAGCTGACAAATATTTTTTCAGTCAATCATTGGTGACAGGACTTCAGGAGGTTGATAAATTAAAAGCACAAGTGCATGATATACAAGTTCCTACAGAAGTTTTTGAGTAAGTAAAAATTATAATCCATACTAAAATAAAACAGTAAAAAAGTATATATGTATATAAAATATTTTTACAAAACAAACATTGGAAAACAAGATTGAAAAAAAAAATTTGAATGGAACACAAATCTAATTTTAAATTTGAATGCAACATTTTTTGTCATATCTGTTAGACCTGCGCAGGACCTAAGCTATAAATGATTTTGAAGACACGCACACATAATATAGAACCTGTAGTAGTCAAGCGGAAATATAAAAACAAAATTTTTTGTTGTTGTTGGCAATAAGCACCTTTCAATTTGAAGATATTGAAGAACTGATGAAGAACCCCAACAATGTAGCTAAATAATAAGAATTAATAAAATATACAAAGCATTAGCAAAGATTGATCAATATATTGGATAGTTTTAATTGCAATCTTCTGGTGCTGTAGTACAGTTGCTTTTCATTGTAAATGTAATGGTTGTAAGTTTCTTTTTTTTTTGTGATTTTCACTTATGTTCATGATTATATTTAAATAACTTTTATTTTCCTGCTCCAGTAAGACAAAGCCTGGTATTAAGTTACTACTCAACATATCCTATTTTATTAGAAAGCTAAGAATGGAATATCAGGACACAAGTGTTATATGGTAACAGAGTGTCAGTAGTATGGCAAATCCTATAAAAAGTTAGGGCCACAATTAGTCTATAAAGATTGAATTGTGTGAAATAATCGTAATTATCTCAATTATGATTATTTTGCTATATCTGTCTCCCAGATATTTTTTTCTATTTATCGAATATATTTTTTAATTTCAGTTACATTGACCAAGGTCGAAACCCTCAATTGTACACAAAAGATTGTATTGACAAAGCGCTTGCAAAGAATGAAGAAGTGAAAGGAAAAATTGATTCTTATAAAAGATTCAAAAGTCACCTTCTCTCTGAGCTATCCAAAACTTTCCCCAATGAAATTGCTAAATATAAAGCTCTTAGGGGTGGAGAATAATGTCTGAACTAAATTAATAAACATTTTCAGTAATTAAATTATAGTATATTAGAGATTTAGAATCACATATAGATCATAAAATAAATTGATGTGATGTTCTACCTGTTTAAGTGTTAGTTTGTTGTCAATGTATACTTTGTCAATAATGAAATAAATTTAACATACTGTATTTTTTACCATTTTGATACTAAATTTGTGCCAGATTTAACTATACTACAAATTAGAATGTGTGATTAATATTTTAGAAAAAAATATTTAAACATATGGGACTCAAACCCAGAGAATATAAATGTTATGATTCCTATTTCTTTTTTATTCTTATTCTCATATAACATCTTAAAAATGTAAAAAAAATGTTATTATTTTTTAATGTTAAGGTAAAATAATAAATAGATATTGGAAAAAAATGTTTTATTTGTATTGCCAAAAAGATTATATATACATTAAAATAATGAAATGAAAAATAATATTGCAAAAAGCAGTAGATAGAAACAGATAATAATGAAAAATATATTTTAAAAATAGATTATAGTAATACTTTTTAAACAAAAGCAGTTTCAGGCTTGGGAGATTAAAAAAAATATATTACAGATTAGAATATAAGCAACATTCCCACAAATTGGATTAAAAAATTACATTAAATCATTAAAATTATACATAATTAAAATATCAATTGAGTCTATAAATAAAATTTTCATTTTACATTTCAATCAACAGAGCATTGAAATTAGATTTTAAAATAAAAAGATATGAAAATATTAAAATTCGGTAAACTAAATGATTAAGTTAAACAAATTTCTATTAAAATATGATAAAAAAATTAAAATCATTTCTACAAAGCCTCGACACAGGAGTAATTCATAGGGATGTGAGTAATTTTTTCAGGTGTCATTTTTTCAATAGGGCTATCGACAAAGACGCTATCGTGGTTTTCACCACTTTCTTCGGTAGTCGATATTGCGTCACAATTCCCAATGTCGACTGTTTCTGCATCACTGTCACAATAAATGTCAAAAACAGTTTGTATATCACTAGCGATGTTCCACATTTGATAAAACTCATTTTTCACAGGTTCAACTAATTGTTGTTTGCTAGTAATATAAACGTAATTCCAATGGTCGAAAGATCGGTCGTCACCCCAATTGAGCGTTCCCGTCATCAGCATCTTATCGTCGACCAAACAGAACTTGTGTTGCATTGTAAACACTGGTTCGTTTGTTTTGCATTTAATTTCAGCTCCTGAAATAGAATCAATCATTTTACATCTTACATTTTTTTTAAATATACTAGTAAAAAAAGAAACATACCGGCTTCAATAAGTTCTTTGATAAAAAAATCAGTAGATTCATTATAGCCTGAACGGTCGATAACTATATTAACTTTGATATTTTTAGTGTTGATCAAATTAACCAGTCGGGCTTGTATTGCTGGATTGTGGATACCGGGCATGCAAACGTTCACACTGTGTTTCGCTGCTTCTATGAAACTGACTAGCTTGTCGAAGTAATTATAAGCATTGTACTGTAATTTACAGAATACCATTACTTCATTGACTTCAGAATTTCGGCTTTTGTAATAATATGCAGCCGCCGATACAACACATGTTAATGCAACAGCAGCAACCGATGATACAACACGTGGATTTAATTTCATTTTAAGTTATTTCAAACATTAATTTCTGATGCTTCGATTGGTATCCGCCACAACCTGTCTATGGCTTTATACTAAAATCATGAGGTTAAAATAAATGAATGGTATCAAAGTGATAAATATAAAATAATTAGAATTTTAATCTACCCACAATGCAATTAATGAAGTTTTTATTGTGGCAATTTTAATTTATTTTCCATTACCTTAAATATTTAAAAAAATTAAGTAAGGTAAGTACCAAAAACTTTAATTCAAAAATAATATTATATGTAATTTTGTTTATTTATCATTTTACAAAATATCTTTACTTTTTAATGTAGCTTTTAGCAAATGAGTGACAGCTGACAGCAAATTTGACAAAAGAACAATTACCATATGGCATGGCGGGAAATGATGTCCTTTGACATTACTTTTGTTTTTGTGATGAAAAGTACTCTGAACTGAAACGAAATATTTTGAATTAATAAAATACTAATAATGTACACTTTAAAGCATTGTAACATAAATAAATATTAACCAATATTATAATGTATGAACGGTTGACGAAAGTGCATTTATAATCGCAAAATGGGTATCACGGGCTTAATTCCTTTTCTCGAGAAAGCTTCGAAGAGGACTAATATTAGTGAATTTAGTGGTTCTACTGTTGCTATCGATACTTATTGTTGGCTTCACAAAGGCGCTTTTGGTTGCGCTGATAAACTTGTTCGTGGAGAGGATACTGACGTGTAAGGCATTAAAATCATTTTTATAAAAATGACTTGCATCTCAATCATTATAATCATATTGATTATTTTATGACTTTTATACTTCATAGATAACTGTAACATTCATTTCAGATATGTTAAATACTGTCTTAAATATGTGACAAT
This sequence comes from Heliconius melpomene rosina, assembly GCF_056956725.1. Classification (NCBI taxonomy): domain Eukaryota; kingdom Metazoa; phylum Arthropoda; class Insecta; order Lepidoptera; family Nymphalidae; genus Heliconius; species Heliconius melpomene. The sequence goes on from NC_140395.1 coordinate 11,961,826, forward strand.
GCTGCTTTCAAAGAACATTAAGCCAATTTTGGTATTTGATGGACGTCATCTGCCTGCAAAGGCCATGACAGAAACAAAGAGAAGAGAGTAAGTATTTGTCTTATAAAATGTAACAATATATAAGAAAAATGTGTTGCACTGTAAATTGTAACTTTAATTTGATTGCAGATCTAGAGATATTTGCAAGAAAAGAGCAGCAGAACTGTTAAGTTTGGGAAAGGTAAATTATGAAACTATTAATAAAACAATCTTATTTTTGTCTATATTAATATACCAAAACTAAAACCATCTTTTAAATCATTTTGGCGCTCTGATCACTTACTTGTTCTTATGAAGCTATGCCAACGTAATACATTTATAAACTAAATTTAAATGTTTTAATAATAAAATTCTATTATTTTATTATTACAGATAGAAGAAGCACGGTCTCACATAAGAAGAAGTGTGGATATAACGCATAAAATGGCTTTAACCTTAATAAAGAAGTGCAGAAAACGTAATGTTGACTGCATAGTGGCCCCATATGAAGCAGACGCACAGTTAGCATATTTGAATATAAAAAATTATGCCCAGGTTGTTATTACTGAAGACTCTGATTTAATACTGTTTGGTTGCACAAAGGTATGTTAAGGAAACTCTTTTATTTATTTATTCTCCTCTATTTTTATCTAAACATGTGCAATCAGCCGTAGTAGAGAAAGAGAAGAGAAAGATGTCTCATGCTTTCTTGAGGCGGCGAATGGTTTTAGGGATTATCAGATGTCTTGCAAGACGGTTATTTTTGGAAGGAATAAGCAAGGAATTAACTCTTTCACCAATGGGACATCAATAACATAATATTAATTATTTTCAGGTTTTATTCAAAATGGACTTAGATGGAACCGGGACTCTAGTAGACACAACAAAATTACCGCTTGTTATGAAATGTCCAATAGAAAGTTATACATTTGATAAATTTAGACAAATGTGTATAATGTCTGGATGTGATTATTTAGCTTCTTTGCCAGGCATAGGCTTGGCCAAAGCTAGGCAATTCGTGACAGCTACACAGGATAGTAATTTTGCTAATGTGGGTATTATATTTATGCGATGGTTTGTAGTTTATTCAGGGCAATTAATTTTCATTTTGTGATTCTGCTAGTCCAAGTTCAGTTTTGAAGGTTCTGAATCAATGTGCAGTGCTTCAAAGCGGAAAGAGAGTGGAGAAAGGAATCATCTAATATTCTTCTAAAATTCTTAATGTTTACTTTGCTCCATAAAGGAAAACTGCTTCGTAAAGTAGAAAAAAAAAATTTGAACCATAATTGACCAAGCTGAGTCGAAGATTTCTCAACACTTTCTTGATAAGGCTGTTAACAGCCTTAGCCAGCAGCTTATATTAATATAAATGTGAAATCGAGGCCGTCATAGCACAGTGGCACAAGCTTGTGACTGTAAACACGTCAATTGTGAATACACATTCAAAGAATAATTTATTTAATATTGTTATTGCAGGCCCTTAGAAAATTACCCAGCTTCTTCAACAGATCAAATTTAGTAGTAACAGATGAATATCGCGAGAATTTTCTTAAAGCGGAGGCCACGTTTAAACATCAATATGTATACGATCCTATAGAGAGGAAAATGTTACGACTTACTGAACCTGATGACGAAGGTAATGTAGTTTTTATTTGTATTTATTTGATTTCTGTCTCTTAACACGCAATGCCTGAAGATTTCGGCGGAAATCGGGGAGGTGAGTGTCTTAATACTAGGTTACCTGCTACCAGGGTGCGTGATACATCGTGAAGCTAAAAAATGTAGATTAAAATAAAAATCAAATTAACTTGACGCTGTTCACACAGCAGGAGGGAGTCAAGTATTAAGATAATTCGTTCTCCACATTCCGCCGACTTCCCCGCCCTGTGACGCTGTCAAAATCAGTAGGTCAACAGCAATAAAATCCAGTCGAAAAAAAAAACCGCCGAATTTTTCGAGTCATTGCATATTAAGTGATGGAACCCAACGCCAAGGTTTTTGCCTTGGTGCCAGAGCGGGGAAATGAAAATATTACGAAATAATAATTAATTCCCTCAAGTGGGGATCAAATCCACAACCTTTGCGTTACAGTCACACCCTTGTGCTCCTGCAAGATAACAAATATATTAGTAAATATGTATATTTTATTACAGATATAGAACTAGCCTTATGTGTTAATGCAGGAGAATTGCTAAACTCTAAAATTGCCTTTCAATTGGCTCTCGGCAACATAGAGCCTTTCACATTGAACAAATTAGACGATTGGGACCCCGACATTAATAATACGGTATTTATTTTATTCTTTATTAGTTGTCGCTTGAGATTTCGTTATGTTTATGATACCTGCTATTTTTGCTTTTATCGTCCACTGTACAGTACGGTACAGTCGGACATGATTGTACTATGCTTATCAATTCTCAATTACTCGCGCTATAATCTGTGATCAAAATGCAGTGTCGAATTCAATACACATTAACACAAGGTATCTCTCACACTGCCTACCCTGCCTACCCTATAAAATTATGACTTATTAAAATTTGATGTTATGATTTTTAAAATATATGTAAAATGTTATATGTATACATTTTACATACTAATAATAATAATGTGAAAATGTTATCTTTATACATTTTACATATTATTAAGTAAAAAACAAATTAATAAAAAAAATATTTTTTTACAGTATGAACAAGTGAAAACTACAAATTGGAAAGACAAAGGTGTTTCAAATCACCCTAGCATCTGGAATCCATCGTTTTCTGAATATCTAAAAGAACAATGTCCGTGGGCGAAAAAAATAAATAAATTAGAATCTATAATATCAACAGAAACAAGAAGTAGGAAAAAAATTGTCACTTTAGTTAGTAAATATGTGCCAGAGACTCAGGATCAAAGGTATTATAAGCATATATTAAGGTCGAAGAATGTGCTGATTTGGGCACATTGAATGAATGAGTGATGAAAGAATGGCAAAAAATATCTATGATGAAAAAGTGAGTGGTGAGAGAGGTAGGGCAGATCTCGATTGACTTTCGAAAACACAGTATCAAAGATACTGGAGATAAGTTACGTAAAGAGCATGAGGCCGCCTGGAGGGCATGTATGAAGAGGTGGATGACGGTGGACGAGGCGAAAGAGTTATGCAGAGATCTTAGCGTTTGGCGCTCCGTTCTCTCTGTCTACCCCGCCAAGGATACAGCGTGAAGCTAGTTAAGTTTAGTTTTTTTTATTAAAATTAGTTGTAGGGGGGTAGATTTTATTTCAACATTTTGTCTTAATTTAATTATTCCCATTCGTTACGCCTCTGGTGGACAACGCGTGGCGTTGAGTTACTTCACTCATTATGAAATAATTAGGAAATTGATGATAAACAGTGTCTTAACACTAGGTTCCTTCTGCCTACCTCTACTATATACGGTATACAATATGTAAAAAAAATAATATTTTTATTACAGTTTATCAATTGAAACGTTGAGCAACATGTACTGTACAGAGCCAGCAAGTAAAAAACAAAAAACAGACAATTCCGAATCATATACAGATTCAGAAAATGTACATAATATCGCCATCTTAGAAACAACAAAAAGTAACGAAAAATCACCCATACTAGAAAATAAAGAACGATCATATAGAAAATTTATGCGAAATAAAGATTTTTTAAAGAAATTAAGTAAATTTCCAAGAACAATTTTAGATAATGACGTCATTGAAAGTAATTTTTTTAATACAACCCCAATTGTTATAGAAGAATCTCCAGAAAAAAATACAAATCCGTTCAAAGTTCAATCAAAATCTGTCGAGCAAATAGAACTAAATACAGATTTAGATATAAATTCATCACAAAAGGAAAATTCTTTTAGTCCAACTAATAGTAGTTTAGGAGATAATTTGGATAATCAAACTGACACCAGTCCAAAAACCAGGAATCCTTTTAAGCTAAATGGAAACATAAAAAGTGATACACAATGTTCCAGTGATACAGGATTCAGTGAAATGACTGACAGTGAAAGTGTTATTGAAGATTCACAGGTAATTTATTATTTTACAATTGTACATAACACATTATTAATCTAAGTAATATATGTATTTACTTCTTAGATTAGGCTGAAAATTTAAATTCCTTAACATATATTTTTTTACAGCCAGTATTGTCTCCAATCAAATTACAGCCATCTTTAGATGCATTTAAACAAAATACAAAATTTACAAATAATCATAAAAAATCAATATGTCGGGTGCCAGGGTTAAAGAAAACGATGTCTTTGCCAAATAATCAACCAACTTTGTTGAGCAAATTTGGATTTCAAAAGAAGTAAGTTTAGAATAAACGAAAAATATATACCTATGGGGATTGTAAGTCTGTTCTTTTCTGTTTATTATATTCGACGAGTTGTGACCGCTTTTAAGTTAGGGTTCCTAAACTTTTACACATTGTTCACTTGTAAAGAAAACAATGAAAATGAAGAAAAAAATGAAATGTTTAATATTTCCATTTTCCTGTTCGTAATGGGGCAAGACGCGTCGTTGAATTCCGCCACTAACACGCAATGTCTCAAGCATTAGGCGGAAAGTGAGGATGGAAGTGTCTTTATGAATAAAAAATTGTCTTAACACTAGGTTTCCTTTGTCCACCATGCCATGTGCCAAATTCCCCCAATATTTCTTAATTTTTTGTTTTATTTCAGACCAGTATTAAAGAGATGAAGGAGTACAAGAATAAGAAGGTTTTATTAGAATTTAAGATGAATTTAAACTTTACAATAATATTTCAAAAAGTTCATTTTTTACATATTTTATATTATTAATTAATGTAGTTGGCATTTCCAATAATTAATGACCCTATTTTTTGGATAGGGCTAATAAATATGATTTGATATCATTTAATTATCTTAAAATATGTACTACATACTATATGATATGGAACGATATTAAAATATAGTATCGAAAGTTGTAGAGCCTTTAAGTTTCTGTTCAAAAATCAGGGTATTTTATTGTTTAACAAAAAAAAATACTAGAAAAAAATCAATAAACAAGGATGACGTAATATTTTCAATTTTATTAATACTTTGATTATACTTATATATAATTATTTTAACATAAAAGCTTATTTTTCGTTAAAATAATTATAAACGTTCTTTTATTATATTGACTGACGCATCTGCACTCATAGCTGATGTAAGTTATTGTTTACAGTACGTTCAACGAGTTGAGGCCGTCTCTTAAGTTTTAAGATTGAATGTTAGGATTTTAAAATATTTTCTTCCCGAGTTAATAATGCACTGGCACGACTCGTCGACCGTTTTGTACAAATGTATTAAATTAATACAAATCCGTGCATTTATACCTCTTTAGCGTCAATTAAATGGTAATTGACATCTCGGAGTATGACATTAAACTGTGAATGTCTTGATTATATTTTCATAGATCTAAGTTTTAAATGAGACGTGTTAGTTTTGCAATTGTGATAATTAGTTGAAAGTGTTTATTTAATTATTGTGATAATATTGATTATGTTTAATATGATGGAAATAAATATTTGAAATCGTATACTTCTCGTCTTTCATTTGAAAATTACATTGTTATTTATAATTTTTATCGTTGCCGTTTTTGATCTACTCTTTGATTTCAAAAGGGTCTTAATCGAGAGTGTTCTTAGCCATGATTATATAAAATATGTTGTAGTTTGAAAGTCGTCTCTTCTTAAGTTAACGAAAGCTACTTCCACTGCTCTGATCGATTCCATACATCGTTTCTTATCAAACCATCTCTGGAGTATGACTAATATTTCAAAACTAAAATCAGTGAAATCGGCCCAGCTGTTCTCGATTTTATTGAAGTCTATATATAATAGAAGTGTAAGTTAATATCTTAATAGGTCAAATCGTTACTAAGTAGCAAAAAAGATGAAAAAAAGAAACAACTAATAAGGCCTTGACATGCACTATGACGTAAAAAACAAGCTGTTTGAAACGAATGATTTAAAAATAGTTTATTATCTTGGAAGAGGGTTTAATAATTAAATATTTATTATTTATTAATTTAATAATTAGGCAGAGGGAAATTAGTGCTAAGACACTCCGTGCCCCACTTTCTGGCGAATTCTGGAGGCATTGCGTGTTGAGTGGTGGAACTCAACGCCGCGTTTTGCCTCGACATCAGAGCGTAGAAATAAAAATATGAATTTAGTGGAGTCGAACCCACAACCGGTCCCATGTACGCCACGACTGGTCTTTGGCCTGACATTATATATTTCTAAGGAAATATCAAAATAGTAATTTAAAAAAACGTTAAAGACTTTGGTAACATTTAATATGTCGCTTCCCTCACCCTTTATTCGCCACTTGTTTTTACACGGCCGTGTAATTAATGGAAATAAATTATGCATTACTTAATGGGATTAATCCAGTATAGAGTAGAGTGGCAAGTTGATAGATTCATAGTTACTTTATTTTATTACTTTTATAAAAGTTCATATTTTTTCATATTTTGTACAGAATAATAGCATTTTGAAGTTTTTAATAAATGCTTGTTTCAAATTACTTACGACGAAAAATTAGCTTTTTCGTTAAATAAGATTCCTGATTATGTTTTTTTTATTTTATTCCGCTTTACGCAGTATCCATAGCAGGGTAGCCAGAGGGAACCTAGTGTTAAAACACTCTTCTTCACTTTTCGCCGAATTTCTGGGCATTGCTTTTGTTTAGCAGCGGAAGCGGAAACCAAAGCCGCGCTTTGGTCTTAGTACCAGAGTTTATATAGTCTAAACAATTATTTTTAAATAGTTTTAACAATTATTCATTTTAGAATAATAATAAATAAATAAATAAATCAAAAACTCTGACATTTAACACTCTACTCTAGGTACTCTTGAGGCACAACCACAATAAAACCTATTTAAAATTAATCCGATAAAGAAATGTAACGTCGCGTCGTAAATATAATACAATTTTAACGAGGGTAACATTTCTTTTGGCCATATTTATAGGGTGTCGGAAACGTATTTTAATCTATGAGATAGAATGTTTGATAAGTTTATGTCTAATTTTAATGAGATTCATATCCTTTGTAGGTTCCGATGTGGAACGGGTTAATTTATTACGTGGACCTTTGATGTACTCTGTGATCATTAGCATGTTTTAAACATACGTTCTGTGTAAGGGTTTGCATCTCCTAATTATGTAGGTAAGTATTTTTTTTATATTTTAATTTTTTTTAGATTCCCGCTGTATTACTTATATAGCAGAGTAAGTAGAGCCTAGTGTTAAAAATTTAAAACTACACGTTCTACTACTATATTATTTTTATTATATTATATTATTTTTTCTTCAAATTTTATCCACTATATTTAAATGAATAGTGAAAATATATTTCTATTCTCTCTTTTCATCTATATACCCTGCTATGTGCGTGAAATCTATATAATTTTATCAAAAACTATTTTTTTACTGATACAATACAACGCTTGAAATATATTTTTTAGTTACCACAAAGTCACAGGTGGACTTTGCCAAAGTTCGAGTTATAAAAATTATAATGAACTAAGTTCGCCCATTTCGTTGTTCGCGGTTGGAGCATGGAATCATTGAAATCGGGTATATTTTTGTAGTATTATTCCTTTAAAATACCTTATATGTACATTTATTTTTTATTATAAATTCAAGTTTGATAAACATTAAAAATAAAAAAAAATCTACCACGCTTACATACAGGATAGACAGAGGGAACCTAATGTTACGACACTCCGTTGCCGACTTCCGACAATTTTTTAGAGGCATGTTGAGTGGCGGAACTTAACGTTGAGCTTTTGCCTTGGGGCCAGAGCGAACCCAAAACTCTTGTGCCCCTTCGCCACGGCGGTTCCTGTTCAAACTCTAATTTGTTTAATATAAATCTATAATTAATTCAACATAAAATGAACCATACAATACACATTTAATAGCAATAGTATTCATAATTTAAATGTTTTTCATTAAAACATAATATAATTTCCGTAGTTAACGAGATTCGCTTCGTGCCAAAATTAGTTATACGTACAAAGCTCCCCAGTGGTGAGAACCAAAACTATTCGGGAACTTAAATATTCCAATTCAACACGTGTTAGCTTATTATAGAATGATTGTTATTTAAATTAAGCAGCTTAGAATCAAAATTGATTGAACAAAGGTTTTTTCATGTAAAAAAGGATATTATGTTTTATGATCTCGATATCGTTACAAATAAACTTTGTAGAAAATGTATTTAGTCGGTCAGTGTCGGAACTCAACGCCGCGTTTAACCGAGAACGAGGAAATGAAAATATTAAATAATTCAATTCCCCGAGTGGGAATACAACACGCAACCGTCGTTCGTACTATCAGACGCTGTTCCACTGCGCTACGAAAGCATCGGGGATTCGGATTCGGATTGGGAGATTCATTTCAGACATAAATAGGATTAAATATTTTTCAGCATGTTTATGGCATTCTATTAAAGTAGTTGAGTTTAGCATTTGCATTTAATTTCATCATATATTACGTAACTGCAATACAAAGTGCCATATTAATATAGATAGTAGGTAGAAATGCTGTAAATAAATTGGTACAACCATCAAAAGAGTATTATTAACCAATATGTCAGCTTTATAGACCATTAGACAGGCTCCGAAGCTTTCAACTTTAAAAGCTTATTTAACGTTGGTAATAAAATCAAACAAGTAGATATAATAGACTTTTTCGCGTGATTTTCTCTTGAAACATCATATGGATGGCATAAGTTTATTCTTCTTTTAGCTGCAGGTTTAGCTTCTTTTAGCGAAGAAAAGAAAATATTTGTAAATATTGATTGGGAGATTAATTTCAGACATAAATAGGATTAAATATTTTTCAGCATGTTTATGGCATTCTATTAAAGTAGTTGAGTTTAGCATTTGCATTTAATTTCATCATATATTACGTAACTGCAATACAAAGTGCCATATTAATATAGATAGTAGGTAGAAATGCTGTAAATAAATTGGTACAACCATCAAAAGAGTATTATTAACCAATATGTCAGCTTTATAGACCATTAGACAGGCTCCGAAGCTTTCAACTTTAAAAGCTTATTTAACGTTGGTAATAAAATCAAACAAGTAGATATAATAGACTTTTTCGCGTGATTTTCTCTTGAAACATCATATGGATGGCATAAGTTTATTCTTCTTTTAGCTGCAGGTTTAGCTTCTTTTAGCGAAGAAAAGAAAATATTTGTAAATATTGATTGGGAGATTCATTTCAGACATAAATAGGATTAAATATTTTTCAGCATGTTTATGGCATTCTATTAAAGTAGTTGAGTTTAGCATTTGCATTTAATTTCATCATATATTACGTAACTGCAATACAAAGTGCCATATTAATATAGATAGTAGGTAGAAATGCTGTAAATAAATTGGTACAACCATCAAAAGAGTATTATTAACCAATATGTCAGCTTTATAGACCATTAGACAGGCTCCGAAGCTTTCAACTTTAAAAGCTTATTTAACGTTGGTAATAAAATCAAACAAGTAGATATAATAGACTTTTTCGCGTGATTTTCTTTTGAAACATCATATGGATGGCATATGTTTATTCTTCATTTAGCTTCAGGTTTAGCTTCTTTTAGCGAAGAAATGAAAATATTTGTAAATATTGAATATTTCATACCTCCAAGTGAAAATCGAACATACAACCGTCGTAATTACAGTCACATGCTTGTGCCTCTGCGCTACGACGGCTTTATAGCTTATTTGGATGAAAAATATAGAAAATTTTCATTATTTTGCTTACGTTCAATGAAGCGGGTAATGTGTCAAAATATCAAACTAAGCACAACCTGCAAACTTAACTTTACCAGCATTTAAAAGTTGCAGTTTCTGTTGACGTACAACCCTGAAATTGGTACGTAACCCTCGATGAGCGAGTCCGAATCGCACATGCCAGCTTTTTTATTAAAATGTATAGTGAGAGACATAACAGTCTAAAATAGTAATATGTAATATCTAGTAGATATCTGACGTCGACATCGTATCTTAAAGTATAAATATTTATAAAAAAGAAAACAAATGTTTAGAAATGATATTCGAAACAAAACGCTCGCAGGCTGAAACAACAGTTGTTGTTGTTTTATGCACCACCCACCAATCGTTTATATCAAGCCGTTCACTTTTGTTTCTTTCATAAAATTAATATCTATATATTTTGTTAAAATTAAAATTACATTCATTGATAAAATTGAGAACCACAATTGAAATAATAATTTTGAATAAATGATGGATGAATCATGAAGAAAGAAAGATTTACTTCAATGATCAATAAGGATTCCCTTTAATGATGCTATAATGAACTTATAATTAAAATAACTTTGAAATAAGATTTTTCTAAAGTTTTATCTTATCAGATATCTTCAAAATCTCATAGCTAAAGTTCTAACGTCACTTTTAAAGGGTATGTTTTCCAGAATTTCCATTCACATATAATTTTACGGAAAATAAAGTACAAACAAAAAAATTCGTATATCAACAGAACCAGCCAATTAGTAAGGTTTTTATGAGCATATGTATATTTGCGAGCACAATACGAGCAACGCTAATACTTTGTGAACGGTAAAAGCCAAATAAGGGATCCCTTTTTTAAACAAAAAAAATCTGAAGGACATTTTAATAAATCCTAATCGGATCGAAAACCTCTTACTCGGTGACTTCTCAATTTCGCTCTGATGCGACGTGATAAATGTACTGAAAAACCGTATCGATTTTTTTCCGCCTGTACATGTGATTGACCTTCTTTTTATGGTTTGCTTATTCAAATACCTTTTTTGCTTTTTAATAAATGAAGCGTAGGTATAATTTGAACTAAGATGAAAGTTTATATTTTGTACTAATGTCAGTTTGTTTTATCTTACTTATATTAAAGACTGGTAAGTGATAAGTCCGTCACTACGCAAAACAAAATTTCCAGAAAAAATATTGTTATTTGGCAAAACTGTATAAATTTCAGCAAAATGAACACTGACATGTTGGAAATTCTCAAAATAATTGCAAGGAAGCATACCTGAGCCCCGGATATTATATTAGACGAACTCATTTACAAGCACAGTAATGTTTATTATAAACGAAGCCATTAATCTATCTCCCCCACCAAATGAATTGTGCCACTTAATAAAGATCTTCGTCACCCGGGGACGCCGGGGGACGGCTCTTTACTAATAAATAATTAATACCTCAAGTGTTTGGTTATTCCTTTGCGGAATTGATTTTTTTTAAATAAATACTTTCAATTTTAATGGAAGTATTTTTGGGAAGCGAAAATCTGGGCATATAAATAAAAATCAGCTTTATGCTGAATCTGGGCGCTGTATCCGCGAGAGGGAGCCTAGTGTTAAGACCGTTCCCCACTTTCTGGCGAATTTTTCGAGGCATTGCGTGTTGAGTGACGAAACTCAAAGCTGGGTTTTTGCCTTGGTGCCAGAGCGAAGAAGTGAAAATATTAAGTGTCGAAGTGTCTTAACGATAGTTATAACTAGGTTCCTAGGTCAGCTCTGCCTATCGCCCTAATTGCGGGATGCATACAGCATGAAGCTATAAATATACATACGAGTACATTTATATTAACATTTGTCAAAAAATGCTTATAGCAGAACCAAATTCTTTATCTCATTCATACAATAATAAATACTACTATATTTAAAAAAATATAACAACAGAATAAATATTTTATTTCATATAAATAAATTTAGTATATGAAAAGACCTTTACATAATAAAGTAACCATACAACGGATATAAATCCTCGTTCAAAGTAAAAGTTACGTCGAACGTCACGCCGCTTAAAGTATTCAAGCCTACATTTTATAAAATAGAACCCCACTGTAATATCCATTACTTCAGTCAAATTAAGCCTTATTTTGCGTGACATCGTTTGCCTTTCTTATTTAAGAATTAAGGAGAGAATTCTGCCCTCTAATTATGTGGCTCGACAAATTGCATATTTCTCTTCCAAGATACGAATAACGGTCAAATATATTTTATTTAGCGTTTGATCTAAAGGGGTCACTTAATATTCGACCTAGTAATTTGGATGATATTTGTTAATTTATCTTTTTGATGAACCTGTGAGGGATATTTCTACTATACGTATAGAGACACAAAATAAATATAATGATAAAGCTGTTATAAATTATAGTAATAATGGAATACTATTTATAAAAAAAATGTTTTTTAAACTATTTATATTTTTTTAATAAATTGTTTATTATGCACAAAGTTAATACGATGAAGAAATCATACAATTTAAATCAATAATAAAAACCAAGACCACCTACCGCTCAATTATACGCAAATAGACCGGCAGTCGCCAACTCGCCACACGCGGACCTGTCATCGTATTTAAAATATTAAAACAAAACAAACAAACCGCAATAAATATTATCTGTTGTTTGTGTACCACAGAGTACACAGAGCACAGACAAACGTCAGTCAGTTATTTATGGCGGGATTACTCTGCGCGGTGGCCAATATGGCACCCAACGCTAAGCCGATGATTTAAATACACATCCTATCGATTTAAAACGTGAAAAGTAATTAATCATATTACAGCCTCCTTTAGAAACACGCAAAGTGCCTTCAGCGATGAAAGAAAACGGTAATAGAAGTTTTAAAAAGGTAAAATGGGAGCTTAAAGCTGGTTTCATGAAAAATAATGAAACATTTTTCACAAAATGTATTTATGGAAAAGCGTTTATTAGAAAGATAAATGAGCACTGAGGAATTAATCGAGCATGAAAATAGCTAGATGATCTATTTTATACTTTTAGTGGTAAAATAACGGTAAAAATAACTGCTACTCTTTCTATATAGTACTGTTTCAAAGAAGAAATTGCGAAATGACTACTTAATTCAATATGTCTTTCAGTAACATCAATATCATATCTCCACAACATTACCATATTTAAGCGTCAAACAGCGGCGAGACAAATTGATACTCATATAAAAATTTGTAATTTTCCAGTTCCTCGAGCTCTTGCAAACACTACTTATTTCTTTGATCTATTTCACTTTGAAATGTCCCGCTGTTAATTAACTCTTTATTAAGTGAAACTTTTATCCATCGACTAAAGTAATTAAATCAGCTTTGGTTAAATATTTTGTTGTTCAATATCTATTATATCTTTTTGCCTAAACTAAGAACTGATTTATTATAACTGAAGAGTTTTAATGTATTCTTTATGTAAATGTTTATGTATGTACATATACGCTAGTAGTTCTATTAATAAGTATAGTACTTAAAAGGATAAGCTAAGAAAACTCTGTGACAAGAATAAGTAGTACTTATAGAGTTGTCAGCCAGTAATTAGAACTTTAAGCTAAACATGTAAATATAAAATGCCTATAGCTTTTTTTTGGAAAGTTTGATTACGATTGGAACGTATGGTCACGTTTTCAAGGTAGCAATGTTGTTAACTTGAACCTCAAGGCATTTTTAATAAATTCGCCCTGAATTTACACAGACTATTATATGCCAGTTGAGTTCTGCCACTCAACACTTCATCTTTATTTTGTTTTAATTTGTGTGTATTAATAAAATAATAACAGTTTAATAAAAAGTATGGCATATAATAAAATAATTAATCAATCAATCAATCAGCTTTACGCTGTATCCCGCACACAGCAGAGTAGGCAGAGGGAACCTAGTGTTAAGACATTCCGTTCCCCATTTACTGCCGATTATTTTAAAAATTAAACTTAAAAGTCATTTGTCTTCTACATTAATACAATTCTATCCTAGACTTACATTACCTCGAAAGATATACGAGTATATCTCGTATATCTTTCGATATTATCTTTCTTTTATCTTTTATCGTATTTCAACCTGAGAACACTTGATATGCAAATATAACGTTTCGATCTGGAACAGTAATTTCTATTATGGCCGCGGTTCAGGCTATCCAAGCGGACCCCATTCAAAGTTTGTGATGAGCCAGCCAGGATATAGGGCATAGACAGGTAGAGTCAAATTGCTTTGTGCTATAGATCATTAACTGTGTTATTAACTCATTTAACTACGAGTATATGTAAAGTACGTTTTAAAGTGGAATTTCTTAGTTATATTTTCTTTCAGCGTAGGTGTTGAGTTCCGCCACTCAACACACAACGGAGTGTCTTAACATTAGATTCCCACTGCGTACCCTGCTGGTACGGAATACAGCGTGAAGCTGATTTTATTAGTTTTACTAATATAGTTACCGTAGGTACCTATCGTAGGTCTATAAATATGTCTCAAATATTAGTTCAATATCAAACCTTTATACTCTTTGTAATCTGTCTACGTCCAGGCATACTGTCATTTAGCTTACATCTTGGAATATTGAGTACACAAGCCTATAAGGCTTAAGAGATCAATGGGTCTCGTGGACCTTGCCTAACCAAGCCTGACCACACTGACATGCCCACTATTTTATATCTATTTAATGGAAATTTTACAGATTTGTTTGTAAGATGAAATGGAAAGATCGTTTTATATAATTGTAGAAAATATGTTAGAAAAAAATTCAGTTAACTTTAGTGTTGGCTGAAAGTTTTTAAAGTTTAAGAAAATTATCTGTATTAAAATCCAGTCTCTTTCATTTCAAAATCGATTTATTGGATATGAAAATGGGGAACGGAGTGTCTTAACACTAGGTTCCCTCTGCTATAGGCGGAATACAGCGTGAAGCTGTTTTTTTTATTAATAACAAATAAACTTCCATAGGAACCATAATAACACAAAAGTTGATGGAGAAAAGTTTTTTACAATGGAGTTGTCGTATTCTCTGATTACGATCTCTTCCTATTAATATATATCCTTTCTGTACCTTAAAAGACCGGAAATAACCAACAGCTATGGTTATAATTTTTATGTTCTTTTTCTAATATATATATATTTTGAAATTTCTGTACGTAGTACCTTATTTCATATAAAATTGTTCAATTTCCCATTTGATTAATATTACCTTATATTACTTATTTACCTACTATATTAATTATTGTTTACCATTTTCTCACAATTTATAAAACCGTCGCGAAGTAGAAGAAATAAAACAACGCGAAGTTTTTAAAAAAACTTCGCGTCCTGCTCGCCTCTCTCTCCCACCAATTATTACTACGCGGTAATAATAAAAAGATTTTTTTGACACAGCTATAAAAATAACATATCTAGAATTAATACATGTAATGGAAAAACAAGTCCATCGAATTCAATTGTATGGTAATCGAACCCACAGCCACTGCGCAGTGAGTCACGCCCCATCTGACTATGATAATTTATAGAAGATATCTCCAGGCCTCACCCCGGGATAGGTCATTGATATTCAAACATGACGTCTCAATTGAGAATACGTAATACGTTCTAAGTCGGCCGATTTAAACCACTCAAGCATATGGCTCTGCAGATCAACGGATTCGCTTTGCGGTGAATTAACGGATGGGACGATTTTATAGATTAAATTATTTGAGATCAGATTGGGGGCAACGGATTATGATATGTTGAAATTTATATGATTTTGCACTTAGTTTTGTTTATTACGATTTGTTTTTGTAGCGTCACGCGGTATCTCGCATACATCGAGGTAGGGGCAGACGGAACCAAGTGCTTGGTTGGTTTCCCATTTTCCAGGTGATTTTTGCAGGTTTTATATTTTGTGTGGCAGAACTTTACCTCGTTTCTTCGCTCTGGTGCCGAGGTAAACCGCGGCGTTGAGTTCTGCCATCACCACCATCGTTTCATTGTAACCCACTGTACCTCCGGTCAAAGGCACTTCGAGTACTTAGAATGTTCGAGAATGTGTCATACACAACTTAAATTTTTTCCTTGCAACCACGCCAGCGAAGCCGCGGTTTGAAGCTATCTTATAATTAAATCATCATATGTTTGATACACCTGCCTTGCAATCTTCCAAAGTAAGCGCGGTATAATAATTAACAGAGCAATATGTATCCATTGAGTCAATTTATGTCACAACACTTAGATAATGGGATTACCCGATAACGATGTTAGGAAGACGTGGCGAGAATAACGAATAATAGGAAGTTTTATTAACACAAAATTATTTGTTTATCTATATATTTGTTGTTTGTTACCTGTAAAAACTTATATAGATACTTGTGTATGTTGAAAACACAAAAAAAACCGTTTCAATTAAATTCTGCCATTTTCACTCTTATAGTTAGTTTAGTATTTCTTTACTGTAACAAACTATAGTAAGTCAGTCTCATGTAGAGTTTTATAAAATCTGAACCGATTAGAAAAGGATCTTTTACTACGATTCTTTTTTCTCTTTGTAGGGTTATGTCTCGCAAATAAAAGCTAAAATAAAAATATATATATATTTTGTAAGCCATATTGTTGTCAGGTTAACATTAAAAGAAAAAAAGGCAGGAATAGGATAGAATAGGTTACTTAATAAAAAGAAAACTTCACATATCGCCTCACATAAATTTATTTTTCATATACATTATGTATAATTTGCGAATCCACCGTGTCCCGGGACGCGGCGCGGGATATTTATTTATAAAATAATTATTCTACATCTAAATACACACCGTCCCGCCAAAACATCCGCCATTTTCTATAGCTTAAAAATAAATTTAAGCCAACACTGTGCCCACTTCGCAATTAAAAATATACAAATGGCGTCTACTGGATTGAGGATAGCAACACTGAATATTCGAAATAAACTTGACTACCATTAATATACAATACATTGCTTTAAAAATAACAATATATTATATTTCATTGGGTACTTTACATTATTTATGGGGAACAAAAATTATTGGGGAAAAATCATAGTAAAAAATTTATTTTATTTAACATTTGATTTAGTGATTATATTTAACATATTATAAAAATACACTTTTACTTTTACATCTACGATTGCATTCGACAGTGAACATTATTGTATATTTGAATTAAAAAATTTTTGTTCCCCATTTTTTATAATCTGTGCCATACATAAGTATTTGCTATAAAAATAAAACGTATACAGATTATAATTACATCTTAAAATATAATAATCATCGAATAAATATGATAAAATGCTGGTTCCCATTACCTAAACATTGGTTCTCAGTTCATTTGTTGCTTAACTCGATAGTAGTGTTAGTACATTATTTTTTAAAGACGATTGACTTTAATAGTGAACATAGTACTTATTTTTAAGTTCACACTGCATCCCAAATATAGCAGTAGGCAGGGGGAACCTGGGAACTTATTGTTAAGACACTCCGTTCTTTGAATATACCACTTTATAATATTTATCCGAAGACAGCATCAGCAAGGATACATTACAAATTAATTAAGAACACAAGGAAATCATTAAATCAGTCTTATAAATATAAATCAACGTACGGAATTCAATCATCACTGAGGGTAACACATTTGTACTAAATAATGGAATTACTTTCGAACAGCACCTTTTTATGGCAAGTCAATTTACTATCAATACTACCATCAATATTTATGAGAAATAATTATTACTTATTGTTAAAATGCAATTTTTGTAATAAAAATATTTAAATTTCTTTGAAATTTATGGATTTTCATAGTTATGTGGGAACCATTGATGGTATGATTGACAGTTTACAATTGCACTGTTGATAAATATTAATAATTAGTAGTGAAAACAAGTCATAATTGAATATGTATTAAGTAAAACAATTATGGAGATCGATCAATAATCTGTGCGTAAGGATTTTGCAAAATTTACAGAACTAAGACTGTTAAAAAAAAATGTTTATTTGAATAAAGTTTTGAGGTCTTTTTTAATGTAAAATGTAAAAGACTTTTATGAAAATTAATAAAACTATTGAAATAAACAAGTTACTTTAAATTTTATTAATCTGATTCAATAGTTACATTTTTGCTATAAAAAGAGAATTTTGCTAATTCTTTTGGAATCGTCTATCATTTTCATGAACAACTTCGCTACTGCCAAACAATTCTAACGAATTTGTTTTACTTAACTTCTTCGTTGAGAACATAAAGAAAAACATAGAAGACTAAAAAAGCGCAATAAGATCAAAGTATCGATAAACACAGCTCCCGTTCCACTAGCGTGTAAGCAACCTGGCTACGTATGCGATTCATCAACGAGTATTAAATTTTCACTATAATTTCAATTTAACAATATTTTCATTAAAATCTAAGTATGTTTTTTGTATTATTGATATATCTTATGAAATTTTAAGTTTTTATAGCTACGTGAACGATTGGCAGTTGATGTCGACCATGTTAACCGACCAGGTAGAGACCAGGGATGTTACGGATGTAGTGTTTCGAATTTTGTGACGGATATGGATATAGTATGTACCTATATCGGTTACGGTTACAGGTGCAAAATTATTTTATATATAACATACAAGTTAAGAATATAATATACAAATTTTGTAATGCAATTATTTGGGCCATTAATTAATCAATTCCTTTTTTTATATAAACTATTATCTCAAGTGATTTTATTTTTATATAATCTGTTATTGACAACAGATTATTTTGCGCATTTTCAATTAATTTAATCAAAAATCTGTCATAAAAAATTGTATTTACTTTATATCTGATAAATTTTTCTAATTGTATATCTGATTGTCACAGTTACACTTACGGAGCTCCGTAACATCCCAGGTAAAGATATCCGCATGCCGGAGAATACGAACGAATGGATGAACAATGTAACATGACACCCTAATACATCATAGTCAAAATATCGTCGTAATAATCGATACGATTGTAAGTCGATACATCGTTTCATTAGAGCCTAGATGAATTTAATAGGAGATTCATCATGTAAAGAACGCATATATCTAAGTTAAAAGCTCAACTTTAACTTACACGTAGGTCGATACAAGGTATAGTTTGTATAAAACGAGTGGAAAACCTAATAACCTTAAAGATACTAGGCAAAAGGGGGTTACTGTAAAATATATAACGTACTACACTTAACGATAGCTTACAGTAGTGTGATGAGATACGACACGAAGGAGATAAGAGGAAACATAAAATTATATGTGAAAAAGCGAAGTTAGAATGATTGCGTTAAACGGGCGTTCGCATTAATACATAATGAAAAAAGAGATGAGAATGATTATAAAAATAATTAAAATTCGCATTAAAACGTGAACGTACCTTTAATCTGTGCTTCTTAGATACGTCAAAGCCTTCTAGCCAATTAGCTGCCGCAAGTAAAAGGCGCAGGTTAAATAGGCTACGTTCAATTTTCTAAACGAAATTCCATTATTCTTATAAACACAAAGTGTCAGAAAAACAAATATGAGTTGTTGTATAGGAAATAAGGTGTGAAACGTCCAAACCAGTTAACTACGTTAGATATTAAATCGATTTTATAATCGATGAAACCATTCGAATAACATTACAATTCGACAATCGAATCATTTCCTTACATTTCATTAAAACATTACAACACACCGACAAAACATTTTTTTTCTACCTAACAATAGATATGTCATCGAATCACTGTTTCACTAGGAGCGGCAGTGATTTAAAAATACCTACTTCTATTAACTAAATAAAAAATGAAGTAATAGGCGAAATCATATTTTTAAAAAGAAAAATAGATTTATTAGCTGCTTTTAAGATAAAAGGTAAGAAAAATCACGTTTTTTACTAAGTAAAAGAAAATATACATATATAATTATTAATATTATTTAGGGACAAATAAATGAAAGTGGCGACAAAATTAAAGCTACAAATATAATATATACACAAAATTACAATCTACACACTCGACAGAAGTTCACACGACACAGCCGATTCGTCTAACAGTTTTTTATTATTTTTGTATTGCGTTAATGAAACATGTTTACCACAATATATACTACTTAAAGTATTTAACACCCGATATGAAAAATAAACTTCTAATTACAGCTGCAATAACTATTTATACATTTTACAATATAATATGTTTAAGATATTTTTATACGTGATTGGAATCATTATATAATATGCACGTCGCATAATCCTAAGCACTGTTTCAATCAATTTCTAAATTTCGCTAAAACATGGCGTAAATTTCAATTTTTAATTATAGCATTATTTAAACGTCATTTTGACAATGACATTTACATGCTCTATGACATATTGTCTTTTCAGCCAGTGCGTTAATTATCTATGGTTTTTGGGTTATCTGTCACCCTTTTCACAATCATGTAATGGTCGCATTCGTAAATATACATCATAAGTAACTTTTTCGTAGGCACTCATACATTTAGCCTCTTTGCAAGTAAAACTTGATTATATCAGTCAGTTTCTAACACTGCTTAGAATGGATGTAGAGCCTTGCTTCGTTCACTATAAAGATTACGTATCTTCAATAAAGTTTTACTTTTAGAAATATTGTATCGCGTGTCGATATATAAAACAAGTCCTAAAATAAATATTTATAGATTATATTTAAATATTTTTCCATATTAAGTGTATAAAGTAAGTACCAAAATGGTAATTGAAAGCTCATTATTTTAATATCTCAACGTCTGGTGCGAACGTAGTAGCCATTAAAGCGGCTTTCGAGTATAATCTTTAAAATGGAAAATTTCAGGTAGCATAGATCCTGAGTCATTCATTCATTACTTCAATAATTGAGCCGCTACTCTCTAAGCTGCCGTTTTGAAAGTATAATTCATTTATTATTAAAAAAAACTTTCATAGTTACCTGCAACTAAAATATACTGAAAGAGCTGCTTTAAATGTGAATAAAATAACAAAAACACAAAAATTAAATAGGGAAAAAGATATAACAACACGCGGTTCAACAGTAAAATAGTAATAGATAGATAGACTATAAGGCGTATGTGCAAGGCAAGGCTCTAGTTTAGACGAGCATGTCTCATCGTCAGTTGGCGTAGTGGTCGAACGAGCCGAGGTATTCCAACGCGGCGCGATAGCAGAATTCGTACTGGTCCTAGAAAGAAAACAGTTGTATTAGTAAAATTACATACTTATGTTTCTCGAGGGTGATCTTTTACACGATAGTTGTGGGTTGGATCTTCCTGAGGTGCCAGACAAAGCAAGGCGTTACTTCATGTCATTCCACACTCAATGTCTCGAAAGTTGAGCGATGCGTACACAGAGTGTCTTATCACTAGGTTCCCTCTGTGTGATGCTATATCCCGCATACACGCATATTGTATGCGGGATGCAACAGGGGCTTGTAATAAGTATATGTTTAATAGTTTTATATGTTACATATACTGGTGTTTTCGTATGGTCACCACCACTCGGTAGGTACATGGTATTTCTAGTAACAGTAAAGTGGAAAATATTATAATCTCTGTAAGAAGCATTGTACCTGAACGGGAAAAATAAAATAATTTATTTCCTCGAATGGGAATCGAACCCACAATCTGTCGCGTTTACAGTTGTGATATAAATATGTATATGTATGCATACTTATATACTATTCTCAAACATGAAAAGGCTGCCTCAGAGAGAATGCTTTTTGGCGTTAAGTTGCCATTTTTGTAATTTTGTTCAAAAACTAATACATAAAATCAAGTAATAAGTAAAATCGTCATAAAATAAATCCACTTTCATTAAAACTTAGAAAGCACAACTTTTCATAGTATTTTTTTAATTAAATGAAGGCCACGCTCAAAAGAAAGTAGGTAGCTTCACCTTTTTATTTCATTTAATAACAGTACTGTTTTTACACCTTCAAAGAAACTACGAGCTTGACGCCTATTTTATAATTTCATAACATTTAAATAGTAAACTCGGCATTCATTTTTATATTCTAGTTCTTAATTAAGTTAATGTATAAACTATAATTATGTATAAAGTCTTTCAAGTACCTAGGACCCTAAGTATTGTCTGAGGTGTATATTTTAAAAATGTTTAAAAGGCCAATATCATAGAATATAAATGAAAAATATAAAAAAAATCCCTAATGTTAAAAAAACTACTAAAAAAAATTATATGAAATATTTATATACTGGAATGGATCTGATTTTCTTCAAAAGAACTTTCTATAGTCAATTTTCAAACAAAAAAACTAGATCAAAATCGGTTCATCCGTTTGGGAGGTACGATGCCACCGACAGACATACCTACAGGTATATGCATACACAGATACGTCAAACTTATATCACCCCTGTTTGCATAGGAGGTTAAAAACAAAACGTGGTCCACAATAAATATTAAATGGAAATATATAAACGTTAATTTAATCGATCATTCTCTATCATTGATAGAATCTACCAATTTATAAGATAGGTACAAACATACAAACAAAAGCCTTTATACACCGTAAGCCAATTCCATTAAAAATAATTACTTAGTCGATACGCAAAATTTACAACCTAAGTGGGCGCGGAAAATTCCCCGCGGAAAGTGTATTCAGACCTTCACAAGTTAATTTAGATTTAGCTACCAATTTTCGCGCTTCATTTATTGATTGAAAATTGATCAGCACGCTTAAACTTTTAAATAAATTATGCGCATATAATAAATATGACCGTATATATTTATAATTAATATAATATAATATTAAATGTTTAATAAAAAAAACTAAGCTTAGCTATATTAATTCAAACCGTTCCGTTTGGGCATCATAAAATTCTATCATGATCATAATAAATGAGCTTGATTAAAAAAGGTATCTCTAAAAAAGTGCCGGCTAAACATAGAATATTCATAAAAAAAAAGTTTAGTTGCAAACAACCGACGGAAAATAGGCGAAAATTAAAATTAATGCACTCTAAGTCGTGCCTCGTCGCTAAGCGCATTGAATTTAATTAAAAAGCGCGGTCATTTCAGGGAGGCACTCAAAAATGTAGAAATAGAATGTGCGATTTTTTTTTCATTTTATTATTTTTTGTTAGGAGCTCGTTTTTACCGGTATATTTTTGGTGAGGGCACTCAGCACGTGGATGTTAGGGGTTTATTTCAAGAATAAGGACGTCACAGAATTCATTGTTGTCATGATTCTAAATGACCTGCTTTGCGCTATTATAATTTTAAACTGAATAATTTTCTTTTTATTTGGCTCTGACGCGGATCAAATGTCATAAGTGTTAAAATTATTTATATAAAGTTTAAAATACACTTATGCATACATAGACACGTGTATTTGTCTGTGTCATCGTAGGTATCTTATAAATAAATTAATTAAGTGATTTTTTACGGAAACCTCATGTATCGAGTATGTTGATATACTTATATTTGTCCTTTTTAAGACGTTTACCCCCAATATGAGCTAGTAACAGGGTTGTGCGTAATGTTACATTTTTTATACAGTAGTAGAGCAATTGGTAACAATGTAATTGTGAAACTTCTATAGTCTGATAATAGTGAAAATATACCAAAAATAGTTTATCTAATATTAATAACGAAGGAAAATGTTATATTCAAAAAGAAAACAATCAATGATGTCTAATAACAGACTATTTGCAGAAATCTTATTCGATATCGACTTTATGTAGTTATTAAATTTTTATATTTAGAACATTTGAGAATCAAATATTCGTATTGACAAAAAACTTATAATATCATTAAAATTATTCTGATATAAAAAGAAGTTTTAGTTTTACGTAGGTATTTAAATAAAAATATTTTTGTTCGAACTAAAAATCTAATCTATAAATATCTATTAGAAAAGAATAGCCACGAATAGATATTTAAGCATCATCACAAGTTTTGAATTATATTAACTAATGGAATATACAGTGTATGTTCATTCGTATAAAACACGCAAATACATCTTCCGTTTTATAAAACGAATACGAAGAAGTATCTATAAATCTTACGCTATTAGTGGAAATACGTCTCGATGTGGACCTGGCCTCTGGTAGTCTGACCAAAACTCTTTATTAATATAAAACACAAAGCTAAGTTTCAAACCCGCACTGACCTCGGTTTGTACCATGGCGGGGCGCTGCGTGCGCAGCGTGCGCACGGTCTGGAACACGTCCACGACGCCCTCGTACTGCATGCGCTCCAGCACCGTCGACAGTGTGATGAACACGCCCGTGCGGCCCACCCCCGCACTATAGCACGGAAACATATTGTTAATGTAGGCAGAAGGAACGTAGTATGAGGACCTTCCGTTCTCCACTCCTCTCTTCCGTAGTATTCTCGAGGCATTTAGTGTAGAGTGGCGGAAGTCAACCATAGCATTTACTGTGCCACCACAGCCACTTATTAGTATTTATCATGTTATTAATTTAAGGTCATAGTGGCACAGAGGATCAGCGTCTGATTACAAATACGATGACTGCGAGTTCAATATCCACTGGGAATTCCTGACTCTGGTAAGATAAAACGAGGCGTAAAGAATTCGACACAGCGTGTTGAATGGTGGAACCATTCAACACGCTGTGTCGAATTCTTGCTATATGCTTGACACAACGTGGAACTAGAAATATTTTATTTCTTTTTTTAATTAGGGGAAATAAATGTACTCGTATTATATTTGGAGAGATATGTCTCAATAGTGTCACAAGGGGGTTACTTAATTTTTTAAATACCCATTAAGAGAAAAGATAGAAAATTGCCCGTAAAATAAATATATTTTATAAAGATATATATCTCCGAAAATATTCTGAAACAACAAACTCACATGTAATCGAATGAACTAAAACAGATATACGATATGACATGATATGATAGCATCATAACATAATTTTATCATGAGTGTGTATGACCGGCATATTTTTTTTATAGACTTGCTTTAAATAACAATAGTGTTGTATTGTCAGACATGCTTTTAAGCTAAATTAAGTCTTTAATTGGAAAATTGAAAAGAATTGAAGTTACAATAATAAATATATAAAGTTACGATAAAGTCTAGTTAGTGTCAGTCCTAGTTGAAGCTATAAATTACCTGCAATGTACAGTAATGGGTCCATCCTGTCCAAACTGCTCCTTGGTCTTGTGAACTTGTCCCAAAAAGTCAATGAATCCCTCCCCGCTCTTGGGCACGCCCTGCTCCGGCCAGTCCGTGAACTGGAACTGGCGCACCGTCCGTGAGGCGCCGTCGCGGGCGTCTGTTACCTACAAAAATTTATATGATTTATTTCCTTAGCTTCGTGCTGTATCCCGCACATAATCAGTATAAAATATTGTTGACAAAGGTGAACTTATCCCTAACAGAGATTTCTTACAGTCAACCTATTGATGTGAGAAAATGTTAACATTTTGCAACCCTTGAAGTGCAAAATAATTGTATAGGAAAATATAAAATATTTTGGCGAATTAACATAATGAAATACGAATAAGTAATGATTACCTTGAATTCTCTCAAGATATACTGAGGCATGTTATATTCAGCGATGGGATCGACAACAAAGCATTGATAGCGGACCGAGCGATCCGAAGGCCAGTATTGATGACACTTTTCCTGAAAACACGATTGCAATTAAAACACGGTCTTAATTAAAATTAACTTGACAATTATTTCGTTCCATACTTACTCTTCCCATTTCCTTCAGCTTAGTTAACATAACTATTATTGTGGAGTTATGTTCCCACAACATTCGCCAGAAATCGTCAGTTGTGTCAGGCAGTGGGCCCTGAGTGGCGATGTACGCCGCGCGGTATCTATACCCGTCCACAAACGATGCGTTGATATAATCTGATCCATCTCGCGGTGTTAAACATACTCGGGTCGATTCGTAAGGCAATATATGCACCAGTCTGTTCTTATGTTTGTTGCACGGTAAGCTGGCAGACACAAAACGACTGGAATCAGCCTTCATATTTGCCAGCTTCTTGAATTCCAACTCCATGCCCGTTATGTTCTCGATTGTATCAATACGCATTAGTTTCTGTATGTGGGGGTGTAGATTGCGCGCGGGAACTTCGGTGTCGCCACAGATCACGGCTTCGAGCAGGGCGTCGTGGATAAAGATGTATTGGTCTTCGGTCTGAACCATGTAATTACGTTGAGCTCGTAAGCAAGTCACGTGACCGTAGATGTCTACAGTTCGTTCATGTCGAGCTCTCTCAAGCATAGAATCTATGACTATAAAGCAACCAGTTCGTCCGACTCCGGCCGAACAATGAACTACTAGTGGACCGGCATCAGGTGGATTCAATGCACGAACTCTTCGAAGGAATTGTAGGAAAGGAGCCGGATGATCTGGTACTCCATGGTCAGGCCAAGCCGTAAATTGAAGTTGTTTTATTTCACGACGTTCAGCGCCGCCGTTTCTGGTTACTTGGAATGTTCGAATACAATAAGTAGCAAGCTCTTGAACTTCTGTGATGGTAACGGTCATCATGCCGTACGATTCGCTTCCTCTACTTGGCCAGTACTGATCACATTTGATTCGTGTTCTCTCTTCTAATTTGGTCATCATGACTATAGTAGACGTTCGTAGTTCCCAGCACATTCTCCAGAAATCAGCGAACGTTTCTTGTAGAGGCCCTTGAGTTGCGACGTAGGCATTATGTTTACGATATCCATCGCAGTAATTAGCGTTTATGTAGTCGCTTCCTAGAATACCATCGATGGGTTGCAAAATGACACGACTATGGTCGTATGCTATCACGTTAGCATAACGATTCTTGGGTTTATTTACTTCCATGTTAGAATGATCCCAGGTGAATTGTTGACCAGGTTCTATACTTTCGTATTCTTGGGAGAACTTGAGATTATCGCTCGCTTTCAACCTATCTATGTGTTCTGCGAGCTCAGATATTGGAATAGGTGGATGCGAAATCATAGCTGGTGTTTGGAAGTTTAACCGTCTCATTTCAACCGGATCTGAAGGTGCCCCGAAACCTATATCAGCCGACATAAGAGGTCGGGTAACTGCTGCTTGATCAGGTGTTTTACAAGGCTGTCTTCTCCTTTTAATGATGAATAAAAATATAAAACACAGTGATAGCATTAACGCTGCTATAATAGGCCCAACAATCCACAACATGCCTGCTTCTTTTCTGTTTTCCTCTATCGTGATTTCGGGATCACCATTAATATCTTTCGGATCTGGTCTACTTGGTTCTTCACCAGGTGGCGCTTCTCGCATATCTAACGATAAGTATTCCGAGAATGGACTTGATGTATACAAATGTTTTTGAGGAGTGTCCACGACAGCTCTAACGAACACTCTGTATTTTTTGTTAAGATTCAATTTTCTGTTTAGAAAACCTTCATACATTTCGTCATTACCCAGATGGAATGTATAAAGAATATTTCTTTGTAAAAATTTAGCAGCTATGTAGGGAGCATTTTCGTCATCTGTTCGTGCATTATTTTTTATTAAATCGTCTGTCAAGAACTGGTCGGGATTTTTATGATTATGTGATTTATCATCGGGAACTACAACTAGATAATAATGTGAAATAGGTCCGTATTCTTCGGAAGCCTGAGGTAGAATAACGAGTATTTCATTTTCAACAACACCGTAAAAGTCCGGCTTAACCATTGGCTTAGGAGCAGCCATTTGTGTGGTTACAAAAATTGTAGTAGGCGGTCTATAGGAATTATCATTAGGTATGGCACTTATATTAACATTATACGTAGTGAATGGCGATAAATCGTTTATAGAGTATGAATTTCTATCGTGTTTAACTATTATTTCTCTTTTAGGAATTTCTTGTGTTTGCGTCATTCCGAGTGAATCGACGAATTCTTTAATAGCATTGTATGATATCTTATAGCTAACTGGGTTTAAGCGTAACGGGGGAGACCATGATAATGTCATGGAGTGGGTGGATACATCTTGAGCTCTAAGATGTAAAGGCACTTCTTCAGGCTTCACTTTCACATTAACCTTTTCTGATAACCTTCCCAAACCTTCCGCGGTTTTAGCTGCAACGGCAATCGTATACTCTGCAAATTTATCTAAGTTTTCTAAATTCGCAGAATGTGTAACGTGAACGTTGATTTGCTGCCATTCGTCCAAATCATCAACCGGAGTCATAGTGTAAAATATGACGTAGCCTATAATCTTTTTGCGCGAAGGTACTGTCTCCCACCAAACTTCTACTCCTGACTCTGACGTAGCAACGGCTTTGACTGCCATGGGGGCTCTACCGATGTCCCTTTCAGTGTGAGCCGTGATATCTTTGCTGTAAGGGCCAGGCCCTTGGTCAGTGTAAGCCCTAACTCTGAACACATAATGAGCATCTTCTTCTAATCCAGTAAACACGGCTTTCGTTAGTTCCGTAGTCTTATTAACGTGAGAAGATTGATCGCCTCTTTTATAAAATTGGACGTTATATTTCTTTATTTGGCCACTACGATCAGCTCTAACTGGAGGTTCCCAGGTTACACTAAGTATATCAGGTGTTTGAAAGTGATATGTAACATTCGCCGGCGGCCCTTTAGGGGCACCTTCAGGTGTAATCCAATATTTGATGGCTTCTTGGCCAATACCAATTTCATTTCTTCCAGCGACTCTTGCCTCGTATTGTACTCCTCTTTCTAAATCATTAATTTTGTACGAATTTACTTTCATTCCGGGAAAATTAACTTCTTCGAGTGGTTGATCTTTGATGCCATATCTTAATCTGTACCCAAGTAATTCACCATAGGTTTGAGTTGGCTTTGCCCATTCAATTTCTATAGATACTATGGGGTCCCGCTCCAAAATCCTACAAATTATGTATAGATAAGTATTTGTATGTAATATCATATAATCTTATAGAAATATATGCAACACGTTAAAATCTTATGCTACGACTTCATTACAATAATTTAATTATAGTTATAACTTACTTCAAATTAACCGTTGGTCGATTGGGCACTCCACCAGGTGTTTTTACGGATACTGGAGGGCTTCTATCTCCGTCACCTTTCCTTGTGAGGGCGGCCACTTGGACACTGTAGCGGGTGTCCGGTTGAAGTCCGGACACATTGAGCTCGAGTGTCGTGTCGTCCATCACGTTGAAACGCATCGGGTCGTTAAGTAGACCCTTACCCTAACAAGTTGTAGTTTCGAAATAGATTATCCAAACATTTATTTGTAAAATTATCAAGTCAAATTAAAACTACTACTAGAATAATTTATTAAAACAAGTTTGAGTAATTTTGGCTGTATATTTTTTTCTGTTTTTTTGTATATGTAAGCCATATTAGCTATATAGGAAATTAGACTAAGAGACTGGTATTAAGACACTCCGTTCTCCACATTCCTACCGACATGGATACATTGCATTTAGAACTGAATGCCTCATCGGAGCGAGGGAAAATTAAAAAAATAATTTATTCTAGTGGATAATGGAGATCGCGCTGCTACCACCTTGTTCACAGTCATACGGTTTCTCACTGCGATACGGTGACCTCGATGGGCATATAAGGTAGTTATATATATGTAAAAATATAACATTAAAAGTATTTTTTGTCACCTCTTCTCTAAGTTCTTGTACGTGTACGTGATAGCCTCTAATTATCCCGTTTTTCTCTTTTTCTTGTGGCGGTTTCCACGTAACGTGAATGGATGTTGAGTTGATTGCGGTTACTTTGACATCTTGAGGTTCACCAGGCACTGTACACAGAAAAAAAGTTACGAATCTGAGCCAAACCTATTCTCGCATCGACCTAAATGCCCTATCAGCATCTAAGGGAGCGTGCTAGAAATCTACCTTAAGCTCAACGTTTAAAGGACTAAGTTCGAAAGCTTCGAAGGCTCATCGGTAAGCATTGCGAAATTGTATTTCAAAATGTGCGGTCGGTAATTCCCGTCGGCTGCTGATAGAGTATTTAGATCGCGACGCTTAACGCCGCTCAGCATCTCGATCGGGCATTTGAATACCAACACACACTGATCAAATTAACTTTTACGCCCTTTCACATCACCATAACCAATTAAAATCCATTACCTTCCAATCCACATCAGTAAAGATCAACTAAAATCGTCAAGCGTTACAAAGAGTTAACATTTAGTAAGTCATCTAAAACAGATATCCAAAAGCGGCATGTCTATATCTATAAATATAATTAGGTTCACATTCTGCAAGGGAACACACATAAGTCAAGATTTAGTGCTATACGTTCAATTAGTAAAAGAGCACACCAAATCTTACAAATATAAAAATCAAACAAAATTATTCTATATAACATCCAACTTTATCCGCTTGCAGTTTGTTATCAAGAGATCATTAGATCACAGTGCTAGGAAGAACAAACTACATAAAGCATAGGCACAAGCACAACGCACGTAAATACAAGCACTAAAGTAATTTATACTCACTCTTAATAGCTGTACGGGTTACCAGCAGCCCATACAAAGTCAGTGACGAGAGAAAAAAGAGAAAAACGCATTCAAATACATTTAAGACAAATTGTGCGAACATTGCAGGGCGAACGGAACTACTAAGTGAGAGATTACGAGTAGAACGCTTGTCGGCAAATAGGGGGTATTCTTATTTCACATCCTCGTGTATTTTGAGCTCTTTTGGAGGCGCATTTAGGTTAAGCCGCTCGGGACGTTGACGCCGGTCTACGATGTATGCATCGCCTTTTTCTGCTCACGTCTGTTGCTCACAGATGGCAATTAATTTAAATTTCATAAAAATTGAGAAATTGACTATTAATTAATCTAGAGATATGAATTATTTTGATATCAAGAGATCTCAGTGAAGTCAGAATAAGATGAAGCACTTTAGACCGTTTCTTAGAGCCCCATTGCGCCAGTTCACTCACACGCACATGTATTGATTAAGGCGACGGCGCCGATCTGTGTATGTGTGCTTCATCAGTGTAGTCTTGTCTCATAGAGCGCCACCCGCTTCTGTGTGTGTCCATTGTACCTTGTGTTGCTATCCACAGTGATGTCTGTGAAGGTGTCAGTGTCATTGTCCTGGCTGTATATCTTCTACAACTGTTCAGTATAAAATTAGAGATTAATCTATGTATCTCTAGCCGAACTGTATCGTAGCGTTCCCTTCCGTTCATTCCTCGACAACGGCAATAGCGTACGTTAGGCGTATTATGTATGTCACAATATATTCTAGTGTGCATGCACGACGATAGTTTGACAGAGTATACAGAAGATAGAGGAAGAGAGAAACGTCTACTGGCGAGAAGTTGTAGCGTAACAGTAAGTGAGATAGACAGATAGAGGGAAAGTAGAAATAGCGCGCAATAGAATAGTCTAGACTGAGCGGAGCAGTTGGGATTATATGCGTACTTGCGGAACTGATCCTTCGGATGCATTTGGGTGTGACCAAGTTGTTCAAACTAATGAAGATCCTCAGGATCAAAGTCAGTTTTATCCGCTGTTTCCCGCTAATAGTAAAGTCAGACAGTATTGAGTATAGAATAGTTGTGAGTAGTATAGTAGCATGCGCGCGTGTCGTGTGGGACGGTATTGGTATTCAAATGCGGCGCTCGGGCCGTGGTGCGTGTTGGGCTGAATGACCAGGTTTATAGAGCAAAACAGATTAGTTATTTGTAATGTAGAAGCCTTATAGTTAGAGGAATTATGCGAAAAATATTAGAAAATTTAAAATTAGCTCAAGTGCTTAGTTGCTTTAATGCAATTTAGAGTATTGTTATATAAAATTACGATACGAAACGAAAAGTTACGATATTATTTAAATTTTTTTTTTTTTATATAATGGCTTGTACATTGCAATACTTGTAGTTCATATTTTGTTGGTCATTTCTTGAATGCCACGCACTCGCTCTCTCACCTTGTGTCGTCGCTAGTGGTGCTGAGTGCTCCTAAAAGTGCTATACTTGCTTCACACAATGTCTTATATATATTAGATTCTAATAAATAAATCAATAAACACTGTGCTCCACAAGAGACCTATCAGGTGCCCAGTGAAATTAACTGAAAATAGTGCTGTGTCGTCAAAGAAAGCATGCATAATTGTGTATATTGCTAAATACTTAACAACTGTGCGTCAAAATTATATATAACGGTGCCGTCGACACAATTAAGGTGCAATATAACTTTGCATTTCAGTGAGTGCCATCTTTAGCAGTAGGTAAGTAACGTATCATTACATGTGACAAGTGAGTGGAAATATATTATATTCCGTTAAAACGTAAATATACAGTGAACCAAATGATTGATATCATATATAATTATATTATAATATAATACATTAAAAATCATCGGCAAGCATATTAAAAGTTGGTTACGAGAATTAACCTCCTTGATTAGTCCTGCTATATGCTCATGAGGAAGAAACAAAAGAAAAAATGATATTAGTAACGTTGGTATTAGCATCTATTCAGAAATTTAGATACGGTCTTATTTATTTGCGATACTGTCATTTATTAAAAGGGTCCCACCACCAATTCAGAATGAACAAACATTTGCATATCAAGATTATAACGGCGGCAATGGAAATAATTTGTGACTATTTTGAGGTGCAAAATTGCTTACAATTATTTAGGTAAATTCATTAACCGAGCTAAATTATATCCATTTTGCCGGCGTTGAACCAATAAAATCACATCATAAAATTATCCAATATTGTCTGTATAATTCAGTAAATTGAATCATTTATTAAACACCGATATGGATGATTTTATAAAATACCCTTTACCCTCCACAGTGGTCACCTTAACATAACAATTGATTCATTAAAATGAGAAATATTTCATGGTATTAATGTCAATAATAAAAGAACTGTCAGCGGATCGGCGTCGCTATAATTGTTCCGCGCCGATAAGTTCTCATCGTTCCACCGACATCGATCCTCTGACAGTTCAATGTAAAAATTATTATATTTTCGTGAATCGATAATAACCCAATTTTATATAGCAATGTTTAATTTACGTTTAAAATATTTGTTCCAATTAATATGCTTTTAGTCTAGCAAAAAACTTTAAATGGAAAGCTTACGTTTCGTTTATCAATTCTATTAAATAAATGATAAACTGACAATAAAATTGAGTCGTTATAAGACATAGCAGGTATTATATAGACACGTACCGTCTTCGTGGGTGCGCACGGTGACGGGGTAGGAGGCGGGCCCGTCGCCCACGCTGGTGCCGGCCAGCACCCACACGCGGTACTCGGTCCAACGGCGCAGCTCGTCCAGCACGAAGCTGGTCTGGTTGAGGCGGACGACGGTGGCCTCCGAGTCGCCG
This sequence comes from Heliconius melpomene rosina, assembly GCF_056956725.1. Taxonomy (NCBI): domain Eukaryota; kingdom Metazoa; phylum Arthropoda; class Insecta; order Lepidoptera; family Nymphalidae; genus Heliconius; species Heliconius melpomene. The sequence goes on from NC_140395.1 coordinate 11,994,882, forward strand.
CGGCCCGCCTCCACGCATAGCAGCTTGTAGTAGGCGATGCGGCCGCCCGCCTGCTCGGCTGGCGGCGGCGCCCAAGAGACGCGCACCGCCGTCGGTGAGACCGCCGTCGCCGACACGTTCATGGGCGGAGCGCCGGGAACTACACAGGCTCAATTATGAACAAACGACCAAACCCAGACCCACACCCACTCACCGCGGGACCGACCCTAGCGACGCAATCACTGAATGCCGTTTGGTAAACGAAAAGAATGGTGCTCTCAAATCAAAATGTAAAATAACAAATATAAAATTAAACGAGGAGAATCCCCAAAATAATATTAAAGCATGCACAAATTTTCTATGTAGAATCCGCTCGCCCACATATCTCTACGTCTGATTCTGTTACTCCTGTCGGAAGAAAATTGCGATCATTAAGATGTATTACGACACGAACGACATATAAGCGTTCACATTCGTATTCTTTTATACGTGAGGATAGATCGTCCATAATGTTTGAATGTTGTTCGTGTCGTTGTGTAAATAGTTAAAACGAAACGTATGCGAGGCGACGCCCCGGATATAAAACATACGAACGACATAAAGCTACTAGGCGTCTCGGTACAGCGCACGCATAAATGTTTAAGTGAATGCGTACACGTTACCGATCGTCCATTTACAATTACAAAACACATATTATTGTGATATAAAACTTGGTGCTTGTGCTGAATATTACTGGCAGCGTGCCGGGCAAGTGCTTTAATGTGAATATATTACATTACGAATTACCTGGAAAACCCACACGTTCACACAATACTTTCTTACATCAACCTTAATCAGGACTAGATTCTATTGCGTTTAATACCGAATAAATTGGCTGTTTGTGCTAACAATCATATCTACTAAACAAGACATTAATAAAATCTCTCCCGATTTCTCCACTCTCTCAAGACCATACACAACTCCATCACAGTTTACGACCTCGTAACATACCATATTGTTTAGTTCGAACTGCAATAGGCGGGGTGGTGGCGCCTTCGCCGCGCTGGGAGCGAGCCGCGAGCCAGATGTAGTACAGCGTGTTCGGGTACAGGCCGTTTAAGGTGTACGTCTCCGTTATTGGTATGCGTCTGGATGTCATCACAAATTTAATTCAGACATATCATAAAGTAAAAGAAAAAAAGAGTTTTGATATTATGAAAAACAGATTTCTTTTGTTTAGTTTCACACTGTATTTCGGCTATTAGTAGGACTGTCTAATCGTTCCCCACTCTCCGCCCAATCTTCGAGATATTGTGTGATGTGTGCCAAAATTCAAGTCCAAGTCGGGATCGAACCCACAACCGGCGCGTTTTCAGCTAGAAACTTAAATTATAAGAAATATCACATTGTAATAACCTTAAAGTACACAGCGTTAAACAGCGTCAAATATTATGATAAGCAAAACCACATCAAAAAAGTCTAGACAACGCAAAAACTTTAAATGAAAATGAAGTACCTACAAACATGAATAAATAACTATAAATATAGGTCATCAAATCTTACTTTCTGTGATGTTGCTTAGCGTAGGTGTCGTTCCAATACAGTTCGTATGACACGATGTTGTCGCCGGCGTGCGTGGGTCTTCTCCATGAGAGAGTGACCGAGGTCTCTCCGGCTTCTACTGCCACTAAGTTTGAGGGTTGTGATGGTACACCTGGTGGTAAAGGAATTGATGTAAAATTTTGTATTTGAGTTTTATTAAATGTGAATATTTTTTTTATGGTAATATACATATTTCAGATATTAAATTGTTTTAAACACGATTAATGTATGTAATTTTTAAGACGCTTGAAAAAAAACTTAAAAAATGAGACCAATCGTGGCGCAGAGGCACAAACGAGCGTCTGAAAACGCGACAGTTGGTCGGTTCGATCTGCACTCGTGAAAACCAATATTTAATACTTTCATTCACCCTCATTCTGGCTCTGTCTTGGATTTGGTTCTTTCGTACGAGGGAAAGCATAGTGTTGAGTTCCGCAACACGTAATGTCTCCAGAATTCAGCGAAAACAATATTAGAATGTTGCATAAAAACTAATAAAACACGAAGGTTATTGGTGAAAATATTTTTAAACATAGAATATCACATTTGCGGGTTAAAGGAGTTAATTATCGTATGTTATTTCACGAAAGCGCTATTTGTGCTGTATCTAGTTTTTATCTGGAGCTACGGGCGGGGCTGCGTGGCCGAATAGAAATAATTATGAATTGTGTATGACACATTCTAAGTGCCCTATGTAACTCTGACCTCAGATAGCTCTACTTAAAAACAGCGCGTTCAATTTTAAAAAATCTCAATTTTGTAATATTATATAATAAATATTGCCTGATGCCTTTAATGCTCTATTGATTTTGATTTATTGTGGCAAATAATGTAGGGACGACTGTAATTATGTATACATCATTTCTTCGCACTTAACACGTAAATAGCTCCAGAATTTGGCGGAAAATGGGCAACGGAATGTCTTTACACTAGGTTCCCTCTGCCTGCTCTTCATATATAGGGACGTCGAACTATACAGTTCTAAGGAACACCTGTATACATACATGTGTCCTGCTAATGCAAGCCTAGGTGCATCTTAGCTTAGGCATTGACTTCTCGGTCTTGAGGTTAGTTCGATCGGTGAAACCGGTTGTTTACATATTATATTGTTACATTAGAATATTCATATGAAAAGTTTTTTCTAAAAGGTTTTTTAAAATAGTTTATAGAGTTAAAACACTCCGTTCTCCACATGCCGCCTAATTTTCGATACATTTCCCGTTACACAACGTAGTTTAACGCCGCGTCTTGTCCAAATAACAACTAAGAAGAAAACGTAATGATTTCTCCATTATTATATCACTTTAAACACAAACACAAACATAGGAAACGTCAAATTATATGTCAAACGATGACAGTAATTAGCCGTGCTGCGGTCGTGCAGGCATACATCATACTAGTACTTGACCCGAATATAGCACGGGTCCATAATGCCTGGTGCATTGTGTATTTATTTTAATTAGATATTATAACAGAAAGGCATTATGACAGTATATTTACTTATGTTAAATTAATTTTGTGTTGTTATTGAGTTGAATTATTTGTACTTATTTTGTAGTGCTGTTTTTTATTTTAAGGTCAAATTAATTTGTCGGATTGTCTTTAAAATGGACATCACAATTTCTTTTTTGAACAATTTTCTTATATTTTTGATACATATACCTATTTCAATTTTAGTGTACTTATTTACATTTAAGACCAGGCTAAGACAAATGTTACTATACCTTCCGACTTTTTCTTAAAACCAAAACGCCCCTAAATACAATTGTTTTAGGCAAATAAACAAAATCATGTCGAGGAAGTGTCTGGTTATACAAGCGATGGTTCCCCACTAGAAGCAAAATGTTCCTCATATTAAAATTACTATAATAATATACTATTTCCCTTACCTTGCTGTGTCTTAACCTGAACGGGCGCAGATATGGGGCCGGGGCCGACCGATGTGTACGCTCGCACGCGTATCGTGTACACCGTGTGCGGCGTCAGCTCGCTGATGGTTGTTAGGTGGTTGTTGTCCATCTGTAGGGGAAAATATGTTATTAAATACTATTTAAGGACAATTTGAATATGAAGTTGTGATAATCTAGGGGTAGAAAAATATTTATGCAGACAGGACTCGAACCCGCGCTTTTAGGAAACCGCCCAAGCGACCTAACCACTAAGTCATATACAGTTATTATAACTTATTTATGTTATTAATATTACTGTAACAGTCTATACAGTTTTTATTACATTGAAATGGGCATTATTTTTTCTTGTAATATAGAATTTATTTCGCAAATTCCTAAGTTAAAAATAAATAATACTATATTCATTTGTATTTAAAATTTTAATAGCGCAGTCGATACTGCCTTACCATCTGAGAATGCCAAGACTGTAACGGTTGTGATGGATCTGAAGTGTAGTAAATTTTGTATCCCTGAAACAAAAGTAACGTTATAACATTCTTTACAGTTTATTTCCTTCCCTAAGTTAATGCATCTACAAATATAGAAAAATAGTTTACGAAAATTAATAAAATAGAAAAGACAGTAATTTAAATAAGTATTAATAACATTTTAATATAATCTTTGTTAGAAATGAAAGAGATATTTACCAGGAAGAAAGGACAAACCAAAGGAATCTATATTATTGTAAACACATGATAGTATTTATATGAATATATAACTTACAGTTACTTGTCCATTTGGCGTTTCAGGCTCATCCCACTGTATGACCATGGTGCTTGAGCTCAGCGGACGAACTTGGACATTACGAGGCGCTGAACCAGGTTCTAAAGAAAAAAAGAACTTATAAAAACTTTACGTTCATTCTCTCTCTCACTCTCTCTGTTTTCTCTTCTTTGTTTAAAATGAATAATTTTTTAACATCTAATTTTACAAAGTGCTTTATAGTGAGTCATGTAAAACGATGTGGAACACGCCGCAATAAAAACTGTAAACGTGTGTGCATAAGGAAATAAAAAAAGAACAATCACACTAAAAAACCAAAACCGAAGAATCGAACTGTTATTGTAGCTGTGAAACAATTTTTCAAAGCTCGAAACTATATTTGTTTCTAAGTAACCATAGTTCAATAAAAATAAACTATGAAACTCTGCATTCTTTATTTAACAAAAATTCAAATACACAATTTTAAAATTTATGACTAAAATAAATTTTGCAAAAGTTGAAAATATTACATATAGCCTAATTGGCTTCGACGGCGCAACACCCAAGAGGTTGCAGCTTTCGTTCCCGCTGCGTCGGAATTTTCATAATGTATATTTACAATGTAAAATAAAATATGAAATGAACACTATATTCACATTTTAATAAGATTTTTATATTTCTTAGAACATTTTAAAGTGCATTTAATAGCGATTCGCGCTGACTTCAGGTCTTCATATTTCTTAGAATATTTTATACGATAATACGTCAAAGTATAGACTTTATAATTTGTATGAAAATATATTTTCAAACTACTTGTCTCTGAAAACAGAGAATTTCTTATTATAACATGAAATATAACGAGTGATTTATCACTATATTCTCTTTATTAATTTTGTAAAATATGAAAAGATTACCCACACACATCTAATGGAAACTCCATATTTACAAGAACCAATACAAATATTGTTAGGAATCCCTGTAAACTCAGAGCAGAGATGGTCTAGTGTTTATATTCCTGGAGACTAAACCAAGGATTAAAGCATTAAAGTTTGCCTTACCACGAGGTTTACTCTTGACTGTGTGTAGAACAGAATGGATACTCCTCAAAATGTCCAATGTAAATGTCTTAAGACACGTTCAATTCATTGTTTGCGAACAATCAAAAGTATTCGAGTTTAGTAAATTTTATTTTAATATAAATTTTCTATTATCTTTTAGAATCATTATGTTGAGTATATTTATTATTAGAATCAATATGTTTTATGACTTTATTTTATGAATAAAGTCTTTAATTCTATGCAATGTTTTCACGTTATCTGTTATGCTAATTATTGTAGTCACATGGGAAGTGTTTTGTCTATGTAGACTGAAAAACTAAAACATACCGGGAAGTTATTATTCATTGGACTCACATTACATGTACTCAATTATACCAAATGTTTAATAATGTCTTAGTCTTTAATTTACTTTAAAGATATTAAATCTGGTCACTTGCAAAATTTTTCATCGAGATTTGGGTTCGATTTTCTTTAAAATCATTATATAGCAAATATCGAACCCTCACATACATAATCGGTCTGTGTCTTAGTTAAGTTATTGTCAAATTACCTATCCTATTCAACAATGCTTCGGGAAGCCCGAGACGACAGTAGCAGATGGTAAATCTGCATCTACAAACACATCAGCCTCTAATTGAATTCAGCATAAGTTAAATCAAGACCTCTCCTAGGATGCGCCAAAGCTCCGGATCCTACGTCTTCCGCATCCAGTCGAAGCCAGCAACCTTCTTCAGGTCGTCGGTCCATCGAGCTAGATGTCTACGCTTGCCCATCCGCGGTCTCCACTCAAGGAGATTAATAAACTTAAACTAAAAATTAAACTAATTAACTTAAACTTCTAAATATATTTAGAAGTTTAACTTTCAAACTGAGATTTATGTTATGGATTTTCTTATTTTGTTGTTGCATTCATAAATAAAAATATAAAACATCAAAGTTAGCTATTGTAGCAGTATTTGAGTAGCAAAATCAACAATTTTATTTATTAGTACGTGTTGATTATTAAATTATAAGATATTTAATATTGCTTATCCGTCACGAATATTTCACACATTACGAATGTAAAATAAATACAAAACTACTATACGAACTAAAATATAAATTAATACAGCTTTTTGTTTGCTGGAAAATTTAATTTGACGACGGTTAAATTATAGGAGACCATGTATTTGAAGTTTAAAGCCTCGCATTGTTAGCATAATTACTAAAGTTGGCTTGTTATTTATTATAACAATCGAATGAAGGTTAATTTATAACATGGCGGCGCTGCGTGTTAAATATAACAATATGTTATATCTAGAGTTTCATGACTTTATTTCATACTAGTTGTACCTAAATGTAACTATATTTCGTGGAATATGTTAAATTATATCCAATTTACTATACAATAACATCAGTTGTGATGATTTATTTAGAATATTTTAGATTTGTTTGAAAGCCGAAATATATTATATTATGATATTATAAAGGAATTAACAAATACGTTATATTCTGAAATTATAGCCCTTATAGCATCACACTGTATCATAAAATTGCGTAGAGGTGTCAAGCTGAAACTAATATAAAATATTCATGTCTATGGTACCTTAAAGAACGGAATCAATCAAGCGTCCAAAATTAATGTACTCAAGAGATATGAGCATTTATGCATCGTTTTGGCTGCAATTTATATGAAATTTCCCGCGTAATTAAAGGGCGGTATTTCTCGATAAAATTGCTTTTTTAGCCAGTGGTACATTCTTCAGGACTGACAATACTCCATTTTTTAATTTTTTTTTTCAAAATAGTATATATATGGAGTCGAGGCAAAGAGCGGCGTTGAGTTCTTCCATTCAACACGCAATGTCTCCAGAATTCGGCAGAAAGTGGGAAACCGAGCGTCTTAACGCTAGGTTCCTTCTGCTTATGCTGCTGTGTGCGAGAGTTTTCAATCAATTGTTTAAAAGAATTTATGAAGCCCCCTGCCAGATGGGCCGACGACATAAAGAGGTTGGCGGGAAGCGGATGGGTCCGAAAAGCTGAGGATCGAGTGTGGTGGCGAGAATTGGAGAAGGCCTTTGTCCAACACTAGACAAAAGATGGCTGTTGATGATGATGATGATGGTGATTTATGAAGCTGACACTTATTTAAAATCACAATAAACTGAATATCGTAAAAGTCGATATGTTAACAAACTGATACTACAATCACGACGTTATTCTAAACGCAGCGAATATTATAATTATACGGCGACATTAAGGCGTAGCTTAACGTACTAACTACGTAAGATGGTGACGATTATCTAGGCATTTGCGCCAACATCTTGCCTGAGCTCACACGGCTTAATGAGATACACTCAAGCCACAAACATGTAAATATCACATCGAAATAGACTGAGAAATATGACACTTACAGAGGCGGCTAATATGATTGGGTAAGTGAGTGTAGGCGTGTGACGTGCTCTGTAGAATTAGAATGTTACTATTATATAGTAATGTATAACAAATCTTGTAATATAAACTTCGGCAAAGATGAAGATGGTATCATAATTTGATAAAATAATGTTATTTCTTCAAATTGAACTTAGTACTATAATATATGAGTATATTAATATGCATTTTAAAACAGCTCGTGTTTTAAAGTTTATTTTAGTTCTCAAAGAGAATTTAAATGCAGAAAGAAACGCTTATTTAAATAGTTCTTTATTTTAAAAAATAATAATAGATGAAAGTAACTTTTTTAGCGTTAAAATATTTGATAAGAGATTATGCTAATGTTAGGATCATGGGATTAAATGTAGCATAAAGGGCTACTCTATATGCAATCAATGTAAACACCATATTGTTTCGATCGTCAAAGGCCGTCCATTAATTATTCCATGTATTATACTCGAGAACAAAACACAACAACCTCTAAAATATCTTCTTTATTCCGTAGTCAGTTAAAAAAGTTATGACATCATTTGTCATTTATTCCCAACATAAAAAGCAAACACGTAATAAAAATTCTATCCCCATAATTGAAATGGGGCGAGCACAAATAAAATAACCATCGGTTTACGTAGCGCTCATTGTTCAATATTGGGCTGGGAATTTAAAAGGCAGTTATTATAATCATAATAATGCTCGAACATGGCAATATCGAATTAAGTCGGGTCCGTTTCGTCTCAATTAAATAGGTTCCCGAGAACACAATAACAATGAAATATAAAAGGAAGTAAGGTCTTAAAAGTGTTTGTAATCGCGTCTTCTTGACAAGGGAGACGAGACGTCATTCGGAGATCTCCGATGTTTATAATACTTAGCAGCGAAACAATAAAAGTTGGGAAACGGTGTAATATTAAAACGCTATAATCTCGTTGAGACCAGGACTCGGGTCGGCTCAGAACTTTCTTTTATTAGAAACGTAAAGTAAATTCACGATGAAAAAAGCAGTGGGAACAATTTTATTTGCCTTTAGCGACGTTTTCATTATCATCTCATCAGGCGCCATTTTTATTATGTCTGTCTTGTGACACCGCGGGTAATTTAAGTCAAATTTAATATTTTACGATGCTAAATTGGACGCGATAGCTTCTCTGTATTGTATGTTTAATTAAACAGTTAATTAATTTATAAACACTTTAGAAATTCGTCGTTTCCGTAGTTATGTTAGAAATAAAATTAAAAAAATACTTATTTACGTATATTTTAATTTAAAAACATTACTTTTATTTCTAAGTTCGTACTCGAATCCTATTAAATATATCAGCTAGTTAATAAGGTGGAGAAGCAACTATGCGTATTTTTACAACATTAACTTCCTGAGCACGTAGCCATAGATAGCTAAAGTGTTCGAACTAAAAGGTTTAAGTAAATTTTCACTTAAAACACCTACGTAAAACCACAGTTTAAATAGTTTTATATTTAAATCTAGCAGACTTTTATTTTGGAATCAATTATCAGGCAATTGTAATATAGTTAGGAAATGTCTGTTTTTATACGGTTACCAAATTCGGACTTCCAGCTGAAAAAATCTGTATGTATATTTACACCATATCCCATATTGTATAGAGGAGTATGAAGTGGAAATCTAGTGTCAAGACACTCCGTTGCCCACTTTCCGTTCAATTTTGAGACGTTGATTTCCACGAGTGGCAATCGAACCCATAACTGTCGTGTTTACAATGCCGCTGAGCGACGGTGGTTACATGTATGTATTATGTTTATTTCTTGGTGGTCTAGTGAAGAAATAAACATTATATTGGTAGAATATAATACCTAAGTACCTAATAAGTAATGTGGGATATGACCTTCATCGTAAATTAATATAGCATCAAGATTTTATGTTAGCGTTTATGACGGCGCGTCTTATATTATCTATATAAAAACGATATTACCCCTCTCATATTAATAATAGGTTTAATTTGATAAAAATATTGGTAGATAAGTGTTTTCTCAAGTAAGCTTTCAAAGCATAATTATCACAGGTATATTGATAGGAGTCATTTAAACCTACACTTAGATTGCAAGTACTTGCATGGAGAATCCATGGAATGCAGAAGTTTCTTTCCGTAATATGAATATTGTAATTATTTAATTAATGAGCAAATATTTCAAATAACTGGAGAAAGGTTGTGACGCAGGGGTACAGTAAACGCGACAGGTGGTGCCTTCTATTCCCAGTCAAGAAAAATATCTATTTAATATCTTCATTTTCTTCCCTCTGGTGTCGAGGCAAAGCGTTGAATTCCTCTACTCAACACGCAATGCCTCCAAATCTCAGCGGAAAATGGAAAACGGTGTGCCACAACAGGTTACTTTTGCCTACCCTGTTGAGTGCGGCATACGGCAACGTGATGCCAAAAAAAATTAAATAACATAATAACATAAGTATGACAGCTTCTTGATCTAAAAGTTGTATGGAGAAGATGGCTACTTGGCCATAACACCGTCTTTTGCGCTATTTGTATAAATATGTTTAAGTATATGTAATATACTGTGTTGCACAAATAAAGTAATAAAAAATAACACTATAGATTCAACAAAGTTTATAATATTCAACTTAGTATAACTGGTGAAAATAACAATTTAGTGATGGATTTCAGTGTAGAAACTAAAATACAGGTATAAAGACGATAGACATGTTATATGGAATTATGTAAATCTTAGTTTTCGTACGTAAGCCGTTGTTTCTGACTCGAGAGTATTATGCTTGCTTGACGACCGCAATATACGAGATTGAATAGGTACTACCATTTTAATATTTCACATATGGCTTAGCTACTTAGGTAGATTATATTTTTAGCGTAGATAAATATTATTATAAAATATATTTTTTTGTAAAAGTATATTTCATAACTATTCAACACAAGAAAATGACGTGAAAGAAAATCTTAAAATAAATGTAAACTTGTAATAAAAAGTCATTACTTACTAGCACCTCCATAAAGTGAATCCACTGGAAGGAAGCGTTAAAAATTCAAAATGTTAGTTCAAAGAAATCAAAACAACGTATACATATAACACTCATCACACGGTGCTTTAGCGGAAACTGACGAGACGTGTATCTGTAAGGTATTCGATATAGAAGGGAATGGTGCATGAATAGAAAAATCAAACCAAACAAAAGGCGCACTACCACTAAAATCTATAGAAAAACAAATGAAAAGTGCAAAACAAAAGGAAACCCATCAATAAAATAAGAAACGCGAACTTACAGAAAGCGGCGACGTTCGTTGTTACGCGTGATACGTTCGCATGGAAATATGAAAATAACCTTAGAACTGAACGAGTAAAACAAAACTTACATACTGAATTGAAATAAAAAAAATGTCGAAACCGCAAGCGAATAATAAATGTAACCAAGCAAATGATAGATGTCGTGAAATGATTTTAGTAAATTGAAGCTGAAGTTATTTCCTTTTAATACGTTGAAGATTGTTTTCTTGTTTCTTACGTAATTGCTTAGCATAATATTTTTTTAAATTGAACAATATTTTTATTTATAATTTATGTAAATTAATTTAGTAACAATATATTAGGAGTTTTTAGTATAAAAAAACCTATATAAAATTTAGTCCGAATTAAAAAAATTGAACGTTCAAATATCAGCCAAATAAATACCAATTACTATTAATACTAGCAATTGTATCATCAACAATTAGTAACCCTGAAAAATTATAGAGAAAATATTTAAAAAATAGAATTATAGAAACATGCTCCAGAAAAGAAAAGATTAAAATATATATAAAAAAAACACATATCTTACCAGTTTCGCCCGTAGTTAACACGGCGGGTGTAGAGGGCGGTCCCCGGCCGATATTGTTGACAGCTATCACGTACATCTCGTACTCGGTGTACGGCGATAGGTTTGTCACCGAGTAGTACTGAGTTATCACACCGGATATCTCGCTGAACGCCTAAATTTGAAAATTAATTAGCAAATGGATTATAATTTAAATGTCACTGTATTTCCTGCATTTACTGTGGGCTCAATTATATAGTTTTTAGTGGTACACTGATTATTTATTATGACTTTTTCAGCTTCACGCTGTATTTCCCATATAGCCGGGTAGGCAGAGGAAACCTAGTGTTTAGACACTCCATTCCCCACTTTCCGGAACGGCGGAACTCAAAGCTACGCTTTTGCCTTGGTACCAGAGCGAACAAATTAAAATAATAATGAATTAATTCCGCCAAGGGGATTGGAACCTACGACCGTGGCGTTATAGTCACACGTTTGTGCCCCTACGCCACGACGGCTCCAAACGAACTGCAAGTAATTAAAACATAAAAAAAATATATTGTAAGAATAATAATAATACTATTTGTAACAGGCATTTTCTTGAATATCTACATAGATATAACTAAGATACAAGTTCAAATTCCGCCACGGGAAAATTTTGATGCGGTTGTTATAACTTTTGTTGTTAGCAACCTCTATAGGAAAAATTTTACAAAGCTTCGCTACCCAAAGATTACAAAGAATAAGGAATTCTCGGAAAGAAATATCATTTGCCTAATAATATGTATTCTAATATTTTTTCAGTATTATTTACATAAATGCCATTTTTTTTTAATCACGCTGTATGCTGCATATAGTAGGGAAGACAGAGGGAACCTAGTGTTAAGATATTCCCTTCGCCACTTTCCAACGAAATTTCGGAACACTATTTCACTATTACACTTAAAAAGCAAAATATACTTATTTATATAACAGAAAGTAATACAATAAACGTACGTATAATTTTAAATATACGAACTGCCCACAAACGTCCACTAACCTGGTTCGCGTATTTAGGCTTGTACTGGATGACATAATACTGGGGCTCCTCGGGGCCGGTGTACGTCCAAGCTAATCTCACTGTGGTCGCCGTCACCTCTGACGCCCGCACTTCGCTCGGCGGTCCGGGCAGAGCTGAATAAAAACGTTGTTAGTACAAAAATGTTACACCACATCCATATATTTAAATTATACAGCTTCACGCTGTATCCCGCACACAGCAGGGTAGGCAGAGGGAACCGAATTCTGGAGGCATTGCGTATTAACTCAAAGGCGTGCTTGGCCTCAACCGTAGAGCGAAGAAATGGAAATATAAATTTAAATAAGCATTTCATTTCGGGAATCGAACCCACAACCAGTCGCGTTTAAAGTTACACTTTGTGCCCCTGAGTCACGACTGGCCCTCATAAATAATTACGATTATAAATTCAAATGTCTCGCCCTAATGGACCGTACTCGTGTGTGTGTTTGTATATTAAAATTGAGCTTTCGTTAATTACGATGTGCTGTCGAACCTAAAACTGATTAATTATTAATATTCTGTTTAGTTAAACGCGAACAACTTGTTAATTTATAATAAACACAACCAAAAGTATATTCAAAAAGCTTTAAACTAGAAGCCCAGCCCAGGCCCAAGCGTTTAATCCTTTCCGAATTATTTTGAGTAAATGGGCAAAATGGCAGAATAACAATAATAACTAATCATTAATCAAGCTGACGTTCGTTTGTCTCCGGGGTTTCGCGCAACTCCGGGGGCCCTTTCAATTATGAATTATAACACTAACTCATAATGGATGTCTCCAACTTGGCCCAATTCATCAAATTGATTTGAACAAATCCTGAGCGCGATTAGATTGTGATGTAGCCACTGGTGCTCGTACTATTGGAAAATATCCATATAAAAATATATGGTATATGGTATGGTAGAAAAATAGTAAAAGGGGAAAATTAAACGAACTCTAATTTAATATCACTAAATTAGTATAAATCCATTAAAGAATAAGCTTATTTTATTTAAATTTTAATAAGAAAATAAAATAAAAAATATTTCATGTCAGTAAAAGGTAGAGCGGACTAGTAAATTCCTACGTAAAGCTAGCAGACCACTTCTAACTAAGTTCCGCCACTCAACTGTTAGAAGGAGCGTTAATTTATTTCATTAAAGATCATATAACCTTGTGTTAACTATTATAACGTCACTTCTCTCTTTACTTATTTTATAGACATTATTTATAGCTTCACGCTGTATTCCGCACATACCACGATATGCCGAGGGAACCTGGGAACCTAGTGTTAAAACTACACTACATTCCCCGTTCAGATACTTACGTTTCCTACCTTCCGCTGAATTCTTGAACTGGCGGAACTCAACGCCGCGCTTTCCCTCATTACCAGAGCAACGATCGAAATAGCCCCCGAGTGGGAGAAGTGGGGAGTGAACCCACAAAGGTAGTGTTCACAATCTGATGGTCTCGAAAGACATAGTTTCACGTACTTTTTATAAACAGTCCAAATTTGGAAAATATATATATTATATATTTTTTAGTATGCACAGTGACATCAAACCCACGACCATTATATTGAATTAGACACATTCTAATTCAGCCTAAGCCGCGACGAAGTTTCACTTCTAACACGTCACTAAGCCTTTGTTTTAAATTTCTTATCAGTGTTATTTACTGCGATTTAAATAATAAAATCAACGATCCATCCAGCTTCGCGTCGGCTCTGGTCTTACCCTAAGCTTATTATCATAAATTAGCATCATTTATTCTTAGAAATGATCAGTAATATGATTCAGTCACTCATTTTTTAGTGACTTTATAGTAAACAGTAGAGTTTCTTTCGTTAAATACTGAGTAAAATTTAAGATAACACGAATACAGCTTATGTAATATACGAGTCTAAAAATATAAAAGGAAAAGCATAAAGTCAAACACTTCAATATCATAATCATGCGTTACTTGCAAAATGATTTATCACATTATCTATGTAATATCTCATATAGGATTTGCCTCGTCATATAATCCCTATAATACCTACCAGGCCTTTCGAATTAGAATAGAGCAACAGTTGCTTGGTGTAATGTAGGTATAATGATTTACATATGTGAAGCCTTACGACCAAACCTTTTGAATCGAAATATGTTTGTATAGAAAAATTAAATATAAAACAATTGGAAGATTTTTAAGTGTCACTTTAAAAACTTTTTTTAGAAAACATATAAAAATTCTGCCACGTTCAAATTTTTATACGTTTTTTAAAAAATAAAAGTAACATTTGAAAAATATTTTTTTACCTTCGCGCAGTATCACGCATATACAAGAATGGTAAGCTGAGAGAACAGCTATTAAGACATTCGATTCTCCGCTTTCGATCTGATTTCAAGACATTATGTCTAACATTGTGTAACGTTTTTTTAGCTGCACATACAGCCTACTAAGAGGGGAAGAACCTAGTGTTAAAATACTTTACCCCATTTAGTTCCGGCGTAATTCAATGCAGCACTTTTCCCTTACCAGAACGGGGAAATCAATATAATTCATTCCTCCTAGTGAGGGTCTTAGATTTTGTTTACTTAGACAAATTGCGGGTTACAAGTTTGTAATAAAATAAAGTGAAAACGTCAACAATGCCGCGGGCAATTATCAGGATTCGATAAAATATTAATAAACAATAAATAGCAATTAGGGCTTCTTATTTTAATGAGACATAAAGGAACAGACGCTATTATAATGCGAAAATTTCTTTGTCCTTAGAACGTACAATAGTACCTAAAAGGAATTATTTTAACTTAAAGTTTAGGAAACGGATCGTTCATTATTTACTTTTTTGATCTTATTGGCCATATTTCATTGAAACCTGTATAGCACCAGTAATTATTTTCTTAATTAGATCAAACGAACAGAAAAAAAAGGAAAACAAAAAAGACACTTCAAATTCATTCTCTTCTCTCCTTAAAAATAAACCTCTAAAGTATTGGTAGGAAATTCAATAAGATGAAATACAATACTTACATTGTACTTTAACTTCGGCGGTGGTCTCGATAACGCCGAGCACGCTCGCCGCTTCGCACGTGTAGTTCGCTGACTCCCTTATGTCTTCTAACTTTAGTGCGTTCAGGCCCAGTGGCGTGTTATCCTCTGGTGTGAGCCATTTCGTTAAGCCTAGAGACATTTTTAATAAGAAAAAGTGTTTAAATAATATAAATGAACGAGTTTCCCGGTTATTGCATGTTGACAGGCGAACCTCAACGCCGCGCTTTTAACATCCTCACCTTTCCTCCACTTAACAGTCGGCATGGGGGATCCGAAGGCGACGCACTTGAGCGTCAGATTGCCCCCGAGCATCACCTCGGTGCGCGGCGGCGGCGGTATGGAGAACTGGGGCGCCACTCGCCTTACTGCGGACAAAGTTCATATACTTATATAAGTAAGTACTTCTGTTGGTTCAGTAATTTTATCAAGAGGCTTATGAGAGGTTGTATCTACGTTACCGCTGTAATTACAAATAAATTGCTGTAAGTTGAAATGTGTTGGGTGAACGTTATTAACTTTAGCGAATGTGCTACCGTTTGACAAGCTTGTTTAATATCTTTTTTTTAATATCATCAATTTAAGAAAGATAATTATATTATTAAGAATTTTAGCGGCGTTAAGTTTCGCCACTCAACACGCCCTTGAAACACTATGTTCCCTCTGGCTATATACGCGGGATACAAAGAGAAGCTAAAAAAAGGCCGGATGCGACTTGGCTTATTTTTAAACTGTCCAAACCAACGGACTAACCCGTGTATTATATAACCAGTCAGTACAAATAAAAGTAATTATTTTAAATGAATCCCTAACAAAATTTGGCATAAAGATTAAACCCAAAATCAACATGTATTATGTCGTACAATAAAGCATGATTTACACTTAGAAGTCCTCGTTAAACATGCAAATATTCGGGGCCAATTTAGCGAGCTACATGTCGCACTTCCGACGCATTCATATGTCAAACCTTAAGCTACAAGGAATTAAATATTTTAATACTTGAAAGTATTGAAATTGTTTGATTTATTCAGTGATTTTGTTTTCACGCTGTATCCCGCACATAGCAAGGTAGACAGAGGGAACTTATCTTAATATAAAGACACTCCCGTTCCCTTCTACTCGCCGAATGCTGGGGGTATTGCGTGTTGAGTGGCGGAACTCTTTGTCTCGTCACCGGCGCAAGTATTTCATTTCGTCAAGTAGGAATCGAACCCATGACACGTCAAGTTTAGAGTTGCATACTGGTTCTTCTGCGCCACGATTGGCCTCATATTCTGTAAATATTTTATAGATATAATGTGATCCTGTTATTTTTTCTTAATATCTCATACATAAGTGAGTTAGAATGAGGAAGCCATTATCAAAACACTCCATCCTCCACTTTCCGCCAAATTCTTCGAAACATTGCTTGTTGAATTACAGAACTAAACATCACGAATTTAAAATAACACTAAACTAAATTTTCACTACAATGTTATCATTGAATAAAAGGGGACTAAAGTTTGTCGCTATTTATCAGAGACACCTTGCAATATAACACTCGCATTCTCCGTCCAAACACGTGACTCTTATTTTTAACACCTGAATCTCTTAAGCTTCCAGCTTGTAAGTTTTATCTTTAGACGTGCGCTGAATATGCCTTTACCTTTGTAGGTGAAGCTTTACTTTATAATTTCGCATATTCTTATATTTTAGTATTGACCTCTAAAAATTTTGCTATAATTCATTTTCTGTATATTTTTCAGAAAGATGTAAGAAAAACTATTCTTAATTTTTTTACTAACACTCAGTCGATCGATAGATCGAATCGAACCCGCAACCTATTGCCTTTACAGTTGCATGCCACTGTGCTATGATTGGCCTTTAAAGAAAATAAAAATTTTGTTTGATAAAATTGCTACAAAATAATTGTTTAATAGAATCAGCTGAAACTTTAGATACAATCTATGGGATCCTTAAATTAATAATGCTATTAGAACACAAAAGTTATTCAGATCATTAAATAAATAATTGTTCAGTTCAAGAGGACGAAGCTACGAGCGGGTTACTTCTCTCTAATCTACTAGATTGTTAACTTAGATTGTCTGACTTCCTGAAAGTAAAAATAAATTAACGCTATACAAAAGCAGCTGTAGCCAGTATTCAAATGAGACGCTTACACTGTCACTCAAGAAACTTAATTTACCTTCCCCCCATTCACCTAAAGCATATAAACGTATAAGAATGCGGGGGACATGCACTATTTCAATCAGAGCCAAGACAAGGAAACCGGTGTAGAAATGGGGAAGTGAGGGAAGTAATTACCATTTATTATTACGTAACCCGGTGCACTCCGGTACCTACTTTGTAAACGCCACAAAATAAGAAAAGATAAAGGTGGAAAAACATTTACTCGCCGCCCATTATGTTAATTACAGTCACGAGCCCTCATTGTCGTGCTTGTTGTGCGCAAACAATTTAGACCCCTATCAAAATGGAATTAGGCCGAAATTGGTTTGCGAATAAACACACTCGTTTCGTGTTACGTTAAAAATGTAGGTAGGTGGTAATTCAAAGCCTCACCGGACCGTGTGAAAGAGAATCGCATGTTGCGAAGACATTTTAGGATGTCACTGCACATGTAGTTAATTATTTTATATTTGAAACTTGTAAAAGAAATTAAATTATAGTTAGAGTTGAGTCACTCCAAAATATATCGTTTATATGACAAGATTCTGATTTAATTTCATTCGATATCTCTACCATAAGCGTCGTACCTAATAATATAAAAAAAACACGTTTAAGTAATAAACAATACTTTATTAGCGAATATTATAATTTAATCGACTTTTCTACTTTAAATTCAATAAATATCAACAATAACTTTCAATATTTATTAGTCTTTCCCAACCTTAGCGGCCATTCTCAAGAGCAAAGCAAAGTGTTTTTTGATAAAATTAGTTTATTTTAATTTTACAACAAATCGCTGTTATACAATATTTACACCGTCGTTTTGAGGAAAATTATTCTTTTGTAGAAACGTTTCCGGCGCGTTCCGCTACTTTGTTTTCGCTTTTAATTAAAATGAGTCCAGACGAGAAATGTTCCGGAGATGCCATTTTCCGTATTAAAAGCGGAATAATTAGGGCCGGTGCAATTGTTTTTTCGTAGATTATTTTATGGGAGCCGTGACAGTGAAAAACATACTGTTTTAAACAATAAATGACTTTTGTGGTCGGTAATTTATTTTTTTCACAAAATATACAGGTGTATTTAAAAAGTGTTTATTTGCGACGCTGTATCTCGCATGTAGCAGGGTAGGCAAAGAGAGCCTAGTGTTCTGTCAAATTCCGGAGGCATTGCGTGTTGAGTGACAGAATAGGTTCGACTAATATTAGTTTTTTTAATCTTTGAATAGCGTTTTTCAAACCTTTGATTTCCTATTCATTTAGAGGTACGTGTACGTAGACCGGGAAATCTATGATATTTTAAATATCAGTCAAAAAGATTTGAGCCTAAAACGGAATTAGGAATTCATAATATATTAAAAATGAGAAAATTAAGGTTACCAGAACTTCTACGTAATATATATAAATGAATATGATTGGACTTTAAATCAAGATGTTTTTATATGATAAAGTTTATAAGACATAAAACTTACACAAAAGTATCTCAATAAGAATATCAAAGTAAAAGTAGTATTGCTATCTCTTTGTATCGTAATATAAATGAACAAATAGCAGAAGTCAGTCTTTGACTCGGCCGGGTTCCAGTGAAACGCAAACAGTTTTACCTTAAATAAACTTTCCTGAAGAGGGCAAATATTAGTAAATCTGGGTAATTCTGGGCCGAAGTTAGTTATTCCGTTAATTAGTTATAGCTTCGGGCGAGAATGTTTAAAGTTTGAGAAACATTACGCTAACAATCATGTAAATTATATATTATTGCCTTGTGACGTAAAGTGGGGAACGGAGTGTCTTAACACTAGGTTCCCTCTGCTTACCTTGCCGTGTGCGGGATATAGCGTGAAGCTGATGTAACGTCTGACGTGGTGTTACTTTTTTTTATTTCAGTTGCATGCATAGCCGGTACGAGGAGGCAGAGTGTAAATGTTCCTGTTCTCCACTATCAACCTAATTTTCAAAACTTTGCGTTTTGCTTGGCGGCATTCAATACCAGCTTTATTATTGTTAACAGAGCGAGGACTCGAACATATAACCGTCGTGATTGCAGTCCGACGCTGTGCCTCTGCGCAACGATGGATATAGTGTTATCAGATTTTTCAATTTGCAAAAAATTTTTACAGAGCATGCCTTTAGGTAGATTAAATATCAGCCGGTTTTACATACATATAACGTCTAACTAAACATAAGCGTAGCGCGTGTTTTACCTTAAAAACCTATATTCTATACAACACCGATATTTTATTTCCTAAAAAGATTTTCCAAAATTTTATATAGATACATATATAAACATCCCATAAGAAAAGAGCTCGTTCGTACGACGACGAGTTAATATAAGCAAAATATTTCTACAAAAAAAAACTGTTTCATACTTTATTAACCCGATCTTCCTTGGTTTCATAAATCC
Organism: Heliconius melpomene rosina; assembly: GCF_056956725.1. Lineage (NCBI taxonomy): Eukaryota > Metazoa > Arthropoda > Insecta > Lepidoptera > Nymphalidae > Heliconius > Heliconius melpomene. The sequence goes on from NC_140395.1 coordinate 12,014,998, forward strand.
GTATACCCTTTTATATTCGTACGCGTTTCGTATTTTATTCATATTTAGTAGCGAGAAATTCGTGTTTAGGCCGTGCCTGAAATGATAATAAGATAACACAACAGATAATACCTGCTCACTGCATTTTGAATTGCGCTGGGATACGTTTGTACCTAAATATTGTTTGGTATTATTTTTATAGTAGGTACTAGTTTGAGGGCATTGTTTATTTGAAATATACTTTGAGGGCATTGTTTATTAAAATTTAGATTTTTTGTTTAATAATAGGATTTGAGGGCAGTCGTGGCGCAAGGGCACAAGAGTGTGAGTGTGAACGCGACAGGTTGTGGGTTCGATCGATTCCCATTCGAGGAATAGTACTAGGTTCCCAGGTTGCCTCTGCCTACACTGCTATGTGATAAAAAAATAAATAAATAGTATTTGAATCCCGGTGGATTCAAATATTATTTATTTATATTTAATCTTGATAATAGTAATGTTCAAGTGAAATTTACGCAATGATAATTAAAAAGAATTATTTGATAAGCGATTATGCCATTTACTTATATTATTCTCAAAAATATTTAACTATTTTAAATATTAATTAAACAAATATTTAGGATTTTTAACTAGCAACTTTTCAAAACACATAATGAAGCAAAAAATAACTCCATATCTCACTTAAATATATGTACCTAATAATAATTGTACCCATTTACAATTTGATAGTTAGGTATATATAAAATAATCGAGTACAATTTATTAACAGAAAACTAATTCAAAACAAAATAATTTACATAACTTTTCAAGTTCCATATATTTTTTTCGCAAACTACCCGCAAATTTAATCAATTATCACAACGAACAAAAACTGGTACAAACTTCAAGTCTTCAAAATTGACGAGGACCGACGGACGGATAATCTTATTTGTTATAGCGACGATTTAGCGAAGTCGATCGTAGAAGCCGGCTTACCTTGTGTACTCAGGCCCAGTTGTCGAACTCGCTAATGTCAATAGCCATCAATAACAACACTATGAGCGGTGTTCTGGCGGATGACCAAACTACAGAAAGGCAAACGGAACGTGAATGATGACTTTGCGAGCGTCCACTCATTTGTTTCTATTGTTTTATTGTTAAATAGTGTTATAATTTATATTCGATTAAGTAAATTAATATGATTGTATATTAAGAAATATTGTGTACCTTTGAAAGAGCATCACTTTCAAATTAGTTAGTACGCACTACGCATATCGTCTTAACTACATATCAGACTAATAATCCTCAAAGTTTCAGCTTTGCCATAATGACGTAGGTCTGGGGGCCATGGGACCTTAGGCTAGGCAGAAAGTAGAACTTTAAGCGATCAAATTAGGACAATGTTGAATATACTCAATTCTTTTAATTACGGTAACTCGAAATGAAGGGTAATATAAGGCACTAATTATAGTAAAACAACAGAATAATACATTTCATATTTCAATAGGTGTTAATTAAGCAGTTCTAAGTACCCAATTATAGGAACACTAGAGACCTAGCAGTCTCTTTACATTCTAATATTGCCTAAGTCTCTAAACGTACGGAATATGGAGCAGGATAAAATAATAGACCCGTTTAAATTCTACAATTATAATTTAGATTTGCACATCACACTAAAGTATGATTTCTAATCAAAATCTGCTAACATTTGTCTATACAACAATTAATCTAAGCCAACCTTATGCAAATATAAACATATTTAATTTATTGTTTATTTAAATCTTATAGGTATCATACAGGTACATACCTGTAATTTTAATGTAATTAGCTAAGAATTAAACTTAGCTATTAAAAGTTCACAAATTATCAGAAAGTATCAGAATGCTATACATAATTTATCAATAACATTGAATACTTAATTAGTTTAAAGTGATTTAAGTTACTTTTTAAAATGACCATATGTCAAAGTCAAAATCAGTGTTTTAATTGTTTTTTCCCAAGATAATAATTTATAGATTTATTATTATTTATTAGTGACTATATTATCTTTAAAACAGGAGCGAACTTATACATGTAGAGGAAGAGAATTTTATTCGATAACATCAGTCATTTTTGTTATTTAAAGAATAACGCTTCAAGACCTCTTAATAGTGTGAAATAAACAAACCGACAGAATAATAGGAAAATTTTTAATATTATAAAGAATGCCGTTTGTCTTGCGCGAGTTCAGAGTCCAATATCACATTTTATAAATACTACCAACTATTATTCTTGAGATACCATGAAGTGGAGCCGGTGTAATAAAACGTGGAAATGTAAGAAGTCATCGGACGTACATACATACTTTAGCAAATATGAGCTTAGACATATTTAAGTATTTTGAACTGTCAGAGGAACAATGGGTTTATTATAAAATAACGTAGGTTCTATCAATGAGGAAAATACCTTTGCAATGATAGTATTAGAGGCCACCAAAATATACTTGTAAATCTATACTAATATAATAAAGCGGAAGAGTTAGTTTGTTTGTTTGTTTGTTTGAACGCTAAGATCTCTGGATCTACTGGGTTGATTTACTTTGTTTTTGTTTTGTATGAAAGCTGCATTCTTCAGAAGTGCTATAGGCTATATAACATTACATTACACAAATATACTAATAAATTAAAATACTTTCTAATTTGACATGCAATTTATTCTGCCATGTTAATAACAACCGTCGTCGCTACGCGACCGCGTTCGTTACCGCGTCATTTCGATATTCATCCTTATGAAAATAAATATGAAAATAAATATAATAGTAACTTTTAGCATTTCGTCTAGATTGAAATTATATTTCTATAGAAATTATATTCTTATATTTCAAGCAGGCGTAGCCGCGTCCGGGTCCGCTAGTGAAATATATAAGCAAAGTGCGGTGTTGAATTCAGCGGAAAGTGAAAAACGAAGAGTCTTACCAATAGGTTCCCTTTGCCTACTTTACCCTGGTGTACGCGGGATATAGCGTGACACTTATTTGATTTTATGATGAAAGAAAAAATTATGAAAGAAAAAAATACAAATATTTTTAATTTCGACAATCTTTTAGTTCAGACAGACTAAAATATCAATATTCTAAAAGAAATACATATCAATGTAACCTATCTGAGCTTCCAAAAATATATTCCTTTTATTGATATGAATATCGAGCTGTCAACAGCTATCCTCATGCTAAATTTAATTTCAACGTGTCCACTCCTCTTAACTCTTGACGTATCTATTTTGTTCTTTAACAATCATGCTTCCGACTTTAACAAAAAAAAATCAAAAAAGATTTAAACTTAAGTTTATTCAATGGATTTTGTTAATAGTGTTATTTTTAGACGTATATTATATTATGTAGATTTAGAGGTTATTGATTATGTAGATTTAGAGGATACAGCTTCAGGCTGTATCCTGCACACAGCGGGATAGGTTTATGTAAAAAATAAACGATTACGAAAACAATTCATTTATGAGCAAAGTAAAACCTCGTACGTACGCTAATATTTAGTTTAAATTATATTTTTTAGTTTATTATATTAATATTTAGTTTAAATTATATTATAATATTATACAATATGTTATTTGCTTTATCTCCATATATAGAAGTGATTAAATTTAAATGTTCAATATTGAAATGCACTGAGACAAGAGAGTACGACTAGACTTAGACAATCGTATCCGATTTGCGCATTGCGGTAGTAGGAAATAGAGGGAAAAGATTATCTGGCATTCTTTACTTTGTTTACTGACCTACTAGATATTCAGCTACGTCTGACGTCGTAGACATTCGTAGCCAGTGCTACACTGTACTTAGAAATCGAGAATCATTTTATAAAGTGATAAAATTAAATTTGGTTTATTTACAATTTAAATATTTATATACTCGTGAAAAAATAAAATCATAGTAAGATAGCTTGCGTGTACTTAACTTTTTTTTTAAAGTTTAATTAATGTAACTTTTTACTAACTAGTTTTGTGTTCAGAAATCGAATTCAGAACCGTTACAGTATTTACACATATATTTAGACTAAACTGATAGTCAATTGAAGCGATATGCAAGGGTAATGATCGATTAGTGATTTAATTATTACAGTCACAATCAATAATACACTGCTAATGGAATTTCAATTAGAGGATCGTATGTCACTGAAGTTATAGTATCGAGTACATCATTATTGTAACTGTAGAAAATTACCAGAATTAACGTCTTATAGCAAGTACGTATGTAACTTAAAAGTTATTTATTGCACATGTAAATTAAAATTATTTAAAAATTTAGATGATTTGATAAGATGAGAATGATAGAAAATATTCCATGAGTTTTAAAGCCATTCCGTTTATTTGATATAATTATTTTTGATTAAAACTGAAATAAATAACAGTAGATCATCTGACCAACTTATATGACAAAAAATGACAAACTTAATAAAAACATATATTTTTATTGAAATATATAATGTTTATACGAAAAAGTTGTTTTGGCTCGTAAACAAAACGAGCACGAGTTTATAATGTTTTCAATCACTATTATCGACTATTTCCAACAAAGTTGTTTATTTTTAATAAATATATTAGAGTTTTGATATCTTTGAGTTGTATAGTAATATTATTGTGTAGTTAAGTTGTGTTAAGATTGTTCTGTTGTTTTAATGTTGGCCGGGATGAAAACTAGGTGATAAGCAAACTTAGGAGACTCACAATGAAGGCTTGGAGGCGTACCGTTTTGAACTTATATAATCCGAATCCCTTCTGTCAAGTTATGGACTAATTCAATAAGACTCCACCGTTTTAAGTTTCCCTATTTCGTTATTCGCTCGCAAGTGCCAGCCGCGACTTTATATAGATCATAAAGCGAATCTCTCTCTCGCGGATCTTTTCTATCTAGATATTTCTAAATATATTGTAGAAGATGAAGTAACAAGATATTATTTGATTTTATTTAAAGTTATATTTATAATATATTTAAATGTACTTTTGAACAGTTCCTTGCTTTATGTTTTATCTTGTCGAATTAACGCATTTGTCTTATATAACAAAGTTGTTAAAAAGAATCTAGTAATTCATCATGCAAGCATTTTAATTATAAAATTAATCTACTATGGCGTTCTTTTAATTTTATTCTAAGAAATACTACTCTAGATAATACTTTTAGATTTTGTTCGCTATAGCGTGGCAAAACAGTTAATAGACGAAAATACATATTTGACAATTAACTAAAAATATTAATTTGGCGAATTGGTAAGAACAACAAACATTATTATTTCAAGCTTCACAAGTATAAAGCCTAAATAAACTTTACCTCAATTTGGTTTCACGTTAAAATCCTACAATATATTTCAATTTACCATCGACCGGAACTGTAACAGCAATTGTGACGTGACATTCTCGTTCGTCGCTTATAGATCGTAGGTTCGATGATTAATGAAGTGAATGAGTGAACATGTCCACTTTGTCAGCGCCAATAGCTTTTATATAATAAAATTGGACTTGCCCAAAGACCGGCGTTGAGTTCCGCCATTCAACACGCAATGCCTCGAAAAATTTCAGCAGAAAGTAGGGAACGGAGTGTCTTAACAGTACGTCTGAATTTTGATTTATCCTATATCTTATAAAACAAAGTCGCTTTTTGTGTCTGTCTGAACTTTCTAACTCTTCTTCTTCTAAACCACCCAACGGATTTGGATGCGGTTTTCACCATTAGGTCGAGTATTTCTCAGGGAAGGTTTATATATAGTTTATTATTTGTACATTCTTATGTAAATTAACATAAATACGATAAATGTGTATAAAGTCCTACCCGCTGAGACACTTTGGCGCATGCGCTGCTTTAATGGTAAATACTACATGAAAAAAATGTACTGGAGTACTGTTCCTCTTAATAAGATCTACAAAAAAGTCCGCGATGGCATATTCGTATCTTTTAAGGATAACGTGTAGTGATCATATTTCTGTCTAAAAATAGTAATTTCAATATATTTTTTATTGTGAGGGATATTTTTCCCTAATGGTATTAATCCTTATTCTTTAAAATACTTTATTAAATTTCTACGTTAAACGAAGATAAAATTTGCTTTTTAAACTATTTCGAATTTGCGAATAGTTTTAGAGAAAAACGCATTTAATTATTGACACATCACGCCGTTCACACATCAACTGTATCGAGTCAAGTTTCACTTATCCCTTACTCTCAGCATATAAATAAGTATATTAGTTACGTTGGCCATTTAATGTAGATCAAAACTGTCTTTTCTGTTTTTCATTTTAATAAGTACTTTAGAAGTTGTTACAATATCAAAAAATCCTTGCTGCGAAACGCGCCTCGCGACGTTATGCTTATACAAGCGAGTCCGCCGCGCCCGCCTGCCTTACACGCATCGGTGGTTCAGTGGTAGAATGCTCGCCTGCCACGCGGGCAGCCCGGGTTTAATTCCCGGCCGATGCATTCTATTTAATTTTCGTCACAGGCAGCCACGTAGTGCTTGCTTTTCATCAGGGGCAGAATACCCTCTTCAGCATTAACCACAAGCTCGAAAAAAAAACCCGCCTGCCTCTACAGCAACGAAGACTTAGATGCGTTTGCACGTATTGGATAATTCGAGTTGAATGTATTATTTAATGTCATTTAACTATCTAAAAATAGTAATTTAAATATATTTTAATAAGTACTTGAAAAGATTAGTAGCACAGATTTAAAATTACGGTACCTACTAAAAAATCCTTGCTGTGTAAAACAATTGGAAAATCCTTATTGAAACTACGAAAATGCGGGTTGCATTAGGGTTTAATTAATTTTCACATTATATTAAGTGCTTTGCAAACATACATTATATGAATAATCCAGTAGTTAAAGCGGGCGAAGCCGCAAGAGGGTCGCTAGTTTTTTTATAAATTGGACTTGTATGTTATAAAAACTTTGAACGTTCATCATTTTATTTCCCCCACTAGTCAAAAATAGTCTTAAAAAGGTAGTTAGAAATATTCTGAAAATATTTTTGCTTGCGTCATTTCACCGTTTGTAGAGTATAATATTTTGTGTCTGTAGAAGTTTCAAGCAAACATTACTTTAAAAATAAAATGACGGTAGTTTCAAACAAACTTTTTGATAATTCCACAAAAAGCTTTCGGTGAAATTTAGAGATTTCAAATAAACTATACATATTACAACTTTACATAGCGAAATACTACAATAAAAGAAAATAATATGCATTTTCATTTTATTGTGCACACTGTGTAAAAATTTTACAACGTATTTTCTACATGTAAATAGATCAAACTGAAAATATCGGTTCAAAAACCGCCATTTTATATATTGCCGATAAAAATAATCTGGAAAAAAAAAAGAGTTTATAACGGAAACATATAACTTTGGATACTTATTGTTCTCGGCGGACGCTTTTAATTCGAACGTCCCAAACAATTACACGGAGCGGACTCGACAAGTGCACTCTGTAGAACGTATTCATAGTATTTGCGATATACTATACTATTAATTTTTTTTACGTTTTTAATTAAAACTCGAAACTGTCACACAATACCTGTTTTTGTATAAATGTGTGAGCCTTATTTATTTGAAGTTAATAGAGTTTTAGCATATTAAAATAATATGCTAGTGGTGGCGCAGGGGCACAAGCGTGACCGTGAACGCGACAAGCTGTGGGTTCGATTCCCACTAGAGGAAATGAAATATTTAATATTTTCTATTTTCGAGACAAAGCGCGCTGCGCTTCGAGTTTCGCCACTAAACACGCAATGCGCAGAATTCGACGAAAAATGGGGAACGGACAAAACACTCTTAACACTAAGCTCATAGAATCCTTCTGCCTACCTTCTGCGAGCGGGATAAAGCGTGAAGCTAAAATAATTTCTCTTCGTCTAATTTTAAATTATTCAATAAATATTATTAGTTTTCTAAAGTTTTAACATAATTGAAAATTATTATAAATGTGAGCAGTGAATGTTGTAATGTATCAACGTCGTTTATGCGCTGTACGTATTACACGCCTACGCAACATTAATGTAGTGTATTAGCGCTGCGGATAAAAGCTATTATAGTAATAATGATAAGTAAGTAACATCTCGTCGGCTTAGAGTGTAAACCTACTAAGTCCATTTACTGTTTAAATTTTTATATCATTCAAAATTATAAAAAAACAGTATAAAATTGACGTTTACAACAACAAAACACTTCCCAATGAGGTGAATGAATTTAATGTCCATTTCCTTCCTCTAGTAAGAAGACTTAGCGTAGCGCGGTGTAATACTAAGTTGCCTCTAATTACCTTTGTAAATACGGCGTCAACCAAAAAAAAATAATTTCACTGTACTTCAAGAAGAAAAACTCACAACATACAAAAAATGAACACACACACGCCCCAACACAGCACAGCACGCTAACAAATCGCCGGCACTTAGGCACAATCAGTCACAGCAATCTGAAGCGAGATAGTTAGCGGGCCGACGTTATCTCATGCGAATATACTACGAATATTATTCTCACCGCAGCCTACTTTCCCCGCGATAATAAAGCGTTGCAGTGCAAAATAACGACCTCCATATGTAATTTTGAACGCCGCCGTAACAACGGCTGTAGTAGTAAACATATGAGTGTTTGCGGCCAACTGGGTGCCCCCGTTCCGGGTTGCGTGTGGCGGGAGTCGAGTGGACTCGTGTCATGTGAGCTTTGGTGCTAATCTATGGGATTGTTTATTGGTGATAGGCTTCTATACATATAATAAAATTGTATTTTATCGTATCTATCTGTACTTGGAAATATGTGAGAAAATCGAATATTAGGGGCACTTATTAATGTAATGGAACTCAAAACAATGCTTTTAAAAATTTATGTCTGTCCGTTTGTGTTCGTGTCGTTGCGTTTATTCACGCTAATATCACAAATGGTTAAGCATATTTAAATACAGTTTTCACAATTGTATGATAGCAAACTTTCCTTACCACAATCATGTATAGTGTTTGTTTTATCTCAAACAGTTTATAAATAAGAAATAAAGTCAATTTAATAGTTTTATTGAAATAGCTGAAAGGCTATCAATATATGAATATTGACATTAAAATGATAATGTTATTAGATCACAAAAGTAATTGAGATGGCAAAAAATGTTTTGTACAAACGGGCGAAGCTGCGAGCGGGTCGTTAATGAAATTAATATCGATATTTGTGTTTTAATAAAATATCGCTGTGTTTAAAAGTTTGTACTGTTGTTTCCAGCAAAATATAATTCAATAATATACTGAATCGAGTTATTCATTAAAAGAAGACTAAATAAAATATCAAACTCAAAATTGCAACAATTACGTGATACATCGTTTGGTCATATGTTCAACAAATACCTCTGCACAATTTCGTAATATGCATACTCATATAAAATATGAACGTACGTAAATCAAATGTGTAAATATGACGACTGTAGCTATATAGACAACAGGTATGGAATTTAGGTTTTCTAACATTTTTGTATATTGCACATTAGGCAAGAAAAATTAAAAGTAAGAAAGATCTTGGGCAATTGAGGCCGTTCGTGGCGCACGCACCCACGCACGTAATGCCTCCAGAAATCGACGGAAACTGGGGAAACGGGAGCTGTCTTCATGGGAATGGAGTGTCCTAACACTAGGCTCCCTAAGCAGAGGGAACTCTGCCTATCCCGTTATTTTTGAGCGAAGCTGAAAAGAAAATCTTACAATAAAATCTACGCAGCCATCTACATCCTACAGCTAACAAAAAGTAAAAATAGAAGAACAAATATTAAAAAATCGTTACAGGGTTTACGTAACAGAAGATTCTTTCTCTTTCTTATTACATGAAATACTCGTCTTTCAGCTATTCCAGAACAGGCTCATTAAATATCTGAGAGTCTCGAAATTAAGTGCTGTTATTTTTTTGTTAATATAATTTTCTTGTATATATTATGTTTATCTTACGATTCAGGATACATTTTGCTCATATTTTGATGCTTGTTATTAAAAATCAATATTACATATTTATTACATTTTTAAAATGCTATTCCATACTAAAGACAGAAAAATAATTTACTTACCTATTGGTAACCTTCCAAGAGACCCGCTTCGTTCAAAATTTTAACACGTTTCTAAATAAAAAGTACAATATCTCATACGTTACAGTAAAATTAAAGAGAACTTCCATTTTGATGTATTATTTCGCATCTATCGATTCTACGATTTCCACTTTCAATAATCAACACATATCAAATATAACAACTCTCATATACTTGCTGCACAATAATCTAAAACACTCGCACTCTAATACCAAAAAAAATATAAAACAAAACTTAAAACTACGAACACACGCTGTACTCAAATGAAAATATTTTACCTTTAACGTAGAGGGAAGTGGGCTTAGAGAACTCGGTGCCGATGGCGTTCTCGGCGACACACTCAAACTTCCCTTGATCTTCCTCCTCGCTTTTCACAATCTGCAGCGTGCCTGCAAATAAAGACATTATTGTAGCACCACTAGAGATAACTGAACATTTTTGTTTCACGGCTAAGGAGAAACTTTCGTTCTGAGTAGGTATGCTCGTTGAGTATTCAGGTCACGATGACGAACTAACAAGCTGAGGGCACTACTAATCTATTAAGGGTATCCGACCCAATCAATACATGTTGCTGTTGAGTTAGTTTAGTAACAACTCTTAATTAATGCACTTTCCAAATTGATTGTTGTGAGTTCGATTCTGACTCGAGCAGACTCAATAATTCGGCATTAAGTGGGGAACGAAAGTGTCTTAAAGAGGAACGGATTGTCTTGTCACTAGGTTACCAGGTTCCCTATACTGCTATGTTCAAAAATATCATTTTAAAAGTATATTATGTCCTACCTGCGTTTAATAAAAATTTAAAACAATGTCATGCGTTTTTAGGTTAAATTTCCCAATATATTTTCTATAAATTTGCATATTCGTTTAAATATAAGGTATAAAAACAAAAAGCAAATTGTTGTTTCTGTTAAATTTATAGGTCGCGCTACGGGTATTTAACTATCCAGTGATAAATTATTTGAGTTTTCGTCAATCATACAAAACCAGTAAGTACATGGAACACTACGTTTCAAATTAATTAATATGTTTTTATGAAACATCTTTTAATACAATATTTAAGAGACTCCCTAAAGCAAAACAAGTATCAAGATTTGTAAAATATCGTACAACCAAAAATTACCACAAACTAAAAACAATTGCACTTAAATTCGAGTTAAGTTTTCCATACGGCATTAAAGTTAGAAACTTATGTGCTGGTAAACGACCACCGTAAGGAAACGATATTTGAATAACATCGCAACTATGCCATATAAATAGTATAATATTCTTTTATTTGTTTTAAAGGCCATCGTGGCGCAGAGGCACAAGGGTGTAACTTGCAGTACGCGACGGTTGAGGGTTCGATTCCCACTCGAGGGAATGAGTTTTTATTTATTAAATTTTAATGTTTTCGATCTGGTGCCGAGGCAAAGCCGTTGAGTTCCACCACGTGAAGCCGATTCTTTTTACTCTTTTTTTGGCGTCAAGCGGTATCCCGCAGACAACAAGGTAGGCAGAGGGAACCCAGTATCCGTTCCTCATTCTAGAGGCTGCTTTGCTTCAACACCAGAGCGAAGAAATATTAAATATCTCACCTCCTCGAGTGGGAATTGAACTCACAACCTGTCGCGTCAAAATTCAAAATATGTGGCCAATGCACCACGACTGGCCTCGATGTTATATTATGGTATACCATACTACAAAATTCTTATGTACATTATACATTACTGCGAATTCAATGAAGATCGCGTGACCGTTTAAATCGACTTAACTATATAAAGCTAACAATTATTTAAAGATTTTATGATTTCAGGACGGAAGTCGGCTTAGAATCATTTTATGTTTTTGTTCAAATATTGAAGGCGTTGAATAAAATGCATTTCTTAGTATTAATCAACATTAGCAGTCGTTAGACATTTCCAGTGGAACAAAAGTAAATAGAATTTTGTACCGGAGCTTTCTTTGTTTGAGTATTACCTTCTTTAGATAGAATAATTGTATTGTCTTAAATTACAAAAGCAGTAAAATCGGTATTCTTAATCATTTTTAGTACAACCTTTCAATTCTTAGTTTTTTTCAAAAGAAAGTAAATTATGTATATTTATATAATAAATCTCTACCTTTTTAGTTACAGTATCGATATGCATATAAAAATAGGGATTCCCAATTCAATAAATAAATAATGCATCAAAATTTTCCTTATGAACGTCTAATATAATAAATAAGTTCAAAAAAGTAATAAAGCAATTGACTTCATCGAGACGCAGTTTCAATTATTGTTGTGGTAACAAATACCACTCAAAGGAAAGTTACAAGGTATTTTTCCGAGGACAGAGTAAGTATGGCTTAGTCGAATTTGCTATTTTAGAATTTATATGAAAACAAGGCATTACTTTAATAATTAACTAGAAAATTAAATGCCACCAAAATATTTTCATGTAAAATGCTGTCAATACTGTCATGCGGTTTTTAGATCGCGTGTAGAGCCAAGTTCATTACTCCTGTTCGGTCTTGGTACATACATCTTTTACATAGCTTACTTAATAAATAATATATAACATATTATATACATATGTACATAGCCCAAGTTAAATAACATTTGAGTCAGTTCCCAATTGAATAAGCGTGAAGCACGTATAGTTTTCACCCATTCGATTTAGTATGCGCTTATCGATGGGCCGGACGTGCGCAAAACTTACCCAAATTGCAAACTGTCAAAGAGGAAAAAGTAGTGAGTTGTAAACAACGTGCTCTCGGTACGTACAAAGGGAATGTAATTACGGTGATCGGACGTTAAGAGTTTTGGAATTCGGAATTCTCACTTTTTTAACAATTTTGACAGTATTTGAAACGTTTGTATCGTGATACATGTAATGGTTGAAATATTCTTTGCTATAGTATTATAATTTTTTTGGTTATCTATGACAAAACAATTTAAGATTAATATTAATATAGAAGTCACTGAATTGGCTTTATTATTATGTATTTATATTCTTCCACAATTCTTAGAAAAAGGTATAGAGAATATTAGATGTCGGTTCTTCACTGATTGCCTTCCAAACATTGCGTAAGCTGGTAAATTACACGAAAATTACTTTTACTAAACAAAAATATGTCTTCAGAAAGCGAAACTGATTTAGAATTTACCTTTATTTTATAAACTGTGGTTAAGAATTTGTTTATTATTAATCTATCTTTTTATTATAATATCTATTAATTAAATAGATATTTATAAATAAAGTAATGTGTTTCTTAATTAAATGTATGTTTACAAAGCGAAAATGTCACAGCAAATGCAAGTTATTTCTTGGATTGTTCTCAAGAACTTCCGTCTAATTTTTAATTGCAGCTTCAGTCGTCGTATATCTTTCTTTATTACTTATATTGAGTTACCACTTATGACAACTCACTGTTTCGTTTGTTTGCTTAACACTGTATTCTGCATATAGCAAGATAAGCAGAGGGAACCTGGGAGCCTAGTGTTATGATACCTCTGTTCCCTACCTTCCGTAGAATTCTGTAGATAGTGTACAGGAAGCGAAGAAAAAAAAATACTAAATATATAATTTGCTCAAGAACTGAACTCACAACCTATCGTATTTAAAGGCACACGCTTGTACCTCTACGCCACGACTAACCCCTATGCATTAAAACATAATAAAAACAAACATTTACCACGATCCCTCACGTCAGCCCTATCAAAGACAACATTCTTAAGACGCAGATCAAGCAACATAAATCAGTCCACGCTATAATCATTTACGTCATTAATTAGGAGTCACCAGCCCCACGAGTGTCCCCGTGAGATCAGCTCGACCACTTAATCAACCGCGTTGGCGTAAAGTAAACCTCCGCCTCCTGCACCTCCGGCTCTCGCCTCCTGTGCCGACCTAAGAGCTAGATTAAACGGACCTCCGCGGTAAAGCATCTCCAACAATACAATCTTGACCTCTGGATATCTACTGTACTGTCGGATCTTACTTTGTATCCGTATGCACGTCGAGGACTGGGAGAGGCCAGACTCGATTGGTCGTATATAAACCCGGCTATTCCGTTGGACGTTTATGAATAGCTCTTATTTTTCTTTTAATTATACACCCCGCTGTCTGTTGACGCATTTTGTCAATGTAGGGAATGTATATTTAGGGGATTAGGCCGCGTTTGGTCATTATTCACTGTGAATGTAGTTTGGAAAATAACTAACATTGTTATGAACTGTCAACACAAAATAATATCTTTCATGTTTGAAACAACAACATGTTAGGTAAGTTTGTGAAATTACAGTATATTAATTCACGTACAAAAATGTGACAGAAGTATTTGAGGACCTATATAATAAATTTCACATTTACATACTCAAAGAAGTGTAATAATGATATTGCTTGTTCTTATATTTATTAATTTTAACTCAATAAACTATGTAGACGTTAGTTATTGACGATGCATAATCTTGCATAATCTTGCATTTTTAGGATATCTCTTATTCCGAGCCATCCCGAAAAACAAAACTAGTTGTAATCATGCTAAAAATTAAATAAAAATAATGGACGAATTCTAGTATTAATATCATAAATGTGAATGTTTATGAAGATAGACGATTGTTCCACTTTCACGCAAAAAGTATAAAACAGATTTAGATTAAACTTTACAGTAATATAGTTTATACACCAGAATAACACCATAGGCATAGCATACTCTTAATGTAAATACTTTGTATAATTAGGCTATAATATAAGCGGGCGAAGCCGTTAGGGATCGCTAGAACTTTAAATATATTTTTATGTTGATTTATTCCTAAACAACCAACATTTTTTTTAATTCTATAGAATACTATGCTGAAACTAGTAGATTTTATTATTTATGTAGTAGGTATACAGTACGATAAAATGAAACTGCTCGGGAAGCGGTTAGCGGTAGATTTGGAATATTAGGTTGCTACGTTATTGTGTAACGTCGACAATTTAATTAAGTACAAGTTTAGTTATTTCGTTCAAATTCAATGTTTATCTTAGGTGGTCGATAGCGAAAATTATTTTGTAATTTAATCATCAAAGCGTGTAAAGTATTCACAAATTTATTTCCATGATTATAGAACAAAAAGACAATTATTTTTAAAAAATGGTTGGAAAGTAGACTTAAGTGACCTTTAAATTGAGGGCTACGTAGATTATATTGGTGGATGAACACTGTACTTTGTCAACCAGAGCGAGGAAATGAAAATATTTTTGTACCACGATTGGGAAATGAACTAACAACCAAGGCGTCAACAGTCAAATGCTGTTCCTATACGGCACCATAGTCTCATCGTGTTCAAATAGTCATTATTAGTATAAAAGAAGACTTTGTAAATCGTCGCATGCACCTAATATCCATAAAAGTTACTAAATATCTTGTTCTAAGCAGTTTTAAACTAAAACTTACAAAGAAATGGTTCTAAAGTTTAAGCTTTTACGATAAAGTCTATTGTAATAATATTCGTACAGTGGCAAGAATATTAAAAATAACATAAAATATAGTTTTATTTATTTTATAAAACGACAAAATGATGTATAAACATTATTCAGATTGGCAAAGTTACTATATAAATAAAAAGTTTTTCCTTTTATGAAATGAATTAATTAATACAGTGGAGCTGTGTTTATTTTCACTTGTTATATTTTTATGAATCCGGTGATATATTTTATGCTCTATCAATTACAAAGATATTTTTAATTTCCGTTTAATTTTTATATACATAATTATATGTATGTATAATGTATATAATTATTGACAATTTTAAGATTACATAGTACATATTATTTGGTCTATTAAATACTGAAATTACTACTTATTTTTATTTTTTTAGGTTCATATTGTATCCCGTACATGATAGGGTAGGCAAACGAGACCTGGGAACCTAGTGTTAAGAGATTTCATTCCCATTTAGTCACTTCCCTTCCACATTTGCCGCTGAATTCTCAAGGCATTGCGTTTTGAGTGGCGGAACTCAACGCCCTACTTTACCTCGTTACCAGAGCGAAGAAATTAAAATATTTTAATTCCTCGAGTGGGAATCGCATCCATAACTATCGTACTTACAGTCGCACACTTGTGCCCTGTGCCACAACGGCCTCTACTACTAAAATTTACTTTATTAATAAAAAAAAATTAAGACCTCCGCAATTCCTAGTTACTTTCACTTGACCATATGGGCAGAGTTGGTAGGAAAATCTAGTATATCATACAGTCCAACATAACCTCTTCAAAAGCATACCTCATATATTCTGCTTTATACAAGCTATATATAGCACTGAAATATCTTGTTACGAATTGTGTCTCTCCTCGTATAAAGCTCGCATTTTCTCAAATGTAGTTTTGTACACTATTTCATCTTAAGTTAATATCGCAAAGGTGTTGTAAAAATATGGTAGTCTCTAGGCGGGACCGAATAAATTTCGGCATTTGTCCACCGCGCTCCAGCTATACAAGCGGGAGAAATTGGATTTATTTTTATAGGTTTTGAGTGTTGTATATATTTATTATTTTATATTATATTTATTAAGCTACCAAAGCTTTAATTATAAATATATTTTTATTTTTCGAATAAATTTTGCTATATTTTTATTTTTCGAATAATTTTTGCGTCAAACTCTCATGTTTCTTGAAGAGTTTTCTTTGTACATTTAAATAAATATTTAACATTAATAGATTTTTTCACGCGAAGAACAGAAATAAAATAAAAAAAGGCTTAATATCTTGCAAAAGAACAGTTACAAGCGAAGAATAAGCGAAAATAATTTCAAGCGAAACAACGCTAACACCCGCTATAAATACGTGGAAGTTCATCCCGAAGACGTCTCAAGGCGCAAACGGAAAAATTTATGGGTATCAATTCTCAGCGAGGGATGATGAATTGAAAAGTAATGCGCGAATAATATGACTACCCTTGAATATTATATGTTCTATCAGACGCGAAGTGGAGGGGAAAAAGATTTTTGTTTAGGAATGAAGGCTTTTACTTTGTTCGAGCACAATATATTATTACGTACATATTTGGAGAAACGATTATCCGAGACACGACAATCGGGGTATGGAAATATTGCTCTGGAATTTTTGTTAAAATTTGTATTAAATTACTATAGCTTGGAATAGATTGTACTATTGAGAAATATTACAAGTCTTATAAAAAGAAACGGTTAAATAACAATTTCACTGTCAAACTTATAAAGGTGTCTCAGAGAAACAGCAAGCCTGTTTCTGAAATTTTGAATTTAAAGCAGACAAAAATATTGAAGTAAAAAGAAGGAAGGCCAATGGATACAATTGGCTCGGTTTGTTTGTGGGTCAAGAGTGCTCTGCTTGCGAGCTGCCATGTCAAAAATAAAAACTTCGATTGCCTGCCTTTAGTGGACGCACAAAAATATTCTCTATTTTCCTGACTTCCAACACTGCTCTCAATTCAATGTAAAGAACCAGACAGTTTTTTCGCTTTTATAGGTGTTTCATATATAGAAAAATAATTGTTTCATATGTGGATATTATGTAACGTCTATGTTTAGGTTTTCTATGTATATATATATTTTGAGCTTTTCGCTGCATCCTGCACATAATAGGGTAGGCAGAGGAAATTTGGACACCTAGTGTTAAGACACTCCGTTCCCTATTCAGACACTTCCATTCCCCACTATCCGCCGGATTCGGGAGATATTGCATGTTGAGTAGCGGAACTCAACACCACGCTTTCCCTGTTTACTAGAGCGAAGAAATGAAAAAAATAAATATTGCACTCAAAATGGAAATCTTTCCCATAACGGTCACGTTTTCGTCCTTGCACTATGATGGCCTCTATAGCACTTAGCACGTAGGTTAAATTTGACCTATCATCCTACCATTCTTTTGTAAATAGCTCCTTTTAACTTCATTTGAATATAAAATTAAAAAAAAAAAAATGGAAAACATAAACAACAATTCCAAAAAAAACTGAAAAATCACTGACCGCTAATATTATAACATAAAGCAAAGGTAAAACGAAATCACCTTGGCACGGCAAATGTGACAAATGATCAAATCGTGAAAGGCATTTACGATAAATAAAATACAGGCGAATGCGTCGTGCTTTTATTTTAGTTTCCACATCCTGTGGCTTACTGTAATCCCTGCGTCCCTCCACGTAACGTCCTTGTTTTATTTGATTACTGGCGAACCCTCTACCCTCTGGGGTAGCGCTTGCGATTTGGACCGGCCCTGACATGTTTGTGATTATGGCTCTCATTTTTTCGCGTGAAACTGTCATCTTTCTTAGTTAGAATTCGTTGTAGACATGTGAGTGAAGCAAAAACATGGATAAAATTCTTTCTTTTATAATTTAAGGTTTATATAAGTTTAAGATACATTTCATAGCAGAAAAGAATTTAGACTAACCATTAGATAGATAATATCTAGCTTAGTAGTAGCCTTAAGTAATAAAAACAAAACTCTTTACACGATAGTAAATAAAATATATTTAATTCGAGAATACGTGTATTGTGTAACCGACTAGCTTTGAGTCTCCAGATTACAAATCTTACAAACTCAGTAAAGTTAACAAAACGTACAAAATAAACGTTAACAATTATAGTTATTACATGTTTCACACAATAATCAAATGAAATAGCACCATCACAACTCAAAACCACAAGAAACCCTCAGATTTAGTGTGCATAGTGCTTATAACTAGTAAACTTTACAAAGACTTAGAAAAACCTTCTCGCTGGAAGTGACAGGGGCGTATCTGAGGACATACGATCTCAATCAGAACCGGTCACGCCCCCCCCACAGTTATTGTTGTACGAGTTAAGACCCGCTTTTTGCTAGAACAACAGACGACCACACCGTCTCATTCAAACTTGGAGGGACCCGGCATTTGTATGCAAATGAATTGTAATCTCCCTCCGTAGGCCGCAATCACGACTCCACATCTACCTACATTCGGGACGAATAAAACATGTTAGCGTGGCTGGATATGATCAACATACATACTTCATGTCTTTATTTTTAGCAATCACTTTTATATAAGAAAATTCAAATTGCTTATATTTTTTTGGGCAGACATCGGAAAGTAACCAAAAGATCTTTGTCTGTGAATTATACGAGTATAGTATAGTGTATAATTTAGATAAGTTGGACGAATTTGGGATTACCTTGGAGCAGTTGAGTTCCTGAGAATTCGGCGCAAGGTTAGGAACGGAGTGCTTTTGCATTAATTTTAATTTCGAGTTACCCTGCTACATACGGAATATATAAAAAAATCAAATAAAGAAATAACATGTATCATTTATACACATGTTAAACAACTGACTCTTCCATTTACCATACATCACGACCACCCGTATTACGGCCGTCCAAGTTCACTTGTTAATTTAGCCACGCGAAAGATCATAAAACCTCTGTCTTTGTTCCGTATATAATTTACACGCGTCGCGCTATAACTGACTGTAAAACAACAATTCCCTATAAAAGTGTTATAGCAGTTATTGCGGGCGAGGGTCCCACCCTGGTTGAGCGCTTAATTCTAGGTCGTTATGAGTTTAATTTAATAATACGGATGAAGTATTGTTATGATTTGTTAAAGAATTGCCATTAAAAGGTACATAGCTATTTTTAAGATTTTTAGGGTTTTGTACCTCAAAAGGTAAAATAATAAAAACGAAACCCTTATAGGATCGCATTGTTGTCCATCTGTAAAGACCTTTCTTTTAATTTTGCAAGACAGAACTTGGAAAGAAGTAAAAATAATCAAATAAAGGAAAAATTCCGAAAAATATAAAAATATATGTATTTCATAGAAAAAATAATTACAAAGTTATATTTCTAGTTTATTTCAAAGAAAATGAGTGCATATATAATAACTGTCCACAAACTTCAGTTTGTCAACTTTTATAAGTTGTGCATTTCGTTGACCGACAATTGGTACCGAAGCCACGGACGGCGAATCCGACTCCCACTTGACCGGTTTTATTAAAGTGTTATACCAGTCTTAGGAAAAAATAATACTATTTTATAAAACGTACGTATAAAAAAATAAACAAAAATTCAATTCAATTTTTTATATGGCTCTTTGACCAAGCTTTCGGACCACTAAGTCATACCTTCTTATAAAGCTACGTCCAATGAGTTTTCTTGACTTGATAAAAAGGGAATCTCTGCTAGGTTGAATGTTTAGTTAGCTTATTTTTGAATTCTCCTTTTATTTATGGAATAAAACAGTTTAAAATATTTGTAAATTTAAAAAATTTATCTTTGCAAAAAGATATTACTTCGTGTTTGTCAAAAGCCGACGATTTAGAGAGCAACATTTATTATTAACCAAACGTCTCTATATTCTCAAAGGCTTTACCGAACAGCTGAGCATACCGAAATATTACGTATTTTGTCATGGTTTACTTGTATAATGCCAAAGTAATTCTAATGAAATCAAAGAGAGCACCTGATCACGACGGCCTCGGGAAAGACACGAACGATTTGTCAATCTTTCTAATTTATTGATAAGACTCGTAATTCCTCCAATTTGAGGCAACATTAAATCCAAATCTATCTTTGAACGTCTCAGAATTTTCGGACTAATAGGCCGTAACGTGAATTCTTCAATCTAATACAATACATTAATAAAGTGCTATGAAATATTGGAGACCGAAGAAATAATCCACTCGAATAAATTAAAATTAATGAGATTAAAAGAGCCCAAGGCAACTCTGTGGGCCTGCTCTAACTGAATTTAAATTACTTTTACCTCTTGCGAAGTGCATAATAGTATTAAAATTGAATTTATTACTGTTCCCACGAATATGGGGATTTTCGAAGCCTTCAGCTAGGTGTGGCGGAAATTACTTTAAAAATGTGTAACTCGAGTAAATATTCCTCAATATAAGTAAACGTTTACACACTTACATAAAATGTTTATATGACACAATAATTTGCAGGGAAAAGTACATAATTGAAGCCATTGAAATTTTACTTTATTCTGCTTAAAAGTAATTTGCTACAGAAATATATTAGTTTTACATATACATACAAGAATATAAATGTAACAATTAAAAACATCAAGTCTATACAACAACTAACACTCACAACATGATTCGCTCCACACAAGTAAAACAGCAAGATCACATTTCGTGCTCATTTCCCGCAAAATGGATATAATTAATATTTCGTCGTCTCCGTCTTATCAGATCGCGAGTAGGAAAAGCAGACGAACTTTCATTAAGAGTCGCAAAATTAAATTCGTCCCGACGGCATTTTTTATACCTCATCACACTAATTAAACGTAATTAATTGATGGCGTTGATCAAACAAGTTGAAATTTAATAAAGAAAATTTTCTCCGAGAACTCTCCAGTATTTCGGTCAACGAGAATGCAAGCTGTCACTTAACGTTATATTAGAAATGAGTTCCACTTGATTGAGTGGAAAAAGCTCATTATCTATAGCGCGGTGTGCCGCGATGCAGTGTTAGATCAAATGTTATTTTAGTGCTAGTTCATTAGGTGGCATCATGAAACACAATGCGCCTATGAGTATTCACCGACGCTATATGTATGTATGGCTATAGTTTCGTACCTCAAATGTATTAAGATTTTTGTTATTTACATAAAATTTTAATTACACAAAATCTATAAAATATATATTCGTACATGGTAAGAAAAATGCCTTTAATACCATACTATATTTTTACCATTTTATTTATATATTAGCTTCTTGTATTTCAAAATTTGTAAGATTAGATGGTACTCGTTGCGGTACGTACGTGTTACTTGGATGAGCAAAATTCTTATTACAAAGAAAATAGATTTTTCTTGGTGAAAATTTTGTAATACAGTTTTGAGAAGATAATATAATACTCGTATACTATAATATTAATTCGCAGATTTTCTTTCAAAGTTATGTTATATTGTTTTTTAACGTAATGTTAACCATTTGTAGTTGCTTTGGAATGTACATAATGAAAAAAAATTAAAGAGATTTGAAACTACGTCGACCTTAAATAACATGTTCGATTTTTTGATAGATTGAGCTATATGTTCATATTTGTCAGCGGCTGATTTTTTCTTTTGCTTTAATTCTTTGAAAAAATTACACTTTATATGTGTTTATATACAAAAGTCATTTTTTTTATTTCGACATGTTATATCCCTAAAAAGACAGATATTTCTTTTTATATATTTTTTTGAAAAATACATCATTTGGTGATAAAATTATATATTATGTTAAAACACTTACCATGCATTTTATCATTGAGCAGTGCGTATCTCGGATTTGAAGCCACATCGAGAGGTAGAGAGTTCCAAAGCCAGCGGACTTTAGGCGACGGGCTCCCGCTGGCTTGACACGGCAACGTCGCTGTGTGACCGACTTCCACTACCATTGTTGACGAAGGCGGCGAAATGGTCGGGAACCCGGGTGGCACTTTGTCAGCTGCAATAAAGACAAATATTACAAAATTAAAAATTAGAACTTAGCTTTCTCCAAATAATTTAATTAGGTCAGGCGTGGCGCAGGGCCACAATTGTGCAAGTGTAAACGCTGATGTGAGTTCGATTCCCATTCGAGGAAATTTAATATTTTTATTTCCTCGCTCTGGCAGCCGAGGTGTTGGGGCCTACTGCGACTCAACATGCAACGCCTACAAATTAGGCAGAATGTGGGGTTCTCTCTGCCAGCCCTGCTATACGAGTACATATATGCAATACAGCACGAATTGAAACAAAATAATTGAAAGCAAAACACATATTTCGTAAGTTTTTAATAAGTAATAGAAATTAAAATGCATATTTTAATATAAGTACGCAAAATCGACACCGAAACAATAGAACTCGGAGAGGGATTTGCAAGACAATCGTTCGACTTGAGAATTGCGGAAATATCTCCCCAAATCTTAAAACGCGGGTAAAATGAAGATAGTGAAACGTTAATTCCCCAAATGAAATTCCCCCTCGGCCGAACTGAACGAAATTTGATTAAGCAACAAAACTGACGTTATTTCCAGAGTTTCAACCAGCCAAGTTATATATTACGCGTAAGATTTGGGCGAATCAGAACTAAGTTTGGGCCGGAACAAAATTTGTTGGGCTCTATCTATTCTTAATATACTACTTTATATTTATGGATCTTGGGGGAATAATAGATCTTAATAATGTTATGATATTGTTTATTTTCGAAACTTAATGACATATATCCTTTAAAATTAATACAGATATTTAACATAATAATAATTGAAAATATATTCCAGAAAAAAATCAAAGACCTATAAGTATCGATAATCTTAGCAAGGTATCAAACAAAGAACAGTATGCAAAAAAGAAAAATATATAAGAATATAAAATAATTCAGGTAGAATAGCATAAACATACATATTCATATATAATACATTAAAGTATCTACATTTGACTGCTCCTTAGTAATTACAACATAAATAAAATCTCATTTGGGGTAATTTTTTCGTTAACCGCCCGAAGAACCTAATACTCCGAATTAACATTACAGAATTAGCTGTTTCAGGAGAAATGGGCGACCGTGATAATGCACTCTACGCATAACGAAATAACGTCCACTTTTGTAAGAAAGAAATGTTTAATGGGGTAATAACGTGTAGGTCGGTCTGATCCTAGCTATTGTCGGGTTTCATTGGTAGTCGTTAACATCAGGACGCAGAATACACTTACATATATACAAATACGTATATATATATATGTAAAGTGTAACGTATATGTGTATATTAAGTAGATGAGTACAAAGTACATACTCATCTATTAAGAGGCCCGTTGAGGCACAGCGGCACAAGTGTATGACTCTAAACGCTCCTGGTTGTGGTTTCGATTCCCACTCGAGGAAGTGAAATATTTAATATTTAGGCTATCATGGCTTAGTGGAACAGTCTTCGGGTAATGATTATATTTAAATTATATGTTAAAGTTTATTGTAGACGAAAGGACGACTTTGCATTCCGTCACTTAACATAAAATTTTCTTCATTCGGACAAAGTATGAAGCTGATTTTTTTGTTACACACAGCGCTATAGTGTTAAGATGGTATGTAGTAGTCGTGAAATGTAACAAAATATCACGTGAAAAATTTATATTTAAAATTCATCACGCGCATGACGGTAAAAGAAAACATTGTAAGAAATCCAGCACATCTGAGAGAAAATTCTAAGATACCTTACACGCCATCCCGTAAATGTAGGAAGAGGGTGTTAGTTTTATACGTTTATCATTGTATGTTAAAAATAATGTTTAAAACAATAAATACATATTAAAATGTGTGTAAATAGCATACGTATGCGTAGGTTGTAGGTTCAAGTCTCGTGGTGATGAAATATTTAATATTTTCATTTTCTCGGTCTGGTCTGACAGAAAGTAAGGAATGGAGTATGTTTATGGATAACGGAGTGTACAATACACAAGGTTCCCAAGTTCCCTTTGCCTGCCATGCTATGTGCGGGATACAAAGCTAAAAAATATATTACATATAACAAAATATTAAAAACGACATATGTTTATGTACTTTTCAAAATACTTTAAAATTACTTTAACTTTTACTCACGCTAGCCTGCATAGCAGGTAAGAACCAAGTGTCAAAACACTCCACTTCCACACATACAACACAATAACACAAGCAACACATACCATCAAACAAAACATTATCATCCATCCTCTTCTTGGTCCTTAATAAAAATAATGCACGATAATGATATTCTAGCTTGTGCACACGTCGTTGTCATGGCAACCAGTACGATAACCAGGTTAAACCGATGTATTACGCGATGCTGCTGTAAAGTACGAAACGTGACTTTGTTATGAAGATTTCATATATTATCTCACCTGTAGTGCATAAGGTATATTCGTCATCTTTCAATATCTTACGCATTTTCAATAATATTTACAATAAAAGTATTATGGAAACTGTATTTTTATGTTTGTATAGATTTGATTTTTTGCATCGTGCAGTATATTTCTAAAAACATGTTTTTAAAACAACTTCACCCATCTGTCGCAAAACACAATATAAGTAATGTTTAAAATATATAGTACGTTTTCAAACAGCTTTTCAATCGCAGTAGATAGTACGGCCTGATATATAATGTATGAGCATCGTATACTATGCCTTATAAAGTGAAGAAAAGTACTTCTGCAGAGCAGTACTTAAATATTCACAACCCACAACTTTAAATGTGCTTACATTTAGAAAAAAATATTATTAAAAGCTATATTGCGAATGCTCTAAGGTTAGAGTAGAGGTCACTAGTCTAACTATTGTTATTATGTTATTATCACGCATAGCAAGGTAAACAAAGTGAACCTAGTATTATGAATTTACGTTTCCATATTCTGTTTCGAGATATTGTGTGTTGAGTTTTCCCGAGTGGGGAACGAGTACCTAATCATTATGTTTACAGACAGATGTGGTCACATAGCGCCAAAACGGCTTATTTTTAATATAATTTAAATAGGTGCCCAAGATAAATATAGTAAAAAGTCTATATTTCCGCATTTTTCTTCGCAAGGGTTAAAAATAAAACAATTTTAACTTCAACAGTTACCCTACTATTAAGTCATTTCTAAACATTACCACTCCAGTATATCGCTCTATCAGTATAACCGACAAAATGACGGTCACCGCGGAGGATTATTGAATTCATTCCTCTTGATGTCGGACTGCCTTTTACTGGGTTTGAGAGAGCTTTTTATAGTTTAATATGTTTTGGACGATTGCTACTGAATCTTTTATTATGGAGCTGGGGTCAATTTAACATTATATATTACAGTAAAACCAATATAACATTTCAAGTTTCAAGTCGTATATAGGGAATTAGGCATGGTTGAATAATTGATATACATATGTATTTGTTCGAATCCCATTTTGAAATAAAAATACATATTATATCCGCAATATATATTTTTTTAATTTTTAAATTTCATTATTAAGTATATTTTTTTCACAGCGGAATAGGCACATAGAACGGAACGTCATCACACTAGGTACTCTCTACAAACCTTACTACTTATATGCCGTTTACAAAACGAGACATTGAAGCTAAAGAACAATAATAGTAATAATGTTTGTGTCGTTTAGATAAAGTGAGATGTCTAGTGTCGCTATTTAACATATCGTATTTAATCGTTATCGTTGCCGGAACAAAAAGCTGAACACATTTTGATGGTACTCTACAAGAATCTTAAGCGGTCCATCCCAACGTTACAGTCATAGATAAATTTATATGGGCAGTTAATATAACGAGCGGTACAATATATTACAATTTGCGGCCAGTCTGGGCGCAGACTGCGTAATTAATATCAAGTTAGCGGCGAAATTTATAACTCTTATGAAATGGTACGATTATGCACCTTATCTTTTTGTAATAAAGCTTATATTAGTATAGTATTTTAAGGTCTAAATCTACTGTCAAAAATCTATTTACCACCCTTATTGCCATATGGAGAGAGATTAATTTTCAATGAACGTTATTATGAGATCGCTGAAAAGCTGAAAATACACGCGGAATGGAATTTTATCGAGTAAGTATGAACTTTCATATAATTCTTATTTGCATTTTATACTTTTAAAACATTGAAGCATTGTTGTGAATGCTTTTTTTTATAATGATAGTTTTGGAGAAGTTTTTGATTGCAATTATATTTATGAACTTTTAGGTTATACTACAGGTACTGTGGTGCCTGCGCGCCATTACTGGCCTCAATCATCAAGATATTCGATAATAATTAATGCACTCTTAACATCTATAAAGTAAATATAACGTCGGTGAAGTCGCGTGGACCGTTAAGAAATTAAAAATTCTCCTCTTTGTAAGGCAAGACTATTTCTAAAAATAGAAAAAAATGTCACAATGCTTAAGTATAAGAAAAATATTAACTAATTAACTAACGAAAGGAGAAATGTGACACATTTTTATTTTGCCTATAAAATAAAATAAATAGAGTCCTAACATAGGCTAAATAAAAGTAAGTCGTAAGTTAAACAAAGTTTGGCCTATTTAATTTTCATCAAATCTGCATTTCGATTGGTCTATATACTCGTATGTAGATGGAGCTCGGCGACGGTGAATTGGAATACGAAGCGAGACACTGCGTTTGACATCAAATAATTTCCATGCGATTCGAGAATACTGTGTCAAATATTGAGTGCCTATCAGTTAAACTTTTAAACCTCTAAAACTTTCCCTAAGCTTTGAGCTTTATAAACTTCCATATATTATGTTATTGTTTTAATACGTCTTAAAATAACATTAACAATAATGATAGCGCGATTACTACTTTTCTTCATAATAGTAAGAACATCTGATCTGGGTGGCCACAGGGAAATTTGGATCCTAGTGTGTAGAACTCCGTTCTCAGTGAGAAACATGTTCAATGACGGAACTCAACACCGCGCACTGCCTCGTTGCCAGAGCAAAAAAAAAATCTATATTTCATTTCGTCGAATGGGATTCGAACTTACCACCCACCTATGTCAACTCTGGCCTCAAGCCTTTAAATCTTATAAAATATTCCTGCTGTGTGCGGGATACAGCGTGAAGTTAAAAAGAGAAAAACAGCTCTAAGGGTAGAGCACTACGACAAAGTAGTAATAATAAAAAAAAATTCAATCAAACGTGTTAATAGATATTCGTGACAGGGCGTAGTAATGGACTATCTACAATATTTACAGTATAAAATATTCTCTAAATGACTTGTTATACAGTATCGTGACTGAAATCTTTCAGTAATTAAATCACACTATGTAATTATGATATTTACAGGCGGAAAAATACCTAATAGTTTATTTTTGACGTTTTACAGAGTTAACGCATATGTTGTGTTTAGATTTACTTAAATACCAGCAATGGGACAAAGAGAAGTCATAAATTTAAATAAATAATAGTAGAAATTAAATACTTTTTTTTTATTTTTGTACTCGCGCCTTTTGTATCAAGCGTATAAGAATTTCAATGTAGAATGTATGGTGGAACTAAATAAATAAATATCAAAAAAACTTTTTGCAGATTGCAGATTTTGCCCAATAGCAGAGCAAAGGACACTCAACGCTGCGTTATATCTTGAACAGGAAAAATAATTTAAATTTTTGGGTGTGGGGATAATGTTGGGTGAGTGGGAACTGAACCTACAACAGTCACGACGTAGTTTCATTTGGAGAGTAATTAAACATATGTAGGTATATCAATATCAAAGCATTTATTATAACACTATATTTTCGTTCTTAATTAGAATAATTAATCGTAATACGTAAAATTATTTTATAATAATAATATAATCGTTACATTTTATAGTTTCAAGTCGAATAAATGTATCAAGATAATTTCTAGTAAGTTATTGACTAAAGAAAAATACTGTAACTTAAGGATAACAGGTCTTAAACAAGCTAAGGTTCATTCATATTTATGAATATCAATTATATTTCGATTTAAACAACAAGTTTCAATTTCCGCTCGGGGATTTTTCGCTCTATTGGCAAGATGAAGTGCAGTGTTGAGTTTCGTTGAGAACCAATCACCACGCAATGTCTGAAAATTTGGACGAATAGTGGGGAACGGAGTATCTTAAGACTAGTCTTCTGCCCTATGCTATATACTTGAAAATAATTTGCGATCGTAATGAAGTTAGGATGTATTTGACTAGATACACAGCCGTTGTAGGTTCAAACGCGAGTAAATGTTTCTTAAAACTATTTTAATATCCTTGGTTTGGTTAGACGATTTACAGCCATACGTTTCAACACAATTAACAACACGTTAATAACAGTGTTCATTTATTCCGCTCTTAAAATAAACTTAAGAGCATATCAGAAATTAAGTTATATCAAAATGCTTTAACATTCTCAGCTCCATTAATCATTCTATTACTAAAGACTTAAAAATAAAACGTTTGCAGTTTAGAAATATAATAAATAATCCCAGCTGGCGCAATAGTTAAGTAATTAAATGGATAATAGCGGAACAGAACAAGACGAAGAACTAAGAACTGCAGGCTGTAGATAGTAAAAGAAAAGAAAACGGCAACATCTTTGTGGTGGACCGCAGTATGTAGTTTCATTTGGAGAGTAATGTTAACATTTTTATCAATGTATCTTTCAGGTTTTACTTTTATTTAAACTAGACTATAAATTGACCATTGAGAGGGTATATGGTACAACTCGGTTATATGGTTCTAAAATTCAAAGTGTGGAATAGCATACACCTTAATAAAATGTTAAAAAAAATAACTAACTTAATAGTTAATTACACTCATATGAGTTTTAACTTAGGGGATGTATCCCCTAAGTTAGTTATAAATATTCAAGGCAATTCAAGGTAACTCTCTTTAGAGGGTATCGATTACGATTGAACAAAGTTCGGTATGAAATTTAAATTAAACAGTTTACTACAGGAAGAAACTGTTTAATTAATTCAAATAATTATTGTACTTACTAAAATGTTTGTTGGAAGTTGTTTGAAACAATATCATAATGTATATTGTTCATTTGAGACTAGTCAGAAAGAGCTACTTACTACACTTTTTAGCTTCGCGCTGGTATCCCACCATATTTTTATATTGCAGCCAAATTATAAAAAAATCTTCACGAGTATGTGTTATTCTGATATATAAACTACGTTATTGTAAAGTTACATCTTAATATGTTCAGTAGTTTTTGCATGAAAGTGAAACAAACATCCATTCGTATAAACTTTACGTTTATAATATTAGTAGGAAAGCATTCATATATTATTCAAATAGCAAAAGCGTACCGTGAAGTTACAACAGAAATGAATCGACGCTACGTTCGACAACACATAATTTAATTTCTCGAACGTTTCAAGTGCGTTCCTCTTTAATTAAAATTTCAAAGTAATTTTATGGTAATTATCTCACTTTTCGACTTCCATTATTAGCGGCACATTACTTATTAACCGGAATTATTTACGGTTCCTTCTGGTTTAATTAACCTCGATAATAATAGGTTCGACAGTGTTATTTGTGAATGTTTTCAAATTATTTTTACATAGGTAAGTTGTGAGGCAAGTTGTGGCGCACATGCATGTGAATATAAGCGACAGATTATGCGATTTCTTCACTTTGGTAACGAAGCAAAGAGCGGCGTTGAGTTTCGCTATTTAGCACGTAATGCCTCCTGAAATCAGTGGAAAGTGGCTGGTATGGGTATAAGAACGGAGTGTCTCGACACTAGGTTACCAAATTCCCTCTGCCTGCGGTGCTATGTGCAGGACAACAGAATAATTAAGTAAGCGCTAAGTCATTATATCACACTTCTTAATATTATTGCTTTCCAGTCTCTATACAATATAATACAATCCTAAAAAACCGAAACCTTGGTGGAACAGTCTGACGCGCACTTAATCGGTTTTTTTAATTCTACTTTGTATTCACTTTGTTAAAATAAATATCACCATACCACCCACTCACACTTAATCCCAAACAAACATCGCAAAACAAAATCTTTCTTTCTTCATCACAAAAACAATGCTACCCTCACAAAATTGCATACAAGTAAGAAAACGTCATTAATATACGAGTAACAGCATTTTGCATTATGTAACAATAAATTACCTTCTCGTTTCGCTCCCTTAGCCTTATAAATTAAACAAAGCGCTAACATGTTGCTCTGAGTTGTAAACATCAACGGGCTAAAGGGGCTAATATAAAGAACGTTACGTCCATTACAGTCACTAAGGTGGGGAGTGCCTGACTTCTACAGTGTCAGTTTGTGAACCTGCCATAGCAGTTACACTATGTGATTTATATAAACAGACCGATTGTTGACTTAGTTCGTGATATCATCAGTGTTAATGTCAAAATTAGTAACGTCACTTTAAACGTAATGCCTCCAAAATTCTTCGGAAAAAAGGGAACGGAGTACCCTAACACTAGGTTCTGTTTGTGAAGATATAAAAACCTTTTAAAAAAAGACTAAAGATACTTGTTTTTATAAGCAAAATAAATAATTCAATTTATTTTGCTAGGCAAAAGCTTGATTGTGTTAATAATAAAAATTCAAACAGAATGTTTCATTTTCTATAATCATGTAGACTCGCTCTGACTACGCGGAGATCACACATGTTGGAAAGTAATTATTCATAAACATTTTGGTTCGGAGTAAATTGGGAAATAATTTTGGCAACATAAATTCTGTTTTCCGCGGAAACTATATAATTTTCCGAGATACAATATAACCTGGCTTACTCTGGCGTTCATATGATACTATAGAGATCATTAAGTAAAATTAGCCATTTCCATGTAAAATGTAAAAAGAAATAACGTGAGGCCAGATGTGGCGCAGTTGCATAAAGTGCGACTGTAAACGTGATTGGTTGTGGGTTCGATCCCTACTCTAAGATATGAAATATTCATTAAAATGTATATTTTCAATTACTCGCTCTGGTGTAGTAGGAAGTTGATTTCCGCCACTAAACACGCAATGCCTTCAGAATTCGTCAGAAAGTGGCATTCGTCAGAAAGTGTCTTAACACTAGGTTCGCTCTTAACACTAGGTGGAGGTGAAACGTGCAATTAAAAGACAGCCTTCACAAATAAAACCAAAAAAATATGAGGTTCTAAAATTATTTTCGTAAATTATACTTAGAGGTCACCTCTGAGGTAGCCAGAAGAAATACCAACAATAACCGTCAAAACGTGAAGAGCTATCCGAGGGCTCTCGTCTCGGGATTATATTATGATGAACACACGTGCTTAGTGAGTCAAGTGACACTAGAGTGACAGTGTCAAGAAAATATATTACGTGTTTCCTCGGCGACATGTGTATGACGCTTGTCACTCTGGCTGCGGTTAGAGAGATTTGGACATCAAGAGTAATGTGAAAGATGGCAAAGCCCGTTATTCCTACTTTTATTATTCTTAGGGGCACATGGGTTTGACTGTAAGCGCGGCAGGTTGTGGCTTCGATTCCCACTCGAGGAAATTAAATATTTAATATTTTCATTTCATCGCTTTGGTTTCGAGGCAAAGCGCGGCTGCTTTAAGCGGGGGACAATAAAATGGAGAACAAAACATTTTAACACTAGTTTCCTCTGCCTACCCTGCATATAGCAGGGTGGAGATAATAATACAATGTGAAGCTGAAAAAAAAACTTCTCATAATGTTTTACGCAAGAAGAACACAGTGAAAGATACAAAAACATTTTAAATGCATGCATTGCATTTCCCCGACAGATATTTGAAGCTTTTCATTAGGAAAATAACAATATATAGCCCCAATAAGAAAAATAATAACTAATTTATAACAAAGGATAAAATTAAATCAAAAAAGTTTAATTTATAAAGCCTTTAATCATAACATATTTATATGGGACGTACTCGTACAGTAGACAAAGACCACGCGTACGAGACCTATGTTGGAGTAACTAATGAATTTTCCGCGGTTTCCTGAAGATTACCTTGTGTAGCTCACAATAGTCACAGTAATGTTGAAATCCTTTTGTATTTTCCTTATTTATTATCTTAATATTAATTAAGTAGGCTTTGTGGTTTCTTTACGGTAGTTAATTACGCAAAAGCGAATGTGTCGGGCTACCTAAGAATTCGTTTGGGCGTGTTATAGTTTTTTTCTCTTCACGCAATCCCGCACATAGCAGGTAGATAGAGAGAACCTAGTGTTTACCACCAGGGAACCTAATATTAAGACACTCTGTTCTCATTAAGACTACTTCGTTCTCCACTCTTCACTTAATTCTGGAGGTGATGGTGTAGAGTGGCGGGATTCAACGATTTTGCGTTTTGCATCGTTACTATATCGGAAATTAAAACATTAAATATTTCCTTTTCAATCGAACCCACAAACTCTCGTGTTTACTGTCCACGCTTCTAACGCGGCGCCGCAACTGGCTTCATTTTATATGGTACTTTATATTATTTCAAAAAGTTACATTATTTTTAATATATATTTGGATACATTTGAACAAAAAATCTTATGCGCATTAATTTCTTTTCACTGAAAAATACAACAAGAAGCAGTATCCAATGCTAACTATAGTTTAATAAACAAGTGAACGAAAAAAAAGAGGTAAAAACAATGAAGTAATTAACAAAGTTTAAGACGTTAATAACCTGACTCACGTCGAAACCACAAAACTAATATAAATCAACGATTACTTTACTATATTATACATACTTTTTAAGCCACGTTAAGTTATTAAGATTAAAACAGCGTCCAATTAAAAAACCAATCAGTATGTGCCAAGTTTGTTGTGTGATGTAATGAATGGGTAACTTTATTTTTGTTCCTGATTTGTGCGGAAATAACATTGGCGTCGTCATACCGCCATTTTGTCGAGAAGCATAAAAGGCATAACTCAATTCAGTGGAACGACATCAATATCTCTTCATTGTCTTTGTACGACAGAAATTGGATAATGTAGAGACTTTTCTTATACTTCTTATACCCACCCAGGAATGAAATATTTTATATTTGTTTATTGTATTACATACTTTATGCTTTAGAGGGTAAGATGTTTGTGTACGGGGAGGCGTGTGTATAGAACACATTCGTTTTTTTTTTATCGAATTTGCCCTAATAACATTGACAAATGCAATGATTCATTGTAGATGTATTGGTTTTGTTTACTTTTCGCAATCCTGACGTTTGCATAGTTCGATATTCTCCATTTTTTTATTTTAGTTATTATCTATTGAAATATAATAATAAAAATGAATTAAAATTTTCACATATAATTACTTAAAAAACCGCTTGTAAAACGGTAATTGTTTATTTTATACAAGCAATATTATTTTTCGCCTAGCAATAACTTGTGTTATAAATACAAACTTTATTATCACTACGGCATCGAGGCATTTACTTATAATGTTTGCATTAATTCATATAACACAACCATGTAGCGAACTGTTGGCCTCAGGGGCTTTGTATTATCTCGTATGGAAATGAATATGTGCTTACACCCGCCCGAGGTAAGTATAGGTTTGATAAGAAACATAATACTTTGAAACTCCACTTTATCAGTAATTCCACTTTACCCCTAAAAAAAATTGAGCAAAAAATATACAATGTGAAGTGGAAATAGCCGTGCCGTTATTTATCACTGGTAGTTATTATAAATTTATACATAATTTTTTTTTTCAGCTTCATTGTACTGTATTCTGCGTGTAGCAGGGTAGGCAAAGGCCAAGTTATGTCTCGACACTAGAGCAAAGAAATATAAATATTAAATATAATATTAATTTCATCGAGTGGGAATCGACACATCTTACCGCGATTATATTTACATGCTTGATCTCCTGCACCCCGATCGGCCTCAACATAATAACATACTATTCAAATATCACCAAAAAATCTCTTTGATATATAAATCTGTCTTTGAATCCTATATTGTCACAACAAATACAAAAATGAGTTAAAACACATGTAATTCGAGTAGAAGCAGGAAAATGTGCTTGTTTTTATTTGATTTAGAGATAAGAGCGGTTACGGCGGCTCAGATATTGAGCTCGGAAGACCTCTGAGAGCGTTGGTGTGTCGGCAAACAGGCTTACCACTCCCTTCCATTTGCCAACGGAATATAGAAAAACATTAATACGCAAAAAATCGGTTATCCAACATAGAAAAACACAAGCGCATACCGTTACCATATTTCTGGGGGAAAATAGATTCTGTTATATCAGTGTTTGTTGTCTTTTCATTTCAATGATACAAAATATTTGAGTTACGTGCGGCGGTGGATTAGGAGCAGCAGGCGTTTATACCTTGTTTTAATGTACTGTGTATACCCCGTACATATTTACTTTTACTTATTGATTCAAATAACAGATCAGAAAATAATGTAGTGGTTCTGTATATCTTTTAACAACTGATATTTTTTTTATTATAAAAACAACACAGAATATTAATATCTTAAATAAAGCTATCTCAATATAAGTTAAGCATAAATTTATATATATGTAATATCGTTAAGTATCTGTTGTTGTCAAGTTATCGTTCGTATCATAATATCGTTAAGAAATATACCAACAATATTACAAAAAATTTTATTCCAAAACTTATAAAATACAAAACTTTATATTCATAGCTAATTTTAAACATATAAAACTCAGTTCACTTTATAACTTTGTTAAAAAAATAGTGAAATGTATGGCGCTATGAGGGCATAATTGCAAACAATTTTGTTGAAAATTAAAACCATTTTTAAAATGTTTCACTGTTCAGTAAATGTCTGTTTCCCTTGAGATAGTGCTAACTAGCGCCGGAAGACATTTTGTTTCAAAGCAATTGTACTACTCTGTACGTTTTGAACAAAAGAACCAATCTAAAATTTCTTAATTCTATTTTTTCTATGAAAACTTTAGCGATTGTTCCTACAAATGTAATATTTTATTACAGGGTATTGCAATGTCTACTTATAAATTTTGACAATCAATGTATAAAGATTTAGTTGCTTAAAAATAAATAAAATATAAAAAATGTAAAATCCTTATTTCACCACCTTTCTATAGGTATTTCGGGAAATGCTCTCTTAATGTTCCTCTAATCTCCTTAGGGAGACCTAAACCTTTCTTAGGAAACCTAAACGCAAAATTTCAGCGCTCTACGTCGCATAATGTCGACTATGCATTGTCTGTCAAAATGTCTTTATTTGGACATAAATCAATTATTTCTGTTTTACTTTAGGAATAAAGATTTTTACCCAAATTTTAAGCTAGGGAAATATTTTTTATCACTGAAAAGTATTATATGGTGTACTGAAGTAGTTTTTTCAAAACATTTTTTTTCCAATATATGTGTATAAAATCGGACTATAACAATTCTATGACAATAATTCCAGTACAAACGTACGCTGTGTTTGCTTTCTAAAGCCTCAATCGGATGACAGTGAGCTCTCGACGCGCAGCAGATTTGCAAAATGCATTTTATATTCAATAATTTATATTTTTGTTTGTTTGTTCTGAGAAGTGTTGTAAATTTCATAATATTGAAAAAGTTTTTGAAAAGGTTTTATATCGATATAAATAAATATAGATATAGAATATATATGTATATATATATATATATTGAAAAAAAAATAGTCATAGTGATACCGTCGTGGCTTAGCGGCACAAGCATGAGTCTGTAAACGCAAAGTTTTTGGGTTCGATATCCGCATAGGGAAATGAAAAATTAAATATTTCCATTACCTCGCTCTGGTAATAAGGCAATGCGGCGACGTTTCCAGTACTCAATACGCAATGCCTCAAGAAATCGGTGGAAAGCGAGGAACCGAATTGTCTTAATGGGAAACGAAGTGTCTGAACACTAGGTTCCGTCTGCTATCCCTGCTAAGTACGGGAAATTGCGTATATATATAAATTTACTTTCAATTTAGATTGCAACCGACAACCCCCGCACACACTAAGACACTCTCAGATGAAGTATACGAGTATAGTTATTTCGGGAAATCGACGTAAGTACATAGCTATGTATACTCTACCTACCAATACAATAAACTTAGTTTACCCGAGAGATCCGACTTCCTTGGAAATGTTAGACAATAGTTTCAGAGACATTGCAATAAATTATTCACACTGACGTTATTAAACATTCAATATCTTTATAAATAGTGTTCACGCAAAAATATCTCATTTTCTTTATAAATATATAATTACTACGAAATAAGGGTATACGGTTTTTTTATCTTTATTTATTTTTTCGTTCATATTACGGCGTACATGTACC
Organism: Heliconius melpomene rosina; assembly: GCF_056956725.1. Classification (NCBI taxonomy): domain Eukaryota; kingdom Metazoa; phylum Arthropoda; class Insecta; order Lepidoptera; family Nymphalidae; genus Heliconius; species Heliconius melpomene. The sequence continues at coordinate 12,051,731 of NC_140395.1, forward strand.
TATACTGAGTCCAAATTTATATTTTAGTCTTTTAATATTTCTCATTTTTTTTATATAAATAAAAGATTCTGCATCTTCTTTTCTTATTATTTTTGTTTAACATAGATTTCTTATTATATATACATTTTATTTATTTGAATTGAAAATAAAAAACAGATAGAGATAATTCACTTCACTTGGGCTATACTATATTCCGATGCAATTACGAAACAATATCATATTAAATACATGTACAAGAGTACTAGGGACGTCAGGTCCACCTAAGTAGATTTATGAATAAATAAACACGATAAGAGCTATGTCCTAGCATATAATGGTATCTAAAATGGCTTTATATACTACTTATCTACTTTAAAATTACATTATTGTAAGATATATATAGGTAATATAATAAAAAGGTTTCAAAGTTCCACTTTCTGGTTCAACACCAGGTTCTGAATTTCTTATATCCAAGAATTGCATCGAAATTTAGACTTCAACTATTATCTAGAATAAACCAAATATGGGTTTTGCAATATTACAAATTAAATATACATAAAATTGATAATTTATTCTGAGATTAGTATAGAATAGTGAACATGTTCCAAAACGTTGAAAAAATCTTTCATTTCTATATTATAAGTTTTGTGGCAAGAGCTGTCACGTGCTGTCCCATGTTTACGAGTTTCGTACCTCAAAAAGTAAATTACTAGTACTTTTTTAAAGATGTCACAAATATTTTATTACATAAGAAAATCGTTTTAAATTGTAAGACGCTCGCGACGCGGCGGCAGCTGCGTCCTTGTTAAAGGGTGAATGTTGAACGCCGTTCGCGCCTTGTTTTTTTAACCCATTAACGTAAATTGGATTGGATTGGTTGACTTCAATCTCACGTTTCGCTTTCACGAAAAATTCGATAAGACTCACAATTTTCTTTTTTGTAATTTTCTAGTAAGTGTAAGTGACGCGACCTTACCGTTGTAAGGATTTTCGCGAATTCTAAAGAAGGTGAATTGTGAAGACGACGAGCACAATTTTCGAACGAAGAAAGCTTAATTAGAAATATTTTAAATATTTTTATAAAGACTTTCAAGCCTTTTCCCTCACACGGCAGGACAGGCAGAGAGCCTACTGAGACCTTGCGTGTTTTGTGGTATAACTCTGGGCATCGAAATCACAATTATTTCTTATAGGTTTCTTAGAGTTAACAGAAAGAGCCTGGTAACCTAGTTTTAAGACATTCTGTTCCCCTTTTTTGGCCAAATTTTTGAGGCATTGCGTGTTAAGTGGCGGAACTCAACGCCGTACTTTGTCTCTATACTAGAGCGAGGACATGAGAATATTAAACATCATTTCCCACCCCTTTATTTGAACCCGCAGCCGTTTACAATTGCATAGGTTTCTTACTACTAAATATTATTAAAATTAATAAAATACATAAAAACAATAATAATTATACACCATTAAATTAACCAAAAACATAGAAAACACTGTTCAAATCTATCATTCCCGTCGTTATAATTTTAAGAGATTAATTAACGTTCATACATAACGTTGAGTACGGAGCGTAATTCATTCCGTTTTATATTTCTCATTAACTGTTTGATAATAATACTTAACGTACAATGGATAATACAGATTTAATAATAAATTAATATGGTCGACCATGCGTCACAATTTATTTGTAATTGAAATTATTATAGCTATTTACTATTGTGTGATGTAATTGAGTATGGTTATGTAGAAAGGAGAAGGAGGTGATGTATCACTAGATTCTGTTTACTGCAAATCTTTGTGTTATAGTAGGAAGAAAGCGATAATAACATGACTGTAGGCGTGATGCCGTCGTAGTTCAGGTGCACAAGCCTGCGATTGTAAACGTGACGGTTGTGAGGTCGGTCCCCACTTGCAGGAATGAATTATTTTATTTTTTTCGCTTTGGTAACGGGGAAACAGCAGCGTTGATTCTAGCAATTTAATTCTTCTACTTTCTCACGAAGTCGGCGGAAAGTGGGTAAACAGAAATGTCTTAATGGCCACAGAGTGTCCTAACACTAGGTTCTCAATTCCCTCTGCCTAACCTGCTATATGAAGAATATGTAATGTCAATTTAAATGAATATACAAGGTAAAAAAATTGGACCTTAATAAGAGCCGAAAGCGGAGAACTGAGTCACTTACACTATCAAAATAAAAAAACTATGTTCAGTTTCATCAAAACATAAGGCTATTTGATAAAAATATTACCCCTTAATTAGCCAGTTAATTTATATATGCCGTTAGTTGTGCGAAACGTTAATTAGTACGAGAGAAAAAAGCAGATGACTTTATGAGAGACTTATAAGTAGATATGCGAGTTATTATGACTTTATAACGTCGACTGCTGGAACGCTCCTGGTTGAAAGTGCAGATGCGTGTTCATTTTTTTCTTTATTAAGTTATTTTTAAGTAGTTTTAGAAAAATATTTATTTTCGGAAACGAATAAAAAATTTAAAGTAGAGTAATAAGTATGAAATAACAATTAAAAATGTTGAAAAAATATTCTTTTAAGTTATTAAAATTTACATATAACTATATTTCTCCGTTTCCGTTGAGACTCTTACTTCCCACTTTACCACGAATTCTTGATCTCTTTTCTTCTTTCACTTTATAACCTTCACGGCTAAATATCCTCGCAAAATAAATTAAGTATTTCACCAGAATCACGTTATTGTTTTAAAAAATAGCACATTCACACAAAACCACAGCAGTGGCAAGTTAAAATATTTATTTTCATTGAATAAATCGTCACTTTAAATTCAAATGCAAGTGGTACATTTATTCAGTTATTTTCAATTCACATTTTGTATTCAATTTAAGAGATGATGTTGCGCATGCAATCGGAAAGCAATTTTGTGGCGGTCATATTTTATATACACGTAAATTGGGTTTATTGTGGGACGTGACGTACTTTCGAAAGGACGAATGTAGAAATATTCTTTATCTCGGCGTGCAGCACATTGTTTAAATTTTAAAAATGTCGCGGCCCGTCGGGACTCGTAAAATTGCCGATTCAAATTTGAAATAAGATAAGTATATAATGATGAATGAAATGAACTGAGTTTGAGATTTAATTTTCGAGATATTCCGTGTAGTGTGGCGGAATTTAACACCGCGCGTTCTTGTTGTTACTAGAAAGAGGAAATTTCTACTTATTCTCTCTAGTGGAAATTGAGCCAACAATCTCCGCGTTTACAGTGAGAGGCTGCGACGATAATACTTTAATACAATCACTATTTTCGATATTTTTCAAATAGAACTTAACCGTCACTCTGTGCTTCAAATTCCGCTTATTCAAAAGACATTGTGTTCGGAACATCTTAATCCTACTATTAAGTGCAATGGTTAGGGAACCAGATACGGGAAATCCCGTTGAATCACGAACTAACCTGAGAAGCATTAGAATCCATAGATGCACCCCGTAAGTGCATGTGTAGCCATAACATACAAATAATTGTTCCTATTGTGAACAATGTATTCAATATATATGTAGATTTTCTGAAGATCTCTAAGAAGCTTAGTCTAGAGTAAGCTACTCTTGCGTCCATTAACATTCCTATGTCAATAGTTAAGGCTTTCTAGGTTTTAGTTGATACTCTTATGGAATTATAGAGGAGAGAATAGAGAGAGAATTAGTCTGGGTAAATATATCAAAGCAGATTTCAAAACGTGAATAAGAAATGAAATCTATAACCTCAGTCAAAAATATCCGGGATCAAAGAAAGTTTCGTATAAAAATCCGACGGTTTCAGAACTGGGCTCTCTATATTTTGCATATGGGAGAGTTCTTGAAGTATGTTAAGAGATGCAACTTTAAAAGTTTGCTCCGAACGGGATCGATAACTTTCTTGTTCGTACAGTTTGCTCGCTACAAAGGCTGCGAGCGAGTGTGTTACTACAGTACTGTTGACTTGATCTTTTATATGGAAATCGCTTGCAACGCTAGGGAGTGAAGTGTCTAAATATTTGCTTACACTCTTTTTCCATAACAATATTTTTCCCATTTTTAACTTAAGTGTCTTTTGTTTGCGTTCGGCCAAATAACTTTATTGTACGTACGTTGTTTAGGGATGTTGTAAGAAAGATTTTAAATAAAAAATGCTTTAGACAGTTATATAAAAAACCGAGGGCGTATAAAATGTCTAATATTGTCGACTTTGATTATCTATTTATAAAAAGTATTTATTTCGTTTGAAATTAGATACTTCAGAACGTTACTGTATAAATACAAAGTGTAAACAAGTATACCTAGCCAATCAATATTGCGCTGGCATTCATTCCTATAGTAAAACAGAATGAATGATATATCACTATAGTGCTTGAAGACTATTCAGTGAGTAGCGTGAAGTATTATCTTTTTCCTGCTCAGGCAAGACATAACGCGGCGTTAAGTATCGACACAACAAGGGATGTCTCTAATTCGGCTGAAAAGCAGAAAAAGAAATATATATAGACATAATAAAATATTAAAATAATATTTTTTGTCATATAATACCTACTCGGACTTAATAAATGCAGGTAATCCTCCAAGTAGGTAAGAGAGGAGCTTAAGTAGAAAAATTTTAATCGCAAGCTTTTAAGCCGTCTATAAAGCGATCAAATTAGACTCGGAGCCAGCCAGCAGCTGGACTTACACTATCTCATAGTCTCCCAGAGACTCATAAGACCAAATTTACTGCCATTACCCGCAAAAGCTTCTCGAAAAAATATGGTGCCGTTTGAGCTAACGTAAGGGCTTAGTGAGTTATGAATGGCACAATGTTGAGGATGGGGCGGAGTTGTATTGAAAATAATACGATGCTTAGATTTTAAAGCATAGAATCAAACTATATAGACATTGAAGCCAGTCGTGGCGCAAGGCACAAGCGTGTGATTGTAAACGCGAAAGGTTGTGAGTTCAATTGCCACTCGAGGAAGTGAAATATTTAATATTTTTAATGGGCAGAAAGTGGGGAGCGGAGTTTCTAAACACAAAACTCCCTCTGCTTACACTGCTACAGCGTGAGGTTGATTATTAATAGATAAATATCTAAACGAAAAATATCAATACAATAACAATACAATATCGAAAAACGAAAAAACTTGTTAAAAAACTCGAACAAAACCTATCAATACTTAAGTCTACGAAAGAGCACATAAAGAACACTATCTAGCAAATAGAAATAGCAAAATCCAGTCAACTTTAGCACTACCACACCACAGCCACTATTTTAGCGTGGACTGCAGAATAATGTCGGTAGATATGAAACGTTGTAAAATTGAATTTACTTTTGGTCAGTTTTGGTCCACTTTGGCTCACACCGAAAGGTGGAGGGGGGGAATGGGTAGGTTTTGTTTCAAGTGGCCGCATTTATTCTCCCGGTGTCCGAGTCCTCTTTAATTATGGATAATTTATATTCAGATTAAAGCCAGGTGGGCGGGGCGTGGCGTCTACGGCTCTCTATTATACCGTACGTGACTCCAATATGCAGTTATTGGGATTTATGCGGGCTTCGGCTGGAATAGTTCGGCAGAAGTGTTTATTTGTATTCCGCTCCACACTTATAATGAGATTAATTAATGATGTTCGGATAATATGTTTTTGTTGAGTTCTGGCACTCAATACGCAATGCCTCGAAAATTCGGGGGATTGTAGGGAACCGAGTGTCTTAGCACTAGGTTTCCTCTGCCTATCAGCTAAATGCGGAATATAGTGTGAAAAAAAATTGATTGTTGTTAATGGGATTTCGGTTTTACAGAACATTAGATCATTGGCCTTGCCGGTCACATTGCTTGAAGCGGCAATTTGCATTTTGATTAGCGTTGGCTTTAATCTTTTTTCTTGTATAATAAGTATCAATTATATAGTTGGCGCGGCGTTAAGTTAGCCACGCAATGTCCCCCGAATTCAGCGGAAAATAGGGAACGAGTGTCTTAACACTAGTTTCCCTCAACTTACCTTAATTTCTAAATAATACAGTTTTTTTTAATTATGTCAATATTCGGTTTCATAATATACTTATTGTAAGACATTACGCAATATGCTTTAATATAAAGTTTTAAAACTAGGTATGTAGTAAATTAAATATCGGTAACAAATGTATATTCTTATTAAGAAAAAAAAACACAAATTTTACTTAATAAGAAATAGCAATCGATTTAAAAAGGCCATCCTTGTATTCAAACTCATTTTTAGATTTCTAGAGATCCGATAAGAAAAATGTATTCTGAGATCGTATTTCTGGATTTAAAAGCTCGCATGATAATGTAGCCTTCGGGTGAAAATGGCTGAGCTAAAATCGGGTGCGCATTAAAAGTTTTCTAGTAAACCCATAGTTTTCAATTTATTAAGTATTCTGAGGTAAGTGAAGTTGCAAGCGGGCTTGCTTCTCTGTGAACAATGCTACGCAATCTTTTAAACTTTAAAATTTTAAGCTTTAAATGGTCAAATTATAGGTCGTCGTGGACTGGGACACAAAATGTGACTGTAAACGCTAGAGGTTATGAGTTTGATTCTTACTCGGGGGAATTATTTATTATTTATTTATTATTCATATTTTCATTTCTTCGCTCTTCCGCCGAATTTCGAATTCCGCCATTCATTTCGCAATGCCTCGACAATTCTCCGGAAAGTGGGGAACAGATTGTGTTAACACTAGGTTCCCTCCTTGCTATATGCGGGATGCAGCGTGAAGTTGTAATGGTCAAATTATTTCTGACCAAGTTGTTTCTATTACTGTGCATCTTTATAAACATTAGGTGTAATACTTAATGTGGCACTGCATTTGAAATATTTCTCACAGTGCTGCACTTGAAGCATTCATTCAAAATTATATCACAATTAATAATGTCTTCTTAAATAAAAAAAAAAACTAAATGCGGCGATGTGTTCCGCCAACACGCAACACCTCCCAAATAGGAGTTAACTTTCACATACACATATTTGGAATGGAATTAAAAAAAGAAGTTAAATTCAGTTTGCTTAATCCCAGTTTAAGCAAAAATACTAAGGTACTACAAAACTACTACAAAATTCTACTTAATAGTAGTACTAGCACGGATTTACCCAACATAAAAAAAATCTTATTTACCACTATAGTATACCACTGTATAGTGTGTACTGAGCATCTAACAGCCTAGTTATTAGGTCACGTAGATTACCTGCTCCAGTTCGGTCGCCTTCGATATAATTAGAGGCGGTAAATATCATGCTTGGAATTCCAAAATCGATATTAATCACGTATAATAATATGAATTTCCTATTTGCTGTTACAGAGCAGATTGCAGGTTGTTGTAAGAAGTACTTAAGCAGTAATTTCAAAATGAATTTTATGCATTACTTAACTAATAAATATAATGAAATCTTTTACATAGATTTGACACCAGAGAAACCTAAAGATGTATCATTCGGTGTCCATTGCGTAAAGAGTAGACATTAAAACCACATTAAGATCAAAGATTTTTTTCTATCATAAAGTTCAAAGCACTAACGTTTGGGTCTGTATTATATTTTTGTTAAAAAAGAAGTGAAGAATCTCTACCGAAAAACACGAAAAAAGCTTTAATATATTTTTATTTTTATTTGTAAATTACAAAGTAAATTTCCTATTGTATAATGTCATACAATTAAGCCAATCAAGTCAACTGACACTCCACTTAACCTATATTCTGTTTAACGCCTCTTGATGCAACCAATCGAAGTTGTAGTGTAAAACTTATGAGATCGAAACTTAGTTTCCAACTCAAAGGCAAAGAGAAAATTTAATTTTAACAATATGATCAGTATACGCATATGTATTTGAGTAAATAAAATTTACATATTACATTACTATGACATTTATATTTACCACGATATAATATTGTATGGGATGAAGAATTTTGCAAGATTTAAAATTTATTTTCTAAAATGTTGATAAATAATAATTCATTTCACCCGAGTGAGAATCAAACAGACGACCGTCTGTCCGTTTACAGAGACACGCTTGTGCCACTGTTTTTATAATAAGTAATTGAAATATACAATATTCTATATAAATATTTGAATAAGAATTCTTACATAAAATAATACTACCTATATGAGAAATAAACAGCAAATTATATTCATGAGAACAAAACTGTAATTATTAATAAACTGAAATTAGGTAGGCACACCCAACTTCAGCAACAGCATATGCGTGTGTCGTACAAAATCGATAAATTAAGTTAAGCCCGTGTTACTTAACCGAAGAATTTAATAGAAACACTACAATATAACACAAGTAGGTTACTCACAATCAATGCTGTGAGTGAGTCTCGAGCTCTACAAAGGTTTAAACTCAATTTGCTCCCTTTAACCGTAACATGCTGTAATGTAATTTTGAAGAAATAAACTACTCGTAGTATTCCTTGTTTATAAGAAAACGATTGGAAATCTTAGAAAGTACATGTGTGTTTCTTTAAGTGAGTGAAAGTAATTGTGTCGTTTTTTTTCTTTTTATACCAGAAGTCAGAACAGAACATCTATTTTGAGGCAAACAACAAACAAATTTACATCCTTAAAATCACATACATATATCTATTTTGTATTCTCTATTAATCAATAATCTTTGAAAATCAACATTGAATTATCATCACCCAAATACCCAATGTCAGACATACGTAGACATATTTGATTAATATATCGGTTATGCCTGCCTTATAACACAAGTTACACATCTTGATTGCTGTTTAGACATCTGGTTCAACAGGCTCTAACTTTCAATTACAATTGTCGCCGTTGCCGAGCGAGTAGTGTCTGGTACAACGGTATTTGTATGTAATAACATTTCTGTGTTAAACTTGTGTAACGCTGATTAGGTGTATCATTTAAAACTTCGTGCATTACTACTTAAGGGATTCAAATCTTACGTTTTTATTTTTATTAATAAAACAAATGTTGCTAATTAAATTTGCTAGTTAAAAAAGATTCACATTACTAATTTTAAGGATACGTATATAATTTTTTTTTTCAGCTTGACTCGGTTGACTTTTAAGAATACAGTATCCATGATACTGGAGGAAGCTCAGTAAAACGTATGAGAACTCCGGGAAGGAGAACATGAATAAAGAGATTGATGACAGTGGACGGCGCAAAAGAGGTAGGTATGCAAAGTCCGTAGCTTTTGGCGTTCCGTACTCCTGTTACACGCTTTAGCGTGGAAAAAAATAAAGTTAAATTTACATAAAGATACAAATAGTCCAGAGTTTATTTCGATTGGCATATTTATTTATTGCCGATATTTATCCTTTGATTTTGGCCATATTTTATTCCTGTGTAAAATGTAACGTGCATTTTTAAACAGTTCTATTTATTTTTTTAAGCTCAATAAGATATTTTAAATATATTAGTAAAATAAAAGTAATGCCTCAACAAAAATAACTGTAAAATCATCCCTACAAGTATATAAAGGTCAAACAAAACGTATAAAGTAAATACATGTATAAAACAATAGAATTCAATAGCTCGAAGGTAGTAACTTTATTATTTTCTAAGTTTCCAAGAAACACAAACTGAATCTAATGTAACTTCAAAGGTATGTGTAATATACCTTTCAAGTTATAATAAAATGATAGAATGGAAGTGAGAACATTGTTCTGTTGTATTAGACAAGTTATTCCTAGATTTTATACAGAATTTCATTAAAACATTTATATGTAATATAAAATCCTGCCGCCAATCCTTTTCGTAGCAAAGATGTTATGTTATGATTTCCATTAAATGTTTATGTAGAAATTATAATTGAGAAATGATATTTGACATTAGGTACCATTATAAAATTAATATTCATGTATGTAGTTTCACGCTCACACGTAGCAGGATGGGCAGAGAGATCCTGGGAAACTAGTATTAAGAAACTCTTTTCCATTAAGATATTTACGTCTATTTTCTACCAAATTTTCGAGGCATTGCATTTTTAGTGGCGAAAATCAACGCCGCGTTTTCCTCACGTTACCAGAGCGAAGAAATGAAAATATTAAACATTACATTCCACCGAGTGAGGATCGAACCCACAACCATCGCGTTCACAGTCACACCCTTGCACCTAAAATTAGAAGATATTGAGATATTTATATCACTAATTCAATTTCAATAAACAAACAAAAATTTGGTCTCACCACCAATCCAAATAAAACCCAACTTGTAAAGCCAAACAGACACATATTATCACTAATAAACTCCACGAAACAATAAACTCATTAAACACGAGAAGCTCCAAAAACGAACAAACAAGCGGCATAACCGAGTAGCTTCGCAATTAACCTCTTAAATTTCTTGCGTTCCCGAGATACACCGCAGTGGCAGCAACAATCGTAATTTCACTACAATGTATGCAAGCAGTGTGTCGCCAGCAGCTAAATTATGACATAATTATAGCGATTTAATCGTTCTACAGTCACGAAGGTTCCGTCTTCGTATTTTAATGTAATTATTTACTTTGTTAGCCGATCTGTGCTGGTTTTTGATTTTAATGTTTTTGAGATGTAACCGGGTGTTGTTTTATTTATATTTTAATCATAATTTATATTTAAATTATAAGCGGCGTTGAGTACCATAAATAAAGAATACTACCATATGCCCATTTCTATCGTTAACATTAGTTTATTTAACTCTATTAATATACATACATACATCAGTCATAAAGAAAAAGAAAGAATAAACATTACAAATACACCTCTAAATAAACTCCTATAATACAATATGCGATGATCACTTAGAAAATTGTCGTAGCATTTTCTTCATATCATTCCTTGCAATTTAGGAGTGTCGTTATCGGTTACACGTCGTCCGAGATTGGTTTTAACGCTTATTTATTGAAAGGCTGTCTCCTTTCAAATTACTGTAGGGATCACGGTGTCACCACGGCTTGTTTTATGCGGTCAATGGTCGTTACTTTTATTCAGTGCACTTAAGTGTACTTCCCTTGCGAGGGTCTTGTTTCTTGACATATTGATTTTGTGGAAGTAGCTCTCACGATGAAGCTATTATAGCACGGATTTCTGATTAAGTGAAGTGCTATGGTAGCAGGATCTATCCCATTTTGTGTGGTGTTTATATTCAAATCAATTACTCCGAAATTTTTTATTCATTAATATTTTTTTGTTCCGACAACATGTGAAGTACAATTGCAAATGCAAATAAAAGTTTGTATTTATTCTATATCTATATATTTTTACTTTTCGGACATTTTCGTTAATTTGTATTGTAAGTTCTCATTTCGTGCCAAATTTCATGACTCCCGACGGTCCACGGGAAGTACATTATAGGTTTTAATTACGCGAATTTCATACAAAATGCAGCAAAATCGATGTGCATAAATGCTCACATTCATTGAATATATTAATTTCAGTTAGATAGCTCCAATTTGCAGATAAATTCAATAGCCGGACAAACCGACAACAAAGTGATGCTATAAGTGAGTCTTTTTTCTTTTTGAGGAACGGAACCCTAAAAAAGCAGTTCTAGTTAGGGTTGCCGATACGATTACATTTTCTACGCGATGAATCGACGCTGACGAAGCTTCGTCAGATAAGAGTTGATAACTAAGTTACTTGTACACATACGAGAGAAATATGTGATTTGTGATACTAATTTGGTGCTTTGTGTTCACTTTATGAAACACGCATTGCGAATACTGTGTATTTTACAAATTATACTTGTATTATAGAAATATGTATGTGTATTTATTAAAAGATATGTTTATTTTCTCCTTATTTAAATTGAGAGCGTGGATAGTGTTATTTATTATTAGTTAATTAAACTTCAATAATTTTATCTTCATAAACACATATAACTCTGACATGACTATTATTTTCACATTTTATTAGGTTCACGCTATATCCCGTAAATAGCAGGGTAGGCAGAGAATACCTAGTGTTAAGACACTCCGTTCCCATTAATAAACTTCCGTTTTCCATTTTCCGCTGAATTCTGAACGATGTTATCACGTTTAAAGGCGTACACTTGTACCCCTGCGCAACCTCTGGCCACATATTATAGTTTATAAATAATTAAAAACTATTCATATAATATTCACTTAAACGTCTGACGTTTAAGTTATACTTAATTTAACGCTCCAAAGAGCTATAACCAACAACAAAAATTGACAACACCAATACAAACAAAACAACAAAAATCCATACAAAACCTACCTTCAAACACGGTCAGGGTAGCCACGGCGGTCACCGCGTCACCCACTCCGTTCTCCGCCACGCATTCGTAGGTCGCGTCGTCGCGTTGCGCCCGCACCGGCTCGATACGCAGAACTGCTCCGTTCGCGTTGGGCCCGGCCGCCGAGTCCATGCCTGACACTTGGTACCTTGACTGCATGCCTATGATAAATAAATGAAACTTTTTAATATTAACTCTTTCAGTTACTCCTCTGTATTAATAATAATAATCGCAATTAATAAACTGGTTGTCTGCAAAGTTTTTTTTTTAGGCTTAGGCCGATCGTGCCACTCTGTCCTTTGTTCGGCGCTCTCGCTTGCACGCTCGGCTCAAGCGGAACGTGACAATGAATCATGCTTTTTCGTGCGAACGATGTTATCACGTAAAAAAAGATATTGAAAGCCACAGACTTTTGAGAAATAAAGTAGTTAATTAATAAGTAAATAAGCGATATAAATAGTAAAAGCATTTTACAACATTTTTATGAAAGCATCTATCCTTTACGTAGACACAGAAACTATACATGTGGCGCACTGCCAAATTGTACAGATTGGAAGAGTTAACCCCATTAAAATGTAATCTTTTAAGTCTTCTTGAACTTTTAAAATAATAAAACATGTATTTATTTATTTTTTCACCTACCATTTTTTCACACCAACTAAAAAAAATACAATAATTTTAAAAAGAACAGTCTATAGGTCCGTGGTGAATAACAAAATGAATAAAACAGCTTAAACTAAATAAAATGTGAACAGGAAATATAAAAAAATACTTTTATTTCTTTGTCTATACCGAAACACATTTATAAAAATAAAAGTAAAAAAAAAGAAACAAAAAAACTAAGGCAAAAAAGTATAGTAAAAAAATGCTCAATATGTTTTTGGGGTCAAAGTGAATCGAGAGCGGGTCGCTGGTATTATTATAATTTTATAATATCATAAATATGAATTTAACTTTATCCACGTTCACTGGATAGCCATGAATTTTGTATGGCAAATTTATTGGTTTACGCACTGCCTTTAAACGAAGACAGTGTAGATATAAAGACCTCGAACTCTTTCTTTACTTCAAAAATATTCAGCAAAATGGTGTTGATCATCATATTTTGTAAAATAACCTACATACCTAAAATAAGTGTTTAAAAGTACTTTGGTCAATACTATAGTGCTAAGACACACTGTTCTCTACTCTCCGCCCCAATTTTCGACCTTGCGTGTTAAGTGGTGGAACTCAATGGCTCTACCAGACCGAAGAAATTAAAATAATTCATTTCCCTGTGTGCGTGGTTACAACACTCCACGATGGAGAAAAGTAAAATATTTTATTTACATAATAAATATTAAGATTCACATAAATCAAATCAAAATCAAATAAACTTCACGTCATATCCCGCACACAGCAAAGTAGGCAGAGAGCACATAGTGTTAAGACACTCCGTTCCCCACTACATTTACATTAGTAAGTAAAATTATACGATGTAAAATCATTTGGTGTATCGAAACGAATATAATATCATATGCGCAGTATAATACATGTATTCAAATTAATTAACTATCTAATTGATTAGCTCCCCTTTGATTATTGCCTAATTAATTAACATTAATGGTTACTATCGCGAACAGTGAAATGCCGTTGAGAGTCGATAGAGAACTTCATTTACAACAAAGTAATTAATGTAATTGGAAAATATAATAGCTGCTGGTGCATTTAAATAAAAAATTTATATGTAGATTAAATATATATTTAGTATATTATCTATATATATAAAAGGACTTGTCCTCACTGACTGAGGTAAGACGCGCGCACAGCCGTAATCGCTGATGGTAGAAACGTTAAATTTGGACAAAAGTTTACTTTCGTAATCTGGACATTCACTAAGAAGGGATTTTGAAAAATTTTAACCCTTAAGAGGTGAAATAGGGGTTCAAAGTTTGTATGGAAAAAAATTTAAATCGTCACTGATTTTTATAAAATTTTAAATTTAGATTTTTAAAAGTATTTAATTGAACACGTATTTCATCGTTTTCTAGAATTCTCCCCCTAAGGGAGCAAATAAGGGGGTTGAAAGTTTGTATAGATTTTTTTTAAATCGTCACCAATTTTTATAAAATTTGAAATCCAGACTCTTAAACGTATATAATTCAACACCTTTCATGGTTTTCTAGAATTGACCCCCTAAGGGTGCAAATAAGGGGTTGAAATTTTGTATGGGAAAATTCTTAAATCGCCACCGATTTTTATAAAATTTGATATTTAGACTCTTAAAAATATTTAATTGAACATATGTTTCATGGTTTTCTAGAATTCACCCCCTAAGGGTGCAAATAAGGGGTTGAAAGTTTGTATGGAAAAATCTTTAAATCGCCACCGATTTTTATAAAATTTGAAAGTTAGACTCCTAAAAATATTTAATTGAATACATGTTTCATGGGTTATCAGAATTCACCCTTAGATAGAGTGTATTTAGGTAGCGGCATACAGCGTGACGCTAAAATACTGAAATGTGACGACTGTCATTCGAAATCTCATAAGTTTAAGTTTAAATAGTTATTTTCCTGACGCTTTTTTGTTTATATTAGTAATTTTATATGTAAGTACTTATTTTTGTAGACTATTTATAGTAAACTATCTCACACTAGAAAGAAATCAATATGAACCGCGGCACATTTTAAGCTAGCCAAACACATTTTAAAATAATGACAATAACTGAGCTGCCAAAAAGGTTCCATTTTAAGCTGTATATACTTTTCTATTTTCATTTGGTTGTGAATAAAAATTAAGCTATAAGTGAATCCACTAACCAATAAGGTATATGTTATACGTGGTCGTTGTAAAAACGATGAAACACTAACGTTGTTCTAATTTTATGCAAGTTTCGAACCGATATCAGAAATAGAGTTTCCATTTTATTTTAGTTTTAACTCTAAAAGCTAATAAATAAAACTAATTGACCCGTGAACATTTTACATTTCAATTTAGTTTTACTACATGTTAGTTGTATTTATTTCACGCTAACATCAAACATTCAACATGTGTATTTAAAAATAAATAATTTCATTTGTATAGTAACTATAAAATCATTGTTATTGTTACATATATCAATTTTAACTAGGGAAAGATAGTGTTACAACGGTAACTTATCAATCTACCCTACTATAGAAGAAAAACCTGCAAAATATAATAATAAGAATCATCACAGATGCTTTCTAGGTACAGTTATGAACTATATGCATACGGGTACACTTCCGTCTTACCTACTTGGCACAATTTAGGAGATGCGTAAAGACAAATTATAAGAATATAGAATAAACACAAAACAGAGAAAAGTGAAACTTAATAAAAAAAATAAGGTTTTTCTATTACATTACAAAATTTCAACAGTAATAAACACAATGCAATTTGCTAACATCAAAAATTTAATTGAAGCACTATTTCCCATGAATAATAATTTTTATTCGACATTTATTAAATCTTATAACACCAGATATAATGTCCGCGATTCATTGCAGAGCGTAGTTTGCATTTTCCAACAAGAAATGGTAAAAAAGACCAAGAATCGTGCAGCTCCTTGTTCCCTTATAAATAGGATGAATAAAGTTGAAGTTCCACCGTAGAAATAGTAAAAGTTTGTTGGCGCGATACAAACTGGTGTAGGACAGAGCTAAATCGCCACTCGTAGTAAGTGCCACAGAAATGTATTTCAACAACAAGTGAGAATAATCGTTGTCTTTCTACAATCTCTCCTTTAGAAGATAATGCTTTACACTTGGCTTGCCGTATTGTTCTTTGTTCGGGGACGGCGGACGCAGTTGTACGAAACAGATGTGCAATTTTATATAAAATTTTGATATTTTATATAATCTACATGTAATGCTTTCGTAATAACCGTACAAACAAAAATGTAGCGAAATGTGGACGTATAATTTAATGTAGTGTAGCGCTTGGCCTTTTTAAACAAGGAGCTCGAGTTCAAAGATGCTATAGGTACATATGTCATATTTTATGTTTCTAATAGATTAACGCTGTATATCACGTTATTAGAAGGTACACAGAAGGAACTGTGTCAAGACACTCAGCTCTCTACTTTTTGCTCAATTTTCGAGACTTGGTGTGTTCCGTGGTGGGCGGAAACGGCTCGGACTTGACCGGTTCTTTTTCATATTATTACAATAAATATGGAAATATATTTAGATAATATACGTATGTTAAAAATCTAATAAATGGGATCAAATAATGGCGTTCGTTCACACGTCGCTTTTTTATTCATATTGCGTGAGATGGAAGGTTTTATCATTTATAATGTTCTTATTTGTACGTACAGTTCAATAGTAACAAAACAATGTTTTTATGAAATTCAATATGAGGCGCTGTATGAAAGGCATTCATTTCTTTTTTCGTTTATTGTACATTTATTTTGCTTATTTTAGAGTTCCGCCACTCAGCCTCTAGATTCCCTATGCGTACCTTGTTATACCAGAGAAAAAAAAAATTAGAATATAAATGATAGTTTCTTTAGATACGCAGTTTTTTCGTCTCTTATCTTATATCTTTTGAAGGATAAGTATATGTACATAATTATGAAAACATATTATTATTATCATATTATTGCATTGTCACTAGTGTTTCAAAGTATGTCAAAAACACGTTCAAAGTACATAATGTTCCAAGAAAATTAAGGCAGTAGCGTACGTCACACATACATACATAAGTCATGGTAGTAATAATTATAAAAGCTATTAAGGCGAGTAGTTTTATTTATTGCTCCATTTAAGTCATACGTGGTATTCCTTAGATTAATTATCACAGTCCTAATATATATTGCTGGAGATCTTATTGTTGTTTCTTATCTCAAATATGTTACGTTTGTTATATATAAATTATTAGAACATTCATGAAATTACAAAGATAAACGTTTATAATATTTAACATTGTTATTTCTTCGATCTGGCTTAGAGGCAAAATACGTTACGTTGAGTTCTGACATTAGTGTTTAGACACGCAGTGCCTCCAGAATTCGACGGAAAGTGCTAAATGGAAGTGTCTTAATGAATGGATGACGGAATGTTAAGACACTTGGTTCCCAGGTTCCCTCTGCCACCCAGCTATGTACGTCTCTGACTTTCCGCAGAATTATCGAGGCGTATTGAGTGGCGGAAATCAACGCCGTTTCTCATATAAAAACACTGATACATCGTATCGTCTAGTCATTATACAAAATAACCTATTAACATGCATAATGCATATACGTGCTTGGCCAATATACAATCTCATTAGAGCATCCGCCACATCCTTGCACGACGTACCTACTAGTTTTATACGAACCGCTTTTTACTTCACCCCAGAGTCGAGGCAACAATTTATTTAACCAACATAACCAGGATTTATTCATTCCGACGATAAAAATATGTTAATTTCCAGGCATAATGCATATTCTGGAGTTCCATTTTATTTCAACGGTTATTATCTTGCTTCGGGAATAAAAACAAAGGTTCCGTTCTGTGTACTTAATAAAACTTTTCATTCCGCTTTGAGAAATCGTTTAATATTATTTAAACAATAGAAGGACTTACCTAAATGTTAGAGCTTCTTCCTTTTTCAAATGAAATATAGGTATTTTTAGGCTAGTTTTTTATATAAAATAATATTTTTTGTAAAAAAATAAAGAAAAAAGGCTATTTCTAGAATAGCTTAATCTTATTCTCAAATTTATCGTTCTTTAAGTGTTAGAAATTAAGAATAATTTAGTTTTACTATATTCAACTTTTAACTATACAATCTTCCGAATTAGATTAACTGAAAGTCTATGTAGTAACAGTAGCAGTAATAATATGAAGCAGCAAGCATAGAACCATGAAAAACATAAACTAACGAATATAACGTAACAAGAAGAAGAAGGTATTAATAAAGGCGAAGCAATAATATGGGGTATATGGAACAAATAGAATTATTGGAAAACAATATTAAACATAATAATTATGTTTGTAAGAATTGGAGGAAGTTCGGAGCCATCTGGTGTGTATGGGATAGAGCAACGTACGAGTAGGTATGTTTATTTTATACATATATACTTTTTTACCGTATTTTACTTTTTATTTCTTAATTAGGAAAATTGAAATTTCTTAATTTCTTGGTTCTCTTTACATAAGCAGTGAAGATGATAATGAAATAAAATAATAAATCTTGAGCTATCAGATAAGAAACAATAAAAACATAACAGCAGGTATTTACAGGCGTAATTTTACACCTTTTATTAACTTTTATTAACAGAAAGATATAAATCCATTGAAATTTATTAGTATCAGTAATATTTCTATAAATATTTTAAAATATGTGCCCAATGTAAGACATACTTCGGCATAGTCAATAATACATATGGACAAAGTTATGATAAGGAGAGATCTAATAAATCTTCATAAAGTTTACGTCAATTCGTATGAGAAAACTTTTAGAATATTCGAAAGAATCATGCGTACATATCTATACCTACATGTATGGATAATAATTATATTGATTTATGAAGAATAAAAAGAATAATCCATACCTATATTATAAATTCGAAAGTAACTCTGTCTGTCTGTCTGTCTGTCTTTTACGCAATCAGGGCCAAACCGCTAATTTAATTGTGATAAAATACTCATATAGAAATACTTGAGGGTCTCGGGGTGAACATAGGATACTTTTTTTTCTCATATTTGTAATATGTTCGATATATACCAATATATTAAAATATTTATTAATTTGACATGCAATTTATTCCGTCATGTTTATAACAACCGACCGTTGCTAAGCAACGATTTGCAAAGTTTGTTGATAGAAAACGTCACCCAAAATGAGCTTGCTTAACGCATCTCTCTATTGAAAACTGAAAATAATTTCATAAATATATTTAATAAATATTCGTATAGTTCATGCGGGCGTAGCCGCGTTCGGGTCCACTAGTTTTTGTTATAAAAATGAAAATATGTTGTAAATCTAAAGTAAATCGCATATCGAATGATTCTATAAATGGCAATTTAGTTTTGTGTCAACTTATACCCTCTTTGACAGATGAAAAATTGGTATTATGATTGAGGAATTCTAAATCAGATGTATATGCAAACGTGTGTTTCTATATTTAGAATTACATGTCAGTAAAGTATGATATAATATACAAAATTTTTATTTATTCATAAATAGAGGCCACCGATGGTCTAAGAGAAATAAAAATAAATGTGTAAGTAACCTGTTTATTTCATTTTTAAATATAAATCACAAGTTATATAGATATAAAAAGAAAAAGACATGTGTACACATAGGAACAATATCTTTAAATTCAACCTTAATTTGATTATATTGCTTATTTCACGTGGCAGCCTTAACGCAACTCGCAACGCTAGTGCGGAAGTGGGTCTACTCAGGCCTAATAATTAATTCATACAATTTCCACTCCGCGGCTCTCATATAAATCTTCCCTCCCATTCGTATCACTATCCGAATGTTTTCCTGTCACACTTATCTGAGTCAGAGTCACGATTTGATAGATGATGGCGACGACAGATAACAAATGTACATATATGGGCGAATATAAATAAAAATAAAAACTGAAAAATTGAACTTGGAAATCTACTTTAAAAAAATCTGTCATTTCATATAAAAAAGTACCTACGATATAGGTATTTATATTTGCCCTACAAATAAATTTAAATTATAATTATTTCAATAGCTATAGTTTACGCCATTCTTATTAAAAAAAACGTATATAAATAACGTACGCACAAATCCAGATCAGGATACTAAACCAAAAAATATATATCATAAAGCTGATAAAACTTGGAATGCGAGGTGTGATCGTGATCCTCATTCTTTCCGCCGCCGTCCTCTGGATATGATTGATAACGTAACATATTTCACGGCGGGCGTTGAAACTATTTAGAGGGGGCATGAATGGCTTTATGGGTAGGGTTCCTCGCGTGCGCGGCCGCGGCTATACGTTTTTCCAGCTCATTGCTCCGGGCTTATAGACGTCATTACCGGTTCACATATTTATAGTCTAAAAATCCATTTTTACATTTCAATCACGAACAAAATGGCCGGGATCAATGGGCTGTGTTTTTTTGTTGGCCATTTGACATATGTGCCTTAGCCACGTAGCTATTGCATATTTTATCATTTAGGGTAGCTTGTAACTCAGTTTCGTCCGTGTATAAAATTACCTTTTTTTTCTTATATTTGGAATTCCTTCCGAATTTGAGACATTGCGTACAAGCGGAACTCAAAACTTCTCTTTTTCCATAGTGTTGAATGAAGGTAAATAATAAATATAATCATTCTCCTTAGTGAAGATCATGATCTACGATTGGTCTACAATGTCCTTATTTTAAAACTTTACTTACTAGAAACACGTTTTCCGTTCTTCCGCCACTGAATGTTAGGTATGGGGTCGCCCCTAGCTGCGCAGTAGAAGGCGGCGATTCCGTTTGCACGTACTTGCAGGTTGCGTGGCCGGATCGTGATCTCGGGCGGATCTGTGTACAGAAAAAAATAATAATTAGTCACTCGTAAGGAATCATTAAAGTTCACTCTCTAAAAATCTTTCATAATTGTAGAATAAACAATAAATTATCTTTATTATCACTTTACTCATAAACGCTTCATGTTTAAATAGGTAAATTTTTAGATCCCTTGTTAGGATTAATCTCTTAACCACGGGTACCTACTTGTTACCACAAAGTCCATTTAGACTCAATTTTCTACTATGAATAAATTAAGATTTTCTCAAGACCCTCCCCAACAAAATTACTTGAGCCGTAAACGAAATTCGAGTAGGTACCTACTTCAGTACCTCATACATACTATACTTTCCTCACAGTTTGCAAAATCTTTAAAATTCTTACTCGAGAACTCATCTTGCGAGGTGCAGTAAACTCGAACGGAACTTCGAATGAGGAGCGAGAGAAATTTAACGACAGAATTGTTTTCATGTATTACGACTGAAAGCGCGGCACTCTGAGCTACTTACTTACTTATAGTGAAATTAATTATATTATGTCGAAAAAACGTTTACAGAGGCACGAAACAATTATAGTCGCGAAGACATGTGAATTTTCGACTCCCGGAGCGAATCCCGGCGCCAAGCGAACCAGAACAAAACTGTCTATTGGGACTCCAGATAGAACATTGGACGCGAGCCGCGAGGGGCGTTTGACTCCTGAACTAGAAAATGAAATCCCATTTAGTTCTCTATACGTATCCGAAACTCCCCGGGGCGGCGATCGCCAATCAAAGTGACATTAATAAACGAACGCCCGATCCCTATTTTTGGAGGATACGCCACACACGGATAAAATATTCATGTCCGGCCACCGCAGAGACTGTTGCGGGATTAGAAATATTAAAAAAAATTGGATCAACTTTGAGCTCGCATACAAAACAATCATATAGCTACATAACGGTCCCCCGGCTCGAATGAAACGCCATTTATATTGGTGGCGACGTCACGGCGCGGACTTAACGACTGCTACTCGACGACCAATTACAAGTCGTTGATAGCGATCTCGTTAACTATTCGGATTGTCAGAGCTCAAACATGTGCTTTTATACGAGGAGCGAGGGCGCCGGCAACATACATGTTTGACAGATTATGTTGATTCCTCAACGGACGAGGATGAGGGCGAGGTGAATGGTCACGTATTATATGTACGCGGGATTGAAACTGGCGTCAGGACGTGCCGACACACGAATACAAAAAAGTTTGTTATTTTTTACGTCATTCGCGCCAACCAAGCTAGATTAAATTACGCGGAGGCTAGACGTCGCTGTTTTCGAAATTAAATTGGTTCATGGATTCCGCATTTCGCTCGACGCTCCTGAAGCATGAGTCGGCACTTTCCCCCTGTTTACTTCTTTTTGACTCACCGAAAAATTCAAAATTGAATTTAGCATACATAAGTTTTAGCGTAAGAGTGTATGTACTGATAACATAAAACACTTACTTGGCTCGTTTCACGAATAATATATTTTTTATTTTATACGAATATTAGAAAGCGAGACATAAGTTAATAACGAAACGGTAGAAATATTGAACTATGCTAAGGCCCCCATAACAGAGCAGTAAGGGGTCAGTGGGTCAGTTTGTGGCTATTATCTTGCCACTTTTTTCTTAAAGCCAAATAGGTCGGTAATTGCCTTAACGATTATAGCCTTTCCGCAGCGACTCCTAACTTCTTATCTGCGTGTTGCCTTAGAACGAGAAAAAAACGTTAAAAAATTGTATGTTGGACTTTGAATCCACTTTTACCTTTTGCAGCCATGGCTTTTAGTAGTAAAACGTTCAAATCTACATAATTTATATTTCAGTTGCAGTTCTTTATTCTTCTTTTACTGTACTTCAAACATTAAAACTTTATAAAAATGTATATATAAATAATATAATTTTAAACACGTAATAATGAACCAGGTACTTAACTCTCTCATTTGAAAATTAAAATTTATGAGTACGATTACATGTCAATCAAATATTAACAACCATTTTTAAAAGCTAATTAATAATATAGCGGATAAGTCAGATGTAAGTATAAAATATTACAACAGGTATATTTAAATATTAGTAACGTTGCATGAGCTTGTTTTATACTTAATTACATTTGTATATTGCGCCAAAACCATTTAGTGACTAAGGACAAAAATGAAAGCATAAAAACTAACATTCATATAAAACAGTTATTTATCAAAATTTCAAAGCAATTAGTGAAGAGCTGTCGGAGATTTACTAGTACGCTGAAAACTATTTTTACGTTTTTATTTATACAGATGTTAGCCAGATTGACACGCCAGCGTATAGACTGGTTCAATTTATTGCACATATACTTTTCCCACTGTGTGTTCGTAAGCGACTTATGGGAACGATCCCTCCATTTTTAGTGGATTAAAAGGAACACAGTTAGTTAAGTTAGTTACCATAAAAATGTAGTGACTACTCTATGTATATTTAATTGCTATTCACTTGTATTTTTACCTACATATAATATTAAAAAATCAAAATACCCACTATATTAATACTTTCCAATCTATCCTCATAAAACGTCAACATCAATAGCTATTGAATTCAATAATTACGTACAGTATGGTAATTAAACGTACATACGTCCACCTAATATTATTATATAAACCGTATTAATTTCAGTTGTTTAGTGCGGTAATAATAATTATTAGGGGCTAGTTAGGTCTGTCAATGCGACATTATCGACGTTACACAGCGGCTATCGCAACATCGCGACACGCACACAGTTGTGGGAACGTCGACAGAATTTATGACAATAATCTCGGGCTCGGTTAGGTTGGGGTCAAATAGAAATTGGCTACAATTTATTATATTCCAGGTATTAAATTGACGTTGCATTTGCATATTTCAAAGCGCCACCTGGTCGCAACTTTAATGTTTCCATCATAGTAATGAAATTAAAAAGCTAACGTTATATATTATATTTTTTCATAATTTTTTTATCATATTTATGATATCTATATCTGTATTGCAAATTCAGTTTTGTTACAAAAAATATAAGACATTTTTTCAATCAATTCACCAATCTATCAAAAATATATGAAACACGTATAAATAATAAAATAAAATGTCATTTTCATACAAAAAATCAAATAATTACAACTTCATTAAATGATTACAATCAAAGTCTAGGGTAAGGGGTACACTGTATAAGGGGTACATAAATTCCGTCCCTCGTAACTTCTGATTACAACCTCGCCAAAGATGACAGTTCGTCGTCGTTAATCAATTTTACATCGCGATATTAGGATGTATTATTACCGCTTTATTAATAATAGGTGTTTGACATTAATGAATGAATCATAATTTTCACTCAATATTAGCATTTGTCAAATTTAGACTAACAAGATTTATATGAGGGATTTGAATTATTTAACATTAATTGTGATCTATCGGCATTTAATTTAATTGGTAAGTATAGTTAATAATGTATTACTAAATAATGACTACGACGTGGTTGTTAGTTTGATTCCACTACAGAGGTAACAGAAAACTCAAATCAGCAAGAGGCGTTTTTGAAACACAAAAACGAGTAACGTCTTCGAAAAGTCGTATAATTAAAAAACAATGTACATATCGAAATATTTAAGTTTATGAGTAAAGTGATTTATCTATCAACTTCTTATAGGTTAGTTCAAAATATTTATTATTATCTCAGCTTCCCTCGTTGGCTTCTAAATCTAAAATTATACATATCGCGTAGAGCCGTCAGAGCAAATCTGGAACACTAAAACAAAACACTTGTTATAGAACTTACGTGTGAGGTATCGTATAAATATATTGGATGTATCGTTGACGGGAGGTATTCCTAACAGTGGTGGTTCCGTCACAGTGGGTGTATCCAGAGGCGGCAGTGTTTCTTCAGTTCCTTCGTCTGTTTGTAAATTTTACGGTTTTTTTTATATAGAGATCGATTGGTTGTCGTATTTTTTGTTTTTATTGAACTTATTCTAGTTACATTGTAGATATATGTTATTCTTATATCCATTTAAAATATACGTTGTGTATAATATTTAATGTAGTATTTCAATATTATCATAAATAATTTGGTAGGGAATAACATAAATATTATACAAACGTAGAAGCTGCTTACTAACTAACATATTAGATATTTATATTATCAATTTATTTTTACATATTACAAATACACAATATTAATATATATTTTATCTTTTAGTAAATTAGGAAAAATAATTATCCTTATACAAAATATTTTAAAATAAATATTATTAATGTAATATTAAAATTTAACAAATATTAATCAACGATACTGAAGGAAAACACACAGGACAAGGGTATGCTACCATATAGACTTGGTTCTTCCTATATCAAAGCAGAAAAAAAATAATGTAACGCCTAACATTCCCATCTTTATATTCATTTCTCCGCATACAAAACACATAAATAAGAAATCATAAATCAGCCTATTGTTGAGGTCGAGAAAAACCGAGTTCTCGATACCGTATCGATACAATAAATAAACATCGGAACATCGATTATTGAGAGATTTATATCTCGGTGTGAAGTGCTTGATCATTATTCATACTTCCATTGTACATAAGAATGCTTCCCTGAGGTTATCGAGAGCGTAGAAAAATGTTCGTACCGCACAAGTGGTGTTAATCTTAGGCTATTCACTTTTATTATGTGCCGACTATTTGAACTCGGAGGAAATATTATAATGGAATGTTTTCAACATAAAAATAACTCATTTTTTAAGTAATTTTAACAGGACATTGTGTATTGAATGGCGGAACTCAACCGATGTCTCAACACCAGAGCGAAGAAAATGCAAATATTAAATATATCATTTCCTCACATGGGAATCGAACCCAGAAACCGTCGGGTTTACAGTCAAACTTTGTGCCTTTAGACCACAACTGACCTCATTTATTATCCGTTTTAAAAAGAAATATAAAAAATCTATAAACTTCAAGAGAGTTTAAGTAGATTTTATGTCTTTTTTAAGTATTCTATTCAGTTAATTTAACTCGATTCTCAACAATGTAATAATATTGTAGAGTCGAATGAACAAAGTACTGACTTCGTTCTGTTGACTAATAAAACTACTTTTGTTTCTCGTAAGAGCTTCTATTGGTATTAGCGAAACGTCTTGTGTAATGATAAAATGAATGATGCTCTTTTAAGATTTAGTTGACAAAATTTGTTATAAACTTTATAATTTTGCGTATGTACATACGTACGTAAATTATATTAAAAGTCAGCGAACTTATTGGAACTTATTAATTATGATACTAGAAATTTATTTAACTAAAAAACTTAAACGTTTACTCATTACAAATAAATATTTTTGTTGTTTGTGAACTCAGATATTATTATACTTCATAAACAGGACGACACCCGAAATAATTAAACATTAAGCTTCAATACGGTAAGTCATTTATAAGGAATATTCCTTAGAAAATAAAAAGCCAAGATAAGTTGGAGGTCGTAATCATAACTCAGCAAAGGTTACATTTTACCGTCTAAACACTTCCACGAAAGTAACTAATGAATAGCGAAGAGAAAGTGTGCTACATACTCTCAGACTTTAGGATTGCCTTTCCGTAACATTGAATGCTGAATTTTATATTAATATAAAAAACGGTTAAGTTCGAGTCGGAGTCGCTCACCGAGGCTTCCGTAATAATTTCAGGACTTTAGGTCAACGGGAAGTACAACTTATAAAAGTTTATAAATTTTAGTCTCGGGTGTATGCACTCATTTTGAATGATCCGAATATTTGTTGTTTACTTCTATTGTAAGTACTTACTTCGTGCCAAATTTTATAACTGTATATCTACTAAAAGTACTGTATACGTTTTGATTATGCGGCGAATGTCAAACTAAATCATTGTATTTTTGATCGCGTTGACTTAGAAGCTTGTCAAACGGACAGACAATAAGGCGATCTTATTAGAGTTCCGTTTTTATCTTCTCATGTACGGAAAAATGTATATACGTAAAAGTAAGAAAATATTTTTATTTTCATATCGCTTGATATATTTAATATTTATTTATTCACGCGAAGTGTCGGTATTTCACGAGTGTATGTAGTACGGGCGAGCGTAAAGAAAAAAGGACGAACAATAGGAGGCAAACAAAAGCGGACGCCTCAAAGAACATCTGGGCGCCAGTGAAAAACGTCGAGAAGAACGAAAAATGTTACCACATTGAAAATGAAGTGTAACAATAGTTACGTTTGTTTAAACAGTTTATTTTTTTACCACTTTATAAAGTGACAGACGGTAGCTTTTTTTAATTATACATAAGACATCTTTAAAATATATAATTTTTTCATTTTAACGTTGTATCCTATCCTATGTAGTCCTATTATTATTTTAACTAAGCATATGTATGAATCACAATAAACAACGAAATACTCAACTACAAATCTGTACTACCTACCTATATCTATCTATCTACATATCAACACGGCAACCTACTACATAATATTCAAAGGTGGCCTCTATTCTATAAATAAGAGGAAAAAATATAAAACAAAACCTTAGCAAACACCATCCAGCCGAACGTAAGAATTTCCATACATACAAGAAAACGGCGCATAAATCAGAAACATCGTATGAAACTAATAGAACCTCCTCGGGGACCATTAAACACGAGCCAGGCCTTCATTGAGTCAATTTCCGGGATCTTCGATATTGTGTGAATTTTTTCAAGGCAATTCCGATATAAATGGAATCGATATAAGTGGAAATCGATTGTTCGTTATAAAACATAGCTTTCATTTAGAATATTTATTTAAATAAAATTATTTGTATACCTAATATTTAGTAGCTTATTTATTAAGAATAATATAAGTATCAATCGGTTGCGTATGAAATACAGAAGTGAAACTGAACTTTTCCTAAATTCTCAAAACACTACAATTTAGACTAAAATAGTAAAATTAGAATATAGAAGCAAACAAAATACGGTATAATATCAAGACTAGTAAAGCTGTTTTGAGCGTTCTAGAGGTTTTATTACGAGAGTGGTATCGATAAAAACACGATGTAAGCGATGCTTTTAGTGGAGTGCACTTTGATGCCAGTATTCAAATACTTTATAAAATTTCACACAAGCTACACTAGCTTGGCAGTAACATCAAATAGTCAAAGAGAGATAGATATTAGGTTAAAAATATCGAACAAAATCAGATATTTTGAACAACTTTTAATATTTAAGTCGGAAAAATTTTAGTGCTCGCATATCAAATGAATCTGTAGAAATAGATTGCAATATAAACATTACTTACTATATAACACAATTTCTTTAATTATAACAACTTACTAAATAAACTGGCATTTACGTTTACGTTGATAGTTAAAATTATACTTAACATTACTTAACCTAAAACTACATGTTTTATAACAAAGAAATCCATTCAAAATGCTAGGATATTTTTATTCGACACTTGAAATTACAATCATTTGTTTTGATTCACAAAGAATTGAACAGGAATACGGTTAGAGTTCATTAGTGCGTAGAAGGGACGGGAGGTATAACAGTGAAATTTCTTAATATTCTTTTCAGTTTAATATTTTAATTAAAGAATCATCACCAATACATTTCTAGAATACACTTCGAAGACAGCACTGGTAGAATCATCTCGAATTTCGTTAGTTATAACTCTCTGCTCTGCAACGCGAGGCATCCCCGTTCAGTAATTCCATGGAATAAGTTTCTTTTTCTCTAATATAAATAATACATGTTGAATGGATTTTATTATAATATAATAAAGACTTAAATAATCTAATACAGTATCTAACTTATTATACTTAAACGTAATACAGTAAAAAAACGTTTAGAACAACTGACGACGTGGCATGGCTTTGAAATATTTCATATAGTAAATGTGTAGGGTAAAACCCGGATAGTTGCCTCGGACGGATACTTGCCTCAGATTCAAATGCTCTATGTTAGACGTGTTTACAGTGTTTCTTTTTGATCATAATAAGAAGCATCCCCCGCGTAGGACTCGGTGCCGCATCAGCTGTCGAAGTAGGTGCACGAGTTTTGTCCGTGTGAGTAAAAATCTTCCGCGATGATACTTTGACGAGCGTCAGAATTATATTGGCAAGTAATCTCCGTTAAATATAATTATAACTAATTGCGGTTTCAGTAAAATAATTATTTCTTTGATTGCATTAGAGTTTAAATTGCACTGTAATAAACGTTTTGTTGTTAAATATGTTTTATTTATTTTGTAAATAAAAAGGGCAAGTATCCGTATCAAAAAGGATAGTTGCCTTACTGTCTTTTGCGGATTGTTGCCCTGGGGCAACTATCCGTAACTACACATTTTAACGAGCAAACATATTTTTTTCTTAGTTATTTTTTTCATTTGGTTTTACCTTTTTTTCTTGGTGATATTTTTATTGGGCTTTACTATAGTTTATCTTAAATAAAATAAATTCTCAACAGCAAAATGCCTTGCAAGTATAAACGAAAGCCAGGCGTGGTGCCGCGCCACATCAGCTGGACAGAAGATAGCTTAGCACTTGCGTTCGAAGATCTAAATAAAAAACAAAAAAGTATCAACGAAATATCCCGGATTTATGGCATATCCTCTCGAACCTTAAGAAATTCAAAATAGCAATATCAATTAGCAAATTCAAAAAAATGAAATACCAACAAAGAAGTTAAAGTTGATAATTATTGTGTAGAATGTTTTAAAATTATAATTTAACTAAATCAAAATCAGATTGGATACAATGTGAGATGTGTCGAATGTGGTTGCATGAAACTTGTACAACATTCAAAAACCATTGCATGAGATGTGGCAAGTTGAAAACCTTGGCTTCTGCTAATAATCAATACTAATGCCAAAGTTATTCCCATAATTATTTTTAATTTTTAAGATAAATACTAATATTTAACACGTTCAGCCATCGGTGGCTGACACTAGACTTTCCGTTTAGGCCGCGTCAGCCATCGGTGGCTGACAGTGTGTAACATGAGAACTATAAAATTTTACACTATTTTACGGAATTACAGAAAATTTATTTAAAATTTACTTAATTTGGTATCATTACAGGATTAATAGGATTCATTGTAACATGTCAAACATAAAAATGGTTTTCCTTCACAAGTATCACAAAATGTTACAACACGCTTGGTCTTCCTTCTTGCCTTGTAATTTTATAATTATATTGACTTTGATTAATACTTAATGAAAGATTGTGTTCAATAACAAAAAGTGATTACTTAAATTAATATAAGTTCGTTTTTATTTGAAAAAAAAATAGACAGGCAAGTATCCCCCGAACCATTTTTAACGTTAGGCTAGTATCCGCCATAGTAGGCAACTATCCCCTTTTTTAGAGGCTACGTAAAACAGGCAGTACTCAAAATTAATAATATTTATATTTGAAAAAATTGGCTAAGTTAGAAGATTAATATATTATGTTTAAGAACACACGTTGAAT
This sequence comes from Heliconius melpomene rosina, assembly GCF_056956725.1. Taxonomy (NCBI): domain Eukaryota; kingdom Metazoa; phylum Arthropoda; class Insecta; order Lepidoptera; family Nymphalidae; genus Heliconius; species Heliconius melpomene. The sequence continues at coordinate 12,081,885 of NC_140395.1, forward strand.
AGGTAATGTAGTGGTATACATTTCTAACAAAAGAGCTTTTTCAAAAAGTGCGGCAACTATCCGGGGTTTACCCTATATTTCTTCGATTTCATCATAAGTTTATGTTAACTAGTACACATTATTATTATAATAGTAGGAGTTATATGGCGAAGGAGTTATATACTGAAACTTCCACCTTCAAGGGCTTATGTAAGAACATAATAAAAATAATAAACAGAAAATGTGAGATCGTTCTTAGGAAAAAATAAAAAAAACAGCAAGTGATAAACAAAAACAAAACAAATATATTTATACAGTCACGAAAGACAGTTTACAGCGATAATAAAAGGGCGCTCTGGTGTTGAATATGAAAAAGTATATATTTGATACGAGGCTTCTACACTGTTTGCCTTTATAAGTGAAACATGTCAAAAAAGTTCTACGAGATTTTTGTGAATTTGTTCCTTATACATAACCATCATTCATGTACACTGGTAACTCTGTTGTGGAACCAGTTTTTCTTTTAAACCTATACCTTAATTATTCAATGCTACCTAATGCTAATATTTCATGTTATTCTAGATTCTAAGCTTTTTATATTTACGTCAAATTGTCGTTTTGCTTTAATGTTGGAAGATCATTGGACTGATAATTAAAAAAAACCATAATATTCTTGCTTTGATTCAAACTATACTATTTGAATACTAAAATATTCATAAGTAGATACAAAGAAAATGATACCCACAATTAAAAAATCATAATTTTACATAGTATCAAGGGATTTAAACATAAAATGTAAAGAACATATATGATATTAAACGCGAGACAAGATTTTCTGCTTACCATAAACAATATTACCCGTACGAGCTTCACTCGTTGACAAAATTACTTTCGTGCATTAATTTTACGTCACTTTTATATGCAGTCACAGGCAACAAACACGGCGGATGCATTTTGATGCAGTGTCCAAATTATGGAATTGCAAATTAAGATATATATTATTATTTCATGTTAATAAAATGTTAATGTGAAGTAGGTTGGTAGATCGTGCTTTTAATTTGTTATATTTGTTCCTATCTTTTTAATTAACTATGTTATTTTATCTATAGTTTAAAATTAAGGGTAGGTTGGTAATTAATTCAGATGTGGATGAAATGTAAATCTCTAGTGGAGTCGAACCCAATATCAAGTTTCTCTATCTCCATAGCATTGACAATAATTAAATAGAAGTAATATAATTTTTGAAACCAAATATTTTCAAATTGATTGATGGATACATGAGGCCGTCGTGGCGCAGCGGCACAAGGGTGTGACTGTAACGTGACGGTTGTGGGTTCGATCCCCACTCGAGGGAGTGCAATATTTACTTACGTTTATATTTCCATTTCTACGCTCTGTCGTCGAGGCAAAGCGCGGCGTTGAGTTGTGCCGCTCAACACGCAATGCCTCCAGAATTCGGCAGAAGTTGGGGAACGGATTGTCTTAACACTAGGTTCCCTCTGCCTACCCTGCTGTGTGCGGGCTACAGCGTGAAGCAGATTTAATTTAATTTTGAATACATTAAATGGAGTAAATACCAATGAAGAGCTGGGCAGGAATCTATTACCCAGTTTGATGGAGCTAAATTCACTTCAAACGCTTAAAACTTTCACATTTTAGTTATATTCAACTCGTATACAACGGTCTAGTTATTTATTTATTATTTATTTATCCTATAATCAAATGAAGCGCCTAGAACATATACGATTAGATCTACAGAATCTAGATATCTCGATGTTTGCAAGTTATTAAATGTAAACTTAGTTTATTTTATCGATTACAGCTTAGTTCGGACAGTTAGAATTTACGCTCGGCGATAATGAACCGCAGCAGATCGTGGTTTCGAATGATTTTAATTTATTGCTACAAATAGCATTCATTAATCGTCGTTATATAAATTATTAAATAAATGGATTAAATATCTGTTCACTTACGTTAAATATACTCTAGATACAACATTATTTGTTCATTTAGTTCGTACATACATCAATATTAATAATATTAGTAAATCGAGTACAACCTAGTGAAAAACCAGTGCTTAATCGCATAATATTGTAGCTTTAAATGGTATTTGAGATATAAAAGACATGTGCTTCTATTTTTTTAATGAATTATTGGGTATTTCTAGTGAGTGGGTAGTTTACAAAAATATTGTAAAATGTAAAGAATGAAATTTAGAAATACCGTAAATAGTGAAATATTCAAGTTATAAAATCATTAAGTTATTTTTAATTTAACCATTTTAGTGCGACACTCACATAATAAATGTAAATGTATCTAATCCTATCCTATATCCCATAATATTTCTTGAACATTTTTGGACAGTCTGTGATATTTTGACTCTGCATTTTTCCAGTGATGTTTAAATTTAACAAATTATGGTCTCTCATTCAATATGCAGAGCATATCGGCGTTTTTGCATATGTTTTAAATTCAATAAATTCAAAAACAAAAAGTAGCTATGCGACTATAAGTTTTTCACAGATTTTGTTTTTGTTATATTTGTCTGTTGGAGTGCACAAGACAGTTTCATTTTCATACATTTCAATTAAGTTTAGGTAAAGGTAAGAAAATGAGTTTTTGACATTTTTAGTCCATAATTCAAAGTAAAAAAAAAAAAGAATTTCCACCATTAAACATGCTTAAAAATAAAAATGTCAATTGGAGTATTTTCTTTCGATAAAAGTTATTTCACTAGGGCAGCTCTTTCATAGTCTCTACAATTACTAAAATTCATTTTAAATAGTAAATTAGGTAAATAAAAAATACAATATCCTATTTAAGAGCAAAATGGAGAATAAAGAGAAAAATGGGTTCAAAAGAGAAACAAAAAGAACAATCAGATTCTCTCGAATAAAATTTCATAGAAAACATATTTATTCTGTTCTATTCGAACCGACGTTGATATTTTGTATATTTTTTCAGCGACGTCACTTTGACACCTTATTGAAACTCATGTAATATGCATGGTAATACTCCAACCCGAAAACATTGCGCCTCGCCCCATTAGTGACATTCACAGGTTTAGAAAACTTTATAAAAATGAATACAATATTAAATATTTTTAAGTACCCAATAAAATAGGTATATCAAAATATTTACTTTTAGAGACTTTTTAAAAATCAAATTAGTTTCAATAAGTCTTAAGTTGATCTTTTGAGTTTGTTATAGTTTCAAAGATATTTTGGTTACACTTTTCGCCGATTCTGGTAGCATTGCGTGTTGAGTGGCGGAAGTCAACGCCGCAAACCTCGTTACCAGAGCGAAGAATCATTTCTTCGCTTCAAGTAGTAAATATTTTATTTCCTCGAGAGAGATTCGAACGGCCTTCAATATTATTTATATAAATTCATTCAATGCGAAATATTTTAAAATATCACCACTAGAATTATTATAAATTTCTTATACACAATATTTTTTTCTTGTAAATATCCAATAAATACATCTCAACGCTACATAATAACTTCATGAATATAATATAAGCTATTACGGGGCTCACGGCAAGTGCAGGGAAGAATGATGAAACATGATATACGACCCCACAAGGTGTAATTATATCCGAGAGTGGGTAAACACTCTGGCAGCAGATGCCCGTAACGTACCTCATTAGCTAAGTACATAACTCTATCATGCACTGCCGTTACGACTTTCGTAGCTCTTAATTTAATATAGAGACATACTTACCTACAGTCTTACTTACATACTATAGTAATAAATCAAATCAGCTTCATGCTGTAATCCACTCACAGCAGGGTAGACAAAAGGAACATAATAAATAATCATTCCCTAGAGTGGGGACCGAACCCACAATCGTCGCGTAACAATCACACCTTTGTGCCTCTGCGTCACGACGGCTACTATAAAAGAAGGATATTTGCATCAAGCAAGTTAAAATTCTCGAAAATCTCAACAGAAACAGAATTCTTATTGATTACATATTTGATATTTAAAATTCACGAAGCGGAGAGTATCAAAATTACTCACGCAAAAACGTGAAAGACACGCCAAAGGCAAAAATGCAGGAAGCACGGCCACGTCGGCATCAATTAATATTCAGCGGCCAGCGACCGTCTAATGAAATTACCACAACAAAGCGCCGGCAGCGCTGCACGAGATTGTTGTGCAAATATAAACATCGAATTTCCGATAAAAGGCGCAAGAAAACCAAAAAAAAATGGAACTGAAGAGATTTTACAAAGGTGTTTGTTATAAATATTATCGAAAGGTAGTGGGTTGTTGCTTATAGCATAATTATTGTATTATATAACTACTACTTATTCAACTAAAAAATACTTTTTAAGGAGAAAGAACATTTCACACAAAACATTTCTGTCATACAATTTAAGTTCTTTAATAGTTTCGTAAATTGATTTTTTACATTTTTACAGGACCCGTTAAAATAATGCTCAGAAGCCGTTCAACTCTACAGAGTCGAAGAGTAAAGACTATTCAATATATAAATTGAAAGAATAAACGAGTGAAGACAATCGACTTTATCACTGAAGACTTACAGTCAATTTGCGAAATATGCTTGAGAGCCGAGCGATTTGGCGACTGTACCGGAACGGACCGAGTTGAATATACAGTTGAATATCAAGTAGGATCCTATGAAAACCTCCAATAATAACAGCCTAGCCCGGTGTCTTCAATCAACGATAAAAATAAAGTATCAGAATAAAATTCGGATCGGATTCGAATCACGCGCAGTTTTAATTCTAGTAAGTAAATTAAAATGTGGCTGGTCGGGGGAGCGTTGAATACAAATGGTTTATTCACCAACCGGTTTCAATTTTGCCTCTGCGTCTCGATAACTCATTAGAGATTCAATGCCTATGAGTTTTCTACTTATTTTCCGACAGTTTTTATTTACTAAGAAGTTTTCGATCGTTGTTTTTTCAATTTAAATAATACTTATATTAGATTTTTATAATTATTTTTCTTAAAGGATGTTTTATAATATAATTATGGAGATCTAAAATAATTCACTTAGAGTTTATTGATTACTAATAAGATGATGAACGTTTCACTTATATTAAATACTATAAACATATAAGTATATAAATAAAAATATATTGAAGGAACCCCCAAAACTTTAGTTTTGGGGCTTCCGTTCCAAAGACGACATAATCATCGTATCACGTGACGTCAAATTTTGCGTGACCAAATACAAAATGGCGGTGTTGCGTTCAACACTATAATAATCAGGTCAACATTATGAAATTTTTCCATGCGTTGATAACGACGTTGAATTTATCAATTTGATGGTATTATATTTAAATTATCTAAAAGCCTGAATTATATTTAAACAGTTATAGTAACAATTGTTTTTTTGCCGAATTACTCATTAATTATTTGTATTGAATTACCAATATCGATAAAACAAATTAATTTAAATGTTATTACTTAACAGTTGGACATGACAAAATTCTTCTTATCTAGCTTGATTACTGTGTTTTAGGAGCTAGTACCACGTCGTAGATTTGCGCATCTAAAATCAAATATTAATGTAACTATATAAATTCAACAGGAGCAATCTAAGAAAAACACGTTTATTACGAGCGAATGCTCAACATAAACTACGTACCAAAAGGTCAAATATCCATTTTATTAACCTTGGATACAAGCAAAGTTAATCCTTAAAAAACCTGAAAGCTCATAATGTAACAAAATTAGGACCAATCTAGTCGAAATATTACTTGGGACGACAATAACGCACCAAATAAATTTGCTCACAGAATTGGGTTAAGGTTTTAATTTCTTCGACTTGGTGACTGTTATAATCAAATTCAACGGCAGAATAAATGGACATTTTCTTATTTGCTAAAGTAATGTAAATAAAAAAGACGAGATTTAAAGAACATTATGTTGTTACATATAAAATATAAATAAAAAATCACGATGATGATGATCTGATGTATGATTATTAATAAAAAAATTTTGAACAGTAAATATTTCAAAATTCACTGTGAGTATAATAGGTTTCTGTACTGTTAAATTCGAGTACAACAAAGCCACTAATTCTGGCGTGATCGTATATTTTCATCAGGATCGAACGGTTTAATATCGACTGAGCCAAAATCTGCAGAGGATTCCAATAGCATAACTCAAGCGGGATTTGAGGTCGCTCGTTGCCCAAAACTTTGTCCATTCGTTTTTTATAATGGTATATGATGACGTTAAGTTTATAATTCGGCTAAAGTGGCTGTAGGGGAAATTAATGAAAGATTTATGGTGCTATTATTTGAATACAACAGACACTTTATTTCAATTAAATGAGTTAAACTTTGTGTAATAAAACTTTTAAACATTTTTTGTATATTTTTCATTATAAGGTCCATTAGTAGCTTATAATTTTCCTTTTCATTATACAAAATCATTGCTTATGAATAAGTCTTTCTGTTAAAAATCGAACTAAAAGGTGCTATGTCCATACATTACTTGTATTAATTAGCATAAGGAGCTATTTAATTTATCAATAGCCCCTAACGCTCAACTCTACAATAATCATGTTATACCTATACAAAATAACCTTATATGGAATCCCTTGCCCGTTATGGGTAAATTTAAAAAGGTCTACTGGGTATCGCCATCGGGTGTGCTCAACGTGAAAGCGCTTTGCATGTCACCTGCGTCGAACTGTTTACTTTACGAGGTGCTTTGTACGCTCATACGAGCTCCATTCTTTTTCACTGGGTACTCCTTAATTCTAAACCGTAAGCCATAAAATGTAAAAATGAGCAATTGATCGACGTCCCTTGGTACGTTATGTTGTGCCATATATTACTGTATAACAGTATTTAATACATATTTAAAGCATTTATATACTATCGTTTAATATATTTCCTACAGTCCTTAATTCCTACAGTTAGTTTCTTACAGTTAGTACAATATATTAAAAACGTGACACAATCGACGGTTAAACAAACCATAATATCCATTTTAATTTAAAAATTCAATCATTCGAAAGCGAATGGCAGGTCTGTAGATATTAAAAAAAGCGCGCCTCACACACGCCTTAATGAAGTATGTTCTGAATTCACGCTCCGATGGCTTCCTTTAAAGCTCCTTACATCTACGCCCTCGGAAATATGCGCAAAGGATATATGTATAAAGCCAAGGTTTGTTTTGATACCGTATCAGACACGAATATTTAATGGGTTATAATATATGTATTTATTAATAATTTATGTAAATCCTAAAAAGGCCGATACCTATGATGTGGCCTGTGATGTGATCTAGTAAAAAGAGAGAGAAAAGAAGAAAATCACTTCTTTTTAGGTTACCGATTTTAACCGTAGTAGGGTAAACAGAGAACTAAGAGTTCCAAGACACTTCGTTGTCCACTTTCCGCTTCAATACGAGACATGAAGTCTTCTCGCTACATTTAATTTCCTTTAAATACTAGCTTTTTTCCGCGTGGTTGTTTTATTATAAATATTAATAATTTTCCGCACGATATAAGGCAAAAATGTTATAAGACAAATAGTCTAAAAAAAACAATAAGAAGGAGAAGCCGATGATGATATTTTTTCGTGTATAAAAGACACAAGATTTTTTAAATAATAAATTTGTTTCTAAAGATCCTTATTTATAGCATAAAATATAAAATATTCGATTAATATTTTATAACAGATACAATGTTAGTAGCACGCTTGAAATGGGACAGCAGTGTAACTATCTGATATATTATATCTTTATGGGCTGGATCAAGAAAGACATAAAACATATGTGGTCATAACCTGTGCGCTGAGGTTATTCTTCAAATAAATCTTATACAATTTGCTACTAGTGTTCAAGTAAAATAAAAATATTGAATGCTTATTATATTTTCTATAATTAGAAAATTCAAATTTAGTACATATATATCAACTAAAAAAATGTTAAACAAATAAATATCAATTTAGCTATAAATAAATATTAAGGTTGTACATAATAAAACTTAACCATCTTCACAAATTTCTCTTATTTTACAGTAACAAAATATAAAATATTAACTGTTTCACAAATTCGGAAGCAATAAGAGTATAAAGGGAGTGATTTCTTACGCAAGTGAATAATGGGGGTCCAAACCTTAGGCGTTGGTACGCATAACTGCGATGTTCGCGATAAAAGCAATTTAAATTAGGACATAAAACACGTCAAGCGATTGTCAACCGGGAACGGAGTAGTCCAAGACAATTCATTTAAGTCTTGAGACGCTGTAGAATGTAAAATGAAAGTTAAAAAGAAATCTGGATTGCAAAGAATTGCTGGCTCATTACTGTTCTTGGACTTGCCTTGTGGGCTGTGTCATTCACTTCGAATTTTAATTTAGAATGTTTTTTAGTTCTTGTATTTTTTAATTGGAACACGGTGTTTGCACAGAAAATAAGAAAATTACTTGTTTATAATTTTTCTAACTTGATAAAATGTCAGATACAAAGAAAATGCTACAAATATAATTCTGAGTCGTACTTTAAAATGAGAATGTCAAGACTCATTATTTGAAAGCCAGCCAATAGACCAGTATTCCTGTATGTTTTACGACCCCTTTGCCGTAATCGAAAACCTAAAAGTACAACGGGATCAACTCCATCACAAAGCATTTGAGCAAAGTAAATTTTGATCTAAGAGAGGAGACCTTTGCAAAAACACCTATTTCAGCTTGGATGAAAAAGGTTTTAAATTAAAATAACCTTTTAGAAATGTAATAAAAACTTTCCATACATCCAAGAGCCTTTTAAAGTCCACTGCTGGACATAGGCCTCCCCCAATGCTTACTTATACTATAAATACCAATTTATACATCCTTATACTTAAACTTATATACTTATCCCCCAATAAAAACTTTACTTTACTTATACTATATGTAGCGAATAATTGGGAATCAACGATGCAAGTGACTGGAGAGACCAATGTTGAAAAGAAATTAATTATCTTTATTTTTATACGGATCTCTTAATACGCAAAGATAAAAATAAAAATAGAAAGTTTCTCCATTTCCTATACAGTGATGAGTCAGTAAATTAAAAGTTTTTAGATTAACGAAGGAGAGAATTAATTAGAGACATATAAAGTTGGAGAGTTGAGATCCTTCAGAAAACTTTTACGGACGATTTTAAAAGGCGAATCAACAATCAGACGAGTCATAGTAGCACAAAAGTCCTATTATCTAAAGAATATACATACATATATACTTGAATTAACAGTTTGCATGAGAAATCAAGCTTATAAATTCTTAATAGTTTTAAGCCGTAGTTTGCACACAGCAGGGTAAGAAGACGGACCGTACACTACGTTCCAAACTCTGGAGGGATTGTTGAGTGGCAGAATTCAACGCCGCGTTTTGCCTCGACACCAGGGTGAAGAAAATATTAAATATTTCTTTTTGTCGAGTGGTAATCGAATCCACGACCTATCGCGTTTACAATATATAAATTTCTATAAGTTTTTATATTAAATCAAGGCTAATCAACGAATATTTCCTACACAACTTGCACGTTGAAGTCTCAAACCGCTCTATTGGAAGAAGTTTAGGTCAGTCAGTATAAAATATAGCTGTATATAAATATTGTGAGAACTTCCTTCAATACACGGCCTGTAAAGACAGGTATGATTAATAATAATGTGCAACTTAAAAACAACTTCTGAAAAAGGCGATAAAATATTCCCTTCATACTTTAGAAAGCGTCGGCCGATGCTTTCATACACATTAAAAGTTGCCAACAAACTTGATCGAGGGCCTTTTATAAGAGAATAAAGAAAAAAACTTTTATAAATACGCACACAACTAACCTATAACAACAGAGAGAGCAAAATGTTCACGGGAATACTTTTTATATGAAAAAGTAACATATTTTTCGACGTGGGTAGTGAGGTCTATAAAGAGCATTACGTTGTTGGGCATGTCTTCCGGTGAATTGATTGTCTACATGCTACCGAAACGTGTAATAAGTATATATTTCTGGTCAACTTTTTGATGAAAATTTTAAGAGTTTATACTAATACATTCAGAAAATTGTATATTTTGAAGCGTGACCTTTTTTTGAGTTCGACTCCACTTTAAATATTTTTTTAAGGTTATATTTAAATTTTTTCGCTGTAGTGCCGAGGCAAAAGCGGCGGTGAGTTCTGCCGCTAGTAAATAAAATAAGTTTATTGTTTTTTACAACGATCATATAAAATTAAAAATAATCAACTACAAGAAATATATTCATATAGAAATAATCTAATCAATTCAGGTTCAGTATGAAGCTATATTTCACTGGACAGCAAGACGCCTACACGGCTCTAAGGACAAGGTACCTACTTCAAATACTTGAGGGACTGTTGGGAAAGGACGTTTCTTTTAATTAATATCAAAGTACACAGTGAAAGTAAAATTAGATATATAAATGTTTTTGGGTCGTGGAACATATACGAATGTATAATTAAAAGTACATTTAGGTTAAAAATCTACCACAAATATGATCGTATTTATACCTTTACTTGCTAAGTTATAAATCTGTTATTGATTCTATAGTTTATATTATTTTACAGGAAGTGAGAAATAGCTATAGATTTAATATATTTTTTTAATAAAAATATAGATACTAATTGTGATTTTGCTAGGTGTCCCTTTACGAGAGGTGTGTCCTGTTGAGGACCTGCGATAGGTATGTAGATTTCAAGCATGTTAGGTAAAAATATTTAAAGTATATACGTTTGTATACTCATAGTTTTTTTAATACTTTTTTGTCTCCTGACAATTCGCTTAATAGGTTGTTAGCAGGTTTACATTACAAGTTAACATTACAGGTTATACTAAAGGTGATGTTATACTACTTCTTGGTAAGAAAAAGTAGGGGGTTAAGTTCTGCAATCAACACGCAAAATTAAACGAATAGCGAAGATCTAATCGAACCCACGACTTATCCCTCTGCCCTCGACTTCATTACTTTATAAGGTTGCCTATTAAAAAAATTTTATAACGCAATTAATTATAAGTAGTGTTACATTAAAAGTTATAATAGAAACTTACTTTTAATCATATTTCTAAAGTGACAAGTAAAGTTCACAACCGAGTTTTACATTTTTAATATAAAAAGTAGAGCAACGCGCCGCGACACAATTAGTGTAATGACCAATTCCACTTAAGAGGCAACTGTAACGTTAATCAAAACTAACTTACTGCAAGGACAGTTAAGTGTCTGCTCTATTTATTAAACTATGTATTAATTATGAAGTTATTATCACTTTGGTAAAAGCATCTCGAGATAAAAAACGTCGAGCTATGGTTTGATGGTTTGGTTTTTTCAAAATGTTTTTTTCAGCTTTAAAAGTTAAAATATTAAATATTTCATTTCGTCGGCTGGAAATCGACCTTCCAACCTGTCGCGTTTTAAGTTATATATGCTTGTCCACGCTTACGCGCCCCTGCGCCACGGCCTGGCCTCTAAAAATTAAATAACGTCTTTTAATTTTGAGACAATATTATTCAAAATTACTCATTATTAAGAAAATATAACTAGTCTATTCATATTATAGTCTATTGAGTGAGATCATTGGAAGTTAACAGTACATCTTTATTTCCGACTAGCGGACCCGGACGCGGCTACGCCTGCTTGAAATATAAGAATATAATTTCTATAGAAATAATTTCAATCTAGATGAAATGCTAAAAGTGACCATTATATTTTTCATAAGGATGAATATCAAAATGACGCGGTAACGAACGCGGTCGCGTAGCGACGACGGTTGTTATTAACATGGCAGAATAAATTGCATGTCAAATTAGAAAGTATTTTAATATATTAGTATATATCTGTAATGTAATTTTATATAGCCTATAGCACTTCTGAAGAATGCAGCTTTCATACAAAATAAAAACAAAGTAAATCGGACCAGTAGATCCAGAGATCTTAGCGTTCAAACAAACAAACAAACTCTTCCGCTTTATTATATTAGTATAGATAAGTCAAGGAGACGCTTGAAAACGAGTTCACTGTTTTACTTTCGAATAAACGTATTATTATAATCCTTGTTTACGTAATTGATTAAATTTGTTGTGTTGAATAAATCATACTTTAATCGCGATTGAGAAGTCCCACACAGACCCAGCATTTTAAACTGAACAAGGCCCATACAAATGCCAATAACGATCACCAATAAAGTCCAGTAAAATGAAAAAATAAAAAAGAAAAAACCGTGTAAAAATACGGAATCATATTATTGCAAACTACGAACGACGTGGGTTCACAGTTATCTGATTTAATTAAACCTGAAGTAGGACAGAAACCGCTTGAAACTTTGCCGCACTTTGGCTCGGGAATGGAAAAAAAACAACTATTACCCTCGCTGGCATTGTTATTAAATTTTGAACGCGAATCAGTAGATAGTAGATGTATGTATTTAGATAAAATAATAATTCGATATTGCGGCACAATATGGAGGACATCAACCTATTAAAGATATTGGATTTTGTATAGTAAATACAAATTCTAGCGATGCGTTATCAAGGTAATCCCTATTCTATTGATTTTAGGGTCTATTTTGCAGTTTTAACGGCGCACGCTGGGCCCATAATATGCTTTAATCTGCAAACAAAGATGTGTTCTCGTATAGACTATCATTGTTATAAATTATTCGATTACAATGCAATCTGGAGTGCGGGGGAATAAAGCTACTAACTGGGTTTGGAAGTGGATGTGCATAGAATATCCTGGTAATAACAGTTGGTTTTACATAATGTTTTATTGGACAAAATATCAATTAAATTATGATGGAGTAGAGTGATTTACAGAAATTATTAAAAAAACATGTTATTTTTTTAATTTAGACGCGTATCGCCATTTTTTGCTAAAGAAGTTAGACAGTTAGGCCAGTGATATATAGATTCTTTGTTTCGCCTATTATTTTAATGAGCAATCTATTTATAAACATATTTAGAACAAATATTTTCCTTTTATGTGATATCAACTACTATTATCAATTATATTATTATCAAGAATTAATTAATCTAATATTTTATCATGAAACATTGTGCTTTAAGCACTTTCACTATAATTAAAAATCTAAACAAAGTCTAACACTGCCACAATTAATACCATGTCAACAAATAGAAGAACAAAATTTATTAATTAAATGCGACGTCTATCTCATACTCCTTTCACTCGAGTTTCCATTTGCGAATTAGTTTACCTTTAATTTGGCTAAGCGCACCGACAATGCTCGATAAAAACAACAGAACAACGTTTTCTTCAAAATTAATTTATGATCAGCATTCAAGATTAAAATTGTTTCAGTGATAAAATTATACCCGGTAGGTTTTCCATAAACAAAACGTCACGGTGATTCAGCGGAAGCGTCTTAATGAGAACGGAGTGTCTAACTAACCCTAGATTTTCAGGTCCCTTATACCTAACCTGCTAAGTGCGGGATACAAAGTAAGAAAAATAACTTTTAAATTGTCAGTATATTATCTACATTCAGAAATTTAAAAAAATATATTTAAATATACAAAAAAAAAATCCAAATATTAAAAATGTTTTTAACTACACCAACACAAACAACCAACATAAAATACATTCAATCAACCCAGTCCCAGAGTGACCTTAAATGAAATAAGTTACGTATAAAGAAACAGCCAGAAACTATTGGGACGACAGGAAACCGCGGCGTTTGTCAGCGGGAGTAATCCTTTGATGAGTGCGTGGGACTTGCGGGATTAGGTTGATGAATGACAAAACTGAATTTCTACGTAACATATGTACGTGCCACACATACATATATTTATACAATCCATTTCTATTGTGCATTTAGTATTATTAGGGAAAGTTATTTAATATATACCTACTACTTATAGGTGAACAAAGGTTTCCATGGATTTGATGGCTGTCATTAATTAATATTTTATCTTCAAGAAAAAATACTTAAAAAAATAAGCAAAATTTGTTAATTTATATAAGACTACAATCTGATTTCATTATCTCAAGCTATATACAAAAAAAAGAAAAACAATACATAAACCGGAATGGTGATATAAACCACCTATCAGGAGGCAAGAAGAAGGAGAAGCGATCTCCATAATTGGGCATCACTCAGGATGTTTGTTTCGAAACAGTAAATTTATGATGGCAATTTATGCCTAGCCGCGTGCGATATTTTTTCAAGGAAGCTCATTTTTTCTGTGAGTGTCTGGATATAGTGAATAGGTATTACTATTATGCTATTACTATCTATCTATCTATTTTTTTATAATTGGTGGGCTGCTTTATTTATCGAAGAGAAACATAAGCCACTTCCATCGTCATTATCATCTGGAAGCCAGTCGTGGTGTAACTGTGAACGCGACAGGTTGTGGCTTCGCCTTCTCCTTCGAATCAAGTATTCCATATTTTCATTTCTTCGTTCTGGTGTCGAGGGAAAGCGTTGAGTTCCGCCACAAAACACGCAATGCTTTCAGTATTCGGTGGAAAGTGCGAGTGTCTTAACACTAAGCCCCCTCTGCCTAAAAATCCATTATCGTATAGGTTGTGTTATGGTTTTGTAATTTAATTTAGTATTTTGTTTATTTAGGGATAATGAAAATATCATCACCGAAAAAGACATTGCTTATATAACGTGGGCACTCTTCAAGGGATGCAAGATATAGGTATTTCGTAATTTGGACAAGGCGCGCATTTTGATGGATAATCAAGTGACGATCGCTTAGCTTTTCATTTATTGTTAATTTAATAAAAACTGAAAACCTCCTTTTTATGAAGTCTGTCAAAACATGAAAATCTTCTTCCAAGTGTATTCCTTTTCTACCTAATCAACCTAATAACCGCATCAAAATCGGTTCAGCCAAACGTGAGATAATCTTAAATAAACATCTAGTAATCTAGTGGCAAATCAAATCAGCTTCATGCCGCATCCCGCACACAGCAGGTAGGCAGAGGGAACCTAGTGTTAAGACACTCGCATTTCCCACTTTCCACCGAATTCTGAAAGCATTGCTTGTTAAAAAAAATACAATTTATTTGAACCCCTAATCATTAAATGTAATCATTTTATTAACACACATTCCCTCATCAATATATTCATTTACAGTAAAAAATACAATTTTCCATTCACACTTGCAAAATAATAATTCTTTACAACGTTTCAATTCGAACAGTCTCATATTGCTAAAAGTTTTATATATAAAAACCCTCATTATTTCCGGTATAAAACTACGAAATAACCACATTAACGGTTAGCCGGTAGAATGAATGGAACTCCTTGGAAAACATTAGCGCCAGGGCTTAACGTACTAAAAATTGAAAGGAGAAATATAGCAACACAGGAATTTACTCAGGATATTAAATGGACGAAATGAATATAGATAGAATAATAAAAAATAAATTAATAGAATACATTGGATTTTACTTATTGTTTTATATTGAAATTAAGAATATAAACACAAAAACAATCTCCCAGGAAAATAATCTTATTACAGTGAAGTCCAGTCGACGAAAGGGTGGGTAAAGAATAGAAAATTATCTAAGAATAACGAACAATTCCATACAATATTACTAGTGTAACATTAATATGTTTCCAGTCTGCGCCCTGACTCATTCGGATAAGTTGAAACAGGAATTTCATTTCAATTACTGTAAAAGGAGAATTTAAATAGAACGAAGACGCCGTTTACTTAATCCGCGTTTTCTTCGCCGTAATCCGATTTCGAACGATTTTGCCTTTCATCGGCCTATTGAAATAGTAGAGAAAATCTACATACATATAAGTAAGAGAATATAGATAATACGTATTACCTATATATATAATAATGTAGCATATGTAAGTATGTTATATGCTAAGTACATACATTTATCACGTACAAACATTTTGTTCGAGCTCGTGGCGTGTAAAAGATAAACGTGAAACATTAAATCATTCACAGTGTCAATTTTTTTAAATATTCACGAGTAATTCTGTTAACAGGAGTAACAGGTTATAATTTACGTTTATTTAAATAGAAAAATACCTTTTTGGGAAATAAATAATATTTTTTGACATAAAATACAATTACTTCTAAATATCGTTATATTAGAAACAGACCTCGATCTATCAACAGTTTGCAACACTGAGTCACGTAAGACCTCAATACGAGCCCTCATAATATGTTGTGTTAAGTTAATTGAAGACCTTTATTATACTGTATGTCTGTGGAACTTTGCCTTTGTAAGCCTCTTAGTTAATAAATAAATTCAATTAGTTATCTACACCGCGCTGATACAATTACTTGTTTATATTACATTAGTTTTGCGTGTATGTGTATTGAAGTTAACTGTAATTGTAACATGTAATTTTCGTAGATACGAATTTTTATTACTATTGACATTATATTTTTAAGGTTTACATAGTATCCTACATAGAAGTATAGGCAGTGGGAACCTAGAATTAAGATTGAGTCCCCCACTTTTTGCCTGATTTTTGAATCGGGTTTAATGGTGGGACTTAACGCCGCACATACATAAATCAAAATATTATTAACTAAGAACATACCTACTTGTATTATGACCAGTTTTTTTTTTATTTGACTGACTTGACTTTGAATTTCCAGACGGGTTGAATGGTGGGACTCCGCTCATATATTAATAAAAATATTACAAACAGGTTTTTTATTTCACTTAGTACAGCATTATATGAAAAATAAAGTACACATAAGGCTGGTTACATAACGCACGCTAATAAATTATCGTTAGAGAGACGGTCGTTACATACCAACGCATTTGTTGTTTCATGTCGTAAAGCCTCGTTTTACAGCGTTCCTTATATTTAAATTATACTTATTTTTTTAGCTGCACGCTGTATCTAGGCAAGGCAGAGGGAACTTAGTGTTAATACACTCCGACTCCCATTTCCGGCAAATTCTGGAGGCATTGCGTTTTGCATTTGTGTTAGTATGATAGTCACTAAACATTTCATTTCCTCGAGTGTGAATCGACACTCTTGTCGTGTTTACAGTCACTTGTGCTGTCTGCGTCCCGACTAGCCCCCAAAATATACTTAGGTAAATAATTATTATAACAAATACATTTAATAACAAATTCATAAAATCCAACACACCTATCTAGCATACATACAAGACAATGCAATTGAAATTACCAACCGATTTTATCAAAACAGTGCCCATGTTTCGCTCATAATTCTAAATTTCCAAATGAAGTGGGAACTTCGGGAGCACCGCGAACAAAGCTAGCAAATTACCCAAGTTCCCAAAGCATGTAAGGGTTGCATAATTAAGTAATAAATCTGCCAAAGTATCGCCTCCAATTAGGCGCCATCGCTGCTGTTTACACTTTTATTTAAGATCCACGTAATTGGTTGTTTTTTTTTACCGGGAAATTAACTTAAAATTTTTCCCGATAAATTCGATGACATATTAAATCACTCATCGTGGGAGGGTTTAAAAAATTAATATGGAAAAGTTACTGTAGTAAAGCAAATAACGTGGACCTATTTATCTTTTGATAAAATATTAAAGAGCGGTTTTTAATAAAGTCTATGTTATTTTTACAATATCGATATGCTTTAAAAAATATAAAATTATGAAATTTAAAAAAGATTTGACTATTAAGAATCTCATAAAGTATAGTTATCTAAATTACGAAGAATGGTAATACCGATATATACGAGTATACGTACCTACCATTTGAAAAGGCACCGTTCCTACGTCTAATACTGTTTAATTTCAAACATAATATTTATGCAAAAACATAAAAATATTTTAAATACATCAAAATAATCATAGTAACCTACTTTAAAAATATATATATTGCATCTTGAAATAGCTGGTTTCAGTGGCATACTGAACTACAGATATTTAGGGGGTCTGTAATTACGCTAATAGCTCTAATAGGGGCTCCGGGATCCCAGGGAAGGGAGCTCATATGATGTTTGTAAACAAGCCGCGTGTAAATTTGTTTAAGAGTCCATTACGTAGGTCACGTCTGACGTAAATTAAATTCAAATATTATATTTCACATTTTTATTTAACACTAACGAGTTTAAAATGAGTTCATCTCATAAAATACGGAATAAGTGTCGTGTTCCCTTTTTTAATTGAATAACGTAATGATTGGGACGGTGGAAAATTGTATATAGGTTTGTATGTATACAATACATTATACATATTTATTATAAAAAAACGCAAAAGGATAATGAGTTTATTTTATAAAAGTTATATATTTATATTTAGCTGTATTTGAACCCGCATCTCTAAGAAGCCGTAGAGCTCGAAGCGAAAATTGTTAATAACATCGTATATTTAGGTTCAGATTATTTTATTTTATAGCTATAAACCTGTGTAATATGTATCAAAAATAACAACAAACTAAATGAACCATATGATAGCTAATAATAATTAATTCCACAAATCATATTTCCATTCCCAAAGCACAATACACCAAATATATGATCGCGTCAAGCTCATTACGAATTTTGAAGGGATAAACGTCCTTCAGATCAGTGCCGGCTATTAAATTTCAATCCGTGTATGGAGTGGTATATTAATTAGTTTGTCCGGCGATTACGCCGAATTAATTGGATAATCCAATATAAATTTAACGGGCTTGCCGCTAGTGATTTTGTATTATACAACCGTGGAAACGGTGGGAACTGCGCCTTTATATATAGCGATATAGCGTCAGTTTATCGAGTCACGTCTAAGAGGTCTTTGTGCCAACTCTTCACAACGGTTTATAAATACAGATTTTCTATTATAGAAACATATTATATAAACTTATTGTTTATTAATAGCGGGAAACTAGGTTTCTATAATAGATAGGGTACATATAGGGAAAAAAAGGCAAAAAAAAACTTAGGACCCCATAACTTTAAAAAATTCATAAAGCTTGCCGAGAACTCTTAGGGAAAAAAAGTATGCAAACATTTACGTAGACAATGTTCTCGTTAATTGTTTACACAACAAAATGGGAAATGAAAGAACGCAAAGAGTACACACATCGGTCTCAGATTCAAGTTAAAAATATTACAGGCGGAAGAATTCTTATTCGCACATTTGTTTGGAAAGATATTAAATAATTAATTGCTTTTTTTTCTTTTAAGCTTCGTTTCCTTCCATATAGAGAACCTAGTGTTAAGACACTCCTTTCCTCACTATCGTAAAATATCGTAAAATATTAATTCATAAAAACACACCTAGATGTTAAGAAAGTCACGGATTAAAATTTAATTTCAGAAATAAGACATAATATGCCAAAAAACGTGACTCTTCTACCAAAAGTAGGCTAGGTATAATTACCTATATAGATATAATTATCTATATGTATAATATATGACCGAGGGACCGGTTTATGAGGGAGGGAGGAGAGAGAATAACCAACGGTTTTCATATATTTATTTTTACTTCACGTTTTTTTGTGTATTTATTATTTCATCCACAAACGCAAAATTCAACGGTGATGTAATTATAGAATTCGTTTTATCGCGTTAAATGCTAAAATATATCAAGCGTATGCCTTTAATTTGATTAAATGGACTATGTGTAGCAGAATAAACGGTTTTTACAAAAAATATTTTCATTAATATTCTAAAAAATGTTTGCTGTAAGCTTCAAAAATAATATTATGTTTAGTAATGTATGTATTGGAAAATATTTATAAACTAAACTTTTACTATATTTTTTTCTCAAACGTAAAGAGATCTCAGCAAAATAACACAAAACGTAACATCAAATGTTATATTTCAAAACTAAATCGCAAACTATCGACAATTTGTACTATAGTATTTGAAATAAGATAAACAAAATATATTGTGGATGTAAGAAGCGTGTTTTCTATTATGACACATATAGATAAGGGTAAGTTGACATTGTGACAGCCACCGCGCCGGGAGAATAGCGGGAAATGGGGAGAAATTGGAACAAATTGAGCTAAAGTGCCGAAACGTATGTCTAAACATTTTGAAATCACCTCAAGACGTGAGGAAGCAGAACGAATTTTATTTAAGAACTACAGTTATTTGTGAAAAAACATCTAATAAGAAAAGCTTCATGCTTTTTTTGGTAGAGCAGGATAATCAGGATAAAAATAAAATAGGCAAAACCTAGTGTCAAGTCACTACATTCTCTATTTTTCACCTAAATTCGAGACATTGCGTGTATCGAGGACTCAGCGAACTCGACGCCGCCAACAGCAGGGTAGGCAGTGGGAACCCTGCGCTAACTCTCCATTTCCTACCTTCCACCAAACTTTGGACGCTTATGTATTACATTAATGAATAAAAAACACATAAAAATACCTATGAAAATACCTTAAAAACAGGTAATTAATACCAAAAAAATCTACCAAAAATAAATTTAAAAACTTGTCAAAACCACATAAACGCTAGTTACAAACACATACTATTAACAAAGTGATATTTTTTGTTCGCACAGTAGCGGTAACCTATTACGACGACCCGCATCTCGCGGAACAATGCACTGAAGTATTTGTCCGTAGATCCTCTACAATGTTACGTGAATTTGTTTGTAAGAGCGTATATAACTATCATATTAAAGTAGGACAACACCATATACCTTATATTGGGTATTCAAATGTTTGTAAAAAAACTAATTAAATGAATTATATTTATTTAATAAATATTGATAATAATTAATAATAATAAAATCAGTTTCACGCTGTAACACGCACACAGCAGGGTAGAGGGAGAGGACCTAGTGTTAAAACACCCTATTACCGTTTTTTACGCGTTACAGTCACACATTTGTACGCCACAACTGGCCTCATTATTTAACAATATTTTTTTAAAAATTACATATATTAAACATTATATAATAATAATTATAAGTAAAAATAAAAAAAATATTAAATTTTATTGAGTCTTCGATATCGCAGCATTGACAATATAGTGTGAAATAATAATCTACGCTTCAACAAGAATTAGGTCTTACAGTCTATAATGTACAAAATATTACATATATGTTCATTAAATTTAACAAATTCTGTGAATAAAATTAAATAATATGAACAGATTTTAATACAATTTTAGTTTCTAGCTAGTTATGCAAACTAGAATTACTTTTACAACTCAAGAACTACTATATAACACTAGTATGTTTTAGTTGGAAATGTATATCATAGTTCAAATTTATCTTTAGATATTCCACAGACTAAATGGATAAGACTTCTGTACCGAATGTTACTTATAGTTCAGTGATAAATGGATTTAGAGCATTCAAATTCAGATTCATAATAAAATATCTTAATACAGTGTAGTACAGAGGCGCATAGTTTGAGAACTGCTATCCATCGTATTTTCAAGAATTCCAACTTCTCACAGCATCCCTTATAGGTTTAAATTGAAACTACAATTTAAATGCTTTATCACTTGTCAAATAAGATTTATACATATAAGAATCTTGAAATTATCTGTATTCTATATAAATATTATAAAACAGAAGTTTGTTTGGTTTGTTAATCTAAAGCGTTAATCTCGGGAACTACTGATTTCAATTGAAACATCTTTTTTGTATTGTATAATCAATTTATCGAGGATGGCTTACATAGCATTGAACGTTTTGATTTTCGATGTAACCCGCGGTAATACAAACAAAGCTACCAGTTACTATTAGTTATTTCAATAATATCATGCGAGCGAAGCCGCAGGTAAAAGGTAGTATTATATTTTCAATATAATAAATATATTTGTAAAATGCAACCTAGAAATTTAAAAGAAACCTTAGATGCTTACGTATTGGCGTAGTATATTTCATATAGTTCTATTTCAATCGTAAAGTCGAGTCAAAAGCAATATTCCTTAAAAGTAAACTGAACATTTCAAAGAAGTCGGGCAACGCCAGGTAAATAAATATTATTTAGAGACGCTTCGGTAAACTTAGATATCGAGTTTGCTGGCCAAGTTATGAATTATTTACGTGAGAAATGCATACGATGGGAACTGTCTGAAGAACTCGGTGATTCGAATAAATTGTATGATTTGTTATTTATATATTGTCAATTTGCTTATAAAACCTATATTAACTAACAAGAAAGTGCAATCGTTAAAATTTTATCAAAAACATCTAATATCACTTCATTTAACATTAAAATAATATTTTCAATTTTATCGCCATAAAAATTGTCCCCAATTAATATTTTGGTGCGCAAACCGAGCGATTCGGGCAATATTAATTAATTATTCGAAATCGCTTAACGAGCGTCCAACCGATATAATATCCGGTAAAATTATTAGACATTTCATCTGATATCAATTAACAATGCCCGTCCGAAACATTTTAACGATTACGCATCAGATTTGGAGGATAAAGCGGTGTTCAAATATTTTGCCAACTTATGTTTTTGAATGAAATAATGAGGAATGGCCACTCTAGCTGTTCTGCATTATCTGTTCTTTATATTATTTTTGTTCAGTTAATAAATTTAATAAAAGACAATCTAATCAATATTCTATAGGTATATCCTAATGTTACAATAGTTTTCAGATTGTAGTTTGTATTTACGTTATATTTAACTGTGACTAAAATAATACGTATATAGTATAAATACACCGAATATAAAACCTCCGACCAAAAAAATCAACGTAAAAACAGAAAAAACAACAACGGCCACTACAAGAAAATACGAGTGCAGCAATCAGATAATTTCCATAAAGGCATAATTTATTTCTCAGTTTCACAATTTTCGCTAGCGCTGTGTACATAAATTCCAATGGGATTTTCGCTCTACCGCAACGCGCGTGACTGTGTTGTTGATGAGTTGATAAAAATGTACACCATTTAATATCGTGAAAAAAATCTGTAAAGTCTACCAAGTTATTTATTCAGTGAGTCATAAATCAAATCGGCACGTGCACGCGGCGGCGCGCCGGCAGGGAATGACTCCAAATGAGAAATAAAAGTACGGTTAGCAAAAACATGACAATATCTGCATCTTATTTGGTGATTTACATAAAGGAACGATTACGTTAATGTGAAAGTGGTTAGAACGAAATAAAAAGGTACTGCGTGTGCTATGTAGTTAAAGCTGTCATAACTCAGAGGTTTATTTTATTATAATATACAGAGGGATCAAGTTCATATTTCAACGTTATATTATGGTAACATTGATACAGTATAAATATTATTATGCTAAAATGGCAGCATCGCATGTTCTACGCAAATAGTGACTAAGGCAGCCTAAATATGGCGTGGCTAGGTTAGTGCTCCGTAAAAGCTTACGTAGAGTGTGTGTGCTGTGTGTGAAAAAAGTCATGACACGGTTATCGTGATATGTGAGGCTTTCATATTACCTCATATACGTAAAAGCACCCATCCTGCAATTTTTTGCTAAATATACTGACATAAAAATAAACAGACTTCGCCCTATTTGTTAGACCGTATCACATTTGGGGTGAAAAGTTACGTAAAAGGAAAGACAATGAGAAGATATAGACTAGAAATGATATATGGAGGAGGGTGCGTAAGTGGAGACAATTTTGTGCGTTATTTATTGTTGGTATTAGATCGTGTATTGGAACCGTCGCGTCTCCGCGGCATCTGGAGCTTTATAGGGAGCCCCCAGCCCTCCAATATCAATAACAGGAACTGGTAAAAGTTAGACAGCAGGATGCCGGTCAGTTCAAACTTTGTTATGGCATGTCGGGATTCCCTCAGTTTCTCAATAAAAGTCCGAAAGTAATTCCACCTTGGGACTGTATCTCTTTACAAACTCGAGCGGAAGCGAGTTTTATTAGTTCGGCATATTTACAAATTGGCCACTCTGAGCTCAGTATCAGAAACGAAATTCGAGTGGTGCAGAGAACCACCGTAATCAATTATAGTATACGATCCACGATGCGGCTACGTCGAGAGCAAAGTTAACAACTAATGATAACAAACGCAGGGGTAAATCCGGCCATAGAACTGTTAAAATTGCTCTGAAAATATTGCGGCAGGCAAGCTCGAACCGTACAACAAAATAAATCGTGATTTTCCGAGGCCACCGCGGGATTAGTCTATGAAAGAAGTTTTCATCTCGTGTCCATGCTAAAAATAAAAAACAAGGTACTGGAAGCCCCGTACCATGGACGAGGGATAAGTGGAGATTAGCTGTGGTCGATCTATGCACAGAGTAGCGGTAAAAAACAAATAAGGTATATCTGCTAATAAGAAGCTTTGAGTGCAAAATTATTTAGACATATTTAATTTATTACTTCATATATATTTTGTGGGCGAACAGAACAAGTCGTTTTTACTTCGTTTAAAGTACAGTGCGCCCAATAAGCCGTGAGGATTTGGCATGGAATTGTGAATGCAGCTCTGCTTATATATGTACTGTATAGTGACTGTGTGTAAAAACGTACAAGTAAAATATAATGCTCGTTCAATACGGATTACCGATACGGTAAAGGAAATGGGCGTTAAGGCTCTATATTGTAGAAATATTTACTGATAGAGTGTAACACAGCAGTTACTATTTTTTGCAGTATTTATTATTTTAAGTTGCAGTGAAATAATAATACAAAAATAGATAAATTTAACGCTGTATAAAAGTGTTTGTGTATCCCGCATATAGAGTAGGCAGCGAGAACGTTTCAATGCAGAAATTTTCAATGCATTGTGTGTTGAGTGACGTAACTTAACGCCGGGCTTTTTTTTTCGGAGCGATAAAATGAAAACATTAATAAACTAGTGGGCCCGGACGCGGCTACGCCCGCGAAAATATAAGCCTAAATAACTAAAATAAGTTAAAAAATAATAATAAGTGGAGATTTATTATTAGAAAAAATATCTGAGTAACCGAAATGAACAAACAAAAGAAGTAAAAGTACCTAAAGTTTGCCGTGCGCGCGTCCTAAACATTTTTCTATATTAAATAATTATTAGTTTTTGCGAACAATATTAAATAAAATCCCAAACGATTAAAATTACGATATTTTAAGTGCATAACATCTAGACAACAGAACTGAGATGAATTAATTATAAGCAGCAAATAATTAAATAAAAATTAACAGTAATTCGAAAATATATAAAAATTCACTAATCCATCAAAGTTCGCGTCGGTCATACTATACCACTCGTAGGCTAGGTCATTTGGAACCAGTGACATCTTAATTATTTATTAGAATGTTATACAGTAAACCATAATTTCAATCTAGATGAAATGTTAAAAGTGACTATTATATTTATTTTCATAAGGATGCAAATTATAGAAATCATCTAATTTTTGTTAATGTATACAAATCTATATCGGCGCGCGCCATGTACGCGTGAAGCAAACTCACTTTGGGTGACGTTTTCTTAAAACAACAAACTTTGCAAGCCGTTGCTTAGCAACGCGTAGCGACGATTGTTATTAACATGGCGGAATAAATTGCTTGTCAAATTAATTATTTTAATATATTGGTATATATCAAAAATATTACAAATATGAGAAAAAAAAAGTATCCTATGTTCATCCCGGGACCCTCAAGTATCTCTATATGAGTATTTTATCACAATTAAATTAGCGGTTTGGCCCTGATTGCGTAAAGGACAGACAGACAGACAGACAGACAGACAGACAGACAGAGTTACTTTCGAATTTATAATATAGGTATGGATAATAAATCATTTCCTCGATTGGGAATCGAATGCACAACCGTCCCGTTACACTCACTCCCTTGTGCCCATGCACCACGATAGTCTCAAATAAGTGTTTAAAAAAACTATCTCTAAATCATTAATAATGCAATACTTACATTAAGTAAAACCGTTAACCATTATTTGTTTGAGTGGAATGTAAATTCTCAAAAACAAGCGGAACAATATGCAAATACTATGTACCTTGTGTAGTAATAGTATTCACACCAGAATCTCTATTCCCACAACTAGTTGGATAACTGTTCTGAAACTTGTGACAATATAATAAAGATTTTAATGTACCTATAAAATATTTTCCACATTTTTCTAGTTTAGAAATATTTTTCATGTATGAATTCTGAATTTTGTAATATTAGGTTGCATTTGAAGGTTCTGTAATATTATCGTTAAATATGAGCATCGTACATATTTTCGAATATAACTATTTGACTGAATTATATCTTAGCCTTTACCAAATTACCACATTAAATAAAGGTAATTACGTAATAATTAAAATCACAATGCGATATAAATAATGAATACGACGCACTACCTTATAAAACTGTAAAACAGCGTTAGTTAAATTAATTATAACAAATTATCCAAACGACAACGATCCCCAGTGAATAGTAACTTATTCAGCTTATCCTACCTTTATTAAATATGCAATAAATTATGGAAGAAGCAATTTAAATTTTAATATGGCCAACAAAAGGGTTTACATCGTACTCGTATGTAAGAAGTATCAGAAAACGTAAGGTTACTGCGGGAAATCTGATTTATTCTTGGCACTGTGTCAAGTAGCATATTTCCTTCTCGGATGTAGAATATGGGTGAAATGATAAAGTCTTATTTGGCGTATATTGAGCGTAAACCAACGCTCCATTACTCTATCGAATGTGAGGTAGGTAATGTGAACTCGTTTCCTTTAGCACCCTCATTAGTAATCTGAGATTCGGTGTAGAGCCGAGGGTGAAATTTGTACTAATACATTTTATGTCTGGATGAGATAATCATCATTTTATAAGTATTTTGTTTGTAAATAAAAATTTTGAAACAACTTTACAATTTCCGTTTCATTTATAGAAATTAAAACTTTGTAAAATTTTGAATTTTACTTTACTTGTTTTGCTAATCAAAATTTCCCTCTTTACGAAAGACGTTTGAAAGAGTTAATTAGAAGTTATTCTATCGAGATAATATTAAAGTTAACTTACATCTTCCTTGTACAGTTGCTTTATATATATTTTAAAAATCAATAATAATATATTACATTAATAAAATGTATATAAATATATATTGCAATGCCGCATAGAATGTTAAAAAGAGTTAGAGTTGTTACCAACAATGAGTTGTACAAGCCTATGTGATTATTCGTCCATTTAAAAGTCCAATCGCAGAATGATGGCGGGGTAATGGTCTAAAAAATGGCCCCACAAAATTAAACCGGCTCAAAGCTGGGCATTGAGTCCACAATACTTTATACGCTTTTATATTGAAAAAGGTGAAATTTGGGCATTAGATGTGGCCATTGTGTTTTTATAGGCAGTTCATAAAATAACTTTTTGAATACATTAGTACGCTTCTCGGTGTAATATTAACGATAGCGCGTTTGCTGGAGGCACCATAAAATTGTGTCTTATATCTCTGTATAAGTCGATATAATAAATTGTTCAGCCCAGCTAAAGTAGTAAATTTGGGAATATTCAAGCGGCTGCCATTTTAGATATTTACATATGGATATCAAAAATAGATCAAGCATAATATCACCAATTACATTGAAATTAATCTTATAATGGTAAAATGCCAAGAATATAATTTTAGTAGCCAAAAAAAATTGTAACTAAACTAACTCAAATGCCTCAAAACATACTATAAAGTTCCCTAAAGGGTTTTCAAATCTTTTTCTCAACCAATAAAAATTTTACGAAAAATAAGCATGTTTTCTTTTAACTTTTGTAGACCAGAAATAACAATTGGTTTTCTTTTGTCAAATTCACATTTCGGCCACACAATCTAAACGAACAAGTACCAGATCTCAACTATTCCTCATGCAGCTCCTGAATTCATAACTCCTCTTGACGTATAGTACTTACATGCTCTTGGCAATACTCATATTACGACGTTTTCATTACTCTTATATGTCATAACTTTATTTTAGAGCTGATATAAATAATAGGGGTTATTTGAAAATGTGCATAATATGAAAAAGAATACCATTATTTTACTACATAAAATGTGACTAGATAAATGAGACTAGCGAGATTTATAGATTTTTTTTAAATAATAAAGGATATAAAACACCAATCTATCCAATTCTAGTTCATATTTCACGGTTCTTTCGTACGGACTACTTTGGAGCGGTAGAAACAGATTCGTCGCTCCGCAAACAGTCATAAATCCGGAACATTGGTCTGAACCGTCCTTTGGTTTAATAAAAAAACGGATACTAGTGAACGAACAGCATTGTTCGTAGCGGACGTGATTTATATCAATAAACATATCTGAGGCTAGTCGTAGTGCTGGGACACAAAGTGCGACTGTAAACACGACTGGTTGTGGGTTCATTCGCACTCGAGGAGATGAAAAATTTATTTATATTTATATTTTCATTTCTTTCCGTAACACAAATTATAAGACTTTCACTTTAATGCAATTAATCGTGGAAAAATTTCGCAACATAAATTGCTTTTTCATTAAAACATCGTCAAATAAGTTAACATGAAGTCGATTCTGTCACATCACATTTTATAAAACAAAGTTGTGAATTAATGGCCATCATTCTGAAAGGTCCATTGTGAGAGCCCGTCCCCGGGGTATATCCTTCCATTTCGCAGAATTGGACATGTATCGACACCAACCAAACTTGACCCGCCGATATCCCTTAAAGTCATTTTGATGGACGCTAACGAAGAGTAAATGGACATTACCCAAAAGATCTTCGTATTGTGGATGTCGGCTCAAAAGGAATGGATCTGGAGCCGTTTATTAGATTCGTCGCTTTCTTTTTCAACCTTTGGCTAAGGGCTAGTGTTGTCTTTGAGTTGGTAGTTCGAGTTGATATGTATTTACCGTTGAGTAAAATCGAATAGTGCTGTAACATATCAGGTATAATATACCTTTACTTTTATATTTTATATTTATTGCACTTATTCGTCTAAAAGAGATGAATATATTATAATTTATTTAATATATCCATTCCTTCGTTCTGGTACTGAGGCAAAAATGCAGCACGTAATATATTCAAATATATTTGGGAATCCAAAACATTGATTAAGGTATACATGGAAAATTATTAAAAGAAAGATTTTAATTTTCTGATGTTATAATAAGAGATGTAGAGGTGGAATAAATTTAAAATTTTAAATAATGTGAAATAAATTTAACTAAACTATCGATTACGAAAACTACCACTAAATATAGCCTTGTTAAAAATGTTATCAAAAGATATTTAACAATTCAACGAAAACATTTTTGAAGCATGCAATTTTTGTGGTTATTACAATATAAACTTAAATTGGTAGTGGAGTTAACATACATACTGCGGTATATTTTGAAGTAACAATGTAAACCACACTATGACCACTCATTAGAGTAATTGGAAGTCAAACGTAAGCTATATACAATGTTGTTAAAATAGTGCCTACAGTGACAATACATACGTGCAGTTCAATTTTAAATAGTATTTCAAGTTAAATATTGTGGCCATCGTTGAAAGATTGTAAGCTTGTTGGTTGTAGGTTTGATTCCAAGTGACGAGAATTAAAATATTGAAATTATTTTAATTTCTGATCTGGTAAACAGAAATCGGCTTGAAGTTCCACCATTGAACTCGCAATGTTTAAAAAATATAAGAAGACGGCGTGTTTTAGAGATATAAAAGTGCTACGCGAGAAGAAGCGGGGTATTTTAAAAAAAAAACTACGCCTAAATATCGAACACGGTTCTTGGTCGTTCCTGTAATACGAACATAAAAATCAGATTGAAACCATTAGCTTAGAAGTTACGTAGCGTAAAATACCATTAATGTTTTCTAAAGTACTGGCAAGGCTTTGAGAAGTATGATGATAAACGAGACCCTTTACAAACTTATTGTATAAAGTTAATTCTCAAAATAGGAGTTCTGTGATATTGCTGTAGTTCACTGTATTCATGTACTGTTACTTAGGACTGGTAAACTTGTTAATTAGGGCTTATTACTAATATAATAGCTTTGTCTGAAATTTTTCAACTTTCCAATTAATTTATTGTAATAAATATTGTTTGAAATAAAGAAACATTGTTAATACAACTGCATAGATGTTATCTATTGTAGTACAAAGTAGTATTGTAGTTGAACTTATGAGTTATTGCAATTAATTAATGAATACTTGATTGATGTTCCGTAGTATAGACGTCATCAGTCGAAGAATTATGAAATTATACGTGGCTAGTTGATTATTTTTGGTGCGGAGTTGATTTTCAACAGTTAATATAGGAAGAGATAAGAACTATCGAATTGCATATTACAACTTACTCTACCTACATGAAATTTAGATAAATAAAGATAATTGAAATTATTTGACGCTTATGAAGTTATTTTGAAAAATATTACAAAACAGGTTTGTGTGAATAATGGTACATTTGGGCATGAAGCCAACATTTGAACTAAAATTGAATAACGCTGCGAGTCACCAGAGCGAGGGTGAATGTTTAGTAAATTTTTGTTTATGACGCGTTGTCAGTTATGGAAAGTTGCAAAGTGCAATATTAAACTATAATACACATAAATGATAGGTATACAACTTACTTTACTAGTTATTCGATAGAGTTTGAAAATAAAATACAAGAGATCTATTATTTATTTGACCATTCTAAATAATACTCATAAAATATTATATTAACTAATAAATGAATCTCCTGAAAAGTTGTCTGCTAGCCGCTTAATATAACCTTTTATCTTTAGAATGGATGATCTCCCAAAGATAAAGGTAACACATACATATATGTGAATCGTACTGTAGTATGTTTCGAAGTATAAAGTGCGTAATGGATTTCGTGGGGAGATAGTCCCTTAGGCATATCAATCTCATTTTATTCCTTATTGATAATGTAGTAGCTGGACTTTATGGTTTTCCCACTAACTGGAATATATATGAAGTAGTTGCTATTTCATGAAAAAAGAATAAAATATATACTTGATATATACAACGTAGATGCCGTCATTGCTCAGTGGGTCCACTGGGCCATTACTCAGTGGACCCACTGAGCAATGATGAATGACTGAGCTGATTACAAATACGATGGTTCTTGGTTCAGTCTTAATTCGAAGAAATAAATAGCTTTTCTATTTATTCCCGCTCTGGCAGAGAAAGTGAGAGTTGAATGACGCAGGGCCTTGAATTCTGGCTTCGGAAAGCACGAAGCTTAGTCTTATACTAGGTTACTTGTGAATCTTGTTATAAGAGGGACAAAAAAATTAAAACGTTAAATATTATTTGTAAAAAATAAAAATATAAATTATATAAATATAGCCAAACGCAAATGCTAGTCTATCCTTGTAATTATATTTGTTGATGCAATAATTATGCATTTTGTTTAACAAATTATATTTTAATTAGTGAAAAATTAACTGTTATAATAACTGTGATTTTATTTTCATCTATTTCAGTGTTGAATATACAAAGGATGTACTACGCCTGAATAATTACAATTTGGTTATTATTTTTTATTCTATTTTAATCTGTTATTAAAATATTATTACTTATTTGTTTTTAAATAAAAAATAAATTAGCTTCACTTCGTATCCCGCATGCAACAAGGTAGGCAGAAGGAACCTAGTGTTAAAACACACTGTTTCCGAATTCGCTGTTCTGTTGTCGCGTTCGGCCAGAAAGGCCTTGGTGCCAGAGCGAAGAATAAAAATATTAATAATTAATAATTCATTTTCTCGACTGGTCTATCCCCAGACCCACAATCGTCGCGATACAGTCACAGTAACATCGCATTTTTTTTTATACATTTTGCATCTGTAAACATACTACTATGAAAGATATTCAAGATTTTTTACCTATTTATTATTTTCACAATAATATTTGCACTCTGGAACTGTGCCGGTATATATACGACGAGTAAGTACTATTGAACGAACTAAAAGAATATCAAAATTATCGCTTTTCTTTGTTCTTTACAGCAGAAATAAAATTACACTCTAACATTTTCCAGTGAGAAATCGAGAAAAAAACAAGAATTCTAAATCATACGGTCACAAAATTTGAGAGAAATTGCGCTCACGTATAGTCGATGCCTTTATTCTACTATATTAATATTTCAGCTCGCTTTCACGTCGAACTGTCTATCCTACTTCTGAAAACGAAAAAGGCGGAACGATTGGGTCCATCGAAAGTCCGTAAGGCAACTTCGACCGCCCATTTCTGTGGCCATTCCATTTATGACCACCCGTAACGGTCACTACGAGGAGAAAAAAGTACGGTACCGAGGCGAATGAATCGTAATGGCGAATCGCATTGTTTCATTAAAAATGAGAAATGCTGTTGGGACTTCGTTGGGAATTCGTTTGGACAAAACGCCACTATAAGTTGTTTTGACAGCTTCAAGCTGTATCTTGCATATCGCGGGTAGGCAGAGGGAACCTAGTGTTAAGGTACTCCGTTCACCACTCTCTGCCAATTTTTAGAGGCGTTGCGTGTTGAGTGGCGGAACTCAACTCCGCGCTTTACCTTGATTCTAGAGCATTTTATAACAAACTTTTATTTCAAAAATATCTAATTTAAACGTCTATACAATGTACGTAGTAATATAACTAATAGAAATAAAAAGCCAAACATAATAAAATAAATCCACTTGAAATTTATACAACGAATTTCGCTTTGAACTACAAAAAGTGGACTCTCTGTACAACACTTACAATTTCCCAACAGAAGTTGAAACTCGCGAGTCGAGTTAGTTACTATTGACCATTCAGTTTTATGGGCGATCGTAAAAGGAGGAGTGATCGGGGAAAAAATCTATTCGGAACGCTGAGCTAGTACGGAACATGTTAATTTAATTAACAGCAAGAGATTTCAGACTTCAAAAATGGTTGTTGGTCGGCAGTTCTTTTTTTATTGAACAAATTTTATTGGCCATGTAAGCTACTTTAATTTTTAGGATTATGAGTGCATCTAAAAATCAAATCAAAATTGGAATAAATTATCATATAAATAATATCAGAGGCTATGGCGCAAGTTTCTAGGTTCCCTCTGCAAATGTGCGGGATACAAAGTGAAGCTATATAAAAGTGTTAATAAAAAATTCTTATTTCTTTAAATCTTTTATTGTCTATATTAACAAATAATAAGTAAAAATAATAATAAGTAAAAAATAATAGTAGGTGTGTAACCTACTATAAAGATTAAGACTAGATAAATAATACGAAAGTGCTTTTAATTTATATTGAAGTCTTTTATTGAAATTGCTTCTATAAAATTGCTTTTAATCAAAGTCAAATTACATAAATTGCTTATAAAACAAGATGGGTATCGTCAATTTGCTTCATTGCACCCTTGATGATCAGGTCATTACTGTGTAAGTGCTACTTACCTACTGCAATGAGTTTAAAAGATGCTAGAGTATTTTTATAGTTGACTACGAGCTCACTCTTTACCCTACAAATAGCAGGATAGGCAAAGAGAGAACTGAAAAGATAGTCCAATCTCCGCTTTTGCTCGAATATATCGATGATTCTCCCGAGTGGATATCGAACTCGCAACCATCGCGTTTACAGTCAGTCGCCCCCAACTGGCCAATAGCCTCAATAGATGATTTAAATAATAATTAGCGATATTTTAAGTAAAAATCATATAAATAACAAATACTATTTTATCAATACATTAATTGAATCGATAAACTTAAAAAAGAAATAAAACAAAAAAAAAAAAAGGACATAATTCCATATGAATGAAATTGATTATTGATATAATAGTCACAAATCAACACAAAACACTACATTACGATACAAGTACACAGTAATCTGTATAACATCCAAACATAACGACTATTGTTTGAAGCATATAAAAACAGAATAAATAAATATTAAACAGATAACATATAATTTGCATATAGTTATGCTATTGCGGCACAACCGGAACAAAATGCAAAATGTTTATCGAAGCGTATTGAGTAGACAAAGTGGAACAACCGATAAAAGATAACATAAGGGCCTATTTATACAAACTGTAACTATAAATGATAGTGATCGCGAAACAGCACATAAAAATATATAGCCCCATTCAATTGGAGATAGCGCTGAAATTACACTCAACGTTATACGAATACAATAATCAAATAATATTAACGTGGAGTCTAATCATACGGATGAATGAATTTATGTGAACGGGAAAGAGGAAACAGAATAGGAATTTGAATACCGATTTGATAGGAATACATGTACATACAATACACTGAAGTTGTATGCAACAAGTGTTGAGATATAAGAGTACGTAGGTGACAGACGTACTATTTCTTACTTTGGTCAGTAAGGACAAAGAACTAAAATGAATTCATGTATCATTTATGAAAACCCTTTACACCAACTCATTATGCATAAGTAAAACTAATTAGACTTTTAAATATAGTCACATCCAATCCAACTATATCCATATATTTTTAGAGTATTTTTAAATTACTCTTTAAATATTTGTCTTTTAACAATTTAAATTTTAAAACTTATCATATAAAAATATTACAAATGTTCGTTACATTCTCTGGTCTTAAAACTCTCAACGTTATGCAAAGCATATCACTTATGATTTCTACTTCTGCTATCTTTATACATGACAGTTTTACTAAAGAATAAAGGGGCGAGAGTTCTTTATGAAAGTAAACTACGACTAACACCAGTTGCATCGTACCATGAAAAGCTTTAATGACATATGTATGAGATAGATCACGACAAGGTCGTCAGCTTGCGAGAGCGCACTCAGCAAATTGAATGCTGTTATGATAACACTTTATTAAAAATATATATATATATTACGTAATATAAAAAAGTATAAAAAATATATATAACGTGATAGTTACAACGTTTTTAATTTATAAAACCCAAAATTATGTTATCAAAATCAGATTGGAGATCTATCAACTAGTTCAGATCGTACCAACAACCTAACTCTAGAACAGCACCAAAACTTTTATCGATCACGCGAATACAAAGTAATTTCGCAAACATCAGGCTACTGAAAATAGTTTCACAAAGTATCGATACCGTCAAAATATTTGGAGCTTCGCGTTTCAATGACATCATTTACTTAGCACAAGTTTAAGTTTGGAAGTCAAATGGAAAACTTACAAAACAAGTTTCAACAAGCGCCCCTGCCAAATAATAAGACATAGTCATCTGGCATAGAAATATCGGAACAGAATTGAAAAAGTACTAAGGCAAGAGTAAATTAAAAGGAAACCAAGCGGTTAGAGACTGAGCATTCACAATGATAATAAAAGTGAACAAAGATGATGGAATGGGAGATAATAATGTATGCGAAGGCTCGATCGCTTCCAAGTAGAGTGTACATAAACGTTCACAGGTAACCCAAAGTAGTATTAATGTTTCGCGGACTATAATGAGCTCGAAATCATTTATATTCGTCGACATTTGAATAGGGCCCGGCCGTTTCCAATTTATAATAACACATAATACACACACTGAATTCTACAATGTTGCTTATTTCCATAAAATTTGGTAAATGGTAAATGCGAGAAATTAAAGCTGAGGAATATTGCTTCTGACGAGCCTATTGATCAATTCTGAAAATGTAGACCTAAAGGTGAAGTTGGAGAATCATATGATTTTATTACTTATTAATTTACAAACTTAGAAATGTTTCTTTTCAAATATATGTTTTTCTATAAGCATACATAATATTATTATTTCAAAAATATGTTAGCATACAAACAAATCAAAATATATTTTATTTTGTTATAAAAATATAATTAGGAAAAATATTTCCTATACGGGTAATAACCCGTATACATGTTTGTATACGTAAGCAATAACTAATTCAAAAACCTATTTCTTTTAAAATTTATCTAGAACGTAAATGTATAAGATGTTTGACTGCACCGAAGCACTTACGTATATTAAAACTAAGATAGAATTGAAAATAACTTAAGTTAAAATGCACTAACAGACTTGTATGACGAGTACCGACAGCTAGAGAATGAGGTTTTAAATTTTAAAACTTCATTAAACTAAAATCTAATAACTTGTATTAATATGCACTGTTCATGCTTTTACACTCAGCTAAAATAATTTACTTTATTCACTTTATTAAGACATGAATATATATTTGACATTAATAAAATAAGTAAAAAATGACAAAAAAAAAAAATATTTGAGTTTTGCATTTCTAATCTACGACTATCAAAACTACTACGGCTTCCAATACTATCGAGTACCGGGCAAATAATTTTCATTTCAAAAAATCCTTATTATTTAATAAAACAAGAACGAAAATTGCGTTTTACGTCCATTTCTGATGATTACTCCACAAATCAAATAAAGAAATACAATATTTTAAAGATTTCTGTTAGAATTCAAAAAAACACTGATTATTTCAATTACGCAAACAGTATAAACAGACGGATCTCCGTCGGGAACGGGAGAACATTTTCGTATTCAGAATTAATCAAGAAAACAATTATCTTTTCTTGTTACATTTCCTGGCAGTATCTTTAGAATTGCCATTTTTCTTTTATATTCAACTTTGTCCATTTCTTAGTTTCTATGCTAAATATGGCATGCTTCAAAATATTTTATAGTATTTCAATTAAATATTTAAAATGAATATATCGTTAAGTAATTATTATAAATGAAACTAAAGTAGAGCGAAGATTTTGTTTTATACAAGCACTGGCTGTTACAGAATTTAGTGCAGGAGCTCTCAGAGCAATGAAATAAATCGTTATCAAGGTAATTGACGTGACTGTATCCGAGAGTTTTGAGGAAAAGTTACAGTACTTCTTACCTTTTTACAAGAAAAATACACTGCGATACTGTACGGGAACAAAGAGTCATAACTCAAGAGAGTAATCAACATTTCACAGAAGTAGTTCCACTCTTTAGACTTCTTGTGATGCGCAAACGATTCAATTAATACGTTGCGCGGATAAAATGAGAATCGATTGGCATTTAATTGGACGGTTGGGGAATGTTTGCTTAACCTTTATAGTAGGCGTTAGCGAAATATTGTACAGATAAAGTATTTGTACAGCTGTTTGCACGAACAACTATATTAAAAGAAATTATATTATAAATTAGATTTGTACAAGTTATTTCTGACTTATGCATAAAAACTTCAATCAATTGTTCTTCAACAATACCAACGTTAGTCAAATATTTTCTAACAAAATATAAGCTTGCTTTTAAGTTTCTAAATCAACCATAAAGCAAAGTTTCCGTTCCGGCCAAAAAGGAGGTTTAAATAGTAGCAGCTTGTGCAAACTATGTGCGGCATAGGTAATAATGTTAGTACTGTTTACGAGTTCGAGCTTGTTGAATAACTAAGTTTATAGATGAAACCGCAGGCAGAAGCCGCGGAGGTGCGGAAACATAATATTTTACGGGTAACCTTTGCAATAATAATATACAGCACTATGGACGTATACCTTATTATACTTATTTATATCAAGTAAGAGTATCAATACATTACCTAATTATATTTTTAAGGTCCATATTTATATATTCAATAGACTATGTAGAAGGCATTTGCCTTGTATCGTGGTGTCAACAGCTCGCGCGATTATAGTAAATGCTCAACGCTAATCCGCCGGGAGACTGACAGTTCATTCTTTGTCTTATAAATTGATACGTCAAGGGAGGCCCGCAATCTCGTCCAGGGCTACATCTATCAGCCCCGGGGCCGGGCTAATGATTGATGAGATCGAACGGCTGACCGGTTATCTCGGATTTGCTTTCCAAATTTATTTTTCTATCCATTTCTCCCGCGTATTATGATATTAGCATCGTAATTGTATTTTTTAAACATGAGAACCTTTTATTATCTGCGATGATTTACAATTTATTACTTTGAACTTTCTCTATTAGAATTTAGAAGAGGGCAGTAACAAAATTAATATAATAAGACGAGCTCAAACGTTAAAAATTGCTCAATAAAGCTGAAGAGGGCCAAAATGCAAATTAGACAAAATTTATTATTTCCTTGCGGTCAAAAAAAATCTCGAAACAGGACGTGATTAATAAGAGTCGAGTAATGTTGCTTTAGACGTGTCGAAATAGAAATACTCGAGAATTCGTAATAACAAGGTCTGAGCGTACGGAAAACAGCCAAATAAAAATATATTTAACTTTGTCAAGAGAATGAGGACTTTGTGGAAAGGCAATTTGGCACGCGCTTTTTGTTTTTTGACGAATCAGAGTTTTATAATAAAATTTAACAAGACTCTCCATTGAGTAATAGAAATAATACAATTTTTCTTTCATTAAAATCATAACATGTTGTTGAACGACATATATGTATATAGTATATAGTACATGAAATAATAAAATATGAACATTTATAATTACATTTAAAATACTGAATGCGAGTTATTTTATTTGGAATATGGAATTTAAAATTTATCCATGACCAGACGATTAAGCGGAGAGTTCAACCATCTAATACGGTACATTTGAATAACGAATCGGAAATATTGTATTCGAATGCTACGGTTCAGAGAATCCGCTTTATAAGCAAAACATTGGATTCAATTGGTTTATAAAATTAACGAGAATAATATAAAACTTAGCCGTGTTAGAATTTTACGTGAATTACAATATATGTACGTTTGTGCAGACGCAGAGGCTAGTCGTGACGCAGGGGCACAAGCATGTGGCTGTAAACGTCACAAAAGTTGTGGATTCGATTTCCATCTGAGGAAATTAATTATTTTTGTATTTTCATATCTTCGCTCTGGTGTTGAGGTAAAGCGCGGCGTTAAGTTTGAAGTGTCTCAACTATTTGTATGATATATAATAAAGGTAAAACACTTAAGCATCTTGCTACTGCTAACATAAAGTTGATAAAAGCAACCACTGTTTATTATATTCGAAAAATCAATGCTAAGCTAGAATAGAACAAATATCGCTATAACATAAATGCAAATAAGCACTGTTTCTATGTGTAACAGGTATGGGCGAGCCAAAGCACTGTAGACTTAACAAGTAAATCGATCACTCGCAAAATGTCGTTGAACAAGGCAAAGCTGACGCGTGGTTTTCAAGTTAAAAGCTAAATAGCTGAATTAATACTGGCTTTGTGAACATTCCACATATTTTCTCGTCCAATATTAGTAACGGATATTGTTCTCGATACAGCAGGCAGCAGCTGAGCCAGCTGTATCGCCGCGACTTGACGAATGGGTAATGAATAGTTAACGCATTTCGAAACGGTTGCATTATAGATGCGCCATTGTCCCGGGGCTTACTCGTAGAGCCGATGTGTTTATTTATTTCGATTAGTCAAATCAGTAATGCGTATTACAATGGATTTATTATGTACTAGCGGCCCGCTCGCGGTTTCACCCGCGTGAACTATGTTATTATTAATTTCTGTCTCCATGGCTACGTCCTAGTGACGTCTATGCAAAAATTGAGACTCCTAGCATTTGTAGTAACGAAGTTTCATACAAACTTTCGACCCCAAAAACAACCCCTTAGAAGTCGAATATTGCAAATTCCCGTCTTAGCGAGCACCTACGTCCTATAAGTAACTCCTATGCAAAATTTGAGATTCCTAGCACATGTAGTTTCTGAGATTTCGTGATGAGTGAGTGACATTTCGATTTTATATATATAGATACTAGCGGCCCGCTCGCGGTTTCACCCGCGTGAACTATGTTATTATTAATTTCTGTCTCCATGACTACGTCCTAGTGACGTTATGCAAAATTTGACACTCCTAGCATTTGTAGCAACGAAGTTTCATACAAACTTTCGACCCCAAAAACAACCCCTTAGAAGTCGAATATTGCAAATTCCAGTCTTAGCGAGCACCTACTTCCTATAAGTGACTCCTATGCAAAATTTGAGATTTCTAGCACATGTAGTTTCTGAGATTTCGTGATGAGTGAGTGACCTTTCGATTTTATATATATAGATGCAGGATAAAATAAACTTATTTTAGAAATGTTTTGTTTTGTAGCTTCACGCTTAGACTGTCCGCGAATTCTGTAGCCCACAATTAAGGGGTAAAATTCTACGATGCACTTTGCCCCGACACCAAAGCGAAGAATTGAAATACAGAAATATTTCATTTCTTCGAGTGAAAATCGGACCCACAACTTGCCGCGTTTACAGTCAAACTATGTGCCTATGACGACCACGACGCCTACGACTTGCCACATTATTAATATTTATAGTAAATTAAAAAATATATATATAGTGTTTTAAAATATGCTATTCACACTACCCGACAAGCTTTTATTAAGAATCTCAACTGAATCCAGTTACTTAATGCAACAGCAGGGTTCCAAAGAAGCCGATGATATATTCTTATCTCCCGGGAAGCCGATACGCATTTCCGATTTCCCGGTATGTTCGCATCTCGAGACGTGTACCGCGTGCCAATGCGACAGACTTCACCGAGAGCCCTCGAAAATAACTGATTGATCAACAAATTCTGCTGACGAAAAGTTTCACGGGTCGGATGAATAGGCCGTCTTGATGTCCAAGAAGACATGATGCAAGTTCAATATGTAATTTTTTTCTAAATTTAGTTTTCTCTATTTATAATATCGAAAGTTTAATTTTTTTATTCTCTCTCTCTCGGTCTCTTTACCACAACAAAAACAAAAGCTTTTTTACTATAAATTATGTTCATAATACATAGTTTTTATTTCACAATTCTACTATCGGTGATTAAAACATAATAGAAACATACATAGGTGTTATTGATATCGATTAAAACTCCGTCATGGGATAGTTGGAATATTTCTTCCTGCATGTACTGTCAACATATCACATAACCAGATTCACTTAAATTCAATTAATGATAATATATCTATGTATTTTTTAATAATCCCTAGTTTATACTCATTATTATTAATGCACATTTGTATAATTATATTTATGAACAATTTATTTTGCGTACAGTATTTTTTTGTATACGCTAATAAAATATAGAAAACCAAATCATTTCACATCTACAAAGATTATGAATAGCACCTTATATCATATACCATATTACCGTATAATTCCAAGGTGTAATAATTTCACATAAGTAGGTTTAGCCCTTAAAGCAGTTTCACCTGTTATCCCGCTACCGGAAATTGCCGGACGACCTCGTCCGATAACGTAATAATATCGGGTTATTTGGATATAGATGTAGATATAAATTATGGATCGTGGTGTGTTAAGTCGTGATAGATTATAATGGCATATATATTTATCACACATTACTAATATTTTATTATGAAAATTCCTATTGCTACTTAAGTATGTTTTGAATTATATAAATAGTGTATAAAATAATAGGTATTAAATAGATGTTTTAAACCCCTTGTGCATCTTTCATATAGAGTACACTGTAGAGTTAAGTTGTTACAAGTATGAAGCTAATGCCGCTAATGAATACTTTAATAACAATAGGAATTAATGTAAAAAATATAATCATGACTGCAATACTAGATGCAGAAAGCATTGCCCATAATAAATCCTGTGTAGATGCTTGACTTACTTTAAGTAATTATTTGTATACATCTATATATATAAAATCGAAAGGTCACTCACAAATCTCAGAAACTACATGTGCTAGGAATCTTAAATTTTGCATAGGAGTTATTTATAGGACGTAGGTGCTCGCTAAGACGGGAATTTGCAATATTCGACTTCTAAGGGGTTGTTTTTAGGGTCGAAAGTTTGTATGAAACTTCGTTACTACAAATGCTATTAGTCTCAAATTTAGCATAGACGTCACTAGGACGTAGCCATGGAGACAAAAATTAATAATAACATAGTTCACGCGGGTGAAACCGCGAGCGGGTTGCTAGTATGTATATATACACACACACACACATATATATATATATATATATATGTATACTATATTATATTACTCTCAAAATATTAAGATTATCGTAAAATAAAACATGTAAGTATAAAAATATATTGAAATCTCTGTTTTACGATGGCCAGTTCACTGTGTGCAAGCAACGAGAAAACTAAACAATAGATTAGATTTATTTCAGTATACCAGTCTATAATATTCCAAACTCAAAACACGAACTACTTACTCATATTTTGAACTTTTCTCATAGTACAAAATTACCTATCGCATAGCTACTGTGCAAATTTGAGAACGCTTTTTTTATTTATCTTATTATAAGTTTTTATTCTATATTTATCTATTTACTAGCGACCCTATTGCGGCTTCGCCCGCTTTTACTACTGGATTATTCATATAATGTATGTTTGCAAAGCACTTAAGATAATGTGAAAATTAATTAAACCCTAATGCAACCCTCATTTTCGTAGTTTCAATAAGGATTTTCCAATTGTTTTACACAGCAAGGATTTTTTAGTAGGTACCGTAATTTTAAATCTGTGCTACTAATCTTTTCAAGTACTTATTAAAATATATTTAAATTACTATTTTTAGATAGTTAAATGACATTAAAATTAAATAATAAAGGCAGGCGGGTTTTTTTTTTTCGAGCTTGTGGTTAATGCTGAAGAGGGTATTCTGTCCCTGATGAAAAGCAAGCACTACGTGGCTGCCTGTGACGAAAATTAAATAGAATGCATGGGCCGGGAATTGAACCCGGGCTGCCCGCGTGGCAGGCGAGCATTCTACCACTGAACCACCGATGCGTGTAAGGCAGGCGGGCGCGGCGGACTCGCTTGTATAAGCATAACGTCGCGAGGCGCGTTTCGCAGCAAGGATTTTTTGATATTGTAACAACTTCTAAAGTACTTATTAAAATGAAAAACAGAAAAGACAGTTTTGATCTACATTAAATGGCCAATGTAACTAATATACTTATTTATATGCTGAGAGTACGGGATAAGTGAAACTTGACTCGATACAGTTGATGTGTGAACGGCGTGATGTGTCAATAATTAAATGCGTTTTTCTCTAAAACTATTCGCAATTTCGAAATAGTGTAAAAAGCAAATTTTATCTTCGTTTAACGTAGAAATTTAATAAAGTATTTTAAAGGATAAGGATTAATACCATTATGGAAAAATATCCCTCACAATAAAAAATATATTGAAATTACTATTTTTAGACAGAAATATGATCACTACACGTTATTCTTAAAAGATACGAATATGCCATCGCGGACTTTTTTGTAGATCTTATTAAGAGGAACAATACTCCAGTACATTTTTTTCATGTAGTACTTACCATTAAAGCAGCGCATGCGCCAAAGTGTCTCAGCGGGTAGGACTTTATACACATTTATCGTATTTATGTTAATTTACATAAGAATGTACAAATAATAAACTATATATAAACCTTCCCTGAGAAACACTCGACCTAATGGTCAAAACCGCATCTAAATCCGTTGGGTGGTTTAGAAGAAGAAGAGTTAGAAAGTTCAGACAGACACAAAAAGCGACTTTGTTTTATAAGATATAGGATAGGATAGGATAAAGCATACTATATCTATATTATATTGTGGTTGGTATGTCATTGCATGTATGATCCGTATATAGTACCTACATAACTACAAAAATAAAAAATATATCACGAAAAGCTTACAGACTAACACTTACACTTACGCAATAAATTTAAAAAATATATAAAT
The DNA here is from genome assembly GCF_056956725.1 of Heliconius melpomene rosina. NCBI lineage: Eukaryota > Metazoa > Arthropoda > Insecta > Lepidoptera > Nymphalidae > Heliconius > Heliconius melpomene. Next base: position 12,125,254 of record NC_140395.1, read on the forward strand.
TCAACAAAATGTAAAGAAATATTAACAACAATTAAGACAAAAGAAGATACATTTTTATATATTACTTGTATATTATTAATCTTTAGAAGCGACAAAGTTTATTTGCTAGACAACACCGTACCGTATTTCAAAAGTCGCATAATTGTGCCGCATTACTCATTTAGCTCACAAAAGAGCTAAAACTTTTAGTCATGCAATTTTTCAGACAATGTCTTCCTGTCGAGAACTAATGACACGCGCGCGAGTGAAATATTTGCTGTGAAATATAAAATATTTAAATTTAAAAGAACATTTATATCTACATATGTTTGGCTCTACTTAAGTATATATACATATATGTGTGAAACGAGATCTTCTACATTTTACTTGATTTTTTTTACTTATTTCCTGTTATACACAGAAATTTGAGTTCCGCCCCTCAACTTTTAAAAACATATAAAGATATTTAAATTGAAATTAATTATTTCGTAAAGTGTAGTCGACGATCATAATTATATTGTACTCATACTATAGAGCTTCGCCTGAAATTGAATATGCTCATATAATATTATATTATTCCAGCAAGTATTATTACATATATTATGTTGCTGTTGTTTTTCGTTTATTAAGAAAAATATTATTTATGGTAGTACATTTTACCCACATAAAGAAAAACCAAGGCATATTTTGAATAGTCAGTTGTTTAATTAGTTTAGAAAAGGTTTCATATATTTTGTTTTGGGTTTTTTTTTTGTTACAAGCCTAGTATTTATTTTTCAGTCTATGAAGGATTTCCAAACAACATAATAATAGTATCTTCATTATTAAATATTGATTGGCTATAATCATTCATCAAATACATTTTTGTAAACAATCCTATCGGGTTCTACTTCAAGCTGCATCCCGAATATTACACAGAGAAGGTTGAGTCTACCAACTACCTAGTGTTAAGACACTCCTTTATCCCACATTCCGCCCAAGTCAAGGCCAACTCATCGCCCCGCTTTATCTGGCTACCAGAGCGACATAATAAATGAATTGAAAACGACTTTCACGGTAACGCAGCGCTACGAGCGTCACTGCGCTAGCTCATTATAGAAAAATGCTAATAATATTAAAGTATCAAACCTATCAAACTCGAATGTTCTCAATTTCGTAAGTACAGAAACACTTATATTATAAAGTAGCACTATAAAATAACAATAAGAGTGTAAACTCCTTATCACCGTGGAATTTTACATGGAGTATAATATCCAAGAGGGTATAAAAATAATATCATCACTTGCTCAAAGAAGTAAGGCGTCAGCCAATTTACTGGATGATATTCTCACCTGTTGTGAAATTTTATGGTTATTCGCTGCCTCATAATTTATGAATATTTATTTACGGCATTTGTCTTTAAATACTCTTAAATTTTGGACTTATTTATATGTACGTGTAAGAAGTAAAGTATTGGAGGCAAAGCGCGGCGTTGAGTTTCGCCACTCAACACACAATACTTCGAGAATTTGGTGGAAAGTTGGTAATGGAACTGTTTTAATAGGAAAGGAATGCCTACATACTAAGTACCCAGGTTGATAATTATATGTTATGTTTTCGCCTCACACTTTAGAGTTAACTAGTTTTCGAGGTATCAAACTGATCTAAGAATAAATCATGTTTAATAACTTTTGATTTGTTAATTATAATTAATAATTTCAATTTAATTTAATACCAAAATGACCCAATCTTTAACGATAGTTATATTTTCAACACAGCGTTGAGATCTGCTACCCTCCTTCTGCCTACCCCGCTATAAATATGAGCGATACAGAATGAAGCTAAAAGAAAAAATCAATATTGCACTAGTCATATTTTCTCATAAATGATATTTCATTCGACAGAACATGAAGCTCGCAGAAAGAGCATTGTGACTCATGTAATTCGATTTACTGATGTTCATCCGATTAAACGAAGACCTGATATGAAATAATTGTATTGTTATTTTTATGTCAACATATTTCCGCATATTCTGAATGACACCAATAGGGTTTTAATTGAAAAATAAATAAATAAATAAATAGAAAGGAGACATTATCAAATAATAATATGATATAAAAATAAAATACTACTAACTTCTAAAAATACTACTTACTTTCTACTAAACAGTATTTCAATTAATAGGTATATTTTTATTATTATTTATGTATGTTAATTATATAAAATGACCGAATAATTACCAGACATAAGTTAATACATTTGATGTAAATTTGGTATAAATATTTTACGTTAAATGATATTAAAAATATTTAATACGACTCTTTAATTCAAACCATCCTTCATGCGTAGCCTTTTCATAAAAACCAATTAAATTTAATGATTTAACGTAAATTATTTGAACGTATAATAAAAGCTGGCAAATTGAAAATGCTAATTATATTTGGATGGTAATCAATTTATAAAGAATATGAATATTCTATATATCTTTCAGTTTAATAATGATTTACTTTATACACTTAACATATGTATTTTCTTTTCTTAGCTAGTTACCCCTATAAAAAGTATTCTTTTCATTGGGGTAACTAACGTTTACGTGTTGGTAGTAAGTCATATTCAATAGAACCAACACTTTTTATTCCAAGTATTTTTTGTAAGTCGCAATGCTTCGAAAAATTCAGTGGAAAGTGGGGAACGAAGTGTCGTAACAGAAAGTTCCCTCTGTCTTGATTTTGATCTTTAAATATTTGTTTTCAGGTTTACGCTCTTTCACGCACAAGACTTGGAAATTATACTAATTTAAATGCAATCATTCTCCGGAGTAGAAATCGAATTGTAAATCATCGTGTTTTCAGCGATATATATATACTAGCGGCCCGCTCGATGTTTCACCCGCGTGAACTATGCTATTATTAATTTCTGTCTCCATGACTACGTCCTAGTGACGTCTATGCAAAATTTGAGACTCCTAGCATTTGTAGTAACTTAGTTTCATATAGTATAGTATAGTTTCATATAGTCCTTCCTATAAGTAACTCCTATGCAAAATTTGAGATTCCTAGCACTTGCAGTTTCTGAGATTTCGTGATGAGTGAGTGACCTTTCGATTTTATATATATAGATGTCACATTAAGTATTTAAGCATTATTTAGCTTAACGCTATATACCGTAGGTATATAACAGGTAACAGTGTGTCAAGTCTCCAGCTTTTATGGCATTGAGTATTGAGTGGTGTAACTTAACACCACGTTTTTCCTACCAGATAGAAAATGAGAATAAATCCACTTGATTTCATATCACAATGGAACCCACAACCATCACAACCAGTCAGTGACGTTGCAACGAGGGCGTTTGAAAAATTTAACTTATAAATATTGATACGTTTGTTCAGTGGATACGTTCAATTTAGATGCTATGTAGGCACACATTTAGATCATACTTACTCGTATCGCAGTAGACAAACAACTTCATCGTTATGCACAACAGCCGGCCGAGGGGAATTTAAAGGCTTTAAAGCGACGACGGAAAGAGAATATATATCAAGTACATTACTATGTAAACGTTAGGTTTGGAGCGTTTCACTGAGAATATAAAACTTGGTTAATCTTAAAAAGTTTACCTATCTCAGATTATATTTTTGTAACAAAAAAAGGAAACTTTGAATATTCATAAAAAAGATAGTAGTAGGTAGTTTTATCCAGAGAAGCCGGAACTCAACGCCGCTATTTGTTACTTAATAGCGTATTTTATCATTTTATTTTACTTTGTTTGAAATAAGTAGGTACTACAAATTTGTAACTAACTTACTCTAAGAGCTACTCTTTAAGTACTTGAAACAAAACTTGGTTTTATAACTCATAAAAATTGTAAATGAAACTAAAGCAGGCCACGTAGCTTATGTTGATGAAATGAAATATGTAATATTTATATAACAATTATTGTATTAAGCGATGAAAACACCAAAAATATTTATTTAGGCTTTACATTGATTTCTGTAATTCCACAATTCACATGTCAATAACAATAAATGTATTTCATTCAAACTTTATATATAAGCTGAAAACTGTGCAAATATTTGGTTAACAATTGGTCAAATAATGAGAATAATTACGTTTTACGAACTATAATTGAATAATGGAGGAAAGTTTCAGTAATTTTCATTTGTTATATAATACACATATGTATATGAACATGAATATAAATAAAAAATAGAGAATTTTGAAGGCATCGCGTGTTGAGTGGCGGAACTCAACGCCGAGCTGTGCTTCGACACCAGAGCCAAGAAATGAAAATACAAAATTAAATAAATTTTTCATTTCCTCGAATAAAATTTAAGCCCATAACCAATCGATTTTCCAGTCACACTTTGTGCCTCTGAGCCACTTTTGGTCTCTATATAAGGTCTGATCGTATAATATAATACCGAGGACTAGATCACGTACACCAAAGACAAAATTGAGGCTTATATCTAAACACGACCGAAAGTAATAACGGTGACCCTAAGCGGAGCTGTATAAAAACACCATATACCGAGATTGAAACACTGCACTCACAGTGCCTTATGTCTATAAAAACATGTTAAAAATTTACGATTGCGTGTGCGTAGACCATTGGCATTTTATACGATATTTCCTATACTTGAATAAAGTCATAAAAAGATATTTCCTTTGTTACAAATACCCACAATTCTTGTTAAAGGTGGAGCCCTAAATTGCGTGCAATTGGCACTCGTAAAACCATAAAAAGAATTGAATTGAATAAAACGCTCACGTAAAATTAGATATAAGATTCTTGAAGCGTTTTAGAACAAATATAATAAAATTAGAAGTCTTCCCTCACTTTGCTCTTAAGTTAATATGATTTTTTCGTACAAACATCCATTTTGATGTATTAGAAGGCCGATTTAGAAATACAAAATTTATATCATTTCCTTGTTTAAATTTTTCTAAGTATATTTGTTAGTAAATTTATTGCATGTAGGGTTTTAATCACATTTTTTTTATGTTTATTTAATCACACTATTTGTTTTATTTCACGACAGCAAATTCACGTGGTATAAAAATAAAAATATCTTTGTTTTTGTTTTTAATTTAAAAAAAGAAGAAAAACAAATCTTTAAATATTTTCATCTTTAGTTAGTTATTTAATGTAGGTAAAACGATTTGAATATGACATCCATTATCTATATATATAAAAGGACTTGTCCTCACTGACTGAGGTAAGATGCACGCACACCCGTAACCGCTGATGGTAGAAACGTGAAATTTGGACATATCTCTGGTAATCTGGACATCCACTAAGAAGGGATTTTGAACCCTAAAGGGGTGAAATAGGGGTTCAAAGTTTGTATGGAAAAAAAATTAAATCGGCACCGATTTTTATAAAATTTGAAATTTAGATTTTTAAAAGTATTTAATTGAACACGTGTTTCATCGTTTTCTAGAATTCTCCCCCTAAGGGTGCAAATAAGGGGTTGAAAGTTTGTATAGGTTTTTTTTAAATCGTCACAAATTTTTATAAAATTTGAAATTCAGCTTAAACTTATATAATTAAATATATGTTTCATGGTTTTCTAGAATTCACCCCCTAAGGGTGCAAATAAGGGATTGAAAGTTTATATGGGAAAATTCTTAAATCGCCACCGATTTTTATAAAATTTGATATTTAGACTCTTAAAAATATTTAATTGAACATATGTTTCATGGTTTTCTAGAATTCACCCCCTAAGGGTGCAAATAAGGGGTTGAAAGTTTGTAAGGAAAAGTCTTTAAATCGCCACCGATTTTTATAAAATTTAAAATTTAGACTCTTAAAAATATTTCATTGAACACATGTTTCATGGGTTATTAGAATTCACTCTTAAATACGCAAGCGAAGCTGCGCGCGTCCGCTAGTATTAAATAAAAAAATACGAAATAATCAAACTCACTAATACCTACATAAAACAAAAGGAAGTCAAGTTATTCACATTTGATTAGACATAACATAGCCTATAGGCTAGACCAAGTCATCTATAAAATAAACGCATTCAAAGCACGAACGCGAATAAACCTAACCGAGACCGAAAAGTAATAACGATGACCCTATGCGACTGAATAACACAGCGAGATTGAAACACTGCACTCACGCCGCTATACCAATAAAAAATACATAAAAAATTCACGATTGTGGATATCGTTGAATATTTGAGGGATGACAGTAAATATATAAGGTTTTGGCGATTTCCTATCAATAATAATTAAATATAAATAGTAAAAAACTGCTTTGTAAGTAATTTGTTTTTAGATATACATATTTCGAGCTTTGAGATTGGTTGGTTGGTTCGTGGCGCCGTAATACAGGACTGTAAGTAAGTGTTGGAGTTGTGGATTCATTTAATGTCGATCCATTTCCTCGTTCTGGCAGTGTCTGGTGGTGTTATGTTCCACCACTCAACTAACAATGTCTTTAAAATTCACCGGTAAACGAAGTGTCTTAACACTATATTCCTTCAGTCTGTCGGACCCTGCTTTGCAGGAATAAGCGTGAAGCTACTTTTTTAATATAAGTCTATATTTATTTACTAGACATTTAACTCTTTGGTCATTGTAGAAGTCAATCCGTCAGTTATTAAAAGCAACCAGTTTCTAAAAGCCAAATGGTATAATTTTCATTTGCCATGATGAGAACATTGACTTCTTAAGACTCAAAACTCACAACAATTCGACAAAGCTAGTTTCTGAACAGCAATCTATCCTAACCAAATAAATAGTTTAAAAGTTTCAATACGAAATAATATTGAAGATAGATCTGGTGCTGATGTGTCTAAAATGTGATATTTTACATTTAATAGAGAAAGTATGTGGAAGGCAATATTTTAAAGCGAAACCGACTCGACGATATTTCACGATCTATCCACACAGCAACTTCCTGAAGTTACACATACAAAAGCGGAACTTGAGATATAAGAAACTTTAATCTCTTGGCTTTTATAAAATATGAGGTTTGTTACAGTAGTGTTTAGCGGCTATTAAGGAAAAGTTATGTTATCCTAATTTCATAAAGATATGTTACACAGGTACGTACCTACTGGGAAAAAAGGACATTTGAATATATAAATATACAACAGTAACGCCACGGTAACGCAATTATGAATTATCTAAATTATTAAAATAAAATCGCGATGATTGAAGGCTCCATTTCGACTATAATTAATTAAATGTAAACTAGTATACCTAGAAAAAAATTTAAAACATAAAATGAATATTTATAATCGAATTATAATTGCATTCATTTATGGAAAAAGCATCTTCGATACAGATATAGACTCACACGTATAATGCTTGGACTCTACAAAATCATTCTCACAAAAAAATATTTAACAAAATTTATAGACAGACACAAACCATGAAGTAAATTGAAAATACCAACGACGCCTAGTTACCCAGATATGAATAAAAAAATGATATACTTTTTAGCATAGTCATCTATTCATAGTTGCCAACTAAAATCCGTCAACAAGACAACTCGAGCGAGGCTCTTTAGCGCTAGAGATAAGGCGGACCCTTTCATAGTGCGGAGGTGCATATTCAGTGCTATTAACTTTGGCCAAGTAAAAGCAGTGTAAACTATGCATGTATCATGTTTACATCTCCATTCAGCGCGAGCACTTTTGAGTGAAAGGTGTGGGTTCAAAAGGGTTTGAGGAAACGTGGTCGCATCGATATTTTAAACCAGTCTATTCGTGACGAGGCTTGTCAAAATGATTTACTCGAATGGAACTAAACTAAACAAGTAGGTAAATCTAAAAGAAAAAATTGTGATTCGTCAATATTAAAAGGGTCATTAATTGTGTTTAAGTTTCATCAATTGCTTAAAGCTTTTTTTGTATATACAAAAAAATATGATGGTTGAAAAAAGTACTTTCAGACTCAAGAGGATTTAGCTTTATGTGTACAAAGATAGTTAAAACTATTAAAATTTGTATAGGAATTCATTCATAAATATTCAGGTTACGTAAACAAAGGTGCACAAAAAGTATTCTTTTAGCTTCACGTTGCATTCTGCACACAGCAGGGTAGGCAGTCATAAATTTAATTTTAAATTAATACAAAATTAACAGTAATATATTCGTTGTACCCTACCCTATACGTTTTTCAATGTTCTGTACATCATTTAACGTTTTCGCATGCTTGACTTAATCGCTTACAAATTGCATATTACACACTTTGTTCCAACAAATATTTGCCATACAAATTGCTTGTACAATAAAAGCGATCTAATGGCCGACATTAAAAACGAATACGTTCAGAATGGATTTCATTATACGGACATACGGATTAAACTAATGTATAGGCATCAAAATTACGGCCATATTGCTTTAAATGGTCTTAACGTATTCTCGTTCGAGGCCGTTGTTCACTAGTTAGAGAAAGGTTAATAAGATTCTTTGTTACAGGCCCTCGACGCTTTTACAATTTAGCCCTGAATGCACCTTATCTCCGGGCTTGTTTGCTTACCGTCTCGCTAAAGACCCACCATTTTGCGCCGCTCGCCAATTTTTCTAGCGTTAGTTGGTAATTACGAACGCAAGTCGAGATAGCATCTGCAGAGGCTTCTTTAAAATGAATATTGTTTTAGTTTCATATTTCAACGCTTTATGGGTTTAATAACGTTTACATAGACAAGCAAGTAATCAAGATTATCATGTCCTTCAAATTCAGACTTGGGCTCTCGATAGGCCACTTGAGTGCGAAATGAAAAATTAATGGTCTGGAAATAATACTCTTCAGATATGCTTGAGATAATGGATTTCAATAGCGTTAAAAATATGATCCAAAAACCAAACACACCTTTAAATTTTATAAAAACTATTTAATAATGTTAAAGTCTCTATGTAGATAAGTAGTGGACACGTGCTTCATATAAAAATGTTATCAAAGTGTTTTATATTTTCTGTTGCGTTTGTTATAATATAATACGTTGAGTATGCAATATTCTTAACATTGCTTACAGATAGTATTAGGGTACCAATAAGAAAGCATTAAAACTCACTCGCCGAGCGCCATCGTTTAAGAATCCGTGCAGCTGCAAAAATTCACTTTACACCATTGGAATATTTTGTTTCAAAAATAAGATTTTGTAATAGAGACACTTTAGATAAAACTATTTTTTAATAATGTTAATTGTATAGCCAAAAACTTTTTTAATAATTTAATTCTAGTTTTTAATAAAATATATTTTTTATTATTGATAATTGTATTTAATAAACTGGAATTAGATATAACCATTATTTATAAAAAAAATTAAATAAACCTATAACAAAAATTGAACACTATAGATATTATTGTATCCTGGCGATATCAATATCACAGTCAATTGATTTCTAAACGCTATTTTTTAAATAAGGGACCATCCAAGCTGAAACTTTCTATTACTGGGGATTGAAAGGAAATCTCTCTTATCAGAAGCGATTATTGGGGTAGGATTAATATCTACCGGTCTGTGTGCCGACAGACGCTCGGTCGGGATTTTTCACGATAAATCCTTTGTGGCGTTAGATTTCTTGTTTTAGTAGACAATATTGTGTCGTATACCGAGAATGCTGTAACGAGAGCAATAGGGATGAGGACGTGTAACTCACTTTGTCGGTTGACTTTTCGTTTAATTGTTTCGTAATCGGTACGTGATCTTAAATGTTGGTAAATTCGGTATTTTAATACTTATTATATTAAAATTAACATGGCACGAAGCCATGATGACTCTTTAGAATAGTTATATATAGTTATAAAATGTTTGGATTGGTATGAATTTATTATCTAATAGATATAGCATATTAAATGTTCTATTTAAAAACATATTTGTTTGTTGTTTCAAGTTTCACTAAGATATTATTTATTACGTAGCAGAATTTAACTGCACATAAGGTAAAATGCATGAATATATCACAAGCACTGAGAATGGAATTTAAGCCTTTATATATAAAGTAAAACATACGTTGTGTATTTACAGTAACAAGTATTAATTATAATTCTTAATACAGACATATGGACCTACTTATTTCAATATTAAAATGCCTAAAGAAATCGACGGAAAGTCTGGAACGGAAGTGTCTTAACAGGAATATTTTAACACTAGGTTCTCACCATCTACGTTGTTATGTGGGGAATACAACTCGATATTTAAAAAAAAAAAACAAAAATTATCGAGTCCATCAAGGCGTGTGCGGGCAAGGTCTGATTCGATTCTCAGTCAGGGTAATTACTATTATTATTATTTTCACTGCTATTTGACAACATATTCAAGTTCCGCCACTCAAGATGTATCGTCGTAGACGTTCCGTCTCAAAGTGGTGTAATTATAGAACTCTTTGCGTTGATGTAATCATTGAAATAATCGTAATTATATAAAGTATACTAGAATTAATCTACATAAAATAAACTCAAGGTAAAACACTCCACTGATACTTAATTTATTTATTATTATAAACAATAACTCTTTTCACGGTGGGAAATTATCTTGCTTACATATTCATGAAGATGGATCAGTGTTAAGGTAGCGTACATACTGTCATGGATTCATCATTCCTTGGTTTATGAACTTGATTTTCTTTATTCATAGCCCTTTACATTATATTCTAAATCAATTTATAATGAAGGTGAATTTATAAATATACATTAACAATGTATTATAAGGAAATTATTTTTAAGAACATACTCGTATAATATTTTTTAAGATATATTCTTTACTAAACATTAAAAATATTACCTACATATTCATAAAAAGTCACTAAAATATATAGGTGTTCTTGTTAAAATTACATATTGCTTTAGATACCCCGCATGCATATATTTTAGCTTCATAATAAAGTCGTTATCTTGAATTTAATTTGAAAATTTACATTTTAACAAAGCATATTTTCTTTATTAATGAATTTCAATGAACGTATTGACGCAAAACCCGAAGGCGTCTAAACAAGGCACTCGATCTCAAATACTTGATACGATACGACGCAGTATTAGCATTTAGATTATCTCAGACGCAAGTTACTCGGAATATGCTTTATTTTCACTCACAAATTATATTTTGTCATATTTTGGAGTAGCTTCTGAAGGGTGCGCTACAAGTATAAAATTAAATGGTAAATGTAATTTTTATAAATATGTTACAATTAATAACTTTTATGAGGTTTAAAACAATATCTGCAACTTAGTTTGTGATATAATTGTAATAACTATGACATTAGTTACTTTTTTAAATATTATAATTAGAAATACGACGGGTAGATAAAAAAATGACATAATAAGAATTACTAAAAATAATAAAGCGTAAAAAAAAAATAACCCATCGACGCTATCCTTCAGAGGTTCGATCCATAACGTATCCCTCCAGCACAGTATGACAGGTTCATTCCGCGCCGTCCTCTCTCTTCTTTCCGCATATTAAAATGCAAATCAAAGACTGTGGCGGCGTAATTTTTTCGAGGGATCGATTCAACGAGCATAATCGAGACCGGCGAACATAGTCACGTCTGTAATATATTTTCTGGCTGTCGTAAAGATCTAATACGAAATCTTTTTTACTTATTCCAATATGTGCACGCATAAAGCATTTTTTCGGTGCCTTTTACGAGCACAATAAAAATTCTTAATCGAAAATTAATGTTTGAGCCGTACTGAGTGTAATTTGTATAGCGTTCGTTCAAAAAGGGTAATTCTGTGAAGTCGGCTTGGTTGTTGTATCATTTCGTTCATTAATTGCGTTCATAAGTTCGGCGCGGGTCGTTTTATCGCCGACGCAGCCGCGCTCGGCCCGCTTATGCAAATGACACGCCGCGTGTCTCTAACGATGGCATTATAACAATTTAAGAAGTAAAATAACAATAACTTCCTTCTCTCCGCGCAGGTTAATATCCATCTTGGGGGGAGCTAGTGTGTGAACCAATAAATGATTCATCCCGAACGAGATTAAGAACGCACGAATTTTTATCATGAATATTCTTATTTGAATAAATAAAGTGTATGATTGCCCCTCTTTGCATAAGATTTATAAATGTTAAGAGTTCTCAGCTTGGAAGTGCTACAAGTGAGTGTTTTTTAAAGAATAACAATTGTCAAGTACTACCGTTTTGCGGAGAATACGCAACGATCGTGAATAATTTACTTGGCCACCATTTAACATATTTACTGTATAGAGATACGTGGTCTATTACATTTTTAATTGTTACAAGGTGGGTTCATAAGCGAAACTCAACATTTAATTTCAACGCGTGAAGCCATTTTAGCATCTCATTTTCATAAAGCAGTGAAACATAATTATGCAGGGAAGGGTAGACTTAGACCCGACACGGATGCGATTTTTGGTTGGAGTTTTATGTTAATGTAACCTTCCCGCTATGCTAATGGCCAAATATGAGACGTGTTCGTACGGAACCACTATTTAACCCTTCGTGCGCTTCTGTTATAAGGTAACATACGCATAATTACAAAGTTTAGTATAAGGGCATTATGCTAATTCCACTTGGCGGATCCAAGCTGGATGGCAGTAACGGTCGTACAAGACTTTTATTACTGTCTCCTTGTATGCTATTAAGACAGCGAAACAACCGCCAGTATAACGGTAGTGGATAGTTTAAAATGCACCAACAACTATTCTGAGTTTACTTTTTCTTTCCAATGACCGAGTTTCTTGTTTCTTTGAAATAATAACAAAGTATCTTATAGCTTTAATGCGACTGCTTGGGATTTCTTATTGAAGATCGCATTTCATATTCTATAATTCAAGATGAAATTTTAAAAGAAAAAACGTCATCGTTCGGGTCACTGGTGATATATAAATATGATTAAATACCAAATAAGGAATATAGCCACAAGGAATATATATAGGAATAAAGTGTAACCAAACCAAAAACTAACCACGCTATCGATTTTTAAGCGATTTCATAGGTTTTTTTTATATTTCGAACAGTTAGTTTAATAAAATGTACCAATAGAAAAATAGAAATACAGCTGTAGTTTCACTTTGATACAAAACAATCAACGGAAATCAATTGGAAAAAGAAGACAGGTTTTACGGTTAGGCAGCTCTAATTGATATACAGTGAATAAATAAAAAAAACTTATGTATAATATTTATAAATAAATATTTACTTATACATTTCATTGATGGACAGATGGATTATTACAAGTAAATACATCAACAATATTACTTTAAGTCTATTATACTAAAGAAATAAAAAACGTAAATTAGGCACAAGTGTCTTTTTCCCTGACCATTAATAAATAATAGTATGCTTCATTTTGTTTCTATTTTATGTAATTATACGGTTATACTGTGAATGCCGTGCCGTTACGTCATCAGTTCGTTCTTTACATTCCAGAAGTGTTCAAGTAACAACTTAATAATAGCATGCAGGTTAGTAAGACTCCCATTTATTTCAAGTTTCGCTTGTCAAAATTTGAATACTGAATCATTTCAGTTAAAATACTTTCCAGTTACTTTAATAATATCGAAAACTATGTTTTATGCGATATTTATGCAAATTATGGTAATTTTGTAAAATGAACTATAAGAAATAAATGGGTTCCTACGTAAATCTAAAATCAGTATATGACTCACCGGCAGCGTCAGCTTGGGAGAGGAAGAAGATGCAGGCGAGCAGAGCGGCGGTGCGGTGGTGTGCGCGTCGCCGCTCTCGCATCTTACTGGCGCCGGGCTGCGCCTGCGCCAAACACTACGTGACAGTGCACCGTAACCGACATCACCGCGCGGCAACCCGCGCCCACAACCAGACCCCCAAATACCAAGGCTTACAATATAATATGCCCCAAATTTACTTACTGCTTACACACTATACACATCACAACCGAGTTTTGCCACTTAAGATAAAAAACTTCCAAGAAATTAGACTAACAATAATTTATCACAAAAAATACGACAACCGTTTCGATGATTAAAAGATTCGAAATATTAGGCTAAAAGAGTATTGTAAAGGACAACGACGAGTAACTATATAATTTAGGTATATACAACTATTTGGTTTTATAGTTCCTTTCGTTATATGACGACTCTCGCTAGGGTTCACTGCGCATATCATATCCCGGAAGCACAGTTCGGTTAGGATGAGAGCGATAGTTCAACCATATTCCATTGTTATTGCCTTTCTGTCTTCTCAACTGGTTCCTTGTAACTCACAACACTTGTACGTTCGTCTTGTAACACTACAACGGGACCTCCTTTTCTTCAAACACATTTTTTATTAATTGAAATAGAAATCATAAGCGTTGCTTTCCTTTTGTTGCACCTGTAAAGATATTGAAACGAAAGTTGTACACCAGTACAATAACCAATATTTTACTGGTATATATTTTCAAAATATTTGGAAAGCGCTTTGCACTAATATTTTACATTTATTTTACACTCATAAATATTATAAATTAACTACTTTAGTCTCTACGAATTTTATGTTCTTAAAAAAAGTATTTACGCAAGACAAAGTTAAAGTTCGATGTGTAAAGCTTAGTGTGAACAATGACTTTTATTGAACCATAAATTGGCAGCAGTTGAATCAGAGTAGCCCATGCATAAGTCACTCGTAGCGATTGCGTAGCACTCGTAGCACTCGTAGGATACCATCGTGTCATAACATGTAAAATGTACTACGGTGCATTCGAACGATTCCCAGTTAGATTCTACAACGTGTTGGTGTTTTGGTATGTATGGATAAAGTATTAGTGTTTCATATATACATTGAATTTCTTCGCAAAAAATATACCGACGGTTAGGTTAGGTTAGGTTAGTGGTACGTGGCAATATATTTCTAAAACAAATAATGCAATAAAATGATCCAAATAAAATAAAAGAATTAATCTCCGGACTATTATGTGGTAAGTTTCCAAAATACCTACATATTGATATCAATATATACCTTACATCTTAATACCAGGAAGATTTCTTCGACACCATAATTTAAGGAAACTCAAGTTCGAGTATAACTAACTTCCGCCAGTTATTCATCGAAGTTTTCTCTCCATATCTGAATAAATGCAGGTAACGAAAGGAGTTTGAATTTCACCTTGGAATTCAATAAAGAATTCTTAGTTTCACGGCGGGAGAGAGACAGGTAAATATGATATGATAGAGAGGGAGAACACTTTGCACGACTTATAACTTCCAATAAGAGCCGAGCAGGTGTGACCGTCGACTGAAGCTATTTGCATAGTAGGAGTTACTTGCCTTTATTATGAAGGTACTCGACCGACACAATTGCCAAATTATTTCAGCACGACATACTCACTAGACTGGTTTGTCTTGAAATTATGAAATAATAAAATTAACTTATTATACTGTTGTGCACTTTGTATTTTAATGCAAATGTGTAGGATTTCTCCAAGATTTAAATTATTATTCTTTACCTAATTTTAATTTCTTTTATTTTCACAAATTTTCAGTATACAAGCGACACGCGGCTTCGCCCGCTTGGACTACATAATTATCAATATACTAATCTGCATTACTTTCGTTTTTTAATATAAATATGATTTTAAAAAATATATACCTATATTGAAAAGTAAAGTTTCGTAAATACTAATATATTTATAGCAGTTTTGGCGAACATCATTAAATAAAATGGTTTTCTTTATAAGCCGATTGAAATAAAACAAACGCCAAATATTAAGGAACACTATAATTTACTGGCCTACTCCGCATTGTCCAATAAAGCATAAATCTAACATGTACTCATTTCATTTTGAAATACAATTAATTTTGTAAGGCACTATATGAATTCGTAGTATTGCGTAAACATATAATAAAGCATCAAACAAACATACAATCATACCTGAAGTCAATATAAATTTTCCTTAGAATAACCACGTTCAAATTACAAAATTTAAAAGCGCATTTTTGTCGAAAGCCCGCAAACAATAAAACCGAATAAACTGAAGTCATCTATCACTTGGCAACTTCTAAGCGTTTAATCAAGCTTGATCTTAATTAACTCACTAACGAGCTTATTTGCAAAATCCCTTAGCGCAAGCTTTATTTTTTATTTTGTATATTACATTTACTTTGTGAAATACATTTTTAGAATCTAAAAACATATTTTACTACATTACTATAGGGAAGGCCGCTACCCTGTCCTTGCCCTCGTATCGTATTCCCGCGAGTGTGGCACAAAATAAGAGAAAACGGCTTCGTAAATAACATTTTAATTAATTATATTATAAATAGTAACGGTTACTGGGAAACCAAAAAATGTTGGAAAATAAATAAAAATAACACATTTTGGGACTATTTATGAAAATTTATGTAATGTTGTTTATATAAACTACATTTGTTTAATTATAAGCATATAAGTATTTTGTATAATAATTTAAATACGATAAAAAGTAAGTAAAAAATAAGATAAATTATTTAAAATAAGAGAAATTAAGTTACGTCCAACACGAAAGTAAGCTACCATTTCGTCCAATAAAATTTAACAAATATGTTAATAAAAAAACACGAACACAAACATAGAGACAAACAAATAAAATATTTTTTCTAAGTTTAACAACATTTACTGTATACACATTATCTCGCGATGGCAAAACAAATGTCAGCTGTCAACGCTAATCCGATGCGTCGCTGTCAGTATTATCACGTCACGACCGTAGGTGCGGGTGCTACGATTGCGCGTAGTTCGGCAAAATGCTTTTAAAAACATGAAAAAATATATTATAGTATAGTTCCAACTCTGACTGTGTTCCATTCACGTCAAATGAAATCTAAATATAATTGCCTTCTGAGTTAAATCTTATTTGATTTATATTTTTACTATGCTCTGATTCGTTATTTTTTTTATTTATATATTTAATAAGCTATACTATGCAGTATATTGAAGCCAAGTATATTGAAGACAGCAGTCGGATAATATGTGACTGTCAACGTGATAATTATCATCTTTCCAAGAAGTCATGTTTATATTTAGAACATTTCTCTAGCTAAATTCGTACCCGCAATCAAATTAACTCATCAGTATTCCTTAACATTGTTAACATTAACTCAAAACCAAAATGTCTTTATATATACAAAATACTAAGAGATGGCACATTTCCATCTAGATTTCAAATGACTAGTCTAGAATATCCACAAACCAATTCTACTAACGTTTTATTAAGTAAGGAAGCACTCCGCTAATCTCCCAGACGCAGTAAGACCGTTGCAAGCCATCTTCAATATGCATCTTGATAACGAGTAATAAGCTATTAACGACTCTGGCGTAATGGCCGCCCTGGCAGCCATTTTATGCATCATTAGACTTCCATACCGTTTATACTTGGACATATGTTCATTTGTTAAATGGGGTGTGACGTGTTAATTAATGATTTATCTAATGTCATTAATGTAAAATATTTAGGAAGGGATATTGATTTAATTCGGTTGGTTCTTAACCAACCGATTACATTTAAAAATATAAAATCATTGTTTTATTTATTAACAGTTACCTTTTGTATATTGCATTAATTCATAAAATAATACTTAGTAATCATTATCATTCCAGACCAACAGTATATTAGAGTAATTGTACTTAATAGAATAATTAGAGTAAATAGGTTAGAAAAAAATGATTCACGAGTGTAAATTAATAATAGTGATGATTCAATCATAATTATTTAACTCAAAATATACAAAATTACAATTATTTTTACATATATCCATTTAATTAAGCTTAATTAATATTAAAGTTAGTATATAAATAATGAACAACACCTGCATCATCACATTGAAATGCTAAAAGCATATTGTATTTATTTTAAATTAATAGTGGTTATAAGCTATTAGCGTGATGTGAGTATGGAAGTGGTTTGCTTATATTCGATATCTCTTTGTATTATATATTTTGGGTTATTAATAATTGAAAATGTTAATTATTTTATTATATTATTATACGGTAATTTATTTCAGACTTTGCGGACTGTATTGAGTGCAGAGTTCGCTTCGAACTAATATCTTAATTTATCACAATAGTATTACTTAACAAAAATATATATTAATATATATAACACATTTTAAAAGCACAATTCCATACTAAGGATTGAAAAAAAATAAATGGATAATGGCCTGAAAAAAGTTCACAGCACAGACGAGGACAGGAGTTTGAGTTCCGTTCATACATTTGCTAAAACATTTAAATATTACCATTGAGTTCCTCCAACACCATATCTCGTCAAAATTACAGAAAATGAAAAACAGAGTGTCTTTACACTCCATTCTCAAACCTAACAAGTACATCATTCAATGAAAAACTCAAAAAACACAAAGTTTTAACCAGCCTAACATTGTAATTAGGGAGAGCTAACTAAAATAACACACATTTCCAACGTCATTTTCCATAGAGTACATTCAAAAACTACTGTGCGTGGGAATGGGTAACTGTAACCATATATAGCCGCGTCGGTCTGTTTGTGCGCATACATTTAACACGTGCATACGATATGCGGGGTAACAAGTATTATTGTTTGTCTAACAAAACAACGTATCGACTGAACCAACTGGCGTGCCAATTTACAATGTTATGATATTTACTGTTATGCATGCATTATGAACTTGTGTTTTGTTAATTCTTTGATATTTTTTCAGCTTTTGAATAAAAAAATATTATCAACTAAATACAAAAAGTATAAAGTATAAAAAGTTATAAAGATAACAAAGCTAACATTAAAATATAAATTAAAGGGTCAAATCAGCAAATTTAATTCAACACTTACCTAACACATCATTAAAAACTAAGACAAAAGTTCTATTTTTAACATATAATAATAATATGCACAGTGAATATTATAAAAGTCCTAGATTTAGTCTAAAGACATGCAAATTTTTTCACGGTACTCGCTGTTGTCGCAGCGTGCAAAAAATATTTAAATCAAGCACTCTAGTTTCCAAACTCTGAGACGTTTTTCTGAATAATTCGGCAGAATATTTACTATAGGGGATATATATTTAGCAAGGCAAGGATCATTCAAATAAAAATCTAAATGAGGAAAAGCCAACCGGTTAAAAACGTGATCCGTTTCCATTCGTTAATACAAATTGAATCAGCCGACGCATTAATTTCCTGTCAACAGTCGTGCCGGTTAAAGTGTACGATAAATAAAAACGATCGCAATAACAAACGATCTGTATGAAAATTCAATATCCGTCGAAGAGTCCCGAGGAATGCAGCGAAAATACAATGCAGCGGATTGAGATTTATTTGCTAGCTTTATGTTATTATGAGCTTGAACTGTTGCAAAAAAATCAATTCAATTGTTGTTTTATTCCATTATTTAGTCCAGCATAATCGTTAGCCATGAATATTATTGCTTTTTGTCTGTCTACTAAACTAATCGTGTTATGTTTTATTTTGTTTTCTGTGGTTTTTTTGCAATAAACGAAAATGTATTAAATTATATGTATATTTATAATTTTGTAGCCATAAGCTAATAGTTAATAAATAAGATCTTGTACAACAAAAGTATAATTTGGATTTTTTCGTTTTGGAGGCCTTGATATCAACACAATCGGTTTCCGAGAACTGTAAAACAACTTAGATATTCCATCTGGATGTAAATCCGCTAACTAGATAAGTTGTGTGAATGCGAATGTTAATCAGTAAACACAATGATTAATTGAGTAAGTCTGTAGGAGACGTGATCTTTGTTATTTTAATGAGACCCGGTATTCATATGCAAACGTCTCTCTAAACGACTGCTACCCTGAGAGGATTCCAACTAGATATATTTAATTATATCCATACAAATATGTACCTGGTAAGAGTCGGTTATTAAATGTAATATAACTTCCTACCTGTACTTTCATTATTATAAATAATGCGCAGCTATGTCTACGTGATGAAACTTTTGCTAGACACATTAAGTACATAAATTTAACGTCCTGAGTGATACACAACCCAGAGTACATTTAAAGAATAATTTGAATAGTTCATTTTTTATAGAAAAAATGGAAAAGTTTTATGTAGCTTAGAAATAGTGAAATAATTTTTGATATAAGCCAAAAACAGAGACATTAATATTATCATAACGTCGACTAAGGGTGTCTCAACGACGATAATAATATTTCTTCTTACAATCTCCAGAATGTTATTACACACTCGAAACTTACTCGATTCAAACACGTAATTACACTTGTTTCGGGTCGTATGAAGATAATAATATTTTGCGTAATGGTGCTTCTGTATACTCATATATTATTCCGTGTGAAATTATTTCCTCTAACGCAAAAGCTGGTGGCATATTTACAGTGACAATCTATTTTTCACATTTATTTATACGAGAAGTATATAAATATAAGAGTACATTTTAGTTTAGATTAGTTTGTTGCTTTTTAAAAAAATGTAGTTCAGTCAATGCGTATTAAATAGAACATCCATGTAATTAAATACTACTCCGAAGGTAAATATATTAACATCCCATATTCATTCACTAGAAACATGCATTTATACAGTATAATTTTATTAAAAAAAAAAACGTAACCACATTTGTAAAGTGCAGAAATGTATTAGGTTTAAAATTAAAAGGCTGAAAGTGTAGGTCGACTGAGTCGAATGCCAGCAACTGGCTCAACTACAGTATTTCAGTATGTGAGAAGTAGTATACGTGTGCGGACGTACAAACATTACTAAATTCGTTCAACGGTGACTGCAAAAATGTGGTCGAGAGAACTTCAACGCCGACCGCAGTTGTGCGGTGCAAGTGACTCTAGTTTTGCAATTCATGTATTTATCTAGCATGTCTATTTGCTACATTTTATTTTATATGGCCGTACCGGCGAGTATATTTAAATACACAGTATGTTTTATTTTAGTTAAGCCAAAAGTTAAATGAGTCATTTGAATAGTTTCTTTAATATACAAAATAAATATTGATATAATTTATTTTAAAAAAATTTCGTTGCGTTAAAAAATGTTTCAATAAACCACCTATAAATAATAATAATGATTTTTTATACGCATGTTGCATTTAACTTTTACTACATACATAACATTCATACGTATCTTGCCAACAATTACTAATTGCCGTAAATAATAACAACAAAAAAAATACATACATATATTATAAAATAAATCATGTAGAGCAGTCACAAACGATTCCGATAACAAAGCTTCATCAACCATCGTTCAGGAGCATGCGTCATTTATTCCCAATATCACGCTAGAGCAATTTATTGCAATACAAACGATAATTTTGGCAAACTTTATTCAACACACGGCTGATATGACAACGGCCGCGGGCCAGGCACCAACTTTGACAATTAGCGAACGCGCAAAGCAGGTTTTGACTGAGAATGAGTCGTTCTACGATTACGTTCCGTCGCGTATTAGCCTAGATTAAATGAAATGCAATTTGGGCTCGGCTCCAAATGCCATGTCTAAGGATATTGCCTTCACAAAAATATTATCCTAAACTTTTATCCTATATGTTAAACCAAAAAGAAGTTATTTTACACATTTTTTCATCTAAAAACTTACCTAGTTTTATATACAGTAACTTGCTGTTAATTTTATAGACAATTTATAGATAGAAAAATCATCACTCACAGAATTAAATAAATATTTAATATTATAAATGTGGATGGCGTTTGTTCCACTTTCACGCAAAAACTAAGTAAACAAATTTAGATGAAACTTTACAGTAATATCTTACATATCAGTAAATATAAGCGGGCGCGTTTTGTCGCTATTTCTATCCTACAAACATTATAAATGTGAATGTTTGTGACGATGGATATTTGTTGTACTTTCACGCAAACATTACTGAACGAATAAGTTTTAAACTAGGTATTATGAAATATTAAAAAAAACATACATTCTTATCAAAAGTTATTATAAAATAGAAATAAATTATAACGTATAAGAAGAAGAATTCGTAACGTAACAACAAGGCCTTTTTGATTAACCAATATATAAATTAGTAAATTAAGTGCAAGTATTTGCTTTGCCGTGCGATAACAAATCCCACGCGTTGATGAATCCAGTTTATTTCCATAACGTGCTCGTTTCACATTAAGTTATCAATGTGATAAATCAATTAAGTTCTCGAAAGCTTTTTACTCTGTATTTTACTTTGCATACATATAGTATAATAATCATAAACGTAACGACAAGGTTTACCCACTATCGTTATATTTTAATTTCATATGAAAAGAGAATCAAATTAGCAATTTTCAAATGAAAGCTCTAATCTAATACCTACTTAAAATGAGACTGAACATGACGGTTGTGGGTTCGGTTCCTACTAGAGGGAATGAAATATTTTCATTTCCTCGCTTTGGTAACGACGCAAACACACTACCGCTGTCTTCCATACTATGTGAGAGCTGCTGTATCAGCGTGAAGCTAAAAAAAAATTAAAAATGAATAGATAGCTTACATTCCACTATCAATCAAGTCATTATAAGTGTAAATGTACATTTTGGAGATATAATAGGAGATACGATACGAGGACTTCTAAACATGCTTAAATTTATAAGTTTTTGGAGTTACCATAAGACTAAAATTCCAGCAGAAAAGCTATTACATACGATTACTTAAATTTTATGAAGCGTTAAAATATACGTAGGTACAGTACACGGGAGAACTAATACTCGCATGCTACGTTTGACATTATCGCAAGTGCGATAAAATCTTAGGCGGGAATAAAATAAATGGGCAAGTTAAAAACGCCCAGATAAGTCTGAACGGCTGTAAGTTTAAACAAGTTAAAAATTAGATATACGACAGTAATTAACAATGTTTATCATAAAAAAATATGTTGTAGTTAATTAATAGCATTCTGTAGTAGTATAACTAACATTGTTAATAAACTTAATTATTAGTAATAAATATAACAAAACAAAAAAAGAACAGATATTAACTTCAGAAATTTCAAGGCTTTGAAAATACAAAAAAATTCAATCGAATTGAAAATAGTAGCACAATTTTCGAGCGTTTTTATTAGCTTGAAAATGAGCGTAGCAAAAAGCAATTAGTCGAGTTCTTGAATAAATGAGCATCCCTTAATCAGCAAAAACTGATACAGTAGGCACCGCAAATAGCTATAAACAAACTTTAATTGACTCAAAGTGACGTTTTGGCGAACAATAAAACAAACAAGTGCGAGTCGGACTCGCGCAAGGAACGTTCCGTACATAAGCTATAAAAATCTTGTTTGTTGTACGAGAGTCCAAAAATAATGATATTGTTTTAGTATTTGTTGTTATAGCAGCAACAAAAATACACCATCTGTGAAAAAATCAAATATTTTACTGTCACGGTTCATGAGATACATCCTGGTAACAGACTGACACTAAAAATGATGCAATGTTTATTATATTTAACTGGATTTAAAAAAGATATATCAATTAGAAGGCAATCTATACTATAATATAATAAAGCGGAAGAGTTTGTTTGTTTGTTTGTTTGTTTGTTTGAACGCTAAGATCTCTGGATCTACTGGATCGATTTACATTGTTTTTGTTTTGTATGAAAGCTGCATTCTTCAGAAGTGCTATAGGCTATATAATATTCCATTACACATATATACTAATAAATTAAAATAGTTTCTAATTTGACATGCAATTTATTCTGCCATGTTAATAACAACCGTCGTCGCTACGCGACCGCGTTCGTTACCGCGTCATTTTGATGTTCATCCTTATGAAAGTAAATATAATAGTCACTTTTAGCATTTCATCTAGATTGAAATTATATTCTTATATTTCAAGCAGGCGTAGCCGCGTCCGGGTCCGCTAGTAACATATAAAGGTTATTAACTTTTACATTATTTGAGCAGCACTAATCATATTAAAGTGGTAATAAAATATAACAGCTCATGAATTTTAAACAGTTGAAAATGGAATTCCAGCCACATCTTCCTTGCAGGTGCTTATTATCGGGTGCAGGATCTTTAGCCGTGGCTGCGAGCCAAATATCAATACTAACACTTAAAGATATATAACTATAGTAATTTGTGTTAGCCTACAGATATATTTCAAAGATAAAACAAAAGTTAGAAATTCGAGGAACACAGCGAAAATTGTACGTAAAATAAAGTGCAATGCAATCACAGTAAATGTTGCTGTAAATGAAATTAAATTTGTTCAACGTCAACCTTTCCGGGAACTTGGTAACAGATTAACACAAAGTAAAATTAGAGGTTAAGTTTTAAACGTCATAACTACGCGTAATGCAAATAGAATAGACTTATAGGAAACTATATTAAAAGTTATTCCGAAAACTTGTTCGGGGAGGACGACGAAGACGGCAAAATGGTGACTGTGCATAGATGCGCCAACTTCTCTACCTAATGGCCATTTCTGCAAGCTTTACTTTGAACTATCGTCATTTAAGTTTTATACATTGACACTTATAACGGGAGAGTCGAGACCTCGTTCCGTTAGTGTAATGATTCCCTTCGATTTTTACTTAAAATAACGACGGCCTGTTATATTAATGTGCTTTAAGAAGAAACTGTGAAAACTCAAATTTATGCTAACGTCTTCCACACCAAGTGACCTATTATGGAAATCGAGTAAAATGGCAAAATTTCTGTGAGCGCAAATCTAGATTTTAATATGATTCTTTTATATAAAAATAACTAATAGACGTTTAAGCTTGCTATTATATTAAATGCAATAAATTTACTTTTTTAGCTTCACGCTGAATACCACATGTATAGCAGGGTGAGCAGACAGAGGGAACCTCGTTTCGTTCCACACCTGCCAAAGTCTCGAGGCATTGGGTGTTGAGTGGAGGAACTCAACGCCGCGCTTTTCGAAATATTCTTAAGGTTGTTTTTAGTTATTATGTTAAAAACATATTTAGTTTAAGTTAAACTTTAACACCTTTTCAATATAGTTTAGCAATAACAATTTTAATTTTAAATATTTACTAAATTTTAAAGACTTAACTAAAAATGCACAATCCCGTATACGGTATACCTGAGTGTACGGTTAGTACGCTTAGCTAAACAAGAGGTGACAGTGACGATGACAGATGTGCATGACCGCCGCCGTGCGGTCGCGGCGAACAAATTCTATGAAAGTATATTTTTGCGTGCTCCAAGCTTTGAATTATTGACCCATTACGTGATTGATGGCGTTGAAGAAAGTTCCTTTTTTAACTCTGTCCCCTTAAATGCAGGTTGGAAAATTATTGTGATATTTTCATAGGAATTTATGTACTAAATGTACATATCTGACTGGCATTAGTCATTATATGTTTTATGACACTAGAATATATAAGCGAAAACTAAACAACTTTAAGACTAAATCGTGAAAATATAATCAAATAGCTGCTGTATCCCTAGTGAGGTAGTGAGAGAGAACGGAGCGCCAAACGCTACGGTCTCTACATACTTCTTTCGTCTCGGCCACTATCATCAACCTTACCAACCTTTCATACACGCCGATTTTCTTTTTTATTTATTAAATATTATTTTCATAAAAATATCAAGAGAAAACTATTAGCAATCTTTATTTTATTAATTAAAAACGAATATATTCGATTAATTAACGCCAGTCTTCATTTTCATATTTGAGATTTTAACAACTACGAAATATTTGATAGTACGCCGTCATACAATTAAAATAATTACGATTTTACAAAGGCTATGTACCTAAGTCAGTGATTGACTTTAAATTAAATTAAATTAATTAAGAGATGTTGAAAATGAGATGACGAGCCATGTTTTAACTTTAAGACAAATAGTCTTTATTTTTAGTTAGTTTTAATTTTCTAGAAACTGTATCTCAGTAACACTATTGTACTCTACGGTTAAGCAATATGTGGTAGAAAAAGATAACTTTCTCCAAATACATATTTTTTGCCGCAGGGTGGACAAAGCGAGCTTAATGTTAAGACACTCCGCTTCTCACTTTCTGCCGAATTCTAGAGGCAATGTGAGTCGAGTGGCGGAACTCAACGACGTGCTATTTTTAACACCAGATCGAAGAAATGAAAATATTAAATATTTAATTACCTTGAGTTAGAATCGAAGCCACAACCTGTCGCGTTTACAGTCACACGCTTACTACGGCACACGCTACGACTAGCCTCAAATCAAATATTAATATAATTTAAATATATACCAGAAAAGTAAAATTGCTCTAGTGGTAATGTACATCTAATGCGCATTTACAAATAAGAAAATCTTCAATTTAACTTAAACTTTCATAACATATAAATTATATTAAGCTATTAAGTTAAATTAATACGAGTGAGATATGTGACAAATAATATCGAGTTATTTACGTCCACGCCCCACAGATAGCACCATATCGTTACTGTCGCCGCAACTTTACAACGGATCGGGACAATAAATAATAAACTTTGCCAATTTGCGTCCGAGAGTGAACCCGAGGCGAAAATTATAATATTCATAATTAAATTAAAACACAAGTTATGGAGTTTTAAAAGAAAGAGGGAATCGGGCTTAGGGAAGGGTGTCAACGGACTTGACAAGAATTTAATTAGTGGACGTCTTCGTGTAAGCGTCTGCTTTTTAAATATATAAATGTGTAATATTAATTAAATTAAATTCTAATTATTGAATAAGAATATAGGGTATTTTTGCTTTATTTTGTATTCCGCCCACAGCAGTGTAGGCAGAAGCAACCTAATGTTAAAACACTCTGTTCCCCATATTCCACCGAATTTTGGTGGCTTTGCGAATTGTATGACGGAAGTCAACCACGCGCTTTGACTCGACACCAGAGCGAAGAAAATGGAAATATTAAATATTTAATTTTCTCGAATCTGAATCAAATCAATACCTTCCACCACTAATTCTTGCCACCCCTTCGTAACTAGTATTTTGCTAAATACACTAGATTTAATGAACAAAAATTGCATAACATAAATATTTAGTAGGAATTATTTTTTTTAATAAAGAATAAACATTTAAATCTGCTAACAATTTACAATAGTCACCCGACTTAATAAATGTTATAAAAAAGTAATATCCTTGAGAAACGATTCAAATTTCGACAAAAATTATTTTATCTGCAATCTGTCCCAAAATCCTCGCTAAATTATGCAAGAGACAAGATCATTTTTTCCGCGACGACGAAAAGTTAAACGTAGCAAGTCGAAATGAAAGAAGGGAATTAGTAGGGGCTGGAAGGATTTCATTAAGCCAATTCGGACTTCACAATAATAGCTTTAATTATTCACGATTGAGAAAGCTTTTGGGAGCAAACTGATGAAACTTGGTATGGGACCGGTAATGAAAACGTCCACCCAAATGTTTAGACACGGTTTCTATAGCAAAGGTTATGTAATATTATTAGTCTTATGTTTCCAACCATATAAATAATTATTTTAAAATTATTAATTTACGTTATTAAAACGTATGCTTATATATGTAAATGCTAATTCTGATTACGATATTAAATCATAGCTAACGTCACCTCTCTACGAGAAAGTCAATGCAGTCGCGTTAAATTCACAACAAACTTTTATATTTCTCAAAGCAACCCGGGGACTCTATACATAAATACGTACTTTTCGAAATAGAATTTCCGGAAAGTTCTATGGCACATATTTGTCAATTCTCATACATATAAAGGTGAGAATGAAGTAAGTTCACCAAAACTTATTTGGTTAAAATATAAGGGGCATATCATGACACGGTACATAAATTATTGCGGCGAAGTTAAATACTAGCATATTGGCGATAGTTTTTGTTTCCTTTGCTTTGATTGAACAAAATTATGTGAAAAACTGTAAAAAGACTAAGTATAAGATATAAGATGCTCAAATTTTTTTGTAATAAATATAAAAATATTTGTAATGTTTAAAAGGAAAGCTTCAGGGTTTTCCAATGATCTTGCATAAAAAGAAATAACAAGCATAAATCATTTCACATGACCAGTCTGTTAAGAATGTAACTAAAATTTATTAGAAAAAAGAATATTAATTAAATTTTCTTCTTTCTCTTCAAAAATCACGCCACTCATGCCACACACAATGCCTCCAGAAGTAGGTGGAAAGTAAAGAAAAGTATTAATGGAAACGGAGTGTCTTAACACTAGGTTCCCAGGTTCCCTCTGCCTACCCTGCTATTTGCAAGATACAGCGTGAAACTACAAAAAAATCTACAAAAAGCCACAATAAACACGAATAAACGATTGTTAAATAATAAAAATCTTGAGAGCAATATTATTAGTTTAAAGCGAGTCGTAAAGTCGTCTATTCAATTCCTTAAAACGTCATGCGAACACTCCACTAATACCATCTCACGGCCATCTGCGTTCCCAGCAACATGTGCTCGAACCTGCGTACATGGCTGTATACTCGCTATAAAATCAGATTAGGTCAGAGTAAGATACTGCTGAGAACGTAAACGGGCTTTTACAGCGTCATGATCATTGACGATTTTATGGTATGTAATGAAGACGAGGAAAACTCTTTAATCTTCTTATTTTATTTAGAAAAGAAAGTATGTATACAAGCTAAGGGCGCAAGCGTGTCACTGCAAGCGCGACGGTTGTGGGTTCGATCCCACCGCGTGAATGGAATGTTTTATATTCTCATTTCCTCGGTATGGTGACGAGGTAAAGCACGGCGTTGAGTTCCGCTCAACCCGCAATGCTTCAAGATGTTGGCGGTTCTCATGTTACCAGATTTCCTCTGCTTACCCCTATGTGTGGGATACAGCCTGAAATTCAAAATATATACATATAAAGCACATGCTTTTTAATTAAATATTATAATGCTATAAAATAGTTGGTAGAAACATATTAAACAAAACTTTAATTTTGAATAATATACACACCTATATCCCCCATACAAATAACGAACAGCCTCACAAAATATGAACACCCAATCATTGAACATATTCAATTTTGTACCACTTGAAATTATTTAAATGTTATTAGGGAGATATTTCCATCACAATACCTACACGTATAGGATCGGTTGCAACGGAGAATATAAAAGTTAATTTCACAAAGTAGATTATACTGATAACGAATCGGCTGAACAAACACCAGTGTTGTACTCTTGTTTAAAATAGTTCATGCGGATTCTATTTACATAAGCTGTGATGTTCCGATGAACTATGTTGACTATTTAAATTTTGTTAACATCGAACAAAAATAATTATTATCATTTTTATTTTTAAATGCAAGCATTGTTTTGTTTGCAATATATTTTATATTCACTGAAAATATGTTTTTTTAACTTCACGGTGTACCTGTATATGGCAGGTCAGTAGGGGAACCTGGTGCCTGGA
Organism: Heliconius melpomene rosina; assembly: GCF_056956725.1. Taxonomy (NCBI): domain Eukaryota; kingdom Metazoa; phylum Arthropoda; class Insecta; order Lepidoptera; family Nymphalidae; genus Heliconius; species Heliconius melpomene. Next base: position 12,154,440 of record NC_140395.1, read on the forward strand.
TTGTTAAGACACTCCATTCATAACTAAGACATATTATTAAGGCATTGTGTCGAATATTCAACGCCGTGCTTTGCTTCGTTACAAGCAAGCAAGGCAAGCAAGGAAAAATTTAATAAAATATTAAATATTAAATATTTCAATCCCCCCGAGTAGAAATCGGATCCACAACCTCTCGTTTAACGTAGCAAGCTTACGTTCCTGCGCCACGACTTCTCAATATATAAAATAGGATAAAGCTGGTTTATTTGCACAAACAATTCACTTTTGCCTTACTGACACGATTGTTACAAGTTAGATTGAACGCGGTTATTTTAGATTCTAATTCTAAAGAAGAAAAATACTTGTTCGAATGTATAAAAAGAGCAAAACGAAACAAAAAAAATAACTTCCCGTACCTACCCTGCAATAAGGAAAATATACAAGCAAAAAAATTGTGTACTCATTTATTTGGTCATATTGCACATCAACGGCGCAAATATTACTGTCTTACGCTTCGAAAACCTTCCTTGGAAATGAATTCAATATTCAACCGACGTTCTGGCAGCGATGATCTTGATATACTTCGCTATCAATACTTATAATTGCTTTTTTTAATTATTTATTTTTAAGAATTATTTGTGCTATAAAAATGCCTCGGTCAGTCAATATTGCACGTATAATATACCATGCCTTAGTATAAAAGAACAAACAAGAAATCCTTCCGGATACTAATTTAAAGCGTAATGAGATATTTTTCACAAGTTTAATTACAAAGAATCCCGCGTGGCTGGAACTTCTTCTTCCTAAATAAAGTGAGCCAATAAGCTTTGTGGTAGATGAGTTGTTTGTGGTAGTAGTTACTAGAAGGTAAATGTGTTTAATACTGTACGAAGGTCACGTAATCTTCGCTATTTGCAGTGTAAAATATATTTAATTTGAAAATTTTTTTATAATTTAATAATTAGCACCTATAAAAGTAACTATATATTATTAGTGTTTAAAAAATGATTTGATAGAACACTAACGTTGATATATCGTAATGACTTATGGGGATTTGCTTAATAGAGACGGTAACTGCAGTCCTTCATGCTTTAAAGACTTCTCATTGCATTCAGCCATTAAGGAAATTAGTGTGCAATCTAAATGTTACTAATTGAATATAAAAGCGACTGCAGTCTTTATTTTATTTTTTTGTTTATTTTTAAAAAATACTAACTATACGTATATATAAGTAAAAATACTTAAAGATGTTAAATAATTTTACTCTTTTTTTTAATCAATTTCATATCATTTCATATTGAAGCAGATATATTAAGCACTTCTATTAATGAAATCTTTAAAGCATAAGAGTTCTAATAATATTCATAAGGCACTTATTATTCATATGCCCGTTTGGTTACAAATTTATGCATACTTACTCGTACTTACAATAGCTACGCATGTTTGAGCAATGAAAATGAATAGACCTACTTCATTTCAAGTAACATGGGTCAAAATAAAATTTAATTTTAGTTGCTAATGTTACTTTGACGAATATAAAAATAAACGTAAGGCGCTTAAATATATAAACTTATTATATTTAAGCGCCTTTATGACGACGTGATGCAATAATGATATATTCTTTTTGGTTAAAAATGAAGGTCTTAGTTAATGAAAATTAAGTCAGTCCATTTTATATATATGCCTTCTTATAGCAAATATTATATCTATATCGAAATATTGTTCTTATATCAAAAAAATCTAAATCTAGGACAAGCAATAACGAACGACACAGAAAGAAAGCAAAATGTGTTATCGACATTTCACCAAATATGGGAGAAAAGGGCAATAAAAATTGATTCCACTCTCTTAGTTGATAGTACGACTGTAGTTTCGGCGCGAGTTATTACTTTAAAAGCATCCTTTATTTACACGGACAAATGGTATGTCGATGGGATGATAATGCAAAGTAAACACACACATTAATTGTCACAAAGATATCAGGGTTTCCGTCTATGCGGCTTACCCATATTCATGTCATATTCGCTCTAAAGTTTATAATTTTCTATCCTCACATATTTTGATTTTGCATAAATTTCCATTTCCATTTCGACAACATTTTCATATTATGGTTTCTAAATAGGAGCTGGTAGAAGTAATGTTTGGATAATATAATAACGTGTTCAAATAGAAAAATTATGTATGTGTGTATTACAATTTATGTGATGATAACAAATTCAAATAAGATCATGATTTTTAATATTATTATATTAAGATTTTCCTAATTTCAGTATTTTAGTAAGAATAACTTCATTTTTTTTAAAGAGAATGAAAGGGAACAGTTACTTCATTGCAGATATTTATTATAATATACAAATATGTAACATAATGTCCTTATTAAAAAACTAAATAAATGCATCATGAACTTCATTTTACAATTAAAAGCCTATAATCAAAAGAGTTAACTGAATCAAAATATCATTATCACGATGTACGATCAAACTAAATATTTATAAATAAATCTAAACATTTGTATAACAAAGTAAACACCGGGCGAAGCTAGGACGGGCCAATAGTTGGTGTAATCCATCAATCACCTTTAAATGTATTATCAAACTGCAGCTGCCGAGTATCGTGAACATAATGTCACAAAACGCAACATTGGACATATTTATCTCGACAGTTCATCGCGAGATTTATGTGTAGGAAGGATTTTTGGTATGGGGAATTTAATTTAATTTTCTGTGTTCACGTTAAAGGCACCTCAATAAATTATTGCATAGTATTATTTTATTCATTTTTGTAAAGAAGTGAGACTTCGCTCTCTATTGCTTCTATTAAAAGAAGAAAGTCGTAGTTGATAATAAATTGATGGTTTCAGCTAATCGTTAATACGCTTTAGTTGTTTTCAATGTCGGGTATTATCTTAATGCTAGTGTTCCACTTGGAGCTGTAACCGATTGGAATACATTAATATAATGTGTATGTATCATATATATTATAAATTTAGTTAAAATAATGTACTACTTTGAATTATATGGTTCGAACATTATCGAAGCTCAAGAAGATTTATGTGCGCGCTTTTCGTTTTCGTGATCCTAATCTGATATTAAACTATAAAATATACATTAACAATATTTTATCTCAATTTAAATAATCTTACACAGCATTTTATCGCTTGCAAGTAGTACCTACATAATAAATTTGAAGAAAAAACGTAAGAGTGATTTGGCAGGAACGGACTTACTGCCTTTATTTTTTGCGAGAAAAAACATTAAGGCGAGGCTGAACAAAACGATTAAATTGATAAGTTAATATTTATTGCAGTTTACAATTATTTTGCACAATATTATAATTTATTTTTTTATTAATACAAAACAGTAGTACAAAGAGAATCTTCAACACAGCTTTTATTTTAAATCTCGTCTAAAATAATATAAAACACACTGAAAACTTATACAAATAGAGCAATCAATAACATTATTAATTAAGATTTTTTGATAAAACACGAAGAATAGCCGTGACGCGTCTCGAGGAATGAATAATATTTTTTGATTTCATCGCTATTAAGAAAACTAAGCGCGGCTTTGATTGCTCAAATGTCTCAAAAAATGACAGAAAATGAAGTCCGCGTGTCATAATATTTCTTCCCCCTGCCTAGCCTGCTATAAGCGGGATACAGCGTGAAACTAAAATAAGACTAAATAAATCATACTAATAAATTTTTAATTTATTATTTTTTTACCACTAACAAAATAAAATAAATCAGGGTAGGCAGAGGGAACCTAGTGTTAAGACATTCCGTTCCCCACTCTGAATTCCGACTTCCGAATTCTGGATTCGAAATTTGGCCAATTTTACCATAAAACCTAGATATTAGACAGTTACCTTCTCGTAGCGGTTGCGTCGTAGTCAGGGCAACATCGCGTTAGATATCAATACGTCGCGCGGACGTTATCGCACGTCAGTTCAGCGAAATTTATGCGCAAGAATTTGCCAAGTCATGGATCGTGGATTTAAGAACATTATTTATTGTCTTGTGGCCTCGTGAGTTTAAACGAAATGTTATGAATAGTTGAATATTTATCTATTACAATTTAATTCATTTTTCACAAATATTTTCATGCAAAATAATCGTAATAAGTGAAGAAGAACATAAAGAAAACCTGTCTTTAAACAATGACTGTACCTAATATAGAAATAATATGTACATAAATTTATTAACAAATAAAAACCAAAAAATTCTAAAACTCTTTACGTAGTTAACTCAACAATTACAAAAATTGAGAACACAAAAGTATAAAATAAAAAAAGCATTGTGTCTGTTCAAACAAGTTACCATAACTATCCCAGCAATGCAGCACAAACGAAATTCAAACAAAAAAAACCCTCAAAAAGAAAATCAACGGCCGCATTCCGAAAAATTCATCTCGAAAACTAATTTACAATACAATTCGGCGTTAAACCGCAGCTGCACTTTAACTCGCGCTTGATACGTGTCGATGTAGAACGTTTAATTTAACTTAGCTCGCAAAGTGCTCAAAGTTCGACTTTACTGGTATTAATTATAAGCAGACATTCCAATGTTCTATTATTACATGGAAAATGGAAATCATGTGATTTTATAAAATGAAAGGTTATTATTATATTTATGCAGTATAAACTTAAGTAACCGGTAACAGGTAATATATAAGTAACAGGTTACTTTTGCACTTTATTGTAAAAATAAAAATATTATACTACGTAAATGGAAAAAAAAGGGCTAGTGGTGCAGGGCAACAAGCGTGAAACTGTAAAGGCAACCGACTGTGGGTTCGATTCCCACTCGTGAAAATGTAATATTTAAATATTTTCATACCTTTTCTCTAGCGTCGAGAACGAATCGTCGGAAATGAGCGGCGTTGAGTTCCGCCAGTCAATACGCATTATCTCCACAATTCAGTGAAAAGTTGGGAGCTGAGTTAGTGGGATACAGCGTGAAGCAGAAAAAGAATGACAATTTTAAATGTTATGTTGCATTATAAAATATATAAAAAATAAACTTTTATTATGGTTCTAAAGAGGTCACACTCCACACTGCAATGTCTATTGTTTACAAAATATTAAAGAAATATTCACGTTGAACTTCCCGACTCATGAATAACACGGGACACGCCTTACTTGTTATGTTTCGAAGTTTTTTTTATTTTCTACTCCATTAAAAGGACGCACAAACTGACGATTTAACGCCGGGCCCGATGAATAATTAGGAAGAATTTCTTGCCTGTCACGTCTCTAATGAATATAAGAGCGGCCTTGGCTCGAAAAAATATTCGAAAAGAAATCTGTGGTGGTTTTCCGAAAAAAAAATCTTTAATTAAGAAAGCTGAAGATAAATAAGTCGCTAAGCACAAATTTGTTCGTCCATTCCGTTTTTACGTCGGCTATACAGCGTTGCTTATTTATTAGGTTATTTTTTGTACTGCGTTCAAATGAAGTATACCAGTCGTTTGTGTACGTCAATTCAGCCGCAGTGGGCTATTGCCAGTGTATTTGTTAAGATCAAGGAAATAAACGTGGGCTTTCTGGATAATTTTGCCACACCAGAAACTTGCAAGCAATTTTTATTATCTTTATTAAAAAATATAGGCCTACAACTTATAAGAGGTGTAAATAGATTTTTTAGAAAACGTTAAAAATATTTGAACGTAGCGGGATTTGAATCTTCGCTTCTTGGGACGTTGGACGGTTTCTACGTTCTCTAAAAAATCTATACATTTATTATAGATATTAAATAATAAGTAAAATAAATCTAATTATAGGATTCGTCTAGCCTTCCTCTAAAGCCTAAATAATAGTGAATAATTTAATAGAAAAATAAATGTTATCTGCATATTATAGAGGATAAATAATAGATATGAAGACAAACACACATTCATATTTGTAAAGGTTGACGCAACAAAAACATTCCTATTGATACGTCCAGGTACAAAGGCGCACGGCAACCCTGCGTAACATGAAAAAGGTCACGGGTGTAAGTGTTTGTATCGAATCATGACCCTGGAAAAATAAATTACTTATCCAAATATGCAAAACAAATTCAATTATAATAACTATTGTATTTTTTAGTCGCCTCTAATCTAGTTCTGTAATAAGGAATTGAAATTTTAACCATTTCTGACTAAAAAAATTACATTTCCTAAAGAAACTAAAAATAAACCCTTTAACTTAGAATAAATCCTTTTTATGACACTAATTTCTCTTAAATACAATCAATAGTATAGAGATAAAACCATGAATACAAAGATCAGCAGAGCGTACGTCGATGTTTTTTTATTTCAATACATGTAAAGACAGATTGCACATGGGTCCCGCAAAAGAATAATGTAAGCGATCCTTCGCACTCGAGTCGTTCAATTTGCCGCTGCCCCCTGATCGACCCTTTTTCCCCTATATTAAACCAGTGGTACAAACGAAGCCTTACCATCTCAACCCGTACATGGAAATAAAACTCAGCTCGACCTACATACTATAATGTGAATGTATTTTTTTTATTTTCATTATTTCAGAATTTCTCTGTTTAAACAGTAAAAATCTTATCTGACTTGTATTCCAATTAGTGGCTCTATATGTCATTCACATCATGTGGAATGTGAAAATCCGTGACGTTATAAAGTAAAAAGTATTAAAGCGGTGACGTCAATGCTCACTGACACGAAACTAAGCCGTTACTCAGGGTAGTTTCTATAATACATTAAAAACAATACTACTTTTATTAACGCAAGGCTTAATAATAGTAAGTAATATAATACTAGTAGATACATCAATAAAAGCAATTTGTTAGACAAGCTACCAATAGGACGTCAATTCAATACAAAAGTAAAATAAATTGACGAAACAATTTGAGAAAGAAATAAAAGACATAATAGTTTGTCAATGCCAGGAAATGGATTTAAGATCCATGACTTTTTGTGTAATATTGGAAAAAGCTTTCAATAGAACCGATAGCCAGCGAAACAAATTGTCAGTGCAGCTCATTAATACGATCTCTTTTCTGAGCACAAAGAAAATTATGTACATACTTTGTTTTCAGGTTTTATATAAATTTACTAAAATATTTATGTATAACAAACCGCTAAAAATATTTAGAATAGTAGAATTTTTCATATAGAATTTTAATAAAAAATCAAAATATCCCTCATATATTTCATATAAAAATGCAAATTCAATAATTGCACTTACTACTTTTTCATATTGAAATATAGTTAAAACTTAATCAACATTTAGTTCAATCATGGTTGTTTTTATGAATAAAATTGAAATCAAATTTGAATACTGGCAAGTATATCAAAATTATATAGTGCCATTATATAAAATATATAAATGGTTTTCAACCATATAAAATTCATTTCCTATCTAAAATATATGAATAAATATTTGTATATACAATTCTATTAAGAAACTATCAAAACATCTAAATACTTTGAAGCCGCAGTACTCATCCCGCGGCATATTCGTAATCAAGATGTCGATAGAAATTTCTCTTTCATTGTCTCTTGACGCAGATTGCTATTCAGAGGTGTAAGTAATCTAAAGTTAAAACAAGCCGGTTGATAGTAAGAGCTTAATGATGATTGTTGTTTCTTCGTAATAATGTGTGCGATATTGTTCCCTGTAAGCTATATATGCTTTAAAAGTAATTAAAATGCTTTTTGCATGTTGTATGAAGCAGTGAGGCGCGTATCGCTACCGACCGTGCATGGACCCATGTCCATTCATCGTGATAGGTATGACCGATCCATGGGATCGGTCATACCTATCACGATCCATGGGATCGGTCATATTCCGGAATGAATGCAAACATTTTGTTCCAGCAGGCTATCTCGACTCAGTCAGAAAGAGACACTGAGAACAAAACAAAGTAAATCTTAGAAATGACATATTTGATATAGAATCAAATGTCCAATTATAAAAACACAAAAGACCCAAAGACATAAACACGTAGGCCTTCCAGAGAACTCCATAATCCAAAGTATTTTAAACATTTTAACGCGACGAGCTTAATATAAACAACAAGACGATTTAAAAGTGTATTATGCTTCACCTCACAAAGTTATAAAGATTATCCTAACACTTTCTCGTGCCAATAGCTTTAAGTATGATTTATGCAAAACCTTTAAACTTAAATGAATAAAAAATTACGTAATATTTGTTCACAATTTTCACTGTATCTCTTATGTTTAACAAAATAGGCAAGCAAAATGTGTGTTCAACACTAATCTTTTCCCTATTTTCTACATAAAGAACGAAATCCCATATTTCTTGGGTAAATCATCACAATTATTGGATTACAAATCAGCCGTATCAACTGTGTCAATTGTTTCAAAAAAGAAATTGTTACAGAATCATCTTTTAAATATAGGATCAAGTTCTTACTACGAAATAAAGCCCACATATCTGAAAAAAATTATAGATTTAAATACACACAGTATATTTGTACATAAAATATAAATATAAAACAAGGTAGGTATACCACAAACTTCTTACAAGTGAAGCGAGTTCTCTCGGCAGATACCGAGTTTATTTTGGATAAAAATTTGCGACTATATGGAACATCATTTGGGATTGGCTTAGCTCACTTTAGAGCCTTCCTGCACTGTGCCTCGCTCCGGTGGCCGCGCTGCAGTAAGTAGCTGTTGCCACGCGAATCATACTTCGCAAAATGTATCTTATTGTTAGTCAAAGTTATTCTACATGTGGTTGAACTTGCTTTAATATATTTCGGTATTCTTGGTTTGCGGAATTTTAATATTTTTCTAGTGTATGAGCCATGTCTGATAAAATTATGGTAGTAATCAAAGAAACACGAAATTTATACACTTGTGTTATAATCACATTTGTGTTGAATTTATCTACCAGATCTATCTGTAAGCCAGATTTTTTTAGATAAAGCTGCATTATAGCTACATTTTTTTAGATAATATAGCTCGTAAGAAATGTGGCTTATACAATAAAACTCATATATATCGTAAATAAAAGTATACTACCAGTGGTCAGATTGCAATTTAAACTTTAACTTTATATCTCATATAATAATAAAATTTCAAAAGGGTAAGTTTTTCTAACAAAGTTCTCTACACAATTTTGCAGCAACAGACTGGTTTATATTGTTTCAACAAAAACCTAAAGAAACTAAATTAATTATAAACCATACAAAATACTTATAAACCATACAAAAAACTTTGTTCTCTACATATAATTAAGATTATAAATAAACATATTGTGGCACGCAAAATGAAATATAATAAGCTAAATATATAAAGTACTTTTTTCTGCTATACAATTATTTGTTGTCAATAAATTCAATTAGCAAGTTTAAATAATGCGCTATTGATGAATACAACCTCAAAAAACCCGTCAAATTGGAACGATATGATTCGGCATTGAATTGACTCCACAGAAACTCGCAAACTTTTAAATTTATTCTGGTTTGCTTTCCTTCGAACCGCTCTCCTTTCATTTTTGTAATTCACCCTCGATATCTGTGCCATATAATATGATTCTCTAGATTTTCAACAGAATGCAATATCTTTCAAGTGGATTTATGAATCAATGAATTGATATGTGAAAAGAAATATACCGATATATTTAATAAGACCGAAAAGAAAGGTTTGGAAGACATTTTATATTATTAATAATAATAAAATAATTTTAACGTACTTATAAAAAAATATTACTTTATGAAAAATTCTTCATTTCTAAGATATTACATATAAATGGAAAACAATTTTCATATCTCACATTCTGCGACTAATATCCATTTCATTATAAATATACCGTATCAACAACGTCAGTCGATGTATCGAGACGTGAAATCTCCTCGGAGAAACGTTCCCGTTAGCTTCCGATAACTACGAAGCCTTACCGGAATTGAGAACTCATTTCCACATAAAATATTATTCTAAGTATAAACCAATATTTTCCTTTTCTATTCCACTTCCTCGTGTTTGTTTCTCAAACGATTTAAACGTTGGCTCGTTATATACGCTAGTTACACTCATAGGTACGTAACTACAAGCTTTCTATGTTTTAGGAGATATTTTACACACATAAGACGTTATATGTAAGTCGTAATAATGTAGAATAGTATACTGAAAATGTTCATTGTTCATGCAATCATGTAAGTAACGCAAATTGTGTTATAGAAAATGTAACTTACTCGTCCATCTTACTCAAAAACTAACTTGCTCACAAATAACCCAACATTCGTGCAAAAAAAATCTGCAAGCCTTGTAACAAAATAAACCGTTGAGAACTACTATGACGGGGTCTACTTATTTTTTTCTTGTTATATATTCCAAGAGCATTCTCAGTTTGTGTACCGCTAACCCTTCATTAGCAGGACGGGTCTTTTCCCCTGATCTATTTGAAAAGCAGTGTTCTTGAGACGGATCTAATTTGTTTCTTTACAAGCACGGTTCGTTCTATCCACTGGCTGATTGCGTTGGGTTATATTTCACTCTTACAGTGCTGCTCGAGTTTGCAATTTGTTTGGGTATTGGACGAGTCTGTCAGTTCTCACGATTATTTAGTCTTTATCTTAAAACTTACGTAAGAACATATACCTACGCTATTAATAATTAGTTTTATTAAAATTGTTTATATTTTTTATATTACTTACTTTTAATGAATTCATTAGTAATACAAAACATAAAACATAAAAGCATCTATTTCTTAACGAGCATATGCGTACAAACATATGTGGTGACATCATTTACTAGGAACCATTAAATAAATTGTCGATCCACAAATTACTGAAATAAAAGGAAACGAATAATGGTAGTAGACAATTTAAACCGTTTGAATATGAAATATAAATACCGACCGTAGGAAACCTATGAAACGGAAATGTTGAGGTAGCTCCAGCTTTTCGTTGATATTGTATTACATATTGTTGAAACCAACGTTAATGTAAGGCTTTGCTCAGTATAATGGTGCTAACGAGACTGGCTGCTTCTCAGCTTTTTACGTGGACGTGTGAAGATTTTGATGCGGTATCATGTTTGCATTGTCTTTTGTACTGTTGTATTTTGCTTGCGGTCATAAGCGGGTGAAGTTTTGATTTTAAACTCTATGTTAACAACTATTTTAACTTTCGTGAGGTATATAACGCTAGTCTCTGAAAGTAACTTGTATAAGTAAGTTATCACTAGAGTCGTGTTGTAGGATCATTAATCAAATTAAAAGCGCAGCTTAGGAATTTTATTAGACGTAGTTAGTTAAAACCTTTATGACATAGTGTATTTAGAAGTAACTTTCAAACATAAAAGGTAATATAACAAAAATATTGCAAATATCGTAATTTGTTAATCGTCCGACTATAAGCGCGCTAGGTGTGGATTTAAATCCCTCTCGGTACAGTAACTGGTTTTTTTTACTATGGCAAGTCGTGGCAAACCGTTACTACACACAATATCTAAAAATCGATAGGAATGTATGTGTTAACACTAGGGTCTTCCTGCCTACCTTGTTATATGAGGCACAAAGCCTGAACTTAAAATAATATAAAATAAATTATTATCAAAATGATTTAATTTTATTTTATTGATAATAGCATTATACCATAGAAATAAAATTATAACTAAATTGTAAAAAAAAAAATTACTTTTCAGTAATTTTTATAGGATATTTTATTAATGCCAAAACCAGTCGTAATACCTACACACGGTTTCAGAATTGACTCAGATCGTAAAAGCAAATGAGGCGTTTATCTTAATAAAGGTTAGTATGATTTTGATAACGCGGCAAGAGTAAAAACGTCATAAACTTGCTATTATTACGATCGCGGGTATCGTAAACGTTAACGGCTATTGTTACTATTCCCGGCCTCGGTAAATTGTTTTTGTTAAAAGGTAATAGTATTTTTAATGAAAGATCAAAGATTAAAAGTTATTAAAAATATAATAGTATTTATTTTCACAAAATATTTAGGATTTAAGATCGAAGAGATAGTAAAGTACTATTTAAGTCTATAATAATATTTTCCGAATATCTTAGTAAAATCTTTATTTTCTTGTATATACTTGTATTAAAAGAAACAAATACACATTTCAAATGGAAATGCTGCTATTAACAACATCACCACATTAGTTTTTGGGTAAAAGGTCAGATTAGTGCCTTTCGAGTGAGTGCGACCCTGGAACTTTGTGACTCTTATTGCACATAATATAAGGACCACAAAGTTGTAAATGTGCTTGATCCCACGAAACCAAGGTTTGCGCCTACTTGTTGCCAAGTTACCCCTAATTACTGACGCGGACTTCGGATTTTCTCAGTTTTCCCTGTGGGCGGAATTAGGGATAAGTGATGAATGATTTATTTTGTTCACTTTGAAAGTGGTTGGAGCCTACTCTAAGAAATGTACGAAACTGATAGTCATCATCTACTTCAAAGTGGCCTGTGAGTGTGAATGTCCATATCTTGTTAAGATATTTTATACCTATGGCCATTTTTCCAGGACGAAAAAAGTAAATATATCATTTCAAGACTAATATTATGATGCTTTTATATTTATGATGGATACTATCCATCTAATTGAGTCGATTTCAATGTTTCCTAATACGCTTTGAAGTTGATGTATGTATGTATGTCTATAGTAACACTGTAATTACTTTGATATAACTACAAAATTACTCTAATCAAATGATATTCATACTACAGTATTGATTAATTACATACATAAGTTTTTTCAGCTTTATGCGTTCTCCCATATGTAGCAGAGAAGGTAAAGGGAGAAGACACTCTGCTCTCCACTTCCAATTCTGGAGTTTGCATTGTTTTTTGAATGACGGAACTCAACGCCGCACTTTGCCTTGATACCAGAGCGAACAAATGAAAATATTTAATATTTCATTTCCTCGAATGGGAATCGAACCCACAACTTACCGCGTTTACAGTCACACGCTTGTGCCCCTGCGCCACGGCCTCATTACCTGGCCTCAGTAACTCTAACGTGTACTCAAATATTAAACACGACATGGTGATATGAAGGAGCAGGCAAAAGTTAATAGACACATAATATCAGCGACACACAGTAATACTGACAAATGAACATAAGTTTTTCAAAGCCAGCGCTCTGTAATGCATTACTGGTGTGTGACCGTCCCCGGGGCTTCTTAACTGCGGTAAAAAAACCTAGTTTTCAAGCCGGGCCATTGTCTGTCTGAACAAACATCCGTTCTCCGCTAATTAAGCTTTTTGTTAGTAACCTTGTTAAAATTCTACGCTCAACAGCTGCTGTCTATGACTGACATTATTAGGACAAACAATGATATTTCTAATGAACATTTTTAATGTGATTTGTACTATTATTTAGTTACATTATTACAAATCTCTTTCATTGAAAATATATAAGTATTTTTAAGCTAAATATGAACTCAAATTTACTCATACTACAACAAATTAAATTATTTTATACAAATGAACTTTGCGAATAATGAGCTATTTTTTATATACTATTTTAAGAACATACGTAGATTCTTTCATACTAATACCTACTACACTTGACATTTACAACCAGGCCGAATATTCAAGTACTATAGTATTTGTTGAGGCGAACAACCCGGCCCTAAGCAAATAGCAAGGTCCAAAACTGCCTCCATGTCTGGAGTAGTGAATAAACTTATGGATAACGTAATATAGGGAAACGAGCTCGATAGCAATAGAATAGATACAAGATTGTTCCTATTGAAACTGCGCATTGTCTACTATCGAAGAGTAAAAAAATATGATATAGGTTTATATTACATTGCTTAATAATTATTTTCGTATTTAAATAGACGAACATAAATAAAAACAAGACTAAGATTGTGTTCATTGAATGTTAAACATGAAAATTCAGCTAGGGATATTAAAATAAAGAAATTTAAACAAAAATAAACTCAAAACGAAATTAATTACTAATAATTTAGGTATCCTCAATAAAATCCTAATTAAAAGTTGGGGGAATGGCAAAGAAAAATTACTCAATTCAACGAGATACTTTGCAGGTCATTAGTTTTCCAGATTGGACCCGTTGGATAAAACACCCAAAAAGCGTAGGCTTCTGAAGACCCTCTAATAATTGAAAATGGTACCTTAATTTCACGTATGATCGCCTGCAAGTTCGGAAATCACGGAATTTGCGAAGGTATATCACATATAAATTATGGATTAAAATTATCAGCTTAATAGGTTATACCGGATACCAGGACTTAATAAGCTTATTGATAGGACTTCTGAGTGGAAATCTGTAGATCGTAGTAGTTCAGAATTTTGTTTAGAAAAATATCTCAAACTTTTTTATCATATTATATGTTTTTTGGACACATTGTTTTATATTAAACAATATCATCCAAATATGACAGTTTGGTAAATGGACCGCTGCTAGCATGTACCTATTGTTTTGTAATATGAACACTATTGGGTAGTTTAGTGAAACTCAACTTGGTAAACTAAAAAAAAATACTTAAAGACTAGACTAGAAAAATAAATATTACACATATTTCTTTCTAAATACACAATTGAGTAAAAAGTTATACAGTAAATGAGAACGAATTATGAAAAGATTTGAAACAAAAGCTTTATATCAAGAGTCAGTAAATGTATATAGAGTTACTGGAAAAACCTAAACATTTTAAAGATATTCAAAAAGAAACAAATGTACCACAAAGCGAGATGTGTAAAAAGGTCTCGTTAGCAGCTTCCGCCTGTCCCATATTGAGATAAATTATGCACCAACATATACATATATAGCATTTTAGTTTGCTATAAAAATAGTACTTATATTTCTTATAATATAATCGTAACGGATCCGTAACTGTACATGGACGATATATAAGTAAAATGTTATAGGTGGCATTTAATAACGTAATAGAATCAAAAACAATGATTTTTTAAAAAACATTACCTCTGCGTTTGTTCATACTAATCTCAGAAACGGCTTAAGCGATTTAATTGCAGATTATTTATTTTCTAATATTGTATTTTGAAAGCTTCGCTTAACATTTAGCGTTTGTTTTATTTCAATCGATTAAGAAATAAAAAAGTAATACTATTTTAAAGAATATTGTTCGACAAGATTGCTATAAATAACTGATTATTGAATTGGCTGAAACTTTACATTTCAATATAAGTATATATATTGTTTTTAAAATGATATTATTATTAGAAAAATGATTTCCCATATATATACCATTACTTAATGTAGATTAGTAAATTAATAATTTTGTAGTACAAGCGGGCGAAGCCGTGAGCGGGTCACAAGTCAAATATATAATTTAGGCTAGACCATTAATCCGTTTTAATAACAATATTAAGAAGGTCGATCGAAATTAGACCAATATAAAAATGTTATTATACTACATAAAAGACAACTTTGCAAAACTTTTTAGATTAAACAAAGGTCAGACGTGGAAATAAAATATTTAATATCTTTATTTCTCTTAGAAAAATATTAAAAAAAAACTACTTTAAAAAAATTACAGAAGAATGTGAATGTTCAACATAACTATTATTGTTCTTAAATAAGATGGTCCTAGATAATCCGATACAGTTTATATGCAGATAAATATAACAAGCTCACTGGAGTAAGTGAATCTTTCCAACCCCATCGACATATTCAAAACGGTAGACAACGAAACCATGAAGATCACAAAAATAAAAGAAAATACGGTTTCCCCAATCTAACATACGAGGATCGCCAAACAAAAATACATTTCTGAATTTACACTAAATCGAAGCAAGAGCGTGGGCAAATTGAAAACAGTCGAGTTCGGCTCGTTATAGAGCCGACTTCAACCATTTATCTTCATTCTACCTTTGAATGGAATTGCCGGCGACGTCCTCCGCAACTCAAACGGTAGAACTACTTATTATTTCGAGCAGTTCAAGCTTAACGATTTGGACCGAACGGTAGTGCACCTGTCTCTAGCCCCCATCTTTTGAGACACATCGATATATTGAAGGAGGAGACCATCTAAAGTAACAACTACAAGAATTTAAGAGCTATTTATTCCTAATCTACTGTTTAGGAATAGATATAAGGGAATTAATAAATAAGTGGGTAAATAATGAAAACGAAACTATCCAAGGATTCGGTGGAAAGTGGAGAACGGAAGTGTCTTAATGGAACGGAGTGTCTTAACACTAGGTTCTGTCTGCCTAGCCTAGCCTAGCAGGGTGCTATAATATATATTGAATTGGTCACATTCGTAGGTCTGCCACTTAATATGAGGACACAAATGAATACAAAATGATATTTCCACTCATCGACTAGGTCATCTCAAACAAAGTTTCACTTTCAAAACACATTTGGAATTCATTTTGAAACTGAACGTAATTAACTATAACCGAGAAATTTGCATTTATTTGTGAATGCTCAGTGAAGCGTATCATTCGGCTCGATCCTGAGCACCGCACTGTTTATGAAACGTTAACGTACCGAAGAAGTTAACTCTCCGGAGATTCGGCATCGTTTAATTAAGCACTCTCTATTATACTAATGGGATATCCATCCAGAGCCGGCGTCTGACGTCGATCCCGCCGGATGCGCTTACAATTACAATAATGCAGCATAGACAATGCCGATGACGATGACGATGACGCTATGTGGGTGGGGAAATATGATCACTGTTGCAAGATTTTGTATCATAGCATGCATCGTATAGGCGATAGCGTTAGTAGGCATTTTGGCTTTGGAAAAATAAAAGTATTTTATATTGAAATTTTAATTTGCCCCAAAAAAAAAATCGCGTAATTTACAAATGCTTAACTATAAGAAATATATTCTAATGAATATAAAAACTTTTATATTTAATAAATTGTTTTATTGGGAGCCATCGTTGCCCAGAAGCCCAAGGGTTTGAATGTAAACGTGATGATTATTGGTTTGATATTCGTTCGGGGGAATGAAATGTGTAATATTTTTATTTCCTCGCTCTGGTTAAGAGACAAAGTGCGGCGTTGAGATCTGCCACTCAACATGAAAACGCGTCGAGAATTCGGAAGAAAATAGGAACGAAATGTAGGTTCCCAGGTTCCTCCTGCCTACAACTTGTGGGATGCAGAATGAAACTAAACAAATATAAATAATTCTCGCCACCTCCCATGACTTGACACATAACAAAAAGAAAGTTGGCTTTTGTCCCCGTCCTTTGTCGGTTACAGATGATCGGACGTGACTGACGTACAAAACAGACAATGTTTAGTCGGTTTGTCGGATCTGTTGTTTGCTTTTGCGGGGCGCTTGTGATTGACAGAGCATCTCGTGTTGTGATATGCGAAGTGGCGTTTGCATTAGCATTAGGTGGCTGTCACCTTAGTTAGAGTCACATCATATACTATATATGTATTTAGAGAGTCATTGTTTATTTTGTGTTACACATTTAATTAACATCTTGACTTTAACTTGCTTGCTTGCTTTAAAGTTAAAATATTTTTTAAGGCATGTCTACTACATATATACCTATACTTTAAAAACCTATACTTTATTGACACTAAATGTTACGTTCGAAATGTTTAACAAAATGCTGCATAAACGGTGATGATGGCTATAAGTTACAAGCTTTTAACTATATTCTATTTATATTTTATTTCTAAATGATTTCCATAGAATTTATATTAATTGTGAAATGAAAACGCGAAACTGCACCCACATTTTTGTGTATTTCGAATTACCTTATAAAAACGAAAATCTAAGATTAGAATGGTATTTTCTTTCCGTAATGAATGAAATACAAGCCAATAGCAGTTATAAAGAATGCAATTTTAAAATACATTAAGTGAGTAAACGAAGGGAGCGGGACGCGCCCAGCATTTGGTGTTAATTATTCCACAGAAGGGCAATCCGGGCTATTGTACTCAACAAGGGCCAAGCCGAAATCAATTAGCCTCTACACACAAAGATTCCACTGAACAATTTATGTGTGTGCAGAGCAGATTATGTGTGTGCAAATCTCATTCAGTGCGCAAGTACTTATAAATGTCCGATTTTGCAACCCGGCGTGCATTATTGGAAGGCACAGTAATAACATGACTTAAACGATCGAGTAACTGTCGAATGTATACAGTGCTAGTAATATTGAATTTGCTAAGTTTACTGTCATTGTAACTGTTATCAAAGCGGGAAATTCGATTTTGATATAAAATATTGGAAAACTTTAAATAAACGTATTAATTATGTGTTACTTTTTTTTATTAATAAAGATGTACGTACTTGTTTTTTTAAAAAAACTTATAATTTAAACCTCCTTTTTTGTAGCTACATTAAAATTGATTTACAGTCGAGAACATACAGATGGTGAAACTAATAAAACGACAACACAATGTTTTGACGACACACGCAAGCAGGTCACATTTGCGATTGGCATCCTGTGACTAATTGACCGACATTGAGGAATTCCCATAATTAGACGACATATTCAAATTTAGAGATAACTGAAATTATATTTATATCTTCCATTAACTTAACCTTACTCTACGTTTAACCTTCTTACCTAAGCCTTAGATTTTAATAAAAACTTTAAAAATGTAATATCAAACATTTAAATATAATCAATAGTAGGCGTCTTTTAAAAAATAAACCCCTAAATTGTGAGAGGGTAGCCCAAAAACTGATACATTTCATATAATTGGTGTAATATTATCGTAAAAATTACAGCGCTATCAGGATGAGGTCAGGCGTGATATTGGCTGGGAGCACGCGACGTACGTAGACACGCGACGTTACACATCTTATACTTTGTAAAATAGTGTAAAAGAAATATAAAAGACCAGTAATATTTTCATAGTAAAAAAAATAATTTCCGTGTTTCATAATTAAAGGTAAAATTACATTATTAATAAAATCATTTCCTAATATTTCTTTATTGAAAACATTATGCTCGAGCACGTAGCGAACACAAACGATAGCAAATTGATGGGAAAATATATACGTTGAAATTGTGAACAATGAGGCGAAAGGTCTCCTCGATTAATGTATAACAACGTGTAACGTAAGTATGGTGGTAATGGAATTAAAAGAGGTTCTCAAAGATGTCGTCATTATTATTGTGTTTATGTATAAATGTTTGTTAAACATTTAAAGAAGTGAACATAAATAATATGTATGTATGGTATTGTCATATGAAAGATTTATATTAAATCAATATACTATGCAGAAGTTCTCTTTAATATTAAATACTGACGACAAATCTTCCATGTGTGTGGCAACGATAGAGATGTTCCGGCACTGACAAAAATTAGTTAAGGTAAACAATTTTTACTGGTGTTACTGTTGAGTTATGTCACTTTTGTTAAAACTTTATGTAAAACAATATTTTTACTATGACTGATTATACGAAAACATTTCAAAAAAGTAGCAGATGCGAAGTACATTTTTAAATACACTCCCTTTCCACATTAAAAGTATTCTCAATCCAATTTTAAATGTCAAATTGCATATCTAAAACGAAAGTTGCAACTTCTAGCCAAGGCAGTTGCAATTTAAAAATAGAGCGCTCTCATTCCGCTAACGAAGGCAAAAAGTTACTAAAATATAAGAAGTCAGATCTAAGTAGTAACGTTTCTTAAAGTTCACATAAAATAAGCAAGGTTTAAAATTTAAAATCTGTCTAAATATTATATATATTTGCGGTCTCAACACTTTCAATGACTTTTAACCGATATTAGAAACTAATGAGCTGTCTGTGTCTGTTGATCTTATTACATTACACTAAGCACTGTGCAAAAAAAATGTAACGAATATATTTTTATTAATTTGACTCCAGCAACAAATTTCCATATTTACCTTGTTTGGAATTCAAAAGTTTAATATAAGTAATTTCTAAATTGTTTTAAATTAAAATAACTAAGTTGAGTAACAAATATTTTAAGAAACTGGATTAGAATATAATTATGACACTAAATTAACTATGACACGAAGAACTAGAGTTGTACAGTAAAAATCTATTTTATTTCATAAAGTGTAAGTTATAAGGTAAAGGAAGGAAACCGTGTATCGTTCTCTAGGATTACCATTTAATGTGCCGTTGCGTGCTCCGTGTATCGACCTTAGACGCCTGGTAACGCCTTCTATGCTCAACTTCCTTCTAAAAATTGTCCTTGACCCTTCTAGAGTTCTCAGTACTTGACAGACTTTGAACTGAGATAAAAAAAATGATTATATTTTTTTGTACAAAAGTATATGTGAATATTATCAGCGTGATAATAAATATTTGTCAGTATATTATTTCTAGTTTAACCTAAAAGAAATAACACATTTTTAATGCGTATGTATTACATTGTATCATATTACTTCTTTATATTATGTATAATATATATAAAAGGACTTGTCCTCACTGACTGAGGTAAGACGCACGCACAGCCGTAACCGCTGATGGTAGAAACGTTAAATTTGGACAAAAGTTTACTTTCGTAATCTGGACATCCACTAAGAAGGGATTTTGAAAAATTTTAACCCTAAAGGGGTGAAATAGGGGTTCAAAGTTTGTATGGAAAAAAATTTAAATCAGCACCGATTTTTATAAAATTTGAAATTTAGATTTTTAAAAGTATTTAATTGAACACGTGTTTCATAGTTTTCTAAAATTCTCCCGCTAAGGGTGTAAATAAGGGGTTGAAAGTTTGTATTGGTTTTTTTTAAATCGTCACCAATTTTCATAAAATTTGAAATTCAGACTCTTAAACGTACATAATTAAACACATGTTTCATGGTTTTCTAGAATTCACCCCTTAAGGGTGCAAATAAGGGGTTGAAAGTTTGTATGGGAAAATTCTTAAATCGCCACCGATTTTTATAAAATTTGATATTTAGACTCTTAAAAATATTTAATTGAACAAATGTTTCATGGTTTTCTAGAAATCACTCCCTAAGGGTGCAAATAAGGGGTTGAAAGTTTGTATGGAAAAATCTTTAAATCGCCACCGATTTTTATAAAATTAGAAATTTAGACTCTTAAAAATACTTCATTGAACACATGTTTCATGGGTTATTAGAATTCACCCTTAAATACGCAAGCGAAGCTGCGCGCGTCCGCTAGTATATCTATATATGTGTCTTAGATACTCATATAATTTACCTATGACTCACAGAACCAAAGCGGTAACTTTTGTAGATACTTGATACTAAAAGTTGAAGACAATATTTCTTGTGTAAGGTATCCAAGTATTCTTTTACCGAGATAAAGAAGACAAAGTCTCAATCTGATGTTTTTTGTTACAAAATGTTCTTTAAATTTATTCAAATTGTCTTAAGTATACATAAAAGAACACATAGTCACTTTACCGTAATAGCATTCAGTACTTAAAACCTCCTATTGTGAATAAATAATCTTTTATCTTTAATAATACTATATCTGTCTATAAACATTAATTTTTGAATTTGAATATTTATTTATTTATTTATTTATTTACACTTTATTGTGCACAATTACACATTAAGAAAAAAAAAAGAGTATAAAAACGACAAAAATATAACAATTGACACACAAAAGGCGGCCTTATCGCTAATCAGCGATTTCTACCAGACAACCTTTGGGTTAGGAAATCTGTGATAAAATAGAGTGGGTGGTGTAAATAAACTTACAAGTCATATTAAATTCTAATACATAAACAGAATACATATATATTTGAAAAAAATACATACCATTAAAATATACTAATATATATAATAATACTATTTATAACAATGAGTTGTACATATTGATGTCATTTCAATGTGAATCATCCTTCAAATAATAATGTTTAACTAATTTTTTAAATATATTTAAAGATTTAGAACGCTTAATACTTAGCGGTAGATCATTCCACAACTTAGTTGCTTTCACAGCAAAGGAGTGCTCAATATATAAATGAAAATATTTTTACCTAACACAATTATAGAAAGCAATTTAAATAGTATTTGTGCATTTCACATTTTGTAATACAAAATAGTAAGAGCTTAGTATTTTCTCAGAAATAGTAATCAGCAGTGTTTCAGTCCGGTCAAAAAAGGTTGATAAGCTCAGAAAATCACTTTCATTACTTTCAAGAAATTCATGAATATTCTACTTAACTTATTTTTGAAGCCCATTGAAGTAATTCGTATTATTGCGCTTGAACCGTCACGGACACGCCATAATTGGCGTTCATTCCGATTGCAGATGCCCTTCCAATTGATTGTTGGCAATTTATATTGGAAAGTTAGTAATATTCAATAGACACGTGACTCTTGTAAGTGTTTTAGTTTCATGTGTAGTATAAAACTTTGTTAAATTCTAAATTAATTTGCTTAAATATTATAAGAATTATTATATTAACAGTTATACAACTATTCAAATGAATTATAATACAATTATATTTAAAAATTATAACTGGTGTGAGTGGAGAATATTCTTCTGTCCTTGATATCTTATTAATACGAATTAAATAATGTATAATTATACAATTTCTTTTACCATTTCCATTTGGAAAAAAATCAAAACGCTAATCCATCACACATCGAACCTCACTTAATAACCTAAGATGTGAAACAAAGAGAAAGAAAAAAATAACAAAAAAGATTGCAAAGCGCTTTCCAAGTACACATAGACACTGGCACATTACATGTAAATACACTTTCACACTGTTCCAGAGACTACGTCGTAGCGCGGCGTAGCGGCGTGCAGTCTACGCGCCGAGCGTCGTAGCACTGACGCCGCCACCCGTAGCCCGTAGCTTCGCGGGCAGTGTTTCAATTAACTGCTTTATTGCCTCGTGTCATTGAAAGAACGATTTTGTCAAAAAAATCAAACGCAGTATGTTTGTTGAGTATAATTCAATTTATATGATATGCTGCCGTTACTTCTTTTTTTGGTTACTATAGGTTTTATTTAAATATAGCAGTTTTGACAAGCTACATTTTTATAAATAATTTTATTCCGAGAATTATAGTTTTTCAGATACATGCGTATCAAATTTATTCTTGTGATTGGCCAAAGGTTACAAAATGTACGAAATATCTTGCTGAAAAGGATTGGCTTCAGTTTTATTGACTCTTGGGTTACCTATAAAATAAACCTTATTTTAGATAGAGGTACAGAGATAGTTTACCTACTTGCATTTTTATTTTATATTATTCGGAGTTATATTTTTTATATGTTACATAATCTTAAGAGTATTGCTTTTTCAGAGATAAAAGTTTCGATAATAATATATTTTATATTTATTTATTACCATTAAATAAATAAAATTGTATAACATTTCAAAGTGCCCTTGTAATCCTCCTAATTCCTGAAAAAAACGACAAGAGAACGATTTAGCTGTCTGAATGATATATCTTTGTAGAGAATTCTTAAGATTTACGAAATAGCGAAAAGTCCCTTTTTATTTAGTGTTGTTGTTGTACAAGTTTTGCCTGAATTTAGGTTAAAACATTAATAAAATACATGTCTATGTTAACATAACTTTTTAATTCGTATTTTATTATTAACTATTTTGTGTGTAAAAAAATTAAAAACCTGGAAAACACTATGTAATGTTTAGGTGAAATAAATATTATTAATCAACAATTAACAATTCCTATAAATTCATAAACAGACCGACGGAAAGACAGACAGTAAGTACATTAACAGTATTGTTTACTAAAAGGATGGATCAATTAAAAGGCCATTCTATACTCATTCCTCGCTCTATAACTCGATAATCTTGTTGTCAGTTGCGGTTGCCTCTACTTCGCCCGCGGTTTCTCACTAACTGCCACGATTGAGATTTTCAACGTTTAGTGAACATTTTTGTACAATTATATTCCTTGTGCAGAAAACTTTAAGATACGAATTTATATATCAAGTAATACATTTACACTTTAAGCAGAATTCAACGTTTAAATACAATTTTTAAATTAAATGTCTTTCTTTATCAGTTTTAACATATAATTGTTCTTCCTATAAAGTAAAAAGTATAGTCCTCCAGTGATTTCTAGTATATTTTATTTGGGCTAAATGTGTACGTAAATTAGTTTTTTATATCAATAGCATACTTTATAGCGTAGTTTTAGCTTTTAAAAAACATAGATCTTCTGTTAAGATAATAATGACTGTATAAGAGCACTCGACAGATTTGCCATCCTTTTTGTCAGACACGGATTTACGAAAGAAGCTTTGGGAACCCGACATAAGAAACTGTTAAAACAAATAAGAGGGCAGCGTACCGTAAAATTCCGCGGAATCCGTACAAAAATTAAAATCTGCGGCTCTTTTTCAGTGGCCACCCCCGCATTACCGAGTATTATGGGTATATTTAAAATGAGACTACAATAAGTCATTGTTAGTCCAATTTTTATTTCTAAGAAATAGATATCGAATCGTAAAGTCTTATAAGTATTATAAAAGTAAACTTTGTGTATAATTATAAATTTACATTTTAGAATATTTGAAAATATATTGATTGTAAAAAAATATAACTTAAGAAACGTGATGATATGATGATGAAGACTTTTAAGAACTTTCGAGTACAAAGATTTTTTCCACGTTAAATAACTGTTATCTATGGTACGCAATCATCATGCAAGTTATGATAATAATAATTCACTAATGTTAACGATTTCCATAATAATAACATCGAATCAACGCTCAAACGATCCCTGAGTGCCAAATTACTGTTTACCTATAATTAGATAGACATAATTATTGCTGTACAGATTAAATATTGAGAGTTTCTGATAAACATAATTTCAATTGCTTAGTTGTAATGGTTAGGTTTAAAGGCAGAACTCAAAAACCGTAGTGTCTTGACTCTTATAAATATGGTCCGTATTTATAAATCGCTCTCAATTCGGAAATCGGTTTTGAGATGTCGTTTTCACTCATCCATATGCAATTTAAAAATGAAAACGGCAACTCAAGATCGATCTCAGACTTGTGAGCACTTATAAATATGGTCCTTAGTGTAATGCCTATGAGTGTTAACGTGAAACTGCTTGTTTTAGTTTGAATGATTTGAAATGTCATATTGTGCTATAGTTGAGTAAGATTGAAATGGCAATCAGCACGCATAGTCACTTATAAATTTCAGATATTATATTATCAAATGACTACAATGTTATAATTAAATACACTACAATACAATGACATAAATTATGGACTTAATTTTATTATAGCTGTTATGCCAAAAGATTTATATAAATACACAGAATAAATATACAATTATATTTTAAACATATATTTTGTTAAAATATATTTATCATTAAATATATGTATGTTTATACTTAACATTACTACTCACCAAACAAAGAGATTATTATATAATTTAGCACAATATTTTGCAATTTTCTGTTTCATAATGCTCACTTTTGGCCTACAACTGACTGACATTAATATCGTGGTTTCTTTTCAGCTTTATGCTGTATGCCGCCTGTAGCAGAGTAAGCAGAGAAGATCCAGTATTACGATACTTCGTTCCCACTTTCAGCCGGATGAGGCATTGCATGTTGAGTGGAGGAACTCAAAGTCGCGCTTTGTTACCAGAGCGAGGAAATGAAAATACTAATAAGTAATAATTCGTTCCCCCGAGTACAATATATACAATACGCCTACGAATAACCAAAATGTTGCATTTAAACCTAACCTACGTCGGAGCCTATGAAACAGTTTTGTAGTTAGTTAGGACAACTAGAAGTGATAGGTAACTCAGAATTGTCAGTTATCACAAGCCCTTAGGCTACGTCGTTTGCTACACTCGGATTTGAGGTTTTCGACGCTCCTACGAATATGTAGGAAACGTCTCAATTGTTCACAATTTAAATAAGTATAAGCTTCGTTGGAGTTACATATTTCTTTGAGAGAACCAGGTCCTTCATGACTAACATTAGTTATTGCTGTCGATAGAGCATTTAGCTTTACGAAAAATAATAAATAATCCCGTAAACCTATTATTGCCTAAAACTAATACTTGCATTAGTTTGTTTTATCAAAATAACAAAAGTTTCGGACACAAATATGCAGCGCGTATCACGTTACTAACCATCAAAGGGAATAAAATTGAACTTCTTAACCCAGAAGACATCATAATCTTAATTAACATCGTCATTCATCTCCACATCATGAGATGATAAGCTGAGACAAGTAAGACGAGTCGTATTGTCTCTTGGACAATGATAAATGCTCCTTTGATTTAATACCACAATATAAAGTTTGATTGAAATAAAACATAACGGACTCTATTTTTAATGTTTTGACTTTATGAAACGAATATTTTAAAAACACTAATGTAAAGAACTAAAACCTATTGGTATACGAGTAAAAAGGGTAAAGTCACGAGTTTTTATTTTTACCATCCTAAAGTATTTTAATATAGATAGACAGAGAGAAACTGAACTTTTCTCCACACTAAGTTTCGATAGCTCTACGCAAAATTTAAGGAAACTCTCTAATTTATGGAAACGTTCAAATTTAATTTGTAAGCATTCCATTAATATATATAGTTAATTTATATTTATACTATACGATGAATACTGTTATTAACATTATAGTACGCAGCAACAATATATTCTTAAGAATTATTCAAAAGCCTTAAAATTATTCACAAAATAAATTCGCTCTGTAGATCCACTGACTTATTTACTATCTTTGTCACGCAATACTGCCTATAACAATACACCGGCCCACTGTACCTAAAACTCGCAAACTTAAAGTTATTATCGATACGAGGGCAGAAACATAACGCTGCCGTACTTCTGAGCAGATGCCACCAAAATTATTATAACTACGACTTTGATAATAACAATATCTTTTATTATCTCATGTCGAAATAGGTAACCCCTCTAAAAAATTTTCGCCCTTTTGCCTTCTAAACATTCTGACCCTTATTTTTCTTTGAGGAAATGTCATTATGTGTCTGTAAGAGAAGACGCGGTTATTTTTATCTTCAAACATATTAATAAATCAATATATTCTCCAATTTTCATAAATTTAGTGATGTCTTGAGCTACATAGTAACGCTCATCGATCGGTTTGATTTCTTTCACTTTAGGAAATGAAATATGTCCTCGCCCTGATAACTTGGTAAAAAGCACGACGTTGAGTTCCGTCAGTCAATATGAAATGCCTCGAAAATCCGGTGAAAAGTAGGGAACGATAATGTCTTAATGGGAACGGAGTCTCTTAATATTAAGTACTCAGTTCCCTCTGGATATATTACGTAAGCATTCTTTTATTTAGAACTTTTAATGTTATATATACAAATCATCCTATATTAAAATTAAAGCAAACTTACTTTACATCCTATATCTTATAAAACAAAGTCGCTTTTCGTGTCTGTCTGAACTTTCTAACTCTTCTTCTTCTAAACCACCCAACGGATTTTTATGCGGTTTTCACCATTAGGTCGAGTATTTCTCAGGGAAGGTTTATATATAGTTTATTATTTGTACATTCTTATGTAAATTAACATAAATACGATAAATGTGTATAAAGTCCTACCCGTTGAGACACTTTCGCGCATGCGCTGCGTTAATGGTAAGTACTACATGAAAATAATGTACTGGAGTATTGTTACTCTTAATAAGATCTACAAAAAAGTCCGCGATATGCCGATATTTTTATCTTTTAAGGATAACGTGTAGTGATCATATTTCTGTCTAAAAATAGTAATTTCAATATATTTTTTATTGTGAGTGATATTTTTCCACAATGATATTAATCCTTATCCTTTAAAATACTTTATTAATTTTCTACGTTAAACGAAGATAAAATTTGCTTTTTACACTATTTCGAAATTGCGAATAGTTTTAGAGAAAAACGCATTTAATTGTTGACACATCACGCCGTTGACTCATCAGCTGTGCCGACTCAAGTTTTACTTATCCCTTACACTCAGCATATGAATAAGTATATTAGTTACGTTGGCCATTTAATGTAGATCAAAACTGTCTTTTACTGTTTTTCATTTTAATAAGTACTTTAGAAGTTGTTACAATATGAAAACATCCTTGCTGCGAAACGCGCCTCGCGACGTTATGCTTATACAAGCGGGTCATGAGCAGTCATCGGTGGTTCAGTGGTAGAATGCTCGCTTGCCACGCGGGCGGCCCGGGTTCGATTCCCGGCCGATGCATTCTATTTAATTTTCCTCACAGGCAGCCACGTAGTGCTTGCTTTTCATCAGGGACAGAATACCCTCTTCAGCATTAAACACAAGCTCGAAAAAAAAACCCGCCTGCCTCTATAGCAAGGAAGATTTAGATGCGTTTGCACGTATTGGATAATTGGAGTTGAATGTATTATTTCAGCGCGATATATTTGGTTTCATATTTATTGTAGTAGTTATTAGTAGGTAGGCTTTTGTTTATAATTTCTTCCGTTTAAAAATAGTCATTTAACTATCTAAAAATAGTCATTTAAATATATTTTAACTAGCGGACGCGCGCAGCTTCGCTTACGTATTTAGGGGTGAATTCTAATAAACCATGAAACATGTGTTCAATGAAATATTTTTAATAGTCTAAATTTCAAATTTTATAAAAATCGGTGGTGTTTTAAAGATTTTTCCAAAAAAACTTTCACCCTTTATTTGCACCCTTAGGGGGTGAATTCTAGAAAACCATGAAACACATGTTCAATTAAATACTTTTAAGAGTCTGAATTTCAAATTTTATAAGAATCGGTGCCGATTTAATTTTTTTTCCATACTAACTTTCAACCCCTATTGCGCCCCTTTAGGGTTAAAATTTTTCAAAATCCCTTCTTAGTGGATGTCCAGATTACGAAAGTAAACATCTGTCTAAATTTCACGTTTCTACGCACAGCGGTTACGGCTGTGCGTGCGTCTTACCTCAGTCAGTGAGGACAAGTCCTTTTATATATATAGATAAGTACTTGAAAAGATTAGTAGCACAGATTTAAAATTACGGTACCTACTAAAAAATCCTTGCTGTGTAAAACAATTGGAAAACCCTTACTAAACTACGAAAATGCGGGTTGCATTAGGGTTTAATTAATTTTCACATTATCTTAAGTGCTTTGCAAACATACATTATATGAATAATCCAGTAGTAAAAGCGGGCGAAGCCGCAAGGGGGTCGCTAGTTTTTTATAAGACGTAAAACTACTATAGGAGCTATAGGAGAAAAGCATGTAGCATTTCATGATGATGTACACACACAATACATTTGCGTATCTCGACAAATGCAATGAATAAGGATAATATAATATTTACTTCCCTAAGGCACTACGAACTACGAAAGTTATTTAACTTTGCGGTTTATATTTGAACATAATGTTAAGGTAGAAAACGATGTCGAAACTTAGCTTATCGTCGTATCCGTCTCTTTCTTTCGATCGGCATATACTTGTATTATTTTTTTTATATGAAACATTATTGATTATTGATATAAATTTTCTCGTTACATCAACTGCTCATAGAACATGGCTCTCAAGCCAATTTAAAACAGCAGTTATATTTAAAATTTTAAAAATCTAAATATTCTTCTTCATCTTGTGAGGAACAATTTAGCTCTTTGCTATAACTTCAGAATCTTCCAAGCCAGCAGTTTTCATAGCTCGCAGCAACGAAGTTCTGAATTGGTTCTTCAATTAAACGTCCACAACTATTAGTCCGTTACACTTGATGCAGCGATCATTATCTCAGAGTTCGTTAGCGAACAGCTGTTTTCGTTTCTGTATAAGTTATGAGTGTTCATTTATATTTTACCGTTACATTATAAGGATTCCATTCGAAAATTTTGTGATTTGTGAGTCAATAAGTCATTTTACGTCATATAATCTTTAAGCATTTCTTCTTTCTTAGTTGTAAATCTAAGTTTTAATTTTATTTAAAGATTTCGATGTCTATGGTCTGTACAAGCTGGCAAGTCCCAAATTCCACTGTGATATCTGTATATGATAAACCAACAAAATAAAAAAATAAATAATGAATGAATACTTTTAAGACAGATATAGCAAGTATATCTAAGATAACTTAGACGGCCAGCAACTTCATGTTTATAAATACTGTCAACATTCATTTAACGTAAGATACCTATATACAGTCTACTCTTATGGATCAGTTACTTAGCACTGTTTAAACACATTGTGTCAATTATAGTATAATGAATGAATTTCAAAACAATCCACTATTTTTTTTTTACTAAATTACTATATATAATACACAAAAATAGTTTTAAGTGGAACAGTTTACTAACGTAACACTAAAATGTTTAATACAAAAATAATTCCCTTAAATATGTTAATTTACACAAAAAAACTGTACGAGACATTCTCACACTTGTCGTAATATGTAGCGTAATTTTACAAAGCTTCTAGCAAAGTGTCGCTTACATTATTTGTTCAAACCCGTCAACCAATACCGGATCTTGAGTCTAAAGCGTTTAATAAAAACCCCGAAGAATACATTAGCCTGACACATGAAACTATGTTGACGTACATTTATATAAAATACTGAAACCGAATATAAATATTTTTAACGTGACGTGTATTTTCACATTGTTTGATTATTTGATGCCACTAGTGGTGTAGTAGCACAGGTGTTTGAGAATAAACGCGACATGTTGTGGGTTCGATTCAAACTCGAGGAAAATTTATATTTAATGCCACTCAACACGCAATGCCTCCAGAATTCCGCGGTGAGGAACTGGGGAGTGAGTGGGGAACCCTCCTATGAGCGTACAGTGTGAAGCTAAAAAAAGAGTATTTATCACGTTTTTAGAAGAAAAAGACTTTATAAAAATTCGTGAAACAGGCACATAAATAATTATAAAGTTTTAAATATACAAAGTAAGCATATAAAGAAAATTATGGTAATATATTCCATGCCATAATACCAGGATCTTCTATAAAATAACGTGCCATTAACACTTTGAAAGGCTTAAAAGTTGCCCAGAACATATTTGTACGGTTATGCGTCGTAAGCATATATCTAAACGCATTTGACTCAATTGTATGTATTTACGTTTCATATATACACTTTCATATAATAGTGCCAATCGATGTCCCTTATCTGAGTATAATATATAAAGTACACGACAAAGTTGATCGAATCGATTGGCGTTCAATAGCGTCGGTCATAAAAAGTAGTATTAGGTCATCGTGTAGGTTTATTTGAAACTAGTGGCCGTCCGCAACTTCGCTTGTATGGGACTTTATGAGCCTTGTCCCTTGCCTTGGGGACATAAAAGGTGTTTCATTTAAAAGAAATTCTCTTTTTTCAACACTTGCAATTGCAACACTTCGACTTTCGAATCGAATAAAAGAGATTAAGTGGTGAAACTCAACCCCATCCCGCTCTGCAACTGTTAATTCTTTCTTATAGTTTAACTCGACTGATATGGTTCTACATCAGGTGTGCCAGTCTTTAAAATTATTCTAGTCAGGTCATATAGCTAAAAAAGGAAATTAATTAATATTCGTCCAGAAGTTAGAGATGAAAGGTTATGGGTGCACAAATTAAATTTAAAAAATCATGTAGCTACATATTTATATTCCTTTAGTTACATCTTCTTAGATATTTTTTCGCAAATATATTCAATGTGTAATTTTTTACTTCACTGTTTTATTATACTATAGTAAATACAGTACATAGTATACTTGTAGAGTGTTGTCGTACAATGTTAATAAGTACTTTACCACATTCAAAAATATAAAAATGTAAAAATCAATATTTTCATAATAATTTCGTTTCAGCTCTGGGTAAGTAAATTTCAGTAACTTTTTTATTTATTTTGAAAAATGTTTTTTTATAGAATTTTAAAGTGTTATTGACAATTGTAGTTCAATGAACTACAATAATGAGTTATTTGACTAAAATATTACTGATAAACCTGCGCAATCACTTCAGTTTCACACAGGCCTAGTTTTAATCTTTTCATACAACTCAGCTTCATACAACTTTTATTCAGAATTTCAATACGCTGAACTATTTTATAATAAAACAAAACGATTTTTATACGTACACAGAATCGTCATATATTTGAAATGCCTCGCTTCCATACAAAGGAAACCTCATTGTTTTACTCACCTCGCACTGTCTAAGCCGCGAATCCGATTTACATGCAAAACTCAGCTGAAACCAACTGTTCTCAGCACACGGGTGCTTAGGCACATAATTAAAAAGTCGAATTAAAATGTGACGTTTTAAAATATTCGTACTTACTCGTATATATTATTATAGTCTATAATGACATAGTTAATATAAATATGTTTATGTATATTTTTGAAAACGTGCTATTCGTACATACTCGTATAAAAATAATCTTAATGCTAAAACAATTCTTAGAAACATTGCTTCGTTGAAATATTGTAATAATGAATAGAGATTGTTGTAATGAAATTTTCTCTTATATGGTTCTTATGTGGGTCTTATTTGATGATTACTTGACCTCAATATTCTCTATATATAACAATTAACGAGAATTCTACATTTCACATATGTAGACACATGTTAGGTTCATATTAAATAAAAACAAATGTAAACAAATACATTTTTAAATAACATAAAGGACATAACGTGTACCTACATAGTATCAATTTAACACATTTTTAATATATTGACATTAGGCCCAGCTTAATAAAAAGCTAGATGAAATATAAGGAGGATCTATTTTATTTTATCCCAACGGATAATGCAAGTCATAATAAGTAATGATGATATTACACTCTCGTTGGGTAAGTGTGGGGGCGATTCATCTTTTAATACGTCATACGCGAAATTTTATCTATTCTTTCGATATTGCTGAGAGGATTACATAGCACGTGTCTAATAAAAGTACTCCTTTTAAATATTATGGAGAAAATCTTTATATTTTATTAAATAAAATTATAGTATGTCAAACATACATCTATCATCATCTAAACAAAATTACATCTATCAAATATACTGTATCTAGAAAGTAGCTTTATTTAAATAGCTTGTTTTTTAAAATAAGTTTGAATAGAAACTGAATAATAAATAAAAAAATCATACGGTTAATAACAACATAAAAAATATGATACAACATAAAGTAGTGTTTTTTATTCCCATATAACTTTAGCATTTAATAGTAATAAAACAGAGAATCTAGTGTTAAGACATTCCGTTTCCCACTTTGATAAATATTATAATTTTAATTGAGAGAATCAATCATGAAGTATTTTACCGTGGAAGCAAATTTGCAGTGGCAGTGGATTCGAAGTATTAATACATAATGCGCGGTAATGGAGAGCGGTTCGGTTTATTGCGACCCGTCGGCAGAGCTGTGACCACATATAGATCGATTTCAATGGAATAATAATTCATACTAAAAGTATATATTTGTTACTTATACAAAATACTTACTATAAGAGTAATTTAATCAATTATTACTTGTTTGCACTTGTTTTACATTCCACTACTTTTATAATTATTAAAATATCAGTATCTAGTGGGTATAGACGTAAAAATTACCTAAAAAATAAACTATAACTACTCAACATATTTGTTTGTAATTCTAATACAAAAATATTTACACTTTTACATACAATAGTCTTAACTTTGTACGTAGATCAAAGAATTATATATTATGTTTATTATATAAGTATAACTATTCATTACTATCATAAGTTATTTATGAAAGAAATAAGTATAGCTTTTGATAACATATAAAGTTTCGATACCCACAATTCATTTATCGTCTATTCATCACATTGATTTCTTTCCCTCTGTGGGTTCGCTAAGTTAACCCAAGTAAGGGTCGACAAGCGAGTTAGAGTTTGGTTTTAATATAATATTTTGAAATAAAATTGTAATTGGCATTGTGAAATAAAATTGTAATACCTTGTCATTTTAAACCAATTATTATTATTAAGTCTTAATTAAAAAACACAACAACTCAGGTAGTAACACCTAGAAGTAGAAGTACCTATCTTAAGAAATAAAATACAATTTAAAAAAATAAATATTCTTTGAAAATGTCAACTTTGCTTACGGTAATTGCTCATTAGTATTAGAAGACATTCTGCGATTCTTGCATCCGCTATCTATAGAGCCTTAACTTAAGAGTTGGGAGAGTGCTGGCATTAACTCAATTACCGACATCCGGCTTCGTGAGGACCAATTCACTGACTGTGAATATTTCTTTTCAGATCTGATATTACCAAACTTGAGGAAATGAATTATTATCACTGCATTGGACGCTATTCATATTAATAACGTTCGATTTTATTACTTATTACGTGATATGTATCATTGTAATATTTTATTTTCAGCTACACGCATGTCAGTGTAGACGGAAAATATAGTGTCAAAACTCTCCGTCCTACCCGAAATAGAGACTTTGCGTATTGGCGGAACTCAATGTCACGCTTTTTCACATATATTTTTTTAAGATATGACATTTATTAAGATATTCCTTTCAAAACATAAATTCTTTTCAGATTGAAAATATCTTAAATAAGAATAAATACTATCTATTGTACCTCCGACTGCGATAGTTTCTGTTTTTACTAAAAAAATATTATTCACAAAGGACCTCTGCTATCTTCAGCCATTTTTTTCTGTCCAAGGATTCACACGTTACTTTTTGTTACTCAAACAAACGGCCCGTACTGACAAGCCGGCTACAGAATACTTTATGAAGTTGAAATTCGATAACGTTGAAATATCACTCTGCGAATGCAGCGATTGCGTAATAAACCTTTAGCGTTTGTGTATTATGTATACCTTATAAGATATAAGATATGATATAAGATTAGATGGAATTTCTAGAATTTACACATGAAACCATATAATGATATATTATGTGACTTTAATTATAAAAATTAAAATAGTCTAATTTGACATAAAATTGCTGTATTATCGATTTATAACGAATTGTTTTTTGAATTTGAATTTGTTGTTATAACAAACATATACTTGAAAAAGTAGATATTTGTACGTCATCTCAAAATATGTATTTCACCTCAAGTAAATTTAAGCTTGTGTTACCTACGAGACGAGACGAGAGTAGGGAAGATGTGAAAATATTTATTGTAACTAAATTTGATCCGGCAAGGGTTAAGCACTTGTGCAAACAGCCTGCGTACGAAACAATTTTTATACTAAGTTTACACAAGGTTTAAAGTAGCGAAGTTTCATTTTACCGAGTGTCCATTTACCAACGTATATTACCTATAATCGATTTATAATCGAAATTTCCGCTATATATATCACTAGCGACAAATACGCGGCTTCGCCCGCTTAATTATATTGTTATATCAAAGCCAAGTTATAACGAATTTTTATATAAATTTCAGCCTATATGTAATTCTGATGTATAAACTAAATAACTTTAAAGTTTCATCCGTTCAGTTGTCTTTGCGTGAAAGTGAAAGAAACGTCCATACTCACAAACATTCATATTCATAATATTAGTAGAATGTGCTATTTACATAATAAAATTTATATAAAATGCATGACTCTTTTCTTTCGTTCGTGATGATTGACGCCAATTATCTAAAGTTGATCGTCAACTTTAAATATTAATTATTATTAAAATTATACTTAAAATACTATAATAAGATAACAACTTAAATTGGATTTCAGTTTTATATTAGGTTTCATAGCAGTAATTCAACATCAACTATCTTTCATTGTATTCCCCAATGAAGGGACGTCACGAGTTTAAAACTGCATTCGATTTGCATATGAAAACAATGTGCGCCGCCAGAGAGTGCTTTCTCGAAAATATCACCGTGTAACGCGATCTTATTTAAACTAACATTCCGTGCGATTTTATAAAGAAATAATTTGAAACTCTGAAACTTGTATCACTGTTGAACATAATTAATGTTATTAATGTATGTAATGTAATGATTAACATTAATGTTTCTCTGAATTTAATGTTGAGATACTCTGTTCCCTATTTTCCGCTAAATGCTGGAGGCATTGCGTGGGCAGCAAAGCTCAACACCGCGCTTTGAAACTGGCCTCATGTTTCTATTCAATTTTTTTATTTAACATTAAGTACTTTCTGTAAGAGAACTTACTAATCTTTTATAGTAGAGAGTAATATTCATAAATATATATTACTGGCCACACTATTTTCATCACTCGTTATCAAAGACTATTTATTTAGAGATACCTTATAAATATTAACTCCAATAGCACATACATTAGCTTTAAGAAAATACATATAATAGAGCACCTAAAACACAGTGCTATATATATTTTAGTAAGCATCATCCTGGCTCTTAGCAAAATGTCCCATTTATCTACCTTATGTCTAAGCTAACCCAACAGTCAATAGTAAATGGATCCTGGCTTTTGGGGTAAAAGGTGCCCAACGTAAACAATGTTGCTTTAGTACTTAGGCCATTAAAAAACGGTGCTCCCTTACAAAAATTCTATCATAATACTACCGCTATAGCTTTTAGTAATTTCTTGATATTTTACCACATTTTTAAATGAGGTTTTTTAATTTTGATCTATATTACACGTTAGTATTTTTGCTTACATTGTTTTAGCTAGGTATAGAGCATATTGCAGGCAGAGGGAACATAGTGTTGAGACAATCCGCCGAATTTTCAAGCCATGGCGTGTTGAATTGTTGATCTTAACACCGCGTATTGTCTCATTACCAAAGAAAGTAAATGAAAATATTCAATATTCCAATCCCCCGACTCCGACAGCTAATCCTCTCAACAACAAAAACATTTCTTAGACGTCCGTCCGTCTAATGAAGTGTATAAAGAAATGAATTCAACAAAGCCGCGTTCATTATTTCTTGTTTTAAATCCTCGATTAATAGCCCTCTATCATCCCTGTCGGATATGTTTTCGCCTCGACATTAAGACGATGAGCAGGTGCTTAAGTTGTCATTTCGCGCGTCGGGCGAGCTCCGTGTAATCCACCTAATGCCTTCCACTCCCCCTACTATATCCACGACAGGTACCTATATAATTAACTTACCTAACTATATATACAAAATAATTTATAAAAAAATCTTTTAAATTGACATAAAGTTAACATTATAATAAATATTATTTAATGTATTGTATTCAAGTGAATTATAACCTAGACACTATCTATTCATAATAACGTAAGAAGATACCTATATATAAATTTTGTTTGAAATAGATTCATTAATTCAATCGAATCAATTCCATTTATATCACACTCAGGAATCTAAAATAAACTCGGTTTGGTATGAATCTACTTAGCCAAAGTGTAAGGCTTGGTGAATACGAAAATGGGAAATTGCTCTTCATACTTAATGCTTAAAGAGAGTGGATTTAAAACATTGTGTTTTATGAGCTTTAATGCTGTATCAAAGGAAAGCAAGTACTTTAATAAGTAATTAAAACAATCTTAAAGATTTTAGACGTGCAATTAAGTTCTACGAGTTGCGTTGTTGAGTATTATAAAACAGGATACACCTCATGAATATATATTAATACGATATATACAACAACGCACAAAATATATATTACCTTCTAAAATCTTATTTTTCCACCCACTCGATATAACTTACCTTTTCGGTTGTATTCTTTTTCAAAACTAAATAGATAACAAAGTTGTGCGATCACAAATTACATGTCAATCCGATACGCAGTCGCGCGGACCCATAGCCGTATCGCTCCAGGCCAGCCCCAACTGGTATAAGTCAGTGCAGACCGGATGGATCCGAATAAAAGCGGCGCTATGGAGGACGCAATTATGGCCGGAACAGTAGACGACTAGAAATACCTGAACATCAAACGCAAACACAATAATAGCTCTTTGTATATCTGTACTACATGATTTATTAGCATTCATTGTTTCGGCATAACATCCCAAGCCACTGGATGCGGGAAGTTCATTAGATTTTGGAAATTACATGTCAGTTTAGAATTATTTTTATTTTAATGTTTTTTACATTTACAGGGTACTCTTATACATATATTATAGTACTAGCATATAAATATTATAAACTAAACAAGGCATGTAAGAAACACTTTCACACAGACCGTGGGCAAAGCATAAGATTCAGTGTCTCAGGAGCTTGTTAGAAAATGTTAATAAACTGTAAATTTATATATTCACAAGAGAGCCGCGGGGATTCCAAGTATAACTTTTATTAAGTATATTAAATACTATCGTGTGCCCGCTTCACGGGAATAGAGGTGGGTTTTCAATTTCCACACCAACGTCTATAATACTTCGGGGTAAAAAGTAGGTATCTTTTATCACTCTATTTCGTAATCTTAATTCCTTTGAGTAAAATTCCTGTCATAAGCGGTTCATTCGTGTCTTTAGCCACTGCATTTCCTCGAGATAACACAAAATTATAGGAAAACGGACCTTATAGAATAGCTTTATATTATAGAACTATTCACCTTAGAAGTAAACTAATATAATCCAACATTATTTTTAACAATAATAAATGATAATTTATATTATAATTATGTCTCTACTAATTAATCTATATATATAAAAGGACTTGTCCTCACTGACTGAGGTAAGACGCACGCACAGCCGTAACAGCTGTGCGTAGAAACGTTAAATTTGGACAAAAGTTTACTTTCGTAATCTGGACATCCACTAAGAAGGGATTTTGAAAAATTTTAACCCTAAAGGAGTGAAATAGGGGTTCAAAGTTTGTATGGAAAAAAATTTAAATCGGCACCGATTTTTATAAAATTTGAAATTTACATTTTTAAAAGTATTTAAATGAACACGTGTTTCATTGTTTTCTAGAATTCTCTCCCTAAGGGTGCAAATAAGGGGTTGAAAGTTTGTATAGGTTTTTTTTAAATCGTCACCAATTTTTATAAAATTTGAAATTCAGACTCTTAAACGTATATAATTAAACACATGTTTCATGGTTTTCTAGAGTTCACCCCCTAAGGGTGCAAATAAGGGATTGAAAGTTTGTATGGAAAAATCTTTAAATCGCCACCGATTGTTATAAAATTTAAAATTTAGACTCTTAAAAATATTTCATTGAACACATGTTTCATGGGTTATTAGAAATCACCCTTAAATACGCAAGCGAAGCTGCGCGCGTCCGCTAGTTAAATTATAAATTATTCTGCTTCATGCTGTAGGTATCTCGCACACAGGCAGAGAGAACCTAGTGATGACACTCCGTTCCCCACTTTCCGCCGGATTGCGTGTTGAGTGGCGAAACCCAACGCAGGGATTTTTTTTCTTGGTGCCAGAGCGAAGAAATGAAAATATTGATAAATAATAATTCATTCCCCCGAGTTGGGATCGACCCCACAACCGTCGCATTACAGTCACATCTTTGTGCTCCTACGCCACCACGCCCTCTAATTAATTATCCGTACAAAATCAGGTTCCAGTGAATCACAGCGGGAAATATGGGCTGCAAGTTTCCAATTTTGGATGCCAGTATGTACTAAATTAAGGTTAGTATTCTAACATCTCTAAAAGCGCGCTATCCCACAGCTTTTATTAAAACTGTATTTCCCTATAATTTATACTTGACACTTTTAAATTCATTGCCGCTATTATAAGCTTTCTTCCTTTGTAGTTTTATGAAATACTTTAAAGCTCTCTAAATCATAATTATTTTATTCATGAACTAAACACTGTGCTAAGTGAATTAAGTTAAAATTGTTAATGTAATGAATAGATAGTTAACCTAATGTCAAATATTTTATACAAAAATATATTTTACGCTCCATTTTAAACAAATAACGATATACATTTTTTCTGAATATTTTTTACATTAAAATTCATAATATAACTTTCAACCGTAACACATTTTTGTATAAAAAAGATTACAAATGGGGTCGCACCTACATCCCGTGGAAAAATATTAGGAGTGACATTCCATCAAGTTCACTCATGTATTTATGTATATTAAATTATATATTCTAAGGTTACACAAAGGCTTTGCACTGTTTTTGCTCACAGGGAGAAAAGATAGTACGAAATTGTGTGTAATAGAACATCACAAAGTTGTTAGGGGAATATATATATAAAAATACTTTTACTATAAGAAATTTTAATAAAGTCATCATATGGGTTCGAATAAATTATTTTTTGGCTGTGGTAAAAAAACAAATAAGGGAACGTTAATCTTTTAGAATTTACAGTTATAGTCAATTTATATTTTTTATTAAAATTTATTAAAACCGTCTGGTTCTCTTATTAAATAAATATATTGAAATACATAATCCAACGCAATTAACAAAATGAATAATAAACAACATCAACGCACCTTTATTACTGAACAAATAGTGACCTATCACTAGTCAGCAGTATCTGATGCAATATTAATACCGCTTGTACTCATTTATTATGAAATTTCAAACAAGCTTGTATGATTTAGGGATACGCCAGAGTCAATAGCGAATATCGTAATGTGCGTGTAATTAATATTACATCGTTTGTATCTGCTCGTATGTCTGTTTGCTTAATTGTACTGAACAATGATCAATATTGTCAGGATCTGTTCGTCTACATATTGTATTCGGATAAGAATGGTAATTTTTAACGGCAATTTAAGTTTTGGACGATTGTTGGGTTTACATGTTGAGAGACGAACCTCAACGCGGCGTTACTAGAACGAAGAATTTAAAATATTAATAAATAATAATACATTCCCCCGAGAGGGAATCGAATCCACGACCGTCGCTTTTACACTCACATATGACACAATCACACAAAAGCGTGTGCTTTTGCCACTACGCCACGACGTAATGAAAAACTCCTGGAAACAGGATTTTATAGCTTAAAATAAAAAAATCGACTATTGTCACTCTTAAGTTTAACATAATATGGTATCACTGATGTATAATTTTAATTATTCTACTAAAAAATCAATACGGTGGACAATAATTTTAAATTTACTACAAAGAGCGGTAATTTTGGTGACACTCGTAGTAATTTTGTGGTTACAATATCAGTAGCGACGGGGCAAATACAATAATTAATAAGGTGACAAATATAATAATTTTTTTGCAAACAAAATACTAAATATAACAAACAAATCGGTTGATTTAACCTAATGTATGGCTAGAATACTGTATAATGTCTGCGCATGGCTTACAATCGAATTAGACACAAGCTAGTTATAACGTTAATTAATTTCCATATCGTTGCGATCTCCATAAATGATACAATATAGAACCGATAGCCATCACTGACAACCGTTTTTTTCTGACCAC
The DNA here is from genome assembly GCF_056956725.1 of Heliconius melpomene rosina. NCBI lineage: Eukaryota > Metazoa > Arthropoda > Insecta > Lepidoptera > Nymphalidae > Heliconius > Heliconius melpomene. The sequence continues at coordinate 12,195,491 of NC_140395.1, forward strand.
AACCCAAGATCCTACTGTCTGAGTATATATCATAGACCGTTAAGCATAAGAGTCATATTGGCAGTCGGAACGCGATCGTTACTTGCAGGTTGCTTTGTGTTTAAAAGGTATTGTTCAAATACGTAAGCCAGATATACCGCAGCGGTTCCAATCGAAGCTCAGCTTCAATATGTGGCTGCCATTGCTTTGAAATGTTGGATGCATACCTAGTGATTTTGCTAGGGATACGTTTAATCCATACAATGTTCAACGTTTCAAAATCGAAGAAAATTAATGGACGGTGTGTGCACGGCGAGGAATACGTAACTATTAATATTACATATATACATAAACTAAACAACTAAATATTAGTTTTTTAGAAATTATTGGGTAGTAAGAATTTGGTTGTTGTACATTACAAAAATAAAATTATATAAAAACTGACACATCTTAATGTATGCAAAACTACCTTGTACTGTAAAAGATTAAAAATTATAAAATCATTTTTTTTTTCAGCTTCACGCGGTATCCCGCACATAGCAGGGTAGGCAATCTGGGAGGTAGAAGCAATCTGGGAACCTAGTGTTAATTTCTTCGTTCCCATAAGTAAATGAAAAAATAAAGACATCATCCCCGCGAGTGGAAATCAAACCCACAACGAACGCATTTACAGTCCCAAATATATGAATACAATTAATCAATTTATAGTATTCATTCTTTTATGTTACAATAAATTGTGACGCGAAGCCCAATACATATTCAGATTTCATATTCAGTAAAGCATTTACGTGCTCCCGTTGCTAGTTTTCCAATAGGTACTAAAAGCAATAAGCCGCTTAAAAACTTTATTTCGTTCATAACATTATCAAAGGTCTGGTCTAGTTGATGTATGATTAACTATTAAATTTTATATGAAATAAAACTACTACGGTCGCTGGAGGTAGAACAATAAATTTAAGTTAAAAGCTCGTGTACTTAAAATAAACATTAGTAGTCTATTTTCCATGTATTTACGCTGTGCGACCGTGGGAAATCTCGACTGTAGCCAATTGACCCTAAAACAGTAACAATTCTTTACAAACCAGCGATACCATTTAGTCATAACCGAGGAAATAACGTTTAAAAACTGAGGCAAAACCATTGTTACAGACCAATAGTGGGTAGAATTTGCAAACTCATAAAGTTCACATTCGGCAGCGAGTTGCATCGATCGCCGTTTATTTCGGTCCAGCCGTCCGGAGGCTGCAGACGGAATCAATGACAGCTCTAATTGGGAAACACGGCGGAGACATTTTTGTTTTAGATCGATACCAAACTATATCTGGAGTGGGCGATTGGATTATTATAATTTATTTATAATGGCCGCCAGTTCTTCGGACATCTTGGATATTGACAATAGAGAGTATGAATTATTATGTAATTAGAAGTTAATACCTGAGTGATTATTAATTTTAAAAATTATATATTTCTAATTGATCGTTACGTTATATTAATTGTCACCTTTAGTCCAAAAATATATAGTTAAGTTAATTTAAAATTAATTGAAAATGAGAAAGTTCTCCGTATTTTGCGGGAAACAGTTATAGAATCTAAATGTGATTCAATTTACAACAGTGTTTTCAACCATGAATAATTACTATTACACCCGTTACTATTACAGGAAGTATTATTTAAAACACTAATTTTATTATATTTTATGGTAATATTTCTAGATGTAATCACCAAAAGTATACCACTAAACAAAACTTAAGGCTATTTAAAGTGCTATAAACGTTCAGATAACTAGGGTCCGTAATCACAAATGAGTATGAGACCAAGGGGACTCACACTAAGCAGCGCAAGTTTGCTTAAAGGCGAAAAGAAGTGTAATTTACCTTAACAGTTGAAATTGCGAAAACCAACGAGCGCAAGCATTTCTAAAGGTTCATACAGATTTGCATATCGGCAAATTTAGTACTATCGTACTAATATAACCTACATATGTATGTATGTATTGAGATTTTTTCTTTGCCTCATACATTGCGTCGGAGTGGGGTTGGGTCAGAGCCAGGTCTATATGTTTACGTAGCCTAGTATCCACTACTAGTAGGTCCGCTCCTATTATCTAAGCAACGCAGCGTGCTAAGTGATGACCTATTGAAAGCAATACAAGATTGAATGAAAGACTCACAAATACATTCAGGTTTTAGTAATTAAACTTGCTTAGAAAAAGTTACAGTTTTAAAAGAAGGAATAAATGGGAAATGGAGTGTCTTAACACTAGGTTCCCTCTGCATATCCTGCTGTGTGCAGGATATAGCGTGAAGTTAAATAATTTGTACCTTGTACCTTAATTGTACCTTGAATGTTGACTAAACAAAATTAACAGCCAATCCCACTAAGCGTCGAAAGTGAGACTTTTTTTAGCTTATTTTTCTAGCTGCCACTCAACACGCATTGCCTCCAGAAGCCCACTTTCCGCCCATTTCTGGAGACATTGCCTGTTGAGGGACGAAACTAACGCCGCGCTTTCCCTCAACGCCAGAACGAAGAAATTAAAATATGTATATAATATTTCGAATCGAACTCACGACCTGTCTCTTTCACAGTCACACTCTTGTGCCCCTGAGCTGCGTGTGCGTATGTATGTAGATTACCTAAACACTTTAAAAGCTGTGATGGTTTCAGAAGTAGCTCAAAATAGTTCGTAATAGTACCGATGGCTCATTGGCAGTTTTTTTAACTTGGTTGGACTCTATATTATGTAGACGACACGCAGTGACTTAATAAATTGGCATGTAAGTTAAAAAAATATATAACTCACATAATAAAAAATACGTACTAACTAAACAAGCATTAGTTATATCCATGTACCAGTATAAAATGGGAATTAAACTTAATACATATTAAGTCATAATTTTTGATTTGCAACTTACGAAATTAGTGAACTGTGTGAACGAAGGGTAGAAACAAAGTTCCACCAAACTTGCCTTATTAGCAATGAACTTTGAACAATCAGAATTAGTCACATGCAGAACGTAATATTTTATAGGTGTAATAATTCTCAGAGTTTGAGTTGGAATTTAAGGAATGTTTATATTGATAATGTATTTCACCGGCCTACATAGAGGTAAAAAGGCCGTTGGGTTGACGGCCATACAATACAAGATGTCTCTAAAAGGGAGTAAGTGGTATATCACTAAAATCATAACAGCAGGTTCACGAAAAGCATACTATAGGTTTTGATTACGCGGCGAATTTCATACAAAATGCAGCAAAATCAATGCCAAAATGCTCGTATCTTTTGATTGTGTCGACTTAAAAACTCTATAGTTTTTTGTGCTCCAAGGGTCCTCACTAAACGTAAGTTTCATTTAGTATAAAACTTTTATTCAAATAATATTTAAAGCTATAAAACTTAAAGCACCGTAATGGTAATAAATAAGTTGGACTATATATTATAAGAAGTGAATTAGACGACCTTATCCAGATAGACTAAGCCGTTGTTTCCGCAGAAGTTAGTAATTTTTCAACGAGGCCGGTGGCTGGCACCTAATTTATGTTTGCGGCCACAAGGAAGGAAGGTAAATTACCATACGACGTACGACCAGCAAAGAAACTGGCAAGTTTCCTAACCGATACCAAGTGAGGCATGGCGGCGCTGCCACGCATAATTTTGATAATATCTTCACGTATGATTAGCTCGAGTTATTGTTTTAGCTCAAATATTATTAAACATATTTATTGTATCGAGTTTCAGTTTTATCACTTTTACTTATGAATTATACATACATTTTCAAGATATTAGGTGTTCAGACATCGTATTTATAGCGTGATAGTCCCCCTTCACTATAGCATTGAATATAATTATAATTTTACGATGATATTTACCCTAAAACCTTTAAAATATTATGTCTTCAATTTTATTTCACTTAAAACTAAATGAAAATAAAACAGTCGTAAATTAAAACAATGTACAAAAACATTGTCCTTTTAACGAGCAATAAAAATTATTACTTCAAGTGAATACTTCTGACTTTTTCATAATATAAATTATTTTAGTCTAGACGATAAATATTAAATTTAAATAGCGATAAAGACGACGCGATATAATAATATTAATTATATTTCGATACTTATATCGTAAGAAATATAAAAGAGTTTGACTTTTGTTGAAAATTTGTAATCACAGGCCGTCGTAGCGCAGCAGCACAAGGATGTGACTGTAACGCGACGGTTGTGGGTTCGATCCCACTCGAGGAAGTGAAATATTTATTTACATTTCCATTTCTTCGCTCTGGTGTCGAGACAAAGAGCGACATTGAGTTCTGCCACTCAATACGCAATACCTGCAGAATTCGGCAGAAAATGGGGAACGGAGTGTCTTAACACTAGGTTCCCTCTGCCTGCTCTGTGCGGGATACCGAAAGAATCTTTTTAAAATTTGTACTGAAATAATAAAATATTAAATGCTACTTCTATTTCTTGGTTTCAATTTATACTGCAAAGATTCTTCGGCTTTCAAGTCTATAGGGAGGGAATGTAGCTATTCACTTAAAAATATTACTCTAGAGCATTTTTTTCACTTTAACAAATCTGTAACAACTAGGACAGTAATAAAAGAACTCAATTCGTTCTCCATGCATTTTTTATTTAGTGGCGGAATTTATGCCATATATTAACAAAATTATGCGTTCTCTCTCTTCTCCCTATATTACTCTTCTTTTTAGGTGTAAACCTGCTGCAGCCATAACGTCCATTAATGACTAAGCCTACTTCACAAAAGCTTGATGATACAATTCCTTCATAATTTTTTCAATCATTCGTCTATTACGTCGTTTGTCCCTATTCATTCCACTTGTAAAAACCAATACAGCGCAGGCTACCAATTATCCGCACAGTCCTATTGAAAGGTCATGTCAAGATTATTTGATCTTTATTTGGATATTTCTTAATTTTCTTTGCCACTGCCCAGACTGTGAAGTATTGACATATTTTTTACTATATATCTAACTACCTATCAAAAAAAATACATATTATAATATATTTTTTATTGCATAAGTAAGTTACCTTTCGTCAATGTATGTTTTTATTTTGCCTAATATCGACTACAAATAAAGATCTAACATAGTTATGTTGCCTCATGGCGTGAGAACGGTACCGGTAAACGCCTAATCAGCGTTCGGCATATGTAACGCGAATCCCCTCATGCCATGGGAAAAAAACGTAGTGTTTTAATATTAATTATTCTATATTTTATTCTTTAGTCGATTAGAGCATGCACTTCTGCTCGGTCGATTCACTAGTTAAGTTAATTTTAAGTTAGTTATAAGAACATATAACCTTGTTCTTATTTTAATTAAAATAAATTTAAATTTAACTTTCTTAGTTATTATTTAAAGCCCACTCGCGATCCCGTAAACTTGTCTACATACAAAACAATTATAAAACATATATTGCTACTAACAAAACAACAAAAAATATGTTATAATAATAATTATTAATTATCCATTTGCCGCTTACTTACACCACAAAGGAATCAAGACAATCGTATGTGAATACCATATTCGGCCACTAAGTTTATATAGAAAAGCCAATTGTTCGCAGGATCAGGGCGGGGACAAAAGAGGTGACACTTAAGTAAACCCCTAATGTTTGTTCAGAAGGCAATAATGGACGGTGTCGCTCCCAACATTTGACTAGGCAAAGAGTCCTATGCGAAGAATTTGAATCTTATAACTGCCAATTGACCCAGCCCGTTAAAAGAATGGTTTTAAAGTTGGAAACCTTTACCACTTTCGTCGTGACTTTGTAGTTCTATTATATTATAGAGATTGATATTTCAATGATGAATAAAAATAAATTTATGATTTCGTAATTTCATAATTTATTTGAAACAGTATTCATTTATGTTTATTTTGAGTAAACAAGTACTGAAAATATTTTCCATATCCAAATTCTACCTTCACTCTATTAGAGCCATGTAAGCAAATTCGTAAAACCTCACTCATTCGATAACAAATGGGCATACTAAATAACAATGACACAGCCGTGCTTATCTAAGGACTGGTTGTGTGACTGTAAACGAAGGGACCAGGGAAGGCTGAACTAATTTATTATGGCCCAATTGAATCTTCATTTGACAACAATTGGGCAGTCCTTTGTGAAGGAAGCCTAAAGGTATTCCAAGTCGAGATTTGTTTCATTATACAGTATCGGTATGTACCAGAATCTGATGAATAAAGGCCACCAAAACTTGGGGACGTGCGTGACATTTTGATATAGTGAAGATTGCCTCCAATAAATTCGGGTTAAGCACACAGTATCAATTTCATAGTATGATTTAGTTCAAGATTTATCTTTAACTTTTCGCATAGGTATTAAATTTTAACGTGTAAATTACTAAATTTGCAATATATATTTCCGAAATTTCTACGTCCGTTATGTTATGAATGCTAAACTTTGTGTCATATTTTCTGATATTATGTATAGTACAACAATGACCTAATACTTTGTCTGGGCAAAATTATAACAAAAAAGACTACTATCATATAATCTTGGTGCTACTGTTTGTAAAAAGTTATAAAATTTAGTAACAGTACAGGTAATGTTTTTATATTACTGAAAAAAATTGAAAAACCTTAAGCTTTTCAAATTAATATTATTGTGTTTAGGCTTATAAAATAAGAAAATAATTTAAAATTTGACAAGCTTATTTACGTTGTTTAGGAAGAACAAAAACATTCTTTAAAATGATTTCAAGCTCTAACGCTCACAGAGTACCTATTGTATTTATTTACTTACCCATTCATAATCTCATATAAAAATATTAAATAATAAGTATTCTAAAAATATTTTCACTAACTCAGTCCATATTTCAACAGATGTAGGTTTACTACTAACCTTTTGTTACGTAATAGGCAACCTAGTACGCAAGATTAGTATTATATATTTTTTATCTTTTATAATTAAACATGGTTGATGATTTTTCTATATATATGTATATTAAAGCTACTATCATGCTATTTTCATTAGTCTTTCGAATGGACCGGACGCCTTATGTCTTCAAGTTCCAATGGGAATTAAACAATTTTTCTCGACTGGCTTGAGTTGGCAAAATAAATGTTAGCAGTGCATCTAATGTCTCTTTTGGGGCAGTTACAGTATATCCATGAATATGATTCACGCCCGACTAGCGCCAACTTTTAATTAAAACTCGGGATTTGCACAAAAATGTTAACTACATATATTTGACTATTTTGACACTACCACATTTAAATATTTTTGTGATAACAACTATATATCTAAGCATATTATACTTATTATATTTATTATTATAATTGTTTGTTTTTTTTTAATCTTTATATTCTTAGGTTTTACAGATCTTACTACTTCCTCTAAACTAAAACAGAAATATGCTCATTAAGTATCTAGCTCTGTATCAGTACAATATAGTAATAAATAATGAAAATATTTAAGTATATAGGATCTATGTTTTAATACGTTGCACAGTATTGAGAGCTTTGAGTGAAAATGATGATAACTAAAAAATACCTTTACTATGTATATGTTGTCTTTTTTTAAAATAACGATAAGTTAAATACTGTGGTACTTTGAAAGCGTTCCAATACGTTTTGCCAATACAACTGATATAATCGTAAAATTTAACAACTTGTAAACTTTAATCTCGATGTCGATTGGTTGTAGTTTTTGTTTTTCTATTGTTCTTGGAGTATTGGACGAATGTTATTTATATTGTATTTTTTTTGTGCAAAGCTTAAAAATATATATTTTTAACGCACGCTTTTTCTGTTAAGCATGTGTTTAAATATTACGTTATGTATCTTAGCTAATGTTAAAATTCGGCTTCACGTAGGTACTCTGTTGCAAGGAAATGTAAAGAAGGCGCATTAAAAGGCTATTCTCATTTAAACTTAACACCAGGTAAGCCGAGTTGAACGCACGTTAAACCTATTTTTGCGGGGTGTAGGAAAGAAAATGGCGAACACCGTTTATGAGTAAGCGGAAGCCGGTACTAATAAGCTGGAGCTGGAGGTGAAAAACATTAGACAAGATATAGACTGAGTAGATTACTTAGTTTATTGCAAGCTTTCCTTTTTAAATATAAATTGAGAGAAAATATTTCAGAGTAGAAACATTAAGCCAATTTTAGTATTTAGTTATTAAGATGTTATTAGAAATAAAATTCAATTTCACAGCAAATTGCCCAAAGAAATTAAAAGTTTTCTTGTACTCTAAGCCAACATAATTTTCTGGATTTTGGTTCTTTTTCAATTACGTATATAAAACAGGTTAACCGTCATCGTAATGAATAAAACAGCCAAAATGGAACATTTAACTTTATTCAGCAAATAAACTTGCCATATCCACATTTAGATTTAATAAATGGTCTGTGCCGTACTTATATCGACCGTTGCAATATTCTGCAACGAACGCCGTAAGCTTTACGTCGAAATTGTGTTCATTTTGCACACTAAAACTTCAACGTCTTCCATTAAAGCTCGTTTATTATTCAGCGACGATAAAAAGTGGATAACTTTCATAATACCGATAGATTAAGGTAACGAAAAACATAATGAAATAATGAAAATCGTTATTTTCTAAACATTATAAGAAGAAAATAGAAATGAAAAAGGAAACCACAAATATCACGTTCGTCCTTTCTTATTGTTGAGCGGTCGTTCTGGAACGAATTAAGGTAATGTGTGTCAGCCAAGAATTAAGCAGGAATTACTAAAACTGTGGCTAGCTCGTGTTTTTCTGGTAGAGAGAAGGAATAAGAGATAGTAGTAAACGCGTCAGAGGCTCGAAGCACTGGCATATAGTTTCGAAGTAACGAGACTCACGTGGCATTGGAAAAGTTTAGAGTAATCGCATGTGATGTTTATGATCATCTTAAGTTTCGATTGGAATTGCGCCTCCGCTATCTTAACACAGTTCTAGATATCTATTTCATGAAACATCTTTGGCACTATTCCCACCGAAGGTGACTGTGCAATATGGGGGTAGTACGTGACTGAGGACGAATTTATAAAAGTAATGTTAGAAAAGTTGGTTGTAAGAATGTTGCATTGGTTAAAGTATATTATATTGACATATGAGTATATCTACTCAATAGAAGCTCAAATAAGAAAAAAACACAAACAGCAGGGTAGGCAGAGGGAACCTAGTGTTAAGACACTCCGTTCCCCACTTTCTGCCGAATTCTGGAGGCATTGTGTGTTGAGTGGCAGAACTCAAGCAATTAAAATAAGAGTTCTAATAATACTAATTAAATAAAAAATACTACTACTTTCGCTACTTTTCATAGATACTTCCAGATCATACACCTGAAACTATGAATATAAATTTAGGTAAACGGCAATGACTATTCATGGAGCCGTAAATGTCAAGGGGCCAAAGAGGGTTTTACATCAAACTTCAATGCGAAGGATAGTGTTATAGGAAAAAAATAAGCATCCATATATAATAATATATCTGATAAATATACTTATTTGGATTATCAAAAAGAAAGCTAGATATTTATTTAGCTATGTAATATTTATTTAGCTTTAATCAGCTAAGCCAGTCAGTTATATAAATAATATTTTTAACCGCAATATTTTTTTGTTTTCAGTTCCACTAAGAATATTATAAAGAACAACACCTCTAATTAAATTAATATATTGCTTCAGGTAAATAAATTTTGTAATAAATAAAAGTTCACCCTACGGTTCTCGAATGTTCAAGTACCTACAACGAAAATAATCGAGAAAATCTCCTGTATACTTGAACGCTGTTTGAAGGATCTTGTTTATTAAACAAGCTTCTTAAAGAAAGCTTTGAAATCGATAATTATTTTCGATATAAAATTAATACGACTAGAATTACAAATGTCATCCTCATGTTATTTGATTTTTATTGAATAATAGGAGAATATTCTTCGAACCACTTCAGTTTTTAAGATTAGTAGAAGTAGAATTTATATGCTTAGAATTCAAGTTTGTCTACCTAAATAACTGAAAATGAGTAGAGCAGGTTTAAAAAGTTTCATGTAAGGTGACGCTCGAAATATAATAAAATCAGATTCCACCTAGATTAAAATTATATAAAATCAATAAACACACGTATAAATTACAGTACCTATACTAAACAAAACTATATAAACCTAGCAATTTAAAAAGAATTAAAATGGTCACATAAATAAAGAGATAAATCATTGAAGATCCAAGCATAATTAAGTTGAAAGGCATTATCCAAATTAGGCCATTATCCCAAAAACCCGATCTAAGCGCACTCTAGCCGATACATTACAGTCATGTCCCCGCTGTAGATCAGCACAGGTGTCCAATAGCTGGTGCATTTAACTTGCCCGCTTTACACGTGAATCGTTAACTAAAATGTGGCCAGATGAGGAACGACTTGAACAATCATTACATATTTATACAGGATATAATTTATGTTATATATACCTACTTACCTTATGAACCATTTTTATTACGATAGATACTAAACAGATAAAATACTGTATAAATATATTTTTAATTATTATTAGTTTATAAGCGATGCGATCCAATAATTTTCCTCTTCCGCTTCATAAAGCAAATAAAGGACAGAAAGGGAAACAATTATAAGGGGACAAAGCGGCATTATTTAGTCAATAAACCAAAAGGGAACATCAGAGATCGTATCAGGTGGGATTCCATAGAAAGAGGTGTTTTATGGGGAGGCAATCGGCCTTACACGAGTACCAAATGGGACCAAAGATAACAAAATAAAATACCACGGACAATTGCTAAGAAAGAAGGAAATTAGAATTGAAAGTTAAATGTTTCTATTATATTTTAAAATATTTTTTTAATACACATTGCTTTTTTTATATTTTATTAATACATATTAGTATACGATTATGATTAGTCTCAGATAAGCTTTGCTCGAATACAGTAGACAAAAAGCTAAACTTGGTAACTCAACAAGTTAAGCTTTTGGTTACTAAGATAGCCCCGATACTGTTCGAACACTTCGATGAGTGACACAAATAGTCTCAGCAATATAAATAGTTTATGAACTAACGGAATAAAGCTATCAGTTTAAATAGAACACGTAAGCTTATGGAGGAACTTTAAGACAGCGGGACCACAAATCATTATAAGTTGCAATTACTGCGGCGAGGCAGTCATAAATACCGGGCGGTTATTAGTTGCATAGTTGGAAAGAGTGCAACAATTCATCCCATTATTAAAGATCCACCAATCAAGGCGGCGGTGAATCACTTAGTCTTTTTATTACTTTCGCACTTAAAAGCCTTCCGTACAAAGTGGACATTTTAGTAAAATTGAAGTTTACTTTCTCTTTTATCATTTTTATATAGCTTTTTAAATACTTTTGAAGTAACAGTAGCTTTTACAAAAAGAAATTTTATCGGGACAGCTAACAAGATAATATTATCAAGGAAACGATTTATTCATGTTTACCTACGTGGCAAAAAGACAATTAGCGGCATATGGTCGAGCAGATGCGGAGAAAATTGGAAAATCTAATACAGAGAAACGTGGGCAAAGTAAACATGCCGCGAAATTAACAAATACCAGTGGCGCACGGTTTGAGACACACTATTAAGGAACGCATTCCACCTCGCGAAGTAGAAAACTTTGAGAGCAATTATAGCAAGTTTCACCAACATCGCGCAGAATACTGTATTTGAATAGTAAACCTAGACAAAATATATTTGAGAACTTGAAAATGTATTGTTTTTCATCCATTTGTCGAAACTACTAGATTCTCTCATTTTACGACGTTATTAGTAAATATTTAGAATATAATGAATATAGCCAGAATACAAAGAAGCTATCTAATACTCGAAAACTGGCTTACGTAATTTATTCGTTTCCAATTCATTATGCGCTTGTACATTTCCAAGAGAACGTGGGTGTAAAAGAAATATAAAATTCTTAGGAAAACTCTATAGATTTCCTAAGAATTTTATTATTATTTTTTTAATTTTTACATTAGCCAATGAAACTATATAATTATGATAGAATTTCCATTAAATTAGAAGCTATTGACACAAGCGAAAATCTCGTCGGTGAAACTGCTGACTGTTATCAAAGTGTGGCAAGAACAATGACAACGTTTAATAGTGAATTACAGTTGCATCCGCAGTTCGGAATCTTCGAAGGCGGATACGCTTGCAGTTCCTACAAACTCTAATTTGGTAAACTCAAACTATAAGACGTTTGAGAGATTTAAAATAAAAACTAGTTCGCATTTAAAGTTGGAATACAGCTATTTAAAAATCCGATAGAAATGTTTTATCAATCAAAATAATATTTTTGTATGCACATCGTTTTTTTTAATATTTAACGATGAACTGCAATGCTGTTTGTCTGCTGCGAGTTTATACAGCACACAATTTATAGACCGTATATTCAGTACACATTTAAAAATAATCGGATTGGAGTATAAAGAGGAAGTTTAACCTTGGTTCAACCTTAAATAGACGACTATAAATGTAATCTTTGAGTTTCACAACCAAAATTGATAAGTACTTTCTATAATATTTATGGACATCAATGAAAAGACAAAAAGGGAAACAGCAAATGTTTTTCTATTACTCAAAGGTGTCTCTTTAACCAATTATGTAAAATAAAGTAAAGTTTGTGCAATTAGGAATATGTCATGTCCCGAAGACGTGTTGGCTAAATTGACACTAGTACGTCAGCCTGACCGAATAGGACTAACGGCGGTAACGAGACGTGACCGGGATGGTATTAACTTGAACTATTGCTGGCATCTAGTGCTGTGCCGTTAACATGTCTATAATCTTGCACTTATGTTACTCAAATGGTAAAAACGAAACCTTTATAGAATCACTTTATTGTCGCACTTCACCAGTTTTTTTTATTTCAGGACTGTCAAACAAAATTTAGTTTACTTTAGACATTTCATTCTTCATTGCCGGATGATTAATAGTAACACCTAAACTTAATTAACAAAATTATTAGTGAACGAAATTAGGACTAGCCCAAATTTATTCGTGTAGAGTAAAACGTTGTCAAGAAGCATGAAGGCTGAACACGGCCACGTCTTTAACTTGCGGTCGCTTCAGATTTCCCAACCCTAAATTGTCTCTAAGATTTATGTTTTCCATTATACAGGAACATTCAGGGGTATTAGTACAAGACGAAAGTAGAAAACCTTTCTTGATTTGAATTTCATATTGTTATATATACTAAGGATTCTATTTGTCCTACGAAACAATTTGTTATTTACAAAAAAAAACTAAAGACATTAGTATAGGAAGCCTTCTAGCAGATATTACAAACACATTTAGATGAAAATTATATGTATATTTTCAATTTCCAAATTTAGATGCGCTGTTTTAATATTAAACTAGAATTTAAGCGTTCCAAAACTATTCACAAGTACTGTGTATAAGATTTCTCGCGCAAGCAAGACAACATGTAGCAGTTGGGGAATGCGGCAATTAGCTCCCAGGTGACACTTACGACGTAACTACTCGGAATTATCTGCTTAACGCCGATACAGCGAACTAAATTACTAGAAGTGTTTATGTTAATAGACAAAATTATTAATGTACATCATCATTTGTTTATTAGGAAGAAAGGGATTTTGTAGTTATTTTTTTAATAAAAAAATAATTTTTATATAACACACATTATATAACATTACTGAAAGCATAATTTAAAATGTTGTAAAAGATCAAAGAATCTCAGAATTATAACAAATGTATTTTTATATTAAAAAATATATTACAAAATCCTTTTTTTTTACTTTATCCCAAATTTTCTACAAAAGGTCAAGTATAATTTAGCTTTAAATATATTTTAGGAATGATATCATGGCCAAAAGAATTTCATATGAAACTAGCAAGACCTGTATTTTAGCAAGTAACTATTAAATATGGTAGATACGAACGTAGCTTGTCCAGCGTCTTTAACTCGACAGTTTTATGTGTTGTTTCGTAAGTGGCCCCTACTGGGAGCCAGTAAACATCTACGGGTAAAGTTTAAACGTCAACCCTGCGAGATAGCCGTCAAGCGAAGTTATTAGGGTCCCTGTGACCCACCCTCGCAAGTGGCATTTAATTTTTGTCATCAACTATCTCGTCTTGTCACTACTTTTATTAGTATGATCATACTGCTACCATACAATAAAAAAGACGAAAACTTAAAAAATTATACCATCATCCAAAGGCCTTCTCATAATTCCAGCTCTACAAAACGATTTTTATTTTCATTAGTAGAAGATAGTGTTTACCTATAAATTAATTAATTGGTTTCTAGTGTTTCTGAAAACAGTACAATATAACCAAAATCGAAAACGTAAAATTATGCGGAAATAATTTAATATGCATGCTAATTGCAGGTGCAACTCGATAAGCAAATACACAACAATGTTATTCTAAGATCGCAATATCTTACCCTGAACATATTCAATCACTGTAATTAATAGGACTGATAGTCAATTCTACTATATACAAGCAACAATCACGATCCGTATTTACATAGAAATGCTCAATTGCGATAAACATCGGCCAACGGTTCTCCACATATTATGCTAATTTACATCGAAACATTAGGACCAATTAGTGTATGTTGGGCAAACACAAGATTGTTATTAAGACTACATAGTTCTTATAATACTACTTTTTAGCTTGCATATATTTGCTTATTGCAAAAAGTGCGATTTTTTTTTTCAAGTTCACGCTGTATCCCGCATTTTGCAGCCAAAATCTAGAGCATAGCGCGCCTTGTTACCAGAATAAGGAAATGAAAATATTAAATATTTTATTTCTCCGAGCGGAAATCGAATTCGCAAAAGTTTATCTTCACAATCACAAGCGTGCGACGACCGCGCCACGACGGCTTTGAAATAATTATAAAGATAATACTAAATTCTTCATTAATAAAGATAAACTATACTTGAAAGTTCTTTAGTGGCACGTCTTTTATCTGTCCCCTAGGAATATGGGGTAAAGTTTAAAAATTAAATTAATATAAAAGATAGAATACACTCATTTTATTTTAACAAAGCTGCCCCAAGCGCCTCACATTCATAGCAATTTCACGCATAGTTCCCCGAACGGGCATAAAATGCAACTATTAGATTTTTTTTCAACGTGCTTTTGTTTGTAAAGAGCGTAGAAATTAGACCGTTACGCCAACCTTTAGAATATTCTATCGTAGCCGCTATTCAACATTACCATTAAAATGTTATTTCACAGCGATTTCACTCTTTAGCAAATAAAAGTACAGAAAGTTTGTGAAAATTGAACAACTTTTTAATCTTTATTAGAATAAGTAGATGCACCAAAATCCTTCTTTTTTATTTTCCTATATATTATGTGCATTTTTAGACCGTTTTCGACCAAGTTTGAGAAACATATTTATAGAGAGATTTTTTACATAAGATATTCCTACCATGTAATATAAAAAGTTTATAAGTAGTATAAAATAACATGTAAAGTAGAGATGTGACGCATTAACGCGTCAAAGCAATCCGACAAGGGCGAGATTTGGGCCAGCGGCGGAAAATTGCAGGGATGATCGATGGAGGCCAGATGTCGTGCATCATGATTATACTCTACGTTTTTTGTGGATCCATAGTTGCCAGAGTAAATTGAAAAATATTACATATTTGCTTTAATTATTAACTGTCCGTTGGGTATATAAAATATTTTGTATTCCAAATTTAACTACATATATTCAATATAGGTGAAAGTTATGTTTTATAAATATAGTAGTTATATAAACTCATTAACAGTATGTTAAATAATTATTTACAATGATATTAGTAACAGAGCGAAAAACACTGAAGTAGTTAGTTACTCAAAAAAAATTAACATAAAGACAACACACATTTCAAGAATATACGAGATAGTTTAACATGAGTAACATAATTTTATAGTGACCTCCTTAACACAATACTGAGAATAGTCAAGTATTATTACATTTTGCAAAAACATTTCTCAAAGAAGATTACAAAGAGATAAAGTAGAAAGTCGTCCACTATACAGCTAACCGACCGATTGTCGTGTTCAGCTCTAAAGCCTCAAAGAAAGACTATTATAAATACCAAGAGAAGATAAAGGAATTGTACTCATTTTATTAACCTTTCTTATTGGAAATATGTGAAAAAACTGTGCAAAAAAAGCTATAACATTATATTAAACCATTTTCAATTAAGTACATAAATTTTACATTATTCTTAATATAGTATTTTTATAACATAACACGCCGAATGCATACGTTTTTGTTGTTGACCGACCGAAATTTTCACACCTAAACGTTATGTCCAGCGAAGGAAATCCATATTCCTCCTGGGTCCCAGGATTCTGTACATTATAATTTAAGCAAGACAGGGAACTTGTTCTGGGGTTTCGACTATCGCGCTTTGTACGTTCCGCTCGGATATAAATGTTAATTTCGAGTCCATTGTACAAGTTGCCGCGATGAGTTTGCGAATAAATTATAAATGAGCGTAATACGTGTGCTAGGAGTTCCAGATAGCGTGAACGTTTTGATAGATAGTATACCTTTTATATGTGAAACAATTTGAATGTCGATTTTGATCTTCAGTAAATAATGTTAGATATCGTGGTTACAAAAGTTAAAAGCAGTATTTAAAACACTTTTTATGTTCTTAGTTAAAAGTTAGAGGCAATTTTTGAATATATTTTTATTGTTTCTTCAAATAAAAATAATTAAACGCTATTTGAATTAAATGTGATGTTGTAAACGTTATAGGCACTTAATGAATTAAAAATCATGATACGTATCAAACAATTTTTTTTTATGTTAGCAACTGGCTTAATCATTTTGTAATATCATATTTAATTTACCTCCCACAATAATTATATTTTATATTTACTTTTACTACTTTTTTAATAAATGTATTTTTTTAATAAATAATAATGTATTAAATTTTGTTATATATTTTGCTACTACTTGGATTATACACTGATTTCATAATTTAATTCTAAAAACTTTAAATAGATTCTAGCACAATTTCTATTTAAATGAAGTTTTCAATTATCTAGGACTAGCATAGCAGAATATTGTAATAGCTTTTTGCAAGTGTTTGTTGTCTAACGAGTCTGAAAAGCACATTTTGTATGATTTTGTATTATTATTATCTATTATTTGTAAAATATAATCTCACTACAAATATTAAGAGAACCCTAAACCTTATTTACAAGGACATCCAAGATCAACTTTAACTTTAACTTAACGTTTATATCATTTCGTTTTGCTGCAATTAAAATTTTCACAGCCATAAAAATTGCGAAATCTGGTCATAAATTCCAAAACAAAAAAACAATTTAGCGCTTTAAAATCCGCAAAAAATCAAGCTATGCGGGTGTGGCGTAATTTCAGTGCAAGGCAGAACAAACTCAGTTTCGTAAATTAAAAGTAAGCAGGGCCACACGCCGCCCCACCATGAACCAGGAAATTGCAATAAATCCTGTCCCATAGGTCTCATTTGCTATGTGACCGTTGCGTCGTGGCCTTCCTTCTCGGGCAAACGATAAATAACGCATTAGTTATAAACAATCAACAATAAAGTTATAAATATGAGTTGTTCCTGGCGCAGGGGTACAAGCGTGAGAGTGTAGCCCGGCGGTTGTGGGTTCGATTTCCGGGTGAAAAAAAAAATATTATTTTCATTTCTTCAGTCTGGTAGTGAGGCAAACGGCGGCATTGAGTTAACCCTCTCAACGTGGTAAACGAAGTGTTTTGATAGGGAACAGAATGCCGTAACACTACGCTCCCAGGTGCCCTTTGCCTACCCTGCTATGTGCGGGATACAACGTGAAACTAAGAAAAAATCTAAAAAAAAACCACAATATAGAAAAATAAGAACTGCATTAATATTAATATAAACAGTTAAGTAACAATATAATTAGTACATTATTTGCTCTCGAATACTCTATTATAATAATGTTCTAATTAGGTGCTAACTAAATCAAGACTTAACACCAAATTAGTCCTACAGCAAGCGCCTGTATAATAGTAACAATGAGAATACACGATGAGCCAAGACATTTGGGATCGTGAAAGGTGCTTGGTGTACTTGATAGAAGATCTTGCCAACAAAGTTTATTACTATATACCTACATTTATATCTCATATAAACTTGTTATAATTAAATAAGCGACACCTATAAAGGTTCACGAACTTGAATAGATATTAATAAAGGCAAAAAACTGTAAACTCAATTAGTAAACAACAGTTGAATACACCTGTACTCAGTAATTACTATTTTAATTCTAGTTGCACGCCTAACTAGGGAGAAATTGCTTCATAATCCTGAAATTAGAAACTGTTTGGACTAAGTTAAATTAACAAAGTTTTTTGATGTTTTGCAAAGCACATTAGAGTTAAAGGACTCGGGGGAGCTTCATTTGAATGTCAAAAATATGCATGTACCTATAAATAAATGGTATTTGTAAGAATTGAATGTAAATTTAGATTTGACAAAAGACCCAAAGTGTAACACAATGATGGTATTCATAATATAACATTTACGTACTTTATACCATAACTTAAATTCCCTAAAAATAATACATTCACCCCACATAGCAAAGATCGTGCGTTATCAATTTAACGCGAAACCAACATTTAGTAGGTGTATCTCACGCCCGCACTCCGTAAGTAATGCTAACAATAAATCAGATACGGCTTTTTATTGAAGCCCACGACCATAATTCTGTTTACCTGCCCCGTCGGTGGATTTATATTGTGATATTCGACCTTAACAGTTGTTTTAATTTCTGTTTTATATGCCCATAAAACATAGACGGTGTTTATGAACTCATATGCTTCAGGCCCAAAGTTTGATACATATAACCGAAATATATGTATATAAAATATCTGATATTGCTCACTTTTCTATAACTTTACAATATCGGCTAATTGACTAATATAATTATATAATCTAACAAAAGAGAGAGCTCAGCCCTTGATACTAATAAAGATAAAATGAAACATAATTTAGAATGCATAGAAGAGCAAAATAAAAAGTTAAAGCCAGTGGTGGCGCAGTAGCATAAGTGTGTAACTGTGAACGCGACGTTGTGTGTTCGATTCCCACTAAAGAGAATTCATTTCTTCGCCCTGGTTTCAATATTCTGCGGTGTGTTTTAACACTAGCTTCCCTCTGCCTACCTTACCCACGATACTGTGTGCGGGATAAATTTAAAAATAAACTAAATAAAGAGAATATCTTCATTGCTCACAAAACAATATGAGTACTATAACATGAATGGAAAGGCGGTCTAATTGCTTCAAAAACTCGAACTCTGCCATACAACCTTTGATAAAAAAAGAACAGTTGCTATAAGAAAAAGAATACATGTACAAACAATAATAACGACTCAATGATGAGACGAACAAAATAGAAAATAGCACAAGTAAACCCCAACCAACCAAACTAAGCTACAAAAGCTGCACCACCTAAAACCGGAGAAGACCCCATTCTATAAATCTCAAAGCGTATATAATTTTCAATCTACAAGGTACAATAACATTTGAACATAATATAAATGCAGACAAGGCCGAATTCACACATCCTTGTTAGACCCTTTCATCCCGTCGCCACGGGCTATTTGTCCCTCGCAGATAAGCCTTTATACTCATTGTCAGTGTTAGGCCGGAATAGATGGATGACTAGTCATTAAAAAGAATAACACTATGGAACCCTTTTACAGTAATCTTTACGAACAAAAACAATCTTAGCCTCGAAAAAATAAAGTCAAATGTGCTTTGAGTAATTGTATAACTGATTAAGGAATTATTTTTATAATAAAATGTATACAAATACATTTTCTTACTTGGAATTTACACATCCATGTGTAACAGGTCACATCGCTTTTCCAATATTGTGCGATATTTAGTGCATCGATCTTGCTATCAATATACTGTCTCTAAGGGATAAATAGAGACTAGGTCGAATTATTGTAGCAGTTACCAAAGTCCTGTCGCTATTCAGGTGACAGAATGTTTGATGGGTTAAATAAAATTGTCTAGGTTTATCCACTGCCGTATGACTACGAAGTGAAACATTAATTGTCATATAGTACGAATATTTTTTCCTTATCTTTAAATGCCTATTAGAAACCAACTCACATGTAACCTAAATATGCCCGCTTACCGAATCAATAAAATAAAACCTCTCCGAATTTACGAAGTAGGCAAAGAAAACCATAAATCGCTCCGTTCGCAACCACCATTGCGCAGAGTCAAGACACTATCCAAAACACGCAATCACAACTAAACCTTATACATAAATATCCAATAATAATATTGCAGTTAGCAGTCACGATTGTTTGTGATTATTGTAATAAATGTCAAATGTAATCATATGTTGTTAACAAATCAAATGTATTATTCACAGGCGCCACAACGACCCATTTAAAGTGTCGTAAATAAATTAATAGCTCTATTAATGACATGGCTTATCATAATATAGCTGTAATATCCATAAAACATATTTTACTATATTTATATTGTTTAATTTGCATATTCAAATTTTAATAATAATATAAGAATAAAAAAAGTTAAAAAGTCAGGTAGGCAGAGGGAATCCAGTGTTAAAACACTCCCTTCTCCACTTTCTGCTGAATTTTTCAAGACATATTCCAATGAAGGATAGGGTTTCGTATGTCTATAATTTTTATATCCTACTGAATATGAAACTTATATTAAAATGTACACGCAAAAAATTTGTTCGTATGTAAAAGCATCTAAATATAGAAAATACTTAATGTAATAACGCGAAAACCCTTACAAAATTTTGCGAATTTAATGAAAGACACAATTATCATTCTATTTATGTATATGGAATATAATAGTAGTCTTTGAATGTATGAATGAGTAAAGCAGTTGTGACAATATTTGACCTTAACATTTTATTTTAAACGTTTATTTAATTTTAGCTTTAAAGTTACTTTACTCTTTGACAGCATCATCTTTACATGTATAACATTTTTAAGAGAAAAGTCACTTATGATAAATACTTATACCAAACTTACATACTGTTCTTTTGATAGCCACATGCAGATTATGCACCCAATAAGTTTATTATTAATTGGTTTGTTTAAATAAATTTAAATGTACACCAAAATTACTAAATTTATGTATATAAATATATGTAGTAATAAATACGACGACTATTGTAGTAAAAACGAAATATGACTAGGATAATTTGAGGATTGCCATTTGTTAAAAAAAATCTAAGAACATGTAAATGAAGTAATTTACTAGTAATATTATCAAATAAAATAACTGCCACAATGACAAAGCACAGATAGACTTATTTAATTTACTCCAGAATGTAATTAAAAAGTTATATTTAGTTCTTACCTGACGTTTTTGCAGCGGCGAGGCCACGTTCAATTTTGGCTACACAAAATTATTAATATTAAAATAAGCCTACCATGATAAGGGTTTCGTTAAGAATGTTATTCTAATTCTGAGAAGGATTAGAAACATGAAATAGATTAAAAACAATCTATTATATTTCAGGAATATTAAAAAAAATATGATAATATTTTTAATATATTTGAATACAATATAGAAGTCATAATAAACCATATATGTATATTATATTATCTAACTAACAAAATAAATCAAAATTAACACAATAAATAAAATACATATTTAAAATACAAATTTAAGTAGCTTTTGGCAATGAAATAAGACGGCCAAATCTAATAACAGAAGCCTTTAACCAGTTGTCGGTTTAACTAATTCCAATCATAGACAAAAGTTGCGTGCCTCGGGCTGTGTTCATTTAACTTTTAATACGACTTTCGTCAAACCACTCCCAAGTTAATGAACAGTTAAATTTTACAACATTCTCGTAGACTCCTTCATTATTAAGGCATTGTACTGGATTAAAGTAAAAAAGCGGATAAAAAAATGTACATTGTATGTCCAAAGATTGCTCGGAGGTAGAAAGTTGGATAATTAAAATGTGAATTTTTACTAAGCAAAAAGCTTTGATCGGTCTTGTTCGTAAGTCTGACATGCGTTTATTGCTCAAAGTTATAAAACAGCTTTGCTATATTAATAGATAACGCTTATGTGTATTTCTTCTTCTGTTCTGTTCTTTGATTATTTTACCTTATTATTTGCAGCTTCACACCTCCTGCCACCTGCTATATGGGGTTGTATCTTTCATATAGGTAAGCAGAAGGAACCTATAGTTAAGACATATCGTTTTTCACTTTCAGCCGGAATTCGAGATTTTGCGTATTGATTACAGGAAGTCAACGTCGCGCTTTTTTTCCACAGCGGAGAAATGAAAATAAATCGTATCACAGTTAGATGATCAGTCTTGACAACGGTCGGCTCTTTAAACTATAAGTGTTTTTCTACATAGGTACAATAAATTATAAAGTTATATTTGTTGGATCTTTCTATTTATTTGGGCTTGGTTTGGATAAAAAAAAACAGTGAAAAGGCTATGAAATTACCAATCAAATTTGCTATTACTCGGAATCTGTTAAATATTTTACACAACCAAAAATAACAAAAAAAGACCAAATCGAACAAAGTTCAATCAATATTGCATAAAGCGACATGTAAAAGCCAAACAGGCGGAAACTACTAAAACGTAAACGAAAAAGTAATCAACAAAGTACTTGTAAATTCATATCACTAATGTATCTAACATCGTGTATGTATGTGTATACACATGATATGTATGCAGTTAAGTTTTTACAACACCATCAAAGTTTTATCGCTTTGGCTGAGTATGTTGATGCGCTATTGAATGGTTTCTTTCTATTTTGCTATTTAATTTAAATTACTTCCGCAATAAGTTCCGCATGTTTTTATTGTGTATTATGTATAATAACTTGGTATTTTGTATTAGGAAAGTCATGACTCGCAATATTGCTTAAGTGGTGAGAAAAACAGATATTTACTTCCTTTCCAGAAAATACTTAATATGACAAAAACAAATATAACTTAATAAATACAAAAATATATCAACTAAAATTTATATATTTGTTATTCTATTTTCTTTCCAGCTTCACTCACATATAGCAGTAATTTACATTACATGTAATTTAATATTAATTCAAATAAAAGTAAACGACACAAGCTGTTGCTAATACTAGATAAGCATAGCAACATAATGTATGCTTAGCCGCTTAGACTAATCTATTTACTACTATTTATCCAATACTAATACGCTAGGGCACGTCGATGTGATCCACTAAACGTCAATTACAGCAATTGCCTGGTGTGATCGCTCTGACACGATTATGATAGTGACACACGTAATATAGCTGAGTAGCCAGTTTTGGTGTCGCTATCGAATTACAACTGCCTTGTACGTGTCGTTGGACGAAATCTAGACAGATCAAGGATTCTGCAACTTTTGAAAATATTTTTTTAATGTCATTGTAGGCAGAGGGAACCTACTGATAAGACACTCGTTTCTATTAAGACACTACCGTTCCACATATTTAGTTGAATTCGGAAGGTATTGCGTTTTAAGTGGCGGAACTCGTCACTGCGCATTACCGCGGTACCAGAACGAGAAAACCTGTCGCATTAACATTCGCACGTTTGAGGCCCTGCGCCACGATTGGCCTCAAAAAATAAGATCGTTTGAAATTAACGTTTGAGAAGTAATATAAATAAAATAACATTTAAAATAAGAATCGAGCGTTTAAATTAAATAAAAAGAAAATATACTCAATGTCTTAAAGTTCAACGCATTCAGAATTTCAACTCGAAGATAAACTTGAATAGCCGAAATTAGTTCACTAATTGTGTTTGCTCTCTTGGAAATTTGTTTAAAAACGTCACCTAGATAAAAACGTGAAATTAAAAGAAAATACTTTTTTTATTAGAATTTAAGGACTTGGCGTTACGTAAACTTAACGCTTGCCGTATTTTAATTTGTAAATTAAAAAGCTAAAACATCTCACAAATCACACATGGCATGTGTCAAAATAATCCCACGTCGCGTACGCGGAGGGTTATTTACCTTCATATTTATGTCATCAGGTCGCAGGGTCCCCGGTGTATTCCATACATCCTCTAGACTCGTATAATTCACAAAACAAACATGATTTGTATATACTCGAAAAAGTTTTTAGAATAACTTTCAAAGTATTATATGTTACAGTCACATTCTTTATATCATTTAAATAAGGTAATTCAAATAAAATAATTCACTAAACTACGTAAATAGTCCATTAAATTATTTCAATAAAACCATATTACTCGAATAGATCCTTATTGTTGAACAAATTATTCTGTCCGTTAAGGATAAAATGGAAATTGATCTATTAATAGAAGAATAAAAATCGGTCAAATGAGAGTCAGATAATCGAAAGGAAAAGGAGAAAAAGGATTCCGTACGAATTTAAGGATTGGATCAATGGTAGAAACAACTGATAAAAGTTTACTAATTAATCACACAAATATACACAAATATTTTTTTCTGTAACATAAGGTATAGCGCGCACTAGTGATTTTTGTCACCGTGACTGTCACCGTGTACATTACACTTAATGAAGGTGCGCGCATTTGAATACGTGACAATTGGGTGACTTTTTGTCCGCGGAGGACGGCAACACGCCGGTGACGCAACTGTCACCGCGTCCATAGATTTGTATGCCCGTGCGCGCATTAGCAACTAAATGACACCTCCCCCTTGCGGTTTCCATACTAGTCGTCTTCCGCATAAACATGAAACAACAGCATGTTGCATTGCAGCACCGAATTTTTATTTCAAGAATGGCGTCAAGTTCATCACCAAGGCAAGACGTGTGTTTTCATGAAGATAAAATAGACAATGACAATACTGATTGACGAAATTGAGTTGAGGCCATTGCTCTATGACAAATGAAAAGTTGAAAGCCAATATTTTCTACATTTGCTTTTTTTTCTATTTCTTAATATAAGTGCACAGACAACCATCTCTTCGAGATCTATTTTATCAAATGTAAAAAATTTCGTCACTGTCATCGCAAGTGCGCGCAGTGGCGAAAAGTATGGTGACGTGTCAGTGACAAAAAATTTATTGTCACCGTGACAAAAGTCACCGGTGCGCGCTAAGCCTTCTTGTTTTGTAAACTGTCACTTAACTTTAAATTTCATAATTGTAAGCCAATACGGAATATAGGCTAATATTACGCGGTGAGTTTTATAAAATACCTACAGCAAAAACGATGCATAAATACTTGTATTTTTTAATTGTGTTGACTTAGAATGTAAGCTTAGCTAAGCTATTTTTTTCTGTGCTCCAAGGGACTTGAATATTTGATATCAATTTCAACTTGATACCTTCACGTGATCTCGTGATAAATGGTCTTATCCGTCTGATAACAAAGTGATCCTTTAAGGGTTCCTTTTTTCCCTGTTGACATACGGAACACTAAAAAGTTATTTTCGTAACATAATTGGATTACGAAACAAGAAAATTTAGAAGTATCAGTGTCTAAAAAGCTTTTGATATTATAACGAAATAGATAACCTCTTACTTGTTTAAAAAAATGTAATTTAAAGATTGCTCCGGAAATGTTTGCCTCTACAGCATCTACTTCGGTAAGAGCTACCGCAGACTCACCTAAATTTTTAACGCAGCCCATCAAACGGAGTGCAATTTATGGAATAACTTGCATAGAAAATGTTTGCAAGGTTACGATTTTATAAGCTAAAATATAAAGTTTCGTAAGTAAACCAATATCGTATACGAGTATGTAGGTAAATGTGACTCAAAACTGGAAGTTACATAGAATTCAATATCCAAATCGGACCGGGGTTATTTAAGTACTGCATTCGTTTACGTTGTTTATTAGGTTTAGCCGGAGGGATATTGACAAAGGTAGGAAATTGAAAATATCCGCCTCTTCAATGTTTGTCGCAATAACAACATTCAAATTGTAATGACATCAATTCTGAATAAGTACAAATAGACTAAGAAAACAATCTCTTTTATTAAAAGGCATCGTATTGAAAAATACACAACAGTATATGCAGTAAATTTACGTTAACTTATATCATTTTTGTAATGTTATAAATACCCCGATTCTAGATCGCGGAAAACAAATACAATTTTTTAAACAAAATTTTGGAAAAAGCACCAGCAACTTTTTATAAAATAATTTAATTTAATAGTTACTATAAATCTATAAATCCTAAAGACCTTAAAAAAAATCCTTTAGAAAAAGATTTTTATTATATATTGTTATTATCAAACCTATAGAATACAAAGCTAAAGATGTTGCACATATACTACGCTTGTAGGTATATTCAGAGAGGGTCATCCAAACAAATTTAAAAAAGACGTTAACTTGAACAATATATCGCTGTAACTTTTCCTCTTGTTTGGCAAACTAAGTAGGGCAGGCGAGATGTTTGACACTGGTGTAAAATACGCTCGTAGGATTCCAGACTTAAAGTTTTTAACAAAAATGTAAGTAACTAAAGAGAGATTTTAAGTAATGTTATCGTATTTTTTATATAAAAAAGCAACAATGCAGACAGAACGGATATTAAATAGCTAGATGACCAAATCTAAAACGCGACATGTCCACAACATTGTCGTAGGCACTCAAAATATTATGGTTGGGACACACAAAAAAAAGATTTCGAGGACAGGCATAACCACATAATGAAGCGTCGCCCTATTCTTATTTAGTTCATTAATCAACCCATGATTTATGATTCTTTAACTACCGCCCCCATTGTCTCTAGCCCCATGGTGGTTAAAAAGAAATGTGTTTTGGACATGGCTAGTTTTGCTAAACCAAAGGGACGCCTTTGTGGAATTTGATTTAGCCTTTGTACCGACTGACCGCAAAAACAAGATAAGTGATGAAAATTTAGTCAGATAATAAAGCGAATCTCTTTGAAATATTTTATAGTGGGTCAACTAGTTTCAATTGAAAGTTCGTAGGGTTTTGTTTTGTTTGTTAGAAAAAGTTTGACTTGGATTTTTTCCAGCTGTGTAACCTAATTTAGGAAGAAATCATAGAATATATTTTAATATTTACTAAATAAGTACATTTATATTTATTAACTTAACTTCTGCGTTACGTGAATATTGACTTTAAATGTTTATTTTGCAACCCTTCGTTAGTATTGACATTTAATCGACATTCAAAAAGACGAGGTTATCAATTTGACTATATGTTGTATTTTTTTATTGATTTAATTACTCAGCCACTTATAAATGGATTTTGATAATCCTTTTTGTATGGTAGCTCATGATCCAGAGGTTACCATATAAATTGTGTGATTACCTTAAAACAAACTTTTAAGTTGAAATCTATATGCTGAGTTAAGATTTACAAAGGGAACAAATGCCTAATAAAAATTTTAATAGTTATCATCATACAATTTACACTTGTCTAATTGAACAAGACACTTTACAAGTAGACAGGCTGAGTGGAACAGCCGGCTGTACTCGTATGTGTATACATCGAATGCGGTCACCGCCGCACTAACCGCATGTATCCACATCATGTTTGTTATGAACGTTCTCTTACATTCTATCTTAAATGGGATGCAACATGCAGATTATTATAAACTACACATTCAATTTTTAACATAAGGTACGGGAAATATTCTTTGCGTAATACACAAACAATATTTAAAGTAATCAAGCTACAGAAATGACAAGAATTCTTGGCATATAGACGTATTAACTATACATATATTACTCTAGAAACATTTTAGTAATTATTGAGACATTAGACCATTTATTGAGAAAATTTGCACAGTAAGTGAATATAAGGCAAACATTATCGTTAGAAAACAATACAAAATATTTAAAACGAAAGTAGTTTACATGACAACTACTCCATTAGGTAAATTAAAAAGAAATGTACGTAGAGTCTAACTCATATCAAGTAATCGAAAAAATAATAATGAATTGAAGTAATAACACGCTACAATCGTGATAAATTCTATGCATTAGTAATGTTGTTATTACTTATGCCTATATTATATTAAATACAGCCACATTTTACAGACATGACTAAAAGAGACGTCCTGTTTACAGATCATTTAAGCACATTCTAAACATCATTTTCCCAATGAAAATTCCTAGAAGTTCATCGAGACTAAAGGCTCATTTAAAATTCTAAAGAAGAGAATTTTGTGCTTTGAAAAATAATAAAACCAATTCAATAAAAAAATGTTCCAAAAATTTATTCGAATCGTCTTTCATTAATTTTCATAAGCTTATAATTAGACTGAAAGCAAATCGGGCGTAAAATTAACGAAAAGTGCTACGTAAAAACCTTTCAAAATGAAATCACGTCAAAAAATTGAGACCCACCAGGATGAGAGGATGATTGGTTTTTAAAAGGGTAGAACCTTGGACATTAGCAAAATACATTGTCAAATACTTAATTAAATCTAAATATTTTTGTTACACACACATATACATTAAAAAACGTGTAAAAATAAGTATACAAAAAATCGCTCCTAATAATATTTTTATATTAAATTATAAACTTTAGGTGCTCACCATAAATATTACCTAGTATAGATGGGTAATATCCTGCACCAATTCTAAGTTGCAAAATGAAAGGTAATTTAGTTACCATAACTACCACTGTCTTTAAAATATTTATACGTAAAGTTAGCTTACATACATTTTTAAAAACAAGTGAACACTCAAATAAATTATACTGTCTTACATTTATCGCTGTTATTTCAACAAGGAAAATCTAGCGAGATCTGAACGATCCCAGAGCTTCACTCGCTACAGAGATTAAGAATGAATTTTTAACACAGCGCTAACAAATTAATGAGACCGAAACATCTTTAATAAGAATGTCACGGTATTTTATGCAAGTTCGCCATGTTTTTTTTATTTATTTAAGTAAGTAATTGCCTTTTTCAGTCCTTGACTCTCGTGTCGGCGTCGTGTACTGAATTTGAGCATTAGTTTTATTACTATCTTGTTTAAACATAATTTTATGTAGGTACACGTAACGAATATTTATTTTAACGATAAAACTAGTACTAGTATTTAATATTATAAAATTGGTTGTATTGAATAGAAAAATGTTTAGTTATTTCATATCTATCTCGATTCTAGGTACACTGCAGGTGCGCAGGCACGATGAGCTTATTAAAAAATATGCATATTAAAAAACGCTCTTATTTCAAAATCACAGACAGACACTTATTTATACACATGTATAGATAAAGGCCATGATGTGGCCAAAATTTCTATTGGCGCTTTTCTGAAAAAAATTGCAAACATAACAAGTTCATAGGTCTTTCTATGAGGACCAATAATAATAATCAAGACAAAATTCTAAATTACAAACATCTACTCTATTCCCTCCAAAGATAACATACACAAAATGTAGATCAAATCAAAGTCAAATTAAATGCAATAAACTATTAGTAGTCTAGAATTTTTGCAATTCTAGAACACTAACTCCATTGCGATGGACATTCTTGTAGCTTTGCCAAGCTCCGCCCCAACGGTATATCACCAGCCGTATTTAAATATATTTTTCAGAGTATCATAAATCGCGAATGAGTACCAACTTCGCTCATTCGTTGTCGCGGCAAAATTTTGTTTGGTAGTTTGTTCCGAGATCCCGGATAAGTTAAGCGTGACAATGCTGAATTTTAAATTGGTTTTGGGTTCCACGAGACTTGCAATTACTTAACACTCTCAACAATAAAAATTCTCGCTAAAACATATTCTTCAGACCCTGAAAATGACACATATTTACTATAAAAGTAAACAATAATACGTCAATCCTTCTAATTTAAACTTTACTAAAATATATCCCTACCTAATTTGGTATTCGAAGCAAAGTCTCTAGAATAACCCTTACAAAATAAAGCCCATATCCCAAAAGTACGATCGAACATAAACAACATCATAAAGATGCGAGCGCCTTAAGATTCACTCTAAAGCCAAAAACATTTTATGGCATTCTTGACGACACACCCAGTAAAATATGTACGGAATAAAATACTAGACGTCATCCAACGGAGGTTGATGCGAAGTCGCTAGGAGGTTAGTTAATTATGTAAATTGCGGAGTTCCCTCAAGTATGGTTGGATTTACTCAACCCGGACAAGGGCGTACGAGCTAACTCATGTAACCTATTATACGTTGAAATGAAACGGCCTCATATTTCAATATCAACTTTTGGGCCTTTGATGTCGTTACGTCTCTTAAGTAAACAACATATTTTTCGGAAATCACTCAAGATCAAATTGATATGCGTACGACATTCATAATTTGTACTGTATGTATATTCGTGAATTTATAACTCAAGGTTTTTAAACTTCAAATTTAGGAATGAAATTCTATTAATAACTTTGTAATTAATATTTGATTTTAAATTATTTAAATGATACCTATTAATAGTATTCATACTATTAATAATATTTCTAGAACTAAATTTTGTAATTAATTTAAAGCGATAAACTAAAAAATCAAACTACTCACTAAAGTATCAACTAATCGACTATTAAAATTTATTTCCACTATGTACCATAAGATTCATTAAGTAGCTTAAAATACTGACATATTCGATTTTGGTTGAACACATAACCCTACCTTCATCAGTCTTAAATTTAAGAGCTTATAAAGCTTTATTAATGTCAGTTATCAAGTTTTCCGAAATACCGTTTGTACCAAAGTGAAGGTTACAGTTTTCGATCTATTCCATGGTATTAGTAACATAGTTGCTAGTTGCCAGTAGGAGGACTAAAGGATAGGACATAAATACGAGAGGTGATAAAGATAAAAGTTGCGCGGAGTTATCAGCCGATCCGCAGGAAGAAACGAGTAGACTAATCCTTCGTAGTCGCTCGGAAGCTGGAATAGCGTATAAATTAGACAACTTTTAGCGAGCAATTTCCTTGTGTACATTGGCAAGATTCAGAACACTCACCGAACTGTTAAATAGTGCGACTTTTTAAATACATTTTTCAGTTACGTAATGTATTGAATAGGTACACTTAATATGTCGAATTTAGTTTTATTTTATGGAGAACGGAACGTCTTAATAATAGATCCTCTCTGCCTATTCTGATTTATACGAAATAAATCATAAAACTAATCATACAAAGAAACTTCATTCAAATAGATATTACTTCGAGTAACATTTGAATCCACAAGTGACCTACCTACCTGAATGAGAGTCATTCATGTAGGTCACAGCCACCACAAGAGAAGGTTGTATACGTATCCGACATATTTAATAAGTATTACACATGCCTTAGAAGTGTATCTGGACGATACACTACTTCGTATTTATATTTTGAAACTTTAAAAGTTAATGTAAGAAGATATTTTATATAAAAAGGAAAGTGTAATGTTCAATATATTTTTTCAGCTTCACGCCGTTTCCTGCATGTAGCAAAGTAGGCAGTGGGAGCCTAGTAGTAGTAAGACATTTCGCTCTCCACTTTCCGCCGAATTCTGTAGGTATTGCGTGTCGAACTCACCTGGTGGACTGAGCGAAAATAGTAAATATTTAATTTTATCGAGTGGGAATCGAACCCACAATCTGTCGCGTTTACAGCCACTCGCCTGCACTCTTGCGCCATGACTGACCTCACATGTAAAATAACATGATTTTTTTAAAGTCATATATACGTAAACAACTGATATTCTCTATGTTTGAGTACTTCTAGAGGTTTAAGACAAATAGCAGCAGTATAAGCTCACGGCTCGCAGCGACAAAACCCCGTCAACATGAGGACAATATGTGAGACACTTGTTACGGCAAACTAGCTCTTGACATTAGTTGCAGAGGTTGCAATCGACAAACGCCTGACAGTCAACGTATCTAAAAATGTTTTGTAAGCCAATATTTCTGTAAAATAGCGTAGAATAAAATGTTCCTGCGCGAGTCGAAGCTCGACCAATCATTGGGATTTGACTATGGGGAAATCACAAGAGATGAAAGCTATTTTAAAGAACAAAACCAATATTAATCTACCTCTCTGTTCATAGTATTCTTAATATTTAAATAGAAGTCTTAACAGATAGGCAATACAGATGATTAATGCAGGGGCACCCATCCGTGCGCTTTATTCATATTCCGGGCATAGTGGGTAGGCCTTCAAACGCACTCTCTTTAATGGCCCCGGCCTCCAGGGAGCAGACAGACAATTTAAAATACCTATCCTGCTCTCAAATTTGCGGGGCACCTGAAAGAAAAGCTGCCGTTGAAAGGTGAACGACCAGTGTAGATTTTCCTCACTTAAGTTGCTCAGTGTTTTCTTTTTTTTACCCGCTTTTAATATAAAGTGAAATAGAAATGTTTCCCTCCTTTAATATTTCCCACACGGCAATATGTTTTAAATGTAAAATGGAAAATTTAGGATTTAGATTACATATGCGACTGCTAAGAACTCGACGGTAGACAGATTGTACTATCTACGTAGGATTAATGGGAAATGTATTGCTTAATGGTGTTTTAACCACATAAGTAAGTAGCAATACAAGTATAAATAATCAAGCATAGTGTTACGAACTTGTGACACTATTTAGAGAATGCACATAAAATTTTGGGGATCAAAATTTGGGTATTTTTCTTCTATAGTTACATATAAAATCTAAATTTTATTATATTTAAAAAAAACAGTGATATCAAATTTGAGACTCGGCGGTAGACTCATGTGCTATCTACGTAGGACCAATGAAAGATGAATTGATTGCTTAATGTTGTTTTGACAACAATTATATTACAAAAAAGTAAGTGGCTAAATCAAATACCAATAGTCAAGCATTTTTATTAAGTCAGCCAAATTTTTTATTTTTTTCTAATGTCACATATAAAAGCGAAATATTATATTTTTTAAATACGTGACAGCAAACTTGAGATATTTAATCGTCGTAGTATAACATGATAAAACTATTATAATGTCATACGACCGCGCCTCACTTCTTTATAAAGCTACGTGTCTCGCCTGAGAAACCATCACCCAATGACAACGTCTAAGTTGAAACTTTCGTAAAAATTCATCTCACGTAGTACACCAGAACAGTCGGATAATTCCCAGATGTATATCCACACTTTAGTATTCAAACGAAGAATATTCTTTTTTTTTTTCAGTCATCATAACGTCCTTAGAAAACTTTATAACAACTTCGAAAATGAAAAATCTACATTCTGTTAGTACAACGACCACAAGATATATTTTTTTAATAAAAATGTAATAAAATACTTTATGAATACATCTAATAAACACATATTATTTATTTTTTAGCTATATATTAGGATATATAGAGAAGAAGCGATAAATAAAGTTGGGGAGTCGTGGCACAAGTGTGCAACTGTAAATGCGATGGTTGTGAATTCGACTGCTACTTGAGGGACTCTCTCTGGTAAAGAATCACAGCATGGCGTTGCGTCCCAGCCGTGTACGTGTAGTACGGCTAGCCACGTAAAGCTGAAAACAATATTTAAAAAAAAAAAAAATTTCATTTGGTTAAATTAATTAAATTAAATTATTATTATAATAAACAGGACTAAACAGTTTGTACAGTCCTACAATCCCAACTTCAATACATGTCACAAAATGACACAGACGTCGGACCTGTCATTAAGCCACTTGACATTAAAGCGGTGGAGTGACGTATGATAATGTAAACAACTATTGAATACTCTCGAGAACCTATATCAAGATTATGAATATATTGTGGATATAATACACTAACCATTTTCAGAAAACACAATTTTTTTATTATGGTTTAAAAAATATATCAAGTTCTTAATTTTCATCCATATTTTCAAAACTGTATTTACAATCAAAAAGTAATCATCTAATTTATTATTTAAATAGAAAAAGATGTCTCATCTTATAAGCTTTAGTGGTTCACGATTGCCTGCCGGCCTGATTGAGCTAAGTAGTCCTGGTAAATTGCTTCGTAACAGACCGGACGGACGTATATATGAATAATATCTTATATACAATATATAATAATATATGTTACATATATACTTATATATCCAAGATATTAATAATATCTAGTTTCATTAACTTCTTTGAATAATTCAAAATCAAATGATCATAGAAACGTACCACTTTATTAGTTCATAAATAACAAACATTATAACTTCTATAATGTAGTCAGAAAACTATAACAATTGTGAGGAATTTGCGTGTGAAGCCACAATCAAGCGACACTCCACGGTTGATTGCGCACTCCAGGAGTAATTAGCCCATATCCTGTGTGTGAGCACTTGCCCAAATTAAAAATAATCCATTCTGTTTCACACGTCATATTTTTGGACAAATTACTTGTTGATTTAAATGTGTGGACGGACCACTGTCAAGTTGTTGTTATAGAATAAGATATAATAATTAAAATAATTTTCAATTTAATATTTTTAGGCAGTACAAAAATGCAAATATATTTTTAATTTAATATTAATTAAACGCTACACCAAGTCTACAACTAATCTAATCTAAAAACGTACTTATTTCAATATCCTAATACCCTATGCTTTCCACACACTTGATTTTGCATTCCTTTATACAAATTTACATAACAATTCGAGAGTCAATTCGGTTTCGTCTCGCACATTGTCGCCGCTGGAACTGCTTCCGCGATCACGCGCCTTTCTTAATGATGTAAGCTGATCAAGATGGGGAAGCGTCGTCGTGTTAAACAAGCGATAGCGGAAAATACGACCATTTTAGATTTAAGAGTATTATTTCGTAAAATAATAGTAAAAATCATGTACTACTAAAGCTGTAATTTATAAATTAATATTGATACTTTTTAGAAAACATAGAAATATGTACCCGCGCCTCTTGGAAACCGTCCAAGCGCTATGACCAACTAATCCATACGTTCTCATCGGGCTACGCCGAAATTCTTATATGAATTCTAAAAAGTATTTTCCTTTCCTAAGTGTGGGATAATACTTTAGAATTGTAAAAAAATATTTAATTTTTAATATAATTAATATTAATTAATGATTCATAACTTAGGATAAAATGGCGTTAACTTCTGCCATCCAATATTTCATATTTGTATAGCATATTCTACTCTCCATTTTGTATACATAGTTAACATGCGAAATTAAGCTTGAATATTGCCCATTTTTCTATAAATAAATATTAAAAAATATACATTTCATATAATTTCGTATAACAGAAATATTTATAAATTATATATATATAAACATATATGATATATAAAATATTATAATTTAATCGCTGTTTCATGGTTAACCGGAGGAAAGTTTTAATTAACCGCCTCAAGGGTCTTGTTTACAGCTCGTGTGATAGTACACGAAGGGTAGGGAAAGAAACTGTTTACATCGCGTCGGCGGCGCAGCAAACATGTGCTAATATAATTAATGGGATATTTGGGGAAGTGGTAGTGTAACGCACTTGTCATACTAACATGTCATAGTTGTAATTGTTTAAAAACATATATACTACTAGAGATTTTGGTGAGTGTAAAGCTGTCGATTCTAAAAATTGTATTATTTAAAATTATAAAAGACTATTAAATTTCAATACCGTCCAAACCACTTATATCTAAATTTTCTATAAGTTGTAAAGATACTAACGCATATACGTATGTATTTACGAGTTGTTTAAAATTTTTACGAAGCAACAGTAGAGTCTCATCAGGATAATGGGCGCTTCAATACACATACAAGTATTGCTTTGTGAGTGTCGCAATTCGCAGATTAACTGCAGCTATATGGCGCATAGCAAAGCGAAACGTGTCGCAGGAATGTTGAGGGTGAAATATTGGTCGCACACTACTTGTATTAGTCCCGTGAGGTGTTGCGATCTAAAAGATATACAGTCAAATGCCAAATGTAACGTTGTTCAGATTTTAGTCAAGAGCATCTATCTATATAAAGTAGTACTATAATGGTATATGCAATACAAGACATCAATGATATTGTTTATCGAAGCTGGCAACAATAAAATACACGAAACACTAATTACAGTACATTTATAAATGTGAAAAATAATATTAATATGTCCCAAGCATTTAAGCAACACAATTTCTTTATTTCGTAATATCATGAAATTAATCTCTAATCATTATAAAACAGAAATACTTACGTTAAACGTTTGTCGCATATTATTACTATAAATATAAAAGTATAGTTACAAAAATATTTCAAAAATTAAAACTACATCGTCTGAGTATTGCAACGTGTAGTTTTTCATAGTTGACGCGTCTCATCAGGATAATGGACGTTTCAATACACAAGTAACACTTTGTTTGTGTCGTAGTCGTAGGTTAACGTCGACACTGTGCTGTGTTGTAAAGGCAAATTTACCGTTGCAATATAATGTTTATACATAGACTTTACGACCACTAACTTAACTAACCTTTTGTTTTATGTAAAATATGTATGTCACCATAGTGGTTCTGAAGCTCGTGATGTTTAAACTGGTCAAGCGACTTTTAGGTATACTAAACTTAAAGTCATATATTTTTTACAGCTACCCGGATTTCCATGCATGGCACGATAGACAGAATGCACGTGATGTTATAGCCCTCCATTTCCCACTTTTCGTCCAATTTTTGAATTGCTCAATTTCTGCCCAATTATTACATATAATTATTTAAAACAAAACAAAAAATAAAAAACCACATAGTGTTTGACCTTTTACCAGATATCGACAAAACGAAATCATTCAGTTATACAACCATACCCACTCAAATCTATAAAAGTAAACACACACAAATTATTTCGCCACTACCCAGAAACAATGCGGAACCTGAACTGGACATCTCAGGGTACGGGGTGAAAGCTCTAATGGATAAGCTGAGAAGAAATAATCGTCGGTTGTTAACTAACGTGTCTGTTCTCTAAAAGCACCGTATTTATAACGTGTAAATAAGCTACTTGAAATGAAAAGAACTACTTACAGACTGAATATAAATTGCTGAAGCTATTTCATTAGTTTTCGCGCTTAACGTAATAATTCTTATAAAAAAACAGAAAGAAATGGTGGTAATGCCTACAAAACTATCTCGAAAAAGAATTTTCTATTAAAATGTTCTTGTTTCACTAGTTTAATTAGGTTTGTTCATATGTAGAGCTACCTACAGCCGGATTTACATTTAGATAAAAAAGATAATTCCATTAAGTATGAGACTTTTTTTTTATTTTGTATGTAATTAAAAGGATTTGTTAAATACAACTCACGGTTTTCTCGAAAAATAGTAAGTGAAGTACAGAGTGTGTTAGCACTAGGTTCCCCCTACCCTGTTATATGTAAAAATTGACATATTTCTTAAGCGTAATTAAATAAATATTTTTAAGAAGGATAAGTAATGTAAGAAATATTAGAAAAAAAAATATATACATAGTACAATCAACGATGCTAACTAAAATTAATTTCGGCCGACCAATTACAGCAATATAGTAATACAGAGAGGACGGTCCGCCGTCCAGATGCGAACACAACAAGATTACGAAGTCGGCACATATTGGCAGCTGCGCTATATACGGCGACAATCACTGCACGACGTTTAATCTAACATTGTCGTCAATATTTTCTCGATCTACGGAAATATACGTTTATTGTAAATCGTTTTCGTGATCATTTAAGTGTTTTTATTATTTATTTATAGTATTTATTGTTAAAGTGGACTTTGTACTGGTTTATTCTAGCATTGTGTTCTTTCTGTGATATTGAAAGTAATATCTTTATTGTTAAGTTGTTATAATTTGAAATGTACAAAATTGGGCTCTCTTAAACTGTCCATGTTAAATTGAAAATTGACTTTTGAAATTGAATTATTATTACTGATATTTAGTTCGATTTTCTTTTTATATTTAATAATAAATTATCACCATCAAAGTCAAGCCAGTTATTAGTTTTAAAAATTACAAGGGTTTTAAAGTATTTTTTTTCATAAATTGAGCAATTAGGTTATACGATCATCTAAACAGATTGAACTATCAAATTTGTGGAAATCATTAGCCTCGATCGGCGCTATCCATCTGATGATAACAAATCAATCATGGAACTCCACATCTATTACGTACGGGTCGGGCGTCTGGCGGAATCCTTGTTGTACATATAGATTAATATTAAGGAAATTTGACTGTCCAAATAAATGACACGTCGTTTGATATTAGATCGGAGTTATATATTACTCCCTCTAAATATACACTATGGTACTTTTTATCAGCTTCACGCTATATCCCGTGCACAGCAAGGTATGCCTACTTAGTGTTAAGACACTCCGTTCCTTATTTTCCGCCGAAATCTGAAGGCATTGTGTGTTGAGTGGCGGAACTTAACGCCGCGCTTTGCCTCGACGCCAGAACAAAGAAATAAAAATATAAATTTTATATAAATATAGTACTTGCCATCTGTAAAAAAGATCCACTGAGATCTTAAACAATACACGTATAAGATATAATTCTATTTTCTATAAAAAACAATATAATTCATTCGTAAAACCAAAGAATATACATACTATCTTTGTAGTAGTAATATGGAACGATATTTGTATATATGTATATTGCTTCGTATCCTCATCTCTGACGACAGACAAAGTTGCGTGTCAAACGACAGTCAAGTCCTTGCATTAATTAATTGAAACTTATTCATCCATGTTCCAAACTTCCAATGTTAATTGACTTTTCGACAGCAATTACTTTGTAGTACCCACTTCTTCAGTATGATGTTCTATAACCATTAACCGGTCTTAATACAATGTTATCGCTATACTTTTACACTGCCAACATAGTTAAACAAGG
Source organism: Heliconius melpomene rosina (assembly GCF_056956725.1). Classification (NCBI taxonomy): domain Eukaryota; kingdom Metazoa; phylum Arthropoda; class Insecta; order Lepidoptera; family Nymphalidae; genus Heliconius; species Heliconius melpomene. Next base: position 12,234,195 of record NC_140395.1, read on the forward strand.
AACATTTTGAAAACGTCGTTAAAGGATGGAAGGGTTGAATTTAATATTTATTAAGAAAAACAAAGGAACGTAATGAAGAAAATATCGATTTTATAAATAAAGATGAAACTGCGTACATGCCTGGTTTTATTCTTACGGGGTATGATAACAAACTTATTAATAGTCGCGAAATACGTATAATGTTAAAAACAAAAAAAGGAAATGAGAAGTCATATATAAGCAAATGTATATTAATAATTACATTTGTTATACAATGCAAAAGAAGGTCTTGAATAAGTTTTAAGTAATAAGTTAGTAATTTGAAATTTAATTCTTTTGTTCAAGATTAACAAGCGTGTTTACAATTAACGTAGAAAAATACTTTACACAAATCCCTAAAAGAAATGAAATTGTTGTTGAAAGTTTGAATGCAATTCTAAATTAAAATACACGCGCGAGCAGTCGCTGGCAGAAGCTAGTAACAAATAATTACTTTTACTTAAGTTGAAAATAATTGTCCGCTTTTAACAACTTTTTCTTTACAAATTTTCATTTACAGATTTTACAACTTTAATTTGCTTGAAAAGATTTTTTGTTTTTGTTGTTTAACTAAGACTAAAAGACTATAAGTTTTTTAGTAATAATTTAGACGTAACATAAAAAATTTTAACAATTTAACTTTAATTTTGATCAGCGTCATACTTTATCCCGCACACAGCAGCGTAGGTAAATGTAATGTTGTGTTAAGACACTCCATTCTCCATTATCCGCCATTTTTAATTTTCATTACATCAAATTTACTAAAACTATAAAAAGCTTTTTAACATTTAAAATATCTATGTAACATATTAAATATTGTTACAAAACGTATTCTTTAATGAAATATAAAACAATCACCCACCACCGTATAAATCGTCCACTAGTGTTGCATTTGGCAAATATACATACTTAAAGGTAGAAAAAAATTCGTTTCCGACCTAAGTAACTTCCGCAGGGGCGACAGGTGTCCAGACTACGTCGAGCATTTCGTTTTTCCTCCATTATACGACTTTGTCTATTACTCCGCAGCTTAATAAATAACATCGGGTACGGCTAATGTATATTATTCTATCGTGACAACCTTATACAGGCGGTTTGTTTTTATTTAGCTCAACAAGTTTCGTACGAGGCCAGCGCGGACATTGGACTTAAGGGTTTCAAACTCGATATATACAGAATTTATATTTTTTTTGAAAAAAAAAAGATTGGGGCAGTAAACATTTATTTGCAATTTGATATTTGTGAACGCTAACAAATTCATAACATACCTATAATGTTCTCATTAAAATTAATTTTGTATATTCAGTAATTATTTGTTATATTATTTCAACATATTAGAATAAAAATAAATTAAAACAGATTTATAAATTTCAAATTAAAATTTCAGATAAGCGTATGTATATATTTAGCTTCACGCTGTATCCCACACATCTCAGGGTAGGCAGAGGGACCCTAGTGTTGCAGCAAACACTCCGTTCCCCACTGTCTTCCAACCAATTCTGGAGGCTTTTTATTTATATACATACATAGATATATGTATACATAAGCATAAAACACTACTCCTGAGCTTGTCAATATCAATAAGATAGGTAAAGAAACGTGAAATTTATATGACGTGTGACGGAAAATATGATACGCCTATGTGAAGCGAATATTACACTCACTTAAAGGATAGTGTTCATTTCTACAAAGTGTAAGTTTTTACGTTCGTCTCAGTTGTCACATTTTATATAAAAATATTTGTTATGTTTTTCCACATCATGGAAATATATTCCCAAGAATATATTTTACACTTAATAATAAATAAGTGCTCAAAAATTTTTGGTACACATTTAAGTGTATTGGATGATAATTGATACTAATAGCAATATCGTTCGTATTACGGACATACTTAAGTAATGCCGCTAGACACATTAAGTGCTTTATAAAGGAAATGGTGTCTTAGAGTTATTTTTATAATAGAAAATATATTAACATTATAAGCATCATCTTATTTAGCATACTTGATTCCAAACTGGGATATCGATCGTATTTTACTTAGTTTTTCTTTTTCAAGTCGAAGCGCGGATGTCCATTTTTCCAGGTTTATACACAGACAAGAATAGTATAAGCCGACAACGGTTGATTGTCACAAATAGTTTCTTCTATTTTTCATCTTTACTATCTATCAGTAATATATTTTATAGTGAAAAAAAAACTTTTGTATCACGCACCTCTATGTTTAACAATATGTATTTTAAAAAAATGAATATATTGGTATTCAATGCACAGACAAAAACATCAGGTAAACAAACTCCTTAACGTCCGAACATCGTTCTGCACATTAAATGCAAACAACGCTTTTAGGGCGCTACAACAACTATTAACAAGTGAATAATTTAATTAAAAACTTGGTACGAACAGTTTCACAGCATGCTACGGCATGGCGACGATAAATAACATTAATTCGTTGAAAAAAGAAACTACAGACCGTGACAAACAAACCAACTGTATCCAAAAGTAAATAAAGAAACTATTATTATTTTATTTGTAATGCACTATTCGGCTAATAACAATATTAACTTTTCTGGCATCTAATATAAACGAAAAATATATCAATTCACCTCAAATAAAAAGAACCATATATTTCCAAAAAAAAATCACCCCCAAACTAAACAATAAAAAGGTGCAAACTAGATAGCATTAGCAATTTGCACCATTACCACGCTAAGGATGTTTTCTACCGTAAAGGTGTCCCACTCGCACCACAACCACAATAGCATCCCCTAGCCGGCGAGACAGCAGCTGTAAGCGACAAAAGGCGCAATTAATACTAAACAAGCGGGAGTAGAGTCCGCGTCCATTAGCAAACCGGGTAAAAACGCTTAAACACCCTCACGAAGCGCCGGAACAATTTCAGTGCAATCCCAGAATGAGAGACGTGCTAACGCCTCTGATTTAACTCTATTTTTATCCTGTAAATAAGTGGTAGTTGGAGGATATTTTCTATACTCATTTAATACTTAGCGGTAATTGTAGTTTTGTTCTTTTACTACCAGCTTCACGCTGTATCCCGCATGTAGCAGGATGGGCAGAGAGAACCTAGCGTTAAAACTCTCCTTTCCCGAATTTTCGCCGATTTTTTTCTAGGCATTGCGTGTTGAGTGGCAGAACTCAACTGCCTTAGTGCCAGAGCGAAGGAAACAAAATAATAATAAACAATAATTCGCTCCCTCGAGTAGGGAATCGAACCTACAGCCGTCGCGTTACAGTCAATCCCCAGTAATTATAATATAGAACTATTTATTATGGTTAAATAGTTATAGACAGAAATAATAAAAACAGCGAGATTAACCTACTGATACATTCACTTTTAAAGCAAAGTACCTATAACACGATAAAAAAAGGTAAGAACTTTTAGTTTATCATTAAAAAAGCTCCGCTGACGGCGTAAGCTTAAACTTTGTGTGGAGCGAACGCCACATTGTACGTGTTTAGTGAAAGAATATTCCCCGGATAAACCCCACCTCCGGCACTGCATATAATTTTAAAAGCGTCCTGCATTATTGCGTTTTATGGGGTAGATAAAAATGGTAGCTCAATAAGTATAAAATAAGAGCTCAGCGGGCGGCTGTCGAGACGTATTTCGCACGTCATTTATATAAAGCTAAAGGAATGGAATAATTTCTTTAACTAATGTGTCGATTGGTGTCTGTTAATATAGAGAAATATAAATAAAGAATTGAAATTATTGAACTCTTATTATATTAAACAAAATAAACTAAGTAGCTATTTTCCGACGCGTTCATTTGTTTATAGAGCTTTATGGCATAAATAACTCTTCTTTTTATCTTAACACTTTTATCCCGTTATAGATAGAAATTAACGTAGAACAAAATATATCAAGATCATTTTCATGGCAGGCATTGTGTGTTGCTTTGCGGAGCTTAACGCCGCCCTTTGCATCGACATCAGAGCGAAGAAATCATATTATTACTAAATATTTCATTTCTCCGAGTGGGAATCGAGCCCCCAACCTGTCGCGTTTACAGTCGCTTGCGCCACTGCGCCACGACTGGCCTCAAACGTATAATATAGAAATTAATGATCAATTCACGTTTTATAAACAAACAGCTTAATTTATTCGGTAATTAGTAAATCTCTAACAGTATCAACATCGCTTATTTTTGTTCATTATTTCCTAGTATATATACACTAATATTAAAGCCGGAAATATTCAGGATTGACAGTAGATAGTACATAAAAAAACGACCAAAAAAAAAAAAAGGGGAGAGCAAAAATAACAGCAGCAGTGATTTTAAGCGTAGCGCGATGCATACGTTCGATGTTAGTTGGCTTGACAAGGGTTACGGTTATCATTTCGTGCAATTTACGAATATAAAATATACATCGATCGCAACGGGCGTCGGGCTCACAACGATATTCCATTACCGGGGCGAAACGCAGAATATTAAATGAGAATTGACCCTTGTATCGTATCTCACTGGCAACAGACACTAAGATAACATTTGGGCTATAGATATTAAAATTTACTACTAAAATAAGGATTACTATGAGTTATTGACACGTAAGCCTGGCTAACTATTTGAAATTAACGTTTTATATATTAGCTAGACGGGTCGAAATAAATGTCGCTACGATCAATATTGGTTTATGGTTAGTGCTCCTGGTGGAGCTATAATTTCTTTGGTCGTATTTAATAATTACATTATTAATGAACACGACCTGGAAACGAATAGATAAGCAAATAATGATAATTAAAATATGGACTGAATATTATAATATATTATTATAATGAATTTCACACTGTATCCCGCATGTAGCATGATAGGCAGAGGGAAACTACTGTTAAGGCACTCCGCTCCCCACTTCCCATCGTAGTCTGGAGGCACTGCGTGTTGAGTAATGAAACTCAACGCCACACTTTGCCTCGACACCATAAGTAATGAGTGGCAATCAAACTCATAAAATGTCACGTTTACGTCTATATTTATATGAGGATAGTCATGGCGTAGGACTGAACAAGCCACGACTGGCCTCATATAAATGTTGATATAATATCATTACATACAAACATTATGATCAAATCTGGATATAATTAGCCGTGGTGATTAACCAACTTAATAAGCGACAACTTGAGTGAGAGATCCTGAGATTCCACGACGGAAATTAAGTCCTGTAACCCCAGTAAGTAATTAAATTGGCACGATGAACGCTGCACAAGCTTTAGGCTCGAAATAAATGAAGCGTATTCGAATATTACCTACGGTGCGTACAGAACGCCGCGTCGGTGGTCGCACGGTCGGCCGCAAATATAGCTAAATCATTGGAATGCTAGCGCATCTCTTCCGTTTGTTAATAGATGCGGATTTTCATTATTCTATTATCGATCATTTAAAACATTATTTAAACATATAATTTATTATCGATCTAAGTGCAATGAGTATCATCATCATCATCATCATCATCATCATCAGCCTGTCCTCGTCCACTGCTGGACATAGGCCTCTCCAATGGCACGCCACTGAGCTCGATCTTCAGCTCTTCGCATCCAGCCGCTGCCCGCTACTTTGTGAATATCAAAGAGTATATGACTGAATATTTGAGGCCGTTATGCGGAGTGGGATAACGTCTGACTTCATACTCGACGGTTGGAGGTTCAATTCTCATTTGGTGAAATGAATTATTTTCATTTCGTCGCATTAGTAAAAGAGGGCCGTTCCCCTTGAATTCCAACGACCTATACACAATACCTCGAAAATTTACCATATCTCCACAATACACTCCGTTCCCCAGAACTAAGCGTCTTAACATTAAGTTCCCTTTAGGATTCCCCTTAATATACGCGGGATATAGTGTGAAGCTTTAAAAATATCTGCACAATTTTTACAAAAAAAATAATATTTAAAGTAGATTACACTTAAAGAATCGTATCACAATATTGCTACAAATAAATTTAGTGGACCGGCTGCTCCACTGAATAAACATTGTTGCTGTTTTTTGTCGGGGGGTACCTACTTACATTCAAATCTCAACCCTCCGATACGCGTCAACGATCAAAGGACAAAATAATATTCTATATAACTCTGGTCCTTTCCCCCATGTAGAGACGTCCCTTTCAGAGTGGCGCATCTTAAAGATACTGTGCGGTCGAAGTGACCTCAAACAAGAAGCGTCGGGTGAACGAGTACAAATCTAACCGCGCGTATGCTTCACTGGGCCAACAAAATCGAGAATTGATTAATCATTCTGTATACAAAAGAAGGAAGTAACTTAGATTTGAATAAGTAATAAATATGCATTTACATTAATGTTAGGAAAGGTGTATTGTAAAAGATTTTTCTATTTTTAGTTTATTTACTGTATTACTAAAAATATTTATTTACGCATGTAGGCACATATAGCACTAACCTTGCATATCATAAGTTTTTATACTAATAAGCTCATTAGTTAAACTTACGCTTAACTTACCCATACATATTATGATTTATAAATCAAATCAGCTTCGCGCTGTATCCCGCACACAGCAGGGTAGGTAGAAGGAACCTAGTGTTAAGACTCTATATATTTATATAAAATAAATTTCTATAAATATTTCATTTCGCCGAGTGGGGATCAAACCCACAAGCAGTCGACGTTTACAGCCACACACTGGTACCTCTGGGCCACCACTGCCCTCTTTTATTTATTAATCGATCATAGTAATTACTTGTAATAATGTTAAATATAAAAGTAAATACAACTAATGAAATCAATAAGAACATTACTTAACTAAAACCACTACATTTATTAACATATAAATTACCACCGCGTAAATATTCTAATTGAAACAATTAAGCAATGAAACATTGAGAAACAATTACGGTGAACCATTTGCGTTGCTATATCGAGTTCAGATCGGCTTTCACTTATTAAACTTGAGTTTAATGAACTTAATTGTAGTTAGTAGTAAACGAAATTGAGATGACGAAGCGGATTTAATAAATTATTAACGAAAATTATTAATTATTATTTTATATTGTGAAAATTAAAGAAACTATTAAATATCGTTGAAGAAATAAGAGATTATTTATAAAGCATACTAGAGACTCAAACGCGGCTTCGCCCGCTTCTTCGCCAAAGGTTAATATTTTTTAAAATTTTATTAGGTGTTTCAATTTAATTAAGTTCGATCCATATTCGCCAAAATGATTCATACAAGCGCAGCACACAATGTCTCCAAGGTAACTGAAAATTCTACCTGCCTCGTAGAGTTTTACCAAAAAACAACTTTTCGTTATGGAATTGGGAGAAAGAACGATACCAGTATACCTACTAGTTTAATATTAGGAAAATGTCAATATTTTTTCAACAATTCAATTTATTCAAAATACGTCTACAGTTTTTTAATAAAATATTGTTTATAGCGATATCTATGGTTTGGTGCTAATATATTATTTTAATCTTCTTAAATATAATATTGGAATATCATAACCGACGTCGAAATCACTTCACTGTGGATTTTAGTAGTAGAAATACTGACTTTAACTTCCAACTTGTAAGTCCGGAATAACTATTTGCATTCAAGTTGGCAGGTGGGACGGTTAGCAGATGGAATGCCAAAATTCATTTTACAATGTTAAAAATAATAAAAAAAACCATAGCGATTCGTCCTCATTCTGTAAAATATAGAGCCATCAAGCGAATGGAGTCACAATATTGAGATATTACTATTATTAAATAAACGATTTATATATTTGTTCTTTGTAATAATTACCTAATAATTTGCAGTTTATAATTAAATATATTCACAAAAAAATCAAAAACACGTACACAGTTAACGCAATAATAAACATTAACAAAAACAAATTTAAATTAATTAATAAACTCATATCAAACGAGCAATTCGACTGGACCCTATTATATTATTCATATAGCCATGTCCATAAAGGCATACCCTATACGTACATTCATATTATGTTTATTCTAAAAATCAAAATGAATTTCACAAAATATAAACTAGGAAATGTGGCATTTAAATACAGCGGCGATAAACATTGTGATAACCTAAACGGCGGTATGACGCCAAATCTTGTTTCCTAGTATAGTATGTGATTATTGCAGCGTATGCACAATGCACTATGCACTATGCACTATGCATGCACGCTCGGTGACGGTGTTTTCAGTGACGCTTGAATATTCAATGCGCTGCGGGTAATTTACAACAAAAACATACATTCGCATCACGTCGCTGATCTCTCCCGTTTTACCAATTACTTCAAATTGTCAGGTTTTAGAGAATTTGTGTTCAATTTACGCGATTATTTCGTATGAGGGCAGTTCTCTGTATGAGGTTGTGAGAGGATTGGCATGGCATGGCCTATATTTATTTATTGTGTTTATAGCTTAAGCAATTGTCAACATTTTCTTTGTTATTATATTCCTTCTATTTTTATCCCTAATAAATGTTTACAGCGTTAAACTAAAAAAAATATATATTTTAGGGATAATGTGCTTTTAGACACTTTTAATTTCTTGACGGTTTATGTAATATATTTTATTAATATATTTTATCAATATTAATATTTTATTTTATTAATATTTTATTTTATTTTCATGTATATTCATATGTTTGTATCAAGCTGTTACGTTTCTCTTCCAGTGACTTACAGATAACGCACAGCTGAACATACTGTCCGTAGAGAGCTGCAATTTGGAATGTATGTCCTTAAGAAATGTAGAGACACACACTGAGAGAAAATTGTCGGAAATTTCAGGTAAGGATAAAACGACTTGTAAAATCCACCCGTAAGCTAAGTAAACGACACTAGTACCTAACTATAATACAAAATAAAACATTAGGTAAAATGTAATTTCACTTCATTTACCTACTATTAATTCCGAAAAGTATGTTTAATACCATTTAGAACATATTATGAGCATTTGATAGATATATTTACAATAGACTTAACTTATACATTAGTATTTACTATAAGCAAGCAGGTAAATTTTCAAAATACAACGACAAAACCACAAAGAGAACTACTAAAATAATTAATTTCCAGTATCTTTAAAAATGTACTACACGTAATAAAACGTATAGATCTAGAGCGAAGTAGATTGATAAATGCGCGGAAGCACTCGACGGCAAATGAATGGGGTGTGGCACGCAAGCTGAAAGTCTGCGCAGCATTCCTTGCCGCCGCAGCCTTTTGGAGATGTTTATTAATTGCACCCCTCTACTACTATAGTGAATCGAACAATTAAGAAAACTAATATAAAGAGAATATACAGATATTTTTTATTGTTTGTCTTTAAGTGACATAGTATAGGTAAAACAATATTGTTTTAACAATTCGCAATTTATTATGTTAGCGTAAAGCAGAGATAAAAATACGGTACATAGCAGGGTAGACAGAGGGAACCTGGGGACCTATGGTTAAAGCACATATTTGAAACATTTTTTACAAACACTGATGAAGTTGCGAGAAAATAACTTAATTTGAAAAAATCTAACTTTAATAATAAAGCATTAAAAGAACAACGGTGAAAACGTCCTGTTGAAAAGTATAACGCCTGATTCTTTGAGTTAACTTTTTAATTTTTAAAATTTCACAATGACAGAAAATATGTTAAGTTTCTACGAGAAGCTGTAGATATACAAAAAGAACATAGTATCATTTTGATGGAAAAGAAGATATTTTACTTCACACAAAAAAATATTTTGATTTTGACTTAAGTACATTTATATCGCTTCCGTCTATGGTTTAATATTAATAGAAAAATATTCTAGTAACAAATTTCTATTTAAATATCTCCCCGCGACCAGGCTCCTGCTGAGAACCGATTTTGTAAGTTTTATTTTTATCTATCTACCAAAACAGATATTACATCTCATTTTAGATTACGATCTGTCTCGAAAAATCTAACGACACATTGACAGACGATGCAAAATGCAAACACGATAAAGCAGTTCAACATACATCTAGCGCTAACACCAAAAGCTATACCGCCACAAACAAAGCTGGCCTGATCGACAGCAGAGCGACTCATTTCCCTGATGACCACCATTACACAAGTCAAGATGGATGGATAACAAACCGGCAATTACACTATGACAATTGGATGTTTTCACTAATTGAAAAAGCCAGCCTGTATATCGATTCGGGCACTATATGAAATGAAAGTGCCGAGTGCGTGACGCCCGCTGAAATATTAACCCCATACAACCCCGTACAACCCCATACATAGTATGAGCGAAGGCGACGTTGTTAATACATTGGCCCACTTGAACGTATGGGTTTTGTTAATCAAATGACAGTACCCGGTGCATGCGTGCATGTTTTAATTAAAGTAAGCCAGCCGCTGTACATAAAGTAAATGTTATTGCTGCCCGCAATAGCGGCTACCAGACAATTGTTATTTTTAAAGTATGAATAATAAGTAAAAAAGTTATTAGTAAAACTTTTAATTTATAGTCTATGTAGATAGGTACGTTAGTTGTTACGTCAACAGGGATTATGGAACGCCAAATCCCTAATATAGTAATTAGTAAAATCCAAACGATAATTAGGCAATTAGCGAGTTAACTTCAGTTAGCAAAGAATCCTAATCACAATAACTCAAGATCGTATCGTGCGCGGCGGGCGACGAACAAAAGACGACGGCGGCGCAACAATGGCAGCGGGCGCGGGCTTTGGAGGCGCTAACAAATTACCAACCCGCAGATAACTAAGCAATATTAAATCATAGTAATTTGTGGTTGCGAAACGCGGCCCCTTTTCCTAAGGACTATCTCACAACGCGTCTGGACGTTATTATTGCCTTTTCTTTGCGATTACGATGATAAGTGTAACTTTTTATCTCGAAGAAAAATTCTAACGCTTTATCCTAAAGTGAGAAATCTCAACGCTGTCAGCCGCGAAAACGAATAGTTTAAATTAGTGTAAAGAACAACATCCCGCTTTAGTTAGCAACTCGGCGTGAAACTGCAATTTCGCCGTTCATAAAACAGGAAACCGGCAGCGTCGGGCGGGACGGGTCGGTTAAAGCGCATCTTTTCACTGGTTTCCTCCGTCGCTGTGCTGCATTAGCAATTCCAACTATCGCAATAGTTGCCGGGAAATTGTAATATTTAGTCTTAATAAACCCATTCGTAACGGTGAATATCCGGAACAGGCGTGCTCGGTGCCGCTGTGCGACCCGCTCGGGGCGGAGCGCCTCGCGCCGCTTAAATTTACGACAAAAGCGCTGTACGCAGACATGCAGGATTTTGCACTACTATAGACTATAGACCTCATTCGCTATGCAACCTCCCGTGAGTGTGAATAGCTGCACAGTGCACACAAGCCTACAGTTAATTGAATCGATGCTGTGCTTGAAACGATCAAAACGAATGTTCAAAATTCTAACCACTAGATATTTATTTGCAGCTAAATTGTTGGGCGTATCTGCGCCTGTATTTATTGTAACCTGCGGTGCCTGTATTGTTTATTAATCAACCGATATATCGGAAAAATTGGAGATGAAACATTTATATAAATGAATGGCTTATCGTGCCTCGATCGAATCGAATTGAGGTGTTATTTTAAGTCATTAATAATAACTTTCTCTTTTTAATTTTGGAAAAATATTTAATACTTAAATTCTCTTTTTAATTTTGGCAAAATATTTAATACTTTCCTTCAATTGTAATAAATGAATGTAAGCTGTATAAATCATCTGGTTACATCTGTAAACATGTGCTGCATTTTACGGTGTTTAGAGAGGGAAGTTCGTGTAAGATACTAGACCCCTACATATTTCAATTTCCTTCAATTGTAATTTCACCTGAACGTTATTTATAATATAACAGCAACATATACTTAAAGCCGTTCCGTCAAAGCGAAACTTAGTAACACGCGATGTCAAAGGGGTATGTTAAAATTCAAGATTTTTAGTCAACTCACAATTACATTCGAATAAGTAATTAATTAAAAACGGCAGAGGGAACTTAGTGTTAAAACGCTCCGTTCTCCACTTTGCGCTGATTTTTTCGAGGCATTGCGTGCTAAGTGGAATAATTCAACGCCGGGCTTTTGCCTTGCTGCCAGAGCGAAGAAATGAAATTTTTAATAAATAAATAATAATTCATTTCGCCGAAAGGGGATCGAACCCTCAACCGCCGCGTTACAGTCACGCCCTTGTACCCCTGCGCCACGACGATATTACTACTTAATAGTAGTAATCACTGTGGAGGATCACCGGGGCTCAGATCTTAGTCCGTTCTTATTAAATACTCGTATAGTACTAGATACTGTCTCGGGTCACATCCAAGATCATGGATGATTATGTTTGCCGAAGACAATACTCAACTATGAGAACTGATTGACGCTGGAGCGCGTAGTGATCTGGAACGATTAAGGGCAGCAGTCTCAAACTATACTGTTAACTTACTAACTATAATGTATTGGGGACCGAGTATATGGCTTGCGGGAACCCAATTGCGTAAACTATCCTGTATCCTCATGCTTTTAAGTAAAAACGTAAAAAGCATGATGACCCCCTGAAGGGCATGTATGAAGAAGTTGATGACAGTGGACGAGGCGAAAGAGGTATGTGGAGACCGTAGCGTTTGGCGCTCCGTTCTCTCTGACTACCCCGCTAGGGATAAAGCGTGAAAATAAGTAAATAAGTATCCGGTATCCGAGAGAAAATGGGGAACATGAGGTTCCGAGGTTCTCTCTGTCTACCCCGCTATGTACGGGATACAGCGTGAAACTAAAAAAAATATAAGCAAAAATATTAGAGATTTTAAATACAAAATATTGCCATCTATTCAATAAGAGAGTAACTTCTTATAAAATTGTATGAAACGCCCTCTACCAGAGGATAGACAAAATGTAATGAAAACTTAGTTTTTCCGGTTCATCCCTGAAAATGTCCTTACAACTCTCTCTGAGCGTAACAACGCCATCTACCGCGTTTTCTAAAAACTTTCTAAAGCAATGCCATCTAGGAACATCTGCGTTAACTACACCGTCCCATTGGTATTTCGAACGTATTACACTTTTTTCATAATAGATGTCACTGTAAGTTAATATGAAAAAACGATTGTGATGCGTATTTTAATTTTAAAGTTAATTTTACTTTATTTATTTTAAAAAACTCGTAAGAATAAATTAAAAACTATATACTTACGGGTGATATCTTAAAATTCATCTTCAGCCCGTCGCTCCGTTAGTAACTAAATGTCTGAAATGAAAAAAAAAGTATATTATTTTTAAGAAAAAGCACCCTCAAAGGCAAGCGTCATTGTCATCGAAAACAAAAGCTGGACTACACAGGAGGCTTGGTCCGGGTTTTTGTTTTTTGATCAAAGGTTTGTTTGCACACCCTAAAAAAAGATATCTTTTAAAGCACAATATGGTAGCAACCATTTCATTATTTAGAGAGGTATCTGGTAAATAGGTCATTGTTTATATGCATATACATATAAATAAGTACAGTATGGCTATTTGTAATTATACTTGTAATCGGTGATGTTTTTATTGCAATGAACATGCAATTTTTTAATGATTTTTTTGCACCAACAGAAATTACAATGTTATTAATATTTGAGCTAAACTTATTGCCAGCTATAAATATAAACGTTATATACTTAAGCAATAAAAAATACAATAATTAAAAAATATTTTATATATATAATAATGTCCTACTTTTTTTTTCTTTTCAGCTTTAACCTGCATCCCGTAAATAGACACTTGGTGCCCTTTAAATATATGTTTTTAATGCAGATTTATCTGTGTAACTCTATATATAATGCAGTGACAACAACAAATTATCATTGATATTAATTTACTTGTGGTATGTTACAATCCTTTCGTTTTTAATAAATTAGACCCATCACAGTTTCTATTAAGTGGACTGTGAAGATTTTTTCTAAAGAACTTTCGAAGCATTGCGTGTTAAAAGACAGAACTCAACCCCGCGTTTTGTCTGGTTACCAGAGAAAGAAAAATATTAAATGATTAATTTCCTCGAGTAGGAATCAATGAAACCTAAAAACCGTATCGTTTACATAACACACGCTGTGCCACTGCTTCACGACAGCCTCACCTAATGACTAGTAGGAATAACAAAAACATTATTTTGAGTATAATTCATTTTAATAATTAACGTTATCTTCTTGACACTTTGATAAAGCACCATACTCCCCCTCTAGTCTCTATCAAACCCACTCTTCTTTCAACTACTTAAAGAGTACTTATAGGATGATGGATATTTATAATAAACATGTTTTAATTTCAGTAAACACATGAACCAGCATAAAATAACTTATAAGCCAAAATATAATGTATTCAAGTTAAATATGTGTCTATAGTAATATAGTGATGGCCACTCGTGGCGCCAGGGCACAAGACTGCGACTGTAAGCGCGACTAGTTATGGATTCGAAGCCTACTTGAGAAAATAAATGTTTGATATTTTCATTTCCTCGCTCTGGTAACAAGGCAAGGCGCGGCTTCAGGGTCCGCCACTCAACAAGTGTATAACCCCCAGAATTCGACAGAAAGTGGGGGGAAGAATAAGTCTCATTGTGAAGCTCATGTTAATATACTTACCTACCTTAATAGTTACTGAATAAACGCTATCGTGTAAAATGCTATGTTTGGCGTTTTAACAATTATAAAAAAGGATAAAAGAATGTAGTTAAACAATTTGTAATTGATTTTAAAATTAGCGCAAGGAAAAACCTATTGATATTAATTATTTTATATAACATTTTTTTTTTCAAATATAAACATATATTAATATTATTATACATACAGTTATCAATACTTACATATAAATATTGACTTACTATATTTATAAAAGACATATATAGAACGCTATAAACTTGATATATTTCTCGATTCCAATCTTGCATAAATAGTACCAATTACCTAACTCAAAGAAAAATCAACTTTCGTTCTATTATTCTATAAATAACGTTTTATTGCTAAACCAAGCAATATGACTATAACGGCTATGTGGAACAGTATCAGCGGCTGACTGAACATCCATAGTAGCATGACAAAAAGGTTTGCAGGGTCAATGACCTTTGAAAACCTAACGAGAGTGAGACTAGACGATATCTCTTACTTGCCAACAAAGAATACTAAAGGACATTGATACGAAAACGTCCATTTGTACTGCGATAAAAGATTTACTAATGTATGTGAGTACAAAGCAAAGGGGCAAGACGAGACGGATTGTTGAACTTTAATTTCTTGCATCAAGATTTTCAATTTCTATTTTAAAATATATTCTTTGTATAATATGAAACATAAATGGACCAAAATCCATGTGACCGCTTTTGGACATCTTTTAAACATTTCTTTTCCTAGTCCGAGTACAGATACGTTTCATACAATTTTACACTTATAATAAAAATGATAAATATTTTTGTTTACTTTGGCTACGACCATTTAATTATGAAAATAATTTAAAGGGTTAATTTTATTTAATATTAATATTTTTATAGAAAAGCAACAACGGATATAGCAGCAACTATTTACATCTAATCATCAAGTAATTCCTTAGCAAGTATTTAGTTAAACTGACATCAAAACGCAAGGGGAAAATCAGGATGAAAATTAACTTCTAAGCTTACAAAGAATTAGCTGACGCTGAAAGCTCATTAAAATCCATTCTTAATTGTGGGGCGTAAACAAATAAAATTCTGTAATTGGTTTCTTTGTTTGCACAACACAATGGTCCAACAAAAAGGGATTTTTATTTTATATTTTGGCTAATATTTTTTCATACGATGTTTTCTGTATGAATTAATTATCATCACACATTAGGCGGCGAAGGTTTTTGTGATAATCCGAATTCATTAAACAAATAAACAAATATACAACATATTTTTTTAAAGAATATTATTATTTGTTACCATTATGAAAAAAGTACTGAAACGTTAATAAATTTACAACCATCAGAAACGTGGGACCGTTTGTGAACCAAGCAACAATGTTTATTTGCAAATAACTTATTTTTAGCGCGAGTCGGCCTTGCCCAACAAGGATTCCGTACAAATACCCAAGCGTTCCTGAGATAAAAGCTTATCATATAAGGGTTCCTTTTTTCTTTAAGAGTTACGGAACCCTAAAAAGATCTAAATGTTTTTTTCTTTATTCACCATAAGCATGTGGTCTATAATTATGTACCACCATATGGTTTCCATTATTGTTAGCACTTACTTTATGTTTTACATTACATAAAACAGGATGGTATAAATAATTGATTGGCACTGTAAGCAATCGTCGTAATACATACATATATATTCAAATCTAAAGCACATTTTCAACAGCAATCATGTTTTACAATTGCCCTACAAAAACAAAGTAAGTGTTGACAAAAAAAACGTGTCGGAATCACGGCCGCACTTGTAAGTCATTATTTTGGCAAAGCTTTCCTCCACCGAAAGGGCTGTAAATGAAAACTTGACGTAAAATCACTTCTGTCTGCATTGTGCCAGGGTTTCCCTCAACGCGTCGATTTAAGGTACCCCGGTCCCCATTTCACGTGGGCGCTATATTATTCCCCTAGGCGCTGTTAGACGAGTGTATTTGAAAAATCCAGACGAACGTATGTGTACATTGTGGATATTTACGTATACAATATAAAACTTTGCACTTCGGATGTCCCTTTGGAAAAATTGTTTTAATTAGTTGGCATGGGTTGTTTTGTAACAAAAATTGTACGTTTAAAGTAAAATTTTGCTAAAAGTTCTGCAACTTTCGCACCTACTTTTATTCGTATTTTTGTTTTCGGTTTTATAAAAACAATAATTATGGTTTCAGATTGCACGAAACGTCTGTTAAATGCCTCTTTCACATATTACGAAAAACACATTGCGTCGTCAGTGGCGTATGGGCAGAACTGTTAAGTCAAAGGTCGTGTGTTCATTTCTCATGTAATTTCTTGCATGTGCAATATAAATTGAAGTTTTTTATTGTCTTTCAACTATAAATGTAGATTAAACTTCAACATTTTGAAACAAGAGCGGACTAAGAAGTTCGAAAACATAATATCTATTTAATACCTACGTAGTGTAGCGCAGGTGTGTAA
Organism: Heliconius melpomene rosina; assembly: GCF_056956725.1. Lineage (NCBI taxonomy): Eukaryota > Metazoa > Arthropoda > Insecta > Lepidoptera > Nymphalidae > Heliconius > Heliconius melpomene. The sequence continues at coordinate 12,251,285 of NC_140395.1, forward strand.
AGTTGTAGTAGAAGTGACGAAGATCGTCCTCAGATACTTTATATTCATCCAGATGCTTTACATAAGAACGATTGCAGTAAAAATTGCATAAAAAAATTATGCAAGAATAAAGGTTAAAGGCTAATGAGGATACCTCATTTAACCTTTAAAAACATTGTCGAGAAAACAATCATAAAATGGCCGCTCAATTATTATTTTTTTAACTAATTTGCTCTCATATCATCTTTATCTTTTCATATCATCTTTACTAATCCCACTGTGGTTGACTCTAACAGACACTATAAGCGAAACAAAGAGATTCTGATCACCATTTTTTTAAAATATAAAATACCAAATGAGATTTAAATCCATTATCATTTTACCGGTCTGACATATTTTAACAGCGCCGTCCGTGATACCATCAATATGTAGCACGTAAGTAATTATACTATCAGGCTTACACAACACATTAAAAATAATATTTTGTAGTTTAAGTATCTAAAGTTATAATATATGGGTAATAACAGCGTGTTACCCTGTTTTAATAAGATAGCTTACATATTCATCGTTGAAGTTGCAAATTTTAAAACTAAGTAAATGAACGTTGCGGATCCACAAATATCACTATTTCAAACTATTTCAAACTTCACCTTTATTTGTATTTACGTCTTGTGTACGAAAGACACGCAACCATTAAAAGAAATCAGTTCAATTAGTATTGCTTTGGGAACAATGGTCTAATATTGGACATAGAAATTGGGCATAGGTGAGTAGTAACCAATTCACGCCATATAACCAATATATCCAATATATCAAAGGGCATCCTGTGATAAATTAACAATAAACTGTTGCCTTTACTTAAATGCTTTTCTTTCGTTTGTTTGCGGGAAAAGCCAATCTAGTATAAATAAGTATAAAGGTTAAGTATAAAGAGTTAGGCATAAGGAGTTTAGTATTAAGATACTCCGCTCCCTACTTTTCACCGAATTCTGAAGGCATTTCGTGTTGAGGAGCGGATCTCAATTGGGAATCGAACTCACAACCTCTTGCGTTTACACTAACACTTTTTGCCCCTGCGCCACAACTGGCCTCAATTCAAAAAAAATAACTAATTAAATATAATAATAGGTTAACGTGTATTATTTAACAGTTGCCTTTTTAAATATAAAACGTAATCAGCATACATCCATGCAGTTTCCTTTTTTGTTACATTCCTTTAAGCATGAACCTAACCGGATTACATCTTCTTTTTATAAAAGCGATACATAAACGAAACGATGCACCTCACACCGAATAATCACGTGCAAACTATAACCGTAAAATCCTGCCTGCCTTTATCCTTTAAAAAGTGTTTTTTAACATCAAAGGAAAATATACCGTTTATCTTTGTTCCGAGCCGAGCTCCCGGCCCACTGCGAGATTACCGAGATGCGCTAGATTCAGCCTCTAGATAGATGTTTGTGACGTTTCCTAATAGCTCGGATATAATACTAAATAGGGTAACATGTGCTCGCGATCTTTGTGAGAACTGTGTTACAGAACGCTTCGAATTACTTTGGTTGCCAGTTTTTGCTTTGTGTTTCTTTGCTATCAAGAATATCTTTTGTAGTTTGTGTTTTGTAGCGTTTATATATAAATTATTTTTATATCTATATTTTGTCTTAAATATGTGGCATTAATATTTATATCATTTCAAAAGAAAAGTGACTGGGGCAATCTTAAGAAAGAAAGAATCTGAAGCACTGTATAAAAAAATGAAAAGATTTGCTTCCCTATGGGAAATTAAAGAAATTCTTGAATGAATTACTCGTTCAAAAATATTCATTAATCATTATAAAAAAAAATCAGTTTTTCTATTCCTCTTTGTCTTTGGTTCATATATACCTAATAATTAATTAATACAGAAAATTTTCCTACAAAGAAATACAAAAATCATATGAACTTTATTCAAAACCATATACTTAATAGGAACCAACCAAAGGCATCATGAATTTGATTTCTACCTGGTGGAAGGAATTATCCAGAGAGAGTTCTGAATTCCACCACACGACACGCAGTACCTTGAATATTAGACTGAAACGGAGGGACGGAGTGTTTTTACTAGGCTTTTAGGCCCACTCTACCTATCTTGTTATAACGTGAAACTGAAGAAAAGGAAGTAAAAACTTCTTCTTATATAGATTATTTTAAAGAAGTTTTTATATATTAACATAACAATGAATAAAATTAACGGTCAGGTAATAACATACGAAAACAGTTAAGTGTGACTTTGAATTATGTCATTTACTTTCTTTTTGATAAATTAAAATAAGGCAATGGGGTCAACAGCTCATCATATGGTCTCAATACACATAAAAATTTGAATTTAAAGTCATCCTCTCAATTCTCATTACACATGAAAAATATTAGCTTAGAATGTAAAAGGGCCTTTGATTTTATTTATTTTATAAACAAAGTATCGCATAATAAAAAATGGGACAACTATTCATACAGTTAATGAATTCACTAAGAGAAAGTAAGGACACGCAAAGTTAAATTTAATCTAAAACTTATTAGATGAGAATCTATCCGTAATGTTAGAGTAGTCTTCATAAAGTTTAAAATCCCATTACACAAAGTTTGTGACCGAATTTTGAAAAAGCCTGGAAAAGGACACACCCAATTTCGACCCGACCCGTTTTCATTGAAATGGGTTGAACTTTGATAGATTTCTTAATCAGCATTCATTGTAATATAGTTACATAAAATAATTAAATTACGTTATTTACATAAGTAGATATTGGGTACCTACCTACGTTTGATTTTCAAATTACTCTGGAGTTTATTTACTACTACTACTCCGGAGTATATTAACTAGCCGGTATATATTTACAACCTTTTTTGCCAGGTAATTATAAAAAAGAAACTAATAAAGGAAATAATCCTATTAATTATTAATAGGAGTTAACATCAACCAAAACGTTAAATTTGCATGAAAGAATCCAGTTCGCGTTTTAGAAGTTTGGACGTGCCATTATCACAAAATCCAAATCACAACATAAACGATGAACCAGTTTCCGTTTCAAAGAGTATACCGATACTAAGCTTCGTGTATATAATATAATCAAAAGCTGTTATATGCTCTCGGTTACAATATAAGCCAAAAAGCTTAAATAATTCAATCTAATAAAATTCGCGTGTCGCAACTTCCTCGTCCGTGACGTTAAGTTAAAGCTTTAGTGATACAGTTTGAACGATAACGCTAATCACACATTAAGTAATGTCATTATAATATCCATGAAACAACTCGTTAGTATGTTTTGACAAATAAGTACAAAGGCTTATATAAAAATGTGGCGCATCATTTTTTTTTTATTTATGTCAGATATTTTACAAAAAACGGATGTAATTTCTCTATAGTTTGATTACAGAGCTTGGATCTTATTTAGAACTACCAAAAAATCATTTTTAGAACGTACTTAGAATTTGGTGTCGATAGAGAGAGAGGAGCAAAGTAAGCCTACACTTCGGTCATAAGTTCCTGGCATTGCTCTGAGCTTCTCATCCTGCAACACGATAGACATCCGAACGATGAAACCATGGAATGCTAAGCGGTTTCTTCTCCACAACAAATATAAATTCAATAATATTTGCGAAATGTACAATTAAATTTAAAGATATTTTTTCAGCCTTTTATGCGTTATCCCTATAGTGTATATATCATAGCTTCATAAGTTTTCTAAAATCAAATGTAATAACAAACATGACAATGTATGTTTGAAGTGAAAATATCTCTGTAACAGAAATTAAATAAATATTTACGTTAAGTATGCAATTGTAGTCGTTCTAAATGTGTTATTGTGCCGTTTTTACAACAATGTTGCAGCATGATTACATTCGTAGTACAACGCTACTAAACTAAAGAGCGCATGAGATTAATTTGAATGTTCATTTTGTGAGGAAGTTTTTGACGTTAACTATTTACGTATGTAGCTTTTAGTAATGCTCAAAACAACATAAAGGCTTAACGTATTTTTCTGTTCTCATATCTTCTATTAAATTAATACTTTTGATTTAATCCTATCTCTGGTATGAATAATAAGATTCTTTAGGAATAATCATTTTCAAGTGATCTCTATTCAACGTGACATTATTGCAATGATCAGTGTCGAAGAGCGTTTATCTGGCACGTTCCAAAACCATAACTAACCAAACATCTTACTGAGAATACATAATGTTTCTCCAACATTTTTTAAATAAATATTTTCATGGCTACTTTATTTCAAGCATTTGTGTAACAAAATCTTCAAAAGATCTTTGCCAATATCCATCGGACCCTTAGGCGAGCTTTACACCAAATTTAACATTTTAAACAACTACAAATACTTTAACTAAACAGTATAACAAATTAAATCAAGAGCGACATCTAACAAGTATTGAAGCTCATACCTACTAGTATGAAACTTTGGCGAGCAACTATCACCGTTACATATTTACTTGCTAGCTTCAACCGACTCAACTAAAACATAAACTTTAATAAACATATTAGCTGAAGAGAAATACATTAAGTTATGCCATATGTAGTCAAATACAAAACTTTGCACTGAGATTATAATTTATTGACTATAGTAGTAGCAAAAATCAATATCCCCATGTTAATATGTTTTTATTTTATGTCTATGCATAAATAACTTATAAACGATTTAATATTTACTATTGAACAAGTAACACAACTCGTAGGCATCTAATAAATCCGTAATAGCAAACAAAGATCTAAAATAAGTAAGAAGTAGAATTTTCCCGTTGTACTTACTGGTCTGGCACGGACATTAGTCTTATTCTGAGAAAATAGTGTATTGTCATCGGATTCGGATCTAATTTTTCAAGTTAAACAGACAGTGAGTTAAAAGAGCCTTGCCAGATTCTCTTACATTGCTCATAATATTTCGTATTTCAAAATTTAGACCTACACTTGGATTGAGACCCAGGCACTACTCTGACCTCCTAAATAAGAAAGCTAAATTAAAGAAATAGTCTCTCGTCCAGATATATATCCAGATGAAACAAAAAAATCGGTTGAAAAAGATATAATATTTGAATTAAGTGATAAAAGAAAACTTCATATTTTTTTAACTTTAATGACGAGGCCTTACGGATTAATAATAAATTAGCATTGGAAATCCTTGTAGTGTGGACATTGAATTAACCTACATTTATTGACTGATTATTTTTAAATGAAACTTAATTTATATTTATTTAAACGTAACTCAATTAGCGTAATAAATTAAAAAAAAACTTATATATAATATACTTTTTTATAAGTAGTTAAACTGAGAGAAATAATATAAAAGTAATTATTATAATAAATTCTCTATAAAAAATATATGAATATGAAAAGCAATTGAAATATGTATTAAGTTATAAATATTGAAACAAATAAGTACTTACGTGTACTTTTTTATATTACTGTGGAAAAAATATTGAGTAGATAGAATAGTAGAAAGTATTACGTATTAATTGAAGGTTTGCCGTTGAACAGGGATAACTGAAAAGAGTTTAATATAAGCGTCGTTACAACAAAGCTAATAAGAAGCAACTCATATTAAGTAGACGTAACGTTTGAAAAACGATAATTACTAATAATATGAATACTAATTACATACCGACCTATAACTGTGTACAAGAAAAAAGTACCTACTACCGATAGTATTTTACGTCAGCCGAGCAGATAGCCGGTTATGTAGAGACTAAAGAGATAACACATCCATCCATATATAATGAACGAGCCGCTGTGTCACTTTACAACAAGAAACTATTAAATTTAACCAAGCTACTAAATTCCCATCAGACGAACTATGTACATAATAAACGGAAGCCACTTTAATAAGCCACCGAGTAATTGGGTTATAGTACAGGGTATTTTACGCTGGTGCAACACAATGAAAGCAATTCCCAGCGTTTTAATGGTTTTTCTAAACAATCTTGCAAGAGGCAACGACGACATTTATAATTATTTTAAAAAGTATAATGTTCAAAGTAATAAGTTAAAAAACTGAAAATTCATTAAATGGGTCACAAGCTTTCATCCTATCTTGAAAAGTCAACTTACTCAGTTTTTATGTAAGTACACTTAATTGAGCTTTAAGTTTTACGTTTTATCTGCACTTAGTGCACATGTTTCATGGTCGTAAGTAGATTCATCATATCACACATATATATATAACTTTTGTAATATGTATACAATGTCAATCGAATCAGACACATCATAAGTTTAAAATTATGTATTTATATTTTAAGTAAAATAGGATAACCTGTAACAGAAAGTTATTAATTTAAAATAATAATATGTTATAATATTTATTTTAATATTATATAACCATATATGGCTTTTAAACAGCATCACCAAATAATACAATAGCAGCAAATGATTATAATTTCATAAACCACAGCAAGATTTGGAAAGAACAAACTTTAGAAACTCAACAAGGAGTTTACAATTTAAACCCTAATTTTTTACGTACAACTAAAGTAGTTCTCAGTTCGTTCCAGTTTCTAGGTAATAATGGCCATTTCATTCCCTGCCAGTTTTATCCATATTATAGATTTTCTCCTGAGTCATGTTTGAAAATGCCGTTTGCTTTATTACATCTTTTATAATGAGTCAGACGGGAAGAAGAAAATGACACTACACGGGAAGAATGAAGTAATTTCTATTTGCATGTTTTGTCTGGCTGAACTTAGAATATTCATCTAAAGGAGTTAATAAAATGAGGTGAGACTAAGATCTTTCCTAACAACACGCAACGCTCGGAAAAGGAATGTCGAGTAATTTATCAATTTATTTCTGTGCCTAATTCGCAACATGCGATATCAGTACATATGAATATTAAAAAGGAAATACAATATATAGGGTTAATCCATTTATTACAGGTAGTCTGTACTATTTCGGTATTTTATAGAATATCTCGAATATTATAATTATAATACTTCTAACGAATAGGTATTGTATGAAAATTTATTAATTTTATGCTTTGCATAGATGATTTGCAATACCGAATGCAGCAAAGCAACTTAAGCAAAGGGAACAGAGCCTATAGAACCAATCAAAAATGTTGTCTGTCCATTTGTGTACGCTAATCTCAGAAACAGTTTGACCGATTTAAATTCAGTTTTCACTATTGTATTTTCCCTAACATTTAGTGTTTCTTTTATTTCAATCAATTTATAAATAAAAAAAAATATGTCAATATAAAGTTTTGTATGTTTGCATATTGCTACAAAATAAGTCTTATTAAATTTACTGAGTCTTTAGTTTCCTGTATTTGTTATACTGATATTTGTCTTTGATATGATAATAATTTCTTGTAGTACAAGCGGGCGAAGCCGCGAAGGCGTCGCTAGTATATAATATAACCCCGTCAGTAAATTATTAGATAAACGATATCACATAAAATAGTAGTTTCAGTTTATTAAGCGGCAGTGTCGAGCAAAAGCCTTCCTCCCAACTTAAGGAAAAGGATATGAGAGTTAATGCTCCACTTGTGAGTCGGCGGGCGCGACACATCCTATGCTTTTACGCTATAACAAGTTGGTTTCCTTTCAGTTCAGACCTCATAAATTCAAATATGCTTAGATCTATTTTCGCAATATTGGTATGATTAATGTATAAATAAACGGATATTTAGAAGGTTTATCTATTTGATATATTTGACGTAGTTGGTTTAATGGTTTATAACTCTAGCTCGGCGGTTGGGTACTATGCATTTCTTTCTTTTTCAGCTTCACGGCCTATCCTCAGAGTAGAGAGAATAGGCAGAGGGAAACTAGTGTTAAGACACACTGTTCGTCACTTTCCGCCGAATTTTCGAAGCATTATGTTTTGAATGTCAGAACTCAACGCCGCGCTTTACCTTTGCTTTGATTTCTTATTTATTTTTTTGTTTTATTTTATATGGACTTATAAATATTAGGTTATAATTGTATAATCATATAATACGATTCCAGTACTGACAGTATCTCATAAGAAAAAAAAAAACAAATTACAATAATAAAAAAAAAATAAGTTACACCTACAAGCTATTAATAAAAATGCAGCGTGTGGAACGAAATGTCGCTATCGCTATATGACCCTTGACCCCCACACTTTTGCAGTTGCATGGAAAATAAGTAAAATTAAATTGCTAATAAGATTTAAAGTTACAGCTTAGTTATAAATATAACTATTTAAAGCGTAGTTTCAGTCTTATATGTGCACATATTATGAAGTGCATTCGGAAACTTGACATAAGTTACTAAATAAGTTTAGTATATCCTTTCTTAAGAATTATTTTTGTAGCACATGCGTTAAAACGTAAAGTCACTTGAACCAAAGAAAAACCAAGACTGCAGAGAGTAAAAAATGAAGCGTTGAAATTTTGGTATGTAGATTGTTTATGGCTCTCCTACGCATTGGATATGCCGATATTTACAAAATAAAGAAAAGCAGGATTTCCTTTTTGTATTCCAATTCAAAGAAGTTACGGGCTACGACTCGTCTATAATTATAAAAACCATATGATGGCAGCATTTCATAGAGTTGGCGATCAAAAATGATTATTTTTTTCACGCTATGTCCCTTACTAACCAAACTTAACAGATAGAGGAGTCCTAGTGTTAAGACACTCCTTACTTTTCGGCAAATCTTGAAGCATTGAGTGGCGGAAATCAACGCCGCTCTTTGCCTGCTTACCAGAGCGAAGCCACCCACCCACTAAACACAAAATGAAAATATTAAAATATTTGATTTCCACAAGTGAATTGAACCCACAACCTCCACAAGCGTCTAGCCCTAGTCAAACAACGGCCTCAGTTTAAATTTTTGTTAAATAATGTTACATATGAATGCCATTTCAATTAAAGAATGGTCTGACAGAGAGAATCAAAACCAAAATCATTATATTTCCAGTCAAATATTGTCCACTGTAAGTCTAACAATTTTAGTAAATCTTAATTTTAGTAAACCTTTATATATTTATTTAACTATAACATTTTTTGTGTATTATTATATAATAATTTTTATTATTAAAAATATTGTTATAAATTTTAAAGTTATTCTGTCTCAAGGCAATATTCAATTAACTATAAAATATTTTACAAATACCAATTTTGTATTCAGTTTCAGACCAATTAAAAATATAGCACAAGTATTATTGTACTAGATATATACATATAAAATAAAAATCAAGATACAAATAAAACAATTAGAAGTATATTTTTATATGTAAAGTTATTCATAGCATTCTTTATAAAGAATATTCATAGGTATATGAAAATAGAGACAATAGCATAAGTATATGACTGTAATATCTTTATATCTTTTTATTAAGATATTATCTGTATTTATAAACTATATATTCTAAAATACTTTTAAGGCAGCTGTATTCTTTTTATAAATATAGTACAGTAAGAAGAGACAAATTAATATCAAGATACTGTGAGATCCGCATGCACTGCTTAATTTTTAAAACATTGAACTCAGTGGCAGAGCTCAATACCATGTTCTGTATTTTTTAATACAGTGAGAAAATAAAAATAATTAATTCACTGAATGAATATTGAACCCACAATCATTGCCCTTACAGCTAGATGCTGTGACTCTCCGCACAATAATATCTGAGTGCGAAATATATATGTACTTCTTTGAAATATCAAAATGCTTTTATTTTATTTGTAACTGACAATTGTATAATGTCATTGATCTAAAAACTGTTATGGAATTAAGTTGACATAAAAACAACTATTTCTATATATGAAAACATATCTGGTTCAGTCAACTATGTATCAATGTAAGGGCATAGTTCTATGTCCATTTATAGCTGCATTATAGTGAAACTGGTTTAAAGGACATCAAACATTTAATACATCCGATTTAAGTGATAAATATAGTATTTTTTTAAACGGCTTGGTTGGAAGGAGAAAATACTCTATTCGGTAAGTATAAACAAATTTCTACCAGCATATTGTCTGGCTGTGCTATAAAAATCATCAAAAGGAGCTTATAAAATGAAAAACTACTATTTCTATATATGATGATATTTCTTGTTAGGTCAACTATGTTATCACTATAAGGGCATCACAGTTCTATATCCATTTATAGCTCCATTATAGTATATAGTTAAACTAGTTTAAAGGTTATCATTTATTTACTGCTATCTGATCTAGATGATAAATTTAATATTTTTTTAATATGACTCAGGGCTTCAAAATTTCATCAAAAGAAATTAATAAAATGAAAGACTATTGTTTTTATATATAACAAAATATCATGTTAGGTCAACAATGTATCACTTAAGGACATAATTTTATGTATTAATATAAGGGTATAGTTCTATGTCCATTTAAAACTTCATGATAGTGGAACTATAATAATTTAATTTCAATACTATCCATCATGCAATAAAAATTAACACCCACATAGAAATTGGTTAAGTTATTCTTTAGTTAATATAAATTATGTTGAGTAGTTTTAAAATATGAATTAAAGATATGTTTGCTAAAGTTACTAAAGGTATTTGTAATAGCAAGTGTATAAAATGTGTACATCTAAGCTACAATTTTTTTTTTGCACTATTACACATCTTGTCCATTGTTCAGATATTTAACTTATAAAAGTTTTAACATAGAAATATTTATTAATAACTTTTTATAGTTGTAAATACCTAGTAGAGTTGTTACTATTTCTTAATAAATAAAAATAACTGTACTAGACATATACAACAGTATTAGCTGATGACAGAACTTTAAAGAATGCCATTAATTTCATCTTAATACTAAAGATATCCGGAACAACTCTTAATTTGAAATTAAATATTAAAAGTAGATAATAAATCAGTAACCACATATGGTTTATGATTCACAAGACAAAGATATGATACACATGTGTTTCATAAACATGCTGGCAGCTTCCAGTGCCTTATGTAAATAAAAAAAGATATAAATGTTTGTTTTCATAAATGAATACTTATCTAGGTTGATTAATAGTTCTGATGGTTTCTTTTAGCTTCTTGCTATATCCCCCATATAGCAAAGTAGGTAGATAGCTACATAACTTAACTGAAACCTAATGTTAAGACACAGTTCACCTAAAACCCAATTTTTCGAGACACTGCATGTCAAGTGTCGGAACTCAACACCGCATTGTGAAGTTGGGAAATGGCGTATTTTAGCACTACTACAATTTGCACTAATAAAATTTAAAAAACATTTAAATATTTTCAAAATAAATAAACATGAGATTCTCATATTAATTATTAATGATATTATTAATTTGTACTTATGTTAATAAATATTTACATATTTGCCCTTTACTTTAAATCACGAAAATAACTCAACAATTATTTTTGTTTCGATATAACATTCGATGAATATGTTCGATAGTTTAAGTTTAAAAACAAATTATAAGTTAAGAATGTCCGTCACGAAAGTCAAAATCGGCAAGTGTATGTCGAATAAACTCATAACAAACAATAAAATTGAATATTTAACAGTGTTACACGTTGAATTATATATTTTTTTTTATTGAATATATATGTTTTCACAATAATAAGAATAGTTAAACAGTAATAACTACCAAAAACTTATCATCTGGCAATAACGTACGAGAAAAGGGTCAATTGACCTGAGCTTTTTCTAGCAGTTCACCTATAGCATGTGCAATATATAAGCGTACGATAGATATATCTCAAATTGGACGTTCAAAACCAAGCCCTTCTAAGTGAAACTTATCAATCTTTAACTAAATATATAAAGAAACATACAAACTACATACCCTTACAAATCCACTGAAGATATGAAGTTGCTCTCAAGTCCAGTGACGTAAAACATTATCACATAAAACACACACAACTCACAGGTTCCACTTGCACATAATAGTTTAATAATTTTAATTAATCTTCACCCGCGTAAATGAAAATCAGTTTCTTATTGACATAAACAAAAACTGAGCGTCCGCCATATGCAGGTACGTTCCGCACATACGTGATTGTGAAGTCTTTACTCTGCGAGTTCAAAACGCTTGCTCTATTCACAGTCACATTGCTTAGTTGATAGCTGTCACTTTGCGGAAATAACTTCTAATATAATTAGATCGCGTAGTTATTTCATCTTTTTAATAAGTTTTTTAAGTATAACTTTACAAGCACAGACGATATTATTGAATTTATTTTTTTATTAAAACATTTTTTTTATAATTCTACTCCATAGCAAAAGTCACAGTTGTGATATCTGTTCGGAACGTTTCTCGTTCCGCAGCTAGCTTCACGACATCGAGACAACTTCAGTGCGTTTCAATCCCGACGAGCTTTGATTTCGATTTACGGAAGAGTGTAGATGCAGGAGTAAAAGGGATAGGTAGAAATATATTTTTTATGTCAACGTCCTCATAGAAGACTGAGGATACTGCTTCAATAGGCTATCACTTTGTTAAGCTGTGGCTTTTCGTAGCACTATTCTTTTAACCAAACTAATTTATTCAAATAATTTAATTAATTATTAACTATTTTTAATAAGATCGTTGGAAGCTTTATGATCTTTTTTATTGGTATATCCAATTAAATACTTTAAACACTTAATAATTTTATTATAATGGGCGTATAACATATTATGGTTAAAATTATATATAAAAAGTAATTTATAAATGTATGCCAATCCGAGAATCTGCTCTTGACCTCATAATTCACTCATTACGTACGACTATAAGTACACCTTATTTATCGTGAGTGCCTGCAATGAGCAAATACGACATTTTTAATATTTTCTTTAATTTTTCAATTAGAGATTTCTGCAATGAAACACATTTAAACAACCTAAAAACATTTAAAATAATTACGTAAACTTTTTAAAATGTACTTCAAAAAGTGGTACCTATAAAATAGTGGCTATGAGTAAGAAAAAGTTAAGTAACTCAGGTGTTAAAGAAAAAAGCGCCGTTTTAAGCAAATTCTATCCCGACTAGAGTTAAGTCTTTTAAATAGGTAATTTGTTGTAGATAACTAAAGAAGATTTTTGTCGATTTCAGTGAAAATTTTTAGTATTCACATATTTATTACAGGTTTAACTGTAAAAAAGAATAAGGGTTAACTGTAAAAATATTTACATATATATTTTTTAAAGATCGATAATAGTCGCCAAACAAGTATATAAATAACTGAAAATAATCTTTAAAATATTTTTTATGTATTTTTTAAGAATGTAAAAACATTTTTCGTAACACTTATTATGCACGTTATTCCTATAACTGATCTAGTTATAAGGTCACTAGATGATTTCAAAGGTCAGATGTGAGTTGCCTACTATTGACTGATTCATGGTGGAGTTTTGGCAATCCTCGTTAAGGATTGGAAGCCTTCCATATAATTTAGTACCAATTCTATATGACACAAACAGGACAGTTGCGCTATTTTATTTAAATAGCCTAATAATTCTACTAATAATAATTTCTCTTTAGTCACTAACATATAAATCCACTAGATCCTCAACGTTACTTTCACATATGATCACATTTGTGTGATCTCATGTGTTGATGCGCGATCATATCTCACATGTGGGAATGTGTGATCACGTGTGTAGACCCCTTAAAAATAAATGTAATCCAATTTCAATTTACAAGTTTCGTTTACAAGTTTCGTTGTTTAATACTACGTTTTTAATTGTAAATTTCACAATTTTGCTAAAGTTTTAATTATTCGTGTAGGAAAGTAGTTTTATATTATCTGGCATTTATAGCTATACAATACACAATATTCATTATATATTTTTATCATCGATTGTACATACTTATCTATATCATCTGAAAGAATAGTTTTTATAAAAAAACGTATTTTACTTAACAATTGAAAAAGGAAACCATGTGAAAATTGTGCGCATTTTAATATAACAGAAAACAAAAATACAAAACAATACTTATATACGTAAGTACTAGGTACACTTGCAATTAGCAAATACTTACCAGTAAAACCCCTGCATACTAATTAACGATACTTATTCAATAAATACATAAAACGTGCATACTTCGTTCACCTTTGAAATAGTCTAGTAAGCTTTCTGGAAAGTCGGTTTTGATTGCACGTAGCTCTTGAAGTGCATTCGTTAGGAATCCCCGCGCGGCATTGTGTTTATAGTGCCCTCGGGAAATAACCAAGTATCACCCTAAACCATCGTTCAGGATCGGAAATGTGATGGTTTAGGTACTGGAGGTGGAGGTGGAGACTATAGAGTACTTACAGCTGTGTAGAGTCGTTCAAATTGAATTTTGTATCTTATGTTATAGTTAAGTATTTCTTTTTTATGTTATACTTATTAAAAACTAGCGACTGCATCCTGTCTTCGCCCGCTTGATTTACATACTTATTAATTTACTAATCTACATTCATAAAAAAATGCAGCATAAAATTTTTAAATCATTTTGGTTTTATCACGTTATCAAATGCTACCAATGACTTTTTTCTTATTTATCTTTCATGTACAGACATCGATCCGTTACGATTTTATTATACCTAAGCAAGGATTCATAGAATAGATAGAATTGTATAGATATTGATATGTATTAGGTACGCATTGAAGTAAATTTCAATATGTTATGTGGGTATCATTGTCTTGTATCTGTATCTAATAAACTTGTTAGTCTACGTGAGTTTCAATATAATATTAAGCATTTGATATTATTGAAATAATTAAAAAAAAAAATGTTTACAGATTTATTTTTGCTTCACATTTTAGGCAGAGAAAATATAGTGCCAGTACCACATTCTTCACTTTTCTGTCAAATTCGAGATACTGCGTGACGATGCTGAGTGGCGGAACTATATGCCTAATTTTACTTTACCGATTACAGCTATTCTTACAAGTGACAATCTTTAATTTATAGAAAATGATTACAATGTAAGCATAATGTAAATAAAAGGAGGAAAGTCAACATTCATCACACAAATTCATTCATAATTAAACGCTTTGCTTGACATATTAGAGACTTATACAGGCCATTCTTGAAATTAGGTGACGAGTCTTTTCAATCCGGAGCCGTCGTCGAGTGGCCTCACGGGTGAGATGGATTTATTCATAATACCTTGTGATTTTCCTTGTCGTTTTTACAAAGCCCATCCTTTTCTTTCATATTATGCAAATGTAAGTAAACTTTCTTGGCTATATTGTTATGAAAAGTAATTTCGGAAACTATTAGGAAGTGTCTTTATTAAGAAAATCTTTATGATGTAATTGTTTAATTATTTAAGATATACATCTAAGGTAGCTACTTTAATTACTGAAATTAACTTCACTGTAATAAAATAAAATATTTTTCCAAGAATATTTCTATAGCAAAACGATCTAGCCAACCTTACAGCTAAATTACATTTCTTATCTCAGACTTTAGACTACCATTCCACTTCGTTGTGTGCTACATAATACGTACCTTTAAAAATATAATTCTTATATCTTATTACAATCTTACCTTTTATCTTTTATTACTCAATTACATCTTATGATATAATTAATGTCATGGGTATAAAAAAATCATATTATAAAAAAAATTAAAAAGAATATATTGAAGAAGATATTCATTTATCTTCTTTTATGAATTGACGCTGGCACCAGCATGAGGACGACGACGATGACGCAATAGGTTGTGAGTTCGATTCCCATTTGCGGAAATTAAATATTTAACATTTCAATTTTCTCACTCTGGCAACGAGGCAAAGCCTGGAGTTGAATTTCGCCATTCAACATGCAATACCTCCAGAATTTCGCGAAATTTGGAGTTTCACGGAAGTGTCTTAACTGGAACGGAGTGTTTTAACACTAGATTTTCAGGTTGCCTCTGCCTATACAGCTATGTGCAGGTTACAGCTTGAAGCTAAAAAAAAAGATACAAATTTTCGCTTGAACGTTTACCCAATGACTTTTCAGCTTTTAAGAATAGGTATAGATATACAGGGATGGCCCATTTCACATTTATTTATATTAATAGATAGTTTCAAAGCAATATTCGTTGTGAATTCACTTTAAATGGTATTGCTATCCCTCAGGACGCAAGTGTTACCTGCGTTTCAGAATTTAATACGATGTTCAATAAAATAATATATTAGCTTTACTTTACTTTACTTTTGACATTGTGAGATGGATGCAGATTAAAATAGGCGCTATTATTTCTACGTAAATTGGTGATGACATATTTTTTATTCTATCCGCGTAAGTTTAGAAGTCGGGGTTTTTTGAACATTAAAAATCTCCATAACCACGAGGTATTCAGTGTTAAAGATTTTTTTTCAAGATTGACGATGATATGCACAATTATATGGTAGCAGTTGACAAAGGCCTCCCCTGTCCTTGGGCAAAGAAAACTGGCGTAAACCTGTAGTACTTTCTACTTTCAATCGCATGGCTGTGTGGAGCAGCAAGGAGTTGCATGGAAGATTCCACAGATCCCCATTGGACCCCGACGTGAACATTGAGATAATACAATTTAAAATATAGGTAGTATCGCAGGCTAATAATGTTTGCCTAAATTGCTATTTAAAAGTTATTATAAAAATAAGAGATTGTCGAATATACGGCAATATTTTTTATCGTTAAAATACGTGACTCCACTCATGTCAACCATGTAGATTCTGAAATGTTCATTCTCTCAGTCACTTGAACTCCGCAACTCATTGGGTGCCATGTGCTATGATTTAAAGTTGCCGTAACTGAATTATTGAAAACATTTTTTTATTGAAGAATGTCTTGGCCATTTGTATGAAAAAAACTGCATAAACGCAAAAATTTAGTAATCTACTTGTTAGAATAGATAACTATTTATTTCTTGTCATTTAATATTTAATTATAAAAAATATATGAATTATATCAATATAATATACTTATATTTATATTCAAATCAAAGTTACCCCAATAATAATTTTCTGGGCAGCTGATTCGGACAGCTATCCTAGGTTAGCTAACACAAAACTATTAGTTTGCGGATTAAATTGACTATTGAACTAAATGTCGAGAGTCGAGACAAGACACAGTTCAATGAGTACCGGTTAATTAATATTTCAGCTTTTTGATTGACCCATTATTTTTTTTTTTTTGCACTTATTCACTCTGTCACCAAAGGAAAAGCTCGGAGCCCAGTAAGTTCCGCCACTTAACATGCATTGCCCCCAAAATTCGTTGAAAAAATAGGGAGCGGAGTATCTTAACATTATGCTCCCTCTGCCTACATGCAAGATATATTATGAAGCTGAAAAAAAAAACAACCAACACAAAAACAATTTTAAATCTAAGCTAAAACTTCCAATATAAAACCATTTTGACTTATGAAAAAACAGAGTTAACCGCCATTTCTATATAAATAAAACCTTTTATACTAGCAAAACATTGTAAATTGAATTACATACTCTACATACATTCTCGTACACAGAGGCGGCCGCGATGGTCCCCGAGCGGCGCACACTGCCTCATAATTGCATTTCAAGTCCTCTCCGGCATTGCCCACTATCGTACACATTTCACTCCATTTAAAACAATCATGCGGGCACATGAGGGACGTGTCGATTTTACAGTTAATTAAAATCAATTTTAAGGCACAGGCAGACGTCGTCGTGGCACAGGGCCAAGCGTGTGATTGTAAACGGGTGGTGGGTTCTATCACCACTCAAGGAAATTAAATATTTTATATTTTAGTTTCATAAAAAAACTTATTTTTAAATAAATTTAGAAATATGTATTTGTCCAATCCTCCAATTGTCACAATATATTTAATTAATTACTTAAAGCAAAACATTTTAAAGAAATATACAAAAATGTTTTTGCATGTTTTATTTTAACGTGAACTTCATAGTCATATAATAGTCTCTAGTTAGATCAAAGACTACTAGTCTGTCGCCGAGACATGCCAATATGCGGGCTAATGTAATATAATTGAAAACTATAAAGCCAGTCGTGGTGTAGGGGTACAAGTTCGTGACTGTAAACGCGACTGGTTGTGAGTTCGATCCCCACTCGAGAAAATGAAATATTTACTTAAAATTATATTTACATTTCTTGACTCTGGTGTCGAAGCAAAGCCCCTCGTTGAGCTCCGTCACTCAACACGCAATACCTCCAGAATTCGACGAAAAGTGGGAAGTGGAGTGTCTTTATAGTAGGTTCCCTCTGTGTACCCTGCTGTGTGTGGAATACCGCGCGAAGCTAATTCATTTTTTAAATTTTTATTTATAAATTTCATTTCCTGCATCACAACGAAACTAAATTTACGCATTTGTAAAATGCTTCCTCATTTTATTTCTGCATATTATTTCATATAAAACATATTATAATTATCATCTACATACTCATTAAGTGAACCTGCTTTGAGCCACATATAAAAACCACACAAGAATATATTCATATATGTTATATTTAAAAGGTTTGTAATACGTTGTTAAGTAATGAAAGGGTAGGTGTGTAGTAATTAAGGTTACAAAGCTTTTAAAATATGTATATATTTCAAATAATACAATTGTATTGTTTCATTTAAGTTTTAATATCTTTACATTCATAATGTTTGGTATAGATGAAAGGATTATATATTTTTAAATCATTTTACCTCTAAGATTTATAAAAAGAATAAATACTTAGCATTCCATGGATCCACCCATTCAGACCCATCGTGTTACGGGATGGGGAGCTCCCCATCCAAATCCCAGGAACTGTTCTGAGCTCAGAACACTTGGGACCCAGTGTTGGTTGAAAGTGTATTAATTTAGCTAACAAAATTCATACTTTTACTGGTTAAACGTAATTAATATTCTCCCTATTCGAGGTTTGAAATCAAAATCAGTGTATGAGGATCAAAAGGGTAGGAAGGGTAAACGCCTCTTTAAATATCGTTAAAAATAGACCTTTGTTTATTTTTAAACACATCTCCCATCTCTTTAATAAATTTATGAATCAACATTTCTCTGAGAGCGACTTAAACCTTCAATTATCACCTTCAACGTTATTTTTAATGATACCACTGGTACCATATAGTTTCCTTGTACAAAATTTTTAAACAAAACATGATCCTTAATTGTATTAAATAATTTATAAATCTTTATAGATTCATTAGAATACTGATGAGCTAAAACCACTTCCTCTCGACGCGGCAGTTCATATACTGCTTTTATTACGATCATATTCGCAAGGGAAACTTTTAAGATTGCGTCTCGGCATACCGATCGACGCGAAACAGCGAGAAATGGAGCGAAAGTTCTAGATAATGCTGTATTATGATGCAAAAATTTCAAATAAATTGTCTTTACTTTTTATTGTATGTCTTTGAATATTAATCAATTTTTAAATATATTTCAATAAGCTTTAATTAAATCGAAATGTAACAGTGTTATAAAAATAATTATATCACTATGAAATTTGGGAGTTACATAGCTTTAAGCCAATAATATGGTATAATTAAGCTGGTCTGATGATGGAACCAGGACCTGAATGATAAAACTTTACAGAGGGTAAAGTAAACCATAGGAGTTTAGGGTTATATTTTTTATAGTTCTGAGGACATTCAAAGACTTGCAGCACTTGGTACAGAAAAGCGTGTCTTTTTTTTTTAAACTATATGTTAAATTTATACCAAAATGTAATTTTATATACCTACTAGTGGACCCAAACGCGACTACGCCCGCTTGAACTATACGAATATTTATTAAATATATTTATGAAATTATTTTCAGTTTTCAATAGAGAATGAGATGCGTTAAGCAAGCTCATTTTGGGTGACGTTTTCTAACAACAAACTTTGCAAATCGTTGCTTAGCAACGGCGGTTGTTATTAACATGGCGGAATACATTGCATGTCATATTAATAATTATTTTAATATATTGCTATATCGAAAATATTACAAATATGAGAAAAAAGTATCCTATGTTCATCCCGAGACCCTCAAGTGTCTCTATATGAGTATTTTATCACAATTAAATTAGCGGTTTGGCCCTGATTGCGTAAAAGACAGACAGACAGACAGACAGAGTTACTTTCGAATTTATAATATAGGTATGGATATGTTATTTTTATTTATAAAAATTCAATTTGTAGGTAGGAAACGACACAAAGTATCTAATCTATAAATGAAACAAACATTTAAAAAATCTTTATTTCATTATAAAACATTATTTTGCCATACTTTTATTGCTTTATAGTAAGATTTTATATGTTAACTTTAATAACTAATTATCAGCTTCACGCTGTATCCCACACACAGCAGGGCAGAAGGAACCTAGTGTTAAGACACTCCGTTCCCCACTTTCCGCCGAATTCTGGAATCAACGCAGCGGAACTCAACCCCGCGCTTTGCCTCGACATTAGAACGAATAAATTTAAATTAATATTTAATCTCTTCGAGTGGGGATGACCCCACAACCCGCCGATTTTACAGTCACACTTTGAGCCCCTACACGACGACTTTAATAACTACTTTTAAAACTATAAAATATCTCATTATTTCAAAAATATCTCATTATTTCTTACAGCGCATTCATTATTACCAGGGTCCCAGAGGAGCTTATTCAAGATTCCGGGACTACAATCCGATCAGTTCAGAACATCAATATACATATATTTACGAAACATTTATTATTAACTAGCGGCCCGCCCGCGGCTTCGCCTGCGTGAACTACGTTATTATTAATTTCTGTCTCCATGAGTACCTACGTCCTATAAGTGACGTCCATGCAAAATTTGAGACTCCTAGCATTTTTAGTAACGAAGTTTCATACAAACTATCAACCCCAAAAACAACCCCTTAGGAGTCGAATATTGCTAATTCCCGTCTTAGCGAGCACCTACGTCCTATAAATAACTCCTATGCAAAATTTGAGATTCCTAGCACATATAGTTTCTGAGATTTCGTGATGAGTGAGTGACTTTTCGATTTTATATTTATAGATTACTAGCGGCCCGCTCGCGGTTTCACCCGCGTGAACTATGTTATTTCTGTCTCCATGACTACGTCCTAGTGACGTCTATGCAAAATTTGCGACTCCTAGCATTTGTAGTAACGAAGTTTCATACAAACTTTCAACCCCAAAAACAACCCCTTAGAAGTCGAATATTGCAAATTCCCGTCTTAGCGAGCACCTACGTCCTATAAGTAACTCCTAAGCAAAATTTGAGATTCCTAGCACATGTAGTTTCTGAGATTTCGTGATGAGTGAGTGACCTTTCGATTTTATATATATAGATAAGATTATTTTTTAAATTATGTCAATATTTTATAGAGATGACAACATCTCTGTAAAACAATGTCATCATTTGAAGTTTTAGTGGAACTTTAGGTTCTTCTCTGGTGTTTTATATTTTCCGTTTTTAATAGGACTTTTAGGTATATAGATTTTCTTGTATGCAATTTCTTCGTAATTTTCATACCACATCATTAATTAACTTTCTTCATAATATTTAGTTTAAACCTGTAATCAAAATAGTGAATTAATATTATATTTAGTAAAATGATACCTAAATATATCTAACTTCTTATGCCTATGTAAATAAATACAAGTACAAGGAAAAATATATAATTTACCATATAATATACATACATATTTCTAATGTCACCACTTATCTCAACACCCGCGCGAGTGAGCGAGTTCGTGTATTGCCTTTCAACCGGGCTCGTTTACTGATCAATCGCAAATAAAACGATTTCTATACACTTGACGGAATCCTCAGTAATCTCCTAATCCGAGGTTTATGTCGACGCTTGCCTTAATCCAGATACCAATTAGTTGCTAAACCACTTAATGAAAACTAATATAACGCTTTTGCTTATTTAGCACATTTAATACCTACAGATTATTTAGTATTGATTTTAAAGATTTGCAACGTTTCCAAATGTAGTTTTAGTTAGAACTAAAAGTGTATAAAATAACTTTCAAAGAATAAATTGAAGTATAAAGTTAGAATGGCGATGTAGGTTGGGCTCAATGTGGTGTTGGGTTCAGCTAAGGTAATCTTTAAAACCAGAATATTTCAATTTTTTTATCTAGAAAATACTTCGATGCATAAATGTTTCAAAAATATAAATACTTATTAGGTACAGCACCAAGCATACAATTTCTTTTACAGTTTACTTACCTGTGTCGTATGCAGAATTTAAAATTATCCGACTACGCGTATATCAATGTACGAGTATTTAAGGAAATTTTCAATCAATACTGAAGATAAATAAGTAAATAGCAAATACTTTTTTTAAAGTTATTTTTTATACTTAAATTGTTTAAATTATTGTTCCTATAGATTATTCTAGATATAGTATAGCATATTTGTATAGTATAGACCTCAAATAATAAATAAACCAAAATTCAGTCCTGCATTGTTATAAAATCACAGCATTTAAATACAAACAGAAGCCACATCCTCCAAAAGTTTCCCAAATAATAATTTCTATGTTACAAGAGAAATGGCGGTTTTCGGACATCGACGTCATGTTCGCTTTTCACATTTTCCGCTGAATATTGGCATTTATTGCTAACACATTCGCGGCATTACGGTTCCTATATTGCGTTTAAATTTATTTTGTAGCAGCCATCAGTAAAGAATCCATTGAACACTATATAGTGAATTTATGGACGTAAATCTTTATGACACAGCAATGGTTTACAACTAGAAACAATTTTTCGCGTATATTTTTGTTAGGAAGCGCCAGGGAATTGATTCACGGGACAAGTATGATGGAACTATGCAGGCGCGTTTAACCTGAGTATTGCAGTTCGGGCCCGGTGAGGTCACGCGGTAAAAGCTTTTAAAACACTGTCGACTGTCTTTTAACCTATCGAATTGCGGTTACATTGTAAATTGCATGCATATATACGTGTTTTATAATATGTATGTCAGCCTTTGTTCGTTCTCATATATAGTTTTTATTATTTTTTTATATTTTCACGTAAGCATTTCTTGAAAGGAGATACGGTTTTCTATTTCAAATACAACAAACAATATTGCTTTCAAGATATAATTTTTCCCACACGTAAGGTTTCAAGGATAAATTGAAAAGTGATGTTATCAGTTATTATCCAATCAGATGCATAATGGCGCTTATTGAAAGCAACCACCGATAATAATATTAGCGTTGTCCGTATTAGTACATGCTATATTTACATGAGTATTTATGTTGAACACTAATATTTCTTTTATATGAAGAGTCATAACGTTCAATAAACATAATCAAATAAAAGAGGAACATTCTCTCTCACCATTATTACATTCAGAGATATTGCTTAGATATTCTTATCATGTCTATTTCTATATTTATTCAAAATGAAACAGTATTATAACTAGATTTTTTGATATATTTTGGTATATTATACTGCCAGTCAACATGCAATGTCGGCGGTAAGTGGGAACGGAGTGTCATAACACTACGTTCCCAGATTCACTCTGCTTGTCCTGCTGTGTGCGGGGATACAGTGAGAAACTGGAAAAAAATAATAGCATTATACAATCACCTACACTTTATATCCTCACAATGCTTAATGCTTAAAGAAGCTTATGTTTGCATTATAATTGAATAGAAGGATAAATGTCATGCATGTTTAATATAAATTACTATCAGACATTTCACGTCGTTAAATTGTTCGCGCATTCTAGTTTTGAATTAATGAAAAGATGTTGACATATTATTTTTTAGTATGCGATAAGAATTTAAATAATAGGTATATTTTTTTTCACAGTGAAATTTACACGTAAATTGTATAGTTATAACGGGTACAAGTTACAACTTTTGATAGCTATACATAAAGCACATTTACCAATCTCTGAAGTTGTCACGTAGACTTTGTTTTTAAAGTATCCAAATGATAAACTACGTTACTACTAAACATATTATTCATAAATATAATTATATCTTATAAATTCGTGCACGATCAAAGTCGAATAAGGTAAAAATAGTAATAAGAAAATATTTACTTGCCAAAAGAATATGTCGCAGACATAAAGACCATAAAGAAAAAATTCAATTTATCAACGTTACGTTTAAAGACATTGTCCTCCGACGGACAAATGTCAACAACACCATTAATATGTATTAGGGCATGACTCAGGTACGCTGAAGTCGACTGGCGGGGTGCAAAAATAGTGCATTAGTTACTTTAGTTCTAGCCTCGTTTGTACTATGTAGTGTGCCCTTCCTGTCACGGATATGACGGCGATGCGCCGCCAGCGACGTCAGACATAAAAACCTTTTAGAAAAGTCCTTGTGTTAACTAACCTCGCTATAAGGCAGTTCGGTAGAGACGCATAATTCAGGCTTTTGAGGAGCCCTCAACGCTCATTACCGACCACGTTTGACAAGATTTACGCGAACAATTTGCTTAATGAAAAAAGTCCGCATTCGCTCTTATCGATAAAACATTCAAATTAAATACCCACTTTAACGACTTTCGCTCAATCCGAGAAATAAAACTGGGAGAACTCCTAATAATATTATTCGTTGGACAATAACACTCTCGAACGATTTTAGGGGCTAAGTCCGCCCAAATTACATGTCAACGGTGTCAAACGGTTGGAAATCCAGAAGTATTCTTGGACAATTTCCGCGGGTCTCGCCTCCCTCGGCCCCGATGACAAGAATATCTAAATGTCATTATAAGTTTAAGTAGAACTTACGGAATTCCGCGCTGAAGGCTGTTTTCAAGTTTATTACGTTTGTTAAAAGTCTAAATAGTTTATTAGAAGATCTTCAATGTGACATTAAGTCGAGTAAAATTGAAATTTTAAATGTTATTTTTCAATCACATATCTAAAATCTACAATTTTTGTTTTACGTAGAATTTGCTTGCAATTTATGAAATGTAGAAATTTGTAAATAAAAATCTTCATAGGAGTTTATTTGCGCAAATCTATATAAAAGTGTATTCAAATTTGTGGAATTTCAATTTAGTCGATCACTAAGTAATAACAAATTAGGCAGTAATTATTTATCAATTTCACGATAAGTCGACATCGAGGTCGAAAAGAATCCCCATTAGAAATATTTTGTGCGTTTCTATGCCGACGAACGATTGTGGGTGACGGAAGATTCTGCGTAATGTCTTATTTAGACATATTTAATTATCAATTGATGAATGTAATGACATTTATTTTTATTATTTTAAATATTCTTTTAATAATATACTCGTATGTATATAATCAAACGAACTTCTCTGAAGTGAAGTTCGATCGAGATATATGAGTCGCTTCATTCGAAGAGCCCCTAGGGTGGCTACAAGATACGAAGACTAGTTTACCCTACCTATACCATCCTTAATCTATGGGTTCCTCACGTTATAGCTTATTCTTTTCAGAGATAATGCATAACTTTTGAGTGAAAATAAGTGTGTGGGATGGAAAACGTATCTTCTATTATAATTGTGTAAAATATATTTTTTTCAGTATTAAAACAACATTATAAGATAAATTCAATCAAGTATCTTTACACTTACACAAAAATCTTTATTAACTCAAGACCTTGTAAGAAAAAACTCTACAATAGCATAACCATTCGCCACCGTTCATTCAAATTTATACAACTGCATGAATTCTAGTGAATTTCCATTTAAGCGTCTGAGCAATTTGTAAATGGATCGCGGTCTTCATGGCTCACCACCCTTGCATTGTGTTTGCAGAATAGTTATGATTTCTTTGCTTTCCACCCCTATGTTAGGTAATGGGGGAAGATCGTTTAAAATGCAATTTGTTGATGAATAGTTTATCATTTATGTTGATTTACTAAGACACAAAGACATATAACAAACTATTGTGCGGATATCAACATAAAAGAACATCAAAGTTGACTACATATTACATACAAATGTCATGAATACTATCATTGTATTTACACAGAGAGAGATATAGAGTCATCCTTGACATAAAAACTGTATATTTAGTACAAAACGAGAGGGAATGTAGGCACTTTAGAATATAAAAAAGTGAAATGAAATGCCAAGGTAAACCTATTATGCCAGCTTTACCACGCTAGAGAGTGGAGAAAGAATAATGCAAACTGAAATAGTTCAAGTTCAACCGAAGTGAACCTTTTAATGGAACATAAAACGAGAGCATGACATGAGTTCGTGACAGTGCTTGTTTGTAGCTTCGACCGATTGTACTGACTGTCTGAGAAGATATTGCAGTTTCGTAGACTATTGTGGTTGGTACATTCATTATAATGAATGGGAGATCTTTTTCAAAGGCGCCATTATTTTACGACTTACAATTCTCAGTGAATTTTTTCATTAGCTTCTTTGCTTTGTTCCAAAAAATATGACCTATATTCTATTTAATTAATGAAGAAAATATTTTATAGGATACCTCGGTGATGTTAGCGCGGCTGAAAATCTCATTTCGTCTACGTCCTGAAACTTAATTAGATTATGTCTAACTTTTAACCTTATGAAATATGAAAATTATTACGAAAAATGACAATTGTCATTTAGTAAAAATTGTATCTCTTTTAATCTAAGAAATACATAAAGAAATCTTCTAATTGAGATAATATTGTGTTTCTACGAAACAAACTTTACTACTAATATAATATAAATATTATTCTATATATATCATATAAATCATAGTATTATCACTAAGATTAATGATATAAGAATAAATAAAATAATTCTCTAAATTATTAAGAAGCTATAGGGTAGGGTAGGGTTCAAAGACATCATAGATCACGGAGCAGATTCATAAATCGTGAGCCATACATCGCGTGCCAAGTGGCGGAGATAATTGGTTTTGGACACTGTCGGCATATAGTGTTAACACACACCACATTGGGTTTATAGGTTATCAAAAGCAATGGCTCGTGTCATAAATAACATAATAACTATGTTATCATACAGTTTTGCTTTGGTTTTTGCAGCAATTATTTATAATTATTTAATTTTAACGTCACTTCACTATCATCACGTCATTACCTTGTGGGAATTATTTATGGTATAGACAGATGCAAAATATAATTCTCATCTTTTTAAATCAAATGATGATAGCGACTTTACATCATTTTGCAATTATCATCACATTTCAATAGGTGATAATAAAAACCTGTCGTCTAAAGCCGACCGTCCGACGGTAAGCGTACTACAAGCCGTATCTCGAAAGTTTTACTGAAAACACAGGCAGTGATAACAATAGTCTTCGTATGGTTATTAAGTAACTTAATATTTATAGATATTATAAGCAAAATAACTCTATAACTGGATAGATATGTTACCTTATTTTACATTTTCAAAAGCTCATATTAAAATTTCAGTCATAATTTTTAAACTTACGCTATGTCATTATTACCGCAGCCTTTTTACGACTGCAAGATCTCCTCTAAGAATTTCCACGAAAATCGGACCACCGATCCCTATGTAAAGGCTCTATATATATAATAAGCAATTAATAAAAACGAATACTTTAAAATGAAGTATTCTCAACAGTTTTGTAAAATAACTAAGCAACAATACAAATACTAATTCATTTCACAACTTCATAAATACATCAAGTTTAAATGTAAATTCAGTATACTGTACAAGTAAACATAAGTTTCGAGGCAATTTACAGTTTGTCATATGTTCGGGGGAAAGCTAATATGGTTAGGTCACGGCCTAGTTCTGTACCTAAAGACGAAATTGGTAAAGTTATCCCAGTGTCAGTGACTAGGTAATTCTAATTTAACTAATAAGTTACTGAGGCCAGTGGTGCCATGTGGCTGTAAACGCTACGGGTTATGGATTCGATTCCCAGTCAAGAAAATGAATTTTACTGAGCTTTACGCTATATCCCTACCTATATTTTTTATATTCTTACATATATTATGTACTTAAACGAAAAAAGGATGCTACAGCTTTTCTAAATTTATAATATGCTAAATGCAAGAAATACGTGACAAATGAACTGTTTGTATTAATAATATCTGTTATATAATATTTTTACGATAGACATATTTTATATGAAATATTAAACACTTGTAATTCAATAAAAATATTTTTTAAATAAATAAACGATCGATTTAACTATTTAAAATGCACTTTAAACCTATCAGAAAATAAAAATAAATCTTGCTAAACTAGAGCAAAAGCAAGTTTCACTGAGAAGAATATATTATATATGTATATAAAAGTCCTATTTCCAAATTGAGCTCATCTCCAAGACTTATGGTTACACAATTCATATAGCGGGCGCCAGAGCGTCGCGCTACGATCAACACATAAATAGGCTGTAGACTCTCCTATTTAAACTTCTTCTATGAATTTTCTTGTAAATTTTTCAAGCCTTTGTATGAACTTTGAAAAAGTTTGCTATAAGATGACCGTATAACTTAAAAAACTTAGTAACGCAGTATAAGTTATGCCTCGCCCTGGTTTTCTTTGCTTTTAATATTCTTTTTCTAGGTCTTTTCTTAGCACTAGCAATTACTTGTTGTATTGAAGTGTAGTGACCCAAACGCGGTTTCGCCCGATTAAAAGTATTCCTTTATTATAGACAAATAATATGAACTGTTTACAAAAATTGTAACCTATGTGTTATTCTGAGGTGTAACATATATATATAGTTACTATAAATTTCCTCTCAGTAATATTTCAGTGCAAATGAAATAAAATAAATTGTATTAATAATATAATTTGTTATAGCTTTACGCTGTATCTCTAACGTGACCATTTTTTTTAGAGTGCGTGTGGAGTGGCAGAACTCAACGCCGTGCTTTGCCCCGCCAGAGCAAATAAATAAAAATATTAATAATTTCCTTAACATCCTGTCGCGTAATTGTACGTTACACACTATCCCCTGTGCCACGACTGGCCTCAATAATATTAGGTAGATGTTATATTTACAGATTTTCTTTATTGCGCGTTTGAGTAAAATAATAAACCTTTAAGGCTTTCAAAAAAAATTGTGAAATATGATATCGTAGTTGTAAAGATGCACTTTTATGTGCGCTTTTTGAATCTCTCTAGTAGGTGTATGTACATACATAGTTATGAAGTATCTTTATTGTATTGAGCAAATTTTTGTCAAATATCTCGGGAAAATTCTTATAAAAACAAAAATGATGTAGCACGTTCATGTCTACCGCTATATGACTATTAGATATAGCAAAATAGAATCTTCGATCTTTTTATAGATACTTTTATGTTTTAAGACATATTTTACATAATTGATTAAGTAGTTTTTACAATGATATGTATTCATATACGAACTAATTATCATTATATGGTACCATAGACACGACCATATATTGACCACAAAGCGTTTACGTCTTCATAAGACGTGTATTGGCACCGTCTATAATGTCGGCAGAGATTAACTGGAGATTACACACCAGATGCATGTCGGCCCACTGTGCCATAGTTATTAGATGACTACATGCCAAATTATCAGTTGCTTCTATTGCATTAGTCTGAATATTAGTATAAATTTAAACATGTCAGTCTGCTATCCTAACTATATAGTGTTAAAAACTTATTCAATAAAATCTATCTATTGAACAAAATTGTTATAAATATTGTAGAGTATGATAGGTTTTGTACATGTAGTAGATTAAATTAGAATTTTAACCTTAATATAGATTACCTACAAACGACCGTTGGAGTCTTTTCACAGAGGTTCCTAGTCAATAAAATTGTGGCAAGTAATTATATAGAAAATTGTGGAATATATTATCCTAATTTGTTGAGGTGATTTAACTTCTTATCACCGAAAACACACCGAAAGAGGCTTTGATTTTACTTTTAGTTTTACGTTGCATCCCGCATATTGCAAGGTATGTATGCAACGAAATAAAAATAACTCATTCTTGTGATTAAGAATCGAACTCAAGACTGTCTCTTTGTCTGTGTTTATAGTCGCCGCGACGATGCGCCAAGACGGCATTTTAGTTACCTGGATATATTCCGTAATACATTTTTAAATTTCTTTTTATATTGACGAATCTTTTATTTTTGTACCCTTCATATTTATAATGGTTGCATTTTATATTACATTTGGATGTTTCATGAAATGTAGGTTACGCTCTACATATTATTTAAACATTTTATTGACATACTACATGCGTACCGAAAAAGCCCGTACGAGTTGTTAAATTTTCGATACAATTATTATATACTATGGCTTTATAACATGTAATAAGCCTAATAATAAGCACATATAATATTTTATTATGACAATTACATATTCGTAGCACGTTCGACCCCGGATAGTTGACGCGAGCAAAACTGGGGCTCGTCCGCAATCTCATTGGACTGTAATGCTCTTGTTGATATGAGCTTAGTTTGGAAAACATTAAGCAAAAAAGAAGTTTATTCCTTCAATAAAACGCCTTTTTCGCACATACTCGCAGTAATGTCATCGGTTATCAGATTGAAAATGTAAATACCTTGGGTTCGATTCACGCTCTTCGATTTAATAAAATTAATAAAATTTTAAATTTCGCCATCAAGTAAAACCAAATCCGGTCCCCACATGTGGAAACGAAATAGTCTTAATGGAAACGAGGTGTTTTAATACTAGCTTCCCAGGTTCCCTCTGCCAAAGAAAATGTAAAACTAAATTGACGAAAATTGACCTTAACCCTAATTTCTTTCAGCTTTTTACTTACCCGTACAAAAAAATGGGAAACGTGTGAAAATTAAACATTGCACGGAGTCAGAAACGCAAAAACTTAATAGTACTTAATAATACATACCTAAATATTATATATACACAGATTTGTTTTTAACTATTATTGACAACATCACACGAAGACGAATATACAGTAAACAAATTTTAAATTTACCTTGTCTACAGTGTAGGGTAAATTGAATAAAAAAAACAATCAAATTAGAAGAATTACAACTCACTAAGAATACTCAACATGTAATACATTTGACCAAATAAACTGGAAGCTTTACTATTTTATTAAATTAAGGAATTAAGAGACACGCACTGTAGTTCGATATAAAAACCGTACCATGGCCTAAGGTAGTCACAAGTGAGAAGCGACTGCCTACGTCGGACTACTCACTTCGTCATAGAAATACAACCATTAGCCGTAGAAAAAAATATTTTTATTATTTCCAATGCGATAGTTATTTCCAAAAAAGACCGGCACTTCATCCATTTTGTTTTGAAAAGAAACGTGCACAAAATGGCGACTAACTACACAGACGATATCGGCCCAGTGGCCTACCCACTTAAAATGTAAGTATTTATTTGAAACTATTTTATTTTCATTTATAAATTTTCTTACCTTTTATTTTTTTTTAATATTTCGTCATAATTTATTTTTAATGTAATATTAAATTGTAACTTTGTTTCAAACAACCTTTTTTACTGTAAAAGTAATTCCAAATGCAAAACTAATTTAGCAATCCCGCAAAGGAGAATAGGAAAAATTTTCAACAATCGTCCCACAATGACGCCAAGACTGTAACGAATATAAATTGCTTAATTTAAATGACTCGTTCCAAATGGAATCGACTTTATAAATATCCGCATTATTGTCACAGAAGTTATAATTTAATGGAAATATGGCAAATTGTTCTAACGCCGAACCGTCCTAAGATCCAGTTATTTCAATCAGGGTTGACAAACCATAATCCATTTACACTTTAAATTGATTTCAGTGCTATTTCACTAAGCTGAATAAAAATCTAAATATTTTTAATAGTAATATTTGTTAAATGTTACCTTTTTCTGATAAATTTCTAAATAAAATATATTACTTCTGTCTCTAGGGTCAGCCAGGAGGTCGTAGAACACATGCTCGGCTGGAACATTCCAGAAGAGCATCAGGACCTCGTCCACGAGCACTGGAGGAACTTCCCAGCGGTCAGCAAATATGCGCACTTTGTTCTAGCTCTCATCTACTCGTTCCTCATACTTGCGTCTGTATCAGGCAACGGCATTGTTATTTGGATATTCAGCACGTAAGTATAAAAAGAAGATAAATACAGGAAAATATACTATAATTATTTGATAATAAATTTAATATCTACTTTTTTTTATACTTAAAAACCTTTGTTTGATGCACAGCAGTAACTCAAAAACATGTAGTTCTTTTTAAACAGAAAAAATATTTTTAAATAAAACTTTAACCGGATTAATCGCGTATATTTAGGATAATGCATTTTTGGAAACCCGACGTTCCGTACCTAAAATCAATCAAAAATAATCTCATAAAATATTTGTATGGATATATATATATATAAGGATATTACATTAGTGATCTGGAGCATTGAGAGGGTTGAGTTAATAACGCGGAACAATTTGGCGATCGAGTGCTGTACACTGTCACTGCTGTTGGCTTAATTAAGTTTCGAAATTTACTCTGGTTCTTGTCTTAAGGATCTTAAACCTATAATAATATTATAAACCTATAATTATATTATAAACCTATAATTATATTATTAATATCATTATAATATTTATGTAAGTGAATACGAAAATTTATAATCTTAGACTCTATACAACAACATGCTACAATAAAACTTTTACCTATATCGTTTTTGTCGATGGAGTAAATATATTAAAGGAATTGTAACTCCATATAATTACTTAAAATACAAAACAAAAATATTTTTCAAATTCTAAATAATATTTCTAAAAAGATATCACAGTATGAATTATTTTCCAACGTTCACATAAACTCGATACGAGTGTCAAAGGCGGAGTTGTGAACCGCGATCGAGTTCGAAAAACGTTTCCGATGTTCATCGGGCATTGCGTTTTACTCCATTCTATTTATCTTCCTGTTTGTACCATATCTATGTCGTTTGAAACGCGGTTACGATTTTCATGCTGACATTTTTTTGCCTGCAAATGCATAAAATGGAATATCTTTTATATTATAAACATTACTTCAAACGGTGATTGAAATTCAATTAACGAGAAGAGAGGAAATACATTAAACATTATTTTACAGGAAGTTCCTTCGAAATCTCTATAAGATATCTATTCATATGTAAAGTACCCATGTAATATGTGTATATGAGTGAGTGCTCTTGTAATGATGACGTTGTCCTTTACAAATAGGGCCGCACTTTGACGGGCATATCAAAGACTAAAATCAAGATTCTCTTGTTTGTAAAGCAAACTCTAAAGACTTTGCTGTTCTGTTGAACTTAAAAAGACAGTAATTTTGAGAGTGCAGTGCGTTAGTTTTTAAAAACATTAATATCCTTGCTACAAATATAATATTACTTAAATTATAAGATTTTCTGTATACAAATTTCTTGAGACTTAGATACGAGTACGTAATTGTTACATTAAGCAAATAATAATTGGATCCAAAGACTCCCAATACATATTTAATTACCTACCTTGAAAGCTTTTACAGCAACTGAAAATTAATTATATTTTTATACCTATTGAATAAATTTTTCTATCTCTAACTAATTTCTGAGAATTCTTTTGTTTATAAGGTTATAAACCCCTATAAATTATAAAATTTTCTGTAGCCACTTATCTGCCTACTTATCGTTTTATAAAAGACAAAGTTATATTACTAGTAGGAGCGTAGCGTAGAGCATGTCGATAGCGGATTTGCGGAAGTTTGGCGTTATTGGAATTGTTCTGTTCACTACATTCCACAACTTGCTCTCCCGCGAGGTCTCTGCTTGGAAAATGGAACTTTTTTATGTAAATCCTGTTTTGTTTTGTTCTATGATTAAAATTATGTTTTCCACTTAATATGGTATAAAACGATAATAAAATTTCATTTAGTTTTATACTAATTTGATTTAAATAAGCTATTCAGCTAAAATCAGCATACTATCTAGTGATTCAAGAATACTGGTTTTCACCAACAAAATATTCATACGAAAAATGACTAAAACGTACACTATTTACATAGAAAGCAATAACTGCCACACATAATGGAATATTTATAAACATTATCATATGAGATACTATACTCATATCACTGTATTAATCTACTATATTCAGATATATTATTTTCAAATATATTCAATATAGTTCTACTTTAATTTTTAATAATCAGCTTCACGCTGTATCCCGCACACAGCAGGGTAGCCTTTGCCTCGACACCAGAACGAAAAAATGTGTTTAATTAATGAAATGATGAATTAAAATAAATTTAAATAAATATTTCATTTCCTCGAGTGGGGATCGAACCTACAACTAGTGGCGCTTACAATCACATTTTGTGCCGTTGCGCCACGAGTGACCTTAAACTCTACTTTCATTTACAGGTCAAAATCACTTCGTACCGCCAGCAATATGTTCGTAATAAACCTAGCGGTGTTCGACATGATGATGATGATAGAAATGCCTATGCTGGTACTCAATTCCTTCTACCAACGACTCGTGGGATACCAACTAGGTTGCGACATATTTGCCGTGCTGGGCTCCTTGTCGGGCATCGGCGGTGCCATCACAAATGCTGTCATCGCTTATGATAGATACAAGTAAGATTCTGAATAAATGAATGAATGAAATTAAACACAAAAAAGATTCTGAAATTAATGAAAAAAAAAATTACCACGTCTCCTCCTACAAAACGAATTTATCCACATTCTACATGTAGAGAAGTTTAATAAGTTCTTGGAATTTTTAC
Organism: Heliconius melpomene rosina; assembly: GCF_056956725.1. Taxonomy (NCBI): domain Eukaryota; kingdom Metazoa; phylum Arthropoda; class Insecta; order Lepidoptera; family Nymphalidae; genus Heliconius; species Heliconius melpomene. The sequence goes on from NC_140395.1 coordinate 12,285,796, forward strand.
AAATTTAAAAAAACTTTTCGTTAAACTTTTCGGAAAGTGTATACAAATTGAACTGAATATTCCACCTGTAATAGTTGGGAAATATATACATATATGAAATAAATTTTATTGCTGGCATTTCAAAGGAAACGAATAGGGGAGTACTTCCAAAGCGTCAGACGAAAACTTATTGAAGTTAGAAGTTATTGAAGAAATATAGTATCGTGTATAATCTAGATCTCATAGTCAATTTAGTATTTTTAGTATTCGGTTCCGATTTTCCCTTGAAAGTTGAACCTGTATTGCTAACGTTCACCAAAATTCAATCAAGTATTAATTAATTCGCGCCCCACTTGCAACTACAGCAAGACGCTCTTGTTTGTGAAACAACTGATGTGGTGAATAATTAATTTATAATTATATTTTAAGTAAAATTTATATTATTATAATACAAAACTTTAAAAATTGTGATCAATTTTATGTACAAATAACGTTATTTACATATTATATTTGATGTAAAGGAAGCTTTAAATAGAAAATATACATAAAATTTAATATTCAATATAATTGTATGATGTATACCTAAGTATATTATTAAAAATAGTAATTATTTTTCAATATTACACGTATATTAAATAATTTGCTTCACAGGACTATTTCGAGCCCTCTGGACGGCAGACTGAACAGAGTGCAGGCGTCTCTTCTGATCTTATTCACCTGGCTCTGGGCGTTACCATTCACGATCATGCCCGCCTTCAGGATTTGGGGACGTTTTGTACCAGGTATCATATTAAGCCATAAATTTAGACTAATTTGTTCCTTCATCTGTTCTGATTAGTTTTTAACGAATATTCTGGCTCGTAACTTCATGTCATTGTCAAAATTAAGTTATTACATTCTATTATATAAATGATTAATACAAATGTAATAAATTTAATAGTAATCAATTCTAACCATATCTAGAATTTGGGGCGGCGTTTAATTTGAAAATGATTAATTGATCTAACTACTATTTAATATGAGTATAAGGTTATTGTACTAAATAACCATTTAATTAACAAACTTTTCTTATATTATTTTATGCAATGGATTTAATGAAAGCTAAAATTACTTAAAATGAATAATGAATTGATACTCGAAGACAAAACACGCCTCCGTAATCCTTAATTAATATCACCCGTCAACGTTTCTTATAAACGTCAGAGGTTAAAATCTCTACAAATTTTGACACTTTCTAAATTGCCTTTTGTTTACGCGTTATTATGTACACGGTTGATGTCGGTCATGCTTAAATCATTGGACATTTTTTTATATGCTTTTAAAATTATACGCTTTTTTTTTCATAGCAGGATAGGCAGGGGTAAACTAGTATTAAGAGACTCCGTTCTTCACTTTCCGCTGAATTTTTGAATGGCTGAACTCAATACCATGCTTTTGCCTTGATACCAGAACGAAGAATTGAAAAAAATATATACAATATTCAAAATTAGCTCTTTTAGTTATTTCTTAATAGGGACTGTCCCATTTGTCGTTGTGTGTCCCGGCGTCCCGAAACATGGTACTGGGACGAACAAATTACTTGTCATGTTATATTGAAATGACACGTACGTTTTGCCGGATATACATATCTGACTGAGAGCAAGTTTTGAATTCAATTTCTTTAATTGCTGCTTTTACAGGTACAGGATATGTGAGGAAAAAACTATAATGTAATAAATTATTAACTTAATAAGTATTTTACTATTTAGGATTAGGTAACAGCGCGTACCTACATTGGCTACGATTAAGTACTAGCTTATTAACAACATAAGAGCATTAATCGCAAGGAATTGCGTTCATCCGTTTGAAAGTACATTACTGCGCCGCACAAAGACCACCCATTCCGTGACTAATACTAAGGAATGCCTCAACGGCTTAGACTACTAATATTATATAATAGTACAATATTATATAATATTAGTGTCTCCACATTGGAACCGATGATTTTTCCTGTTAAAAACTACGTAGAAATCCAATGTTTCCAGAGGGTTTCCTTACGACTTGCTCCTTCGACTACTTTACTGAGGACCAGGACACGAAAGTGTTCGTCATGTGCATATTCGCCTGGAGCTACTGCATCCCGATGCTCCTCCTTTGCTACTTCTACTCCAAATTGTTCGGTGCTGTAAGTATATACTATTTAGAAGAAATCGTTATTATTTATATTTAAACAAATTTTGTATCTATACTAATATAATAAAGCGGAAGAGTTTGTTTGTTTGTTTGTTTGTTTGTTTGTTTGTTTGTTTGTTTGTTTGTTTGTTTGTTTGTTTGTTTGTTTGTTTGTTTGTTTGTTTGTTTGTTTGTTTGTTTGAACGCTAAGATCTCTGGATCTACTGGTCCGATTTACTATGTTTTTGTTTTGTATGAAAGCTGCATTCTTCAGAAGTGTTATAGGCTATATAATATTACATTACACATATATACTAATAAATTAAAATACTTTCTAATTTGATATGCAATTTATTCTGCCATGTTAATAACAACCGTCGTCGCTACGCGACCGCGTTCGTTACCGCGTCATTTTGATATTCATTCTTATGAAAATAAATATAATAGTCTCTTTTAGCATTTCATCTAGATTGAAATTATATTTCTATAGAAATTATATTCTTATATTTCAAGCAGGCGTAGCCGCGTCCGGGTCCGCTAGTACTAAATAAATTTATAGACGGAATTAAACGACGAACTTTATGTAACTAAATTGTCAATTACATTAATATTTTTTATTAGATATGGGATTGGAACCCAAAATCATTAGCTATAATAAAACTGGAGATAAGTTTGAATCTGGAAATCTGGTGTCGAGGCAAAGCGTGACGTTGAGTTCCGCCATTCAACACGCAATGCCTTCAGAATTCGGCAGAAAGTGGGGAACGGTATGTCTTAACACTAAGTTCTCTGTGCTTACCCTGCTGTGTGCGAGATACAGCGTGAAGCTGAATTCTAGATAAGGACAGGACAAGGAAAAGTAATATTTTAAGCTAAAATCTTTTAAATTTCCATCTTATTTTCTATGCACATATACACTGTATAAAGATTTACATTCCACCCAACATTTACATATTACTAATCCACGCTTAAAGGTTCCATATTCACACGCCGAATGCTACGAAAATGTTCACTTACCTACATATAATAAAATATTATACTCTGATTGATATTCCGGCCTTAAAGGATTTGAGAATCGGACCTTTTCCTCACATTAACTTAAATCGTGTGGAGATTTCCTAAATTCTTTAGCGAAATATTTAGGAAATTGGAAATATGAGGTTCAAAATATCGAACGTTACTTAGAAATTTGTTTATTGATCAATTGAAAATCGTAAGAAAATATTTTTATAATTTTATTGCTACGGAAAAGACTTATTAATGCTATAATTATATTTATATTATAAAAAAGTATCAAATCTGCAAATTATATTTTTCATCGCGCCCCCGAGGAGGCAATAAATAAGGATGACGGCAATAAGACACCCTTAACGAACGAATTTGTGCCTATGTTAGTCCAAGATATTTTAGGCAATTTATGTTCAACGATATTATAAAAAATATGTTTAATTGACAGTTGAAAGTATAATAATTTTATATTACTTTCTTACTACCTTTCTAATTACTTTAAATAACAAATCAAATAATAAGAAAAAGTCTTCAGTGCCATATATAAATCAATTGGCTCTGATAATTAGTAGCTCTTACAATTCTCTTAATTACCAAACTGATCTTCATCCTGCTAAAATATATATAAGGTTCACTCGTTTAAAAGTTGCTAACTTGTTGGTTAAGGATACGATATTTACAATTATAATAACTGGCTTCTACTAAAAACGTATAGATTAGATAACAAAATCGTTACTAAACACTATCTAAGCCTAAAATATTTTCTGTAATTTGGACTCCCAATTATTCAAATTTGTTTTAATTCATTCATTTTTTTAAATTGACATTGATTAATATTTTTCCATTGCGATAAATTTATATAGCGCCCTAGCGCCGGTGGACGACTAGCGTAGTGTCATTACACGCCGGACTCGCGCTTTATTAAATTAGCATCCACTCAAAATAGGTTCAGTCCAACTTGTTGGGAACGATTAAACAAGTTCCTAAACTCATTCCGCCGGACTCTTGCGGAGGGTCATAAAGATTAAATGTTGCTAATTACAGGGAAATTAAACACGAAATTTCCATAAGTTTCTAGTGGTATTTTAAAAGCTATTGATATCCTAGCTAGCCCTCATAAAAAAAATAGTAAAGAAAAAGTAATACACTAAGAAACTTCCGTTCCTCAATTTTTGCCGAACTCCGAAGGCATGTTGAGTGGCAGAACTCAACGCCGCGCTATGCTACGTTAACAGACCAAGGAGAAAGAAATTATTAAACATTTCATTTATTCGAGGTGGGATCGAAACCACGACCTGTCGCGGTTACAGTCACACGCCTGTGCCCCTGCGCCACTACTGGCCTCTAGATTACTTAACAAATTTGCAAAATAATATCATTATATCCACTTGCAATCCTTCAGCTTCTCAATAGTCGGCATCGGCCAGATGTTCATTCAGGACTAACTGGTAAAAAGGAAGTAAATTGAAGATATCTACTAAAGCGTACTTATCCAATACGCCTGCAAATGGAATAGAATCGAACGGAACGTTACAAAAAGAGCAAAATCGTGACTCGACTGAGCTCAGCAGTGTTTATTTGTTTGTATTGGGCAGTTGCAGATACAGATTTCTGGTAAATCTCGAAATCCCAATGCGTCCTACAATTTATATACGAAACGTTGAGCACACAACTATTATCAAGGATTACCTTTGACAAAGATACTGTACAAAATGGACTTGTTTTCTACAATTATTTGTATTTAGCTTATTTGTGATCAATTGATGGCATTAATTGAACAAAATCTTAAATAAAATTTTAAAAGTTACTTAGGAATTGGGATCAATGTTATTCCACAAAGATTTTTATACCATTTAAGATAAAATGACTCATAACATTCATGAACTTAACAAGTAGAATATAAATAAATTAAAATACGTGCGAGCATACACAATGGCCACAGAGACGGACAGTAGGTCAATAAAGTGGGCACTCTATATAACTGGAAGTGCGATTCACCCAACAGGGCGCCGCTCAAATATTTCCACGGGCTGATTTACTTCGAGATATATTTTATTCTTGGTTCTCATGTAATTTGTGAAGCAGAAAAAGATGAAAAATATGGTGTTATAGGAAAATGTACATTTGTATTCTTATCGTCAGACACTTGAAGATACGATATGAATGGACCGAGAAATATTGCTTATACAAAACAATATATGTTTAACGTTATAGGTATGAGAAGAGAAAATATTTGTTTATTATATTTAGTTATTGACACAAGAACACGTTAAAGCAAACTGAATTAAATGATAACATGACAAACATTTCACATTTCCGTGACGGCAGACGAAATGGAAATGACATAAAAATCATTTTCATCGTTCAAAAACGTTGAGGTTTCATGAAAATTAATTTATTTCCGACATCAAAGGGATTGGGTGCTATTATGCCGGTACCGGCTCTAATCGCTTTAAGGACGGAAAAACATCGAATTATAGATAGACAGCTTCCCGCTTAATATTCTGAAATTATTTACATATTTGCATTTAAAAGTGACCAATTTTGATCGAACCATATTGTGAATATTTTAACGTTAATCCTTTTTCGGAAATGGAATTATCATATTGTTTTGTTAGCAAGTTGAGTAAATATAATTACAGTTAGCATCCGTAACTGTCGAACTATTTTAATTATTTCATGCGTTGTCGTTTTCCTATTGTAATTTATAGTATGGATTTAATAAAGGCACTCCGTTTTCCCACTGCCACTGTCAATTTTTCTTTCTTTATAATTATTAATTAATTAAAACTGACCACTCACTCTCTCATAGGTCCGTCTTCACGAGCGCATGCTCAAAGAGCAAGCAAAGAAGATGAACGTAAAATCGTTAGCAGCAAACAAGGAGGACGCAGGCAAGAGTATCGAGATAAGGATCGCCAAAGTGGCATTCACCATCTTCTTCCTGTTTGTGTGCTCGTGGACGCCGTACGCCTTCGTCGCTATGGTCGGTGCCTTTGGGGACAGGTAATACCTACTTACGTTAGAACATACTAAAATAGCATAAAAATGAAGAGATCATTAATAGTTCAAAGTCTATTGATTTGTATTTATCAGGGCTACAAATTATTGGATCTGTGACCACTGATAAAATCTAAATTTATTAATAATACCTCCCAAATTATCATAATCGTCATAATATCATGAATGAAACAAAGTAAGAAACATGGAATGAATTAATATAAAACAAAGCAATTAAAGAAAAACAAATAAATATTACCATGATGAAATACAACTCAAATATTCGCAATTAAACATATCAATTTGGTAATTGGTCGATTTGCAATCTTAACAACTATATTACGGCAAGTCTCCAATTTACATATTGTAATAATCTTTTCTTTTAAAGCGTTTATAAACGTTTAATGAGAATAAAATGCAAATCTGTCTCCACGTGAGATCAGAAATTCCTTTGAAACGGTACAAAAATAAAAATGCCGGTACTTCCATTCGGTAGCCGCTTAATCGTATTGATAAACGTTCGTTTTAAATGACAGCTTTTTAATCACTCGACTGAATTGGGATCTTGCCGGTGTAGTTGTTATCTAGTTGACAATCAAATACACTTATTGCCAATTATGACTTCCATTTAGGCGAGAGCTGGTACCGAAAAATAACTTAAATTTAAACCTAGTTTTATAGGAAGATAACATGTATGCAATGCAATTTGCTTTCTAATAACATGGTTTTTTTTATTCTGGCCACAGCAGGATAGGACGAGGTGTTAGGACATTGAGTTCCCCTTTTCCCGCCGTATTCTGGAGGCATGTTTAGTGCTTTGTTTCGACACCAAAGCAAAGAAATTAAAGTATTAAATATTTAATTTCCTTAGAATGGGAATCGAACTCACAACCAGTTAGCCTACAGTCACATTGCCACACACAGCACATGCGCCACTACTGATCTCAATAACATGAAAGTAATACCATGTATTTTTACTATAATAATATGCCGTTTCTCACTGTAAATTTTGCATAATATATTCCAGTTCTAGTTATAAAACGTTTTCAACAAATTTTCCCCTTTTACAAGAAGGACATTCATCTTATCTGAAGCTGAAATATTCTTACATTCCTTATAAAATGTGCGGTTTTATATAATATTTTTTTTATTTTCAAAGGAGTATCCTAACTCCAGTGACGACGATGATACCAGCAGTGTGCGCCAAAATTGTATCCTGCATCGACCCATGGGTATACGCCATCAATCACCCTAGATATAGGTAATTTTAATTTATATTTAAGTACTTACTCTTTACTTGTAACTCACTGTTCCTGCGGTCTCAGTTACCTTAAATAGAATGTACCATGTGAAATATACAGCTTTTTTTTTCTCCATTTGGCCACGGGACAAAGCCGTTAGTAAAACTTATCATTTATATTTATTAACCCCTTAATAATTTTCCAGGGCGGAATTGCAAAAGCGGTTACCTTGGATGGGTGTGCGCGAAGCGGACCCAGATACAGTATCAACCTCAAGCGGCGCCACTGCGCAAACCCAGAACCCTACCGCCGAAGCTTAAATCAAAACAAAACTGGACTGGACTGAACTGGACTGAACTAGACCACGCTCATTCACAATGATAATGCTCACGTTAAATTAGTTTAATACAACTGTTAGCTGTTAATTTATTTTCCTTTACATTGTCACTGATTTTTTAAAGAAATTTGATTGAATATTTTTTTGAAAGACAATTTGTTGCGCTATCTTCAGAATTTTCAACTTGGCTTCGCTACTTTAAATAAAATTTGTCCTTTTCACAATTAATAGAGTGTAATATCTAACAAACTAGATACCGTTTCTATTCACAATGTAAATATATACAAATTCCTTTCAATTTCAGTGACATTTGTTGTTTATAGGTTAATGAATTTCAGGTTTCGTTTAGTAATTCGTTTTCGTGTTAAAAAGATAGTTAAAATGAACTTTAGTTTTGTCTTTTTATATTAAACGAGTGGATTAGAACGTTTTTACACTAGAATATTTATCATGTATATTTTTCTAGTTCTTTTTAAGGTGGCGTTTTTATTAAACGTGGTCAATATATTGTGGAAAAGCGTTCTACTTTGCAGTTTTGTGTAACAGCAAAAAAAATTACAAAAAAATCGGACGGATCCCAACGACTCAAGCTAATATGATTTAAGGCGATTAAAGAAATTTATTGTAAACATTATCTTTTATTTATATCTAATACATTATTCACAGTATAAATTTATAATAACTACTCAAAAAATACAAAAAAAATATATCTAAAATCAATATTTTATTATTTCAATTCAAACCCATACCTGCAGTCTAGGTTTAAAAATTAAATAAATAAGTATTTTATTAAAAACTAATTCTTATATCATATCTTCCCATATAAGATGATGTTAATAAAAATAAATTTAGTTAAATAAAATACCTACAAAAGTACTGCCTTAAGTCAACCCAGTCGTAACAATATTGTGATTATTGCACGGAAATTCAAAATTCGTAAAGTGATAAGGGTAAGAAAAGGGATACACATAACAACAAATACAAATACAAATACATTGCCCGCGTATTGCGCTTCATAGAGAAAATAAAATATAGTAGATACAAATAACATTTTATAATAAGACCTTGAATACTTTTTTCAGCTTAGCAGAGCGTAGCAAAGACAAGTGTTAAGACACTCTAGGTAACAAAACAAAGCGATGGATTGATTTCAGCGAATCAACACTGTAGGTCTTGAAAATTGTCTGAATTCTAGGTTCCCTCTACTTACCCTGATATAGACGTGTATATGTATAGCCTAACACTGTATGTGTTAGGTTATACAAAAATATAAATAAGAGATGGAACGCTTAGAATTCTATTCGTCAAATCGCGTTGTCGATTAAATAAAGTATCGACGGGATTTAGCAGAGATTATTAACAGCTTTAAAACAACAGGTCGAAAAAAGCTTTCAGGGGCTAATTACCTCCGTCCGTTTCTTTCTCGAAGTCCTACCGTTATAAAAATATTACCTATTTAAACTTTAAAAAAATGTTTTTCCTGTCTTTGAAGTACTTAACAACGAATGCTTTAAATATAACTTTACAAAGCGCGGCGTTAAGTGCCGCCATTCAACACCAAATGTCTCGAAAATTTCCGGGATAATAGGGAATGGAGTGGCTTGTCCTGCTGTATACAACTAAAATACATGTAATGAACGATGTTCTCTTTTTACAGAAGTCGGTGAAAATAAAAAAAATACTTTAAATTTAAAATTGACATAATTATATAACCAACTATTAATTTTATAAATATTTTGTGACCGGTGACCAATACCAATAAAAAGTTAACCAAAATCCACGTTTAAAGATTTCAAATTACCTTTCCGCCTAAGGAGTTTCAAAAGAACTATTTTAAATACAAAATTTTCAAACAAAAACTATCAATTTCTCACAGGCCCAGTGCACAGTGTACCAGTAACATTGACTTGCAAATATCGAGCACAAAGAAGCTTACCGAAGCTCCTTTATCGGGCATCACCGGCCACTCTAATGAACTTTAAGACGTCGATCGACATTTTTACGATCGCATTTGTTTTTACTGAATCCTTGTTTTGCTAAGCCGTAACGGTTTAGAAGGAACGTTTTCTTAATCTAACGTTTTTGGTGGTATTTTTTTTTATTTTCTTTTAATGCTATTGTATAAATAAGTATTAGAGGGATATTTTTTTTTATATAATGCCTAGTTTTAAATATATATGGTAATAGAGTTTGTGTATAAATTTGCACGTGGAGAATGGACAACGGGCCGTATTGATACTGTACCGTAAGTTATTTTCACCCATTGTGCTATATATACGACAGATTCTCTCTTCATTATTAGGTAAGTACTTAAGTAAATATATATCAAAGGAACGTCATCCTTGGTCTAAAGATCTAAGAAACAGCAACATTCACACTATCTAATTAACCCATACAATTTAACATTAAACCTACCATCCCAAACCATAACCTTGAAAAGCAAAACACATTTAAAAGTATACAAACGAAACGAAAAGTTTTAAATAATCTTCTTGTTTAAGTTCTGAAATGGGGTCCGCCTGCGAACTCATTACACAGCCCTGACTGTAAGCCTCGGGCAGTAGCGTAAATACTCCTTTGAACGGAGTAAAACCGTTGTTTGACGTAAGAATATGAATGCCCAGAATAGGCGGCTAATGAAGTGTAATAAAAATAACTCGCCCAATAGATTAAACTTAGAAACTAATCACTTTGATCTTCGATTATCTTTCCCTTTATGAGAGTTGTGATTTAGTTCGTTTGAAGTTCAAAATCAACAGAAATAACTATCTAATTTGTTGTTATATGTTTCTTATCTGCATTTTAATGAAGGCTGTATTAATTAGTTATTGTACTTTATATTATTTCTAAGTATAATTGGCGAGGCGAGAGGATTGTAGTGAATTTTGCCCCCAATCGGAGAATATTCATTCAAATATACCTACTGCTGAACATAAGCCTCCCCCAGGCTGCGGGGTACCAGAGCTCCGGGTCCTCCGCCTTTCACATCCATCCGTCTATCAACACGCAATGCTCTGTGAATTCTGAAGAACCTGGGGAACGGAAGTGTTTTAATAGTCATATTTAAATATAAAAATTGTACTAAGTAATTCCATATTTTTATTAGGTATAGAACTACTTTAAAGGTATTCTATAAATAGAATACAAATTGGATCTCAGTAACAATACATATTAAGAATAGCGAAGTATGTAAAAGTGTAGAATTTTATATAAGAAATTTTAGGAATCTTGAAATGGAAAATAAAGTGGGTCACTAGGTTTCTTATTCTTGTAAATGCAAGAAATGTGTCAAGATAAAATCAAGGAAAGTATATATATGTTTTAATAAAAAAAATACTTACCTTATATTTATATGGAAAACATAAAATGATTTATAACTTAAAGTAAAATAAGACGCTAAAAATTTCTTAAAAAATGTTTTATTAAATTCAGTGATCTGTTCTGTCGCTTTTCAAATTATTTACAATTATTATTTCAAATACTAAGTACAAGACAAAATGAGTGGAATGTCTGTTAAAATATAGTTATATTAAATACAAATTGTTATGTCAAAAAAAAGTTATTAAGATTTATAATGTGTCCTTTTGGTGAAATTAAAAAATGATCTTTTTTTAGCGTTATTCACACTAAATAATAATATTTAGAAACGTATTAATATTTGAACTGGCTTTATATATAAATTTTATTCACATAATATTTTTTTATTATGACTGTGGCAAAGTTTGTAATTTAAAAACTCTATAATAGAGTGTACACTCAAACTATACACTCAAATATGTGAATGTTAATAATTATTATTCAATTTGCTTCTTATTCATAATCTGTTACGTAATATAGCTGATAGGATAATTTATAACCCATTTTAAGCTCCAAAAGGACACAATTCTACAAATCTCAAAAAAAACTACACACTAAATCAGTGATGTCATCAAATTCCAAAAGGATAAATTATTGTTTCGTCCATATATAAAAAAAACAAACAAAATGAACGACAATGTCATGATTAAAATAGAAAATATCTAGTACCTAAAAGATAACACATTCACTTACTATAAAATTACAAGTAAAAATTCACACTAACTTATAACTTTTTTATACAAAACCTACATAATAATCTCCTACGTGATTTAAAAAGTTAATATGCCCCCAATAAGTGGCCATTCATGCATTACATCACAAAGTATTTGGAATCCTTGGAATTAAGCACCTATAGATTATCATGTCTAATTCTAGACCAAGTTACAGTTAAGTAACAGATTTAATAAACATAAATGTGAAAATACGTCAACAAGGGAAATGTGACGTTGTGTGACAAGAAGTGGGAAAAGATCCAATTTTTTTCACAATTTCACATTACATTACAAAATATAATATAATAAACAATTTATGAACAGCTGTTTAAATTTAACAATTTCTACACACCAGTGGAGGAAGTCTCATAAATGTGACCAGCTGTGACGAGGACGGGGGAGGAGTCACGGAATCATGAAATTTACTTGACGTAATTTATGAATGGCCCTTACGGTATTCAAAAATTGACACTTGCTTAAATAATGATATATAAAAATCACAAAATGAGGGCTCAATTATATAAATCATCAATCACGCCTCGAACAAGTTAAAACATCTCATTGTACCTAATTATCTAATTGTACACAAAATTTATTGCCATTCATTAAATCACATTTTATATGATGATAAATGTACAACAATTATTTCTTTTAAAATTTACGCATAGCAGGGTAGACAGACGGAAGTAGTGTTAGGTCACTCTGTTTCCCACAGACTATCCAATATTCAAGATATTGAGTAACGGAACTCAATTTCGCGCTTTACCTACCATAGTGGAGATATGAAAACAATTCATTCCCTCTTAGAATCGAACCCACAACCGTCGCGTGTACAGTCAGACGCTGTGACAATTTATAGCGGATATATAAAAATATTAATTGTATTTCATATAGAACTGTGCGGTGCAGAAAAAAAAAATATATTTAAGTGATATTTTGTAGATATAGCAATGGTGGTACAGATTAAGTTTATATAGTTTGTTTTTTTTAAATGGATTAGTCTAAGGCCACATTATATTCTAGATTTTTATATAAGTGATATAATAAAACATCTAGCATACTACAAAAATCCTGGCCTAATGTTATTTAAGTATAAGTAAAAAAGAAGAACATTCATATTGAATAATAGGATTCATATACAATAGTTGACATTACATTAACAGAGTATAAATACCATAATTGTTTTGTAGATTGAAGATTATAAATATATTAAAGTACTGTATATATTTTTGAATTGTGTGACAATGAGATATTTTGAACTATTTTAGTAACTAAGAGCGATGCTTGTTGCGATTTATGCTTTGAATCATACGACGTCCCCACCATTCTTCTAGATTAAATGGTCTAAAGTTTGCTAGTTGTCGCGGAGCGAGAACGTCTGTATAGTATTTCGCATCTTGACTACCCCTTTCTAGTTCGCGTGTCACCTGCAAAAGTATTTTATTTTTTATTTTTTATAGCAGTGAATCTGTTAGTAATAAAAAAAAATCATTAAAACATACTGTTATAGTGCATTTGATACATTATGATTAAATCAATGTAATTATTGCAGAAGTACATGAATTTTATACTTTATTAAGAGAAAATAAATACAAATTATATTATTATTAGATTTTTTTTACACTTATAGAGTGTAAATGCCTGCGATGAGGCAAAATAAGTGGTCCAAGGACTATTCGTGGCCTGCAAATGATTTTAAATTTATCAAATGATGAAAAATAAATTTAAGCCTTGCTTTGAAAAATAAATGCAAGCTCAGAAATCACATAACTTATTAATATTAACCTAGTGTTAAGGTATTCTGTTACCCACTTTCTGCTGAATTCTGGAGGCATTCAACACCGCGCTTTTCCTCGACACCAGAGCGAAGAAATGGAAATATAAACGTAAATAAATATTTCACTTCCTCAAATAGGGATGGAACTCACAACCGTCGCGTTACAGTCACATTCTTGTGCCGTTGCGCCACAACGGCCTCAGTTATATTATAATATTTATATATTAGCTCTTTATAAAGTGACATATACATAGTCCATGTTAACAACAGTGATACAAAACTAGCCTCCAGCCAAGAAATAATAGAAAACGCCTGCTGTGAAGATACAGTACTCAAAAATAGATAATTATAATACCTTATTCCAAGATTCAAATATATAATTGATGAGATCATCATGCTGGTTATTGCTATTGTGATTATGATTAGCTGAGTGTGCGGGAGGACTAAGTTTTGAACCATTGTGGCCATTTCCATTGTGTCTCTTCCCACCCATGTGTGGCAGTGAACGAGGCCCACTATTTACATAGTTTGATCTGTAATTTAAATTATTATTTGATTAAAAGTTAGTTAGGCATTGTGCAGCAGTATGATAGTGTAATGAATGAGTTCACCTAAATGATTATATAAATTATTTTCATTTATCTTTGTTGGACAATGTGTGGTTTGAGTCCTGCCACTCCACTCAATTCAAGACAGTATGCAGTCTCGAAAATTAAGTTGAAATTCAGAAACAGAATGTAAATCCCCTAGCTTTCCTTTGCCTACTTATATATTAACTAGCGGACGCGCGCAGCTTCGCTTACGTATTTAGGGGTGAATTCTAATAAACCATGAAACATGTATTCAATGAAATATTTTTAAGAGTCTAAATTTCAAATTTTATAAAAATCGGTGGCGATTTAAGAATTTTTCCATACAAACTTTCAACCCCTTATTTGCACCCTTATGGAAAGAATTCAAGAAAACCATGAAACACGTGTTCAATTAAATACTTTTAAGAGTCTGAATTTCAAATTTTATAAGAATCGGTGCCGATTTAAATTTTTTTCCATACTAACTTTCAACCCCTATATCGCCCTTTAGGGTTAAAATTTTCCAAAATCCCTTCTTAGTGGATGTCCAGATTACGAAAGTAAACATCTGTCCAAATTCCACATTTCTACGCACAGCGGTTACGGCTGTGCGTGCGTCTTACCTCAGTCAGTGAGGACAAGTCCTTTTATATATATAGATTATTAGTTACTAAATTCTTTACTAGAATATACTAATGTCAAGCATTGGTCTTATCATAAAAATGCTCTACATTTAAGTACTTACACTATGATAAGATAATATTTAACAACGTTGTGCATACAAATTTATACTGACTGATTTATAATAGTATAATTTAAAATGCAAAATTTAGACAAAAATATTTTAACTTTTTTTTACAATAGTTATGTCATAAGCACATGTAAATATTTATTTGTTCGCTTCCTGACGTAAAATATATCGTGCATCGTTGGCGTCTGAAGCTAAGATAACAAATGATAACAACATAAATAACAAACAAAACATTTATATCTCTCAAACAACTTCATATATTTAAAAGTAATTAATATTTTTTCCAATGTGAAACATAATTATGTTTGAAAGCGTTAATTTAATAAAAGGCAATAATGCAACTTAAATATCATGAGATACACCGTGTTACGTGAAATTAAATTAGGTTTACGATGTCAAGAGAGTATATTTATTAAGATTAGGCTTTAAATCTATTTATACATTATGTTTATTTAAAACATCCATGTGAAAGGATCGCAACTAGAACGATAGGACAACAAAGCATCTTACTTACCTCATATTATTTCTATCCATTTTAGAATTAGAAAGCTAATCCAAACACTAAACTTATACTTTTCTTACTTCTATTACAACATATACCTAACTATTAAACTTAAAAGTTAAAATTAATAAAGTTATGCTAATATAAATGCAATATTGTGGTTAAATAAGTTAAAAGAAAGATAAATACACAAGACGCCACATACGACAAGAAAACATCAATTCTGTTAACTGTCAACATTGATAAATTGATACAGCTGTCCAGCTGCTGTTAATACCTCAATGTGATTGGTCAAATTTATATTTTATTATATTTCCGCCAATCGTATCAAGCCAGTGTTGCTATATAAAGAAATATATATTTTGTTTAAGTGAAACATTTAATGAAGGAATATCAGGTTCATAAACTCGTATAGTTGTTTGTTTTGCTACTTTTTGTATTATAGAAATTAATCTTAATGAAATTATATGTTTTGTTTCATCACTTGTATATGTATACACAAATCTTTTACTCAAAGAAAAATTAAAAAACACAAATTTTTATACTTATTTATTTAAATAAATTTGAAATACCAATAGACATTTTTCTAATCACATTCAACATTCTTTTAATGAAATGCGAGTCATAAACTAGAGGAATTTATTACACAAATTAAAAACATGTATGCTATCCAAACAATTGCATTTTATTACTTTTATTACAAGTTATATGAATAACTTAACACATACCTTGTTTTCTCATTTTCTTAATAAATTCATTTATTTTTATAATTTATTTGGGGGGTTATGTTGTTCGCGTCCGCAGGTATAACCAACATCTCATACCATTAAAATCTACCACCCTGCACGTGCCCCCTGGGTGGTGCCAAAAGAACAACAACGCCGAGTCACAGGCGGCGGAGAAATAACCTGTTCATGGGCTGTCACAAGCCTGGAGGAGCTAAATGGTCTCCGAAAGTGTGAATGCTGTACCTTTGGAAAGTACTTCAATTAAATTCCAAACCCCCTTTTACAAATGAAATGTCAGAAAATAATGGATGCGATTATGTATGCGATCCGGCTAACCCCCGGCGCTCGCAGGTACCCGGGCCTGCGGGTGTGAAGTTGACTACCGAAGACTACACAGGAGTGGGCGGCCAGGCCCCTGTGTCAGTGAATACTACTGGCAGCGGCAACAAAAAACTTGTACAACAATCCTTCCACCCTAGCATGTTTCTACCAAGACACAGATCTGCATCTTTGGGAAGTCCTGCAGAGGATATTGAATCTAAATCACAAGAAACCGATGACCCCCAGTCAAGCACAAGACCGAGCAAAGCCATCCCTCCATCTTGGCAGAGAATACCAAATAACAGGAATCCCAAGAGAAAGAAATTGTCAGAATCACCATCTCCAGAACATATCCAAACATCAAACCAGTTTACTGGACTAGCTATTGATCTTGATGAGGAGAATACTGATACAAAGGTAAGAAAGCCGAACAAACCTCCTCCAATAGTGCTCTATGGTGTTGAGGATGTTAATAAACTGACCGAACTTCTAGAAACAGTGGCAGAAAGAAGTCAGTTTACCTACAAAATAGTTAACAGAAATCAACTCAGAATCAGTAGTGTGGAAATTGAGGTTTACAAAAAACTGATTATGATTGTTAGAGAAAATGGTCTTATAGGCCATACATTTAATAGAAAAGATACAAGAAATTTTAGAATAGTGATCAGAAATCTGCACCCATCTACTCCACTCAATATAATCAAGGAAGAAATAGAAGCCACTGGTAATATAGTTACTGGAGAAATTATCAATGCTAAATATGGACCTGAAAAGAAGACAACTTCAACATTTTTTGTGAACATGGCACCAGGGCCCAACAACAAAGCAGTTAAACTTCTCAAGTACATATACCATCAAGCAATAGTGATAGAGGATCCCAGAAAAAGAACATCAATTGTTCAATGTCACAGATGCCAGCAGTATGGCCATTCCAAGAACTATTGTATGAGGCCATACCGCTGCGTTAAATGTGGAGAATCCCATAGAACATCTGAATGCAAAAAGCGTGATCGCAACTCTCCTGCTCTGTGTGCGTTGTGCAAGGGACCCCATCCAGCCAACTATAAAGGATGCGAGGTTTACAAAGAAATACTGGCTCGTAAAACTAAAAGAAATGTACACCTAAATAGAAGAGATCAAACTATCGAACAACCCCAAACAACAAATAACTATGCACAAATGGGTAAATCTGAGAATCACGTGAGAAAAATTAAAACCACACACCAGAAAGGAACCTATGCCGAAACTTTAAGTCAGACTTCACACAAAAGTGCAAGTCATGGGGTAAAACAGGATGTAAACCAGAACACAACCACTGCTGATACAACTGCAACAAAAATATCTCTAGAGTATATACTCCTAAAACAAACTGAAAAGTTTGATCTCATCATTCAACAAATGGGCACTCTTATGAGTCTCATAGTTAAACTAGTTGATCAGCTGTCAAAATGATTTCTTTACGTTTAGCCACTATTAACATAAATGGTCTAACACCTAACAAACACGAAGTGGAATTGTTAATGAAGGCACATAACTTAGATATATTCCTTATCTCGGAAGCCCATTGTACCACTAACACATACCTAAGCTTCAAAGACTACAAATGTCATTTAACGCCTCATCCAGATGGTAGAAGACACGCTGGAACTGCAATCATAATAAAAAAATCTATAAAATACCATCAAATGCCCGATTATAAAACGGAACATATCCAAGCTACAACTATAGCAGTAGAAGATAAAAGTGGTTACCTTAACATAACTGCAGTGTATTGCCCACCAAGATATACAATAAGTGAGACAATGTTCACTGACTTCTTCAGTACTCTTGGAAACCGTTACATCGCAGGTGGAGACTGGAATTCGAAGAACATGTATTGGGGATCTAGAGTGACGACTACCAGGGGTAGACAATTGAAATCTACAATAGATAAACATCATAGCTTTGCCATAACAACTGCAGAACCAACATATTGGCCAAGCCATTCCGACAGACTTCCTGACCTGCTGGACTTCTTTGTCGCTAGGGGACTCACTAAGGAGTATCTTAAGGCCGAATCTTGCTATGACAGTCCCTCAGACCATACACCAGTTTTACTCACGGTAAGCTCAGGTTTGATAGAGACAACGGATCCCATGACTCTTTATAATAAATATACTGACTGGGACTCCTTTGGGCAATATATAACAGACAATATACAAATGAAAGTGGGTTTGAAGACAGCTGAGGACATAGATGAAGCGACAGAATACATTACGAGACTAATCCAGGAATCCTGTTGGTTGAACACTCCTTGGTCAAACTCAAAATTGAAAGCTACCGCCTATCCCGCAGAGATCAAAATAGCAGTACTGGAAAGGAGAAGGCTGCGAAGAGTCTGGCACTCATCTAGACTAGATTTAGACAAAAGAAACTTCCAGAGAGCGTGTAATAAATTAAAAGAAAACTTAGCTGAGTGGCATAATAATACGCTCGCTATGAAATTGGAGTCCCTTACACCTACTCCACAAACAAACTACTCGTTGTGGAAGTTTACTAAAAACTACGACAGGCCGCAACCGACAATCCCCCCACTGAGGTATAATCATAGTTGGGCAAGGACCCCTCAAGAAAAAGCAGATCTCTTCGCTGTTCACCTGTCGAAAGTCTTTAGCCCTAATCCTAGCAATGACAGTGGAACTGAAGAGATTGTGGACTCAGTTCTGCGTCAGGATTATCAGATGTCAAAGCCCCCGCGCCTTGTGACAATTCATGAGACTTGGCGAATGATCAAAAACCTAAAAGATAAAAAGGCACCCGGCTTTGACCTCATTACTAAGGAGGTATTAAGGCAGCTACCAAGAATAGCAGTGGTGTTTCTAACTACACTGTTCAATCGCATTTTGACAGTCCAGCATTTTCCACAGCAGTGGAAAATATCACAGATTCTCATGATACATAAAGCGGGAAAACCACTTCATGAAGTCTCCTCGTATCGGCCCATAAGCCTGCTTCCAGTATTGTCAAAGGTCTTTGAAAAACTGCTTCTCCACAGAATTAAACCATTACTAGATGACAAAAACATCATACCGGCACATCAGTTTGGGTTCAGGTCTGGGCACTCTACCGTAGAACAGGTTCACAGAGTGTGCGACAGGATAAGACAAAGCCTAGAAGAAAAAGAGTACTGTTCCTCAGCATTTCTAGATGTGCATCAGGCATTTGACAGGGTGTGGCACAGAGGCCTACTCTATAAAATAAAAACTTACCTCCCCCACAGCTACGTGGAATTGATGAAATCTTATCTCTCAGATCGACTATTTCAAGTGCGAGTTACTGATAATACATCTGAGCTCTTAGAAATTAAAGCCGGAGTTCCTCAGGGATCAGTGCTGGGTCCGGTGTTGTACACCCTCTACACAGCAGACTTACCAGTAACAGATGGCGTAACTACTGCCACATATGCCGATGACACGGCAATCTTGGCTAGCAGCGCAGATCCTGTGGAGGCTTCTGAGATGCTACAACGGGGACTGGACAGTGTATCCTTATGGCTGAACAAATGGCGAATAAAAGCTAATGTTACAAAATCTGTACACGTCACCTTCGCCCTTAGAAAAGGCGACTGTCCTCCCGTACAACTAAATCAAACCATTCTCCCACACACAGATAGAGTAAAATACCTGGGAATGCACTTGGATAGGCACTTGACGTGGAAAAACCATGTAAAGAGTAAAAGAGATGAACTCAACATCCGATACAAGAATCTCAAATGGTTGATTGGACGGAACAGTATATTATCTATTGATAATAAATTGCTTATTTATAAAACAATCCTTAAGCCTGTATGGACTCACGGCATACAACTGTGGGGCAGTTGTAGCAATTCTAATGTCTTAATACTGCAAAGAATGCAAAATATAATACTCAGATCTATATGCAAAGTACCATGGCTTGTTACCAATGCCGAAATACATAATGAACTAAAAATGAACACCATAAAGGAAGAAATCCTGTCGGCTACAGATAAATATAAGGGGAGGCTGGAAGCCCATCCCAATGAACTTGCTGCAAAGCTAATAACACCTTCTTATCAAAAACGACTTAAAAGGAAAGACATCTTAAGTTGCTAAAGAAAGAGGAGATGTCCTCACTGGAGGACACACTCGAAAAGCGATTAAACACCTTCATCGCATCTGCTAAAAGTACTGAATGTAACTGATTGCAGATAAAACTGAGAGAAAAAAAAAAAAAAATTATATTAAAGTAATATTCATGTATGTGTATATATATAATATATATATAAAGTTTCATCTTCATAAATCCTTCAAGAAGAATAACAATATCATATTCTTTTCTGTGTTGTATCATTAAAATAGATCATAGTCGTATGAAAAAAAAATATATTTTAACTTCACGCTTCTTTAGGCCGTTGTGACACAGTAGTCAGTATGATAACCACCCGGAGATCAACTATTTTTATTTCTTCGTCATGGTAACTAGACAAAGCGCACCGTTACCTTCCGCCATTTAACACACATTGTTTAGTAAATTGTGCAGTATATGGAGAATGGAGCGTTTTAAAGGTAGATTCCCTCTGATTACTGTTATTATGCTGTGATATAAACTTTAAAATATTAATAAGCACGTTTCAATCCACATAAAAATCTACAAAATGATAAAGAGTAATAGTTAAAAATAAAAAAATGTCACTTATGAAATATGAAAATAATTTATTTGGTCTCAATCCTGCAAATATTCATTCTATCATATCATAGCCTCGACGTTATCACAGATGGAGGCTATCATACACAACTAAACTATTACAAAAATATATTTTATCATTATGATATTTACAATTAAATACAAATTACGCACAAAGTTAACATAAAACATAGAAAATTGGATTCAACCACTTTTAATTTACAAAATAGCTTAGTAATAAATAATACAGATTAAATAATACATTTTCAACTGTTGAGTTTATTAGTTCCGTTTGTTTCTTGTTTACGTAGTTCCGGGAATAGTTCTAGTATACATATGTCCAATAGGCTGTACACCAACTGTAAAAAAAATTGCATCTTTAATTTAGCAATTTTATTACTATAATTAATCTTTTGTTGTGTGTTGTCTTGAGTGGAGAAGCCCAAACTATATTTACAATGATTTCGGGTTCTTTTTCCGTTAGAATATTTATCCTTAAATAATAATTAATGTATGGATGTATAACGATTATACTTCAGAATTAAATATAAATATATATTAATATTTAGTATAACCTGTTTATTAAGTTGCGGGCACTGCAGAAGCTCGTGGGCGGAGTAAGCGCGCGTAGTTTTCAGGCGGCGTTTTGCGCGCGCTCGCTGTTGTATAGGGTCCGCCTGTATGCCGGACTGCTTGTTGAATAATATACCTACCGAATTATATTTTATTGTTAATTAAATATATATAAAAAGGAATTCATTTTCAGCTTCACACTATGTCCTGCGTATCCTGCGTCCTGTATTCGGACAAATGTGATATTGAGTGGTGGGACTCAACACCGCGCTTTGTCCAGAGCAAAGAAATCGAAAATCGGTCCCACAACGGTCTTGTTTACAGTCATACGCTGTGCCACTGCACCAAGGCGACCACTCATTACTATATTAGCATTATTCTAAATTAATTAAATACAAATATTACATACCATGTCCCAAACCAATTAAATACGCAAGTCTCCGTTGACACAACACGCTTTGAACCCGCGACTCTATAACACGGTGTAGAACATTTTGTATTGAACACAGTATTGTTCCAACAATGCCATATAGGAAGGATGGAACTTGCACTATTTTTATTACTGTAACAATACATATAAATTAGTATCTAATATATATGATTTAAAATTAACATAATCTATATGTTTAGTTTACTGGCAAAATTATATTTAGTGTTTTTTTAACTTAATGACTGAGGAAATTATAATAGCTCAAAGCAGCTTGTTTGTGCTTTTTCAAATCTATCATAATAGTGTCGTTCTAAACATTTTAGACAACATTCTGACAAATCTGAGTATTATTAATATTGTTAAGCCCATCAGAACGTCCGAAACAGCATTTGACTATAAATATAACCGTTGTAGGTTCAATATCCAATTCTCAGGAATGAATTATTTTCAATTTCTAGATCTGGTAAAGAATACAAATCACATCGTTGAGTTCGACCACACACCACGCTATTGGTTGGTGCGAAGGACACGGAGAGCAGAAATAAGGTTTTTCTGCCTACAGCATGAGACTAAAATAAAAAAAAGACATTATTTAGAAATTTTAAAATAAAAAAAGACCTACTCACAAGTATACATAACACACTGTGTAAAACCCACAACCGTAGTTTGATAAGTATAATCCAGACTTCCCACTACTGGTTCCATATCGAAATTGTTTAAAAATAACGAATTCTGTATGTTTCTCGCTTTTCTTTGGCGTTTCGGTGTATTTAATTCAGTTTCGTGTTCGTTCACTTCGTGAGCTTCCTCTACGTCCCGATTTGTGCCTTGTTTTCTAAAATTTGGGTAAATATTAATTTATGTATATTTTTGTTATCTTTTTTAATAATTTATCCAAACTAACTAATCTAATTTTACACATTTGTAATGAAACTCACGCTGTATCCCGCACATACCAAGGTAGGCAGAGGGAACTTTCCATCTTATTCTGGAAGCATTGCATGTTTAGTGGCGACCTCAACGCCGCCCTTTGCCACGTTTCCAGAACAAGGAAATGAAAATATTAAATATTTAATTACCTCGAGTGGAAATCGCGGCCTTAATTGAGTAACAGTATCTTAACACTGGCTCCCGTCCACCTACACTTCAACTTCAAAGGAGAAAACGTTAAAAAAAACAACAACAAACCAAACAAACTCACAAAGCCTGATATCTCTCTTTATCCGATGACACCAGGAAATTCCTCAAAAATGTATCCAAATGCTGTCCTTTCTCCTTCCTCAACTTTAGAGCAACACTCTGATATATATTTCCTAGATCCGGTCCCGACGCGAGACTTGAAGCTTGTACCAATGAAGTGAAATCACCATCCACGGTGAGGAATAAGTGGAGAAGCTCGCTAGTTTGTAATAAAGATATATGGAGGAGCCTTTGTATGAAGTCCTCGTATTTATAGCGGAGTGTCTCTAATGGGCTGTTATCTCTGAAATGTCGGAAAGTAATAATTGTGAGGTTTTAGCTAATAATTAAAAGTTGAAGCCAGTCGTGGAGCAGGGGCACAAAGTGTGACTGTAAAACCGATAGGTTGTGGGTTCTATCCCCACTCGAGGAGATGAAATATTTACTTAAATTTATATGTTCATTTCTTTGCTCTGGTGTGGAGGCAAAGCGCGATGTTGGGTTCTGCCACTCAACACGCAATGCCTCCAGGATTCGGCAGAAAGTGAAGAACGGAATGACTTAACACTAGATTCCCTCTGCCTACCATGCTGTGTGTGAGATACCGCATGACGCTCATAAATAAAGTTATTTCGATTAAAAACTTGGACTAACGCAATGAATTACTATCTACAGTAGTAATTGTTTGGTAAACTTTGAATATTATATATTAGATTATACTTCTAAAGCATGTGAAAAGTAGAAAAGTAGATTATTTATGTTACATTTTTTTTATTAAATATATTTTTCAGATTTTATATAATTTTATTCTTCCTCTTTAAGATGACCGCCCCCCCAACATTCAATGTAAAAAGTTAACTGTATAAAGTTAACTGTATCAACACCAGATATTCTTTGCCTATCCTGCAAAAAGCGTGATCTGCTATATGAAGAAATGGAACATTCCCCAACCTTCTAGAAGGCAGAGGCAGGTCCACCAGCATCTCTCCATGGAACTCGAGGAGCTTGCTCCTCAGCAGGTGGAAGTCATGCTCGCTCCTCTCCAAGCTCCACAACACGGGTGGAAGACCAACTCGCACTCGATGCACTGTTAGTGTGAACACTCTGATGGGACCGCGGCGGGGCGGGGCTTGCTGGAAGATAACAAATATTTTAGTCTATAGGTCATTTTTAAATTAATATTTCTATTTTTTTTGTTTTATGCTTTTTCCGCATATAGTAGGGTAGATAGAGGGAACCGTTTACGTCCAATTGTCCAAACATTGGATTGTTGTCGAACCCGAGTCTCATGGTAACCGTCCAAGCACTCAGACAACTGGGCCATAAAAGTCAAGCTCAAGGCCCGCTTTGTAAAAATTTGTATACTTTTAAAAAAAAAAACAAACCATTAATTACTTAAAAAATGTAAAAAAAACATACTCACTAATCTACACTCAACATTAGTAAGCACAACTTTGTAAGTACTCAAATCCTGTGTTGAATCGTCAGCCGCAAGCGAATCTAAATATTGTAGTATATCCATATTCTCTAAACTCTCCGTTTCATCGAGCTCCGTGTCCAATGTATCCAGGACTTGTCCGTCCGTCAGTTGAGATTTTATTGCGTTTTTTAATTTGAGACCTAGTTTTAACATGTTCAGTTTGTCTTGTGGTCTGCAAAATATTATATTATTGGTCATTATTGTGAGCTCATCGTGGTAAGGCGTCTGATTATAATTGTAATGGTTGTTAGCTCAATCCCTATTAGAAAGAATTAGCTTCACGCACATAGCAGGGTAAGCAAAGGGAACCGGGGAACCTAGTTTGAATATCCTCCATTTCTCGTTTAGTTATTTCCGTTCCACACTTTCCCAAATCTTAAGGCACTGCGTGTTGAGTGGCAGAACTCAACGCCGTAACCAGAGCGAGGAAATGAATATATTAAATATTTCATTTCCCCGAATGGAAATCTAAGCTGTGTGTCGTATATTGTGTACATAAGTACACAATGACATACTGTTTAATTTTTTTTTATATTAGAGGAACTCTTCTGCAAAGAATGATTAAATAGAAAATTCATGTATAGCTTTTAAGAATAAATAACATGTTTAAGTTAGTATAAGTACTATATTTAACTAATAAACTAATGAAGAATACCTTTTGGTCATTTGTTTTTGATATCCAGTCGGGATTCTTGGCCCAATGTATAATTTGTAGAACTGGAAAAATAATATAACAAATTTAACAATGAATTATATGATAAAAAATCATAAATCATAAAATTATTTTAAAAATTAATATTAATGTAAAATATGAAAAAAAATCGTAAACCTCTTCACTATGTAGAAATTTTGGCAACATAATTTTCTCTAAAGCTGCATGAGACTGTCTCGCGGCTTGGTATAGAGCTCTGCTTGTTTGCAACCTGCGTACAAAATATTGATTGATTGTATTTACATATCGTCGGCTTAGAGTGTAAACCTGCTAAATTCATTATTTTTCATAATGTACGTGCACTTTTATACCATTCGGAAATATACCTATATTTTATTTCACATAGTACAGAATACAATTTTTGAAAAACCTTCTGATAATATATAATTAGGTAATCATAGCTTTTTAAAAAGATTTATATTCTAAGCCGACCATGTTATATTTAAAAA
Organism: Heliconius melpomene rosina; assembly: GCF_056956725.1. Taxonomy (NCBI): domain Eukaryota; kingdom Metazoa; phylum Arthropoda; class Insecta; order Lepidoptera; family Nymphalidae; genus Heliconius; species Heliconius melpomene. The sequence continues at coordinate 12,311,739 of NC_140395.1, forward strand.
ATTAAAAATAATTCATTTTCACGCTGTATTAGTCACACACATATGCCACTGCGCCACGACAGCTTCTCATTTTTTTTTAATTTTATATTATATACATTATTTTACATAAAGATTAAAAAATTTATAAATATAAACTTTAATATTAATGTTGGATTACTATTGTCACAATGTTAGTTTTAAGATAGTTATTAAATTCACATACATGACTTTGACTTTGACTCAAAAAAAGAAATTGTAATAATAAAAGTACCAGGCCACCAGCACCCACATAGAGGTTCTCTCACCATTGCATATATACTCCTAATTCTCCAGTAGAAAGAAATAAATTACTTTCTTAACTTTCTTTAAATATAAGCGGTTAATTTTAGTCAAATTAGTATATAAATAAAATTTCAAGTACCAGGCCACCAGCACCCACAAAGAGTCACTCACCGTTGCACACACTCCCTATTTTCAGCTAAATCTCGCCGTAACTCGGTCAATATGGCGGCCGGCACGAGACGAGGCGATTGTAATCTTAAAAGTAAAGCTTGAGCTTCTTCTTTTAGGGCTTTTTGTTCTTCCTCTGTGGGTTCAGGATTCAATATCCGAGTTTGGAATAATTCTGTAATTTATTACAATATACAGTTAATGAAAAAATATTATCAGAAAAGGAAGCGTAATTGCGACATTGCCATCGCTGTTTTCAATAGGTTTTGTATATTTTTGTATGCTTACAAGATCCAATGTCACTCGAATTAATAAGTAAATTTATAACAGTTATTTGGTACCATTACTCTAAGTACATAAAATCCAATGTTAAATTTACAGTACTTATTATGTAATCATAAGCAATCATTACGCATTTTACCAAATAAGAAAAAATATGTAAAAACTAACTCACTTATATCCTTATAAAATTGCAACAAATAAATGTCTGTGGTTATCTTCAAATGATGTAATAAAGCATAGAAGTGGTCTTGATTGTTTAACAACAGTTCTAAATCGATCCTTAATAACTTAGATCTCGCACAGTACACTGACTCTGATTGACGGACGAAATTTTCGAGAAATTCTACCTGGAATGCAAATAGAACATACTTATGTTTTAATAAGTTACTAATTACGGTTTCCAAAGAGGCGCGGGTTCAAATCCCGCTACGTACAAATTTTTTATACGTTTTCTTAATAAGTATTTTTCTTGTGTAAGTAAGTGTTGAATGTAAAAAAATGCTAATTATTGTTGTTTTGGGTTTTTTAAATCAATTCACGTTTGTCAATTCCCTCCCGACGGAATTAATTACTTTCACTTTCTCGCGCTTTTAACAGGAGTAGGAACGGCACATAATAAGCAAATAAATGTTTTAAAAATATTGACGGTTGTGAGGAATGGAGTGTCTTTATATAGATTTCTCTGCCTACCCTGCTATATACGGGATACAACGTGAAAGCTGAAAAAAATATATAATAAATACATACATTGTAATTAGGTGTGGCTGGTAAATCCGCCATTTTTTCATCGCCCGTTGCCAAAACGATCAAAGTGTTTAATATATGGGGGTCGGCCAGAAGATCTGTTAGAGATAATAACACCCATCCAGCGAATATCTCTCGGATTAGAATGCGAAATACTCTGTGAAATTAACAGGAGTTACTATTTTTTTTAAATTATAGACATTTCGTTATGTTGAGGCCTTCTCGGCGCAGTAGCATGGTGTGACTAACCGCGTCGGTTGTAGGTTCGATTCATACTGACAGGAATGAATTGTTTAATATTTTCATTTCTTTGCATTGGTAACAATATAAAGCACCACGTCGACTCAACAAGCAATGTGTCGTCAATTCGGCGGAAACTGCGGAACGGAGTGTCTTAGCACTAACTACCCTCTGCCTACTATACTATATTCTACTGAAGATAGAAAAATGTATTTTGTTGTTTACGTTTTATCCTTAGGCCGAGAGAAAAACTGTCAAGGTTGTTTGACTGTCAATCCCTAGTATTAAGTACTTACGAATTCTGTTCCTCCGAACTCCTCAATAAATAAGGTAATATAGCATCCGTGACGCATCTCAAATATTTCAACTCGGCGTTTCTATTACATGCAGCTATATGTATGTTCTGTCGTACACCCGCAGTACTAACCGTGTAATGTCGCAATGCACACGGTATGAGACGGTTGAATAGTAAATTGTTGTAATTAATCTGTAAATATAAAAACAAGGAAGGTATTTAAGGCTGGTTGTGGGTTCGACACTCACTCGAAGAAATGAAAAATATATTTTCATCTTCTCGATCGCTAGGCAAAGCACAGAGTTAAGTTTCGCCACTGAACATGCAATGCCTTCGGAATTAAACATTAAAACCTTTATTCTAGTATAATACTAAAAATGACCTTCAAAGTATTATAATTTTAATAATATATATAATTTGATATGTTATTAAATTATAAAGACATTAAATTTTAAATATAAAAATCCCCAAAGGAGAGTTTTGAATCCACAACCATTGATTACATTTTAATAATACAATTAGAAAAAGTATTTGTATTTTAATAAATAGTAACATTTTTCTCTGCCTAAATATTATTATTATAAAGGCCACTTACTTTAAGAGCTCTTCTTAAAAGACTCGCCGACGCATACCTAAGCTGGTGTCGCAGTTCATCCACAAAAAATGGCTGAAGGGTAATTTTACTATACCATGTATTTATAAATTGTTCTAAAATTGCATTGTAGAACTGTAAAAAAATTATCATTTTATTATATTATATTTTCAGCTTCACAACCAGAGAACTTAGTGTGAAGATACTCCGTTCCCCATTTATAAAATTCTGGAGGCATTGCGTATCCTATCACACAATCGCCTTGTTTACAGCAGGATGCTTGTGCCTCTGCACTACGACGGTCTCAGTAATAATTTAATATGTAGAAAAATTTTTGTTTTTATTTTCTTTCTTAGATTACGTTAACATCTTGCATATAGCAAACAGTGAGACTGTAGTGTTAAGTGACAAGCTGTCCCACTGCACCATGGGTAAAAATCAATTTTTAAATTAATCAAAATATTTTTGTTCTAATAATGTTTAATTAGTCAATATTAAATAATGTAATCAGATAATAATCATTGTAAATCAAAATATTAACTACAATATTTTATATTCACTATAGTAAATAAAATATGAAACCTTTCAGTTAATTTTAAGCTGATTATAAACTAATATTTTACAATTAAAGGTAAATGTAAGGATTCATCATATAAATATAATAAACTAAGCAAACATAGCTTCTTAAAAAGTATTACAAAGCTTTTAATACTTTAAAAAAATTAAGTGTAAGAAAACATTACAAAATAAAGTGTAAATAAACATATAAACACAAGAATTTGAAATTGATAGTAAACTATCTTAAAGAAGGAAGGAAAAAAATTTAAATCTTTGAACTTCCAAAAACCAAAGCCAAAGATTTAGATATTTTTTCTTTAATTTTTTTAGGTCCATGCTGAACCCTTTTTAGCAGGATATGTAGATGGAACCTAGGTGTTAAGACACTCTGTTCCTCACACACTGCCTGCACTGGTAAATCTTGACAATGGAATTAAAAATAGTTCATTCCCGAGTAAAAATGTAAACGATCATTACATTTATACTAAGATAGAGGGACAGAGGTCCCAATATGCCATAATTTATATTTCATTTATTTAAATTATTTAACTTACATCTTCAATGGCCTGGTCCAATTGTTTATGTATTTGCAAATTTACCCACGGCTCTGGAGATATTTCAGGGTCATGACGATCGCAACTCTCAGATCCGCATGTATGACAACCCTAAAAATTTGAAAAAACACCTTCATTGGCTACCCAAAAAAATCTATAATACATAAATATAAAAATACATTTGCTGGAATACAATTGTAGCATGCAAAGCCGATCTTATCACCATTTTTAAATGGAATTTGATAAAATATTGTACAATGCTTTTGAAAATTCCACATAGCAGGGCAGGTACAAAGTGGCTATTATCAGGGCACTTTCTGTTAAAATTCAAAGCTACACATTTTGAGTGATAGAACTCAATACCACGCTCTTGGCAGAGCAGGGAAATAGTTCATTCATCCTAGAGTGGGGATGGTTCTTACAACCACCCTGTTAAGTTTAACCTATAATCAGACAGTGTGTGCCACATTGGCAGTTGGGTAAATAGAGTAGCTAAAAAATAGTCATTTATCTCCATAAATTTAGCATTGAAATAACTCATTGAGATATTTTTCTACCATCAGATGATTGTTATAAATGCAATTAATATTATTATTATATTTTAATAATCATTAAAAATAACTCACTTCCCTATTAAAAAATAAAATCACATAATCTTCAGAATGTCATAATCTACAGTTACTTCTTAATTAACAAGATAATTAAAATAGCTCTCAGTCATTACTTAATTGTTCATTAATAATAGTTTCGTACTTTAAGAAAAATGTTTTTAAAAGTGACAAAATAAAATGAGAGTTGCAAATCATTTATCATTCCATATAATCAGCAATAATGCGTTTATTATTCAATATCGAATTATAAATAAACATTATCTTAACTTTCCCCAACATGCATCAACTATGAAGATAGCCAAGGCTTAAAACTAGTTCAATGTTTATAAAAAACAGTGCGATGAACTCACGTCTAGGGGGTCAATGGTTTCATTTTCTTCAGGCAGCTTTTTAATAAAATGGCACACCAATTGTTCAACAAATTTCTGCAAATAATTTGAACTTAAACAATAATAACAAGCCACACATCCCAGCCCATAGCTTACAATGATTGTGATCAGATGAAATCTGTAACGAAAAACTATGTATAAAGCGTTGGACACGTCTATTAAATAAACACTTTATGAGTTAAATTTAACGCACCTGTAAGTAATTAATATTGCCAATAAAGCTACAACAATTCCTCCGTAAATAATATTATTTCTATTACCAATTTTTTCTGTAAACTTAGTTTGACATCTTTCAGTCATGGTTAAGCGAACAATGACGTTTTTCACTTGACATCCTTCATTCTAAGTGCCAATTAATTATCATATGACTGGCTTTATTTGTTTTATACAATAAGTAATTTTATTTCTTTACTGAGTGCAATTGTCTTATTTATAATGTTTCTATTCTAATTCTACACTGAGGCAGGACATCAATAAAATATATCGTATATTCGTTGGTTTAACATTAATATTATTTTAAATTTCTAAACGTTTAAACATCTGACATATGTTAACCTTAACATCGAAATATGTAACATTTTGAACTTTAAGTTTAAAGTAATTTATATTATTCATTTAACATTAAACTACAAATAGTTATTAAGTTTGAAACCCGATAAGAATAATAATTTCTATAATTTGAGTTTAATTTAATTACTTTTTCTGTTACATCACATACACACACATTATAGTCATCAAAAATAAAAATATTATTATATTTCTAATTAATTTTTAGTCGGTATGTAAAAAGAGTATAAATTTTTTATAATATGAATACGTAACAGTTAAATTTCTATTGAGATATAAAGTGAAAGTTAGGATGTTTCCATACATTGTACACATTTGGCTATCTATCATTATTATGTTTACATAGTTCAGAGTTCACAATTTATCTTGGTTGTAGAGAGAGATATCCTATTTACATTTGCTAACTATCTCAACATTTTTTTATCATTAATAGTCTTTGAACATATACTAGTACGTCTTAATGAACCATCATACATTTTTAAACCTAAATATTTTATTTAATTAATTTACAGACATTTTTAATACAGTTTCGTGTCCTTTCAGATAATAATGGCTTTACAAAGATATCTATATCAAATGTCAAAATGTTTAACAAAACAGTGCATCATTCAGTCCAGCTTAAGACAAACATACTGTGAACTACGCCATAAATACAGCACAGGTGTCAACAGAAAATATACAGACAGACATGAATGGGTGGTTGTAGAAAATAATATAGGCACAGTAGGTATAAGTAATTATGCTCAGGAATCTCTTGGCGATGTTGTCTTTGCACAACTTCCGGATCCTGGTACTGAAGTTAACGAGGGAGAGGAATGTGGAGCCCTTGAAAGTGTGAAAGCAGCTAGTGAAATATATTCACCTGTAAGTGGAAAAGTGACAGAGAAGAACAGTGAAGTTGAAAATAAACCAGGACTGATTAATTCATCATGTTATGAAAAGGGATGGTTGTTTAAGTTAAAACTATCTAAACCTGAGCAGTTGATAGAATTGATGTCTGAAGAACAATACGAAAAGTTTTTAAAGACAGATGTGGACAAAGACCATTAACTAAATAATCAATTTTTAATAAAAACAAGTATCATTTGATTTTACAAATTGGCTATCATTAAAAAACATCAAATTGCAACACTTTATTTAACTGTGTATAGTTACTTACAAATAAGCTACAAAAATATTGGTTTTAGTAAATGTTGGCATTTAATAAAAAATAATGCAATTCAAAACTATTATGTGAGCTTAACAGAATAATCATAAATTTAATAGAACATATTATTCAGATTAGAGTTTAATTTTATTTATGTTTTTGGTTTAGATATATTATTGTTGTTCAAGTGTATCAATAAATTTTGTTGACTTTATTTTCTTTTTTTTTTTCATGTGTCTCATATATAGTATCAAGAAACTCCATTTTCTACTTTTCAATTGAATTTGAGGTACAAACCAATAGTTTACCACCAAAACTTTAATTTCCTACATGTCTATTTCTTACATGTTGTGTATTAATTAATGGGTTCAGGGAAAACAAAATTTGGAATATTATTAGCAATGAAAAACAAATTCAGTGCAATAAATTTTATTTTTGTGCATATTTTAATTCAATCTAAATATAATCTGCTATATTGTGTAAAACATCCACAACAATATAGGTGTTACATACAAATTACAAAATCATTTCCATCAATTCACATTGGAACTATCACAAATCAATTCCTACTAAATAATTGTATAATATCTTATAATTATTGTATACATTAAATTTATGGCATAATATATGGAATTTTAATATTTTGAAATCATTATTTATAATATTCCATAGTATGAAAATAAAATTGCACAAAATTTTTTTACTATTTTCACATATACAGTGGAGACACGATTATCTGGCCCTCGGTTATATGATTAACAAAAGGTCTTTGAAAAATGCCGGTAATATTGTTATTATTACTAAATATTTCAATAAAATATGTACAAATACACTTATGATTATATTTGTTTTGTAATTTAACCCTAATATTTTTTGAAATCTCTTCTTTATATATTTGATTATCTGGTTAACTGTTTAGGGACCATCCATATTACGTCACACGAATTCCATAACTTCTCACGTCACAGTTCGTCGACCCCCTCCACTCCCCCTAATTTGTGACGTACGGTACTGTTTGATAGTCGTGGCCGCCCTGAAGTTAGTTGCATTTGATTCATAACAAATCTGCTCTTCTAAATCTTTACATCAAATGAAGATTTTTCATGGTTTTTATTATTGTCCTCCTGAGTGCACAATGTGCAAAATTCAGAAAGTTTTTATCAAGGCGGCCATGACCCCTCGGCCGTCTATAATTTATGAATGGCCCCATATCCTTTTAAGAATATTTAGACATTATCCAAATGCATAAACACAACAATTAGTCCGGAAAATCGAATTACTACTGTAAATTCCAATACATTATATTTTATATCTTCTCATGTTATACTACAAAAGTCATATTCGAAATACACATTTTTTTGCAAATTTGTCTACAAATGACTTATTGGGTTTAAATATTAACTAGAATATACTCTTTTTAACATCATCTATATAATATCCTTTATATAAACTAACATTTTCATAATATTCATTAGGAACTAATAAAGAAATCAATACAAATTATTTGGTAACTATCAATAAGTAAATACAAAATACTATTTTATATATCATTATTGCCATTGTAAATATTAAATATTTTATAGAATTCATGCATATTACTGAAATTTAATAAACTTTATATGAATTAGGAAGACCATGTAACAGAAGACAAAATTAAAATAATGAGAAAAAAACCGTTTAAAAATAAATTTAAATAATATTAAACAATAACATGTTTTATCAAAGGCTGAAAAAAGTAAATTAATGTTATAAATTAGTAAAATGCAAATACAACAAGCATTGTAAGTACTCTGAACTCTCTGACTCTTTATTAACAATATTTAGACATTATTTTTTGAAATATGTAATTCATATAATTAAAAAAAGATAATTCTTTATATAATTACAATTAGATATAATTAGATTTACAAGTATGTATATGTGTATAAATCAGCTAATATGTTATAAATCAGCACATCTAAAGCATATTTATACTAATAATATTTTAGTAAATAATTTTTCCGCCAACTTTCTTTTTTTATATAGCGCAAAATATTTGATATATTTTTTAAAAATAAATGATTATCTATAGGGACGATATTTTCTTACTACATTAATAATTAAGTAAAAAAAATGTTATGTATAAAATTTTATCATAAGATATAATTGGCATCATTCCTCACTAACATACTGAAATGAGATCGTCTGCAATTTATTCTATAAAAATAAAAATTTGCACTTTCTTGATTATTATGATTTTTTAATTCAAATTGGTTAACTTACTTTTTACGATCAAAAAATCTACTCTGCTGTATTAATAACAATATTGATTTACACATTCAATTGTGTTACAACCACAAGTAGTTAGATATTATATTATTTTTTTGTTTTATTTAATTCATTATTTTTACACAATTATGGCAGTTTGGATATAGATTCATTTGGTAATGTTAAATTTTAAAAGAAATCATGGCACTTCTAAATAAATTCATTATCTGTGACATATTTTCTTATAATACAGATATTAATAAACTTACCAAGTAGTATTATTACAAAAATATTAAACATTAGCTTTTTAATATTTTCGAATATAAAACAACAAGAAAAACATATGATAAGTTATGATTTATTGTTCTATTAATATTTTTACTCTCAAAAGATAACAAGGTTATGAAGCAAAGTAATTATAGACAACCAAAAAGTTCAAAAATGTTATGTTATTCTATCAATAACTTTAAATTAAAATGTCATGGAAATGTCAGTATTAACTCGTGTATTTACTTAGAACAATTATATGGTTCAACTAATTCTACTTGCAAAACTCATTAACAGTTTATTTAAACTGTTATCATTAACCAACAAATATTATACGGACCAAATCTGAAATTATGTTTTATTGTTATACAAAAACATAAGCAAAACAAAAACATTCATAAGTATAATAAAAAAACTACATGCATGACTTTAAATCTAAAACAAATCAAATATAATTATTAGGACATCCATTTAACAATAAACGGTTTATCCAAAGTGAGATTTATATTAGGTACAACCAAAACTTGTGTTTTCGGAACATATGTGAATTGTACCGGATTATTGTTTACAGTAACCGTTTTCGTTATGTTTGTCTGTCCCAAAATAGATATGGAACTGATGGACGGCACACCGTAACCCCACCATTGTATTGAACTTTTTAATTCATTATTTTGTGCTGTAAATTCTATGTGACTGTATTTCTTTTCCTCATATGTATCTGGAAATAAATAATAATATTCATATTTAGAAGTATTTAATGATAGCAAAGACGATGGTTTTCGGTTTAATTGCATCCTCACAGGAATTGAACCTACAATCATCACATTTCCAGTAGTCAGCTGTCCCACTGACAACAGAACCCTAAAGAGAAAAAAAAATATATACTCACTAATACTATCCCCGTCGTCCCAATATAGTTCTCCTGCAGCAGTGTTCGCCGCGTCCGGCACTACTAGGAGTTGGAGGGGCGCGCTGCGTGTTATTGACGTACTTACTGGACCTTGGGAGGGCGGTTCTTGTAGGGGGAGTATTGCACCACTCTTAAAGAAGGAAAATCTTGATAATAAGTAATAATAAGAACTCTTATTTATAGTTAAAACGAAATAAAAGAAACTATCAGCTTCACGCTGTATTCCGCACATAGCAAGGTAGGCAGAGGGATCCTAGTGTTATCTTCGACACCAGAGCAAAGAAATGAAAATATAAATGTAAATAATTATTTCATTTTCTCAAGGTGGGATCGAACCCACACCCATCGCGTTACAGTCTCACCCTTGTACCGCTGCGCTACGACGGCCTCAAATAAAAGAAAGTACATTATATAAAAAGAGTATATACAATAGGCGACTTTATCGCTGAAATATAATATAATCTATGTGTTATTCTGATGTATAAGCTATGCTGCTATAGAAGTTTCCTCCAAATCCATTCAGCAGTTCTTTCATGACACGTGTAGACGTGAGTTTACACATAGCCTCACATCCACACATGTGATCTCACGTCCACACGTCTCACGTCCACACATGTGATGCCAGCGTTACACGTCCCGCTGACCTTGAAAGCCACCATGTCGTCGTCCCCCACGTCGCGCCACTGGTCGCGCGCCAGCACCGCCCCGCGCGCGCTGTACCACGCCACGGCCGGGAACAGAGCGCGCGTGCGCACCGCGCCTTCACGCAGCACTGGGGATATGAGTACGTGGGGGCCGATGAGGAACTGAGAGTCGATCGCTTGCACTTTTGTGTATGATGGGAACCTAGAAATAAGTTTTTTTATAAGTGTCTCTATAATAAGTGATCTCTAATGTGTAACTAATAGTATAGTAGGCAAATACATACTAGAGTCAGGACTCTCCTTTCCTAATTTGGGCTGAGTTTACTAAGGAACTGGAAGTAAACATACTAAGAATGCTTTTTTATGAATCTCTTGCAACTTAGAGGGCCGATATTAAACGTGTCACGAGATAGTAAAATAGACGTGAAGCAAGATGTGGCGTATAAAGGAAGCGGAACCGAATAATCCGAATAGCTCCGATCTATTCGCTCTGATCTGTCCTCAACAAGCACTACTACACCATTATTATTAAAAATCTTGAAGTGATATTCGACGAGAAGTTGACTTTCATTCCACACATAAACAAAGACAAAGACAGTGGTGGATTACATAAAAAAACTAATAAAAACTATATATAAAAACTCACTCAAAGAATAATGGTCTAGCAACAGTCTCTCCATACAAGTGTGCTCTCCAAAATAACGTATAGTAATACGGTAGCAGACGATATCTCATTAAGAGTGCTTTTCTACTCGCTCGTACCACTTCCGGTCCTAAGCTCACAGGGTCTTGAGGCTGGAAAATATATTAATTAATATATATTATTATTAAATAACAAAAACGATTAAGTTTTCTTGAGGTCAGACGTGGCGCAGGAGCACAAATGTGTGAATGTAAACGCGACAGGCTAAATTAGATGTATTAGGCGGTGCAATTGGACTGTATTTACGGCTACATGCCCTCCGGGGTGTCCTCATGCCAAAAATATTTGTCACTGAATAAACGCAATTAGTCTGATAAAATAGTTTCATTTAAAATAATATTGAATTAGCTTAATTCTTATATGAGATCACTTAATAGGCTCCTCGGATGGTCAAAATGTCAAAAAAGAAGTAGGCAATTTTTAACAATTCTAAATAGAATTGAGCTTCGATTATCCGGTTCTCAGTATTACTGATTCGATATTATCCGGCACACCCACAGAATATATATTAAGAAAAAGGAACTACTTAATTAATTAATACTACATAATACAGTTTCTACTCAAAATAAAATTATATCTTTGTATCTATTGAGCTATTTCTAAATATTTTAATCAGGTTAATACTAAAGCAATTTATTCATATACCTTTTAAAAGTAAAAAAACACATTTCTAAATACCTTAGCATCATTAGAATTATGATTTCTGGAAAATGGGTAAAAGGCACCAAGTTGCATCCATCTTTTGCATAACTCGGGCGTAGTGTCGCCTATAAAGCCGCAGATATCTGTCCCCATCATTGGTATACCAAATAAACTGAAGCTTAAAAGATCTGGAATAGAAATTAAAAAATATATATAAATTGTTTGGGGTTTTTTTTATCATCTGGCAAGTTAGGCAAATGGAGCTCTATTTTAAGACATTCCATTTCCTTACACATAATTTTCGAGAAATAAGAAATAATGTTGAGTGGCGAAACTGCACACCGACCCTTATCTTCTTACCAGTATATAGGAATGACAATAATTCGTTTCCGAGCAGAAATCGAAATAACAACCTTTGTATATACAGTCAGGCCCTGTCCCATTTTTGTTTTTATTAAAAATTATATTTGTTCCCTGCATATATTTATATAACAAAATTTGATCTTCTAATACATAAGTTTTTTTCTTCATGCATTTTTAGCAGGCGACAGTATCAATGAATTAATTTAGGTTGGGTATATACCGGGTATGGACATGCGCATGTCGTGCCAGCGGCTAAACACGTCGCCGCTCCAGTGCGCCGACACGCGCCCCACCCCCGGAGATGAGGCGCGCGATACCACGAAAGGCCGGGCCCCCCGGATCTCTTTTAGTGCACTGCAAATAAAGAATTAACAAAAATATTCATATTTTTTATGAGCACCTAATAATAAAACAATACTCACCCAAAAGTCGGTATAGCCTCACTAATCCCGTACAGATTATGTACATCATAGTGTTCAGACACAAAATGGCGGGCGTCCATACACAAAGTCTTATATTTGAGTCCTTCTGGCGGTATTGCTATGGGTTTGTATGGCAAGTCTTCATCCTCGCATTTACCAAACATCGATCCGGATAAAAAGTTAGATGGTTCGTTCATATCCTGTTTAAAAGATAAAAATAAATAAATTCTTTTTTTTCTCTTCAGCTTCACGCTGTATCCCGCACACAGCAAGCACGGAAAAGCGGCGTGAAGCTGCAAAAAACTCAACTAATTAAAAAACAAATATGACAAATGTACAAACATATTTTATAAATAAGATACTCACAATCCAAGCACCGTCATATTTAACTTTCTTATGGAATTCCGTCATCATTTCCTTCCAATAGGCTGAAGCGTTCGGATGGAAGAAGTCCGGCCATACTGTTGATTTTGGATTCCATACCTGGAAACATATTTATAATTTTCATTACAACTAAGACTTAGTGTTAAAACACTATGTTCCCATTAAAACACTTCCCTTTCGCCGAATTCTGTAGGCATTTCTTGTTGAGTGGCGGAATTCAGCACCGTGCTTTGCCTCGTTATCAAAGCGATGAAATAAAAATATTAAATATACGATATATTTAACATTTTCCTCGAGTGGAATCGAACCCACAACCTGTCGCATATACTGTCGCACGCTTATGTCCGTGCGCCAAGAATGGTAATTTTTAAAAAATATATAAAATAAAACTATGTGTATGTAAATGTTGTAAGCAACTTCCTTTAAAACGGAAAAAGGAACTTTACAAATATTAGTAGCAAAATAACTCACTTTCCCAACAAAAGGTTGATCTGTGGAGTTTTTAATGAACACATCCATTTCAATGCCGCGGTCGAACGGCGGATACTCGCCGGGCTTCTCTGAAGCACTCACGCCTGGATCTAAAATATATACAAAAAATATTTAGTTATATATACACTTTAGAAATAAATAATCAAATTAAAACAAAACAAATATTTATGAGGGGCTTCCAAGCCTAAAAATTCGCCAGTTTATTTGCTATAACGTTGACGTAAACGAGAATATTCAAGAAAGCATGTTTTAATTGTTTATTTAGTTTTCAGCCTCTTGTGTTGGAGGTTTAAAATTATCAATTATTGTAGCAGTATTTATATCTACGGCATATTGTGGAGCAGACAGAGCGAATCTGAAGACCTACTGCTACTTTGTACTCTAGCTACAATTTATTTAGAGGATTTTAGTTTTTAACGCAAAAAAAAAAGAAAATCCATACCAATTAGTATAATGTAATGCATTCCTTGTTCGTGCAATTTATCCACAAATTGTGGTAAACCGTCATATTTAGTAGTATCATACGTAAAGTCATTGGCATTCAACATGTAGTCTAAATCGTTCCATTGCACATCCTGAAAAACGAAAATTATACGAAATATAGTCATAATTAGGCCGTCTTGGTGCTAGCTTCTCAGCTAGACAATGATGAATTGTAACTTTTTTATTCCAAAATAAAAATTACCTTCAACAGATAATCTGTATTCTTAAGCAGTCTGTAACTATTTGTCCTTTAAAAACAGATTAAGTAAATAAAAAAATATAGATAATAAATCTTACCAAAGGAATTCCCGCATCCCTGTTCTTTTGCATTACGTCTCTTGTAACATTCAAACTGCCATAATCATACCTAGAACAAAAACGCAAAACATTTACGGAGAAATCGGACACTATAGAAATTGGTGTGCCGTTTTTATTCATAATGAATCATCTTATTAATAATTATCATCAAAAAGCGTTCTATCCACGATTCTTTTTCTATTTGACTGAAATTTAAATATTTCTAAGGATGAATTTCCCTAAATTCCTACGGAAACATATAACATGATAAGAGGATAATTTCATAACTAAATAACTATGTTCAACTACCCACTTGCACAAATGGAATCCAAGCGACCAATACGGTGGCATGAAAGGTCGCCCAATCAATTCCGTGTACTGTGATACTACTTCTTTGGGGGAGGGACCCATGAATATGTAGAAGTTTAATATACCTCCTATTGCACGGTAGGTTATAGCTGGTGTTGGTTGTAGAACGATATCTGGAAATGTTTAAATAATATTTTGAGTAATTTCGTCAGCTTAGAGTGTAAATCTAAGTAAGTTAATAAGCTAAGTTCTATCTTGTCGTTATGTACTCGAACATTGTTATACCATTCGAAAGTGTTAAAAAATTACAAAATTGACCCTATTTATTTCATATAATATTGGCAGGCCAGGCAATTGTGAGCTTTAGATCTATAAGCAAAGAAGATATTAATTACCCATAGCATTAGAATTGAGCAAAAACATTCCGTGGCTGTTACCATCATTTTCTAGTGCTAAATAGAATGGATGCGACCCATACAAGTTCACCTGGAAATTAAATTGAGAGGTAGAAAAAAAGGAAAATATACAAGAATTATGAAATAACTTTTACACTTTGCTACATTGATCAAATTGAAAATAAGTATATGACATTCTAAGTGCAGGAACTAACATGACTATTATTATGCGAAAACTATATATAACTATCAGACTTTTCGTATTGTGGCGGAAGTGGCGGAACTCAACGCTGTGCTTTGTCTCACCAAACGGGAGAACTAAAATAATTCAATTGAAATAAATTCAATTGAAACAAAACGACATTATACATGATGCTCAAAATAAATAATTATATATATAAATTGAAAGAAATAAAATGAAAAAATCTTATTAATACTTACATTTTCAGACGGCGGTATATCTCTATTGAACATTGTAAATGTATTCCAATTCATATCATTCATAAATGCTGATTGTTTTTCACCCAAACCGTATATATGGTCAGTTGGTAATAACGAAGATATTTGTAGAAACTTATCTGATAGTATGAGACCTCCTACGTTTTGGGTGTTTACACTGAAATGCAAAAGAAGAAATAAGTTTCATTACAAGTCATGACCCAGCGCCTCGACTGGCATCACTACGCCATTTACAGTCTTATTATGTTTGTTACATATATGTACTTTTAGTTGTTAACATACCATTAAGATATTTTTTGTTAAATATATTTTGTTACTATGTATATTCAATTTTACAATTTAGATTAAGGCAATCCGTTTCAATTATATGTGGATGTGGATGATCACATTTGTGATTATTTATTAACACATGTAATAAATGATAATAGTGACGACACATGACACATTCACATATAAGATCACATATACAAACACGGCCACGGATCCACAATAGAGTACAGTTTACATACATATAATTTCTTATCACTTACACAGTAACGTTATCAGAGTTTCTGACAACTTTAAAACCCACGGCGGAGCTTTCAACTTGCACGCGGTACTTTAAGTTGTATATAGGACCGGGCACTAACGGCACTTCGGGGTACGGGGGTTCAAATCTACGGTGTTCTGCGTCTGTTATCTGTGAATAACGAAAATCATTACATTTTTTATAATTAAGTAAGAAATAATATTTACTTTGTAATATATTAATAACTTACTGGAGAAGGAATTATAATATAATTCCTGTGTTTATTTAACAACAAATATCAGAACTTAACAACTTAAATAATAAATAAATAAAAAACGACTCACCTTAACTTGCAAAACATCATCTGATAAAAACAAAAAATCAATTTTGGCCATATTAAATTGTCCTGGATACATAGCATCCCTTCCTTTTCCATAATAAACTGTCATACCATGTTTATTTTCCGTACTGTTTATAAAATGGTAGGTATCATATTGTGGGGGATAGAAACAGTATGGCGCCTTTGCTGTCGATGTGGGTTTCCAACAACAACCTGGAAAAATATTAATTATAGTTTGTGCTTGTAAAGACGATGGTCGTGGGTTCGATATTTATAAGGGGGAATGAATTATTTCAATTCTTTTTCTGATTAAACAAAATTAAGTCAATAAATTCGCAATGTCTTGAAATTTGGCCTGTGCGTGGGGAAAATAGTTTCTTAACATTAGGTTCCCTCTGCCTACCCTGGTATATGCAAAAAGGTGAAGCTAATAAAATTGTACGAAATAAACACCACCACTTTTCGCTCAAATTTTGAGACATTGCTTGTTGAGTGGCGGAACTCAACGCCGTAAAATAACCAACCTCGTTTAGAACATTCTTCTTCACTCGCATCATTTTGTGGATGGCAATCGAACCTCATACTATCAGACACTTGCATACACATTTCTCTTAATACTTCTATAGGTCTTTCTGTGTAAGCACTTTTTTTATTATAGTCTTTTTTACGAGTCATATCTGTTAGATTAATTTTATTCTTTGTTGATAGGTTGTTGTGGTCGTGATAGCGATTTTCAGTTGGTACAATCTGAAATTTAGATAAAATAATTTATAAATAACACATATTTATTGTTTAAAATTAATGTGTGTTATTAATTATTTGAAGCTGGAAACTTTTAATTGACGTTTATTTGACGAAGTTAAATAAATTACACGGTAGGCTATGCGCCTGAACTAAAAAAATATATCAAAAACATACCTACTTAACATTCCTTTTTATAAAGTTTACAATCATTAATATAGGTATAGAAACCTATAAATATTATATTATTATGATAAAAAAATGTGTCTCTTTTATTTGGTTTGGGCAAACAGAACCTAGTGGTAAGTCACTCTGCTCTGTTTTATATAAAGAAATGTAAATATGATAAAAGCTATAAAAATATTGTGTTAATATGACAATAATTAACATTACAATTTAAT
This sequence comes from Heliconius melpomene rosina, assembly GCF_056956725.1. Taxonomy (NCBI): domain Eukaryota; kingdom Metazoa; phylum Arthropoda; class Insecta; order Lepidoptera; family Nymphalidae; genus Heliconius; species Heliconius melpomene. Next base: position 12,329,154 of record NC_140395.1, read on the forward strand.
CACATAATATAAAATATCAATATTGTTGTTATTGTATAAAACAATTATATATTTTGAATTAATAAATACAAAAACAAAACAATGGACAACACACACATTAACCATTTGACCTCAATCTTGGTAGATAATATGTACAACCATATTATTTATATTAACATTCTAAATATAAACATAAATAAGGAATTTTATAGAGACCCTTTGTGGATCAGGGGCTCAAGTGTGGGATTGTAAACGCGACAGCTTGTGGGTTCGATTCTCACTTAAGCTTTTCAAAGTGTGGCGTTGAGTTCCACCACCCAATACACAATGCCTCCAGAAGTCGGGAATTATTAGAGGTAAAGTGGTACAATTTCCTTCTTCCTGGCATTAATCCCGGCTGTTACCAGGGTCTGCCTTCCTACTTAACCTACTCCACTTTGCACGATCTTTTGCGTCCTCGGTGGTTAGACCATTGGCTCTCATGTCCTGCATCACGACATCCAACCAGCGCTTCCTTGGGCGTCCGGGAGGTCGCGCCCCAGGAACTAGTATAGCAAGGCACTTGCGTCCGACATAGTTCTTAGGCCGGCGCGTAACGTGGCCAAACCATCTCAAGCGCCGCTCTTGGAGCTTATCCGCTACGTCACGGACCCCAAGACTACCTCGAATGAATGTGTTGCGTATGCGGTCAGACCGCGTTACGCCGCACATCCACCTCAGCATCTTCATTTCCGTGACGTGAAGCTCCAGAGTGTGCCGAGATAGTGCTGGCCAACATTCGCTGCCGTATAAAAGAACCGGTCGGACGATGCTCTTGTATATCAGCCCCTTGAGCTTGGGCGGTATTCTGCGGTCGCAGACCACACCAGTGACCTCCCGCCATTTGGCCCAGGCAGCGCTTATCCGGCCATGGACATCGTGGTCGATGCCTCCAGACTCGTGCATAACGGATCCAAGGTACCTGAACTTCTCCGACTTAACGGCTGGCTCAGGACCTATAAGGATGGTGCTCGAGTCCCGGCTCCCGCAGGCCATGTACTCTGTCTTCGAAACATTTAGTTTAAGACCGCCGTTCTCAAGCGTACCCTTCCAGAGGTTCACTTTACGCTCCAGCGTCAGTCGGTTCTCGGCAATGAGTGCTATGTCGTCGGCATACATCATCAGCCATGGAGGCTGGTCCTGGATGTGAGCCGAGACAGTGTCGAGCACTACATTGAATAAGAACGGACTAAGAGCCGAGCCCTGGTGAACCCCCACTGTAATCGGAAAGGGTCTAGTGTCGCCAACAGCAGTCCTAACCATAGAAGCGGAATCGTGGTACATGCCCCTGATAATCTCAATATAGGCCTCAGGGATCCCTTTGGATCGCAATGCCCACCAGATACACTGACGAGGCACACAGTCAAAGGCCTTCTGCAGATCTAAAAAGGCCACGTGCAGAGCTCTCCTTTTTTCCCTGTATGCCTCCATCAAAGTTCTGAGGGCGAAAATGGCGTCCATGGTGCCCGATCCTGGCTGAAATCCATATTGAGACTCAGAGACAGTACACTCTCGGCGGAGCCTGAGGTCGATCATGCGCTCGAAGAGCTTCATGGTATGACTCATAAGCTTAATGCCCCTATAACTACCACAATCTTGAACACTGCCCCTTCCCTTGTAAATAGGGGTAATAAAGCTAAGCCGCCACTGATGCGGCATCTTACCAGTGTTCAAGATATGGTTAAAAAGGTCAGTAAGCATGAGCACACCAAGAGAGCCCAACGATTTCCACGCTTCGATCGGAATGTCGTCAGGTCCCACCGCTTTTCCGTTCTTCATGCGTCGAAGGCAATTACGTGTTTCGTCAAGGGTTATTGGGGCAATAAGTCCGAGGTTAGGCGGTGGGTCGTGATGAAGACTGCATGGGTGCTGAGTATTCAGCAACTCCTGGAAGTAGCTTCTCCACCTCTCCTTCACAGAGTCATGATTACAGAGCAGCGTGCCCTGGGAATCTCTGACGCAAAGACATTTTGCGATATCTTGCGTCACTTTATCCCGGGAACGTGCCAGTTTGTAAATGAGCTTCTGCCCCTCCACAGTTTCAAGTTTATCATACAATGGTGACAAACTCTCACTGCGGGCTCTGGCTACAGCTCTTTTACTGGCACGTTTAGCTACTGTGTACTCCAGTCTGTCTTCAGGAGAGTTGGATTCCTGCCACTTCTTAAAGACAGCCTTCTTTTCACGAGTCACCTCCTGGACCTCGTCATTCCACCACCATGTCTCCTTGTCGATGACACGTCCTCCCCTAGAAACGCCAAGAACTCGCCTGCCTGCCGCAATGATTGCCGACTGAGCCCGATCCCAAGCATCCTGAGCAGTCTCGGTGTTAGTCGAAAGATTATGACTTTTCACCTCTGCCAGGAAGTCGGTCTGCATTGGTCCATTCAGCAACCACCACTTGATCCGAGGCCTACGTTTCTCGGCTACTTTCTTCTTCGGAGTGACGTTAAAGTCCATGACAAGAAGACGATGTTGGGCCGTTAGGCTTTCGCCTGGAATGACCTTACAGTTAGTTACCCTGCCCATATGACACCGTCTGGTCAATAAGTAGTCTATTTGAGTTGAGTGGGACCCGCTCTTATACGTGATAATGTGCTGAGAATTCTTTTGGAAGAACGTATTCACGACGGCCAGATCAGACGCAATACAGGTTCTCAGAATGTTTTCTCCCTCTGCATTGCGAAGACCGTGCCCAAAACCCCCGTGAACACGTTCATACGGCTCAGCAGCCTTACCGACGTGCCCGTTCAAGTCCCCCCCAACTAAGACCACTTCGGTAGACGGCACGGCAAGTAGCACCCCTTCATACTGCTCCCAGAATGTCTCCTTTTCGGCCGCGCTACATCCCGCCTGGGGAGCATAGGCACTGATTAAGTTTGTGGTAACGCCCTCAATCAGTACCCTCACTCGCATCAAGCGGTCGGAGCGACGGTCAACTTCAAGGAGCCCATTCTGAAGCTCTTCAGAAAGCACTACCGCTACACCGTTTCTACCTGAAGGTGACCCAGTGTATATAAGCCGGTAACCCTGTCCGATGTTACGGGACTTATTGCCCTTCCAGCGAGTTTCCTGGAGGAAAGCACACTGGACCCGACGTCTCATGAGTACATCTGCGAGTTCCCTGCATCGTCCGGTTAGAGAGCCAATATTCCACGTTGCAAAGCGGAGTTTCCGCCTGGGTACTCGCGTCTTTAACCGTGCCCGTACTTGACACGGTAGCCCTTGCCCACTTATCGCAGGTGTAGGGCGATGTGCCTGCGCGTCGTTTAGCGGCGACGCCCTAGCCGTACCCAGTTTCTTTGTTCGACTTTTCATTATGTCGGCGGATGGCGGTTTTTTACATGGAGCGACTGCCGTCTGACCACCAAAACCCCTTTGTGGGGAAAAACCGGGGGGAGAGGAAAATAGAAGGGGTAGGATAGGTAAAAGGAGGGAGCTAAGGAAAGTAGGAGGGGAAGGGGGGGGGGGGAGTTAGGACACCATTCTTACGGACTGGATGAGGATGTAAGAGTGGCGGCTCGAGGATCCGGGGTCGCGTACCCGTATGCCCACAAACAAATATCGGACAGATATTTGTCAGGACATCCTCTGGATGTGAGGTACAATTTATCATAACATAAATTTCAATTTAATCATAAATGTTATAAATCATCAATCATAAATTATATAATAAAAATAATAAATAATAAATTTTGAAAAGCTGTGTTTTATTTTAAGCAAAATGTATATTAAAAAAACAAGAAATAAATATTTCTTGTAAAATTATATTACAATTTGAAAATAATAGTTTTATTTAATTAACCTTTTCGATTATAGGTGACAGTGGTCTCTTGACATCATCAGGATGTGCACGTTCCCAAAGCCTTCTGAAAAAAAAAATATACAATATTTTTTTATATTTGTAGCGGGATTAGAGCCCGTGCCCTGACCACTAAGTCAAGCTATGTCAAATTCCATCATTCATTACCATCTCTGTAGGGAGATTTTTACAAATTTCCACTAACCAAAGATCACACAGAAGCATATAGAGCATACAAGAGTTTTGGTGTATACAGCAATAAACTTACCTATAATGGTCATCTCCCCATCCTCCTCCCAGCGCTCCCCCCACTGCCCACCAAGCGGCCACGCAAAGTGCTATAAGCAACACTGTGGCCAACATACCGGGGAATAAACTGGCTATGTGCTCCCAAATGCGACTTGCTAGCCCACGACGGTGGGAGAATCTTTCGTATCTGAAAAAAAATAATAATATTATTATCGCATACATATTATTAATAAAATGTATTTCTTTAGTAGTACTTTTGCACTGTAAACATGGAAAAGTACTGATATTTTATAATCTTGTTTATTGCTCATTACAATTATCAGAGGAATGCATTTATAAATGTAATGCATATTTGAAATAATTTTATTTAAAGACAAAGTACACCATTCAAACTTGGTTTACTCAGTTTAACACAAGGTTTTAAATATTGGAAGCAACATCAAGTCCCTAAAGTTTAAAAATACTTTTATTTTTAAAAAGAAAAAATAAAATCTTTCAGATTCTTAAATCACTTAATTTTAATAGTAGCCTTTAATTTTTGTCATGAAATAAAACTTCTATGAGAATATAATTATTAGCATAAACTTATTATACCTTTTCATGGTGATTAAGATGTGCACTCTGATTGATATTTTTAATTAATATCACAAAGAAATTCAATTAAATAGATAGTACTACATCAATTGAATGTTCATATAGTAATGATTTAATTTTAAATTTTAGAGTGCAGCTATTCATATCAACAAAGGAGCAAACTAAGTAACAAAGTTCAGTGCTCTCATTACGCACAAAGGTAACATTGCTGAGTAAATATTTTTTCAATTGAACTTTAATTATATAGATATAAACATTGTATTATTCATATTAGGGATGATATAACTTTCAATTAAAAAGGATAAAATAGATATTAAATGTATTGTGCAATAATGGTAAATAAAAACTTGTTACTAAATTAAATAACACTTACCGGTGTTCCCTTGAAGATTCACCATCATTTCTTGGTTTAGGTATGACGCCGCTAAACAGAGGACCTCTGCTAGTTTTATCACTTCTTCCAAAGGGAGCGAAAGATAATTTTCTTTTGTATGAAGCATTTTTTGGGCCATTTAGCGAGGTTTCAGTGTGCATCCCTACATCACGGGAAGATGGTTCACCACATTCGGCGAAACTAGAGCCTTTGTCGCTCTCATAGTAAAGCCGATAGTTGATGTTATCGTTAAGGGACAAAAGATCGGTTTTCGCTCCTGGTGATTTATCACAAAAATCTTCGAACGACACAATTTCATAATCCTCGTCGTCTTCTTGGCACTTTTCAGCTTTATAGGGTATTTTTGGCATGTTTTTAGCGAGATGCGCAATGAACAATATATAAAGGAATATTCAATTAACACATAGCCGACCTTTTCCTCAGATGTGTTGACATCCTTTCTTTACCTAAATATCAATTTCATTTGTTTAATCATGTAGAATTTAAACAGAAGTAAATAAATAAACCAAGCGCGATTCAAATCATTATTAATTATTATTATTCACACATAGATAGAGTATTGACAAAGTAAACGCACACATATATAAATATAAATTTACTCATTGTTTTTTTACGTCTACTGTCATCGATTGTATAAGATACTCGTAGACTATACACCATTTTATAACACTTTTTACTATTAATATTTTGGAATATTAAATTGCAGTTTATTATCAAAATATATTAGAAATGAAATTAAAATTATATAAAAATTTACATTATATTTTATTTCATTTCAAATAAAAGGGTGAAAGAATAGTTTTTATATTGTTGAAAGCTTATTACTTTTTAATAGAGGGTAGATAACAATTATCCTTTCTGTATTGAAATTATTAAATGCGTGGACGTCATGGTGGAATACTGAATTTATATGAAGGAGTTAAGATAATTGACCTGTAACAGTTCATAATGGATTGGAAAAGTGCAAAATTAATTTTAGCGTCCACCGCTACCGTAGTTGTTGCTTCTCAAGTGGTAAAGAAGTTGTGTAAATACTTTTTTAACTTTTCTAAAAGTTCTCAACCTGATGTTGTAAGCGACGACTTGTGTAGTGATTTGTTAAATAACAGAAACCGTGAAATAAATGATGTGATTTTGTTTTCGGACGATGTTGTTCGCCATACAATAAAGGTCCCACCGAATAAAGACGTTACTATATGTGAAAGTAGGGAATTAAATTGTTTCAAATTGATAAAATATATAAAATCAGCCCGTGAAACATTGGACGTGTGTATGTATCTGATTACGAGTAACGAAATTGCAGAGCAAATAGTAAGATTGGGACAAAGACATGTCTTGGTGCGTATTATTGTAGATACTGATATGGCCCACACTCCTCCGTCGCAAATAAAAAAATTAAAAGAATACAGTAAGTTTTGAAGTTCTTTTATATTAACATTTTTTAATATACTATTTCTTATAAATATTTTTATAACATTTTTGACAGTACTAACTGTTTATTTTATTTTGTTAGGTTTTATACAGGTACAAACAAACAAAAAATCTATTTTGATGCATCACAAATTCTGCATAATAGATGGACCTAAAGCTATAAAAAGAAAAAGTATATTGAAATCTTATGCAGAGAAACTCAACATCCATGCGCAATTCTTGAAACATAGTGTGAAACAACAAGCAAAAATAAAACCATGTAAGGGTTTTGTCATGTCGGGTTCATTGAATTGGTCAACTCAAGCTATGGTTTCGAACCATGAAAGTGTTATAGTTACCTCACACGCAAATATTGTACATAAGTTTGAAAAAGAATTTGAAAGCTTATGGGTAGAAGATGAGCCGGTGAGTTTATTTATTCATAATATATAATTAATAAAATTCAATATTTAAATATGGCTATCATAGTTTTATTAATATGTATAAATTTTTCAGGCTATACTTTCATCACTTTGACGAAAAATCATATCGCTATAATATTGAAGTGGTAAGTTAAAAATATATTTTGTCCTAATATTTCAATTTATATTTTTTTATAATATTTATGTCTATGGTCTTTTATCATTCAGTTCATTCAGTTTCATTCATAACTTTGACAGCTATCGAAATCAACCAGAGACAATTCCATGTGCACTTCAATTCAATTTCGATCGATCATATGTTTTCTTTGTGTAGTTTTTTCAGCCGCTGATATTCGAATTGGTTATTATGTTTTCAATAAATTGGCAGTTTTTAATCCGTGTATATTGACTAATGTGTGAAATTGACTGTAATTATTCGTGTGTAAAAATTTGAAGTTATTTTTTTCTATGTTCTTATAGGTGCATTTCAAAGTGCACGTGCTTGCATTTTCAGTCAGTTTCTGAAATTTCAGTCGTGAACGTGGACTTTAATGCTTAAATATATTTTAGAAAACATAGTTCCTTCATTGTGCTATCGCTCTAAAGTCTTTTAAAGTGGCTTAAAACGATAAAACACGTTTTAAAGCGAACATTTAGGTTGAACACAAAACTGCACTTTGGTTATTTTCTTTTCAATTTTTCTCCACGTATATAATGCTGAAGGATATACCACGACAGGATAATGTGATTGTGGTGAGTTAAATATATCTTTCACTACGAAATAAATGTAAATTTTACATAAAATCATTAAATTACGACAGCTATAATGACGATGTCAATGAACATGCTGTTTTCGAAAATAATAAATTTGTTACACAAAAATATATAATATGGTTTCTTAAATAATACAAGCCCTACCTTGACAACTTGAATTAAACTCATATTTTTTAAAAGAAATATTTTTCAAATAATAAATAAAATACTTTTAATTGACCTATGTGTCAATTCTCACTTTTCAACTATAACGCATTAAAATGATTATGGCATATAAAAGATTATAGATGTAAAACAGTTAAAAAATTCTATCTATTTTTCAACAAAATGAAAAATTTTTTTAGAGCATGGTAACTTGTCTCATCAGGTATATTGCTACTATTTCAAATTTAACATATTATTTAACTTTTTTATATTGAATTTAATAAATGTTAATACATTTTATTTATTACGAGAATAGAGACGTTATATTTCTATTTTTGATAAAAGAAAACAAAATTTCTACTTAAAAACAAGTTTGCCGAAGCTTTAGTTTTTGCTGTCTAATAAATACTTTATTTTAATAATCTAGCCTAGCTTGTAAAAAATTAGATATTTATGTATACATAAGATATTATTATTATTTATTTCCTAATAATTGTTATTTTTAACATTAAATTTAATAAGATGAAGTAATTTTACCATGTGACACTCGGTTCAGTTTGGTATTTTATCAATCTCTTTTTTACACAAATAAAGAAAAATCATAATTTAATAGTAGTCAAACAAAGATTCTCTTTCTAATTTTTATTTAATATATTTGATATTTGATTATATATTTTTTGTTTCAGATAAAAAATGAACTCATGATGCAACACCACATGTGCAAGTGTAAAATAAATTGTGTATCAAATATCAATAAAGTGAGTTATAAAATGTATAAAAACAAAAATTTTAAAACGTGAAAAAAAATTGTGTTAGTTGCTAGCAGATTCTATTATTTTGGAAGAAAATTGTGATTTTTTAAAAAGTGCGCTTTGGATGCAGTGATAATAGATGGCGTTGTTGTAGTCATTGCTAAGCAGTGAGGAACTAGTCCGGCTTTCCAACGCTAGGTGGCGCTGGTAAGTGTTTGATTTTTATTTTATACCAACACTGACATCTAGCGGCGAATAGTTTAGTTAAGTTGATAGTAGTTTGAGCGTTACGTATAGATGTCGCAACCGAACACGTTAAAGCCAAAGTACGCATTGCACAATAATTTTTATAAGTTTTGTAACGTGTAGTTAGGGATTTTATATTATTGCTAATTTATTATTGTAATAAATAGATAAATTGATAGTGATTGATATTTATTAGAAAAAAAAATACAATTTTAATATTTATATTATTTCTTATAAAATTTACCTATTATTTTCTGATTATGGCACTCTTAAAGGCATTCAATATTAAATTTTAGCATTCCCTGTATTAAAATATATTAAGTGTCTGCGATGCGGGTGTAGTTACATCATCGTCATTTATTTCTAACTTATAACTTTTATCAATATATTTCTTTCTATTATAATAAAATTTAACAAATATTAAATTCTCTTGACAATATCATAATAAATACTTTTATATTTGTGTACTTATAAAAAAACTTTTACCCCATTCAATTTAAAAACAATTACCATAATAAAAACTAATTAATACCATTTAATGTCAATTAAACCCGAATCACCACTCTCTACAACCGAACACCCAAAAAACATATACTTAACTGTCATAACAAAAAAAAACGAAGCTTTTAAAAAAACATATAAAAAACATATAAACAATAATTTTCAGAAGGCCAGTTAAAACATTTTTTTCCATACATGAAAGTAGAATACAAAATACATTGATTAGCTTGTTTTTACCACTATTTAGGCGAACACGGGAAGCAGGTGTCGTAAAGATGGTTATCGGTACGAAGCCTTGTGTTACATCTAATTCTAGTTTTAACTGCCTTTTGAATTTTATTAAAAGACAATTGTACCGAAGTGGGCAGCTTAACGATGATTTTCGAATAGGTTAGTTAAGTGATCGTTTTTTTTTAATTTCTTATATTTAATTTCCACGAGTTCAAATCGAACTCACTACCTGTCGCGTTAACAGGCGCACGCATGAGCCCCTGCGCCACGACATGCCTCAAACTATTCATATATTCGTAATATTCAAATTATATTAGAAATTTGTCTAATTGTAATGCTACCTAACGAGAATCTGAATTAGACTTGCATTTCTAAGTTAAATCCGAAATCTATCCAATTAGAAGACAACATTGATGTTAAAATATTACTCTACAGTATTTATATCTATTAATAAGAAGATAGTATTTATAAATATTAGAACACTAATAGTCTTTAAGGTAGTCGTGGCCCAGTGGCACAAAGGCGTGACTGTTAACGCGGTGGTTGTTGGTTCGATTCTCGTTCTGGGAATGGAGTATTAAATACTTTTATTTCCTAATCTTAATAACTAAGCGTTGAATTCCACCAATCACACGCAACACGACTAGCTTAACACTAGATTTACAGATTTACTAAAAGAAAATCTTATATTAAAAATATTAATTTGAAAATAATTTGTAGATGTATCTGTAAATATTAGCAAAATATATTTTAAAAACCACTATAAGGCTTTCGTCTTAAAAGAACTTTCAAAGTTGTTTCACTTCAAATAGATTTAGTTCTAAAATTTCATAATGTCGACCCTGTTTGCGATCAGTCTAGACTCTAGACAAAATCCACAACGCTGTAAGGCCCTTTAAAAGTAGCCTTTAGTTTTGATAATTTCTTATTGGTAACATTTATTACACTTATTAGTTACTTACTTATTACTTTTTTATAATACCCTGAATGAAAATAAGGAAAAATTGTTTATTTTTTTAATTCTAATACTGATCATTTGATTTCGACGAATAGCATTTGAAGTCATTTCTATTCTTAGGTATAATAAAACCTTAGATATAACAAAAAAACCCAAATCAAAATCATTATTAAAAATGTTGACTATTTGTCTGTGCGTTTTTACAAGCTTATCTCAAAAACGACTTAACTTTCGGATTCTGGCAAACTTTCCTTAACATTTAGTGTTTGTTTTATTACAATCAGTTCATAAATAGAAAAGTTATATAGAATTAATATAAAAATTAATACTTGTACACCATCAAAGCAAGTATATGTAGTAAATTACAAATATAGCATGGCACAGCTGTGTTCCCAGCCCTAACGTAACAGTGACTCACGTACCGCGTACGTTTAACATATTAAAGTGTTTTTATTTACAAACAAAGCCCTAAGGGTTGACTGCCCCGGATATACAGACATGGAGTTGGGAGGAAGTCGAGTGGCCGCATATATTATGGCGATTGAGATTATATATACGAAATAACGCCTTTGTATTATAATAGATACTGATGTGCGCTTAATTGTGTTTTTTTATAATATTGTCAAATATGCCATATGTTATGTACAGCCTATGCCGTATATGTATTGATTGATGTAAATCGAAATATTGTATTTTTTATAAAGGTATCTTTACGCTGTAATCCTGCATATATCAGTAGAGTCTCAGGGAACCAGAAAACTTAATGTTAATACACTCGCCCGTTAAGACAAGGCGGAACTCAACGCCCCGCTTTGCCTCGTTACACAAAGCGAGTAAAAGAAAATTATTAAATATTTAATTCCCTGAGTGGGAATCGAACCTGCAATCGTCGCGTTTAAAGTTGAACAGTTGCACACTTTTGCCTCTGCGCCACGATGACCGCATATTGAAGATGCTATTAAATATAGTTTAAAAGGAAACAATATCTTTTTTATTTCTTTGTAATAGACATACAAGATAACTATAAATTGACAAAACTCTCCAGTTCAAGTGATAACACTCAACGTGGTCATAAAATGAATCATTATTACACTATTGTGCACCAGGGCTATACTACGATTGTCGTGTATTGTCATAAAACGTATCACTTCACACAGTAATAGTAGGCGTGTCTTCTTCAAAAATTCAGTTATTCTTTTAATTTACGATCAATTTGCGAGACGCTCCTACCCTCCACCCTTCGAGTGCCGTGGCAACAGTGGGTAGTACTGCACCCAGTCCCAGATATTGTGAATTATTGAATTTTACATTTTCAATATGGCCGTATATATTCTATTGTGAAAAATGAATATCTACCCTAGATATTTGACATATCGTAACTCACTCTACAGTGTCTTACCTGCCCCCAGACACGAATGAAGCAATTAAGCCCTTATTTATTGCGGGGCAGTTTTTATTCGGATTCGTTCTCCGTACCAGCGGTTACGCCGTTGTATTTTAGACGCGACATTTGCAGCCAGGTGCGATTTTAGCCAGCTTTGTCCCGATGGTTTTTGGTTTCTTTTGCACAATAACTTATGCACAATGGTAAGATTTGCACAATAACGTCTTGGAAGAAGGGGTCGCGTTTTGTATGTATGGTGTATACACACTACATTGGGAGCCGAATTTTCACTCGTATTCGCGTACCCTATAGCCTACATTAGTTTCAAAGACAGATTGTATTTTTTTTAATTTTATACTCGACGGCTGGTTGTTCTCACTAGTTTGACTGCTGTCGCGTGCCGTGTTCTTGATTTCAATTGTTTCTTCAACGTCTTAAATTTCTGACTACCTTTCAGTTAGTTGCATGGTCTAAATTTTTTTATGGAATTTAATACTAGGATCGTTTCGGTATTTTTTTTCATATAGTTTTATCTATATTATTACTATGATATAAGTAATATACTTATAAGAACTTATTTTAATATGTGTATGTTTTTTTATTATTAAAAAGATTTAGTAATTAGAATGATACAATGATCAACTGCCAGTTCCGCTATTGCACTAGACGTATGTTATACTTAATTACAAACAGTTTATATACGAATAAGTTTTTTTTGCATCTATATTAATTATTATAGTCATAGTTATTAAGTATTAACAAAGCCTTTCTTGGCGCAGGGGCACAGAGTGTGACTGTAAACGCGACTGATTGTGGGTTCGATCACTACACGAAGAGATGAAATATTTATTAAAAATTATATTTGTGCGCTCTGGTGTTGTGATGCAAAGCGCGGCGTTGAATTCCGCCACTCAACACGCAATGCTTCCAGAATTCGGTAGAAAGTGGGCAATTGATTGTCTTAAAACTAGTTTCCCTCTGCCACCCTACTGTGTGCGGGATAATGCGTGAAGCTGATTAAATTTTATTTATTAATGTATTTCGTAACAGTGGACTTGGCATAGTAATCCACCGTCGGCAACATCTGATCCACGATTATTCATACAATACTGAAATATCTCGGTCTCGTCTTGCACGCACGCCACTAATAATTTTTATGTCGACATTAAAAAAGGTATTTGCGGTATAAGAAAGAAAGAAACTATAAATGCTTGTACCGGTTAGTCTCGAGCCGAATAAGGCGGACGTGGAGCGGTTAATAGTTATCGTTGTTTTTAATTTTATGGTGTCCGTATTTCGTATGGCATTTTTTTAAAAGTTCGATTGTATGGACCTGTGTGACAGCTATTTTTGTGTGTGCCATCACACAGCTGGATAACTGTAAAGGGTTTATTGGTATACAAAGGTTTTTGGTTATTTGTCTTGTAGATATTGAGGCCAGTCGTTGCGCAGGGGTGCAAGCGGTTATGGGTTTGATTCCCACTAGAGGAAATTGAATATTTAATATCATACATTTCATTTCTCTGTTGTCGAGTTCTGCCACTCAGAAATCAGCGGAAAATGGGGAGCGAAGTGTCTTAACACAAGGCTCCTTCGTGTCGTTTCTAGCGTGGAGCTGAGAGAGAAATATTTAAACTTTAGCTTTGTTCTGTTTTGTTTAAAAAATTGTAATTTAAGCTTAATATAAATCTAAATATTGTATTTTAAAATAAAAAAAAGACCTCTACATTACACACACTGTGTAACAACACACAAACAATACTAGCTAAACCTACTAGCTTTTAAAACCCTTGTTAAGCTTAATAAACCGATTTCCTATAACATTGTAAACGTATAAAACACAAAGGTGAGTGAGTATCGCATGTTCTCTCTCATCAAGTTAATTAGACCACACGCGGTCCATAATTACTCATTTTAGTTTTATATTTACAACAAGACGATATCAGTTAAAGCCTGTTTCGGCACATTAATTCGCGCATACAGCACCTCTCGGTGCCGACAAAAGGTTCAACCGAGTTATATAATAAGTAAATAGCATAATAACTCTCTTGCACATCGTTAGTATCCACGCGAGCGTCTAGACCGGAAATGATGGGGTTTTTATGGACCAAATGTAATCTTTTCCTCGCTTCGCTCCAGCCCTAAGGTCTACTTGGTCAATTTAATGTGTGATTATTCGCAACAAAAACGTCTTGAAATATTTATTATTGTACGCTCCTCGAGCAGTAAAATATACCATAAATTGCGTCTGCTTTAATAATTGGGAACTATTTGTGAGTTATTGTTGGTGGGAAATAATTGAAAATATGAATGAACATTTTTTTAAGTTATCTCCTTTTTATATAATCTTTAAATGTTTATTAAATACGAAATCTGAACCAAGTAATTATGTTCTCAATTTCATCTTGATTTCGGTCCAATACATTTTAAATGGTGTTCAAAGGAAGCATTATTTATATTTAAAAGATTTCTTTTAATTTGCTGGGTATAATTTTAAATACGTCGATTTTAATAAACATTGTTACGTTGTTAAAATGTGTCTTCAAATCGGAATTGTTGGATTGATGATGATGATGTACCTACTTATAAAATGAAATCAATCTTTAGTTTGTTTTGCGAGCAAACACGTTTTGTTCCGCATATTTCCAGGGTAATTTTCGTCACATTTCTTGTTAAGTGACAAAACTCAACTCCGCGCTTTGTCTACCAAGACGGTAATTAAAATCCATATATATAAAAAATCCCCGAGTCCGAATCGAACCCACAACCTGTCACGTTAATAGTCGCACGCCCGTGCCCTTGCTTACGACTGGCCTCTTATTATTAAAAAGTATTTAACAAAACCGACCAATTCCGCGAATAGTTATAGTCAATATTCAAATAAAACGTTTATATAAATTATAATCTACAATAATTTAATATCACAAAAGGCGGCTTAGACACTAGCCCTGTATATTTAGTTGGCGGCTTCCGGTACTCGTTTATATGTTAAATATGCTACATTAATTATTATGGTTACTATGCCGACCGTGTGACCTTGCCTCTTGTACTTGCCAAGTGACTTGTACGAGTATATTGGTAGCTGTGGAATTTTATTCGCATAATATGTACTCAGTATTTAAATTATGACTATTCTTCTATATATTGTGAGCTTTGTAAATTAAAACGTGGTTGGTTCTTGTTTCGTAAGGTTTGCTAAATATAGACTTGTGTTATGTCATTTAGTTTGCTTTGTCTTTTTACGATATATTTGTCATGTTTTAAACGTTTATCTACGTTTGGTTATTAATTATTTGATACAAAATTCACTACTATTTTTATATAATAATTTTTAAATTTGAGGCCGTCCTCCCGTCCGAGTCCCTTCTGACTGCAGAGGCGACGGTTATAGGTTCCAGTCCTCACTCCAGGAAATAAATATAGTTTAATATTTTTGTAATTTATCGCTCTGGTGGACCAAACGCAGAGTAGAGTTACGCCGCTTAGTCATGTCTATCCAATGTCTCTAAAACTGGGCAGTGAGCGGGAAACGCGGTGTCTTGACTAGACTAGATTCCCGCAGCCTTCACTGCTGTGCGGGAAAAGGCGTGAAGCTGTTTATTTTAATTTTATTAAACTAGTTTATGGCAACGGGCGTAGATGACGTTGTTTTAATGCAAATTAAACGACAAGATGAGGACATCAAAATTATTGAAAACGGCACATATCTAAGAAATCTTAATTTTATTACTTTATCGTTTCAACGGTATTTAAATGAGAATCTATTTTGTCATAGTAATATAATACAATGTTGTTTTTAATAGTGTTAGTCTGTAAAAGGTTGCTTATTTCTCAGTATTGACGATATAATCATGTATTAATTTAGTGGGAAACTTAATCTTTTGTGCTATTTAGTACAATTACAATTAGTATTTTTAACTTAAGTAGGTATTTATAAATTGTCTAAATATTTAAAAATTAGAAATAGTTTGATGTAGTATGATGCGGCAGGCGGCAGGAGTAGCAAGCGGGAGCAATCTGTCTACTCGGCAGAGAGAGAACCTAGAGTTCAGACACTAGATTACCTACTTACCGTTCGATTCGCGTTGATGTACAAAATCTAACCCATAACTACTTACCGCATTTTACAGATGGTAATGCACAGCACAACGATTGCTTCCGTTCATATAAATTACAATAAAATCTGGATTAACTAAACTAAAGGCATAAAATCTTGTAAATAACTATGTCGCAAATTAATTAAGACCTTAACTTTTGTAACTCTAAATAGGTACTTTATGAAAATTATAATTATAATAAAATATTCATGTATTTGCAATCATTATATTATTATATAATTTTAGCTCGGCCTTGTCCCGAAAACATATATATAAATCTTTTCTGCCGTAGCTAAAGAATATTTAGATATTCTTAAGTCTTATTTTGTCCACATATACAAATATTGCTAATGGTTATGCACCACGACTGGTCTCGTAAATAAGAGTTTTGCTAGGCCAGTAGTGACGCAGGGGCAGAAGCGTGCGTCTGTATCGACAGATTGTGGGTTCCATTCACATTTTGGGGTTGAATTAATATATATGAATATTTTTTATTTCGTCGCTCTGGTAACAAGGAAAGCGAAGAGATTGCGACTCCAAAATATGACATAATAATTCTAATTAAGTTGTAGATAACAGTCTCCGCGTAGATAGATAATGTTTTTATTATATTCTAACTACTATAAAATTGATCGTTAAATAGTATTTTCTTTATAATTTAAATACTTTTTCATACTTCGAATCTCATTATTCAAAGTAACCATAATTTTGAAGGCCTCGAGGCGTTTCTCACGTACCATTTCGTATTTCGGCGCGAACCTGAGCTGTCAGATCGCACCGACTCGCAAGATTGGACCGATACACGCAACGGTCGTTGACTGATTGCTTGCGTGAAAAATTTTTTTGCTTTAAATTATGGAAAAATGCTTCCCGATAAGTAAGGTGTGTTGGTAGAGAACAGAAGTTATAATTTGGATATTATTGTGTTGCAAAGTGCAGCGTTGAGTTCCGCCACTCAATACGCAAATTATCGAATTCGGACAATTTTTTGTTCACACTTAGGTCCATATTTATAAATTGTTCTCAAATCTGGGAACGATGTTGATCTATATAAGTCTTAATCTCTGGTAACGGAACAAAGCACGGCGTTATGTTAAGCCACTGAACACTCTACTAAAAAAGTACTAAAAATAATCTAAATATTGTAATATTTATGTTCAAGTTCAAGTACTTTGGATATTTTTTCTAAAAGAAGTAATTTACAAAATTTGTAAAATTATGTACCAATTGTATTTATTGTGTAAATAAGAGGTTCTCTGTGTTTAAAACATTTAGTGCAAACTTGGTTTTGCCTCAACGCGAGAGGCCTGTGTTTACCTAATAAATTGTGTTAGATTTTCTTGGAAAATTTTGTGGATAGACACGAAAAACAAAGTTTTGCTAAATATTACAAAGGCTAAAGATTGTTTTTGGACAAAGTAAACGAGGATAGAATTATTTTAAATAACCTTCTATTATGTATCTTGTGGCGTTTTATTTTTGAAAATTTAAAATTTAATCCTTGCAAATTTTACTTTGTTAAGTATATATTTTTTTTTAAATTTCAACGAACAAACAATCTCATGCGTTTAATATATAACGAAAACATTTCTTCTAAAATCACGTACAAAATGGAAAGCGTCTAAACATTTTTTTCTCATATCGATGGATATAATAGTAGGTATGATATAATCCACGTTTTGTCCTCCCTTAGACAAGGGTGCATTGTTTTTTTTTGCCATCAAATTGCGCTATGGATAGAACACGTGCTGCTGAAGACATTACGGCTTGGGTTCTTCGATATAGTTTAGTTTTGATGTAACGTCTAAAGTTTTGTATGGTAGCCATCTTTTGAATGTGTTTCGGACGCCTGATATAAATATTAATATGATAGTGTGAAAACTGACGATTTTAGTAAATTAAATTGTTTGGAATTTTAAAAGATGTGGGTTCAATTTAAACTTGAAGTAATGAAATATTTAACATTTTTATTTCTTCGGTCTGGTTTCGAGGCAAAGCGCGGCATAGAGTAACGCTATCCAACACGTAATGCCTCCAGAAATCGGAAAATGGGGAACGGAGTGTCTTATCACTAGGTTCCCTCTGCCTACCCTGATGTGTACACGATACAACGCGACGCTAAAAAAATAAATATTGGAATTAATAAATAAGTAAAAAGTAAAACCAACTACTTAAGTCCCGATACACACTAACACCATAGCCACAACACGCATAAGTAAGCGGTACGCCGGCTGCGGCAGATGTACGGCTCTCCCTACAACTGACTGGATCGCTTTTTTTTTCTAAACGATTGTGATCAATGCATTGTAGCCGATGCATTGTCAGAACAGATTCTAAAAGTTCCATTTCCAATTGCAATTTTCTAAGATGTTTTGCTAGATTAACTGTGGGAATGGTTGGCCCAGGATTAGCCCTATTGTCCGCTTTTACGAGAATTTGAACAAGTAATAAGGAATTTCTTTTGGTTTGATCAGTTAGTTAAGACTTTTTAAAAAAAATTCACGCTGTATCCCGCACACATCAGGGTACGCAGAGTCAACATAGTGTTGAGACACTCCGTTCTTCACTTTCCGCCGAAACTTGGAGGCATTTTTAAATAATAAAACAATTTCTTTGAATGTAATTTATGCCTTTTAACTTTTAGAGTTTGTACACATAATAGGCAGTAGACACAGGTCTATCGACAACTACCTAATTTGGTTTGTCTACCTGTATGCGTTGAGTTTAATTTTAGTTTTAAATACCACGAATGCCAGGTGTGTAAATCGATTATATTGAATGTGTAATAAAAATATATACATAAGTATATATTCTATTCGGTAAAATGAAGTAGATCATTTTAGATATCTTTATTAATAATAATTCTAAAGTAATAAAAACTTTACTTTCCTGAAACGACCTGTCCAATAAATGAAACTTATTGAGAATATAACATTTTCAGATCACGTAGAGTCTATAATGTGTTCTCTATCTTAACATTTGCGACCCTTGCTTGGACCCCCATTTAGGCCTTTACAAGATTTACACTAAAAGTAATGTTATGGCATTTTCTCATTGTGCTTGTATAAAAAGAGTCAATTTGCCGTTATCGTAAATAGATATAGACGAATCCTGATTTCTTAACCAACCTGAAAAAATAACGGTTCGAAGTTTGAAAATTTTGAATACACAAGTGATGTTAAAAATTTACATAGTTAAATAGTTTGTTATAACCCATAATAATATAATATAAAATTAAATCTTAGGGCATAAAAATAAATTACATAAAACTCAAAACGAGAAAATTAAATTAATTCATTCTCCCAAGTGGGAAACGAACCTACAACCGTTGCGTTTACAGTCTCAATATCATAAATGACATTAAGCAAGTAACCTTATTGTAGAACAGGAGTAATTTTTCCACTCGTACTGTACATAGTTGCTCAAACTCGCTGTGTCCCCAATTTTGAGCTAAATAAGGTTTCGACGTGCTGAAACTGGCAAGCAACTGTTACCTAAATTAAATTACCGTCTTAAAAATAGTGCTTATTGCTGCTATTCCTTTAAATATTATTATATCTGTATGTGTCTAGTGTGTACTTACTTCTTATTATTAAAATAAATGCAGACATTTTTGAACTGTAGTGGCTGCTTCATTTTTTTTTGCTGTATCCCGCATATAGCAGGGTAGGTGACCCAGTGTTTAGATACTCCGTTCCCATTAATGTACTTCCCTTCCTCATTATCTGCCGAATTCTGGAGGCATTGCGTATTAAGTGCCAAAACTCAACTCTGCGTCTTGCCTCGCTGCCAGAGAATTATGTACGGTGGCAGCGTAGGTTCCAAAAAAAACCGATTTTACTTAAAAATATTTTATTAAAATTAACTTATTATTACAAAAGGTGAGACTTGCTCAAAGTCGGAGACAAGAATGATTTTATATTCTACGTTTAATTCTAATTTTAATTATAACTGCAGGTGCGGGGATTCAAATAACAATTCCAAGATTTAAGAGAATTGTGCAATATATTAATTGGAAATGAAATTATGGGTAACGTTGTGGGACATGTTCTGGGTGGTCCTAGGTCAGCGATTCCTGGGTTGTGTGCTAACGTAACACCTCCCTCCTGAAGAACAGCACCTATTCGGTGTCCTTGGATCTCGAATAGTGCTGGAGAATGTGCTCTAGTTGATCTCGAGCGCTGGCCTCTTCCTTTGAAGAATTCCTGTCACTCGATGGCTTCGGCTTTTCATTTTTCTTAATTTTCATAAAATGTTTTCATAAAATAACTTCATAAAATGAGACTGTGGTATGATAAAGATTATTAGATTCAGTAGATATCTTCGAAATAGGTTGCTGTGCGGAAAATTTCCTAGTTGCCTCGAAAATTTCAGTGTTTTAGTGTTATTTCAGAATTTCCTTGTAGGTAATTAACAATACGATCATATAGGTATGATTCACCGATCTTCGGGCATTCAGCCTCTATGTAGGTACATAAAATCTTTTTCGTGAATTGCTAGGAAGGGGTGAGAGGAATAAAAGATGTGGCGATTTATTTTAGGTACAGAGTACAAATGATTCAGGAAAATTCTTAGGGAAAACAATTGGAAACTTGAAAATTAAAATAATATCTTAAGCATTATAATAATAACCTTCATTTATAAAACTAAAACTAATATCTAAAAGTTAATTTTCTTATATACTGTATTTAATTTGCTTAACATATCTTGATACATATTAAAAATGAAAATAGATTGATAATTACTTTTGGCACGAATGTTGCCTCCTAAAATTAAAAATGTGTAAAAGTTATAAAATTTAGTTTTCAGTTCCGTATTCGTTAAATTACTCATTATTTTTTCTAGTAAGTTAATGGCTCTATCATACTTTATGGCGTCCGTGTAGTCGAGATTTCCCGAAATACTTTTTATTACAGACCCTAATAGATCAATGAGTCCTCTCTTAACACGGTAAAACTTAAAAGTTTTCAGCTGCATTGCATTTGGAAAAGGGAAAGCTTTAAAATCTAAACTATTACGAATTTTACTTAAATCTACACGTTACTAAAATTAATTTCTTCCGCTAGGGTCAAGGTCATTAACAGGATCGTCAGTCTGTGACAATCGAGCACTATTAGGTACTCTTTTTAGCCTCGTTTTTGCGACAGGTAATCGTTTTTTCTTTGTATAAATGTGTATTGGTAAATCAGCTAAAACATTATCACGAGTAAAACGAGAGGCTAGTTTTTGTCGAGATGATTTAGGGTTTCGTATGAATATCTGTTGGTCGGGTAAGTAAATAGTCTCGGGTTCCCTATTTTTATTTAAATTTTCAATAATTTGGGTTCGTTGGTGTAAAGAAGATTCGTTAATAATGTCATAAACATTTTTCATTCGGTCGCGATGATCGCTTATATATAATTGTAATAATTGTTCTGTCAGGTCAATGTCTACGGGATCACGGGGGTCGAAATGTCCAGTTATTATATCTAAAGGTCGACATTTTGTGAAACTATGAATAGAACTATTGTAAGCTAGGAGAGCATAAGGCATGAGATTAATAACTGATTCTCCATTTTGATTTAATTTTAATATTCTTAAATGTTCTAATAATGTGGAATGGAGCCGTTCCACTATTCCGTTTTCATTAGGCGAACAAGGTAATATCTTATGGTGAATAATTTTATGTAGTCTAAGGAACTCTAAAAATAATTGGTTTGAAAATTCGGGACCTCTATCGGTTACGACCGTCAAGGGCACACCGTGATGAGTGAAAAACATTAATAACCCTTGTACGACACTAATCGCAGTAGCATCCCTTAAATGATAAGCTTGTGCGTATTTTGAAAATGCGTCAATTATTGTTAAATATTTTTGATTTTCCACACTAAATAAATCTAAATGAACTATGGTGAAAGGTTTAGTTGGGGGAGGAACAATTTGAAATTTTTGCTTAATAGGATTACGGTCATACTTCGCTTGCCCACAGATAGAACATTCATTAATATATTTCGTAACCTGTTCCTTTAATTTTGGCCAAAAATATCGTTTCGATAACGAGAGATAACTTTCATTTATTCCGCGATGGTTCGTTTTACCTTCATGATAGTTTTTGATTATTTCTTGTTGTTTTAAATAATCTTTTACATTTTCTAAATTATTTTTACAAAGGAGAAGGTTCATTGAAGAATTTTTAAAGTTATTTTGAATTATTGGGATTATTTTATACATACCTAATGGGGGATTAATTAAAATACCAGTTTTTACCTTGGGATTTATATATTCTTTTACCGCGTATACTACGTCGTTTTCTAGATTTGAACTTGAAATTGAAATCGTAGTTTTTATATAATTTTCAAATATTTTCGATACCACAGGTCTACTTTTAATGTCGCCAACTATGTTAAAAATAATCTGCCTATGAAATTTATTTAAGGGGTCGTCAGTTATGGGAATTTCTAAAATAGGGTTTTCTGAGTCTGTATGTACGGTTGCTGTATTTGAATTCGAAGGGGATTTTTCTGAGCAATTTACTGCAATTGAATTCGCTTCTTCATTATGAATCTCTATACGGGATAAAGCGTCGGCATTGCAATTATATTTACCCTGCTTATATATTACAGAAAAATCATATTCACTTAATTTTAACCTCCATCGAGTCAGTCGGGAATTGGGTTCTTTAATATTCATAATCCACTGAAGGGGTCTATGGTCAGTCATAATTTTAAATTTTCTTCCAAATAAATAGGGGCGGAAATACTTCGTAGCCCAAACTATCGCTAATAATTCCTTCTCAATTGTGCTATAATTAATTTCGCTCGTGTTTAAAGTTCTAGATGCATATGCAATGGGTTTATCTGAACCAATAGGTCCTTGCGAAAGTACAGCGCCTATAGCTAAATTCGAAGCGTCCGTAGTCAGTATAAAGTCCTTAGAAAAGTCGGGGTATTGCAGGATGGGATCGTTAATCAATAATTTTTTACATTTTTCGAAACAATCTGTATAATCTTGATTTAAAATAATTTTTGAACCTTTTTTTAAACATTGAGTGAGTGGTTTTATAATCTTTGCAAAGTTGGGAATAAATTTTCTATAGTAACCTACGAGTCCTAAAAATCGTTTTATCTCGGTACTCGTTTTCGGAATGGGATAATTTTGAATAGCAGATATCTTGTCGGGATTGGGTTTTATTCCGTCGCATGTAATAACATGACCTAAATATGCTGTTTCTTTTTTTAAAAATTCCGACTTACTCATTTGTATTCTAAAATTTGACTCGCGTAACCTATCAAAGACTTTTCCTAAATTTTCTATGTGTTCTTGAAGTGAAGTGCTAAAAACTATTATGTCATCTAAATATACTAAGCATATTTTATTTTGTAAACCACGTAAGACATTATCCATGACCCTTTGAAAGGTCGAGGGTGCGTTTTTTAAGCCCATGGGCATTCTTAAAAACTCGAAATGCCCATGCTCCACATTAAAAGCGGTTTTAGAAATGTCGGCGGGGTTCATCTCAATTTGGTGGAACCCGCTAGCAAGGTCTAATGTACTAAAATATTGACAATTACCTAATTTATCCAAAATATCCGATATATTCGGTATAGGATACTTATCGTCAATCGTTTTTTCATTAACTTTACGAAAATCTATGACAATGCGCCACTTAGTTTTTCCTGAAGCGTCGCTTTTCTTTGGAACGATCCATATGGGAGAGCTCCAAGCTGAGTCTGAGGGTCTAATAATTCCTTGATCTAACATGCTCTGAATTTGTTCCCTGACTTCCTGTCTATGTATAAAAGGATACCTATAGCTTTTAGTATATACGGGTATTTCATCTGTCGTTTTAATCGAATGCTTAATTGTATTGCTAAACGTTAAGGTTTCGCCTTCTAAATAAAATATATCCGAATAACGACCACAAAGCGTTTCTAAATTAATTCTTTCTTCCTCATTTAAATGGCTAGTCCGTAAACGGGAGAGAACATCTTTTTCGCGTTCTATCATTCGCTCGGTATGCTTATATTCGATATTATTCAATTCCGCCTGGATAGGTTTGTCGATAGAAAAAATAATGTCATTGCGTGTGGGGTTATAAATTTCTAAAATAGCTCTGTTATTTTTCGCGCAAGTTAAACATTCCTTTATAATACAACTAGAGATTACTTGTTCTGGGATAAAAATTTCACCTTCACGAATATTAATTGGTAATTTTACTAATATCGAGGTACCTGCCGGTATAATATTTTCGTACAAATTTAAATTACACGAATTATAAATTTGAATAGGGTTGCACGCGTTTGAAGTAACAAATAATTTTCTTTTATAATCGATAGTCGCTTCCCATTTATCTAATAAATCCGTACCGATTAAACCGTCAAAATAATTATGGAACTTATATATAAAAAATGTAATGCTATCTTTACTATTAAATTCAGGAAAACTGGGAATAGTTACGGAATACTTATGTCTACTTACAGCGTGTACGTTACTTACTTCGAAAGGATCATATTTTAAAGAAAATTTATTAAAATATTTTTCTACTGCATCTGGACTTATAAAAGATTGATTCGCGCCGGTATCGATAAGCAATTTTAGAGGGGGATTTTTAATCTGAATATAGGGAAGTTGACGTTGAGTTTGGAGATTAAGTTCTATTTTGGTTTGTCTAAAATTTTGAGTTTCTGAAAATCCTCTTCTTTATTAAGGGTTGATGACGAAGGTTCCTCTACAATTTGTTCGCAATTTTGGGATAATTCTTGGGGTGGTTCGCTACTATAATATGGATTTGCGTAATAATAATCGTCGTAATTATAATATTCATTATCGTCATAATAATCATAATAGTCATAGTACTGGTCATAAAGGTCACTGTCGTGGAAATTCATTTCCCTTGTTTTAAAATAATTCGACGGTGGTGGGTTTCCGTGCTTACTCCAATCATGTCCTGGAATATGTCTAGTAGGTGGTAAATTTCTAGGTACAAAATTACTAACACCGCTCATAGGACGAGGTGCCTGAGAGGTCGAGTTAAATTGTGGGGGTGCATTACGTGGGATAATTCTAAATGCATTATGGGGATTATAATTTGGGGGTTGTGCTCTAAATATTTGTTGAGTACGTGTTGGGCCTAAGTGTTGTCTATGTAATGTCTGTTGTGGGTTAGTTATAAAATTATTACGAAGTGGATAATTAGCTTGAAAATGTGGCTTAAACTGTGGAATGTGGTTATTAAAATTATTTACCTTAAAAGACTGAGAAGAAAAGTTCTGGGGGTGCTTTGTCCTGTCGGGTTCATTTCGAGCCTGTAAATACATAGTATTTAATTCGTCTTGAACGAATTCTAACGCTTTTTCTATGGTTTCCGGCCTCATGCATCGTATGCGTGAGCCTAAGGGGTCCTTTAAACCTCTTAAAAACGCTTGCAAAGTTAATTTCTGATATAAAATTCTTTTAGCTTCTATTGTAGTACCAATTTCCTCATGCAATGTAATATATGTCATTATTGTACTAAATAAATTTTGGCAACGTTCATAAAATTCCTGAGGGGTATTAGATCCCTGTGTTAAAAGAGAGAGATCATTGTACAACGCAGTTTCATCGCGTTGATCTGAAAAATTATTAATTAGCGACTTACGAATGCCACTCCAGTCTGAAGGAATACCACTTGTATTTATTAGGCGTGCCGCTGAGCCTGTTACTTTATTTAAAATGCCATTTGCAAGAGCAATACTAACTAAATTATTATCGGGATTATTACTAATAAATTCCTGTACCAATTGATCGCATAAACTAATAAATCTGGGTAAAACATTTGAATTTCCGTCAAATTCGGGCACTAGGCGTAAAGCTTTAAAAATGTTATCTAATTCAGACATTTTAATTTAATTATATTTTATTTAATTATATAATAAAAAATTAATTACGTTATAATAATAATTGCTAAACCTATATATCTTAGACTAGCGGACGCGCGCAGCTTCGCTTGCGTATTTAAGGGTGAATTCTAATAACCCATGAAACATGTATTCAATGAAATATTTTTAAGAGTCTAAATATCAAATTTTATAAAAATCGGTGGCGATTTAAGAATTTTCCCATACAAACTTTCAACCCCTTATTTGCACCCTTAGGGGGTGAATTCTAGAAAACCATGAAACATATGTTCAATTAAATATTTTTAAGAGTCTAAATATCAAATTTTATAAAAATTGGTGACGATTTAAAAAAAATCTATACAAACTTTCAACCCCTTATTTGCACCCTTAGGGGGAGAATTCTAGAAAACGATGAAACACGTATTCAATTAAATACTTTTAAAAATCTAAATTTCAAATTTTATAAAAATCGGTGCCGATTTAATTTTTTTTCCATACAAACTTTGAACCCCTATTTCACCCCTTTAGGGTTAAAATTTTTCAAAATCCCTTCTTAGTGGATGTCCAGATTACGAAAGTAAACTTTTGTCCAAATTTAACGTTTCTACGCACAGCGGTTACGGCTGTGCGTGCGTCTTACCTCAGTCAGTGAGGACAAGTCCTTTTATATATATAGATTACCGAAAAAGGAAATTTAAGAACCGCGTTTTTATTTCGTATTAAACCTAAATTAATATAAAAAATCTCCAATTGCCACAAAAGGGAAACGGAAAAAGGAAACTTAAAAATACGGGTAAGCAATCACTAGAAAGATTCTAATGTACTTACTGGGTTAAATCTGTTTTCTCTGGTGCATCAATGTCTGGATACTCCTGCGCCGCCTCGTAGATTCTGGATACTCGTGCTGGTGCTTGAGAGCCACCCGGGTGGTCCGCGGAGACGTTAAATTCGATATTCCCGAATTTTAAGTTACGTTGCTCGCGACCCGGCCCGCGAGTATCCTACCGACTGCGCCAATTATGTACGGTGGCAGCGTAGGTTCCAAAAAAAACCGATTTTACTTAAAAATATTTTATTAAAATTAACTTATTATTACAAAAGGTGAGACTTGCTCAAAGTCGGAGACAAGAATGATTTTATATTCTACGTTTAATTCTAATTTTAATTATAACTGCAGGTGCGGGGATTCAAATAACAATTCCAAGATTTAAGAGAATTGTGCAATATATTAATTGGAAATGAAATTATGGGTGACGTTGTGGGACATGTTCTGGGTGGTCCTAGGTCAGCGATTCCTGGGTTGTGTGCTAACGTAACAAGAGCGAAGAAATGAAAATAAATAATATTTATTTTTCTGGAGTGGGAATCGAACCCACAACCGCCACGACTGGCCTTCTTCATATTTTGTTGATATATAAAATAATATCATTTATCTAATAAAAAACAAATTTATTTCAAATTAACAAGTAAAAGCTAATCCTAATAATACTTCACGAGATTAGCGGGCACTTTAAAATCGTTCGCCAATTCAAGTCACGTACAAACGGACGGTCAAGACGTATCTAGTAGTGGGGCCCGTTTTAATCTTGCCGGAATGCCGGAAGCTCATAACGACTCCAGCCCTGAGTTATGACCAATAAACACGAGAGATTTGAATATGAGGCGACGAGACGGCGACCATCTCTCCATCTCTTTGTAGACAAAGGTCTTACTGGATCTAGTAGCGAAATCGCCGGCAGCTCTTAATATATCTCAAAACCGATCGAGCGTGGATTACAGCTTATTGGAAGGAAGCAGAAGCTCAATGAGTGTCTATTTTTGTATAATATGAATGAGCGAAATGTTCGCGTTTCATGTCGATTTGTAATATATTTTATAATTTTCACAAACCGTTATAACTTTACAAATTGCTAGTAGTGCCCTTGGGCTTATCTAGCAATCGGCTAACTCAATTACATTATAGTCCCTTCTTTAATGTGGTATTGACAGGAAATTTTACTGTTCTCAACAAATTGTCTAGACTAAGGCTATCTCTTAGATTTTTTTACGCTGTCTTAGTCTCGGAGACATGTCGTTAAATTAGAATGTCTGTGCAGTACATTTTCCGAAACCCTTTTGCCAACATCGTCTGGGCATGCCACCCTCCAGGCAGCACCCTTTATAGCCCTAATCCCCCTTAATAGTGGTTATAACGACCTATGTTCGGACAATTCTAAATTGTCCTCCAACTCGTAGTGAATTTTAAGAGAGCAATATTATAGGACATAACTTTTATTCTGTCATTTGGACGTGTTCAACTTGATAATTTGAGGATTGAAAGCAATAAAAATGTTTAAGAGGATTCCGCAATAAATTAGCATTAAGTGATAATAAATCGTTATTTTGATAGAAATAACTAACTAATTGGTATTAGACCCGTGTGCTTAGTATATTAATGTACGCATGGGGGAGAGAATATTAAAGCTGGCAAACGACTCGAGAGAAGTTATTTTCCGTAACAGTCTCGACGATGGGGTGTTTAGACATAAAAATAATCTCGTTTATCATGCTCCCCTAGACTTTGCAATTAGCCCTCGGGCTATGGAGACATATTGCTGTACTTTCCACCTTTTTCGAGTATTCTGCAAATCTTTTTTTTTTATAACTATTCTCCCTAAGCAAGTCTAGACAAATGAACGTCGACCGAATTACTTCTGTCTCAGTTATTATATGATAAAACGATTTTACCACTTCTTCATTGTTGACTGTTTTTGTTTATTTGTATATAAATTACTATTTATTGTGAGCAAATAACCAATTATAATGACTAATAGCTGTATATCTCCAACGTTTATTCACAAACTTGACAAAATATAGTTGCGATTGTTTTTCTACAATATCCACAGCCATACGTGTTCACAGAGAGGTGTTTTTGCCAAAAAGAAAATGGACATGAATCATAACAGATAGTTATTGGTACTAGTTACTACTATTTTATCGCATACGAGCCACGAATTACCTTTAAATATATTCATTTAGTACATAATATATAAAGAAAAGCCTATGTGTTCATCTTAATTTACTTTTGAAACTATTGAATATATATAGCAAATTCATGTATCACGAATGCTCCTAGCATTCATAATATCTAATTCGACGAGCTAATATTGATTGAACGCATTTCTTACGCAGGATATTTGTTCAAGTGAATTGATCTTTATCCTTTTGGTATGTGGACGTTTACTTAAGGTAGGGCGGCATGATGTTTTTTTACCCCGTATTGGCTAGCATTTTTTTAAAGAAGTTAGTTTCTCGTGGCGCATGGGGCACAAAGTGTGACTGTAAACGCGACTGGTTGTAGGTTTGGTGATGAAGCTAAGCGCGGAGCTGAGTTCCACCATTCAACATACAATGCCTCCAGAATTTCGTGTAAAGTGGGAACGGGTACGGGGGTTCCCAATTCGCTGTGGTTAGGCAAATATTAGTTGTAGCTTCACTCTTTTCCCCGCTCAGTGTATAAGGCAGATCAAATCTAATGTAAAGAAGTGTTGAGTGCCGAAATTGAATACTTCGCTTCGTTTAAAAAATATATAATCATTCCGCCTATTGGTAATCGAACTCACAACCAAGACGCTATGGCAATGCGCCACGATGGTTCTGTTTATCTGACTGCCCACAATTATATTCCTTTTATATACTCGTTACTAAATTTTTATCATATAATTTAAAAAGTGCAAATAATATCTAGACAAATACTTGGCAATTATCACGTTCTTGGCGCCGTAAACTTGGTTCGTACGGTACTGATTTTAGCGACTACCTGGCCCGCTTACCTGCCCTCGACGATTGTTCCAGCAATTTTAATTGCATGCAATTAAAATCTCTATTACTAACACCTTAATGACTACATCTGTGTGTTCATTTGTATTGAGTTAATTTGTTTAATGCGCCTTAAACTTTTTATGTTTTTAGTAATAGCTCGAGATTATTATTGTTAGCTTTTGGAATTTATCGATATGTTTATTATTTTTTATTTTATATTGAGTAATAATTTATTTTGTGACGGATCGACACTGTTCTGATTATAAGGCAAATTTGCTGTTATACTTTATCCCTAGTAGGGTAGCCAGAGAAAATACTAAACTACGGTCTCCGCGTACCTCTTCCGCCTCATGGCCACCGGGGGGTCCTTATGCATTTCATGTGCCCTTCCTCCAATATCATTGATACTTTGTTTCCGAAGGTCAACCGACTCTTTCTACCTCCGTTTACACTGACTTTTTCGCCTCCTATAGGTTTTGATAAGGCAGCAACTTAAATAATAATTCCAGCTTGATCTACATGGTACAGCTACAGGTAGACAAAAACCTGTAAATGGGTTCCATTTCTTCCTAATCGGGTACGGAACCTTAACAATATAACGACAATATAATATACTTACCTACATCCTACAGGCTTTGCCGCTGTCAAAACAATAACAGAATGCAATCCATCTACTGATTTGATAACTGCTCAAATTGCATCATAAAACGATGTCGTAAAACCTCGCACTTACATTGTTATTAAGGAGTCGTTTGTTTTACGAGCGCATATTAAATACAAGTTGAAAATATGTTAGGGGTCGTTGGGGAGGCACTTGCGATGCTTAGGGGTTGTTTAATACAATTTTGTCTAGAACACGATTATGTTTTAGTATTATATCTAAAATATTGAATGTTTAGGATTACATGAATATTATGTTTTATGGCTACATCATGTTTTTATGCCGTGGTGATGATTCTGGTCTTATATTTCACTCGCGCAGAATATTTTCGTTGTTTTGGGATTTTAGGTAAAACTTTTATCACTGTTCTAAGAGCGTAAACCAACAGTGTTTGGGGGGAAATTGATGACGAGATCTTTTAAGTTAGTAATGATGCAAACACAAATGAAATTGATCCTAAGTAAATCTTAGGATTTGAAAAAAATCTACTATTATCTACGACGACTATTTATCAATATTCATCTTGTTTTTAAGCAAGAAGTGATGACTTCTCATTCGCTCCGTGGCTGCAATCGATATCGTGTGAAGATGAACATATATTTTTTAAAGTCACGTTTTTTGTATGTGAAGTGTTGTTTTTTATCTGATGTTTCAATTTGTTGCGTCCCACAGTGGCCTTTGACATGCCTTGACGACTACTATCAGTTGATAACCAATGCCCTGTGTAGCATAGCATGGTCATGCTTAGTCGCTGTGGCTAAAAAAACCGGTTAAGTGCGAGTTGGACACTCCCAATTGAGTGGCAATAGACACTAATCTTTTTTTTATTACTTTATAATATGTAATTATTGGTAGATAAATCGTATGAGTACTGATTATTATTTCTAGATAGTAAAATTAATTGGAATTAGATTTAAGATTCATTTATCTTATCTTACAGATAATTGCATTTTTACGATACGAGCTAAGTTATTTTTACAATTGTGCCTCATATATTTAAGTATCCCTATAAAATTTTAAAGTAATTAATAATAATGAATTATTTTCGGATTATTAAAACGACAGCTATAAATCAAGATGCAGTCGTAAGCGTAACGCATATGTTTTTTTTATAAACAAGTTAATGCCATTAAAAGACGTCTTTGCAAAAAAGGGGCACATTTTGTTTTGGTTTATATACATTACTTAAGGCTAATGTTTATATTGTAATCTTAGTCAAGTAATTTTTTATATTGTATATGTATTGGGTCACAAAATATAGCTCTTCTCAAGCTCAATTGAAATGTGAAGCCGTCACATTTAACTAGCCGGATGAAACAACCACAATGAATATTTCATTACCCCGAGTAGGAATCGAACTCACAAGCTGTGAAGCACCTTTATTAATGTTAAATAATTAAATATAAAGTTAATTAAATCTATCTCCATATAGGTACGTCTGAACAATACAAGCTTGCGGGCTAGACTAAATGCCCACTTAGAAGATCCGTATCTTAGTTGCGCGCAGTGCATACATCCTGTCAGTGCGACACCGTGCGCTGTCATTTGTTTAAATACTTACAACTGTTGTAATTGATAGTTATCTGGCGATGTGAAATTGTTTTAGATTGTTGGGCGATTGTTTGTCCTGGAAAAACTGTTTTTTTTTCTTTTCTTTTAAGCCTTTGGTCGGGCTTTGAGCCTAAATGTTTTTTAAAAAAAAAAACTTAGTTTAAACTGTAATCTTCGATGCCAAATTATAGTACACTCAACAAGCAATGCCTCAGCGGCAAGAAAATCGGCTATATACTGCTACAAAAATAAAACCCTTCACGGAATTAAAATTCACAATAATTACGAATCGTAATATGTCGGCTGTATCACAAATTATATTAAAATACATTATATAGATAACTGTTCTTATATATTTTTTTATATAAAAACATTAAGAGTTAGCTTTTATAGAACACATTATTTAACTTACTACGCAGCGGTTTCCCTTAAAAGGTGAAATGAAAAATGTGAATGTTTATTATTATCTCGTAATGCTCACCTGGCAAATGGTATGTCAATCCGTCTATGACGAAAATAGATACTATAGTATATTGAATATGTCGTATATTTTATTTAAACCTTTACCTGGATATCTATTGTTTTATAACATGTACTATAATATAATATATTTTGAATGAGGCCAGTCCTAGCGCAGGGGCGTGACCGTGAGTCAGTAGATGCGAGAGGTTGTAGGTTTGATTCCCAATCGAGGAAAAAAAAATATTATTTATTAATATTTTCAAAAGTGTGGTGTGAGTTCCGACACTCAACTCAAGATTAGATTTCCTCTGCCTACCCTTCTGTATGCGGAATACATCGTAAAGCCGAAGCTTTCGATACAAGCGACACACTATAACAGAGGAAGTCTGTCATTTTATCATTATACTAGTATATAAGTAACATCTAATAAAAACTAGTTCACATTGGCGAAATGAATTGTGCTCAACTGGCACGCTCGAAACGCCATATATCGAGAAATCAATCAATCTAAAAACTAGTTTTCTTTCTTAAAAGCAAAAAAAATGGCATCTATGTCACCCATTAAGACAAAAGATCTACTGAATGATATGGATGCAAAATTTATAACATTCTTATGGTTGAGAATCTCTGGGAATACCGCAACTTAACAATGGAGCCATTTTTAAATGTTTTCAAGCAATTTATAAAGATTTATGGCTGTTTTAGTTGTAGTAGTTGGCACGTATTATAATAAATCATGAAGTTATGACAACTTAAATGACATAGGCGCTAATATTATACCACTTCCCAAACATGTAATTTTTACCTATTATTTTTATTTGAGTGGGAAGCAAGCACTACTGTTTTGTTTTAATAATATTAATTATTGTAAATATTATTATTATTTAAACGTAAGTAGCTCTTGCAAAGTGTTTTTATCTTTTTTATTTTCAATGCTATAACTTTTTTTCACATTTTTAAGGCAGTGGGATAGGTGGCGAAAGCTCATACTCAAATATGAAAAGAGTAATATTATTATTTATGTGAATACTTTCGTCAATGGGAGTCGAACACACAATCATCGCAATGTCAACGTCAAAAAAATCGCTAGATCTAATTTGTTTGTCCTAATTTGCTTATAATTCCTCTTAATTTGTATTATTATTAATTGTAATTTATATTATTATTATTATTAATACGAATATACAATTAAAAAAAATAATTTAAAAATTTAATGAAAAAGATTAATTTAATGTAATGAAAATTCATGAATAAAATTATTAAATAACAATGCAAGATTTTATTGTTCGAATGACTGTAAAATAATCCACTGTAAATGATTCTGTCATTTATAACGTAAAATATTATGTATAGTATGTGTATAGTAGCCAAAATTACCGACCACCAAAAATATTTATTTTTAATTAAAAATTATAAGAAACACAAGAAAAAAATTAAAAATGAAGTGGTCGTGTCGTTTTTACAGTGCCACTTACATATAGTAAGTTATAATTGCTTCCGACAGTACCTAAAACAATTATGTGACGGAAATATAAAGTTTTAATTAGAGAGAAAGAGATGAGAATACTATAGTATGTACCTATAGTTGTCGGACACCTGGAGCGTGAAGTGATTAATATTTGCAGGGCTGTCGCCTTCGGAAGTATTCTGCGGATTTTAAACACTACGGTTGATAGCTTGTCATTGATATTTGAAAGTTTTCCAAGAACTTGCGACCACCGCGGTGCAAAGTACCTACAGTGTTTTTTTTGCTTTTGCTGTTTGTATTTTCGCTTTTGGCTAATATTTATTTTTTTTTTGTGCGCTGAGCCTTTAGTCTCTATTTTGAGTATAATTACGTAATATTTGTTGTAAAAATTTCATTCAGGAACGCATTACTTACGGATGGATTGGTTATAATTTTGTCTTTACTTTTTCATTTCAAGTAAATATAATTTTATTCAATTATGATTTTAATTTGATTGATATTGGACATTGACATGATGTTTGCCGTTGTCCAGTTCATTTTATTAAGGTGTATATATTATGTATAAAAAACTCAATTACCTTTAATAATTATAGTTTAAAGTTTCATACGTCGTGAAAGGCCGCCGTGGCGCAGTGGCACAAGTTTGTGACTGTAACACGACTGTTATGAGTTCGATCCTTACTCGGGGAATGAATTATTATTTATTAATATTTTCTTTTCCTTGATCTGGTAAAAGGCATAGCGCGGCGTTTAGTTCGGTCACTCAATACGCAATGCAGGTTTTCGCAATTAGGCAATTAAGTTCCATCTGCCTACCCTGTCAAAAGGCGGAATATAGTGTGAAACTGAAAAAAATAACAATTAATATTTTTTTGTTCAACCCTACTTAATTTATATTTGCAGTTGTATTCAAAGCTTAGTATGCAAATGAGATTAACAAAGTTGTCTCTGGACCCTCAGCGCAGCAGACCGTTCAGTGTGCTTAATTGATAATATCAATACATTAAGTAGGTTGCTACTTAGAGACCAACCTGATTATGGATTCTTTCATATCAAACTTATATTATTATTATGTTAAATATTTCCAAACTTCTCCCATTGTTTATCTCATGCGTGTCAGCTTACATGGTTTTACGGTTTGACGGTTGCGTTCGTTTTCCTTTGGGAATATTATATTTAATTTAGTTTATAATATACTGGTACACTTTCTTTATCTAGTGTTAAAACACTTCGCGCAACGGAGTGTTTAACTCTAGGTTCCCTCTGCCTACCCTGCTATATGCGGGATACAGCGTGATGCTAAAAGAAAACATATTATACACAAGCAGTAAGACACGTTTCAATTGCGCCACAAAGACTTAACTTTTTATATGCAAAGTTTTTAATATCATAATTAAGATTTAAGAGTTAATGGCCAACAGTAATATAAATAGTTTACGCTAGCGGCGTGCATAAAGTAAATACTAAAATAAATAATTATCCAGTATTTAAATTCTTCATTTAATATGTTTAGAGAAATAATATATGGACACGAATATTATTTCTAGTTGCAATTAGTAAATTACTATTGTATGTACTGATGTACATATTTGTTTTAGGTTGCCGCATATAGCAAGGTAGATAGAGGAATAAATGAAATTTATTTATTCATTCGGGAGGGAATCGAACCCACGTTGACAGTGAACAGATTTATTTGTCACGACTGCTTAGGAGCTGAGTATAGATTTTTTATATATATATATATTTTTTTTGTTTATACCTGCTGCTTTGTAGATATCTGTTCTTAACTACTAAAGATGATAATGCAATGATCATATTTTTTTTATGAATGCGGCAACTACATTTGTTATACAATATACACGATATATAAGAAGACAGCGGGAACCAGCTGGATTCAAAGGGTGCAGGACCGGATGGAGTGGTGAGGATTGGGGGAAGCCTATGTCCATCAGTGGACCTTAAAAGGCTGATGGATGGATACACGATATAAAGTCTATAGTACATATTTTATATTCTATATATTTGTAATGTAATTATATTAGCTACTGTTGAATAAATCCTCATTTGGAACCTATTACATGCAAATACCACTCGCACTTGACTTTCATATGTTCATTGTTATTATACTTAAGTTGAAGTTGTCATATTGTAACATTAATTTTATTACTAGTAAATATGTAGAAAGTAGATACTAACGGATATTAATATTACGACAGCATATAACCACGAAGTTTATCATTTGTTTTCCTAATGCAATATCTCTTGGATATAATATGGTTTTTTGTGTTATTTTTATGAATAAAATGTTAATTATTTTGGCGTATCTTAACTCTGCGCTTTGCCTTGCGAGAGCAGGAAAAACAAACAACTATTTACAGTCAAATAGCTATTTATAGTCAAATGGCTTCTAATATCTCTATATCTAATGGTTTCTATCGCCGTTATAAACAACAGTATAAATTGAATATTTAAGAGGGCTCCCATAGAACAAATCTGATTTTTTTACCATCTTCATAGAGAAAAGGAACCCTTCGCGCGCGACTCTTACTCTCACTTGGTCGGTTTTTATATAATAATTTATTCCATTGTTACAATTGAATAGATAATTAATAATTATGTAAAAAAATCTATATGGACATTTTTATTATTTACTATATGTCATTAATTTACTTAAGAATGTGCCTGACACGCATTGTAATTGTTTCAGTTTTCATTTTACGATTATTCAACGTTTTTTTAAATTAGAATAATTATTAGTAACAAATGAATGCTTGCAAAATAAACTATAAATTGCCTACGAGAGTATCATATTCAGTCAGGACTTTGTTCTGTCATATTGCAAATACATCTTGTTTACGGTCGTTGCCCGTTCGAACAATAGATTAATATTTACGTAACAAGCAAGTTACACAAGGCGACTGTGGAAAACTAATGCGACAAATTCTACTATGTTTTGTTTTAGAATTTGAAATTAGCGCCTGTATTTTAGATAGCAATAGTAAGATAGTATCTAAAATATACTCGCCCACCCAGTCTTCCGTACTAATATCTAGATTGTAGATCAGCGGGAAGTAGAATTTATAAAATTTAAAATTTCCATTTCGTTTTCTAGAAATTAACAACAAATATACGTTTGTTATGATTTTTTTCTATGAAATAGTACGGCAAAAGGCAAAAATGCGAAATGTTAAAATCTATAGGATATTTTAACTTTTCACATTTTTGCCTTTATTTATATTGTAATTTTAATGTATGATTCATAAGTGTGATCCACGAGAAGTACTCTATAGGTTTTGACTACGCTTCGAATTTCGCAAAATGCTCGTATCTTAGGCTTAGCGCGCACTGGTAACTTTTGTCACGGTGACAATAAATTTTTTGTCACTAACATGTCACCATACTTTTCGCCACTGCGCGCACTTGCGATGACAGTGACGAAATTTTTTACATTTGATAAAATGGATCTCAAAGAGATGGTTGTCTGTGCACTTATATTAAGAAATAGAAAAAAAAGCAAACGTACAAAATATTGGCTTTCATCTTTTCATTTGTCATAGAGCAATGGCCTCAACTCAATTTCGTCAATCAGTATTGTCATTGTCTATTTCATCTTCATGAAAACACACGTTTTACCTTGGTGATGAACTTGACGCCATTCTTGAAATAAAAATTCGGTGCTGCAATGCAACACGCTGCTTTTTCATGTTTATGCGGAAGACGACTAGTATGGAAACCGCAAGGGGGAGGTGACATTTAGTTGCTAATGCGCGCACGGGCATACAAATCTATGGACGCGGTGACAGTTGCGTCACCGGCGTGTTGCCGTCCTCCGCGGACAAAAAGTCACCCAATTGTCACGTATCCAAATGCGCGCACCTTCATTAAGTGTAATGTACACGGTGACAGTCGCGCAACAGTCACGGTGACAAAAATCACTAGTGCGCGCTATACCTTACAATTGAGCCGACTATGTACTTGAGGTATTGACAGACGGATATACAGACAACAAATGATCCTATAAGGGTTTCGTTTTTACCTTTAGAGGTACGGAACCCTAAAAATGGTTAAACAAATATTACAACTTCGCCACAATAACTAAAAGTAACTTAATTTTCTTCAACATAAACCCCCCAAATGAAGTTAATTTCGTATATTCAATATATTATTCACGCTTTGGTTATAAGAAAAATTAATGGCGAAAGCTGAAAGTATAAATTGTTCAGATATTAAACTTGTGAAACCTTTAAATTAGGGGATTGTGATTTACTGAGCACAGTTTATTGGAATTAGTCTTATAATCTTTTATAGAATGAATTTTTGTTGATATTCGATGCAGGTATTATTATTTTTTATTTTTTTGATTCTAAAGTAAGAATCATTTTTTTATTATAAATTCTATTGTTTAATTTAGTTATTATATATATAAAGATTTAACGTAGTTTGTTATGGGTTCATTTCCCACTTTAGACAATATTAGTATATACTGCTCATTTACTGAGTCACTTACATATATTTATAGTTATAATTTGCTTTATTAGCTATATAATCTAAGAAAACCAACAGATTTCTTGTTTAAAACTTAGAAAAAAAATACACACCAACCAATAGTAATACGATATTCCTGCGACCGTAGTCCGTACTTCATTACGAAAGTTAGTTAGTTTAGAAAATAAATTATAGACCCTCACGTTTTAATCTACTTCGTAAATTATCACACGATTAGCTTTATCCCTCTTCAGCCTATAGCGGTATCTATATGTGACATATTCATAATTTTTATAGCTCCGGGCTCTGCTTCTATCTTTAGTGCTTCGTCGTTTAGATTTATGTGTTGCTGCTGCGCGTGTGGATGGCGGAATGGTAGGCTTCATCGTTGGTTTTTATAGTTTTTTTTAACCACTTATGTCGTTCGGTTGTCGGTTCGATTCTTTCTCAGGGTATTGAAAAATTTAATATTATTATTTTCGTGCTCCGTGTTTAAAACGGAATGCCTCTGTGCAGCTATAAAAACATTACACTAACTGTTAGTTCCTCAAAATATAGTAATTTCAAAAGCTAAAGTATTTTTTTTTCATAATTCTGAAAATGTAATGAAACTCCTACAATCATACAAGTTGCTGTGGCAACATTTTTATTGTGTTTATTATATATTTATAACAAACAGTATACAATGATAAAAACTTGACATTATAATTATTTTAAATATATATTTTTTCTTATTTATTTAATGTTGTATATAATGGGATAATTAAACTTATTTCTTTCTTATTTCCTATAACAGCACTAAAAACTCACAACACGACTTATTACACTAAACCGGAAGCATGGTAGCGGGATTGTTAATGAAGCGTAATATTATTAATTTATTGTACTGTTATAATCTATATAAGAAAATTGCATAATCTCGATGTTCTATTATATTAGATAAATAATATTGTTACTTAACAAAAAAATTAAATTACAAGGTCCTCCACTAAAAACAACAATACTTAGGTCCGTAATTATATACCGTTCTCAAGTCTGAGATCGATCTTGAGATGCCTTTTACATTCGTAATGATACATCTATGAATAATAGAGCATCTTAAGATCAATCTCTGACTTGAGAGCGATTTATAAATAAAATCGTTTAATTAAAAAAAGCCATCTAATAGGGCACGTTCAAGTAGATTAATAATATTTTTAAAACACACTGCCTATATTCATGTTGCAGTAGCTAAGTATAAGTGTTATCCTCATAGGTTTTTCCCCCATACCATTATTTTGTCGAATTGTTATTCGCTTACATCACATAATAATAGTGGTTTCCTATAATGCGAGAATAAATTAACGCTGGCTGGCGCCAAGTCCACATTAATATATTACCATATGCTGTTGAGATTTGCGAGAAATATTAGATTTTTCATATAGATATAGGTAGTTTTGCTATTATTATCTAATCTATATATATAAAAGGACTTGTCCTCACTGACTGAGGTAAGACGCACGCACAGCCGTAACCGCTGTGCGTAGAAACGTGTCATTTGGACAGATGTTTACTTTCGTAATCTGGACATCCACTAAGAAGGTATTTTGAAAAATTTTAACCCTAAAGGGGCGAAATAGGTGTTGAAAGTTAGTATGGAAAAAAAATTAAATCGGCACCGATTCTTATAAAATTTGAAATTCAGACTCTTAAAAGTATTTAATTGAACACGTGTTTCATGGTTTTCTAGAATTCTTTCCATAAGGGTGCAAATAAGGGGTTGAAAGTTTGTATGGAAAAATTCTTAAATCGCCACCGATTTTTATAAAATTTTAAATTTAGACTCTTAAAAATATTTCATTGAACACATATTTCATGGTTTATTAGAATTCACCCCTAAATACGGAAGCGAAGCTGCGCGCGTCCGCTAGTTTTGTATATTTGGCTCACTTTTATTATATTTTTTATAGTTTACGCTGTATCCCTCACATGGCAGGATAGGTAGAGGGAATCTAGGAATCCGAATTCTGGAGGCATTGCATGTTGAATGGCGGAACTCAACGCTGCGCTTTGCCTCGTTACCAAAGCGAGGAAATGTAAATAACAAATATTTGATTTCTTCATATTATGATGATGTTACAATGAAATAAAATGTAAGAAACTAAATTTGACCCACTTGTAATAATTGTATCATCAAAACTTGGCAGTCATAGGTGACAATAAAATAATATGTTATCATTCACCTGGTCTGATAATAGAGCCAAAGGCGGGAAACGAAACCCTGGAATGTTTATTAGTAAAACAACGAGATTGGGCTCTTCAATTCTCTTGGTGACGCAGGACCTGGCGATGGAAATGGAAGATGGCTTGAGATGTTTTTTAGTTGTTACACTAATAATTTATAAAATTGTTATTTTAACATTTTATCGTCTTAGATTTTACCAACCAAGTGGTCTATAAAAATGCTAGAAAAATCGAAATTGCGTTAAGTTCCTCAACGCGACTTTCAATTATGCGGAGAGAACACAGTGTCTTAACACTATATTCAATCGGCCTACCCTGTTATGCGGGAAAGAAAATAAAGCAGATTTTTATATTTGCATTAATATAATTACATTAGTTACACAATATTACTTTGTAGACAAATAACTATAATTAAATTAAATGTGTTACTAAAACCCATTTAGGTTCTATCCGAAATTCCCTTGTCGCTAAGAAGAATTTCCCAATTTATCTTTATATTCCGCATTCCGTTGGTTTTGCTCTAAATAAAAGAGTTAATAGTCTCCGCTCGTCCCACGTGCTATGCTATTAAGGCGAAGCTCCTTTTTTAATATCATGAAGCGTATTGAATATCATATTTTATATAAGTTTTTTTTAACCATCTCTCTAGTATAAGTATATTCTTAATTTTCTTCGTAAGTATCGTAAATTGGAGCTTAACGCTGTAATTTATTTATAAAATTTAACGCATGGGAATCGAACCCATACTTATCGTGTTTATTGTCAAGAAGATACTGAGATATAGATATATCTAATAATTACTATTTGCTGCGGAAATTACACCTTCATCCAGTTAATGCAGTTCGTAATCAACGCACTTTACGACCCAATATTATTCTCATTATTCCCCAGTTCTCCTGCGCCAGCTCGGGAACTTTTGTCATAATCAATATATACTATATTATTCCACCGGTTTACATCTTGTAATTTATGTTTTACGATTTTTTTATAGCTTATCCAATAGTCAGATAGCGTTTCAACGTTAACTACTCATCAGTGGCCGACCCTTATTCCGATAAAACTTAGTTATAAATACAACGAATGAAATTTTATCGTTGAGCCATAGCGTCGCTTTGTGTTTCCAATAAAGTCAATCGTTAGTTTTAATTTCATTTTCAATGACCACGCTTATTGTTCATTTAAGCGTTTTTGGTATTTTTATATTTATATAAGTATGAATCTTTTATTGAAATGTAGATATAGACGAATATTATGACATGATTTTAATTTTTTTCTTCTTTATAAAGTCTTTGACAACTATTTCTTTAAAATACTTATTTAGAAAATGTATAATAAAAATTTGAACGTAGCAGGATTAAAACCTGCGCCTCTTGGTCGATTTTTTTCCTAAGTGTGGAATAACACTTTAGAAAACAATTTCTTTTATAATGGCTGTCTTACGTCGCTAACGTCGTGTGTCAGCTTAGATAATAAAGGTAGCTTAATGTCGACGCAATATCTAGTTTTAAGTAGATGAACCTCTCCTTAACCGGAGCTCGTAATTGTGCCAGGATGTCAGGAATAACCGGCTGACTCACGACTTCGTAACGCCCACTGATACTTTTTAACATTACGTAGATTAGGGATTTTCTAGCAAAAATTTATATCAATGTATATTTTATTTAATTAGTTTCACGCTGTATCGCAGAAGGATAAGCAGATGGGACCTTGTGAAGCTCCGTTCCCCAGTTTCCGTCGCATTCTGGAAGCATTGCGTGTTGAGTGGCGGAACTCAACGCCGCTCTTTGCCTGGACACTAGAAAATATAAATTTAATTAATATGTCATTACCTCGAGTGGGTATCGAACCCACAACCAATCACCGTTGCAGCTGAACTGTGCAACGATATTTTTTTTAATTCCATGACTATTATATCACCGTGTCGTGTGAATATAAACAGCCGAAAACCTAACCATTATCCATATTTTTTCTTTCAACACTGCTTTTTGACAGAGTTACGATCATTTGTATCATTTTTATTCGCATCAAAATGAATGGACCCAGAAATTATCCTGTCTCAATGCCGCTGGTGGGTTTAAATATAGGAATTGTGCCAGTTTCACGTAATGTATCTTTTTTCAAGGCCCCTGAAACGTTTTTCCGTTTTATAAACAATCGCTGGTATTGTTTTAAAATACGCTTCGCTAAAGCTAAAACATGATATACGGTGCCGTTTCAGAGAAACATAGGAATGATTTTAAATACAAGTTGAAATTATGTTTTACTAGCCGCCCCCACACGTGGCTTCGCCCGCTTAAGCTTATTGTTATATCATAGTCATTTGTTACGTATATTTTAACCTATAGGTTATTCTTATGTATCAGCTATATTAATGTAGTTTCAGCTAAATTTGTTCAGTAGTTTTTACGTGAATCAAACATACACACACAAACTTTCACATTTATAAAATTATATAGTAAAATACACTATAAAAATATAGATATAATATAGTAAAACAGTGGCGTTGTAAATGCGATTAGCGCTAGACGCCATTATGATGATATTGATGCGTGGAGAGTGACATCGTAAAAGACTTTGTTGCATTTGTTTCAAATGTCGCGCTGACGGTGCCCGAAATAGACCAGCCTCTCTGGCAAGTGCGTGGAATGGCTTGTCTACGACGACAGACACCGTTGTCTCTACCTCCTTATGCACTATATTAAAAAAAAATATATATATTTATTTATATTGCTGAAATATTTTGTTTTATTAGGTGATTTGATCGCACGCATCAATGATAGCTTAACATCAAATGTATCATAAATATGCGTAAAAATATAGTCTAATTGAGAATCTCTTCCATTTACAGTACTTAGTCGGTAAAAAATGAAATGTTACAACGCTCACATGATTTATTTATATATTAGAAGTAACGGGAAAGGAGCTTATGAATTATAATTAAAAAGAAAGTATACTGATTATTTAGTGCGGGTAATTAAAGTTGGTATTTCCTCCTATGCGGGCGCCCTGCGCAACGCGCCCTCGTGTATTATGTTTCATATTAACATTTTAGATTTAGACATTGGTGGCCTACCGCTACTTCCTCTGTGCGCTGTGTCCGTTTTAGAATTGTGAGAATAGTTTTTTTTTCAGCTTCACCCTGTATCCTGTATGTAGCAGGGTAGAAAGAGAGCCTAGTATTAAAACAGTCCGCTACCCATTTTTCCGTCGAATTTAGGAGGCATAGTGAGTAGCGGAACTCAATGCCGCAATATTTAATTTGAATATTTAATATCCTCTAATGGGAATCGAAGTCTAAATCACGACTTTCCTTATAGTTCATTTAGAACATTTTATTTCTAAAAATATGGTTATTATCTATATTAGTTGTCAATACCACTCAACATGTTTGAACTATATTTATAAATGGGACCTAACGTGGTTTCTACATGACATTCATTAACCAAAATTTAATATAATATTATTCTTAAGCATAATAAGGATAAATTAGGAGGAAATATAAATAAAAACA
Organism: Heliconius melpomene rosina; assembly: GCF_056956725.1. Classification (NCBI taxonomy): domain Eukaryota; kingdom Metazoa; phylum Arthropoda; class Insecta; order Lepidoptera; family Nymphalidae; genus Heliconius; species Heliconius melpomene. The sequence continues at coordinate 12,373,149 of NC_140395.1, forward strand.
TATAAAATTATCCTCCTTGGTACATTTAAAATTTAACAATATAAGTTGTAATATGTTACAGCACTTTTCTGCAATGTTTTCGAAATATACGTTCTACTTTAATGACAATGATGAATGATCATTCGCGAATATATCATATTAATGCACCTAGATTTACATTTGTCATAAAATTGCAAGTCCGGTGAGTGGCTATTAGCAGCTAAGTACTCTTCCTATAATTTTGGCCCCCTGCCCGGTGACTGCAGTCGTGCAGATCTTACTGGAAGGTACCGTAGTCCACTAATGATGCTATTCAACATTTTTTAAGAGCGAAATTATTCTTTTCATCATTAATTATTTACATTATTTTAATAAACTTTAAATAGCTGATTTTTTTATATAAAAAAGAAAACAAGCTGTTTTTTTTATAAAAATATAATTTTATTGACCGCTTCGTATAGTAAATTTTATTAATATTTCAATAACGACCTGTAAAATAGTAACAATATTATTATCAATCGTTACTGCAATGATAACGTTCCATTAAAAAATTAACAAGTATGTTGTGTGTAGGGACATTAATAATTTTAAATGAATAATGAGAACTTGAGGAAGGAAACAAATATATTTCAATCATGATATCTTTGTTTCGCTCGACTAATTTGCGGTTGTGTTAATTTATAAAAACACTATTATTGTTCATTATAAATGAGGACAAATAAGTACTAAAATAGGATTTAATCAAATATTTCATGTAAGACCGGGAACATTTTGCTATAACTTAAAATTAACATATAAATAAATGTTTGATAAGACCACCTAGCACTCGGGGGAAATACTGATATTTAAATTCTTTTATTTTCTCTGATCTGGTTGACAAAGCGCGACATTGAAATCAGCCACCCTCAAATGATACAGGCAAAAACGTGAAGTTCCCTTGGTTAGATGTCCTAAAATAGACTAATCAATAAACAAATATACTAAATTTAGTTCATTGATAACAATATTCTCAATAACCAAAAGCATCAATTATTAAATATTGAATGAATAATATAATTCTAGTTGACACAATTTATTTTAATTCATATCATATAAAATCTCTATTTGTAATTAAAAATGAATCACACATTTAGCGATGCTATCAAATACGTTTTCATCTCGGCTCAGATGTTTGTTCAGCGTGTGAATAAGCCTTAATTACACGCTGGGGCACGTGACGTTGCGACATGCGCGGGCGCCGGCGCCGCATCTCGGTCAGTGGGCCGCGTCTCGCTGGGCGGGAAAACTGTTCGTGTATTGAATTTGTATGTTTTGTTGGGCGGTTTTCGTGTTTATGTATATGTTATTGTTAGTGTGTAGTTTTTTTAATGATGTTTGATTTTGGGAATTTCATTTACTTAAGTATAATGAACGTAAAAAAAAGATTTTAAAGGGGAATTGTAAAATGAATCGGAAAAAAATTCTTTTGATAAATGTACGGAATTATCTTTATATAACTATCATATTTATATTTTAAAATACACATATTATACGTCGGCTTAATAGTTTTTGGCACGCTATCACAATGAGTGTAAAGTTTAAAATTATAGAGGTGTAAAGTCAATGTATTCTATTTTACATTCATTTTAAATTAGATTGCTAAACCTGTGAACTACGTTTTAAGATTCCATATTATTATATCATCAAATTTCTGTACTATAATGTAATTTCACAATCATAAATGGAAGAAGCAATGCAGGAGGGTCAATAAAGCTATTAGACGGTGCTGCGATGTCCATTACTGATAACAGATGCATGGGGAGGGTTGTTAGGGTGACAATAGTAGTACCTCTCGAGGTGACTTGATTTTTTAAAATTCTATTTTATATAAATATTTAGGGGGTATTTCAAAATTTTCTCAGTTTTACCATGAAGGCATGTTTCAAATACGCAAATATAGGGAAAATTGTCCCGAAAATGTCTATAAATCATTATCAGAATATCTTACGATCTATTAAAAAAAATCGGTAATATCTCACAGTCATTTTGTTTTATTTAAAATATAGGAAGCACTTAATGAAACAACACACTAGTGCTGTTTAAAATAAAATGTATGTATTTAGACGAATTATAGAGAAAAGTTATAGCTTAAAATTCAAGCCAAGCAAAAGCTGATGAAATTAAAAAAGTTCGTACAATTTGGTCACCCCAGTCACGAGGGCGCAAGATAACAAGACCAATTTGCAGATCTAATATCTGTCCCACGAAACTGTACGCACCCTAAAATAGTCAGGATGACGGATACGGCCGCGTCCCGTGACGTGGCCAGAATTAACTATAACATTTGCTTTCAACAATATGACACACTGTGATTTTTATTTCCAACACGTATTTGATAGATGTTGACGTAGGTTGAATGTCTTTGTGTATTGTTAGTGGGAAGTATAGGATTTTTATATACTTGTCTCTTGGATTTAAATGGTGCTGACTTAAGTGTTATATTAGTAAGATTTATAAAATTGATAAATTTTGTAATTTTGGTAATATTATGTTTGAGTTTCGTCTCGTCAACACACAATTAAGATTTAAGTTTTCAAATATATAAATGCGTAATATTTAATAATTTATTTTTTAGATAGATATATTTCTCTTCAATTAGCCACCGAAGCGTGATTATCAGAGCCATAAGGCAATTTTGCCTTGATATTATCGATAATGGCCCCGCATTCAATATTAGAATCAGATTATGAAAGGTCGGCTCGAAAATATGTTCAATGAGATAGCCCGTTGCTGTATGTGGAGCGGATAATTGTTATATATATAAGTAATTATTTTTAAATGATTTTACTTACTATTATCTTATTTTATTACATTTTACATAATATTGACTTTTACTTTATAAAGAACAGAAGTAATACTTCTACATACTACTGAATCTTCCATAAGACAGCGAAAGTAGACAAAGCTTAGTCGATACATAACTGTTCTCAACCCAAATTTATATTTTGTGTGTGACGGAATTCAACGCCGCATTTTGTTGACCGGAGCAGACAATGAAAATAATTCATTCCTCTTAGTGAAAATCGAGTTTATAACTATAGCTTTTGCAGTCAATTGCTGTTCTACGGCGCCACAATGGCTTCTTGTCAAGTTATCATTATAGAATTAAATTTATTATAATAAAATTAACTTATAACACGAACAGAATCATTTCAAACAAGATGTAATCAAAATTTCTTTTCAACATCTCGTAACGATGCTATTGGATTAGTTTTAACAATGCGAACATTCGTGACTCCTTCAACTCAGTACTTAAGTAAAGTTTGTCAGACAATTAATTGTCCTTCATCCGGTCTAGACATGCATACTTCTATATGAGATTGAACAACTCTCTAACTAGAGAACTAATGTATCCCTAAAAGTTTTCACTTCGAGATATATTTCTATTATCAAAAATTTTTAAGTATGTTATAATTTTCTTTTTTGTATATTAAAATATTTAGCTTTTTATCACGATTTAAAATTTTCTTAGTGTTTATATTTTTTTAATAAAGTAATTTTTAGGTATACACATTACTAGAAATGAACATCCAATATATACAATGCCACAATGGTGTAGTTAAAGGAAAAAGCAAAAACTAAATAATAAATGTTAAAGTAAAGCTTTATCATAAGGAAAGGAAATAAAAACCGATCGATCGTTTTGGGAATTTTCGAACTATTTATAAACATTTTTTTTTTAATTTATATTATCCTTTTCCTGTTTGGTACTTTGTTCATATGAGATTAGGTACTTGATCGAACTAAAACTTAGTTTCTAAATTCATATTATTTTTATTATACTGTGTTCGGGGGTTTCAATGTGCGGGGACAAAAGGGGATTAATTAATTTTCATTATTCTAGCAACATTGAGTTGTGGCACTTAACATGTAATGTTTTAAATGTGGGTGAAAAATAAAAAATTGAGTGACTTAACACCATATTCTGTCTGTGTACCCTGTTAAACTGTACTTGCCTGTTAAAGAAAAAAGTTAGTAGTTCCTTGTTACATAATGTAGTTTTAGGATCTTTATAATATAAACAAGATAGGACGCTTATATAACAGGAAAATATATGGACAATAATTCAAAAAACAAATCGAGGATCAAAACGCATATCAACAAAATCCATTTGATACCCCATGAAAATTCGCTTGTATTGCTATTTTCCGTTTTGATAAATATGTATTTTTATGCACTTTATGTTTGGTACAGTATTCTTTCCCTTATTTCCTAACGTTCGTACGTAACGTATTTTATTGGTAGCTTCTTCGCAATCGAGCATCTCATTTATTATTGAAGAGCCCACAATTTTTTTGTACGATCTTCCAAATTGCTTCCGTGAATGCTTTCAGGAATTTTGATCAACCAATTGTTTACTTAATTTTGTGACGCTGAAGAAAATAATAATATAGAGCTTAATGTAGAAGTTTGTGTATGTATGTAATAGATTTGTGCAATTGGTAGTGAGTTATTTTTTTAGTTTCATTTGGTCATGTTAGTTTCAATTTTGAAGTTTCCTGAACCTGCTTTTTTTGTTAAGACACTCTGTTCTCCACTTTCCGCCGTATTCTGGAAGTATCGCGTGTTGAGTGGGTGAAGCGTTGAGTTCTAACCGTTTGCTGATTTCATTTGCTTTCTATTAAGATGTTACATGTTACTTAATAGGATTCGCATAATTAACATCGCCATGTTTTCTTCAGCCAAAAACTACTTTTAATTTGATTTATCTTCTTAACATTTACAACAAGAAATCAATTCAAGTGACGATGAATTATATAGAAAACCGGAAACAGAACAAACGGTCTCGTTTACGGCGCGTTAGTTAACGTCAGCTTTACGTCTCACCATTGCATATTTACGATATGCGCGAACACAAACATTATATTAAATGATAGTACAAACACAGTTCGTAAATCACCGCCGCCCCGTGAGTTAGTATTTAGGTTTATTTAGTTATTGTTACAGTGTTATTGCTTTTGTACTATTCTCGTACTCTGTTATCTTTCTTTATGATTAAAATAGTCTTACGTCATTCGTGGCTGCTGCAACGTATGCCTAATTCAAATAAGTTTTTTTTTAATGTTTTACATTAAACATATGGCTATTGCTATTGTTATTTGGAAATCTTCAATCAGTATAAAGTTACTAAAATTTACTTATTATTAATTATAAAAAGAATTACCTGCCATTCAGAATTACTAGTAACAATTTTAACAAACTTGCGCTAGTTCATTCTCTAATTGTCTTTTCAAATAGAAACAAGTAGTTATAATGTATACATTATGTCTACGATGTTCGATTTGCTTTAAAGAACGCCGCTAAATAAATGACACACGGGCGATGTTACTATCTTCCTTCGAATCAACGGTATAACTATTTTTAGTTTTCGGTTCAGGCATAAGCTACAAACTGTGATTTCTAAAACTATAGTAATGAGGCCATCATGCCGCAGAGGCACAAGCGACTGTTAACACGACGATTGTTGGTGGGCTCAATTCCCACTCGGGGGAATTAAATATGTATTATTTTAATTTCTTCGCTTTGGTAAAAAGCTCTCTTATGGTTTTCTTTATATTTATAACAATCGCTTACTTCCTAAACTCGTACCACCAGATGGCGTTTACAGTCCTTGACATGTAACCGTGCATTACTTGCAATATTAAATCATACATTTGGTCCTACTTCTATTATATCCACACGAGAGGTTAATTTCGTTCGACCCATACACACTTTAGTTTCTAGCGTTACTTAGAGCGTTTCAAGTGAAAATCATTCTAGTAATTTGTTGAAAACTGTAACGCATTTGCATTAAGTCTTACGTTTAACGTGCTTCCGTAATTATCGTCCAAGTCCAACCTCTAGCAGTGCGTCTTCATATTTATTGTTGTTTGCTGATGAATGTCTATTATTTTTGTTGTTTATGTATAATTGTTTGTGCGTTACTGTTGCTTGCTCTCATTGTAATACAACTGAGTTGAATATTATTATAGCGTAGAAAAGTTTATTATTTTTTTATTAATCTTCCGTGTATTTTCCATATTTTGTCGAATGTAAAAAAAGAATCCTAAAATTGATTGGATGACAAGAGTGCTAAATGCCTAAAATAGACATCTTACTACAGGGTGAGTCATATTGAACTTTCCGGTTTTGGAAGGACGTTGCACGAAGAAGGGAAGGAGTAGAAGGGTGGGGATGGTGTCATTAGACGCGCCATGACATGCAGTTTTAGTGTGAGCAATGGCTTGGTCGGGACAACATCGTGCGTTCGTAGTTGAAGAGTTTATTAAAAATGGCGGCTCCGTGATCACAACACAGCGTGCGTTCCGTTTACATTTTGCTATTGGTCGACGTGATCCCATTCCCACTGGACCAACAATCAGAAATTGGGTATCAAATTTTAGAGCAACATCATCAGCATTAAAAACAAGACCACAAGGCCGAATTAGGACGTCAACGTCAGCGGAAAACGTGGATAGAGTGCGGGCTTCAATTCAACAATCCCCTCGGCGTTCTGTTCGGAAACATGCCGCTTCACTAGGATTATCTTTCAGTAGTGTCCGCAGAATACTGCATAGAGACCTTAAATTTCACCCATACAAGATTCAGGTAGTGCAAGAATTAACAGTTAGAGACTTAGACACACGAACAAATTTATGCCGCGACATTCAGCAGATCCCCCGCACTGCTGTTTTGATCTTCAGTGATGAGGCACATTTTCACCTCGCCGGAACTGTCAACAAACAGAATTTTCGATACTGGGCTGAGAATAACCCACGAAACCTACACGAACGACCACTTCACAGCCCTCGAGTGACAGTGTGGTGCGCTATTGCAGAGTTTGGTGTGTGGGGTCCCTATTTTTTTGAAGAAGATGGTCAAGTCGTCACAGTTACCTCTGCTCGGTATTGCGACATGCTTGAAACTTTTCTGAAACCGAAATTGGAGGAAATAACGTTCTGCGTTATCATGACAACGATAACATCTGGTTCCAACAAGATGGTGCTACAGCCCATACATCCAGGCGTTCAATGGAAATCCTGCGACAAATGTTTCCCGGTCATCTCATTTCTTTGCGAGGTGACGTTGGGTGGCCGCCGAGATCACCTGATTTAACCCCCTGCGATTTCTTTCTCTGGGGTTACCTGAAGGAAAAGGTGTACACGCATCGTCCCCGAACCATCGATGAACTGAAGGCTGCAATCACGGAAGAAATCAATGCTATTCCGCTGAATATGACTCGACGAGTAATGGACAACTTCCGGGAAAGGCTTCAGCAGTGTGTGGTCAATGGAGGTAGACATTTACAGGATATCATTTTTAAAACCAACTAAATTAAAACTGCATGTTATGTGCTTTCAAACAATAAAATAATTTTTACTGCATGTCGCTTTGTTTTTAATACACACCTTATTGAAATCGGAAAGTTCAATATGACTCACCCTGTATATCTGGCCCAATATTATATTTATGAGTCATCTTTTTTGAAACCGTCCCGTTTGGCGCTCCGTTCTCTCTGAGTACCCTGCTAAGGATACATACACTTTAAACATACATATCATACTTTAAAAGTCTGGGATGTACACTTTACTCTGGCGGGATCAATATGAATTAGTTAAATGTTTCGTATGATGACTTTCATACAAAGCTTTTCATAATCGATTGATGATTTTACGATTCAATATATAGAAACATGACGGACTTTTGCACTTTACAAATATCGGTTGGATGCAGTTATACACAAGTAAAGTCGGCATTTCATAAATACATTCAACATATTATCGTATTTTATGCAGAACACCAATGAATCATCGTGATCCACTTTGAACGAATACCGCTTGTCTATAAGAAATTTGTATTAATCTGTTTTCCATGACAGATTGTGTACGAACCATTTAAATTATACGCCGGTTTTGTACCCACCACACCAAGACCAATTGTGAATGCAGTATTTGAATATTTAACCGAACATAAACGCGGATTGTCACATAATCGTATCTATTAATCATTATAGGGATACAGGGGGCATAATGCTAACTAAATCCTCTACTTATAGACTGTTGGCGTTTGTTCTAGATCGGGCATGGTGTAATTTGTATGATGAAGCGATTTTTGTAATAGGAGTCAATGGCGTATTTTTTTCTCTCCGCTTCTTACATTAGGAAAATATATGAAATATTAAAATGTTTTTTGTAAACACTGTTTATTTTCTCTGATATTGCTTTTATTCATAGTCGTGGTATAACAACAATAAAGTCTAAAATGTTCTGGGTCAAATTCACTTGATAACATACGTAAAGAAGAACAAAAAATGTTTGAAAATACATTTGTTTGTTGTTTTATTGTTTTGTTATTTTTTTTTAATTACGACACATACCTAAAGATACTGAGGAAATTTTAAATCGCCCTAACCTTCGTTTTCGTGTACTTAGTGTCATTTGCAATTCCTACTGCGCCCTTGCAGCCAGTCCCAATGACAAATGATGTGCGGCATTTGTAAAAAATGCGTTGCCATTGTAATGCGGCACCGCACCGAAGTGTCGACGCTCTAATAGTTTAACGGACTTTTTTCCCCTCTTCTCATTAATAATATTGGTTTTTCTTAGTTATCCCTGTATTGTGAACATTATTTCATGGTATATGAAGCGAGCTTATAGATCGTTGCCTCTCGTTGTTTATGCAGCAATGTCTGCTGTGGAATTTTTTAACTAGTTTAATTTTATTATACTTTCAAATTAGTTTTTACTTTGATTAAGTTTCACTGTCCTTTTTTGTCTCATTTTAACTAAATATTTTTATTACTTTTGTGTGCTGTAACATTTTAGTAAATAATAAAAATTGATCCTGATCTGCTGCATTTATGTTGTTTTATAGATTGGTTTTTTGATTGGTAAATGTGGACCTTCCCCTATCGAACGCAAATGTTAATACCCCCTGTTCTGGCATGTGACGTTATTAAAACATCCATTGTTTCGTCAGCCACATTTAATTCGTCCCATATAATTAGTTGCAAATTATAAAATGACCATATTGCGGCGGAACGCATTGGTCTGCAAATTTTTATGGGGGCCATGACTCAGGCTGCATTCGGTTGCAACTTTAATTATGGTTTAATAAGGCGATGCATAGATTTTATCAGTAATATTATTGTAGTGGGTTGGACGTCAGTTATTATTTCTGTTTTGTTTAGAGTAGGATTATCCTAAAACTAATTATCAATGAATTTATTAATAGGTGTTGAAGTACTCGAAATGAAAGCTTCATAAACTTGTTTTAATACAGTTATTGTCGTGTTAAGGTAATTATGACACATGCTTTTGGCGTTATTTGTTATTTTTTTTAAAGTGACGAAAAATTCAGTATAGATGTATAGAGGATGAAATGTTTTTGAAAGTTGTTAAATTTGAATGTGAATCATAATGAAATATTTGTATATTAGTGTGTAAGTCCAAATGTTTGGACTTTGTAATTTATCTCTATTGATGCTTTCGTTATGCTGGTCGCAACTTATGCTTCGAGTGATCAAAAATTCCCCTCGCACCCCAAAGGGCAGATATAATTTAAATTATTTACTTTTGTTCAATCATTTTGGAGCGTGGGTCTCTTAATTATCCGGAAATATGGGTCGAAATCTAATAAAGAGTTTTATACAAATTGGACAGATTGTTTGGAATTTTTTCTGACCCTCATAGATTGTAAATGTGGATCTAAATACGATAGGATTTCGTAAAGTTATTATTATAATGAATATTAATATTCGTATATAAGTATATTTGTTTATTTTTTGCAGGATTTTATGTACACTTACAGGTCTCTGGTGTTTACCAGTACAAATATGAAAAGTTTATTTATTGATAGCAAAAACTGTTTATCGTATCACAGTTGACTTTATGATTAAGGAACTTGACTAATACTGTTACATGAAAAAATATTAATATATGTTTGTATACATACATGACCATTTTCAAATTTACAATGTTATTTAACAATTAAAAAAAGTTTTATTAGAAACTAGCGGCCCGCTTGCGGTTACACCCGCGTGAACTATGTCTTTATTAATTTCTGTCTCCATGACTACGTCCTAGTGACGTCTATGCAAAATTTGAGACTCCTAGCATTTGTAGTAACGAAGTTTCATACAAACTTTCGACCCCAAAAACAACCCCTTAGAAGTCGAATAAGTAACGTAAGTAAGTAACTCCTATGCAAAATTTGAGATTCCTAGCACTTGTAGTTTCTGAGATTTCGTGATGAGTGAGTGACCTTTCGATTTTATATATATAGATTGTCGAAGTGAAATAAAAAATACATTATAATAATAGTATTAGGATTTACAAATTAAATTCAACATGAATGGCTCATTGTTACAATAAAAACATTATTGATACTTTTGGGCTAAATTCCCAAAGTTTAAGTTTAAATTATTACGAATGAATATCCATTCTCACCCCCAGGCCCGAAATCACTATACGGGACCATTCCGCCGGGATGACTGGCCAATTATTATGAAGTCATTATACAATATCGGCCAAAGCACCCGCATAGAGTGCGCACGCGCCTTACCATGATTAGGGTCCCATATATTATTTTTTTTATTTTTAAGGCCATTAACCGTTTATGGTCATTTGAATCTTAACTAAATATTAGAATTAAAGTTTTTGTTTGTAGGCCCTTCATGCCTCAGAAATTGTTTTAATTGCTTTTATGTATTAATGTAGTTACCATTAACATACATATTATATACTCGTACAATGTATAATAATATATTATTTAAAAAAGTTTCTGTTTTAATTTAGTAAATGAAGAAGTTAATATAATGCCCATTTGTTTTTAAAGTTGGTTTTATGTACTTAAATATGGCTACAATTGGTTTGTACTTGTTTTTGTACTTAGTTTCGTCGTTGAATTTTAAGTAGGATTAAGTATCTGCATTGTTATTATGGCCGTTTTGGGGTGACTGGCAACGTGACTCAATTGTTTCTCGGAATTTTAACTTGTAAACATCGATATGGTGCGTTTCGGACAGATATTTTCAACACATGTTATAATAATACTATAATAAATACTTAGCTTTGTATGAATCATATCGTCGGTGTTAGTTAGTGTGTAAATCTACTGACAGCTCGTTAAGAGAAGTCTTAGGATAAATAAAAAACTTAGAAACACATTTTTGAAAAACTATATATGATGTATTCTTGTATCTTGTATCAGAAGATTTTTACAATTTCGAAAATTGTTTTATATAAAAAATAAAAGTCTATTTTTATTTTTTTTAACACTTTCGAATGGTGTAAAAATGTACGTAATGAAAAAATAAACAATTTAAAAGCATATACACTCTAAGCTGACAAATTGACTTTATAAATACCTTACACATACATATTCCAGTAAAATTTCAATTTATAGAAAAGACATACTGAATGGGTATATTATCGTCATTACTGGGTTTATCTAATCAGTTATTTTTAAACTTCAAACTCGTAACTCTACATCTACACTCATGGTCTCAAGCGACCTATGTAAATAAAAAATCGATATCTATAAACTTAATATATATATACGTCTTAATTCTATTGATTTCGTTAGTTATTGTAATTCAAATAGTTAACTAAAATATTTTATGATTATATTGTAACCGGCATTATCAGCTGGACATTTAAAATTGTGTGAAAACATTTGTTTCTAATGAATAACTTAAATAGATACAAAAAAAAATTAAACCGGAAATATATCTGTTTAAACAGACCGTTCTGCGAAATGGGATATTAGTAAGGGCCACAAAAAACATATATTGTTCCAATGTAAATATTACGACAGTCACAACCCTAATCTGTAATGGATTACGGATTTTTGATGGGAACTAATTCTTATTTCCGCCCTAAAATTTAAAAAAAAAATGTTAACGGATCTACAATAGAATTTTATGTAAACAAGCTAATAACAATTTTTTTGTTGATAACTTATGTTTGGAATTGTGTCGTGACCTCCCATAAAGACTATCTTTAATATTAGATAAGCCTTAAGGTTCAATGTAATTGGGAGCGATCACGTAGTGTTTATAAATGTCCTCTAAGCAATAAAGAAATCAACAAAAATGTGATAATAATAGTTGAGTTATATATCTCATGTATTTTGTTAATGTACTTTATTTTATAACATAATAAATTAAATATTTCAATAGCAATCACCGCATATATGAAATTCTTGTTTTTAATATGGCATTTCCTTTTGATTTTTAGTAGTGTAGAATTTGAAGAAGTTTGTATCAAATGGCAAAACTTGAAGTTATAAACAATTCTATCATTTTATAATTTTTAATTGTGTTTAAGAGATTTTGGGCCTTCTATGAAAAACTCGTACCCAGTATCTATTTTAGACATAATGAAAGTGGCTCTCTCCTGGTACTTCGATTACCATCAAATGAAGACATAAAAACTTAGCTATGATGAACAACTGTAAATGGGTGTAAAAGCAATACAAGCCATGCTTTATTCATATACACCGTAAAAGCAGTACTTTATAAATAAAACATAACAATTTCTATTAAATGAGCCAATACTTACATATCTGTATATTTTTCGAGTTCAGTCATCCGCAATGTATTAATTTATCGCAAACAATAATAATATTGCCGTAAGAAACGATAATAAACAGTAAATTGAAGCTATTATTGTTACTTTGTTGCAAAATAGACTTGGAAAAGTTTTGTAGGAGTAGATACATTTGTTTAGATACAATTATTCTTTAAAAACTATTTTACAGAAAGTGGTTTTATTTACTTATATTTATTTAGTTTTAATATTATTCAATATTTAATAATAATATAATCGACAACGTCGTAGCGAAATTGGGTCGTGACTGATTGCACGGTAGTTAAGTTTTTTAAATATTTTTAATATGATTAGATGTTTCATATTTTGTAGATAAAAGGCTGTTGTCAAAACCACTACCCAGCATAAATTTCTCTTTATTAATTTTATAACTGAAAAAGATTTAGGTATTATATCAATGTTGAGCCCGTCGATGCGCAGCAAAGCGTCTAATTACAAGCGAACGATACGGTTATGGATTCTATTCTCCCTCGGGAGAATGTATTTATTATTTTTATTTTTTCCGTCTGGTAACAATACAAAGCGTGACGTTGAATTAATCCGCTCAACATTCAGTCTCCAGATATTGGTAAAAAGTGGGAAACGGAATGTTTTAACACTAGGTCCCGTCTTCCTATTCCACTACATGCATATGCAGGATACACAGTGATATTAAAAAAAATAAAGCTCCTAAGATGAACGTAATAAAAATATCAAATATCTACCTACGTGCTTTAGATTTTAATCTAAACGCTAAATCTTCGTCAAAATTCCATCACAATCTGTGACGTTTCCTAGAATAATGGTATTATTGGAGCTTTTTCGCTTTCTCTCGGTGCTAATTCATATGAATGTAATCATAATCGTTTTAAAAATTTTGCAAGAGATTATGTTCTGTGACACTGCATAGAATAGTAGCAATTAAAAAGTATTGTATTTTTCTGTTTTAGAGCTTAAAACAGATAAATATAATCGTGCCAGGCATGTATATCTACGAGTCTGTCGGTCGTGACGAAGCGATGGTCTGACTGTAGGGCTAAGCTTATGGGTTCGGTTCCCATTTGGGTAAATGAATTTCACCTTTCGCTCTTGAGCTGAGTTCAGCCACTCAACACACAACACGCTGTTCTAACACTAGTTTCCCGCTGCCTATTTTGATATTATATTTATTTTTAAACATGCATTTTTCTGTTGTGTAATATTATCTCTTTTTTTACCGTACAACTTCTTTCTAGTGTTCTCCATACAACTTGACATTGGCGAAGTGATTTTGTGCTCAACTGGCACGCTAGGAACGCCATAATAAAAGAACAGAACAGATAATATATTTGAACGCGGGAAAAAACGTGGCGATAATTTATTTTTTATCTATTTACAAAAGTATATCGACCTATTGATGCCTAATACATAATTGGTATAGCCCTCAGCGTATATTGAATACTATACTGAGTATTAGAGAGCTGATCACGAGACTGTCGTGTCCTATTTGGCTCATAGGCCGGTACATTGAAATGGAGATTGCCAATTCTAAACAACTTTTTAATGTTTGTTGGCAAACGATCACATTTTAGAACGAACCTAGGTACTATATAGTACCTACAATCATAGGCTTTTCTAGAGATGTTTTCTAGGGAGAGCTTTGACTCTAGTTCGAATTGGTCTTTTTGTGTAAAAATTCTTGAGTGGGCTACTCTTAGGAGCCAAGTCTCATGGATGGACCAACGACCCCTTCTCCCATTCCTACGCCCATGCCCATAAATGCCATAATCCATGCCCATAAATATGCCATAATCCATGCCCATAAATATATTTTTACAGTTTAAAATATAAAAACCTAAACATATTCTAATTGAAATTGCCTTTTATAAAAGGTATAATTAATAAAGCTCTAAAAGCAAAGTAAATGTGTGAATTGATTTAACTTTAGAGATTTCATTTTAGCAAAATTATTAAAGTGTTATTTATTTCATTATACAATGTGGTAAAAGGTCTAGAATTTATAGAAATTACTTCTATTGTTCTGTGTTACATTTTAATGAAGTATGGTAGAGTAATGATGTTAACTATTGAATATTATTTAATATAGGAGTGTCTTAACATTATCTAACGAGGTAAATGCACTAAATGAGAGTAGACACACATATTTATCATAATACCAAAAAAATATAAAAAGAAATCTTGTTTATAAGTTAATAGTTAATAGTTCGTAGCCTTTAAAAAGACGTCAAAATTGAGCCAGGTTCTTTAACAATCTCTTTATACCTACTTAATGCTAAAAACGCTGTCTATTTCATTACCTAACAATATACTAAAAGTAATATAAAAATATTTTGTTGAAAGATGTAATTTAGAATTTACCAGTTTATTTTTTGTTAAAATAAGTGAAAACTTAAATGAAAATTTCCTTTTGTTGAGCTTTTACTTAGTAGGTAGGTACTACAGAAATCCGGCTTATATGATCACATCATCATTTAGAAGAGAACTTTACCTTATATAACGTAGTAACGAAAAAAGCTGTCACAAAAAAAAGAAAATAAGTAATATTTCGTAGTTCTAGATTTTTATTCTAAACAAAAGAAATATATTTTGTGTATTACATGCTGATAAAACGCGAAGTCTACATATAAGGTGCTCTGTGGAGGGCAGGGGTCATAGACAAAGTCACTTCCATTCGTCTTTGAGGCAGTACTGGGTAAACAAACTAATATACGCTATATAGTATCGCTTCTTTGTGTTTTTTGAGTGTGACATAAAATACCCGTTTTATGGTACAGAAGTTAATCGCGATATAAAATATTAGCATTTTTTCTTTTAATTAAAACACTTGTTAAAGTGTAACGATATGGCTTTGATAATTATGATGATGGCTTTGATTTAGTGTATCTTGTTGTTAGTTTTTGTTTTGTGGCAGCTGCTCGATTCCCATTTGAGGAAAAAGAATATTTAATATTTTCAATTCTTCGTTCTGGTAATTGGTAGAAGCGCGGCGTAGAGTTCCGCCACTCAACACGCAATTCAGAATTAGGCGGAAATTGAGGAACGGAAGTGTCATAATGGGAACGGAGTATCTTAACACTAGAAAAAAAAAGTAAAATAAATCATAAAAATAGTATAAAAACATCAAGCTTAAATTATAAACATCACACGTTTGAAATGCTCTAAAGGAAAGCGTTGTATGACGCAATACGCTTTTTCTTTCGTCTGAATAATTTATCCAATTCCTGTTTCCGTGGCATTGGCCCGATTTAAAGTTGTTTAAGATAGATACTCATTTTATATAGCTCGAGGTTTTTTTATTCTTAATAACTAAGTCATGATTATTTAAATGACACCGTCGTGGCGCAGCGGCACAGCTAGTGAGTGTAAATGTACGGCGACGATGGGTTCGATCCTCACTCGAGGTAATAAATTATATAATATTTTGATTTCGTCGCTCTGGTAAGAAGATAGTGCACTACGTTGAGTTCCACCACCGAATACGTAATGTCTCGAAAATGCAGCAGAAAGTAGCCTACCGTGGTATATACGGGATACTGCGTAGAGTAGAAAATAAATTTTATTTAAATTGTTTATCTTTACATGTACTAAAACTATTAAAAATAGTAAATTACTGGCCGCATGTAAATAGCAGTAGCAAGTAAAAAATAAAGGAACCTACGGGGGGCCGTTATCAATTTAAAATGATTTCTATCTAAAGGATATCATAGTAGCTTTATAAACTACATTATATTTTATATCAAACTGTGATATCGTATTTTCCGGATCAAATAGGATGAATTAAAAAAAATCTTTACAAACCTTTTAGGCTGCTTCATTGACACTACTTGAAGTTAGTTTTTTTTTCATGCAGTTTCCACAGTTAGAAATGCAGACAGGGAGGACCTAGTGTTGAGTCACTCATCTTCTCGCTTATCTTTGCATGTAGGGATGTAAACCAAAAATATTGTTAAGTATTCATTTGTATTTGAAACTTAAATTTTTTTGCCATTTCAATAAATGTCGCTCTAATATCTCTATCGCCGCCGCATATTGCAACATGTTCTGGTCATACTTTTAAAAAGGACACACTAAAATTATATATTAATTATTTTACATAAGAATTTTATATACTTAGTACTTTATGTATTTTTTTTATTTATTAATAATATGTGTATTTTGTTTAATGGGAAACTACTTATATACACGTAAGTTTATGTACTCGTAAATTTCGCTATAGGATAAATCGTTAATAGTACTCGTGTAATATACAGTCGTAACCGTTGTGGCGCATGGACACAGCCGTGTGATTGTAAACGCGACAGTTGTGGGTTCGATTCCCACTCAGTTAAATAAAATATTCAATATTTTCATTTCCGCGCTCTAGGAACGAGACAAAAAGCGCAGCCTTGAATTCCGCCAATTAACATGCACTGCCTCGAGGAGGAGTGACTTAACACTAGGTTTCCAAGTTCCCTCTGTCTACCGTGCTATGTGCGGGATACAGAATAAAGCTAAAAAAGTTATAAGTTATTCCATATAACCAAATACAATGTTTGAAATAATCGGCCGCTAGTATCGCGTGGGTTGTATGTAGTTTTACATAAATCACTTTGCCTTTTCCATAATAAGACAGATTGATGTATAATATTGACCTTAGGCATTTAACACATCGTTCCTGTTACTATTTTGAAGCTATGGTACTGCTGTTATACATAACACTTTTTGACTGTACACGTTTTAGTTGTGGGTTCGATTCCCACTCGGAGAAATGACTATATTTAAACTTTGCTCTATTTCTGCCTATGCTGCTATGCTCTAAAACCCCCTATGCTGCTATACTCCAAATAATATGTAAAAATTACATTTGTAATATATTTTTTATAGGTATATAAATAAGCCAACCTTATTTTTAACAACCTTCAGACGAATGGATTGCCAGTATATACATGACATTACATTTTTTAATGCTAAACACACTGTATATGTGATGGTAGACAGGCTCACATCGTTATTTATTCTGTGCGTCAAAGAATATTTGGCGCTCACTGACTAACTTTTGCATATAAATGATAAGGATTTTTATGTGAAAATTCGCCTCTTATATTCCTTATTTTTTGTTTATTTTCATTTTTTTGTCCCAGAATGTCGTTTTTTGTGTATAATTCAAACGAATATATTACATATAAAGGGGCACAATTTCTAAGAATGAGATATTGGGATGTGAATTGATCTACACTATTCTTTTGTTCTAGCGAGCTGGTTGAGTGGTAAAATACTTTTTTTATATAGGTAGAACTCTTGTAATAAATTGCTATCATGATTTCTCATGCCCCATATATGCATAATCATATTCTTTCATCTCACAAGTGCTTTATTTATTTTATTGCATATCTTTTGAATGATGAATAGCGGAGAAATAAATTTAAATTGTGTTTCGCCCTCTAAAAAGTATAATAGTAATAATAAATGCTAAAATCAACACTCACATGTCTTTACTAGCTAGCTATATACGTAGATACGAACAGGTACCGAGTAATTATGTTCTGCGAAACCAAGTCTGATCTGTCTGACAAGGCTTGCAAAACACAAATTAGTTTTGTCCCACCCATACTCTAATCCTCCGCCGTATTTTTTCATGCCAATTCCAGACGCGAGGGCTTGCCAATTTGCTTTTTTTCTCCTAGTTTTCTCAGAAAACGGGTTCGTTACACTCACCTTGTGTTTCGCCCTCTAAAAATTGAACTACAACTTTATTTAGAAATAGACCACGCCTTTGTTCTTTGAAATGCCCATTAAATCCGTAACAATTACTCTGATTACGACCTTAATTCGGTGTTGGGCGTTAATATTAAATACCACTTGTTTGCCTTTCGTCGGAGTTCTAGTTTCGAAACTGATTGGAAAGTTTTTTAAATCGTGTGCTAAGAATGATCCGAATGCCTTTTCATATTTATATTTCTCTTCAGACAGAAAGGATATATATGCGTTACATAATTATTGTGAAAAACCAACCGTTTTTCACAATAATATAATACTTTGTCTTACGAAAATAAACGGAATACATTCTTGATCACACAGAAAATATACCAAAGCGACATTTTGGATACATTTGCACAAACATTACCCACCATTTAGTATTCACAGAAGTTCCGTGCAAAAAGGTAGGAAGTGTCCAACGATTTATGTCACGAAAAGTCCTTAATAGGTGCGCCAGTACCGCAGACTTGGATCTCCGCAAGCCCCGCAATGCAGGGGTGGGCGGTGTGCACTGCGAAACTGTTTGTGCCGCACCACCTTCCATTACGAAAATTATATCACTTATTTCTAATGCAACTGCATCGATTTATTGGTGTTTTCGTGTTTAGGAAATGGTAGATTTTGGATTGTAATCTTTTTTTTAGAGCTTAGATATGTAAGTTAGCGTTCTTTGTTAGTTTTCTTTGTTGATGCCTCCGGTAAACAGTATTTATGGTTTTTAATGATTTTGAAAATGTGGAACGGATGTGTCTTAATGGGAACGGAGTGTCTGACCACTAGATTCCCAGGTTCCGTCTGCCTACCCTTCTATGTGCAGTATGAAGCAAAAAAAATATTTTATATTTTGACACACATACCCACTTCTTGAAACCGAAGTTTTTCACATTTCTAGTATTTTTTTCATATTTTGTTTTCAAACTCGACGTTGTAAGGTATAGAATAATCTGAATATAATTACCGGCACGCAATCTCAACTACGTCGTCGGGTCGATGCACTCGCTGATAAAAGATAAACTTTTTTGTTTGACTAATGGCTACACGTTCATTTTTATATCGGAAGTGGCTGTTATAGCCGATAATTTTATATATTTAAACAAGTGTTCCTCTCGCGGCTTCGCCTGCGTGGACTGCACATCTCTCAATTTTACTACAATATATCTTATATTTAGTCTTGTTCATATCAAACTTCCTTTTGAATTATATATCTAGTGGTGAAACCGACTAAGGAAATGAAATGAATGAATCTCGAAATGCCGTTTTCATTCATAGATATATATTTTTTGAATGAAAACGACATCTCAAGATCCAGCTCAGATTTGAGAGCGAGTTATACAAACCTAAAGTCGATTACGACTATCGTATATATTAGCGTATAGCGATGGATAGAAACTTTGTACTCTACGAAGAGAAGTTTATTTTAAACATTCAACTATTTTTTCTATGGCAAGTATGTACGTTCTGATTTGTATAATATAGATTGGTTACGCCGCCCATGTTTTAATTACAATAAAGCAACGACCAATATTAATAACATCGTATTTTCTGATTAATATTGGTGTAGTAGGCGGGTGCTGAGGATTTGTTTCAATTGAAACAGTAATGATATGATACATTGATAGCGCTACGTTGGGATTCCTCGAAATCATATCATGAATAAACGTAATTAGTTCTGTAATTAATTAATTATTTGTATTTTAAACGCAGTTTTCATATAAATTATTGTTAATTGTTCTCTTTTAGTTTGTACAGATATTTTCTATGTGCTTCGATTTAACTTTGACTGTAGTTAGGATAGTTTTTATATTTTGCCTTTGTTTTATTTTTTATTGCCACCGTTTCGCAGTTGGATAGCATCTGTCTCTTAACGCGGTTGGTTGTGGATTCCATTTCCACTCAGGGTAATGAATTACTTTCATTTCTCCGTTATATTTTCGTATTGGTCACTCAACATGCAATGTGTCGAATTCGTGTGGAAAGTGAAGAATGTAGTGTCTTGTCATACTACTTTTTTTCTTTCTACCCTACTACATGCGAGTTACAGCGTGAAGTTGAAAAAACTATATAATGCCTAAAATTATTCCATTTGGTATCTTAGATAAAGTTCGTGGTAACAGAGTGTTGTCTAGTTTACTATCAGGCATTTATAGTTTTTGTTTCTTTATTATTGTAATCCGCGACATTTTGTTTATCTATTTGATCACAATACAATGACAATTCAAGACAATCGATCATTTAGTTTTTGTACTATTACTTAATACTATTTAGTCGATTAATAAATGATAACTCATAGGTTTTAATGTTTCCTATATACTAGCGTTCACTCGTGGCTTCGCCCGCTTGCTCTACGTTAAAATGCATGCGTGTATTATACCATATAGATGATAATTTGAATGAAAGGGAACGTTTATAACAAGGCTTTGTATACAATAATGTAATATATTTAGGTACTTACAACTTTTTCTTTTCCTTCTTGAATATTAAATAGAAAATAAAACAAGAGCTCTATAAATATAGAACTTAACGTATTTGAACTCGTAACTTGCATTCTCAATAATACTTACTGTATTACTCAATATTACATCAAATATGACATGAATACGTCTACAACGTAATCGATGAGTAAATTTCCATTCTTGTTTCAGGTCCACCGAGTTCAGTAGCCGATAAAAACTGATAATGTGAGTATAGAAATAGATGTGATTTTCGTCATCCTTACAAAAGTGCCAAACCTCGGCGGAATGTCGAAATGTTTGACCGATAATATTTGTATTTGACTTGTTGATATATAGTAGGTATTAAGGTACAAATAATATTATGCAATTATATTGTTAATGTAACTTATTATAAGAAAATTGATCGTTAAAGTTATTGTAGTTTGTTTAAACAAAAACAATCATAGCAATTTTAATATAGTGATGCCAATTGTGGCGCAGGGGCACAAACGTGTCACTGTAAACCCAAGAGGTTGTGAGTTTAAATTCCACTATTTAATATTTTCATCTCGCTCTGGTAACGAGGCAAAAAGTTCGACAACGAGTTCCGACACTCAATCCGCAAAGGACGGGTACGGAGTTTTAATGGGATCGGAGTGTCTTAACACTAGGGATTGCCTCTGCCTATCCTTCTATGTGCCGGATACAGCGCAAACCTAAATAATGAAACAAATTTTCATATAGAAAACTATCGAAATATACAAAATTTCGTTTATAGGATACGGTAACCCTAATATAAATATTTACATTTGCGTGTTGTTGCATTTACCTACGGCGGTTTTTATTTGTATCCTGTCTATAAAACGTATACCTTACTGACTGTGAAATAAATATTCAAGTTGATTATAAAATTATTTGAGAATAAGCTTCATATTTGCGTTTTGCAATGTTACTTAAGCCCAAATTTAGCTGAACCAATTTAAATATTACTGACTTCTGTACGTTCAATACGTTGTACATTAGAAAAGATATACTTTTTATTCTATATAAAAACTTTCATGATATTAAATAAGACGCCAGATTATTAATTTTGTTATATATTTTGTTAGCCTTTAAAACATTTTTTGTTCGCTTCATAGAAACGATAAAAGTCTAAAGTTAAATTAAGAAAACTAAACTAAATAAATAACATCAATATACAATTTCAAAATGCATTTCTGCATGTCTTTTCACAGTGGGGGCTATTCTGTTGCCCGTTACATTCGATAAGATCTGTTGTGAACGAGAGCGGGTGGAAATTTCACGTAAACTTATTGTCTGATTTGATCGATTGCAATAGGGGTTGGGGGTTGGTTCCCATTTCGATCACGTGACAAGACCCACTAACATTTAGCAGGGGCTGTATGTATTCTTTATTAAAATTTTATTAGGGTAGCGTTGTGCTTTTGCTTTTAGGACTTTACGCGTCGTTGCTAAGTCTAGATAGCTTTGTTTGTTTGTAAATATTTTTTCTGCTCGGTGGTCACATTATGACTGGTGGAAATTTAAAAAGCTGGTGCCGAGTCACTATTTTTTCTTTTGTAAAGCAAGATCTTGCATAGTTTTTTGATATTCTACAGAAATCCATATCTTCTGATATAATCACTATACATTTAAGTATTCTATCTGTGAAAAAAATATAGAGTGATTGTAATAGTAAAATACGTAGATTTTACTTAATACCTACTCTTAAAACTGATGATAGTACTAATTCAATCAGTACTAATTCAAAATGTTTGAATTAAGTAAAAAAAATATATTATGTCCAGATATTATGACAATACCCATAATTTTACATGACTGACGTTCAATAATACTGCTCCCTGTTAAATTTGCGGTATTGGTGCGTATCGCTCCGTCTGCACACAAAACATCGAAAATAATATCCAATCAATACAAATAACATGATCTATAGAAGGGAACAACTATAAAATTATTGTTACGAGTGTACTTGTAGCTAAATATTTATTAGCTATTTGTTCAAATACCATTACATTTTAAAGCAACTTTACGACAGACCTCTGAACACTTTAAATTATTAACAAAGCTTAGGGGGCTGAGATAATATTACACGCTCCAACCCCCATAACTTGCAAATACCCCCGTAAACTTAATTAGGATTTATGTACTGGCATCGCATTTAATATTTATATGGAGAGAAATAAATGCCAATTATTGTACTGTTACTGTTAGGTTATCAATTGGACTGTATTTTTACTGTTAAAAGTAAAATTATTTATTGTAACGACGTAGCACTAAAACATCAATCATATTAGACACAACATTCAATACACTGAATGTTTTGAAATATTTATTCGAAGTTATAATACACTTATCAGTCCATCGTAAATAATTTATTCGATAATAAAATAGCCCACTTCACTTTCCTTCAAATAAAACTTCGTTCCCTTGCGGTAGTAAAAACCGATCCATAATACTCGTATATAAGACTGTTGACCCCCACATACTAATTATATCAATTTAGTAACTCCAACGTGTATTTAGTGTCAAGTTAACTGGGTGTTAGTTTTTCACTTGTGGAGGCGCCCTTATAATTTTGAAATTCAATTTATGAAAAATGTATTCAATTTCCGCCCAATTACACTTAAAATGAAAGCTTTGAAACCGTCTATTAAATTACTTGTGACGCACTAAATTGGAGTTGAAATTTTGACGGCTGTACTGTAATGGTATATTTACATTGCATAAATGATGTGTTAAAATTATATTTGTATTGACAATTCTTCATAGACTTGGTTTCTCTTGCCTATTATTTATTCATTTTAGGTACAAATATTTTATGTACATATTTGTAACTTAAGATATAGTTTAAGTCGTAATCTGTGAAATATACTGTGCTTCAAATTCAATAACTTATTATTCTTATAAAAAATCTAAAAGTTTTAAACCATTATCACATTGGTGAGAACTAATGTTTTTATAGAGTTTTACTAGTGGGCCCGGACGCGGCTACGCCCGCGACAATATAAGCCTAAATAATTAAAATAAGATAAAAAATAATAATAAGTGGAGATTTATTATTAGAAAAAATGTCTGAGTAATCGAAATGAACAAACAAAAGAAGTAAAAGTAAGTAAAGGAAATTCTTAATATTAGAAAAAGTACCTAAAGTTTGCCGTGCGCGCGTACTAAACATTTTTCTATATTAAATAATTATTAATTTTTGCGAACAATATTAAATAAAATCCCAAATTATTAAAATGAATATACCGAACTGAGATAAATAATAATTATAAGCAGCAAATAGTTACATAAAAAATAATAGTAATTCGAAAATATATAAAAATTTAAAAAATCATCAAAGTCATCTGCCCGTTGGCGTCGGTCATACTATACCACTCGAAGGCTAGGTCATTTCGAATCAGTGACATCTTAATTATTTATTACAATGTTATACTGTAAACTATAATTTCCATCTAGACGAAATGCTACAAGTGACTATTATATTTATTTTCATAAGGATGAATATCAAATTATAGAAATCATCTAATTTTTGTTAATGTATACAAATCTATATCGGCGCGCGCCATGTATGCATTAAGCAAACTCACTTTGGGTGACGTTTTCTTAAAACAACAAACTTTGCAAGCCGTTGCTTAGCAACGCGTAGCGACGATTGTTATTAACATGGCGGAATAAATTGCTTGTCAAATTAATTATTTTAATATATTGGTATATATCGAAAATATTACAAATATGAGAAAAAAAAGTATCCTATGTTCATCCCGGGACTCTTAAGTATCTCTATATGAGTATTTTATCACAATTAAATTAGCGGTTTGGGCCTGATTGCATAAAAGACAGACAGACAGACAGACAGACAGACAGAGTTACTTTCGAATTTATAATAGGATAGGTATGGATTTTAAGGACTATAGGAAACTTTTGTAAAATGATTTTAAGATAAAATAATACTTACTTTTGTACTTTTTTTCTTGTGTTGGGAGCCTTCATTAATATATTCTTGTCATTTTATAATTAGTTATAATATGGACATATTAAACATTGTATATACTTCTTATTAACTTTTCTGTAAATACTATAAATGATAATCGATTTAACTTCGATACATACATACTAAAATGTCATAATCGATTTATTATTGTCATTATATGTAAAATCGATACTTAAGTAGGGTAAGCTCGCAATATGTAATCACTTTTTTATTATTGTTTTAACTAAGTCTAACTAACTCCAGTTTCCCACATTCAAAAAGTGTTATTTAAAATCTAACTGAACGGACTTCGAATTATATCAAACTAGCGGACGTGCGCAGCTTCGCTTGCGTAATTAGGGGTGAATTCTAATAAACCACGAAACATGTGTTCAATGAAATATTTTTAAGAGTCCAAATTTCAAATTTTATAAAAATCGGTGGCGATTTAAAGAATTTTCCATAGAAACTTTCAACCCCCTTATTTGCACCCTTAGGGGAAGAATTCTAGAGAACCATGAAACATGTGTTCAATTAAATACTTTTAAGAGTCTGAATTTCAAATTTTATAAAAATTGGTGCCGATTTAAAAAAAATTCTATACAAACTTTCAACCCCTTACTTGCACCCTTAGGGGGAGAATTCTAGAAAACGATGAAACACGTATTCAATTAAATACTTTTAAAAATCTAAATTTAAAATTTTATAAAAATCGGTGCCGATTTAATTTTTTTTCCATACAAACTTTGAACCCCTATTTCACCCCTCTAGGGTTAAAATTTTACAAAATCCCTTCTTAGTGGATGTCCAGATTACGAAAGGAAACCTTTGTCCAAATTTCACGTTTCTACGCACAGCGGTTACGGCTGTGCGTGCGTCTTACCTCAGTCAGTGAGGACAAGTCCTTTTATATTATATCAAATTACTGCCTAGATTGTTTGACAAACGTTGTTATTGTATCGACTAACATAATATAACGTTATACCTTATGTCATCGTAATAAGGATACATTATAACATTTATAATAGAAGTATGTATGGTTTCTTAAAATTATTGGCTTTTTGAAACTGTTTACGCTTTTGTTGTTAAAAACTATTCTTTGGTTTTATTGAAATATAGATAATTTTGTAATGTCTTCTGTTATCCGCTATAAGGAACATTTAGATAGTATGTTTAGGCTATTGGTCACTAAATATAGGTTTCGTTTGAAAATAGATTTACCTAATTGGAGTTTAAACTGCTTTTTATTCTAAGTTAAAGTTTTTAAATAACGATGAAAAATAAAGTTACATCATTGTTTATAAATCTTACATGCATAATTAATTTACGTAACGGCAATATTCTGTTGTAGCTTATTCCATATACAGTTCCTTTCTGACCGTTTATTAAAAAAACAAAACACCTTAAACGGTTTATTAGATTAAAATCCTTCTAATTGTACTGATACCGCTAGCAGATGTTCCGCAATATAATTTACGATCATCCTAATAGAGCTCATTACGGCAGCGCACCTATAAAAAAGAAAGAAGCAAAAAATATATTTTTAAAATAGACCAACATTAAAAAGCCATTGGAAGGTATATTAACAGACATTTAAGGGCTCATTACGGTAGGGCGAGTCGGTGGGCGAAAGCAGGTCGAATTTACGATTACCCGTCACCTGTCCATGATACAAAAACTTACAAGGATGGACATCGAGTGTTATCTAAAAATCTTTATTTGAAATGTAGGTTATGTCTTTTTTCGCCAGTCTGAGTGGAAAAAGAATGATAAAAAAATATATACATAAGACGCCAAAGTAAATAATGACATAAAAAGATGATATAACAGAAAATTGGGTACCGAAGATTGGGACCGACGATTACGCATAAAAAGCAATTAATTTTATATATTAGATAGGTATAAAGTAAAATGTAACGTGCCACTTGGTTTTCCCGATTTGTCTATATATTCCCGGGGTGTATGCTGAGAATAAAAAGAGTGTTTGTGATTTGACAACACTACCCTAGAGCATAATAGGAAACACTTAGATCCTCTTTATTTACGAAAATCGATTGCTCTGCTAAAAATTGGTAAATTTTATTATCTAACTGTACTTTACATACGGGGACAATAAATCTTCATTTAAATTAAAGCAAAAAAATACGGAAGATCTTTTGTGTATTAGAACTTTGTCTAATGGGGACAGGGACCGTAATATAAGGTTTACAAAGTCCGCTAACAAGAAAACGAGCAGGTGATAATAATTATATATGAAACAAAAAGAATCACCTTACGTAGCACCTTTCGAAGACAGCTGCTTTATAAGGGAAGTGTCATAAATGACGCCTCTGATGTTTGTTTTACAATGGCCAATAGACAATACTTTTAAAAATCTTTGTACAGCTCACACCACCCATAGATACGGACTTATGAACACAGTTTATAAAGAATGTAGGACACAATAGGTCGCTTTGTTCTCTTCCCGTTTGAGGGTAGTTGGAGAAATGGTTGCCTTCTTGGTAAGAGGATTCTTTTTTGTTCAGGCTGATGAATAAATTTTCGTTATCTGAGGAACATTGTTCCTCGCCGACAAAGGATGAGGCAGCTGGAAAAACGTATGTCCTATAATGGCTTTCGTCCAATAATTGTTTTTGAAGTGTGTCATTTATTTATTGTGACCGATGTTGTATGGTCCATGGTCAAAAATTTAGCTTTCAATTTGTAGGATGTTATACAATATAACGTAATGTAAAGGAAATATCATAGTTTTTTTGTTAAAAATATAGTAATTGCAGTCAATAAGTCGAATGAAACTAAATTTATGAGCTATTTAATGTTATATTTCCTGTAGTGAACCTGGTGAACCCTAGACACTTGATAAAAGAAAATAATACTTTTTTAAATGTAAAAATAGCATAAGATAACATAATAGTAATAGATTAAATTATCTATATTTTGTCTGGCCTGGAGAGATCGGTACAAATATTGATTGGGGAATATTTTCAGAAACAGATAAGGAGTTCTTATCGACTAAAGTAAATGAAAATTGATAAGTAACTTACAATATTATAAGAAAAAAAAGGTATTCTCTTATCTTGAAATTGTTAAAATCTTTACAATTTCGGTGCATCGGTTCGTGAAACTGTTTGGTAGAGCGAACAACTTAGGTTTATGGCTTTTTTCATTCATCCCTGTTCTAAGAATGACGGCGGCTTTTTGGCGCCTTTAAAATCTCCGTTTTTGTTCCCTTTTTTTGTGCAGCTTTTTTAGTAGAATTTGGCGCGAACGATGTTTGCCGAAGCTTAATTGTCGATTTAAAAGAAACTTTATACAGTTATTTAAGATTTTTACATTTGCCTTATACAACAATATACTTTTACATGGCTTATCAATTCAATTGCTAAATTAATTGGAACTTAATATATACCTAACTAATTTATATGAACATATTTTTTATTATATTAACATAAACAGTATATGTCAATCCTATTCATTAGTGAAGGTCTGGAATGCAGAAATGTCGAAATGGCCGAAAGCGCGATTGCAGGATAATTACTATGGGCCAAGTGCGAATAAAAAGTTGCGCGGCCGGTTCAAGGAACCGTATTGG
The DNA here is from genome assembly GCF_056956725.1 of Heliconius melpomene rosina. Lineage (NCBI taxonomy): Eukaryota > Metazoa > Arthropoda > Insecta > Lepidoptera > Nymphalidae > Heliconius > Heliconius melpomene. The sequence continues at coordinate 12,401,490 of NC_140395.1, forward strand.
GATCGGCGCTTTTTGAGAGCTTCTTTTAATTTTATTTGTCCGTTAAGAATTTGTTAGATTTCCGATACGAGAACGCTTAATGAGAAATGGAGTTTTATATTCAGAATTTTCTTGTATATATTTATATACTGTTTACAATTAAATTTGTTTCTCAGTTTGTTTTTTCCTTCTCGTCTACTTAAGCTAAGCTTAAGGTTATTTCTTAGGATAGACTTTGATAACAAACACGTGTATTTTTCTTCAAGATAATCTATCTCTTTATAATAGTACTACTTTACTCAGTAGAATATAATATACACATTAAAAAAATGGTGCTTATGTTTCAATCACTAATAAAGTTGTTCTAACGATAATGAGCTTGTCATGTTCACTTTTTGCCGTATCGTACGTTCTTTACCATACATCATTTAATTTGATTTATTGTGAACGTGTTGCCGCCTGTGCGTGAAATTGTTAAATTAGTAACAAGTTGTCATGGCCTGAATTTGTAATCTATAGCTTCTTGGATTCTCGAATTAGTTGCTCTATAAAATATGTGGGGCAAGCAATGTGTGATCCTATACATTTTGTATAGGAAATTACTTAAACCTGAACTAAGTTTTACTTTGCGTTTATTTTTTATTTCTTTATGTGATTATATTAAATATATACCTATAATGAAATTGTAACTAGTCGCTTTCTTTACAAAGTGGCAGAACCCAAAACAGTGATTTTTCATTTATTTTTCTGTTTGTCTGTTTATCTGTGCCTTTGTGTATGCTAAACTCAGAAACGGCTATCACTTGTTGTATTTTAGCAAACTTTCTTTAACATTTATTTAGTAACTAGTTTAGTTAATTTAAAAATTCTAATATTATTAGAGCACGAACGTAATTGAATTGGGAATTAAATAATAGTGTAGTTCAAGTTATAATTTTTTTTGGACATAAAAATATTATTCAATATCTCTATTTATGTTACTATAGTCGAACTTATAATGTTCCATAATGTTAAAGTATTCCTATGCGCTTAAGCGGAAAGCTTTGAATGAAGTATCATCAAATTTTGTAATCTAAGTGTATTGAAAGCTGAACATTACTTCAGACACATCAAAGAGAGCGTCCCACCTTCATTAGCTCAATAGAGCCAAGTAGCCAGTTAAGATCAGGAGTAGACCCTGAATTGGCTGAATAAGCGACCCATCTCACCTTGACCCGCACGAGAACAGACAGTTAACGACCGGCCTTCACATTGAATGTCATTTATATTGAAATCTTTATTTGAATTCGCTAGAATATTTGTGACATCTCAGGAGGAACGTGATCATTCTACAACGTAAAAAACCTAGAATTGGTAGAAAAATTATATGTTTTATGTTTGAAAAATATCTAATAGAAATTTACAAGTTATTAATCAGTAATATTTTAGATAAATACAGAGCTCTTATATTCCTAGACTGAGATTACAACAAATTGCAAACTAAAAAAAATCATCAAATTATTACGAATAAAAATTATCGACTTTTTTATTTAAAATATGTATTGCTTTCCTATATAATTAGAAACAGTGTATCGTTAGATTCCACGACCTTTACGTCAAAATCGAAATATGCATAAAATGGAAAATATTAATAGATTTTTTGCTTTCTAGAAGACATACAAAATTCGCAAAGAAAAGATTTAGATTAATTAATGTTTGATAAGCCATAATATTTTTCTTTTTAACGCACCGATATTTAATTACTTACGTACGTACCTATACCTATATATGATGACATTCTCGTATGTGTTTGCCTATCGAGTTTCCAGATCTCGTCCCAAAATACGACAAGTGAACGGAAGAAATCTTTGGAAAAAACCGAATTTCTCTTCAGCTTCTTAACTAATGACGAAGGGTTTCCACACTATATTAGTCAAGTGTCGCGTGGTGTGCGTTACCGTGTTGGGTGTCGCTAGAAATATCGCCCTGTTTGACTTCTTGCCACTCTCGTTTTGTTACAGATTTATACTTTTCATTTATACCTACTCTGTTATACAAGACTTATCTCAAGCTTGGATTTGACTACTTAAGTTTAATTTATGGCCATTAAATCATGAATACATTTAGTTTAATTATTTATGATGGGATTTTTTATCAGCAAACAGTAGTACCGTCTGATACTGCGTTTTCCTTTTAACTCTTAAGCGTTATATGAATTATTTATTTGACATTTCATTTCTTAGAAAACTAAACCAGCAGGAAAGTGACATGTGTACGCATGTGTGACTTGAGTGTTAATTATCAATTAAACAAAAAAAACTCATACAATATACTGATGTATTACGCGACGTTTTATATGTATTAAGTATTTTGGTTAATATCTATTTATATTTCATTAAGAACCGTTGTATTCCACATGCTATTTAAATTTGACTATTTTCACTTAATGCTTAAATAAAGTTAAATACCCTTTATGTCATTTATATGAATTGAAATTATCGAACGTGTCGGCGTCGTCGGAGCGTTGCGTTGCCTGCGGCATATTCTTTTTGTCCCGGCCATAGTTCTAAATGGGGAACACGGTCTAATTCCGGACAACTATCGCCGACTTCCTCTTGCGTAACGTTAAGACAATTGGTTATATACGATACACGTTATCGTTGTCTACTTCAATTTGGGAAGTTGAATGACATTGTATTCATCTTTAATCATATTAGCGTAGGAAGGCGTTTGTTTAACTCAGTATGTGTTTCGTGCTTGTTATTTTTAATAAATATTCCAACGATGAAAATTTATGTCACGTCTTTAGCCAATTAGTTTTAAATGTTAGAATTTAGTTTTATTTTTGTATTTTTCTTTGATGACAGCGTTTTTTTGTTATTGTTTCTTGGGAAGATTGGATAGGATATTGTTTACTTAAAAAAAAAACTAGTATACCTAATAAGTAACACAACCTATTTATACATATGTATATCACAGTAATTGGCGCTTTATTTGCGTCATCAAATAACCTTGCAAAGCCTTCGGTATGTAAAAGGAGTGTTCGTGAAATGTATGTCACACACGTGTCCCGTCTCCTATGCAGAACTGGTCCGTTCCACTGCACTCGCTCGTGGAATTTAACTCAACGCAATTAACGCTAAAATCTCATTTGAGAGCCTCCTATCCTAAAAGCTGCAACGCCTTGGTAACGGATAATTTCAACCCGTGAGATACTTTAGTTTTATTTTAAAGATTTGATAATATTTATTTATGACGTTTATGTCTTTTTTTAAAACTTGGATTAATAATTTTTGATCTTTATTTGATGCAATGACAACTTTCGGATTTTAATTACTTTTTTTTGGTATTTTTTTATATCTTTACACATATTATTAATAACATAAAACTTTCTTTTTTTTATATTTCATGTAAATTTTAGGTTTGTTCTGTTTTAAATTTATTTCACTTTATTTCTCTTTGACATTTCAAATAAGCCAGTACATACATGAATTCTTCGAAACTTATAAAAATGCCTGCTTCCGCGTAAACTATAAAGTTTGAAGCTCACACTTTCCCCAGATGTCATCATTTAGATAAAATCAGAAGAACAAAGAGTGCGTTAGTAGTAAAGATTATGAAATCAACAAACGTAAATAAAAATTATAAACATAATAAGGGTGTCGACCCGGGAAACAATACTATTAATAATAATAGGTGTTCACGGTTCATATACATCTTGTAGAATTAAGTTGTTTTTTTAATGTAATAAAGATACTTAATCGAGCTAATGTCTCAGAAATCTTTGATTTTTTTATTAATATTTGTTTACATTGTATACCGCATATCACAGGTCAGGCAAAGGGAACCTAGTGTTAGGACACTCCACTTCCTACTTTCCTTTCAATTTTCGAGACATTCCGTACTGATTGTGTAACTGAACGCAGTGTTCTGTCTTGTACCAGAGCGAAGAAATGAAAATAACTCATCGATGAATGGAAATCGAATCTACAACCATCGCGATTATAGTCAGATGCTTCTTTATATTCCATCCGATTTATTTATGTATTTTCAAATTAAACTCTCTAAAATTTATAGTAATGAACAGCAGACATAAAAACGTTAGCTGTCGTATTATACGGCCACGTTTCGCAGCCAATTAGGTTTTTTCTACCCCAATTTAATGCGTATGCTTTATAAGAAATATGAGAATATTGTATCTTGCGTAGTTTTACAATGCTTCGATATATTTTATAATTAATCCTATTCTGAGATCATTATGTTTATTTCCTCGGTAACGAGGCAAAGCGCGGCGTTGAGATTCGCCACTCAACACGCAATACCTCTAGAATTCAGCGGAAAATGGAGAACGGAAATATCTTAACGGGAACGAAGTGTCTTAAACCTAGGTCCACAGGTTCTCTCTGCCTACTCCGGGATACAATGAGAAGTTAAAAAAATATTTATCTGTATGAAAAATGTTCTAACATTAGTCAAACTTTCAAGCATCTTATTTAATATCTAAGAAAGCTAGTTCATATCTAAACAGAGCCATAACAGTATCTAAAGAAAATATACCATTTCTCCGCTAAAGTGACTCCGTTAGGGCAACTCCATACCAGGACGAGACGCCATTGGCGCCAGTGTGGGTAAACATTTTTTCTAACAAATATGTAAATAGTTGTGAATAATTATTTAGCTTTTTAGAAAGTAAAGTATAGTACATGTGCAATGAGCTTCGACTGTTATTGTTTATTCGAATGCAATAGAATAAAAGAAAGACATACGTTTGCGAGGTTTTCTTTTATTGTATTTACATTTTTTATTTTGATAGTTTTTAATTATAAGATTGTGACTGGTTTAATATAGAAATGAGCGACATCATATGAATTGATATTATCTTTGTGATTTTATGTATTTACATATTAATAAATATTAATTGAGAAAATTATTTTACGATATAAGACATGTTAAACACCCAGATTAAATACATTTATAATTAAAACGTTCTTAATTAACATTTTTTACACTTCTGAATCAGAACACAAATAATATTACAATATTTTCTTTAGAAGAAATAAATATTTATTTAAACAGAACATAATATAATAATCATAAATATAAAAGCTTCAGCTAATTAGAAACTAAAAACTGTTTACATGTTAAAGGTCTTGCATGTTTTTGCCGCAATGACTTCCGAACCGTATCCAGTCTATTCCAGCTAGATACCGTCTTGCGCACGCGCCGATGAGCGCAAACTAATTAATACATGCCCTTCTAGCTTTTCATTGCGGTGCAGATGCTTTTTTGTCGAGATGTACGAGTGTTTTTTAAAAGCGAAGCTTATACTCAGAACGGATTGCTATTTTATTACTATTACTACGGCTTGGCACGCGACAACTATTTATACGATCTATTTGATACTCTCACACTGGGCACGTCGTCTATTTCTGTATGCTTTGAAAAGAAATGCATTCTGACGACTTTTACACGTTGCTTGTACGTGCACGTAAAATGTTGGTTATATATGAAAAAAAATTAAGCATTCTAATTACATTTGTTAACTCTGAATTCACTTTATCAGTTTTATAATCAGGATAAGTGAAATCTTTGAATACTAAGTGAATGATATCTAATTAAAGAAAATTACAGAGCTCAAAGGACCACCCGAAATACAATCACAATGGACGATTGCGAATGTTCAATATGCGGCTATCTGTACAAGTCGGCCGATTAAAAGTAGTTCAGTTAAAAGTCACTTGATTAAAAATTGACCAAATGAAACGCAAGCGCATTCCGACGAGGTGTTTGACCGCCCGCTCCTCGAGTCTAAGGCGATTTTTTTTCCACCTACCATTCACGATGGTGGACTGACCATCGGGCTGACGTTAAAGTATAACGTGAAGGTTAACGCCGGAATCTTTTGATTTCATAATCTTAATGTAATTTTTGACAGCTCTGTTGTGTCGGAGATAATGTTTTTACGGTGTCTGCGGTCGCGCCAATAACACAATATACGTATGTGAGTACGAGAGTCGTTTGTGTTTTATGATTTTCAATTCTTAATTATGTCCTTATAACTTCAAAGCACGATCCTGCCTCGGATCAGGCAGACAGGTTTTTTGGTTAAGTTTTTCAAGTGCAGTGGAGTTGGTTTTTAGTTAGAATATTTTTATTTCTTAGGTTGTGAATGAAGAAGATGTATTTTCTTCTTAATTTAGTTCACTTTTAATCTATATTTGGCTTTTTAGAAAACTTTGATTTTATATCACGTTATTTGCGGTTTGTTATTGTAACCTAAGCATAGAGTCGCTAACCTCTTGAATACATTTTATAATTGGGCACGTAATTTAATACTTAACTGTTTAACTTTTTTACTTTCCACAAACCGTAATACTGACCTTTTCTTGTCAATAAAATTTATTTGGTTAAAGTCAAATTTCGTTGTCAAAAAACTCTTTTAATTTTGAGTATATCAAGTTTATAAAATGTAGAGCGCTCGTTGTTTTCTGCTTCGCGGTCTTATTTATTATAAGTGACTTTGGTATGTGTAATATTTTACTATATCATATAGTTTTTTTTTGTTTAAGTTTCACGCTGTATCCCGCACGTAGCAGGGTACGCAAGTGAACCTGGGAACCTAGTGTAAAGACACTCCGTTCACCATTTTGCCGGATTCTGGAGGGGTTGCGTGTTGATTGGTGAAATGACTGCAACCACTCTCCAATATATATACGCTCCAATTTATAGTCGATACATTTTTATAACATTTTAATGTTATTCTTAAATTTTTTAAAGAATTTGCCTGGTGATTTCAATTAAAATAATTATTTTTTAAAGATGTTTGTGTGTCATGTATTTTTAAAAGGATAAGAAAAAGGATTGAAGGGATATAAAAATAATTCTTAAAACATTTTCGAAAAGAGATTGAATTATATTCAACTTATTTTTCTACATTATTATTTTCTATAGATATATTAGACGATTAAAGATAGTAAAGACGTCTGTCACATATATCAGTTTTATTATAAGACACCGATCATCACAACATCCTACTTTTGTCACGTTAAAAACATTTCGCACATCCATCATAGGGAAGTCCACATCCTTACTGACAAATTAAATAAACAACGATTTATAGTTCAATTGCGTCTCATATGCTAACATAACTCCTAAATCTTAATCCCAAAGGTTAGAATACCTTGTGGTATTTGAAGTAAATGACCGGCGATAAGTATGCAATGTGCGTAGTTCACACCATAGCTTATGGGCTATGTACGTGGGTTGACACTTTAACGGTCAAGGGCAAACCGTCCGTCCCGAAGGTCGCGCCATTGACCGAGCTCCAAATTTTGCAAAAATATTTATTTAAAAACGTATTATCAGATTATTTAAGGCATTTCACTGTATGTTCTTACATTATCAACACAAGGTCCAGTTTGCCAGAAACAATACAAAGACAATAATGGCGTTTCTTTAGTTAATATTTGCGTTAGAATTAGATACTACTTAAGTATTCTAAATCTTAATGTTTTTTAAAACATTGCCATTTGAAATGGTCAATTTTTTGAGTTTATTGTTGCTCGTCTCGATAAAGCTGATAATACAATTAAGTATATAAATATATTTATATAAGTAAATTTAGTTACATAGATGTATCTAAAATGCCGAGATTATATGCAATTCGCACATAAAAATATGGTTATTGCACTTTAATAAAATTAAACTTAAATAGAATACTACTGCTTTTCTATCGTTTTAAAACATAAATGTATATAACAATCGGAATCACAAACACACAAACTATTCATAGGTAACTACTTAATACTAATACGGCCACAGTCATAAAAAATGCAGAAGATACTACTCAGGTTGTAATAAATGTTGTAATAATAAATTTTTCTTGGTACTTTTATTATAAATATATGTGATCTTAAATAGACATATCGTTAAATCACTCCCCAAATGCAACATATTTCTTTCTAAGACAGCTCAATAAATCTTAAAAAACATGACATAGCAAAGTCAAAAGGATAGTACCATTTTGTATGCATCAGAGATGCTGGCATCAATCCAAACCATCACCTTAAGATTAGATGAAATTATTTAAGGATGATCCTAAAATTAGACACCATCCATAATCTAAAATGAAATTTCAGCTTTTTCTTCTTTAACAATGTTTAATTTCCATCTTGGTTGGCTTTGGTAATAAGAAATTTGACCCGTAAGTCCCCGACTCGGGAATAAAAGAAGTAATAAACAACTTGATCACTCCATTTTCACCGCAGCCTTGGCAGTGAATGTATTTATTTTACTCCTTATATTACTTAGATTAGCTTTTAAATAGCTTTTAGTACGCTTGCGGTTTGGATAGCGTCTTATGTTTTGTTTCCTTTGTCATATAACGAAACTGCAAATAGACTGTGCGTAATTATAGGGTCCGAATCGATTTCATTAATAATACATACATATTGTAACAGAAAATCATTTAAGCTTTATGCCCCAGAGGTCATGAACGAGTGACTTGGAGTTACAGGGCCGTTGCTTTGAATACTTTTCATTTGCATAATGTCTACATCTTGTGCATAAATGATGTATTGCTTTTTGTTTTTGTTCACAAAAGAAATGAGGCGGTTATAGAAGTACTAGTTAATACTTGTCGATTTGAAATGATTTTTATTTTCTTTCATTTTATTTATTGTTATTTTTTTATGTTAAGTAAATAATGCTTTGTCGATGATTGATGATGCGTTTAACATATAAACATTTATATTACGATTTACGCGTATAGAGGAAGCAGTGTTTTTTAAAATTATAGCAATGCAAATTTAGAAATATATGAACAGAGATTATTAAAGGCCATAAACAAAAAAAAGTAAATTGAAATGCAGATTTGCTTTGATCTATGAAGAACTATTTTAAAACGTGAAATAAGAAAATATGAAAATAGACAATGTTATATGACATGTTTTCGGTACGAATAACAGTCATTGAACTGAGCACAGTTTTCTTTAACTGTTGGCTGCATCACAGGAACTGTTGGCAAACCGTCATTACTATCTAAAAATATCAAACCACGTGTATTTTTAAAGTGTCCAAATATAATCTTTAGAAAAACATACTTTATGAATCACTGCCAAAATTTTATTTAAGGTTACTATATCACATACTTTCAAACGTGTGTATATGTGATTCATGAAATAAATGAAAGATGAAGTAAAAACGTTTTTAATTAATCAATATTAGTACAACCAATTGCTGAACAAAAGTGAAACTGTTTTCATATATAATAGATCAGCACCATATTCAGTAATAACTATTGAATAAGCCACACAGTTGATATCAGCGTCAGATATGACGTCTGTGGTATTCTCTATTGATGCTGTAAAGAATACTGCATGTGACTATTATCAGTACAACAATAGTTGCAACAATGCAGTATTCAGTACCAATAAATCAGACACTAAATCCAGCTTTTACAATTATTTTATTCATGTTTCATGTTACACACACTTCAGTTCTTTTTATAATTACAATACTTTAATATTAGAGTACCTATTAATACTGGAGGACAGTCGTTTCTTTGGTCTAGTTTCGAGACAAAGCACGGCGTTGGGTTCCGTTCCTAAACACGCCTCTAGAATTCGGCGGAAAGTCTGGTCTTAACACTAGGTTCCCTCTGCCTACACTGCTGTGTGCGTATAATAGACATTTTAGCGGTCCCAATGAATTATGTTAAAATTTGTCGTGCAGAAAAAATACCTTTATATGTTTTGAGAAGCCTTGAAGACAAGACTCCGTCATGTCTCAATTTTACTTTTAGTAATCAAAAACGTAGTAGTTTAGTAACCAAAATTTGTTCGACCATATTAATGCCACTTTTATCACCAAATTAGATTACTATTTCAATTCATTACATGCACTAATTTCAACGCAATATCAAAAATTAATATTAATTCCATACTATCTTCTATTAGACGGCAGACATATTTAATGTAGACAGACGTCCCTCAGGACAGTTTTCCAGTCTCTGTTAACAATATCTATTAAATGATCAATATTCTTAATTAACAAAATATGTCCTCTGTGCTTCAAGAAAATAATTTTATGTCTAGAATACAATTTTAGTATTCCCAGCGGGTCAATGTACTTTTTAATATGATATCTTGTCTGGTAAAGCTGTACGCTTAGGGCTTCAGACTCGTACGTCATTCGTGTAATCTTTTGCCAACTTGTACTCTTCGGGTCAAGGTAGGTCGTCTCTTGGTCCATGAATTTAGTGTAGGATTACCTAGAATGAGGAACACAAGGAGTTAGATAAGAAAATTATGGCAGAGAGGGATAACGTCAATAAGATCCTTACTGTGACACTATTCTCTTTTATTTTGTTTGTAACTTGATGTTTTTGTACAGACCATTATTTTTATTTTACAAATAAGTTGTGTCTTTTTTGTAATCACATTATAACACTAAGGTAGAAGTTCCATTTTGAAAAGTATTTTTAGAGCAAGTCTTGAGTGGAAAAATCTTTTCAGCCATTATATATGCTTGTAAACAGGTTAATCATTTTTATACATTTGTTTTATTTCACCTAAAGTATTTTTAATTTTATTAAATTGGAAATATTATAGTTGAAACAAAGATGAATAAACCAAAGAAATATATATAATTCTATTTTCTACTATGGCTAATGAAAACTGCTAGTTATCGTCGAAAGAAACAACATTGTGATTAAGTTATAATCGATTACCGCATTAATTTTGTTTAGAATTTCCTTAGTAATACTTCTGCTTTTCATCATAAACTTGTAACTAAGCGTTATGTCTCAGCTGGGACGTTGGTTAAACACAATTGTAGTGAGTGGATTCAAAGTTGGGCTCGTTTTGGACAGTCAAGATAGGTATCTTAAATTACGCTAATCAACGGGCAATATCTTAATTAATTTCGAATGCAAAATGGAAAATAAAATGTTATTCAAGGCTAAATCCTTTCCTATCTCGATAAATAAATATATAAATGAAGTCGACATGTGAATCTCTAATCGTCGTATAAGACGGTATCTCTACAACAAACGTTCACCCATATTTTATTTAGATATGTATTTAAACTAAACAAACTCTGCAAGAGCGAAAAAGTAAAGCGCATAGCTTCACGTCGTCTTATTTTTGATAACTCGTCGCGACAAGACAATCTAAATAAAAAATGCACTGTTCACTTTCTGAATATTTTAATATGATGTCGCAGCGTACCCAGTTCCGGGTTCGATACCCCTTTTGGTCTAGATATAAGATGACTAAACATTTAGCATTCGTCCCTCCTAGCAATGAAACCGCAAATCTGACTCCCTAGCTTTACAAGACATTCTTTCTCATGCCCTACCGTAACTAATATTATTGAGGTTAGCTCTGGTGTCTGTTACATTTCATTTACTAGCAATTTGTACAGGCCACATTACTTTGTTTATACATCATTGAGTCTACATCTATGGTGGAATATAATAGTTTATTTTGATGCCGAGTTTCTCGTATTCTCTTCTGTGGTGTTTGCCCTAAATCTACTTTTTACAATTCTAATTTCTGATATAATTTGCCCAGTTTATATGACGTATAAATCTTGAACCGCACAAAAGCAAGATTTTTAAATAATTTACACATAGTACTTTTAAATGCAAGCCGCCTTCTCAAAATTATTATTAAACTATTGCCAATGATTTCTGATTTGAAGGTTAAGTCTTCGGTCTTACCTACTGTATAATAGTCGAAGGATGATGAAGGAGTCTTATTATTATTTGCTAACCTTGAATTTTCTTGCAATAATCAAAATATTATCATATTAACATCGTACATGGTCGTGAGTATTTCCTCTTTTTGTCATACTAGTTACGTTGCTCGCTAGAATATACTCGTAAGTGTAACACCTGCCGCGACGTCTATTATATTTAACTACGTACATAGAGTGCTTGCTGTCGGCTGTCCGAGTGTCCGCTTGCGGCACGTGTCCTGCAAGTTCAAGGGCGGGCGGCGTTCGTTGCTCCGCAGTTTTTGCGCGCCTCTACCCGTGGGTGAGCAAAATGTATCGCTGGTTCGCTTTGTTGGGATATTTCATGTTATCTAACGTCTTTTTTGCGCTACCTATATATATATTGTATATATACGTCTTTAGCTATTTGCATGTAAAAGATTCCGCGATATCATTTATTGTTCTAAAATGATATTATAATGTTTTATTATGATTTTTTGTGTATGGGAATTTTTAATGTAAAGTATATAACTATGTATGTAGGCAAAGTATATGAAAGATTAGTTTTTGGAAAGAATATAAGTTTGTGTTTATAACTTTTTTGTTTTTGCTAAGCCTAATTACATATTACGGAAGCGGACATTTTTATTAAAACTATTTCGGTTGAATTCACGTAATAGATGTCTAGGTAGGCTTTCAATATTTTGACATATTCGTTAAAAATTGTTAAAAATATTGAGATTTTTCAAACATTGATTAGCTCGTAGGAGATTGTAAGAACATACTGAGTGGAGTGATTTATTTATGATATTATAAAAAATCGATCGAATCGATCCCTTCGGCCCAAATGAATAAATCAAGAAACCATCGTGGCGTTTGACTATAAACGCTTTGATAGTAGGTTTGATGTAGAAGGGGGAATGAATTCGCCTTTTTCAAGTGAATATTTTAGATTTCATTTCAACTCTCATTTCGGGTAATGGTCTGGGCGGAAAATGGAGTATCCTGGCACTAAATTCTCTCTGCCTACCCTGTTATATGCATCTACAGTGTCAAACTAAAAAAGCAAGATAACTCAACACAAATAGTAAATTATATTATATTGTCCGTATCAAACCATGTAATATGTCTATTAAAAATAATTTATAAATGTAGCGTTTAAGTAAACGAAAATGAAAAGTGTGATCTACCCATATCTAATTAATAATTGCAATTAAGCTCTCAATTTCTACAAAACAAGGAGACCGGCGCGCGAATACAAGTACAATTTAAAATTTATCTTCGTTGCATCATTTATCATATCCGAGCGACATGTTCTCAGGTTATTGCGATCTTCTCGTTATTTTTTTGCCACCACATAACAAAACAGTGGTTTTCATAAATCTTATATCTATAGATATAAGAGTTAAATTGGCGCTATAAAAATATTTCAATGTATAGCGGCTTGTTCATTCAAAAACACAATTTGTCATTCTCGCTTCCTTGCATTCCTGAAGGATATTAGTGGAGAAGTTATTTGTTAACATGATTTTTTAGCTCGAGTACTACATAGTACGAGGTTATTTGCTTTTATTCGATGTACAGTCTTGTATTTTTTTATTTTGTGATTAATTGTAACTTTATTTCACAAATATCTGCTAACTGTAGTTGTTGCTTTTTTGCTAGTTTACTATTTAATTGTTACTGATCTTTTTAATTCATAGGGTACGTGGTGAAATCTTATTAAAACAGAATTTGCTTTAAGACTTTAGCTTGTATTCTTTATATATCTTCATATATCTTGTGCATTTTGTATCTGACAGTAACTTTCAACTTAACCTAATTATCTTATAATATTATTGTTTGTTCACAGGTATGACCAAATCATTTAAATTTATCAATGATTTTATAATATACGTAGTTTCATATTTTCATAGAGTTGCTAGTCTTAATTTGTTTGTCAGTGAAATTGAACCCACGACGGTCTTTGGACTCTAAAATACAACTGAGCTATGACAGTGTCAACCAATTATCTATTAAGATAGTGAGTGTTGTTTATTATAATTATTTCGCCTTTGGTAACATAACATTGTGCGTTAGGCAAACAGACCGTGAAGATATCTACATATATTTATTACTACGAATTGAAATTGAAGTTAAAACTATAGTTAAATGATACGGTGTTTTTAAACTACCTAAAAATTGCTTTTGCCAAAAGTTGTAACTTTATTACCTTACAAAAAACTTAAGGAAACTAATATCCAAAATGTTATTAGCAATGGAATGCTAAACAAAACGTGTCTCCGTCCCATGCGTGGGATGCTGTGTCAGATGGACGATACAATCGCCTAAATGGTGGCAAGGACGAATACCATATGACATCTCCGTTTTATGATTAGATTTGTTTTTTTTAAATGCTTTTTATGATTTTACTATTATCAATGACATCACTTCCTTCTTTACTATGTTTGGAGTTTTTAGTTCTAGTAATTCTTAGTGTTTCGTATGGAAATATTTATTTTTGTATTCTTGTTTAATTATGAATGTTTTTTGTTAACATTCTAACTCTGTGATGATTAGCAAACGTAAGCTATTCGCTGAACATTACACCTTTAATTATAATACAAATTATAAATGATTAAAAATTAGTTAAAACTAAAATGATATTAGAATAGTAATGAATATGAACAATTATTAAAACTAACTCGCATGTTATATCGTAAACTTATCGCAAACACATAAATTATCATTAAAATTAGGCACCTTAATTAACTATGTACGAGCTTAATGAACTTACATTTCTTATAAATATTTATTAGTGGGAAATTAAAATATAAAATCATATAGAGGCCCTCCTCGTAGTGTAGTGAAACAAAATATATATATTTATCAATTTATACATAATGTTTCGAAAATGGATGTAAAGTGGGTAACATAGGGTCCTAGTCAGTCAGCGGGAATCTAGTATTGGTTTGCTCTGCGGGAAAAAGCATAAAATTGTAAAAAAATCGTGTTTTCCGCGGCGTTAAAAAAAGGGTTCCAAGCGTCGAGTCATATAGAATTTTTAATATTCTGACAACTAACTATATAGAATCAAATAGAATTCATATTCAAAGAATCACTCGTCTTTAATATTTTCCTTTACCTATTTGTGTAAGCTTAGTTTTCATGTTAAAAGGAATATTCTGTTGAAAGACCAACTATATGACAAAACCAAACCTGACGTCTCTCGAAAGACACATTTATTATTCTTTTTATCTATTGCAGACTCCATTTGGATCAAGTTTCATCAATAGACAACGTTGAAGTAGTTGTACCGCCTAGATTCGTATCAAGTAACGTTAATATAATATGTATATCAATATGTGATAGACCGTCGTGGCACAATAGGACAAATGGTCGATTACGTCTAGTTGTAAGCGCGTTGGTTATGGGTTTGATCTCTACCCAGAAAATACCGGAGGAGTACCCTTTGCTTATCCTATGTCATATATTTTTTAGCTTCCCCTGTTATGTGCCGGATACAGTATCCCGCACATAACACGCTAGGCAGAGGGGAAACTGGGAGCCTATAAATATTTAAAACTCCGTCTTTATTAAGACACTTCCGATCCTTGCTTTTCGCATGTTGAGTGGCAGAACTCAACGCCGCGCTTTGCCAGAGCCCTACTAGGGCGAAGAAATGAAAATATTAAATATTTCATTCTAGTGACTGGGAATCGAATCCACAACCGTTGCATGTATATTCGCACACTTGTGTCCCTCCGCCACGACGACCGCCATATGTATAAATCGACACTAACAAATGAAATACAATTAAAAAAAAAAACTATTTGGAGGCTATATACATTACTAGCGCCCGCTCGCGGTTTCACCCGCGTGAACTATGTTATTATTAATTTCTGTCTCCATGACTACGTCCTAGTGACGTCTATGCAAAATTTGAGACTTCTAGAATTTGTAGTAACGAAGTTTCATACAAACTTTCAACTCCAAAAATAACCCTTTTAAAGTCGAATATTGCAAATTCCCGTCTTAGCGAGCACCTACGTCCTATAAGTAACTTCTATGCAGAATTTGAGATTCCTAGGACTTGTAGTTTCTGGGATTTCGTGATGAGTGAGTGACCTTTCGATTTCATATATATATAGATAAGATTCAACATTAACGCAGTGATTTTGTATACTGAATATTATTGTTGACTATATTTTATATTTTTTAATAACGACTCCCAAGGACAGCGTACAAACATAGCGTTTTGACATATTTCGATATGCATTCAAGATTAGCCAACGATATGGGAGGAATTCGCCGTTGTTTCACGTAATTAATCGATTAATCGTGCTCTAATCGCGACGTGGTAACAGTTTTACATGTATGCCTTTTTTAATTTTTGTATTGTATTTATAATTTTTATTAAATTTTGATCGTACGTTTTGAATCGTACTCGGGGTCCGAAATATCTTCACGTACTTGCCGAAAGAACAGCTTAAAAGTTCGTGGCCAAAACTGAACTGGATCGTCTTTAGACAGCATCTAAGATGCTGACGTTACACTGTTTTTATTGAGTCGGTATGAGTAATACATGTTTTAGTATATATACTTAATGTAATTATATATTACCGAATTGTAATTGAATCAACCAATCAGAAAACATCGAGAGTATGTACTTACTGTCAAATTCTTCTATACTGATTCTATGATGGAATTATGTCTTATAAAAATTGACGTTTGTAGTACATATAGATATATTTTTACATAATATGAAAATGAGTTGCGTGGCCGTCTGTTTGTAAAGACGACTGTTATGGGTTCGATTCCCAAATGGAATGAGTTATTTTCATTTTCTCGCTTCGGTGTCCCGCGTAAGCGCGGTGATTGAATTTTTCCACTGAATACGAAATGTCTCAAGAATTAAGATGAAAATGGATAACGGACTGTCTTAAAACAAAGTTCCCTCTAATTACCCTGCCATGTGAGCCTGCCTGATACAACATAAGTCTAATAAAATAAATTAAAGTTCCAACGATTACATGACTATTCCCATTACCAAATTATCATTTCGCACATGTTGTTAGCCGTTTCCTATGTATGGGAAACGGATGGCGTCTGCACTATGTGGGAGGACATGAGCGTAATTCTTGATATCCACACTTAGTGCTTATACTTTGTGAGTCAGGGGTTAAAGGTCAGTTGCGACTAGTTTTGTTGAGATAAAAGTTTAATAATATTCGATCTATATTTCATTTTATGTAGTTTTTTTTATTGGCTAATTATTTGACTTAGTAATCACTATACTAATTTGGCCAATCCAGTATCATACTGTACTTGCTACTATGTTAAACCTAGGTGCCTCTCTGCTGCCTCTCTTACCGCTATTGCTTCATAAATCATTTTAGCCATTCTTTCGTCACTCATTCTCCCGACGTGCCCAAATCATCTCTGTTATTCTTACCTGCCATTCTGTGCATCTCCTCATGGTAGATTTGGTGTGCCTCTGACTCCACAAGAGATCACATCTCCTCAGCTTTCGTCTTTATTTCGTTCTTATTCTCTAATAACCACGATTCGCTGCTGAATAATAGCTTCGGTACTAGCGCTGTTGTTGCATTATGTACAGCTATTCTGTCGTTTCGTCGTCTTATTAATGCAGCCAAGGCACCGTTCATTTTGCTACCTGCAACAATACGCCTTTCCACATCCATCGCATTTCATATCTTCTGTGTCTAGTAAACATACGTCCCTGATGTTAGACCAAAATTTGAAGTGATATATCTGGGAAAAAGATTTCTCAATATTTTTTAATTTAGTATGTGACAGCTAACAATACAATTCGTAGGATAACCGTTATATATTTACAAAGAAGTAACTAAATACATTAAATAGAATATTAATAGTGCTTGGTGAGGTTGATTGATGTCACCTTTGCAGTTCAGCGTCCTTAAACCTTGCATCAGAATAATTTATTATGCTGTTATGTCTTCATTCGCCACTTTGTAGTGCACAGGCAGGGGGCTGCCTTTACTAGTATCGTAAAACGACAGGTTGACGACCCTGACCACATGAATTATGAAAAAGTAGTAAAGAATTCACTGGTCGCTCATAAAATCGCCCATTTCGGATAGTGCCGAAACATCCCAACATCCATTTTTTACACATAATCTTATTGTGGTCCCAGAAGTACAAAATTAAAGGTCAAAAGGATAACAAACGAAATGAAACTTTGATTCTATTTTCACTCTTATTTTCCGTGAAATAGTAATATGATAAGTATATTTTTGTAGTATTAGTACGCAAAGTTAAAATATGCTTAGAAACTTTGTGAAACTCGAGGTCGTTGTGTCGCAGTGGCATAAGCGTGTGCGACGGTTGTAGGTTTGATTTCCAATTTGGAGAATAAATTACTTAATGTCTTAATTTCCTCGGAAAGTATGGCAAAACTGCCACAAAAAGTGAGAAATTTTTAAAATTCAGTTTCCTCTGTCATTAATCCCTTAATTAGGTACAAAAATTGTACGGCTAGGGTGTTCGTAATTAATTTAAGATCTTGATATACATGAGGATTCTTAAGAATTGCCCTTGACCGACATCACTGAACTAGCCTTCTAACTTACCTAACCCGTTTAACAAGATGCTTCGCGGTAACAGAGGTGCTTAATAGTCGTGGGCTTGAGACACGAATGAAATAACTTTTAAACTTATAACTTATTCTGACTTGTTCTAAAGGAGTACATTTTCAATTTTAAGTAATGTATTGATTGAGACTGTGAATAGATTTTTTATAATACCATTAATTAATTGTGTTTTAATTCAAAAATTTCAACTTAAATTTCGAATGTTATCTTCTTTATTTGTGCTGTAAGTTCTTTATTGTGCCTAATTTTATGAGGTACAGAATACTAAAAGAGCGAGGCGAGGATCTAAAGTTAATTTGATAAATTATAATCTCGTTGTTTATAAGTCTTTATTAATTAAGCGTAATACCGACACGTGTGAGCTTTCAAAAAAATATTTGGGGCATGTGATCCTTGCGATCCTTTGCGTTTAGTCATATACACATGATTATTTGCTGTGAGTAATTACTTAGAGTGTATTAGGTCAGGCTTGTGGAAGTTTAGAAGTTATGCAATAGTAGTGCCGAAGTTCACGGCCAACATTCCGTGCTTCAATTAAATAAAAGTCTCAATTAATTTATGGTCTACGGGAAGTTATGATATTAAAGTTACCGACCGACATTTTTTTATTAACAAATCACATATTGTTTTCATAGGGCTATCATATTTACCACAAAAATAAGTGAATATTTGAAGATTTCACGGGAACTGTCTTAAAATTTAAAAATAAAATCATATTAAGGAAAACAGAAGCATTAGTTCTATGTATATAACTTAGTCAGATATGACTCATTATTTAGAATCTGTACCTAATGCAAATGACTAATTTAAGTATGAATGAGAGACTTGTCTCGATACTGCGAAGTCATAAAATGTAAAAAATGACCCCATGCGACGTTTCCTTAACGATAATTCCCATATACGCATGTGGGCATGTCATTGATATATTTATATCAAGTGATTGCTTATTATGCGCCCGGTATTTGTAACATTAAATATTAAATATGCATAATTAAGCCATAGCACAAATATTTCTGGTTTATAAACAACTACGATAAAGGAAAAACACGTATGTCTGTTGTGGTATAGGTAAAGAACTTGGTGGTAGGATAGGGATCTTGGTTCTCAATTGTAGCTGTGCTCTATATCTATACAAACCTGGGAACGTATTTCTTATTGAAATATTGACATTCATATAAGGCAGGCTCACTTTGTGATCAATCATCTGGTGGAGCCACATACCATACATCTTAACATTATGGCATAAGAAAGATATGTATCATTAGATTTTCAATATATTTTCTGAACCTAGAATTTTGTAAGTATATCACTGTTAATTTATTTATTATCTACTTACAATCATGAGTTACCTAATACTGACCAATCCGAAAATAGACTAGTAACAATGTGGATCGTAATGTTCTGTTGAGTTTAGCTAATATCAGCCTATAAACTATGCAACACGTCACTGTTTGTGCTCAGGTATGCCTTTGTAATCTGCGCTCGGTTTTGATTCGGACGCAAAGCTGATACCTGAAATAGATAGAAATAGATAGACAATTGTTGTTGTTGTATTAGATTGTGTAAAATAATTATAATTCGAAGAATTAATGATTTTTTTCTTTTCATTGACTTTATGTGTGAAAGGAACCGATTCGAGTAACTTTTGATCATTTTCGCTATTTTTTTCGATTTAATTATCTTCAGAAGAAATTTGTTGCTTTACTTAGAATGAACGCATAAATGGACAAGGAGTGGAAAAATGATATTTTGTAGTTTTTGTTCTAGTATGTTAAACATATATCCAAAAAATCTACCAACACGGTATATTCTATGTAAACCATATGCTTAAGTTCAATCGCTTAATATTATATCAAGGGCCCTAAAACCTTGGGTATAGGATGTTTCTTATCAGAGAAGGACGTTGCCTTTTAATTAATACTAATTCTTATTGCTGTGTAATTAAAGTTTAATTTTCCTAGGCATTAAAATCAATTGACAACAAGTACAGCGAACGGTTTTCACATTCCATGTTAAAAATTTTCCTGTTTTCGTATCCGCGATTCTTTTCAATCAAGTATTTACCAGTTATGTACCGGGACATTTATGATATTTATCATCTATAGAATAAAACAAAGTCGCTTCTAGGTGTTGTACGCGCACAACTTTTAAACTAAGTCACTATGAGTGCGTTGTAATATAATTATAAAAAAACAATAAAACTTGTTAATTTTTTATTAAAACTAGATCTGATAAAATATTTTTTTCATACTAGACCGGTCCACTCCATTATCTATGTTTGTTTTAAACTTCCTACATGTCAATGGCGTGTAGTTTTCATTCATAAAGTATTAAAAGTAGCATTTATCTGTTCACATCGTTATCGAGAGTTATCTAGGGTCGCCCTTCGCGGAAGCGGGGTTATCCGTATCGACTGTCGAATGTCGACACTGATGATAACCAATCACGAGGAAGAAATCGGATTTAAAAACACTTTATATATACAAATTGACATCAAATATGGCGGGTCTTAATAAGTCATTTAATGCCCCAACTGATAATGGATGATGGGCATTCTACTTATTTGAATTTGACTATAATAAACTGTGTTTTTATTTATATGGTTAGCTTCGTTTTGATTGAATTCTGCCATCTAACAATTTGTCATTTTGATTTGTTAGTTTTGATTGTTTGTGAACTTGTGATATTAACATTATACTCTCCACTCATTTTAGAATGTTAAAAAAACTTAACATCGTACATCGCCTTACCAAAGCCGACCGATGATGCAATACATATGTGCTTAAATTGGAACTCATCCCACGGCCACCGTAAAATCCAAAACCAAAAACTAACGTATGTTATGATAAAAACATAACATACGTTACTGCTTATATACAGTCAACAATAATAGTTGAAACTAAACACTTTCTCAACATTGTACTATAATAGTTAACAAAGCTATCGTTACCGTCACCCTAGCTAAGCTTTCTTCGAATTCAAGCTCGCAGACAGCGTAGCCTTCATCAACTATAGAAATTAGCTCTCGCAGACAAGTTTCATTTTTTGTTTCATGTCTACCAAAACCACCGTTAATCGCCATTATTTTATCTTTTTTTCATCATCACGCCGCCCCGACTACGCATCCCAAATAAATTAAAAATCCATCACATTTTTTGTCCTTCATTTCGGGAACTCAATGATTTACTCTGATACAATGAGAAACACTTGGTGACACTTTTTGATGACTTACGGTCCAAGAAATTGGTTATTTTTCCATTTATATATAGGTACATATATGTATACATGTACACATAATTACATAAGTTTCATCGGCTTTTGTTCGTTCTTTTGTTCGGGTAATAACGCTCTCCTGGTGGTCTAATGTCTTCATCAAGTCGTCTATTAAAGTACATATTACTTACTATATATAACACGGTAATGATATTAAAGTTCAATTTCGTTACAAATAAGATTTTTAGTATGTCACGTATTTATTACATCTAAAGGTAGATACTTATAATAAAATTAAAACAGGTCGGTGTCTATACATGGAAAATATTTAAAAAAAATAATATTGATAGCATATTTAATAACGTAAAAAACCAAAAAGTATGACTTTTTAAAAATATATTCTGTTTGTCTGTGCGTTTGTTACTGTAATGTAAGAAACGGCTTAGCTTTGGCTAAGCAATTTAATTGCGCTTTTCGCTATCGTATTTTAGTAAACTTACACTATTAATATTTAGTTTTGTTTTATTTTAATCGGTAAATAAAAAATATACTATTTCGAAAATATACTATTTTGAAGAATGTTTTAATAAAATTGGCTGAAATTTAACTTTTCAAAATGAGTATAAGTAGTGGTAAGCAGAAACAAAAGTAATGCAGATTAATAAATTCATGATTGTGTTGCTCAAACCGGCGAAGCCGCGAGCGGGTCGCCAGTATAAAATAAAATAATGATAAGTACAGTAGAGACCATTATATGTAGATACAAAAAGAAGTTAAGACTTTTTATTCTTACGTCATTTGCTGGTATAACATTACATATAATTTTATTGCGTACACACGATTATTTTCAAATTTAACATGTTAATGTCACCTTGGCTGATGGCTTTGGGGTCCTATATTATCTTCGAGGCTTATCTTGTGTTTCACATTTTGACCCAAATTTTCACAACAACGGCAGGTGGAACCCTAATTTTATAGTTTACCTGCTTACCTATCTAATAAAGATTACCTAATTAACGATCTATGTATATTTTTGAAAGGTAACTTGTCTCTTATTGAACTAATTAGGTTAATTACTTTAGTATTAGTGTAAATATATAAATGCATCAATTATTCAAATCAGTTTTAAGTTGATTTAGAATGATTATAAAACTTTATTTTTGTTTGTAAAATGTTTTAATACCACACATATATAAAAACTTTTGCTAATTTAGGTCATTTATTCAGCGATACTGATAGTCATCTGCAAAAGAAATATTTTTTCTGTTTAATAGACCATAATGTATGTATGATGTATTGTTTGAATTATTGATAGCTTGTTCTCAATAACAAGTTCGAATGTAATGGGTTTTTTTATATCAATCATCAAAGCGTGAGTCATGCTTACAATTCGCGATATTTAGGAAGTGACGTCAGGGGGTTGTGTATGAGTCGATATGATAAAACCAGAAGGGTAGTGTTTTCAGAAAAAAGCTAATTTGCTGATGTTGATTCATTATAATGTATGAAATCGGTCCAATGATTCACCATAGGTAGGTGATAAGTACTCGTAGGTCTGGAAATTAATTTGTTAGTTATTTTTGTAATTAGTATTGTTAAAATGGTGTTATTTTTTTTATTTTTATTTTCTCGTTACATTAGTATACAGAAAGCTCAACGCTACAATTTACTTAAATGCTTGATGCATTTAAGAAATATTATTATATATATATATATATTATATATAAATATTAATTTATTTTATATACTATTATATATATAAATGGATTGTAATACAAAGCATCGCATCGAAGTTATTTAATTAGCGAACACAGTGGCGGCTTTTCTTTCTTCTTCTTATTCTTTTGAATCCACAAGAAATAGGCCAAGATAATGTATATAGTTTTTATTTACATTACACATTTTTGTATTCTTATTATAAAAATACTTATGCGTATTATACGCTAAATAAAATTAGACATTAAATGTATTTAAGACGTAGAAAGTAGGCCAGAGAGCTTGAGGCCAGTCGTGTAGTGCAAGAGTGGCGTGATTGTAAACGCGACAAGACCCACAAGTTCGATTCCCACTCGAGGAAATGAAATATTAAATTTTTTGATTTCTTCGGTCTAGTGCACAGCGGGAAACTGCGACATTGAGTTCCGCCACACGCAATCGACAAGCAATGTCTCCAGAATTCGGTGGAAATTGAGGAGCGGAGTGTCTCAGCACTTGGCTCGCCCAGTCCCTCATGCGGGATACAGCGTGAAACTGAAAAACAAATATATAAGCTAAGTTTGGTAACAAAATTTATCTAAATAAAAAGTATCCATAATATTATTACACGTTCGCATTGTTACAATAAAGTTTGCGAGAGTAAACACTCAACCGCAAACTGAAGCGGTCGGTTGAACTGGCTTTTCCAACAAATACAAAGTGATATCTATTACAAATACAAAATGCAGGGAAACTCTGTTCAGAGTAAAGTTTGAGAACACATCGCCAGCGAATATGGTAATTAGACAAGACAATCAGCTTCTAAATCAAGAGTTGCTATCGTAGGGTCGACTGATCGGAATGAACGCTGTCGAACAAATCTGTTATCGTGTTACCATAAGTAAATATTCACTTAAAAATATATAAAAAAGTATCTATAATAGAAGTGATATAAAAATAATAAAGATAGTAATTTAGTACTAACATTTTTATAGTTTCCTGTTTCATTTCTTTTATACAGTTCCTGCTTACGACATTGGACCCATTAACATAACTTTATTAAGAATAAGAAATATCATTAATTCATATAAAATAAGTTTCATAAATGTTGTTTTATAACTTTATCTTGTACTTTGTCGAAGCTGTTGGCTAGTACATCATACTCAAGTGTAATATAATAATCGGTTTCACAAGGCCAAGAGGCATCTGCCGACCGGCCGGACCGGACGACGGCTGCGCACATGCATTGGGGTAGGTTGGGAACATGGAATTTGTGCGAATTTACTTTGCTATATATAACCATTGGCTAGCATCTGTTAACGCCTATAGCGAGAGCTAGTTTATAAACTACCATATTTTTTATTATGCTTAAATTTCATATAATGTGGACACCCTATCTCTTTCAAAAATTCAATTAACATGTATCCAACTAAAATAAATTTCAACCATGACAGCTTTATAAACATTATTTAATATCTAATATCGAAGGAATTTAAGGTGATGCTTAGATTGAGTCGTTTATACACCGATGTTAGCTGTAATGTACCTACATAAATATTGATGTGTATTTTCAAATTGCCTCTTTTAGTGTAGAGTGAAATTTGTCGTTTCTATTTTATAAATATTGACTTTATCGTTCGAGTTTACAGACATCACTAGTAAATTGCATATTATTATTAAAAATATAATAATATATGCGGGAGGCTCTAAGAAAAGTTTGTAGGTATAATATTTACACAGATGTTCATATGTTATACTCGTGGATATATTGTTAAAGAAAGTTCTAAAGAGGAAACAAGTAGTATGAATAGGCCAAAGTCATTATTTAGTTAACTTATTCCGACCAAGTCAAAGTAGATTCATCTTTCACAGTTTACTACTAAACATAATCTACAAGCGATTTTCAATCGAAATGACTAAAATAATTTAAGTCTTATTACAGCCTTCGTTGAAATATGTGACGCCTTCGGATGTCAAGTTGAAAGCTTCGACGTTATACGTACATTTTATTCAAATGTGAAGGGAAGCAATTTATTATGTGTCTAATTATGGATAGATTTGAGAATTGAATAATTTTCGAGACCACTTATATGAATATATAAATACTTAAACAGCAGGAAATCGGAATGAGACGCTATCTTCCCACTTTTTTCCAACATATAATATTGTTTCACACTGTTTTCACTCTTTGTTCATGTTTCGCGTTTGTCATAATTCAAAAAGCGCATTCGTGAACAATATCATTCACACCCCGATAATTCATGAGTTCCGTGCAATTTCAACGTCAATACATTATTCAAGCGAAAACAGAATATCACTCACAGTCGCGCTTGCGAAAACTAGTTCGAACGCCTTTGTGATTGTAGAAAGGCGCGATTTTCTCCGCCGTGCGGTATGCTCTCGTTCATAAATCAAGGAGCCTTCGAGCCCCGCAGGTGTCCGGGCGGCTCACATCGACGTGCCTTTGTCAGCCCGTCCCACTTCACCTGCCGTGTCCCTTATTAGCCGGACAATTGAAATGGACATCAAACTCATCCTTTCCTCCAGACGCCAGTCGCCTATCGCAAACGATCGCGTTATAAACATTTGGATACGATTGTGTGCCATTTACCATTTGGATAAAGTTAAGAATCGTACGATGTCCGCGCGTCACCGGATGGGAAGACGAGATGCTGTGTAATTCGGACGCACAATACAGCAATAATAATCGCGGGTCGTTCGTAATTGCGACGACATCCGTTGAACAACATGTATAGTACACATGTCCGTGTGAAAGTTTCGAGAGGGCCGGGCGGCCGCGAGTTCCCTTATCGGAACCTGTTCCGCGCATTTTAGATATATCGGCTTTCTTTACGCTCCGATACTTAAATAACTGTGTTAAGAATTTTTATGTAATGCCCGCTGATATGTACCTCAGCGTTAGTTGCGTTTTTTAACCTTACACTGTAAAACTCATCGTTTTATCAAATAAATTTTGTCAATGTTTCGCAGAAATTGGTTGGTTCAATAACGTGCCAGTATTATTGAAGAGTCAATGAAAGATCTAGACTATTGATACAGATGCTACAATAAAGTGCTATACAATTATTTTCATATCATCCAATCTACATTTTTTGTGTAGCTTTTTATATTTTCGCTTCTTTGTAAAGAATAGTCGTAGACGTTGCAAAAACTGAAAGAAATGTAATCAGGAATACACAAAGGCAATGCATTGTGTCTTTGAAAACGGCTCTAAAGTAAACTACTCGCCAATAGCGACCAATGCGTTATATTCATACTTTGTATATATAGTGTTTATGTTGAGTTTAAGATATATATAATTTTCGAACTTACTATCGCCAGTTATGTTTTTTTAGGAGCGGAAATCTTTTGTAAAATCTACCTCGTGGTCTCCGTCAAATTTGATTTGTGGGCATGTTTTGACAACTGACGATAAATAAATATGCCTCTAAGTTTACTTACGATGTCGTACAGATGGGTTAGAAGTTATCTAATTCTGAAGTTTTACGCAAACTTAGGTAGAAATTTTAAATTTCTTTCTCAGAAATGATACAATTGCAAAGAGAAGCAATTCAATCCCATAAATCCGGTTCCGATTCTCTTCTAAAAGGTTTACATGGACTTAATTTTGTGATAATGTCAATGATAAAAAATTTAAAGATGAAACCTTTGTTGGTAGCCTCTAATGTAGGCGTGGGATCGTGATCCTTTAAAAAACCGGATATCCCTTTAAAAGCGTTTTGTAACTGTGTTACACTTGTATTTTGTTAAAAAAAGGATTTAAAAAGAGTTTGGTTACATTGTAATAATAACTTTGTAATTCAATATTTTGTCCTTTGAAATCCAATTATTGTTATTACGTATTAAAAATTAGAGGCCAACGTGGCGCGGGGTCACAAGCGTGATACTGTAAACGCGACGATTGTGAGTTCGATTCTCATTCGGGGAAATTAAATATTAAATATTTTAATTTCGTGGCTCTGGGGAACGAACTTGCGGCGTTGAGTTCCACCACTCAACAAACAATGTCTGGAGAACTCGGCAAAAACGTGAACGAAATATCTTAATACAGATTAGGTTCCCAGGTTACCTCTGTCTATCCTGCTATATGCGAGATAAGTAGAGCGTGAACCTACAGAAAAACATATTAAAGGTATTAATCTGATCCGTCTCAAATATCGAACATAGCTTAATTGTAACTTCAAATTTCATTATGGTAATATGTTTATCAACAGTATACTTGTTTTAACATGTTTAAACTATAACATAAAAAAGACTAATAAGCCGACAAAAAAACGTAAAACCTTTTTGCTATTCATATCTATCGGTGTCTGTATGACGGGTTGAGATGAAAGATTCAATCACGACCGAGCGCTTCTGAGAAGACGCGCCGGGTTTTTTTTGCTAACTTTATAGATTTAGGGCTCCATGGGACGTGCTCTGGAGCCGATATTGATACTGTACGAATTACGAGCGCTGTGCCTAAACGAACCGTTCTTGACGCTAAATAAATAAGGACTAAAATTGATAAGTACAAACTTGGAACAAGTTTCTACCGCGCGTCTTTATGTTTGCATTTGAGGTGATAACGTGGTTATATCGAAATTATTCCTTTATCGTTTGGTGGGAATCTCTGGAATAACTGACCACAAAATTGGTGTACAGCCATTCACTTTAATGTTATTTATTTTTAGCGAAAATGATTCCGGACTAATGTCTTTTTTTTATTAGATGTTACAAATTTATTTTGTTTCAAATTAGAACTTGTTTTTGTATATAAAGATTTATTTAAAAACCATTTATAACCATAAGCATTCTTGAAGACATTAATCTTACTACTACATTAGATGGTTAGTACACGTAAATCCCTTCCCTTTGCATATTTCATACAATTTGTTGTATTTTAGTTTCTGCCAGGAATTTGTTTAGCTTTATAATCAACCATAGTGATAATGTGTAAAATAATGTAATATCCAGAACCCTTGATTTTTGATACAAATTTAAACTTGGATATTTTTTTAAATATCCACTCAACTCAGGAGTCGTGAGATTCGAGAGGTCGCTTTTTTTAATAGAACCATAACCCTGTTACCAAAGTTTGTCTATACGAAGTTTTCTTTGTACATTTCTGTTGTTCTACATTTCACTCTCGAACTTAGTGATACAAAGCAAGCATTGAATATTAAATTGGATGTAAGTAACATTTTGTGTTGATGGCATTAGTGGGTTGTTTTTATTAACTTTTAAAGCGCTAAGTGGATAGTTTTTCATCTCGCTGAGGGAAAAGATTTATTGCACTTTTTTATTGAGACCACCGCGCCTGACATCCATGATTGACTGCCTGGGACCTTGCAGCATGTGTCTTTCTGAATGAAACTCAAGTTATTTTATTATTGTTGTCTTTCGGGGAAATAAGTAACGGTTTATGCCAAGATCATTAGTTCAAGAAGCATTAGATCAGGTCTTTCTTTTAAATTTTTCTTTCCAGTCTGACCATATTTAATGTGGCTCACTCGTGCTCGATAAATTTTAATTTTAATTTCATTTCAAATAATCAAATGTAACCAAAAGTAAATCGAATCATTGATGATTGTACTCGAGTCATGCGTGAATGATTGTATCGATATGATATAAAAACGTTAAAGAAAAAAAATATGAAGAATTTAAAGGTTCACGTATAAAACGAAATCGAGGGGCAGTAAACAGGTTGAACACTTTAACTCGTGATGTTAATAGATCGTTTAAGATACTTCCCAATACGTAATCTGTAACAGAGCCAATAAACACGCAAAGAACCTTAAGAGGGTAACATGAAATGGGCAATTTGCACGGATCAATATACAAATTTCATTTTCAATAAAGTTTTCTTTGCTGCAAAATTTGGATATTATAACGACCACGAGAGTAGCCAATATAAGTTGTAATGTTTTTACATAAATATGTACTTTAAAATTCATAATTTATGCGCGGTCCGTATGGAATGCCATCAAAAAACCTGCCGAATATCATGATAGCCATTTTTTTTCGAACTCCGCGTAATATCATCCAAAATTATATTTCAATGATAAAGTTGTAGTGTACTCAATGTTGAAGAAACACGCACGGTATATACATATTGTATGTAATATATCTAACAATTTGTATAATATTTTCTATATTTAATATAAATAATAGTATTTAATTCGAATTTAATAATTTTACCTTTATATTTAGACTAGCGGACGCGCGCAGCTTCGCTTGCCTATTTAAGAGTGAATTCTAATAACCCATGAAACATGTTCAATGAAATATTTTTAAGTCTAAATTTCAAATTTTATAAAAATCGGTGGCGATTTAAAGATTTTTCCATACAAACTTTCAACCCTTCTTTCCACCCTTAGAGGGTGAATTCTAGAAAACCATGAAACATGTGTTTAATTATATACGTTTAAGAGTCTGAATTTGAAATTTTATGAAAATTGGTGACGATTTAAAAAAAACTTATACAAACTTTCAACCCCTTATTTGCACCCTTAGGGGGTAAATTCTAGAAAATGATGAAACACGTGTTCAATTAAATACTTTTAAAAATCTAAATTTCAAATTTTATAAAAATAGGTGCCGATTTAAATTTTTTTCCATACAAACTTTGAACCCCTATTTCACCCCTTTAGGGTTAAAAATTTTCAAAATCCCTTCTTAGTGGATGTCCAGATTACGAAAGTAAACTTTTATCCAAATTTAACGTTTCTATCATTAGCGGTTACGGCTGTGCGTGCGTCTTACCTCAGTCAGTGAGGACACGTCCTTTTATATATATAGATAACTCTATGGACTTTAATTGTTTTTGGATTATTATTTCTGTAAATACTGTTTTACTTTTATAGTTATTATAGAATTAATTAAATCATTTTATTTTTTCCCCTTTTAATTATAGAAAAATACAAACGACCTCACTTCATATACGGGTGTAGGTAGAATGAAGAGTTATCAACATTACTCTTTTCCTCTTGAAATAGGGCGGACATAATCACTGAAATGCAAATTATAGTTTAATTCTGTTAGCTTTTGCATTTAGCGCCGTCAATTGTAACATTTTTTCCCTCAACAATGAATGAATGAAGTGTTTCGATAATTCTCTAAACTACTATAATGTCGTAGAATTACCGTGGCCGCGGCACCGTGACGCAGAGGCCTAATATGTAACCGCCGGTTTCTGTGTCAGTCAGTCCAATGTTGGCAATTTTACTTACAAACGATATAATTGATGGGTTTTCAACTGACAAAGGTGATGGTCGTCGATAACCTCAGTACTTAGCTGCGGTACTCTTGTAATTGCGCTATACGATTATAGAGATAGAGATGTTAGTTGAAATGTGAATTATGAATGAAATTTTTTGTGCGTACAAGATTTTTTTTTTTTTAATTTTTTTAGGTGTACACTTTTTTTAATGTTTCAGTGTCTCTGTTGTCTTTTATTGTGAGCAGGTATGTAATGTAAATGGTAACACTAGTGGGCCGTTTATAAATAATTTATATAATGTTTTAACGTTCCCAGTGGGGAACGGAAAGTCGTAAGATTAGGTCCCCCAGGTTCTCTCTGCCTACCGTGCTATGTGAGGGATACAGCGTGAAGTTAAAAAATAAATAAAAAAAGATTGAACGTGTTTCTTAGTACCTATTATAATGTGTTGTTTATGTAATTCGACTTATCCTTTAGAGAGTTATTTAAAAACCTCATCACGTATGTACGTAAAATGTACGTCAACTGCATCTAATTTCATATTTCCGTCCTGTCGTTTTGACTTTAAAAGCGAGTTATTAAATATTTAAAAGTTGAGAAAGTATATCATAACATGTAAAATAAAACATTACGCAGGTGTTTTTATCTATCTCTATTTAATATTCAAATAATATTGTATATTGATTGCATTGCATTGTATTTAAAACTATTAAATATTTCAATTCAAATATTTAGTTGCGAATATGCAAATACAATGTCAAATTTTAATCGTTAAACGGCTATCTCTACATATATTTTATTTTCTTACCTTCACGCTAGCGAAGGATACCCTCACATAGCAGAGTAGGCAGATGGAATCTGGGCAGCTAGTGTTAGGCCCCACCGGTCGCATTAAGACACTTCCGTTTCCTACTTTCCGTGGCACTCAACGCCGTAACTGATCTTACCAGAGCGAAATTTAAATACTACGGTACCCCTAGCAAGGATCGAACCCTAAACCATAATACAGAAAACTATATACGACCAATATTTTAAGTAAAATGATCGCTGTCATTTTATAAAAACGGGCCTACATATTTACCCTCCTGCACAGTGGGTACGTAACATATGTATGTATCTACCATTATAAGAATTAATTTATTCATACGAAATTGCAGAGATAGTATCAAATTCCGCTCACGTGTGTCTAAGAGATCCAACAATCACCTTATCATTTATCAGCCAGTGGTTCCTCGGTGCGCCAATCTGGCTAATGATAGCGTATCGTTATCTTGCGGGCGCCTCACGCGACGTTTGCGCAACTATCGCCTTGTAATGTAGGGCAACGACGTGACGTGCTGTTGGGTTTGTTGTCTTGGAAATTGTGCATTTTTGTTTTTGATTTGTTGTCGTTGTTGTGCTAAGTTTTGGTATATGATTTTTGGCATTTGGTTTTCTTTGCATTTTTTGTTTTAAATTGATTCATTAAATATATTTAGTTAGTAACAAACTACTAGTTATGTATTGGACTTTTCCAGTATCTTTCTTAAAATGTATAGTTAAAATCTTAAAAGATATAGTTACAAGCAGCTTCACGCTCTTTCTCGAATAGCAGGGTACGCAAAGGAAACTTTTTCGTAATTGCGAGTATGTCTGGCGGAACTCAACGCGGTGTTTTGTCTTCTTATCAAAGCGGGAAAATTCATTCCCCGAGTGGGATTTAAACCCACAATAGTCGCGTTTATATTTAGAGACTTTTCCATTGTATCACGACGACCTTGGTGATATTAAAATCATCAACAATTATATTGCAACTATACTTTTTAATGTCGTCTATTCCGCAAAACCTGTGAGATGTGTGAAGAAAAACAATCTCCATTACTCAAATTACTATTGTAGCGGT
The DNA here is from genome assembly GCF_056956725.1 of Heliconius melpomene rosina. Classification (NCBI taxonomy): domain Eukaryota; kingdom Metazoa; phylum Arthropoda; class Insecta; order Lepidoptera; family Nymphalidae; genus Heliconius; species Heliconius melpomene. Next base: position 12,433,792 of record NC_140395.1, read on the forward strand.
TTAAGCTGCACGGTGATGAGTTATTAGGACGTTGACTTTGTGTCTACGTACATACATGCGTATGTGGTGGTGTTGATTATTAAGTTAAACAATAGTTGTAATTTGGTTTAGTTTTATATAGCATAGCCAAATACTATAAAATAATATAAGAAAATCTAAGTGATATAAATACAGAATCAAAATTCTAATCTACACGAATACTATTTCAATTAACAAATTCAATTTATAATAAACAAGTAAACACCACACAATTCCAGTTTTCAATTAAACTGCGGAGACTTGCATAATAATGCAGCAGCTACAGCTACAACAATTGATACAAACGAGACAATCGATGCAACTCGCCAACTGTCTCGATTCCAGACTCGACTCGACTCGAGTAATGCATACTGCAACGCTAAAGTTAATCGCCAACGCTTCTCTATAAATAGACACGTCTGACGCCGCAGACAGCTACGGCTTTAACCGGACGAAACTGCTAATGTCTCATCGTTTGTATTAATAAAACTGAATTTGAACCTTACATCCCTCTGCGTAGGGTCGGATTTGATTCGAAATTTCAATACCAACAAACTCTAGTTTGTAACTCGGCGGGATAAGGTGGCGTTTCCCCAGCCCGTAGTACGTTCTATATAGGTCGGAAAATAAGTACCCATTTATAGTACTAGTCCGTACTATCCGTAGTATTGCATCGGTGTGCGTGTCAATGGCCGCGTCGAAGTGCACTCGCTACGTGCACACATACTGAGGTGGTGCTTATGTTTTAATGAATGGAATTACGCCGGTGTGCGTCGGGGAGTTATTGATTTGTCGGATTCAGCATATTTTTATCTGTAGACTGTGTGGAGACAATGCAAATCGTCTTCTCGATTATTATTTTTTTTACGGTTTTGACCTTATTATTTTTTATGTTAAGTTCTTGGGGTATTTGCTTTTTTCTTTTCTTTTGTCGCGTATAGCAGGGTACACAGACGGAACCTGGGAACTTAGTGTCAAAGCAATCCGTTCCCATTAGGACACTTCTGCTTTCCATTTTCTGCCTATAAATATTTTTAGTAAAGAAATTATATTATGCCATTTTTCTTTTATTATATTAAACATATTTTTTTATTTTCAGATAAGACACAGCAGCTTTGTCTACGTCGCTGCCAAATACCACTTTTAGCAATGGTAATTATATCACATTTTATTATAGTGCCTATATCATAAACACTTTTCTTAACCCATTCGGAATGAATGAATTTATGCTATATCCATTCTAATTTATTTTACTTAAAAAATATGTTTTTAAAATATACGCTGTATCTCAAAAATAGCAGGGAAACGAGAGGTAATCTAGTCTTAAAATACGCCGTTCGCTGTTTTGCGCCGAATTTTTAAAATCGTGTTGAGTGGCGGAACTCAACGCCGTGCTTAACTTTGTTGCCACAGTAAATTCCTCCGAGTGGGAATCAAACTAACAACCATCACTTTTACAGACACATGCGCTTGGCCCATCGCCCGACTTCAATATTTGATACCATAACCATCTTAATTATGTATCTGATTTAAATAAAACCTTTGCATTCCATAAATTATTTCAATATAATCATAAAACTAAATATTATGAAACCATATTCCAAGGATAAACTTTATCTGGTGATAATCTCGAATGATAAGCTCGCCCTATAATTGTCGTATTTCAACAAAGTACAGATATTAATTATGTTTATGTTCATACTAAATAATGATTTAAAAAAAAGGATTAATACATTTAATGATACGGTAATCATTATCATTATTATACAATATGTTAGATAATATTTATAGCTATTATAAAGGAATTATTTCAATATAATTTAATTGTATAGGTATATATTTTATCATGTGTTGCTACCGTGGCAATGTAGGCACGCGTCTAACTCGAATCTATGAATATGTAGTACCTAATTCTTAATTGATGATTTCAATAATATTTTAACGAAGTATTGCTTTTTTTCATGCGTGGTTATCAGAGTATAGATATCACTGACCTTTTTAATGTTTTTGAAAATGTACCAAAATGTGAACGTAATGTATCGGACTACTTCGAAACAATATTCGTATACAAATATTATTTATATATAAAATATTACATATATAAAGCTAAATAAGCTGGTGGGTGGTGCTTAAAAAAGACAGACAGACATAAAACAATTGTATAGGTACTCTGGTACCTACCCGTTATACAATGGAGGAAATGAGTATTTTTAAAACCAGAATTTTAAAACATACTCCATACTCAGATCCATAAATTGTTGTAATTACAATCATGTACAACTCCAGGATAGAAAAACTTAATAATAAATTTATTAAAAAAACAACTTTTCGACCTTTATACATGTATATAAAAGGCAATAATTATAATATTACTTATAACTTCACATTATATTCGACCTCATATTATATTAACAAAAAACCTAGATACGTAGACTAAAGACAATATTTATTTTTAGATATTATGAGCCTGAAATAAACATATTCAACTATCAATCCTGGCACACGCCTCTAATAAATAAGTCTACAGATTAGCTAGTCCCAGTAAATGTCACCGAGACTCGTTTTATATGAACTCAAGATGCTATAAGGAAAACTGTAGATGTTGACAGAAGTCATAACTCTTAGTGTTCATTTGAGCCAGATATCCATCTATTTGATGAAGATCTTCAATCAATTGAATCAGCGAATTGGGCTGTAGATTGTAGTTTACTTTATGATCGTCACATCTATGACTTATAGTAGAATATGTAAGGAGAGCCTAGTGTTAAGATACTCCTGTTTATCATTGCTTAGCTGAAATTAGACAACTTGCGGGTTTAGTGGCTGAATGCAAAGTTTTTCAAACATCTTTGCGTATATAGTCAGAAATTATTAACTACGCCATGCCACTATTATACCTTTAAATGCCTATATGTTTTTATATGGCTTTGTTTATTATTTCGCCTTTTAAAACTAATACACCAATAGATATCGAATAGACTATAAAAAGTTTATCAAAAGTAATACCGCACTTATCACCAAGATAAAAGGGGCCTACGGTAGCGTGACACTCAATGCGTATGTACATATATTCAAGAAATCTAGGTTCAATTAAAAATCGATAATAGATGTAATATTTATAAAGTGATATGATAAAGACTAATATTGCTAGCTTCTGTAGTTTTTTATATTGTCTTGTTTGTATATTAAAGTTAAAGGTTTAGTTCATTGCCATTGGAATATGTGACTGTATTCAGCTATTTTAATATTAATAAAATTAGTTAGTAAACAGAAGCAAACAACTGCTACTGTACGAGACTGCTCGGCAGTATTATCAACATTGTGCTTGAAGATTAAGCGAGGTCTCCTCGTCGTAGGCGTTCATCACTTATCCTCCCAATGCACCCGAAGCACCTGAGCATATTTTCGAAATTAAAGACCTTCCATATTCCTCGATGGATGGATAGTTCTAAACATTTCTGTTAATTTTGACGATGTGAGAACATTATTTTACATACAAATATGAAGTAACCGTCCAAAATACAATTTTCAATATTTATTCAAAGAGGAGTTAATTATGTACAGACAAATACTATCACGGCTTGTGCATATCATTTCATGGAAGCCGACACCCGTAGTGCATTCGTCAGTCACGTTCTCCTTTCCCAAGGATTTCAGACGGTTCAACGCACCACAGTAAATACTAAATACTTTAACGGTTTACTTCAAGTGAAAATGCTTTTTGTTTGTTTACTTATTCGCAGACTTATTTACAAGACCAAGACCGACTGGTGTGCTCTATTTTGTTGAACTGTTCTGCCAAATCAGTTGGTGCAGACGAGAAATACCTAAAAATAGTTACCCACGCTGGTGTCTAAGTTTTTCAAATTTTCTTGGTACATTCTATAGCAGTCTTGCGTTTTTCTAATGCATTAAAGAATTAGCCATGAATATAATAGCATAAGATCCCAGTCCCTACATACCTACGTCATTTTAGCAAAGCTGAAATTTTGAGGATTATTACTCTAATTTGTAGCTTACGAGACTATACGTATAAACTACCTTGAAATTGGGGCCCTGGGATCTCAGTCTATATGATATATTATTATTTTATAGTATGTACGACATTGATATTAATACGTTTTATTAATCTGTATAAGTTTTTACAGCTGAGACTGTATTGTTATGATAAAATATAAATTATATTTTAATGACAGTAATTTTTAATTAATTAGTACAAGTAATTTTAAACACATCTTTCATCATTTTATAAAATTATTTAAACATATTTTACATATAGCCTAGAAAATATTGAGTTCAAGACTAAAGCTGTGGCCAGTATTACCACCTAGTCCATAATTGAATTACCAACTTTTTGCTTCTCCATATTATGAAAACGGTTATTATTAAGAAAATTTTCTAACTGATTAAAAAAAACAGATGGCATTTAAAATATTAATCTTCTATTAGGTACTTACGTAAAATTACATAAATCAGTTCTTTATATAAAGGTTCTTTATATAAAAATAGTCATAAGAGATTTTTCAGTTCAGTTAACATATTTTTCAAAAGTTATAAGATATAATTAAAGTTTTTTAAATCTTTTTTAGTCTTAAAAATTGTCAAATCTAGGCGACAAAATCTTTAAGGTGGCAACACTAGCTGTGGCAATGACATGGTGTAATATATTACCACTTGCCGCTTGCGTCACGTCTGAAAAGTTTAAAAATGTTATCAAATTTGCTCAGCTGCCACAAGATGGAATGGAAACTGTGTCACACGGTTGTTTCTATGGATCAATTAAAGGTGATTTCGTAATGACGTCAATTCGATTAATGGTTATTATTATACTAAGTGTGGATGGAAGTGTGTTTTTTTTATTAAATATTTTTCTATTGTTTTTCTATTTATTTTATTGTAAATTAATGTTATTGTTTTTGCTACTCGCTGGAATTAGATTTCAGTTTTATTTTTACTAATATTCGATATTAACCGTTATAACTAGAAAAAATCTATTACTTAATATATTTTTTTTACAAATTCTCCTCTCTCCAAGTTCGAGATATTGTGTTCAGTAGCGGAACTCAACCCCACGCTTTGTGTTCCCAAATGAAAATAACTCTCCCGAGGTGGGAATTGCACCCACAACCATGACATCGGTGTTACGATGTTCCATTGTGTGACTATCTCATATGTATATTATTTCATTCTCTATTTACTCGTATATGATTATAGAAATATTTAGAAAATAAATATCCCCACATTTTCATTGAACATACAACCGTTGGCTGTAGACACTTCATCTGCGCCTTATTGCCGCCTTTAGATATTGTTTTGATTGACATTTCAAGTATTGCGCTTAAATTTTATACATTTACGGGCAATCTTATAATAACTCAATGTTTAAAACGTGTCGTGCGATTAATAGGAACCAATTTTCAAATAAATGATATTATACTAATCTTCGTCTGTAACTTTGTTCCTTGGACTTTAGAATGTAAAATAGAAAATGTAGCTTTTCCCATTTTTGTTATTAAAATGTTTAAAATGAATATGAAATATCGAGAAATTGCTCCTCCCTTACCTATCTTTCTTTGATCGTGAGGAAAGACTTTTACGGGTACTCCGCCCGAATCGGGAACCGAGCAGGTTAAGTGGGACTTAAGGATAGGCAGATGTACGAGTAGGCCGGCCGCGCTATCCACTAACACCTCTCGGTGGTTCTGCTGGACTACCACAGGCCGGGGCTATGAGAGACAAAGATTCTTCGATAACCCCGGGGAACTAACCTACCTAGTACCTATATGATAAATTTGAGCTTTCAAATCCGGTAGGTAGTTTCGTTCGTGCGATGTCTGTCAATCAGTCTGGAACGTAAGAATTTTATGTAATAGAGATTACTTTAGTGTTTTTGAAAAAGTTACAATAATTGTGCTATTATATAATATACTACTGTTTAAATTTCTTTGTGAAAATATATATTAAAAAGCTGTACAAATATCTACAATTGAAAGTGAATAAATTATTCTCATTTTATGCAAATGCAGACGAAGTTACATCACACATTGGTTACATACTGTCTCACAAGTTGAACAAGTTGAAATTTAAATTGACACGTGTATGTAAAATAATATTTCATTAAATCATTTATTGGTATCTAAGATACCTAATTGCTCTGTAAAATTTATTTAAATAATTAAACATATTTTTAAAAATAGCTATATCATAGTCGAAATATCTATATCTATTTCTTTCTGGTTGAATGTTATACAGAAAATATCATAAATTAAAAAAAGGAACAAATTTCATTGTTCAAATATAAATAGACGAAAAAATTGTAGGTATACGTTAGTTAGTTCCAATGTCTCATTAAGAAAGAATATAACAAAAAATTGAATTCCCATCACTAGACAACTATAAAGACTGACAATATAATTTTAGGGCCGCGTTAACGTCTGGTTGCCGATAAATATAAACGATGTAAACTGAAAAACTGCCAGTCTTTAAAGTTTCTTTTTAAAATAATCATAAACCTAGTTTCCCGAAATACAGTGGTATGATAAAGTCATTATTATCGGATTCGGCACTTAGGCTGATTGAACGCGACCAAACTCAGCCCGCTATTCTAAACTCTCTCCTCATACATTTAAGAAGCTTTAGTTATTTTCGCGAAGTTGAAAACGGTAGGTCATGTTATACTTAAAATGATCAAGAAGTAGGTAAATCGTGGCGATATCTCGGGGCGTGGGCCAAATCGAGGACGTGACGAAACCAATTGATAACGCCTATAATATTTATTTTGATAACTCGTGATGTTGCTATGCCAACAGTTGTTAGTTTGCGCCTTATATATATTTTTAGTTGAAAATTTAAATTTATATAAACCTAATTGTTTCAATTCTCGTATATTTGCTTTTCTAAAGCAATTAAAGCGGATACATAGTGGTCTAATGAATATCCATATTTGTACAATACAGTTGTAAGAGTTGAGAACTGCCTTATCATTGACAATACATTAATTTTCATTCGCCCCTTTTTGATTTGTTGTCAAATTTGAAACGGTGTAATGACATCAGAGTTTTCGGTTCACTCTCAGCTTTTGCGAGAATCTTTGAAAAACCATTAGTCAGTCTACAATAGCTTTTAGTGTATCTGTTATAAATGGACGTCATCATCTGGAGTAGTTTATGTTAGGAAGAGTATTACTTTGCAATTTTTGTATAGCAACACGTGTCCTAGATTTTGTAATGTTATATTTTTTTTTCATGTTTTCACGCATATGTATCTCACTCGTAGGATGGACAAAGATAATTTAGTGAATATCACTTCGTTTCTTCTACTTCTCGAAACACAAATTAATGAATTGAAATTAATTTCCCCTCTTTTTATTCAAATGTAGATGTTTACATTCCTTATCCTTGTTCAGTAGTGCGCATTTTCACTAGACAGAAGCTACTAAAATCGAGTGCAGTAGTACCTACTAGATTTTTTCACGCACAACACAAATATTATTATAAAAAATAATATTATAGTCAATGAGGATTTCATTATAATTATAATCAAATAAGATTACTCAGTATTAAATAATTACGTCGTTATCATTTTACTAATGTATTTTAATTTATTTTATTGTTTAATGAATGCCTCTATGTTGTTTCCTTGTTGCAGATACAACGTGACGCATCCGATGCAGATCTCGTCATATCACATTTCAGTTCCACCGTGTTTGTCCTTCGTGTTGCGATTATTTATATCTTTTTTTACTTTAAATTCCCCTTTGTCAACTAGAACATTATGAAGGTTGCAGTTAGCACTTATCGCAAGAGCTTTTCTTTATTTCCATATTTTGGTACTATACGATAGTGTCCTACTGCAAATTCATATAGTTTTGGATCCATTTCGATCGAATATCTATTAAGAATAATATCTTTTACATCATCACATGATGGAGTCTCGGAGGAAATAGTAAGAACGCTTCACTTTATATTGTAAGTTTGTTGACTCTCAGATTTAATCAGCTACCGTTCTTCCTTTTTCCTTCGCGACTGTTCGCGTTCACGCATTATTTTAGTCTTTAAGTTTATTAGTATTAAAATATAAAAGTTATTATTGTTTTGAATATTGACTAACAATTACTAAAAATTCTAACGCATGACCTTTTTATATTTTACACATCAACTCGCGAGTGTGCATGACGTTATAATATATTTTGTTTTAATTCTGTAAAGTAATTAGACACCTGGTACACTGACATGCCTATTGTTTTTTATATTCAGTTTTATTTGAATTTGTAATATTATAATGATTATGATTATGTTTTAATGTTTACTTCAACAATTCACGAAGATTATTTGTTAATTAAAAGAGATCAATTTGTCATATTAGCCTTGCTCTATAAAACTTGATTTTAGGTTAAACTATTAATGCTTAAATTCAGGTTTTAGCTCTTGCATGGTAATACCCGGGGATTGCATTCTAATTTTTTTTATTGTGAAAAATTCTGATTATGCAGTCTATTAATTTAAATTATTCAAGATCATTTTACTTTGTGTGATTTAGCTATCAATAAACATTACTTAATCGTGTACTTTGTTTCATTAAGCTCCCAGGCCATTCTCCCACGCATCGTCTAACAAAGCTTGAATAGATCTCTCAGAGTCAGAGTATAGTCATTTTTCAATTATTCCAATGTCATTAGGACATCCTGACCCCTGCGAATGTTATACGTCAATTTATATCTTAATTTATTTTACTTGTTTCGAGTATGCATTGTTTGTGTTTGTTCAGGTGATCGATGCAATCCAAATGTAAAAGTTTTTATTTCTTGCACTGGCGACATATAAATTGTAATGTGGTTTATTTTATATTCTACAAGATCAGGTCGCTATGTTAGTAGGGCACAGCTGATTCGCTATTAGCTATTTATTACACGTTTGATCCACGCTGTTGCTGCGCAGCTCGTCTCGTGGAGGCCGCTCGTAGGTGTGCACTGGTCTATATGTGCTTTGATTTAGGTAATTTCACTAATAAATCCGTCTAGATTTAAAAATTAGAACAAAACATTTTTGTTTTATAGAGATCAGTGTTTAGTTTTTATTGTACATTTGATAGATGTAAAAATGTTCGCAATAAAGTAACATTTAATAAGAATTGTTTGGCATATCTCATAAATATGTGTAGGTTTGTATAAGGCCTAATAAATTTAGAATTGAAATAGATTAAACTATCTTGGCGCAGTGGTGCAGCATATGACTGTAAACGCGACGGTTGTAGATTCGACTCCCACTCAGGAATTAAATATTTCATCGTTCTGGGAATAACACTGACGCGGTCTAGAGCCCCTTCATGCACCAAATAATGTCTTAAAAATGGAGCAGAACATGTGAAGAAATGTGACTTAACACGCAGATTCTCTCTGCCTACCCTAATACATGCGGGTTACAGCGTGAAGCTAAAAAAGTAATAATCTGAATGTGGAACAGTAAATTGCATTTTTCCCCACATTATAGCCGCGGTAACATTGAAACGTATCGACGATATGCACTTTCGAAGAGGCGTCTAATTAAAGAGCAATCTTAACGAAGTGTATCACGATACGGCAAGTGAAAATTAATTCACCCCGCTAATCTGTCTGTGCTCGGGCCTTATCAGGTGCAATCTTGCTGGTCGTTCACCTGTTTACATTAGCGTATTTCTATTTGTTTCATTGAACTACTTATTTTTTTAGTTTCCGGCATATAGCAGCTAATTAGCCAAAAAAATTAAGAAAAATATTTTATATCATTCAATGGTTTTTAATTTTGTATGAATCCGTAATTAGTGTATTGTCTTTGAAATGGCAATGAGCCTAGTGTTAAGACACTCCTCTCCACTTTCCGCCGAATTCCGGAGGCATTGCGTTTTAAGTGACGGAACTTAACACCGCGCTTTGCTTTTTTAGCAAAACGAGGAATGAGAATACGTAATATTTCTTTTCCTCGAGTGGGAACTGAACCCACGACCTGTTCTGTTTACAGTAGCACGCTTGTGCACCTACGCCATAACTAATTTATTCCTTTAAATGTATATCTTACACTAGGTTATACACAGCGCCTGAGGGAATAACTGCAGGTACATTTATGTAAATTTTTGGCCTTTCGCGATCAATATACTATCTAACAAAAAGGATTTTTTTCAAATGAACTAGTCTCTTTATAATATTAGTATAGATTTAGAAATACATTAATTTCTCTACAACTTTTTTATTTTAACATATTATTCTTAATTTTATCGAACCATAAGTTTTAAAATTTAGATATGTTTTATATTTCAATAATAAATTCAATAAAAGTAACTCGCTTCTGCTGGCTTATCGCAGGAAATAAATTTTTATCACCTAGTCGAATTCACTTTGAAGGGAAATGACCGATACAATTTTTTTGTATGGAGTTATTTCTAAGTTATAACGTTCTCTTACGGATTATTTAGCAATTAAGCTTTTATTTGACAGTTCTATTTTAAATAAAGTATGTCAAGATAAAAATATGCATAGTTATTTGGTTTTATTCGTATTTTGTCTTTATTTAAACTAGTTTTACAAAAAAAAAATGTAAAAGATGAAAAGTACATCTTTTAAAAATAACAAGTAGTTATTTGTACAAATATTATTTTTGTAACGATTTTTTCTATAAATATCTATAATTTTTCCTTTAATTTTTTTGTAAGTTCTCACTTCGTGCCAAATTCGAAGACTGTAGGTCCACCGGAAATAGTTTATAAGCTTTGATTACGCAACGAATTTCATACACCAAAAAACGATGCATAAATGCTCGTACTTAATAATTATTAAACTCATAACGTTAATAGTATTCGTATAAAACTTAAATAAAAAAACAAATTTCCCGCTTACATGTTAAGAGGCAGGCAGAGGAAACCTGGTGTTAAAACATACCTTCTCCCAATTTCCGAGGCATAGTCTGGTGGAATTCAATGAAAAATATTAAATTACGAAGACTCAGGTAGACAGCATACTCACTAGCCCCGATAAGTGAAATGCAAAAAAAACTGAAAAATACATCATACAATTAAAATTAACACAAAATTCAGACATTAATCACAGTATTTTACGATTTTAATGATTGTTCTGACTTTTAAAGTCACAGACTGCTAATAAATTATCCAATTATAATGTACTTAAATATGGAGGATATATGTATGTATGGAGTGGACTTATTTTGTATGGAGAATTGACAAGTTCATCGATATATCAGTTGTTTGACCAGTGCCTTTCGTTATTGCGCAAAACTTTTACCTGTCCTTGTTGAACGCGGCCATGTATAGTATTTTTATTTAATAGCTATTAATTATGAAATTCCAACCTTTCTAAAGTTCATATGCATTTTTTTTATTATGCATTTTTTGTAATATGTTGAATTTATTCAATATTTTAGTTTCATAATCATTCAATTTGAAAGTTGTTGGCTTTATGTCATCTGTGTGTTACACGTTTTCATAAGACAGCTAGTGACATGTGTTAAAGATTGCATATTACCTAATTATATAAAATATAATGTAACGATTTGTGAAGAAGCACGGCTATATGTAAAAGTAAGGAACATATTAATTATGTACCATTTGATAGCAAATTCTAAAGCGGCCACTCTACGAGCAATGCCTTTAGAACGCGGCGAAATGTCTTAAAGGGAAAGGAGTGTCGTAACACTGGGTTTCTAGGTTCCCTCTGTCTACCCTGCTATATTCGCATATAGCTAAAAAAAGTTAATAATTAATTATCTACACTGCAACCAATGTTATACTTTAAAGCAAAAATAATCTTTATAATTATACAGTACAGGAAAATTCCATTATATTACAGTTTAGTCCGTTTAATTTGATAACATGTATCACCAAATTTAATAAGTAGTTCGAAGTGAAATGTCAGACATAGCCCCGGGCGAGCTAGATATCTAGACTGGGTCTAAAATATCGTATGGAGAGAAAGTTATTATAGCTACTACACGAACGCTCCATTAGTCATAACTATTCGAATGTGTAATTAATATACTTTTATTAAATTCTGTTCAATTTTAAACAAGATAATGCTTTTGTTAGTTTGATGTTTGTATTTAGAGGAAAAAGAAGTTTTATCAAGCTTGGTTAAGTATTCTTTGGGAAACTCAATGCCTAATCTCATACGTTTACATTTTTAGATAAAAAATTCAAAATTTCTTAAATTATCTCTTCCTTTAATTTAAGATTGCCTTATTCTGCTTTCTATCTAATCACACACTGCAACATACCCTTTAAGTTTACTTATATTTTAAAAAAATATTCCTATAATGATTAAATATTCCCTTATGCAAAACACACCATTTATTTGTCGCAGTCTACTACGGTCATTTCTTACAAATATATGCTCCTGCCAAATTTTATTACTATTGCTTTTAGTGTCTATTACATTCATTGATACCATAAAAATATTTCAATCTGTCTTATATAAAGCACTCAAGCAACATAATTTCTCTTCAACCGCATTAAAGAAAAAGATAGTATTAAATTTATATGGTCAATATACTTATTACCACAATCGAGAATCGAATAGGCAACCTTCATCATTTACAACAACCAGTTTTTATACGTTTTCACGTGATTAGAGAGCTAGGTAATAGAGGCGGATCTAGTCTACTTGTCTCTACATTGTAAATTATCTCTTTCATCGCTGACGTAAGTAAGTATTAACTAAGGAGAAACATAAATAAAAGCTTATAAGGAATTTACTTTTATTATTATACAGTACAGGAAAATTAATTAATTTTATTAATTAGTAGCTGATTCTTTTTGAATATCTACCTAGAAACATGTTTTATAATGAACATTACATATAAAAATAAAAACCGGTAAAGTGCAAGTCGCAATCTCACACCGATGGTTTCATACCAATTCATAATATATTATAGCACTAATAATTTCCACTGTTTGGATTTTTCTTTGTTTCAGTGTAATTTCGCTAAATAAAAATTTAGGCTAAATACCCCAACGCGATCTCGAGACAAATGATCTTGGCAGACAGACAGTCGCATAATAAAATGATCCTATAAGGACTCCGTTTTTACCTGGTACGGAACCCTAAAAAAATTATATAAATTTCAATAATTTATTATCAAGGTTGGAAGTATTAACATATAATAATATAATGTACCTTTGGCTAGACACAGTAAAAGCAAAATAACTTATTTCTTAACATAACATACACAGAAACTAATAAAACTAAATCATAAAACATTTTAAATTTCAAATGATATTCATACATACATTACCAACTCAAAGAGCACACACGCACGGAATATTCAAACACTATTCGCCGGAAGTATTAAAATTAAAACAGTTTTTCAATAATGCCATAATCACTTAAAAGGCAAACTTCGTTAAGGAATACCTTACTTAATTATGATATAAATCACTGGAAAGTTTTTTATTTATACTGCGTAATGAGGTTCAGTGGCCTTTGTTCGGCTTCGGTACCGGGATTCGATATCTTACTTGGGTATGTATGTACCAACCATTTTATGGTGGCCATTAATGTTTTATGCAAAGGGCATACTTTATTTTTATTGTGGAAATGTTAGTATATTGTCTGTTTTTAAATCCTAATGGACGGTGCGCAATTTCGTATATGCTTTTAGATAGAATATTGAGTGATGCCGTTACTTTTGTGATGTTGGCACAGTCTGGCTTTAAATACGAGTTCTCGGGTGGGAATCCCAGGATCCCCACTTAGGGGAGTAAGTTTTTGCATTTTCTCGATTTGGTAACTTGGTTTGGACTCTCGCGTAACCCACTTTCTGTCGAATTCAGGAGGCATGGCGGAATTCAACGACGCGCTTTGCCTCGCTGTCAGAGCGACGAAATTTAAATATTAAACATTTAATTTCCTCAAGTAGAGATAGAACCTACAATCTGTAACGTTTACGGTGCCTCTGCGCCACGACTGACCTCAAGTTTGTTTCGTGAGCGAGCCTTATACGACTTAGTAATTTCATTTGTTGTCTAACGTCTGTTTGAATCAAATATTCCGCTGGATCCTGTCCACCATCACTCTGATTCATCTTGGACACATTACATTGAGACTGTGTTTCTAGATGAGACTCGTAACTGATTTTTTTTCTTAGATTAGTCGTAACGCTTAATGTGAAAGCTGCGTTCAAATTGAATTTTATTAGTTTGAAGGTATATTTATTTATGAATTTAAAAGTCAGGCTGCGTAAAGTAATTATTAATTTGTATGTTTCCTGGCTCACATACGGTTTTTGTCAAAAAATGATAATTTTATTAATTTATTATACCTAATAGTTTTATATTTAAACGGAATATATTTAAATCAGATTACAAAATTGTAAGGAGGAGAAGGAGAAGTAAGGAGTACCTATTGATAAAAAGACTATCTTAGAAGCTAAAAAAGGTTTTTTTTCTTATTTATGGACACAGTATAAAAATATTGAAGTTACATCCAGAATCACAAATCCCACAAACGTATGTGGGCCACGCCATCGGAAGCTGTAATTGGACCGACTGCGACTGATCGATGCGTGGCGGAAACAATGTTACACCCATTGCTAAGATTTCAATGGAATGCTTCATATTACTTGCTTATTTTGGCTGATTGGGTTTCCGATTTGCGTCATCTTTTTGTAGACGAAAATTTAAATTGAAATGTGAATTATTCTTATCTATTCTTGATTTTTCTTATAATTTTTTACATATGCTATCATATAACATGTCAATTTATACATTACCTACTAGTTTATTGATTAGTTCTCCTGGTGATGATAAAATTACTAAGTACTAAAGAAAATACAACCAAAATAAAAATTAAAGTTTCTCTGCCAATCTTACTGTGTGCGGGATATAGCGTGAAGCTAAAAAACAATTAAGTAATTAGTGTGCAAAACCACATGGTTTTGGTCTTCACCAATTTTACGCATATTAGGAGTTCAAACAAACAGTTTTAACTGAAGGCGTAGAACACATTTTAATTGCAACAAATTAACAAGCACAACAATACTTGCGTAACACCTTTCTTTCACAATTTGGCCGCATTGTTCCTGCGGTCACTTAGAGAGTTGATCGCCTACGTATCGCTGTCGGTACCTACTGCGAGTGCGAGTCGGTCCGTATGTACCAACGATGTATAGATCACTTTCAACGTAACCGGTCGCTCTTAGCATATCTTAGCTTAGTATAGTGTTGGATGAGAGAAATTGGACAAGAAAAACAAAATGATTATAGGAAAAACATACTTATCACGTAGTTGAGTTGTTAGGGTTGAGAGAGTTGGCTTATTTTGATCTGCTAGGGTAGGCCGAGAGAACCTAGTGTGTAGGTATTCTTATTCCTATTTCCTACCTGATTTTCAATAAAATGAATGTTAAGTGCCAGGGCCCTTACCGATGCCGAGAGGGAATCACGACCCACGACCATCGCGTTTACAGTCTAACCTATAAAACAATTAAATGCAGTTATGCCATTTAATACATGTTTTTCACATTGTCCGTAGAGACGTAAACATGTATCGGGAAATATGTGAAAAAATATAGACGAAAAATAGGTGGAAAAAAATAGACATAATTTTGAAAGTCTCAATACGCGTCTAAGCCATTAAATTTACTATATCTAATATAAACTATGACAACATTATTATAATTTCTACATAGCTCTTGAGTGAGATTCTTCGTCTTCTTGTTTCAAAGGGCACGGCTGCCGATTTAACTTGACGTAAGACGTTACGGACTTCAGAAGCCAATTAAATTTGACAAGAGATTTTTTAATAGAAGTATATTTGGATGCTTATCCTAGATCTTATTTGATTTATGCTCGTTTTATCAGACAGCAGAAATGATAACTTACAAACTAATAACAAACATGGACGTGAAAAAAAATATAGTAAAATAATAGAAAAAGTCTCTACAAATATTAACTTTAATGATTTATTTATGTAATTACTTATTAGATATAGTTAAATTTAAACATTGTAGTTATCCAAAAAAATATATATGTTGTTTGCTAGCTAAGCACGTCACACGTATCACACCGACCGCCATATAAATCGTCATAACTACGTCACACACCTTTTACTCATCACACATAGAAAACTATAGCAACAATAATAATTTTAAATAAATCGTTAATTGAAAACGCGTGTTTAACATAAGTTTTCAAATATCCACACCTCGATAACAGTTTATTTCAAACATGACATAGTTACTATATTTCAGACTGAAAGTGTGACGCGAGTGGGCGCCGCTTGTGATTGACGTTCCTTCATAATGCCAGGTCGATGACCCCTTGGCATTCTTCAGGCATTTTTACATGAATTGCCGTTTTGCATATAATCTAAAATCGATTTGTCAAAATTTACTATCGGTCAAGCTGTGGAAGATAACTTTATATGTGTTTGCTGTTGCTAGGGTGCATCAGCAAATGTTCGTTTAAAATTATATAAGGTATTTATTTTTTATTATTGTAAGACTTTTGGTTGAAATATATGTTAAACATTGTGAATGTAGTGTTTCTAAAAATTCAAGTTTCTTCTATTAAGGTTTTATACTAGTTCAGAGACGATATAAGTTTTTTTTTATAGTAAAAAATGGGATTTTACAGTTGAACACCCTTCTTCTTCTCTTTCTGCACATTTTAAATATATACACTAGTATAAAATTAAGTGTATTTATTATAATACAATTATAAGAATACAAATTAATAAAATCAATTATATAATATACTCTTATATATGTGAAATATTACAGTCTATAAGTAAGTATATTTTGTCATTGCACATGTAATGAGGTGATTGACCTTAGGTTCCGGGTTCGATACCCAGCTGACACACCTCTTATCATATAAGAAGTGACGTAAAAATGGTTTTTCCACTGATCTGTCTAGGCCTCTCTATGATAAGGATAAATTTATAAACCAAATAGATTACAATATAGTTAGCAAACAAAGACGAAAACGTCTAGACTTTTTTAGCTTTATTTTAATGAATTTTGATTTTGAATAAATTAAAATATATATTGGTTTATATAAGTAACATAATATAAAAGTGATAAGACGTGACTCCCTCATCTCATATACGAGTACATAGCATGAGTTGAGAGAGTCACTTAAAAGATATGAATGCTTTTTTCTAAATATATGATTACAACAATGAGCTATCATAGCACGGCTGCACATCGGTTCGGTTCGGTTTCGGAATCGTTAGTGGGTTCGATTCCCGCAGTATTTAAAAACAATATAAAAACTCAACATCTTACGTAATTGAGCGACTATTCATATATACTTCCGATTTTGAACAACAAGTATAGCGTTAGGGAATGTCGTGCCGGACAAAGTGGCTGACTGTAAACATTCCGGTTACAGGTTCGATTCCAAAAATAAGAGGATGAATTATTTTAATTTTTCAGCCTGGTGAGAAGATAAAGTGCGGCTTTCAGTTCCGCTGCTCAACACAATAATGTCTCGACAATTGAGCGGAAAGTGGGACCAGAACGTTTTTTTTTACCCTGCTATATGCTAGCGAGCGAACCTATGGCGAATGTATAAAAGTTTCTGAAGAAAGTGAACACCAAACAACTATTTTAAAAAGTGCGTGTGTTGTAACAAAAATTTACCTATACTCGTTTATAATGTAATGGGAAAATTACATAAAACATTGTGACTACTTAAACAATTTCATAACAATTAATCGTCCGTAGTATACATTTAAAAGCTTTTAATTTTTTATTTGGCGCATATTCGATCTACATTTTTAATTTTTTACGACACCAGCATCAGATCACCGCTCCTGACCGGTGTCTATTCAAATAATACGCGATTCATCATTATCAAGAAATGTTCAGCAAAAAAGAAAATACGAGATTCGTATGTGTGGGAGAAGTTCTTTGAACTACGTGTTATTACTAGTACATAGACAGATTTAACTATATATTTAAATTGCAACTTTATTTTTTTACGAAATAAGGTTTATTTTTGACCATTTGTCATCAAGTAATCTAGTTTTGGCTTAAAGGTGTTCTAGAGTGTATCTGAGCTAATGACTTGTCGTACGTTCAAAAAATTTCGGTTGCCTCGGCTTGATTGGCTGGTTGCTCTGGTTGCTAGGCGATCTGGATTTTACTTTCGACCACCATGACGGAACCAATAAATGAAACACCTTTCTATTCTTGTTCATAAATGTATATAATTATATCCGGAATACTTAGAGTCATATAGTATGCGTTTTGTTAATCGCTGTGTTTAATAGTTCGGTAAAGAGTTATTTTACTAATGAGATTCGATCGTTTTATTACATTTGTTTAGTATAAGTTGTACGGTATACAACAAACATCAGGGTAGGTCGCGGACTTCAACCAAAAATGAACAACAGAAACAGAAGTCAAGATTAAGATCGGACTATTACTTTTCTTACACTTTTAGGTGAATTTATCGAATTTTGGCGATCTACCGCCAAAAAAGACTAAACCCGGAACTACCAACAAAAAAAAACCAAACAAACAAAAAACATTTAAACAAGACTAAGAAAGTACACAAAATCTATTAAACAAACCATTCTTTAAATTTAAATTCGCTCCAAATATTTCAATACAAAAATCGTGCATCATATACAGACAGTAGGTACAATCGTCCAAAAAACTTGGGTTCCATCTGACGTCCGTATAAATTGAGGTGCGCGAGTCGCAGTGGTCTGATTTTGGTAAAGAATTCCAATTATCGAACCCCGTCTCAAGTCAGTGCCAAGTCAAGCTCTCGGGGCCTGGGAATAATATTGGACCTCATTAAAATTAGCACTCGATGCGATAAATGCTTGCATGACGTTACTTGCTGAGATATTTACGTATACGTAAGGTTAGTGTGCGGCTTTTCGGCTCTTTATTATTTATTATGGTAGGAGAGAATGGAGAAAAGGCTGCGTTGAATTCCGCCATTTAGCACGAATTGTCTTAAAAAATTAGGTGGAAGATGAGGAACGAAGTACTCGTATCTTAACTCAACGGCGCTCTATGTTTTACTACAGCGGTAAAATGAAATAAGTAATTTTCAGAGATCGTACTCACAACAACCCTTATAAAGTCAGACACTGTCTGTCTGCGCCACAAGGTCTGTCTCTATCAAAAATTATCATAATAACATAATATACTCGTATATATATTACTACGCATTATGAAATAATCAATAAAAAATTATCGATTTGAAATATTTTCATTTCTTCGTTCTGGTAACGAGGCAGAGTGCGACTTTCATTCCCACCACCCAACATGCAATGCCTCAAGAAATCAGCAGAAAGCAGCGACCGGAAGTGTCTAAATGGGAACGGCATCTTTCCTCTACCTCCCCTTCTACGGGACTGCTGCTGCGGGATAGAGCGTGAAGCTAATCAAAAGAAAATAATCAAAATTCGCATCACAATCGTCCGAACGTCCAACACAGAGACAGGTAGAGCCCGAGCGCCCTGGTTATCGACCCCAGCGCGGCGGCTTAATGAACGCGTGATTGATCTCGCTCGTTCGCAAGAAATTCGGAACTTTTTACTTGCAACTTTCTGCATTTTTCACTTGTGATGTAATTTCGTTATTATTAACTTGGTGTTTATTTTTGGGAACATGGTCATTTTTGTTTTGGCATCATCATATCGCGGTATGATCAAATTGGGTGCGTTCTTCGAAGCTTATAAAGTTATGTAATCGCTTTGCTTTATATAATTTGATAATTATAGGGTTGCTTTTGAATATTGTAGAGGGAAGAGTAATTTGGTGGATATTCCAGAAAATTTAAGTAAAGTGTTTAGTTTTAGAAAATAACTTTGACTAGCATTTGTATACGATAACTTTTGTATGTATTCATTTATTTGTATGCTGCCTAATGACATTTACATGACATTACATCTGTTACCCATAGATTTCTATTAATTTTTTAAAGCTATGCACGAACATTAATACTTTTTAACAAATTAGCTAAAGATATAAAATTAGGTGCTCTAGGAATTTTCCACCAAGGCCAGGGTAACTGGATGTCCCAGAAATAGCTGTTCCCAAGGCGATGAGATCAGATGGTAATATTTTTGTTGGAGTTCCTTCACCCGCTCGTGGGTGGCTAGTATTTTGACTACGGGAACCATGGAGTGTGCATGCATTTTTGGGTTTTGGCTGTAAAACACATATATAGAGAGATTGATCTTTATTGCATACATAAAACATACATTCTAAATAGTCATTTATTTTGCTAAATTATATTTCAGTGATTTTTTAAAAGAATTAAGCGATTTAGAGTGCCTGATGTAAGATGGTAAATAATTTTACGAAATTACGCTTTTAACAGTGAAGGACTCATTGAATTTATTGCACTAATCTATTTAAGTATTACAAAGAAAAGAAAAAATAAATATTCGATGCCTAATATTATCGTGCGTAGATCGTTAGTCAGCTGTTATAATGGCTCTTTAATCCTCGTGTCCCTACAAATATTTATATGAATCTTTTAAGTTTATTAGTAATACAGAGTATGACGTTGAGTTCAGCCACTCAATATGCAATAATCTCGAATTTGGTTGGAAATTGTAAAGGGAGTTTCTTCACTAAATCTTCTCTGAAAACCAAAATTCTTCACCAGTATATGTATCGTAACTTGATGTTATATTAAACAAAGTGCTTACAATGGTTTGAAAACTTTTATAACGAAAGTTATGATTCTAAAGATTTACATATGTCTAAGATAACGTTATCGCCTATCTTGCTTGACTGGAGAAACAAGAGGCAATGACATTCTTTCTTCTTTTATAAGTAGTTTATTACAGTTATGTAATTAACTTTACGTAAACGTTACGTACGTAAATTATCTTTTTTAACATTTTCTTGTAACTCATGATTAGTAAACAATTTATTAAAAATAATTTCACAAAATGTGAAATTAATATCAATTTTTAGCTTTCCTTAGCGGGGTAGCCCGCTGGGTACAACGGCTGCTTGAACAACGTGTCTTTCTCTTTCAGAGATTTTTTAAGCTAATATAGGTAGTAATCTTTTCTATCATTTTATATTAGAAAAATAGATCTTATAAACTTTTAATTTAATATTAGTTGTCAATCTTGTTTTACAACAAAAAATACGAAATTATCAACACTATCGTGAGAGACCATTTCTAAATATAGTTAGTTAGCTTTAGCGTATTTTAAATTTGTAGATGAAAATAAATTATTCTAAGCAAGAGTAGGCGACACGAGCAGGAAGACACGAGCATTGCTCCTTACAGCCATCCAAATCCAATGTGAATCGTAGAAATATTTCTAGATATGTCGATGCTAAAGTAATATGAGATACTTAACTTTATAAATAAAATAAATAAATATTTTTTATAATTCAGTTAAAACGCGACGGTTGCGGGTTCGGGTCCTAATCGAGGGAATAAATTATTTTTATAGTTTAAAATTAGGAAAAAATTAAATTAGGAAAAGCAATGCAACAGCAACAGAATACGGCAAAAAGAGTGCGGGAGCAGAGTGTCTAAACACTAGCCTTCCTCTGCTTACCCTGCTACATGCGGGATACAGCGTGAAGCTGAACCATTTATATGCTTAATATATTTATGAATTATTATGTAACGAACATCAAAACATATAAAATTTATAATATAAATAGAATAACAAATTAATAGTAATATATACATACGTTTATTGTTCCAGCTATAAAAGTTTTATTATATTTATCTTACCAACGAAAGTTAGAGGAATTTAACACATTACGTAGATCACACGTAACTAGTGCGGAAAAATAACTCACTCACGCAGTATTGTCTTCGTCATGTCCATACTAATATATCACTAGCTACTTAACTTATTCGTGTAAATTTAAGCGTTATAATACGACGACAAACATTTTTTTCCTAGTTCTAGTATATAAGACAAAAGTCCGGCGTTGAGTTCCGCCACTCAATACGCAATTACTAAAAAATTAGGCGGATAGTGGGAAAATGAGTGTCGTAACACAAGGCCTACTTTGCCTACTTTGCTAGATGAGTGATACTACGTAAAGAAAAAAAAATATTTCTAGATTTATCTAGCCACTTAATACTTAAAATACTCTCCTATTTCTTTAAAATAAGCATTAAACATTTAGTAACACCGTTTTTATTACCAAAACTTGAAAATTAACATATTTTCGAATACAACCAATCCCCGAGTTGCAATCGAACCTATGACCCAAGTGTCAGATGTCTTTCCACTGCGTCACTAAACGTCACGTAAATAGGTTTAAATTATTAATAATTACAAACGTCTCCGGCGATTACCGCGTCACGTATTTGGCCTGCGTCAGGTAACTAATTATAGCGCAGTCAAAGAACTCTTATCTTTTAAATTGGAATTAGAATAAATTTATTTTGTGAAGTAAAAATCTCATTATTTAACCAAATCAAATACGTGATTGGATATGGACTTTTGATTTAGGTTGTTCCTGTTAAGATAATTTAGGTTCATTTTTATTATTTATTTTGTTTTTGAAATAGCTGTTTCTTAGAGAAATACTGGAAATTGAATGATACGTATTGAATTAGATGAAAATGATACTTACAAGTAATAAAATGTTGTGGTTTAGTAATTGCAATAATTTATTGGCCGGCTGTACCTACCTATGGGTAAAAATTATATTGTTTCATTTGCTCTTTCAAGAATCATGCTAGTATCAAACATTTTTTTTCAAATTTTGTTTGAAATCTTTTTTAAAAAGGAAAATTAAAATAAAATTGAAATTCTACATATACAATATTATCATCATAATATCGTGAAAGCTTATAAAAATTCTATTCATTTACTGTTTTCATATGAACACATATCAAAAATGAGATATGTATCTGTTACCCGCGTCGTTGTGACATCAAAACTTAGCGTAATTAATGTAAAGTATATAATACACTCGTGTACCATACTTTACTCGTATATTCACTGTAAAAATGAAGGATGAGGTGACCGTGCGACGACAGGGTTGTCAGATAATATGGAAATTGTTACATTATTTTATTTTTTTCAGCAGCACGCTGTATCCTGCACGTAGCAGGGTAGACAGGTGACACTTAGTGTTAAGATACAAAAGAAAGGCAAAGCGCGGCGTTGAGTTCCGCCACGCAATGACTCGAGAATTTGTCGGAAAGTGGGCAACGGAAGTGTTTGAATGAGGAAAGGAGTGTTTTAGCACTAGGTTCCTTCTGCCTACCTTGCGATGTTCAGGATATAGTGTGAAGCTTAAAAAGTTACATGCATCAGATATGTATAAAATGTAAACACAAGTAAATATTGTTTCTAAAACAGTAAATGAAAATGGTTTGAGTTCGTACAAATTCCACAAAATATATTAAATTTATAATAGTGTTCAATAAAACTAAAACCGCAGCCCGCGTGGTCCAATGGAAATAATTTAAAGTTGTCTATGACATGTGACACATAGTAAGTGTCGGATGTTGATTATGTACCTACTCCTAATATATATAGCTCTCAAGCTTCCTCTTTTTAATAGATAATTGTTCAATTCAAACCAATAGTTCCTGAGATTAGCGCGTTCTACCAAACATACTCTTCAGCTGTATGATATTAGTACATATCTATGGACCTCTAGCACAGTAGAAAGATATAAATGGAAAAAAAATATTCCCTCCACAAAAACCTTTCAACTTTCATTGCTAAAACGTCTCACCCCTATTTTTGTCCTGTACTGATAAATAATGTAAAAAAGAGTCACAAAAAGAATTCGCGAAGTCTTTGAAACGTGCAGGTGAAATGCGATTGAGTTTTATACACACTGTTGGGTACATTATGATAATATCAAGGAGCTACGACTAAGTATAAATTTTATGATAGTTCTTTTCATATTTATTTTTCACGCTTTCCTATAACAGGGTAGGCAAAGGGAACCTGGGAAGCTACTGTTTAGATAGTCCGTTCCTATTATGACACTTCCGTTCCCCCATTTGCTCCGAATCCTGGAGGCTTTGCGTGTTGAGTGACGGAATTCAATACGCATGTCTATTTAATAGTGTAGGTGTGTAGTAAGTATCATTTTATTGACAAATAGTAGTTAATTTTTAGATTTTTTTTAAATTTTGTTACCGACGCTGTTATACGGCAGCAAAACGTGGGTATTTCAGGAAATTCTTCCTCAGTTCTCCCCTACTCTACCCAAGGCTCCTACATGCCAAATTATAATTTTCTATACTGTATAAATTGTGTTGTTTCTGTAGTGCGATGTTTGGTAGTCACTAAATAACAAAAAAAATATAAAATTTCGTGTTCAAATTAAACTTGCTGCAAAATAACTCTGAACAATCGTGAAAATAGTCACAAAATAGTCTTATTATAAGTCAATAAAAGTTTAAAATTTCCAGTAAGCTATGACTAATATGAGTTTCTTAGTAATAAACTTTCTTTTCGACTACCTCTCCTACTGCCACCCACTGCTATTGATTTACATTTCATTGCATTGAATTCTGTAGGTAGCTTGTTGTAATATTCATTGGAACAAAAATGCATAATTAATATTAATACTTTATTATTAAAAATTAGCGAGAGGAAAAAGAAACTAAAAATTAAGGGTAAAAAAGAAATAGACAAATATTATGAATAAATGTATTTTTGTCAACGTCGTATATAAACTCATTGCGTCGGAACTTCGCAATAATAAATTGTCGTTTCTATTCCCATAGAGACATGGAATAATGGAGAAACTGTACTTCGTTTTATAGTGTTAAACTTACTTTATTATTATAAACTCGTGCAAAAACACTCTGTTGTTGCTCTGGAGTCGAAGCAAAGCGCGGCGTTGAGTTCCGCAACTCAATACACAATATCTCCAGAATTCGGCAGAAAGTGGGGAACGTCTGCTTTTCCTGCTACACGGAATATAGCGTGAAGCTGAAAACATATATATCAAAGGTAAGTTACGATGAATAGGATTTTTTATAACAAGCTGAGGCAACGTAATGTCAAAACTCTCCGTTCACCCCCCCAAATCACTACGCAATGTCTCTAAGTAAAAAAACTCAAAATCCAAAAAAAATCATTAAAAACGAAAGCCAGTCAGTGAGACCTCGTCCGAATCCGTAAGCCAATTATTAGTGTGCATCGCCATAGCAACCGTCGCCGGCCGCAGTCGGGTCCGAGCACGCGGTTAATTGGGCGTTTTTGCGGCGTTTTTGCGGCGTCTCGTTAAAGGACCGCCAATCTTAAATAAACGTATGAGTTGATACGATACCCAGAAATGCAATTAGCGTGAATTATTAAGTAGAGTAATTAGTTAGGAGTAAGTTTAATCGACTATCGGTCGTGGGTTCGAATTTTTGAATGGGTGCTTGTGATTAGATGTCTCTTAGGACGTCATGGTGCAGCGGTACAACGGTACAATTGGGGATTCGGGTACAAGGAAAAGCGCGGGGTTGAGTTCCGCCACTTATTTGGGCTTATATTTTGTACGGTTTAGTAAAAAAAATCTCTTTTAAATTTAAATGTCATTATTAAGTTCCAATACATAAGAACGGAACAGAAAATAAAGTGCAGAGCGGTGTACATATAATTGTTTACTAATTGATGGATAAAGATAAAAAGATCAATAAAAATTAATTAAACAAAATAAGCCATTATGTTTTACACCTCGTCTTGTTTTACATCGGAATAACGGCATCCGTGCGGGAGGCGCAAATTACTCAAGTCTCAAGCGTGTTAAATACTTTGTTTTAGTTTCACACTGGATCCCGCATATAACAGGATTGGCAGAGGGAACCTAGAGAAAAAGACACTTTGTTCCCCACAAACAGCCCGATTTTCAAGACATTCGTTTTTGATTGATGGAACTCATGAACTTGTTTTTAATTCTTGTATAGTGATAGTGCCAATTTTATCTTTAGTTATTAATAAGTCGAATACAAAAATAAAATATTAATAATTAAACAGGTACGTGACGGCGACGATTTATCAGTACAAGAGGTGTAATCCGGTTGTCAAAAACCAATATAAAACAGTCCAGATGAAAAAAATGACTTTACACTATACTTATATGAACACTCACAAATGCAAAGCCTCGTGGACCTCTAGTAGACTAGTAAAAATTAAATGCAATTAAGTCATTAAGATAATGTCGAAATCCGAGATATTACTAAAATTGGCTGATTGACAATAGTTCAGGTTAAACTCAAACATTATGTAAATGCAAGAAATTATAACTAAGTTTTATACAAACAAAGATATACTTTTTTTTGTAAAAGCTAACCTTTTTAAGTTTCTGCTTGAATAAATACTTTAATCTAGTAATATTTTACGGGTTTTTGCGATTCATTAACATATTAATTAAAGCCATAAGCCTAACCGTTCCGCTTATACAGATTATTGTCAGATAAATAATGAATAATATTATGATTCCTGTACAGACGTTATATACTTAGATTTTGTAATCGACAAATTTTTATTTAACTTATTGTTTAAATAAGTTTGTTAAATTTTGATATAGATAAGTCGGTTTGCAATCCTAATGTTCCTCTTAAATTTTTAATTTAAGTGCGTAGACAGTTTAAAAAGGTAAGAAGACATAATATTTACCAATTTTATGTCATTTATTAATCTTTTCTACGTTTTAAAAATGTAAAAATAAAAAAAAACGACTGGTAAATAAAAATATTTCCTTTTAATATTACGATATCTTAGCTTAAAATCAAAATTATTTAATCGCACTACTTTATATTTAAATAAGGTTCCATATATTTATCCTATCGCGTGTTTAGCAAAGACAAGAATAATGCAGATGCATGAATGCTTACATATATGTTATGTATTGTTGCAAATCGCCGGTCGCAAGCGAAGAAACGGTGCTTGATTTGAAAAAATAATATAATCTATTTTTTGGATTCACGCTGTATAGCGGGGTAGCTAGAGGGAACCTGGGAACCTGGCGCACTCAACGAATAATGTCACGAAAATTCAAAGAGGTATCATGGAGGATCTTTGAATATGCACTGAGTTAGTTAAAATAAATTACATAATACTGAAAAGTTAACCTAAAATTTCCATCTAGTTTCCAAAAATATTTCCACAAAACCAAGAAAGCAATAGAGCTATCAATTATTAAATGAAATCAGATCACTATCTCAAATATGGGAACGATGTAACAGTAGTCTGTGGGCCCGCTTCACTCCGTGCGAATAAAAAATACACCTCTCATTAAAGTAATAAATAAACCGCCATTTCGGCCCTTCTGGGAACCTGAACTGTCACAGATTATAATATACAATCAGTTATGACATATTGAGTAAAATAAAATTTTCCTACTATTTTTTCTATCTATTTGCATATAAATTAATCCTCTTGACATAGTTGTGATGGAACATAATAAGTCATTTCATACTGTGAGATTGTAATAATAAATAAAGTAATTACATTAACAATAAACAATTTATTTCTTGAGGTCACCGTGGCTCAGCGCCACCACGTCTCGAACTGTTAAGACGACTTATATTCATTCATAAAAAAAAAAAAACGGTGTTGAGTTCCGCTATTTTGTGCTATATAAATGTACGTGTTTATTGCACGCTGTACCACATGCGCAATATATTAATGTAATTGTAATTATTACCCAAATATTATCTATATTTTTTTTTAGTTTCACCTTGTTTCCTGCATACATCAGGATGAGCGGAGAGAACAAAGTGTTAAGATACTCAGTTCCCCACACAGCGTTCAATTTCAAATATAATCGGCCAAATAATATAATTTAATAATGCCCCAAATCTTATCACACAATTAATTCCATCTCAACTGGACCATAAAACATTTTGACGTCATATTTCTCTTAAAATTTAAAGATAATCAACAAAATTTATATAATTTTAATATTAAAATGATGAATATTTAATATAATAGATGGCTATCTGGGTAACTGGACACAACTAATGCGATATGTTTTTACGTGGGACGCAGCGGCGCGTTAAAACCGCGATTCGAAAACGATAGCAATGATGGCCCGATACTGAGCTGAGGTGAGAAATAGAATTAAATATACTGAATATATTTAGCTAATTTATATCATGTTTGCAATATGTCTGATTGTAAACGGTTCGATTCCCTTAAAAAAATGATTAGTGCTTAATGATTGTCAAGACTGTACAAAAAAATAAATTTTTTTTTGTACATACTTTACAATACATATGAAATGTCGTAAAGCATATATTTTAACAAAAAATTACAATTTTATCATTAGTAACTTGTAATTAAAAAATAGTGAAAATTGAAATATTATAACTAATCTTAGTTTTTTTATTACGTTGTAATTTTTATATTGACACTATTAATTAATAGATTTAGTATAATAACTTACCTATAATTATATTTTAAATAAAGAAATTTAATGTTTAAATTCCTTACACCTTTCAAGAAGAGCTCTTCTCAATTTCACTTATTCTATGTTAACTGAAGTTGAAAATTTATAAGCTGACAAAATCGGAATCACCTCATAAAGTGTACCCGAGCGATGTCGTCCGACTTAACTGGAACAAATTGACATGTTTACACTACTAAATCAGGATGGACACCGGTAGTGCGGTGCGGAGTGCATTGTGCGAGCATTGTGATTTATTCACGTTATACCCAAAATGAATAGCCAGACTTAGGTATATTAGTATAGAATATGTTGGGAATATTTGTGTGTTGTTTTATTTTAATAGTGGATAGAAGAGTAAAAATATCTTATAAGCGTGATCAAATGGAAATAACGTGATGCAAACACAAAAATATTTTTTCAATTAAAACCAGTAGTTCCTGAGATTTGCGCGTTCAGCTAAACAAAATGTTCAGCTATTATGTAGAATTAATTATTAATTACTCTAATTATTCCAATGACTTCTTTTTCATTAAATTTAAAAATTTTAATTGGTTTCTGACGCTGCGTTATGTTACAATTTGGATACATAAATTTCTATTGAAACATACGGAACACGTGAACTTCGATCGGTCTTGGCCACCTCTTAACGATCGGTCGGTCAAGTGATCCAATTAATAATAATTCGTAAAAAACCAAAGTTTCGTGCAATTTTTGTTCCAAAATAAGCGAGAATTCCTGCGCAGGCGCAGGTCAACGCACCAGCAACTGGTTGGCGAAAACGCCCTTTGGGGAACCGCTGTCGTAAAATAATCGTCAACTTTGTATGTATGTGCAACCGTAGTGTGATATCTACTAAATATAAGGGTTATGTGTTATTTTATAGCAAGGGCTTGGGTTCGAACAGATGAGAATGGGAAAAATATTGAACTGTTAAATCGGAATCACCTCGGGTGTAGGGTACGGGTGTATTATTTATTCAGATATTGTTTTTCTTTTTGTATATTAAGCTATGTTGGAAATATTATTTGTGATACTCCCTTATAGATCTAATCGCAGTTGCTTAAATAAATCTTTATTGCTGCAGCCCTTTTTAACGCATTACGGCGTTAAGTTCCGCGGATCAATACTATTTCTTAAATGTATAGCGAATAATACCGTAAAAGTCTCCAGTTTTTTATTACGTGATGGAAGTAAATTAGCAATATATATAGACTTTCACTTGTAAATTATTTTTCGTTTGCGAATTTAACCGGCGAGTATTGTTTATACAATATATAGACCAGATTAGTAGGGCCTTATAAAGAACCCTTAATTGAGATAATAATTAAGATAAGAGAATTTAAGTTATTTTATCTTTACCAAATTAAATTAAATTACAATTAACCGTTTTTCTTAACGTAAAAAATATTTAAAGAAAATTAAGTTATGTGAGCAATTATTGTTTTGCTCGAGTCGAGACGACCAAGTTTTCTCCGATCAAAGCGGACAATAAATTCATCCCCCAAGTGGGTATCGAACCCACATTTGTTGTACAGCCATATGATACCACTGCATCGCGATTGTATGTAGAATTTTCTTATTTTTATAATAACTTAGATTAATGAAGAGAGATTGGTTAAGAGAGTACCTAGATTAAAGAAAGTATAAATAATAAAGTTTCACAGTGTGAGTGTGAGTGTGTGACCAGCGAACCTTGAAAATGTAAAATGAACCAAAGTTATAAAATTCACTTGTCCCATAGACATAATACTCCAAACCACGTAGTGTGGATTCATGGGAACTTCTTAGAAGAGAGTATAGAACAGCGTTTTATTAGAAAGACATACGTACCTACATACAATCAAATCGAATCTTGTGATCTTATCGGAATTTTGCGAAAGAAATATGCGTTTATAGTTGTGGCTTCGATTCCCATCTCAACACTCTATCAAGACACGTCACAACGTTGAGTACCACCACTCGACAAGTAATGTCTGGAATTGGAAAGGAGAGTGGATAACGAAATTTCTTGACATTACTCTTGGTTTTCTTCCAAAGCTTGAGAATTGTGATGCAAAATATAGTCTGATTTTAGTAATTTTGAATCTTAATTAAGGGAAATGTTTTTATCAATGATGATTTTTCCTGGATCTGATTTGGTAAGAGATGTAGAGTGGTTTCTGATGCCTGCCTGCTGCATGCCTGGCAAAATGTCAGTGAAAATCGAAATATCACACTTTAACAAGATAATAATCCAATATCTAAATAAATTATCAATGTTCAATCAACCAAGTGTTGATAATTTTAATTTGCATCTTTAATTATTAAAATCTCGCTGCAATCAAACCAAAAACTTTGCATTGCCTTAATTTAACAGAAAAATTTACTTTTCAAATTAATTATAAAAATGAACATATTCGGTTTCTCATGACCGATTACTTTTAAAAAGAACAATACGTCATTTCTACGTTAATTTCTAATCTAAGGGCAAAGTATCAGCGGCGCAAGCGTTTGTAACGCCGCCATTGTTTTGCTTGCGGTTAGCAATGGATACTTCTCTATAATGTCATAATATTAGTGTCAAAATAGAAGATTGTATAATATAATGGTAATTGTATATCTAAAGGCTTCTTATTTTTTATAATATTTATCACCTCCATGGCGCAGTGCAGTGAGTGTGGTCGTGAGTTCAATTACTTCCATTCCCATGAACTTGGAACGTAAACTGTGGCATTAGGTCTTGCCGCAAAATGCATCGTGCGTTCTCTACTAATTGCAAAATATACTTTAAGATTAACTTATATACTTAGAGAAGTTAAGTTCCTAAATAAATAATAATTAAACTGAGTGCTATTTAAATAAAAATTTAAAAGACCAAAGCGATAACGATTGCTCAAAGCGTTTTTCGTTAAATAAAATATCAAAAATACCAAAAATATACATACTTTTTACCAAAAATATATATTATAAGTATTAATTAGCTTAATGTACTCTCAAAAGGCTTTACCTCTAGGTGTTTCCGAGAAAATTCCTCAATATTCGGTATGTAATTATGCCAGATCGCATCGGCCAGTCTCATTTGATCTGGAGCGGGGGCTTTATTTTTTTCTCTTTAGTGTACCTGTACAGGCTTGGCCACTTATCGCGCGGGTAGGTCTTGCGAGGCTGAGAGGACTGAGAGATAAAGTTTTAGTTGAATGGATGGTGCATTTAGATTATTATTATTCATTATATTTGGTCTGGGTCAGGCACACAAGTGAGGTTTTAGTTGGTAATAATGAGTCTTCCTCAAGTCCTACATTAACATTCATCTTTCGAGCACTTATTTCTTGCCCACGATGGTATGGGTTTCCTATCGATAGAAAATATGGGTCAGGCTGCCTGACTTATAATATATTGGTCTGGCAAATTTAATCTAGAGGTGGCAAGAAACCTTTTTCTTCATATATAAGAATCTGAGAGCATTTTTTACATATCTTATGTTTAACCTAATTAATTGAAAATTTAACAAAAAAATTGTTTAAAATACATTACAATTATAAAAATATTTCTTATATAAGTAAGTTTTTTAACGCGACAACCATTTCCAGCATCTCTTATCTGGCGGCGGCTCTGAATTTTTGTATGTTCGTAATTGCATCGCGTTCTCAGTCAAAATTTTTGTATATATATATACCTACCTATCTCTCCATATATATTATTTAAAGTAATAAGTAGGTATACCTTGCCGATCGGCAGATCTTATCGAAGATTTCGCAGTATACACTTGTAAGTTTATTATGTTAAAAATTCCTTCCTTTGATTTTATTGATATATTAAAGTACTAACGGTTGTTTATACGATAAATTTTGTACTCCCATTGTAGTGTTGTCGTTTGTCAGTCAAGTGGTTGTCGATAAGTTTTAAGAGTTGTGAATGTGGTTCAACTTCCATAGGAGTGTTCAAGGAAATGAAGTATTTAATATTTACATTTCCTCGCCCTGGTAACGAAGCAAAGCGTGGTTTTGAGTTCCACTACTCAACACACAAAGCCTCCAGAATTTAATGGAAAGTAGGAAACGAATCTGTCTTAATGGAAACGGAGTGTCTTAACATTAGATTCCCAGCTTCTTTTCGCGTATCCTGTTATATACAGGAAAACGGAACGTATAGAGCAGCACTTACTGTAAGCGTGATGGTTTTTGGTTCAGTCCAGGTTCAATAATATGAATTATTTTTACTTCTCAGCTCTGGCACGATAAAGTGCGGCGTTTAGTTCCGCCTCCCCAAAGCATTATCACATGGTTTTTTATTCCTACTCCCTTTACGCAAAATAAATCGTGAAGCTGAAAAATAATTCAATTACAATAATATCACATACATACATAGAGGTCAAACATCATAAGAGTTCATTTTTCGAAGTCAGTTAAAAATAAATACAAATAGCCGCAATGTGTAATTTAAACCTTCCTAATATTTAACAACTTTACGTGCCCAACCCAAATTTCTAACACAATTAAATTCTGCCATTCAAAGCAACGAAAACACCATCTAAAATTGTCTATTTTTTTTTGTTTTCCAAAATTACAAGGCATCGACACATAATTGTGGAGAGTCGAAATTGACTGGTACTTCGTGATCGCACCCAATTTATAGTTTCGATTAAGCAATTTGCACCGTTTTCAGTATTTTCAACGTCAACTGGATTTAAATACATTAAGCTTTTGTGTCGGAGCTTTCGTTTATTGTTGGGTAAGTCGAATATTTTTTTAAGAATTCTTTTATTTTTTTCTAGTCTAAAAGAATACTAAAGACATATGAAATATCTACAGAATTCGACGGAAAATCGGTGGAAAGTGGAACTGATCGCTGTGCTTTGCCTTGTTGCCAGAGGGAGGAAAAGAAAATATTAAATTTCAATTGTCGAATGGGAATCGAACCAACAAACACTTGCACTTGCGCTACAACTAACCTCAAGTAATCAGACTATCAATTAGTTAGATATCAATAACATGCAATATCGTGTTTTAAACTCACTCGCGGTACAACGCCGTTTTTGTGCGAAACAGTTATTTTTACGCAACCTCATGTCCAGTAATCGTTGACAATTACACGTTATAAAATTTTACAATGTCAATTATACGTTTTGCGGAGTCCCTACACTCGGCCACTTGGTTCGTGAATTTATAAACTTTAATTGTTGAAAATATATATAGCACTGAGGCTGTCGAGGCGCAGCGGCACAAGGGTGTGACTGTAACGTGACGGTTGTGGGTTCGATCCCCACTCGAGGAAGTGAAATATTTATTTACGTTTATATTTCCATTTCTTCGCTCTGTTATCGGGGCCAAGCACGGAGTTGACTTCTGCCACTCAATACGTAATGCCTCCAGAATTCGGTAGAAAGTGGGGAACGGAGAGAGAATTTGAATTGAATTTATATATTGTATGTATTAAATAATTTATAATTAATGACGAATACTCGTCTACAGTTTTTCTTAAAGTTAACGGTCTCAAGCCGGTTTTCGGAGCTTAAGTAACTCTCTAGAACGCTTGACGCCTACGAAAATTAAATTAATAATTTTGTTTTTAAAGTTATATACCATGGTTTACAAACGATAGTTTAATTTCTCATGGGGACATATTTCTTTTTAGTCACAAAATTGTTAAAAAAGCTATTAAAACTAGAATTACTTATCTTTTCCTTTTACATGCGAAGTAGGTAGTAAGTGGGTACTGTGCAAAGTGTGCAGAAATTGAAAAATATTTTGACTAACTAGGACGAGTTAATGAAGAAATTGATCAAACTAATATAACCAAGAAGAAAACTTTAAAACAAATAGTCGCGTAACGTAATTGTAGCTTTCCTCTGTATCCTGCATATATAGTATGGTAGGTTAAGTTTTTTGAGTCAGTTTTTCAGTTTTTGAGTCGTTGTGTATGGAACTCAACGCTGCACTTTGTCTTATTCTTAGAGGGAGAGTAGCAAACGAGCCGGCAACCGTTGCGCTTACAGATAGTACCACTGCATCAAATA
Organism: Heliconius melpomene rosina; assembly: GCF_056956725.1. Lineage (NCBI taxonomy): Eukaryota > Metazoa > Arthropoda > Insecta > Lepidoptera > Nymphalidae > Heliconius > Heliconius melpomene. Next base: position 12,468,160 of record NC_140395.1, read on the forward strand.
AAAAAAAACAATCAAAATACATATATAAAATTCTCATTATTTTTTTTTATTTGACAAAATAGATGGAATTATTTTTCAAATAAAAAAGTATTTTTTTCTTGTCTAACATTACCCTCAAACTCAATCAACAAGGCTCCACAGATTATATAGAAGTATAGAACAAATTTCTTATTTAATCTATCTCCCGTCAGATGTTGTCAGGCGAACCCGCGCTCCATAGCTAGTAGAACCCGCCCATGACATATTCAATAAGCAAATATATTTTTTGCGGGTCATTTCAAGTAGTTTTTATCAAACGTCATCATATTCAAATGACGTTGACGGATTATCTTTCGACTGTATAGCTGATTCATATTTTTTTAATTTATTCAAATTATACCTTATGACCCTTAAATTAAGGTTCAAATTTCAACTGTTAAAAGGCTTTGCAGGTTGTTCCAAAGACCAGTGTAGCAAGACCTGTATATTATGAAGAATGTTTTATATACTAGATCTAGTTAAACTGGTTATGTTCGTAGATTATACACGATTAAGGCCGTCCCTAAATTTTGCGGTATCTTCTAATCATGTAGGTTTGTTTTCGTATACTCATGCTCTGTTTAGTGTGTAATTGTAGGGGGGAAGTCTAAGCTTTTTTTTAAGTTAATACGTAGATAGTATTTAGCTTGAGGCACCTTGTTAAATTAATTTCAAATTTACAATGTTCTCACGGGTGTATAACTCATTAGTTGGAAGACTAGCGTGAATCAGCGACTTTGGCTATTTATTATTTTGGATCTAGATTAAAAAAAACATATATTTACAAATATATACAGTAACTACAAACGCGAAATGGTTGTGGGTTCGATTATCACTCGAGTAAATGAAATATTTAATTTCTTCGCTCTGGTGTTGAGGCATTGGGTTCCATCACTTAACATGCAATTCTTCCAAAATTTGGCGAAAAGTAAGAAACTGTTTTAATAGAAACAGAGTCCCTTAACACTAAGAATATCCCTCTGCTTACCCCCTAGGGTATCCCGAAAACAGCCGGAGGCTAAATAAAACTGTAACTTTAAAACAAAATTTTCACGAGCCAGTTCATTCATTAAATAATTTATAATGAACCAGCCAGTGGAGGTCTTCTTTAACCAACGTCAAATGTAGGTATGCGTCATTGACAAACGATACAGTCCACACGATACAAATGGAAGATCAATCGTCGCTATGATTTATGCGTGTCGCGGGCACGCTCCGTATAAAACTTATTAGGCGGCTAAAATGTTACATCTGTATATTTTTTACTTTCACGCTGTATCCCGCATGTTGCAGGGCGGTGGGAGCCTAGTGTTAAGATACTTTGGTTTCCGTCAAATTCTGGAATCATTGCGTGTTGAATGGCGGTGTTCCTTGAGCGGGAATCGAACCCACAACCTGTCGTGATTACATCACCTATAATATATTTATAATTTGAGTGATATTTTTGTTATTGAGATATTATATACTTTACACTTAAAAATTACTGCAGCTTAGTTAGTGGTTTGCACCCACTTACATAATTTTGTAAAAAAAATCAAATTAAAACTCAATAAATTTATAGTAAATTTGCCAAAAAATATTATATATTAATCGATATAAGATGCAAATAGTAAAACTCTAGGTTTTTGTTTTCTTTAAAGTACGCACAATCGGTTGTAGCGTTTTAGCTGCCCATGTTCACTTATAAAAGTACCTATTAATAAATCGTAGCTCGGACTTTATTATATTTATCTACATTGTTATGTTAAAACTTCTAACATAATAAATATAATATTCTTCTAATATTTTTATAGAAATGTTAATTTTAATGGTGAAGTTGCCAGTTTCCCTATTATGACAAAAGTATTAATATTTATGTAACTTTCTTGTAGCGCGGGGTAGCGTTCATCTGTACGCTATAATAGTGAGTTCAAATTCTAATAGAGAAAATACTAGGAAATAAGGCTATCCACCACCCTGAGGAATGAATTATTTCTATTTCTCCGCTCTGGCAATACAAAGTGAAAATACGAAACTGTAAATGGGAAAAATGCTTATTTTATTGCAGTACAAATAAGGCCGTCGTAGCGCAGCTGCCCCAAGCGAGCGATTGATAAGGTGACGGTTGCGGGTTGATTCCCAGTTGCCGTTGGTAACGCCGCTGTGACCCGTTGGCACAAGAGTGCTATTGTAAGCTCGACGGTTGTGAGTCCGATTTCCACGTGGAATCTAGTAACGAGGCAACACCGCGCGGTGTTGGAAATTTTCCAGGTTCCCTCTGCTTACCCTGCAACAGCATGAACGCTAAAAAACAATAATGAAACAAATTAGTACGTACAATATTTTTTACCGTGTTGAGTTCCATGACAAGTGTCATTAAAATATAATGATATATCTACGTATGATTGATTCTGTTTGTCTACACTGCGTTATGTAAGAAATGTACTAAAATAAAAAAAAAACACGTTAAACACTTAATATAGCAATTCTTTGAAGCCTAGTTCCGTAAATATCCACTTCAAACGAATGCCAAAATCTTTATTTTTTATTAGCTGTCCATTGACCTGACGGACTGTTACGTGATATTAGAGGTAAATGAGCACGTTTAACTTTTTAAATATCTTACATATAACTATATCATATGTCTATTTTAGAGCCCTTGCGTATTGGGTGGCGGATCTCAATACCACGCTTTACCACGACACCAGAGCGAACAAATGAAAATATAAAATATCTAATCTCGAGAGAGAATCGAAGTTTAAAATAAATAAATCACAAATGAACCTTAAATTAATTTAAATTAATTGTCAAAGAAAACTAATTAACAACTTTTTTCTATTTTCACGCGGTATCCCGCAGATAGCAGGATTGGGAAGTGACTTCAATATAATTTATAATTTCGAAAATAATGTACCAGGGTCCTAAATTCACCTACTTTAAATTAACTACTACTTTCCACTGGCGTGCTCAGTTCATTCGCACATACAGAGAGAGTGCGCCTCTTAATTGAAAACAATCTAGGGTGTGAATGTATCGCTAACAATATTAGTCATGATTTTGAACGATTTCAAAGATAATTTGGTAAGTATATACTTTATTTTGACTTATCAATCTCTTTTTTTCCAGCTTCACGCTGTAATCCGTAGCAGCATAGGCAGAAAGAACTTAGTAGTGAATTAATCACTCTTCTCTCCACTTTCCGCCGAATCCTTTAGTTTACATTCATACGTTCTGCCCCTGCGCCACGACTAGCCTCAATCTCTCATATGTTATTGTTCCAAAAAATATTTTTTCACGCAAAGAATAGCAGAATATTTTAGAAGAATATAAAAAATAACGACGCGGTATTTGAACCAGCGCTTTCGAGTTCGTGTTAAATTTCATATGTTATTTAAATCTCTCATATCTTACGAAGTAGAAAACCAATCTTAGTGGAAGGTCACTCCGTTTTACATTTTAACAAAAAAATAGGAACACTAAGTATAATGTAGCGGAAATGTATGTCTATTTTTTTCTAGCAATACCTAGCAGAGAAATAAAAATATTCAAAATTTGCATTTCTAAGAACAACATTTCAACCCACCACTATCCAGTTAACACGAAAACGTCTAAACAGCGCTGCAGTGACGTCAAGAAATTCTATTATTAATAAATCATAATATATGACAAGTTTTGAAATCTTTGATCTACGATTTTTTATAATTATATTTTAAGCCTGAATCGATGACGAATGTTTCAATGGCTCTATCTCAATATCTATAAACAGGTTCAGTGAAGAATTCTACCATTTCCGGTATCTTTCCTCATACAGGCTGGTACGGTGTTTGGTCTTTGATATATAACTGATATTCTACAACTTATTCCTTAAATTATTAAATGTCTCTATATACCTAATATAAACTGGTTATAGTGTAGACACAAGCATGCGAATGTAATCGCGAAAGGTTGTGAGTTCAGTTCCCACTTGAGAAAATGAAATATTTAATATTTTCATTTGCTAGCTCTGATAACGAGGCAAAGCGTGGCATTGATTTCCTTGCAGGTTTCCTCTGCCTCTTAAAGCAGATTTATTATCTTCATTCATATTCTGGCCAGTAGCAACGATTACAAAAGCTGTCAATACAATCCAAACCACATCTTACACTATTTGAAACTGTAACCGTATTCATTTACAGCTAGATATATTTCGCACTGCGCCACAACGGTACTACGGTTCACAATAACCGTTAAAACGTAAATGTTCGTAAATAACGCGTAACTGCAATGAATTAAGACGTTCGACCGCTATTCATTAATCACTAGACTCTTTTTATTTTTGCGAACTCAATATGAAACTAAATAACATCCTGTCAGTGTACGGACGACAATATATTTACATAATTATGTTTCTTTATATGAATGTTTTTTTTTATAATGATATAGTTTTTTTACAATCAATTAATGTTAAGTTTCCAAATGCACCTATAATTAAATATGTGTCAGAATCAGATGGCCTAGCTGTTATTTTATTATACAATAAATAATTATATAAAACGCAATATTCTCATGTGGGCGAATGTACTTTGTCTTAGTAAATATAAATTCTCCCTTGAAGTTAAGAAAATTTTCTATTTAATACTTTTTTTCTTACTAAAAATAAAAAAAACTTAAATATTTTTTATGTTGGCTGTACTCTTTCTGTGGGAAACTGCGCAGGCGTCATTGCTAATTTAGCTCATACATGTGCATGCTTTTTTTTGTTTTTATGTGCACTTTTTGGTTAGTTCATCCTATACCTATATGTATAAAGAGATTCGTTACTGAGTGACTGACAGACACAGCTCAGACTAAACTACTGGACTTGGAAAGTTGAAACTTTAACTTTAATATTTAATATTTACAAAATTAAATCAACTTCAATTGCAAAAATATGTTATAGGTACATATACACAGATTAAACTCATAGCCTCCTTTTTTTGAAGTCGATTAAATAGATTACCTTATCATTATTACTCGCATATATTTTAAGTAAAACACGTGACTTAAGCGGAAGTCTGATTTCTTATTATACCCCATTTAACATAATATATGCATAGTAATTAATATTTTAACGATAACATATCTCAATTATAAAATAATCAATTGTAAAAACTATTTGATTATTTTTAGCTTCACGCTTGCAGGGTAGGCATAGAGAACCTGGGAACCTATACCTAACTATCCTATATTAAGTAGTAGATTCAAAACCGCGGCTAGCATAAAATTATTTGTCACAAGAAAATTATGGAAAACTTTACTTTTCTTAAGAAAAGATCCGGAGTAGGTACGCATAAATGTGTGCTGAAAGATAAATGTTGGCGAGGTCACGATTCAGGAAATCATCGTTATCATGACGTTCAAAACGCAGTCTTAAATGAAATATCACAACCTTCGAAGATTAGAGCATTAAAATAATAAAATATAGATACTCCAATTTTTCTTTCAATTTTCATTTCAATTTTTATTTTTTTTAAATACTTTCACGCAGTATCCCGCACTTAGCTGAGTAGGCAAAGGGAACCTGAATACCAACCGATAAAACACTCTTTTCCCATCCGTTCTGGACCACCGAACTTTCCGCCGAATTCTGGAGCCAGCCTTGCGTTACGACTGGCCTCTTATGAATTCTTCAGCTTTATAATGTTAGTATAGATTATCGAAATGCCGTTTCGTATTTGTATGTAGCGTACTCTAGACAATTAACATACCTATTTGCTTTCGGTTTTAACCGAAAAAGAAGCTACTTATAGTTCAATTAGTTCGCTTTGACTATCCGTCAGTATATCAGTTCAGACCCGGTCACGTCAATTTTATTATTAAATATAAATAATAAAATAAAAGTTTTATTAAATTATTTAATAAAAAAAATATCCTCATAAGTGTGCTATAGGCTGCATGCATCCCTAGTATAGATAATATTTATTTTTATTTAATGTTGTATAATCAACTTTAATATTTATCATATAGATAAACATGCCATTCCAAAAGATAACCGACAGATAATCTAGGCGATAGCATGTTCAACTACGAAAAAAATAGGTCTTGATATATTATGTTCTAAAGATTGCATTGCACGACCATTTTTTATATCTAAATTATTTTATTTTATTTATTTTTACAGTTTAAGTTTTTGTAAACGTAACGACTGCCTGGCGTTTTTACAGTGTCAGACCGAATATAAAAAATATATGAAACAGACAATTCTTATTTGGTTTTATTCTCACATGCTTACCATGTTTTACAGGTTTAACAGAACGCTGTCTTGCACGTAGGCAGAGTAGACTGAGATAACCTTATGTTAAGACATTTCTTTCTCCACTTTCCAACCGATATTGCGTGTTGAGTGGCAGAACTCTGTATTTTGTCTGTTGTCCTTCTCGCGTCTACAGATGTTGTTGTTGTTGTTCTTTAATTATCGCCATCCGAGCGTGTCAGTTCAGCACTAATCACTTCGCCAATGTCACGTTGAATGGAAAACAGACAAAGGAGAATGTACGGTAAAGAGACAATATTACGCAATAGTAGATGGACGTTAAAAAGAGATCCATAACTCAATGCATAAATGGTCTACAGATGTTACTACTATGCGCCATGATGACAGGTTGGCAGAAAGAAATACAGCTTTAAATAACTGTCAACAAAATAATTGTTGTTCTTCAGTTTTCATCTATATACAGACATTGCATATCGATATTACAATATAAATTCAATTGTATAAACTATAAACTAACAAAATATGTAAGGATTTGTCCTTAGATTAATAATATCAATTAATCTTTTGTTTTCCTTGTTCAATTACACGTGCATTCACAAGTATCGGATCAGCAATTTCTGTAACAAGTACATGTATTTCATTTTTAGCTTCACTCTCTTTTCCACATATTCATAATCAAATAGAAATCAAACCCCCCATCCATCACATTTCCAATCAAGCCTGAAACAAGTATAACACCTAAATATAATAAAAAAAAAAAACCAAATCCCAGTTTCTCACATGACCAAACCAAACAAGCAACATTTTTGGTGAGTTATCTCCAACAAATAAACTATTGATAACCTGAGTATTTACGAAGAGCAGCTTCATACTTCGTCGTTAGATTGTCGCACCGTCTTATCACCTCTATCTTATCACCTCCTAATTAACCCACTTTACTTGTATGTATAAAACATTTGTTTTGAAATGTTTATTTGATAAAGAATCACTCAAAACGGTTGGTTGTGTCAACCTTATTCAGCGTTTCCTGAAAATTGCACAACATTTTTAAATAGTTTAGATAATGTTGTTTCTTATGGAGTTATATAATTTTAATTCAAAATGGAACTTAGAATATGTGTATTGATGATATTCTATTTCTGAATGATATTTCAATTCTGATTCTAATTACGCCAGTACATAGAATTATGAGGCCTACTTTCAAAACTACAAATAAAAAAAGAACAAGAAAAAATATTTATTTTAACTCAGAAAATGCTTTTATTTAGAACTTGTTTCTGTCCGCGGCTTTGCTTCCTATGTTTGAATAGAAATGTCTATAGCCTCTCCGATCAATAAACTATCAAATACAAAGATTTTTTTTTAAATTCCAACTCAGGGATTACCCTGAGATTAGCGCTTTCAATTAAACAAATTCGTCAGGATCAAAATATTCTCATTTCCACAGTCAGCGGAGAACTTAAACACTCTTCTCAACTCGCGAAATGCAGATGTGTCAGAAATAAATAAAAATGCACGACCACTAAAACTTTTCTCACACTAAATTAACAAATTGTCCTTTCAACTAACATGTCTCAACACTAATGTACAGATCAATTTACTTCGTGATGAATACGTTATGTTGCAGATAAATCTTAAGATATATTTTGAGTACGAATTGGTTTCGTTTAGCTTAATGATTGAGTAAGTGTAGACGGCTGATATAGTGATTCTCTTAATTAAAATTTAAATATAACATACAATATGTATGCAATTTATATAAAAAGTACTACTAAATGAAAATTATTATATAAAATAATATTTAGGGAATTTAAAAAAGAATTCAAATTTTCTTTTTGAGTGTACCTACACGTACAAAAGAAATATTTTTTTGCTATCAAATTACAAACATTTAATGTAAAATTTATCACATATTACATGATAGTACAATTGTGATTCACGAATGTGATAATCCACGAAGGATTAGCTGTAAAAGATAGGCGACAATCGTAAGTCCCGAGTTCTTTTGGGGCAAGAAAATATATAACGATAAGTTTATTAGAAAAATTAATATTTGAAAATTTTCTTCTCAGAGGCCAGTCGTAGCGCAGGGACACAAGAGTGTGACAGTAAGCTACAGGTTATGGGTTCGATTCACACTTGATAAAATTCCTAGCTCTGGTAACAAGGGAAAGCGCGGTATTGAATTCATTCATTCATTCAACATGGAATACCTCCAGAACTCGATGGAAAATGGGGAACGGAAGTATCTTAATGGGAACGGAGTATCTTACCATTAGTTTCAGGTTCCCTCTGCTCACCCTGCTGTGTGCGAGATACAGCGTGAAAATTAAAAAAAGAATACAATAATACTTTGTCATAACTCTTCAAAACTGCGGATCCACAATTGGGGATTATTTTGACAAGTTTTTCCGATCGCCAACAACTTTTTAAACTAAATACTATAAAATAAATGAACTACAAGCCATGAAATCCTGCCATGACCCATTTGACATCAAAAAAACCTCAATCCAGCATATCAATATCCTGCTTTGACACGTTTACAGCGTAGATTAGTATTACTGGTGTACTTCGAGGCGTTCTTACGTTATCTAGTCCACAGACCGGCGCCAACTGTATCGCTGATAGCGTGATAGCACACGTGGGCGATTGCTTATCACGCGGGAACTGTTAAGGTACTGTTTACATTACTTAAAGAATGAATTTTTAGGAAAGTATGGAGGAAAGGTGGTTTTGAGTAGACTTTTTGAATAGGTTTTCGCGAGTTTTTCTTAAACTGTTGCGCTTCGCATGCTTATAAAAACGTAATAATAATTATCGTACCGGGACTCGAATGCGTCTCTTGGAAACCAGACAGCCAGAAGAAAAACTTCTTTGACGACTAAACCATACGTACTTATCTTTAGCTATGTAGAAATTCTATGACGCTATTTATATTACAATTTATTTATGTTGTTATTGTCTTGTGCTAAATAATATCGTTAAGTATCTATTTAAAATTAATTCCAGAAGTAAATTATACAGTACCTACTTTTGAGCTTAGTGAAATTAGCATATTTATTGATTTGCTTCTTTTATTGTATTAACATCAACATAAATATTTTTGCTAAAGCCACAATTGTTAATTGGGGCCGTCGCGACGCAGGGGTGCAGCTGCAAACGCGGCGGTTATGGGTTCGATTCCAACTCGGACAAATGAAATATTTAATATTTTCTTACCTCACCGAATGAAGGAATGCTTAGATTCTTACAAAAGCGAAAAAACCAAAAAAAATATTCGACTTACACTCAAGGATGCAATCGAACCCGCAACCGTCACGTTAACAGTTAAACACTATAGCTAGTGCGCTACAGCGGCCTCTATACTAAACTTTTTCGAGATATTTAAAAGTAAAGTAGGTACTTGTACTTATAGTAAGAAGTATATTTGGTGATATATGTATACTATATCAATTATCAAGTGTATTGATAAGCCGCATTATCAAAATGCATCAAGGGTGTACTGCGTCGCTTCACAGAAACACATGAATCGCCGTTTTGTACTATTTGTATTTATCGATTCATGTTCAAGGAAATGCGATAAATATACGAGTTTGTATGAAAATACCTCATGACGTTGACGCCTTCGATGTGTGTTTCTTATTTGTTTTATATGGAAATCGTTTTGTGCAAATAGACTAGTAAAGGGAAAAATTGTATGTAGTTATTTATATGTGATGGTTCTGGGTTCTATATCATGGCGATATGTGGCAAATATGTCTAGTCCTCATTTTGTAGAAAAACGTGTTTGCAGAGAAAAATATTTGTCAAATAATAACTTTTTTAATGGGTAGAGATTGGGGATGGCTACATCCTCATCAGAGATTTGTTTCATCTCACGTTGTTTTCCGCCTAGCGGGACACACAGTGGGAACCTGGTGTAAAACACTTCTTTTCCCACATTCCACGCAATTTTCGAGATATTACATGTTGATTTGTGGAACTCAACGCCGCGTTTTGTTTACCAGAGAATAACTAAATTATTTATATAAATATTATTCCTCCGATGGTTTAGGCACCGTCCCACTACCACGGACTTAATTTATTACAGATATAACAAACTCAATATATTTAAAAATCTGGAATCCTTCATATATTTTTGTGCTGTCAAGAACAATTGCTAACATATTGTATACAATTTTATTGCAAAGATAAAATTAAAGATTACTACATCGTGAGATAAAATCTGATTATTTTTTTGGGGAATTTAAGTGCTCATGCGAAACGCGAAGTGGGTGTTCGAATGTAAATGACACTCGGCTCACTCAGACAAGTTACTTTTCAAATTCCATGCCTTCTTTCCACCAAGTTACTTTAACCATTTACATTGATTCGATCTGTATCAATATACCTAATCCTTGATTTTTGTATTGCGAAATTTTGTACTATTAAGCTGCCTGGAAAGAATAGTCGTGTATAATTTAGAACATTCCTTTTCCAAATAGTCTTTTTGCCTTGGCAAAATAAAGAGCGATGCTTAGTTTACAGCTCATACCTGTCAACAATTTTTGTCCGTTTGGACAGTATTTTTTTTTTATTATTGTAGATAGGCAAGCATTTGTACGCTATCTCACCTGGTGGTAAGTGACGATGCGAGCGAAGGTGGAGCATGCTTGCCTAGATAGTGCCTATTCACTCGTTCTTTAAAGAGGGCCAGGTTATACATGGCGGGGAACAGTTCAGCAGGCAGGGAGTTCCACTCCTTTGCTATACTATACTGTAATACTATAATACGATAAATCTCTTCTCTTTCCCGCCCTGAACGCTATTTGCCCACTCTTTTATGCGGAAAAAAAATAAAACTACAAAAATATACCCACTATAAGCATACAACTATAGCCATATATATGTCTTATTATTGCAGTACTTATTTGTGTGTATGTAGCACCCATAATTCACGTTAATTATAATAATGATTGAATCACAACAATAAAAATAGTATCTGGCGCATAATTTTGGCGGTCCCGTGACATTTGCATGACATAAACGACCGTTCGTCGACATCACTTTATAAGAAAAAAGGCAAAAGTGTAAAATGTTTCTGCCATAGCATCCAAATATCGTTAAATTAGTACTAACAGTAATAAAATTAAATGAAACAAGCAATCTACATACAAATGTATACATTTACAATATCATCTTTACTGAAACAGAAGACCTTTGAGGCCGTGTTAGCACAGTGACACTAACGTGCGATTGTAGACATGACGGTTGTCGGTTCAATTCTCACTCGGAGGAGTCTTTTATTAATATTCTAATTTCTGCGCTCTGGTGGAAAAAGCACCTTATTAAGTCCCCCCATTCAAATTGAAACTGAAAGTGGGAAACGGAAGGTCTTAACACTAGGTTCCCTCTAGCTCTCTCTCCTATAGCAGGGTACAGCGTGAAGTTAAAGAAAAGCTTTACATGTTTATATTATAACAAATGGCGCGTGTGATATTTTTAATTCATGAATCAAAATGTAGGCAGAATGCGTTTGTGCAAGGCGTCGGTTATAAAAGAGAAGAAAAAAATGGCCGTTTCCGGGCGCTAAACAAATTTTTGCGACGCAAACGTGATGCGAATACTGTGATTGTTTGTACCTAACACTTTAACTACTAAACAGCGCGTACAACAATGTCTGACTGTTATTGCGATGATTGTAGGTTCGATTCGAAAGTCAAAGTAATGAAATATTTAATATTTTCGTTTCTCTGCTTTGGTGACCGCTATTCAACACGCAATGCCTCTAAAACTCGGTGAAAAGTGGGAAACGGAATGTTTTGACACTAGATTCTCTTCAGCCTAATTCCTAAGCGGAAACAAATGTTTAACAGCAAATAAACAAATAAAACAGATTAAACTTAGGAATGCACTAGAAAAAATAAATCCGTATGATAAACTAAGCTAAGTCCAGATAAGCTTCATTAAGGCTAGAAAAAGGCTATCAACATCCACCGCTTTATATAATAGATCGTGGTATTACACTAAGACCACGATAATACTGTCATATGGTATATAATGAGAGAGTAACCCAATTGAAGTGAGCCAAATAAGAATTAATGCCTCCAGAATTCGACGGAAAATGGGGAATGAAGTGGAGAGGGAGATTAACACTAGGTTCCCTACACCTTCTGTCGCGGAATGCACCGTGCACCGTAACTCTAGAAAGTAGTAGAACTCTAACGTTAGAAAGCGGAGATAAACGCCGCAGTTAGTGTACTCATATCGTAGGAACGACAATAAACCTTTAGGGAATATACGACACTCCGTTTCCCACTTTAAGCTTAACTTTTGAGACATAGAGTAAACATTTATCTGTATAAAACTCATATAGAAATTAATTAAAAAATTTAACACAATGACTAAGTATAAGTTAATGTAAAAAGTGCTCATGTATAATTAATTCTATGGCAGTATAATTTTTACTAAATTTATCATATTTAATAGTTCTAAATACCCCTTTTTTATTCTAAGATAACAATAAAAGCTTCAAATAACACGAGTGGCTGACGTGCTTAAGACTTCTGACTTAGATCGTCGACGAAACAATACATGATAATAATAAAATATTCATCAGAGATGTACGGATATCCTCCGCCTGCAGACGGACACGCGATACTACACATGTTTATAAATTAGTTAATGGCTTATATTACATGTACATTAAATTGTTGTTGAATAACGACATTTTTAAAATAGAGCTTTTTTTTATATCTTTTATGAAGCTGATTAGGTAAGGAGAACGTAGTGTGTAATCTCTTTTTTTTTCGACTTGGCTTTCTTTTTGTTGACCTGTTGTACTGGATTCTCTACTTACTATCAATTTATATTATAATTAGTGTTCTATTCGCGGTTTCGCTCGTTGGGACTAAACCTATATAATATGCATTCATATAAACCTTCCTCTTTTATCACTTTTTCTTGGGTATTATTGACCACTGGATTCAATTGCAAAGACTTAATCTGCATTCGTGGAAAGAGGCTTTACTACGTTACGGAAAATGTGTGTTGAGTAAAAATGATTTATATTTTTTTCGCAAAATTATTATATGAAAAAAAAAACATATTTTAGATAATAAGCATTCGTCTATCGCGTGTATAGCCAGCTTTGTAAATGCACCACAATGGCGCCAATAGAAATTATAAGTTTTGATTTATTATTATCAGATTGAATACAATTGATTTATTATATTATATTTTTTTACTAACTTTTTTATTTTAAATTAAATAGCTTTAATTTATAGAATAAAAATATTTATCTATATAATAACAAACAGTGTGAACATCAAAGTAAAATAAAATATATAATTACATACTATATCATTCTAACAATAGCTAATTAATAATAATGATATTATTATATTTATGTAAATTATTGATTTGATTTTTGATTGATTACATTCACGCTATCTCCCGCTTAAGCTCACGAGCAAGTAGATGAGACCTAGTGCTACAACACTTCCGCTTTATTTTCAATACATTGCGTATTAAATGGCGAAACTTAACACCATCTTTGTCTACTAACCAGAGTGAGAATATAAAAATAATTAATTATCCCGTTTCGATATGCAAAAAAAAACAAAGTAGGTATATCCATGAACGCTTATTAATTATCAGTCCTTTTGTATCTATTTACAATAATATAAAAATCATAACAAATTAAAAATATATTCGTCATTTTTGACAGGTAGCAATGTTGCCACACCTTGCAACCAGTTGAACAAGATGGCGTCGTAATAAAGGCATGCACAACACAGTATTCCATTTACGGCGCGTTTCCGTTGAGACGGGGGCGATCGACAATTGTCTGGTTTTTTTGCATGATTATTCTTAAAAAGTTGAAATAAAAAATGTTTTCGAAATTATAAATAATCAGATTTTCTTCAAAGAAAATTTAAAAGTTAAAGTTGAAATTAATGTTATAATAAGCTTTGAGGTCTTTTTTTATGTTCATCTAAATTTGTTTTTTATTTTTTTGTTGTCTTGAAAATTTTAATGGAAAAAATTGTAGAAATAATTTACCTTATATTCTCATAATTATTTAGAATTTCTCTTTGAGAAAAACTACGTTTTTTAGTTAATTTAAAAAAAATGGACGTTGCTGCTTTTTCTTTTATATGACACATTTTTTAAATAATAAACACTTAACTCAGATTTGAATCCATATCCATCTCAGTCAATACCATCATCTCCACAATGACAATTAAAATAAAATAACAAATAAAAATAAATAACCACATCAACATTTCAACTCGAAAGGCCTTCATAAAATTTGTTGTAACAGTTTATTCAACCTGTGCGAGTGCAAATTTTTAAAACAACTCCCTTATATTGACTAATGGTCTCGTTCCTGCCTTTTTTGTAACAATACTTTAAACATTTTAATACTTTCAGTAAACACACGTTGTTTAATTTGCTGCGTATTTTGAGAATATGCAGCCTACATGTGGGATGTCAGGTTTTTTTTAAATTATTTTTCTTTGCTTTACTTAGCTATTTTGAGCAGGATACGAGTGTTTTCAACCTTCTGTAGGGATGTATTCATTATTAACGTATGAGTTATAATGTTCGAGTAAATACAGCGTCACTAACCCATAGTAGGTATTGAGAAAGTGTTTTGAATATTGTAAAGGTAAATAATATATTATTATGCTTTGTAATTGCAATTTGAAGTAAAAAATTATGTTGATTCTATAGTTTCTTCGTGTGTGAATATATATTACTGTTTTCGTTTCTTTCTGTAACTAGATCAGGGGAATAATTAATAAAGAACCGGTGAAGTGCGAGTCGAACTCGCGCACCAAGGGTTTCGTACCAGTTTCAGGATTGTAGCAAGAAACATAAAAATTTACAAACTTATGTTTGTAGGCGTATGTACTCATTTTGTATGAAATGAAGTTCAATTATAAGCTTGTAATGATTTTTTTTCCATGAAATATCTATAAATTTCCACTTTTCGGATTTTTTGCCAAATTTTATAAATGTCCACGGTAAGAACCCTGTAGATTTAGATTACGCTGGGAATTTTATACAAAATGCATACAAGAATTATACACACAATAATCGCTTTAAATCATCCACTACTTTACAGGTGAAAAAATTGTACCGAAGACTAGTAACTGTGTTGAAATTTCTGTAGATATGTATAATAATTAATATTAATAACGTAGTATGTCAAGTTTTTAACAAAATTAGCATACATAATGTATGTACATTTTGTGAAAAAAATATATTGAATAAAGCCATAAAAACTTGTCCGTTTCATGGGAAGATGTTGATTAATGTATCATCGTTATTTTTGTCCTTTAAATATTTATCCAGCTATAAAAGTGCAATGGCGCGGGTTATTTATTGCTTATCCCCAAAAAAGTAATGATATCATAAGCAAATTAAAACTAAATCAAAGTGTTTTATTTATCTTATTTTTAGATTCACACTGTATCCTGCAACAGTACCTTCGGTCCATTCTTAATTTTCCGCCTAAATTTAAAACATTGGATGTTGAGTTGCGGACCTCAACGCCGCGCGTGCGAAGCAACATAATATTAAGAATAATATTTAAATTTAGTTTCTACTTATTTATCTGTATACAGCGAGAATTGCGATTTTTTATGACCTTCACTCTAGTAACCCAGTATGATAGCACTGCACTGGGCCAAATCGTTATCACAAAATGACAACATTTTTAGCAATTTATTATATTGTTAATTGTATATAATATATTATTTCGCTTTTTTATATTTAATTTTGTTTAAAGTCATACAATAGAAAAAAAATAGTACAGTATACAGTCTTTCCGCATACGTTGACATTAAAAAAAAATGCAATTATGTCATTGATGCACCAAATGAGCGATATCCTACATCCTCCCTCACAAATATCCACATATATATTTATTATTTGTAATTAATATATAAATGTGAATATTTGTGAGGAGTGATGATTTCTACACTTACAACTGAAGAAACTACTGAACGCATTTTGATGAAACAGCTTAACGTGTTTAAGCGCTAGTATAAGTATATTCCTTTGGAAAATAAAAAAAACGTTACTAAAGTTGTTGACCGCTTAACTCGTTGTCAAGTATTTCGCTGAAACGTTTCGCAATAAGCGTTTTGTTTACATTATGAGGAATTTCACTTAATTCGCATTTTTATATTATATTATATTATGTAACACAACACTAACTACGAGTGTATGTGCGTCAGTGTTGACCTTACACTGTTCACTTAAATATATATTTGTATTCGCGATTAATGAATCATTGTCCAAATATCATATGAGGTGCTTTAATTTTTATAATTTTTATTATATAATTTCTTTTTTTTCAGCTTATAAAAGAGAAGGCAAAGGAAACCTAGCGTTAAGACACTCTGTTCCCCGAATAAATTAAAATATTAATTAAATCCTTTGAGTGCGTCAAACCCTGGGCCTGTAAAAGAATTATCTGTCTCTAAAAACTTATTATCATAAATGACTGTTGTCTAAAAATACACGATGAAATAATATTCCCATAGCTCTTGTTCCACCGATATAAAATGCAAAACAATTGTATAATATAATGTTTTATTGGTATTGTTCGTTCAGGTGATTCAAATGAAGATAAGGCTAACTGCGGACGTGTCAAAAAAAATTAAATACTTAGGGCATCGAGGTACAGTGAGATAGCATCTTACTATTATCGAGATAGTTGTAGGTTCGATTCCCACTCGAGAGCATGAATGATTTCATTTCTCCGCTCGGTTAAAACAAAATGCGTTGTCGAGTTCCATCAGAGTGTAAGAATGTAAAATAAAAATTGCCCTTTTAAATAATATTACTGATCAATTAGGCAGTTTTCATTTTAAGGATTTGCAATGCAATTATATTGATATGTGATTTATCGACATATTTCAGATTAATTCTTAACTCTTTTTTCGTTTAATTATTATATTATATTCAATTAATTACTCATAATATGAAAGTAATAATAAAAGATAACATATATTATCAAATAAAATATATAAATCATAATAATTGGAATTCACAAAACAAACAAATGAAATCACACATGTGTACTCGTATAGATATCTAGTTAATTTATAAATAGAAAATGATGTTATTTTATATCTTATATGTACAATTGTACACTTATTAATAGATTAAAGAAGTGTGATTTAATGAAAATGTATACTTAATATAATAAAGCATAAAATTTTGTTTGATTGAACGAGCTAATCTCAGAAAGTACTGGTTCGAATTGAAAAACCAAGGAAAGTAGATAGAGCGAACCTGGAAACCTTGTTTTGACTCCCTTCTTATTAAATCAGTTCGGTTCTCTACTTTTAGCAACATTTTCAAGTTAGTGTGTTACAAAACTGTGAGTAGCAAAACTCCACTTGAGGCCGACGTAGCGTAGGGGCACAAGGGTGTAACTGCAATGCGACGATTGTAGGTTCGGTCTTTACTCGAAAAAATTAAATATTTATTTTAATTACTTTTAAATTTCTTCTCGCTGTTCCAGAGATTAGATTAGAGACAAAAACATAGACAAAAACGTTATAAATAATTATTTTTGATTTTATTACATTATAAAATGCCACCACTTTTTTCTTATACATCTTCCATGTAGGCACAGGCACCGGTCCGTTACGATTTTATTTTAAGTATAGACATAGATTATTAATAAAAACAGTTGCACCAATAAAAAATCTGTACCTAATTGAGCTCTTGATAGAAATTGTAAACTTAATAGCTTGGTGTTAGTAAAAAAATACACAATGACTAAATAATTTGTTTAAATTAATTCATAATAAAAAAGTTTAACTTATAAACAGTATATAAACGAAGTTTGCAACTAATGCAACGAAGCTGTTGCATTAGTGTTAAACAGGAAAAAATATTGTTTGTTTAATCAGCTTCACGCTGTATCCCGCACTCAGCTGGGTAGGCAACTGGCATAGGGAAGGCATTGCGTGTTGAGTAGCGGGATCCTCGAGTGGGATCCAATCTACAACCTATCGCGTTTACAATTACAGTTTGTGCCTCTGCGCCACGAGGCCACGACTGGCCTCAATCACTTGTTCTATTATTTATTCATTTTGGCATTTCGAAGCGTTTTCCTTAAGTTAGTAATTTATATTGTTTTCTTTTTTATTATATCAATATTAGTTTTTTTTGTATTCTAACAAAATTAATGTTGTAACAGGTTGTAGGACTTTGGTTTAACGTCCAGTAAAAATGTTTTTTCGAACGTTAAATTCTTTGCACTGAGAGTTTAACATCATTTAAATATCTAAGATATAATAAGTATGTATAGAGATTCTGATAATTTATATGCAAATTTTGTATAGAAATAATGTCACGATTTCTCTACATCTGAAATTGTTTTCACGTAACATATTTTCTCTTTCTCATACATATACACACAAACAAACAAAAAAATAAAATGAGTTATGTAACAGAACAAGAAATAACTAGCTGCTTGTAACAATACCCTTAAATACATCTCACTTATACGGACATAAATCATTATATTCATAATGTGAGCAAAAACAATAGTTTCAAGAGTTTCCCATGAGGCGCTCCCACGGCACTGGTGACACCTTACCACACCAGGTTAGGGTCAAAACACTTCAATGGAACTGAAATTGTCATAATATTTGGTTAAACGTCACAGCTATTATCAGGTTCACGACTCTATTAGAGAATTGAAAGTACCCTCATTTAGGATGAATTTAAAATATGAAATCCAAAAATGTGTATTAAAATTTCGAAGAAATGAAAATGCTTCATATTTCCTCGTGGGAATCGTACTCAGAACTCGTGTTCGTATTCAAACACTGTCCTTTCCTTATAAATTCTCAATGCATTTTATAAACTTTATTAAAATTGTAAAATGAAATTCGATACGCACTTATCTGATATTTTCTTACTTATTTATATTTTTCTCAGTTAAACGTTATAAACTGGATTACTATACAACAAATAGTTCTTGATGACATAACAGAAAGATTCATCATTCATGAATTCAATTCAATTTATAAAAAAAAATATATATTTTTTTTTCTGGCTCATCTTTTGTCACTCATACAAATGCAAAGCTCAGTTTAAGCCTCGCCAACTGTAATACATAGAGATTAATTAATACGATTATTACGTACAAAATAAACATTACTTATAAACTATGATTACTTTGAGTTAAAACTTAAACTTAATTTTAAAATTATGCTAAAAAAACTCTAAACCCTTTAATAGGGTTTTGGAGTTTTAATATAGAAATATGAGCATATTTTAAAACTTTCATCCTATTACCCTCTAAACTTATTTCCTAAACTACCATTATATATAATAACTGTTAAACCTATTAAATATAAATTGAAATCTCAAAATTAATTGCAAAGTAGCTATGGTGGAAATATTATTATCCTACAAAGTGTAAATGAGTGAGAGTTCAAAAAATATTTGGTAATGATATAATCTTCTCATGTGGCAAGTGATTTAGTTCTAATAAATGGTTCTTTTCGGATTTGTGCTTAAATCGTTGACTCGATGGTGAGCTGAGACTAAAAATAGATAAATAAGTTGTCAGTATTTTTTTTATAGCTGTTCCATATAGCAAAGAAAACGTAATATTCAAACTCGATTCCAGACATTCCATTTTATGTGGCGGAACTCAACGCTGCACTTTTTACTCAACCGTGGAAATTATTTATTTTAGTAGTTCGATCCCCATTCGGCGAATGAATAATAAAATAAATTATTAATCTCTCGTCCGAATGGGAATCGAACTGGCAACCATCGCTTATGTAGTCACACACTATTATACGCACCCGTGCCGGACCGGCACGGGTTTACTTATATAAGATTTTAATATTATATATAATTAATATAAATATATATACAGTATACAATATACAGTGTTTGTATAGGTAGTGTGTGAAGCCAGTTGACGCAACTTGTTGTAAGTTCGAGGAAATAAAATATTAATTTTTCTGTAGATAGGATTAATAATATTTTAAAGAAAATAATAATTACAAATTTATTTATCTCATATAAAATGACTGCATATGGGCATATGTCAATGATGTTGACAAACTTAAGCTTGTCAACTTTTATTGACATTGTCAAGTTGTACTTCCCTTGACCTACAATCCTGAAATTGGTACGGAAGCCTCGGTGGGCGAGTGCTACTCACACTTAACCAGAATTTTTATCAATCGGAATTAGACTGTAACGGCTTACTTGATATCATCAATATACAACCAACTGACTTTTTCCAAAGATAAGAGTAAGAAAACTATTTACAATTGATCTTTTTACTAGTTTTGAAATATAGCAGTGTAGGTTTTAGACTGCTAATTTAAAAAAAAAAAACTTCACATTCCGCTCGAATACAAGACATTGCGTGATTACAAAGAAGACGTAACATAACGCCGAGCTTAGTCTTTCCGGGGCGAGAAAATAAAACAAATGATGAGTCTTAATTATACGATTTCCACAAGTGGAAATCGAACCTATTACCATTACGTTTACCATTACCCATCTGTGTCACAACAGAATTTTTTCTTTCATAATAATAATATTACTACAGTAAATTGAGAAATACATTCAAACATAAAATAATTTCAACGTAAGCTGAAAATCATTGAATCACGTGTATTACAAGGCCCTAAGGTGGTAAGTGCTAACAGATACTCTAAACACACGTAACCTTAATAAATTGGGCTAAACCGTGCTCGGCCTCGACTGTTCCATCTTATTATAGAAATGTATTTGGTAAATTGTGGTTATATAGTGAAAAAAGAAATAAATCAGCTTCACGCTGTATCCCGCACACAGCAGGCAGAGGGAATCTGAAAGAGGAGTGTTCAATTACTCCGTTGCCCACTTTCCGTCCCAAAAATTTTAGTAAATCTTTCATTTTCTTGAGTGGGGATTGAATCATAAAAAAGTGGGGATCGAATCGTCATAGTACCTATGCCTTTATTGTCTGTAATTCAAGTGAAGTCAGTCAGTCGTACTTATCCATACCTATATTATAAATTCGAAAGTAACTCTGTCTGTCTGTCTGTCTGTCCTTTACGCAATCAGGGCCAAACCGCTAATTTAATTGTGATAAAATACTCATATAGAGGGTACGGGGTATACTCGTATAGAAGGTATACTTGAGGGTCTCGGGATGAACATAGGATACTTTTTTTTCTCATATTTGTAATATTTTCGATATATATTAATATATTAAAATACTTATTAATTTGACATGCAATTAATTCCGCCATGTTAATAACAACCGCCGTTGCTAAGCAACCATTTGCAAAGTTTGTTAGAAAACGTCACCCAAAATGAGCTTGCGTAACGCATCTCTCTGTTGAAAACTGAAAATAATTTCATAATTATATTTCATAAATATTCGTATAGTTCAAGCGGGCGTAGCCGCGTTCGGGTCCACTAGTAATATATAAAAATATATTTATTTATTTTCATTTTTATGCTGTATTTTTGTAAAGATTATATCTTTAATTTCTCATTCACAAATTATTTAGAGATGACAAAAACCAATCACCATACATTGTACGTGTTCAGAATTGCACCCATTGTTCCCGTACTAAGATGCAAGCAAGCGGCGGAACTTGACGCCGTTTCCTAAGGTGAAGCGTGAAGCTCAAAAAAATCTAAAGAAGTTAGGCTCTCTTAACACTTGAGCAGTCCAAGAAAAACCTAAGACAAAAACCATTTCAAAGGGGGCACGACTCGTCAATCATACTGTACTTTTTAATTACTATCTATATGGCAACCCTAGTACAGGAAGGCATATTTAAAAACGGCGCTCGTCTGGCCATCGTCTGCAGCGTATGCGCGGCGCATCCTTTCCGCCGGTGCTGTTTAGGAATGCTGGGTGAATGCACTGGACCTATGCTTGAGCTTATTGTTATTTTAAAAAATTTATATTTAATTTTTTTTTGTATCATCTGTATTCGGCATAGAGCAGGATAGGCAGAGGGATTCTAGTGTTAAAACACTACGTTCACAATTTACAGTCATACGCTTACGCCCTTGCGCAACGAAGGCTTTATATTTCCTACATATTAACCTCTATTAGTCTATCATGTATATGAATCATATAATTTTTATAATATATGAACCGGATATCGTGCACAATGTCAGTTAGTACAAATATAATGCAGTGCGTTCCGGTGCGGTGTTAACGTAATGTGTAATTAAAGGCACGTCATGCTTTAAGGTTGGCTGTTTGTGTGTTTGTGTAACTGTAACCGCTAACGTTGACAGTTCAATTTTTATAGTAAATTCTGATAGTAGGAATAAATCTGATAGGTTTTATATGGTTATATGAGATAGAAATATAGTAAATAATTGAAAAATTAAAGTTGAATCAAAGTGATTAGTGTAGATAAATTTAAGATTATACATTTTGGGGATCATTGGGGGAGCCAGCAGTAGACAGGAAGATACAGAGATAACGAATATTGTCCAAAAAAGATTTTTTCAAATAAAACGTTTATTTGTTGTAAGTTTTAAAAAACCAATGATAGAAAAGTCAATTTAGATAAATATTTATTGTCTTCTTTTCCTGTCCTTACCACATTAAAAAAAAGCTATTTTTTTAATATTTATATTTCAGATTTAAGCATAAACATTTTATCATTTTAACTACTCGTGATCATGGGCTACTGCAAAATGTTCAAAATTCTAGGTTTCCAAAAACGTATAATAATACACTAAATTAATCCAGTGAAAAATGTTCGATTGAAATGTATAAGAATCGCGAAAGTCAAACATCTTTTCACAAAAGTGCAAGTCATATCTAACCACTGTCACCTTTATATAGCACACTAGAGACTCAATCACGGCTTCACTCGCTGAAACATATTTTTATATCATACGCAAAAGATAATATTTTAAAATATATAAATATAAAGTATCCTAGGTCCTTTATAATACCTCTAAGAATATGTATACAAAGTTCCATGATAATCGGTTAAGTAGTTTTGGCGTGAAAGCGTAACAGACAAACTTACATTCCCATTTATAATATCAGTACGATTTCAATAGCACTTGAGCAAACTAGAATAGAGTAAATCATTAATGCCTTTGTTCGGTGCATGGCGTTTCACAATTTATTCTGTGAAAAAAAAACCTTGAATTAGTGAGTGGAACCGAGTACTTTTATTTACTTTACACTGTCGCTATAAGAAAGGCTGTATGTGTGTCACGTAGTTCTAGGGATGAGTGTAGACTCTTAAATGTCCAAAAGTTGTGTAATTATCTACCTTTTTTACTGGTTTCTTTTTTATTTTAACACTTCTAAATCAGCTTCACGCTGTATCTCGCACACAGCAGGGAACAGAGGGAACCTAGTGTTAAGACACTCGTTACCCATTTTCCTCCGAATTCTGAATGCATTGCGTGTTAAGTGGCGGAACTCAACGCCGCGCCCCCTAGTTATTTTGTTTGTAGATAGGCAGATATAAATAAAGCTCTAAGTTCTTTATAGTTTTAGATGTAAATATTATCTCTAAATGATGAACTGAGAAAACCGATTGATTCTTTAATGAGACATCAATTTATCTTAATATAATTATATGTTTATTAATTATGTCTTAATAGCATCATTGGTTTTCACCATTACTAAATTTCTATGACACTTATACAATATAAAAATTATTTATATTTTTAAATTAAGCAATCAGACCCAACGGCCGACGTCGTCTACCTCGGACGGTCATTCAGGCCGTCGCGTCGTTTCACAGGGGTACAAGAGTGCGACTAAACGCATAAACACGACGGTCGTGGATTAGGTTACCACTCGGGAGAAAGAAATATTTAACATTCTAATATCCTAACTTTGGTAACGAGACAAACACGGTGTTGAGGTCCGCTAGTCAGCACTTATTTTCTGAAGAACTCGATCGAATGTGACGTTCTTAACCCTAGGCTCTCTCTGTCTACTTTGTTAATGCAGGAAACAGCGTGAAGCAGAAAATAAAGGAGCAAAAATATACTAAACGGATTATGACATATTAAGCGGATGCCACTAATTGGTCAATTATGAAGGGTTCAGTTTTGAATGTTCGTAAGTAGCGTCTAAATACCTTTTTGATAAATTTAAGGATTCATGGTTTGTTAACAATTCTTCATAAAGTTTCTTTCTTTATTTTCATGGCGCAGGAGCGCAAGTCACACTCTTGTGCCACTGCGCCACGACTGGCCTCAGTATAACCTTATTCTTTTATTCAGTGAAACACACAAAACATACTTACCACTTATCTTAGAACTAAGCAATTGATTAGCGTAACCCAACGCCGCGTTTTCTCCTAAAATTGAGTATTGAACCGCCAGCTATCACTTCCCGTTCCTATTAATAATGATGGGCAACACAAACCGTTTTCGGGTAAACTTGTATAACAACATAGTATGAAATTATGTATCTCCACCCATAATCTTAATTAAGGCCCGGTCACGGTGTATTAATACGCTTAGTGATTACTATTACATTTTCAAACTGTTTCTTGGCTCGTTGATTTTTAGAGCTGGCGCCGATTCTAAGGTTACTTCATATGGTATATCAAATTAAATAATAAAATGGTACCTTTATGCTTTTAACTACATTTTATTATACAGCCTTCCTGCCTTCGGTCGACTGAGTTGTATGCGACGGTGGTTTCCCAGAATTTTGATATTGATGTCTTAAAGTCTGTTAAATAATTAGGTAAACTTGGGTTTTAGGCTGATGAGAAATTTGATTTAGATATCGTAACAGATGTAATATATGAATGTGTAATTTAGTTCTATGGTGTACTCTACATATAGCAGGGTAGGCAGTTCCCCATTTTCCGCTGTATTCTTGAGGCATTGTATGTTGAGTGGCAGAACTCAACGCCGCGCTTTGTCTAGTGACTAGAGCGAAGAAATGCTAATATTAAAGATTTCAACCTATCGCGTGTACAATCGCACGCTTGTGGCCCAGCACCACGACTGGCCTCACGGAACGCATATATAAATAATAATAATAAAAAATCTAATTACAGCACTTCCATGTTATAAAGTAATTTAAAGTTTAAAATCTAAAAACCAAATGGATATAGCTGTAGCCAATGTGAAGACACCTTAGCTAAAGTTAAAAGCGCAAGCGCACGCGATACACCCATATTGCAATGTCAAGAGGAACCCTACGGAACATATTCATTATTTATTTATTCTCGCGTTTTCTTTGATCAAAGCCATATTTTTTAACTATTATAATCTACTTTTTCCTGGTATTAGGGGTATTCAGTATAGGAAACGAATATTGGTACTATTGATTAGAAAATCATTCGACCGTATCTGCAGCTTACTTGTGGTTGTGTAGGGTTTTTGTTATGTAAATTAGATGAAGAGGCAAAATTTGCTTTTCCTTATAGAATATCCGCTTTTGCGTTAAAAATCGGATATTCGGAGATGATATTTTTAAAACTGGATGTTTTGTTACTGATATTTTAGTTCAGATTTTTTTTTGTAATTTTCTATCATTGTATTACCAATCCGGATGGACGCGAAAAGTCCAAGACCGCCATGGTTGGCGCTTGATGAGGGAGGCCTACGTTCAGCAGTGGACGGCGATAGGCTAATGGAGAGATTGGTAGATGTGTCTTAATCGTTCATAGCAGAAAACTGTCTCATTGAAATACTACTCGTGAAACACTTACAACGTATGATACGCAAGATGCAGAAATATAAAAAAAAATTAAGTAGGTTCACATTTCAAAATGGTTCTATGAAAGCATTTAAATTGCAAGTTTACAATAAGAAAAGTAACAATGTAAATGTTTTCCGTAGAAATCTAAATATTAGTACAAAAAGACATGTACTACGATTTAAAAAATATATTACGAAACAATCGTACTCTTTACATTACGCAATACATAATTATAATTTCATTATATTAATTATTTGACAAAATTTAAAAATTTTCTTAGAGTGCTCTCTAAGAAAATTTCCCTTCGAAATCACGCTTGACAGACTTACCCTGTTTACCCAACTACTCAGTATCCTTCGTTTTGCTTCATTATTCCTCCCCTGAGAGAGTACAATATCAAAGTTTAACACTAAAGTTTACTTTGAACTACATGTCTCAAACTAAGAATCAAAATTAACTTGAAATTGCAGTTTGTTTTATTATATATTTTTATAGAGCTTGCGGTAATTTTTCACAATGTTTTTTACACTAAGATTACTTTAATTCTATTAATACATTTTTTTAAGTTGAGACGAAACCACGGTGGCGCCGCTAGTATAAAAATAAGCTTATATTTGTTTATTACACCTGAGATCACAATATAATGAGATTCCTGGTAACGCTACAGATAAACAGACAAAAAATAAAAATATTTTTTTTTTGGTTTTGTTCCATTATTAAATGATACCTATAAAAAAATTGTTATATATCTCTAATGTACAGACAACGAACCGTTACTATTTTATTGTAAGTAAACATATAGATAAGGCGGAATTATCATAGACTGTGAAGAAGAGCAGAAGATTGACTTATAAAGACTCTTCCTGACTCTTCTTCATTCCCACAACTTGCAAGACACCTGTGAATACAAAAATAAAATATTTTTTCTCTTCTCACAATCCCTCCAGAATTCGGCGGCAAGTGGGGACCGGAAGTGTCTTGATGGGAACAGAGTATATTAACACTAGGTTCTCAGATTCCCTCTATGCACCCTGCTAAAACAAAACGAACTTATTATTATCGTAATTCAACTTACTATTATTCTCACATAAGAGTATTTATTATAACTAAACTATTACAAAATACTTTTTCTAATAATAAAAAAAGCTAAATATATTACGAAACCAATAATAATCATTTAGCGCCCGATTTCACATACATACGAGGAAACATTTGTGTATTGCACAATTAGTGACAGACAAAACAATAGCTATGGTGTATTATTAGAAAACTACTAAAAGAAAAACGTCGGCTGGAACCAGATACATTATAACCATTAATAGTGTAGTTCCAAATATTTTTATACTTCAAAATGGAAGACGCAATGTATAGAAAATATTATTTTCTATATAGATACATATTATAAGAGACTCTATGGCCTAGTTGGCAGCCTGGTCGCGCCCACGAGGAAACCAACGAAATGCCGTCGCCAAGGGGTATTAAGGTCCGTATATTTCTATAAACTGTCGTAAATATTGTTTTTCCTTTGATTTTAAATAGAAAATAATGCTTGTAGCTAAATTTGAATTTTCGTTTAAGTTTTGACAATTTTACGCATGTTATGAGTTAATATGTCACGTTGTATCCTGCACCTAGCAGAGTAAGCAGAGGGAACCTCGTGTTAAGACAGTGCGTTCTCATAAAACACTTCCGTTCGATATTTTTCATCGAATCCTGGTGGCATTGCGTGTTGAGTGGCGGAACTCAACGCCGCGCTTGGCCTAGTTACTAGAGTGAGCAAATGAAAATATTAAATATTTTATTTCCTTGAGTGGTAATCGAACCCACAACCTGTCTTTTTTTACATTTCCACGCTTTTGTCCCTGTTCAGGACTCATGAGAAGAGAAATAAAAAAATGATGCAACATCATCAAATTTTACTTTGTTCTACTACTGTACCTATTCATTTTGTCTGTTTACTAAAATCAAATTCGCTAATAACTTTATAAACACAACAAGAACGAACCTACGACCTAACAAAGATAAAACCCCATCTAACATACACTTCTCTAAACCAAAGCGTATTAAATAAACAATTACTCAAGTTACTGTCGCCGTACGCAACACTAGCTGTTTTTACTATTACATAGAATACGAATAGACATTTGATTACAAATTCTTTGAAGTTTTCCTTTGCACTCAGTTTCCCTACTTTGAATTTAAAATATCCCTAACGTATCTAAAACGGTCTACGATAGGGGGTCTGAACCCCCAGTGCTTTATCGATCGCCAGATGGAAGGACGCGAATAGAACTCTTGAATTAGAGTCGACGTCCATTGCGTTTTTAGTGCAATATTATGTTATTGCAAAGTTATATTTGTATACAAAAGAGATATGAGGCCGTGGCGCAGTGGATCAGCATTTGCCTGTAAACGCGATCAATTATTTACATTTCCCTGCTGCATGAAGAACACTTCGAAAGTAGGGAAGAGAGTGTAAACACTAGTGTTTTCTATATTTTCTGCTATATCCTTATACGAGGAAGATAAAAAATATATATGATATAAGTTAAAAAAAGAAAAAATGAGATTGTAAAATAAACTAGACGGGAAAAGGAATCTTTTTGGGCGATTGCTGTCAGCAAATGTGGCAGTCATGGTGCAGGGGCACAATCGTGTGACGGTAATCGCCACAGGTTGTGGGTTCAATTTCCATTCGAATGAATACCATTCCATTCAAAGAAATGAAATATTAAATTTTTCATTTCTTCGCTTTGCTGTCGAGGCAAATTTAAAAAAAAATCATAGGTATGTTAATATACCTGCAAAACTATATTGGCCTGTACTTTTCATATTATTAGCCAAGCGGGTTCTGTGGAATAGCACTACAATGATGCAGACCAATTCATATGATAAAATTAGATATTTAAAACCGCTCTTACGTCCAAAGTTGTATGAATGATACATTTAGTTGTGTAATACATAGGCTTTAGCACTATAGTGGCCTATTTTGAAAATTATAATTTTAATACTACAAAAAATGATTTTCTTTATTTTAAAACCAATGAAATATTTATTTAAGTGTATATTTTCAATGCTTCGAGGCAAAGCGCGGCGTTAAGTTCCGCCAAACACGCAATGCCTCCAGAATTCGGCGGAAGAGATTTTTTTTTAAATCAAATCAAATTTTAACACCATTAAAAAATCCAAAAGCTCTATTAAATTGATCAATTAAATAAATCAATCCAAATCAATTAATATTAAATGTCAGTATTGTCAGTGCTACAAAAAGTACCAACTCGGAGTTATATATAGAGAAGAGCCAGTGTAACACTATTTAAGGTTTATATTTATTTATTTTTACGCTGTATTCTTCGCATAGTAAGGTAGGCAGAGAGAACCTAGGAACCTTGTGTTAAGACTTTCGGTACCAACTTCCGTACCAAAATATTAAATATTTCGTTTCCACGAGTGGGATGGAACCCACATCCTGTTTACAGTCAAACACTTGCTCCTACGGCATGACTGGCCTCCACTATTTAATTATCTTTATAAAATACTCATTAGAGTCATATTAACAATACTCTAAATGATTTAATCGTTCCAAATTAAGAATTAACTTACAAATCAAAACAGCTCTGCAATGTCAAAGAAATTCAATTGAAAAAGTTACATTTACTTAGTAATAAAATTAATAATTAAGAAAAGTTTTTTTTTCTATTGATTAAAAGGTCAACGACCCGGGTGTCTTTATTTTTTTATTATAACAATGAATTCATGGTTTGTTTGAGGAAGTCCATTATTTAACCCACTTGCTTGAGAAACGTTGCGACAGACAACTGTGTAAACAAAATACTTTTATATAGATATGTTATATTTAATCAGTTAGGAAACGTCTTGGGACTTGTTTACACTAGAGAGGACGAGGAATGTCTTTAATATATGTATATATTTTGATTCTTCATTAATATAAAGCTTTTTGTGGAATAAGTAAAGAGTAGTATACTACTCAACACTCAGTCTCCAGGATTCAGCAAATAAATCGGGAAACGGAAGTCATTTAATCGGAACGGAGTGTCTTAACTCAACGTTCCCAAGATCCCTCTACATAAAACAAACGTAAAGAGTTACATTACATTTAATTTATCATTTTATTTATTTAATGAACTCATTATTATTCTTTGGTAAAATATAAGGAAATCTTAATTATGGCTGTATATCCGTTTTGTAGGATCGATTCCAACTCGAGGAAATTAATTATTTCTCACTCTGGTAACAAAATAAAGTTAAATTCCACCACTCAACACGCAATGTCTTAAAAATTGAACGGTATAATATAGAAAATAGAATGACTAGGTTTCCTCCCTAGAAAAAAAGGTTTTTTATAAATAACAACTGTCATCTATTTTCAGATATATGCATAAATGATAAAACTAAATATATTTTGTACGTAACACAGTCGACCTACCATTTGTTAGTAAACGTCACGACTGGATGAAATAAATATAGTTCGTAGCCTTGTAGTAGTTAATAGTACAACGTACAGTACAGCAATCCCTAAATTGCATCACCCGTAGTGTATATTTTGAAATGCTATTAGCAGTTTTACTGACAGCACTGACTTTACAACTCTTTCATCTCAAATGCATAATTTCCTTAAAGCCAAGATGCTGTTGATTCAAATAGATGTCTTTGAAAATTCAGGATGTTTTCATGTTCATGCATGTCTCATACTTGATGCATAATGTAGAAAACCTATATAAGATACTTTCTTCTTAATTTTTGTCCATTTTGAAGAGTAATATGAAAAATAAAACATAATTTAATTTCAGCAAAAGTATCACTCTCCCTTCTTCTTTTATTTCTAATGTACTTATTGTATAATTTTAATATGGATTTTTTTTCTCAATAAATCATTCCATATTAACAACCACTTAACAAAGTATATAAAACTTATAAAAATAATTATTTTCGATGTTAAGCAAAAATCAAATGCTAAAAAATCCACACTTCACGATATATCGTTAGATTTTGTATGCGGCCACAGCGTACTCGTATGTGGCACGTTGTTAGAAACTGCCATCAAACACGCAACATAGAAAAATGAATGGCTTGTACAGAATAGAGTGCTTCGAATAAAGCTTTTGTCCATTTCGCTATCTCCTATCTTTTGGCTATTATTCATTGCTAAAGTAGATTAATTCTACAGATCTGTATTAATTGAGTTATTTTTTTATGTATACAATATTAGCTTCTCAAACGCGGCTTCGCCCGCTTGTTACATTATAGCCAAATTATAAAATTTATACTAAATTTCCGTTCAAAATAGTTTTTGCGTTGTGCGTTATGCAAACGTTCACATTTCTAATATTAATAAGTTGTAGCGTTTCTCATATTATATAAACTATATATTTATATAGAAAAATTGCCTTTTTATATAAATATATTTAAACCTGTAAACTTTACATTACATTATACGACGATAAAGTTCTTTTATTTATAATTCTAACTATTATTTATTAAATGTATATAAATATATTATTATGTATATTCAATGAAATAAAGATCATCGTAGGCCTACAAAAGGTAATGATGATGAAAAAAATAAATAACAACGCTTAAACATTACAAAAAAATTAAAGTAATTGATGTTAATTGTATATAACAAAAAGGCTGTGCTTACTTTAAGAGTGAGTAAATTTTTATTTACAGTTATTTAAATGTAAATAAACAAAAGAATATTCAGGTATAGGATGGGATACTTAGCCGTCGACCTAGCCGTGGCCGTAATAGCGAATTATATTTATTTTCTCCGTTTGGTAAGAAAAATTGCGGCGTAGAGCTCTGTGTCGGCAAAACGCTAAGGCTGCTATACGAGAAAGAAGATGAAGGTATTTTTCTTTTCTAATTCATCCTATCATACTAAACATAATATAATATTACACATATATAGATACATAATATTAATACTATAAAACTTTATTCGCTCACGCCCTACGAACTCCATGAAGTGTACACAAGTGAATGGCCCTAGTTTGTGATAATATTTGCCTTATATTGTGGCATGAGAAACGTTATTTATCTTTGTTAGTATGTTTATTATCGGTGTTGCGTAACCATTGGATGAAGGCCGGTACGTGTTGGTCTTTCGGTGTTGGTATGACTGCTTCAATATAAGATACTTGGAATTGGTAATATGTTAGTATATTACGCAGGCTAAAAGACTAGGAACAGCGAACTATATAACCTACAGTATGTTCTTAAATTGCAAAATCTTCTTTTATTGTCGTTAACATAAAAATATAGGGATATATAATTCAAGTAAGACATAGTTCTTCATATTCTACTCAAATTCCAAAATTTGAATTTGCTTTGAGTGCTGGTACTCCTCAACGCACTTTGTCTTCCCCATCAGCAAATTGCAAATAATTCATCTCGATGGCCCCGAATAAAATTTAATAAACCAAAATGCAATACAGTAGCAAATAAGCTCCTCTAATGTTCTAAGAGGAAACTGACCACGCCCCAGACATTTTCTCCAATGAAAGTTGTCAAGTTTTGACATGCTGCCCGACGAGAAGTAGGTTTTCGATATAATTGTAACCAGTTGTAGGACAAATATGTATGATTAGGTAATAATATACTGATACGTTGCTAACATATAAGAATTATGGAAAATTCGGACTTTTGAAGGCAAATAACACACATAATAGAATAATATTTTGATTTTCGCGGTTATTGATCGTTATTGACATTAGGGAAAGCAACACTTTTTTAGGGATTTTATCGGAAAAAATATTATTATAATAATAACTATATTTTTTATCATAATTGTGTTATAAATATTACCTCATCATATACCTACATAGATAAATATAGATATCTAAAATATGTCTATGACCCGTTGAACCTAATGTTTTTACATTAGGTACTCTTACTTGGCAAAACCCGAGGTCGTGCTTTATCGAACTAGAGCAAAAAAATAGCGGTCAAGTGCGCATCGGACTTGCTCACCGAGGGTTCGGTATCAATTTCAGGCGACTATAATTTATGAAAGTTAATAAATTTAAGCTTGCAGGCGCACTCATTTTGAATGGACTACAATTATAAGTTTTAAATAGTGTATAATATAATTGTAGGTCCAAGGGGAGTACCCGTAGGTACAGGTTTTGATTACACGGCGAATTTTATACTAAATGCAGCAAACACGATGTATGTATCAATTATATCTTTTGGTCGCGTTAAC
This sequence comes from Heliconius melpomene rosina, assembly GCF_056956725.1. Lineage (NCBI taxonomy): Eukaryota > Metazoa > Arthropoda > Insecta > Lepidoptera > Nymphalidae > Heliconius > Heliconius melpomene. Next base: position 12,501,310 of record NC_140395.1, read on the forward strand.
TAAGCGATTAATATTAACTCGCGATTTTTTCTGTGTTCGTAGACCTAAATATCTTTACGCGATCTCGAAATAAATAGCCTTGAGAGACGAACAACAAAGTGATCCTGTAATGGTTCCGTTGCCGTTACCTTTAGGATATGGATACAGAACCCTAAAAACAAAAATTATTTAAAATCTGATACTATCTTATTGCGCCAGGATGAACAATTAAAAATGATATCTAGTTATTAATCATACATAGATATCAACTTTTGTCGTTCAGTCGGTTTTAATCGAATGGTCGCTACAATGACATGTAAAGGGTTTTATATTAGAAATTTTGATCCACAATTCTTAATAATCTTTAAAATCCGAACAATCTCACGTCCGTATTGTTATCTACATAATTTTAAATTCCATGTTATCAATTAATTTGTCATAACATAAAAATAAATATATACGAGCAATGTGTAACATGAACATTTGGTAATAGTATCATATTAGTTTTAATCTGTTACCGTCTTTTCGGGGTAAAATGAAAATATCTACTTGATTTTTTCATATCTTATAGCTCCTCCAAACAATCCAGAATAAAAAAAATCAATGACAGCCATTAATAAGATTCTCAACCACACGAACTCCTCAGCTCTATATTATTAGTATAGGCTATAATAATTAAAATATTCTCTTTACATTGTTATAAATAATGTCACTTCTCAGCGATGTACATTTCAATCTTTTAACCAGAGACAACGGAGTGATTTAGAAGTAAGAGTTATGTAAAAAACATACATACAACAAAAACGTACATAACATTAGATTGAAGTAAAGTTAAAGATGATACCGTAAATCACACACCCACCTATCAGAACGGTAGAAAATTGTATGGTCCGCGCGGGCGAAGCCGTAAGCAGACAGACAGAGAGTAAATATAAAGTTATTATATAATATGAAATACTAAGGCGCGGCATTTTTTCCTAAATACAAGAAAACCTGACGTAATTGCCATATCTATCTTATTTAACCCAATTACCTATAAATTATTAGAACTGTAAATCTTTATCGGTCTTGATAAGGTATCGGTGTATTTTTAAGTCCATTTTGAATCAGGCCGGCTTATCGATTGCAACATATCATCCTTTTGTATAATTGCTAGGATTACTAATAGCCTCGTAATTGTATTTATATCTAAAGAGTAGCGTTTATTTTTATTAAATTATCATTAAAAATTTACCTAAATTATGTTATATTTATTTGATGAAGTTTTTTACTGAAATGAAATTTTAAAAGAATGGGAGAAGAAAGAAGCAAAGCACAAACAAAATAAGACCCCATTGGAACGAAAGATAGGGAAAATTCTTGCCTTCATTATGAAGTTTAAATAAACAGAAATAGGGTTTTAAACTTTTATTTTAATAATTTTAAAGGCCGGCAACACACCTGTAGCACACCTTCTGGTGTTACACGGGGTCGTGGGCGGCGGTGATCACCTACCATCAGGTGACCGTTTGCCTTGTCTTTTTTCATAAAAAAAAATATCCCGTATATAGTAGACCAGGCATAGAGGAGTTGATATCAAAACATTCTGTTCTCTGAAACAGATTTCCTTGGGATTTTATCTCCGAGAATGCCTGAAGGCTTTGCACAAATTAAATTATAATTTATTTTTCGTTAAAATGTAACTTTCCTGACTTACAAATTACTTACAAAAAATTACTTACTTACAAAAAAAATTACAACACATTCACATGATTACAAGTAGTACACTCAGGTAACATTTGATTTACTTAAAATCAAATGTTACCTGAGTGTACCTTTGGAATGGTATGAATGAACCCTTTATCGTATAGTAATCATCGAGTAGCGTTTGTTCAGGCAATCTATCGTAAACTAATAGTGAGGCCACTCCTACGATTTCCGGCTTCTACAAATATTGTGCCAACTTATCTTATGCTCGTTACGAAACCTTGTTTTCCAATATTTAAGGATATATGTTGGTATTTACATAAAAAAATATATGTTTAGATAGAATTTGAGTTTTCTTTTAAATTAATATTCATATTTTATGATATATTTCGGCGTTGAGTCCCGACACTCAATAAGCAGTCTCGAATTCGGACGGAAAGTGGAGAATAGTAGAGATGATCTGGTGTTAAGATTAGTGTCTTATCACTAAGTCCTCTCTACCTGCGCTGATATGTGCAGGACAAAGCAAGTAGCTAAATAATGTCGAGATATTAATTAACAACGTCGTAACGAACTTGGGTTGTGTAGCGCCAGTCACTTTTTTCAATGCCAGTAAATTAAAATGTCGCCTAAGGGATATACATATTTTTTCTTTCCTTCTCAGTTTAGATAAAGTGAAGCTTTCGCTTCGGCAATATCAAGAAAGCTGAAGGCTTATCTTTCTACGATTTATAACGCGGAAGATGCAAAAATGTTAAATTTACACATAATTTTTTACATTGTTAGGGTTCCGTCGAAAGATAAAAAAGCATCCCTTATTACTTTATTGTTTGTCTGTCCGCCTGTAAAACCATTTATCTCTAGCTTGCATGAAAGTATCAGACTGATGTTAAAATCAAATATTTACGTCATTTGAAGCACAGAAAAAACGACGCAATTATAAGATACAAACATTTATGCATCTTATGTGCATTTTGTATGTAGTTCATAGAGTAATCCAAATCTACAGTTATACAATTTAGCAATAAGTGAGTACTTACCTTATTTATATAAAGGAAAAAAATCATACATACATATATGTAAGTGCATATGGTCGCAAACTTAAGTTTGTCTTCTTTTAAATGTTGTACTTCCCGTTGACCAACAGTCCTGAAATTGGTACGGAACCCTCCATCGGCGAATCCGACTCGCACTTGACCGGTTTCTTTTTTATTTCTTACACCTGGCTCCAAGATATATTACTAAAAAAACTTAAAATGGTTATAAGATCCAACGGTTGAAATTAAAAAGGTGCTTCTAAGTAGTTATCTTTACATCTATAGACGTCGCGTCGGTAACTCAAGTACCTACCACTCAAAGATAAGTGAACCATGTCTCAATAAGTTAAAGGAATCCCTGCAGTACTTTCCTTGTTTGTATGTGAATGTTAAAAGGGTTTAAGTAAAAAAATTTTTCTCTTCTATGTTGTACGGTAGAGATACGGGAGTATAAACACACTATTTAATAATGTATTAGGACGAATGTTCAATTTGTATTAATTACTAGACTCACTTAATGCATTATTTTTTTGGGTTCTATTATATTGATAAATGTCTCTAATTACCTATTATTATAGATAGTTATTATATTATTATATATTATATAAAATAAATTATTATAGATAGCTAGGAATATTAGCAATTTCAATATGAAAGCGATGATTTAACACAAATAAGAAAAATATGTCTTATCTGGCAATTAAATACAATAATGTTTCTATACAAAATTGTTTCCATATTCTTATTAACTTTTTTCGTTGTTTTCGTAATCTATACATAAGTAACATTTAAATGTTACTTAAAACTTACATTATTTAAATAATGTCGGTGCATAATTAATAAAATGTTGAAAAAATTACAAGAAATTCAAAATCGTAAACAATAGTTACCATTTTCTAACTATTAACATAATTTTAAAATATATACACGTTATTTATGTTCTAATGATGACAAGTATTATTTGATCTGAGCTTTATGAAGTTTTTGAAGTAATACTAAAAGCTTTCTGAATAGCTCCTTTGTGTTCTTGAAATAGATCACTAACAAAATGTTTCTACCAAACCGATGATTATGGAAATAATTGTTCAGTACGCCAAATGTAATTTGTGTTGTCCTTTTTGGTTATTTATTTCTTTTTTTGGCTATATCGTGCAAATAGCAGAAAGGCAGAAGGAACCTGGGAACCTCGTGTAATGAGCCTAATCGTCCAATCTGAGAGATGCCGTTTTCAGTCATTAATATGTCTAAGATTAAAGCACGTTGCGAGCATCTATTTCCTATTCAAGTATAATACGAAAAATTTTATTGGGATATGATAAATGAAATACCACATCTCCATTCATACTAGTGGCCACTTAACTGTTTTTATTAACATTACAAAAGTTGTCAGAACATCAGATGATTGCCAATTGGCTTATTTTACTCGTAGTGACGTAAGCACTCGTATTGTCGATTGTAAGTGGTTCTAAGTCGATAAAATATGTTTAATAAAAATTCGATGTAAACTCTAATTTGTTTCTATAAGTGTTTACAATGTAGGTATTAGTTTACAGTTGTTATTATTTCGTCCTTGCTTATCTTCATTCTTCTCAGGTATCAACCGGAGACATTGAGAATAGAGTAATGTACTTCTTTAACGTTACTTTTTTTCAACTACAGTATATTGGATCTTTATCTATTGAATCCATCTATTGAAGGAAATTCAGCTTCGAACTTGGTTCGACTCATTTTAATTTTAAAACAGGTAAAGTAGGAAAATCGAGCGCACTATCATCGTGTTTAATCGAATACTTGTCAAGAGCTTCTTGATAGTTATAATATGTTTTCAATTCAATCCTCCGGGAGATAATTCTAACTAAAGAACACCCATATTTTATTAAAGCTAAATATATTTTTTTAATGTTTACAAGGAATTAAAATAAACGCATTAAATTAATTTTAAATTAGGTCACGTATCGATCTCATAAAATTTAACATGCCTAGTTCCAGGCCACATAACGACAGCGAATACCAAAAAATAAAATATAACCGATTTTTTTATAACTTGTATCATTTGGCAAGTGACGTCACTATCCCAGTCGATAAGGGCGGAACTGTACAAGGTCACTGGCAGATAGTGCGTGGGATCAAGGACGCTGTATAGGAAGCATTTTGCTCTGCTGAGAATATTTCTAGCTGAAATATTATTTTTTCTTGCTCTATATTAAATGTGGTTGGGATATGATTTACTTGGCTCTTTTGTTGTGTATTTTTGTGTTAGTTTGGTTTGGACTTGGTTAGTTTTGTGTGGTTATATTAAAAATTTTCTGGCATTAGATAATATAATGTTAATCTGTATATAATTTGAACAAAATAGGTCTTAATTGTCTTGATAAGTATAAGTAGAATATTATTATATAATCTCTTTAAGTTATATTTATTAAAAAAAAGATAAATATAGAATTTTATTACTCCACCCTTAATAAAAGCTCATAATACACATTTATAAAGAAAACTCTATTTAAATAAAAAATAATTATATTTTCTATGGAAACCAAAAACAATGAGAGGAAGATACAATATTTCGCAAACATCAAAAGACGTTTTAAAGTATTTTTACAATACAGTGCAGTACTGTGTATGACAGGATAATTCTCTTTTTGTAAAAAATAAACCATTTTATTTAACGCCATTGTTCTTTTAACTGGGATCCGTATTGTTTATTTATCGCTTTTATTTTACCTGGCCTTTGGAGATCCAGTGCCTTTAAGTCTAAAGATTTTGAGAAATTACGCGTTTCTTGGTGGATGTTTTACAATGAAAGTTATTTTTAGCTTAACTGAAAAGGAATTGATTTAAATTTTACTTTTATTTTTTAAATACTTTTGTGGATCTTCAGATTAAAATAATCTGTTTACGAAATCTTCAACCTAAAGTGTAATATTGTATGGACATGGACATGGACAAAATTCAATTCCAAAAAATATTTATAATGCAAATCTATATATATAAAATCGAAAGGTCACTCACTCATCACGAAATCTCAGAAACTACATGTGCTAGGAATCTCAAATTTTGCATAGGAGTTACTTATAGGACGTAGGTGCTCGCTAAGACGGGAATTTGCAATGTTCGACTTCTAAGGGGTTGTTTTTGGGGTTGAAAGTTTGTATGAAACTTCGTTACTACAAATGCTAGGAGTCTCAAATTTTGCATAGACGTCACTAGGACGTAGTCATGGAGACAGAAATGAATAATAACATAGTTCACGCGGGTGTCACCGCGAGCGGGCCGCTAGTTTCTTTATAAATATTTGCGTTAATTTAGCGTTTTAACATACAATTTCGCACATATGAATGGTTAAGAGATGAGAATGATGACTATTTTGGCAGAATAGGGAAGTATCTCGATTGTCTACGTGACGACTATTAGGTACTAGCTTGAGGGAAACATGATAATATATCTTTCCAGATCTCTTAGGATAATATATAACTTAGGACTTACTAGGAAAAACAAGAGAGTGTTCTAACACCACATTCTCTCTGCCTACCTGCTGGAGCTTTTTTAGCATTAAGCTAAAAAAACTGCAATCCTATTTTTACTAATAATAATTAAAGCATTTATTTAAGCTTTTAAAATTTATAAAGCTGTCAAAGTAGCACTTATTTATATCTCATTTAGTGTTAGCAAGGTAATAAATATACAGATAAAAGATAGGAAGATAAGATTGTCAGGTAAATTACAGGTATAACTTCAGTATTGTGAAAGTTATACTGCCTTTGTCAATGGCCAGGTAATGGGTACGATTCAATTATGTTTTTCGTGCAGATGTATTTGGTATAGTTAAAATTAAGTACAGTTTATGACATAAGCTTTACGATTATATATAAAAAAATAAGATTTACTCAAAATATCTTTGATAATACCCTGTATTATTCAAGAAATATCGATAAAATAACACAGCTTATTGGAAAATTTAGAAACATGCTACGAAACTATAAATAGTACCATCATACGTAGTGAAGTTTATTATTTAGCAACCTTAAGCATTAAATAAATAAAAATAAAATAAATCAGCTTCACGTTGTATCCCGTATACAGTAAATTAGGCTGAGGGAACCTAGTGTTAAACACACCGTCCCCCATTTTCCGTCGAATTTTAGACGCATTACGTGTTGAGAGGCGGAACTCAACACCGCGTTTTGCCTCGAGTGGCGATCGAACATACAAGCAATCAGTAAAGATAAGTATATTTTTTAATACATTATTTAAACTTTTCTCCCTGATATTACAAAGAGGAGTGCAGGTGTGTTGTATCAAAACTTTGATGGAACGACAATAGTTATGAATATGGGTAATTGTATAATCTATGAAGAAGAAACTGTATTATTTGATTATTAGACTCATGCGTGGGAAAAGTTGCAAGGTGTTAAAATTATACTGTCTATTTATAAGACTTTTAGACATTTAGAAGACACTTTGGTAATTTTAAGGTATATGAAGAATTTTAGTTAATTTATATACCTAATAAGGACTTGTATTAAAATCACCAACCAAGTATAGGAATCCATAGGAATATTTTATTTATTAGTTAGGGAAAATGAAGTCGTCGTAGCACGACACAGCATCTGACTACGAACGCAACGATTGTGGATTCGATTCCTACTCGGAGGAATGAGTTAATTGCATTTTCTCACTATAGTAACAAGACTTAGTCTGGTCTATCTATATAATGCTTTGCCTAAGTAAAATTAAGTGGAAACTACACTTAAATCAGTCAAGCCGATTCTGCTATTAGCGTAAACAAACACAAATAATAAATTTTCTCATGTATCTTCCATGTACAGGCGATCATTTTATTATAAGTATAGATTACACTAGTCCATTCAGCTGGAAAGTCTAAAATCCAGTTTTAATTTCACAATACTACCATTAATAGTGTTTAGTGCTTAAGCCTGGCTTAGCGCACAGTGCATGCGCCACCAATTTGTCACTTTAACACTAACCCACAATTGCCCCCCTTTTAATATAAATAACCATAGAATATTAAAAATAAAGCAGTTGTCCATTCTCCTAAAAAGAATAGTATAAGAACAAATAATGGCTTAGTAACTTTCTAACACATAACGATGTTAATCCCTTTAGAATACCGACAAATTGGCCGTTGCCACCCCAAGCTAAGGGCGTGATTTATACAGTTTATTTAAAAATAAAATACATCCATGTTTATATTATTTTCATACAAATTTAAATTTACGAGTGAAACGCGGATGTGAATTTAAAATGGAATTAGGGTTGATAGATGTTACCCGTTTTTTTATTATTATGCTCTCTAAATTTTAACCAAATCTTTTTTTTGTATTTCCGTGTAAAATTTGAGTAAATATATTAAATATTTTTTTAAAAAAAGTATTGTTATTATTAACAAGAATAGTAGGTGCGTTTTGTTTTTATATTATAATATCATATGAGGACGCGACGGGACGGTTGTGGGTTCGATTCCAACTTTGATTCCACGGGCGGTGGTTGCGTCCACATACATATACAGATACATATTTCTCATGTTTAAGTTCCACTACAAAACACAAAATTTAAAACTTATTGAAACATATGTATTTACAAAAAACATTATAGAAGTATTTATTTTTTATATTACCTGACAAAAATTACCTACTTACTCGTTGTCATATTAAAAGATTTGTCGTAAATCATTATTTATAAAGAATTTGATTTTTAATTAAATTAAGAACATATTTCTTAATTTAAATATTTACTAATATATCTCAAGCTAGCTCCAGTACTTCCTTAATTAAATGATAAACCTTTAAAAACCATCCAAGAGGCGCGGATTCAAATCCCGCAAAAATAACATTTTAATACGTATTCTTAAAAAAATGTCTTTCTTTCGTAATTGTAGACACTTTAAAAACGTTAAAGTGTCCATTTATTTTATAGTTCAATTATTTTAAGCCAAAGAAAAATCTATTCAGATTATATAACAATAGGTGTTTGCATAATTTTTGCAATATAACTAGAATACTGTAAAAATTACAGCCTATTTGTTAAGGTCGTTAACACTCGAAATCGCTGAACAAATGTAATATTAGAATTTGCAATTCATTAAAACTACATTATTTGTTCTTATCGTATAAGTAAATTTAAGTCGTATTAAGTAGTATACTTAACCTGACTTTACTTAAGCGTTGTATCATATTTTATGGACTAATATTTACTTTAAAAAAAATTAAATCACCTGTATCCCGCACGCAGCAGGGTAAGCAGAGGGAATTTATTGTTAAGACACTCGTTTTCCCACTGTTCCACGGAATTCAGGAAGCATTGCGCGTTGAGTGGCGGAACTCAACGCCGCGTTTTGCGTCGTTACCAAAGCGCAGAAATGAAATGATTCAATATTTTATTCCCCCGAGTAGAAATCGAACTCACGATCGTCGCGTTTACAGCCGCTTCTTTCTATCCTTTTATTAGCTTCACGCTGTGTATGCGCGTTTGTATTGGTATCAGTCCGAAGAAATGAAAATATTACTAAATAATAATTCATTCCCCCGACTGAGAATCGAATCCACGACCGACACATTTATGCCCAATCAATCACATTATAACTATCTAATAATGCCGAATAAGAACCCGAGACCCGATATTTACGACGCAATTAAAACACTTTACACGTTTTACGGCGGTCCCTAATGAAAACTGAATTTACAACAGGTAAATTTGACCCAGTCAAATAAAAATTGCATTCTACTTGACCCTGTCATAATAAAACGTCTTATTTGTCATTTTGTCAAACTCTATAATATTATATGACGCGCGTAACATCAACCCTAAACATGAAGAGCTGAGCGGATTATGACGGGTACGACCCTTTCTAAATGACAATACGTTTTTTTAATTATCATAATTTAATAAGACTCATCGTGGCGAACAAGCGACGCAATAGGTTGTGGATTCGATTCCTACTCGACGAAATGAAACATTTAGCATGTTCATCTCCTCACTTTATTAACGAGGCAAAGCGCGGCGTTGAATTCCGCCGCTCAACACTCAATCTCCCCAGAATTCGACGGAAAATGGGGAACGCTAGTGTCTTAATGGGAAAAAGTGTCTTAACACTACGTTCCCAAGTTCCCTTTGTCTATCCTGCTATGTGCAGGATTCAGCGTAAAGCTCAAATAATAATAATAAAAATAATATAATATGGCGTCTTATTATTTAGTATACAAGGTTTAAAATAAATGTTGTTACTACAAGATACAGTCTGCCAAAGTCAGCTAGTTACGTCAGTATACTTCAGTTCCTGCACATCCATTTTTTGTCGGGGGGTCGAATGAATGTGAAATTAATTGAAGGGTACTTTCCCTGAAAGGGTTACGGTAACTGGGGCGCTTGATCTAATTTCTCTATGGTTCTGCAAAGCTTGCTTAAGCAAGAAAACTACTTTTTATTCAAATATTATGGGACTTATGTAACGAGCGCTTCCGTTTTTATTATTATTACTTTACTTGTTGTGAAAAGATATTTGTTATGAAATTAATAATATATGATTGATTACTTTAAATTAAGAAGGGAATTTGGATGGTTTATTAATAATAATGTTTTTATTGGATTGCAGTAGGTTACGACATTGTTTGTTTTTTTGTAGACTTATATTTTTCTGGTAAAATATTTGATATATAATCGTACAGATAAAATAAGCTTATGTATGTTGAAGATGATGATTATCTTAAATATATTAAATATATTAATAAATAATTACAAATTCTCTATTATTTATTTTAAATTTTGTTATAACTTACAATAAAATATTAATTTATAAACCTCATGTCTCTTATAATAATTATTAGTTAGAAATATAAGATAAACATATATTTATTTGTATATATTTGACGGTCGATAACTATCAGTAATATCTGCAATGCAGCAGAACGCGGCATATTCCCGAACCCCTCTGCTCTCCCTTATAGCATAAGAAGCTTCCGCTTTATATTACTTGTTTATATTATATCTGTGGAATAATATGCTATATTTAATGTCATACATATAAAAACATATTAAGTATTATAACCATAAATGTTTAATTAGAATTTTACTTGCCTAATTAATAAATCTTACAATTAAAAAAATATATATATTAAATACGATTTGGTATAATACATTTCGATAGCAACGTATCGAACATTATTAAGTAATCCATAATCTATATTTATGGACACGACTATATTTTAAAAAAACAAATGTTAAAAATAGCACCATTTAATATTTGTCATATAATTTTTATTAGTATGATATTAAATTTATGTAAGATTGTCTATATATAATATTTTAATTATAATAAATGTATTAAAGTGATCCTCAGTTACTTAATTATTATTGTTAAATGCTTATAAGCTTTATATTATAAGCATAAACAAAAAATATATTGATTTTGGACCATAAAATACATGAATAGAGGTCTTCGTACGACAACCTTGGAACTTAATTTACAGTAACATTAACGATTTTAAAAATTCAAATATTAACCCCAATATCTTACGAATTAAGCAGATATAATGTATAATTTAAGCAAAATTAATCTTAATTTAATGTTAACATATTTACACATATTTAATTGAATAATTAAGTACTATATAAAGAAATAAATCGCCACAAGCTCCCTACCCCTTTAACAGATTTTCTTCCTTATGACAGACTTTTAGCGTGATACTTTTTTTCTAATATATATAATTTATTTAAAAGCATTTTAAGTATCTACGACTATGATCGATCTTTATTAATCGTAGTATTTATATAAACTTTCAAAAGATGACTTCAGATTTAACTCGTGATATTTGCAATGTCAACAAGTTTTTTTTATTTCAGTTTGTATGCAACGCGAAGAGACCGGGGTCAATGACCTTTATGGCGGGAAAGTAGGATTGGGTGGTGGACGCATAGACTATAAATTATTATATAGAATAACATTTTTTAATGTGAAATTTCGCATTTATTTTTTTGCTAATATGTATGTAAAAACGTTTATTTATTATTGAATACATTGAGAAATTTTGTTACCATAGCAACTACTAATACTAGAATACATTATGTAAATATACACAAATTATAATAAATTATTCATACATATGCCTATTTATTTAATGTGGCAATCTTGATTTTAATCAATGTAGTGTACCTTTATATAGTATCTACTGTAGACTGTTTAATCTATTTCTTTATCATACAATATAAAAAAAATTAAGAAGCAGCAATCTTTTTTATTATATTGAGCGTCATTTACATAAGATTTATATTCGTTGGGCTGTGCAAGTTTCATTATATTTTACATATTACTGGACATCTTTAGAGTGACAGCTAATTGTTAGCGCAGACGTCCAGTCATAAATAACACGTAGCAATACATCAGAAATGCTCAAGTATTTCTGCTTCGCGCCATAACCCGCCAACTTAGGAATGCCGACCGACTGGCTTCGATATCGGCAGCTGTGGGACTACAAAGCGGCACACTCTCCTCCTCAGAGGGCCGTCGGCCGAGTGAATACCTAGCTGTAGCTAGCTCGATTTTCCACCCACAGAGACCGCGCAGTCCGTAACTCCGTACAACTTCACAGTTCACACACATCCACACTGATTTCCTTCTCGGCGCCCCTCCTCCCCGCGAGACGCCGGACAACTCGGCTCGTTCTTTCGCAACCACCGGTGATTCCTCTCGAATTAGAATTACAAAGTGTAGAAGAACGGTCTGGGACGTCGTGGAGTCCAAGGGACAGGCAGCAGTTCGCGTATTTTCAGAGTATTCGTGAATGGCAGGAATTAGCCGGCGCGGGAGCGGGCAGCGGCGGTGCGAGGTGCGCGGGGCGGGCGCGGGGCGACGCCGCGTCAGCGACGAGCGGCGAGCGCTACTCGCTCGGCACCTCGCGCGACGCCAACTAGTCGTGTTCACGGCGCCACACGCAAAGCACGCGCGGCTCCCCTTAGATACGGCCCGCACCCGAATAATGTTTCAGTGTTTGACAAACTCAATCGGAGGTCTCGGAAGAAGTACCGTATTTAATTTACACTGTATAACCAACCGCATATTCTCAGTGAGTGTCACGCAGTGTGTGCGGAAAAAACTTTGTCGAAGATTCTGAAGAATCTTGTGTAAAATTGTGTAATTCGCCGGCCGCGTACGGATCGCGTTTTGCACAAACTTTCTGGTGAGTAACAAACAGTTTGTTTTATCAGTGATATTTAATTGTTTAGGGTAATTATGTTTCCGTGGTGTTCTAATAATACGGGATAGATAGACACTTGGATAGATGCTCGCTGTGCGGAGTGGCGGGGCGTTGCCGGTTGCGAACCGCGCTCCGTGGACGGTTCTGCGAAATGCCGGCCCCAAATTCCTAACATTACTGCCGAAGCTATGTAGTAAATGCCTTTAGCAGGATAATAATCAAATATTGTTTGTTACTAGCTTCACATTTTTATCCAGATATTTTAGTGGGTACTTAACTATTATAGAAATATTACAACCTATATTGAAAAAAATGTTTTGAAATAAACCCAAAATTATTATATTGTTATGAAATTTATATAAAAAATATTCAAAAAATATAAAAAACAAATCATTTAATCTAATTTTATTTGTTTAATGTAAATTTTTAATAGATGTTTAAAATTACCTTAAATTCGAAATAAAATTGTAAATTTTTTTTTCGTCAAACTTCAAAAGACTATAATTATCCCTCTTAAATAAATTATTTTCATTATTAATAATTAAAAAAAAAAATTAAAAAAAAATAATTTTTAGATTTCAGAAAAGTCTATAAATAAATAAGTAATTTAATTATATTTAATACGTAGGGTGTTATAAGATAATGTAACCAATATTTTAATATTACGGAAGTAAAAATATTAATATAAAAAAATCATACATGGGAAAAATTGTGCGTAATTCGTGCGTGTAAATAGTAAAAATAAAATTATTACGTAAAATATTATAATAAAAAAATCTTATAAAAAATAAAAAATGCGACATAATTATTACTGGAATTGTCTCACAAAATGTTTTTTAATTGAAATATAAAATAGCGTATAAACTACTCGACTTGATTAGTTTGTTATTCAACAGACACTATCTACGTAACGTACGTAATAGAATGGACATAATTATACATTTGCTAAGGAAAATGCAAAATAGCGGGAAAACGTCGACTTGTGTTCATATTATTAGTAAACAATGGTTTCGCGCCATTATACTCTGTAAACAAAAGCAAATTTTTGTGAAGCCTGGGACCGCCAAATTTGTGGAATTTCTTACCCTCAGGTAGAAAATAAAAAAATGGGGGTGGCAGGGACAATAGCTAATTGTTTGATTTGGGATATGCCCCAAGGCCAGTGTACCCTTTAAAACAGTTGCTACTCGTATCCAGGCTTCAGTCGACATTCGGGCTTCATGCAGACCAGTTCATAGCTAACTGTCTTGCTTTACAATCGTGATTTGTTTGTAAATACGAGGGGTCAACACCCCTTGTGTTTATATGCGCTTTAAATTTTCTAGTTTTATTTTCTAAATATTTTTAAATCGATCCTCGCTTGGACACTTAGTGCTATAATACTATACGAGGTACCTACTACTAGTATTCAACAATTATTTTAGATTTTTTTAAAGTGAAGTGCAATTATTAAAATAACTTTTCATTTGTTGCAGACGGTGTGCGTGGAACCCGTTGCGCGCATCGTCCTTGTGATAAGAGGGCCCTGTGATATCGACGAGTTCGTCTTAGCTTTAAAACTAGTTAGGCTTTAGTTATACAAAATGTCGACAATGTTCGACGACGCTCACATACTACAGTTCGACGTTTGGGAGACTCTTGACGAGGAGTCCATGGAGTTGACGCAAACTTCAGAATTTTGGACTCAAGTGCAGTATGAGACTGAGAGAATGGACATGGAACCGCCAGTGGACTTGAATTCCTTGCAGTCGGACGAGTCCGACTGGCGGATACCGGACACACCGGAGGAGCATAAAGACAACATCGTGCATCACGATTGTATGTGGGCCGGGTCCTGTATAGATTCCAAGCTTCCGGCCAACACTTTCGTTCCTTCGGACTTGATAACAGCCACTCCTGGGCAAAGCCTGCTACGCCGCGACACGTCACCCCCGAGGCCGGAGACGCCGCCCTCGCTGGACGGCGACGAGCCCCCGCAGTTCCGGCACGCCGTGGACGTGGCCGGCACCGCGCTGCGCCTCCTGAGGGACTCCGCGGCCGTGGCTGCCGACCATTCCTACACCCTCGCCCGTCAGCACATCGACTACCTCGGCGTACAAACACCCTCTGACTCGTGTGAATCAGGTCAGTAAATTCTTTATTTTGTTTCTTTTATTGATTCTAATTTAACTATTATAATTTACAATCTTAAGTAATGACGAAATTTAACATTCTTATAATTTTACGCTGATGTAATCCCTACCATTAAAATGCGAACATGACCGAATTGATATTATAAAATTTAAATCGATCGTTTAAATATCTTAAACGATGTCGGTCAAATTTAAAATTTAAATGTAGCGGACATTTCAGGGGCGTATATTGAAAATCCGCACAATCTATTAACACCGACGTTTCAAAGTCTATTCCATATTATGTCATCATGTTTTGTTTCATTTTACCGCTTCTTAATTGATAATTAATTTATACTATTCTATATAAATATTATGTATGAACTTTTTATAACGGTGTCGTTTTTGCGCGCTATCACAATTATATTAACGTTTTTAATGCGTATCAGATCTAATTGTAGAATTTCGTTCGTTGTATTATATTATTGACATACAAAATACTTGAAAAAAAACCTTTTTCAACATAACAATTCATAATTTACTGAAAAGTTGTAAATGAGTAATTGGGTTTAAGAACACGACAAGATGGAAGCGCGTCGCAGGACGCAGGCGTCGCGACGAGCGCGGGAAACTGCGTATCGACCGACGCAACCCTCCCCTGTCTAGACGTACCCGCTTCCGGAACCTTCGCGACCTTGAACGTCTCAACCTTAATGTCTCATCCACATGACACCTAATTGCTGTTAAACCTATCCAGGATATCATCCGAGAGTGGGTCAGCTTTGCTGAACTTTATGAGAGATGCCTCGTTGTATGTGCCAGATTAGGTTACCGTAGCGTTTGGTGCTTTATATACTCAGTCTGCCCCGCTAGGGATAAAGCGTAAAGCAAAAAAATAATATTATGTCGGTGGTTAGCCCAATTCGATACTTTACTTGTTAGATTAGGTTTAGGCTGATACCGCATTGTCGCGTTCACCAAATTTCCAAGTTCCTACGTCCTTCCCAGGGACTCGAGGTCGTAGAACGATCAGGACGTCCCGACATTGACGCATCATCCTGGGGTTAAGGTTAACATCCTCGCAGTCTGGCCGCCTAATAAAAATGATGAACGCGCTTCAAAGTTCATATCTATCGATTCAATTAATTTGGAGCGTGGATTAGAAATCGAATGACTGACTAATATTATCCGAATTAGTCTTCGAATTTAGCTCAAAATTTAATAGCTCGACGTATGCATCAGGTCTTTCGTACAAACACCTGCTGTCTGTGAAAATAGATTAATTAAATATAAAATTTGAAAGTCACGACACTATCGCAACGCACCCTTTTGAATTTGCGCATTTTATGTGTTTGACCTACTATATCGAGATTACGTATAAAATTTAAAACAATGTGTTTTAATTATTCCTGTACCTACTTTTGTGGTTACAGTTGTTAAATAGACGCCATTTGTAACTTCATCAATCATTACAGTTTTTCCTAGTTCAATCGAATTCCTAATTACAAAGTATGAATAAATAAATGGTGGTTCGCTGGCGCGTCTCGACCGGAGTCCGTTATTCGTATAAGAATGCAATGGAATGAAATGGAATCTCATTGAAGTGGAGCTCGCGGCTCGCCGAACCGGTTTGAGACGGTACTCCCGTGTCTAGTCCGGCCAGATGACAATTTGATAGACGTCCATAACTCAGAAACGTCCATTAAACTCGGTAATTACGATTCTTTACGAATATCGATTAGAACCGGAACGTCGGACTAGCGCGGGAAGTTTCGCGCATGCGCAGTGCGATTTAACGCGGCGTACGGTGAAACAGTCAGTTATATCATTTCTACTATTTTTTTAATGAAAATAGAGAATAATGATAATGATTTGCGTAATGATTCCGATTTTACAACGTTCTGTTTACCTACAGCGTACCGCCGGGCGTACAATAATAAATCATCTTTACGCGTTCCACGTTCCAGCGTCGACGCATCGGTCTATTCTTTTGACATGTTTTATGTCGTTTTTATTTAAAATCGTAAAGTTTTGTTAAGGTTTCACAACGGCGCGTAGCTACGAACGCGGGTAACCTAATAAACTCTGGACTGATAAGCCAGCTAGGTGCTTTTGACCCGCGTATTATCATGACAGATTGCGCGTTCACGAACGTGATTTATGACATTTAAATTCTCGTTCACTAAGTAGGTAATATAAGTAGGGCAGCTTATGAGTGCCTTTTAGGCTATTCGGACCAAAAGATCCGGTTCTGTCTGTAACTGTATCAATCACAGGCCAAATACATTCCTATTGCAATATTGAATTGAATCGTATATTTTTTGTATTTGCT
This sequence comes from Heliconius melpomene rosina, assembly GCF_056956725.1. Classification (NCBI taxonomy): domain Eukaryota; kingdom Metazoa; phylum Arthropoda; class Insecta; order Lepidoptera; family Nymphalidae; genus Heliconius; species Heliconius melpomene. Next base: position 12,518,663 of record NC_140395.1, read on the forward strand.
ATTTCACAGCTGATCATTTTTACATTGATATATTTTTTTATCTGTGTTGAAACTTAACGCGAAAAGCCTAAAGATATTCCTCTAATTCATATCATCATCATCATCATCAGCCTGTCGTCGTCCACTGCTGGACATAGGCCTCCCCAATGGCACCCCACTGAGCTCGATCTTCAGCTTTTCGCATCCAGCCATATCAAATACACAATAAATAGGTTTCTAAGTTGGGCTAAACGTGTCACTAAAGGATTTTATATTTTATCAAGCAGCAAACCGTAATAAATGGCCTCGGGCGCGTAGTTAAAGCAATTTGAACGGTTACATTAGGTATTTCAAGCTGTGACCTAAATATTGTGTTACTTAGCGCCGAACCTAGCCTTAACTCTGTTAGCAGTCGACATGTCGTACACTCGCCATATGTGTTGTTCCTTCGTATTGCGATATAACTTGATTATAATATACAGATAATGAAAATATTTAAGCACTGTCACATATTCTTAATATTTAATTGAATTACAGCTGTAACGCGAACAAAAAGTTTAATTTGCTACTTTATCGTCGCCTAGCTCTGATAAGTTTATTCACCACGCCTCGGCCGTTATAACATTTATATGTAAAAATGTAGATACGAAGTAATGTAGTGGAAGTGACCTTGTATTTATCGTACAACTCAGATATTTGAAACAGTCTTGATAACTAGATAAGTATTTGAGATGTTTGAAATACTAGGTCACTTCACTGTGTGCTTGTTGATACAAATTCTTTCAAATATAACCACCGCTCGTATTTCTGAAATCGTAAATAGTAGTATATGGTGCTTATAAAAATTGTTTGTTTTATACCGTAAGCTAAGGTGTGAAAACCACTGAAGTGATATAGTTAAATGAAGACATAGCCCGCCATCGCCAGTCCGTGTGGCCTTCGTGTATCAACTATCAATGCCGATAACAATATAACAACTTGTCACAGTAACATAAATTTGTATTGTCTTATCACGAATAAGTTCTTAAGTATAGTAAATTTTGATAAACCGCCTCGGCAACAAGATAATATTCGAATTCACCTTGATCTCACCGATTTTAATTTTTTCAAGAATTTAATATTTTATTCATATATAACATGGTCGTTAATTTTCCATCGTCGTCGTATACATTAGTCGCGTCCTTCGCGAATCATCGATTGGTATCTGGTACAACCTTTAACACCTATAGTATTGTTTGAACAACTTGTCGTTATTTACGTTTTAAGTAATTTTCCGCGAATTCGTTTTCAATAAGTTATGACTTGTCGTCAGTGAAACACTCCTACGTAACAACTATATACTTGTCAGAATAAATTATGAGCAAAAAAAACAATCTGACGTACTATATACTAATTATAGCTTACTATATTTTATGATTTCCTACTTATATTTTTTGATAACAACAGAATATAATAAAATCTAATAGCAAAAATTATAAATTCATATAACGTAATGGGTGTGGTGTTAAGAAATATAACGCAAATGAAGAGTAGAATGGCAACCCAGCCTCAACCAGTTTTCAAAAATCCGGAAACATAAGGTAGATCTATTAGATGAGATAGCTGGTTTCTCGACCACTACGCGCCGTGACATTTAGATAGGTCAATGCTAGTATTAAAATTAATTTTACTTGGTAACAGCTGATTAGATACTCATTATGCATGCAAATTTCGTCATTATCGCTTTTGGCCGCTTTATTTGCATAACCTCAAACAATAGTGAAACAAACGTGAAACTGCCGAAGGAACGCCTCTAATGTATAAATAATATACTGTTCTATTTACATGGCAACACTGCGTTAATATATGCGTAATAGTTACTCAAAACTGATTATTCCACTTATACTGGCCCATCGAAGCAGTCAGTTTTTCACGCACACGCACGTCCATGAACTTCCGCGTAAACCTCATCAAGGTCGCACTAAACCAATCGATCCGCCATAAATTACTACCACCTATTATAGGAGGCACCCAAACTCGAGTGGTTACCACAACAGCGATGACCGACTTTTCTCGGTTGCGTAATGCGCCAGAAATACCTATTCGGATACATGTAGGCCGTTTTAAAAGTTCCCTCGCACACTTATATGGGCGGGCTCGCTAACCATTCTGAGTGACGGGCGACTGCCTTATGAGTAGCTGTTTAGGTTTATCGGCGTCAAGGAAGCTATAATTTAACTTATCTTTTAATTAATACAAGAAGTTTCCGTTTGAAGCATAAAAAAGATAATTGGAGAAGTTTCCTATAAAAATTAAAACAACGATTTAGAAACTAGCGCAACCTCTTATTCTAATTAGTACCGGCTACATGGATATCCTACATGTCTCATGTACAGGCTGCTACTATAAATTTTACTATTTTGCTGCGTGAATCATACTAGAAACATAACTTACACACGAGTACGTATGACATACTTCATTGTAATAAAAACTCAATGACAAATACTTGAGTGTTATCATAATCTCCTTATCAATCGTAAGACTTCCTCACGTAGTAATTACAAAATACATTCTTTCTTAAGACGATAATCAATAAATACATTTAACACTTATCAAAAATTGTTTTAGCTTTAAACCCGTTTTAAAAATGCAATATCATTTCCTCGTAACAGTCTGTAGCGCAAGTCCATTAAGTCGGCTCGATGCAGCTCTCGAATTAGTTTCTTTTTTAAACACAGCGGCTTTATCAAACAGCCTGTATAGGATGGCGTGAGCCGCAAGCGCGTCACGATAATTTTTAATTATCGCTCTCAAATGCCAGTGAACTTGGCCTCGGATCGTGAGCAGCGGAGCGTGTAGCCTCCGCCTCAACAGGTCACACCTGACGACATCATTGTGTTGTGTTCCATGCTGGGTAGCATGACGGCGTCGAGACTACCCTCGCGTTACACCTTTTACGAGCAGCTCTGACTTTGTTACGAACAGTTAAACTGATATCAAACTGGAAAATTATACCGCAACTGCAAATCTAAGTCACCGTTTTGTCGAAACTTGATAATTTGGAACTTATAATGGCATTTCCCACATTGTTAGGGGAGATTTTACCCATTAAATGCTGGCGAAATGGACGTTAACGCCAATCGCCTGGCTCGCTTAATTAAACAATCTCGGAGAGATCGCGAACTTTCCCTCCAGACGTTTCCTACACGAGTACAATTTACGCTATAGCATAAATTGTTTCGGAGACATTTCGAAATTTTGAACAAATGTTCACTTGAAATTTTAATTAGGAGCCTAGAAGTACCTACCAAATTTAATCCCCTCTGTTGTCGAAATATAATAACTACTCGGTGCAGTCTACTAAAACATCCCAACATTGTATTTTAGTTAATGAATATTATACCCCTATAGATTCGTTAGTCTCCTTGAATCAAACTTTAGCGAAGTTCGTTGTGACTATAATTGGAATAATGTTGTTTGCAAACATTCGGTTACGTTAAGTGTTGCATAATTAAGAAGTTGTGTTGATACCGCGGGTGCATCTTTTGTGCGAAGCTTTAAACAACACCTCATTAATTGTGGGGGTAAAGTTTTGAACTGTCGCAACTAATTCAGTTCGCTCTACGGTGTCTAGTAGCATACGGTATGCGGTTAGCTGCGAATCTATGACTCATTGTATTTCTCACGGCAAGGCAGACGGTACCTAGAAATTGTGACTAATCATCTCGAGTGGGAGAGCTCGGTCGAGATGAGCTATTTCAGCTGATTGTATATTACATTTATTTTGACTTTTATCTCGAAACGTTGCACATGAAAAATATACATTTCATGAACGGTAACAGTAAATTTAAATTTAGAACTTACGTTCCCGCGTAGCCCGCACTATAACAATTCAAAGATTGTAACAAGACGCCCGTCTTGAGGGTGGTTGGTAGGTGTTACCGCGTTCGGATGTCGGCACACAATAAAAAGCGGATTGCGCCTGGATAAGGTTTAAAATTGGAGCGCAGCATCATAGAGCCGTGTCTCGAGTGATGTCGATATAATAGATATGCACTAGACCGAGCCGAGCACAATACGGGGCGTATCGGTTACACGCAGACCTGAAACAAATACTCTCAGTCCGTTAATCGCGTCGGCGCCAGAGAAAGAGAAAATCGTCAAGTGAAAATCGACCCCAGTACAATGGATCCTCCACGCCTACATCTAGACGTCACCAGAGCCGTGTTTGACGACAGGCGCCGATACGCCGTACGGAATTAGATCGACGCCGCGGCGATAAGCGTCCGCGTAACTATGCGGAAATCGAATAAAAAGATTGCGTTGGTGTGTAAATTTATCGTCACTTTGGTAGATTATGCGTTTTTTCGTGCTGCGTAGTTGCAAATTACATGGACGTCCCTGAATCTCGTACCAGTTTGTATTAGAACAGCTGCCCACGTTACATGTTTCTATTTTCAGTAGTTAGGATGTAATCAGAAATTCTCGGGCGGCGATTAATGATGCCTAGTTAGAATGAGGCCGAGTCGTGCGCCTTTAATTACAATGTACCGCTGACATAATTATTCACGTCTAACCTGATAATACAACACTAGTGACGATTTCTGCGGAAAATGCTAACTAAATATTAGTGATGAGCCTACTCCATCATTTCTATAGTCCGAAAACATTTTTCTTTACATATTATAAGTACTTATTTGGTTCACTCATTCATAGAAATACAATGTCGCATTTATGCTGCCCTCGACAGTATTTTCACTGCAATGCGATTATTGCAAAACCGCGCGGAATTCAGGCCGTTTCCGTTGGCATAGAATTACCTTAGTCTTATTATATTTTATCTATATTCAATAATATGGATATCCTGCTCATTTGGGAGTTCTGGCCCAATGGTCTTTGCTCTAGAAAAGGCAGGTAGATTGTAGTAGGGAGGCGCCCGTGTTGAGGCAGTTACTATTGACGCCAACAACTCCGTACGTCTTCCACATTTTAAAATACATAATATATTAAATTATTCATGAACTTGAATTAAATTAAAATCTATTTATAAATTTGTCCGGTTATAGTTTTATACATTCATACAAGTAATTGTAGATCGTTGCGTCATAATTCCGTGAGAAATGCGAGCATATATTTTCTGTGAACGTTTGACACCTAACACAATACACTTAAATTAAAGCGATGCCGGAAAACGTTCCCACCGGTTGATATCCGAACGTCCATTGAGAGTGGACGCTGCGGCAAAACCGCGCATGCGTCCTAGTTTTGGCGCGAATAGCTGTGACGTCAGGCGTCTGGATCGATGTCGACAGACGCTGCGGTAGTACGGCGGGGTCGACGCCCTCTCCCCCCTCTCTCCCGTGCCCAACTCCCCCCACCCACCACCTGAATACTGCAATCGCATCCTCGGCTACATCTATAGCCCTATAGGCGCTATGACAATCGCCCGCCTTTTATGGTGATGAACGTAATGAACGCAATGAATGAAAACATTCAATATGTAACAGTTTATGCGGGTTTTATATTCCAAATATGATAACCACCTTTGATTTTTAATTTTAATGTTTTAATACAATTTATAAAGAAATATCTTATCTAAACTTCTTCTCGTTTGTTACAGAGGAGGAAATCGACGTGGTTTCGCTCGGATCAAACCAGCAGCCATTGGCATCAACGTCGCAAATGCGCGTTGACTCACTGCCGCGAACACCTTCCATCCAGGAACGGCATCACATACAGCGTACCGTTGAGAACGTGATAACGAGACCTCCCGCTAGAAAGCGGTTGATACCACCGGCCACACTGCCCTCCGTCTCAGTGCCTCGTCGGCGGAGAGGCCCTGGGAGGCGAGGTCGATCAAACACCGATACTGACTCCGAAGCCGAGTCCCCAGAAATCGAACGCCGTTCAATCCACAACGATATGGAGCGTTTGAGGCGTATCGGCTTGAAAAATCTCTTCGATGAACTGAAAAAGCAAATCCCCGCGACGAGAGATAAGGAGCGCGCGCCCAAAGTGGTCATTCTACGAGAGGCGGCCTCCCTTTGCCGCAAGCTGAGGGAAGAGGAACTCGAGAGGGACTATCTAAAGAAACAACAAAACAAATTGCAGGCCAAGCTGAAAAAACTCCGCACAATGCTAGCACGCTCTCGCGCTTATTGAACTATGCATGCGGACATTTGGTAGCGTTTGTTCGGAAACACGTCTTGTCAGTGGACTGTGTAACTCGTAGGTCGTAACGTTATATTATGATGTGACAGTACCGATGTCTTCGTATCGAGTCAAATTGTTTTCTATTATCAGCTTTTACGGCTTACTCTGCTTCCGGGTATCGTGCGAACTGCTGGTTTGGTATGCTCAAACGTGTTGCAGTGCCAAAGTGAGCCATAAAGCTGTATTTACACAGGTCACAGTAAACCTCTTAAATAGCTACAGACTGCTTCGTGAACTAGTAGACTGGTCTTACCTCGGAAATATTTTTTAAATTATCACTTAAAATTAATAAATACATAGTTGACATAGTACATAACACGTTGATCTTAATGTTAACATTTTAAGTTTCGACGTCGATTCAGACTTTTACTGGACCTACATAACGATGCGGTAAGTCGACTTCGTTAACGCTGTAAATAAGATTGGTAGATTGAATTTATTAGTTAGGATGGCATAAGGTTGTTATTGGCTTTATGGAAAGTTCTAGAGGCGCAGGCCATTATATATGTTTTCGGCCCCGTTAATTTTAGGATTTTTCTTTTTCCCGCGTCTCGATGTTGAAATTCGAGAGCTGGATAGTGATATCAATATTCTTTTACTTGATATTATTGTAAGTGTATACTTAGATTAGTTCGCTTACGGTTTTTTGTAGTGTTTTTTGTTATTTTGTAAATTTTAACACTTATTGTTTTTTTAATATTTAGACACGCGACTAACTTCGAATCACTATTATAAAATTAACATTATTGTGAAGTACTCAGCATTTGGACCATTTATTAATATTTTTTTATATAAAATTGCACTTATGTAAAATGCATTTCATAACATAGCTATTATGATATATTATAAATATGTAATAAAATGGCGCACGTCTAATTGTTCTCGTGTCGATTTTGTTCAATTTTGCCACAGATAAAAAAGCGCGCGTGAACAATCGAAAACTATTAGTACGTGCTTTTTTTAAAATGTTGATTAAAATTGCACCATCATTATTGTATGTGTATCATAATTTTTAGCTAGAACTTTATTTTATCTACATATTTATATGGACGCAGTAGAATGATTTTTTAAATAATTAATTGTCTAACATTACAGTGAATATAATAATCTCAACGATATATAGACTGTGTATTTTGATAATAACATCAAAACCCTACGAATGCAGTTGGCCCTTATTGGGCTCTAACATAAAAAATAACCACGAAATAGTTCCTCATAGTACCTACTAATAGAAAATTTGCATTTTCTTTATTATTATATTATATTTTATTGCAGTAAGTTAGTGATTACGTCGTTCGTTACGATAAAGTCAAAGCCTGGCTGGAAACCTATTTTAGGCCACAATTTGGCATAGATTATAAGGGCAGTGTTTTTTTTCTGGTCAGGCTTTTTGTCAGGTTGATGTTTTATCAAGCACATGGTCAACAGAATTGTACGTAAAGGCTTTAATTGTGTGCGGAATGTGCCTTGCTATGTATATATACATATAGATAATATTAGGTTTATCTCGAATTAGTTGCAAGAAATATTTTTTTGTGAGAAATATTATTGTAGGTATATAGCGTTGTTCTTATAAGTAGTGGTACACACGAGGTGGTTTATATTTATCGTGTTAAAGATTCGCAGTTTATCTTCCACTAGGAGTATAATGTACATAATAGGAAGTAGATCATAGACGTATGTCATGTTTTTTTTATAAACAAGTTTTTTCTTTCTAGTAATTGTTTATTTTTTTTTCATAACTTGAGAGTCATTCTCGAATGTTGTACCTGCATTTAATTTTTTTTGTTAATCTTGACATAAATAATAAAAATAATAATGATTTAGTTATTTGAAAGTAACATTGGTTTCATACAGTGTTTAATGGAAAATAGCGCTTACATAAGAAAAAGTCAGTAAGTTAATCGTTAATAGTAAGAAAATGACAGCTTTATATTCGGTAGACCGATCGACATAATTAAAGCGTGAGTAATGCACATAATCTGTGACAAGGCACATTTCCACCACTGCCAAATGAAAAAAAAAATATGAATAAGGATAAAAAATTTTTGCATAGCAACATTGGTTTGAATATTTTATATATAAAATAAGGTTGGGATGATTAAGTCATGTTGTAGTTTAATTTTTATTATTTTTCTTTTGTATAGTATCCTATGTAAGGTGGAACATCTAACTATCGTCTGCGTATCGTACCGTTTGTAAGTAGAGCCGGAGTAGAGTTGACGATGCGCAGGCGACAGTTGCTGTACGCCGCTACAGAGAATGCAGGATGCAAAATAGATTCCGCCTAACATTAATATTGCACTTTGCAATCTTTGAAGCGGCGTTTTAAATTACAAAAACACACGTACTTACCAAGTCTGGAGTTTTTTTTGGATACTATTTTAATGTGGAAAAAAGAAGTGTTTTGGTTTTTGTTCCTTAATTATGTGTATCAAGACCTTAAGATAATCATTAAATATGGAAATAAATGACAGGTCGGATTGCGCAGAGCTTAGAATCAGCTGGCTATTAGAATGTGATTTTTATACTTTTTTGGTATACTTATTCCGGGGGGTTGACTAATTTGACGTTAAGATTCTGTGATTTTTTGTACCTGGGTGGTACAGTTGGGGTGCTGTTTCTCAAACTCTGCTAAATCCGACTGAAAAAAAATTGGTTTTCTTTTATTTACCTTACCATTTTAAGATCTCCTTTAAGTTAAGTTATTAGTATTGAAATGATTACTGATTAATATATTAATATTATTTACTTAAAACACTATAGATAGAAAAAACTAAACTCCTATTCATTTTTGAGAGTCGAGATAATAATAAATAACAAATATTGATAACAATTAAATTTTAATATTATAAAAATGCATATTCAGTATTATGAATAAGAGTATAAGAAAATATTTACAATAAACATCAGAATTTACATCACAGAACTTAAATAATAAACAATAAAGTAAACAATCAAGGAATTAAATATTACTTTTACAGTTAAACATATAAAAAAATGCCACTAGAAATAAGCAATAACAACTTTCATCGTACTAGAGCTACCTAGCACCTATTTAAATATCTGCAACTGGATGTAGGTATATCGTAAATAGCATACACTCGATGCGTAATAACTATCAAAACAAATGCATTATATACACGTGACACAATACTTCACGTGAAACCTATATACGATAAACATTTGGCTGTATGACGGACGACCTTTCTAATAATGGAGCGAACGATGAAACTTCGTGCTGTCAAAACACCACTCAAACTGTCAAAACAGACGTGAAGTTAGTTAGTGTGTGAAGTGCGGTGCGGAATTCGCAATGGCGTTAAGATCTGTGTTATCGTGTAAATTACCTATGATTATTATATTAGGTGCCACTGGAACAGGGAAAACTAAATTAGGTGTTGAATTAGCGCAAAAATTTGGTACGGAAATCATTAGTGCCGATTCTATGCAGGTAAGAATTATAACCTCAACGTTGTTTGTTTATAAACTGTAACAGCTGTCGTTAGTGAACTCTGGAGGAATAAATGGGAATGTTGAGTTATTACGTAACTATTTTACATATCTTTAATTACATACGTGGTTGATTTACTTTGTTGAAAAAATACACTGTGTGTTTACATTTAAGCAAAACATAACCTCTTCACTTTTGTCTAGTTAGAAAATATAACCTAAAACATGAAACTTTTTTACATTTGCTAAAAAATATAATTTATTTAATTAATAAATTCTATAAAATATACATAATTGAATCAATATACTAAAAGTTAAAATAATTATTATAAGTTAAAACAAATTTGCAATCGGCTAATAAGTTCATAAAATCATATTAACCTATTGAATTTTTTAAACAAAATCTTTAATGTAATATTTTTTATACAAAAAGTTCGGCTCTTTATTACAACTTAGATTTTCATATGAATATTGTAAAACAAAACGGTAATAATTTATTGGTTGATGTTAAGTAAAATCTTGTATAGCTTATATTATAGCCATGTACCACAAGGTATCACAAGATATAAAATGTATAACTTAATTGTTTTAACATCAATGCTATTAAACCACAAATATATTTATGTAGCTATCAATCTTTTGCTCTGGAGAGATAACTTTTGTTTACCATATAGGTCTATGGGTTTACAGTCTAGAGCACAAGACTGTAATCAATGCCAGTCCATTTACGTTAAATAAAAGTTATTTCTAAAAGTAGTCTAATTTTTTAAAAAATATGCCAAAATATTACTTTAAAAATATATGACTTATTTACCTATAATCATAAAAAAATCATATTCATCATCACTATTAAAAAACCTTAAAAGTGATGAATGATTAAAATGTTTTATTGCACAATTGTTATTATCTACTAATATTAAAAAGCTAATAACAAATATTTTTAAATTGTAATATTGGTTCTCTTTATTTAAAATTATGATATGCCGTTATACTTTGCTAGTAGAGTAATATCATAAATAATGTCTGGGATACAAGTTGGTAGTTCATAAAACATGCTCATAAAAATGTATATATTGCCTTCATATATTTATGTAAAATAGACATCAATTTTCTTTTTTTTAATTTACTGACAAATGTGCATCATGTTTATTATTTAAAAAATTCTTGACTACATAAACTATCATAGGATTATTTTGAGCGCTATATTAATTTTCATTTACAATAGTTCTATTGTTATAATATTTTTAAATCACTTTTTTTTTAAAGTCAGAATGGAGCAGGGGTACAAGCTTGTAACTGTAAATAGGACAGGTTGTGGATTTGATTTCCACTTGAGGAATTGAAATATTTAACACTTTAATTTCTTCACTCTGGGGTAGAACCAAAGCGCAGCTTTGAGTTCTGCCTGATTTTCTTCTGATTTTCTTGCCTGAAGTTATAAAAATTTATCTGCCTGAAAAATAATAAGTTATTAAGTTTTTAAAATGCATATGTAGAGTAACTAAAGCACTGGTTTTTGGAAATGTATAAGTGAAATAATATATTTCAGTACTGTTAGGGTCATTTTAGTGTTATTTTCCTGCACTATCAAGCAAACGGCTGCATTGAGTTCTGTCATTTAACAAACAATATCTGTATGCTTTGACTGCCTACCCTACTGCTATTTATGTGACATAAGACATGAACCTGAAATAAAAATTGTATGTTAATTTATATTTATGAATTCATTCACATATATTTATAACTTTATAAAAAAAGTTGTCTGCCAATTAAAGCAAATAGTTTAATTTAAAAAAAGATGATATTTTTTGAAAATCTATACTTTTAGAGAAACATTGTGAAATAAGAATTTAACATTTGTTGTGCAATCATGGATTGCATAATGTTTCTAAACAAAGGTAACTTTTCCTTAATAAAAGTAAGTCACTTGTATTATCTAATTGTTTACAATTATAATGTCTAATACTATAAACACTTTGAAACATATACATATAACTGAACCCACATACATATAAATAATATGTATGTTGTATATAAAATAATATAATTCGAGGCCGTCGTGGCTCAGCGGCACAAAGGCGTGACTGTAACGCGATGGTTTTGGATTCGATCCCCACTCGAGATAGTGAAATATTTATTTACATTTCTATTCCTATGCTTCGCACTCAATACACAATGCCTCCACAAAGTGGGGATGGAGTATCTTAACACTAGGTTCCCTCTGCTTACCCTGCTGTGTGCGGGATACAGCGTGATGCTGATTTAGGCTCAATATAAATTATAAGAAAATCATCATATTTGCGCGTTAATTTACTACACATTATTTTTAAACCAAAAATATAAATAAATATAGAGCAAAAACAACCCCCCATACTTCCTAATACAAAGTACAGCTATTTAATCTGTATTGTGCTCAACATAATTCAAACGTAATATGGCGGCATTTTACTTGCAAAACGTTATGAAAAAAAAAATACCGGTCTATTTTAACTAACAAATTATAGTCTACTACTTTGAAACGAGAGTCTCCCCCGCATTCGCCACGCTCCCATGGAAGGTCATTAAGTCGTATTTTCACTTTTATATTTTCGTGTGTTTTTTTCCTTGTACCTGAGCTGCATTTATTTTTTAAATCCAAAAACAAATGTCCACCATTAAGCCAGTATATCCACGGCAATAACATTTAAATTCATTCACCGATTACTTTTTATTTCTGCGGGACTGGTTGCGATTAATTAAATTAATTTAGCATATTTTTTTAATAAATTGATACATATTTAAATAGGTTATGTACTATTATGTTTTAAATAGGTTACATTGACGTACGTAGATTAAAAAATCGAAATTAAGAGTCTGTCAAGGACTTTACATAGATCACTCCATTAATTGCTTTTGCTAATATTTTTTTATCAAATTATTGTTTTTAGTAATATCCGTCTTCTTACATTGTATAGTGTCTTATTTAAAACAAATGATAAATGTATTGCAAGTTTGCACTTGAGTATATACAATATATTTATCTATAAAGGGAAATTGATTACTTAATATGTTTACAAACGATTAAAAATAGTACCTAAACACGTGTATACACTATCATGTATGGTTTGTTGTAGTAAGTTTAATTCTTGCTTGATACAAATATGAATATTTGATATCAATGAAATGAATGATTTAATGGTAGAAGATGACAGGATTTAAAAAGTATCTATTCTATTCGCGAATACCTTATTTGGCTATTACAATTAATGTTATTTACTAATTTCATATTAATACCAATATTTATCAATTTAATCTGGTTATACTAGCTGGTAGAGACCGACGTCTGAATGTAAATGAGAAGGTTGTGGGTTCTATTCCCACTTGGGGAAATAAGTTGAGTTTAAAATTGAGCGGTGCGTGGGGAACGGAGTGTCTCAACGCTAGGTTTCCTCTGTCTACCCTGCTATATGTGGGTTATAAAAAACATGTAATTATCTTATTAATAAATCATACCAATAATAAACAATTTATCACCAAAAAATCAACAAAACATACATATATATACCTACATAATTGTAAATAGTAAATTTCGCCCGCACAGTGTCCGAGTTTGTCTACTCGTTATATAACGAGACGCTGTGGGATGCCAGCTAGCCTTCGGACAGGTCGGTGCCGCGCCAGTGTAGGCAAAAACGTGAGATTAGTTTACAGGTACTGCATAGGTACCTACTAGGTACTTTTTGTATATTTTGTATATTTTTTTGTTTGTTTTTAGTTTTTCTTTTAGTTTGACCATCTGTTTGTAATGCGATGAATTATGAGTGGAACGATTCAAAAGTGACAATAGTCTGCTTGAATTAAGAATATTTTGAAAATGAAGAAATTTAATTTATTTACTGCTTTGCCTTGGTGACTTGGTAGAGAGAATAGAGCGATGTCCCTATATTTTCTTCTTCTCGTCGTATGTAGAATTTGGTCTAAAACAAAAGAGACAAGCAAAAAATTACGTAAAATTAAACAGTATTTTTTTATAATCAAGTTTATTCAGCATTTATTTATTTTGTATGAAATAAAAGCATTTAGTTGCATTAAGGTTTTAATTTTTATTATTAATCAGTTTTATTTAAAATAAATAATTCGACATACAATTAACCGACTTATTTTTCAAAAAGAGGATATTCCTGTTATGTGTATGTTCATTAACAATATTTTTTAAATTACCGCTACGAACATATTTTAGTTATTTTAACTCCTAGGGCGAAACTATCGCTACGCTAATGCCTAATTGATTTAATTAGAGTTCTTTCGAGACATGCGTTTACTATGATGTCAACCAATGTATATTGTATGGACCATACATTTGGTGGCACTATGTAAATATATGGCGAGTGATATTTTTTAAGCGTACAAAACTGGCCCATTAACACCTTGATGCTAGTTTTGTGGTTACAAAACACCAATCTCTGCCTCTTTTGTTTTGTATGGTTTTTTTAAAGTTTTTTTTGTCTTATAAAATTGTATTTTTTTTATAATCTATTTATATAATTTTATAACAAAAACGGCACAAGTAATAAATTTAAATATCTATTTTAATTAAAATAAAAAATAACAGATCGCGCATTAATCTTAGTATTTTACGTATACGGTATAATTTCGGCAAGTGGCCGGCCGGCCGTGTTTGCATTCCGCCGAGTTCGTCGTATCTTTCAAGGTCCGTCCCCGCCACCCCGCAGCGCCTCAAAATGAGAACGCCTGCCCAAGGCTGTGGGTTCTGTGTCCATGTTTTTACCGATCTCGCAAAAAGTGGTATTGGTACTCTTGTGCGTATTTGTTATCTGTATATATTTATTATCTCTTATCGTTTTATAGCTATTTATATGAAATTGTATGTTTCTTTTACGAGTATGTTCACACATCTCTTATGTATAGCTGGGTAGGCAGGCTGAACGCTCTGTGGCGGAACTCAACGCCGCACACTATCTTATTAGAGCGAGGAAATGAATATTTTCACTTTTATTGATTTTTACTACTGCAAATAGATAGAAAATGAGAACGTCTACGCGAGGCTGTAGGTTCCCTGATCATGTTTAAATCAAAATATTAAATCTATATATTAGTTATTAAGATACCGCGAGTTAAATTGCGCGACTTAACGCCGCGCTTTGTCTTATCAGAGCGAGATTTTTAAGTTTTTACTACTGCAAAGTGTAAATATCGATTTGTTTATAGGTTGCTACTTGCTAGGTATATGTGTCACGAATACGCAAAACCATTTTCTTTTTTTTTTTTGGATTTATTAATTTCATTTTATTATTAATATCGATGATAATTTATTCATACAGTCTAGACTAATGGAAACGATGAATGGAATACAATAGTATAATTTGCAATCGGCAAGTCCTGTTGGAAATGACATAATTTGGTAAGCTTTATAAATATTAAGTAGGTTTATAGGTAGGTTGATATTTGTGTTCGCCAGTAAGTGTATATTACATAAAATTAAATATATTACCACGTAATGTTGAGGCCATCGTGGTGCAGTGGCAAAAGCGTGCGATGGTCAGCAGGTTGTGGGTTCGATTCCCAATAGAGGGAATGAAACATGTATTTAATCTAGTACCGAGGCAAAGTGCGGCGTTGAGTTCTGCCACTCGACACGCAATGATTCCAGAATTGGTAAGAAATGTCTTAATAAGCCACTAAGTAACATGGGTTTCTGATTTCAGTTTTTCGTATTGAAAGAATATAATATATAAAGGACAATACTATAATCATAGGTAGTTTAGATTTTATTACTTACACTTAATGGTGGAAAGGATATTTTTAAATAATTACGTAACTTTTTATGGTGTAGGTACTTATGATGACAATTAATAATAATAGTTATCTTACTGCACTAAAGACGTCCTGGCGCAGTGTTACAGCGACTGACTTTGAACGCGATGTTTGTGGGTTCGATCCCAACTCGTGACTCAATATTCTCGAAATTAGGCGGAGAGTGGAGAACAGAGTGTCTTAACACTAAATTTTTATTGTTTATTTTACTGTACCTATTTATAATTGTTATTTAACAGATATTTGATTCATTATTCGAGGAAAACGTTTGGGATTAAAATAAGAGAAGTTAATCATGATGAAGATGATGTTATACCTATTTTGTTTGACTATTCCTGAACGTCAAATGCCAATCTCGAATAGAGGCACCGAATTCTTAGAATCTTTAGGAATTATAAATCTGTGTTATCTTCAATTTTCCTCAACTAAAAATTGATTGATTTTCTCATTTTAAGGAGACTGACTGAGATATCTTATACCTAATTATAAAATGTTTTGTATACTTTTGGAGTGCCTTTAGTGAAGAAGGCAAGGAGAATAGCAGTGAGAAGTCACTATGCTCACCGATTTTCACATGAATAGTAGAAACGAACTCTTCTGAATAATAATATTTTCATAAGTTGATATCGAACTCCCAACCACTGTACCTACAGTCAAATAATTGTTAATGACCTTAGCCGGTGTTCGACGTAACTTGCCGATTCCGTACACTTTGTAGTGTGTATTTGGCACAGTATTATTATTTAAAGGTTAAACGTCTAACCTTGACCGTCTCTTACAATAAACGCCTATAGAGGCCTCCAGTTTGCCGAAAAGCCTTTCACGCTTTTGTTATAAACCAATTAGAATAAAAGTGTGAGTGATGTGATATAAACGTATATAGGTACGTGATAAAAGTACTGAGTTAAAAGAAATATAGAGGTCGCTGAAGGTAATGGGTTTGATTCCCACTCAGAGCAATAATTTATTTTTATTTCCTCGTTGTGTTTACAAAGCAAAGCGCATAAAAAATATATTTTTTTATATTAAAGATTTTTCATTGCTCTACCGAATATTTTTTTAAATTTTGTTACCAATTCCAAATAAAAAGATTTATATTGAAATTTATATTAACTTTTTCTAGGTCTACCTACTACTACCAGTTTCTCCCCTAAACAAAAAACAAGAAAGTGGCCAATGAAGACAAGCTTCCCAATAGGATCTTTTTATAATATACCTACACATTCTTTTTTTGAATCTTGGAATTAGTGGCACAGTAGGGCAGTTTCTGACTGTAAACGTTATGATTGTGGGTTCGATCCACCTTGAAGACGCTTGAAGATAATTTTTTGAAATCTTATTTATTTCTTCTTTATTTATTAAGAAAATAATTAATATTACATAGATATTATCATACTATTAAGATATGTAGATAGTAAAACGATAGTACGAACCGTACTACAACACGTATAAAGTTAAACAGTTGTACCACTGACGCATACAGTTGACAGATGAGATCATTTCTATTACGCCCATTCTGTGATAGCGTATTTACGAATATGCACCGGCGGTACTAACAAATGTCTCAGTTTATGAGTCAATGTCTTATTATATTTAGTACTTCTTGAAAATTCTCATGGTACGGACAATGGTCCTTTCAGAGTTTAGAAGTGCTTCATAGAGATCGTGGGTTCCTTATTTTGGGTTGAGAGTATTTTAGATATTCAGATTTTTGATTAGATCCCCACTCGAGAAAATGAAATATTTATATAAATTTTTATTTCCACTTATAATAAATGAAAACTGAGGAATTAAGTGATTCTGCCTGGCAAAAGGGCAACTTAAATAAATAGAAGTTCTAAATAACTTGAACAATGACCAATTAAAACATTATTTATAATACTATAACAATTAAATACTAAATATATCAATTATTCATTAGTTCCACCGTTTAATATGAATTATAAATTGTTGTGAAACACCCAAGTAATTTGATACGTATACTGTAAACTGTAATGTGGCAAAAACAGCTGTGATATGTTAGGTTTTGCTAATTTACTTCAAATTTACCTACTACATTATGAGCTCCAGATACACCCATGTATACATACATACATACATTCTATGCAGTATAAAATATTGAATATGGTTTTAGATAATTGAAATAAGGTACATTGATAATATTGACAAAGAAAAAGTTAAATAATTATTTTACAGGTAAATAAATCTACCTTCAGATTTCAATTTTGATAAAAATATGTATTTTTTTATATTTTCCTAGAGTATGTATGCTTATTAGACGGGACACGCATAACCAGACGTCAAATTGTTTATATTTATAATTATTATGTCTGTGCGTGAATAGATCTAGTTGGTCAATAGCAAAACTTGTATGTTGCTCATTCAATTATAGGCTGTTACAGGTAACTCTATACTATTTATCACTTGGTCTAATAAGTTTCTATAATTTCTAATTGGAAGACTTACTTTTTTAGTTGCTATGTTATTTTTATTGTTGAAAATTTTAATTTAATTTAATTAATTTAATTTAATTTAATTTTATCGGAAATTAAGAAACAAAATGTATAACTGTATCTTATACCTTTTGTCGAATTCTGATGGCATTACGTTTTGAGTGCCGGAACTTAACGCCGTGCTTTTGCCTCTACACCAGCGAAGAAATGCATGCAGCAAAAAAAAAAATTAAATAAGGATGTCTTGTTTAGCTTCATGATAACGTCGTCGATGTCATCTAAAAATACATTTAACAGTTCTTACCTTTGGAGGGTGTTTAGAACTAGGTGTGGATATTTATATACTTACATTCCTATTCAAAATATTAAGATACGTTCAAAAATTTATACGTAACGGGACTCAAACTCGTGACTCTTGGAAACCGTCCAAGTGCCAGAGAGCCAATTAAGCTATACGCTCTTATACGTCGAAAATCTTAAATATTCGTAAATATTTTCCCATGGGTGGTGTGTTCGCACTTTAAAAAAAACTATAACCATCCACAGTCAGATCTACAAATAAGTTACGTAACTAAACTATTTCTAATGTCATTTAGACATTCATAGGCTATATTTAGACATAGACATAAATTGTTTGTGTGATGCGACGGGTTGTGGATTCGATGCCTCAAAAATTTGTAGGATCTTAACACTAGGTTCCCAGGTTCCCTCTGCCTTGCCTGCTATGTGGTGGATACAGCGTAAAGCTAAATAAAAGTATTTCAGTACAGATAAACATTACTTTCACCAACTATTATCACATAGGTGAAACTTTAAGCTAGAGGCGTTCAACTACCTCTCAGAAAAAAAATGAAGTCGTCAAATGAGAAGAACATCTGGTGCTAATTATACCAGCACGGGTGTCGGCTACGACAGGTTACTGACACACCAACCTGCCAGAATGTTCCGGGTAAAACCGCTTCATTGATAAACAATATGTTGGACTAATTGTGTTTTAGTCTAAGCGTGATGGTTGCGGGTTCGATTTTATGCTTAAATATAAATAGATATTTTTTTGGCTTCACTTTGTATCCTGTACTTAAGAGGGTAGGCAAGCATTGCGTGTTGAATGGTGAAACTCAACGCAGTGCATTACCTCGTTACCAGCGGTAGTTACAATATTAAATTATGCTTATATCTTATTTAATTTTTTATTTTTACGGTCGGATTAAAACAGACGACAAGGGGGGAATGGAGTGTGTTAACACTACGTGCTCATCGACTCTACCTCTCTATCTCTGGGAGATGAGTCAAAATAAACAAAAAAGAAAGCCGCGTATACAGTAATGTCCGCCTTTTAGCGCTCTCCTCCGCACACTTGTAGGTGACGTCCTCGAGATAGTACTTGGGAGTTGGGGTGCCGCGCCGCCTCGATAAGATAGGTGTTATCGGGTTACTTTGCTTTCCATCTGCCCGTCCAGATCCCTTTCATTAGGGACTTGACTGTCTGTTTGTATAAGTTAATGTTTCGTATATGTTTTAATATATTTGTGCTTTTAATGGATTTGAACCCAGAACTATAGCGTTTCGGAAGTTAATACTTAGCTCAGTTATCCCGAATACTACAGAGTGAGTGAGCAGAGGAAACCTAGTGTTAAGACACTATATTGTCCGCTTTCTGCCCGAATTCAAGACGTTACGTTTGAATGGTGCACCTCAATGCCGTACTTTATCTTGCCAGAGCAGGGAAATGAAAATAATTTATTCCTCCGAATAGGGTCGAACCCACAAGCATTGCCATTAAAGTCTAGCGATATGCTACTCAAGTTACGTTCAGAATAATATGTTTCTTAACTTTACGCTGTATGTTGCTGAACCTGCGAACTTAGTGTTAAGACAACCGTCCTCATTAGGACAAGTCCGTTCCTCATTTCCCACCGAATTTTCGAAACATTGCATATTAAGTGACTCATCGATGCGCTTTGCCTGTCTACCAGGGAATGAAAATATTAAATAATATTTCATTCCCTCGAATGGAAATCGAACTTACGACTGTCGCGTTTACAGTGGCACGTTTACGCCACGTCGGCCTCGATTAATACATGATTTCTATTTTCAAATAAGTTTTGTATTTAAAACAAATCTTTATCGCTTATCCAAGGTGCGACTAACGACTAACGAAACGAATCTATCGTTACTGGAAAATCTTCTTATATCATTATTACCTACTGATTTTTTTCTTATTTTCGCTATTAATTCTTTATTTTTTGTATCTAAATTTAATTATTTCCTAATATACCGCTTATTGGAATATCGACATAAACGTACGGAAAATAAACGGAACGAATCGTTCCATTTGTCACACCGGCTGCTTTACTGAAAGCATTAAATGTACTTGTTGTTATAATCTAATAACCGAGTTTTCTGTTTTGTTTAATTTTTTTTTCTTATTTTATTAATATATTTTATACACTTGCTGTTTTTGGTGAGGTCAGTTAATTATATTTTTTCATTGGTTTGTTCTGGTAACGAGGCAAAGCGCGGGGTTAAATTGCGGCACTCAGCAATGTCTTGAGAATTCGGCGGAAAGTGGGGAACGACACATCCGTTCCCTTAACGGGTACGGAATGTCTTGACACTTGGGTCCCAGGTTCCCTCTACCTATCCCTGCTATATGTGGGAGACAGTGTGAAATTAAAATAGTAATAAGTAACTTTATTACAAAGAGGCACATAATATAATGAAAAACTTTATAAATAACATTGCATAAATATCTTGCAGCAAAACACAACAGCAAATCTTGTACATGTAAAATTACACAATGTTACAAGCGTAATCTTATAAAAGCTCATAAACAAGTGCTTAATATATATTTCTTCCAACTTCTATTCCCCAGTTTCCATCGAATCATTGCGTTTTGAGTGGCGTATTTCAACGTTGCGCTTTTTGCCTTGGTACCAGAGTAATAGAGTAATAAAAAATGGAAATATTAGTAAATAATAATTCATTCCTCGAGTGGGAATCGAATCCACAACCGCCGCGTTTCGGTCACACGCTTCTACGCCTACGCCACGACGGCCTCTGTATGTTTAATAGATAATTACATATAGTTATTAAGAATAATCCGCCGTTACATTCGATGTACTCTCACCAGCACTTCCAAAGTAAAGAATGGACGTTACGCATTCCTCTAACCAAATCATCGTATACGAACGCTAACAAGCTTTTAACTAACACTTAGCCTTTCAACAATTTTAAGTTGGATTGCTTCAAATTTGACCACGGTCGCCGAATTTGTATAAATAAAATATTACCAAGTCATTGTAGGGAATGAGGAAAATTCTATCTGTAATTGTGAGGACCGACAAAAACTAGATTCAACTTTGTATAGGTTCTTTATTCGTAGCACCTCCTCACGTAATGAACGGCCAAACAAAAAAAATATGGCCCTAACCTCGGAAGTCTTTGGTTTAATAAAAATTTTAAATAGCAACTAATTAGGTTTCCACGCGGATATTCGACTTTTTTCACTCTCCCATATTCAACTCACCGTGATTCCTTTATATCAAATCTACTTGTCCGAATATAAATTTTGATATTTAATTACTGTAATAGAAGAATCTGTCTGTCTCTGATAAAAATCTGTAGACATTTCGGAGCGTGTTTTTTCTAAAACAATATGAGCTTATTCGGAATTTAATAAGCAATAAAAATTAATGAACCGACCATATATTTCATAAATTATGAAAGTAATCGTTATTGTGTAAGTAATTATTTTTAATATCGTTGATTTGCAATTGTTATGTCTGTTTGAACGTTTCATATTCTATTACTTTACTAGACACACCTTTCGAATTAATTATTCGGAAGTAGCCAAAAACTTGGGGGTGTTCTACTATGTCAGTTCAGTTCATAATAAATAAATTAATTGGTAAGCTTTTATCGTTCTGTATAATTTAGATTTTATTGTTAAGCGAATCTTATAAAAGAAGACTCATGGTTCTCCATTTTCTGTCTAATGATTCTGGTTAATCTTATTGTACTATGGTTGGAACCCAATTGGAATATTGAAACCCAACTCTTTATCCAGAAATCGGTAAAGACAAAAGAATTTGAATCTCTAAAGTGATTTGTAATTTGAATCAACAATATAGGCACGTCCCTTCTAATCAATGTATATCATTTATAATATTTGACGTTGACATTGCGAAATTCACTATATTCCCTTATAACAACCAGGAATGTAAGCTGGGCGTTGGTTACTGCTGCTCGATCAGTATCACGAAAGTTACGCTAAAAGTGGGGAACACTCCGTTCCCCACTCAGCACTAAGTTTCCTCTGCTTATCTTGCTACGGGAAAATGTGAAGCTGCAGGAATGTGCCAGCTTATTAGTAAATTAAAATAAAGCAGAATAAATCTATTCCCTCAGTTCTTATCAGTAAGTATATTTGAAAAGTATGAGTTCCTCGTGAATATAAAAAGAATTTCTGTATCTCAATCATAAATGCTGCAGAGATAACAGAATGTTTTAATTAATATAAACTTTGATTACGTGAATTTTGTGTAAAAATTTTAGTTTTGATTTCCACAAGTTTTTGTGTGTTAATTAAACTTAATATTTTATAAATGAAATTTGTTAAAATCTTTGAATATAGCTAAAACCCTGTACGACGTGCATATTTCTATACAAACCCATTTCAAAGGATACGAAGGATATTAATGGTCTTCTAACATCAGACAACGTCAAAACTTCATTATGTAAATATTTGTGCTTATCGAAGACCAACGCTACAAAAGAAAGTCTTGTCTTCTATTATATAGCTATAATGTATATTTAGGTAGAGTTCTAGAACAAAGGCCTGTATCGATGGCCGAACACTCTAATCTAAAACGGCCTCGCTAGGTCACTGGCATAGTGTGATGTCACTAGCGTTAACGTAAATATTCCGCACAGTGATTGGCCCAGGGTTGCCGTTCACGATAGTGTAACGCAAAAAATATCGATGACTTATTATTATAAATATTTAGTTCCACAATTAGGATTTTTTTTTATTATAGATAACGTAATTTAGTTAGTTATGCCTCCAGAGCTCGACAGAAAGTGGGGAACTGAGTGTCTTAACATGAGGTTCCCTCTGCCTACCCTGCTGAATTGAATTGAGCTGTTTTTTTATTTTTAATTATATTTTTATTTATGATTTAGTTAAGTGGGTATGCTAATCATAGAAACACTATAAGCATTTTAAAATTTAAGCGAAGAAAATTATAATTTTATAAAATTTGGTTTATTTTATTATTACTTTAATAGAAACTGGAATGGAAATTTTTAAATACTCTAATATTTTAGTAGTTAAATGTTCTGTGGTGACTTTTATTGTCTACCACAACTAGTCTTATTGACATTTTATTACTTTTTTGAAATATATTTTGGAAATTTTTTTCAAAATTATAAATTTATAAATTAATTTTTGTTTTTAATTTTGGTTCTATAAATAATTTGCCAATTTGATTTGCATTTAAAATACTATTTAGTTCTGTCTTAAAATTTTGATGTTTAAATAATATTTAAAAAAGTAACTCTATTTCGTAAACGAAATGACCTGTGTATGACGGAATGGTGGTATTTCACATTTAGTCTAGATCAGCATCTATGTGGTCTATTAGGGAAGATGAGTCTTATGATGCGTCAGACTGAAGGATTTTACATGAATTAGAAAGATTACAATTAAAACGATGGGCTCATATATCGTAGATAATTTAATTATTTGATATTGTTATATTGTATTGAGTTCTGCCACTTAACGCGCAATGTCTTCAGAATTCGGCAGAAAGTGGGGAACAAAGTGTCTTAACACTAGGTTCTCTCTGCCTACCCTGCTGTGTGAGGGATACACCGTGAAGCTGATTTGATTTGATTTTTAATTATATTGTCGTCGCAGGAGTCGTAGCAGGAGTCTGTAAATGTTGTCAAATGTCAACAGTTGTGGGTTTAAAGCTCGTTTGTCCCCAGGTTGCCATTGTCTATCCTGGCGATATATACCATTCTATTAACAATGTCGGTAAAGTGGCTTTAGTTTTAGACTTTGAAAAGCCTATAATGGCTTTTTAAAATCTTTCTTTGAAGGTAAAAATGTAAACTCTCCTTTTCTAAAGTACTATAAATCAAAAGTCAAATAACCTCCCAAAATTGGCGAATCAACATCGAAACAATTAGAAGTAGATCTGAACTTGGCTATCCGATCACGTTTCATTTGAATTTGGTGAGGCAATTACCTATGCAAATCTAACACGACGTACATACTACAGACTATGGTAGAGTTAATTAGCGGTCACTCATACATACATATGTATGATTTATGAATTTCTAATTGAACGCCTACTTGGAATTCTTAAAATATATTTGGTTTTGTAATGGCTGGTTGTTATTGTTATATATGTGGTATGTCGTTTTATGTGATTATTAGTTAAGGCCGGTCGTGGCGCAGTGGTGTGTGCGTGTGCTAAAGACGTGGCGGTGTCAGTTCAATTCTCACTAGGGCAGTGAAATATTTAATATTAACATTTACTTTAAAACGTGACGGTGACTTTGATTTCTATTTGGGGGAATGAAATGTTTAATATTTTCAATTCTTCGCTCTGCTAAGCGCGTTGAGTTCCGATGCTCAACAAGCAATGCCTTCAGATTACGAGGGGCGGAATGTCTTAGCACTAGGCTCCCTCTGCCTACCTTGCTACATGCGGGATATAGCGAGAAGCTGAAAAACAATAGAAAAATATTCATTCATTTAGTGTTAAATAACTACTTTTTTTTTTCAAGAAGTGACTAAAATACAATATTTAATACCGTAATGCACTCATTTGCACCAGTTACAGTTAGTCACTAACAGTCTGTGCACTCAAAAGAACGTCGTAGTACTAATTCATCGACGATCACACTCAGCACTGGTGATGCTATCAGTACTGTACCATAGTTTTTTGTTGTTTCACGCTCTTACCTTTGCAGGTTAGATAGTAAGAACGTATGACATTTAATTTATCTGTTTTACATCTAAAATGATGTGTTTACTACTATGTTGTTTATGTTAGGCGCTGTGTCGGTTTTAAAATTATCTTTGTAGAACTAGCCTATATGCCTCCAAAATTCGGAAAAGGCGAACGGAGTGTTTTAACACTAGATTCCCGCTGCCTACTCTTCTACATAAAAATAACTAAAAAAACACAATAAAAACTATTCGTCATATTATCTCGCTGGGCGGGGAAATGACAATAGCTCATCCCCCGAGTGAAGATCGAACCCACAACAGTAATCAGTCAGTTTCCCACTGCCCCAAGAGGGTCTCATTTTTGTGGTTTTGAACATAAATATTAGATTTCAATAATAGAGGGTGCGTGATGGAACCGAATGTGGGCGACACGATCTCATCTATGGGCTGTTTTATTTTAATACTAGTGGACCCGAACGCGGCTACGCCCGCTTGAACTATACGAATGTTTATTAAATATATTTATGAAATTATTTTCAGCTTTCAATAGAGAGATGCGTTAAGCAAGCTCATTTTGGGTGACGTTTTCTTAAAACAACAAACTTTGCAAATCGTTGCTTAGCAACGGCGGTTGTTATAAACATGGCGGAATAAATTGCATGTCAAATTAATAAGTATTTTAATATATTGATATATATCGAAAATATTACAAATATGAGAAAAAAAAGTATCCTATGTTCCTCCATAGACCCTGAGGTATCTCTTTATGAGTATTTTATCAAAATTAAATTAGCGGTTTGGCCCTGATTGCGTAAAAGACAGACAGACAGACAGAGTTACTTTCGAATTTATAATATAGGTATGGATGTATATAGAGCTCTGTGAGTTAACTATAACAGTTATGGATTTGATCCTCATTCGGGGGACCTGGCTCCCGGTTCTTGTACCAAGGCAACATCTCCACAAGGCTCCATCCTAGTGTTAAGATCTACCAAATAAAATATATCAAACATTTACAGTTTATAGATAGCAAATATATTTTAAAATTTTGCTTTTCCTAGAAAAAATGATCTAAAACATAAACACAAATAAACTGAAGATTTTCTTTTTAACATCATTATAATTTCTTTGAAGTGAAATTAAAATACCTATATAGCTACTATTAAATTAGCCGTTGTACGAGGTATTCAATGATATAAAAATAAACCTTTGGTTTACACGATACGTTGGAAAGTGCAAGCCCGCAAGGGTATCGTGTTTCTATCGATTTTGTAATCGCTTACGAACTCGACACGTTTCAACTATTTATGTTATTTTTTTAATTAATATTTAATTTTTCTTCTATATTTTTCTTGTGTGCCCTTTTATTGAGAACGATTTTTCGAGTCAGTTATTTTTTCTTCAATCAACTGAGTAATTTTTAATGTCTATATTCTATCTATATTAGTATTATAAAGCTTCGTTTAACAACGTTGAACGCATTAATAACAGCTTCACGCTGTATCCCACACATAGCAGAGTAGGGAAATGGGAATTGGGAATGTGTTAAAACACTCCGTTTTCCATTAAGACACTTCCGTAGCTCACCGCGGAATTTTTAAGGCATTGCCACGTTTTGCCTCGTTACCGGAGCGGAGAAATCAAAATATTAAATACTCCACCACCCGAGTGAGCATAGAAGCCTCAATCATTGTGTTCATAGTAGCCCGCTCGTGTCGCTGCGCCAGAACGGCGTCAATTATTTAATTTTATAGAAGTTTAAGCATATTTATTACACACTCTTAGTGTAGGTTTAAATCTCGTACACTTTTTTTATATAATTTACTTACACAGTTCTGAATTGATTCACTCAATACGATTAAAAAAGACTACTACAATAGACTACATACGATTGGTTTGTAAAAGAAACTCGAGTACATCCTCTTACAAAAACATCAATTTTATAAGGCAACAGCTGTAACATAATAATAAAATAGAAGTACCAAGTCAAGTCAAGCTAGGCAAAATTTAGGGGGCACCTGATGTTATGGGGATAACAGAACGCTCTCTATAACAGTTATGGTATGGCACTATAATGTATAATTTTGGGGACCCCCATGCAAGGGACTTCCCAAGTGCTCGCCAAATATTTGTGCTGGGACCGACCGAGATAGGTGTAATATGTAAGACTAATTTGCTTTGATATCAATTTTGTTTGATTGGTTGGGCAATTGCGTTAAGTGATATTGGGTAGTGCTGGGACGCTAGAAAGAGGAGAAAATAAATGAAAATAATATAAAAAATAGATAGATATAAACTAGATTTTGGTTTTTAGGATATCTCGTGTTTTTGTTTTAGTGCTACGTCACTATTCACTGTGTTTATTTAGACGTATATTTAGACAGTGTCTATAAATATACTTATATTTAGACATTGTTCAAGTAGGCGAAGATCTTTGAACCCATAACCCATGCGTAGCCAGACACGTTGGCGTCATTGACGTCAATATATTTTTTACTTTCAACTGTTTCTATGTAAAATTATAAATAAAACTACTCGTATATTACGTGATGAAAGCCTAATGATGTTATTGGCGTATACGACAGGTCAGACACCATACTTTAAATGGGCTTATTTGTATTGTAGCTATTTTTGTTACTGGCATAAAGCTGGCATACTATTGTTTTTGGTAGGTCCATGACTTGTAGTGAATATTTTTTTGTATATGTATATAAAATACATAATTGGTTGGATGAGTCACTAACAGACAAATCTACGCAGCGTAGAACTGAGAGAGAATTTCCGTAAATTCTTCTTCGAGAATGGAATAAACTGTATTTTATCAATTTCATCATCTACGCATACGAAGTTGCGGGCTTTAACTAATTTTTATTTTTTCTGACTTGTATGTACAAGATATACTAAGTTATCTATCATTATACTTTAAATATCTTTCGTTCTTCTTGTTTTTTTTTAACTGATTTAATTTATTCTTTCGTCGAATTTTAAACATCTTATATGAATCTAGAAATATTGTTAAATTATAATGTTATCGTAATAATTATAAATTATAATACATACCACTTAAAAATATCTGAACATAATATATTCAAAAGCACATTCCATTTAAATTTTATTGTACTTAATTATTATCGATAGACTACTTAAATAGTACTTATATACGTAATGAGTCTGGTCTGAAGTATCTTCAACACAAAGGATCTTTTACTGCAGCTATGATGTGATTAGTTTAGACTTTTAACAATATATTTTTTAATTTTAATGTCTTAAATATATTCCTATATCATTATTTAAATATTTTAATAATGCAGTAGGTTATTAAAAAAATACAACGAATGAATGTAAATAAAAGACCAAATATTATTCTTTATTTAGTGCTCGCTATGCAGGAGAATTCATATTAATAAATAATAACTATGGCTACCGTGGCGACGCTCCATAGCGACTGAGTGTAAACGCCACGATTGTGCTTTTGATTCCCTGTTTAATGCGGGATACAGCGTGAAGACAGTAAAAAAAATAAATAACACGTAAAATCTAAATTATCATTTATATGAAATCCAAAAAAAAAACAATGGCCCATAGTAATTTCATAGAAGATGGTGAAATAAAACAATAAAAACAGAACAACGTAAGATCGCCCGGTCAACCGTGAATCCATAGCTGCCTCTACATTTGAAAGTGAAACCGTTGTCTGACCCATTGTGATGGTTGGCCCGTGACACGGCCTTGGGTAGGTCACATCGCATGGTAAACGAGCTGTTTCGTACATATTACGGATATAAACACTGATAAATATATGTGTTTATTTCTAGAATTATTATGTGGCACAGTTGACAGTGTCAGAATATAAACATGAAGGTTGTGAGATCAATCCTTATTTGGAAGAATTTAAATTATTTTCATTTCCTTGTTCAGCTTCGCAAAAGGCGGTGTAGAGTACCGCCATCCAACACTCGATGACTCGACAATAGGGCGGTGCTTTGGGATCGAAATCTCTGCCTGTAGTGCATCGCGGGAAAAAGCGTGAAAGTAGTTTTTTTATGCCTCAGTAATTTATCAACATTCGAAAGTGAAAACGTTTCCCCTGACCTGTGATGGTTAGCATGACATGGCCTTGGTAGGTCACGCCCACATGGTACACAATATGTTTAAGTATGAAAAATATTTTTGTGTTTCTGTTTATGATGATATCTAAACATAAATAATTTATGAAGTTTTATTTGTTTTATCTAAATATTTCTCTATATTTGAAAGTGAAAATCTCCAACATTATGTAATATAACCTATATAACCTATATCTTCCTCGATAAATGTCATCATCCCATACAAAACTATTTTTTCAATTCAAAGGAATAGTTCCTGAGATTAGCGCGCTCAACCATACAAACTCTTTAGCTTTATAATATTAGTATAGAAGTATGGGACATACTGACAATATTCATACAGAAAATCCAATTTGCCTTTTATCCGTTGGTTTTTACATTTCTTATTACACTTCCAATACGTACTGCAGCCTGTTTCATTTCCTCGGTTTTATATTATTGGTTTCCGTAGATTCGTTTTTATTTCAATACATTTGAATTACACAGGAAACATTACTTCCCAGCTTCCCGTCTAGCTTGAGCTAAATCAGTATAGCTTATCTTCTAAACATTTAAGGCCGTTGTGGGCAGCGATTGACTGTAAACATGATGATTATCGGTTCGATTCTCATTCGGGGGATTCATCAAAATGAAAACCTGCTCTTGTGGACAGAGTGCGACTAGAGTTCTATTACCCAATACTTTATATGTTTCGATGAAATTCAGTGGGGATCGGAGTGTCACTGGAACACTGGGTTTCCTCTGTCTACACTTCTATGCAGGAAAAAGCACGTTTTTTCTGTACATTTAAAATAGTATTATAGACTATACACGTATGCCGATTTTGAAGTTAGTGGAATAGATGTTAAAATATAGTATTTGATTTTTGAATAGGTACATATAGTTGGACCCTAATGCTTCCTTCTATGGATCAAAAGAGTGCTCTGACGTGCGCTATACGTTCATACTACATTATGTCAAAATTCTCATACTATACTTATACTTGATGAGATTATATTTCTTAATGAATTAGAATCATAGACGAGCAACAAAAATTATTTATTATTAAAATAAAAAAATATATTTAAAAAAAATCATTCATTTTGGTGATAAAATTATTCAACGTAATAATTCCTTAATGAAGCTACGTTACTGACTTAATTTATTCCGTCTGCGAATCGTAATTATTCAGAATGGAAACATAGAATTATGTTAATTTTTGATAATATAACACTGTTGATAACGTCGTAACTATGTGTTCTACTAGCGCTTGCCCGCGGATTCGTCCACATGGTCAAAAGTAAATGAGATCGCTCTCAGAATTGAGAGCGAGCGTAGAAATACGGCACTAAGAGTTGTGTTTGATAACATCTGCATAGAAGAGTTGTATATGATATGTAAGTGTTTGAAATATCTCTATTCCCAGTTACATTGTAACAATTGACGCATTCTCTTTCTCGATTAATAGACTATTCAATATAAAAAGTTTTTTTCAATTCGAACCAGTAGCTCCTGAGGTTAGCGCGTTTAACCAAACAAACTCTTCAGCTTTATAATATTAGTATGAAAAAACGTATATGAATAGTATATATTGTAATATTATAATTTGTCTTAATTTAACTAGAAAGATGACATCACACCTATCGATAAATATTAGTAATTCGTTTAACTATAGGGCGTGTCTTTTTTAAACAAGATTGATTAACTTGACGTATTTAAATTGACAGTATTTTAAAACAAACTCGTGTCGTTTAACTAAAAATAAAAAGGCTACTATTTTGGAATTATTATATTATGGGGCAAATATAAATACAAATATTTTAAAGTGCTGAATTTGCTCTCCAGTGAGTCAGTCGTGGCGCAGGGACACAAAGTGTGACTGTAAACCGATTAGTTGTGGGTTCGATCGGCACTCGAGTAAGTAATATAATATTTATTTATATTTATATTTCCATTCTTCACTCTGGTATCGACTCAAAGGGCGGCGTCGAGTTCCGCCACTCAACATTGAATGCCTCCAGAATTCGGCGGAAAGTGGAGAACGGAGTGTTTTAACACTAAGTTCCCTCTGCCTACCCTGCTGTGTGCGGGATACATCGTGAAGAAAAAAAAACCAATCTCGAATAGGCATGTTCCAATATTCGTACCTTTCTTTGTTTCATTAAACTGGATTGTTCGTATACAAATTATAACTTATAGTGTATTCTTTTTAAATGAACCAAAACCCATTGTGACCCCACCCAGATGGCAATTCTTGGTTGGTCCCCACACTTCCGAGGCATATGACGCAATACATTCAAAGTTTGCCCGGCAGACTTGTGGTACTGTTGCTAGCGAATACTGGCATAACGTGACGTCGCGTAGGTTACGGCAACGACCCGACAAGGCCAAAATATCCGATTATACGACGCCATTCCGAATTTTATGTATGACGCTACGCTTAGAATTAATGGCCGGTGGTCCGACTAGATCTAATCTGGATAGGAAGATATTTAAAATACGTGCTGATTCTACAAAGGATATGTGGTGATACCATCGAAACACCCGCGCCATGCGACCGAAAAGTAAAAGTATAGGTCACGGAATTAGATTCGAACTTGCGACCTTGTAAGACGCCAGACGCCCAGACTTCTATATTTAGCGAAATAAAAACAATTCCGTGTCGAATTTGTATGGATTTTTATTGTGTGCTTCAACTTATTAGGCTATCGTGAGTTTTTAAAACATTAACATTTAAATGTTGTATTGAATAAATTAAAAACGTGTAGACACACCCTAAGTTGGCAAACATAATTAATTTTTTTTTCAAATGCTAATATCTAATAAAAGGACGTTCGGTCGGTGTATAGTTAAAATGGAAAAAAAAATGTGAATTCCATATCAGCTCTCAACGCCACGTACATACCATTTTATGCCCGGACGTGAAGTACCCTTACCGTACCAAGGGTCCCATAGCAATGATAATACTCATACAACCCCATTAATATTCCCCTGAAATAAAAAGTAATGGTTGTGACGGTGTTTTTGATGTCTCAGCACTATTTTCAATCGTATCGCCGGATGGTAAGGCGTAAAATATGTTTATTTTGATGCTATAGACGTAACGGGTTACGGAGGTGCATGTTTAACATTGCGAGGGTTCCGATTATTCAGCATATTTAAATTTTTGATTGAAAGCTATAGGCCTGATATGTCGATACCGAACACTTTCTATTTGGAGTGTATGTATAGTGTATAGGTTTGACATCGCTTTTACTCGTTTTTGGTGTATTTAAGATATTCATTCAATAAATGACAGGCAGCAGCATGGGTACCCCCCATTTAGAGTTATTTTCTGGTAATTTAGAAAATATATGTTTACGTAAGGTATGGTGGAAAGAAGAGAACGGAGTGTCTTAACTCTTAACTCTTAACACTAAGTTCCCTCTGCCTACATTGCTTTGTGCGGAATACAGCGTTATGGTGATTTGGTTTGTTTTCTTGTGTAAATGTTTTTTTTTGTTAGTAAAATTTGTGGGCTCGTCACGGACCATTCGGCCCTCCTTATTCACAACACACATACACACGAAAGTACACATATTTACAGCTATGAAAGCAAAATATTTCTATTTGTATGACAAATTTTAACTCAGTTTAACCAGATGCTTGACCTGCACCTTGACAAAACGTGAGTCACTAATTTTCTGTCTGTCCATTACTGAATGTTATAGTTTGTCTACTGTAGTGACTTTTAACGATCAGATAAAACCACCAGTTCCATGCCATTATAATACAAAGGTGCGGAACCAAATGTTTGTCAAATGGGCTGAGGATAACGTAATTTCACAAGCTTAATTATTTACTGACACCCAGTAATTCGCCCGCCATATTGGAACCGAGTAATTAATCTTACGAGAAATTGTTTTCGGCAATTTGCTGCAAAATATTTTGATAAATTTGTTCAGACATTGTTCGGTCGCGAATTCTTAGCGGCTGTTGAAAGATACTTATCATCGTTGAATCTTGCTCTGTAATGAATTATGTATATAATCTATACATATGGTGAATATGGTGAATCGTAACGGATCGTTGTCTGTACATGTTAGATAGATAAGAAAAAAATATTGGTGGCATTTAATTTAATAATTTAATTTAATTGTTTATCTGGAATTGTTAGTAACTTATTGAAAAACTAAAGTAATCCAAAACTGTATTCAAATCGGTTAAGCCGCTTGTGACATTAACGTGAACAAACACATTTTAAAAAAAAAATCATTGTTTATCGTTGTAGTCTAATAATAAAGTCTCCCAGTAACATTTTTTCTTACATACATATCTTTCATGTACGGACACCGATCCGTTTCGATTTTACTATAAGTACCTATAGAAAGATATAGATTGAACTCAATTGTAATCGTTTATAATAACGGATTTAGCTAATTTGAATATAATTTAGTTCGTCACTCGCCTTGCGACCAACTCCAAAGCTACGGCGACACCTTGCGCGATTTACAACTTCCGAGGTACCTTTGTAACTTTTAGGTACATTGTTAGTTTATTGGAGGTACCGCCGTTAGAATTGAGGAGCACTTGATTATTATGTATCTAATAAATTATTGGAAAATCTTGCTTAAAACCGCTGTGGCGCAGTGGTACACCGTCAGCCAGTTAACCCGCCGGGTGTGGGTTTCCATTCCCACTCTGGAGAATGAATTATTTTCATTTCCTCGTTCTGGTAATAAGACAATGCGCAGCGTTAACCTCCGCCTTTCAACATGTAATGTCTTGAGAATTTAGGGGAAGTTGGAGAACGGGGTGCCTCAAACCGGGGAACCAGGAACCTAGTGAGGTTCCCAGTTTTAGTGAAACTAAAAAAAAAGTAACGCAATTTTATGTTCGTTTAATAGCTGCGAACTGGTAGTTTCTAATGCAGTTAACGTCGTGTATCAAATTAGCCCTTATCACTTGCGTTAGAAATGCGAATTCTTTCCAACAACGTCAGCGTGCTCCTGCGTCACGTGGCCGCAACGTGCGCACGTTAAATTGATTAATGGCATACTACTTTGATATTACTTTACTTTACTTTAGTTTACTATAGTTTTTGCACTCGGTAGGTATATAACTTATGTAATGTATAAGTATTTAGTATAGTTTTTGCTATTTTATAAGCGGAACACGTGTAAAAGTTTACTGTGACAGTAATTAACTTAGAATGATGTGGAAAATTGCGGAAAATGCTTGGTAACAAAAAATGTATACCTATTTAATATTTTTGTTTCCACGCTCCAATAACGAAGCAACGCGCGGCCTTGAGTCCTGCCATTCAGCACACAATGCCTCAAGAATTCAGCATAAAGTGGGAAATTGTAGTGTTTTAACACTAGATTCTCTCTGCCTCTGCCACTATGCTCAGGATACACTGCGAACCTAAGAAACCTACTTAGTTCATAAAAAATTCAAAACGTCCTATTTTACATTTTATATCATAACCCAATATAAATATAAATTCTCAACAATTCAGGCTTAACCGCGTAAAGCTTACAAATAACAGGTCAAAATCAACCCTCTATTTGAACAGAGTATAAAATGTATTCAAAGTTCAAACATCCTGTGCCTACGATAAGCGAGGCCCATTGTCAAAAATTCTACGCCAGTTTCGCGAACATTCTCAACTACTTTACGTCGTTTGATGTCTTCCTCCCTTTCACGTGCGCTATGATATTTAAGCTGTATTGCATTTTTAATCGATCAAGTCTGCTGTTTCTCAAGAACTCCCCGTTTTGGCTTTTCAACGCTGCGATGGTGGTAAATTTCCGCATACCTTCGTTTCGTGGTCACAGTAAAATAGGCTTTATTTAAGTTTTTCGTCTTTTTTGTTTGTATGTGTGCTTTTTTTATTTTGGTTGTTGGTGAATAATGGAGAAATGAATATGGATTAAGCGTTTTGCTAGTTAAGAATCTCTTTAATGTCTATATAAAAAACTCTAAACCAATAAATGACCTAATAAAGTGCTGTATATATTTAACAGATTTTACATAACATATTCAATACCGAAAAGAATGAAAAGGATGATATTTTTTATTTTAAAATTCCATATTTTTTTATTATTCTTCTAAAGCTAGGCGCTAACTTGTATACAATAATAATTAATATTAAATTCAAGCCAAATATTCACTTTGAAGCACCTGTCCTACAAACTCGGCAACCTCTATATGGTATCAATACATGCCTAGTAAGTACATGTACTGTAGTTACGGAAATCGCACTACAAGTCGAAGGCGCGGATTGAATCCAAATGTTCACATATTCCCCGATTAAAATGTCGGCAACCCTTGAGATTCGCTTTTCTACGAATACCATGTATGGAACATTTTGATCTTCACAAACATAACAGTTTCATGGCATAGTTATGGAAAATTTAGAGGCCGTCGTAGCGGCATAAGGGAGTGACTGTACGCGACGGTTGTGGGTTCGATTCCCGCTCAAGGAAGTGAAAAATTAATATATTTTTTATATCCTCTCTAAACAATATAATACACGCTGGGCAAATTAATAAATTATTGCCTTCCTTATGGTTACGACTCTATCTTGTTGTATCTTAAAATATCATCTCTGCGGTGCGGTGTTGAGTTCCGCGACTCTAATTTAAACCTAAAACTATAATTCAAACCGAAAGTAAAAACAACACATTCTTATTAAACCACTGCCTCTTCTGGTTAGAGATGAAACTCGTAGCTCCGGCTAGTAATCAGATTTACTAGGTCAATAGGACAGTCGAGTTATTCGTATGTATTATATGCAATAGCTCATAAACATCTGAAAATTATTAGTGCTGGAACTAAATCCACCATAATAGAAATGAAATCATCAAATTTAATTTGTACTCTATAGTAATTTAAAATATATACTGACTGATATGTCATTCATTTCAAACTAATGTTATTGATAGTGGCCATACAAAACCAACAGCGGGAGATAGCGATCAATCCATCCTACAACCTAAGTCAACCTGCCTTTTACGTTTGGACAGTTCAATTTCTATAGACGATAAATGTTTATGTAGCCTATAAAGATATCAGTCACGGTTGGGTTACGTTGCGTAGGCTTTAACTATTTTCCCATCCTTCGTTCTGTCGTGCCATATATCTCTCTAAATAATTTCATTAGATTAATTATACTGAAATTGTTGGGGCGGTCTTGGTGTTTTGAACAGCTTTTAACGAATATGAGTTCGATTGTCTATCAGGGAAGTGATGTTTTATATTATATAGGAGGACGTTCTGGTAACAAGATAAAGAGTGATGTTGAGTTTCGCTATTTAAGGCGAAATGTCCTAAATCGCAATAAGCAAGAAATGTGCTTTTGTTACTGTTTTTTTTGCTTCACGCTGTAAATAGCAGGATAGACAAAGGAAGCTTAACCTTAAGTCACTCTGGCACTCATTTACCGCCCAATTTTAGAGGCAACGGCCGATCTCAGCGCCATTCTTTTTTTATCACAGCGAAGTAATGAAAATAATTGATTCCTCCGAAAGGGAATCGAACCGACAACCTCCGCTGCACCAGCCACTCTAAAATTAATTGCAATTAAGAGTTTAAAAATAAGAGAGGCGTTTACCGGATGTAAAACTCGCAGTCGCAGTTACAAATCGAACCCCCGATGTGTAACATTGTTAGGATGGACACCGCGATAGCAAAGCTAGATGGTACGATAGCTGATGCTTCCTAGAATCGTTCTCGGCCATTTGGCAATCGAAATGTATACTATGGGTGTGTTTTATGAGTTTGCTTGTTGTTTTTATTGAATATTGATATATATTTTTTGTTTTTATTTTTTATTATTTTAAGGAAATCAGGGTGGGTAAAGAGAGATGTGTGAAAAGTAAAGTTTTAGTATAAGAGTATTGTGAAACGCATTGTCGCTTATAATGAAAATTTATAAAAAAATTCCCAGTATAGGATATAAACCAAAAACCCCGTATAAATATATAATATTTGTAAGATTAGTTTTCTCTTGTTAACATTTATAAGCACTCACTTACGAATTGAAGAATTGATTGGTGATCGTCTTTACCTCGTGACGTACAAATAAAATATTAAATTGTTGTGCCTCATATAAGTTACGTCACGATGTTGATCTTTAACTCAGTTTTTTTTTGTACTTTAATACGTATGTACTTTTGTTATGTTGTTAACAAATTGAATAAGCCACTTCAATTATGCAATTGATTC
Organism: Heliconius melpomene rosina; assembly: GCF_056956725.1. Classification (NCBI taxonomy): domain Eukaryota; kingdom Metazoa; phylum Arthropoda; class Insecta; order Lepidoptera; family Nymphalidae; genus Heliconius; species Heliconius melpomene. Next base: position 12,555,814 of record NC_140395.1, read on the forward strand.
GAACAAATATTTTTAACTATAAACTGTAATACAAATATCAAATCTTTTTTTTACTTTTCATTTAGGAAATCGGTGTTGAAAACTGAATGTCTTAATAATAATTTTCTTCTGTGTTGTTAGAAAAAAAATGGAACGAGAAATAAAATTGTATAAAATTATCCAAATGTTATACAAAATTTACATCGATTTGAACTTGAATGAATAATTGTGCACAGACAGACGTAAGTAATGATAATCTAAGCTAGTAATGGTGCTAGATTCATTTGAGATAGCCAGGTGAACGCTCTAGTTGGGTTGAAGGCCAAACATTTTTTGCACTACGTTTTTATTTATTAGTGCTCACTTTTTGTACGTACTCGTACAGCTAACGACACGAGCGAGTTTATTTGTTAACAATTAATATTTAATTTGTTATAAACATATTGGTTGTATGTTGCCCTGTGTACGTGGTGGGTCTTCGACCTCGAGTTAGTAGACGAGTGTTCTGTAAGAATGTGTAAACAAAGCTATTTTCTAAATAAAATACTTTTTTTAGCAGAAGGAAGGACATTTCCGGCGAATTCTGGAGGCTTTGCGTCTTAAATGGAGCACACCAGAGCAAAGAAAATGACAATATATTTCGTTTCTTCGAATGGGCATCGAACCTACGACCTATCGTGTTTACAGACACACGTTTGTGCCACTGCGCTATGACTGTCTGTAATAGTTTTTTATGTGATGTTCATGCTTTTGCAATGTGAACAAGCTTTTCATTCAACACTGAAAAGAAAAAAGAGATTTAGATTAGGAAGGTAACAAATTGGAGAGGGAGACCCATATTTCAAAAACTACTAAACTGACTGTTAGAATTTGAACTGGTTCCTCAAAGACAGAAGATACTTCAGGTAACCATAACAAAAAGGATCACCTCGGTCCAATTATATAATAATATGAATTTGAAATTATCACATTCATACATATCAACATGATGAACTCAACAAGTCATGGTGGTCAACATCCTTTTGTGAAGTCGGTTATATAGCAAATTACGATTAGATATAAAAAAATGAAATATGGCTAACGATACATTCACAATAAAACTAATTGCACTTAACACCATTACATTCTAATGCCTTCTATCTCAGATCACTTGACAACGTATAATATAATACATCGAATTTTCGGCAAAAACAAGTTAACAAAAATATAAGCTTTGTTCAATTGTAGTTTATTGGCCCGTAATTTAAGTTGAGGTGTCTGATTACAAAAACTAGACTATTGACATTATTATTGTTATAATCACTTTTAGAGTGAGTTTGGAGTGGTTTTCTATATTAAAAAATGTTGGGGAATCTTGTAGGAATCGAATCCACAACCTTCGCATCGTTAATCAGGTTTAATCCTTTATGTTGACAATATATATAAATATTTACTATTATCGGGTCTATTTCAGGATTTTAGAAAATAATATGGTAAAAATCATCCTTTAGCATAACTCAGAAAGTACCTACTTACAAGTTTATAAGTTACTAGTGGACCCGGACGCGGCTACGCCTGCTTCAACTATAAGAATATTTATTAAATATATTCGTGAAATTATTTTCAATTAATAGAATTAGTAAGAAAATATAAATTTAAATAATCAAAAAGAATAATAAGTAGATACACATTATTAGAAAAAAATGTCTGAGTTATTGAAATGAACCAACAAAAGGATTAAAAGTAACTAAAGGATAGGTATTCTTAATATTAGAAAAAGTACCTAAAGTTTTCCGTGCGTGCGTACATAGATATCGACTCTACGAAATAACTAAACATTTCTCTCTATTAAGTAGGATAATTTTAGCGGGCAATATCAAATAAAATAAGAAGAGAACCAAAGTGTAGCTTAAATTAATTATAAACAGCAAATAATTACATAAACATTTACAATAGTTCGAAAATGTATGAAAATTTATAAAACCGTCAACGTCATCTGCCCGTTCGCGTCGGTCATACTCATACTGTGCCGCCCGTAGGCTAGGTCATTGCGAATCAGTGACATCTCCCTTAATTATTTATTAGAATATTCTACAGTAAACTATAATTTCAATCTAGATAAAATGTTAAGAGTGACTATTATATTTATTTTCATAAGGATGAATATCAAAATGTCGCGGTAACGGTTGCGTAGCGACGCGACGGTTGTTATTAACATAGCAGAATAAATTGCATGTCAAATTAGAATGTACTTTAAAATATATTAGTATATATGTGTAATGTAATGTTATATAGCCTATAGCACTTCTGAAGAATGCAGCTTTCATACAAAACAAAAACAATGAAAATCGGACCAGTAGATCCAGAGATCTTAGCGTTCAAACAAACAAACAAACAAACAAACAAACTCTTCCGCTTTATTATATTAGTATAGATATAAAATCTACATTAATTCCGTAATATGTAACTATTTGTTGGCACAAACCGTAAGTTTTCTCATTGTTCTAAGTGTTTGGAATGCAGCAAATACAGTAGCAATAGAGCATATACTTATATGTTTTGCCTAGTTATTTTTCAATAATGTCCATGGACGATGATAAGCGGTTATCATCAGATTCTTCGGCTCGTTTCCCCCTTTTTTGCTCAAAAAAAATCTAGAAACAAGTGGTTTATCTTTTACAGTTGGCTATATGTATAGTTTTCTTGTAAAGAAATGGACACTACAATCCTCTTCCTACTAATGCAAAACAATGTTACTCTCATTACCATATAATTTATTTAATAAACGTATTAACAATTGAGTGATAGTCTTAAACGTATTAAATAATTCAAAGCTGGTTTATTTCTTCCTTAAATCAAAGGCCTAGTCAATGAAATGTAATGAATGAATTTGAATGTGTTTAGTATGCGCCACGTCCGCCGACGCGACGGTTCCATTAAAAGTTGACGAGGTATACCGAATCGTAAGTGGTTACGATGTACCTGCGAATTCAAATAGCTTCACGTTGTATGACAGGGAAGGCAGAGGGAACCTAGTGTTGAGACACTCTCTAATCAATTTTAGAGACATGCGGGTTTCGTGGTGGAATTCAACGCCTCGTTTTATCTTGTTAACCGAGTGACAAAATGAAATTAATCTATTTTTCTGAATAGAAATCGAATTTACAATCATCGCGTTTACAATGAGGACGCTGTGCCGCTGCGCTACAACGGCCTCAAAGAACATTCCTATGCATAAATTACTTTTTGTATTAGATACTTGAGAATGGTTTTTTTTATTTTTCCATGAGTTACAGGCGCATACCTAGAGCATTGCTGTTTTAACCAATTTTAAATATTATTTTTCATTTCAAAGAATGTATTTGTATTGTGGTGTCATTGCCACTAGTTTAGAGATTGATGATGGAATGGCAGGGGAATGGAAGAAAATTTAATAAATATATAAATAATTCATAATTATTATATAAAGTAACAATGTTGTAACAGAAAGTGCAGTTAAATTGTTAAATGTAAATAAAATATATATTTTTAATGCCCTGTAAAAGGTAGGAGAAAAACTAATACTTATAACTAATACATGTTTAAACTTCGCTCATCTTTGATTATAACACAGTTGAGTGAATTTTAATGCGATTTTAACTAGTGCAATATCCATGGTGTCGTACAATAACTACTTAATGCACAGGCATTATACTTGTATATATTTTTTTAACGATTTGCATGTTTGTGAAAGCAAAAATGGCCTAATTTATTTTGTAGAGCTATTTGTTTTTACCAGGATTTTCTTTCTGATTTTCGCCTAAAACGAACTCAACCTTATCAGAACAAGAGTTGGGGCTACAGACAATCCCATTTCGCGCCGATGGACTCTTTCAATAGGATTATGGTTATACTACCGCCTTTCAAATAATTTTTCTGTCGATATATTTATTCTTTCCGCTCTCCTTTTTCTTGTAAATTGCACTAGCTAATGATATAGAAGATGATCTTCAAATCTAAATTGATGTGCTTAGGATTCAACACGCGTCGTCAAATACATTAATGGCTTAATGATTCATTTGAAATGAACAGTCATGCTATTTGGCCAGGTGCTCGTACAAATTAAAACGTGCCAATCCGACTGGGGTCAAAATCCTATAAGATTTTCGTTATAGCTCTTATATATAAGAACATTGGGCTCTCAGGCGCTCTTCTTAGTGGATAAAGAAAATCTAAACGTAAAAGGCATAGGTTGATCACGATTTATATGAATTAGACCTGATTGCGAAGCAGGTTAAACGAGTGATATGGTTTTAGTCACTCCCTAATATAGATGGCGATGACTACTTTAATATTTTTTTTGTTAGTATTAGTTGTTATGTATTGTTCGAATTAGTATTAAGTTGATTGTATTTCCTGCTGGTTATCCTGTACTTGTAGTTGCTGAGTCTAACTTAAGTACTCTTGATGTAACGATTATTTGAAGTAGGATCTTTAGACGCGATAAAACAAATATAATATTATCATTGTTCTTCAAATTTGACATAGACTAAGAAAATAGTCGAAATCTAAACGAAAATAGAAAAACAATTACATGTTCTAACGTCTCATCTTGAATGCATTGGAAGCAGAAGCTTTCAATGTCCGCTTAGAGAAATGAATTATTATCAATTTCCCTATATGAGAAGACGAAAGACAAAGAAGAAAATGTTGCGTTGCCCATCATGAAATAATGTGAAGACCAGTAGATCTTAAGTTACCTTTGTTACCTTTGTTGACATTAAGTTACCTTTGTCCGCCCTGCATACGAGAAATATAGGGAGAAGCTGCAAAAAAACACAATGAGTTTGAATATTTATTGTTTTTCGAACTTTACACTAGCTTGCCTTGCTGATGTAGGTACTTCATAGTTAAATAACTACACATGACGTACACTCAAGAACAGGTTTGCAAGGGCCAATATAGTATGTTATATCAACAAAAGCATTTTGTCGGCCATTAACAAGTCTTGTGACGACTCTAAGCATTTTTTTATTAATATTGATTAATTGAAGGTGATCGTTGCACACAGAATATTTGTATTTGAATAAAAAATATTCTAGATAGTGATATTGTAAATAATCTAGTACTCAAAATACTCCACAACCTCTTGTTTTAGTGTAGAAGTTCAAAGTGAAGTCAAATCAAAGTCAGCTTTTTTAAACATTCTACCGACTTGCAATTGAACCCATAGTCCCACAACCATCCAGAAGATGATCATAACCATAATTGTTTAAATATCAAATTTACTTGCCGTAAAGTAGATATTTAAAACAACTTTCAACTAAATATAAATTCAACGATTCAAAATATCTGTAAACAGGCGGGATTGAACCAGCTCAATTTGTAAACAAAGGATTAGTTTGAAATGTAACAACTCTTTTGTAGCATTAAACGTACACGCACGGCGACCGCGGCAATCAAATTGGATTTCCATTTTCCTACTTAAGACGGGAAGCTCCAACAGTGCTGTGGAAATACGGGGCTTATTGGGGTAACTTACTGTTTCTGTCGATACTGTATAAATGAAAACGTAACGCCGTTGCTGAGCGTTTTTTTTATATAAATATTAAAGTTTTTTGTCTATCTCTCCTTAAGCGAAGAAATGAAAATTATATTCATTCTTTTGAGTAGAAATCGAACCCACAACTCTGACGTTAACGGGCGGCCTCAATGATATTTTTATACTTGTAATATAATATGTGTTCACATTTTTAAAATACATTGTATAATATTATACTTCATAAGTACTTATCGATATTAAGAGCATGTGTGTATAATGTGATAAGTTGCGTTAATCGTAACAAGTTTATAGCGAACTTTCTTCCCTCCAGAAAGCTGTCTTAGAAAAAGTTTCCTCAATCTGCGCTGCACAGATGATACAACCCAAAATTAATATCTTGCAATACATAGACTAGATATATCGTAGAGCTTTATAATATATATATATTTATGAAATTATTTTTTTTTCAAATTTGAAAGTGATATTCTACAGTTTAGAAACAAAAGTACTTTTTAGAAGACACATAATATTTGAACGTAGTGGGATTTGAACCCTCACCTCTTCGAAAACGTTAATGAAGCGGTTGGTCTCCAAGAGGCGCGAATTCAATTCCGCTACGGTCAAATTTATTATTTAAAAGAAAGTAAATCTCTGTTTTTCCTACACTATGCTATGCTAAGACCAACCTACATGCAGTGTAACCTCTAAATACATCAGTAATAGGAACTAGATCCCATTGCTGATGATATTACGAATGTAAACCCCAATGGCGATTTATTACGAACCGGTTCTAGGTATCCCCTGTATTTCAATAATCTCCATCTGTCGGTTAAGGAGGTATTTTTGATATCTATATGTATTTATATGGAGCAACTAGCTTTGCCTGCGGCTTCGGCTGTCTGGTCAAATGGAAATACCTTATAGTTGTGCATGACACATTCTAAGTGACCGAGGTAACTCTGATCGTAGGTACAAGGGGTTTCATCGAAACGATAAACGTGATATAATATTATATTCTGTAAAAGGACTTTAATAAATGAAAATTTCTTCTTTAAGTGTCTCTTCAGTTCTGAAGGTTAGCCGCTATCTTCCATAACTATGCTCTTTTTTTTTGTTTCACGGATTTAATATCGATTCATTGAAGAATGCTACTCAGCCATACGCCAGATGTAATATTGGTGAATTCTGTTACGGAGGTTTATATGTAATCATTTGTACTACCGAGTACAAGGCTTTTTTTGTCAAACGAAGTACGAGCTATTTCTTTCCGGGTTCTGTTTTCTTGGCCAGATTCCTGTTCTTCGTTTAACCAAGAATCAAGATATTTGTATTTCCGAATTTGCTTAAGATTTTAGCTAAAGTTATTGAAAATTGGCGTTATTATATAACGTTGGCGTTATTAAATAGTAGGTAATAAGACTAAGTAATGACACATTACTACATCAATGCGAGTAGTTGTGGATTTGATTGCGCGAATCTTGATGTAAAATGCGAGAAATACGTAAAAAAAATCTACTTAGTCTGATTTTTACTCTGTCATTCACATTTATGGTAATACATAATGTTTTTTACCAAGAAAACAACATTAAAGATTAACTTAAAATACTAAGCATTATAATTTTCATTTATTTAAGATTAAGTTTTAAACGTTTATTTTGTTAATTATATATTTTATCAAATAAACATTGTTTGATCGCTATCGACCGACATGCTTTTTGTGATCAGATTGATATCTTGAAATTTTGACGGGTGCATGTTGTTTATTTTAAATATTAGTTTGTTTTATTTTTCAAGGGTAAAAAATACGTGCAGATTAAGACTAAAATAAGTATAACTGTTTAAGATTATTAAAGTGCTTTTGATGAATGACATGAATTTTAATTAGTATGTACATAGTGGTTACATACGTAGGTTAGGACCGAATTGTTAAATTGTAAGATACTTTGGAAAATTTCGATTATTTGTGTTTTTTTAGTTAAATTCTTTATAATATGTCTCTTACAAAAATACTTCAATAAATCAAAAGCTATTGAACCAACTTCGAAGGAATTTCGAGTGTTGAAAGGTTAATTACGGTATGAAAATTATATATGATAACCTTTTTTTTTGAAGTTGTTTAAAAAATATATATCCTCAAATCCTAAAAAGTCAGTACAATCTTTTGATTTACCATGTATCTTACTAAGTTGATCTAACACACTCAAAAGATGCCTTGCATGAAATGACATCATATGACGGATGTTGCCGAATTCGGAGCGGAAATACATCGCTCCCTCATGCAGCGTGCGTACACTTTGCCCTTCACCTTACAATGTCTGGGTTCTACGACCCTCACGGATTTGCATTTTGATGACGTCCAGAGGATGTAGGGAGTTCGATTGCAATTTTTCTATAGCGTTCCAGACGGTTGGTATGAAAGGATGGTATTAATCTTAATAATAACCATATGAATCAAATGTCTTTTATATTTTAGTGTGACGTCTCATTTTTTTTTCATGAAATAAGGAGAGAGATAGAGAGTCGAGTCACTGATTCTCTACTTTTCTCATTTTGATACAAATGTTTCGCTAAATGAGATTTGGGACTTTTTAGTTAATTGTGCAGTGACGATATGTGAACAAATAGCTTAATCGACGTGAGTATTTGGATGTATTTTTCTAGAGGTAATCACATATTTTAAGCCCAGTTCAAGGGGCTTGGTAAAAAATAATTAGTTTTTTTTTCTTATTTTTTTAACTCTCTCTGTATTTCGCACATGGCAGGGTAGGCAAAGTAGACCCAGGAACCTAGTGTTAAAACAGTTGCCATTAAGACACTTCCGTACCCCACTTTCAGACGAATTGTTGAAAAATCGGAGTAATTAGTCGCTGCGGGTTCGATCACCACCAGGGGATATCAACTATTTGCGTAATAAATTAAATTATATGTATAATTTATTAATATATTACAAACACAATCTTTAGAATGCGTAGTAATAAGTGTTCCTGAAATCACTTTTAGTTTCAGTGGTCGGTTACTACGCGTTATGCTAATATATTATACGGCTGTTAGCCAGTTCCGGTATAAAGTGTATTGCGTAGATTATGACATAAGAACGATTTACGAACGCGATAATGAACTATTTTAAGATATTTTATTTACCTAAACCTTTTTTTTTAAATATTTCTTTTAGTTTGACGCAAGTTGTTCATTTTTTATAGCTTAAGGCTTTTATAACAAAGAGGGCCTATTGTACTAAGAATAACCGGGGAACATAGTATACTAATACTATGTTCCTCGGTTCTCGTTCCTCATGTTACGACTAATTTTCTAGATGATACGTATTGATTGGCGGAACCCAACACAGCGATTTGTCTTTGTAACCTGGTAAGAATCGAACCCATTACCTCTGCGTTTACAAACAGATATTATACACGAGGTCAACAGAGCAAGAATATTTTATACCATTCTTTTATTTCTATAGGAATATATCTAAAAATGTCGTTTTTTGAATCCTCTTCTTTTAATCTTTTAAAAAGTAAAAATCGCGCACAGTCTAACAGCAACCCACTCTTATTAGTTCTTTAAAGTGTTATGTTTACGAATGGCCCAGACGTGTTTACTTTGACACGATTTTCAGTGTTTAGTGTGCTATAACATTAGCACTACACGTTAAATAAATTTGGTTATATTCAATAGGTATCAATGACTGTACTTACGTAATATTGAAGTAAACCTTAAGTTCTCTTTGACAGGTGTTCCAGTAGTTTGAATATAGAGATGAGCAGCGTCATTTTCCAATTCTTTTTTTACGTAGTGTTAGGAAAGCATTGAATTAGAAGTGGCGGAACTTAACGTTGTGCTTTGCCTCGACAAGATAACAAAGTTAATAAATGATAATATTTAATGTTTCGTTTCCTCGAGTGGGAATCGAACCCACAATCTTTCGTGTTTACAGAGACACCCTTGCCCCTGCGCCACGATTGCTTCTCCTATTATTTGAACAGTACAGTTTTTATAGATATTATGTTTGATATTAAAATAAATGTTATACAAGTGGAAATAGAATGATAATATATTATGCTGCTAGTGCAATTTAAGTCGGGATAGTCAGAGAAAACATAGAATGCTAAAACATTCTGGTTTTTACTTTTTGCGCACTTTCGAAGTAGGTATTGTGTGTTACTGAACGAAACTCAACGCCGCGCAGTTCACCTGAGTCTACTATATCAATTCCACAAAGACGATATGAGGAACTTCCAAAGATGGAATGTAGAATATGTAAGTCATTGATGACTTAACGATCGAATGATGTCTTTGGAAGTGGGAAACGCTTTCTGAATACAAAATGCTAAATCACGAGTATCAAAGATTACGCGCTGTTAAACAAAATGTGGAAAATTTTATTGTTTCAATTATTGAATTAGTTTCATTTTCAAACTCCATCTACCCTATATGTGGGATACATATGAATCTAAAAAAAAACACCAAAAACCCCGGTTTGATATTCGAATCGCACATGAATGAATGTAATTGCATATCAGCGCTCACGGTCTCCTTTAAATTATTTAACATAATAAAGATTTCTTAGAAGAAACTTTATATTATTCCCAACATTTTTTACATACGACAATTTATGTTAGACTAACAAATAGATAGATAATCTTTAAAAAACTGAATACCTAGATGCCTATCTATGTAGATGTCTAGCTAGGTATGTAGTACGCGTGTAGTTGCATAATAAATGTTCAGCGTAAACGCTGTGGCAGAGACTGATTGAGATGGATTAACGCTGTGGCCACACATGGGCCTTTTTGACGGACTTGCGCAATCTTTTCTGGGCTTTTCTGGGTTTTGGGTGGTCGGTCTTCATTTTTTTGGGAGGGGGATTAGGTTATTCTGTTTATTGAAATTGGTGGTTGTTATTGAGGAATTTGTAATTTTTGTTTTTTTTTGTGTTTAAAATTAAATATTACAAAGAATATGTGGATTCGATCAACTCTCTGTTTGAATTTCGGTTTTTCGTTCGGTTCTCCGTACGGCGTTGAGTTCTCTGCAATTTTTATTATATTCAAAAAACATTTTTGGCACCCCTCCTTCAGCTAAGCGCGTAAAAGTAAATCGTGTATTTACTATTGTAAACTAACACCGCACAATAAATTCAAGGGAACTACATTTAAAACCACCTCCAGAGTCACGAGGTGTCCGGAATCATCCACGTCTATATGGGGTCACTAATTAACCGAGATGTCGGCGAGGCGGTCAACGACACGGGCCTTGGCATTACTTCGACTGACAGTTGCGTCACACCAACCTGTCAATAGGACGGCGTTATGCATTCACAACGCATTCTTTTTTTTTATTTAGTATCCTCGTTTTTTTCTTTTTTGAATTTATACATAAATTTTAGAGTTATTATACAGTGTTTAAGCTTTTTTACGATGCGCGCGAGTTGTAAATTTTTTATTTTGTTTTTCTTTTTTCTTGTATGTGGATTTTGTTTAAGTTGTTATGTTGGTGCATCTGTTTCATGTTTAATTCATGTTGTAAGTTTGTTTATGGTTTTATCGTGACGCTTGAATAAATGGATGTTATAGTAGTTAGTTTATTAAATTGTACAAGAAGTAGATTGTACCTTTTTTTTGGTGGGGCACCAATCCTGTTAGCTTTTAACCTGTTTTTAGCTGCAAATTGCGAGGTAGGCAGTGGGAGCCTCCGTTACTACTACCGTTTCGCAAAAAAAATTCGAGATTGCGTGTTCAGTGGCAGAATTTAACGCCGCGGTTTGCTTGCCAGAGCGAGAAAATTAAAATAATTAATTCTCAGAACAGTAATAAAACTCACAACTGTCGCTAAGTCAGGTAAGACACGGCATACAAAAAATATGAGTTAACTATAAACAAACAACAGAAACTACAACACCTTCGATTACAATTTTGACGTATTCTACATAAAAGCGTCCGCTAGGCGAATGAAATTGGATAATTATCGAATGGGAAATGTGTTATTAAATTTGTCAGGTTTTATTAGCGTGGGATTGTTTCGCTTCGTGCCTTCGTTCTTCTGAGGAGGATAACGCCGTACCTAACACACGAACGTGTGAGAGTCTGGATTTACGATAGTGAATATGTTTTACGTTTTATTTTTTCTGGTTGGGGGAGGGAGCCTGAGGGAACCTAGTGTTAAAATACTTCCTATCGTCACTAACTCACGTTACACGCTAAGTAACGCTAGATATATTACGTGTTACCTGGTGGAACTTCTTGATGCTAGAGCGAGGACATTGAAGTAACACTTTGATGGATAATATTTTAAATATAAAATCCAGAGAAAACGTAAGGACACTGCTTAATAATAAAATAACTAACTATTTAAAGATTAAATAAATACACAAATATAAAAATGTTAAAAATATCTGCCTACCAACGAAATGAACACATTCAGTGAAAACATGATTTTAAAAACATCAATTCTTTTATTTCAAAGAATGTTAAATGACATTCAAATATAAAAAACAAATTAATCTTTAAACAAAGCATAAGCTTTACTAAAATAATCATTAGAACTTAATCTAAGCACGAGCAAGTAGCTTCCAAAAGTTGATCCCACCAAGACAATTCGAGCCACGTAGCCACAAGCGTCAAGCGTACTTAACTATAAATATCTAGGCATCATCATCCTCATGACGGCCAGCAAAGGTTGGTAACCTAGCTGGGTTATCAAGTTTTTTTTGCAGATAAGAATATTCAGTATGCATACTAATTAATTTCGGCAATCGATTACGCCGAAAAAATGTTCCGAGTTCTGACCTGCCGACGTACGACACAAGGAACAAAAAATTGAGAACATAAATGATATGTATATAATTGTATGTAACAAGTTCTGTATATGTCGTCGTGTATGTTTGTATAGGGTACAGTTGGTTTTTAACCGACTTCGAGAAGGAGGAGGTTGTCAATTTGACTGTGTGTATGTGTGTGTTTTTTTATAGTAGATTAGTATTTGTTTGGAAGCTTGTAGGCGTATCTTTGATATTTGTTTTAGATCTTTTTTCTAGTATTTTTTAATTAAGTAAAGATGTTGTAAGTCTACAATTTGGGTCTGGGTGCAATCTGGGTCTTATGTGACCCACACTTTAGCTATCAATAATTATTTTTTCATTAATCATTATATGTCTTATGTCCCTAATGTCCTTTTAGTCTAGTATTATTAGGCGATTTATAAAAAAAGTATTTCAAACCAATTTCTTTCTCTATTTCTAGTCAATTACAAGCCGTTTCTATTCTAGGTCTCAATTCTCAGGATCCCTAAAACCGAAGTGTCCATTGGTATGTACGATTGAGTTGCCAACCGGACTCACTCTTATTTCAAGATAAAGCACAGGTCACCGAAAAATCAGAGGCGATGTTTATTTTATTGCATTTATAATGTAACGCCTTGATACTGTAGTGTGATAAATTGATAAGAAAAATATGTCCAAACATTTTTTTTATCAGTAAGTTTTTTTTCAGCTTAAAGCTATATTGCGTATATAGTAGAGTCTTTTTCTTCTTCCTCTTCCTGGCATTAATCCCGGCTATTGCTAGGATAACTCAAAGAATCGTTTGGCCTTTTTACATGAGCGAAGAAATGAAAATATGAATTTGAAATGTTATTTATATTTTTATCCCGAGTGGGAATTGTACTCACAACCGTCGCGTTTACAGTAAAACATTCGTGTCACTGAGCAACGACAACTTTAAAGTATTTACGCATAAATATATGCCTATTATTAAAAATATATGTTGTTTTCTTCCTTAGAATCACGAGGATCTACGAGTAACATAATATACATTTAAACTTAAGAACTCAAAATGTGTAGGTGAGACCTGTCAAGGCACTTTCAAAAAGCTTTTAAAAGCTTTGGTCCCGTGACTTAATGCTCTCATATGGCCTCCCCCACCTCAAGTCATCGTGGAGTAGTCACTGCTCACCACATACGGTAGCTCTAGCTTCTATTCTCATTCCAGAAAATATTTATAATTTCAAAATATTTTAATTTCCTCTATTTAATGATTAAATCTCGTGGTACCTCCACTCCCAATCTGTATATAAAATCATCAAATTTCAGGCCGATGAAATATTTAATATTTTTATTTCCTCACTATGGTAACAAGGCAAAGCGTGGTGTTAAGTTCTGCCACTCAACACGCAGTGCAAGAATCCGACAGAAAGACATTCTCTCTGTCTCAGCAGAGTGCTGCAAGATGACTGATACATTGATACATTCATGTGAACCTGTGGAAAAAATAAATAAAACCCCTTCAACGTGACATTCAACAAGCCTCTGTCAGTGTCTACTCTTCAATATCGGACATGACATCTCATTGCTTTGTTCTTACTGATACGTATCGGACGCGCGGACCGTTAGCGAAGAAAGAGCGCCGTCACTTGTTATCTGGCGGGTTCGTACTCGTATCTACGAGTGGGCAGTGGCTCGCCGAAATTAACCGGTCACCTACATGTATAATTGGTTCTATATCCGGTTTCAAATATGTATGTACGAGTATGTATAAATAATATGATTTATTCGTTGAGGCCGTCGTGGCATAGAGGCATAAGCGTGTGGCTGTAACGCGGCTATTGTGGGTTCGATTTCCACTTAGGGTATTGAATTATTATTTATTAATATTTTCATTTCTTCGCTCTCGTACCTTCACGTCCAGTTTCATTCTTTCATTGCTAGTCGGACTCAATTTATTATAAAAAAAATATCTAAACTTTATTTACCGCAAATGTAAAATTGCCGCCTTATATAACATTTGCTTACAAGATGGCTGCTTATCAATGAGCAATGTTGCCATAGCACTTGCTATGGGATACTACAGATAAGTAAAACACAGCACATCAATAAATACATAGACTAATAAAGACATTACCCTTCTTCGTGTAGCGCAGTCGGGTAAGAAAATGAAAAACTTAACTTCGATATAGCAAAAGTCGTACCCACATTAAATATAAATATGTATGAAAATAGAATGCGCCCAACATATTCACCAGTCATGAGACAACACGTTATTAGACCGCCGAAACTTCCGGATTCCCCGACGTATGACGAATGAGTGCAAGGCGCCGCCTCCTATTAAGTAATAGTTCTATTAATATTCTGTATTAGTTATATCGTGAAGTATTTATGTTTTTTTTAGGTCCACCTGTATCCCGCACATAGAGGAGAGAGGGTAGAGAGAACCCGGTGACCTAGTGTTAAGACATTTTGTTTCCGTGAAGACACCTCCGTTCAACACTTTCTGCTGAATTCTGGAGGCATAATGTGTTGAGCGGAATTCAACGGCGCTTTTTGTTTTGTTAGCAGAACGATAAAATGAAAGTATTAAATATTTCATTTCCCCAAGTGGTAATCGAACCCACAATCTATCGCACGCTGTTCATTGGAAAATGGGAAACGGAAGTGTCTTACTGCGAACAGATTGTCTTTAAACTAAGATCCTGACTTAACTCTGCCTACCCCGATATGGGCATACATATCGTACAGCTTAAAATAAATTAATAATTCTCGCGGAGATTTATTCCGCTTATATATACTCGTATTCTATTCTTAAGATAGTCATTGGTGAGTGGACTCACTCATTCATTTTTCAGAGTTGGTAAATCTAGATTATAATTACAACACTGAATTTGAATAGATTTCTATATAAAATATAAATAGACCTGGAAAATTATAAAATCATAGATATAAACATTACCCCGAATCGGTTTTGAACCCTGAACCCTGTACAATTATTCAAACAAGTTCCAATATCGTCATGATGGCGTCTAATTTATTTGTACATTACAATTACGGTGAAAAATCATTAAGCAAGGTAAAGGGAAAAACCTCTAAACGGATTTTCTTGAAACGTCTTAGTACGGTGTATATGGTTATTTCTTTCGTCGGTAAGTTGCATTACAGGTTATTTGTATTTCGTATTTCGCAAAGTTTATTATTTATTAATTGAAGTCAAAATTACGACAAGTATTCTATTTCCTCAATAGACGTTTGTGAACGTTCGGAACGTTACTTAACGTAAGGTTCCTTTTTCCTACCCTACTGTGTAAGGGATACAGCGTGAAGTAGATTTTTTTACTTCTGTTGTTCGATGCAATTGCTGCACGTTTTTACACATATCTGAGAAAATTAAGTACGGGGAAGGACGGGGAAATGCAGAAGTGTCTTAATGAGAACAAAGTGTTTTAAAACCTATGGAATCCTATCCCATGACGCCCGTGTCTACCCTGCTATATACGGGATACAGCGTGAAGCTAAACAATCTATAAAGTACAAGTTTTAAATAAGAAGATTACAGAAAGACTTCATTTTCACATAAATTTGACCTTGAAGCATAAATTTAAAACCTTCAGAATTTTTCTTTTTTAACAATAAACAGTCAAATACTATTTGTAATACCTTTTACGTATTGCCTGTTTGTTATTTAACGGATGAATCACCTAAGATCGTTGCTCTGAATAATCAAATCGTAGGAGTTTGTGGGTGTCGGTTCAAATCCGGGCCGGAAAGGTTTGTTAACCACGATTATGTTAATGCTGTTAAAGTAATCAAATAATTGTGTCATTCATATATTATAATACTTTATTTTTTATAGTTGATGTGTCGATAGCTTTGACTTTATTTTACTTTTTCTAAAAAAATTATAATAGGTAATACTGTAGATACTGGGTTAAATATGCATAAAAATATTTTTGGTAATCTCTCATAACAGGGTGGGCACATAGCTGGTGTTACTGTTAAGTCACTTCGTTCCCAACTTTTCTCCAAATTTTGGAGATTTTACCTTTATAGGCGGAATTTAATGCAGTGTTCTATCTACCAAAGCAAAAAAAAAGAAAATAATTGAAATATTTCATTATCGCGAGTGGGGGTCGAAGTATCGAGCTTGTGCTCATTACAAGTCTCTTATTTTATGAATAAAGTTTACTTTTATTTCGAGTCGACTTGTAACTATAGTATGTAACAAAATAAAAAAAAATACCCATTTGTAATTGTATTATCATGGAACTTGGTAGTTATGCGTAGCTCGTCACAATACAAATAATATGGTATCATTGAGCTCTTCTATTGATAGAGAGCCAGGACCTGAATAGTGTAACTCTTCAGAGGTTACTAGTAGACCACTCGAACTTAGTCTCATGTAATTTATAGCTCTGAGCATACTACAGCATACTATATTAGTATATATGTAGGTATAGAAAACCATGTTTTCAATTAAATTAAAATTAAATGTGAAGCTATCACAGCAGGCAGAGGGAACTTTGTGATAAGATGATCTGTTCCCTACTTCTTGACTAATTTTTCAAGGCATTGCATGTTGATTGGCGGAACTCAAAAAGAGTAATTCATTCTCTCTAGTGAGGGTCGAACCCACAACCGTTTCGTTACTGTAATACTTCGGTGCCCGTGCTCTACCACTGGTCTCTGGTGTTTGCAATAACTAGAAAATATCTTCTTTAAAATAGTACGTAATCTGAGTCTGGTATCACATAAATATTTGTAAAGTTGTTAACTAAATAACTGCTATTACTTAACCCCTGTAAAGGTTGAGATTTCAACCAGCTAGCCCACGAAATGGGCTAAAACTATTTTAATAAAACTAACTGTGTACTCTAAGCGTGGGCATGTATTGCATACTCGCTGGTATTGCCGGATGCAACCCACTCTTGTTAACTTAGAATGACCCTTTGAAGCAGGGACTTGCATTATTTTAAAATGTTAATTATTTTGTGTTGTAAGTAGATAGTAGTAGTTTGCCCGCTAGGTACCGGTACCCGACCTTGGTCCAGCGCGGAGGCTATACAACATAATTAGATTTAAGTACACATATAATTAACACATATATCATTACAAATAAAAGTTTGTTAATATACATATGAGGCCATCAGCACAGAGTCCGCCTGTAAACGCTACAATTGCAGGTTTGATCAGGGGAATGATTATATTAAAATTATTTTAATCTGAGACCGTCGTAGTGTACCAGCATAGAGACTGTCCATGCTACGGTTGTGGCTCTTATTCCTACATGCAGGAATCTGTCATTATGATGGCCTCGCTCTGGTAACAAGACAAAGCACAGCGTTGATTGAAATGAAGCACTGCGTAGGGAACGGCGAGTCCTAACACTAGGTTCCCTTTGCCTACTCTGCTACATGTGGGATACAGCATGAATTAAAAAAAAAAACAGTTTTGGCAAAAAGTTCCCATTTTAACTTGGTTCACTCTGCCTTCCTTGCTATCCACGTCAAAGGATGAAGCTGAAAAAAAAGAAAATTATACATAATTATAAATATTCGTACTCCATGTAATAGTATGTAGACCTTTGGTTTACTAAAACTTGGCGTGGGTGTCATTGCACTGGCCGGATGCATCCTACACTGATAGTAAGATTGACCCGCGATATGATAGTAGGTTCCTACTAGTGAGATAAGGAACATGTTTGATGTCTTGTTGATTCTTTATAATTAGTTTGGTATTTCGTTTTAGATAGCAATAACGGTTAGGAGCTTTTAAGTTATGTTTTGGTTGGACAACTCACACGCCAAGTATTTGATTATATTGTTATATTGCAAGGTTAATACGAAATGAGTAAAAAAAAATTTGAGTTCCACCACGTGATGTTTCGATTTCGGAGGGCAGAGAACGGAATGTCAGCACACTAAACTAGTAATCTCTAGCTACCTACCTCGTATATATGGGGAATATAGCGTGAAATAAAAAAAAACGAAAATAAGACAGTAGAGTAGAGATCACTCCCTTTCTCTCAATTGTATAGATTGCCTGCCTGAGACGATCTTTCGTCTTTAAAACACTGGCGATCTTATTCATGTCTTAAAAGACCTCTCGGTGAAGTATTGATTAAGGAAAATAATTAAAATAAGTCAGGAACGTTTATTAGATGATTATTAATGTAATTGTAATTGCATAATTCATACATGATTATGTAACACATTGATAGTAAGAAATATAAAAAAAAAATCGACACCAATATATATCCTGCTGTTATATCCTCTCCAGAAAAGTGTAGTTAGTGGGAATCAATGCTAAATAAAATACTGGTCTAATGCGAGTATACAACAACAAAATGATTCTATAAGGGTTCCATATTTTCCTTTCGAGGTACGGAACCCTAAAAACTACTGAGATAATTACTATGAAACTAAAACAGCGCCTTAAGTCTATATAATATCTTATATCTTATGTAAATACGTAGATAAGAATTATTTTAGTTTTCCAAAGGCGAATATTATGTTGAAATTTGGTTATACGTTTTTAAATAAACATTGGAATTATGTATGTCTCTTTTAATTCACATTAAAAAGAAAAGGACAGCAAAACTTCTATACTATATTTTACATCAGTCAGCATTTTCCATCGGTTCACCAATTCCGCTTTTTCCACCTGTCATGCTACGCAAATAGTTTACCTGTAATTGCATCTTATTATCATTCCTTCTGTGGCGGGAACCCCAATGGTTCTAGGAACGTTACGGCTGTGTAAATATAAATATATGATATTTACATATTGTTAAGTGTATTACAGACTAAAGACTTATCTTCTAAGTAAATATTTTTTTTAAGTCGTACCTGTCTTTGAAGTAAAAGTAATAACCAAATTCAACCGCCACCAAGTAGGGATTTTGCAACCTTATAGTAATTTCTTTGGACTTAAATATACAACCTTTATAGATCATCAAAATTTAAGATTTGAAGATTACTAAATTGTTTACTGAACTTAATAGGTATTTAATACACACTTAGTACTAGCGTCTCTACATGAGCTTCAAACATTTACTTGGAGAGATTTGTCATATATTTATATATTACATTTAACACAATATTTAGATATACTTAAAAAGAAATACTTTTAGAAATACTTAAAAAATATTAAAAAACTACTTTCAGACTCTTAAATATGTAAGAGAAAATATTATCAGTGTATCGTCAGCCTTATTTGTTGTGCAGTACTTGATCGTCGTGATCATATTGATTTAATATGACTGTGATCATTGTTGAAGGAAGGAGGAAAAACTGACTAACTGTACTCGGACCTTAGTCGTTCTACGTCAAAGCATCTGTCTTAGTTCATACTGTATAAGCACTTAGACATACATATTTATAGAAACCTATTGTTTATATATGTTTTGTAAATTTATTGCGGCTGTAATGAAAAAAACACTAATGTGCGACTCTAGATGTGATAGGTTTTGGATTCGATTATCACTCGAGGAAATGAAATATTTTCGAGGCAACGTGCGGAGTCGAGGTCTGCTAATCAACAAGCAATGCCTCCAGAATTCGGTGGAAAGTGGGGAATGGAAATGTCTTAGTGTATGCAGCTAAAAAATTATGTAGGCATAGTTATTAGTGCTATTATAAAATATATACTGGAGTCGGTGTGACGCAAGAGCACAGCGTCGGGCCGTGAACGCTACGGTTGTGGGTTTGATTTCTACTGCACTTTCCCATTAGCGGGGAAATTAAATAAATCAATTTCCCGCTCTTGTAACAAGTATCTACACAATGTCTTGAAAATAGAGCGCAAAGAGGAGAACGGAGTTTAAAAAATCAAAAATCAAATCAGGTTCCCGCACACAGCAGGATAGACAGAGGTTCCCCACTTTCCGCTGAACTCTGGAGTGGCGGAACTTAACGCCGCTCTGCCTCGACACCACTTTTTTATTAGAATGGACTTTTAAAGTCTAATACTAAGTTTCCTCTGCCTACCCGGCTATTATCATGATACGACAAATAAAATAAATAATTTCTAAATAATTTCTAATAATATTCGGTTTTATAATGCAGATATTGCAACTTACCGTATTAGAATTAACTATAGTTATATTTAAAGACATGACTACATAAATATGACCAAATTACAAAATTGCTTATAGTTATATCCGAAATGCGTGTCACTTTTGTTTACAAGTCTAACCGCAGTGAAGGAGCGTCGACCTCAGTTACTTCTGTGTCACCGATCAATCCAAAATGTGTCGCTCGAAAGTCTAGAAACTCACGTTATTCTCATTATCTATAGAAATGTTATATTTATTATGGAATTTATATTAAAATTATTTGATATTTTAAGTAGAAAATGTTTGTAAAAATATTTTAAAGTGCGTCTGAACGCGTTGTGTTGTGGGTTCGATTTCCACTTGGGGATTGAAGGATTTAATATTCTCATTACGTCGCTCTGGTAAGGAGACAAATTGCGGTGTCGAGTCCGCCACTCAACACGGCTCAAGAATTGGGCGAAAAGTGTGGAACGGAAGTGATTTAATGGGAATAGAGTGTCTTATCATAAGGTTTTCAGGTTCCTTCGGCCTATCCTTATATATGTGGGATACAGCTTTAAGAAAAAAAAATTGGTATAGTTTTTCTTTTCCTAATGTAGATAAATATTTTTTACCACTATGTCACAATATGTCGCGATGGACTAATTGGATGTGGATTCGGTCTCGAGAGAATGATTTATTGTCATTTCCCCGCTCTTGTAGATAACGTTTGTTGAGTTCGCTATTCAACACGCAATGCCTCTAAAGAACGAAGTGTCGCTTTAGCGTCTTCCCCCTTACCATGCTATATTATATAAAAATGTCGATGAGCAAACATAAATTAAAGTTTTTATATAAGAGAAAACTATATGTAAACTGCCAAAACACTGGTTTTAAGTAAAACCCAAGAAATAAGTTCAATAATCATAATTTCTAATTCCAATGCATGAGAAACAAAAGTATCAGAAGCCTTAACGACACACCCGACTGATTCAACTTACTAAGCCTTAAGTACCTGATATTATACCTATATGTAAAAATAAGTTTATCCGTTTGTTTACACTTGTCTCTTAGCTAAACCGATTTTTAATATGACTATTATATTTATACTTTTTATAAGGCTTGCAAAAAAATTATAGAAGTTACTTTACATATGTATAGTTAGTCTAGGTCAAAATATTTGTTATTTAGCTTTACAATATTTATTTAAATGTTATTTTAGAAGGCGCAATGAGACTGTATTTATAATTTGAAATTAAGCCAATGCTATAAGAAAATTTTTTTTTCATTAAATAAGTAAGTAAATAAGTAATAAATTAATACTATTTTTATAAATCAAACACACACAGCTGGGTAGGCAGAGGGAACCTAGTGTTAAGACACTCCGTTCCCCAGTTTCTTCCGAATTCTGGAGGCAGAACTTAACGCCGCGCTTTGCCTCGACACCAGAGCGAAGAAATGAAAATATAAATTTAAATAAATATATATATATATATATATATATATATATTCGTTAAATATATTTTAACAGAAAAAATATACCTATATGAAAGTAAAGATATCGTGTAAAAACAGTACAAATCACTAGTATTGGTATAACTACATTACACACATTCCCCTCAAATATTGAAACTTTATCCTTATCGCCTAAGTTAAGTATAACCGTTTTGCGAACTTGTTGACCCACCGTCAACTCTGTAAGGGAATGACATTTGTTTGCGGACTACTTGATCCTCTGATGGCTGTTTCGAATGTTTTTGTAACGATTTCTTCTTGTTTTTTCGAGAAGCTGCGTGAAATTTGGTTTATTTTTGTTTATTATTTATATTGTTTTTCTTTATTGTTGCTTGGTTAAAAAATTCTAAGTGCCTGGCATTTGAATAGAGCTTAATTCATTCAATTTATATTACATAAATAGTCGTCTTGTAATGCAAAACTTATAATGAAAAGTCCCGTATTTTCCCTTTTTCGAAGAAATTTGTTTAAGTGCTTGCTCTCTTTATTTTTTAAATCCAGTAGTTTCGCTTGTCAGTCGTTCAGTAAGGATAGAGTTTAATATAGTAGGTATATTAATTTAAATTTATTTTATCTTTCATATTTAATTAAATTAAAAAATGCAAACTTTGACATTTTTGCACGGTGCAAGGTTTTTTCAACCGTCATTATTTAAAATTAACATAATATTGGTCCAATTGCTAAACAGATATTAGATTTTTTTATTTATTTCATTTCAAAACATTCTAACGATGTCAATAGGTACACAAATACACTAAAAGTCATAACGGAAAATTGAAACGGGCGAATATTCTCAAACCGAGCGATACGCGTCACCAGATTAACACTTTATTTATGTGACATAAAACAGTTTTGTATTCGTTTTTCGCATGCGACAAATTGAATGTAATCCTTTTATGTTCTAACAACCTGTTATGCGTGCCGCGATAGCACATTCTAAGTCGGAATTTTAATAAGTTACCAGAATTTTTGGGTAATTTATGTCTTTTATTTAGTTTTTTTAAGTGGTGTACCTCAATTGTGTAGTACATTAATGTTGCATTTTTTATTGAGTATCCAAAATATATTATTCTTTTTGGAAATGAATTTTTAAATATTATGTTTTGGTCTGGTCCACAATATGGTAGTATTGGATATTTTAAGTTAGTTATTTTCAATCAATATTTTAAGGTCTAGTAACATCGTCATCACGTGTCCCAATTGAGGACTTCAAACAGGATATATACCACTCCTGTCGGAATATCCGGCATTCTACTCTCTAAGACCCGACTGCGATACTGCCACTTGCTGTTAGTAAGCTATGGCTTTGGCCAGTGGCTGGTGGCATATGCATATATTCGTGAACTTACCTTCTACATACAATTTGACTTGCCGAAACACTTTTAGAAAGGATGAAAGATTTTCTAGGTAAAATTATTTTGGTATTTTTTGTATTTAAGATGTTTGATACACTCAGTGAATAAAATAATAACATTCCAAAAGAAGTAGAAGCTACAGATTGTCATTCGAAAAGCATATTGTATATCCTATGCGTCATTTTGTACGTCACGTTCTCCTGGAAAATACTTACATAAAAGTCACTTTATTAACCATTAATATATAAGAATGCCGTAGTCCGCTATCAGTTGTAACAATTACTCTAAACTAAGTAGAAGCTACTCAGTTCAGTCATTTAACTAACTTGTAATTACTTATCACCTATTGTCTATAGTAATATAGTACATTTGACATTAAAACTCTGATAATAACAACGGTAGTATGCAAGTTAACATAGATGAAAATACTTGGTTGAGGCCAGTCGCTATAATATTTTAAAAATAATAGAAAACATGAATAAGTAAGACGGTTATAAATATATTGTTTTCTAGGTCCCATATACGTCCTTCCTTCCTTTAGGACTTGCCTTTTATGATCTAGACCTCACGCGTCGTTCCTAAGGAATTTATAAATAAGCTACAGCTTGCATGCACTAATGTATAATGGTTCGTATTTAATTTTATTTACTTATTTTACAATTTTGTCGTTACGCTAATTGATCGTGAAAAGCTTTTAGAAAGTCTTATTAATTTAATGCAAGTTAGTAATTCTCATTATGAGGCAAACAATTTAAAATGTTGACCTAACTGTATCTTAGTCTTTTTTAATTATTGTAATGGTATTGTTTTTGCAATTAGTTATTATAATAATTATAATTATAATAATTATAATATATATGGCGTGGCGCAGAGGCACAAACGTGTGACAGTAAACACGATAACTTGTGGGTTCGAATCCCCCTCGAGGAAATAAAAAATGCCTCCAGAATTAAGCGAAAATTGGGAAGCGGATTGACACAACACTAGGCTCCGTCAGCCTATCCTGCTACATACAAAATACAGCATATACATGTATTTTGTATATACATCGTCGAATATACGTCGAACGTGTATATTAAATAAGCAAGTGAGAAAATTAACAATCTCAAGAAATCAAAATCCAAAATAAGTATGTTTTAAATTTTGAACTTACAATCATCGCGTGCATCTAAACGCACACGCTTTAGTGATTATTTAAAAAAAATATCAATAAAATGTACAAGAAAACCGAAATATTATGTAAATTGATTTCGCAATAAAACAAAACGAAAAGAACTAAATTAACCTGTAACAAGTAACATAATAGCCCCCCTACTATTAGATTTCGTTCGCGAATTTGAAACACTGTCACGAAATGCATATAACGATGCTAGCGGTTGACTCACCGGCGTCGAATGCGCTTATTTCCCGCGCAAAGTCCGCTCTGACAATACTACTTTACGTCTAAATGCTATTAAAAGCTTTATGATCTAAGCACGAAAGCTTAATATTTGTTATTCTATCCGCATCCACTATATAAATAGTGCAACAGACCGTTCTGCGAACTGGCTACGTTCATTTTCCTCTTCGAAGGAATGCGACTTGACGTCACTGTTAACCGACCTATTGTAAAAAGGCAGACATTCAACCGAAGCTATAAAGGGCACAAGCTATTCCTTTCGGTCGCGTTAACGCACTTCGAATAACCGGTAGAGTTGAAATGTAATGTTGCTATTTAAAATTTAAGTACGTTCAAGTAACCTATCTAATTCGATAGCCTGTTGCAGGATAACGGTATTCAGTGTTGATAGCATTTCTTATCTTGTTTGCATTCTATTTGTAGTTTTATTGTCGTACCTGGAATTTACGCGGTGCGCTCTATTCAAATTACTATTCCAAAGTAATTTACTTACGTAAGATCGTACGTAATGTGAATTAAAGTTAATTTAAGACATTACGCGATGAGACATCGCTGTGTCCTTTTTAATCAGAACACAAGCTTATTTAAAATATTTATAGATCGATTTACAAAATACGTATCTTACGATATTTACTTAAAAAAACTGGTGTGCATATCGTCAAGTACATTAGAAATCTTTAGTCCTCATCGCTTATCCTAAAAATCTGCCAAATAGCTAAGCCTGCCACTTTATTCGATTGTATAAATGAAACCTATAAATGACGACAATTTTTATATATTAAAAACAAACGACTAAGGAATGTCGAATACATTTTTCACATATAGAAAGTAGCAGTGATTGACAGATCGACCATCCGTTTAACGATGTTGCGAGAAGCCGGGAACACTAGAGTGAATTTCCAAATCCTTTGTACTGTAACTGCGTGTCGTAAAGTAACGAATAACTAATAATTAGCTGCCATTTGAAAACAATTGATTTTGAAACTAAAGTTTCAAACTTACTATTGTCGTATAGAACGCTTTCAGAATAGCGCCACGATATGCGCAAGTTCGAGAGATTTTTCTTAATCAACTTCAAACAAAAGGTGAAAACTTTCTTTTTTTCTTCGATTATGAATAATATCTTGTTTCATATGTTAATTTTTGGTCATTGTACTTATGAGTAGAGAGCCTAGTACTAAAATATATGTCTTAGCATTTTTAAGTCAAATAAATCATGAAGTCAGAAAACTCACAATTTGAGTGGTTCATGGGAAACGTAATGTCTCAACGCTAGATTCTTTCTGCGCTTCTGCCATGTTAAAGAATAAAACAAGCACTTTTGTTTCATATTTAAATTCAATTATGTAAAATGTTATTTTAGATTGTATCCTAAGAATTTTAGTTACCTATAATGCTATCATTTATCAATTTTTATATTGGTGCATGAAGAATTGATTCCTTAAATAGCCTATCAAATGAGAATCGTCTAGCGATCCCACAAACCTAGTATTATTAAAAAAACCGGTATTTTTTTTAGAATTTGCAAGTTTTTGACGCATGAATGAACTAATCGATTTACGTGAAATAGCAATAAGGTGTAGAATGCAATTCAATAGCGTTCCCATAGCTCTGGAGGCCATAAAACCACATATTTAAACCTCTCGCCTTGCTATTCTTTCTGTTTTAAAATAACGTACAGTACCTACATTTCTACGACCAGTTCTCGCTTTATGTTGATGAATGATGATTAAATATTATAAAAGCTAGGTTTTAGTGTTTAACATTTTTAAATTTATAGTCGAATAAGACGGTTTGCTTTTAGATTTGACAAAACATAGAATAAAACAATAATGACGAATTACACTTTTATAAACTTGAACTTGTCAAATAAGCGCGGAAATACTGCTTATAAACTTTGATTAGGTATTTTGGATTTATTAAAAAAGTTGAAATATGTTAATTACGCTGTGTCCCGCCCACAGCAAGCTAGGCAGAAGAAACCCAGTGTTAAGACACTACGTTCCCAATTTTCCATCGAATTTTGGAGAGATTGCGTGTTGAGTGGCAGAATTCAATGCCGCGCTTTGCGTCGACACCAGAGCAAAGAAATGAAAATATTAATATATAAATAATAATTACTATTAATTACTACTATTATTTTTATTTATTTTGCAACTTTTAGGCGTTAGCGAGCGCATCGTCGAATTTTTAATCAAAACAACAGTTCAATGACATGCATTGAGTAATAGTTAGGTATTTTACTGGGCGTATATACAGGGTGTCCCAGGAGCCAACGATAAAACGAAACCAGGTGATAGACCAAGTCGTGACAGTTATGAGAAAAATATAAAAAAAAATCTTTGTCATGTATTTTTCATATTATATGGATTTTAAAAAATATTGCAAAAACCGACACCCTGTCATGGTTTTTCACGTCCCTGGACTACAAATATTACTCTTTCTTCATTTTTTTTTCTGTAATGTAATCATGAGTAACCCTTCTGTGAATTACAGTTTAAGATTTAAACATACCTGCATCAGTTTTCAATAAAATGTGGTGTTTTTGCCAAACATTAAATTCAAAATATTTACTACACTCAACTTTAACCGACTGTACTATAAAAAAAATGTACTACACTGTTTTTGCAAGTAACTTTAAAAGTTGGCGCATTTAATCTGGATTCCGAAATGGTACGACACTTGCTGGATTACTTCTTTGTTAAAGAGAGAAAAATCGAAATACACGATAATCGGGATGACGTTCAGCTTTTTGGTATCTATTCCGATACATTCTAGCTGCAGCATTTGCATTACATAACCATTCTCCATGAATGAAATGCATATTGGCAATGTGTCAAAGACCGAGTATATCGCCTGCGAGACCCCGGACTCGAGCACTGTCCTTATAAGTCCTGGGTCATCCCCTAAGTCGGATAAGCGTTGCCTGGGCTAAGTGTTTAGTTTAGGGAGGTGACTGGCGTGGTCTGTGATCGCAGGATACCGTCCAAACTCTTATCCGTCTTATAGAGATCGTGATCGATGCCTTCAGACTCGTGCATGACGGATCCAAGGTACCTGAACTTTTCCAACTTAGGGGATGACCCAGGACTTATAAGGACAGTGCTCGAGTCGAGTTATAGTACAGTCGGTTAAAGTTGAGTGTAGTAAATATTTTGAATTTAATGTTTGGCAAAAACACCACATTTTATTGAAAACTGATGCAGGTATGTTTAAATCTTAAACTGTAATTCACAGAAGGGTTACTCATGATTACATTACAGAAAAAAAAATGAAGAAAGAGTAATATTTGTAGTCCAGGGACGTGAAAAACCATGACAGGGTGTCGGTTTTTGCGATATTTTTTAAAATCAATATAATATGAAAAATACATGACAAAGATTTTTTTTTATATTTTTCTCATAACTGTCACGACTTGGTCTATCACCTGATTTCGTTTTATCGTTGGCTCCTGGGACACCCTGTATATTATGCACGTTTTTTTGCGTCTGTCCGCGAAAATAGAAACAAAATAATAATAATATTTGGAGGCTATTTTGGCGTTGTAGAACAGTTGTGGGTTCGATTCTGACTCAGAGACATTATTTACCTCTCCCAGCTCTGGCAACATCGAGCGCGATGTTGAATTCCACCTTTCCACATGGAATTTGGCCGAAAAATGGAAAACGAAGATACTACGTTCTTTTTCCTACCTGGCTATACGAAAAAAG
This sequence comes from Heliconius melpomene rosina, assembly GCF_056956725.1. NCBI lineage: Eukaryota > Metazoa > Arthropoda > Insecta > Lepidoptera > Nymphalidae > Heliconius > Heliconius melpomene. The sequence goes on from NC_140395.1 coordinate 12,584,070, forward strand.
GATGAAACTGAAAAAATCTTAACAGCTGATAATATCTCTAAATGATTCTTTGCTTTGCTTTATTAAATTCCATAATTAAGTACATGAGTTACGTTGAAATGTGACCCTCATGCAGGTGTCTTTTTCTAGAAAACCATGCATTACCGATAAATTTACAACTAGGTTATTCTATGATTCATGGAAATTATTAATATACGTATAACGTAAAAGAGATATTTATATATTTTTTAACTTCAGAGCGTCGGACTGTAAACGCCACACACGTGGGTTCGATTACCACTCGGGGTAAAGAAGTATTTTCATTTTCTCGCTCAAGTGAATGTCTTAACTCTTAACACTCGTTTCCCTCTGCCTACCCCACTATATACCTATACGGGTTACAGCATAAAATTATTTTTTTTTTATTTTCACAAATCCATGTCACTTGCGAAATCTAATAAATCAATTAATAAGTTCATATATTATGTTTGGGTAAAAGCGATCAATGTTTATTACGTCCTACTGCTTAAATATTATCCGGCGTTGGGTTCCGCAACTCGGAAAGAGCTTATTTACCTACTGTAATTAATACAACATTTTATAATATACTTTTCGCAGGAAACATGACACAAATGAATCCACAATTAATATATCAGTAAAAGGAAAACCCTTAGAATTTTTATTTCATATCGTTATTACTACTATGAAATTACTAAACTAGTGGACCGGGAAGTTGCGGTTCGGTATCGCCATTGTATTTCCTCTGATAATAACTCATTAAGGTTAACAATATGGCTGTAATCTATTGGTTTTTACAATTTAAGCCCAATTTGGGTAATATACCTAAAGTACGAAATGCTTGTTTAAAAAATATATTTTTTGTGACCTAATTATTTTTATTTTGTTAGATTAGTTTATCTATAATATATGTTATTCATTAGATATAATTATTATGAGTGACGCTCTATCCCCCACAAAGAATGGTAGGTAAAGGGAACCTGGGAACCTAGTGTTAAGATACTTCTTCATATTAAGTTGCAGTTCCCCCTTTTCCGCTGAATTCTGGAGACATTGTGTGTTAAATGACGAAACTCGAAATTCAGGGCACGCTTTGCCGCATGAGGAATTAAATATTTCTAATATATTATGTATTTCATTCCCTCGTGTGGGAGTCGAACCTACAATCCGTCGCGTTTACGGTCGCACGCTTGTGCCACTGGGCCAGAACTGGTCCCACTATAATTAATTAGCTATAGGAAACCACTTGTAAGTATTTCCATTTAAGCATGCGGGCGAAGCTGTAGGTAAAAGCTAGTTTATTATATAGATAAACTAATTTAACGACACATTTTAAGTGCCCATGGAAACTCTAAAACACAAAAAATTATATCCAAACGATTAATGTGATATTCTGTTGCCTATATACTCTATATAGTCTTTCTAGATAATCTTAGCTATTAAATATACAAATAATTTCTCAATGCGAACATGTAGTTCCTGGGATTATAGCGTTCAACCAAAAAAACTTTACAACTTTATAATACTAGTAGGTATAGAGAAAACTTTCGTCACTAAATCAAAATATTCTTTATTCAATTGGCAAGTACAAGCACTTTTGAATCATGTCATCATAAAAGTTACATAAAAATGTCAGTAGTGTCAGTCCTACAGAATGACTGACAACTACAAGGCGTAGAACGCTAAAATTGCACATAATAAACCGACATAGAAGGCATTGAGAGAGAGAATTTTCTCATAAATTATAATGTATGAAAGAAACAGAAATTTTTATATTAAATTAAAATTTAAAAATTTTTATTTTTATTTTCCCCTTTTGGTCTTACAAAACTCTATGTTAACTTCTGTTATTGATTACTGTTGCTAAGGTAATATATTTTGCATATAATATTTATTATCATCAATTAAAATATAATTGGATGTGTATCAAATTTGTAAGTAACGCCTACAACTAATGAATTAATTAATATTATTAGATTATCCTGTTTTTGACCTTCCAAAATATTTTGGACCTTCCGGTTTTTTAAGTTTCTGTTATCCATTATTTGTGAGGCAGTCGTGGCACAGTGGGACAACGTGTTCATGTGGTGGTTAGGGTTCAATCCCCATATAGGTAGGGCATTGAATTATTTTCATATCACCTGTCTTGGATGATAAATTGCGGTAAACGCCGCAGTTTCAGTTCACATTGCGAACAGCGGAACACGAAATGGAGTGACTTGTTAGTTTAACACTTGACACTACTTATATTGAAAATGTAAGGTTGGATGTTTGTTCCACTTCCAAGCAGCGGGCGAAGCCGCGCGCGGGTAGCGACTATTATACAATAATTAAAAAAAATTAAATACAGGATGTATAAAATAAAGATATTGTTTAAATTCACAATCTTCGACTTTACTTTCATGTTGTTTCGGAAACAAATTACTATTTTTAAAACGTTTTAAAATATACATTTAACAAACAGTTATACTATTAACTTACATTACCATACGTAATTATCTGAAATAACATAAAATTGAACACGAATCCCCAAAAACGAACAGCGCACCGCTGCGTTTAATTTTTTAAATCTTTTCTTTACAGAACTGTTCATTTCTTGACCATATTTGAATAATTTAAACGATATCTAATTATGTTATACTTGAAGCCACTGGGGCGCAGTTAGTGCAATCGGTTCGATTCCCTCGGGAATTAATATAATTAATTTACTTCATTTTCTCCGGTGTGACGAAAAAAAAACTCTCCATAAGTCTCTAACTTCAACCCTCAGCATATCCTTGCTATGAGAGAAAAATTGTGATGCTGCTTTTTTTTACATTTTTACCTATATATCTATTTATCTTTTATAATTTTTAGTTGTTTTTAAATTACATCGTTGATGTGGACTGTCTATCTATCCCGCTGAAATGGTGTTTTCATTTAAATATAAAATATACATTGCCTTTTTAGACAATGGAGATCGAAACCTCGACTCTAGCGAGGACTTGATTTGAGCTTTGAAGTATCTAATACTTTTGTCGTCCGAGCGTGCGTCCTTCCGTATGTAAAAACGAAACCTTTTTTTCGTTTTTGCCCGTTTGTCAGGAACATTTATCTCGGCATAGCTGAAATTAATATTATATATTTAGATCATAGGCCCTGACCTTTGAATCATAGGAAAAATCTACCTTTTGAATGAGCGTAATCAAAAAATGGAGCATTATTGCATCAATTTTACTGCATTTTGTGTTAAATTCGCCGCAATCAAAATTTGTTGCAAGTCGTTATAAATCAATTTTGATCAAAATCGTACTAATTCTTATAATGAAGTTATTAATTTTATGTTACGATGAAGAATAATCGTAACCAGACGGTAAAATAACGATTTAATTACTTTGAAAAGTTATAAATAATATAATATAAGTAATATTGTGTATGTTATTATATTAATATACAAGATATTTTAATATATTTAGGTATCAAGTAATATGCTTTTTATTATATTGGTTGCTTTTATTTTTTGCATCTACATAAAAGAAAAATAAATTTTCACATAAATGATAATATTCGTTGGATATTAGCTTAATTTTAATCAGATTAATCGATTTGGAGTAATCAAAAAGCACCGTCTCGTACTTTTTGGTATCGTTTTAATTAAAGATTAATAATGCTTCATTTGACGATTTGGTCCTAAGAGATATCTTTGGATGTAACTACTTTAACTCAATTACGTTTATCATATTTTAATATTAAAAGTGGTCAATTAGTGAGATTAAGGACTCTGAGATATAAATGCAGATATAAATATAATGCAGATACCTACCGAAAATTGTTATGAATAACTAATAATGTGGCCAAAATTAAGGTTTTAACCAAGAAAAGTCAGTTTTAGCGCAGGGGTACAACCGTACGACTGGGTTCGATTTCCATTCGAGGAAATGAAATGTTTTATATATTCGTTTTGACGTTTCGTTGATTAGTGCTACTCAACATGTTATGCCTCCGGCGGATAGTAAAAATTAAAAAAGCCTAAAAATTAAAAAAAATCTTTATAGAAAAGGACACAAGAACCACTATCTCTAAATACGCATCTATTAAATAAATAAATATTTAATTTTATAGGCCAATCGTGATGTAGAGACACAAGGGTGCGGCTGGCTTCGACTCTCACTCGAGGATCGATGAAATATTTAATATATGCATTCCCTCGCTCTAGTAACGAGGCAAAGCGCGGCGGCGTTGAGATCCGCCATTCATAAAACTTCGGACAGAGGCGTAGAGACCATTATAGATAAAAATGAAAAGTGAATAATATTCGAGTACGGTGATTTACTTTGGCTTCTTAAGTGTATGTATGTATGTATCATAATATGTCTGTATATTGGTTGTTTGAGTTCAACAAAATAGGTCCCATAGACTTTGGTTTGTCAACTTTTAAGTTGCACTTCTCGTCGACCTGCAACCCTGATATTGGTACGGAACCCGCGGTTGGCGAGTCCGTCTCACACGACCGATTTTTCAAATGGGTCACCGCTTTAATAAAAGCCTAGTTAAGTCTAAGCTTATATCGCAAAGTAATTAAAACAGTATAATATAAATCTCCTCGCAAATTAAAACAAATCCCTGAATCATGAAATAACGAAAATCCGTATTGTTCTATTATTTCGAACGAGAAGCAACTATTGTTTCACAACCGCTTACGCCCTAGCATTCTTCGTAACTCTATACCGCTCATTGTTCAGCTCCCCTTGCAAAAATTCCACAATTCTTACATTTTTATGCCAAACAAAATTTTGCTTTACGTGCTAGTATTGAAATGTCTCAAGTAATGTCCTATAAAAATCTTAAATAAACTCTATTTATGTTTTATTAAAGTTGAATTTACATTTTTTTGTTGTAAGTTACTTATATTTGCACAGGGTGTTGCCAGAATCATTTGTTTTAATAGTAACAGTATATGGCGGAATTCTGCTAACGTCATTTCCAGTATATTTTACACCTTTGTGTTAGTTTGCCTTAGTTTGAAGTTATCCTTGTTTAATTACAAAGTAAGTTTTATTTATTTTTATATTTTCAGCAAAATTTAAACTCTACTTTCTCCGTCCACTGCCACTTTGAATGGAATGTATAGAATGAATTTCTTCTACAACTGATGGAAGAAGTATCGGTACTCCCGTATAGCAGGGGGTATGTATAAAAAATAAAAATACTTTATTTGTTCAACAGATTTTACACAAAAATAATTGTTACAGAGATCTCCTTTTAAGCAAGTAAGGCATGTATTAGGAGACCCCGGCCTTCCAATATAATATCTAAAATATCTGCTATTAATATCTGCTTTAACATTAAACTAAATAAAAAGAAAAAGAAACATTTTACAAATAAAATAAATTAATTGCTAATTAAATGTAGAGGAACCTAATGTCAAGCAAGACACTCCGTTCCTTACTTTCAGTTCAATTTTCCAAACGTTGCATGTTGAGTTGCGAGATAACTCCGCGTTTTGTCTACTATAGTAAGGAAATAACGAAAATTATAAAAAAAAATCCGCGATTGGGGATAGAACCCACAACCCACAATCGCGATTGTAGTGAGACAATGTTCCTCGGAGCTCAAAACATCTTCAAGTGAAATACACGTCTTTAAGTTAAATATTAAATACTAATATCACTAAACAAAATCCGCATTCCATTGATTCGTACAATCACTTACAATGTTCTTTGAATTGTTAGCAGTAGGTAACTGTATAAGGAAAACCAATATGGGCTTAGTCTATTTTTAGAAATACTTAAAATATAGAGGCCTTCGTGGGACAGCGACACAATGTCTTACTGTAAACGCGACGGTTGCTGGTTCAATTCCCATTCTAGGAAATAAACTATTCATATGTTTTTATTTCTTCGCTTTGGTAGCAAGACAAAATGTGCAGTTGACCTCCGCCACTCAACACGTGATGTCTTAAAGGTGCTCTCTGCTTGGCAAGCTATATGGTGAATACATGAAACTATAAAAAAAATTGTATTGTAAGATAAATATTTAGCCTATATTTAAAAAGATATTCTGCCTTATATAGAGTACGTTAAAAAAATAAAAATATTGAATTTTCTTTTATATAACCACTTGCTAACAGTTGTATAGGCCACATGTCTCATGCTAAGTGTGGAGCACTGACCGCAGGTACAGTGGGTTACATCGGAACGATTAACGTGATGTAGTATAACTATATTTATTATACTTCCTCGATAAATGGAACAAACTCTTGAACCTTATAATATTAGTATAGACTTTTCAGAATGGGGTTTTGAATTCGCAACTATTTAAATAAACTTAAGGCAAATTTAGTGTTATACTTCATTATATATTAAAAGGTATAGTTACACATTTTAACCCTAAAACGGAGGACCAAACACTAAGGACCCTCTCTCATATCTCCTTTGTCCCTTATCAATTATTGTTATCAACATCTTCATACATGCAGTCGTGTTGAAGAAATATTAATGAATTGGTCTTAGAAAGTGAATTTCTAAACACCCTTCTGCTTCAAATGTCTTTTCAATTTACGATTAATGCAGTGTTGAAGCTAAGTACTTAACCTAAATAAGCTACTCTTCAAATCTCGAAATATATTTAGGGCCATACATTCTTTCACATATCATCAGATGACATGTTTATATAAATAAGAATAGACAAACAAACATAAATGCTTAGAATTTACAAAGGGTTCCATTAGTAGCCTCTAAGTAAGGAATGACAATAGCAGTCATATTAAAATGACCCCCAATCTAAATAAAACTTATCACAAAGGATAATAATACAATCAGAGGTGTAAACACGACAGTTGTGGGTTCAATCCTTATTCGGGGCAATGATTATAATAAAAATATTATTTTAATTTCTCCGCTCTGATAAGACAAAATACAGCGGTAAGTTCCACCACCCAAAAAGCAAAATTGAGCGAAAAGTAGAACAAAGTAATACATTCAAGATACGTTAAGCTAAAAAAACAAAGGATAATTATAACATAAGTACCTAGGCTAAAGTTACGAATAAGCAAGTTCAAAACCAATTAGTCTTTGGCAATCTAAAACTAAAATCCTATTAGTAACAGCTTATTACGAAACTAGGTCTAGATTACATTCGAGACACTCGCTATCCTTGTATATGTTCTCAGAAGAAATATAATATATGTATGAGTTATTCTTATGTAATATTTTATTATTTGATGTTTTGTATTTTTGGTTATGGTTGCGTTTGTATAGAGTTGATTGTTTAATCAACGTAAATGTAAGTTAATTTTTAATTAAAAATACTTTTTTTAATATATTTTAAATAGTTTATTTATTTTTTAAATATTATTGCAGTATTTATATATTTACTACTGATTTTATTATAGATACTCTTTCATGCACCCATTGAGTTGAAAGTTGTTATCGAAATGGCTTTTTACTAATTTTCCTCATCTATATGTACAAAATCGAAAGGTCACTTACTCATCACGAAATATCAAAAACTGCATGTGCTAGGAATCTGAAATTTTGCATAGGAGTTACTTATAGGACGTAGGTGCTCGCTAAGACGGGAATTTGCAATATTCGACTTCTAAGGGGTTGTTTTTGGGGTTGAAATTTGTATGAAACTTCGTTACTACAAATGCTAGGATGCTCAAATTTTGCATAGACGTCACTAGGACGTAGTCATGGAGACAGAAATTAATAATAACATAGTTCACGCGGGTGAAACCGCGAGCGGGCCGCTAGTTGATAATATGGAAAATTAAAAAACCGGACAAGCGCGAGTCGGCTTTTCTGAAATTCAAGTTTAGCTTAACTAGAAACCTTTCATCTGATACCTCGCTTGAACTAGCAGCTTTAATACCAAATTTTATCCTCCTTTTAAGATTTTTCCTAAACTGACAGACAGACAGGCGGACAACAAAGTGTTTTTATAAGGCTTCCTTTTCTTCCTTAAAAAGTACGGAACCCTAAAAAAAATGTAAAGTAAATTACTTAGTAATTTATAGATATTGAAACTAATAAGGCTTATAAAGCTTTCTTTTAGATCGCAATAAAAAAAACTAAAACGATGGGAACATTCCCATATAAACTTGCAACGTACCTAAAAAGTCTTAATGTAAAATGAAGGAATCTTTTATTTGACATTCCAATGCATGGACTGTACTGTACCCATATCGCTCCGTCTCACAATGCGGTCTGTCTGGAGGTCAACGGAACTGGTCCGCCCTTTTGCAAACCCTGACCTATCTCTGGGCTATGGGGGCTATGGCGAGTGGATGACCAGTCACACTTGAACCTTGGATTGTTATTCTGTAATGCAAAACATCCTTGAGATTCGGCAAAGGAATCCAATAGTCCGTTAAGTTATTATATGTAGGTATGTTGTCTCTGCTATAAATGTTTTGGTACATTCTATCTGTATTAACAGGAAGACAATTAATTGTATTTGTTAAGTTAATTTCAATTTTCAATATTCTAAGTCCAATAGTTTGTTCGATGCGTTATCATTCAGTCATTTAATAAAAATATAAAGTTCAATGTAAAAACATTTGGTAAAGGAACTGTTACCCAAATTATATTATATATAAAAAGCTTCTCCTCTGTTGAGAAAATCCATAAAAAGCTTTGTATTTGGTGAAATACAATGTTGTTGCATAACGTGATAACGTGAACGAGTTGAGTGGTAGCAGAGCAAATATAATAAAAATATTTAATTCCCTCGACTGGGAATCGCATCCACAACCTGTGTATCTGTTTACAGTCGCGCTCTTGTGTCCCTGCACCACAACTATCACCAATTTTAGGTAAGTTAATACGAGATTATGCGTGCTTGGGATACAAATTCACTATCGCTTTTAATAAATATATAAGGTCATGTTCTTTCTTATTGTATCCCCCACATAGCAGGGTAGGCAGAGAAAACCTGTCAGGGTAGTACCTCTCTGCCTATACTGCTATGTGTAATATCGCCGACCCTTTAATACCTAATTAGTTTTACCCAATATAAGAAAAATCAACGAAATTCGACTACTCAATATATACCTGAATAGGCCAGGTGTTATCAATATAAATGTATAATAAAGTAACAATAAATGACGCAGAACAACTACTTTTGATTTCGCGTCGTCTGGAGGTCAGTGGAACTGGTTTGGATCTTCTTTAATAGCGTCACTTATTAAATATACATAAATATTAATTTCGTGGCGTTTCTGTTGATCACTTGATAATCATGGTATTCATTTATTTTTAGGTACATGCTATATGTATCCTGCATATAGCGGGGGTACGCAGAGGGAACGTAGTTATAATATTTACGACACATCGTCCCCTAACGCACCACACAATTTTCGGGATAATAAAAATAATTTCCAGAGTAAGAATTGAACCCGCGTTGACGGTCCGACGCTGCAGCTCTGTGCCAGGACGGCCTCGAGGCATGTTTGTGTGAATAATAAATCCTTTTTATCTTCTCCGTCTTGTAGATTAGAAAGAATCAAGTACTATCACACTCCGTTTACTATATTTCACAAAAGTTAACACTTTCTGGAAATAAACGTCCCACTGTTTCTATCTAGAATGAGATCGAACCTACAACCGTCGTGAGAACAGTCAGACGTTAAATTTGCCAAAGATAAGTATGAGAAAATATCCTTGATTTATCACTGATCTGTATAAACGACTGCACACCCATCATGATTTGTCTAGACGTGTCAAGGATATATATTTCTTTGAAGTATGGTGTATAATTAATGTGGCACAGTATGTTCCGTGTTGGCAACACCGTCTAGAGGTCACTCAGACCACCCTTGATAGCCCTGACCTACTCATTGCCAGGATCTCATATATATAATAAATAACAACAAAATAAGATAATACACTTTTAAATTGTATGACCATCAATAATTTAATCGGGGAATTGTAAATCTTCCTAAAGTAGATATTGGTGTCGAAAAGAAGAAATCAACAACTTTTACACCGTTTACACTTTTACAACCGTTTTAAACAAGTCCGTATTTTTCTTAACAGTAATGCGAAGGGATGCTGTTAATTACTACTTATCGCTTAACTTTGAATATTTGCGTGTGAATTGGTGGAATAGATGGACGCAAGATAAGCAAAATACGCAAGCGAAGCTGCGCGCGTCCGCTAGTTGATTATAATGCAGTGGGACAATGGTTATGAGTTTGATCCCCACTCAGGGGAGTGAGTCTTCCATGCTAATAGGCAAAGCCTAATATTGAGGTAGAAAAGGACATTCTGTCCTAACACGAAATTTTCTCCCCTCGCATGATAAAGCGTGAACCTAAAAAAATAAACTAAAACCATATCTAAATAAGTGAGACATACAAAATCCATACGTCAATTCCCATTCCCACTAAGATAAAGACCATATACCATGTCTGATAAGCAAGGATCATTCGGGGTTCCCATGCCAGCGCCAGCGACAGAGACAGGAAGCGGTTTGTATCGCGGCTTTACTTCCGCGGGACGATAATTTGTTGCTATTGTTCGACTAATTGCTTGCTTAATTGCTTCTACACTTTTTTTAAATGAAGTTCTTTTTTAAATGTAATAAATGAAAGTGGTTTATATGTGAATTTCAAGGTGTCTTGGTGTAGTGGTAGTGTGTGAGTGTAAGCGCGACGGTTGTGGGCTCGATTACTACTCGAGGCAATGATTTATTACATTTCCTCGCTCTGACTTATCAGCGACAAGCGCAGTGTCGCGTTCCGCCACTCAACACGCAACGTTTTGAAAATTGGAAGGAAATTGTGGAAATTGACCATAAGAACGAAAGCGCGGGTGCTTCGCTTTTATGGACAACTGGAAGTAACTAAACGTTGTTTATGACTCCTTTGCTCGCTTTGGTAACGAGGCAAAGCGCGGTAAATTTTGTCTTCTGTATGGTGGTCAATACTCGCGTCGCCGTGATAATCATATGTGATCAAACTATTAAATTTAGGCATTCGGTAGAGCAGCACTCTCCCGATCGCTACGCGAGAAGCGTGAAGCTATAAAAATATTAGCAAATATCTTTTATCAAAAGTAAGCTGACAAAAAAAGAACAAAAATTACTCAGTTCTCCATTTTTCTTAGATATTCTTCGTACACAAATGTTCGTCACTAAAACTGACATTTATTTTACTTCATATAGCAGGGTAGGGAATTGGAACCCAGTCCACCCGCTGCCACTGCGCCATGACGATATTACTAACTTAAATTAAATTTTACCAAAACCGTGTTTTCGCATAACCTACTGCCATTCATCTCATTCATCGCCAGCGCCAAAGGTTCAAATACGTCAGATGATATTACTCACGCAACGTGAATATATTGCTGTGCATGTGTCAGTGAATTAAGGCCCGTTTCATACTACACAGTAATTGATATTTATTTATTATCTTTATGTTTTTTTTACAGAATATCGTGATTTGATAGAGTGGCGTCATTTAATTTTCTACGTTGTAAAGGCAAAGAGTACATCAGATTTTGTCTATTTTATATATTTACTTGTAAGCTATAACAAAAAGATTTTAAAAACAAACAAAGAATTTAAAACACTCAAATATAAAATTTATTTAATTCTAAGCTGTACAGTGTTAACATCAAAGGTAATATTATATTTTTTTCTAGTAAATTACTAAAAACCGGTCTTAATAGCCGGTGTTCTATAGAATATTGAATAATGTTTATAAATATTTAAATATGTAGTTTGGTGTTAATCTATTGATTCTCAGATATTAGCCTCTAAAATGTAAATTATCTTGACATTTGTAATAATTAACTTATAAATGTTTGATAAGAGAATATACTAAAATAACTAATTCCGTGGCTCCACTAAAATGAATTTTACATATTAACTTACATTAATTAACAGATAATTAAGACATATTACTATGTACTATATTAAAATGAGATTTATATTTAAAAAATCTTAAAAAATCTTAAATATGACAAAACGAAACGAAAAAATGTTTGAATATAGTTCAGAAAGTGGAGGAAATACAGTGTGTAAAAAACTAAATATATTTTTGTGAGAAAACCGCTATCCTTCGCCTTGATACCAGAGCGAGAAAATAAAAATAATTCATCCCTCCGAGTGGGACTCGAACCCACAACCCAACGTTTACTATCAAACAGTAACGCTGCGCCACAACGGCCTCAAATATTATATAATAAGAATAAAAAATAACTTTAATATTCTACAACAAGCCTTACAACATAGTATACGTATAGTAGCGTGTGTGCGTGGGCGCCTCTTTCATTCATATCTAGTGGCGTCACCAACCCACACTAAATGGCAAACGCTCGATTCCATTATGCCACTACATTAACCATATTTGCTTATTAATCTGTGTTTATTAATTTTTTTTTTGCTTATATTTTTAAGTATATTAAAAATTTATTTAAAATATGCTACTCGTCGCCCGTAGTTTTGTTTACGTCGACTTTAAGACGTAAAATGAAAAAAATGCTTTATATGCAAATGCATTGTATGACAAATTTTACCTTTCTAAGTTCGGTAGATTTGTCGATGCGCTGTTTGTCAGTCACTCAACAACTCATATTTTTTATGTTTTTACTAAAAGTACGCTAGAGCTAAAATTTTTATCTGAATTTAGACTTAGACTGTTTCATGGGATAGACCTATTGAAGCGTATCGTTCAGAAAGTTACTTTTCTTTTCTATGAAATCAACGGATTTGCTCCATTAGATTATTACTAAATACCAATTTATTTATAAAAGGAGGTTAAAAATCAGCAAATAAATTTAGTTAATAGTGTATAAGTTAAATTTTCTTTTTTGACAGATAAAATTTTTCTTTTTTTACTAAGATTTGTTGTTGTTGTCCATTTAAAAAAATAAATAATTCAAAAAACAGAAAACGAAGGATCATCGCTTTGTAGGTGTGTTTATGTAGTTTCTCTCCGTTGTTATAACGCAAATGTTATTAATATATCTAACTTTAAATTTGAAAAACAGAAAAATGTATAAAAACACCTATACCTATTTGTGGTGGTAGGTAGTATTATTGTGAATATAAACTTTAAACAATCCATCAAAAGAATAAAAAGTTTTAAACAAACTTCAACACCAGGGGCGTCTTTTCCCTTTTAGAGGGTGAATTTTAACATTGCTTAAACGATGTCTTCGGTGTCAGTCAAATCTTTGAAATTTTCAAATTACTTTGAAAGATTTACCAGTTTACCTTATTAACAACCGTTGTAGTAACTGACTATCTAGACTTTAAAAGTACCTACTTGAAATAAAAAAATATGTTAGAATTATCCAGACCTAAGCAATTTAGAGAGGAACAATTTAATTTGGAGGAGGCTTATCCAGGTCCAGCAGTGGACCCGAACAGGCTGATTTAATTGATTAAAGCAATTTAATTCAATAAGGAATATTTCAATTCTTCATGCTCAAATACTTTAATTTTATCAGTTTAATTCATTAAAAGGTATAAATGTTGGCAGTACGTCGTCAATGGTGATACGCTATCGGACTTCTTGCTATATTTATTTATTGCATAATAAAGTTCCCAAACCAGTTTGACTTTACTTTAACATTAGATAACGTGTTGTCTGTAGTAATTAATACTTATATATTAATTATATTTATTTTATTTTTTGTGCCAACATAGTTTTTATGGAGAAGTTTTGTAATTAATTGTATAGCTTAATGAGACACATGTCTGATGGTTATCAGTTCAAATTCAACGATTTTTCTTCTTCAGCTTCGCGCTGCATCCAGCTTATCGCAGAGTAGGCAGGAGAAATCTAGTGTTAAATATGCAGTTACTCACTTTCCGCCATTTACGACATTGGTTGCTGAGTGGCAGAACACAACGCCGCGCCTTGTTAGAAATTGACCCCAACACCGCCACGTTTACGGTTAGAGGTCGTGCCACTGTGCCATGACGATTGATCATTGTGTGAAAATTTAGTGGAATAATCTGACACTCTAGGCTCTTAAGCCTGTGCACAAAATGGTAGATACATAAAAAAAAAATTAAAAAAAATCTTATATAAATAAATTCTTTACTGTTTGTTAGGTTAATTAAACTTCATAAATTAAACACAAACCGCACTCATGGATTGTTGGCTAAATTATTTTTTTTCCTTATTCCTTTAAGCATTTTGTTGGATATTTGTTGCGTTGTAATTATTATGATTTTATTTTCTTTTCCTCACACTGAGAAACAAAGCGGCAGCGTTGAGTTCCGCAATGACACGAAAATTGGGCGGAAGATAAGAAACTAGAGTGCCCTAACGAACGCAGCCTTAAAACTCTACGTTCCCTATTTGCTATATGTCTAAAATATTATGCTTTAGTGTAGCTACAATGCTAAATGTACGCAGTTTTATTTGTTAAACATAATTACGAAAATCATTTAAATTAATGTAAACAAAAATATACAATATAAATAAGCAAGTTCTCAACTGGGAAAGTGCTTGCCTAACCGTGGTGATTCTGGGTTCATATCCAGGCTAGATTAATATTTCGACATCGATGTAACTTATTAGTAGATAATGTCTGTCTATCAAACAATGAGGTAAACGCCTTAACATAAAACAAACTGAAATAATACTGAAGTTTTAAGTTTGTAGGTATATTATTAAAGTAAATTATAAGTATGAATTATGAATTACAACCTAACTTTTTATATACGTGTCCATACTATAATGTCGTAGTGATAAGTGGGTGGCCTTGGCAGATATCTGTTATCTGCGAAATTTTGCAGACCAGGCATGGTCACAGTGGGAGCGGACAGCATGTTCCTTTTTTTATCTTAATATCCGATTTAAATGGTTATTTACTAAAATATTTTTTTATGTAGATGACAAAAATTATATTTATACATATTTCTTTTGTTATTCGGCAGTATAAGCCGGCATGTTGAGTCTATCTAACACAGATTTATGCGGCTCCAATAATCACAGTCACCAATGCTGGCATATTTCGTAAATAATATATAAATAAAGAACATATTAATTTCATTTTTAACTATTATTTGTGTAGTAATATATGGAAATCGGTACTTTATAATAAATTGCTATATTAATTAATTAATTCATCAATCCGCTTACACTCAGTCCTACCAGCTTTACATAGTAACAACTGAATGAACCAATACAATACCTAGTAAATGCGTGCAATTTTAAGTTTTGTACGACGGATTGTATAACACACGATAGCTCACATGACCACGTGGCTCTGAGAGGTTATCAGACTCGCTGTGTTATAGATAATGGATTGTCTCAATTACGTTTTTTTGAAAAGAGCTGCGTAATATGTTTTTTATATGCTCGTTGCCTGTTATTTTTGTAATGATGGATTTTGTATGTAGATTTAGTAATACTGCTATTTTCAAATTATGATTTTTTATAAAGAAAATTGATTCAGATACTGTAAATAGCCGAAGCAGTAGTAAATTCATTTACTATTGCTTGTAAAACATATATTTTTTAAGGTGAATCAGTTCACGTAAAGTCTCTACAATACCACATAAGAATAACATGGGATAAACATATTAAAAGCCTTCTACAAGTTTGTTGGAAATCTTAATAAAATTTCAATCTTTCATTTTGTCATTAACTATCGACGGAAACGCGGCTTCGCCAGTTGAAACGTATTGTTATATTTTAGCCAAATTATACACAACCTTCATATAAATTGTAGCCTATGTGTTATTCTGATTTATAATCCATATTACTAAAAAGTTTAATCTAAATCCGACCAGTAATTTTTATGTCAAAGTGAAATAAACATTAATCCTCACAATTTTTTACATTTATAAAATTAATAGGATACAACAGTAGGATGGGATCCCAGTTTTGTAACGAATGATGTATTATACAAATACGAATATTTTATAAACTTACCTATATATATGTTGTTATCTTATTGTAAAACGTAATAAAAAAATTATCAAATTCGGTCAGGTTATATATGAAGATATAGCTTAGAAGTTATCATATATTATTTTCTTTATAAGTACAGATAATATATCTATTATTAAATCGTAGCAAGGCAATGTTTTGGACTATTTAGCATTAGTGGATTAACAAATTAAGCCTGCAGCCTGATAAAGTTCAATATATGCGCATTTATTAAATTATATCGTAGTAAGTAGACTTAGTACGTAGACGTAGTAGTAGTAAGTAGACTTAGTAGTGGGTTTGATTCCTACCCGATAGAAATAATTATTTCCAGTTTTCTTATCTGGTAAGACGCGATGATGATGAGATGCGGGGCACAGCGTAAAACTGGAAAACATTAATTTGCCATGGCGCATTCGATGTTTCTAAACTTTAAATCTGAATTTCTAAAGTTGAACTAAAAATGACAGTCTCTACTATGACATTTTCGCACTTTTAAGCAGACTATTTGACTGAAAAAGGTAAGGTAAAATTAAAGGTATTTAAAAAAAGTAAAATATATACAAATATATATGTATGTAGAGTAGGTACTTGGTATAATTTAATAGCGAAGTAGGTACAAACTTTGCTAAACTCGTTTAATTTCATACTTTTATCTCCTGATTAATTAACATCTTAATTAGAAATTCCTTAAATTTTTATTACATATTATATATTCGGCTTAAACCTTCGAATTATTAATCTGTCTGGTGAATGGTGTTAGAGGAGACTCAGGTCACTTTACAAGAACTGATCTGCCTTGAAACCTAGTGTTAATGTTAATTTCACATACGAGTCTAGACTAATTCGCAATAACTTTTTAGAAATACTAATTACTTTAAATACCAAACTACCGCTACTTGTGTTGAGAAAGGATTATTTAATTGCAATTAAGAATATATGTCATATTTTTGTATTTAGTAGATTATTTTACATTTTTTTTTGACATATAAATATTGTGTGGAATTTTTATGCGGATATGACATTTTACATAGACGAGAGAATTAAGTTGAGTTAGATTTTTTTTTAGTATACTAACGAAAAATGCTTGTCTTTTTGAAATGTCCTTTGAAATAAATTTATTTCATGTGTCACAGGTTCTTGTATTTCTTAAGTTAAGGTTTACCAAAAAGATGAAAGAGAGATGAGAACTAAAATATATTATAATTTCTTTTATATATTTAATACAACAAAATTCTTAAATAAATATAAGTAAAATTTGACCTAGAAACAATCACTTTAAGAGTAGGAAATGAAAATTTCACTTATGTATAGAAATCGAAATTAAATAAGACCAAATATATAACAGATACGCCACACAGTTTATGAATTAAAATCAAAACCAATAGGGTAAACCCCGGATAGTTGCCACACTTTTTGAAAAAGCTCTTTTGTTAGAAATGTATACCACTACATTACCTATTCAATGTGAATTCTTAAACATAGTATATTAATCTTCTAACTTAGCCAATTTTTTCAAATATAAATATTATTAATTTTGAGTACTGCCTGTTTTACGTAGCCTCTAAAAAAGGGGATAGTTGCCTACTATGGCGGATACTAGCCTGACGTTAAAAATGGTTCGGGGGATACTTGCCTGTCTATTTTTTTTTCAAATAAAAACGAACTTATATTAATTTAAGTAATCTCTTTTTGTTATTGAACACAATCTTTCATTAAGTATTAATCAAAGTCAATATAATTATAAAATTACAACAAAATAGACTCGAAAATGGTAATTAAGTATCCAAAATAATAATTAAATATTACTATTTATTTTAAAGGTAGAACAACAATAAAAATAAGAATTAACTTTGGCTTAGCATCTATTAAATAAGTATTCAGTTCTAATTACTTACTGAGATCCTTTATAATTATTACCTAAACAACACTTAAAAGTACTAAGGTTTTAAAATTTTAAATTTGAACATGTAATTTTTTAATTTAAAAAAAATAATTAAATATTAGTATTTATCTTAAATATTAAAAATAATTATGGGAATAACTTTGGCATTAGTATTGATTATTACCAGAAGCCAAGGTTTTCAACTTGCCACATCTCATGCAATGGTTTTTGAATGTTGTACAAGTTTCATGCAACCACATTCGACACATCTCACATTGTATCCAATCTGATTTTGATTTAGTTAAATTATAATTTTCAAAACATTCTACACAATAATTATCAACTTTAACTTCTTTGTTGGTATTTCATTTTTTTGAATTTGCTAATTGATATTGCTATTTTGAATTTCTTAAGGTTCGAGAGGATATGCCATAAATCCGGGATATTTCGTTGATACTTTTTTGTTTTTTATTTAGATCTTCGAACGCAAGTGCTAAGCTATCTTCTGTCCAGCTGATGTGGCGCGGCACCACGCCTGGCTTTCGTTTATACTTGCGAGGCATTTTGCTGTTAAGAATTTATTTTATTTAAGATAAACTATAGTAAAGCCCAATAAAAATATCACCAAGAAAAAAAGGTAAAACCAAATGAAAAAAATAACTAAGAAAAAAATCTGTTTGCTCGTTAAAATGTGTAGTTACGGATAGTTGCCCCAGGGCAACAATCCGCAAAAGACAGTAAGGCAACTATCCTTTTTGATACGGATACTTGCCCTTTTTATTTACAAAATAAATAAAACATATTTAACAACAAAACGTTTATTACAGTGCAATTTAAACTCTAATGCAATCAAAGAAATAATTATTTTACTAAAACCGCAATTAGTTATAATTATATTTAACGGAGATTACTTGCCAATATAATTCTGACGCTCGTCAAAGTATCATTGCGGAAGATTTTTACTCACACGGACAAAACTCGTGCACCTACTTCGACAGCTGATGCGGCACCGAGTCCCACGCGGGGGACGCTTCTTATTATGATCAAAAAGAAACACTGTAAACACGTCTAACATAGAGCATTTGAAACTGAGGCAAGTATCCGTCCGAGGCAACTATCCGGGTTTTACCCTATATCACCCACAACTTTTAAGTTTCTACGTCATAATATATTTATTATACACTCTGTTATGACCAACTTAGAGAAAACTAAGAAAACTTAAAAAAAATATGCCATAAGAGATCTATCCAAATTGGATGCACTCAGAGCTTAAAACCAAAATATGAAGAACTCTGTTTTCATACGTTTCCTTTGAAACTATAGGTCTATACAGGGTGGTTCGTTCCGTCCTACCGCAACAGGTCATGATAAGTATATGGCCAAGGTGATTTCTTTTTGCGCAACACTCGTATCATTATGTAGTATTTTAGACTGTCAGCTTAAATGTGATTAAGTGCTAGCTAGTCAGACTAGGTTCAAAAAATTGTCTTAATTCTTATTAACATTCGTTTTAATGTATGTTTGTGCTTTTTAAAAAACTACAAACTTTATATTTTATAGTGTTTTTTTTTTCAATTATATGTACAATCAAGTATGATATTTAGGTATTTAGAATCTGGGAATCTGGAAACCTAATTGTAAAGCTCAAGGAAATTAAATATTTACTTAAATTTATATTGTCATTTCTTCCCT
This sequence comes from Heliconius melpomene rosina, assembly GCF_056956725.1. NCBI lineage: Eukaryota > Metazoa > Arthropoda > Insecta > Lepidoptera > Nymphalidae > Heliconius > Heliconius melpomene. The sequence goes on from NC_140395.1 coordinate 12,603,521, forward strand.
CTGGACGACGACGACGACTCGAGGCAAAACAGAGGGAAAGAGAGGTTGAAAGTGGAGAGCAAAATGTCTTAACACTAGATTTCCTATAGATACTTTGATTATTTAAATATAATAGATTCATTTTGGCGTAATTCGTAGCTTCCTTAATGAAATATTGTGTAAATTGTAATGTTTTTTTATCTTATCTTATATTATATATTCATATATATAAGATACATGTACTTGAAATGTAGGTAAAAGTTTTGATGAAGGTTACGCAATGTCATGTTATCAGTGAAGAATGCGTACTATCTATTTAGTGCAATACGACTTTAAAACAATGAAAAAATAATTTTATTATCATTAATGAAAGTACTTACTTTGCATTTTGGCGGGAGAAATTTTAGTGTCTTATATATTTTTTGTCATTTCACACCTTCTGCTTGTATACGCAACATTAATGACTTTTATTTTCACTCTGGTAACAAGACTAAGCTCGGCGTTAAGTTGCCACTTAACAGTTAGTGCCTTGAAAATTGATTATTAAGTGAAAACTGGATTTTCTCTGTTTATCCTGTCATATATAAGATATAATATAAAAGACATATAATTACGATAATAGTGTAGTCCAAATTCCAATGTCTGACTCTCAATGAATGTCTCAAACTGAGAGAACGGCTTGTATAGTATAATAATAAAGGAAAATAAAGTCTCACATATAATTTTTTTCCGTTTTTCTCGTGTGCATGAACAAACATGATCCAACATTCAGTGACGTAATTTAAAAAAATTAACTCTACAAAAATACTATTTAAATATATAAACGCTTGTAAGATTCGAAGAAAAACTTAAATTAAAATCTTTTACGTTTTATAAATAAAATAGGGTTCCGTTAGGGCTTCGCCCTTGTTGACTACATGATTTTGGTTATATCGTTATATCTGGTTTCGTGAGGAGCGCAGTGGGTTCCGCAGAAAAATATATTTATCATATCAATTTCTAATTTTTAAGGATATGAATCTTATTGTCGTAGGCGCAACAATTCCCCGACTGGGAAGTCAACGCACAACCTTCACACTTACAGTCACACTCTGCCGCTGAGCCCCACTCGTATATAAGACTCTTATTATGTAATTTAAAATTAATTACAATTAACCAATTTCAAGGATTTTATTTTATTTAAACAATGAGTAATTGATAATTTTATTGGATTTTGCAAGAATAGATAATTATAATGTAAGCCTGCCCTTTTCGTAAGGCCGGTTAATTTTTGACCTAAATATTATAGTTAGGTAATGAAAATATACAAAGTTGAAATTTATTTTGTAAGTATATAATTTTATTGTTCATCGAGATAGTCAGTATGTAGTTGAATTGTAATTTTATTAATTTAAAGACAGTTTGCATTTTTTTAATGAACCCTGCAGCATCTATTAGGCGGAAGTTGCAAAATTTAGTCAAGGATGTGAGTAATTGCACATTTTTTTTTTAAATTTAAACATATCAATGTATGCAGAAAGACTATTTAGTTAGAAACTTTGAGTGCGTCTCCTACAATTTTTCCGAAACTAAATTGTTTGCACTAAATAAGAGAAATAGTTAAAATCTTTTTTTTTCAAACAAAACCGCTCTATCAAACTATAGGTACCCTTAATTATATTCTAATTGCGTGCGAAATAATAGTGAAAGGTCACGGTGAGGTGAAGCATTTATAGTAAGCAAATTGTACGAGGTCCGCGCTCTGGTTTGGCAATAACGTATAAATAATATTGTTAATATGGCGAACGGAATTAAACTTTCCATACAATTTTATTTTTTTTAGTTTATTTAGGTAATTTTTGAGCGCTTAGAAATTTAGATAAAACGTTATGTTTACTTAATATACAATAATAACAGTAGCATCCATAGAGCCTTGCTTGTCTTATGAAACCAGAAAAAGTTTTTTTTTAAATATTTTTATTGAATAGAGAAAGAATCCACAACCATAACGTGTACAGCTAGACACTTTCTAACTCCTTTAGTATATTGGCCTGAGTTTTTTAAAAAAATCATTTCAATTATAATACATATATTTTAAATGATTTTTTTTATTATTATTGTCATAATATTAATTAGATATTGAAATTTTTATTTTTAATCAAAACTAGAGCACTGCTTTAACGGGAAATGGACCTGTTACTCTCATTTTATAACTTATTTATTAATTAACGTATCAAAAATCATTTATATTCAGTCTAAGCTGTCCCAAACATATTGGATATCACAGAAATACTTAAAGATACGTCGATTTTTCGTATATTTTTTTGCTATATCTATTTAATGTCAATATTAAGTATAATTCTTTTTACTTAATGATAATTTTACTTAAGTGTTTTTGATTATGCTTTAAGAAGCAAGGTGACTTATTTGATCTTGTCGACGAGACGAGACGGAAGGCCCACATTTTTGTGCAATCGCTTGACCCCTGATAGCTTATCAGTTTTGGTAAATTAAGATTTTTCGGACGTATTACTGGGTTCATTTGCGCAAATGTTGATAATGAATTAATTGCTAAAATATGTACTTTGGTGTGTGTGTGTGTGTAATTTAAATATCCCTTATCGTATATGTATATAATCTTATGTTTTAATAAGAAATTTGGTATTTTTCGCTGTTTTAAATGATTTTGTTATTAATTAATAAGTCCTTGGAAATTGTTCGTTCGGTTCGTTCAGAAGAATTATACATATTTTTGCATATTATATCCAGTTTTATTAGTTTGTGTTCCCGTACGTCTTGCGTTGTCCAACAATTTTTTATTTATTTTTGAACATACGATTTAAAATCAGTTTCAAACACGAGACATTTTTTACACTTCACGCTGTATCCTTTTATTATATAGCAGGGTAGCTGCGTGTAGAGGGAGTTTCGTACTAAAACACTCCACCTCCCAATTTCCAATGAAAAAAATAAATAGTTAATTTCCTCGAATAAGAATCGAACCCCCGACCTGTCGCGTTTACATTCACACGCGTGTACCCTGCGCCACGACTGGCCTCTATATGTTATATTTCTACTTAATCTTAAGTTAATTTGAATGGTTCATGAATATTTAACCGTGACATCATTGGTACACCCGCGCCCCTGTTACATACATTTCATACATTTTACACGTATTTACATAATTGTGGTATTGGTTTAAAGAGAACACCCTTTGTTGCTCTCGAGTATTTAGGTATTGCGCGTTGCGGCCATACTTGTGATAGCGCGCGGCTTTACATTGTTATTATATTTTATAGAGATGCAGTGGCGTAGCTAGGGTATTTGCTGCCCGGTGCGGCTTAGGGGACTTGATGCCCTTTAAAATGGTCTAAGGTCTAAAAAAAAACAAAGTGATCGTCGACTTTGATCCCCTTTCCTTTTGATGCCCGGTGCGGCTTAGGGGACTTGATGCCCTTTAAAATGGTCTAAGGTCTAAAACAAAGAAAAAACAGAGTGATCGTCGACTTTGATGCCCCTTTTCCTTTTGATGCCCGGTGCGACCGCACCGCTCGCACCCCCCTACCTACGCCACTGTAGAGATGAGGTGGTGCTGGTAGTGTGGGGCAGCATGTGGTTGGTAGTTGTGGGTTCAATTCAAGTGATGTATTCATCACTTGAATTGAACCCACAACACACCTTTGTTTGCCCACTCTGGTAGACTCATGATGGTGTTGCGTTTTGACACTCAATGAACTCAAAGAGTCTCGAAAATTGTGCAAATTGGCCTGGCGTGGAGTGGCGCAGTAGAACAATGTCTTCCCCACTTATTTATTATTAACTGTGTGGCGTTGGTTTTCTCACCAACATGGAATGTCACGAATTCAGGAAGGAAATGCAAGATGAGGAGTTAAGCTCCCTCTCACCCTACGTGGGATTCAGCCAAATGGGAATCGAACTCACAACGAGTTACAGTCATAAACTGTGCCGCTGAGTTACAACTGTCTCGACAATCGTTATAGAATTTTATAATTTAAAAATTAATATTAACTATAGTATTTGTTAAAAATTAATATAATATTTGTTAAAAATTAATATAGTATTTGTTACAGATCTACAAAGGCTTAGACATAGTGACAGCCAAAGCATCGCAAGAGGAACGGAAGTTGGTGCCGCACTACTTGTTGGATATTTTAGAACCACATCAAATGTTTACTGTCGTGGACTTTCGGAATAGGGCGTTGAAAATTGTATCCTTTTTATATATTTACTGTATTTGGTCATATGATAGTACTTACCTACTTATAGTTTTAAGTTATGTCAACCGATCGCTTAAAATGTGGGAATTTTGGGAAGTGTCTTAATTTTACGTTGACATATGGAAGGGTTTAATTACCTCCACCTCTTGCAAAAACGCTAAATACTAAGTAGAAAATATGTGATGGAATTGTTTCTAATATCTTTTAAATTTACTAGGTTGTCTTCTTGTTAAACATGATAGTTTTAATTTTCATTTAAAATTATCATCTTTCAAACTATTAAATAATTACCCAATGATATTTATCTTATTATAGAACATAAAATTTGGTAAATAAATAAAGAAATATCACAAAAATCGTGGCATTCCCCACACAATGATTATTAAGCATGTTTCCAATGAAGGACCCTACAAAGTAAACTGACACAAAGCAAAGCAGCGGATAAAATCTCTATTTGATAGAAAAAGTCACGCTCTCGGCAACGTTAATTTGTCAAACACGATCTAAAGCGGAGTGTCGCGTGGATGCTATGATTTTTGATCTTTTCGATAGGAGGAATGCCTTAAATATGTAATTGTTATTAAGATTGAAATGAATAAGTAGAAGAGCGATGTAGTTTAGTGTTTTGTGGTGATCTCTCTCTCTTTATTTTATTGTAGAATTATAAACATTAAATAAAAGAAAAAAATATTGTCGTACATCTATCTTATGCATAGTAGGTAAGCAAGAGGTGGATTTTTTCTATCGTTTGATACTATGAGCTATTTTTCACTTTCTATTCTTTTGTGTGATAGATATCACTGTAATTTCGTATCAGACGGCGAAACTCAACGCTGCATTATGTATATTTGAATAAAATTTAATGAAAACTTTACTCTGAAGTATTTAAAAATCGAACGTACAACCATTTATATGCTAAGCTGCAACCAATCTAAATCACTATGGCTATAAAATTTAAAAATAAAAATTCTTCGAACTTATATATAAGTCTTATGTAAAGTCTGTCTTTTTCCTTCAGTAACAGTTGCTACGCCAGAAAAACGCTTAGATCCATCTAAGAAAGTAGAAGTTTAAATTTTGTATCGCGGTCAACAGGATTCTCAGAATACTTTCGATCTTGTTATATATATTAAAATATCTAGTTATTAATTATAACTGGTTTTGTGGATACAGACTAGCTCAATATATTTTACATATGGAATTTTTCCTGCAATATTCGTATGCTTTCACTTAATTGCATTTTATATAACTTAAATCAATAAGGCTAAAATAATAATAAAAATTAATGAGGCCAGATGTGGCGCAAGGGCATAATCATGTACTTATAGTTTTTTTATTGTATCCCGCACATAGCAGTATAGGTAGAGGGAACCTGGGACACTTCCCTTCTACATTGAGATATTGCATGCTGAGTGGAGAAACTCAATGTCTCGCTTTACCAGAGGGAGGAAGTAAAAATATATAAGTGGAAATCGAACCCATAACCTGTCGCGTTTACAGTCGCACGCTTGTGCCCCTGCACAGTGACTGGCCTCAATGTATTATATTATTATTATGTTAAGTAGTATGGATAATCGAATCTTCCCTCCTAATATTATTTTTAAATTAAAATTTAATAACATGCATGGCATTAGCACGTTCATTAACTATTTACAAAAAAAAATAAAAGCTCATTGGATATCACAATGTAATCAAAACGTGATGGTTCGCAACCACAATCACCAAAATAGCCGTCCACGCAGGAAACCCAAATTATTTGAATTGCCATTTTTTTATAATTGTATGCTTTAGGCTCTTATTAAATTAAATTAGTGGACGGTAAATGTAAAAAAAAACATAAATTGTTAACTAATTATATCCAAATGAGTATCACGTGTATAGACGGATGCTGTTCCACAGCATCATGTTGGCCTGAGTGGTGATGTTGTGATTGTAAATGCGACGGTTATGGGATCGATTCTTAGTTGGGGAATAAATTATTTTTAGTTGTTCGCTCTAAGAACAACAACGCAACATTGAGTTCCATCTCTCAACACGAAAGGAACTTAGAATGCACATGTCATCGTTTGGTTTTACAAAGTGATTCGAAACGTATTCCTTCTTATTTCTTATTCTTACTCTTTGACATATATGAGTAAATAAAAAGAAATAACAGTCAAAATATTTTTTTATCCCAGAATCGAGAATTTTGAAAATATGGGCATTATATAGTATTTGACAGTTGAATAATAAGGAATAACGACATCAAATCAATTGTGTTTCCTTAAGTAAACTATCATAAACGTTGTTTTTTTGTCACATACGACCCTCGACGACGATATAAATACTATAAGAGCTTAAATAGATGAGTCCCAACGTATTTGGTCACTGACAACTTAATCAGCTTAGTTTACCATAAAATTATTGCTTGAAAGGTAATTTATAAGTATTCTATAAATGTATGGAAAATTCGGAACAAAACTAGTTTTGACACAAAGTAAGTGGTATCCATAATTCTATGATAAAATAACATCGTTATCTTAGTTCAATCTTTGATATTAATGAGAGATACCAAAACAGGTTTAATGAACTGTAATAGTACTTTGTATTTTGTACTGCTTAACTTTTGTATTTTTAACGATTGTCGAGACAATTGAGTAGAGCTCATCTGTTTCTACATTTGGATATATTCCGTGTGTATTGCGGAACCCATCGCCGTATTTGTCTACTAATACCACATTAACCACTAGTCTCGTATGGACCTTCAAATCTAAAGTATACAAAATTTTATTAATACCATATCAGCAACTAGGTTGGTGTAATTTTCGATTTGTTTTGTTTCGAATTTGAAGCCACGATCGTCACATTGATTCACTATAGTCCCCACTGCATAAACTGTTTTAACTTCCTTAAATATGTACCAGATAGATAATTTAATAGAACAAGGGAAAATGCCTATCATTGTTGGTGGAACAAATTATTATATTGAATCGATTGTCTATAAAATACTCGTTGAAGACACCGAAGATGCTGACAATTTGCTCTGGGAAAAGAGTAAGAGAAAACGAGATTCTGAAAGTGATGAAAATCCCTCGAAAAAAGACACTGTCGAAGCAGAGTGTACAGATTCTGAAAGTATTGAACAAGGAGATATAAAGGACGAGGGATTGAAACTTGACGCCACTGTTGAGATTGGAAAAGATCAGATTAGAGAAGATGTAGACAATGAAAGTAAATTTACAAATGAAGAAATACACGCTAGATTGAAGGTGGTTGATCCTGAAATGGCGTCGCGACTTCATCCAAATAACAGACGGAAGGTTTTAAGGTAAGTTTTCTTTTGTTTTTTCTATCGTGCTAGTATTTTGTTATGTTATAGACTGGCGACCCGCTCGCGGCTTCTCCCGCGTGAAATATATAATTATTAATTTACTAATCGGCATTATTTTCAAAAGTACAATTTTAGCCAATTTAATAAAATAATTATTTATAGCAATTTTATCGAACAGCATTCACTAAAATGATATAATTTTTTATTTAACCGATTGAAATAAAACAAAAAATACCACAATATAAAGGGAAGTTTGTCAAAATACAATACTGAAAACTGCAATTAAATCGGTTAAGCCGCTTCTGACATTTGCGTGAATGACAGACGTAGATAGCGTACAGACAACAAAATAAAATTAAAAAAAAAAAGATTTGGTTACAATAAAAAAAAAATTAAAAAATGTTATTGGTTCTATGACATTGTTAAATGCCACCAATAATGTTTTCTAATATACTCGTATCTTTTTGATTTACGCCACCTTCTAATTAGACGGGCGATTAGAGAGAACCCAATCAAATTGGGTCGTATAACTCAAAAGCGACGAAAACATGTCAGGATTTGAAAAACATTCATTGAACCAGTTTTATGAATGGTTTGCTCTTTCAATGAATATTTTTGCGATGAACATAAAGGTGGGGAGCTTTTGTGCTTTCGCTGGTGCTATATCTTATTTTAAAAGCGGGTTTTTCTTCGTTCCCCTTCGTTTCGAAGCACTTAAAACGTTATATATTTGATATAAGTATAAGTTTAAGGTTATTGTGATGCAGAGGCACAAGTGTGCGATTGTAAACGCGACGGTTGTGGGCTCGATTCCCACTCGGAGGAATTAATTATTTTCATTTAACCGCTCTGGTGTCTAAACAGCGCGCACGAACATGGGGCGTTGGGTCCCGCAACTCAATAGGAATGGCGTATTGTAATACTGGGTTCCTTCTGTTTACCATATAGTGGAAAATATGTGGAAAACGTGAAGCTGATTTAATTTAATTTTAATACATATTATGAATGAACATTTGGAAATGCTATGTTTAATAAATTATATGTAATTGAGAGATTTCATTTTAAGATTGATTGATTTCTCGATATATGGCGTTTCGAGCGTGCCAGTTGAGCACAATTCATTTCGCCAATGTCACGTTGTATGGAAAACACACGGAGGAAATTGACCGGTAATAAAAAAGATAAATATACACAATTATAGAATACATGTAAAAAAAGAGATCCTGTGTAAGTACAGCCTTCGATTTCATTTTATATAAACATTTTTAATATTATGTAGCTCTAATCTTTAATTTGAAATATTTATTTACTTGAACTTTGAACTGTAAATTGATTTCGGGTTTTACACAGAAGATTTAAAATATATGAGTTTTGTTGCATTATTTCTTAAATCATAATATTTATTAATAATAACTATTCCCTACAGTTTCATCATCTAATATGATATTTTAATACGAAATTAAAAGCAGAGTAGGCAGGTGTGATGTTAAAATATTCCGTTAAATTTTTGAGACATTGTTTAGTGGCGGAATTTAATCCCATATTTTGTCTTGTCACTTGCGAGGAAAATGTATAAATCATTCCCCCAATTGGCGATCGAACCCACCATGAAAATAAATAATTATTTTGTTATATAAATAACTAATTTTATTATAACAATTTATGAATAGTACGAGATATCAAAGGCTACTAGGACATACATAGGCCTGGCCTGGCCTTCTGACGTCACTAATTTTCATATGTTTATACATACATATAAATAAACTTGAAGTGTACATCTGTGATTTCAAATTATATTTATATTAAATAAGTAAACGATTTTCTATTAGCTACGACAATTAGTGCGAACAAATCACATAAAATCCCAAAAGATTTAAATAAGATATATTAAGTCCTTAACCATACTAAAATAATTAACCAATTTATCTTTAATACACTTAAATAAAATAAAATAAATAGTCGTACAGTCGTACACAATGAGATATTGTGTGTTGAGTAGCGAAACTTAACGCCGTGCTTTGTAATTTTACCAGATCGAAACCACAACCACCGCATTTTTAACAGCTTGATATTGTCTGACTACGCCAAGATAGTCTAAAGACTATAAATCGTCTCTCTTTACAAAATGTGTGAAAAGCATAAATATAACACAATTTCCAAATAAAAGTTTTTCTTACACTATTTTTATCGAAGCATTCTATAGTACGAATATATGTAAATACTTGGTAGAGATATATGTATGTATATGCTTAGTTATTGAGAGCCCTTGACCGTGTTTCATGCGTCTAAGAAGCGGATTCAAGTTCCTTTTCGTTCGAAGTATTGACACACTTTGGAGTATTCTTTATTAAGTTTAATAACAATAAATGAATTAGAATTTTAGTAATAATAAATGTAGTAAATGAGTTAGAATAGAGAATTAACGTAGAGTCGACTGCGGGTTCAAATCCTACTTGGTATAATTATTTTTATAAATCGTTTTTGTTGTCGCGTCCAGTAATCCATTTCCTGATGAAATTCGTAATATCTGTAAATTAAGGGAAACTCGGGAGCGGTTGATTTAGTTATTTAATAAGAGTTACTCTACTTTCAGTATTATGTGTTATTAATAATTATATTAAATAACACCTATTATATTCTAAATATATCCATTTGTTTTACGGGAAGAATAAAGAGAATCTGATAAGACGCTAGATCCCGACAAAAAATATAAACAGAATTAGTGTTAACACACTCAGTTCCCCACTCTACTTCCATATTGTTAAGATCTGTTGAGTGGCGAAACTCAGCGCCGCGCTTTAGTCAAGACATTTAACTAACCATATCCCGCCTATTTAGGTCACAAAGACTAACATTATTACCAATCAGCGACATCCGCGTCAAAAACATACATTTTCCGCAAAATTTCCATCAAACGCCCATACATAATATAATAAAATATACATATTATTATATTAATACATATAAAAGAATAATGCCGTAACATCGTAGAACTTGTCCACGTGATTTACATAAACACAAGAATTGAAGGCCGCTTGACATGATGACATAAAACCGGCGACCAGCCATCAAGACCCCCGTCTTCGGAACCAGTGGGCTTTTATATGACTTTGTATGGCATTTGTACGGGTGGCGGCGTCTCAGATTATGCTGGTGGTACCAACTTCCGCGGGTCTCTGACCGCTTTGAAGGATTTCGTAGTTTGCCAGTGTGTACTGACCTTGGCTTTACTATCCGATTGTAGGGTGGCTATGCTGTTTGTATTATTTTGTGAATTTTACTTTTTTTATGTATGTTGTATTAGTTATTGGTTTTGATATAAGTTTTGTTATTACGTAAGTTTGAGGCTGCATTGGAGGTGAGAGTGCAGGGGCACAAGCGTGTGACGGTAAACGCGACGTTTGTAGTTTCGATTCGAGGGAAAGAATTATTTGTTATTAATATTTTCAATTTCTTCACTCTGGTACTGGTGGTATTGGCATGACAAAGTGTGGCGTTGAGTTTCGTCACTCAACACGCAATGCCTTAAAAATTTGGTGGAGTGTATTAACACTAGTTTCCCTTTGCTCAAAGTTGTCTAATCATTAGAAGTTGTCCTATCGACAAGCTAAGACGTTCTGTTGACAAATTCAACTTCTGCCAATTAGTATAATTTTAATAAATTTATATATTTTGACATAATCATATAAATGTCATAATTTATATTTATCTACTTAAAATGTTAAAACAATACTTTGTTCCTCTAAAGAAATAATCAATAACAATCTCTCCTCTTTCCATTTTCCATCATTAAAATCTCATAATATCCCAAAATTAATGCTAATTAAAATGAAACCGGAGTATCATGGCAACCGTACTTTATATCGCAAACGCGGCCCCTTCGATAAACCCGAATTATTTATCGTATTAATTCAACACAAGCATACAAACACACACACACATATATGTGTGTGTGTATACGTTACGTGCAAATACTCATCGACAAGTTTTTCCGTTGCCATTACTATATGTAGGTACTATACTGAAGTATTGAAATACCATCGGGATTTTTTTTTGTTTTAAAATGATCACTCCTTTTTATTGTGTAGATTTTATTATTTATTATTGTCAATTTATTTATTAGGAAAACCGTGAGAAACAGTAATGACGAACTCTTTTAATAACATAACCTACTGTAGGTTAATTAAAGTAGGCCATCGTTTCGTGTCACAAGAACATAAGATTGGGACTTAGTGTAGGAAGGAAATGCGGAGTATCTTAACACTAGGTTCACATGTACCGAACTCGAACTTGAGACATTTTGTATAGTGGGAATCAATGCCGCAGTTTGTCTTTCCGAAATGGAAAAATGAAGAAATATGTAACTCGAAACCCACACTCAGTCTTATGCAATTTGTGTTTAATTCTAATTTTCTATTAGCATATAATCATTATGACTTTTTACTAGAATTTAGAAATATCATATTTTTAAGCTAGAAAACTATATTTACGCACCAACAAGGCCAGCTAACGTTAAAAACGTTCAGTATACGTCGTTATGATAAAAAAAAACATTTATATAAACATGTTAATGTTCTTTTATTAATAACTGCGAGGTAATTCAATTACTTCACTATAGTTTATTCTTGTAGTAACGAGTAAAATTTTTGATTGACGTTAAAGTAGATAGGTATTTATTTTTTATTAGCCAGGTAGGCAAGGTTGCAGGGTAGGCAAAGGGAACCTAGCTTTAGAGACACTTTCCGTCGTATTTTCGAGACATTGCTTGTTACCAGAGCAGAGGAAATGAAAATGTTTAATAAATTATTGCCTCGAGTGGGAATTGAACTCACAATCATTATATTTACATTCATACGCTGTGGCATCGATATATGTTCGAGTATGTATATCGGAAAATCAATTTTCATTATGTCCAATGAAAAAAAACCTATGAAGGAGATGCGATAGGTATTATTAAGAAAAAAATACGTAGAGTCGCGTTGTCAAAGGGAAACACTTCATTCTTAGTGTCTGAGGTAACTCTGACCGTAGGCGACATTAGGTTACATCGAAACGATTAGTGTGACGTAGTGGCCTTTTTCAATAAATAGTCCATTAAGTCCAATATAAAAAGATTTTTCAATTTGATTTCGTAGTTTCTGAGTAACGCATAACAACCAAACGAACTATTCAGCTTTATAATATTAATAAATTCAATAATTCCTTATTACGTAGAACTTGGTGTTTCAAACCGCAATTATATTTATCATTACTAAATATATATGAATATATAGATTAAATATTTAATTATAAGTTTAATACAATATTATATTATAACTCGTGAAGTTTGACACATTTGCCGTGGTCATGGCTTAAAATCTCGTGATCAGAAACTATTATTTGGTTTTGTATGGGGTTTTTTGTCCTTTATATTTCTTTTATCTTCACGCTGCATATGTACGTAGCAGGGAAGACAGAGGGAACCTAGGAACCTAGTGTTAAGGTATTCCATTTCCCATCAAGGCTCACCTGCTCCCCACATCTGCCGTCTCACATGTCATCTGCTGAATTCTGGAGGCATTGCGTATTTATCAAACTCAACGCCGGGCCATGTCTTGTTACGAGAGGGAAGAAATGAAAATATTAAATACGTATTTCATTTCATCGCTCTCTCTCTCTCGTTTATAGTCGCACGCCTGTGCTCCTGGTATATTTGTGGTATTTTCGTAAAAATAACACATTTACATATGAGAAGAAAATACAATATTTTTGATTATGTCATAGTGGGTCATCGACTGAAAACAAAATCGCTCTTTAAGGGTTCGACCTAAACATTAGAAGCAAATGAATTATTTTAATTTCTTTACTGTGATATGGCAAAGCGCAGCGTTGAGCTCCGTCACTCAACATGCAATTCGGGCGTTCTGCTAAGGACGGAGGCTCTGAATACAGTTGACAACAAGTTGTGTCCTATATTATATTGAACCTTACAAAGATTTCAGGCCTACTGACCTAATTAACTACTTTAGTTCTGTTTCTATTGATCGCTTATTATTCCAAATATAGGTTACATTGAAGTTGTGACGTTTTTCTTTGTCTATTTAACTATATACATATGTATGTAATATAAAAGTAACGTGAACTAAAGTGCTATTCTTATTGAAGAATTATATATATATTTTTTGTGTTAGTTATCCATATATTTTAACATTGTAATCTATGTTTGACAATTTTTTTTATTAATGCTTATATGCTTTCTCATAAATATTTTTAGATTAGTGCCTTATATCTATTTATATATAATTTTTCGTTTACTGAGTGACAGACAAATCACAAACGAAAGTCATGAAATTAGATTAGGGAATGTAGGCAAGTACTGAGAGTGAATTTTTCAAAATTCTTACGGAAACGGAAAGAAAACGGAATTTCTTTTTTACGTCTTTAAATCTATGCAAATAAACTTACGTGCGAGTAGAATTTTAAACGGAACGGTAAAATTTTAATTTTTTTTTATTTAAAATAAGCAAAAAAATAACATCTAAAATTATAATGAAACAATTCTTTCATTATTAAACAAAGGAATTGAACCGACAACCATAAAATGAATACTCAAATTAACAATTTAACATACGTATCTAAAGAAGTTCCAAATAGTCCATGGAAATGTATTGTTGGACAATAAATAATAGATGTAGAGGGATGGGAGAGGGGCTGGCGGCGTCGAGTCTGCTGTCTTTATCATGGTAATGCTGTTGCTGGGGGCTAAGATGCCCTTCAAGGACGCCACTATAGCTTTTATTTTGTATTTTTTTTATATCGAATTTTGTCTTATTTTTATATTGACTATAGACGACAGGAATTAACTTGATTTATAATTTCCTGGTCTAGTTAAATATAGGTAAAGTTGCGTGGCGCGGCAGTACGGCATGTGACGGAATGGTTGTGGGTTCAACACCCACTCGGGTTAATGAATTATTTTCATTTTCTTCCCCTGGTAGAACGACAAAGTGCGTCGTAGAGTTACGCCACGCAAAACAAAATGTCTTGAAAATGGGGCGTTTCGTGGGGAACTGGGTGTCTTAACACTAGGCTCCCTCTGCATACGCTGCTACGTGCTCGATTCAGCAATGGAAAAAATCTTTAAATTGAATTGTAAATGGAGAAAGTAAAGTCTTAATTAACACTATGTTAACTCTACCTAACATATAAAATATAAAAGAGTAAATTTCCTAAACAAAAAGAACTATTTAAAAGATAAACACAAAAGCAAAAGACTTGTAATCTCAAAAATAATAAACCTACTTTATAATACTATAATATTAGTTCGACGTCTGTATGAAACAGTCTTTATTTATGTATATCGCGATGCCGGCTCGTACTCCACTAGCGGGCAGCGGCTATGAATACATTACTATATAATTGGTAGGCCTGTTGCTAAGCAATCATTTTTTGACTAGAAATTGACCCCTGATTTGGTTGGATTTGTACGTGCGTTTCCTTAAATTTTATAAGTTTTTTTACTGTAGTAGAGTTACTACACTCTTGTCTTCAATTTGTTTTAGCTTTATCTGGTCTATTCCGTATATAGCAGGATAGGCGGAGAGAACCTAATATTAAAACTTTCCGTTCCACACTCTGCTCTATTTTCTAGACATCACCAGAGTGAGGAAATGAAAATAACTCATTCTCTCGAGTGAAAATCGAACCCACAACCGGTGCGCTGCTGGACTACGAAGGCCTTTATATCAATTTAATGAATAATTTTATAAAATCACGTAGCTTATGGTTTATGTATAGCTTTTGAGGAAAAGTTAACACAAAGCTAATTACCACAAAAGGCAAGCAAGGTTTAATGTCGCGCAATATATGTGCGTATGTGTGTATGTGTATAGATAATATTTGTTTTAAATATAATTAATACTAATTAAATATAGCTTAATAAAGTTGAAACTCTACAAAACTTTGCAATTTTGACTTCTAATTCCATAAAATACTTCTGTACCTTACTCTCTGCCGAATTCTGGAGGCTTTGCGTGTTGAGTGGTGGAACTCAACGCCGCGTTTTGCCTCGTTAGCAAAGCGAGGAAATGAAAATAAATTTTATAACATCAGTATAAATTTACCTACGGTCAAAATATTAGTAAAACAACGACCTAATTTCATCATTGTACGACACACATACCTTAAATTCCTTTACTCAAATAAGTACTATTATACCTGTACCTACTTACTTTACAATATGCTGAGCAGATTTGAATGAAACTTTACAATAAAGGGCTAATATAAAAAAAGACAAACACTCATCGCTGGGGCGTGGTTATCTCATACTTCATAAGTATGCCAAGGACGGACCTCCAAGTTGAATAGGATCTGGCATTAGCAGCTCATAAAACAACCTTATTATGTAAACTTTGATTGTTAATGATTGAATTGTGATATATTTGACGTTCATACCCAGTGAGCTATTGTAGTTGATAAATTATTTTTATGAGCTATTAGAAATAATGTGTGTTTGTATGAATGTTACGTATTATACATAAATAAAGTACTTATTATTTGAAATAATATGTACTAGAAAATATTTACGCAAGATATTCGATTACACAAAATTAATATAAAATATTAATCACAAAAAAAAATGCTTTTGATGATAATTATTGATTAAAAAATACTTTATTAATAATTATATATTAAAAAAAATGCTATTCACACTAATCACACACACACACACAGTAATCGAAAATCTAGAAAAAGCTGAACATAAGATTTCTGAGAGGCGTAGGTTCACACATTGTATCTAAATAGATAGAAATAAGTATTTTTTTCTATTTTAACTTTGTGATAACAGTTTTAACAGTTTTTTCATAATATTTTAAATCAGTAATTTTATAATTATTTTTTTCTTAAATGATCTACATTTTTAGTCTGTAGACGCCCCGTTGACTCATAACTACAATGCCGGAAGCGCTCGTCCCACGGACTCGTAATTTTAGGCAATTTTAAGTTCACACCGTTCACCGAAGGAAATTAATTATCTGTTATAGTACCATTTTTTTTCTATTTAATTAGCCTATTTGTATACAGTTTGTTACTAAGCGTTGTAGGCCTTGTGGCCTATATGTATGTTTGTATGTAGGTATAAAAGAACATATTATTTTTTCAGTTAGATATATATAACAAAGGAAAATTATTTTTAATGATTATACATGCGACAATGATGACGATGCGAATCTATATTCTTCTTTTCAATCATTGCAAAGATATTATGATATGCTAGAGGTACAGGATGAAAAACGTAAACAAAACTTTTATATCGCTGTAGCTTCTCTAGGGTGAGGGAATTAGAGATGCGGATGCGGATACTGCCTTATCCTATACCCTGGACTGCGGCGCGGCGGTAGCGCTTCTTTGAATTAGCGTCAGAGTCGTCTCTTATGATGATGATCTCAGTATGATGACTAAGTCGCATTTTATCAACTTCGTCCCAATTGTAACACAGTGGCGATTAAAAAAAATGCTTCACGCTGTTTGCTGCATATAGCAGGGTATGCAGAGGGAACCTAGTGTTAAGACATTCCGTTTCCCACTTTTCCCTGAATTTATCGTTGCATTGCGCCTTGAGATAATGGCATTTATTTCAAAACTTTGCTTCACATAAACTAAGAACTTGCAACCTCCACAAGATAACGTTACAAAATTTAATTAAATTATGTAAAAAGCGACTAGGCAACACATTCTAAACAAAAATTTACATATACTTAACACATTGTTGAATTATTTTTAATGTGCCATATATAACGCGTTAATTAAAACATCAAAAACTAATCTTAATTGTTAACCGTGGTGGAATATTCCTCGCTGGATTACAATTAAATTAAAATATGGCCTATAACTATATAACAATGCGACAATAACTAAATAAACTCAACAGTTAGTTACGAAAACAAAAAAAAACCGGGCTTTGTATTTGTGTATACAATACATAATAATTGGTACCTTAGTGGGACCTTTAATTAGTTAATTGTTTCTCTTTAAGTTTTTATGACTGTGTTAATAGTACTATTATATTTCATTTGCATATGCAAACGAGAGAAAATTTTCACGCGTATTTTTCCTTTGTTAAGCCGTTTAACTAGGCCTTCGTGGTGTGGGAAAGAGTTGACTGGAAAAGCAATGGTTGTGGATTCGATACCACTCGTTGGAATATTAAATAGTAAATTTCCTCGAGTAGGAATCGAACCCACAACCTGTGAAGTTTACTGTCGCAAAGCTAGACTGGAAGACATTGAGCTACTTAAATTAAAATATGACTAGAGTACACAAGCTATCTTTAAATAATTGATAAATTTGACCTACATCCTAAGAAAATAGATAAATTGCTACTTACTTGGTTCATGTGTTATTACATATAAACATGTCGTTTGGTGATAAGATGATACTTCCGTGATTGAAATCGTTTATTGAAGACATTATTTTTTCTCTCTTTTCTCTCTTTCCTTGATAGATAATAATTTTGATCCTAACTTTCCACCCAATCAAGGACAGACTGTGATTCTCACTCGACTATTCGATTGTCACTCGAATAAATGCATTATTTAATATTTTGATTTCCTCGCTATGGTAAAGAGGCAAAGCGTGGTGTTGATTTCCGCCACTCAACACGCAATGCTTCACAAATTGGGGAAAAGAAGAGTCTTAATGGAAACGGATTAAATCTTAACATTAGATTCCCAGGATCTCTCTGCCTACCCTAAGATACAGCGTGACACTAGAAAAACATCGCTTTATATCTTTAGACTTTAGAAACACCAGATTAAAACTAATAATTACGACAGCATGTTTTACTACAGGTACAACAAGTAGTAAAACATTTTTCATTAAATACAAAGTTAAACATGATTAACTTTATTGTGAATAAAATTGAACTAATTTGTGATATACGTCGGCTACATATATTATTCGCTTATCTATTGTTCCTGGAAAGCAACTTTCTTCTTGATTATTTTTCCAGCTTCACGCTGTATTCCATACCGCTGGGTAGGCGAGAAAACATAGTGTCAAGACATTCTGTTCTTCCCTTTCCGTCCGAATTTGAGAAATTAGATGTTTAATACCGGAATCCAATATTGGGGTCTATCTTAACAAAGCGGGGAAATGGAAATAATTTAATCTTGATTGAATTCACAACAATCGCATTTAGATTCAGACGCTGAACCACTGCGCCGTGACGGCCGATTTTCCTTTATAAACAACAATAAAAAACCAGTTAAGTTCGAGTCGGATTCGATCACCGAGACTTCTATACTAATTTCAGGATTGTAGGTTAATGGGAAGTACAACTTAGATTTTAGTTATTTTATATGAAATAAGCAACAAATTAGTTATTTCTGAATATAAAATGATTTATAATGAAATGAAATACGTATAAACTTTCGGTTATCTATTTTTTTTTCTTTATTTACATTGTAAATTCTCACTTTGTGCCAAATTTCGTAACTGTAGATTTAAAGAACAGCAAAATTCGATACATGTATGCTCGTTTCTTTTGATTGCGTTCACTTAGAATCTTCATTTTTTTTGTGCTAATTTCAGCGTAATACTTCCACACAATCTATACTAATATAATAAAGCGGAAGAGTTTGTTTGTTTGTTTGTTTGTTTGTTTGTTTGAACGCTAAGATCTCTGGATCTACTGGTCCGATTTTTATTGTTTTTGTTTTGTATGAAAGCTGCATTCTTCAGAAGTGCTATAGGCTATATAACATTACATTACACATATATACTAATATATTTTAAAGTACATTCTAATTTGACATGCAATTTATTCTGCCATGTTAATAACAACCGTCGTTGCTACGCGACCGCTACCGCGACGTTTTGATATTCATCCTTATGAAAATAAATATAATAGTCACTTTTAGCATTTTATCTAGATTGAAATTATAGTTTACTGTATAACATACTAATAAATAATTAAGGAGATGTCACTGATTCCAAATGACCTAGCCACCTAGCGGGCGGCACAGTATGACCGACGCGAACGGGTAGATGACGTTGACGGTTTTATAAATTTTCATACAATTTCGAACTTTATTTGTTGTTTATAATTAATTTAAAATACACTTTGATTCTCTTCTTATTTTATTTGATATTTTCCGCTAAAATTATCCTACTTAATAGAGAGAAATGTTTAGTTACTTCGTAGAGTCGATATCTATGTACGCACGTACGGAAAACTTTAGGTACTTTTTCTAATATTAAGAATACCTATCCTTTAGTTACTTTTAATCCTTTTGTTAGTTCATTTCAATAACTCAGATATTTTTTTCTAATAATGTGCATCTACTTATTATTCTTTTTGATTATTTGAGCTTATATTTTCTTAGTAATTCTATTGAGAATTGAAAATAATTTCATGAATATATTTAATAAATATTCTTATAGTTGAAGCAGGCGTAGCCGCGTCCGGGTCCACTAGTCTCTAGATAAAAGGTCTAGACAAACTGACAACAAAGTGATCCTAGGGTTCCGTTTTTACCTTTCGAGGTAGGGAACCCTAATAATGAGTAAAATACTGCTATTTACATGTATTTATCATTGCATGCACCTAACAGTCGTGCCGCTTAGAACGCACACGGCCGCACGCGACAAAACGTTTAATCGAATATGCAAAGGCGTTTTTTTTATTCGTTGGGTGCTATGTGTAAACAGTGGGTATTTGATTGGCTATGAATAAATATTTTGATTCTCGTCCCTTTTCTTGAGACCCTTTTTGTGTTTAGGCTTTCCGTCTATACAAGTATTGAAGTTTAGTAGATATTTGCTATATACAATATAAAAATTAAACATTGTAAATACGACTTTTGTAGGTTCTATTCTCACTTATGGGAAATAAGTATTGTCATTATCTTTTCGCTCTATTAATAGCAGTATTTCGAAAATTTTGTACTTCAAAATACAAAAAAAATATTTTTGCTTTCTAATATTCTTTTTAAGTGCCTTCTATCCATTTCAGTTAAAAATACTAAATGTATAGACAAAATATTTTTACTGTTTTATTATATATGGAGTTAACCGACTGATAGTATGAATTTTTCAATAACACTCGCGCCATCAAAATATATCCAACGAAATTATTAAATTATTAAATATTCAATATACAAATATTTAATGAAAATATTTAATGTTTAATTTCCACGAGCGGGAATCAAACCCACAATCTGGCTTAATGATTGGGCCCTTGTGCCTCGAATGGCATATACAGGTGATGAGAAAAAAAAAAAAAATAGAAATAAAAAAATATAATAATGAACATTTATATCGTAGTTAGTTACACTCCAAAGAATTTTATAATACTTATTAATTTATATATTCGTTAGTTGTTTTACATTTTGGTTTTTTTAATTGTCTTTAATTAAATATTTATAAGGCGCTTGTGATTTACTTTTTTTATACTATTAATTTGTCTAAGTTAAAATTACTTTATTCGTCATATTATGTTAGTTAAATATGTATATACTAGCAGACGCGCGCAGCTTCGCTTACTTATTTAGAGGTGAATTCTAATAAACCACGAAACATGTGTTCAATGAAATATTTTTAAGAGTCTAAATTTAAAAGTTTATTAAAATCGGTGGCGGTTTAAAGATTTCTCCATACAAACTTTCAACCCCTTATTTGCACCCTTAGGGGGTGAATTCTAGAAAACGATGAAATACGTGTTCAATTAAATACGTTTAAAAATCTAAATTTAAAATTTTATAAAAATCGGTGCCGATTTAATTCTTTATCCATACACACTTTCATCCCCTATTTCACCCCTTTAAGGTAAAAATTTTTCAAAATCCCTTCTTAGTGGATGTCCAGATTACGAAAGTAAACATCTCTCCAAATTTTACGTTTCTACCATCAGCGGTTACGGCTGTGCGTGCGTCTTACCTCAGTCAGTGAGGACAAGTCCTTTTATATGGTTAAACATCTTTTTTTTTCTCGCTTCACGCGTTATCCCGCATATACTAGGATAAGCAGAGGAAATATAGTGTTAAGACACTCCATTCCCCTCTTTACATTTTTCCATTTGTCGAGACGTCGCGTTTTAAGTGGCGGAACTCATCACTGCGCTGTCTTGTTACCTTTAAAATAATTTATTCCCCCAAATTGGATTCGAATCCCACAATCGTCGCGTTAAACTCATTTGATCTTTTGTGGTGAAATGAAATATGAGTTTTCCAATGCGAGAAAATTACCATTAAGTAAATCACTCCCTAAATTGCGAATCGAACCTATAAACATCGGGCTTATAGTCAGACGCTGTATCAGAAGGTCTTTAATTAAAACTGTAACAATAATAATATGAAGGTCTTTAAATAACTTTAATTAAAAATGTATATAAATCTTATTTATGCAATGGTATTACAAAAAAAACTTTTGCATTTTATTGTTAAAAAACTTATGAAAAATTTCACAAAAAATGTCACATGCGTAAATGTTTGTTTATGTAAATAAAGTGCCGTGGGACAAACGGCGTTATACTTATTTATTTTGCAGTTAAATCTAATGTTAATGAGCTAATTTCGTAATCAAAATATTTTATTTAATTTATGAAATACATTATGCCATAAATACATTTAAAATATTTATATTAAAATACATATCAGTAACTAGAACTTTCACTTCTTGATACCTACCATTCAAACGCTATAGTTGATAATAAGCTCAGTTTTTAAACTTAAGTTTGCGGGCATATGCACAGATTTTGTTTGAAATGAATAAACAAGTAAAGCAGTGAGTTACAGTCAGATTATAAAAAATATGTATAATAAGTACTTTTAATTTAACAGCTTCACGGTGTATTCCGCATGTTAGGCAGGGTAGGCAGAGAGAGCTTAGTGTTAAGACACTCCGCTCCTCACTTTTCGCTGAATAAGTATTTTTATAGTATGCTTTACTTGTAGCCCATTAAAATAAAAGTAATCGTTTGACTGTTGGTACTTGTCTTTTCCACGGTACCTAGGCTTATTATAAAAAAAACCAAAGTCAATATATTAATAATTAAATATTTTCCCTAAAAATGTTATTTGTAGATGGTCATCGAGCACATGATGTGTAACGTTTATAATTAAATTAGGGCCATAGGTAATTGGACGGTTCTCACCGTTTCATAGAAACAGGGCATTTCAAACTTTTGCGTCTAAGTACGAAAAATAATTCAAATGTAAATATTGGTGTGGAATGGCGTGTGTGTGTGTAGTAAGACCTTAAGTAAAAACTTAATCTAACTCTATAATTCGTAGAAAAATAATTATTTAAACCTACCTCAAATACTGAAAATGAACTAAATTCTAGTAATAATTTAATTTTCTAAAACATATTTTCCAAAGCGACCCCTATATTAGCCATATCTGATTCACCTAAGCTAGCAGCGGTCACGCTCACCGCACTGAATAGATTGACTTGTTGATACTAACTGAGACTTCACTCATATTTGGGCAAGTCTCGCCTATTGATGTTCCGCAGTGTGACCACCGTTGATTTGTCGCCAGTGAAATTACTGAGGTAAGTTTAGCCTCTAATTGGGTCCTCAGCACGAAACGACCGCTACTCGGAGGCTATAACGAGTCGGGCACAATTAAGAGACAGTTATAGTTCACAAGGTAAATGTTTCCGGTGTGAAAGTTTAGTTTGACAATTTGTGGGTATTGTCGTTAAGGTTACTGTGAATTGATTTTCTCTCGACTGGGAATCGAACTCAACCCATCGCGTTTTGCACGCTCCGCCACTGCGTCACGACGGCTTTTACTATGCATTTACGGATGGACTATAATTATGATATGAAAAATTTTCTTATCACTTCATATCTGTAACAAACAGCACCGACTTACATAGTTTTAAATAAACATATTCTAAAAATAAATACAACTCAATCTACAAGGAATATTTGCTCTCGCTACACATCTCGATAGTGGCCCTGTGGCGCAACGGATAACGCGTCTGACTACGGATCAGAAGATTCCAGGTTCGAATCCTGGCAGGGTCGAGTTATCTTTTTTATTTTTCATAATATAACGTATTTTTTTAAATTATTATTTGTACTTATTTAGAAAATTGTTCTGTTTGTGTTATTTTTATAGCCAAAAAATGTGGAAAGAAAAACTTAATTTTCTTAATTTCCATTTCTAGCTTGATGTGACTAACTGCGACGTTAGGCTACACAACCTAATCTGAGAAAATGAAATTATCAGTAAACTATATCTGTTTTTTTCTAAAAGCGGAAAAAGTTGTTAATTATTTTCAATTAATAAAAATCAAACGATGCGTGCACTTTACTGTTGAGAACAAGCAGTGTTATTATTATCTAATATTCAACCTTCAATCAAAAAAGTCTAAAACACATATTATGTAAATATGAACCGACTACACCCCAATTAAAGTGTTTGTTTAATTGATTTTTATTAGAAAAGGAAATGTTAGAGCAAAGCCCATGTTTTGAAATAATTAACAATTTAAATGAGTGCATCCATATGCAATGCAGTTATGATAAACGGCGCACTAAAAAAGTGCTATTAATATTGTTTTAAAATAGTGGAAGTATGTTTCAGCTTAGGTAATTTTACTAATATTTTATGATTTTTGTATTTAAACTTTATGCTTGGGGTAGGGTTTGCAAAAAAAATTATGGTATTGTTACATCGATTCGGTTAGTTTGGGTCGGGCCGGGTCGGTAAATATGATGGTGGCGGGTTCAATTCCTACTCGAGGGAGTTAAGTTCCACCATTCAACAAGTAATGTCTCCAAATCTGGGCAATAATTAAGGATGCCGTTACCACTAGGTTCCCTATTCCTACCAGCTATATCCAGAATGCAGCGTGACTGACTACATAGAATATTTTAAAAGCTGATTGAAACTACATAAGAAATATTTCAAGTATCATTATTACCAGCTAACTAGACCATAGCATACCTGTACAAAAATAATAAGGTAGGATAGATAATAGTAGGTAGGTAAGAGGGTAGGCACCTAATTAAAAAAGTTCTCAGGGTAACTTTGAATATTCTTAGGGATAAAACTCATATCCGCCAAAGAAATAAATATTAAAACGAAATATCATATTAATTTATGTTAACGTAGAACTAAACCGACGAAAGCTCACAAAGCGTGTTTAATAAGACAATTTTTTGGTCGACTGACATTGTGGTACTATGATAGTAGCTAGCAGTTACAGGTGGAGGAGTCAGTCGGCTTGAACTTTACAATCTATTTAGATTTTATACAATGATAATATGTTTATCAAACGGTTATTAAAATTGGGCTTTAATTTTTTTTTGGAAACAGATAAAAAATTGGTAAGTTCGTTGGTTATCGTTTTTTATAAAGCTTTTTTTTTTTATTATTTAAGCACGATAGATATGTATTTCATCAAAGTCGACACAAAATAACTAAATTTGATCGATACGTAAAGAACTGAGTGTTAGCTCTCTTTCTCTCCTACCGCGCCACGACTAGCCTGGATCTACTTTTATATATATAAGCATGGTGGATTAAATAACTTAATATCAAGACAATAATTAGAGATCGAGCGAGAATCGAATACATACCCGTTGCATTTACAATCAGACACTGAGCCACTCCGCAACGATAGCCTCAGGACCTTTCTTAAGGGCATAGCACAATAGTAGTTGTAGCTATAATAGCAGAGATGATGTGATTAGAAACATTAAATTTAATGTAGCCGCGGCTATAGATAAAACAAACTAGGTATTTACGATTGTACCGATACATATCTAAAGTACTAGTAAACTTGCATAGGTACCTCTTGTGCTCTAAATTGTATTTTATTTTATAATAAATTGTGGTTCACCTGCTTTCTAGGTAGAAAACTGAATTTAACTATTATTTATTAAATTTAAGTTTTACTTGATGAGTAGCGGAAGGCCCCGTTTTTAATTGAACGAACATATTAATAAATAATACTTAATTTTTACGAGTAGGAATCCAATCAAAAACCGTAGCTGTATCCCGCATAATGCAGGATAGGCAAAGGGAATTTTTAAATCTCCTGTTAAGACACTCCGTTCCCATTAAGACGCTCTCCACTTTCCGCCGAAATTTGGAGGTTCAGCGCACTTCCCCCTGCACTGCAATGTTATGCACATTTTGTTTAAAATAAATCATGTAAAAATTGTAATAACTCATAATAATATAATAAAATACACAAAATTGATATAATTTAACAAAAACATATAATTTACTAGGTTTTCTTATTACAATATGTTAATAATCATTTAATTAACAATTTAAATTCATACTACACTTATGCCGACATGAAATAAAATAATTATAATTGTTTAATATTAAATTAATAAATTAAATATTAATTACAATTTTAGTATTTATAGCAATTAATACTAATTAAAAACAATTTCAATTTATGTATACTTATATCTTCAAATTTACATAAAAACATACATACGTAGTGTACGTTATGAGTTTATATACAAAAAAATGAATCAGTTAATATAAAGTGTAAAAGGCTCAGCTCAGTGGCAGAAAGCTACACTTAGTAGAATATTTGTCTGTTTGTTCACAAATATGCAAAAACTACTGAACTCTATTCGGTGATTGTACTTGTACTTTATTAAGTACATTGAATTTTTAAAAGCCTAGTTCAAAATCAAAACTAACATAACCACTAGATATTTTGATGAGACGACAAGGCGCGGCGTTGAGTTTCCCCACTTAAAATCGTGCATCGCTAATAGGTCCTTGCGTGGGGAACGGAAGACGATTGACATCCTGACGATTGACATCCAGGTTCTCTTTGTCTAGTTTATTTGGAATAGGATAAAGCACAAAAATAAAAACAAGCCTTGTAAGTAAAGTAATTTTAGCAATAAAGTTATTAATCGGTGCAATTTAGCTTAATTGACTAAACCGACGAAATAAAGTAATATATGCATATAAAAATACTATTAATATTTAGGATACTATATAAATCTACATATTATATGTTTTAATTATATAAGGTACATATGTATGATAATTTAAAATGAATATATGAATAATTATATAACTATTGTACTTATAATAATTATAGAAATATATTATTACATTACATTAAATATATACAATTAAGCTGGAAATACATGTACATTTTTTTATATTTGTTTAGCTTTACGCGGTATCCCGCACATAGTAGGGTAGCCAGAAGGAACGAGTGGAGAGAGCAGAACGGAGAGAGCAGAACTCAACGCCGCGCTATTAAATCTTCTCAAGGAGCTCTGTAAAGTTGCCCACACCGACTGTTAATCCTATAGTAAATTCTATAAAACAATAGTAACTCGAAATTCCTACAGGGACGAAAAGATCAGGATTTTCCGTTTTAAATCTTAAAATCCACGCAAGCAAAATCGCGGGCGATGACTTACACCTAAAAATAGGACCGCATGAATAAACTTTGCCATTCAAAATGAAGGGGCTACTAGAATTCACGAAGTATACGAAACACAATGGGGAAGGTAGAGTCGAATATGACTCACTTTGATTTATATTCGTCTAAATATAATGCTTAATAAATAAATAGTTTTTTGTATGCAAAAACTTTGTTTTGTTCATAACAATAACTTTATAGAACATTGAAAAAATTGTTGGGGCCAGTCGTGGCGCAGGGCCGTTTGATTGTAAATATATTTATATTTTTTACTTCGTCGCTCTGGTAACGAGGCCAAGTGCGGCGTTGAGATCCGCAACTCTACTGGCGAAGTATGAGCATTCGGCGGATAGTGGAGAACGAAAGTGTTAACACTCTCTGCTATGTACGAGATACAGCGTCAAGCTTAAAGTTTAGCTGCTAAACGAAGTACGAAATATGGATAGTAAAAAAAACAGCACTTAAAACTCTTTCCAGTCATTTGATAAAAATATAATTACCGAATAACAAAGCTTATTTAAATTAACAAAATGTAAATAAATGAATAGAAAATAAAAAAAATATTAAAATAACAAATATTAAAAACAAAAAATACTAAAAGAATACAAAATGTGAAAGAAATAGGCCCCGGCGAGATTCGAACTCGCGATCTCCTGTTTACTAGACAGGCGCTTTAACCAACTAAGCCACGGCGCCGATGTAAGAAGCTGCGAAATAACCGTCTCGTATCTACAGAAGGGTTATCTTATCACCCTTATATGATAATACATGTTTTTTTACTTATGTATTGAATTTACAAGCAAAAATATTATTTTCATATTGTAATATAATGCTATTTTAATTGTTATAAACTATATGATTGTAGATTTTATTGAAAGTCGCGGTTAATTCGCAAGAGACGCCATTCTAAATTTTGCGCTCATTCGGAACATACCGTTCCGAAAGTTAAAATATATGTATTTATATGTATATTTTTATGGTATTTGGACGATTTTCAATTATCCAAATGAAAGATATGTGGGTATCTTTACATAGTATCTATAAAAGAAAGACGTTTTCCGCTGTCCCAATGTCCCTATATATGCTTACATCTTTAAACCTACGCTATGGATTTTGATGAGGTTTATATAATAGATAGTAATTCATGAGGAAGGTTCCCTTATATAGTAAAAATACTCTTATTTTTGATGTTTCTAATGTAATGTCGTTCATAATTACATTTTTTTAAGATTTATCAAAATAAATATATTAAATATTGTATCTTTTATAGACAACCAACAATATTAATTTCCTCGAGTGGGGATCGAACCCGTTTCGTAACAAGTCGCGTTTACACTCACACTTTGTGCCCCCACGTGACGACTGGCCTCATAATTAAATATTGATGTCCACAAATGTCATAATGTCCTAACATTTACGCGTCGTCGACGTTGACCAAGGTTATTAAAATGTATGGGAGACGAGTAAAATTTCAATGATGGCAACTTGTAAGGCCGTTTGAATATTAATGTGACAAAATACTATTATCTTTATCATACGAATAGAATATGAATGTTATAATAATTAACTCAAAAGGCAAAAGCCGTGATGTACTGACTGCTTGGTCCTTCAGTTATGATTAAGTAGTGTAGGCAGTATCATATATATCTATATTTTTTTACGTTTTATCCCTTAGCGGGATAGTCAAGGAGAACGGAGCACCAATCGTTGCCGTCTCTTTTTACGGTATCGCCTCATCTAGGGTTCTCATCCTTTTCATGGATGGCTTTTCCGGTGTCCTCCTGCTGTTGGTGACCTTCCTCTAGTATTGTCGATACTGTATTCTTGAAGGATAACCAATGTCTCCCCCTACCTTTTACTTACTAAGTTATTACAATCTATACTAATATAATAAAGCGGAAGAGTTTGTTTGTTTGTTTGTTTGAACGCTAAGATCTCTGGATCTACTGGTCCGATTTTCATTGTTTTTGTTTTGTATGAAAGCTGCATTCTTCAGAAGTGCTATAGGCTATATAACATTACATTACACATATATACTAATATATTTTAAAGTACATTCTAATTTGACATGCAATTTATTCTGCCATGTTAATAACAACCGTCGCGTCGCTACGCAACCGTTACCGCGACATTTTGATATTCATCCTTATGAAAATAAATATAATAGTCACTATTAACATTTTATCTAGATTGAAATTATAGTTTACTGTATAGCATTCTAATAAATAATTAAGGAGATGTCACTGATTCGCAATGACCTAGCCTTCGGGCGGCATAGTATGAGTATGACCGACGCGAACGGGCAGATGGTTTTATAAATTTTCATACATTTTCGAATTCGAACTATTGTAAATGTTTATGTAATTATTTGCTGATTATAATTAATTTAAGCTACACTTTGGTTCTCTTCTTATTTTATTTGATATTGCCCGCTAAAATTATCCTACTTAATAGAGAGAAATGTTTAGTTATTTCGTAGAGTCGATATCTATGTACGCACGTACGGAAAACTTTAGGTACTTTTTCTAATATTAAAAATACCTATCCTTTAGTTACTTTTAATCCTTTTGTTGGTTCATTTCAATAACTCAGATGTTTTTTTCTAATAATGTGTATCTATTTATTATTCTTTTTGATTATTTAAATTTATATTTTCTTAAAAATTAAATTTATATTTATTCTATTGAAAATTGAAAATAATTTCATGAATATATTTAATAAATATTCTTATAGTTGAAGCAGGCGTAGCCGCGTCCGGGTCCACTAGTAATATATAAAGCTTAGGTTCTTGTGTATGTATTTGGTGCAATGATCTAGGAATATTAAACAAAATAACACCATTAAAAAAAGTTAATTATATTATAATTAATAATAAATATATTAATAAACAATAATTAAATGATCATCCTATCGCTACAAAGCCGTCGCAGCGTGAGAGCACACGTCGTTAATTGTCCACGTTCACGATTTACAAACAAACAATGAGAATTTATACCATACATATTAATTATTAAAGTATGGTTTAAGGGATATAATACTGTTTCTCTTTTAGAGGTAACAAGACAAAGCGCGACGTTGAGTTCCGCTATTTAACCTGCAATATCTCGACAATTGATTAAAAAATAGGAAAAAATAGGAGAAAATTGTCTTATTTTTATATATTTTTTTTTCATATCTCTGGAAATTTTAACTTTATATATCTATTACTTTCGTAGTTGCGTTGCATGTCAGACATTGAGCAACGAAAGGATTTTACTCATATATAAACAAATTAATATAATATATTTGTACGTAATATGTATGCAAGTATTTTTAGAACCTGTTAATGTCTTTTTAAACATAACATTATATGTTTGTTTTTCGACATATTTATTATAATAGCTACAACATTTACGTTTAATACTGACAAATTTACGAAATAACCCCATTTAGAATTTAAATTATTAATATTACTCCATCCATGACGGGGCTAGGACAAGAATTTGATTTATTGTTTATTATTAGTTGCCACGGCTGGAAATGAAGAAATCAAAATCAAATCAGCTTCACGGTATACCTGCACACAGCAGGGTAGCCAGAGGGAACCTAATGTTAAAACACTCCATTCCCCACTTTTCATCGAATTTTGAGGGCATTGCATGTTTGAGTGGCGGAACTCATCGCCGCGATTTGTTTTGTCACCAGAGCGATAATGAAAATATAAATTGAAATATTTTTTTATTAAAACTGAAGAAATATTATTTTGAAACATTAATGTACTTTTAGCCAGCAACGTTTAAGTAAAATCATCAGGTTCACCAGAGAGAATCAATGATTCCAAATTTTAAGATTCAGTAATAGGGCATGTCAGGACCTCGATTTTACGTTCCTAAAACTAGCTTTATCGTGCTATATTATTGTATCATCACCTAATCTAAATAACATCACGTAGGGGATTTGCATGTGCTTTGCATCTACACCACAGCGAAGAAATGGGAAACCACGAGTGGGAATCGAACCCATAACATATGACGTTCAAAGTCACACGTCTCCAGTTATAATTTTCATGATGATAAAAGTAGCGGATGAAACTAAGCTTTCTAAAACTTAATTGGGCATGGACGAGAAGTGGAGAATGGAGTGTCTCAACACTATTTGACATCACCCTGCTATAATATGCAAAAGTATTAACGGTAATATAAAAAAATATATAAACATCACGACTGACCTAATAGTATAGCGGCGACGTCGCGAATTCCGTGGGATTAGTCGCGCCTAGCAACAGTAAGGCTAAGCATCCACTGAACAAAGCGATACTGTGGCATGTGGGAGATTAAAATTATATTTTTATAGGTTTAAAATTTAACTTATATTTAAAATTTTACTTACATATTAAATAATAAATTAATTATAGATGGCTTTTGTTGCCAAAGGTAAAAAAGGCCAGGACTAATGTCAGGCAGAAGAAGAGGTAGACTTTCTATTTTATTTATTTCGTGTTAACTATGTAATATATAAAACTCTTCAGTTAGTAAGTGACTAACAAACAACGCACAGTTGGAACTACACGGCGTAGAACGCTGAAATTTGGCATGTAGGAATTATATGTATATGATAGAAAATTTCTTCGAGACTATTAAAAAACGGAAATTCTCAATTTACGTTTATAAAGTAATTTATATAAACGCAAACGAAGTTTAGGCGAAAATTAATAAGTTATATAATTTAGATTTTTTTTATTATAGTACGATATTTTTTTTTGCATGGTTTCCGGTTTCATAATAAAATACCTAATATTAGTACGTTAGTTTTAAAAATGGAGTCAATGTCTTTTTACAAATTTTATTTGTATTACCCGTATTTACACAGATTTTCATAATGTATGAAATGTTGAGTAAATATGCTTATTCCGTATGCCTAAAATACTTATTTTAGGCATATGGAATAATACATACTTTTTTCTAGAACATGAACATCTTTACTAATATAATAAGGCTGAAAAGTTTGTTGACTCGAGCGCACTAATCTCAGAAATTATTTGTTCTAATTGTAACTTTCTTTTTGTATTGGATAGGCCGTTCCAATTAGGCTCTATTACATCCCACCAATCCTTTCGATGTAATCCACATCCTTAGGCACTGCATTTGTATTATAAGTTATTTTATTTGATTATGGGAAAGAAAAAATTGGGTAAATACAAATTCGGCTAAAAATAAGAAAAAACTTACTATATAACTGGATTATTTTATGCCTACCCAGAATTGGGAATGAAAACGTTATACTATAAAAATATGCATATTAACGAAATAGATTCCCAACTAGGAAATCTTTATAATTATATCTATTTAAAAACAAAGACCCATTACAGTGGAAGAGCGTCTAAGTTTCAACGCTCTAGTTGTATGTCTGATTTCCAAGCCACCCAGCAAGGGTCTGCCTTCTAACTAAGATTGAGTTGGAACTTCCCTTTGCACGGTGTTCAGCATCTGCAGTGGTTAGTCCATTCGCTCTCATGTCCTGCATCATAACATCCAGCTATTACTCTCTTAGGCGTCCGGGGGGTCTAATTCAAGGAACAGACGCAACGTTGTACCCTACGTCATGAACTCCAAGACTACTTCGAATGAATGTTGCCGAGTGTGCCGAGATAGTGCTGGCCAGCATTCGCTGCCATGTAAAAGAACCGATCGGGGGGTACCCTTGAGCTTGGGCAGTATTCTGGGATCGCAGACCACACTAGTCCGTCATTTGACCTAGACAGAGCTGATCCAGGCTTGGACATCAACAGTGGACAATAGAAAATACACGTGGAAATATAAGTTTATTGACCCAACTAACACAATAGTTGCTATTTACTTACGAAATAATAATATCTTTCATTAGATATTAAAATGATGTGTAGCGCCGTTATTTACTTACTCCGTTAAAGTATGCCTATATAAAACACCTGACCTAACATAAATTTTCGTTTAAATTGTTTTTTTTTTTTCAACAAAACGACAATGACAAATTGGACCTTATTTTCGTTGTAAAAAAGAAATGTTAAGCCTCAGTTCCCATAGCAACTAATGAATATCTAATTTTAATTGAGGTCAGTGTTGAATACATTTGAACAATAAATAGTAGTATAATGTGTTCCTTGCAAACTTCTCGGTGTTGAAATTTATTAATAGATAGTCTGTTAATTTGGGTTAAGGATTTTCAATTTTTATTTTATTGATAGTCGAAGGCGTGGTGTGTGAATGTAAACGTGATGGGTTTGGGTTTAATCTCCATTTGGAATTCATTTAAATTATTTAAGTTTTTCCGCTCTGGTAGGCGCGACGTTGAGTTTCGCCAATGGAGTCTGCCAATTTGAAATGAAACAATCTTCTTCTTCAGATTGTATGTCCGCTGACTAGATGTATAGCATAAACGAACTACGAAGAAAGAACCTAAACTAAAATTTAGATGCCGAACCTACCATTAACCATTTTTTTATGCTCTACCTTTAAATAAAGATAGAACTCATAACCATCGCGTATATAGTCAGACATTTTCCACTGAGCCGCAGTGCAGTATGAGCATTACCGTATGTAAACTATTAGTAACCTGTTTGAAGCCGCGGCCCCTGGTTGAAGGTCTATGATTACTGGCGTCTAGGCCATCTTGGATTTACATGAAAAATTTGAATATCTAAACAAATGGTATGTCGGGCATTGAAATATATGAAATATGAGCAAAATGATGAAGTAACTAGCAAAAAACGAAGTGGAAACTTACGTTTTATTAAAAGTAAAAATAATTTCGTATTCTCTATTTTTCTTAATTCATGCTGTAGCAGCCTGTATAAAACAGGGTAGGCAGAAGAAATCTAGTGTTTCACTCAGTTTTTCACTTTAAGAGTGGCGGAACTCAACACTCTTTGTCTTGTTACATTACAAGTATAATATTACTTTTTGCTTACTTTATACGAAGACATGGCTTAAATGGTTTTCGCTTTTACATTGAATTGCTATTAGCGCTTAACTGATAGTGAACATACTTTAGAAGTACCTGTGGACTTCGACCTTTATATACAAAAAGGTTAAAAACTGTAAAGTAAAGAATTACCTCCCTAGCTCTACAACTTTTTTTAGATTCACCATGTATCACATACCAACATAGCAGGACAAGCAGACCATTAAGGCACCTCAGTACCTCACTTCCCCTTAAATTCTAGAGGCATTGCCTGTTGCAGAACTCGACTCCGCGCTTTGTCTCGTTACCAGAGGGAAAAAAATTATATATTTAATATTTAATTTTTTCGAATGGGAAATGAACCCTTGTACCCCTGCGCTATAGGATTGGCCTCATTAATTTAACGTATAATCTATTCTTTTTTTTTAAATATTTCTTATATTTGAAAAAAGTACTTCCGCGCATCTTAAAAAAGTACTTCTCTTAAAAAATCTCAAAAGTACTTCTCTTTATAAGGTATAACTAAAAAAGGGTACAATATTTTTATATACATATAATTTTTTTTTATTATATATATATCATACATATCATGAGTAAAATCCTACCCAGTAGGTTATCATAGCCAAGTTAGAAGGTCAAGGAGGCGAAATTCCAAATGAACGTTTTATACATACCTATTCTTGTCACCCGCACAATTTTTATAATATGTAAGAAAGAGACAGATGTGGGTGTTCCGAAAAACCATTTAGGGAAATCCAATGACATAGCCAAAAGTGACAGTTTTAGGTTTTATATTTATAAACTTCCTTGAGTTGTTAGGATTAGAATTTTAGTTTGTCTACTTTTGTAATTTGTACTCGTAGACCTATAATCCTGAAATTGACACGGAATTCTCGGCGGGACCTCAAGCACCATCTCATGATTTTTTTTTCTTCAATGCACCCAGTGTCCTAACCGGGACACATTCTCAATGCCTAAGCCCAACTCTAAAGACACGGCATATTTATAGACGTAGATTTGACACTCAGAGAAGGAACTGCTCTAGAACCATTTCCCTTCTGCTCCCACAAGGGCATGAAGACGAATTGCCTGTAAGAACTATTATTAGATCAACAGATTAAAAAAAACATTCTTTTTGTAAATAACCAAAACCAGTTAAATAACTAAAGTATTGTGTACATACAGCCGTATAATATAACAATTTATATACATCGTTTGTACGGTCATAAAAAATAATTAATAATCTTACACTGTGGACAAACAAAAACCAGCCCTAACAAAATATAATATGCTATAAATTTCAATAACACAAATATATAAGTTTTATGAATGAACCGACCGAATAACGGATGTGACATCATAATCGCGTACGCATATTCGCGCTGGGTATTTAATCATGTCTATACTAGGAACTGCCCGCGGCGTTGCGTGTGAATATATGTATTGTAATATTTCAAGGAGGTTCTGTATGAGGTTTCATATAAAGGTGTCTTTTTAAATTAGGTTATTTGTTTTTGTGGAGGTCGTTATGGCACAGTGGGAGAGCGTTTCCACTCGGGGCAGTGAATTATAATTTATTAATATTTAAATTTCTTCACTCTGGTATCAAGGCAAAAAACTTTGTCGGAAAGAGGGGAACGGAGTGTTTTAACACTAGGTTCCCTCTGCCTACCCTGCTATATGCGTGGTACAGCCTGAAGCTAAAAGAAAAATATTGAGGTCGTTATGGCGCCGTGGGACAGCGTCTGACTGTGAACACGATGGTGCCACAACCATTCATTCTCCGCTCTGGTATACATAGCACGACTGATAAGCGCCACTCGACGTACAATATCGGTAAGTAGGGAACAGAGTGTCTTAACACTTCAGTAATGTTCCCTCTACCTTCCCTGCCATGCGGAAAAAGCGTAAAGCTGCTCTTTATAGATAAAATAAAAATAAGTACTTTTTAGGGATCCGTACCTGAAAAGGAAAAAATGAACACTTTGTTGACCGACTGTCTACTCTAGACCATTTATGTCGAGATCACTTGGAAGTATGAAGCTGAAATTATTATCAAATATTCAGAGTAAAATCAATTTTATGTGTCAATGCAATCAAAAAATAGAAATATTTATGTATAATTTTTGGTGTATTTTGTATAAAATTCTGAAAAGTAAAAACATCTAGAACAAAACAACCTGAATTTCTGAATTTAAACTTTACAAAGTGAGATGGTATGATTTCCACTCGGGAAAAACAATTATTTTCATTTCCTCGTTCTGGTAACAAGACAAAACGCGGCGACGAAATGTCTGGAAAATTGAGCGGTGCCTGGGGAACTTAACACTAGGCTCCTTCTACCTAATATAACTCCGCTATCTGCCGGAAACAGCGTGAAGCTAATCAGGAATTTAGTGACCTTTCACAGCGTTACCATGGCAACAGCTACGGTGGCTTAGATAGCGATATCTAACATAGTTTGCCATTCACGCCATATCGTAGTTTGACCTTAATGGTACGTTGACTTGTCCTTAAAATTTGCAACGACTTTAGAATATTTTATGGTTTTTTTTTTTTCAAGCTATCAAAGATCTCCATTTTTATTGGACCGTATGTTAATTCGAAGGTTAGTTAGTCGTCTGTTTATTGTGAATTTTACAAGTTAGAATATATTTAATTAAATAAATGTATAGATATACTGTTTAAACGTCTGTATTATATTTTTTATCTACGGACACAAACAAAGGTTGAAGTGTCTTTGTATGTCTGTTTGTAGCATCATAGCTCCCGAACGGATGAACCGATCTAATTTTCTTTTTCTAAAGGTGACTTATTCGAGAGTGATCTTTGTTCATGAATATGCATTTGTAGATCATCAGCCCCTTTCTAGTTGATGAAATCACAAGTTTTTCTTATTTTAATTTTGTACTTATTATTTTATACTAAAATGATGACTGCTACATTAGATATTTTCCATACAAACAATCTTCCGAAGTCTGTCTTATACAAAACATGAATTATCGATATAAAAATAAATATTCAAATAGCTTAAAGCAAAGCCAGGAGTCAAACTAAACTCCAAAATTCAGCAATACGTCTCACATATGCAAATTTAAACGCCTTACGCGTAGTGAATTTGTTTATGTATTAGGTATTGTCATATAAATCAAAGGACCGGATGTCGTAACGAGGCCTTCGGTCTATTGTAATTTCAGACTTGTCTAGGTTCGATTCTAGGTTGCGAACGTGACGTGTTTCTTCTCGCCGTGTATTCAGATTGATTTTGCAACGAAAATCTTCTTTGTTTCTTTGTTTTAAATAATTCAAGATATTATTTGTAATATCCGCCAATTGTTATAATTTATTACATTATCTAGATATTGTATGATTATTTAATATCTTTGTAAATATAATATAACCTGGTAATAATATAGATATAGAAACCTAGTCAAGTCGTGGCGCAGGGGAGCAAGGATGCGACTTTTTCTCACTCGAGGAAATCAAATATTTTATAATTCTACTTCCTCGCTAAGGCAAAGATGTAAAGCGCGGCGTTGAGTGCCGCCACTCAACACGCAATACCTCTAAAATTTGCCGGAAAGTGGAGAACAGAAGTATGTGTGTGTGCTAAAAAACTGAACAAAATATATCTACTTTTATATACAATTCTCAGCTATACTTGTATAATGATATAGCGGAAGGCAGCAACTCAGCGTAATTCTTCGTGTAATTGTATAATATTTAGTTATTAGTCTACTTGATTAATTTTTTACACATCTTGATAAAAATGTAACATATCTGATTCAAAGCAATAGGTGGAGTCAATTATTTTTATAGAAATAAAAAGTATGTCGGTGGACATTGTTCGCAAAATACAATAGCTTTTTCTTTCCTTAGTATGGCAATAACACTTTTTTGAGTTGAAATATTAAATTAGTTATTTAGAAATTATTACAGTGAGTAATCACTGCAATTACATATTAAGTTACCGTCATAACATCTATCGATTGTTATTTTATTACGTGTAAAAACCTACGTAAAACTCAGGGGGCGTTATGTCTCATATAGAATTACATTATGACAAATAATTGAAATGGGTGGATATATCTAGAAATAACAATGAAATATTAAATATTCTCACTTCTTCGCTTTGAATTCCGCCAGTTAACACGCAACGCCTCCAGAATTCAGCGGAAAATGGAGGACGATTTCTTAACATTAGTTTCCCTCTGCCTACCCCGCTGTGTGCGGGATACAACTGGAAGTTAAAAATTAGCCTTCAAGCGCCTCTATTTAAAAATATTTGGCTGGATAGGAGAACTAAGCGAATATAATTCTCTCATATCAATATTTAACAATGACGTAGCTCGCCTACGTATAGTACATTATCGGGGAAAGCGGTTTTTTTCAGTCCGTCTGCCCTTGAACTAGTAGGACGAGGTGTTGCGAATTTAAATTTGCTATAATGACTAGTGTTTATTCCGTTGCGATGCGGATGGCTTTGGTTCCGTATTATATATTATGTGTGTATTTGTACATATATTTTATATATGAATATCAATATTCGTTTTTCTTATGTTTTATTACTTAACTAGTCGTCGCTTGCAGCTTTATTATCGTTTCGTTTCGTTATACTCGTAGGAATTTCGAAAAATCTCTTGGTGCTCTCCTAAACTCCCAAATTCGCCTACAAAAGTCCAATTTTATAAGTCCACAGCCAAAATAAATAATAATAGATGACTTCAGTATTTTTTTACGTAACAACACTCGAGGCCACTGTTAGTTTTTTATTAATTTCCTTGTTGAATGCTGAAAAATTGACCCAGATTGTTTGCCAAAAGTTGAGCTCGTCTATTTGTACGTTGCTATATCACATTGATGCTTGTTAATACAGTGACGGATTAAAATAGTATATATTTAATTTTAACTAATAAATTTTCCTGTATTTTTGTAAGATTTTTCATAGATGCTACACTCTTAGCCGAAGATTTCAAATTTCTCTATTGAATAGGAATTATTTACATTTCTATGCTTTAGTAGACAAAATCAGGTGGATAGCTATACTACTCAACACACACGTGTTGTTTCAGGTAGAAAGCGGTGAACGTAGAGACCTAACACTCACTTGTGTCAGCCTACCGTGCCATGTACGGGACAAAGCAGAGAGTGTAGAGTAGAGTGATATGTCATACAATTCTGTTTGTTAATTTCTCTTTAGAAATTTGTTCGTATTAACATACAATAACAGCATTACATTGATATTTCAAAATCAAAGAAGCTTCGAAAAGAAATCCCTATTAATATAGATGTATATCTATCTATATATATTCCTCGTATGTTATGGTAAAGAAACGTGTGTATTATATATTATAGCAGACCATTGTCTAGGGCAATTTCTGCTTAAATATATTTAAAAAGTCAACTCGCGACTACAATAGGTAGTTATGTCGAAATTTACTGACAAGTTGCAATATGTTTCGTGAAAGTTGTATGGTTATGGTAGTATTATTATGAAAGTCGAAAAGCACAACTCTAGTAGCTTATTTTCAAATATCACTTAGTTTTCCTTTTTGCAGTAAGAAATGTGGTAGATGCATGAAATTCAATAGAAACTAAAGTTTTTTAGATAGAAATTTAGATAATTGTGTGTACGTGATCTTTATTAATAAGGCAAACTAATAGTAAAAGTATTTTTCCAAATCAAAATGTAGAGTGTAGTGTAATAAAATTGAAGTAGGCGTAAGTTATAAATTACAAATCTAAAATACTTGTATGAAACACAAAATATACCTATACAATTTAGCTTCAACCGGCCGTCGGCACGCTTCGGACGATAGAATAGGTTTTTAATCCCAGTTCTAATAAAAACAACAATTGTTAATAAGCAATTATAATGAAGGATTTCTAAGGAAGACGCACTTAGTAGTTCCAATATAAGCTATAATTTGTTTGGCGCCGGTAGAACAAAACATACGTACTTATTACAATTTTAATAGTTTCAGCTTCGCAAAGAGAATGGATGAGGATGAGAGTGGATGTAAGAAGAGAATATTGTTTGACGATACATCGACCTAAGATTTTTCTTCTCTAGATAATAGAAGTTACGAGTAAAACTCACTAATTTTAATATTAGATATAACAATTTCCAATACGTAGGTACTACCTGTACAAATATTCTTGTGGTTATTTTTTTTTACCTTAATTGAGTCCGTCATATAGTTGTTGGCATTCTGCACCTTTATTACAATTTGCGAGAGACATTGCGTGTAGAGTGGCAGAAGAGAAATATTTATTTACGTTTAAATTTCCATTTCTTCGCTCTGGTGTGGAGGCAAAGCGCGGCGTTGAGTTCCGTTCCTGAACACACAATGCTTCCAGAATTCGGCAGAAAGTGGGGAAAGGAGTGTCTTAACACTAGGTTCCCTCTGCCTACCCTGCTTTGTGCGGAATACAGTGTGAAGCTGTATTTGTGTTAAATAATCTCTGAAAATTTCATAAGCTTAATGACAATCTGTCTTTAAATGTACTTGCATCATAATACAGTAAATAATTGTTATTATCTGTTATAGAGCTGACTGAATGATTGTAGAGTACAGATATTTTGACATTATAAAGCTATCCTGGTACACGCTGTCAATTGACTTATGCTCTTGGGTGGTGGTTTATATTAACTTTCATTTCATAGACCACCGTTGATCCGTCGATCGCGTTACACTCTGTATAATTACATTACAACTAAAAAAGATATATAAAATTCCAGTACTTAATACACGAAAATAAACATTTTATGTGTAATTTCAGCATTCGGTCCAGCGAGTCAAGCGCCCTGGCGAGCACTCGACTGGCGACTACCGGCAGTTTGTTACCGCTAGTATTTTAATTTATATTTCCAACGGAAACTTAACGAACTTCATTCTGAAGATTCTCATAGTGAAAAATAAACTGAATTACTTTTGTAGGTGGATATTTGTGTTGTTATATTACTGAGGTGGTCGCCGGTTCAAGAGCTAAATTGTTATTTGTTTTTCTGAATAATTATGCAATATTCATGTTGACAAGTTATTTAGGTATATAATTCCCTTAATTTTAGCTAAATGGTTTTTTTTTTGCTTGCTGTATCCCGCTACAACCCGACAACGCCCAATAACGGCTTTAAAGTTAAAGTTAGGATAACCCTAAATTTTCATATAAAGCAAAATCGTAGAAAAACCTTGTAGATGGGTGGGTACATATCAACGTAGCTGTAGGCCGATTTACTACTTCAGACACTCGCAAAGCAAACATACTGAAGGAGCCGAAGACAAAATAACCGCAATAGTTTACATTACAGCGCTTTGTAGTCAGTTACGTTAAAACGAATGATTTCGAGATGTATTTATTTTTCGTTTTTCGCTTTTTTCCTATTGATAGCTAGAAATAATGGTGGTAGACCCCCTATGAGTTTTTTTTAACTTGAGCACGCTATATCTTGCATATAGCAGCAGTTTTAATAGCAAAGAAATACATATTTTTGCTCTCGTGTCGATGCAAAGCGTCCAGGATCCAGAATTTGGTGGAAAGTGGGAGGCGGAGTGTCTTAACACACTGTTTCCTCTGCCTACCCTGCTGCTTGTGAGATACAGCATGAAGCTGGTTTTTCATGACAAATATCACATGGCATGTGAACTAAACAAGTCCCAAATTGATAAAACCTTGTTGAGAGGTCCACGTTGTTGCCACGGCGGCTATCAAGCGGAAATTCTCTTACATCAAAGGATACGTTGATTCGCTAATTGAGATAAGGACTCGAAATTGTATGAATCATACAAAGGTATGAATGAAATACTCATGGCGGTATAAATTATATTAGCCAGGACCCTCCGTGGACTTCCTTAAGAGAGATCACATGGGTAATATGGTGAGAATGTTGTTTTTGATAGAAGTTTGTTACGTTTTAACGCTGAAACTACTCAAACGATTAGCCTGGAACTTTGTACATACATTCTTGGCTGTATAAGAAAGGATATAAGGTACATTTTATTGAAATAAAATATACTTTAAAAATATACTTTGGCGATAATATAAAAATAAGTTTATGCGAGTGAAGCCGCTTTTGGATCTCTAGTTTTAATACAATTTACTGAAAATGATGAACTAATGATTAAACTTGTAAGTATATTAAAAAAGCCTAGGATCATCTGAATAAAATCAAATTATTTTTTCATATTTTTAACGTTATATATTATAGCAACTTAAACAACATTATGAGCAATATATATCATAATGATACAATATTTCGTGTAAAAATCTCACGCCGGCACACACCAGGAAGACATTAACGAATTCGACGCAAATAGTTTTTAATTTATTGAAATTGTATCAACGTTTGTTCGATAACAAACGACGTGTTTATGTGTGACCATACTTTTGTTGGTGACGCATTTGGCATGTGTCTGATAAGGGGTTCAAATTCGTCTAAGGTATAAAGCGTGAGGGTTATAGAGGATTGGATCTGCTCTTCCTGGCGGGGTTATGCTATTGTTGTGAAGAAATGGTCTTCATTTCATATACTTGATAGAAAAAAGAATTTAGGCTAAATTAAGATTAGAGGCGTTATTGTAAAAGCAATGGTTGTAGGTTCGATCGAACTCGGGAGGATTATTATAATGTTAATTATTTTCAATATCTTGCTCCTTTGTGAGTTATGAGCAAGCGACTTAAAACAAATTTTAAAAAATCCTAATTTTGGCAGTCTTAGTTAGTTATATATTATAAACCAATGAATTCGTACTTATTTTTATTAAATATTAAATTACTTTTTCGAGATATTTATAAATTATAGTGAAAAATTCTTGTACCTATATAAAATCTTTATATAAATTTTAGCATAATAAAATGCGCAGTTTCAGCCGTAACATATTCTGTCTGAGTTCTAAACACACGAAAGCTCACCTTGAACATTCTTCCGACATTAATATCGTATTTATCACTATTATAAGGGGCCCATGCGTTGGTAAAGGGTGGGAAGTAAAAAAAAAAATAATATAATAATATGTTGATATATTTTTTTATCGCAAACGTATGCAAATATTATTCTTCTCTCTACTCTACTCCAACAATAATATCGATATTAAGTATTACATAATAATAAAATAACAATATCATAATTAAGCTAAAAATAACTATTTCTTAATCAAAAATCATTTTAATATTTTTTAATAGCAAATGAAACTTTAAAACACATGAACTCTTTTTGAAATATCGAATAGTATGATAGCAAAATTGCCAAATAGCCCTTCTCGTTAAGTAATGCACAAAGTAAATACGTATCGCAACCCCATGTTAATTATACCGTGCGTGTGTACACTTTAACTTATACCACTTTTAATTGAATTTTTGATATATAGCCTATTGA
This sequence comes from Heliconius melpomene rosina, assembly GCF_056956725.1. Lineage (NCBI taxonomy): Eukaryota > Metazoa > Arthropoda > Insecta > Lepidoptera > Nymphalidae > Heliconius > Heliconius melpomene. The sequence continues at coordinate 12,646,728 of NC_140395.1, forward strand.
TTGGTATTGAATATTGTAGATGATATGGCTTGTCTATACATACATATTACTATTATAAAATTGACTGAAATATATGAATATTAATATTGAACGGTGAACACATTGTACACAGCTGATTATGTATATTAAACTTATTTTGCGTCAAAATGGGCAAAATCTGAAAAATACGACTATAAAAATACATTTATTTTATATAATATTTATTAGGAACATGGTTAAAGTTAAGTTAAATTACATGTCCTACTAAATAATCACATATGGTGTTAATAACGCTGTCTTTGATAATTAGGAGTTGCGTACCTTTGTCGCGACAGGTCGAGCTATTATCTGTTGCGCCGCGAATCTTATGCTAATTTGTATCGCGTATGGTATAGTAGTACTATACGTACAATCGGTTAAAAATTTAAATTAAATTCCGGCAGAAAATAAAGTTGTTAAATACGCCTCGGCGGAAAGTGAAGAACGGAGTAACACTAGGTTTCCAGATACTCTCTCCCTACCCTGCAATGTGAAGATGAAGGAACGAAGAGAATTACGAAAAGAATTACGAAGAATGCCTAAATATTTACTTAAATCTAATAAAGATTAAATTTCCCTCTCAACTCAATTCAGAGAAACAATGAAGCAATCTTAATTCATTATATAATTAATTAATTCAATACCTTAAATGTTATATTTATAAAGCAAATTTATTTATTTGATTATTTAATTATTAACTAATTTGTTAGTGTTGCTAGTCGCTGCGGTGATGAATTCGATTCTATCTCGGAGAATGAATTACTTTCATATGATCGCTATGGCATCAAAACAAAGGTTAACTTCCACATAAGAAAAGTTACAAAAAATGCTTAACAACTATCTTAAAACTTATTTTGAAAAAAAAAAAAACATAATATCCCGAAATAACTCTCAAAAGAAATGGACGCACGATATAACGCGATCGCGCGAGTGGTCGTCAATAAATTGTCGCGTCTTCCGCAATTAGGAGTCGCGATACTGCGAGCGGGTCAGTGGGTCTGCGGGTATTTTTGTACTATTATGTGATATCTTGTAGCTTTATATTAACTTTTTGTATTTTATTTTAGAGTTATGGAATATTTTAATCACGCTGTATCCCGCACACAGCAGGGTAGAGGGAACCTAGTGTTAAGACACTCCGAATTTTGGGTACATTGCGTGTTGAGTTCCGTCACTCGTTTTACCTCGACACCAGAGCGGAGAAATGGAAATATAAATTTAAATAAATATTTCATTTCCTCGAGTGGGGATCGAACCCATAACTAATTTTACAATCACACTTACATCGCATTTAGAGTAACACTTCGTGCTCCTGCACCACGACTGGCATCATGGAATGGAATGGGATATTTTAGCTTACTGTGAAATCGATTCATTTCTATGCTATTTATACTATATTCTTTAATATCATAAACCTGAAAATTTTGCTTGGTTGAACGCACCAACTTTAGGAATTACTGGTTTAAAATGAAAAATATATTTTGGTGTGACAAATCCCACGCTTACTTAGAAAATATCTTTTCATTTTAGATTTGGTACTATAAACTACTGTACTGTAAATATAGATACTACTTTCCGGGAAAAGAACGGAGGTAGTTAGGATTAGTAATTCAATCAAATAATAGTATTATTTGATGAATTATTTTTTAATATATAGTTTCTTGTTTTTTTTTTTCAAACATGTGTACGCTGTGTGTAGTTTAGATTCGTCTTCAAGAAAATGAAAAAGTGCTGCACTTAATTTAACAAATTGTGCCTTGATTTATTAAGACCTGAAAAATATATTATTGTAATAAAAGATATATATTTTTACTAGTTTTTGATATTTTGTATCTATTTTCTTTTTAAACTTCATGTCGTTTTGTAGTATGGAGGGCATGTTAAGTAACATATGATAAGTTGAGATCTATTGAGACGTTCCGTGTTGACTGGTGGAACTTAACACCGTCTTGACTTATTAGCAGAGCAAGTAAATGAAAATAATACATTCCCTTAAGTGGCAATCGAACCCACATCCGTCTCGCCAGGACGGCCTCAAGCATTCAGAATATTTTTATATAAAAAATTCCTAAGCCCGTATTCAATGTGAATCTTTCGTCACCAACAAAATTTAAAACGTGAAAAGACATTTATTAGACTTAATAAAAACCTAGACCTAGCTCAAACATGTACTAAAGTTATATAACATCGGCAAAGTTCCAAGTCACAATTTTATTTTCAAACACAGCCATTCCTTTAGATACTTACCGAGTGACTGACTAGTGACCATTGGAAGCTATTTCGAAGTATTGATTTCGATTTTTGTGAATTATTAATCAATTAATCTACTTTCTATTTATTTTATACAAATTGTTAGAAAATAAAGAAAGAAGAAATTGAGATACGGCTTATAGCACTAAGCGGTAGGCTCGAATATTATATTATTTATTTTATACAATAATTATTATTTTAATTAATTTCATTTTCCTGATCTAGCGGCGTTGAGTTCCGAAAACATAAGAGAAAATTGAGAACTTAAATGATATTTTAAGACTTGTTTTTAATTTTTCTCTTCGCCTTCAACTAACAGAACGAGACATAATTTAAAACTAAGCTAATTAAATAAAACAGCAAAATTATCACTCAAAATTTAGACTGTTCGTTCGTATTCCACATATGCCTAACATCAAAAACTAAGCTTATTTGTATATAAACTAAACGTTTTAACCTTCGTCTCTAGAAGGAAAAGGTGTAGACGCGAATTAAATTAAAATATAAACGTTATAAAAGCCTAGTAACAGATTTCGCGTAGCAACATGTTATCGTACCTACTACCTATATATGTTTAATATTAGCGCGTCAACTCACGAATTATTTACTGATCTATTGTGAAACGCAATTCTGGCTATAGTATCGTCTATACATATTAAATGTCGCGTGCTTATTATAAAATCGAGCTATTTTTTTTATTGGTCATTAGGTTTTACTAATACTAGCTTCGAATGACGGTTTTGTTCGCGTAATTAAATGGAAATAATTTCTCCTTTAATCCTGCACACATCAGGGTAAGCAGAAGGAATCTAGTGTTAAGACACTCCGTTTCCCATTTTCCCTCGAATTCTGGAGGCGTTGCGTCGGAAACTTAACGCAGCACTTTTGCCTTCACTACCAGAGCGAAGAAATGAAAATGTAAATTTAAATAAATATTTAATTACGCGAGCGGGAATTGAACCCTGAACCAGTCACGTTTAAAGTCACACACTTATGCCTCTGCGCCACAACTGGCTTCTAAATGAAAATAGTGGAAATAATTAGAGTTTTGTATGTTTTAGGATATTCCCCTTAGTGTGTATCGAACCTACAACCAGTTTGCAAATTTTACATATTTATCTATTCTGATACTGTCACGTGCTATACACACGTGACCTATACAAATATATATACGTATTAGTATGTACAGTACAGTCTGCGAGTCTTGGCCTCGCCGAAGTCGACTGTAGATTGTTACGAAGATTAGATTTAGATTTCTTTTTACATTTGATTATTTTCCTTCCCTTCCTTACTTTCCAAGTGAAAATTCGCAAAGGAAGCTTCATATCTAAACGGCCGCGACTTGTCAACCGTACTAAGTATACCAGTGGGCGACAATCTTTATCTGTGAATGGGCCAAACGGAATTTCCCTACGCAACAGCGAACCAGAATAACTTAGCGTGGCGCTAGTCGCTGCCATCAATTATTAGTCATACCAGACACATACATTACATAAATACTTCATATGTAATTTTAATTGTAATATTCTTTTTTTAATCTGGCGCTTAATTTTTTTTTTCACGCTGTATCCTGCACATGGCAGGGTAGGCAAAGGGAACATAGTGTTAAGATTGAAACTTGCCGCATTTTTGAGACATTACGTGTTGACTAGGGGAACTCAACGCCGCGTTTTGCCTCGTAGTAGAACTGTAATAATATTTATGAATTATTACTATACCACATTATATATATATACCTTTATTTTATTCTATATTTAAAACATTTTTCATTTAGAATCATTATCCTAAATACGAAACGTAACCGTCTACTGTAAACGTTTGATCTTTTATAGGCTGTCAGTTTTACACGATGTCGCATATTTATTTCAAATTTTTCATGTTTTTATGAATATAAAATATGTAATATAATTAGGAAAATATATAAAAAGAAGCTGTTGATTTCAAAATAGTTTCAACATAAGAACTTTTGAGGAAGTAAACTTAATATACCTAATAATTATATCATGCACAAAATCACGGAAATTTTTGGTTAAGAATTATATATTTTTTGCTGTGGCTGCGGAAGTGTCATAATAGAAACGGAGTGTCTTAACACTAGGTTCTCAGGTTCCCTCTATCAACCCTGGTATGTGCAGGATACATCGCAAGTTGAAAACGCACAAGCGTGTGAGTGTAGGCGTGACGTTTATGAGTTCGATTTCCACTCGAAGGAATTAAATATTTAATATTTTCATTTTTCCGCTTTGCTGTTGGCGCAAAGCGCGGCGTTGAGTTTCGCCACTCATCACGCAATGCCACCATAGTTCGGTCGAAGTCTTGATGGCAACAGAATTCATTAATTATATATAATAGATTTCTAGGTTATCTATGCCTACCCCGCTATTTTCAGGATACAGCGTGAAGCTATAATAAAAAAAATATTTTTATTATTACTACTGCTGCTATATTCGTTCACATTAAGATAATTTAGATACTTTAAAATATTTGAAACAACATGTTCAACGTTACCTTATCTTGATTATTCGTCGTTAAAAGCTCTAAGGTTATACGATTTCCGTTTCCTAAAACTTTATACACCTAACGACGCCGTTATAATTGTTAAATTAATATTATACAATTAAGCTCATATAAACCTTTTGATAGTGATGTTCCTATTAACGAATATAATAAATTACATACATTCACTTGTTAAGCTTTATAGTTTTTTGACGTATGACCACACTAAAATACATTGTTTAAAACAATTTTATCTTTTTTTTATTTATTTAGATAATAGACGTAGGCCTATTATTTTTGAAGCCAATTTATCTTAAGTATTTTTTCTTTTTATTTAACTGCTGTTACCGGAGTGGTTATCGTGAGTTTAATATATGTAGATAGAAGAAATTACGTACTGAGTTAACTCAATTGATATTTTTTTTAATAGGCCACTACAGATAACACATAGCACGATTTAAATGGTACGGCGTTTACTCGCATCGTCTGCCTTTAAACCTCGCTGTACTACCCAAAAGTGCAACGTCTCCCAACCACCACGTAATGTTGTGATATTTGAACGGAAAATTCAAAAGAAAATGTACATAATATAAATATTTAAAATATGCATTGGAAATGAAATGCTCGTTCCACTTTCTTTTAAAGGTATCATCGCGACTAATAATTATTTAACTTTCAACACTTACCTATGCTGAAAAAAAAATGAATCAGAAATTATTTATTTTTAAAATATTTAACAGAAAATAACAATTGACCTAGCAAATTGTTATAAATATTCCTTGTCAATTACTAGAAAACATCTTCGTATGTTTAAGTATGAAAAAGAAGTAGAAACAACCAAAAAATATTTAAAAATGCATTAAATCTTCCACACCACGTAAAACTGTCGACTAGAAAACGCAACACTTAAAATTTTTGTCGGTCTATGTTTTTAGACAGTGTAACGAATGACGTAACTTTTATATTTATCAAAGAACACTATTTTTTTCTAAGGTAGTGGGCACAGTGGGTCAGCATGTGACTGTGTACGCGATAGTTGTGGATTCGATTCAGCCATTTTTCGAGGCGATTTTTTTAGTTGCGCTTTGTAGCAATAAAATAATTTTGGATAAAAAAAGTGGGAAACGGAAAGCTTTTAAAGCTAAGTTCCCTGCCCGAACTCTGTTATATACAGCATATAAATTAGCGCTAAAAGAAAATACCATACTATAAGAAATATTGATACATACATACATATATCTACTAGAAGATACAACTTCTGAATATTTTAAAAATAACAACAGTCTCAGACTTTTATTTAAAAGATTTTTTAGACGCGCCATTTTATTATACATTTTATTGTCTCATAAAGACCACTAACTGACCTATCCACAGAATAATTTAAATCTATACATTTTGGTGTTGCTAGCGTATAAATAGTTGCCTTGTACCTTGCGGACGCAGACTATAGACATAACGCTTTGAAGATTTATTATAACTAACGAATTCTAACGCGAATTGCGAAGTAGCTATACAAAATTACTTTTGTTTTGTAGATTTTTTTGTACAACTTTTTTTTCGTGCATTTTCTACATTTCATCACGATGTAGACAAGGAGAGTCTATTATTAAGAAATTAAGATAGGTCAGGTAACGTATTTAGTCTCGTAGACTAGCTCCTTGGTTTACCAGGCCATGGAAAATAAATAATAGGGAATCGAAGTTGCAACTATCGAATGTACCACATACTACAATGACATTGTATTTTATATATGACATGCAAGACATGGGAGGCAGAGGGAACCTAGCAGTTAATTTTCACTTAAATCACTTAAATGAAGTCAATTTTTATAAATAAAGCCTCATTCATAAAAAAAAATAAGTTTGTTATTAAAGAAAATAGAGAACATGGTCTCTCTCCAAAAATAAAACTTTTCAATTTTGAAAACATTACAGCCAAACAAACAGAAAAGTTAAGAAAAAACACAATTTGTCGAAAGTCTGCTCTTGTAGGCTATAGCCGCGCCCACGGCGTGCGTCACGATCACATCTAAACATGGTGACATGTGCCTCTACGAAACAATAAATTTGAGATCTCGTTTCCCTTTCTACGATATGGAAATTGATTTACATGAAATTATAATATTTAGAGAGGACGTCGACAGTGACAGCATTTGACTGTAAATACGACCATTATGGGTTCGATTTCCACTGGGAGAATGAATTTATTTATAAACTAGCTGGTACGTACATGTTCTTCTGGTGTATCTATCCCTCCAGTAGTTTTAGTTTGAAACTGGAACAAACTTCAATCCTAGCAAAAATTCACATAACGCGTCGAGTACCGTTTCGCCAGCCAACACGCAATGTCTAAATTAAAACACTAAAAAACTCTAAAAACTAGCTAAAAATATTCAGGACCCCTATTACCCCCCTTCCTAGGTAGATTTGCTAATTATCGCAAAAATCTTCTCGTATTTAACATTATTTTTTAGTTTAAATTTTTAATAGCCGTCAATCTAAATAACATCAAAACCTCTATGATGAGACTTGATCCCATCTTGTCATATTTGTATGTAAAAAATCATTATAATTTCGCCCAATGGACACAGAACAATCTTTACTGGCATGATGCCACATCCTGAGCTTTATGATTTTTAATGTAAAAATATAAACCTATATATTTATTTATACCTGTAATAATAGCAATTATTTATATTGGTTGGGTATATCATGTGCTAGTCAAAATTTTGCGTTCGATTCTTAATTTGGGGAATGAATTGTTTTTATTTTCTCGCTTTTTCACTTTTTCATTTTTGGCAAAATCTCTTGTTCTTTTTAGGCTTTTAACTACTATAACTGTGGTTTCATTTATAGTGGTGATAAAAAAAACACTCTGTATAGTCAATCACTGTCTAGCTATATCTGTACCAAAAAAACTCTCAACTAAGTCTATATCAACATAGTAGTTATTATATTTCATTATTATCTTGTTACTGAGAAATGCTAATATAAAATCATCGCGTTGGGAACACCACTAAATCTTTCCCCTTAATTATAGAGTAGAGCATTGAAATTTTTATAGTCTATTACTGCAACTTAAAATGATATTGAAATAAATAAAAAGCAGAACTTTTGTCATAAAACTCATATGGCATGACAAACAATCTAAATATTTTGTAGGAGGCAACTATAACTAGTTGATTTTACGAGCTGGGAATGAATGGGGCTTAAATGGTCTGTTTAAACTAAAATAAGTTGTTCAATGCTTTATCATGTCAGCATCGCTTTGGATTGCAATTAAAACAAAGGTGATATCCCATTATTTAGTTTTAATTAAGTAAGTTGAAATTTTAATTTTGTTTATGATAACATAATCTTTCTAATGACCTATTATGGTTTTAGGGAACATCTATAAGTAATGGTGTCTTCATATAATAAAGATAACTCTCTGGCGCGTTATATTTTTTTATAACTTAATCAGTTGAAATGCTTTAAACCTGAATGCATACAATTGTCATGGACCATGTTACACTCTGAAGAAGATTTGTTATCTGCTGTTATAGATACTTTAGATTACAATTATTATGAAGCTAGAGAGTTTGGTCGGACGAGCTCTAGAAAATTAATCTCAGGAACTATTGGTTCGAAGGCTCGGCCTCTGATAACAAGATGAAGCGCACCAGTGAATTCCGCTAGTCAACTCCCTCCATGCTCAATCCAGTGTCATGATTAAAAGTCTTTAAATATTGTTCACTAAGGTGCTTTTAAACAAAATATTCTTATCAAATAAAACCAAAGCTCAAACAAACATCTGATACAAAAACATCACACGAATGTCAACATTTGAATATAGTGCACTCAAAACCAATTACAGTAGAAAGTGAAACAACTTATTCTACATAATAAGGAGTTCATTTGCAATAATTTCATTGCATGGAATCATTTCTCATACCCAAAATATATCTTATTTCTTGTTATTAAAGTATGAAATCCCTTGTTAAGATATTACAGACGGTCAGCGAACCTCACCTGGCCCTACGCAAATGATCCGAAACAACTAGACGCCCTTTGTTGTCTGCCTCGCCTTACTACGAGAATACTACAGTGTTTTGTATTGAAAAACCATAACAAAGTGTAAATCTATATATACATATGTGTATATAAAACTCTTCCGTTACCCAGTGACTGACAGCCAACGCTCAGACAGTTGAGATTTGGCTTGGCATGGAAGTAGGTTAGGGAGTGCTGGGGAGCCCAAAGAGAGGATCTCTCGAAATCCCTACGGAAACGGGAAATACGGGATTTCCATTTTGCGTCTCTCAGTCCACGGAAATGAAGTTAAGACACGTCCTATATAATATCAAGATACGCGCCAGCGCGTCCAGCCAAGAAAAGAATGTCTAACTTGCGAACTGAAAAGCTCAGAAATATGGTATTTTGGTTCGTTTTGTGCTAAATGTTCTACGCGATTGATATAAAAAAATGATGAAGCTGTTGACAATGACAATGACATGATGACACAGCATTAGTATTGTTAGTACTTCCTCGCTCTGGCAAAACAAAGCGCGGCGATGAGTACAGCAGATCAACAAGGAATGTCTCGAATTCATGTCAGTCATTATGCTATTATTATACAAAATGTAAGGAATATAGGTATCTATCTATCTAATAAAAAGTCAAACTTTTGTCTTGAACTTAGGCGTTGTATAGTTTTAAAAATTATATACCTATATAGAGATAACAAAATTATTTTTTCTTCAGACCACAAGTCAAATGACTGCTGCTGTCAAATGGAAGTAATAAATAAAAAAATAAAAAAATGCAACACGTTCTTCTTGAAGGTATTTACAAGAACTTATAATTTCCCTTCGCACAACTCCTGGGTGTGATCCGCAATAAACGCATTTATAATGATATTCTCGTCATGTCGCGGAGGGCCGATTTATGGCAACATCGGATCCTCGTTTGAGTATAGCTAGCAGAATGGCGGAAAATAAATTATTATATTTTTTTTTGTAGCTTTACAGTGCAAAACTACGTAAAGGAAAATAGTGTTAAAACACTCCGTTCTCAATTGTCTGTTCCCCACTGCCCAATTTTAGGAACTTTAGAAATTGAGTGCAGAACTCGACGCCGAACATAAACCGAACAAAATAATTTATATTTTATATATGTAATTTTAATTATAATATTACTTAGTGTAGTAATATTTGTTTTCTACATACATTTAAAGGTTTAAAGATTTCAGTAATTAATTAAATAATTTTCTTTTATATGAGTAATGAACTCAAAATGCAACATCTTGAAAGTTTAGCAAAAAAAATCCCTATATAGAAAAAAGCTTAAAACTAACTATAAATTTCCCACATAGTCATTCAAATTATAACGTTATAACCACTCTCCTGAGTACTCGTCAATTTAGTAGCTTCGTATGTCGCGAATATCTCCACGACGTCGGCTTAGGGGTCGGCGAGGCTGAGGGCTATATTGCGTCAAGTGTGAGCGGAATTTAAAAACGTCTCTGACGGCTCCTTTAATGTCTGGACCGCGGTATCATGCCTTGCGAGACGCGCCCCCGATAATTTGGAATTTTTATTCGTATTTCTTTCTAGGTATACTTATTATAAGTTGGTACTTGCTTCTATATAGATTGTTTGGAACTTTATTATCTTGTATGTCACGTTAAAACCATTAGATGGTTTTTTTTATAATTTTAAATTATAAAGAAAAGATCAGCTTTACGCAATATCCCACATCCATCAGGATAAGCAGAAGGAACCTAGTGTTAAGACACTCCGTTCCCCACTTTACGCTGGATTTTTCGAGACATTGAAATAATAATTCATTCTCCCGAGTGGAAATCGATCGCACAACCTGTCGCGCTTACAGTCGCATGCTTGTGGCCTTGCGCCATGACTGGCCTCTTCTATTCCAATATTATCTACATAAGTATACTACTTTAGTAATTTCAATTAGAATCCTAAATGCATATATATGTATCTAGCTTTCTGGCCTGTGTCGCTAAAACGAATTAGGGGTTGCCGTTCCAAAGGGCGCCGATACCGTGTGAAGTGTGAGCGGAATTTTAAAAGGTTAATGACGTCTTCTTTACTATTTGGATGCTGCGCTCGTTTCACTACTTATTATCCAGATGATTGTGTTCAAAAGTTATTCTATTCTGTTTCTTTCTTTTTAGGAGAGGCAAGTAAACATCTTACAGTAGATATATTTTTTTAGCCTGACTCTGTATCCCGTACCTAGGAGAGTAGGTAGAGAGCCTAGCCTAGTGTTGAGACATTTTGTTCTCATCCTCAACACCACGGTTTGTCTTATTACCAGAGCGAGAAAATGAAAATAATTAATTCCACCATTGAGTTTCGAACAAAAACCGTCGCGTTAACAATCAGACGCTGTGCCGTTGCGTCAAGACGCTAAGATGTGTGCCTTCTATAGTACAAAAATAATTTCGTCACTGATAAGTTCAATGATAAGACTATCTGTGATATTGCAAAAAAGAACATCTTTAATACAATTAGTATGACTATAACACAACAGCTCCCCTTTCCGTCCGCAACACAATTAGTACGCGAATGAGAAGTGAGAGAGACGACGCCCTCGGTTGCCTCCGTTGTGCGCCCTTAGCAAAGATTAGACGATACAGATACAGAAATATATGATAAATGTTGAATATATTAAACCTGGCTGGGTTCGATTCCCATCCGTGGGATGGAATCAAACCGAGCCAGATATAGATTATTTTCACCTCCTCGCTCTGATAATACCTCGAAAATTCGACGGAAAGTGGAGAACCGAAGTATCTTAACCTTTAACTATGGACGTCGGGTCTGACAGACCAGTTCTACGAATTCTACAAATCGGCCACTTCTCGGTGACCTCCGCCACTGAGTCTCTCAGTACCTTTCGTGTTAATGACAAAATGAATGTAGATAGCAGTGGTTGTGTCTCTGGGTTCAAAACACGTGAGTATTTAACTTTCTAAACGGGGTCTGGGTCTTTCAGACCCGACGTCCATGTTTCCCATACATGAATGATTTCAAAACGCCATATATTTTTATATTATTACAAAATATACTTTAATATTTTAATTGTATTATTTGTATTCAAATGTTTTTATTGTTTTATATCATATATTATTTTGCATTGTTTGTTATATATTTTAGTAATATAAATATTATTTTCCAAAAAAAGATTCAATTTTTTTAGTTTTTATGATAAAATGGAAAAAAATGATCGACCTAACACGTCAGGGACAAAAATATCGGTATTTTATTATCAACATCAAACAAAAGAATTGGACGACGACATTTTATAAAGAAAGTAGCACTTTATCAAATAAAAAGACGCGTTTCGTATACTAAACTACTCTAAGAATTGAGAATGACTTTGACTCGCGTTTCGCGATCTGATCTATCATTTATTGAACATGAAGCTAAAAAAATAGTTTTGGGTTCTTGAAAAACATGTACACTTTGCCCCCAAAAGATATATAGAAAGACAACACATACTTATGTTGACTGCAATCGTCCTGTTAGCCAACAATGTTGAAAGCCATTGTGTATCGATGTTCAATAACACCTTATCTTGAGGTGTTGTCAAAATTTTTATTTTATAACATAAGATGTAATTTCTTTATTTTTTTTATTTGTTAGACTTTATATTTTGTTAAAAAAAAAATTATTTTATTATCTGTCTTTTTTTTATAGTATTATTTTCTTAAGAGTCATCCCATGTGGCCAAAGACTGAAATTGTGACTTTAAGTTACTTAAATCGTTGTGATGCGTAAACTTTAATAAAAAGCGATTTTATTTATATTGATTTTGTTTGATTTGAGGCTATTCATGTAAACTAAAACATAAAATTGTCTTCTTCCTTTAAAAAACAGCCGGAATATGACCAATAAATACACTGGTCTGACAGACCCGACGTCCATATGTATGTTATAAAAAAATCACGTCCATAGTTAAAGGTTAATGGAAACAGAGTGTTTTAACACTCTGTTCCCAGGATCCCTCTGCCTACACTGCTATGTTCAGGATACAACGTAATCTAATCAATTAATTGTGATTACCGCACCTCCAAATTATCAATTATTAATTTACAATCGTCAACTGCTGCCTACCTAACACCGGAAACATACAAAACGGAAAAAAATATATTCATATACCATATATATTTTAATACAAATCTACTCTGTGACCAGTCAGGCCGTCCCGACTCCCGGTACGCACGCACCGCGCGCCCTCAGCACCGTCTGGGGCACTTTATTGTACGCAAATGAAATACCGACAATTGCCCAATGTCGACTGTTCTATTAACTTCGTCTCTTGAGGACTACATCTACTTCTATGGAGTACTGTACTTGTACGGCTTAAAATTATTGTATTGGTATTTAAATAAGTTTGTACAATCCGCGAGGCGTAAACTAAGCTTTGTATTTGTGAGTGTAGACAGTGTCATGTTGATTTTTATAATAATACTAGCGGCCCGTTCGCGGTTTCACCCGCGTGAACTGTGTTTATATTCGCGCGTCATTATTATTAATTTCTGTCTCCATGACTACGTCCTAGTGACGTCTGTGCAAAATTTGTGACTCCTAGCATTTAGTAACGAATGACAAAGACAAATGTCATTAGTAACGAAGTTTCATACAAACTTTAACCCCAAAAACAACCCCTTAGAAGTCGAATATTTGAAATTCCCATCTTAGCGAGCACCTACGTCCTATAAGCAACTCCTATGCAAAATTTCAGATTCCTAGCACATGTAGTTTCTGAGATTTCGTGATGAGTGGGTGACCTTTCGATTTTATATATATAGATTCATTAGTTGCAGACTGAGATCCCAGGGCCCCCACACCTACGTCATTTTAGTAAAGCTAATATTTTGACTACTAATCTATATATATAAAATCGAAAGGTCACTCACTCATCACGAAATCTCAGAAACTACAAGAAGTAATTTAATATGTACGAGTACTTAGACTATATGCGTAATACGTACTTACTAACTTGAAAGTGGGGCCCTTTGTATGTGAGTATGCATACTGTCTTAACTACAAACTAGACTAAGAGTCTTCTAAATTTCAGATTTGTTAAAATGATGTAGGTCTGGGGGTCCTGGGATCTTGGGCTACTACATTCTTTATATATATAATCTGTATTAGTAATAACAATTAACAAAAACCTCTTTATATGTATGATTCTTAAGAATGATTCTAACAATTTATTTACATTTAGGTAGGTATATATCATTACCGCGTCTGGGAAACATACATCCAAATAAGAGGCACGCATTAAAGGCTCCATTTAGCTCTGCTATTCTCAGGACGTCCTCGCGACCTTGGTATCCTTGACTACGGGGCCTTGACCCGACCTTAGCTCTAATAAATCTTGTTATACTCGTATAGTAGGTACATGTTTTGTGGACATCACTTTTTCATCTTTATTTATACCTATTCCGTTATATTTTGACGGATTGTCGGGATAAGCATATGAAACCTGAAAACGTCACGTTTTATCTAAGTATATTTTAAATATAATCATTTTCTGTAGTGGGAATCGAACCCACATTTGGCGTTTAGAATCAACATTAGCCAACTGCGTGACAAGTGTGTACTTCAATTAATATTATATATTTATTTCTTGATTTGTATATTATTTACAATGAAACTTCAAACTTCTTGTTAAAAAAACTTCATACGTCCTTAATTTATTTTATATAATTAAAGTTTTTGTAGCCCCTACAGTATTAAAAATGATTGTTCAAAGAAAGTTTTTAAATTAAATAGTTATAAAAGTCCTAAGAAATATTTTCTTATAAAAGTCGTCGTGCTCACAGTGCGCCACGACTGGCCCTCAATTGACTTAGTACCTCCATCCTCTAAACATGACGAGTGCCTGAAGATGAATAAAAAAAGTACTTTCCTATACATAAACTAGATCTACACAGTTTAAAACATTCTTGTGATGATATCATGGTCTACGTACGATTGTGGCAATTAGTGCATATAATTGCACAGTGATTTAATCCATTAACAGAGCAGTCAGTGGTATCGTGTTACATGTATGTAAATTAAAAAATCATCTTCACGCTATTTCCCGCACACAGCAGGATAGGCAGAGGGAACTTAGGGTTGAGACACTCCGTTCCCCAATTCCCGAAATCTGACAGTGCGTGATGAGTAGCAGAACTCAAGGTCGCGCCTTGCCTCACCTCACAAAGCGAGGAGATGAAAATATAAATTTAAATAAATATTTCATTTCCTCGAGTGGGGATCGAACCCACAATTTGTCACATTTACAGACACACTTTGTGCCCCTGCGCCACGACTGGTTTCAACATACATGTATGTAAAATTATGTAGGTAGGTACTCAAATCGGATATGGCTGACTGAAACAGTGGTTGCAAACACAAATTCAACTTCAGCTGAATGTATAAACATTCCTAGAAGCCTTCGTTCGCCAATCCACGTTCAATCCACTTACTTTACTATTATATTCACTTTTGCCTACTTTTTTTTCAGCCTTTATCAGAGTGAGAAAGAGTGGCGCCACTCAACACGCAAAATAGGATTGCAAAATTGGATGGAAAGTGATGAACGGAATGTTTTTTCCCGATGCCTTCGATCCAGCCAGCGTGAAATAATAAAAAAATACTTTATACACCTATTATAAGCAAACTAAAATAGTTGATATTACAAATAGAATATAACAACAAATGTTCTCTGAAGTTTAAAAATACTGTGTTTTGATGCAGTTACTAGAATAGACGTAAAGTAAAGGAAAAACACGGATATATGACACATGTTACGACGCCCCATGAATGTTTAGTTAATTTGAACGATGGGAATAAAGGTTGGGTTGTAGGGAGTCTATAAGCGATATGACAAACAAGGCTTATGTATTGTAGTGACAAATTATCCTTTTCTCTTCTTTTTTATAGCTGGGTAGGTAGAGAACCCTTGGGAATCTAGTGTTTCTGGAGGCATGGCTAAGTGGCCGTACTCAACGTCGCGCTTTATCTCTTTATCAGAGCGAAAAATGAAAATATTAAATATTTCATTTTTTCAAGTGAGAATCGAACTCATTATAGGATTAATCTTTAGAAGTTACAAGTAAACTACTCGCGTTTAGTCCCATTACATTCTTTGTACCTATTAATATTTTCTTTGTAATTATTATTCGAGGCCAGTCATGGTGGAGGGGCACAAAAATGTGACTTCAACGACACAGGTTGTGGGTTCCATTCCGACTCGAGGAACTGAAATAATTAACATTTTCATTTCTTCTCTCTATTGTCGAGGCAAAGCGCGGTATTGAGTTCCGCCATTCAACACGCAATGCCGGCAGAAAATGGAGAACAAAGTGCCTTAACACTAGGTTCCGCCAGTGTACCCTGTTATTGCATGTTACGGGATATAGTGTGAAGCTAAAAAAAATATTAACAATATTAAACGCGATTAGCTCTCGCTACTGTCACAGCCTAAGCGCTCGGACGTTGCGTTAAAAACAAAAGAAATCGTTTGACCCACATAGCGTGGACGCGCGATGACTGACTCTATTTAAATATAGTTCAGACTGGAACTTCTACAGCATGTCTAATGGGACGGACGAAACAAAAGTGCATCTTCAATCATTTTCATTTATAATTTTCTTTATTTTAATAAAGCCACGGCGTTGATTTCCGCCACTCAACACGGAAGCCTCGAAAATTCTAATTTAACACTAGGTTTCGTCTACCTGCACACACGGCATGAAGCTAAAAAAAGTAGAACGGCTGCGCCTAGTCTCTCCAGAAACTGTCTCTTTAAAATATTTATATACGTTTTCTAAACATTTCAAATATCTATGTGGAAAACACGAAGATTAAATTAGTTTTCATTGTAAAACCATAAAAAGGTATGCATTCCATATTTTCCTTTGTGAATTTCCGTATAATTGATAAAATTCACATGGTAATTTACATGGGGGCTAGAACTATTCGACATACTTTCGTTTTATGGTGCAACACAATTCTTGGTGGTTTAATGCATGTCAACTTACTTTATTGTACATGTCTGTAATAAAAACAAATTCTTCGATTTACGCAATTTTTACACGTTTCAAATTATTTTTTTTAACTGGATTAATCGTGTTTATTTAATCGGTTTAATTATATCAGCTTTACGCTGTATCCCTTATGTAGCAGGATAGAGACAGGGAGCCTAGTGTAAGGACACTCCGCTTTCCACTTTCCGCCGATTTCTGGAGGTACTCCGTATTGTACTCGTGGCCCTGCTCCACAACAGGCCTCGATTATTATATCAAACTAATAAATTATAAATAAAGAAAGGAACAAGGCGAACGTAAGAAATAACAAATATATAATACTAGCGCCCCCTCGCGGTTTCACCCGCGTGAACTTTGTTATTATAAATTTCTGTCTCCATGACTACGTCCTAGTAACGTCTATGCAAAATTTGAGACTCCTAGCATTTGTAGTAACGAAGTTTCATACAAACTTTCGACCCCAAAAACAACCCCTTAGAAGTCGAATATTGCAAATTCCCGTCTTAGCGAGCACCTACGTCCTATAAGTAACTCCTATGCAAAATTTGAGATTCCTAGTACTTGTAGTTTCTGAGATTTTGTGATGAGTGAGTGACCTTTCGATTTTATATATATAGATTAAGTCGGTTTTTTTTTAATTTTGTAAATTTACTGAAATTTTCTTTAAATATATTTATATCTATATCAATTCTCTTGATCGCGTCACTGAAAAAAAAATTCAACCGTTTCAAAATTAAAACGCTTGTCAAAGGAATGTCAAAAGAAACTTTACTTAACCCTTCTTAGTAATCTGTTGCCGTTTTATGTCATTCCTTTGTATTGACCAAACAGACCCTTTGTTTTAAGCACAAAGCCTCGCTCACTTTCGCTTTCCTGGAAACACTTGAAATGACAACTGCCACCGTAAGCAAATCAACCTGTGAGGTTACGCCAGTATTCTAAGCTACCGAAATATTTTTCCCAAAAATTGACTGTATTCCTTCATTTTGTTGTAAATATAATATATCAGAACTATAAAAATGGAAGTATAATGTCAGTATTGACTGATGGATTCATTATATTATTACTGTTATTATATAAATTATCAACGAGATTAGTTATTAATACATATGTGCTTCTAAATACATAAAAAAAGTATATTAATTTCCTTGATATATTGTAATAATGTATAATCAAAATCAATAAATACGGAAACAATAATATATATATAAATTTAAAATAATCCTTTATTTGTGGTAAAACCTCTAATCAGGCAACACCGTTGTGGTCACAACCATCTGTTACGTACGACATATGGCGTGCTTTTTTACGGTCTTACGATTTGTTTGTGTTGCCATCCTTTACCCACTTTTTGGTTTTAACGTGATGTTTGCATGCCCTCTCTGTTTCTCCCCGTTTTCCTTCAAGGTGCAGGGTAATTGAAATTGAACACTGCATGCGGGCGAGTGAAAGGATCAAGCCATAGATCAATCTTTTACGTTTAATGACAATGACATAAAATTGTTATTAATATTTTTTTTATTACTTACGCGTGTTTCTTGCATTTTGCAGCAAAGAGATAAGTCACTCTGCTTTATACATAATGTTTGTCATCGTCGTACTAAAGGCTCGAACTCAATTCCTCTCCTAATTATTTATAAATAAAAAATACCTAAACATATACATACATACCTTCAAAAAAGATAAATGTTATCTCCTCGAGTGGAATATAAATCTAGCACCATTGCACTTAATGGCTTACGTGTCAACTGCGCCACGACGGCGTTTATTTGATAAATTGTGTTAATTTCTTTTTCATCTTCATGCATGCAAGCGCATAGCTTAATTGGCCAGAGCATTTGGAAGGTATCCAAGAGGCGTGGGTTGATGTCTTGTTATATATTTTTTGGTATAGAATTTAAATTTATAAACTACATATAGGTACGTAGTATATGCAATTATGAGTTAATTAATTTTCATTTTTTATCTTTTACTCGTAGTGCACTTTTGGGTGGAGTGTCTGTAAGGATTTTTTAAAAATTATATTTGAATATAAATTACATAATATTCAAAAATGTAAACATGATGAAAGTACTTAAATAAGAATACTACACTAAACTCACATAATTGAAACAGCATACAGCACTAACTGCTACATTTTTAATCTGTTGCAAAGCAAAAAGGCGGGAAATTAGTAAAATATTTGATGCTTGGATTGGAATGTGTAGGGAATTGGAATATACGAGAAAAATCTTTATACGACAAAGTTTCCAGCCTTTCTCCTCTCTCTCTCTCTTGATTGTGTGTGGAGTGGCAGAACTCAACGCTGCATGTTCTCACGACAGTGAAAAAAAATAAAATAATTCATTATCCCGAGTATTGTTTCAAGAATTTCTTTTTCTCAAGGCCCATACTACTCGTATATGTATATCAAAAAGTTTTGTCAAACAACATCCTAACCTCTTTCTCTATTCTTTCCCACAACTCCATTTCGTTCCCATGCTGGTTCTATATAATCATAGACCATGAATCATTTATATGTATAAATAATACGACATGTTTAGTCCACTTCCTTTTATGTCTTTGATTTATTACTTTTTAATAAGCAAATTGTAACTGCCGTTTACTAATTGTTCTAACAAGACTTAAAAAATTTTTGGAGACATTTTTGATGAACAGTCACTGGGTTAAATTTTGTTTCTTTTAAAGTTAACTTTATGTAACGTAACATTACTTTTAAAATCGGTTTCACGCTCTATCCCGCTAACGGTAGGGTAGACAGAGTGAACTTAGTATTAAGACATACCATTCTCCATTTTCTGCCAAATATTTCGAGGCATTGCACGTTGAATGACGGAACTCAACGCCAGGCTTTTGCCTTGGTGCCAGAGCGAGGAAAAGAAAATAAATAATTTCGATCCCTCAAGTGGGAATCGAACTCACAACCTCCCGCGTGTACAGTCACACGCTTGTACTCTTGCGACTCGTCTTGTTTGTATTTGAATTTCTCAACAACATTTCTCTTGACTTCTGAACCTCAACACGCAATGTCTCAAAAATTAGGCGAAGAAGTCTGAAATCCCTCAACCTATCCTGCTTTACGGGCGAAAGCGTGAACCTGCTTTTTACCATACTATCGAACTATTCGAAATGTCTTCATCAGTAAATATTTACGAGTATATAGCATCACAATCTACAATCTATACATATACCTGTATACATTTCCAGGAACGACACGGGCCAAGACCCTCCTTTATTGTGTTACGGGAGCAAGGCAGTTACAGCAATAAATAATATATAATTACACATATTATTGCAAATGTCATGACATTTTACAAGTATAGGCTGCCTAGGCTGCCTAGGTCGTTTTAAAACTATTAAATTAAATATTCCTTTGTGATGTACGATTGTTTCTTTTTAGTTTAATTTACGATCTATTACTTGTAATGGCTTTATGTTTAATTGACTTGGGTCTTTAAGTTGGTATGGGTTTGAGCTTGTACCCTTTAGGGCCATAATAAAATAGTTTTTTTTTTATTATTCTTAGGTTTTTAATTATATACTAGTTTTTACCGACGGCTTCGTCCTTATTTTAACTCCCCGGAAATAACTTAGAATTACATAAGACACATTCTACGCTATTTTTATACCGGATTGACCGCTGTCAACTCTGAGACTGATCTGGAAAGCGATGTAGGTGCCATCTTTATTCAAAGTTTGTATATAATTTATGAATGAAAACAGCATCTCAAGATCTCTCTCAAAGACGATCTCAGAGTTAAGAGTGCTTTATAATTACGGCCCTAAGTGCACTAAGTAACTTTAAGCTAAACGCATCTTCTGAGTTACATGTTATTTTCATTTCCTCGCTCTGGTAGTAAGATAAAGCGTAGCATTAAGCACCGCTTCTGTCTCAAACTCCCAATATCTCGAAAATCAGGGGGTAATATGGAATGGAGTATATTAATACTAGTGGCAGCTAGGAACCAGTGTTAAGAATTTTTTTACAGAAATCTACACCCATCGCGTGTTCAGAAATACATATCCTAAATACGTGATGTATTTAAATTAGATTTAACTGAATCACATAAGCGCAACATCGCCAAACACGAACATAGTAACAAAAATTAGCCAAATCTGCCCCCCCACAAACCCCCCTTCTATCCTACATTTAATCCCGCGATAGGCGAGCAAGCAAAATAGCCGTAAAACATCAAAATACCTTTCCGCTCATTATCAATGACATGACCGGACAGGCGTAAAATCGTTATAGAACCGACAGAACGCCGCCCAAACGAGAATAGGCTCTATTCCCAGAGAGCTCGTGGTGAATATGTAACTTGGCTGTTAACGTGTTATTTTATACTATCAAGGGGTCGATTGTACCGAAAACAATACTTTTCAGCTTTTATGGTGTCTACGGAAATTTATTACGTCACTATTGAGACTTCGTATGTAATCAATTTATCAATCGATTCGTACCGCTAGAGTAGGGTTTCGATCGCGCTTCAAAGTTTGTCAGCTTAAAATGTCACATAGTGTTGATTTGTTAATATTATTGAAGTAGTACACTACTTAAGAATAAAATAAAATAAAAAAAAATAATAAAAACAAAAGGATAAAATCAAAAAGGACAGTAAACTTTAGGTATTGTTCAACTGTAACATCTCTATCTTATGCTCGAAACGTCATAATTAAAGAACTTAACTGAACTTGTCTAATATATGATGATGATGTCCATTGAAAAATTTGACTTAGTTAAAACACTTGTATGTATAATATTTCCCAGGAATGAAAAGAAAGAGAATTCTAATAAAAAGAAAATAATTCCTATCGGCTCATTTCAACAGAAGCTGCCTTCTGAACTGGTGGTTGCTTTGTGGCCATTTTACGACTCAAAAATGCTTACAAATATCCATTTCATTAAAGTATATTTTGAATTTGTATTGGTGTAATGTCACTGTGTATATCAAAAGTAGAGAATAGAGTCATTACTTATATTATGTTTTTTTAATATTTTTTTACTGTTATAATACAAATACCACTCGATTTCATCTATTTCATATATCATAATTATATATTCCTGTTGTAGCGCAGAAGTACATAGTATGACTATTAACGTGAAAGGTTGTGAATTCGATTCCCACTAGAGGAAATGAAATATTTAATATTTTTAAATCATCGCTCTGGTATCGAGGCAAAGCGTTGGCGTTGAATTCCGCCAATCAACACCCAATTATTCCTGAATTCGGCGGAAAATGGGTAACGGAGTACTTAACACTAGGTTCCCTCTTCGTACCTAGCTTTACGCAGGATACAGCGTAACTCTGAAAAAATATATATTTCTACAATAAATTTTGCAAAAAAAAGCTCATTAGCAATTCAAATGGGGTCAGGTTCCTAGAATATCTAGATATTCGTCCAGATCGTGTGATATAGGTAATTATAGCTCGTCAGATACAAGTGTGGCGGCCACCTGCGGCATTGTCACACACTGCGATACCACATGTGCTTCGAGCGGAAGCTTATATGGTTTGTTCTCATTGTAGACTTGCCTAGGCTTTGGCGAGAATTTTAACGGATGGCTGTGGTTATTTATTTATTAGGTGTATTAAATTAGGATAAAAAATTTAATTAAATATATACGTCATATTAATACAAAATGTAAAAGATATAAAATATTCTAATAATAACATATTTTAAGTAAATATAATTAACAAACAATCAATAATATATTATTATATTTATATAACTACTCTGTTGTTTTTATAGTTGGTGCCAAACTGGACATTATTACCAAAACAATTTATAATCTCCAGTGGGAATCGAACCGACCAACCGTCGCGCTTACAGGCGCCGTGTCGTTGGTCCACAATGGCGTCAAAATCAGCTTTACGTTGTCCCGCACCCAGCAGAGTAGGCAGAGGGAACCTAATGCTACGACACTCC
This sequence comes from Heliconius melpomene rosina, assembly GCF_056956725.1. Taxonomy (NCBI): domain Eukaryota; kingdom Metazoa; phylum Arthropoda; class Insecta; order Lepidoptera; family Nymphalidae; genus Heliconius; species Heliconius melpomene. The sequence continues at coordinate 12,669,471 of NC_140395.1, forward strand.
ATTCTCCATTTTCGTTCCGTTCTTCATGTTTAGTTGCGGGATATGCACTGTAATATGTATCTATGTAAAATGGAGACGCACTCTTATTTTGGAGACAAATCTTTTAAAATAATACACGCGACCCCATGCGCCGTCCGCATAGTTTATTAATTACCGAACATTATTATAACACTGAATTGGTCGCTCAACGATATCATTAATAATTTCATTATATTTTTAGAATTCCGCACTTGGATTTGATTAGTAAAAATTAATATTTAAAAGCTGTCTTGGTGGGATTTTTAACTGTTTTTATCGGAAACTTAAACGCGAGGCTATAGGCCAGGAGTGGTACAGAGTCGCAAGTGTCTAACTGTAAGATACAGGTTGTGAATTCGATTCCCACTCAAGAAAATCGCTTTGGTGTCGAGACAACACGTAATGCCTGCAGAATTCGGTGGAAAGTGTGGAACGTGTCATAATGGGAACGGAGTATCTGAACTCTAGGTCCACAGGCTCCCTCTGCCTATCGTACTATGTCCGGGATACAGCGTGAAGCGACAAAAAATACTTATGAGAGTAACTTGGCGCAATTCAACACTTTTACTATTGAACCGCCATTCAACAGTAAATTTGTTGGTAGGCAGTGTCACAAATTCAAACAGGAAGTGGAACTCAGTATTTTTAATTGTATCTCGTCTGCCCTGATAGGCAGAAAAAAAATAATTCTAAAAAATTATATCATTTACTGATACTTAATTTACTTTATTTTTTACATATCTATGTATTCAGGTGTATGTTTTTTTCGCTGCCATTTTCAAACACTTTATACATTAAGACGGAAATAATTATCCTAATGAGATAACTAAATTAACATGTAGTTAACGACTTGTTTGATAAAAATTAAGGACACACCAAAGTCTTCTATGTCGTCGTTCGTTGCCATACATAGTTTTTACATAATATATTGTAAAACAAACTTCCTTTCGATTTTCGCGTAAACCTTAAAAAATATGCAACGGGTTTTAATGAGATTTTCAGTAATCAACAGATAGATTAAAGAGGAAGGTTTGTATATATAGTATGTATCTATTATATAAAAAAGAAACAAGAATGCCAAAGATTTGTAATGTGATTTCCTTATAACAATCACTGTAGTCTGTGTGGGGAAACCTCCAGTAAAATACTAGTCTTAAGATAAATAAATGTTCTTGACAGATAGGCGAACAAGAACGTTCTCCGTTTTTTCCTTATGATGTACGGAATCCTCAAAAGTAATACTCTATATAATGGCCTCCAAAAGGTCTCATTCAATATGATGGTAGATTTAATTTTTCACACAATATGCAAATAATATAATCATAACAGTCCATACCTCGTTAAACTAGTTTGTAATGTACGAGTATATTTGACTTGGTTTTTTAGTTTGGATTTTGAAATGACAAGAGGTTGAGGGCACGATAATTGTTGCTATGAATATGTATGTGTTGAGCCACTGACAGCCATTGACAAAAATGTCGATTTCTTTTTTTATAAAGTTTCCCATGGTAACGTTAGGTAAGTTGCTAAAGGCATGTATTTTTGTACACTTTTTTTCTTTTATCTCTATAGGTATGTAAAACTTTTTCGTTACTGAAAGTCTGATGAAATTTGGCATGTAGGTTTGACATGTCATGTGTATTATGTAAACAGCCAGAGCACTTTGACTTTTGGCACGCTCGTAACGCCAGATTTAAAGAACCATACCAAACCGTACACTTTAACTTACTATCTAAGAACGTGACATTGGCGAAGTGATTCGACTGGCACGCTCGAAGCGCCATAAATAAAGAACTGAACTGAACTGAACTATCCAAAAAAGCGCTCTTTCTCTTAAATATTTCAAATCCATTACATAAAACTTTGGAAAAGCATACAACGTAACCATATTTAATGACTCGCAACTAAAACCAACAAAAGCTAGTGAAACGAACACGAAAATCTATAGGCATAGTTGACATTTTAAAAAATGCAAGATCTGACCAAAATCCGTGTACCAACTCCAAACCATATATCATACAACCAAAAGAAATCTGTTTCAAGTAATTGCTGTAGGGTCAAAAGTTCTGTGTGCTTAGCTTTAACAATAAACATGTTATATTCATTATTCCGTCCACCTTCAGTAGGTGACAGATCATCAATTATCCCCTGCACGGTCTTGACGTCGTCACATGGGACAAACGGACTGACAAAAAATAGTACTACGTTATATCTTGAAGAGGAATGTGGACTTTAAAGTCCGAGACACAAGGCAGTTTTGGTTCTTGAAGGAACTAAAGTTGCAACTTATAACCTATGATATAATTTTTTTTTGGTCCAGCACGCCTGGAGTCATCGACCGCTCACTTTTTGTTGGTTAATCTATTTTGTGCTGTAATTTTCTATACGTCTTTGGTGTGTATAGATATAGTACATAGTAACACGTGTTTTTGATGTTATAATTAAAATTTAATGTATGTTTATGTTGATAGCTTAAGGATTTAATTGAAAGCTAAATGGTTATCTCCTCATCATGTTAACATATAACAACAGTGACACGCCACTGATGTCCATCTTCGGCTCTTCGTTTCGTCCAGTTCACTAATCGCAAACCACTTTGAATATGCTTACGTTTAGCTTTATTTTAGCTTCTCGTTGTATCCCGCAAATATCAGGGTAGGAAGAGGGAACCTGGGAACCTAATGTTTAGAAGAGGTAAACCATTTAAAGTACAATCATACCCACGTGTGAGAATCAAAGCCACAACCGACCATCTACAATTGCCTAAACTTACCAATGTAACTAACATTTTATTAAAGTTAGTTTCAAATTAAAATCATTAAAACACAATGTAAACTCAATTCCAATAATAATAAGTGTGAAAGTAAATCAAAATTAAATTCGATAAAGCATTCCAATGCGTAAAATGAAGACCGGTCGCCCTTTATTATTTACCTATAATTAATTTACTTTGAATTACAAATTCGAGCGTGGTCAATTTATTTAATATATTACCTCATCGACGTAGCTTGGGTTCTTTATGTACTCTAGTATTAGAATATTACGAAAAACCTCGTCTAAGTTTTAAGTATGTGTACTCCATTACTATTTAAATTATTTTCTTTTTAAATAATTTTCTTGACTTAAAAACTGTATTTACATACTAAATTTTTACTTAAACGTTTTTGTGTTTTTTCATGTATTCAATGTAATTAAAGAGTTTGTTTAGTTCAATGCGCTGATCTAAGGAACAAGTAATTCGAATTAATAATGTCTGGACTTGGCTTGGGTGTGTATTAAACAATCCTAAGTTATTGCCATTTGACTATGGCGGCAAAGGTAAATTTATTTATTAGTTATTAATAAAATAGGAGAATAAATATTTTATCACATTTAACTCATAAGAATGTATAATCGTATAGGAAGGACCTTCACTCTGCCCAATTTTTGACATAATATAACATTTTGAATGGCGGAACTCAACGCCGTGTATCGTCGACCAGAGTGGGGATATGAAAATAATTTCCTGCGAGTGCTGTAATCAGTTGGCATGCTAAACATGAATGGCACGACAATTAGCGGGCCCTCGTCCTGAGACATCGCCACATGTCTCGTTCATTGATTAAGACAGGAAACGATTCATTAAGCAGCCAATGAATGACTTCATGACTTAACTCAGCGGTCGTCAAACTTTTAACTTTGGTTTTTTTTTTTTTTTGGTCTGACACATTTAATGTATGTTAAGATAAAAGGGTAGGCAAAAAGAACGTAGTGTTGAGACACTTCATTATTTTTACGCTAGTTTTTTTATGCAATAACACCATTTATGTAGTTTATTATAGAGTTTCTCTACTTTCCGACTATTTAGTATTCTTATTGGAATGGAATAACTCTAAAATTATTCCACTATGTAGAGGAACTCAACGCTACCTAATCAATGAATAATTAAGTAAACAAACGTTATTCCAAATAAACCTAAATACCTTTAAAGTTTGTGTTTTGTCAAATATACCTCAATTACGTCAAAATACTATATCGTTATTTAATTATAATAACTAAAAAAACTCCCAATGTTTTGCCAATTTTTTTGGATTGAATTAGAACAAAAAATATATACATATAAAGATAAAAATCACAAACAAGCAATTAACATTTAAACTAAATATTATAGTATCTAAATCAATTACGACGCTTATTTTACTATTTTTCTATGAAATTGGATTATAATTAAATGTTACTTTCTACATACTTCCATTACATTTAAGTATGTAGAAAGTTGCATGTAATTATAATCCAATTTCATTTACTTTTTATTTATTTATTTTATTTACTTTGTAAACTTTAGATTAACATGGATTTTCATTTTTCTCAACTAGAATAACTAAGACCAAGAACAGCGTTGAATTTCGCCGCTCAACATGTAGTCTAAATTAATTAATCTATTAATCTATATATATAAAAGGACTTGTCCTCACTGACTGAGGTAAGACGCACGCACAGCCGTAACCGCTGATGATAGAAACGTGAAATTTGTACAGATGTTTACTTTCGTAATCTGGACATCCACTAAGAAGGGATTTTGAAAAATTTTAATCGTAAAGGGGTGAAATAGGGGTTTAAAGTTTGTATGGAAAAAAAATTAAATCAGCACTGATTTTTATAAAATTTGAAATTTAGATTTTTAAAAGTATTTAATTGAACACGTATTTCATCGTTTTCTAGAATTCTCCCCCTAAGGGTGCAAATAAGGGGTTTAAAGTTTGTATGGAAAAATCTTTAAATGGCCACCGATTTTTATAAAATTTAAAACTTAGACTCTTAAAAGGATTTAATTGCACACATGTTCCATGGTTTTCTAGAGTTATCCTCTTAAGGGTGCAAATAAGGGGTTGAAAGTTTGTATGGACAAACTCTTAAATCGCCACCGATTTTTATGAAATTAGAAATTTAGACTCTTAAAAATATTTAATTGAACATGTGCTTCATGGTTTTCTAGAATTCACCCCCTAAGGGTGCAAATAAGGGGTTGAAAGTTTGTATGGAAAAAGCTTTAAATCGCAACCGATTTTCATAAAATTTGAAATTTAGACTCTTAAAATTATTTCATTGAACACATGTTTCATGAGTTATTAGAATTCAGCCCTAAATACGCAAGCGAAGCTGCGCGCGTCCGCTAGTTAATTATAAAATGTAAGCCACAAATCGTGAGGCTAAAAAAAATGACTTAGAACAGACTGAATAAATGTCTTATCATCAGAAAAAATATGCTGTAAAACGGAAGTAACATCTTAAAAAAACACTTATTTGTTTAATTTTTAAAATAATTATGTTTATTTTGTTAAAAAAAGTGATTTACTACCAATTTATGTAAATTTCTATTCTTATTATACAGGCCGATTGCTACCCTTTGTATGTGTCTAATAAATTACGTCGGTATCTCTGAAAACAAACAAATTTTAAATGCAAAAAAATATTGGGAAACACTGCCTCAGCAATCGTATAATAATATATCGCTTGATAACAGCTGGTGTTTCGGCACATTCGGACGAATTATTAATTTTGTTAATTAGTTAAGTATTAGTAATGTAATACAATGTAATTACTAGTACTTCTTATTATTTAATTAATCTTTTTGAGTACCGTCACTCACGATGTATCGAAAATTGGGCGGAAAGTGCGGAACGGAGTGTCCTAATATTATGTTTTATTTTAAGTTATATCAGCAAATTACTCTGCGTAATGTTTTTATTATGTCCTCTAGTAGTAGTCCTATAGAATCCTCTACGTATTTTAAGACAACTACAACTTAGAAAATGAAACTAAAAATTATATTTTACCTTCACTTAATAATTCTTATGACTATGGTAAAGTAAGAGAAGAGTATCTTATACGATAGTGACAACTGAATTGAAATTGATTGAACATCTGAGAGACAAATAAACCGAAAGTTCACAAATACACAAATAAACAAACAAATTTAAAAATAATTATTTTAGGTTCTATTTCATTGATAAATGCTAAATAAAATAATTATTCTCGTATATCTTCAATATGCAGTAACAGTATTATTATATGTATTGATGATTAGTATACGTCCAGAAGTTAAATTAGAGCCGTTTAAGCGTTCCGGGAACTCCGAAATTGTAGTAATTTCCTTTCTTCAGATGACAAATAATGGAATAAATGACGGGACAAAGGGAACGGACGCTGATACAGCCAATTGGCAAAGTGAAAGATGAGATTTTAAAATAATATCGTTTCGTTTGACAACCGACTTTTTGGAATAAGGCTTTTAATTTGTTTCGGTGTTTTCTTTTTATTTTATTTTTTTTCTTTTGTGATTTGTTTAAATTAAATGTTGACGGTCAAGTAATGGAGGGAAGTTATGTTACGTTTAAGCGTGGTGGTAGTGTATTCGATTCTATTTTCACTCGTGGAAATATGTTAATGTCGATTCAAAATAATAGGTACGCATTTTTATAGAGGCGAATCAGACTAGTCTGATTATAAACGAAGTGTTTATTTAACGCGTAGACATGTTCCGCCTATTATCAAGACATTCCTTTCTTAGCTTTCCATCGGGTGCGGAGCTAGACTCAAAGGAGAAAAATATCGCCTTCCATCAAGCCTATTGCAGGAGAAATTAACAAAAGTTTTAGTTATAAATTTTATAACCAATCTTTATCCTCTGAGACAATTTTATAAAACTACCTATTTAAAAAAAATAAGGGCAGTCTTCTGCCGCATAAGAATTTGTATATGTCCCCCATCCCCTATTTCATCCCCTAACAGGAGGAAGAACTTTAAAACTCATCCCTTCACTCATCAGTCTTTAATAACCATTAGCTGTCAAACAGCTCAATTTAGCTTGTATTGTACAATATATTGCGTCATTAATTAATATTTTTTGGATTAAATTGTTCTATTTATATATATTAATATTTTTTTAAACATACATATTTACATTTAAATAAATAAATTGGATATCTATGGAATATTATTATAATATTGATGTTTTATTTTTAATGTTCTTTTAGCTTCACGCTGTATCTCGCGCAGAGGATATTAAATGATTAAATATGTCACTCCCCCCAGTGGGAATCGAATCCACAACCGCCGCCCTTACAGTCGCACGCTTGTGCCCCTGCGCCACGACCGTCCTCAATGGAAATTATACTTTTTATTTATCGTTTTTATTAATCTGCTTATTTTTTTTAAATAAACGTTTCGAACTAATACTACAAACATTGTATGGGAATCGTACTGAATACACCTAGTTCTAAGGCATTTTTTTTTCACCATGATGTAAGCGGGGTCGATGGCCCACCACCTGTTACTTTTTTTTCATCGTCTGGCTTATGGCTGGCACTGGCTTGAGCACTCAGTTTTTATTACAAGTTATTACTTATTGATTTATGTTGCGGTATTGTAATATGCTTGTAGGTAGGTAAATAGTTATACGTTTTGTTGCTACCGACTTTGTTCTTTTCCTTTTCACATTTTGTTTTTAAGCATAATAGAATGTAATTGCTAATGAGGAATGGGAACTCAGTGGGGAACAGCTGTACCTTAACTTTAGGTACCCACGTCCTAGGTTCTCTCTCTGTGTCCTGCTATGTGCGGATGCAGCGTGAACCTAAAAAAAAATATTTAGAATTCGGTGGAAAGTGGAAACGGAAATGTTAAAGTTCAACTCAAGGAAAGACTTTTTCTTAACGTCTTGCTTTATCCCGCTAACGCAGGGTATGTCAAGAAAACTTAGAGTCAAGACACTCGCTCCTCCTTCCGGCAAACTCGGCGTTGAGTTCCGCCAATGCATCAAAAATCGGCGGAAAATTGAAAAGGAAATGTCTTAATCTTAGGCTCTCTCTCAAAAACAACACATTAATACATATCTACACCCCAAAATAAAACTAAACTACAAGTTAAAATCAAATGAATATAAAACAGTTATTTCTGTACATTTTATTTTGTATCTAAGATTGTTATTACTAGAAAGATCTCGTCTACGCTCGCGGGCTTAATTCAAGTGCACTTTTACGACTTTTAAAGTGCCATTACAGGGATGGGACGCCAAATTTAAAAGCGCCTTGTGCTTCTAAATGAGGTTTATATACATTTATACATGTATTGGTAGTATTCGGGGGTATACGGACGGACGTTGTATAGGTATATAAATGAAAATGGAAATGTATATTTCTGTGAAACTGCAAATTTTTGTTTGTCACTTATTGGGTTATTATATTTAGGTTTTGTCTGTCTGAATTACGATATCTGTGACTCTAAATATCATTCATATCAACGAGGCTGTAGTGACATAGCGGCACAGAGTATAACTGAAAACGTGACAGTTTTGGATTCGATTCTCAGTTGGGATAATTAATTATTTTCATTTCTCCGCTGTGGTAACAACACTGATCACGGCGTTGAATTCCGCCAGTCGGCAACATGCAATGTCTTGGACTTTTAATTGTATTGTGCGTGCTGGGGACATGGACTCGACTGCCTACCCTGCTTTTTGCGGGATACAGCCTAAAGCTTTTGTTTTTTTAATAAATATTTAATTGTTTCAGAGCAATTGAAGTATGGCTAAAGACTGGACGGAGACATAGCGAGGTACTCGACGAGCAGAAGGAGAGCGAGGGCCAACTAAGAAGGCCAGGCTCTACAATTATATTTTGGCTGAAGTGTGAACAGGTAAAAAATATATTATTACAAAAAAAGTATTTTTCTTATAAGCTTAGCTTGCAATTAATTTTATTAATATTGGATAATTTTAAAAGTTACAAACTTTTGTTACACAAGAGATGAATGTTTGGCAACAATGCAAAGTATTGTTTTATTTTTATTTTACGCTCTACCTCGGATGGAGCAGGATAAGCAGAGGGACCTAGTATTAAGACCGCCCAATTATCTACACATTGCTTGTTGAGTGCGGGAACTCAACGTGCTTTGTTTTTTTTTCAGAGCGATGAAAATAATTAATTCACTGGAGTGGAAATCGAACCTACAACCATCGCACTTAAAGTCAGATGCTGAACCACTGCGCCACTATAATACTGACACAGTAAATATACTTTAAATATGATATAGCCGTCATGGAGGAATTAGAACATGTTGTCTGCACGCGATACTAGAGTAGCTTTAAATCTTATTAAAAGGATATGTTTATAGTTGAAATAAAAGCATTTCCCTGATCTCATTAGACTGTCTCTGTGTCTAACAACTGACTAGACTTCATAGTTTACTTCGATGCGGATAATTCATTCCGATTTATTTTCTCTTTTCTCGCCCTGGTAAGGAGACAAAGTGGTTGGATGAATCCCCCTTTTTCCGTTATGGTAGGATATATGGAAAACCTCCCTAACTGCTTCCCAACACTTCACAACAATTTCAGCGTTTTACGCCGCAAAGTAGTTTGGTAGACGTTCAGTAACGAAAGAGTTCTCTATAAGTATATGAATTTATTCAAACCACAATACTAATATTTTTTCAAAAATATTTCAAATTCCATTGCCAAATAAGGTAAAAGGTATCTAATAAATATACCATCCACCGATATTTTATTAAAACGTTATAAACCCAGGTCGTTAGCTTGTATAGCCATCTTGCTTCTAGGGGTGAAAAAAACATAAACACTTCACCTGCGCCCGCGCACAGATTGGCAGGTGGTACGAACGCATCTGCGATTTCTTTTAATCTAAATAGCACCCTATTACGAATTAAATAGGGTTGTAAATCAATCAATTCCAGTATAGATCCAAAGGGTGAAGTCTATTAAAATACACATGTTTGCATGTTTCCACGGACCTCCGCCATAGTGGGTAATGGCTTTGTTAAATGTCAGTACAGCGAATTATAAGTTGAATGTGTTTACTCTTTTTACCTGCATACCTTGAAGAGTGTTGCCCTATTGTAAAATATGATTGGGATTTTGTTTTAATATTGTAAAATATGATAAATGGTTTTATAATGTGTTTTAAATTCATCCTATGTCCCGCACATAGCAAGGTAGACACAGTTAATGTAGGGATGTAGTGTGATTGACTGGCTCTTGTCTTAACGAGAAACAGAGTGTCTTAGCACTACGGCACTTTCTATGGGTACTTACCATGGGTACAATGAAAGACGCCAAATTCTTAAGGTATTGTGTGTCGAGTAAAACTCAACTTAAACTTAGTGTTGCTTAGAACGAACGAATGATGGCAGTGGACGTCAAGCTAAAAAACATACGAGTACATATTAAATAAACATAAAATATGTACAAAATTTGGAAAATTGCTTCGAATACGTTTTACACATCACTTACGTACCTGCCAGAAAGAGTCGTTTTTGGTACAGTTATTTTATCTATGCAATTATTTATCTCAGCGTGAACACTGCTTATCTATTATACGTAGTTGAAAACACCTTTAGCTTAATGACCTGCCATCAAAAGTAAACCTTTTGATTTAAAATTTAACCGCCATCGATAAACAAACAAACGTAAAAACTTTCTATTATTTATAGTTTTTTAAAATATCTAATTAATTTCGATAAGTTTTTTTATAGTTTCAGCTGCTTTTTGTGATAAAATCATCTAATTAAGGCTATTATTTCACTAACACCTTCATTATGGATATCCAGGGGATGAACGTAAAAACCTTTATTTTTTATCTAACATTCCACAAAGCAGGTGCAATGGTGCACGAGCCCTTAGACTATTGCAGCAATAACTCAATGAATGTGTACAGCTAGGATAATTGCAAAGTAATCGTTTTATACGCTTTAATTTCTTTTTATATATTTATATGTAAATGGCAATGTTTCAAACGTATTTTACACCACTTTTTTAATTTCAGTTATTTAAATATTACCTTATTTATAGGATATATATAAAATATCTACAACAAATAGTGGTAATGTTGTCTATATTATCAATTTTAAGGTTTAGTTAGACATTTCGATCCCAAATTAGTTTGAAACACTGCTATTTGGCCAGTATTTGTCAGTTGTTAGATAAAAAGGCTTCCATTTCTTTTTAAAAAAACCATTAAACTATAAGTGATTCAAAATACGTTATTATTTAAAAGCTTTTTTATTACTGCAGAAATGTTCCTATAATACAAAACCTAAAGAAGTCAATGATCACTTCACTCTTATCTAACCCGACATAGAGTGACAGATGGTGTTTTAAATGGTGAAAATTATACATATGCATATATAACTAATATTACTGAAAATTAATAACAGCTTAATAAATTATCCAATCGAAAATATCCAAACCTATATACTAAGTAACCTTTTAAAAGCACTATACTTAATTTAAGTCATCCACCTTTACAATGTAGCTCTACGTCGTCGCTACGATGAAACTAAAGACGATTAAAGTAATTTAGGAAATCGGCAGAACCTTTGTGGACGGCACGCGAGTGCTCACCTGTTGCTTACACCCTATGATACAGGTTGCTCCGGTTTTGATTGGCTTAGTTCCTTTTTCTTTTAAAAGAAATACAACATATTTTTTCGATATGACATATTATTATTTATTTATAGTGAGAATCGGGCTGTGCCGCATTTCAATGCGCAATGTGAAATTGGACAGAAAGTAGGGAACGTAGTGTTTTTCCACAAAATTTCCTCTGACTATCAGAAAAAAAGAATCCTCTCTGTAAAAAGCAGAACCTTACAATCAAATTTCTCGATTAGTGAAAATATCTTTACATATAAATAAAGCTATGTTTATAGTGAATTAAGATATTTATATGATACTAAAACACAATGTAACAATTTTATAATGTTTGTTTGACTGTCTTTCTGTTTTGAGGTTTACTTTCACCGAAAGACAGAGGAGGGACGAATATGCAATTTTTTATCCCGGAATTAGATAGATATGAAACAGCTAAATATTTTTCTAGTAAATAAGACAATTTTTACGAGTAAAGTGTAGAATAGCTACCACCATGCTAAAATAGTTCACTTATTTTCTCTAAATATCTTCCTGCAGTTTAAATATTCCTGCTTGTGGAATTCAAACCTGCAACACATGTACATTTAGGCACGTCATATTATACCAATGTTGTCTTCATGACAAAAACTAAATCTTATTTAAATATATAATTACCCTTCTTACTCTTAAAACAGCCTGTATATTAGAAGCACCTGTCTGACATTTTTTTTCTTATTTCCCTATACCCAACCGCACATGGCATGGTAATAACTCGATATGTATTACGGTAGGTCATATGTGTATATACCAGTGTAAATAATATAGTATATATGTATAAATGAAAGTCTTCCGTTACTTAGTGATTGACAGACAACGCACAGACAAAGATATTAGATTAAGAAGCGAAAATTTTGCTGTGAGTGTTTTAAGAAGTTTTGTTAAGACAGTTTAGTTATTTTTTTTACTATCATTTACTACAGGAAAGGACATACATTCCTTTACTTTTTATATAAGTAAGTTATTTTAAATAACCATAATTTATTTCAATACAAATTCAAACTATTTTGATTCCATACATAACTAACGCTCGTGATTGTAATGAAAAATGTTTATTTAAGCTGCAATCCCATGTTTTCTCGGAACATATTTCGAATTTTACAACGCATACAAACGTGTCGCATTCTAATACCAACTTTGGGAGTTGTTTATTATTCTAATGATATCATAGTTCTATAACAATTAAGAAATTCTTAAGAAAAACTAATATACATAGGTATTTCTTGATTGTATTCTTCTCTTGCTTACCGTGGGTTTTATAAAGTAGAATAACCTATTACAAAATTAAGAAATACCGCATTGTTTATCTTTCTGTTATAATTAACAATATAGTATATTCAATTTTCTTTGAGATTTACTTTAATTAATAGGACATCTATGATTAAGGCCACCGTAGATTAAAGCCAAATTCTTAACCCATTGCGTGTTGAGTGGCGTAACTCAAGGCCTCGCTATGCTTGTTACTAGAGCGAAGAAATAAAAATATCATATCTTTCATTCCCTCACGTGAGAATCGAACTTTTCCTGCTCCTGTGCCAGAACGGTCTTTTTAGTTACAAATTTTAATAAATATATATACGATATCTATAATACTCTAAGTTCTCTTCACCTACCCTCAAAAACACAGCAGATAGGCAGTTATGAAAAAAAAGCATTAATTGAGATAATCTATTGGTATAGCGGCAAAGCAATGTTAGTGCATCACTCAAGAACCATTATACAAGACTAAAGACCCTTTCACCTCCAAATTACACAAGACGCCTCCAAAGTGAATGCACTTATAGAAATATTTTAAGTAAGCTACGGACCCTTTTTATGTGTACCGACTTAACAATGTAGTTGGGTACCATTGCTGGGTGCTACTGCTAGAGATGAATAAGGTAGAATCTAGACGTGTTAATAAATGACTATGTTATAGTGTTAAAAATTCGCAAAATTAGATAATAAGAAATGTATAGTCCGGCGTTTAGTTCCGCCACTCTACACGCAAGTGCCTCGCTTTATCTTCTTACCAGAGCAAGAAATATGAATGAATGATTCTTGGAGTGGGGTATCGAACCCGCAACCTTCGAGATACACTCGCACCCTTGTGCCCTCGTGCCATAACGGGTCCCAACAACAACAACAATATGTATTTTCGTCGCCGAAAACGCGTCACAAGCCTACACGTAACGATAACTCAGGCGTGATAATACATATGACATGTGTCGGTTAACCACCTATTAAATCGCCAAATAAACATTGATTACATACGCCGTGGGCGGGAACCTGTAAGTTTTTTACTTACCTGACTTAACGCTCGAAGTTCAGTCGCCTGACAATGTAATGATTCAATAAAAATATTGTTTTTTGTACTAATTATGAGTGGGGTTGAGTGTGGATTCGATATCTTCTTGGTCTTGTTTACACGAAAGCTTATAGACGTAACTGTAGTTAAATTAAGCAAATCAGGCTTATTTGTACCTGTACGCTTTTAACTGTAGGTACAATATTTTTTGGTTCACATCACCAAACTCAAGGCCGTTTTCTGGTTTAGTTCGACAAAGTGAAAAGATTTTTTTTAGCTTCACGCTGTATCCTGCATATAGGCAAACGTTGTGTTAAGACTCACCGTTCTCCGTTCGCCACTTTTCGCAAAATTTTCGAGACATGTTAAGTTGTGTTAACGTAACGTATCTTAAAAAATCCATGAGCAGTCTATTAAAACATAAAATGTAAAATTATACACAACTATTATGAAAATAAGGCCTTCGTGACACAGAAGCATAAACGTGCAACTCTAAATGCGACTGTTGTGGGTTCGATTCCCACTCGGGGTTTAGAGAAAATATTATTTAATATTTTCATTTCCTTGCCCTGGTAACAAGGAAAAGCGCATTCCTCCATTCAACACGCAATCGTCAAAAAGTGTTAACGGATATGTTGTAATGGGGAAAAGACTGTCTTAACACTAGGTTTTCAGCTTTCCTCTGCCTACCCTGCTACGTACGGAATACAGCGTAAAACTAAAACAAATATTAAAATATATTTCTGTTGTTAAGCCTTAAACATAAATATTATAACAAACATTTACCACGAAAAAAACTAAATAAAAAGTACCTTGGGAGAAAAAATACACAAAAAAGTGATTTTATTACGAAATAACTAACTCTGATTTTACTTACTCATAATATCATAATAGGTTTGTATAAGAATGACACAAAAAAACCTCTTTATTGGTACAACATGAATGTACCTACTAGTGCAGACGAGGTTGTTGCCCGTATTTTTGTTTTCTAAAATAGTTCAATCGTTTTTGTTGAGAAGATTTTATCTGAATGTTAAGGAAAAACCTAAAACAGTTTTGGCAATTAATTTTTTTATGTTAGTTTGTTTCTTTTATTTTTCTATTATTCGATATTGTTATAGAGAACTTTACTGTGCACGAGGCGGTCGTGGTGCAAGGGCACCAGCGTGCGGCTGTGAACGCGACGGTTGTAGATTCGATTCCCATTCGGGGAATGAAATAATTCATATTTTCATTTTCCTAGCTCTGGCGCGGCGTAGAGCTCCGCTATGATAATAGGTTCCCTGGTTCATCTGTCTACCCCGCAATCTGCGGGATACAGAGTGAAACTAATATATACGTGATATTATTGACCACATAACCAAATTTTTACTACTTAAAATTTACTTATTCATCTTCCATCAATAGCACAGTACGGAGTCAACGTACTGTTAAGACACCAGTTGTTAACTAACTTTAATTTTAAGACCTCAAGTCGTGAGTTTGATTTCTACCTAAGACTATGATTTTGTTTTAAGGTGATATTTTTATATGTTGATTTAATTGTTACCCGCGTAGCAAGGAAATAGGGAAACCCAGGGTTAAGACACACCGTCTTAAGATTATTCTCCACTTCCATAACTCTTCTCTTCTAACACTTCTCTTTTAACATAACACTGTGCTTCGTCTTACTAGACTGGTGAAAAGGGAATATATGAATTGAACCAATCTTTTTTAACTTTAAATTCCAATTCTTTACTCACTTGTTAAATTTTCTTCTCTATACGAGAACCAAAATTTATTACAGAAATGGTCTTAAACAAAATACCAGTACATTTTACAAGTAATTACTAATTCCCACTAATTACTTCCATAGTAATCACAATAGGCTATAACGTAGGTTTATCTAACATCGACTGGTGCGGACACCTACGGAGATATAACGGCTACTTTCTAATCAGTTCTAACAATCCTAGATACGAATTGCTCTAACGCCACGTATCTATATAAATCGCTAAATAATTTTCAAAATTTATGTGTAAAAGTCAATTTTTTGTTTAAAATATATAAGTTGCAAAGGATTTGAGGCCAGAAGTGACGAAATGATGCATGTGTGCGACTGTAAACGCGAGAAGTTGTGGGGTTAATTCTCACTCGTGGAAATAAAATATTTAATATTTTTAACGTGCATTGCCTATATATAGTATTCGGCGGAAAGTGGAGAACGAAAATATCTAAATTGAAACGCAGTGACTTAACACTAAATTCCTATTATCCCCCTGAATCCTCTTTCCTACCGTGCTATATGCGAGATACAGCTATTAATTGATTTTTATTTCCGAGCATTATCAACCAAAGGGCTGATAAAGGTCGGCATTGAGTTTTACCACTCAACAAGCAATATCTCAAAAAGGGAGCGGCAAGTGAAGAACAGACTATCATAACACTAGGTTCCTTCTGTCTACCCTACCCTATATAGGAAAAAGCTGTTTTTTGTAAGAGAGAGAGAGAGAGAGAGACACAAAAATTTCTATGGATATTCAGGATAAATACCGATGTTACACTCCAACACACGGCGCGCTATCTGTTTGTCAAACAGTTTTTTACAGGTACACATGCCAGTTAGAAGTTCTTTGTCCTGTGTGTGGTTTAAAATGTGAGAGGTAGCGGTTTGTCGCCTTTTTTCTCTTTATATTTTATTCTGGTTAAGAAGATACATAAATCATGTGACAAATAACTTTGGAGTGGTATTTGTCAATATTTTTTTTTTTCATTCCAGTTTACTAGGAACCTTTGAAAAGTTCCACTATATAGGTCTTGATTCCATTACCAGACCAGATTAGATAATGAAGTCAAGTCACTATGTTTTTAGTCAAATAAGATTAAAAATGTATTTATCAAACAAATTTATAATTTCACATTTCTAAATACTCAATTAAGTATATAAAATTTTAATAATTTAAGTGACCTAAAATAATATAAATTAATATATTGAATTAATTCTTTTTTGGCTTCTCTTAATAACTCACAAAACAGAAAAGACACAAAGATCATTATGTCAAGAACTTTGTTTCGTTAAATGTCATTAACAATTATACCTAAGCTAAAGCAGTGGAATTATCAAAAGTAGTACGAAAAAATTGTTCGAACTAATTTTAATCAAAATAAGTTAAAATATTCTATAAATGTTTCTAAAAGATTATTATTAAATTAAATCATATTTCTTCAAAAACTGCCTCGGCCTCTAACTCAGCCCCAACGCTAATCACATCGGAAGCGGTTACCGTACAAGCACACAAGCGGCATCGGTATACACCGGCCAAATTGAATGACCCCCCATTTGCATAACCCTTATTCAATGAACTGGGCCTATTTAAATATTTTCCATTTGACCTATAAGGTAAAATATCTGTTTGTTTTTGTAATACGCTTTTATTTTGGTTTTGGAGGTATTGGGTCAAGTTTGACAAAAAAATAGTAAATATAAACCTAATAAATATAAGTCTTGTTCGTCGAAATAATTTAGAATTAGATCTAGAAAATTCGACCATTCAATTTTTTGTCTAATAGGTACTGGTTTATCTACATTCCTGATCCAATTAAGATCAGGTGCGAGTCATAACCCCCCACCAAGGATTTCGTACAGATTTCAGGATTGTGTTGCGTTGACTTGGAAGTAAAAGTAGATTGCTTCTGTGCTTCAAAGGACCGTAGGCCTAAATGAATAACAATAATTACAGCTTGATACCTCCAAACGATCTCAGGATAAATGGTTTTAACAGACGGACAAGGGTTATTACACAGTAACTGTTATTTACTTTTAAGGTACGCAACCCTAAAAAGGCTATTCTCGGAATAACATTTACATTTAATTTATTTTATAATAATGAGTAAAGTAAATAAATACATATTTAAAACAAGTAAGCTGTTAATATTTTATGTATGCACTATAAAATAGACGAAGCACCTCTTTATCCTAATTAAACAGCAATTTTTTTTTGGTCGTTAGTTCATTAAATTCAAATACATACTTACATATAATAAAAATACTCGTTTGAATTAAAACTAAATGCCGCTAAATGGTCTCAGTTGGCTGGTTTATATAATATTGTATACAAAACAAAGAATAATATATTCCTACATTTTTTTTTCGCATCGTAGCTTATTTGGAATGTATTTCAATATAAACCGTCGTGATGCAGCGTCTTGACTGTAGACACAGTTGAGGGTGTCGATTCCCAATTGGGGGAATGAATTATGTATAGATAATCCGCGGTGTTGAGCTCCAGCACTCTCAAAAGTTGAATCTTCAAGTAGGGAATTTAATATCTTAACAATAGGTTCCCACTGTCTACCTTACTAAGGCGGGTAGCACAAAGTAATATAATATTCAAAATTAAAAGTCTTTCCTGTTCTTGTTAGAAAAGGCGCAGCGTTGAACACCGCTCGCCATCCAGCACTCCATACCCTAATATGAACGCGGAGTGTCTTAACACTGACACTGCCTAGCTTATTAACTAGTATGCTAATGAAAATTTAGTATGTTGTCATTGTAAATGGAAAATTGTATAAACTTTTCTATTTCAATCATGAAATGTCGAAGTCTGCACCTGCGCAAGTCGTCCATGAAATCACTTTAAAAATAGTTGTTACCTACATTCCATAACCTAGTTACATACACTCGTTAGTACTTTCAGATGGTTTCAATAGAAATAAAATACAAAACAAGTTTAATTTCGAACAATACTCTTCCAATTTAGGATGAATGCATTGATGCTGTGCCATTGAGAAAACAAAATAAAAAATATATTACACATTTTTTTTACTTGTTGCGATAATTTTATTAATACGTACTTTTATAGTCTTCTAATTGTATAAAATAATATGAAAGGAGAATATTTTTTTATGTAAATAATTTTAAAATATCCTTTTGTGTTCAACACATTATTTCGTATTAAAAAAGTACCTAATCGAAATCTCCTTACTGAGATACTAAGTCGGGTACAGCGCTTATGTGAACATCGATAGGTGTCGACTTCAATCTAAAACCATATTACTTTTTTTTATACAAAACTGTCCAAATCATTAAAAATGTCAAAATCAATAACAACAAATGCAAACATAAAAATTAATTTGTAAATCTCAAACATTAAATATGTCTAAAACAAACGGTCGGACGTACGAGATAAATCAAATGAGCGCTGTTATTGATGATGGAGCATCCAGCATCCAGTAACGCTCGCCGACACACGTCGAGTCACGCTTCACTATATGAATATGTAAAAGGTAATATTTATTAGAAAGGTGCGTGCCCTACGCGGTATTCTGGAGTAACAGCGTGTTTGGGAAACGAACAACGTGTTTCATTTACTCGCTCTAGTTAGTCTAGTAGTAGTCCATTAGGACAAAACGCGGGGTTGAGTTCCGCGGCTCAATGAGCATTTGAGGCGAAAACTGGGACACGCATATGATATATGCAGATTATAAAATGAAGCTTAAAGAGTCTTATATATACGTATTAGATTTAAAGATATTAAAGATTTTCATACTGTGACTGCAGTAAATAATGTATACCTACTGAATAAAAATCAGCCACCTTCACCTACACAGCAATACAAAAATAAATTTATTACTCACAAGATTGATAGAATCAAATATAAAATTATTTATAAGATAGACGAATAGGATATAAACCTATGCTAAACGTGGGTCGCCACTCCCACGGCGCAACGTTCAGAGACCCCACCATAAAAACGTGTACGATATTTCGACAAGTGCACGTCACTAGTCATCGCAATTAAGCCATTTTGATGTATTGTATCAGAATTGAACCTACGACTATTGTTGTTTTATTATTTTATTAAGTGCAATTAGTTACGAAATAGATAAGACATATTTTGTTGATTGATCTAATCAATTATTTTTTTATTTTTTTTTTATCTGTGACTATTTTTAATCTGTAAAATTAAATGTCTCTCAATATATATTTCAATAACCTCACCGGGTTACACAATCAATAACCGATTAAAAAGCGATTAAAATTATAAATATAATAAATCTAATGAATCGATAACGGAAAATAAATATTAAAACCCAATATTTTATCAAATATTTAGCAAAAACCTTTCCCATGTAAATTAAAAATAAATATTCAAATCATAATTTTTTCTCACACACCAATCGTTAATCGAGACATGATTATAATTAACCGCAAACTGATATAATATCTTTATAATGGATACAAAATATACATACCAAAATAAAAAATGTTGAAATGAGCTGGCCACCGAAATATAATATACCTATAAAAAAATTAAATCAGCTTCACGCTGTATCCCGCACACAGTTAGTTAGGAAACGTAGTGTTAAGACACTACCTTCCATTTTTTTCGATGAATTCTGGAGACATTGCTTGCTGCGTGGCGCAACTCAACACCGTGCTTTGCCTCGACACCAGAGCAAAAAAAAAAATTAAAATATTATTTCTTTTTCCCCAGAGGGAAATGTTAATTTCCTTAATTGGGAATCGAACCAACAACCTATCCCGTTTACACTCACATTTTGTGCCCCTGCGCCATCACGACTGACTTCATAATATACCTATAATATTACTTAATGGAATAACTTGGTTCCCACAAGTTTTTTTTATTCACCTGACCAGTTTTTGCCGATGCCAACGCCTTCTCGGGTTTGGTGTGAACTCGTGACGTCGACTCTACAATTTTTTATTTATCTGTTATGTTGACAAAAAACCTAAACAGTCGTAACCATTGATAGTCCTTAATGGCTTCGCGGTGGTGTAAAAAACAGGTAAAACGTAGATCTGTAATTCTGTTTGTACCTCCGGACCTAATTGTACTATTGTGTTTTAGAGTTATAATTGTTGTTGAGGCCAGTGCGAGTTCGCTCCCCACTCGAGGAATTGAACTTCGCTCTGGTGTCGAGGCAAAGCGCGGTGTTGTGATCTGCCACTTAACACGTGTCTTGTGCCTCTAAAATTCGACGGGAAAATGGGAAACAGAATGTCTTTCTCTCTACTCTTACTCTAAATTTCTTATGAGAAGCTGATTTTTTTTTATTATGACTGTCTTGATACTATTATTCATGTATAACTACTAAAAGTAAAAAATAAATATAATTTAAATTCAAAACGATGTTGATTCCTAGACTTTCGGTAACTTCAAAAGATAGGATTCTTAATTTTTGTTACTTAATATATATGTATTTATATAAATATACCACATTATTAACGAAATAGAATTAAGAAAAGGAAATTAAGAAAATAAAAAATGAAAAAAAAAAAAACCATATAACATTAAAATTTGCACAAATGTTCTACATTGAAAGGTCTTTTGAAATCAATAGCGTATTCATTATAATATTTTAATGTCTTATTATATACATCGTATGTACATATTATGTTTATTTTATTACAAAATACATTTGTGGAAAAATCCATTAGGCCGCTATGGCACAGTAGCACCACGTCTGACTGTAAAGCTGATGGTTATAGGCTCGATTCCTGCTCGGAGGAATGAATTATTTATTCATCACATTCACATTCTGATAACCAGACAAAATGATACGTTGAGTTGCCACCACTCAACACGCGTGTCTAAACTATAGGTTCCCTTCACCTATCTTGCTATATTCGAGATACAGGGTGAAGCTATAAGAGATATAACGTTAGCATATAAAAAATATAAACAAACTTTTGTTATGTATAATTAATAAGGTCTTTGTAAAATGTCAATATACAAAAGCCTCCAAATTGATTGATTTATATAAATTAAGAAAAAAATCTGTAGTTTTTTATAATTGTAATATAAACATTCAGGATACATCCGTATTCTATGTATTAATTAGATACCTGTTAATCGTTTGATCGACTCTCGTTATAAAATCGATATAAAATAAATTTTGATGTAAAGATTGCTTTGAGGTTATGTGAACAATTAATTTTAATTTTATGTTATTTCAAGGTTATTTTATCGGTTGGTTAGTATGCCAATAGTGATATAACGTAATGACTATTTAAACACTTATATATACAGGGTGGAATTGTCAGCGCCACTTTAAATGAAACCACAGTTTTAACTACTCTATAAAAGCCTAATATAATTCGGAAAAAAAATAATTCTCAAAAATGAAAAAGTTTTTTTTTCAAACAAAATAAATAATAAAATTATCGTTTTGAAATAAAACGCCATTTGTAAAGTATAACATAGGCACGCACACACTTACCTGTCAAAGCGGCAACGTCGCATACGTATGTGTGCGTGACACGAAATACAGGTATGGTTAAAAATCGTGAAATGAAAAAAAAATCCTACGTCCAAACCGTTGAGGTACCTTGATTATTTTTTTTAATTCTGAGTTTGAAATATTTTACCCTATATGCAGTTTCAGTAAAAGAAGCGCTGCCTCTTCCACCCTGTATAAGTGAAAAAAGCTTTAAAGTATTACGTAATGTGTATTTATTGTACTCTATATATACAAAACTCTTTCGTTACTTTGACAAGTGCTGCGCTGTATTTTGCACATAGCAGGGTAAGCAGAGGGAACCTGGGAACCTAGTATTTAGACACGCCTCGCTTCCATTCCTTACCAGAGCGTACCACACACCCTCGTCCCCTGACTGTAAACATTATAAAATGTAATAAATCTCTATTTATACATATGTACATATTTGGCAAAACTCGCGAACTATACGTCCATGGTCTTTATCGACAATTAGCACTCGAGTGAGTCAAGGGCGGTCGAGCAGCTGGCTTCCTTCTGAATTTTAATACCTCGCCGATTCCTAAACTACGTCTCGTCTACGTTTAATGCCAGTTAGGATATTATACCAGTTGTAGCTATAACTTATAGTGATATATATCTTTTGATGTCTTTGATGTCAACATCCGGCATACGTTGTGTCTAAATATAGAACAAAACAGGAGGATACATGACACTAATTAGTAGGTTTTTACTTTTTATCCCACAATCTAATCTTTTTGGGACTGTCAAGGCGCTGCAACACAACACCTGAATCTAAACGCGACTGTTGTGAATTCGCACTTGAGAGTTTAATTTCATTTGCCTCTCTAATAGCCAAACAATGCGCGGCGTTGAGTTCTGCCACTCAACAACAAAGTGGGGAATAATATTTGAATTCTAACATTCGCTTTCAAACTAAGCTTCCTCTGTAGTGTGTTGGCTAGATATGTTTGATAAATATAAATTCCAATAGAATAAAATATCTAAACAATAGTATTTAAATAATTATTAAAACCAAACTTATTTTTTTTATTATGTGTGCGTATTAAATAATTTTAATTTCATCTCACACAAAGAACTCAGTGGTCAAAGATTATTTCTTTTAATTTTTTTAATTTACCTTGTAGCTAGCCAATTAAACGCTTAGCTCCACCTGGACCATAACACCTATCACAGTTTTACGACCGCTCTCGAGGTCACTCGGACAGACAGCAACTACGCCTTCAAATCGACGCGAGATAAAAAGACGGAAGCGACGTCTGTGAGACATTCCTAGTTTCACGTTACGTAATATTTATTATATTATATACATAAAGGGTAATAGTTTAGTCTTTAGTGCTGTATTTATAATATAATCCACCTGGACGCTTCCAGTAATAGTAGTTAGTTAGGTAATTCCTCCTAATGAGTATCTCACCCGCATGCAATGCATCCAGAATTCGGTAGAAAGTGGGGAATGGAGTGTCTTAACACTAGGTTCCCTATGGCGACCCTGTTGTGTGCGGGATACATCGTAAAGCTGATTGCTTATAGAGTCGCGGAACTTAACGCTGAACTTTGCCGATGGCCAATTATAAAATAATATTATCACTAAAAGCTTGAGTTATAAATAAAATAACTTTATTATTACTGCAAGAAGTAGTTCGCAGATGGGTAAAATAAGTTTAGTTTATTTGATATTTTTTTGCTTTAATACACTAATTGGCTTTTAATGGCTTTGTATTTTTCTTACCACATAACTATAGAAATATCTATAAATAAAACGTATTATTAAATAAAACTAATCTAGTAATCACCTTAATAGAAATTTTTTTATATAAATTTTAACATTTTTTTAAGCTTTACACTGTATCACATAGCAGGATAGACAGAGGGAGCATAGTGTTAAGACACTCGGAGAAATATCACTAATTAAAACGTTCTTCTCTCTAAGTGAGGAAATATAAAATATTCCCCCGAGTGGTAATCGAACCGACGACAGTTGCAATAACAGTTACACTGCGCCGCGACTAAGTAACGTAAGATAATACTTACGAGTACGTTATACGGCAAAGCGAGGCCATCGTAGCGCGGAACAGCGTCTGCCTCTAAATTCGACGGTCGTGAATTCGATTCCTACTCGGAGAAATAAATTATTTGCATTTCTTCACTCTGGTCAAAATTATGAATTCGCTATTACAAATGTTTTAAAGAGAAACTGGCGACGATCACTCAAAACGTGATCATTTACCAAAATCTTAGGAATTGACAAATTTTTATTGTTCAACTGATTGAGTATCTTTCAACGGGAAAGCTCGAAAGTATAAATAAAAGCTTCCCTAGCCGAGCTATTTTTCATCGTCGCACCAACAAACTAAAAAAGTCGTTGCTACATTAATGTTCCATTTTCTCGGTGTGATTCAAAAGAATAGTAAAATGCATCGGATTTTTAAAAGTGACTTGTATTAATATCTTTTAAAACTATAATTTAAGATACGACGCGCTGAAACAAAAAGAAATAAACATCAAAGATTCTTAGTAATAGCTGCAATATTTTCTTAGAAAATGTAATGGAGTATAGGTCAAATTTGATAATTGTTCAGTGTTGCTATTCTTTTTTTTATTTATTTATTTATTTATAACAAAGTGCATAAAAAATAATTTTTCTCCGAGGTCTTAAGCCCTTGAGCCTTGATTGGGCTTGTATGACCACTGGTGGGCGAGTCAAACTTCTTCAATAGGTAGGTATGTGAGCAGAGAGAATTTATACTTGCAAAATAAAATTACTGCTTTATCAACAAATCCAAGTCCTCCCAAAATCTATTAAAATACACCCAATTAATATTCCTATTTCCATACACTTCTTAGAGCACAAAACAAACTAACTAAAAAGACACTAAGCCTAACAATATATCGACTGCATTTTTCGAGAGTGTGGACATCGCGTCTAAAATAGACCGGCCAAGTCATTATGTCTATCCTGGAAACAGTTTCAGAGCGTGAACAGTATAAATCATATTTAAATTTTATTTTATTTGACATCTCGTTTTTCTTATCTTTAATCTGTGATGTGTTAATTATCTGTGAAAGTCTTGTAGTCTTTGGATCTTTGTGTCCGTTCAAAAAGGTTGGATATATTTCATTTTAGATATAAATTATCTATATATAAAATTTAATATATATAACATTGTATCGTATTAGACAGTAAGCTTTTTTGGTTAAATGTGATTTAACTTTAAAATAACGTCATTGTTCCACCAATACTAACAACGTTACTACTAAAAACAATTCCGTTTGTATAAGAAGCTCAATAAGCAATATATATGAAAATAAAATAGAGAACTAATATTTCTTATAAAAACTTATATTACTTCAGTTTATATAACATAAATTGAAATTGTTAATGTCTGTATCGATTCAATTAATTAATAAAACATCGTGTAACCGTAAAATAAGTCACGTTTAGGAGAAGAGTTTCCACCAAATGAAAGTAAAATGTGAGACTTTCACTTGTTCAAATTAAATTTGTTCACATGACAAGTGTCTATTGCCGTAAGCTATTCAATTATAAGAAAATTGCATCGGACATAACGCCTCGTTTATAGATATAGTACGATCAACGAGTTGTGGCCACTCTGAATTTAGATTTTCATTACTTTTTATTATTTTCTTAACTAGTGAGCAATATTCTATGTAGAAATCTTAACTTCAAGGCGGTCACAACTCGTGGACCGTACTATATGTAACTTGTCCATTTGTATTGTGGGCCTTCTATTGTAGTGTAGTTCTTCCAGTGTAGTTGATGAAGAAAAAATAAATTATTAAAAATGTAATAGATATGGGAAGATGAAGAAAACCGACGAAGTTAGGGAGTTAGGGTTACTAAGCACTTGCTTCGTTTCATGTAACTTTCTGCAATTGTTAATACTAATAGAAAACTCAAAATTATCTTGTTTTTTTTGTCTTCATTCTGTATCCAGCATGGTAGGGAAGACTGACACTCAATCTCCACACGCACCACCCATTTTTCGAGAAACTATGTGTTGAAAAGCAAAATTCAACGCAGGACTTTGTCTTGTTACAGAGCGAGGAAAATTTAATAATTCATTCCCCCGAATAGGAATCGAACTTATAATCGTCGCGTTTTATTTGAAAAATATCTATCGCAAAATTAATTGAAAAATATTAGTAAAGATAAATTCCGTAGTAGATATTAGTAAAATAAAATTAATAAATACAACTCAATAAGCTATCACTGTTTATTCATTAAACACTAAAAAAATATAGTACCTACTTACTATTCTATATTAGAACGGTCACGTAATATATCAATAGTTTTAGTTTTTAGTCAGTCTTGTATAATTGCTGGTCATTGTTATGACGCCCGATTATTTGAAACTTATGATAAAGTACTTAAAAAAATATTTAAACATTTTAATATAGTTTTAGAAGATTTTAGAGGCGTTTGTGGCGCAGGGACACAAGCGTGCTACTGTTAACGCGACGGACATGAGTTAATTTCTTATAAATTATTAAAATAAATATTTTACTTTTATCGCTCTGGTGACGAGTCGAACCGCGGTGTTTAGTTCCGCCACTCAACACGCAATGTCTCGAGAATTCGGCGTAAATTGGGAAATGTAAATATCTTAATGAGAATAGAATATCTTAACACTAGGTGGAATATTTTAATAGTTTAATAGATCTTTATAAATAATTAATAAAGGACTACCTAAGTCTATTCGGCCACGCGGGCGAAGCCGCAGGTAAAAACGAGTCCGTATAAGTATAATTGTATTTTCCCCATTTCCACAAATCGTAAGGGACAAGCCTCACGTCCCCGGAACTCGTTAAGACACATTCACCCGCAGAAGACAAAGTGAGGTCACAGATGGTCTATGCTCAAAGTAATTAAATCTATGCAATTCTTAATAAAAAACAGCTTGTTTTTGTAAAAAATAAATCAATATATATTTTTGTTGTACTTCCGTTTAAACTAGCTGGAATTGGTGATAGAATTCTAAGTAACCTCATATTTTGAGGCTTTTTTGGATATTTAAATAATTAATATAAAATATTAAATTTTATTAATATTAAATACTACTTTACACGCCCCAACTGTACTATTATTTATTTAATATTATTCATCATTTGTATTTACGGAACATTGGTACGCTATTTAAGTATGGATATCTATACTGTTAAACACTTAATATATTGTAATTTAAATCTTCTGGAATTTTATTTGCTTTTGCCCAAAAAAAAAAAGTGTTTGTGTAATTTCTTATGTATCTGGGTGGTAGGTGAGCAGAAACTCGTATATGTATACTTTAAAACTTCCTGTATCTTACAGTGAAAATGCCATAATAATCGGTTCAGCAGTTCCGGATATTAGCTCGAACAGACAGAAACACAATCCACTGCGATATAACATTGCAGTGGTCATATTTATTAACCTAATAAGAAGTCAGACATATTAATTTCCGTAAAACAGCTCTCTATTGCTTTTGAATAAAAAACCTCATTAAAACACTGTCTGGTTGGTATTTTTCATTCATCGTATTCACAAAATGTATATATAATATGTTTATTTTAATTAACATAAAATGTTAATAAACTCTAAGCACGTATTTTTTATATATGTATATAGAAAAGTTTTTGTATGTTTGTATGTACGCTGTAATAAATTAAACGTAACTACGCAAAAATGTTTTATGAGACGTATGAAATTTTGAATGTAGCGGTATTCGTACCTGCTCTTTTAGTAAGCTGACCACGTACGTTACATATAAGTTTTCTATCACGCGAATATCAGTAAGGTAGGCAAATGCTAGCTTGAATTAACGAGAAAGCTATTGACATTACAAGAGTGAATAAAAGAATCCTGTTGGTTAATAGATTTAGTAGATGATTCTAGAATTGGTGGTTTAAGCTACAGTTTCTTAAGCATTTTAGAATGCCCTAGTATTAAAAAAATAGCTTCGCACACAGCAGGATAGGAATACGAATTGCGTGTTGAGTGACGTAACTCAATGACGCGCTTTACCTCAACACCAGAGCGAAGAAAGTAATTTCCTTCAAGGGGATTGGAACCCATAACTTGTCGCGTTTACAATCACACACTGTACACGTAACAGTAGGTGCTAAGGCCAGCCGTGGCACAGGGGCACGCGCCACGACTGGCCTTAATATTGTTACGATATTTTTTGATAATGTCATAATAATATAACCTTTCAGTCTTTTTTTGAATAATTTTGTACAGAAACTCTTGTAACGTTTGTAAGTTATTTTTATTATAGTTTAAATTGTTTTGTGTATCGCTTTTCCATTTCAGATATATTATATATATCTAATATAGATTGTAAGCCCTTAAGCCCGTTGTTATCTTGAGAAGCCACTTACTCAGTTTGTTTGATTACAATTGTATTTTCCTGAATAATTTTTGGATAATAGTGTTACAAAATCGACAGTCGCAGCAATTTATAAGAGATAACTATTAATATTAAATAAAAAGACAAAGGTCTATCTGGAACCCAAGCGGGCCAGCTATCCCTTCATAGACTATAACATATAGTACAATAAAGTCGCATGGCATGCGTCATACATTCTACGCAAACGAACTTGCGGGCGGTAATTAGTATTTTATACTGATCCAAAAACTTAAGGAAGGCGTTCTGCATAAGCCAGGTCAAATCTAATAGCCGAAGGTGTTCTATACATGTATAAAGTAATTATATAAAAGATAACTATATGTAATGTACTATAATAATATATATTAAATAAGTTATATATGTTAATATCATTTAAAAAAAAAAAAAATGTCGGTAGGGGTCTCATCCAACCCCTCTAGTATAAGCTCTAGATATAAGTACAGTTTAAATTGTCCCAAAATTAAGTACGCCACATTAAAATAACTTTCATTTAATAAAAAAAGGCATGGGCAACTATGCGCCCGTGGATGTAGCTGTTAAAATAAAAAAAAAAAAAAAAAAAAAAATAGTATTTTATAAGATATAACGATTCTGTTTTTCTTATACATTAATAAATAATATATAGTGCGGCGTTGAGTCATGAGAAACGGAGTGTTTTAACACTAAACTCCCTCTGCCTACCCTGCTACATGCGGGAAACAGCTTGAAGCAACAGAGTGAAGCTGAAAAGATTGTGAAAGATGTGAAAGATTGCGTACAAACGTTATAAATGTAGTATAAAAGGTACATAAAAATAGTTCATTAAAAATTTAAAGTAATAGGCCATTCACAATGCCTGGACTATTGCGCAATATTTAGACATAAATACACAGAAAAGTCTGGAAAAACGCTTATATCAAAACACTTGTAACTTAGCATTTCAATGAATGAGTACATAGTCGAAAAAAATCCGAAGTCAAGGCCGGCCAAATCGTACGGTATGTAATTTATAAGGTTCTCTTTAACTCCACTTTGAAGCGATTTATAAAGCGTGACAGAATATTTACACGGGCTAAAATGTAAGGGACGCTCTTATGCTGTAGTGCACCAATATTTGTCCTATCGGGTTACAGGTTCAAATACAGAATATTTTTTATGTTTATATAGATGTGTTTTTGCAATTTGGCTAAGTAAAGGGTGTTGTTAGATTTCACTGATCGGTAACCATTGGTGTAAAAAAGGTTATCTATGCGGCGTTGAGTTCTGCCACTCAACGAAATGCCTCCAAAATTCGGCAGAAAGAGGGGACGGGAACTAGTGTCTTAACACTAGGTTCTCTCTGCCTATCCTGCGGTATGCGGGAAACAGCGCGACGTTAAAAAAATATAATACTTATATTTTTTAAATATTATAAATGGTTCTTTTTCATATAAACACGTTGAAATATCAATTAAAATCTGTCTGTGCCATATGTACTGTATCTGATTTTTGTTTTCATTACACCACTTTACACTGATTAAAGGTATGTAGGTACGTACATATACTATACGTATCATTTAATAATTGTAAACGTAAATTAAATTTAAAATATATAATATCCTATCCTATATCTTATAAAACAAAGTCGCTTTTCGTGTCTGTCTGAACTTTCTAACTCTTCTTCTTCTAAACCACCCAATGGATTTTTATGCGGTTTTCACCATTAAGTCGAGTATTTCTCAGGGAAGGTTTATATATAGTTTATTATTTGTACATTCTTATGTAAATTAACATAAATACGATAAATGTGTCTAAACTCCTACCCGTTGAGACACTTTCGCGCATGCGCTGCTTTAATGGTAAGTACTACATGAAAATAATGTACTGGAGTATTGTTCCTCTTAATAAGATCTACAAAAAAGTCAGCGAAGGCATATTCATATCTTTTAAGAATAACGTGTAGTGATCATATTTCTGTCTAAAAATAGTAATTTCAATATATTTTTTATTGTGAGGGATATTTCTCCATAATGGTATTAATCCTTATCCTTTAAAATACTTTATTAATTTTCTACGTTA
This sequence comes from Heliconius melpomene rosina, assembly GCF_056956725.1. Classification (NCBI taxonomy): domain Eukaryota; kingdom Metazoa; phylum Arthropoda; class Insecta; order Lepidoptera; family Nymphalidae; genus Heliconius; species Heliconius melpomene. Next base: position 12,699,928 of record NC_140395.1, read on the forward strand.
AACGAAGATAAAATTTGCTGTTTACACTATTTCGAAATTGCGAATAGTTTTAGAGAAAAACGCATTTAATTATTGACACATCACGCCGTTGACTCATCAGCTGTGCCGACTCAAGTTTTACTTATCCCTTACTCTCAGCATATAAATAAGTATATTAGTTACGTTGGCCATTTAATGTAGATCAAAACTGTCTTTTACTGTTTTTTCATTTTAATAAGTACTTTAGAAGTTGTTACAATATCAAAACATCCTTGCTGCGAAACGCGCCCCGCGACGTTTTGCTTATACAAGCGCGTCATGAGCAGTCATCGGTTGTTCAGTGATAGAATGTTCGCCTGCCACGCGGGCGGCCCGGGTTCACTTCCCGGCCGATGCATTCTATTTAATTTTCCTCACAGGCAGCCACGTAGTGCTTGCTTTTCATCAGGGACAGAATACCCTCTTCAGTATTAACCACAAGCTCGAAAAAAAAACCCGCCCGCTATAGAGGCATAGCAACGAAGATTTAGATGCGTTTGCACGTATTGGATAATTGGAGTTGAATGTATTATTTCAGCGCGATATATTTGGTTTCATATTTTTTATAGTAGTTATTAGTTGGTAGGCTTTTGTTTATAATTTCTTCCGTTTAAAAATAGTCATTTAAATATATTTTAATAACTACTTGAAAAGATTAGTAGCACAGATTTAAAATTACGGTATCTACTAAAAAATCCTTGCTGTGTAAAACAATTGGAAAATCCTTATTGACACTACGAAAATGCGGGTTGCATTAAAGGTTTAATTAATTTTCACATTATCTTAAGTGCAAACATACATTATATGAATAATCCAGTAGTTAAAGCGGGCGAAGCCGCAAGGGGGTCGCTAGTTTATAATACTACATATATGAAAAACTTAATATTATATATGAAATATTAAATTTATAGACAAATTACACTAAAAAGTTATGTTTTAGAACTCTGTTGCAAAATGCATGGTTATATTATGGTTACTATAAAACACCGTGCGAGTAATATCTCTGTCAATAAGGAAGTTTCCCTATAAAATAGTTTTATGCTATAAATATACTATTTTAGTAGCACTGGTGGAACTTGTTATTTAATAAATATATTCTTGTATATAGTTAGTTATACAAATTATTACTATAACAAATTCTAAGATAATGTTTGAGAGTTTTTTATACATACCTACCTGTGCCTTCATATAACCAATATACGCTTCTTCTCGTCATCATAGGGGTAATGGCGGCGGAAGTGGTGGAATTCACCGCCGCGCTTTATTTTAAGAAGGAACAGAGAAATAAATATGATCTTTTAATATATACTTTTTGAACTTCTCACTGTATCCCGCACAGGCTCAGCAGAGAAAACTTGGTAACCTAGTGTTAACACACCGTTCCCATTAAGACACTTCTGTTCCCCACTTTCCGCCGATTGTTGTGTGGCGGAAGTCAACGCCGGGCTTCGCACCGTTACATGAACGAGGAAATGAAAATATTAAATATCTGATTACCTCGAGTGGGAATCAAATCCACAGCCATCGCGTTTACAGTCTCACGATTTTCCCCAACGGCCTAATTTTTTTTTCTTCGAAATTCAAAATATATTTTAGGCCTATCACATACAGTTCGATCCCATGGGGGATGGGGTGAATGCACCATACGAAGATTTACAAATATTTAATTTACTTTTGCAAATATATCATTTATTTATACAAATGTTTTAATTTTATAATATGATAATTAAATTATAAAACAACATTTTTTTCTGAACTGGACTTAAACATCCGTGTAATTTAATCTGTAACAGATACATAATAATATTGTATAATCTAAAATTGAGTTATTTCAAACAATTTTTAAATGTGAAACATGGTTTCTTCAACTTCATTATCTACACCAAATATTAAATTGTGGAATCTTTTTTAAATAATTTACAACATTCTTTAAATTATTTATTACTATTCTAAAGATGTATAGGTCCACTTTATTGAAACAATTTAGATTTGAAATAAATTATAAATATTTACCAAGAGATAAGTTCAAATATGGAGAATCTAAGAGAATATAGAATAGAATAGGCTGGTGCATCCCAGTACCGCTTTCTCTAAGGTTTACAGTACTACTGTAAAAACTTAAACTATTTATTTAATTTAAAACAGTTTTTAAATAAATCTCATCTTCCGCATATAGCAGATAAACAGAGAGAACTCAGTGTTAACACTCCCTCTCTCCATTATCCGCTAAATTTGTAAATATTGCACGTTGAGTGGCGAATCCCAGCGCCGGACTTTATCTTAAAAATGCTGATAAAATAAAAAAAATGTCAGTAATTTAAATATAGCCATTACCCTACTCCAAAATAGGGAGAAAATATTTTTCTTACAAATATTTTTTATATCAAAAATAAGTATCCGCGATAACAGTGAAACACTGATTAACCACTAACTTACTAGACAAACAATAAACAACACAGACTAAAAAACGATTAATATGTTAATGCGAAACATATTTAATTTTAACAACATAAATTTTTGTTTCATATCGAATTTTTATATAATCTATGCACTGCAGGTCAACAGACTTGTAATTGCTTATATTCGGCCATTCTGCATTGGTATGCGAAACACAGCGTGTCCAAGCCGAAATAATTTAAGAAAACCGTCGATCTCCAAGAATTTTTTGGTTTGCAAAAATTCTCTTAGCAATATTAGTATTCAGATAATGAAAATACAATTTAATTTAGGTGAATCGAATAAAGATATTGAATTGTTATTTATTTTGGGTATAAAGTTGTCTGTTGATAAAATTTGGTCATCTATAGTATGATTATTATGAGTTAGAATCTTAAAATCCAAAAAACAAATTTACAAAACACTATTTTTAACAACTATTTTTTTATTGCCAAAGTTAGAAGAAAAATTGTTATATTTTATTACGAGGTTATAAAATGCGTAAAGATAAAGTACCAACTAGGTCACTTTCATTCCATATAGACTATAAAGTTTCTAAACCCTAACTTTGTAACTTCTAGTTAAAGTTTACAACTAGAAACTCATGAATATATACTAAGTGTTCAGAATTTGATTACCAATAAAGTATTTATATACGCGGTACAAAGGTTACCCCAAATATCATCATGGTGTACCTCTGCAGATGATTTTATACCCGCAACTTTTAGAACGCGACGTTATAAAGAATACCCTATAGTATGTAGTAATAGCACAACAAAGTCTTTATTATTATACTGCGTTAGAGTAAAGCCGTGTCTTAGAAGATATTAAGTGGTTGTACAAAGATTTTAAACTTTAAAATACTGAGGAAGTGCTTTGATATTATGAAAAGAGCGATTGTTTACTTGTAGGTTGTTTTCTTCTCAAAATATTTTATATATTAAAGTATCTGCAAAGAAAACTCTTCTGGAAAAATAAGTGAGAACATTAAATGTTTCATTTCCGAGTTCCAAAAGTTCAGTGGGAATCGAATCCACAACCTCTCGTGTCTACAGTCACATTTTGTTCCCCGGCGCCACGATGGACGTTTAATTATTTTAAAAGATTTTTCTATGGAATCCACAGAAGCTCTGTAATTTTACGTAACTGTAAAATACATATAATAATTATGTTTATTTTATAAGATATTAGTATTATAATAATATGTATGCAAGTCTAGTCACGAATTATTATACGTTGGCGCCTACAATTACGTTTTACGCACACAAGTTTATTATTTACGCAATTTACTATGAACTTATACTATATGATTTTAGTTATTTTTTTAATATATCATATTTTATTTTAATTAAATTCGTCGTTGTGCAGTGATGTCTCACTATAAACACGATGGTTGTGGGTTCGATTCCAACTTTTGGTAAAACAATTTTTTTTTCTTACTTTAGTGACAATAATTCCGCTAATCTTATTAGTCAAAGCGCGGTGTTATATAAATATTAAACGATTTATTTCATCGAGTGGGAATCGAATCCACAAGTGTCACATTCATCATCCATGCGCTATACCAACCAACAGTAATGATATCTTAAAAGTAAAAACTTCTTTCGAAATAAATGAAATCGATTCTTCAACTGTGAGAATTTCCTATCTTTATATGACGATACGATCTAAAAATTCTTGTCATAGAAACGTGAATTGAGTGTAATTAGTAGGCGGGCTTTGAGCTTTTTAATTAGGGTACTACGCGTTGAATACGAAATCAGTTATTACGCTATCGCTACCTTCTTTACATTAGTGGAATATTTGAAGATTTTTGTAGACATATTTCTTATATTATATGTTTGTTTGTCTGTTTATTTATATTTTTTGCTTCACGCTGTATCTCGCGTAGAGTATGGTAGGTAGAGGGAAGCTAGTGCTAAGACACTACGTTCCCTATGCGGCGCATAACGACTAACTCAACTAACTCAACGCTAAAAAGGATATAGGAGGATATGAAAATAATTTATTCCCTCGAGCAAAAATCGAACTCACAACCATGGCGTTTATAGTCAGATGCTGTACCACTGTGCCACGACGGTGTCTCTTATTTGTAATTTAAACTTATAACTTGATTAAAAATTAATTTTAGACATTTTATATCCGTAACCGATATCGAAATATAATATATAAAATAATTTTAAACAAATCAACAACCGTACACATAATCTGTCACAAATTTCCCTTCAAAGCCTAAACCATCAAAATTCCATACAACAATCAACATCAAAGACAAACACATATCAAAGGAATAGCACCAAAATATTTAATCTCGTGCCCATTGTTCGCCCCCAGACCGTTCACGACGCGCGACTCAACGCCAGGGTCGACGCCATGCTGGAGGAGGGCTTGATCGATGAACTGCTGAACTTCCACGACAGGCACAATAAACAGAGGATTCGGGATGGCAAGTAAGCATAATAAATATCCTATACTTCCAATTTTTTTTTTGCTTTACGCTGTATCCCATACATTGCAGGGTAGGCAAAGGGACCCTGGGAACCTAGTGTTAAGACACTCCGTTCCTATTAAGACACGAACCCGCACCTCGTTTTTACCATACAAGGGCTCGTTGCCAATTAAGCTATAAGTACGTTCTTATCGAGCTACGTCTAAATTCTTAGGTATAAGCAGCAGTAAGTGTTAATTTAATACTATATTAAGTAAAGCTAAAAGTTAAAAAACTAGATACGTATATAATCTATAAAAAAGAAGATTCACGAAATTGTTAAAAGCATTCATTTATTCGAGACAAAGGGACCATTCGCGGAAATTATCCGTGAAATTAAAACGATTTAACGTAACGATGAATCGATTTCATTGATTAAAATAAGAATCGAGATCGATTTTGTGAATAATGCTATGTAACAAAAAATGAATCTTTCCAACCGACTTTGTGTGGTTTATAATATATTTTATAATATATTTTTCGTAAAGAATAAATAGTGTCGAGACATTCTGTGTCCACTTCCCGCCCATTTTAAAGGCACTATATGTTAGATGAACTAGCTTTGTAGATGTGCAATGAAAATACTAAACTAATAGGATTATCTTTGTATCTTAAAAAATATAGAAATCTTTATTTAATCGAACGCCTTGTTTATTATAATTAGTCCCGCACGAAGGTGAGAGAGGCAACCTTAAGACACTTCCGTTCCCCACTTATCGCCGAATTCTCGAGACATTGCGTGCGCTTTGCCTTTGCTCTGATAGGGATATCAGAGCTAAAACGCAGCGTCGAGTACGAGAATATTCCATATATTTCATATTCTCGTTTACTCACCCCTATTCCCCCAATCTGGAATCGAACCTAGAAACGTCGCGTGCATGCACGCTTGTGCCTATACGCCATCGGCCTCTATTATAATTATGTAGATAACAATTACTGTTTTCTTTTGTTTTTTGGTGCTGTTCTCTGCTGTAACTTGTATAAAACCGACAAACGGTGTTCAGATAGTATTATAGGTCCCCTTTCATCAAAAAGTATCAGAAAGTCCGGCGTTGAGTTCTGCCACCCACAAATTAGCAATATCTAGAATTCGAACGACGCTTTTACCCTATCGAAGCCTATCATGAGTACATGATTTTATAGACAAGTGTGCCTGAAACTATGAGGCTTTCGGTTTTTTTTATTATTTATACCCTTTGAAAAAAATATATTAAAACCCAATATCCTTATTAAACCGACTGTTAATAATTACATTTACAATTAATAAAGAAATAAATTAAATTTAAAAATAAAAAAATCAACATGGCAAATAAACTCTACTATATTTATAAACAAACGCAAACCAAAAAAAAATACAAAATGGGGTGAATAAAAAAAAATAAAAAGCAATATGGCGGCCATGGGCAATGACCGCGATGCATCTGCCATACTGCGGTTCACTGTGCTCTCAGGTTTCATGCATTCTATTCCTATGGCAGTTGACTTTAATCCTGGGAAAAATTATAATATTAATTAATTACCATCTTTTACAATAATAAATATATTAAGAATATAAATTAATGAACGCAATGGTGGTGAATCAGAGAAATGGATAATAATAAATACGATTATATACGATACCTCTAAGGCTCGAACAGAGCTGAAATTCTAAAATATAGTGTCTTTCCGACCCAAACGCGGTTTTGCTCGCCTAAACAACAATAACATTCATCAACACACAATGCCTCCAGAATTCGGCAGAAAGTGCGGAACGAAGTGTCCTAACTCTATGTTCCCTCTGCCTACCCTGCTGTGTGCGGGATACACCGTGAAGCTGATGAGAAAAAATAAAAGATGGAAGATGGATGGATGGATGGATGGAAGAAAATCTAATAATAACTATTACATTTTCAAAAGAATCTGTTTCTCAATACAAGTTGGTTAATGATAGTCAAGTATCAAGAGGCACATAGCGGGCTACAGTAGTGTTACGCACGCGGTAGCAAGTAGCGACCGCAGCCCGCTCTATTGCTACCATCGTATACGAAATAGATATATCACATATTACTAGATATGTCAATAAAGTATTAAAATGTTATTAACATATATGTCGTTCTGGTTAGAAAACGCGGCGTTGAGTTTCGCCTCTCGACACGCATTGGGCGGTTTTCTTTGTCTGGAAGGTTTTCAACCTTCCAAAAAAGTCCTTGAATAAAGCTACAATAAACCAAGTTTCGTTTCCAAAAGCCACGGGTTCGAGGCGAAAGTTTTCTTAATTTTACATATTTTTAATGTTTTTATTTTTAATGTCATACACATTTTAATTTCACTAAAAAAGGATTTCTCGAAAGTCCTACAGGAAAGAAAAAAAATGGACTTTCTTTTTTTACGTCCACGCAAACTAGATTGCCCCGACGTCTACTAATATATAAATATATAATTTTACTTTTATAAAATCTATTCCAAAGTGTATAATAACAATTTAAAAATTATAAAAATATACAATTTTATCATCCGACCTATCTAGGGTTTCTATAAACACTTATAAGTTTTCACTGTTGTGGCGATTTGTTCGTTACCTCAACTCCAACCGTAGCACAGTGTTTGTGTTCCATGACCTCAATAAGAGCATTACTTCTGAAGCCCCAACACCTAGACAAGCTAGCATTGGTGAAATTTTAATAACCAGAAATTTAAGATTTAAGTTTCAAATTTAAAAGATTGCGAATTTATTACGAATTAAAAATATCACAAAAATTCGGCGGACAGTTTGATCATGGGTACCTAATGTCTTAACACTAGGTTCCCATGTTCCTACTCGTATATACAGCGTGAAGCTAAAAAAGGAAAAATAAAACCTTGGTAGCTAACAGTCAGCAGGTAGCAGTCGGTAGCTAACAGTAGCTACACACTTTATCCTGTGTCAGGGTAGGTGGAGAGAGAGAGAGGGTTGTGTCAAGACATTGCGTATGGAGTGGCGGAACTCAACCAAAATAATTATTTCCCCAATTTGATATGGAACTTACAACCGTCGCATTTACAGCCAAACATAGATACCCAAACATAGATACCCATAGAGACCCATAGATTGAAAAAAAAATAGTGACATATTCCCTTCTCCACTACCAATAAAATTTACAAATTAGAAGGAAGGAGTTTAGGAAACCCCACTACTATCGAACTCTGAACTTATCAAACAAGGAAGCTCTAGTAGGTATTTAATGTAACCCACTGTGTGTACGATTGAAATAAGCTAGAGTACTGGGAAAGTGGCCACACTGAGATCGATCTTGAGATCCGCTTTATTAATCTATGAATGAGAACAGCATCTCAAGACTAGATTAAGGCATTAAATATTTCCATTTGACTAAGCAAATGAAGCCCAAAAGAATATATAATAAAGTTTATATTTTTAATTGAACTAAATTGTAAAAATTTTTACGTCTCTTAGATTTATCTTTTTTATTATTGCCGTGAGAATGTTTTATATTAGAAAAAAGTACAAGTCACAGCAGTGATAGTAAAATGTATGAAATGTATCGTTAATCGTTCAATTTACACGTCAATAAAGGATGATCTAATTGGGGTAGCGGTCATATGTGAATAAAGGGTCCTTAAAAACATAAAAGGTTCCCACTATCTATGGAAACCAAAGTTTGTTTTGGAATTTTCGTTTCGTTTCATTTAAATTTTAAATTTGTTATAAATAGTTTGGTTAATAGTAGTTTAAGGGCACGAGCGTGTGACTGTAAACGTTTTTAAGCTTTAAAGATATGAAATATTTTCAATTTTTTTTCCCCTCGCTGTGGTAACGAGGCAAAATCGTGGCGTTGAGTTTCGCCTACTTTAAAGCGGGATAGGAATCTGTGCCTCTTGGACAAATTTCTAATATGTCAATTTCCACAACGTTAAAATATTTAGACTATTTCTTAAAAGTTTTAAATATTCCTTATATCAAACACTATAATATATACACAGTTTAAATACAAATACAAAATTACAACCAGAATGAAGAACCCTAATAAATATTGCAAGCTTTCTCCTTCTAATTTGCCATAAGAGTGACAAACAATCCGACGGCAAATGAAACACCTTGACGTACGTTATTCAATTATCAGAAATAGCTTGGAGGCTCGTAAAATTCCTAGCTGCCAGCCACCGTGTAACAGGTGTGTTAGGTAACTGAGGCTCAAGTGGAAACCAAGTTCGTAATACTAGAAACTATATGAAATACTAATTTTCGTTCAGAATTTATCTAGTATGTTAGTTGTCAATATGCATGTCTTTGAGTTCGCGTAGAAAATTTAGTTCGAAATGTCTTAACACTAGGTTCTCTCTGTTTTCTCCAAAATATGGGGTTAAGCGTGAAATTGTTTACGGTGAAATGCTGGCATATGTATCTATTGTTTTTACATTTACCAGTCAGTACAATAAAACATTTTAACTTAACCTCTATTAGCGTAAATAAAGTTTTAGGAAAAAATCAGGCCCTTCTTATATAACCAAAGACTCAGACTTACTTCAGTAGGCAGAAAAACAGAGTGAAATATCACTTCGGTCATTACTTTTCATCTATTTAGATTAATATAACATATTCTACAAAAGATACCATATAAACAAAAAACCTATTAAATTATTATGATCCATTCTTCACCCTAAGTAAGAATCAAACCTACGACTAACACATATACAGAACAGCCTCATATAATTATATTCCTATATTAATATTTAGCTAACAACTTGATTTCAATTCTCGTCATATTTAACAATTTTTTTCTTTAAAAGTCCTATCAAAATGGGGCAATCGCTATGTAAATATAGATACGAGTGTACCACAGTCCACGTTTTTCATAGGAGGTGGTTATGGGTATGGGGTCGATACACGATACGAATGGTTGCATGACTGTTGAATATACCAAATGATGTTTGCTTCGTACAATTGTATAGGATTTGTATGTGCAGAGGTACCCAGGGTACTTAGTATGAAAACACTCCGTTCCCATTAAAACACCTAATAAAACCGATTAGCGCTTTCCGAGGATCATTACTGCCGAGGCATTGTCTTGATACCAGGGCACGTAAAATATTAAATATTTAATTCCCCCGAGTGGGAATCGAACCCACTACCGTCACGCTTATCGCAGCACGCTTGTGAATCTGCGTCACGACGGCCTCGACTAAAAATTAGGGGAACTTAAAATATTTAATTTTAAAATATAATCAAATTAAATTAAAAATATATTGATCTATTTACGTACAAACAGTGTTTACAGGAACCACGTAGATTGCAGTCAAAACGCCAATGAAAGCCCACACGCGTAATAAATCAACTGTAACGGTTGAATCGTGCTTCTTAGAATCGATAAGTTTTTTTACATATAGTCGGTATATTAAATCGATACGAAATCTTTTCCGGATATTGTTTTTTTATAGTAGAATTCGTATGTAGTGTTTGTTTATATTAATGTTCTTATAAGGTGTATTTTATTATTGAGGCCATCGTACAGAAGCGGTATATTATTGTCATTTTCTCGCTGTTGGTGATACTCGAAGAGCAGTGTCTTACCACAACGTTCCCTCTGGTTCTTCTGGTGTTCTGCTAGTGTGAAGTTAAAATAACTTATGTTATGGTTGTGGGTTTGAATCTTTCTTAAAGAAATATAGTGTTTTCGCTCTAGTGAGATAAGCCTCCTACACTATGGCCCGTATCTATAAATCAATCTCAAGATCGATCTTAGAGTTGAGAATGGTTATTAATACAGGCCAGAGGCACTTAGGCAATAAGTTGAGAACAGAGTGATATATTTGTTTTTATCTACAGTAAATATTAGCTGAGGAAATGAAAATAATTCATACAGGTTTTACAGCAAGGCGCTGTACTGCATAATGGCGGCCTCAAAAAACGAAAAGTAAATAAATTATAAACAATAAAAAGCTACAAGCTCGTAACGTCGCAAGAAATACCTAATATTACGTAACATTCATAATTTTCAAGATAAAAGGTCGAGCGCATCTGGCAAATCCTCAAATATAATACAAAAGTATACAATTTTTTTAACTACCCTCGTTAAAGGAAAGCATGAGGGTAGGTACTTATGCAAAAATATTTGACGCAACCCCTTCCTATTTTAACATTAAAAATAATCTAATAAAATGCTTTTAAAACATATTTTTTATTATTTTACGAGATAGGAGGAGGATGTGGAGATTAGTTACCACTAATCTTTACTACACTTATTGTTGAGTAGCGAAACTCAACGCCGCGCTTTACCTTGTTGCCAGTGCGAAAATAATTCCTTCCCCCGAAAAATATTAGACCCCACAACCGTCGCACTTAGAGACGCCGCTGCGCTACCACAGTCTCAATGTTAAAAATAATATTGAGACGGTCGTAACAGACGATTTTAAATACGTTATTTTTTATTATTTCAGACCACCAGATTACACAAAAGGTATTTTTCAAACACTCGGCTTTAAAGAATTCCACGAATATTTAATGCTAACACCTGAAATGAAGAATAGTGAAGAAGGTAACAAATTGTTACAAGAGAGTATAGACAACATGAAAATGGGTACGAGAAGGTATGCGAGAAGACAGAATAAAATGGTTAGAGGAAGGTTCTTAGACCATCCCACCAGAGAGGTAATGTTAATTGTTCTTTTTTAGTTTTTAAGTTATTTTATGTGTTAGCTTCGCGCTGTATCCCGCTACATGTCAGAGGGTATCTAGGGTTAAGAAACTTCTTTTACCAGTTTCCGTAGAACCAATTATTTCATTAAAATAGTAATATCGGACAATTACGCATAGTCGGTCATTATTAGCTTTAATAAATCTATTTTGCTTCAATATCCATAGCATGCTTGACTATACGGTATGTATAATTTTCGCAGTTATTTTATATATTTTCCTGGTTTAACGGCTTGTTATTATATGAATGTTTACATACAATACAATACGAATAAAAATGCAATAATGGATTGTTTACTATTGCATAATTCAATGTAATTATTAATATATTATTTTTAATAGACGCTTATTTATAAAAAAAAGTAGAAAAAGCGCCATCTTGTGTGAAATAGATGTATTAATGTCATAGTTATGATCAAAACTTACGTCATCTATTGTCAAATAGAAATAGTATTGAGTTTACATATCTTAATAATAGATGTCGCTTGTTTTCAGATACCTCCGATTTTCGAATTGGATACAACGAGTATAAACGAATGGAATAAAGAAGTTAAAAATAAAGCAATTCACATTATAGAAACGTTTATAAATAAAACTAAATGCCAATATGAACCTTTAAAATCAAATATAACTCAAGAAAAAACTAATATTAATGTACATTCAAGTAATTACTGTGATGTTTGTGAAAGACTCATTATTGGGGACCGAGAGATTGTTATTCATATGAATTCTCATAAACACAAACGAGCTTTAAAAAGCAAACAGAGACGAGGCTTATTGCCTAAAGATGATGAGAAAGAAGAGAAATCTCAATAATAATAAATAAATGTTTTTTTTTTTTAGTTGTTACTACCCATTGACATTTGTATGTGTGTTAGCATCTGCTATTTACCAAATTTTGTTTTATGTTACTTTAATGTATGTTAAAATAATAGTAAAAAATAAAAAAATTATTGAACTAACCAAAATATTTTATTTCTATGCTACTATTTACAACATAATGTTTAAATATCTGCTTCTATATCAGTAATAAGTTTTTTAGGTGCTCTTAAATCATAATTTTCAAATTCAGGATATTTTTGGATAATTTCATAATAAGCATGACACAGTCTACCAAATTCACCATTTGCTATTTGAAAAGGTCTTGTAATAGGATCAAGGTCGGCCATTTTGTACATTCTGAGTGCCATTTCTTCTCTCACTTCTTCTGGAAATAAAGTTTGAGCCCCCCTTATAGAATATTTTTGCCTCATAGAAAATATTTGCCTGGTGACCTTTTCAACAAGCTTAAATGGTAATTTTATAATTGGTTGTTTTAATGGTGTCAAGGTTACCACTCCCACATCTACATCAGGCTTTGGAAGGAATGCTTCTCCTGGTATATCAAATTTGTACTTCACATTACACCAATTCTGACACATTACTGATAACCTACATCTTTGCTTATGCATTATGGATGCTGCCATTCTCTCAGCCACCTCCTTTTGAAATGTAAGTGTCATTCTAACCCGCCCAAATGACCAAGGGCCTTCCTTCTTAGACATCATTTCTAACCATCTTATAATCAAAATGGTTGATACACTAAACGGTAGATTACCAATAAGGTTAACTGGTGGAGGAGCATCTGTCCAATCTGATTTAGCATCTTCAGGAATAAAATGTGCAATATTAGTTTTTAAAATGTCACCAGTAATTATATCCATATCTAATTTTCCTCTGCATGCATCTGCTAAGAGTTCTAAAGTTGGTATAAAACGTTGATCTTTTTCAACTAGGATTAATTTTCTAGGTGCTTGCTGTATTATAGACCTTGTTATACCACCGGGCCCTGGTCCTACTTCACAAACTACATGATTATGAATGTGTCCAGCAGCTCTTACAATTTTGTCAATCAATCTTGGTTCCATAAGAAAATTTTGTGACAGCTCTTTAAGGGCACGTAACTTATAAAGTCTGATGACATCTTTGATACTGGGTAGAGGTGGTAACCTAATCTGTAAAGCTGCTTTAGCTGCAGCCATTACTGCTGTATTTTTGCGGGTTCCTCAAAGTCGTCAAGGAAAGTTTCCTGTTTAACAGCAAATATTGAATACATATAAATACTAAACACTCCAGTACCTATAGCCAAGCCAGTAAGTCTATTTCGTCTTGAAATATGATGCAGTTTCTGCACACGCTCGCGGTTCTTTTCTTCTATAATTTTCATATAATCCAACTCTGCCTTTTTAAGCACTGGATCTTGTCCCCCAGACTTATTCTTAGGGTTTATATTGGAGTCTCCCATTACGAGAAAAAAATATACTCCTAACCTCAAACTCGACGAAAAGTCACAGATTATATGCGTTATGAATATTGTTATTGAACAATGAATGAATGAACATGTATAATATGTTACAGATGATTAATAAAATCATAAATAAAACAACAGATAAATAATAAAACTAAAATATAAAACTCCTTTCTTTTTATGTTGTTCGTAAAGTAATAATATTACTAACAACTTACTAACATTTTTTGTGCTATCAATTTTATCCAATAAAATTCAGAGAAGAAACCATATAAGGTCATTAGAATAAAATGTGTGCTTTACAAGAACACATCAATTTAATACAAATATCATAATTTATTTATGAAAGTAAGTTTATTTATGACGCGTATTGAAAACCATTATTTTTTCCTCAATATCATTTTATTATTTCAATAAGTATTTCACAATATTATGCACTAAATACATATCGTAATATCAACTTTTACAATAATCTATAAATTCAATTGAATAAATAAACAATAATATTTCGTAACAATTGCAGAGTATCGCATACAGTTTATAAACACAACAAAACCAGCTGTTCGTGACGTCCGCTCGCGCGAGCATGCGCGCAGCCATCTTTATCTAAACAAAACCTCTCTTTCTCGCATACACTAAAAGCAATCATCAATTCTCGCCTCGCGTTGTATACGACAGGTCGGTTTTTGTGTTATTGTGGAAAATAATGCCTTTTATCTCAAAAGACTGGCGATCACCTGGTGAAGAGTGGGTCAAAACACAGGAAGGATGGGAAAAGAAGAAAGTTCTAGAATGCACCGCCCAGAGGTGAGTGCTAAGTGTGAATTAGTTACAGCAATCCTTTGTTCATTTCACCGTTCGACGCAACTAAGCACGAACTATTTATTTCCTTAACAAATATTTTAGACTAACGCTTTTATTTTAATGATTGAATGCTAGTTTGTTTGTTATTTTGTATTACAGATACGCCGCTATATCTAACTTTAATAACTCGGACGATAACCAGCAAAAATGGTGAGTTCCTATTAGTATTTCTATTTACATGGCGATCAGCTGTGCTTTGTTGTGAATGTATTGATTTGTGTGTATTAATGACGTTGGAACGTAGTGTTGCGGTGTAACTTGAATATTGAAGAAATGTTTCTTTAATTCTTCGAGTAATCTATTTTTAATGGCTATGACTAATTTAGTATTAAACATTTTTGAAAACCCCCCCGTTTTAAACATTAAGTATACTATAAGTCTGTAGTCCCAGGATGACTGACTGAAAGTAATCTATTTATAGTTCTTTCCATAATATTATAATATTAATAAATGGGAATTTTGTTCAGGAAATAGGTAGGTAGGTAACTAAATAAAAAATCCATTCACTTGTCATTACTTATACTTGACATAATATCGTTTGACAACATCGAGTATGAATATTAAATTGAATGCCAAGAGCATAAAAAACATTTACCTAATATAATAAGAACTAATAAAAATAATACTATTAATAATATGTACCTATTAATTATTATATGATTAAGATTTACTTTATATAAACATCACTAGAGAGATTACCCAAATGTTTGTACATACAAATTTGTTTCGGGAATGTAGGTCAGGAAGAACGATCGCAACAACTCGGGTCAAGACTTCGTGAAATGCGGATAGGAAAATAATCCACTTTGAATGAACTCAAAGGAATTCATTTATATATAATAAATTAAAATGTTCATAACGCTTAAGACGTTTTGGTATATTTTTTTTCTTATTTCTCTTCTTTTGCTTTTGTGGTATTGTTGGTGTAAATACACCTTAAATAGTCAAAAACGAAAAAAGATTAAATAGACGTCAAAACGAAAATGATAACAAATTAGGATATTTATTAAATATACCAAAAATATTTCTTAGTTATTTCATATAACAGTGTACTGTGTAGGCAGAGGGACCCTGATGTTAACACTACTTCCCCAATTTTCGCCTAATTTTCAAAACGTTGAATCATGGTTGGCGGACTTATTACCAGAACATGCCAGAACATTGCCTTGTTACCAGAACAATTGAATATCGAATCCACAACTATCGCATTCAATCACATACGACGAACTCTATATCATAACACATTTAAAAATTACATCATTTAATTGCTGTATTGTATAAAAAAAAATATACTCATAAATTGCATTAAGTAAATGACGCACTGTTGATTTCTTATATAAATTAGTTGGAAGTTTCGTCGTTATATAAAATTATAGCCTACCTTTGAAAGGCAGCACTGTAATGACTAAAACGTTTGATAAGATTTAAACTGATAACGTCGAATTAAACTTCAATGTCCTTTAAGGTAATTAATTAATTGAGCTGACTCGGGAAAGGAAAATCAGAAAATACTAATTAATTAAGGTTCTTGTTATTTAATATAGATGACAGATGTGTACTTTTATTTACGAATAATTTTCACCTGCGGCTTCACCCGCGTGATGAAATATGAGAATGAGAAAAGATTTTTTCCAATTTCAATCAGTGATTTCCTGAGATAAGCATGTTCGCGGAACTCTAAAAGTTCTATTATTATTTATATAGATGTATCTAATATTTATCTCTAACAGAAATATACTTTTTTATTAACATAATATATAGTTTTCTCACAGTTTTTATTTACAGGCTTATTTTTATATTTAATATAAAAACTTTGAAAATAATTACCAGTTATCAAAACGTTTATATCTCTTTAAAAAAATCTTAAATATTTTTAATTTTAGCTCGATACGAAGTAATAAATATTATTTTAAGTGCCCGACGTCCGAAAAAGGAAAGGTTGATTCCCTCGGCTTCCTCTCAACGATTTTAAATGAGATATACGATTTATTTTTGAACGTTGATAGATATATCCCTTACTTTTGAAACATAGTTTTGGAGACAGATTTTAAACGCATTAAGCGTCTAATCTCGTCTCGTTTATAGTCCTGCATACCAAGCTATTTACGAAAAATTTTTTATAGAAAAATACCTTTTTTACATAGCAGAGTACTCCATGTTGATTACTCGGCGAATTTCATATAAATGCAATATTGACGCAAAAACTTATCTTTTAATTGCATGGTATTAGAAGCTTGATTTTGTCTGTACTTCAAAGGACCGTAGACCTAAATAAAATATGTATATTAATTTCAGCTTTTGGCCTCTACGCAATTTCGACAATGATCTTGACAGACGAACAACAAAACTGATCATATCATATTAGACTTCCATTTTTACCTTTTGAGGTAGGGAACCCTAAAAAAGATATAAAAATATGTTATCAAATTAATTATAGTATGTGAGGAGAGATTAATGTTAAAAGGTAAAGGCAGCAACAATATTGTTTGAATTTTATATGCGAGTACATCGCTTGTGATTCTACGTGGGCGGAAAACCGTAAACGAGGTCACTATTTACTTTCTATCTTAACCACAAAAGACAATGATATATATTATTATTTTTACTATACATATTTTACTCACTTTTATTAACTCTCCGTTCTCTACTATCAGATTAGTAGATAATATGTATCCCGCACTGTTCCGTAGTTCCTTACCATACATACCTCGGAAAAACTTTTGTTTGGCTCATGCTAGTTAACACGAGACCACGATTAGAAAGTAACTAACTATACATTTTATATTACATTAAATTATACCTTTTTATTATTTTACATATTTATTTATTAATTTGTTCTAATATTATAAAGCTGAAGAGTTTGTTTGGTTGCTCTAACTGCTCTATTCTCAGGAACTACTACAAATTGACAAACTTCTTTTCAGATTGTCCATTTATAATGGAAAGGCTTTAGGGCTAATACGTTAATAATTTCGATGTTATCCACTGCCGTCAGAGGTGTCTCGTGTACTTAGTCTCTGTCGTTTGTCATAGGTACACAGTTTAATTTTATTTTTTATTTGGCGATACGGGCGAAGCCGCTTGTAGAATATAATCAGTTAAAAAGCAGCAGGTTTATGTCATATACAGGTCTTTTTTTTTGACCATGCAGACAAAGCCGCATGAAGAGGCTAGGCAGTCAGTGAAGGTGCAGTTTTACATTAACCATAGCAAATAACCGACGACAGTATTCAATTACTTCGATAGGAGATCATAGATGTAGGTATCATATTAAAACCCAACTCGGGAAGTTAGAAAGCGAAAATAAGATGTAATTTGTCTGTCGGTTACGCCAATGATATACTCGTACTTAGAAATTTAATCAGCTCTGTTAGATATTTTCACTTTTCAATATAAATAGGTACCAACTTATACCTGGTTTATTGATTTCCAATATCATTGTTAAATTTATTTGCTATTAGTATGTTTTTTTTTCTTTTACGTGTATATTTGGAGAAAATGTATTTCGAAACATAAGGAGTGTGTTAACACTAGGTTCACAGGTTCCCTCTACCTATGTGCGGGATACAGCGTGAAGCTAAAACAATAACCTCTCTATTATGTGTCCTTATACGTATATGTATATAAATAAACTTGATGTATCAATACAGTACATCTCATGAATAGATAAATACACTGGAAATAATCTTTCAGCTATTAATAGTTAATGTTATATCAATTATAAACTATGTTATACTATTCTATTCTTGTACCTCTACGCTAACACTAGCACGACGAATGGTATTCAATTTGTTAACAGTTCAACAGACCGAGTTTATCATGAATATTCAATACAAATTTACATATGTATCTACAGAATTTGAATACACTACCTACCCTACCTGTATTTACTATTTAGGTAGGCGGCGATGATTTGGCCGTACCTACCTACTAAATCACGGAGACTTTTATTTTGGTCTTTTTTCACAAAAAAACAAACATATAATTTACGATTTCTTTATTAGTAAGAAGGATTTTAAGTGATACCAAGACCGATACCAAATTTGGCTTCAAATAATGTAAACTGAACGTATATTTTCTGTTGTAATAAAATGAACACGCCCTTTGAAAAGGTTAATTCAATTTGGTTGAGTGCAGCTTTGTTTATCTACATAGTATAGATACTGTACTATCTATATTTCTATACTCATAGATATAATAAAGTGGAAAAGTTTGTAAGTTTGTACGCTCTAATCTCGGCAGCTACCGGCTTAAATTGGAAAAAATCTTTTGTTCGTGGATCAATGAAGGCTTTGGATAAGCTATCTACAGTTGGAGTTAAGTCAGGCACATAGAATTATTTCACTCGTATACAACTAATAGTAATTTCCATAGTTTACAAACAACGTTTCGATTTTGAAGCCAGTCGTGGCGCAGTGTCGTGACTGTAACTGCGGAAGGTTGTGAGTTCGATTCCCACTCGAGGAAATTAAATATTTATTTAAAAATAATGAATATTTATTTAAAATTTTCATTTCGCTCTGGTGTCGTTGAATTCCGAAAAACGCGGCGTTGAATTCCGTCACTTAACGTGCAGTGTCTCCAGAATTCGACAGAAAATGAGCAACAGAATTATCTTAATGGGAACGGAGTGTCTTGTCACCAGGTTCCCAAGTTTCCTCTGCCTACCCTGCAATGTGCGTGAAGGTACAAATAAAAACTTAGAATTATCCACAAATGGTGGCACTCATTTAGGTTTGAATTTAAATAGATTTTTTCGGCAATACTACCTTGAATTAAACTTTATACTAAAATCCGTAATGCCCCAGTTTAAATAAATTATAAATTATTTCAGGCGGCTGGAAAACCAAACCAATTCGCAATGAATTAAATGCAAACGTATTTACATAATTATTTACTTAAGGAAAAAAACTATGAATAATAAAATTAAGGCGTAACAAAGAATTAATACTTTAGTATAAAAACGCATTACCGTGTAGTTTTAAACTTTTGTATTGAATGGTATTTGTTTGTGTGTGTGTTTTGCGCGAAGACGAAGAGCAGCATTAAGTTCCGCCACCCAACACGCGATGTTTAATACATTGAACGGAGGTGAGTTGGTAGTGTCTTGAAACTACATTCCCTATTTATGCTGTTTTTAATCTGTACACCCATTTTTGCGAAATTTTTCGTATTACTTTCCTATGATTTCCTGTAAACATAAAATGTAATATTAAAATCTAAATTCCTTATAAGTGACGTAACGTAAGTAACGTATATTTAAAAAATCTAATTCTAAACATATTCTTCAATAATCAATTGTATAATGTCTCCTTTATTAGATTTATCTAAATTGCTTGACAAACTTCTAGATATACCAATTTCTCTCACAAAAGATTGGCTCCAAGGTTAATTTCAAGGACGGTCCTTGAAGATGAATACTAGAAATCACGTTACATTCCGCTATCTCCGCACATTGTGCCATCCATTGTGTAAGCGTTCTACTTAACTATGTAAATATAGGTCATGGTTGAAGATACGCAGGGTACGGGAAACCGCGGACCAGTCTATAATTACGAAATATCGATTTTTTATTTATTTATGAGGCCAGTCGTGGCGCAGGAGACGACTGGTTGTGGGTTCGATCGCCAGAAATGTTTATTTAAATTTATATTTCCATTCATTCGCTTTGGTGTCGCAGCGTTGAGTTCCGTCAGCTGGAAGCGTCTGGAATTCGGCGGAAAGTGGGGAACGGAGTGTTTTAACACTTTCCCTCTGTCTATTCTGATGTGTGCGGGATACAACGCGTAGCTGAATTTTCCTTATAGCCTCTTTTGTTCTCTGATAATGAAATTTGCCGTAGACACAATAGGTGTTTATTTTAAATGTTGGTACGAGATGGAAGCATTGATTGAGTGTTTTAAAGGTTGTAAATGTATTACGTTATAGGAATAGAAATATTTATAATAATATAGAATTTAGGGAATCTCTTACTTCCCTGCTCTCCCCAAGGAACTTCATATGTTAAATTTCAGCGTTCTACGCCGCGTAGCTTCGATATGCCCTGTCTGTTAGCCAGTCAATAGAAGATATAAGTACAAACGATATGTACCTGCTAAACTCTAAAAGGCAATTAAAAGCTAAATCCAATTTTAGTATCTAGTAATTTTAGTATTATTTTTTTTTTACAATCCTAGGCAAACGGTTTTCCATTCAGTCTATTAATCCTTTTCAGTCTGAAACAATATTTAAACTCGGTCTGACCTTTACTATTTATAGAAGTCCGGAGCTCGTCATTGTTTTACAAATTTCACTTTATTCACTCGTAGGTATAAAAGAGAAAAATATTTTTACAAGTTAATGAAAAATACTTCTCTAGGTCACGGCTCACGAAGCATTTGAAATTCGTGACTTAAATACTATGAACAAGGTAACATTTCGTTGTTTTTTTTTTTTGGTTCTCTGAAATTGAAATGTCTTTTATGAAAAAATTATATTATTTTATGAAATCTCGATTTCATAGTTTGCTATTATTTAATGATATTGTCGCTAAGCTTCATATTAATTTCGTTAGAAAAGATATGTCGTATTTGAGAAACCGAAACAGCTTGTTAGTCTGTGTAACATTAGATAAATAGATGTATACCGCAATGTGACCGCAAACCCGACAAAGGATACGCCTTTGTTAAAACTATGCGTATTATATTCTTTAGGCTTTCTATACGAGACTGTCGTAGTGCAGGGGCACAAGGGTGTGACTGTAATGTGACGGATGCTATCATTTATTTTAATATTAAAAAATATTAATTCTGGCATCAAGACAAAAAGCTGGCGTTAAGTGCCGTCACTCAACACACATCGCTTCGAAAAATCCCACGGAAAGTGGACAACGGAGTGTCTTAACACTAAGTTCCCTCTACCTACCTTCAAGATAATTAATATATTCTTTAATAGTTCCTGAATGTCACTTTATATTTAAATCAAAGTTTCACCTTAAAACTAAAGATGTCAGTATATTTTAACCTTTCCTGAGTTTAATATCTAAATAATTACAAGCGCGCGTTTATTTCACCTACTTTTTTAGTCCTGTATTTTTCAGCATGAAAGGCAGACTTTGTACACCATTAGGCCTTGCCTCAAACTATAGGCTATGTAAACATAACGAGACAAGTGTGATCTCACCCTGCGGCAACTTTAATAGGTATTTTATAAAACTTTAGGGCGACTAAGAAAGGGTGCATACAAAAGACCGAGGGTTGATGTCATAAGAGATAGCTATATATCATATATATCATATATATCATACTCGTATGTAAATATCAATTAATGTAAGTTTTTTTTGTAATTAGAAACCGTTCGTTATTCATGGGGACACTGGGTGACAGGAGTGATGATCAGATCTATAACAAGGAGGATTCTTCAGAGTAATATTCTTCAGATTCTGTTAATCGAACCCACGACCATTGCACATACTTTCTTTTTTACTGTATTTTTAATCTAAGCGTAATCTTAGAAAGTCTATAATAACAATTAGCACGTTAGAAAAGCATCAAAACCATTATATATTTTTAAACGACATAACTAAAATTAACTTTCACTACATATACCTAATAAAGATTTCTCATATTATGACATTCTTTAGTATACGTTTTATAGTACTTTTTATAAGTCGTTAGGTCTTAATAAAAGTAAAATTTACTTAAAAGAATTGCATTTTCATTGTATTGTGATATAATCGTTTTTTCACTCTTAAACTTGGTCGTATCTAGATATTTTATAGGAGAAACCTGGACAGGTTCAGATTAAAAAAAAATATGTTCGTGTAAAGGTTCTTTTTATTTTTCAAGATTATTTTATTTTTTAATAAAATTTCTGGAGTCATTTTAGCTATTAGGTACTTGTAAAATTTGAACCCATAACGATCTTATATAACAAATACGTGAACCTTATTTACTTTTTTGTTTTAATACCTTCATATATTTTAGTTAAATGAAAGGCGAGGTTGGCATATGATATAAAAAGTAAATTTTAAGCGGCTCATCGGTTTACATGAACCATTCACCGTCTCGAGACAAAGAATCCTTACTTGCCTACTAAGCGGATTTTCAATTTGCCTTACCTTCTTGTGTTCATCATTAAATTTCCTACATCATTTCCTTTTGCAGATGAAGAATCATTTTATTTAATGAAATGATGAATGAATAAAAAATATATTTCTCTTAAGTAAAAGAAGATGTTCAATGTACTTATAGAGTATTTTTTTTTATATTTCAAAATTCAAACCATATAGCTATATCTACAGCCCCATGATTTCCTGTCAAAAAACTACATTTACTTAAAAAATATATAGCCGTTTATATACCAAAAAATGCCTATCTCGACTCTATAAAGGGAATCAAAATTAATGGGTTCTTCCGGTTTACCTAGAATTATGACAGCTAACATCTACAGGTAGTTCAGAAAAAATCTGAAATCTATACATTTAAAGACTATATAGATATATAGATAGCCTTAAAAGGGGAACAAAATTTGGTATTAAAGCCGCTAATTTACGTTACAGATGAAAGAGCTCTGGCTAAGCTAATTTCAGAAAAAGCTCGCAACCTTGCAATTTTTGTATGGAACCCACGGTGGACGATCCTGAGTCGCGTTTTTTTATTAATTGTTTATGTAATAGTATATTGCTAAAAACTTCTACAATAAGATTCGTTTCATGCAATTTTTTATATAGAAAAAAAAAATTAAAAATGTGTTCATTTCTTTTTACAACTTATCTATTATATTTCTTTTATATTCATATCAACAATGACTTATCTTCGTATTCAGTATGTATAATTTACAACAATGAGCAAATGAACTTAAAAGTACAGAAATATATATTATACCCGTATAGAATTACGTTTATATACAGTACTGTGAAACAAAGAATTTCTGTAAAATAATACACTTCTTATTCGAAAGATTTTGGCTTACAATAAATCTGTCGTATGAATTATAACATGAATACTTAGTACTATATGAAAATAATGACCTACTTGTTTTTCTTCTTCTTCATTAAAACAATCGAAATTTTAGCCTTTGTTAAATATATGTATTGTAAGGAATGTCTTCTTTAGTTTCAAATTTAAGATGTAAGTATTTATTGAAAAAACTATTGTAGGAAAATTTAAATTAAAACCAGTAACAGTAGAAACTTTTTACCTAAAAATGTATAAAAGAAGATGTTTATGTAATAAATTTTAAAAAATATGGTTCTTAGTGAAAAATAACAATAATACATTATCACTATCAAAAGGTATATTAAATGGCTTAATATAATAAAAGCTTAGATAAAAAATAAAAAATAATCGATATCATAATTCTGTCACACACAAATCAAACTCTACGTTGTTATAGAACCACGTTCTTTTGTAATTAGTGTGAAACGTAACTAGCTGGTTTCACAAAAACAAAGTTGAACAATTAAAATTCTTGGCGACCATACTGCGAAACGATAGGTACGTACCTACTCTGCTAGTAGGTACTTATTATTTACCTATAAAAGTAATAAATATTTACACTTTTTTCCGATAACATATTTTTTAAACGAATTATATTGGTTTTCTATCGTTTTCTTTTATTTTTTAGCTTCACGGTGTACCCCGCATATAGAAGTAGAGTAGGCAGACACACTTAGTGTTAATACACTCTGTTCTCAACTTTCCGCAAAATTTTTAAGACAATAAGTGCCCCTTGCACTTATTGTCTTAAAAATTTTGTGTTGTGAGTGAGATTGAGAGTGAAATCAACGCCCAACCAATTTAATGTATTTCATAACATCTGACCTCTGTCTATACTCTTACTTTCATGAAATTTACATCAAATATAGCTCTTTCAATATTGCATAATCAGAAAAATGCTTTCAAATTTATTTCGGCTGCAATTACACTAATGCATACTGTGAATAGTGTGGATTTTGCGAAAAGCTCTGGTATCCATATTTAATTGGAATAGGTTTGGCACAATTTAGTATCGGTTTTATAATATGAGTAGAAGTAATGAAATTGAATGTAGATGCTGGTCTCTTATATAAGGAAATAATGCTTCCGTACCGTGTACGTTGGTTTATAAAAATGGCAAAAAGTATATAGGGCCTCTATAATATTTATTTCATTCTTTAAATCAAAATTTCAACTATCTATCTGTCACGATCATGAGATACAGCCTGGTGACGGACAAACATACAGCGGGGTCTTAGTAATAGAGTCCCCGTTTTCGGACCTCGGACACCTAAATTCATTCTTCAATAATTCACTAGTTCCACCTATCTAATGAATAGGTAGACCTTAGGTCGTGTCATAAGGGACTTCGCAAAACCCATCTGCTCCATAAGTGGCACTTCACAGGTCATACAAAATCGTTCAGTTCTAAAACGGGACAATCTTGTTATGTTTGCATTTTGCAAGGGGTGATGAACCTTTGGCTCGGAGCCAGGGTGAATCAGAAATGTGCATGCATTGATGGTTTGTTCCCATTAACTTTGAATTCGATATGCTACATTATGCAATGTAAGCTGTAAACGGTTTAGTTTTGTGGTTATTTGTGGAACTAGATCGGAATTAGATGTTCGTGGGTTAGTATTGATGTTACATATCTATTTCGAAAATTATTGAATAGAAAATTACTTTGTGTTATATATATATATATATATATTGTTAGAAACTATTGGAAATATTAAATAAAGTGGGAAAGGTAATGAATTAAAACAAGGCTTCAAATAATTATTAAACAACCAAAGGGAATTATCTAGCAGTCTAATAACAATATCTGGTTCTAAAGAATCCATCGGGCAGAGTGACGTTAGCGATCCTTTTCTTTCAGTCGCCGTTGACAGCCCATAAAAGTGCCAGCCAGCAATTAGAGCCGTTCTTATATAACCTCTATGGTCATTATTTCTAATTATTTCTAACAATATATGTATATATATATATATATAACACAAAGTAATTTATATATATATATATATTATATATTTATATATTATTTATATATATATTTATATATATATTTATATATATATATATATATATATAGTTCGCTGTTATTGCGCAAACAGCAAGTTAGAGAGAGGGAACCTAATTTTAAGACACTCCGCCCCGCACTTTCCTCCGGATGTGAATATTTTAAATATTTCATTTCTTCGAATGGGGATTGAACCCACAACCTGTCGCGTTTACATTCGAAACGCTCATGCCTCTGCGCCAGGACTGGCCTCCAGTTTTATTTTAAAATATATTAAAATGAAACGAAACGGTAAAACACGTAGATAGAAAACGAGGTAAGGGTTGAATTTCACGGCGTGCATGAAAAGAATGTCACGTTGGAAGAAGCAAAATGAGTATGCTTGAACCGCAGCTCTCACCACGTCCTGTCTACCCTTGCACTTCATGTACGCGAGGGAAATAAGCTGGAATCTCTTTAAAAACCTTTTAATTTACATCTTCTCAATTAAATACTATTTTATGATGATTTTTTTAAGTAATTAAATGTACTCAGGGTTGTCTTTAGGGATGTCCACTTTATTCGATCCAATACATCGCGACCGATACATCAGTTAGAAACATTGATGTTTTCTCAAAA
Organism: Heliconius melpomene rosina; assembly: GCF_056956725.1. Taxonomy (NCBI): domain Eukaryota; kingdom Metazoa; phylum Arthropoda; class Insecta; order Lepidoptera; family Nymphalidae; genus Heliconius; species Heliconius melpomene. The sequence goes on from NC_140395.1 coordinate 12,726,286, forward strand.
TCGAGTACTTTTCCTTTACAAAGTTGTAAGTACTAAAAAAAAACAGCTAATGATTTTTTACTATTACCATTAATTCGATGTTTTATATAAATATTAAATACATCGAGTGTAAATCAAGTGCTTTTCAAATCATCGGACCGTTTCGATGCATGCTTTCGAGTAAACTCAAACAAAAGTTCAAAGGAGTTAATGGAGTAAATACATTTTTTTTTAAATATATTGTGTTATAATAGGCTTTGTATTATATAAAAATAGCACCAAGTTACACAATAACACCCAGTTATTATATCCTTTATAGTTTATCCTACATATCCATGACATTGACAGAGACGGATAGTCGTATTACAATTTTTTTTTTTATTGAAACGACCTTGTCATACAGCTGACAGTTAACACTTGCAATGAGTGCAATTTTTCAATTGTTCATATATTTTATGTGGATTTGGTTTTTTTTTAAAACATTTGATCATAATGAATTTAATATTAATTAAATATTATTAATTACCTTTTATATATATGTACCTACATTATTATAATTTATAAAACACAAATTTCGAGAAATTTCGAATTACAAAACAATAAAAAACGTATATAATTTTTAACTCTGGAAATGTCTTAGTATTTACGAAACATTAAAAGAGATTTTAAAATTAACCATATTGTTTTTTTTTCTTATCTCTTCTATAACTACTTTTTAATTGTTACTGAAATTGACATTGAATTCTGTATGTATGTAAACCCGATTCAGTAACGTAATACTCTGTATATCTTATTCATTTTAGCTTATTAGAATCGTATAAGTTTAAAAAATATAACATTTAATTTATATTTTTTAAACATTTAATATAACATTTCTACTACACCGAACTGTAAATCAATTGAATAACAGTACCTACCTATAACGCTAAATTTTAGTCCCAAAACGTTTATAAGAAATAGAATAGCTATGACTATTTACATAAATAGTAATGAAAAAATTATGTCGGAGAGTAAAAATTAAACGTGAGCTAAAGTGGCGAGCGAAGTGACTTAACACTCCCTCTGCTTACTCTCTTACATACGGGATCCAACGTGAAGCGTGAAAATAAAAATATTCAAAATCGTTAAATATGTAGTAATCACAAAATCAATGAATATATTAAAGTAGAGTACGAAGAAAAAATCTGAATCTCATAATCGAAATAAGATGCGGAAAGACGCGCACTCCGCGCTGCTCTATTTATAATGTTACTTCCTTGTAACAAGATACATCATGCTGCAACATCTTATGTTCGCGATATTAAAATATAGGATTTATTGTAATATAGTACAAACTCGATTAACCGGACTAATTGTTGTCGTTAGTCGTCCGGATAATCGAAAATCCGGATATACCGCATATGTAGTACAAAATTGTTATAAAAAACAATATGTTACATATATCAACGTTTATTAGGAATTTTACGTTTATTAACTTATATTTTGTTTTATCCCTTAATAATTTTTAAATTACTCCGATTTTATTACATAATAAATTTATGTAAATTTATGAACCAGGTCATTGTGGCACAGCGAATTATTTGCATCTTTCTGCTCTGGCAAGACGAAGTCATTAAGTCTGTCATTGAGGCTGTCATGCTACACACATCGCATTCAAGCAGAGAGCGGAGAGTGTCTTGACACCAGGTCCTCTTTGCCTACCATGCTATAAATGGGATACTGATTTACTGCTTAATACTAGATACTTTTGAGTATATTATCGCTGTATCCCGCACACAACAGGGTCGGTCAGCAGAGGGAATCTAGTGTTAACACACTCCGTTCCCCACTTTCCGCCGAATTCTGAAGGCATTGTGTGTTAAGTGGCGGAACTCAACGCCGCGCTTTGCCTCGACATCAGAGCGAAGAAATTAAAATACAAATTTAAATTAAAAATATTTTTTAAATCATATTAACTATATCACGATTCAGATTAACATTGGCTGAGGTTAACAAACATATAACGCCAAATGAAGACAAACAAAGGTTTGCCGCAAACGTAGGTGCCGGCCCGCCTCAGTAGCTCGTGAGTACGAAATGTCAACGACCCTGTTGCATTTTCATAGTTAGGTATAGTGTAGTCACCGTCTTGAAACAAAGGGGACAGAAATACTACTTGAAATAGATATAGGAAGTATAGGAATATAGAGGGGACGGATTGTGCTAAATATACAATGTATGTGATGTGTGTACGTTTCCTCCCCCTTATCTAGTTAATTACTATCGAAATTCTATTTCTTTCTACGGTTGATCTTAGTTTAAAATATGAATATCTCTTAGAACAAGTAAATTCTTCAGTCCATTCCATCTAAATTTATAATGGCTGTAAAAAAATTATAGTATTTTCGTATTCTTTTGAATTTGTCGCTGCAGAGCAGTTGTTACTCATTTAACTTCATTTTCGGGACTTTGTAAGTTGAGTGGCGAAACTACGCTGAAATGAATTCGTTTCCCGGATCGGAAATCAAACCCACCACCGCCGTTGCTTTTACAGTCGGGCACTGTACCGCGGTGCCATAAAGGCCTGAAATAATTTAACAAATGCAGGAAGATATTTCTGTATTCTTGGATTAATTATCCAAAAAAGTAGGCCAGTTTATAATAACAATATTGCACAAATTTTATTTACATCTCATATATTTTTTTAATATGTTATCAATAGATTAACATACGTTATTAGTAGAAGATGGAACTTAAGTGGACTTAAAATACATTTTTTATTGCAACATAAGACCGTTCACCGCGAACCATTAATGTTTCTAAACCATTTCAACATGACCTAACTTCCTGCTTGAGACGTTCAATGGAACATATGAATATTTAATATTAGTGGGACCTACATTCGAGTTATCTGTGTAATATCTATGAAATTATTTATTATCATGAAACTAGTATTGTATGGCTTTCGTTTTATTTAGAACGCTTTTTATTTATATAGGTATTACCTGTTCTTGTTGTTTTTAGACAGAATGCGGCGTCGAGTTGCGCCACTCGACATACAGTCACAAATTTGTTATCACTAGATTTCTTCCTTCGGCTCTATGTTATATGCGTAACATAGCGAAAACAGTTATTTAAAAAAAATAAGTAATGATGGACGTACGGAACGAAACGGACACGACGAGACTAAGTAGTGCCCTCAAAGTTGAGGTTTTAGTGGGTAGTGTAGATGGCCTACATCTGCCTGTCCATGAGTCCCACATAAGCCGCTCGTTCCCACCCGTGAAAGGGTTTCCCCCCGATAAAAAAGGTGCTTTTAGTTTTAAACTTATGTTGGCAATGTAGTTATATTGGTGCTTGTTCATCCATACAATTATTAGTAAAAAAAACCTAAATGAAGCCATTAAAAATTTTATAGAGGGAATTGCATAATTGAATATTAAAAAAGGAAATTATGATTGACTAATTATAATAATAATATACTTGTAACCGATCACGGATGTAAATGTACGTAACAGACTTCCATGCCTGTCTATAATTTTTTTTGTTTATTAGTAGGTACTTATTTTTTTTATTACTTTTATTTTAATGCTCTTGTATAGAATTCCATGTCTTAAAGTCTTAGCAAAAAAACTTGCAAGCTAAAAATTATACTAATGCGCCCGCACTACTTTTTTTGACTGTTGTGATGATTGTGCATTTGATTATCATTTAGTAATTATTTTTAAATGAATTACATTCCTCCGTTCTGTTTCAAACTTGAAAAGAAAATGTTAATGTAAAATCGTAACACTAGTTCTTACGCCTCACGCCGTCCACATATCAGGATAGCCAGAAGAAACTTAGTATTACAACATTCCGTTCTTCACTTTCTGCCCAGTTTTAAAGACATTGTGTGGCGAGTGGCGGAGCTCAACGCCCCGTTTTGTCTTACCGGAGCGGGAAAATCGACAGCCTGAACTTTGGTCACTTTTAATAATAGTCATTGAAAGTTAAAAATGTCCGATGAGATAGCATTTTCACGTAGCCATTATGGTTATGCAACGTACTTTCTAAACGCGGAAATTCGTACTGCGCAACAAAAGGCGGTATTACGTTCAATTAGGTGAAGTTACGAGAAACAGTGATTTGCTCTTTATCTAAAGGCGTACCTAATATGGACAATTTTAAAAATGCAAGTTTAATAATTCTGTAAGCTAAGATCATGCATATTCAATATTATTTTTTATTAGCTTTACAATGTATTCCGCACGTAGCAGGGTAGACAGAGGGAGCTTAGTGTTGCGACACTCCGTTTCCTTCTTTCCGCTGAATTTTGGAGTGAAGAAATGATAATATAAAATATTTCATTTCTGATTACTATAAAAGACATTTTTCATGTATCTTTTAAATTAATTATATTATAAAAAAGACTTTCTTCATTAAATAAGTCACGTAAACATCTAACAAAAATACGGGTCCAATTGGCCACCCCCTGTCTCTTTATGGCTGTTTGTTTAGAAACTTGTCACGTTTGGACGTAAATTGAATCAACCCACGTTACTGCTTATTTGTAGCCTTCCGTACTAAAGAAAACTCCTAAATACTACATTAGGTTTTACGAGTACCTACATTATTAATTTTTTTAAAAGTTATTTAATAAGAAATTTAACCGACTTCTAATACCTATCCTTTACTTATTATACTCTATTTTGGGAGCCATGAGATAAAAGGTAAACAAACAATAAAAAGGTTGGTTTATAGGTCAATTGATGGAATTTATATATTTTATAAAAGTAGAAATTGGTACATGGTTTCTGAAAATAAAAAAAAATCCTTATAAAATAGTTTTTCTTAATAAAGTATCAAGTTATAAATAACGTTATAAAATGTATGTATGCCCGTTTATAATTTGATATCAGTTTCACAATAAAAAAACTACACGAATTCATTAATACGTCTGATTAACACTTCAATGCACTGATTAATTTATCCTCTATTTGAAGGAAATGTTATAATTTTTCAATAATCCTGTTCTAACAACTCGATTGATCCGGTCCTATAAGCTATTATTAAAAAAATAGGTAATAAGCTGTAAGACCGGATAAAAATCTGTTAATACCTACTGAGGCATTCGTGGCGTAGGGGCACAAGTTTACAGGGGTTTACAGTCACTGTAAACGCCATTGGTGACATTTTCATTTTCGCTTTGCTGTCGAGGCATAGCGCGGCGTTGAGTTGCGCAACTAATAATATATTTGTTCTGGATACAGTTTTTATATAAATCAATATTCATTCATTAATTTACAGGATCACAGCATCAGGAGAGGAAGGTGAAAAGCCATCAGATGATGTTGTTGCAAGAATCCCTCCACATTGTCATATAACTATTAAATGTACTAGAGAGGTAAGATTTTTTTAGCATAACGATGTATCCTCGCAAATAAGAGAGAAGATAGAGAGAGAATATTACTCTCCTTTGCTCTGCTTTGTCTGCTTCTTGCTAGTGCGAGGAAATGAAAATAATTCATTCTTCAACTAGGAATCGAACCCACAATCATAGCATTGACAGTTACGCTGTGCAGTTGCGCCACAGTTGCTTTTTTATAAGAATACTTTGAAACAGAGGTAAATAATAACAAATGGCAGTTTGTTTTCATACTCTTTGAGACAAATTGAATTGGGGCATTGCACAAAAATAGATATTCCTTTGCCGAACTTTTGGCTAAGAAGAAACTAGTAAAACTATTTTTAGGATAACCTTCGAGTGTAATATTGTTTTTAATATACAGGGTGTCCCAGGAGTCAACGATAAAACGAAACCAGGTGATAGACCAAGTCGTGACAGTTATGAGAAAAATATAAAAAAAAATCTTTGTCATGTATTTTTCATATTATTTTGATTTTAAAAAATATCGGAAAAACCGACACTCTGTGATGGTTTTTCAAGTCCCAGGACTACAAATATTACTCTTTCTTCATTTTTTTTTCTGTAATGTAATCATGAGTAACCCTTCTGTGAATAACAGTTTAAGATTTAAACATACCTGCATCAGTTTTCAATAAAATGTGGTGTTTTCGCCAAACATTAAATTCAAAATATTTACTACACCCAACTTTAACCGACTGTGCTATAAAAAAAATGTACTACACTCTTTTTACAAGTAACTTTAAAAGTTGGCGCATTTAATCTAGATTCCAAAATGGTACGACACTTGCTGGATTACTTTTTTGTTGGAGAGAAAAATCGAAATACACTATAATCGGGATGACGTTCAGCTTTTTGGTATCTTTTCCGATACATTCTAGCTGCAGCATTTGCGTTACATAACCATTCTCCATGAATGAAATGCATATTGGCAATGTGTCAAAGACCGAGTATATGGCCTGCGAGAGCCCGGACTCGAGCACTATCCTTATAAGTCCTGGACCATCCCCTAAGTTGGAACAGTTCAGGTACCTTGGATCCGTCATGCACGAGTCTGGAGGCATCGATCACGATCTCCATGGCCGGATAAGAGTTAGGACGGTATCCTGCGATCACAGGCCACACCAGTGACCTCCCGCCACTTAGCCCAGGCAACGCTTATCCGAAAAATAATTATACTAGAAATATTCCATCTACTAATAGATGGAATATCTCAAACATTGCCTAGTATAAAAAACAAATAGATATAACTTTAATTTGTTAATAAAAAATATGTAATGGTTAATAATGAGACCATTTTTTCTACAGTATTATTATTAATAAGTTATTTCTAAAATTAAAGTTCAAATACATTTTTTACTTGAACCAACAGATAGCAGGTTTCAACGGCTTATCAGAGGCGGTACGCCGTCTGGACTTCTCGTCGGCGGTGCGCGACGTGCGACGCTTCAACTACATTTGCGCTCTACTGGAGTTGCTGCTGGGAGGACAGAAGCTGCCCAACTTGCCAGGGGCGGCGCAGAAGCTGTTGCTGTCCATGTTGGAACAGCTTGCTGACCAAGGTGAGTTAACAGGATTTTTTTAAATAAACCAAGGTTATAACGTTTGACTGTTGACTGGAAGGGTGTGGGTTTATTTCCAATTCGGAGGAATTAAAATATAATATTTTAAATGTTCATTTCCTCGCTCTGAGGTCTGGTAAGCACAAAGCGCGGCGTTGAGTTCCACCACTCAACACGCAATTAGTGGAAAATAGAGAACGAAGTGACAACAATATGTTCCCTCTGCCCTCCCTACTACGGGCTAGAAATATCATAACCTAGTAAAAATTGTATTCAATTTCCATTAACTTACAGGTTTTTATAGCTTCACGCTATATCCCGCACATACCAAGGCAGAGGGAAACTGCGTTAGGACACTCTATCCCTTGCTTTTCACACCATTGCCTATTGAGTGGCGGAACTCAACACCGCGTCCATTTTTCGTTATTAGAAAGAATGAATATAATTCATTCGCCCGATTATTATGAGTCGAACCACGAGCGTCGCACTTTCAGTCGGACGTTACGCACGACATTCTATTAAAATATTTTGTAGTAAATATTTTTATTTTTCTATTCTGATTAAATAAAATTCTGTTTGAGATTCCGCCAACCAACACGTATAGAGAATTATAAAAAGTTATAAAAGGAGAGTATAAATTATAATACTGAATTTCACTGTTTTACAAAATGCAGAAAATTCGTAACGTTAAAACAATAAAATATATTGACTCAACAACTCTATGCTGACGTGATGATATAGCAGTTTCACTTATGGCAATAACCTCGTCACACTTCATATAAACTATAGTATTTTTACCAAACAGGTACAAAAAAATAGCTAACGCTTTTTAACATTTTAGCAAAAACAGCTTTATTTGATTTGATCTATGCAATTTCTAGAAAACCTTTAAAGCACTTTTTCTACTTCAACTCCTATTTCTTGCATAATTTATAGTCCTTGTCCTTTTTTCCAATAGCTTGGCATAAAATATGGAAGTTTGAAGGAACGTAAAACTCTTATAGGATATTCATTCATACGAGTACATTGAACAAAACAAAAAGAAAATAATTTTAGAAATATATTTCTTCCAGAATTCGGCAGAAAGTGGGGAACGGAGTGTCTTAACACATGGTTCCCTCTGTCTACCCTGCTTTGTGTCGGATATAGCGTGAAGATATAAAAAGAATAAAGAATAAAATAATTATTGTAAACTACGTAAACATTTATTTATTCTAAAATAATAGTAATCAAATATAGATTACGAACAACAAACGTAATAGGTTTGGCCAACTCGTTAATTGGATTTGTCGGCAACAGCGAATGATTCAAACTCTGGTTCCACTAAATCTATTCAAGTTTTGAATATGTATGTATGTTACACACATTTTGTGACCTACTCATACAAATGTTATTGGTCTATGCGTAGTTTGGAAAACAATAATATTTATAGTAAATTGGATTTCCCAAATATTTAAAATATATATTTTAATACATATGTGTACAGTGTGTACATATGTCATGCGGTAGGCACAAATTTAGCCACTCCGTTTTCCATTTTTGGTCCATTAAAGAAAAATATTAACGAAAAATATCTTTAGATTCTTGCATAGTAAGAGGAAACTTAATGTCTTGACACTCCGTCCCACTCAAAATTGAGACACGGTCATTGTCATATCAATGATCATTATTCTTTTCTTCCAGTGGCACAATCCAAACAGAATCTTAACGCGTTAAGGGCACTTCTGGTAGCATTATCAGCGTTACGTGAAGCTGAGAGGCGAGCTTGCTGGGGAAGACCATTAGGTTCCCGTGCTCTGTGGGGTCACCACGACCATGCTATTGCCAGGATCACACATATAGCTAACAGTATACGTATTCAAGAGGTAAGTTGGTAAGATAGTTAAGGAGTTGAACTTCAACTCCTCCGTATACGTATTTCAACTGTTGAAGTATTAAGGTTCGCACCCACGATCACCGTATACAGTTAAATTTATTCAAACTGGTCCACGAGGATATAAATCATTGAATGATATATGTTCTTTTTTTTAGCCGGGGCCAGAAGTAGTGCCTAAACTCCACGATTTACCTGAAGAGTGTATCAGGGAGATCTTACTGAGGATATCGGATCACAGAGATTTAGATGTAAGTGATATTTTTTATTGGTATACCATCTTTCAAATTATATCGAGACCGTCGTGGTGCAGCGGCACAAGGGTGTGACTGTAACGCGACGGTTGTAGGTTTGATACCCACTCGAGTAAGTAAAATATTTATTTACGTTTATATTTCCATTTCTTCGCTCTGGTGTCGAGGAAAAGCGCGGCGTTGAGATCCGCCACTCAACACGCAATGCCTCCAGAATTCGGCATAAAGTGGGGAACAGAGTGTCTTAACACAAGATTCCCTCTGACTACCCTGCTGTGTGCGGGATACAGAGTAAAGTACATTAGAGTTTTAATATAATACTTTTTCCCGCAGTCAGCTTCATCAGCGTGGACGGTGATGTCGTCAGTGTGCTCTGAGCAGCGTGTTTGGCGTGAACTAGTCAAGTTTCACTTCACGCAGAACCAGATTGATTCTGTCCATAAAGATGAGAAGGATGTAGATTGGAAAAAAGTCTTCCATCAATTGAGAAAGTGAGTTTGTTCGGAAATTACTAACAAATAATAATACCAATAGAGCAAATTTGAGTATTGTCTGTTTGTTCATTCAATAATAATTAATGATGGGTTCGATTTCCATCCAAGGCTATGTTAACGTTTCAATATTTAAATTATATCAATGTCTTATACTAACTAAGTTAACACCAAGTCCAATCTGTGTGTCTTTAAAATACTAAATTTGAATGCAGATTACAAAAAAATTGCAACATTAATGAATCCATTTTTAGTTTAATTTACTTTCATTGATCAGATCAATTTGAATCAGATAATCGTGAGTAGACTTTCAAGCAATATTTTTTTCTAATGGTAACATTTTATGTATGAAATATTTGTTTAGTCACCAAAGTAAAGTAGGTACCTGAATAAGTTATAAAAAATAAAAAATATATATTCTATAACAAACAAACGGTATGAAGTCTGTAGTGTATAATATAATAGTAATAAAGAACATTTATATAGTTATCTATATTTGAGACTGCCGCGGCCCAGTGGCACGAGCGTGTGATTATAAACGCGACGGTTGAGGGTTCGATTCCCTCTGTCTACCCTGCTATGTGCGGGATACAGCGTGTAGCTAAAAAATCTATAAAATTTCTTCTAGGCTATACGGTCTTAGGGAAGATGCACAATATGCGGAAACGTTGTCTCTGTGCCGCCATTGCAAATGTTTGTTCTGGCGGTCGCTAGGACACCCTTGTATAGCTGATCAGGTGAGATATTTCATTAATTATATTTTATTTGTAATTGCTTTTTTTGTATTTTAAACTTGTTTTAGTTAAAAACTGTCTGATTGTTTGTATTATATATGAACAAATATGGGTTCAATTCCCATTTAAGAATGTTAATATATTTTTTTCATATAATTGTTGGAAAGGAAACGTAATTTGGAAAGATAATTTAAATCTATTGACGCCACGGTGGCGCAGGGGATCAGCGTGTGACTGTAAACACGACGTTGTGGTCTCGATCCCCACTTGGGAAAATGAACGGAAAGTGGGAAACTGAACGTTTAACACTAGCACCTCTCTGCCTACACGCTATATACGCGGTATACACGCTATACACGCTATATACGCGGTATATAGCGTGAAGCTAAAAATAATATTATATTTGATAGTTTCTTTGCTCATCAGTGTCCAGAATACCGCGAGCGACTGAAAGAGGCAGGCGGACCGCTGCCTCCTCACCCCGTACCTCCGGCCGCGTTTTTGAAATTTTTCTCGCTTTAAACGATAAATAACATAAAAAACACGCCTACTTATATTTAAATAAGTTTAAAATTATAAATTAACTGCGTTTGTTGAACGTCACTAAATTTCAAAATGGCTGCCATTACAAATTGACATGTGTTTTGAATTGTCAGTATTAGATTTATTTTGTAAATCGATTTTTCAATGTTATATTCTGTAATGAATAAGGTAATTTAAATAAATGTAATACTTTATTGAGTAAATATTCATTTAAAATTCAAATCTAGGCAGCTGTTTTGTTAACTAACAAATATTCGTTGTTCTCACTCTGCCGACTCTTACCGCCATAATATTTTTTATTCTAAAACTTATTTCATAATCCAAAATAATATATTTATTATGGTATGTACGTCTGAAACTTAAAATTATTTAAACGTCCAGATAATTTGACTGAAAATATGTAAAATATTTTGGCTACGTTTTGTTTTCTATAAAACCGCTCCAGTATTTATAGTTTATAAAGTTAAGTCTCTTTATGATAATATATATTAGATGTTTTATAAAATTATCACTGAGTTAAAAATACTATTAATGATAACAAAAAAAAACATTATATTTTTTTACTACAAAATCACCGTACACGCTAATGACAAATAATTTAATATAACACAACAGTTCTTTCATGTGATTTTTTTTTACTGTGCAGAATCTTACCGCCATTTATTTTAATAATGAAGGTGATATATTCAAACTAAATAATAAACAGAATATGTTAATCTTTATTTTAATTAAAATATAACCCAGTGTTAGTTTAACATGGTATTATGCTTATAGACTGACCTTTTAAATAAAAGGTCTCTTACCGCACATGTTTAAAATTAGTAGTTCATTTAGACAGCTGTTTTTTATATAGAAGTTCCAAGTAGTAATAATATAATATGTAGTGATAAAAAAAGTTAGTTAAAATTGTTTGTTTTTTTATATTTTATCTGTTTGATCTTTTTTAATATAAATTTGGACTATAACTTATTTGTATATGATTTAAAATTCTATGTGATATTTCCAAAATTAATAAAAATATATTGTAAAATGTATACCAATGAGTGTATGTTGTTTTAATGTAGGTCTCACATTATTGTAAAAGGAAAAACTAAAAAAAATATTTAAGTCTAACATTTAGGATAAGCACTTAATTTTACGTTTATTTTAATTTTAAATACATTTCAATAAAATAGGCTGGGTTCATAGCAATGTTTTCATAAAATTATACTATATATAATAAAAATTTCAATACTACCCACTTTTGTCAGATACAATATGCATCAAAATTTCCTATATAAATTACTGAACTTGTTATTTTAGACTGAAAAGTAGTCATTCTACAAGAATCATTAGAAATAACTATTAGAGAAGTCAAATAGTGACTGCCACTTATATTTCTATGGATAAATAAAATCATGCTACAGCAATATTTTTCTATAAAATAAATAATATTAAGCTGTTTTGAAATCGGGCCTAACTAGCTACCGATCGTAATTTATAAGATATAAATGAAGACATAAATGGATGAAATATTTAATATGTATTTAATTTTTTTTAAAGTATTAATTACCTTGAAAAGACAATATTTTGAAAGTTTTTATGTAGTGGGAATTGAAACTGTATATTTTAGGAATCGTCCAAGCTCCCATCGCCAATTAAGTCGTACATTCTCATGTCTCTTAGGTATTTTTATAAAATTCTTGTCTCTTAACTATTTATCTTCTTCGTATGTAAAAGATAATGTATGTTTAAATACAATATGTATTTAAACAATATTTTCTTCTATTGAATCCTTTCCAAAATATTCATATATGACATATTCATCTATTTGTGTCTTTAAATGTTGACAGCTGAACACCCAAGTCTGATTATAACATCACTGTCGAATGTTCATTACTTGTAGTAGTAGTATAGTTATTGATATGTGATATTTGAAGATAATTTTGAGAAGTTTCTGACATGCTGTTACACTCAAAATATGGAGCTCTAATTATATTTTTTAAGTAAACTTTTACACTTCCTCTGTTTGTCTAGTTTTAATGAAATGTTCTTAAAAATACAGATATATACTATATTTGTAAAGATTCATTTTATAAAACATCAAAAAGATGGGGACAATCAGGGTGCAGAAGCACTGTTTTACGGGTTGATTGTAGGAATCCCTTTAGTGGAAGGAATGAGAGCAAATAATAATTTAAAAAATATTTTCTTTACCTCACTCTGATAACAAGACTACACACTGAAACACAATGTAGAGTTCCACCACTATACAGTGTGAAGCTAAAAAAATAAAAAAGATTCCTATTGATATTTAATAAAATCAGTTTTTATGTGACAAGATCTCAGGATATTTTTTTTATTAATATCAGAGTGTAACCATTAGACACATGTAATTTAGTATATTTTTAAGTATAATAAATACATATAAGTAACAATGCAGCATCTAATTTGTATTTAGTCATTTTTTTTTTATCTGTGATGTGTTTTTGTGCAACGGAATTGTTTTCTCGTATATATGTGTTCTTTATAACATCATTTTCAAATAAAGTTATTTTGAGAATGCTTTAGTTCTTTTATTTTAACCTAATTAATTTACAGAAATAAATTAATTTACATCTAATTATTTCACTAGGCAGAAAAAGTTACAATGTTGTAATGAAATATAAAATGCACAAAAATGTAGTAAATATTATGATATCATAAGCAATACAAGCAATTTTAATTTAGAACTTAGCAACTAATATAAATATAGACAAGCTATTGAGGTAATTGCGATATCAATTATAATGATATACAAAATACAATATTTGAACACAATTTTTGTATATTAATTAGTCTTTAGCCAAGTTCACTTTTAACTTTTTCACAATGTCGCACTAAATCTTTTAATTTATACACAAGGTCCTGTAACTGCTGGGTTCCACAAGTAAAACGTACATCTTCGCCATCAGTCTTTAAGACTATCGTATATAATAAATTGTCAGTACCAGTGCCTGGAGTGTTTGTTAAAACTTCTAGTTTCCACTCAACATCTGTGATTTTAGGCAAGATGTTTGGAACTTTATTAGGCTCCATTATATAATAAATTATTTACACTTGGTGTAAAAGCATAATTGTTTGTTAAATAATTCTTGTTATATATTATATTAACAAAAACTACTGCTGTAAATATAAAGCCAAAAACAGAGTGACAATTGACATTATTCTGACAATTGACAAATAAAAGTTGTCAAAAGAAAGGATGACATTTACTCAAGTCTGTAAATTGTCTATGATATTCTTATATCATAGACAATGTTTTACTTAATAACACATCTATAAAAACTATAATATACACAAATGAAAATATCAATCTGTCATTAAAATTCCATTTTTAAAACACTGCACAACTATAAAATTAGAAATAAAGCAAAGTTTAAAAAAAATCAAATTTTAACTTCGTGCTAAATATTGTTCAAATTAACATTTTATGAATAAAAAATAAATCTTAAGCATTTCAAAGTAAGACGAAAGGTATTCTTTCATCTACAATCTCTTCACAAATTTTACGCAAATTTATTTCAAGTATTTTGTAGATAATTGCATGGAATAAAATGAGTTGAAGAACTGCACTAAAAAACCTGAGGGTAAAACAGACACCAAATAAAAAAATATATATAAACACCCGAAAATAAAAAGGAGAACCCAAATAAATAGGAATTTACGCGTGTGATTACACATGTGGACGTATCTTTTTTCTCCACTGCGGTATTCAACTCTGCGACCTATGTCTCGAACCCAAAATCCAGCGAAAATATACCATGGGTGAGAAAATAATTCTACTGAGAATACCCGATAACGAAATAATTACAAACGCGACTCGTACATACAATTTTCATACAAATTCATTGCACAAATGTTTGTATTTTTATTTTTTTAACCAAAACAGGCGAATTAACAGCATCACTTACAAAAGTCAACCGTTCTAGAAGAGATTAATTTTGAATGATATAATATAACTTTAAAACGAAGTAAATGTTTAATATGGCTATTAAAATCTTGCTACGCCATTCATTGAAACAAGCTGGTTTTAACAAAGAACAATAAATAAAAAGAAATAAAATGAAACACTACTTTAAAATCGTTAGTATATTTTTAACGTTTTAAGAATTTAATTCACATCAAAAATCATTAAACATTTCAATTTTTATATATAATTTAGTTTCTATATTAGTTATTACATATATTATAATATACATAGCGACACTTAATTTATAGATTTTTAAGGCACATACAACAATCACAAGCAATATTACAACTTCGTATCTAATTTCAAATTCAAATTCAAAATATTCTTTATTCAATTAATTTTATAAAATTAAATTTAATTTACCTCTGTGTAGCATCTGTTTTTATTAAAATTATTTTGGCAAAAAATATAACAAAATTAAGCAGCATTCCAAGATGCTAATAAAGCTTGAATATAATTTATGTTTACAAGAATAACTTATTGCAAGTCTTATACGATTAAGGCAGTTTTTAATAGTATATAAGGCTTTGTTGCGCTTAGGAGTGAGGTTAGGTATATATATAGTATGTGTATATGATTTTTTTTCTTAAAAATATTTTTTTATAGTTAATTGTTACATCATATAAATGTTTGTGTAAAAAACATATTATTAATCGAATTATAAATCATTTTAAACATAATTAAATTAAAAATTCAAATATTTATTAAATACTAACCATAGACAAGAGATTCAGAGAGCGTATGTAATTTCTATATAATAATTATATTTCTGTTAAATAGCACCAATAGGCTAAATGCTTTATCAAATATTCTTCACAATCAATCAATAGGAATAAGAAAAAAAATACATAAAAAAATTAAAAGTGCAACTAAAACAAATACAACCAAATCATTAACTATAACAATACTGGCAGTAACAAAAAGACAATCCATTATTAAAATTTAAGACATAGTACAATATATTTTTAGTATAAAATAAAAAGTATTTTTCTTTCTATTTAATGTAGCAATCTGTAAACATTGCTGGCACATAATGAGGAACATTGAAGGAAAATAAAAAAAAATAATAATATCTTAGAAGTTGCATTATATTAAAAAAATGATTTTAAGGTCATTTTAAATAATTGTTGAAAAAGCCAAACTTTTTCATAACAAATAAAAAAATAGGTACAACCGTTACTTTTATCAAATATTAATTTCTCTATAACTGTGTCAGTCTATTAATTCCTATGTTATCGAAATACATTTAAGCAAAAAAATGTTTTTACTTTAAAATTAAACAAATGGATACATAAAATACATTTAAAAATATTTTTGTACTTCATTGTATATAATTAGCCGCAAGCTCATTCTCTATTAAATATTAAAGTCATATTAACATTATAGATATTAATAAAAAATAGCCTAATCGTTTATTTAATCACAGCAGGGTAGGTAGAGGGAATCTAGTATTAAGACACTATGTTCCCCACTTTCTGCCGAGTTCTCTAGGCATTGCGTGTTGAGTGGCAGAACTCAACGCGGCGTTTTGCGTCGACACCTCAACGAAGAAATGGAAATATAAACGTAAATATATATTTCACTTCCTCGAGTAGGGATCGAACGCACAACTGTCGCGTTACAGTCAAACCCTTGTGCCGCTGCGACACGACGGCCTCTAATGAACTAAATTAATGAATTATTAAAATTACTTCTTAATTTCACTTTTTATTGTACGATTTGTAATTATAACTTTAATATTTAATAGAAATTAAATGTATTTTGTATTGTCTTAGCATTTAATTTGTACCTAAGTCAAGTAATGGCACTAAATGGAGATTTCTAAATTCTATCATAACTATGAATTATGAACGATATATTTGAATATGTGGAAGGAATATAAATAAATAAAGCAAGACATTCTGTCCAATTTTCGAGACATTGTGTGTTGAGTGGTGGAACTCAAAGCTTCGTTTTGTCTACTTACCTGAGCAAACAAACGAAATTAATAAATTCGTTCGAGTCGTCGAATTTACAGTTATAAGTCGTTGTTACCATCGTCGTCATCGTCTTACCATTACTTGTTAAGATTAATTTTACATTTAGTCATAAATCATTGTTATTTTTTTTGTTATTTATTTTAATTTTATAATGTATGTCAACATATTATATTTTAGTTAGAAAACAAATAAATATTCATACATACCATATACAGTATGATCGACGAGTCATGGCCCTAACTTTTAGTTTTAGTTAACAGTAGATTTGATTTTTCTTACTTTCGATTATTTTCTTGCCAAAAACCCTCGGTCACAACTCGTCAACCGTACTGCACTGTACAATATGTTTTAGCGTTTCATTTTTTCCAGGATGGGTAAAATCATTTCGAAAGAGGGTCGTTTTCCAGGATCTTCATTCATACATATTTTGATTAATTTCGATATATGGGGGGAGACGCCGGGCGGGATGGTGATGCGGAGACCTTCTAATGCTATTTTCATTCCACACTCCATTGCTGATAGATCAGCAAAGGGTATCTGCGAAAAAAGTAGTAATTAAATAAATTTTAGATATTAAGTGTAGTGTCGGCTCGGAATACTGAGCAGTAGTTAGAACTTTTTATTTTTAACACGCTGTATTTCCCATATAGGTGTATTTTCCAAATAGGAACAAGGCAAAGGGATACTAGTGTTAAAACACTTCCGTTTCTCATTCACCACCAAATCATCTAGACATTGCGTATTGAATAGCGGAACATAACACACAAACGTCGCGTTTACAGCAAACGCCGTACCGCTGCGCCACAGCAACTAATTAAGGTAGTGTCTCATAGCTGTCGGCATAATAATGTCAATGTCGATATTTCCTATACGTAATGCCAGTCGTGATGCAGTAGAGTACAAGTGTGTGATTGCAAAAAAGTTGTTGAAATATAATAAATATTTCAACAACATTTTTGCAATTAAATTTATGTTTTAATTTCTTCGCTCTCATGTCGAGGCAAAGCACGGCGTTGAGTTTCGCCTCTCAACTCAACACGCAATGCCCCCAGAATTCGGCTCAAAACAAAGTATCTCAACTCTAGATCCCCTCAACCTACCCTGCTGTGACCTCCTTACCTCCCTGGTGGCCAACTCCCACAGCAGCACAGCGAAACTCCACATGTCGGCGGCCTCCCAGTTTCGCCTGGCGGCCGGCTTGGTGAGCGCCTCGGGCGACATCCAAGCGGGCGCGTAGGCGCGCCCGCGCTCCTGGAACGAGAACTTGGCGTCCGCCATGTTGATGCGCGCCGTCAGGTCCTCGTCGATCTGGAATGGAATTATTTTTTTATTCATTTAGCGTTGTTTTTTTAGTATTATTTTACAGTAAGAACGTGAACCAAAAAACAAAAAGAATACAATCTCAAAATCTATTAAAATCTCAAATGC
Source organism: Heliconius melpomene rosina (assembly GCF_056956725.1). NCBI lineage: Eukaryota > Metazoa > Arthropoda > Insecta > Lepidoptera > Nymphalidae > Heliconius > Heliconius melpomene. The sequence continues at coordinate 12,744,506 of NC_140395.1, forward strand.
ATTCCACAATACTAACCATAACATGTTTACTATTCAAATGATAGGTCGGCAGCACTCTATCCCTTTGCAAAGAGTGCAGATACGCCATACCGGCGGCCACATCCCGGGCCAAACGAACAGCGGCCCCCGCGTCCACCACCACGCGCCCACCGGCACCCCCAACACCCCCCGACCCTTGACCGTGGAGTAATGCGTACAGAGAACCCCACGACATGTACTGCGATATGACAACTAAAGATGGCGGTGATACGCAACAACCTACCTGTGAAGAAAGAAAAGTTAGTTTTGTTGAGACCTTTGTGGCGTAGTGGGTCGCAATTAGACACTAAATGTTACTGTTCTGGGTGCAACTCCTATTTGTGGACTGTGTTATTATCATGAAAACTTCGACTTAAATCCGGGCAGAAAATGGAGAACGCTCCAATGAGTGTGCTGTATTGGTGCTACTTAGTATACTCCAGATTGACGTGTTGACTAGTCTGGTGCTATGAATTGCTCTCTATTTAGTATACTCTGAAAATGCCTTTGAGGCATACACATGTTGTTCGTATCAACCTCCACCATAATAAATAAAATTAAAGTTTTGTTTTTTGTCAGAAAGAGAACTAATTAACTTCTGAATTATTAGCCGACAAGCCTTTGTTATATTTCTTGACACATCCTAAGTCCTTAAAGACTATCATTTTTAAAAAATCTTATTATTATTGCTATGATGCCGTAATGACAGAACTGCATAGCGTCTGACTGTAAGCGCGACAGTTGTGGATTATCTTGAGGAAATGTATTATTTTCATTTCCTCTGTTGACTTCAGTGATTCCATGGAATGGAGGAACAGAGGTTTTAACATTAAGCTCCCTCTACCTAACCACCTATATGTATATGAAACCCAAAAGAAAATAATAAAGATCTCACCACAGGCAATATATTAGGGTGTGAGAAAATTCTCAATTTGGGGAATTCCTCGTTGAAATCTCTTTGTATCCGCGGCGTACATTCCCGTACGGCTATTATTTTGGCCACAATGTCATTTTTTTGCCAACGACCGCGCCAGGATTCACCTTCAAACGAAATATTTTATATGTTTACATCTAGTGTATATATATAATACTTCTATATAAAAAATTTTTTTTTATATTTGTGCTGTCAGTCAGTGCCAGTCTGTGCTCAAGGGCACAAGCGTGTACTGTGACTGTAAGCGCGAAAGCTTGCGAGTTGATTCCCACTCAAAGAAATGATATATTTAATATTTTGAATTCTTTACTTTGGCGTCAGCGTTGATCTCCGCTACTCACCAGTAGACTACGGAAATGTCTTAACGGAAACAAAGTATCTTAACACCACCCAGGCTCCCTCTGCCTACCTGGCTTGAATACACTGTGAAACAAACATAAATTATACCTTACCAGACGGTGTAACAGCAATCCTCGTATGTAAGGCCAGTTCGTTAATATTAATGCCTTTATGTCTGGAGAGTGTTGCATCTCTGCTGCGAGTCTTTAGACCGAGCCAGGATTGATCTTTGAATTGTATCTTCTTGAGATCTTGTCCCTGATTTTGTGCTAGCTCATGGAGTCTGGAAGGATAAGAAAATATCTAATTTAGAGATAGAGTCAACTCACTTATATAACAAGTATCAACATAATTGTTATGAAAGTGGGTTAACAAAAAATATTTTTCTTTTTGACCAATCTATCTAATAAAAATCTTATTAGATTTTTACTTATGGTTTAGAAATTATTATTTTTTACTGAGTTCCTATTAAGACATTTCTGTTCTCCACTTTCCACCGAATTTTGAAAACATTGCGTTTTTGAACCCTACGCTGCGCTTTGAATCGTTACCAGAGCGAGAAAATGAAAATATTAAGTATTTCAGTATCTCGAATGGAATCGAACTGTCGCGTTTAGTTGCACGCTTGTACCTTTGCACCACAACGACCTCAAAGTCGGCGACGATATATTAAACACAGAAACATCAAAATTCAATACAGCGTTTTTTCTAAATTATCTTATTGGTTATTACATATTATTCTTACACTTGTATATAAATTCAGTATTTTTATAAAAATTTTTTAGTATTTATAACTAATATATATACTTCAAACCTTTGCACAAGCTGACCCCTTGTTTTGTCCAACGGTGTGTCACCATCTTTATTTGCCAAAGAAACCAAGGCTCCAGCTAGAAGCAAATCTTCAGCTATGGCGCTATATCCCCAAAAACAGGCATAGTGAAGTGGAGAATTACCATGCTCATTTGTGAAGTTAACATCAACTCTGTTTTGTAATAGCTGGAATTGAAATACAGTGCTACTAACTAAGGTAATAATAATAAAAGAAGTAATAAAAGTTATGTATATGCATAAGTGATGAAGGTAATTCTTAAAACAGATACAGTGGGTTACCAAAACAATGCTATGTAATATAAATTATAACCTTCTTCAATAAATGAATCTGCCATGTGAAGCTGAAAAAGAGAAAGAAAAATAAACCAAGAAATGGTTTATTCTTACCAATTGAACAATAGGCCGGTGTCCATGAGCAGCGGCCAAATGTAAAGGAGTATCATCACCCATGTTAGTAACATTGATTCTCGCTCCTCGTCTTATTAACATTTCTACTATTTTTATATGACCCTCCTTACATGCCCAATGGAGTGGACTGAAGCCATGATCATCACTAAAAATTACATATTTTATAAGATTGATTATTAATAGAATATTTATGTTTTTTAATAAAATGTTACACAAAATTATCAAATTATATAAAGTTAGTAGAGGGACATGGACCCTTATGACTCCTGGCTTTAAGTGAATTGTTCTGTGTAGTCAAAAAAAAAAGTTGCATTTTTTTTTTCAACTTTTTAATATTATCAATAGTTTTGCTTTACTAAACTTTACTTAATTTTTCACACAGCAAAGGTAGCCTAGCATTAATGTACTCAGCTTTATTTTTTTCAGACATAACAAGTTTAATTCAGGAACTCATTGCCACACTTTGCCACCAAAACAGTTAAATAAAAATAATTTAAATATTAGCATTCCTCAAATAGAAATTGAACCCATAAAAATCATGCAGTTAGATGCTGTCCCACAGAGCCATAATAATGTAAAACTGTATTTATCCTGTTCATTAAGCATAATGGAATGATATGAATAAATGAAACAGTTTTCCTCTTAATTTAGAGAATATGTATGTTAAATGTAAAATAAAATTTGTGACTCACTACTAATATCCAATAGTATAAAAATCACTTATTTCAAAAATTCAATTTAATTAAAATCAATTTTATTTATAAATAATTAGTTATTTAAGTAATAAGTATAAACTAAAACTTATTTTTACAAGTTACTTATTTTTATGAATAGAATTGCAAAATGATAGAAATTCCATTGAAACCAAAAAAACGTTAACTCTGACTAATGCTGCTATGAGGTATTTTCATCTTGTAAACTGACATAATTTACTAGCCTTGGCATACTGGTCTGTGGGCGACAAATGTAACTTTATGTTCCAATTATGGAAATAAGTAGTAGCCATATGGAAACTTTATAAACAAATTAACGTAGAAAATACTCTTATCTCACCCTTGGTTCATATCATGTTCAGTATCGTCCAGCCAAACTCGCACCTGCAGTGCATTTCCTTCCCTACACCACTGAAAAATATCTTCCATGGTTTTTACAAATATATAACTTTTCCCACTGTTTTTTTATCAACGACTTGTAAATACCACAAATAAACCGATGCTATAAAACAAACATGGAAACAAAGCTATTTGATCATGCATCAAGCAAAATTATGCCTAAAACTACAATCCGACTCATTCATTAGGGATTGACTTTGACAGTTTCGCAATCACTAAAAATAAAGTACTAAGCGACCATTTTAAAATAGTACACTTTATTTTTTGACATTTAAATCTTTCTCTTTCTTACACAAGTTGTCCCAATGCTAATTGCCTACTACGAATAGTCGTCAGTACGCAAACGATTCGACTATATAATTTAGTAGGGTTATATAGGGATACCATTATATTAAATTTATCTAACATCTTCTATATATATAAAAGGACTTGTCCTCACTGACTGAGGTAAGACGCACGCACAGCCGTAACCGCTGTGCGTAGAACCGTGAAATTTGGACAGATATTTACTTTCGTAATCTGGAATCCACTAAGAAGGGATTTTGAAAAATTTTAACCTTAAAGGGGAGAAATAGGGGTTGAAAGTTTGTATGGAAAAAAATTTAAATCGGCACCGATTTTTATAAAGTTTTAAATTTAGATTTTTAAAAGTATTTAATTGAACACGTATTTCATCGTTTTCTAAAATTCTCTCCCTAAGGGTGCAAATAAGGGGTTGAAAGTTTGTATAGATTTTTTTTAAATCGGCACCAATTTTTATAAAATTTGAAATTCAGACTCTTAAAAGTATTTAATTGAACACATGTTTCATGGTTTTATAGAATTCTTCCCCTAAGGGTGCAAATAAGGGGTTGAAAGTTTGTATGGAAAAATGTTTAAATCGCCACCGATTTTCATAAAATTTGAAATTTAGACTCTTAAAAATTTTTCATTGAACACATGTTTCATGGTTTATTAGAATTCACCCCTAAATAAGCTGGCGAAGCTGCGCGCGTCCGCTAGTTTCTTATAAGCTTAAAAAAATACCGAAGACTTAAAAAATCATAAATTCAAAATTGCTTTATGATACGATATCTATTATTTGTATTTTACTCAATAAAAAATTGAAACTCATATCAAGATTTCTGTGTTAGTAGACAAAGGAAAAAAAATGGAAGGAGGTAGTTCTATGCTAGTCCAGTGTAAACGGAAATATCTAATTGCAAAAGGCCATGTGCCTAAACAAAAAAGAAAGAAAGAAATAGGTAACAAAAAAGATCCAGTAAATTTATTACTTTTAGTGATAACCATTTTTATACTTAAATCTTCAAGGTACTATCATTGCTAAAATTGGGGGATAAATTCGCTGTTATTGTCTTATGACCTATTCTTTAAATGCAATTATTTATTATATTTTCATATTTAAGCCTCTGTTCTAATTCAATGTATGAGTAATCTTCTAATTAATAATTAAATTATACTACTTATTATTAAAATAAGTAATTTTTGTACTATAATGTTTTTCATGTTACTAGTCAGTCACAAATTTTATTTTATAGCTAAGATCTATTTATTTATATATAAACTAAAACTGTTTCACTTATTAATACTATGATTGACATTTTTAAACTTAATTCAAAACAAACCAACTAGCTATTCTAGAACCCATAACAAAAAAGCCAAGGTATCAATAAAAGTCAATTTAAGAAACTTAAATGACTAATCACAGCCAGAGAGCTATTATGGCCAAGTGCAATGCTCAAAACAGTTCTCAAATACTTTAAATCTTTATTTATACTTATTACATAGTAATATAAAAACTATTTTTTGGCAAATGAAATTTTCATTGCATGAGTGGGAGTTATTTTAAAGCCTTGAAGTGCTTCTTTAGCTGCCGCTGATTGCATTTCATTTGCAAATTCAACAAAGGCAATGTCATGTCTGTTGGGTACCAGTCGCACTTCTTTGAAGCCAGGAAATCTGTAAGGAAAAAATAATTAATAATAAATCTGTTAATTAAATGTTTAGCTAATTCTGCGGAAGTGGACAGTGTTGATAATGAAGGAAAACATCTGACTGAAAAAAGAGTAGGTAGTGAGTTTGATTCCTATTCTCTTCTTTTCTATTTGGTTTGTGTTAAAACATCTTTTCATGCTTTAATAGAAAAGTAGTAGTTATTTTTTAACTCTCGAGATCTCAAAATTTTTGAGAAAGTCAAAATTATTTCTTCACATTAAGTTCCTTTCAACTACCTCATAAAACAAGGAGTTCTTAACTACAATTATATAATAATATGAAGATATTAATATCCTATCCTTAATATCCTTAATGAGATATGCTTGAAAAAGTTTTGAGGATGTTGCGGTGTCACAGCACAGTGAGTAAAATACTTACTGATTGAAAAGCATAGACAACATCATTTCAGACGTCTCATCAGGTAGGTTTGTAAGGAAAAGAATTTGGTTAGGCGGTTGTTCAACATTGACGTTATTGAGTAGGCTTGGTTGACCAAATCCTGGTACAAGTGGTCTGTTTGCATCTTTGCTCTTCTTTTTCTTTCCCTCGTCTGCACTTTTTGGCAGTTTAGGCCGTTTTGGTCGTTCTTGGAAGGTACCCTTGATTTTAGCAATTACATCACTATCTCCTTTGGAATATTGGATTCTCTGTAAATAATATATTTAATGTTAATGAGATCAAGATTGCGTATTTAAGGTTTAATTTTAATTATAAATTATATTCATAACATATACTTACCATTGGTTTGTCATAAAATGGGAATCCTTGCATGCTTCTTAAAGCTACAGTAGCACTTGATATTTCTTTAAATATAACAAATGCTTGACCTCTCATTTTAAGGGTTTTCATTGCAACTATATCCAAAATTTGACCAAATTGTGAAAAAATAGCATAGAGAGACTTTTTAAGTTCCTCTTTCTTAATTTTTTCATTTAAATTGTTTATGTAAATCGTGTGGTTAGGTCGAATATCCATAGCTAAAAGTCAAACATAACATTTTGAGGTTATACAAAAAGAAAGTAAAGTAATTTTACAAATTAATAAAAAAGGCAATAACAGTTAATAATTCAACATATAACACTCTAAGGTATATATCATTTTGGAAAATAAATAAAGTATACGCACTCATTATGGATCTTAATAGTTAACCTAAAACGACGCCGAACAATTTTAAGAGGCAAATAGTAATAACAAAATATCAGACGCGTAAAGTAACAATCACGCTAAATTTGATTAGTGCGATTCAAGTTAAGATTTCAGCTTTTAATATTTCTATTCTACTTTTGTATTTGTTGTAAGTTTTTGCAGTCTAAATTTTAGACTCTAAATAGTTGGCGTCTAAATTTACACAGATAAAAAAATATAACAATTTAAAAAGTATAGGTTAAAATGTATACCTTCCTTATACCGTAACCCCAATATTATAAAATTATTATTTTTTTAATCTTAATTATTAAATAATTTATAAGATTTACGCATATGCATACATATGTAAAATATAAAATTTCTGATTTATTGCATTATAAAGACAATTTAACAAATTTTTACATCACGATACATTCTACGAGACATCTATATTCTATCATTTTATGAATCTACATTATTTTCGCGGGTTAAATTGTTGTAAATTATAATCATATGTTATTTAATGCAATACTTAAGATAAACACTAAATTCCAAAACAGTTAACAGTTTCAAATAAACAAAAACATACAAAGATACTATTTTAATTGAAAAAATTGTTTTACGAGACATTAATAAAATATTAAAATGCACGATCTGCTTCATGATTTCGATTCCATTACTCCCAATGTTTGGATGTTAAATGAAGAAGGATGGAAAGATAAACTGGTAAAACTACCGAGCTGGCATAAAGTAAGACATATAATAACTTAATTATTGAATTACCTGGTTGGAAATGATCTCTCTTGGCATATATTTGACCTCTGTTTAACCTTTTAGATACCTTTGATAAATTCGAATGCATCACATAATATGCCCGATGGATCTCTTGTCCGATTTCGTGGAATGATTCAAGACATGCACAATCCTGAATTTTACTTCGAACAGTATGAAATATATAATTCAGAAACAAATGAAGTAAAACTGAAATCAGGAAAATATACAGACACTGCTAATATACTGGTAAAGAAATAATAATATTTAAGCTATAACAATTAATTAATATAATAAGTAAACATTATTTTACCTTGTATTGTTTAGGAACATGAAAAAATCAATTACACAGAAAACTTAAAGAGTTCCCAACGTCAAACAATTGTTGTGGTATCCATGCCAGGGTTTAACAGTTGGGCGCAAAAAATTGAAGACGACAAAAACCATTTAAAGCATTTAGATCAACATCCTAACACATCTAAGCGTTTAAATTTAAATAGTACAAAATTAAAAAGAAGTTATGATGAGAGTGAAGACCCAGATACAATGGAAGTTGAAAATGATAATACCAATAAAGAACCGAGAACTGAGGAAGAAGTGAACGAATCATCTAATGTTGTGTCAAGAGAGCATTTGCTGAATTTTCCATTACCTGAAGTTGCTAGCATGTCTTGTATTGTGAAGGTATTGTATAGTAATAATTTTTTTTTTTTGCTGAAAGTACCTAATGTTATTGTACCCTGTTTCCCGTGCAATTTCCCAAGTTTGAAATAAAAATAATTCATTCACTGAGTGAATTCATCAACCATTTACATTCATCAGAGTGGGGTAATGAAAATAATTTAAGTATAATGATTCTATAGAACAGCAATGAAATCTCCCATTACAATCTTATGTCTTATAAAAGAAAAAATCTCTATAATACGAAATTAAACTCATTATTACAGCTATATGAAGAAGATGAAAGCCTCAAACTGAATGATATGATAGAAATAGTAGGTTTCTTGTCAGTAGATCCAGCACTTTCAGGAGAGTTCCAACCTGATAAGGATCCATTGTTAGACCCCATAAGTGAGAGTGAAGCGGAGATTCTAACACATAACCCACCACCAAGTTTAGTACCGAGATTACATGCAGTTTATGTGAAAAAATTAACTCATTGTAATCCTTTGGTTGATGGAGTTGATCAAGGTAGATTGTCGTATTTATTTATTTTTTAAGATTTTAAGGCAAAGCTCTAGTATACTTTGTTCTTTACTTACCATTTGAATTCAGTATTTTGTTATTTAACTGGTGTAACTCAACTCCTCATTTTGTGTTGCTAGTAGACTTGAGATAGTGAAAAAGTACAATAATATAGCACAGTGCCAATTTACTGCAGATAAATGCATTTTTTTGTGAAAAAAAATGTTTGTAAATATAAGATTCTTTTATTATATTATGTTACTTACTAAATTATGACAGTATATTGCAATATACTTTTATATTTTATTTATAATTAATCACAAAATAATAGGAAGTAATAAAGAAAACTTTTACATGTAGTTAAAAATAGAAAACAACCTCACAGGGTAGGGAGAGGGAACCTAGTGTTAAGAAACTCTGTTTCCCACATATTGCCGATTTTTTAAAAAAATTGCGTCTTTAGTGGCGGAACTCAGCGCTGAGCAGATGGTCGGCAAATACCTACTTGCCAGAGTTAAGAAATTAAAATATTAATAGGTAATAAATAATTCATTGCAACGAGTCCTTGAACCCACAACTAGTCGCGTTTATTGACACACTTAGATAGTTAAAAATAAAAATTAAAATATATAAATTTCAGAGGCAGCACTCAGAGATGCAAACACTGCAAGAGAACATTTAATGAAAGCTTTAACTGAATTACTGTTGGGAGATAAATTAGCGGCGGAATTTTTAATATGTCATCTGATAGCTTGTGTGTGAGTATTATCTCTTTCGCAACTTTTATTTACTTTCAAACTAAACTATTTTAGATTTTTTGTTAGAATGTTCAAACATTAAATAATATTCTTTAACAAAGTTACTGCTAATTAAGCCAAATTTATAATATTTAATGAATCAAATTATATTGTTTGTTGTACTTAGGGTACCAAACAAATGAAATGTATGATTGATGAGTCATCACCATCCTAAAGTTACTGTATGGTGGCTGTCAGGATTTAATTTTAGTGTTCTTTTTACTGTTGATTATTTTCACAACAATGCTTAAAAGTCCAGAAAACCTAATTTCACATTAGTGGGTCCTGTACAATTTTTATCCACACACATTTTCCATGAAATGTCGAAATGTTGGAATCTAATATTGTTTTTCATTAATATTCCAGGTATCTCCGTCAAGAAACAATAACACTGGGACAATTCTGTTTAAACATATCCAATTTACCTACAAAAAAGTATCCAAACTATGCAAAGCAGTTGTATGACATTGTCAAACAGTTTGTTACCAAGAGTTACTATTTGCCGTTGACTGTTGATAATATGAATACTATGACTTTGTTGCCTAAGTAAGTAATTTTTTTTTAATCTAGTAACTTAAACTTATAAAAAACATAATGTCTTCCAAGTGATGACATGATGATGATGATGACAGATATCTTACATAGTACAACGCTTTTCATTCCAAACAATGCGCTTAAAATATTAATTTTAAAAATAGCAACTTTTTCGAAACCTATGTGGCGCAGCGGCACAGCTTCTGACTGTAAACTTGACGGGTGGGAATTTGATTCCCACTCGAAGTAACAAAAGACAAATGGCGTCATTGACCAAACAACACGCAATGTCTCAAAAATTGGGTTCCTTTGCCTACCCTGCTATAAGCGTGTTGTAATATGAACTACTTTTAAAAATAAAATTTCCATTTTTTTTAATTATAGAAAAGACTATGATTGCAATCGTCTAACAAGCGGTGTACTACAACTATCAAAACATACACACTTAGTTTTAGATGAAACTAAAATGGAGCAAGGAAGATTAGACGCGACAGGAGTCAATAATATATCAGCTTTGGGACATTTAATTAAAACACAAAGGGTTGAATATGATTTCAAATATTACAAAATGGAGTTTGATTCTGATATATCTGTGTTGATTTTGTCGGAGGGGAAGTCCCTGTTGCCAGTAAGTGTAGTTTTAAATATTCTGTCTCTCTCTTAATTTCTGTTTCTCAGTCCCACAATGGAGCTAATAAGTAGTTACTAAATAAAAACATTCTTTTTTTTTAATTTGATAGTATGCAAACTGATTAAATATTTATATTTTTTTAATAAAGGTTTAAAACCATAATTACTGTAATATTTGATTTATACATATATGTATGTCTAAATTGTTTAGCATAAGTTTGAAATATTTTTTTATGATTCTCCTATTCATCATATTATTTTTCTGCATTCTTTCTTCCATTGCTTGTTAAATCGTGTAAGTGACAACCGAAAATAATTTTATTAACACACTAATATTAACACTCCCTTAAATCGAGGAGTTCAATTAATGACCATCCATTACAATTATAGCAATGGCACAAAAAATCACATATTGAAATACTTAATTCAAGTTAAAATTTTCAGAGTGACTATCACATTTCATTGCGGCCTGAAGAATCGTCTTTAGAAATATTCGACGCCATTGTTGAAGCTGCCTCTTATTATTTAAAGAAAGAAATTATGAATTTAATAAGAATTTATTTAACAAACTTGAAACTTGTTAAATACAGCATTAGTGAAGATTTACAGGTAGGAGATATTATTTAGCTTTTAATAAAAATTTTACATAATGATTATAAAGACTGTCTTTGTTCTGAATTGTTAATTTACATTGAATATTTATATAATATTTATTATAAATACTATACTTACTATACTGTAAATACTATACTTAAAAAGAAACAAGATATAAAAGTAAAATTAGATAAGCATTTTTATACAATATTAATATTTAAAAAATAGAATATTCTGATTAAGAAAATATGAAAAACAATGTATTTCATTCACTAACTAATACATAATATGTTTATCTAGTTCGTAGAAGACGACTTCATAGAAATGCGAAGCAATTCTGACAGTGACAGTCCAGTGACAGCTGACGACCTACACAGACTGCTAGTGTTGGCCCGCCTCGTCAGCCTGTCCCGAGGCCGCGCCACACTCGACAAAGAGTGCTGGGACATCACTAAACAGATGGAAAACGATAGATTGCACAGATTAAAAAATAGGATACCGCCTTTGTAATTTTAATATAGTTTTTTTTATATTTCTCATATTTTTGTACTTTGTTTTTGATGTGTGAATGCTTAAAATCTAACATTTCTCTTTTATGTGATTTGTTTAATGTTGATTCATATTTGTCCGTTTTTTTATTGAATATAATTCATTTTTATTACAATTTTTTGTTCAATTGACTTTTATGGAATAATACACATATGACCCGCCGCGTTAATCTGCCTCGAAGCCTCAAGATTGATTAAACATAAAAAACAACAGATCGTCCAATTAATAAAAAATAGACTAATATTTTTGTAACTCATATTACCCACGCAGAGTAGGCAAAGGTAATCTACTGTCTGATATCATAATAATATAATCTGAGTCTACTCTGTTAAAACACTCCCCCTGTTCCCCATTTTATTATTATTTTAAATGATAATGTTATCTACAGGATATTAGATAGGTACCGTAGGTATTTCAAATCTATCAAAAATTCTAACCATTGTTACCTTTGTTTATTTGACTAATTAAAGTGTATTAAAGAGGAATATAAAGCGGTCGGGCGAAATATTAGAATTTTGTATATGAAATTAATATAATAATAATATATTATTTGTGGGATTATAACTCAACACACAACAGTGAGACACTTCAAATTTGTATCTAACAGAGGAAACATAGGAACTTAGTAATAACACCACACACACACACATCCGTTCCTCACTGGAGACATTGCGTGTTGGGTGACAGATCTCAACGCTGCGCTTTTTCTCGTTACCAAAGCGAGGTAAAGAAAATATTTCTTCTTTTAGGACCTAAAATTTAGGTCAATCGAACCACACAACATGTAGCGTTTATAGTCGCACTCATATCCTGCGCTACGGCTGCTCAATATGTGCATAACTATGTTGTTTCTAAATAAATAAAATTCATACTTCAAATTGAAACAATTGATTATTCTCAGTCAAAATTTTTTATTTATATAAAATTTGAACGTAGGGTGACTTAAACCAGCATCTATGGGAAATTGTTTGAAAGTTATTGATATTTAAAAAAAACCCTAAGCGTGGTGTCATTTTAGAATTTTACTCAACTCAGATTGTTTGAAACGCCATAATCAGAGAATTGATATATTAAAAATATATCAATTCTCTGATTATTGCATTTCTAGCAATCTGAGTTTACTAAAATTCTAAGTAATATAAATCTATATAAATGTAGCAATTGGCAATATCACAGGAACGAGTTTTGACATTGACAGCAATAGTAGTACGTTTAATGACAGTGACGTGACGTGTAAGTTTTCAAGGTATCGAATATTTTATTTATTGATTGCATTTATAAATGAAATTGTAAGTATTAAAAGGGATAAACACAATATAATAAAATGTCAAGTAAAAATAAATCTGTGGACAGCATTAATAAAGCTAAAGCTTCGGACAGTGTTTGGAAAAAAGTCCTTAGTCCAAACACCGAATGGCCGGACAAGGTTAGTTGAAATTATCACGAGACTGTTTAATCTAATCACTTAAAAGTTTTATTAATGTTATTTTTATTTACAGGAGGAATTTCTTGATGTCATATATTGGATGCGACAAGCTATCGGCATTGTTTTGGGTCTATGTTGGGGTGTTTTACCATTGAAAGGCTTTGTTGGACTTTTGCTGTAAGATTTCGAAATTTATTTAAAAAATTAAGTGCAATCATTTACGTCTATCCATAAATATATGAAATAGTAATATTTGGTTTCTTATAATATATATTTTCATAAGTATATATATTTTTAGCTTTGTACTTGTGAATGCTGCTGTAATATATTTCTATGTGAGCAATTTCCAAAGTATTGATGAAGAAGAATATGGAGGCATGTGGGAAATAACGAAAGAGGGATTTATGACTTCCTTTGCTGGATTTTTGGTAAGATTTTGTAAGAGTTTAAGAGTTTATTGCCATGGATGACTAATTTTACTTTTATTTCTTTGAATACTAACTTGATAAAACATACAGTTGAATCTTCTAAAAATATACAAATGATTACTTGCATCACAGATGCAATAAAGCCTGAAGAGATATTTCAGTTAAGAAATTATATGTTGAGTGGTATTTATGTAGTAAGAAATAATTTAAATATGTTTATTTCTACCAGTCAAGATGAACCCACAACACAACGCCCATCACAAATACAGTCACACTACTGTGCCACAACAGCCTTGTTTGTATATTGTTAAAATTATATAAATGCCTCTTTTCAGGTAACTTGGATAATAATGTACACTGGCTTACATGGATACAACAGTAGTAACTTATGAAATTAAATTGACTGTATATTGAATTGCAGTCTACAAAAGACCTCAATAAATAAGTGTAGTACAAAAGTTTATACTTGTGGCGTTTGATGATACATATAACTCAATTGTTAATTGTAAAAATACTATAAACAAAGGAATAGTCTTATTTTAGTGTGTAATTGATATATTGAATGGATGAAGGTAATATTTTTTGAAAATTAAATTTGGATTGTCATATTCACATTATTTATTTCCTTTAGCTTCAGACAGTGTACTGTTAAGATACTTGGTTTTCTGTGCACCATCTAATTTTCTATACTGGGTTTTTTACAAACACAAAACTGTTTAATATAATTTAATCCCATGAGTAGGAATTGAACCCAAAACTGTTACATTTACCGTTAGACACAATGCTGCTGCAAAGTCCTCATTATGAAATAGTTTAAAGTAGATAAATAATTACTATTATTGGACCTATTCCTATTACTTTCATTCATTCATATATTTAGTGTTTTTTTACAAGTCATATTTACAAAATCTTACAGCTGTGCTTTATCTGACTTCTTTTAATTTGTATTTAGCAATTTTACTTTCCCATATAGTTTTTGGCTATTTCATTTTTAAATTAGCATGTTAAAGCGAGTTTTAGTGCCAAAATTTATATTACTTTTATTATACATAATAATTATCATAATGTGAAGTAGGTATATCAAATTCATAAGTATGGTAAATGAATTTGAAAAAGTAAATGATTTGTACTCATACATTGACTTGAGGAATAATAAAACTATTAAAAAAGCTATCATATCTAGTAAATTCAATATAGTAATTCTATTATAATGAGTACATTATATCTTCAAAATAAATAAATGTAATATTGAAATACTTATGTTTAAACCTTGGCATATACTGCTTCATATAGTCCACAGAATATATAAAACTTTTTAATCAATGCATTTATTGTAAGTGATTAATTGTTAAGTTTTCATAGTTAGTTTCCTATAATATAAACATTAAGCATATTTAATTTAATTCACAAAATGGCAATATCTTTTTTATTTTACTATGTTTATAAATTTTATTGGTTGTGTGTACGGAAGGTCATGTGTTTAAAGTGAGATCCTTGTTTTGAACAAACATTATATTGGTTGATTTAGTATGAAATGTCTTTTTATTTTCTATATAAAATATCCCCTGACCTGATTGCCATTCTCGCCGTAATTCGAAAAAGTAACACTTTTGCTACTATTCTGTAAAAATACAGTTTAATAAAGAATAATTAAGCATAGCATAGCTTTGGGATTATTCATCCATCAAACAATGGCTTTAAAATAGGCGTAAAATAGAGTGCCATAACACTAAATCCTTCCCAACTACTCAGATATATACAGCAAATACATAAAATAAACCAGAGCAAATATATTTATGACTGTGATAATAACGTTGGAGATGATGTGAGTGACGACATCTGAGATGGGATTTCGGTATGGTCTGTTCGCCTAAGCAAAACATTAAGTGGAGAAAATTTTGCTTTCGGCGACGTCGCGGATAAGCTTTAAGAGCGTCACCGTCCGACATAGTATAGTCATAGGCCTGGGAACTACACATGTCGGAAGGAAGTGCTGTCCCTGGAGTCCCTCCCGGAATCCCAAGGACGCAATGATTGATGATGAAGGACATGAGAGCCAACGAATTGTCCATTAAGGACGTTAAAGATCCTGAAAAGTGGAGTATGTTGAAGAAAGGCAAATCCTGGCATTCATAAAAAGTCAAAAGTGAAGTATCTAACAAAATTTACAAAAACATAAAATAAAACAAACAAAGCAACCAAAAACAAGTTTAATCATCTCTCCAAGTGACTAGAACATCGTCAGTCCTGTACCTCTGCGTGATGGTGGAGTCCGCGAAGTCCATGCGGGTGCCGGCGCCGTGGGCGAGTGCACCCGCGTGCGCTATCATTACACCGTTGTCTATGCAAAACCTGGAAATTTGGAATTATTTAATATATATTCATTATATAATATCCATTATATAATAGCTGTAAATATTAATTATATTTTTAGGTTTTTTTTAGTTTCATGTTGTATTCCACGCATAGCATGGTAGGTAGATAAACTTGGGCTAGTGTTGTGTGTTGTTGACGGTGTCGGCAATAAAATTTTACTTTTTTTAATAACCAAACCATGTGGAATAATGTATAGAAGCATAATAAAAACTAAAGCACAAACCTTTCATCAGTTGCAAATATTTTAGCTCCTCTCTCTTCGCACATGACTCCCATCATCTCTTGTAGGCGTTCATTGCAACCAACCCCACCTACTATTAGTACCTAAAAGAGATTTTAAAATGGAAATAAATAAAATATACGTAATTATGATTCGTATTTGATTGCCATTCGAAAGAGTGTGATATTATATTATTATTATAGTAGTAATATTTTTATTTGCTAAAACGCGGCGTTGAGTTCCGCGAATTAACACACTCAACAACAGCTCAAGAATCAGACTAAAAGTGGGGAAGTCTTAATGGGAACAGAGTGTTATAACACTAGGTTTAAGGTAGGCACCTTGCTTTGTGGGGGAACAGCATGACGCTAAAAAATAAAGCAAAAAATATAATATGCAGGGTATATCTAGTACTTACCACCTCTATTATTGTTATATCAGAGTTGTTTAATGTATAGTTTATTACTGTACAACTTCAACAAAATCCATTTTAGTGTGAAGATCAAATGAACAAACATCCATCATCACAAACTTTTACATTTATAATATTCATAAGATTAGTACAAAAAACTAAAATAAGCCTCACCTCATCTGACCCACAATGTGCCATAGCTCTTTCAGTTATTTCCACTAACATTGCAAAAAGTGTTTCTTGCAAAGAATAACATAAGTCCTCTGGTGTGTATTCTTTTAATAATTCATCTATTCTATCCTCCATGAAAGATAAAATGCCAGAGAAACTGACATCCATTCCTATTGAGAAATGTTTTGAGAAGAATGTTTATTTTGGAGTTTTATTAAATAAGTATTTTTTTAAAAGTTGATATGAATTTCTCAAACTAATAGATATGAAAGATAATAATTAATATTCATACATATAATGTTACCAGTTGTTTTGTTGTTAATCGAGGAGTTCTAGCTGATGTGTACTTAGACATTCTGAACATTTGTGCAAGAAAGAAAGAAAATAATGAAAAATAATAAAAAAACCCTATATGAAGTCTGCACAGCTGCCGACTGTACTATATACACAATTTAGTTAAATTTCATCTTCTGTTATGTATCAGTTTATTTACTGAGCAACTTCCTAATATCACATGTAACCTACATGTGATAAGGGAGTGTAAGCACTAACAAGAAGAAATCGAAATTTATACAGGAATAGCAAAAATATTGAGATTTTATATTTTACTCTATGGAACCAGAAATTTAAATATTAGGGCAAGAGTCATATAAGATGCAGAGGGCAAATCAACAATAATAATACCTTTAACAGAATATGGCAGCTGTAAATATTTCTTTCCTTTCTTTGCCATTTGCTCTATATTGTAGCCCGGACTGGGTGCATTAGAT
The DNA here is from genome assembly GCF_056956725.1 of Heliconius melpomene rosina. NCBI lineage: Eukaryota > Metazoa > Arthropoda > Insecta > Lepidoptera > Nymphalidae > Heliconius > Heliconius melpomene. The sequence continues at coordinate 12,762,134 of NC_140395.1, forward strand.
AATTTTAATACTCTTGCAAATCTGAAAATAATTAAAATACATAGTTCTTCAAGTGAAAGAATTAAATACAAATATTTAGAAATTAAGCCGTCTTCCTGGAAATAGTCTGATAAAGTCAATCTGACATACTTATTTTCAAGCATACATATCAATTCAGCAACAGTTTTCCGTAGTTAAGTATAATTTTTAAGAGTAAAATAATATATCACATATATTTATTACACAAATCACATAGTTGAGGCCATTAAGGCATTTCCACAAGTCTGCCTTTAAACACTGTAGTTATGAGATTGATACCCAAACACTGGGAATATATATATTTTTATTATTTTCATATTCCTGCTTTCATAGGAAGTGACTTAACACTAGGTTCCCTTTATATTCCCAGTTTTGTGGAAATGAGGATATCATAATTTGCAACTAATCTAATATGTAGGTTCTATTACCTGTCCAAACAATTACCAACAGCTATATCAATTGTTTCACCAAATATCCTGTACCGCTGTCTAGAATAAGCAATGACTTGTGTGTTACCACCACTCACATATAGTACTGTAGGGTTGTTTGCTTTAGTGATTAGTCTACCCATTTCAATATCTGTTTGTTTTATTAAGTAAATATATTTGTGTTTATGAGTTATTACAATTATTTTATAAATAATTAATTGAAAGTATTTAGACAAAAAATGAAATAAAGTACAGTAATGCACAAACTTTTAGCAGTAATGCCAATAGTTACTATAAATAAGTAACAAAATATTTTTTTTTTTATTTAGCAACACAATATTTCTGAATTTTAAAAGTATTATAAATCAGAAAGGATACGTCCTATGCAATGATTTACTCCTAGAATTGGTTTCTTCCATAGTTTTGCACAAGTTCTAGCTACTATGGCGCATACCATCAGTGGAGCACCCATTCCAGGGCCTTTGGTGTAACAGACCACATCTATATCACGAGGTTTTATTCCAGATTGTTCTAAAGCTTCTTTAAGCAGTTCATGTATATTTTGTTGGTGATGCTCTGCAGTTTCCCTTGGTAGAAATCCTGTGGCCAATTGAAGTGATAAATTTACTGATATAAATAAATGGAAGAAACACTAGTTGATAAATATTAAAGATATATTTTTTCTTTTATATCGTATCTGAAGAAAATAATAACCTACATATGACAGGCATATTTAATACATTTTTTTTTAAACATTACGTTAATATTTTTAATTTAACATTAAATATATATATTATATTAATCTGGTAAAAGTACAATGCACAAATATTTAAAGATTAAAACAGAATTTACAGAAAGTAGTAATAAACTTAAATACTAACCTTCACCCGGCGGAGTAATGTAAGTTCGTCTGCAATTCGCAAGTATATTTCCATCTTGGACTATACCTATTCCCAATTTATTTGCACTTCCTTCAAAACCAATGGCAATAACCATTTTTATTATAGTTTATTATAAATGTTATAGTTGATATCTCATATGCTATGTATTTACAAAATAACTTTGATTTGCATGTCATTTGTCAGTGTCGAATACCTGACCACAGATTGTAATATATTTTCAGCAATAATATAAAAAAAAATAGTGTTATTGACAGAACACATTTACTCATATGGTATGGTATAGGTGTTATTATAGCCATAGTAGAGGAAAATGAAGATGTTTATTTTAGTCATAAATAAATATAACCCTTCCTTCATTTAAATCGTTATGCTTAATATATACTTACTTGACTTATATTACTATGTCTCCGAGTTGGGGCAGAGGGCATCCACAGAGTTTCGCCATTTTGTAAGATCTTGAGCTTCTCGTTTAATTTCGTTCCATGTCCTGCCAATCTTCTTCGCCTCGTCTAAAACTGATCTGACAGCGGATACTAAGAATTTGGCGCAGACATCAATTTACTAAAACTTGAAGCTTGTGCGACACAGCCTTGGTAACCAAGGCTGTGTCGCAGTGTGTGGAAGGTATTCCACGTTTCGCAACCATAAAGCAGCACCGACTTTATATTAGACCCAAAAATCCTGAGTTTAACTCTACGGGTTAATTTACGTGACTGCCAAATGGTTCGTAGCTACGCGAAAGTTGCTCGGGCCCTGATAATTCGCGAAGAGATTCTTCTGTACTTGTTCTGTACCTCCTGCTTCTGACACGACGCTACCGAAGTATGTGAATTTGTGAACTTATTCCACAATATCTGTGCCTATTTGCAGTGGTGTCGAGTTCTACACTACAGATCTTATCTCTAGCGTGTTTCGGATGTTACATTTAAGCCCTATTTTAGATACCTCTAACTTTTATTATAAAATTGAGAAGTTTGTTAGGTTGAACTTCATAATAACGTTTGAAGTATACAGTCTTTGTATACCATTGAATATTCGAAATTATTTGGAGTGCAAATTTACTTACGATTTAAATTACGATGTTCATCATATTTTATGAAAATACTTTATTCTACCGATAAAATTTAGTACATAAGTTTCATTGAAAATATATTCACTATTTCTCTAATTAATTGAAATGTTATATTAATAATTTAAATAAAACAAAAATATCATAATGTATGCTTTATTACCAAGTTAAAGTTACATAGCACTGTTTGTAATCATCAATTAGTAAATGAAATTAATAATAATAATTCAAATGCATATATTGGCACAATTATATATAAGTCAAAAATATATATGTAAGCAAAAATTATGTTTCAACAGCTTCATCATTGACTTCATCAACAAAATCAGCGAGCATGTCTTCCACTGAGATTACATTCTTAATAATTTTACTATCATTTGCTGAATCTAAAGCATCATTATTATCCTTAGATACATCACCATTTTGAACTATTTCATCATTTTGCACATCTCCATTAGCTGTAGAACCTTCTTTAAGAGAAATTTGATCATCGCCATTGCATTCAACAACTTCAGATTCTGTATTATCTGTGCCAATAGATATATTTAGTTCTATGTCTTGAGAAAGTTGTGTTATTTGTCCGCAAGAGATTTGTACATCATCTGTTTCATTAGTACTAGGTAAGATTTCATCATCATTTTTTTCTAAAATTAAAACTTTTTCATCTCGTTTATTGTTAAAATCGTAAGTAATTTCCGGTGAAATATTTTCTTCTATTGCATCACTTGACACATCTAACGGTAGCTGTGTGGGTGCTTCGTGAATAGGAACGTTATCTTTTATTTCAATATCTTTTTCTTCTTCTTTTTTATCTTTTATTTCAAAACAAACAGTTTCTTTATATGTATTTGTATTATCAACGACTTCACCATTTTCAAGTAGAGGTACTACTGTATCTTTATTACTATTGTCAAATTGATCATTTACTTCAATTTCATTTTCTATTTCATTCTCTCTTATGATTTTAGACGTTTCTGTTACCTCAATGACCATATCTTCATCGGAATCATCGCTTATTTCTACAGAAGGTTCCATTTCTTCACTACTCAAACTTATTTTGTCATCTTCATCTCCATAGTCTTTACGAAGTTTTTTGCTTGACGGCTCATCTATTGCTATTATTTCTTCTTCTGTTTGCTCTTCTGACGGTAATCTGCGTAAATAGAAAGTTATTAACAAAACAATAGTTACTTTATTAACAATAGTTAATTAATGGTTAAAGAAACACAATATAGATTTGATATACATGCTATAATTTTTACCTTCGCGGCGTATCCCGCGTATAGTAGAGTACGAAAATGGAAATGTTCGAAACATTGCGTGTTGAGAGATAGAACTCAACGCTGCGCTTTGTCTTTTTACCAAATTGACATAAGCATTGAGACCACAATCCTTGCGTTTACGAACTTAAAATATTGAAATCACTTACTTATCTTTTCCCAATAAAGATTCCAACGCAGCTCTATTTCTTTCCGACATCTTTTTTCTTTTATTGCTTGGTTTTACAGTTTCTTGTGGTATTTCCATTGCAAAGTTGATAGATGGTGGTGAACAGTGCAAATGAAGTCTTATGTTCAATAGGGCTTGGGTACAAAATTTAGATATCTGCAAAATAATATCAATTATTAACAGTTTGTGTTTTTTATTTACATGATATAAATGATGCATTTAATTTTAGTGTGTGTTTCTATTCTACAACTTATTATATAAAAAAATCATAAATAAAAAAACTAGTCTCACCTCAGTATTCTGCATATTTACTAAAGTACTATACAACTGTAAACAATATTGTGTGGGAGGAGGCGTAGAATTAGGTGTGGTCTTTCTAGAAGCTTCCAATACATGTAGTAATGACAGTAGAAAATCATCTTCATATGAAACATGGTTGAAACATTCACGGATGATATTTTCTTGGAATAACTAGAAAAAAAATATAAATGATTGAATACTAGCACCAAAAAAAAATTCTCATCGTACAATTTAATGATGTGTGTATAAATCATGTATTTAATACACTACAATCATTATAGATTAATTGTTATTTATAAAGCATTATAGCCCAAAAAAAAATGAAGAATAATTGTTAAGATCACATATAAAAAGTCATGCTACTTAATAATAAGAACTTTCTAAAACTGTACTCTTATTAATAACTAGCGCACCCGGACGCGGCTACGCCTGCTTGAAATATAAGAATATAATTTCTATAGAAATATAATTTCAATCTAGATGAAATGCTAAAAGTGACTATTATATTTATTTTCATAAGGATGAATATCAAAATGACGCGGTAACGAACGCGGTCGCGTAGCGACGACGGTTGTTATTAACATGGCAGAATAAATTGCATGTCAAATTAGAAAGTATTTTAATTTATTAGTTTATATGTGTAATGTAATATTATATAGCCTATAGCACTTCTGAAGAATGCAGCTTTCATACAAAACAAAAACAAAGTAAATCGATCCAGTAGATCCAGAGATCTTAGCGTTCAAACAAACAAACAAACAAACTCTTCCGCTTTATTATATTAGTATTAATAATAAAAAAAACATAAACATACTTCAAACAAAATAATACCTTATGAATAACTGGTTTTAGAAATCTACCACATACAGTGAGGAATGCTTCGGCACATTCAAGAGCTGCTAATGCTACTTCATTATTACTTTCTTCTGACCTGTAAATATTAATAACATAACTTCTACACACATTTTTATACAATAATAAATTATAATCTTCATGTTTCATTCCACAGGGTTGATGAGAAAACTTAGTGCTAAGACACTCCGTTGCCCACTTTCAGTTGAATTCTTGAGGCATTTCATTGAGTGGCGGAACTCAACGCCGCGCTTAGCCTGGTAACTACCAGAACGAGGAAAAAAAATATTTATTTCCTGGATTGGTAATTGAACCGATAATCGTCAGGGTTACAGTCGCGTGGTTGTGCCTCAGCTCTACAAGGAATATGGTGAAGCTAAAGAAACAAAATAAAAGCTTAATAAGAAAAATAATCTATATAATTATATAAAAGGACATGTTTCTATTGACTGAGGTAAGACGATCGCACAGCCGTAACCGCTGATGGAAGAAACGTAAAATTTGGACAGATGTTTATTTTCGTAATCTGGACACTTACTAAGAAGGGACTTTGAGAAATTTTAAGCTTGAAGGAGTGAAATAGGGGTTGAAAATTTGTATGGAAAAATCTTTAAATTGGAACCGATTTTAATAAACTTTGCAACTCACACTCTTAAAAATATTTAACTGGACATGTATTTCATGGTTTATTAGAATTCATCCTCTAAACTGAAAATAATTTTATAATTATATTTAATAAATATTCGTTTAGTTCAAGCGGGCAAAGCCGTGCGGGGCCGCTAGTTAAAATATAAAATCTTACACATTAATTTTATTCTTCTCTCCTGGCATATGAGAAGATATAGTGCTCTGTTGTAATTGACTGTTTGCTAGTTTTCTTTTAGCTTTTTTACTTAAATGTTTCGTCGGTTGGGGGCCCATCTGAAAAAAATACGTAACGTAAAAACTCTATATTTCACATGACATTGAAGCTTTGGTGGCGCAGGAGTATTAGCGTGAATACGTAAGCAGGACGATTGTGGGTTCGACGCGTACTCAGAGGAACGAAATATTTCATTCTGGTAACAAGGTAGACTCGGCGGTCAGTTTCGCCATTCAAAAGTCAATTCCTCAAGAAGAAGAATAGGAAGTGGGGGACGGAAGTGTATTTATGGGGAAAGATGTGTCGTAGCACCAGGTGAAACTAAAAAAACAGAAAAATATAAAAAGACACTACTTACAGTAAGCTCCACAACTTTCTTTCGCGGTATAACATCTTCAATTATGTGTGAGGATAATTCATCTTCCCATGAGCTATTGTCATTTGTTTTATGTGAACGAAGCATTGTAAACCAATATGTTAACGTATTATACGCTGTTGTACGAACTTTTCTGAAATAAAATATTTTTTTTTTATTCAAAATAGACTTTATATCAAATAACTATGTATAAACCTTGGTTATCCTTAATGTAATAATGTCACATACAATTATTAATGGGAACAGAGTGAGTCTTAACATTCTGTTCTCATTAAGGCATAGCGTGTTGAGTAGCGGAACTTGTCGCGCTTTGCATCGTTATCAGAGGAAATGACAATATGAAATATTTAATTTCCTCGAGTGAGAGCCGACATCATAACCTATCGTGGTGACAGTCTCACGTTTGTGTAGGAACAGAATATAGTCCTAGTAGCACTATTGTGTTGATTGCAAGTTAGATAAACATCTCTAATAAAAAAGTAGGGATTCAATCCAAAACCATTGCGTACACAGTGAAACCACATTCCACTGCACTATAAGAGTGTAATTACAATTCATTGTCAAAGTGAAATAAATTTATTTTAAAAAAAGTAGACAGGCTTAATTTACCTACCTGACTAAAGTTAACGCCTCAGACCTGAGAAGAACCAGTGCAAAAAAGTCAGCAGCACTTTATTTATACTTGTTAATTAATTAAAATTAATAAATTCAATTACCTGTTCTCTTCACTTGGATTGTCAGAACTCCATCTCAACGTTTGCATCACTAATCTGAATACTAATGGCGAGAATGGTATTAGGTTTGAACCTAGGCTAAAAAAAAAATATTATTACTATTATTATCTGTATTTAAGTGTAGTAAAATGTTACTTAATAAAACTCAAAATATATAATTGTTTTTTTCTTAGTTTAGTTAGTGAGGCCAGTCATGGCACAGAAGCACAAGAGTGCGACTGTAAACGAGGAAAAAAATGATTTTTTCTCAGAGTATGAAAAATGAAAATAATTCACTCTCTCGAATGAGAATCGAACCCACAACCTTCACATTTATAATCAATTAGACAATGTCCCACTGCTTCACAATGGCCTCAACATCTCTTTTTTCTCAACAAGATATTAAGATATTAATAAAAAAACCTAAAAAGACTTACCACATAATTAAAGCATCTAAACTTCTCAAAGCTTGTATTTTAACATTTATAACAGTTTCATCTAAATTTGAACTATTTGTGACACTTAATGCTCTGACTATCACGTCTAATATGGCCCTTGGTTGTATAGGTTTTGCCATTGGATAGGTTTCCCTACAAAAAGATAATAAATAATACAATACAATTATGATATACATAATATATTAATGCTAATAACCATACAGTATGTAGAAACATAATTAAATATTTTCTTTACTTACACCAACATAGCTTGAATCAACACAAACACATTTCTTAGTCTTAACTTTAGTACTAAATTCTTATTTTTTATATTTTTCCCCGATTTTGATATATCATTTAAGAATTCTGCAAGAGGTGATTTAGCCGAATCTGATTGGTTCTGAAAAATTTATAAAAGATAATATAATAATATCATGTGATTTTTTACACAATCAAAGATAACCACCATACTTTGCTTATGAAGAGTAGGGAAACAAAAATAATAATTAATTCTCCTGAGTGGGAATTGAATTAACAGCAATAGCATGCAGTCGCTGGCTTTTCTATTACACCACAATATACAAGATTATTACAGTAAATAAAAAATCTCAAAATTTTAAATTTTAAAACTTTTTTTTTTATTTTAAAACTATGAAAATATATTTTTTAATTGAAGTTAAGAACAAAATTATATATTTTTAAATACAGTGTGTGTTCAACATAATATAAATAACTTACTGTATCAGTATCCTTATATATATCGACTGCATTTGGGAAAATAGCACTAATAAGACTGTGAGCGGCATTACATAAAACACTAATTTGATCTCTCCAACTGGATTTAGGTGTAGCTGTCTTTTCTTTTGTTGGACGCACCTACAAGTATACAACAATTGCATTTATCATAAAAATAACTTAAGTGTAAAAGTTCTTTTTTTTAGTTTACTTCACATGTTATTCTGCATATATAAAGGTGAGCAGATAGAACATAATGTTCTGTATTCTCTGCAATCCACCCAAATTGAAGACATTGTATTTTGAAAGATAAAAACTTAATGTTGTATTACTAGTATTTAAAAATGAATAACTCATCCCCCAAGTGATGAATAAGCTCACAATCATCCCATTTGAAGTCACACTTTTCCTTTGCAGCATAATGGCCTCAATATTTTTAATCAGTAGTAGTGTATGATTATATTTATATAATAATATTTTAGTATCAAATAAATGACTATAAAAATATAAAAAAGATGAAATATAATAATACCTGCTGCAATGCATGTGCACATTTTGCTACTTCAATAACTCTATAATAATTGGAACTGCTTAGGAAGCTCACAAAATAGTTTTCCATATTATGTCTATGTGACATACAATATTTTGGAAACCTAAAACATTAGATCATATAATATGAATAAAATCATTTACATATGTAAAAACAGAAATAAGTGTATACAAATTCTAATTTTAAAAAAATTCATGGTCTCAATTTTGAATTTCCAACTATAAGAGAGATAACAAAATAATAAAAGCTAAAACTAAGCAAGGTTATACAATACCGGTCAATAACATTTCGCATCTCTCGTAACCATGCGTTGCAGTTTGGTTCATTGTCTTTCGGTAATTTTTGAAAAAATGCTGATAAGGCTTCTTTAATAGCATCGCTATTATTTGGGTCTACCGTACGAACTTTATTTAATATTTGATCTGAAAAATTATATCAAGAATATAATTATTTAATACTACTAGAAATCAATAATTTCATATAACATTTGAAAGTTGTTTCGTAATATATTGATGTAAAGATAATAACCCATTTTAAACAAATTAATAACTAAACCATATCATATATTAAAAGTTAAAAACAAATGTTAACTTTTTCCACACTTCAAACACACGTGTTTTAAAAAAAACTATTTACTTTTTTTAAACTATCAAACGTCAAAGAGAAGGTATATGATAGATACATAGATAATACATATATACTAGAGATAGATTATAGCTGAATATATTATAGTGCTATAATAATGTTCTTAAAATGCAATGCAATATACCGCAATTAACATGGTGAATTTTGTATTTTTATTTTCACCATTTTTTCACCATTGTTTTTTTATATTACGTATTTTCCGATATGATCTTTAAAAACGTTAAGTTGGCATCTGCACTCTGCATACATTTGTCAATTAATCAGTTGTTTTATGTCAGTGTCAACACGTAAAGAATCGTGCTTGTTCTTTTCTAAACACGTATACAAGAAAATTCCTAAGTTAGATGTAATTTATTAAACAAAGTATTAGTATTTACTTAAAATATAACATTAATGTTTATCTTGTAAAATCAGGAATATTAAGCGTATATCATGGCGTTTGCTGGATTTAGCGAAGAGGATTTGAAGCGGATTAAGTCATCAGAAGCAGCTCCGAATACCGGTACCTCTTATTTCTCACCTATTGTTATCTATCGGATTTTCTCATAGTGCTTTATATTTATGCAGTAATGCCTAACAACTCTTTATACAAGAAACTTTTGATTCTCATGAAATATGTCCATCTTTTTACTTCTAAGTATTTACTGTTTATGTAAGTTTTGTTACTTATATGGTTTATTTACTATTATAGGAATAATCGTGTATAAAGTACAAAATGTTAAATATTTGTTTTTTGTGTACATACCAGATCTATACCTACTAAAAATGTAATAGTTACAAACATAATCATTTTTTTAGTGCTTGTTACCTAAATTTTATTTTGGCGTAAATTGAGAACATACCTAAAATGAGTATAAAATAGTATAACTGTACAACAGGATGCTAATTCTGATAACATTAAATGTGCTTGTAGGTTATAAATATAAGTAAAAACTAACATGAATTATTAAAGCATTTAAAATTAGTCAACAAGATATTGTTTTAGAACATTAGTTTGAACTTTACAAAAAGAATTATACCAAGTGTTTATTTCTGTTTCAGATTTGCAAAATAAAAAGTTATTTATAAAAAGAAATGTGCTAATTAATAATACAGAGCTTAGCAAACAACCTATAAATAAACAAGCTTTTTTTAAAAAGCAAAGCTCTGATGACACAATAGACAGTGCCTTTGACAAATGTAAGCTTAGTTTAAAATCTCCGATAGATATAAAAATCTTAAACAATGAAAATATAACAAGTGAAAATATCAATGAACTAATAAATAATAATGAACCAGCAATTATTACTGTAAATAACTTTGAAGACAATGAAAATAACAGTAAGAATGGAAATTCTAATGAAGAGAATGGGATTGATAATAATTTAAATATTTCAAGTAGAAAAAATAGTGCTAGCATCACACCTGATGTCGTAAGATGTGTGGATAATTATACAGAGGATGATTTAGTAAATCATAGATTGAAATTAGAGGAATTGCAGCTACAGCAAAAGTTGATGGAAGAACAGAATAAGAAACGTAAGGAAATGCTTGCCAAGGCGCTAGCTGACAGGTAGTTAATCTAACTATTTTTGTTAGGCCTAACAACAATTAACTTAGCTTCACACTGTATTCCTAGCGGTGTAGTCAGAGAGAATGGAGCGTCAAATGCTACGGTATGATTACGCATGTAGTTACAAGTACCATAAAAACAATTATACAATTAATTCATTTAAATTAAAATAAAAAAAGCAACCATCAAATAATCAATAGCAATAACAGTTTAGCGAATCTTAAAAAAAGAACAATATAAGAATAAAATGAAGATATACAAGAAGAAGAAGAACAGAATAGTTAGTTATGCATGATTTAAATAAATTATTGAAATTAAAAAGAAATATATTGTACTTACAATAATTTTTATTAGATACTGTGGTGGAGTGGCTGCATCTAACTGTTGATAAGATAATGTTAAAATGATGATTGTAGGTTGGATTCCCCCTTATGAGCATAAATTATGATAATTTTTTTTCTGGTAAGACATTGTGCTGTATGGAGTGAGTTTTATAGTAATTGTAAATAATCGATTACTTATTGTCTGTAATGGTTGCTATAGTTCCAGAATAAATGAAGATTTCAAAGTAAATAATGAAACATGCTGCAAACATTTTCTAATAGAAAGCTTCTCTTTTTGAGCTTAACATTGCTTCCCACTGTATAGAGGTTTTGACAGAGGGAACCTAATGTGAAGATACTCTATTCCCCACTTTTTGCCGAATTTTCGAGACATTGTTTTGGAACCGAACCTCCAACAGTCGCATTTACAATCACAAGCTGTGCCAGTATGCCATGATGGCTTGAAATTATTCAAGACTTAACAAAAACTCCTCAGAATCTAAATTCTTAAATATCTTTAGATTTTTGTCTATTGTATTTTAAAGATATGTTTTATCTCACACTCCAGAATTTTTATCAATGTTTTTCTCTTATCTGTACATATATTTCCATTCAAGTATATTGGATGATACCAAATGGTTCCTAAACTTGTAAATTTCTTTGTGTTAAAATTAAAGAATGGTGAAAAATTTTTATTATCTTGTAACAAAACCTATATGGTAATAAATTATAATTATAATATTCTGTTATCGTAATTTATTTGTTTTTTATTTAAAAAGAATTTATTTAAAATATAATAAAAATGTATTATAGAAGTAATTTTGTTATAGAAGTCATTAGTAGCACAGTGGTGCAGTGTCTGAATGTAAATGCGACGGCTGTGGGTTTCACTTTGACACAGGGGACAAAGTTATCATTTCCCTGATCTAGTAACAAGAGAAGTCACAGATTGTGGGGATCAGAATGAGTTAACATAAGTTCTCTTTTGCCTATTCTTCTATATTCTAATATGTTCTATATTTATACTATATCTTATCTGCATCATATAATGTGAAAGTTATAAATTTATTTAAAGTTATATATTATTTTTTCTTAATTTCAGGACAAAACAAACGGAAGAAGAAGTATTGAAATTAGAAAAAATAAAAAAAGAATTGCAAGTTTTGGATGGTCAGTTTTCACAAGATGTATCTGTTTTAAGGAAAAAAATAGATCAAGCATGTTTCAGTTATGCAGATGCTGAGTAAGTATTACTCTATATATAGTCAAAATTGGTTAAGGGATATTATTGAGGATTCCAATGAGGTTCAGGTTATGTTGTTTTGTTATTAAGCTTTAAAAAAAGTACTATTTTTATTTTTTTACTCTGGTGGCAAAACATCATGTTAAGTTCTGCATTCGACATGCAATGTGTCGAAAATTAGGCAGTGGGGAAGTGGGACCGGAGTGTGTTGGGACTAGCTTTTCTCTGTTTATTCGCGCTATAAGCGGGACACTCAAGGACGGCCTCATTTATATGTTATATAATTATATTTAGAAAACTCTGACTAGGATAAAAATAAAACAAAATAAACAGATAACATAATAATTTATTGCCTTTTTTTACAGAAAACACTATTTAAAAATAGAGAAAGAATTTTTACAAGCTAAAATAAATTTACAAAAGGAAAAGGAAAAAAAGGAATTGTTAACTGAACATTTGTGTGCTTTAATAACCCACAATGAAACGAGGAAAGCTCAGAAATTAGAAACTTTAATGCTGGAACTTGCAAATGATAGAAATAAAATACAGAAAATGTCCACAGTTGATAATGAAGAACCAATTATAATTGATGGTGTTGATCAAAGAACTGGAAAAATGGTGGAAATTACTCCGGAAAGTTGATTTAGTTTTAACTGAGATTTTTTTTTAAATTATTGATTAAGATTTTGTTACAATCTAATTTGGAATTCTAATAATTTTAAGTATAATTCAATAAATATATAAGTCACTCAAGAGATTTTTTTATAAGAATTTTATCTAAAATTGATAAATGCCAGTGAAGTAAATTTTTTTAGCATATATGTATATTATATTTTTTTATTTAAAAACAATTTTTAAATCAATAATTGTAATGATGGGTTCAATCCTTATTCATAGAAATATTTTATCTTAAAAATGAAAAATAACAGATTTCGTATATTTGACTGCTTGTAAAAACAATTTATGTAATATTATTTTTCACAGTCCTCTTTAAATTCTATGTGATAAATATTATTACTTATATATTTATTCTTCTCTTATTATTTCATTCTGTCGATAAACAATTTAGATTGTAACAAACAAATAACAACGAAGTTAAATAATATCCAAATATCTTATGGTGCAATTTATAACGTAAAGTGCCTTATTTACATAGCTATTAATTATTTTATAACAATACTTAACTTTACAGTCGTGTTGGACATGACATTCTAAGACTTATAATATTTTTTTATTATTAATATAAGTTATTGGCAACTTAAATGGGTCAGTATTTTAATTGAAATTAGAATTAGAAAAAGATTTTAGTAGTTTTGTTAATTATAAGAGATATAAAATTTTTCTACAAAAAATATTTTGACCAAATAAATTAAACTATTATTTTTATTAAAACTCTAATGGACAAATTGTTCTCTATTTTATTGTATAAGTCAATATGCCCTTAATATAGTTTCTATAGATTTACTATATTTAATACAATATTAATTTAATATAAAACTATTTTTACTATGGCAATACTTAGTTTTATTTTTTTCCTATTCACAAAATTTTTATGCTACTAGTAAATTATTTTTTTAATTGTTTCGCCACTCAACACGTAATGCCCCCAGAATTCGGCGGAAAGTGGGAAACGAGGAAAGAAAAGGAAGGTCTTAATGGGGACAGAGTGTTTTAACACTAGGTTCCCACAGAGTGAGCCTACTCTGCTATATGCGGGATACAGCGTGAAGCTAAAGAAACATATTGACATATAGTTATTTTAGACTTGTTAGAGGCGTTGAGTAACACCAACCAATGATAAATTTTTTGGAGTTGGACTGACTTATTTACCTACTACAGTTTCTCTCCTACCTCTTTTATATTCTTATGATGCGTTAATATAATAGAAAAGAATGTAAACTAAAGCATATATTTACATTTTGTCACTTACATATTTCTATTCTATCATTTATTTTAACTTTTTCATATAAGTCCTATTATATATATTGAATATTTTTAAAAATATAAATTTTATATCAAGTGTATAACTTTCATAAAAATCAGTTTAATCGTTCGAAAGTTCATGTAGGTATTTACTTCCAGTAAATATCACGACTAATTTTTAAAGGCAGGAGAGCATTACCAAATTCGAAGTATTTTTATATACTCTTTGAATGCTAGAAGATATTAATATTTTTTCTCGAAAGTTGTTTTTCGATTAGTTTCGTCTAAATTTATAACAGAAAAATTTTACTAAATAATATTTTACATATTTACTTATATCGTTGTACAGTTGGACGTACGGTTTTTCTTTATTTGAATTATAGATTCAAAACTCATATGAGTGTTTAATTTTTTCATATGGATTTTTGTTGATAGTTATACGTTCGAAGATCGAATTTGAGATGCCATAAATTATGATTTATGAATGAATCTCAAGGTCGTTCTCAAGACCGATCTCTTAGCTCATACTTAAAATGGTAGACCGCCCATTGAAATCGGAATTTGAAATAAATATGTACAATTAGGTATATACTTAAAAATATATAACAAAATAAATAACATTTAATTGACAATTTTACATGCTTAAAAAAACATTTTCACAAAATTTAGTACCTACCTTCATATCATTCAGTATATTAAAAAATAATACTCGCAATAATACTGTATTCGTACTTGCTACCATTAAAAATTAAAACGAAGAATGTTCAACGACACTTGGCGAAGAACATTCTTCTAGCTGTATGCTATCCCCAGTTGCAGTACGATGATTTATCATGATTTTTCAATATTGCCCTAATATTTACGTTGGCGTTTTGTAGTTCCTTCCTTTTATCTCTTTCCATTTTGATAAGTTCTAGCCCTCGTTTTGCAGCGCAGTGATATCGCTGGCTTAGTGATGCTTCTGAACCTTTTATTCTTGGTATATGCCCGGTATAGCCAGCTATTGGTGGGAACTCTGGCGATATTGTGTTATCTGTAAAATATAAAATGTTGTTTTATAGCTCTCTATCTCACCGTCTGTCTAGACTAGACAAAGTTTTTCTAAATAAGTATTAGACAAAGTTAGTTTTAAGATTGTCGTCGACTTTACTTTTCTTAGTGAACTTCAATACTTTTATATCAAAGTTTTATTTTGACTCAATATTTACAAGAATAATTTACTCCTTTGGCGTTTCGAACTCATAATATTAAAATTACTAAAAAAAAATTTAAAAAACCTAATAAGACATAGGGGTAAATGCATGTGACTGTAAACGCGGGTTGTGGCTTCGAATTTCGAGGCAAAGTGCGGCGTTGAGGTGTCACTCAATAGGCATTGCGTAATGCCTACAGAATTTGGCGGAAAGTGCAGAACAGAGTTTTCGAGGCCTAACCCCCTACATGCGGGATACAGCGTAAAGCTGAAAAAAAAGTATTAATTACAAACTAACTAACGTAAAATACATGCAATAACTGCACACACTCACCTTTATACTTATTTATCTCCCTAAATCTGCTCAAATCTCTTCTTATCTCGTCTCTAGAGTGTACGGTTTCCATTTTGGGCGCGCTCCGTGATCTCACATAACTACGGCTTAAGTCTGCTTTCCGTCGTAAATTTCTCTGGTTCGCTGTAAAATCCGCCATGCAGTCGTCTGCCGTTCTGCCGTAGGATTTTCCGTAGCTGAGATGGAATTAAATTTTAATTTTAAATATGTAGGTAAATGTGAAATTGTTAAGTAGGGAATATGAAGTTAAAAAGGTAATAATATAAATAATATGACGCCAATCGTGGCGCAGGGGCACTAAGTGTGACTGTTAACGCGACTGGTTGTGGGTTCGATCTCTACTCGAGGAAATGAAATAGTTAGTTATATAATTATATTTTTTATTTTTTCGTACTGGTGTCAAGGCAATGTGCGGCGTTGAGTTCCGCCACTCAACCCATAAAGGCTCCAGAATGCGGCGAAAAGTGGGGATACAGCGTAAAGTTGATTTTTTATATGAAAATAAAAAGTAGACACTTAACAAAATTATGAAATTTTCTTCAAATTACGGGGTTTAGTTATTTTTAAACTAAATATTTTTAAAGGCAATATTTCTTATACTATAAATATAAATAGGTGCAAGTATCGTAATCTATCATAGAATTTATAGAGGTGACCTTTGTAAAAACAAAGTAAGGTTACGTTGCAGAAATTTGTGGAATTTCGATGGCCTCTAGACATATGCATGTGGTTTCTACCTATGTATATACATTTGGGTGTAGGTCAACTCTGTGTCGTTTTAGGAATACCTTATGTTGTATCAAACATATTAAATTATTATGCCAGCAAAGTTATACTAATGACAAAAATAATCTATGTATACATGTATTTAAATTATAAATAATCGCTTTTAAATAAGCATAAATAGAAACATTGTATGCAAGTCTGTTACATCGTACAAAACAAAATTGAAGTAGACTCCTCCTCTTACGGCAACAATGCTTATAATTTATTATTTTTCTTGACATGTCAACAAAATATAATAATATTAGAAAAGATAAACAGATAAAAAAAAAATGCATATATTTTATTTGATGAACAGACAACAGAAACAGGAATATGGAAATTGTCGAGGCATTCTGTTTTAAATGGTCAGAGTGAAAAAATCAAAATATTGATAAATAATAATTCATTCTCTCTAGTGGTAATCGAACCCATAGCCGTCGCGTTACAATCACACTCTTGACCTCCTGCGCCACCACCACATTTGTTTTTTATATAAATATTTAATACATGAAATAAATGACAAGTTTTTTAGTATACATACGTAAAATGCATCCCAGGCACGTATCCAGTATAACCGGTCATGTAGGTAGGCTGTCGGGCGTTGTCGTAGAGCTGCCTCGACGGCGCGTCTCCACGCGGCATGCTTCCCAACTCGTAGTGGTCACCAGGACGATATTTTAGAGGTTTGCTGTTATAAATATAATATTTTGTTATTACTGTGTTTTTGTTTTTGAATTCGGGAGAGACAGAAAGAGCTTAGTAATAAGTCATGCAGTTTTTTATTTTTCATTAATTTTCAAACAATTTAATATAGGTTTTGTATAGTTGTATTAATAATAATGAATTACCAAAATAAAATATCATTTTAATTAAATTTTAATTTTTTAATAACATTTTTTATTTTAAGAATACAATTTAGAATTGTACTTAATAAAACTTAATGATAGCTGAGATATTTAAGTATTATTAAATGAAATTAAATTTATTTTATTAAATTAGTAGTCATATATACCACAAAGAAGTGCTTGTTAATTCTAGTTTCTTTTGGGTTAGAGACAAAGTAATGAGTATATCATGCAAGAATAGTAAAAATCGTAGGGGACACCTCGCTTGATTCGAGAACAGGATAGTTGGTCCTGGTGGAAGATGATGGTGAATTCGTGAGTGATAAAGCGTGATGACCCTCAGAGGGTGTGTGATTGATAACTGTGGAAAAAGCAAAATCTATGATACGACTGTAGAGTTTGGCATTATTTTCTCCTTTCGTAACCCGCCAGCAATAATTGCAGAAAAAAAAAAGTTTTATAATTTGTATTAAAAGGCACTTTAAGTAAATCATGTGTGTAATTTAATATTTAATTTCTTCAGTATGTTTTTTAATAATTAACAAGGTACATTTAAATCTCACATATTGTTTACTGTAGATTCCAAAAAGAAAAGAGCAATTGCAACCAAAAAAAAATTAAGCAAGTAGCAATGCATCTGAATATATTAATTTTTAGAAAAAAAAATCAAAATTTACTATAAATAACAGAATATATGAATATCTTACTTAAACAATCCTTTTGTGCGTATCTCCTTAAGGATCTGCCGGGTGTTGTCGCCGTAGCACTTCCCGTAGCGGAACTTCAGTAGAGGACAGTGACCCGTGTATCTGTTACGAACAAATACACAAAAGATTTGTAATAGTTTGTTATATTATTATTTTTTATATCGAATTATTTTTTTCTCTTCACGCTCTATCTTTTTAGCGTCAGATTGTATCCCGCACAGGTTCCCTCGACTTACCCTGCCATGTGAGGGATGCAGTATGAAAAAAAACCCTTTGTTCACCCTGTCATATTGAGGGAACGCATGATGTTAAAAATATTCAATAAGTTAATACATTACGCTATAAAAAAAGAAATTTTGAAATAACAACTGTTTTAAGTAATCGTTATAAGAATTTAAACAAACTTTGAATATTCAAAGGCATCGCAAACATTACTATAATATAGAAGGGCAGTAATACCTAAGTAATTTAAAAAACAACAGTTATATATTAACTAATTGTTCCTTTTAGCCGACTGCGGTAAAGCCCAAAAAGAGGGTTATGTTTTCAGCGTGCATGTTTGTCCGTTTCTTTATTTATTTCTCTAGCAACTGTTTAACCAGTAACTAATTTTTATAATTGATACGTTATTGGTTTTGTTAAATATATACATATATATATAATTGCCAATAAAAAAGATTTTGAAATGTCTGAGAGTGAAATATATAAAAATATTTATGGTTATACCAAAATATTATAACATATTGGCGGCAAATCGTAAATTCCAATGAAGTTACCGTCACCACCGCTGAGCTAGAAAATGTCACACGATCGCAATTTTGTATGTAATGACATAAATTGAATTTTAAACATATTTTTATAGTTACGTACATGGACGTACTCGTTGGTATATATTGCGATTTTCTTTTTTTTTATATCAAAATTATTTCTGATATTACAGTAAATTTCATGACACTCTACAGGAAATACTTAGCTCTATAGGTTTTGTTACGCAGCGATTTTCATACGAAATACAACAAAAAAGGATGGAAAAGTGCTCCAATGGTCAAACAACTGAATAAATTATAATAAACTAGCGACCCATACGTGGCTTCGTCCGCCTAAACTTATTGTGATATTATAAGCAAATTATACAAAACCTTTACATAAATTGTAGCCTAAGCCTAAATATTTTTATTCCGATATAAAAGCTATTATAATAAAAAGCTTCATCTCAATCTGTTCAGTAGTTTCTATGTAAAAGGGAAACAAACATCCATCCTCACCAGCATTCACATTTACAATACTAGCAGGACTAGAAGAACTAGTAAGATTAGGACTAGTAGGACTACTAGAATAAACTTCAATTTAATTCAATAACATTTATTTATCATCACAATAACTAACAAAAATATCACGGACAATCTTCATAAGCGAAACAGTATCCAGATGGCAAATGTAAGACAAAGGGGAAGTCGCAGTCGCACCTAGACCAGTCGCATATGACGCCCATAGACTGTGCGACAGGCTCGTCGCACGTCCTCTGGGAGGGCGTCGGTCTGCACTCGCTGTTCACTCTATGCATGTGCTGTGGACATGAGTCTACACCTAAAATATTAGATAAAATTTAAGTATAAGGGTTTTTGTAAGCTCGATAAAAAAAAGGCCAAAGATACATTTTTGAAAGTTTACCTTATGTTTGAAAGGCCATTTGATGAAGATAATTAACAATTTTAAGGAATAAAAGATTTCTTAAGTCAACATTTTAGTTCTCTGAAAAAGGTTAATTCTGTTGAAGAAACGGCAACAAGAAAATCACCTTTAGTGATAGATTGACTAATTTAAGGGAATCTAATGTTCAGACATTCCATTGCCTTCCACTTTCCGCCGAATTTTTCGAGGCATTTCGTATTGAGTGGTGGCCTTGGTGCCAGAGCGAGGAAATGTAATTAAAAAATAATTATTCATTCCCCTGGGTCCCACACTGACACCCATACCGTCACATCCTTGTGACCCTGCACTACGATGGTCTCTAGATTTCCTAATTCACAGATAGTAATTAAAAGACGTACCATATTAACGTCGACTCTACTTACAAGTATTGTTAAACATCAAACATCCTGGAAGTCCAATTTTGGCGTAGTACATTGCATAATTAACTTTTAAAAGACACAACATAACAATTCCTAATGGCACCATGTCTCTCTTACCTTAAGTCTTTCTCTACGATAACTTGTTGAACAATCAGTGACGGACATGACATGTAAACAGGAAAATAATATTTTTACAGCCGGTTCTCGTGTTATTGGAGGTATTTGTTTGGACGTATTATAAGGAAACTATTGTTAAGACACTCCGTTCTCCACTTTCCGCCGAATATTCGAGCCATTGCATGTTTACACACTTTTTGCCTTGGTATCAGAGCGAAAAAATGAAAATATTAATAAATAATAATCCGAAATGAATTACTACAGTCACACGATTGTACCCCTGTGAGATGACGGCCTCTACTCCCGGATGTAATCTTAAATAGAAGAAAGTATTTTTATTTTTACATTTACTATTGTTTTATAGTAGAAATTAGATGGCACCCAGAAAATATTTAAGGGTACCTGACCATATTCCACATGGATCCCGGTTAGGCAGATTGAACCTAGTTTAAGATACTGCGTTCCCAATTTTCGAGATATTGTGTGTTATGTGGTGGGACTCTACGTCAAGCTTTGATTTTTATTCCAACGAGTAGGAATCGAATCTATAACCGTTGCGTCTATAGTCAGACACGGTGCCGTTGCGCCACGGCCCACGACCACTTGTCTGCCAAAAAAAGTTTTAAAAATATTTCTAATAAATTTCAAGGAATAAAGGGAATGGATGATCTGTTTTTCTTTAGTTATTAATATTTTTATTACACTTTGTAGAACCAGTCAACTATTTTATCTTTCATTAAAGCCAGACATTGCTTATTAACTTTATCGGATAGAATGTTTTAGCGGGAAAGTTTTCTTGCCAAAACAGTCATGCGAATTTACGATATCAGTTTCAGTTTTTATAAAAATAAATACAGTGGAATAATTTACACAGAACTTTATTGAGAATGAAATTATTAATAGCCATAATTATTTATTAACAATATATTGTTTGTACCTAAAATAATATACGTATTTATAAAGAATGTCAGTCCTTATTATTTATAATATAATAGAAAATATAACATAATTAAAAATTTCAAATAGGTAGGTATAATTAAAATATTTCTTATTGAATGCAATATCTTAAATATATTTAAATTACTCTTGTTCCATCAAATCTTCTTCTTTTATTCTAATTCTCTTAGACAAATGGTATCTACGTTTCCCATCTCTTTTACGGCCTGTGTCATGTTTAGTTTTTGGTCCTCGGGTCGAAAAAATTGGGCACTCCTCGTCTTTTACACAAAAGCCTATATGTTCGTCCAATAACAAGTCGCCGTTACAGTCGCAACGGGACCAACCGCAGCTATACCCTGAAAGAATTGAATTAGTAAAACTTTGAATATATAACATTTTCGTTGTTTTTTGTGTGTTGTTTATATTTTGAAAATCGTATGGTATTTTCTTTAAACAATATTGGAAAAAAAAAACAAAAAGATTGATTAATTTTTGAATTCCACTCCACGAATCGTTAAGGCTTGATATAGGATTTCCCTGTTAATTAGTTGCATCGTGAATGGCCCTTTATTATGCCATTTGTAATATATCGCCGCCAAATATCTTTGTCCATTTTTGGTCAATTTAAGAAACGGAAATACAATATTTACGAGAACAATTAATATACTTTTTATAAATTAAAAGTTAAGTTTTTTTGAAATTTTTCATAGTCCATACCCAAGATATAAACTGAAGGTTCATCACAAGTCTTTTGAGACTTTGTTTGACCGTCGCATCGTGTGTGGTAGGCGTGCATATTGCGCGGACAGTGAGATATACCTGCAATATATATTTAGGTATATTTTAAATATTTTTATAGGTACGACTCTGTTTCTCGCACATGTCCTATATTTCGAGACATTGCACGTTGAGTGAGGACCGACAGAGTTCAACGACGCGCTTTGTCTCCGTACTGAGTGGGAATCGAACTCACAACGAGTTCTTTCGCGTTTAAAGCCAATTGCCGCGCAAATGTGCTAAGACTACTTTTTTGATATCACATTTATTTTACTAAAATAAGATGAAATTATATAAATTCAGAAAAAATATTTATATCTTAACATTATTCCCTGGTGGATTGCATGAAATTGTGTGCAGTAAAATAAAATCATATTCATTTTGCATCTAAATTTTATATTTTTTAAAGCTTAATTAATATTTTTTAAAAAGGTTTCCAGAAACATAAAATAATTTAGAGTGGAATTTTTGTATTTATAATTTATAGGCTTTTTCTGCGTTGGTTTCTTTCATCCGATGGTCCTCAGTCTAGTCCTTGAACAAAGTAACTTACTATAAAGCTTTCTCAATTTACTCTGTTATACCTATGATATTACTAGAGGCCAGTAGAGGCAGGCACAAGCGTCGGATGGTATACGGTTGGGTTTGGTTCTGGTTCTTTGCCCTGGTAATGAATCAAATTTCGTTACTCAACACGCAATGCCTCTAAAATTCGGCGGAACATGGAGAATGGAAGTGTAAAGGAACAGAGTGTCTGTAGCACTAGGTTCCCAGGTTCCCTTTGCCTACCCCGCTACGTACAGGATATAACGTGAAGCTATATAACATTCCTAGGAGATATTTTATGACAATAATACTAATATGTTAAAACATAAAAAATAAATATTTTAATACTTACATGTGCCTCTATGAAGGAGACATCGTCTATCGGCATAAACGGAGGAAAGCAAAGAAATCACTGTTATGAAACGGTGCATTGTTCTTTTGCGAATGAAACGCGGAAATGGGGCGACTCTCACGGCAGAAAATGTTTATTATGTCATTGTTGACTTAAAATACCGTCGACAAACTACCTTAATGGACGACAACGGTGTTTTATATCAGTTACTGTTATGCAGTTATTAAAAAAATAATGTTGTTTAACCAATTTACTAAAAAATATAGTTTAAGTTTTTAGTTTTGAGGTCAGTAGCTTGGTGGTGCATACGTTAATGACGTTAGTGGATAAGACGAAATTTACAGAGTTGGATACCCATTCGAAGAAATGAAATATTTATTTAAATTTATGTCATATTTCTTTGGTCTGGTGTCTAGGCAAAAGCGTTGAGTTCCGTCATCCAACACGCAATACCTAAAGAATTAGGGGGAAACGAAATGTCTTAACACTAGGTTCCCTCTGTCTGCCATGCTAGGTGCGGAATACAGCGTAAAATATATACTATTTATATAAATTTCACATATAAGAACATACTTCCAAAATTATGTTAGTATATAATAAAATACCTATAAATATTTAATACACAAATTGAAATTCAATCCACATAAAAGAAACCATACCCAATGTGGTGAAGCTACAAGGCTTATTGTTAGTCTAACTATAGTTTAACAACGACATTGAAATTTGTACAATTGTTCGTAGTTTGTATGTAAAAGTACCTTCTACCTACTACCTCTACCTACCTATACCTACCTATAGGGGCGAATATCACGCAAACTTGGTCAAGGCCTCGCGATTGATTGACGAAAGGTACTTACTTATTTGCTTGTTAATTTTTAGCTTCTGATTTTTGATGAATTTGAATGTGATAGTTATTTAAAAAAATATTGAAATTATAAACTTGTGCCTCAGAGTTTACATATGGAAAAACAATTATGTTATTTACATGACACTATTTGAAATTTTATGGACGAAGCCTTTTTCATAAAAGGCGATGCTCCTAATGATCGAGCGAAATTAGATTTGTGTTCGTGAAAAAATATATTTTTTAACTTTTAAAATTTCACGTTGGTCACTTGAGTAAAATTTTACTATATGCGTAATAGCGGGTTTGATTCCTGCTCTCCACTAGGATGACTGTCTTAGAAATTATTTTTGTGACGCTCCCCTACACGGAATTGCACATCAAATTTATTTTATCTATGAAATAAAATAAGAAATATAAACAAGAAATATCGAACCTTAATACATCTGATAAAAAAATCGAGGTAATACGTATACTATACTAGTGGACCCGGACGCGGCTACGCCTGCTTGAACTATAAGAATATTTTCGCGTCGGTCATACTCATACTATGCCGCCCTAAGGCTAGGTCATTTCGAATCAGTGACATCTCCTTAATTATTTATTAGAATGCTATACAGTAAACTATAATTTCAATCTAGATGAAATGCTGAAAGTGACTATTATATTTATTTTCATGAGGATGAGTATCAAAATGTCGCGGTAACGGTTGCCTAGCGACGTGACGGTTGTTATTAACATGGCAGAATAAATTGCATGTCAAATTAGAAAGTACTTTAAATTATATTAGTTTATATGTGTAATGTAATGTTATATAGCCTATAGCACTTCTGAAGAATGCAGCTTTCATACAATACAAAAACAAACTAAATCGGACCAGTAGATCCAGAGATCTTAGCGTTCAAACCAACAAACAAACAAACAAACTCTTCCACTTTATTATATTAGTATAGATATGTTACCTTGATATTAGTGAATGAATCAATGAATGAAAAGTAAACACCATAATCTTACATAACCACTTTATTGTTTCCGCAAGTCATTATGAAAGTTTACCATATTCTTACAAATTTGTAGCAGTTAGTTACTCGTAGATCAAAAGTTGAGTTTTGAGTTTTAATTCCAAAGCTTAACGAGTTTGCATGAAAGTTTGAGTTTATTTTAAGTTAACCCGCAACATAGCGAAAGCTAAGAAATGAGCGTTTATCACGAATGTTTGTAACATAGATGACACCGTTTTATAAAGCTTAACTTTAACTTAACTATTTTTATATATTTGGCGGAAGAACAACAGAGACATCGTGTTGGGCTAAGTTAATCCATTTTTAGGGTTCCGCACCTGAAATGGTAGAAACGGAATGCTTATAGGATCACTTTGTTGTCCGTTTGTCAATACTATATCTGGACATTGTATGGAGGTATCAAGGTATTAACATCATATATTAAGATCAATGACCCAAGTTTCTAAGTTAACACAGTCAAAAGACTACAAATGACAACGCAGATAAATCTTTTATGCATCTATTTTGCAAACAAAACTAGCATACTTCCCGTATAAAAATCATTATAAACTTATATTTGTAGTTCATTTATAAGTTGTACTTCCTGTTGATCTACAACCTTAAAATTGGTACGGAAGAATTCTGTGGGCGGAGCAGACTCGCACTTTACGGGTTTTTTTTACAATCTACAAGTTTATACAAAAGGTAAACTTGTGAATGACCTCACATCTAAATATCGTCCAAATAATTTCGCATAAAAATGATATTTAAAAATGTTAACATAACATTGTAGATAAATAATAATTAAATATAATATATATGTATACACATATACAGACTAAATTTAACTCTTTAAAATATATATATATTAATAGATCAAAAATTAAAAGTTCTTAACAGCTTCAGCTAGAGTATTTTAATGACATTCCCAAGTATACACGAATGGTGCGAATGTACCAGGAACCGCATGGTTCCGTTTTCCTATAGATATTTATGAATGATGAAACTACTTTAGATTTTCGCAAATTTCGTTGATTTACTCTGTTATTCCTTTAATTTTATATGTAATTAAAAAATTATTATGAAAAAGTAATACACTGAAATGATACTATTTTAACCGACAACAGCTTTTGCAGCAGATTTTTATCAATTTTCTCAATTAGGCTGAAGAATCTAGGTTACTCAGAGCTTGCATAAAATACTAGAGCAAAAATATATTTAAAGATAAAAATACATATTTTAATTTTAAAATTCAAATTATTAAGCACTGTCACTGTTATAAAATAGTTGTTTTAAAACCGGGCTCTCTATTTACTGGCATCGTATATGATTGTCTATCCTATACATACATTAAATACCATTTTTCATTGATTACTAGGTAATAACAGAAACAAAACATCGACGATTACTAGGTAATATAAAAGTAACAGAAAGTTATACAAATATACACTAGATAGTATGGTACCAGGAACCAAGAGTGCGGCCTTGTTCGAATGTGTGATAACACCCTAACACCCGTGATTACCGAGATTACCGAGATTACTTACACGGCAGCCATTGTGAGAGGGTAGTATGTGGTAATTATGAAGTAAATAGTAGGTTAAAGAATTTGCAAATTATATAGGTTTCATATGTTTTGTACGTACGTTTTAACATTTGTTTTAAAGAAAGTTAGGTAAGTTATATTTTTGCTTCTTGGTGTACGCTCACAGCAGGGCTAATGGTAAATGTTAAGGCACTCCGTTCCCGTTAATACACTTCCGTTTCCCACTTTCCGCCGAATTCTGATAACATAGCTTGTTGAGGGGCGAACGCGTGGCGTGGCGGCGCTTTGCGTCCTCATCACAGAGGTGAAATGAAAATATTCGAGTAGGAATCGAACCACAACCTATTGGTACTATTACTTTAAGGTCGCGTGCTTGTGCCCCTGCGCCATGACTGGCCTCAAGATTTTTTTTGATGCTAATTTATTTTTAGTTACACCACTTGGATTTGGATATATAGTCTTTATTGACTCTGACAGTCTACAATAAATGAGAAAGTTTGAAAAAAATATTAAATTTATGAATATTGTTGAGTACTATCTATGAACCTCTATAAATAACAAACCGCTGTTGAGGTAACTTCGTTTGACACCCAACAAGCCGTCACTAAAATGAAAAAAAGATAATGAAGAACATACTTAGTAGTTGTTTTTGCCGGCTCTTGAAATATATAGATAGAAGTTTTACAAGGCCGTCTTGACCCAGCGGCACAGAGGCTGCCTGTAAGCGCGACGGTTATGGATTCGATCCCCATTCAGGAGAATGATCATATTGAAATTATTTTCTTATCTTTCTTAAAAATTGGATGGAAAATGGGAACCGGAGTGTCTATAGGTACCCTCGGTTCCTCTCACATTTTTATTTTCATTTTCTTCGTGGCAAAGAGCGGCGTTGAGTTCCGCCACTTAACACGCAATGCCTTCAGAATTCAGCGGAAATAAACAAGTATTAACACTAGGTTCCTTTTGCCTACCCTGCACTGCGCGGGTGCAGCGTGAAGCTGATTTGATTTGATTTTTTATTTCTAAAGGACTTCCTTTATAGAAGAAACCTTAGCGCAATATCCTTTAGCAACGAATGCGTAGTAACTGTTTAATCGATTGCTACCGTTCAAGGTAATGTCAAAAATATTATGAGGATTGATATCAAGGTCACTACGAAAGAAGCATTATATTGGAACTTATATAAATACTTTTAATGTATTTATAAATACATCATTATTAGAAATTTATTTTCTTATTTATAAGATAAAAAATGAAGATCATTTTTCCCTAATCCTAGTGTGACTCTAGACACTGGGTTCATTTTGCTTTTTGAAATATGTAGGTAAATACCAGTTTTCTTGAGGCCTAACAGTGCAGTGGTACATCTTTCGACTGTAAAGGTAATCTTGACGTTTGTGGATTCGATCCCCAATCAGGAGAATTTAAATAATGTTATAAGGCAAGTGGTAAGACTAGTGGTACTGTTTACATTATATAGATATTTGTTTATTAGTTTCCTTAAACTTCTAAAGAAATATAATTGTTCAAATTATATTCTAGCGACTCCTTGTGTATTGTTTTTTTAAAAAACTATTATAAGTTTTGAAATTTAATAATAAGTAATTTATCTTTATGTATGAAGAGAAAAGCTTATGTGTCCACAACTCTTTGTTGGTTGGGCGAGGCGTAGTGGGCAGACACTTGGTGCGGCTTGTACAACCTAGGCTCAACTCGAGCGACTTCCACTCGGTGTCGGGATTTCCCGAGTCAAAGGACTCCGTGCCATATGATATGACTGAGCTCTCCGCGAGGTTGCAAGTGTGTGTGTAATCACTCACTTGCCCTCGCAACAAACAAACTAGCCAAATTTCACCAGTAGTGTACTTAGAATTTAGATATATTAATGGCTACATTAGTATACGAGTACATCTATTTAGAGACACTTCGTGCTGGCTGAGTGGTTCCAACGTCGCACCTGGTCATACCTTTGCGAGCAGTCAACCATATCACAATGTCTGTCTGTCTATTATACTCGTATTATCAAAATACTATTATGAGATTATTGAGGCTATTGTAGTGCAGGGATAAAAGGGTGTGACTGTAAACGCGATGGTCGTGGATTCGATTTCCACTCACGGGAATGAAATATTTTATATTTTTCTTTCCCTCGCTCTGGTAACGAGGCTAAGAGCGGTGTTGTGTTCCACCATTTAACGCAATTTCCAATATAATATTAATGCATAAATATTTATAACATGTTTATAATATGATTTTGTTTCAATTCTAATGTGTTTTCTACAAAGTATGTAGATATAGGTAACTTTTCAAGTTGTTGCTACTATCTGGATCTCAGCCAAATTTTCTATAGCTTAAAACATGTACATGATAACATGATAAAATCTATCAAAATGTGAACGTTTAATCTCGGTATTATAATATTTTTAACAAAATGAATGACGAATGTATCCTTATATAAGTTTCTTTATTAAACTTCTGTACAAATAACAAAAGAAAATCGAATTAAGATTTAGCTCTGGTGTCGAGGCAAAACGCATTGAGTTCCATCACTCAACGTGTTGAGGCATTACGTGTAATGCATCCAGAATTGGGCGGAAAGTGGGGAACGGAGAGTCTTTACACTAGGTTCCCTCTGTCTACCCTGCTGAGTGTGGGATACAGCGTGAAGCAAAAAAAAAAGAATTAAGAATACTTTAAAAGAATCGTACTTTTTCAAGTAACCCTCGATGTTTGTAAATGGACAAACCTCATTACAATGTAATTAGAGAGAATAAAAGCGACTTCATTAGCACTCGGTTTTTACAGCGGACTTTATAGCAGGTGTCACGGTCAACGGGGCCCTTTTAGTTAACTCAATGGTACCTACATAACAAGAAAAAAGAATATATTTTCTAGTTTAGTAGGCCGTCGTGGCGCAGCGGCACAAGAGTATGGCTGGAACGCGACGGTTGTGGGTTCGATTCCCACTCGAGGAAGTGAAATATTTATTTACATTACATTTATTACATTTTCTTTTTTTCGCTCCGGTGTCGAGGCAATGGGCGGCGTTGATTTCCACTACTCAATATGTTAAGTCTGTACGTATGTACAGTAGGTAAGTAAGAATTATATTTTTCAAATTATAAATAACGCTATAAAGTGTAAAGTTCACAGAGCATAATATAGATAGTTATATATAGATTTATATAAATATCTATGTAGGTGTAGTGGTAGAATTGGTAGACCATAACAATTATAACATTATTTACAATTATATTATTTATTTGTGTATTAATAAAGACTTTAAAAGATTATATTCAATATTATGTTTCTAGTATTACATACGTAAGTTGCTGTAATAATCCAGATTACATAATCTATCGCTTGCCTATTTGAAAATTGATATACTATAATGATAACTGTCTCGTGAATATCCACATGACATGACCTACTTCTTGGTAGAGGCCAGTCGCGTAATCGCTACTGGTCGTGGGTTCGATCCCCACTCGATATTTAATATTTACTTAAATTTATATTATAATTTCTTCATCCTGCTGTCCAGGCAAAGCACGGCGTTCTGTTCCATCTGTGAAAATTGGGAACGGAGTGTTTTAACACTAGGTTCGCTCTGGCTACCCTGCTGTGATACAGCGTGAAACAGAAAAAAAATACTCACTTCGATATGGTGCGGGCAAATCATGACATGTTTCTATATAGTCACACCCAAGTGTACTTTTGGTGGTCACGCTTATGTAACATGAAATCAAAGCTAATGTATTTCTACACCTGGACAATAATCGAAGCGAATCGAGATCGTGGGAATTAAATACGATTTGGTTTCACTATCTATAAGAATTGTTATAAAGCAGCTTTTGTTTGTCTTTCTGGTAACAACTTTCACCTTTCAAATGTATTTTTGATCAGACAGGAAAAAAAAAACGATTCGTGTATACTTACGTAGATACTTTCAAATTAGACAGTACGAGTAGCCTTTGTCTTATGTAGGTAGAAGTTATGATATAATTGTTTTCTATGCCTACTGTCTGTCTGACCTAAGGCTGTATCGCATGAACTTTGATAGTGAGACAGTTGAATTTTTTACAGATGATTTATCTATGTTGCGAATATAGCAACAAACACTAATAAAAAATAAAATAAATATTTAAGGGCAAGCATTTTGATAGGTAGAATACGAAACCCTTCGTGCGCGAATTAGAGATAGATACGAAGTTTTTTTTTCTCGTATGTTAATTTGATCAATAAATCTTAAAATTATATCTTAAGAATAGATATTTAAAAAATCGAGATACATTTCTTACCTAACTATTACCAGAAGACTTAATTCGAGAATTACTCAACGCAACTGCGTCATAGAAGCGACCGACGCGGACAGTGTTTTCTAATAAAAAATAAAGATATTTTTGCTGACTAAGCAAACAACGTAGAAGTTCATAGCCATTCAAAGTTATTTGTAGCCATCATATGGCTAATGTAATGAAATGCGGTTCTAATACATATTGTTTTTAGGGTTAGCTGTTTTTTGCTTTTTTTTTACTTTTTATACTTATAGCATATATAGAGAAAAGCCTATTTATTTGTAATTACTATTGTAATTTTTAAGAAAAACGTCGGAGCCTGACAAAAAAGAAATTTTAAACATTTAATCAGCTATAAATAGCCTTCATTATTTTTTAATACAAATTGTTAGGAAGAATAGTTCAGGTCAGGGTCCAGGCGTCGTTTACAAGTCTATGACAAATGGACTGCAGCCGCGCTATGAATTGGATCAATGTCAAATCTACCTGCACGTAGATAAATATTAACAACTAGTGGCCGTTCGCAGCTTCGTTTGCGTGGATTTTATGATGATTTCCCTAATACTTTCATTTGCTACCAATTATTATTGCCTGTTTTGGGTGACGGATTTCAACGCCGCGTTATGTTTTACCGGAGTGGGATAAAGTTACCAAATGTAATATAATAGTTCCCACAAACAGAAACCGAACTTACAACCATCTCGTTAACAGTTAAACCATCGTCGTATGGATCAACATCCACTGCGTTACGGGGGCCTCCATTAGTTCTTACTTAGAAAATAAAATAAAAAAAATAAAATTGTCATTTATTCACTATATTTCATTAATTTCGAAACGTAACAAAATAGGCTTATCAATTAAAAAAAAAAATTTTGCAACAAGATTTCAAAATTTACTAAATATTTACCATTTATAACGTTTTTTTAGTATTCATGACACTTTTAGTGAGACACTTAAGGATTATTCAAATTACTCACTATAATCATTTACATTATGGACTGTATAATAAGACCTCGCACGCTATCTATTTTCCCATTTTCATGTCGTTTTAGTATAAATTTAAATATCTACCCACTTACCCGGGAATGAAGGAACCATTCGTTTGCGACGTATAATTTAGTCTCTCCTGGCCCGTAACATCGACCCACATGATTTTTAAAAACTTTGTTTATATTTTAAGATCGTAAACAATGCGAGCATAGCGGAGATCGCGGCGTTTACCCGCCAAGAGATGTTTGTCGTGACTAGAGCCGAGCGCTCGGACAAATAAAAGCGCCTAAGGCTTAGGGCATGCGTTAAAAAGTTTGCGCACGCATTACAAACGATGGAAGAAACTGAAATAGAATTGTTACTTTTAAATACATTATTTTTAATTATAAAAAGTGAAAGTTAGTAATACATTATTATGAAATTCTTATTCTTTACTAATATGCATATTATTTTTATGCCCTTTTCGTCTTTCGACTGTGTTGCTATAATATATAGGCAGGCGTTTCAAAATAAATATGATAAGTGAAATACAGAATACTAAAAACGTATTTAAAGAAAATTAGAGATAAACTACATGTTAATTTAAAAAATATTGCACAATCCTTATAAAAAAAATATTTAATATTACAATATTGTCTATAGTTAAGTGTAATCTATGACATAGACAAGAAATAAATTGCACTTTTAAAAAATTGCCATTGGCGAAGTGAATAGTGCTCAACTGGCACGCTCGAAGCGCCATAAATAAAGAACCGAACCGAACCGAAAAAATTGCCACTTCATGTGACAGTTGAATGAATTTCATAATTATAATCTGTGAGTAGGATTGTTGTGAGTCAGGCTGCCCATCGGCATTTTACATTTTATTGGGAATTCCGCCGTTTAAGTGCTTCGCGGTTTGGTACAAAGTATGAAAAATGGCTATAAATTTAGAGAAACATAAACTGGATCTTGTGGCCGCGTGGAAAGATGTTTTGGATGAGAAATCGGAGACTAATTGGTATGTATATGCTTTATAAGTTCGGCCTACTTCCTAGAAAAATTAAATAAACAACCCTTAATAGAGTTATGGATGTGTATATTACGTGGCATATTTAATATTTCTGGCGAGGTAATAGCTAGAAGGACGACTAACTTTCTCCTATAAAAAAAGACATATTTATCGTAATGTTCGGTCACGCGCATTTCATGCCGTGTTTTAAAGATATGTAAAAAAATTTTTACTTACATCGATAAGTTACTTTCATAGAAATTACTGTCGTTACTAATGTGCATGTATCAATTAAAAAGTTATGTTCATAGATCATTATATAAATAAAAAGAACTGAAGTTTAAATTTAAAGCTATCAAGAAAAGTCCTTTCACTTGAATCTGAATAGTTATCTCTAATAATTACTTTAACCTTAGACCTTCAAAACTATTTCTGGGAAACATTTGTGCTATAAATAGTATAATTTATG
This sequence comes from Heliconius melpomene rosina, assembly GCF_056956725.1. Classification (NCBI taxonomy): domain Eukaryota; kingdom Metazoa; phylum Arthropoda; class Insecta; order Lepidoptera; family Nymphalidae; genus Heliconius; species Heliconius melpomene. The sequence continues at coordinate 12,795,314 of NC_140395.1, forward strand.
TTTTATTTTAACCATATGTCATGTTCATGCATATCAATTGATTTACTCAACCACTACTTCTTATTAATACTTATTTTTTGTTATTATCATTTCATGGAAGTTTATAATGTGTTGGATATCATATACTTTTATTTATCTTCATATATTTTTCATATAGTCAGAGAGCCTTAATGATAAAACATTAGAAAGAACTAGACACACTTAATCCAACCAGATAAAGGAGGCTATTGTGGCACAGTGGGTCATTGATTGACTGTAAACAATGTTTGTGAGTTTAATCCCCACTCGAGGAGAATATATTATATAGGACACTATATGTTATGTTCCACCACTCAACATAAAGTGAATCAATTTTGGGTGTAAAATGAAGTAAACATTAATAATTGTAATTCATTATTATCATTTACCACACAATACATCTGAATTACCTATACCTTTATTATAACACTGAATTTAATTCTATTTAGCTTTTTTGAAACCTTTGCATAATTACTTAACATCCTTGAAGTCTGATGTAATTTTATAGTAGTAGTATATTGTATAGTTCATCATAGATAGAATATTTTATTAACATAAAGTCACTATGAAAGTGACTGAAAAAAAATTAATTAATATATTTTTTCAGGGCCTTATTTGGTTATGACGGACTGACAAATGACCTAAAATTCATAAGTAAAGGTGACGGTGGTCTAATTGAGCTAATAGATGATTTCAACAGTGGCAAAATACAGTATGCCTTTCTGAAGATGGACTTACCAGATGGCAGTATATCTAAATATGTTCTTATCAACTGGCAAGTAAGTGATAAGATTATGTATTAAACAATGCTTCCCATTGTTAAACTATTAAGTATACTTTACTTTTTATATCTATAATCATATAAAATATTAATGATTTTATTATTTTGAAAACATATAAAAATTATGACATACGAGGACTTCAATATGTGCCTCCTGGAAACTGTCCAAGTACTCTGACCACTAAGCCACATGTTTTTATCAAACTACTTATATTAAATTTAGTGCAGGGGCACAAGTGTATGATTGTAATGCACTCTACAAGCCGTGGATTTAATTCCCATTTGAGGAAATTAAATATTCTTCTCAGTCTCGTAACAAGGTAAAACATGGTGTTGAGTTCAGCCATTAACATGCAATCTTTCCGGAATTCGGCGGAAACTGGGGAAAAGAGTGCCTTAACACTAGGGTCCCTCTTCCTACCCTGCTGTGTGTGGGATATAGCGTGAAGATGATTTAATTAGATTTTTTTAAGAAAATAATTTATTGAATAGGGAGAAGGAGCACCGACAGTCCGTAAAGGAACATGTGCAAATCACGTCAAACAAGTATCGCAGTTTTTCACTGGTTTCCACATGACAATGCATGCAAGGACTGAGGACGATTTAGATGAAAAAATGCTTTTGGATAAATTAGCGAAGGCCGGATCGGCATTTAACTTTAAGTCTAGTAGACACGAAGAACTGCCACCCAGTGGACCTGTCGGTACTGCCTATCAGAAAGTTAATCCAGGTAAGTCTTTGGTTTTAGTTACATCTTTTCAGTTCCACGTTTAATCTCGCTTTTAGAATAAAGGCAGAGACATAGTAGTGTCATGGCATTCTTTCATGCAAACTACAAAATGCGAGATACATTTCTGCAACTTAGAAAGTAGAGTTAATATAATTTCTGCCCATCTTAGAGACATGGAGTAGGACTCCTAATGTCTTTCGCGATCTAATCACATAGCAAAAACAAAACGACTATTCAGCTCTCCGTGAAACTTGCCAAATGTCAGACATTTTCAAAGTGTCCTCTACATATATATAAAAAAAAATGCACAACCAAACAATAAAACTAATATTACTATTAGCTATATCCATACAGTGCCATTGTTACCCATTTCTAGAACAACAATGCAATGACCACACGTGTTGTTAACGCGCAGAATGCATTGTGTGCTAAACGAGAATGTAAACATTTCTACTGTTCCGTTCGTTTTATAGTGTTGTACGTTAAATGATTAGAGTACAAGTGTTGGGATAGTTCTTCGGTTTTCGCGGTTATTATAAGTTTAAAATGAAAATATTTTAATCGATTTTTTTTTATATTAAAGTATTAACGTAACGGTGGTGTTAGGTGTTCTGAAACATTTTATTTTATTAATCGGTGTATTGAAATGGCGAGCGTGTTGCGTCCAAGCCGCGGAGACAAGAGAGTGGTAGATGAAATAAGAAAAAGAAAGGAAAGTTTGAAGAGAGGTAGGCCCTTTTTAAAGGAGAAAGAGCTTTGCAGGATAAGATGCACTGACTTTTTAGTTAATAATTTTTATCATGGAGCAATGCAGATTTTTGCACGAAATAATACAACACCAACTTTTTGCCTCTTATGTAATGGACATTAAGGGAGCTATGGAAGGTATTCTTAACGTGAAAATGTGTTTTCTAGATGTCTATTGAAGATATCTTTATGAAAATTGAGCTTAGTGACGAAAAGTACAGGCGGTTCATTAGCCAGTGCAGTTGTCCCAGCAATTATTTTCTTCTTTCTTTTATCTTTGATTTTCGCGATATTTACATATTTAATTTAAAATTAAATTATTTAACTATAATATTTTGTATATATATGCAAATCACGTATATATTACACAACTTTTTTTTAAGTCTTTAGTAGTCCTTGAGCTTCTCGTTCACTAAAATCGTTCTATTTTATTTAATGTCACTAAGATACAACGAAGAGACGTTATAACGTCGTATAATATAGCCTTCTTCGATAAATGAACTATCTAATACTAAAATATTTTTTAGTTCCAACTAATATTTTTTAGTTCCTGAGCGCGCAATATCATGCTTAGCCAAACAAACCCTTCGCTTTATAATTAACTAGTGGACCCGGACGCGGCTACGCCTGCTTAAACTATAAGAATATTTATTAAATATATTTTCAGTTTTCAATAGAATTAGTAAGAATATAAGCTTAAATAATCAAAAAGAATAATAATTAGAGACATATTATTAGAAAAAATATCTGAGAAATTGAAAACCAACATAAGAAGTAAAAGTAACTAAAAAATATTCTTAATATTAGAACCTAGAACCTAGAACCCGTACCTAAAAACTACCTAAAAATATTTTTTGCCAACAATATCAAATAAAATAAGAAGAGAACCAAAGTGTATTTTAAATTAATTATAAACAACAAATAAAGTTCGAAAATGTATGAAAATTTATAAAACCATCAACGTCATCTGCCCGTTCGCGTCGGTCATACTCATACTATGCCGCCCGAAGGCTAGCTCATTCCGAATCAGTGATATCTTTTGAATTATCTATTAGCATGTTATACTATTATAGTTTACTAACTATAATTTCAATCTAGATGAAATGCTAAAAGTGACTATTATATTTATTTTCATAAGGATGAATATCAAAAAGTCGCGGTAACGGTTGCGTAGCGACGCGACGGTTGTTATTAACATGGCAGAATAAACTGTCTGTCAAATGTAGGATACAAATAGAAAGTATTTTAAAATATATTAGTTTATATGTATAATGTAATGTTATATAGCCTATAGCACTTCTGAAGAATGCAGCTTTTATACGAAACAAAAACAATGTAAATCGGACCAGTAGATCCGGAGATCTTAGCGTTCAAACAAACAAACAAACAAACAAACAAACAAACAAACAAACAAACAAACAAACAAACAAACTCTTCCGCTTTATTATATTAGTATAGATATCCATAATAGTAAATTATATAATTATGTTAACATAAATTGATATAAATAATTCTATAGCTACTGTCTAATATTTTTAGTTAAAGAAATAAATTCTAAAGAACGGGACCAATTTTGGCTGAAAGAAGAACAAGAGGAAAAGAAACGAGTAGAAGCTGAAAGGAAGCGGAGAGAAGAGGTTTGTATCTCTAATACAATTGATAAAAAATAACATTGAAAATTTTAAAATAATTAATTTAAATTATGTTTTTGTAAATTAATAATAAAATTAATTTTCAGGAGAAAAGAAAAGCGGAAGAAGATGTGAGAAGGAGAGATGCGTTGGAAGCTGCTAAGAGAGCTAGCATTGAACATCAAAAGTAAATATTTTCTTTTTTATTTTCCTTAGTTCAAAAAATAATTGAAAAATTCAATCTGTTTGAAATAATTGTAAATTTTCTATAGTATATATATATCCTGTTTAAAAGTACTGGGCCGATTTTGATTATACTTGAGCTATCTGAATGAAGTTGAAAAAATATTTCTTTAAAATTAAAAACACGACATGACTGTCAGTTTTCGTTAAATTTGCGGGCAATACAGGTGAAACTGAAAACTTTTTTTAAGTGGACTGAAAAAAAAAGTTGAATATATAAATATTAAAATCAGTTTTTTTTGTTTTATATATATTTTTAAATAATGTGTATTTGAGTCTGCCATTCAAAATCGGATACGAGAGTGTATAGCTGAAAAGACTGGAGTGTTTGGATGGTATCCAAGAAGCTCCAAAAAACGAATTTTCTTTAGTTTTTGTTATTTTTATTATTATTATAATTATTATCGTGATTTATTTCATGATATCATGGTTTATTTCTTTATTGAAATGATAATTATAGAAATTATTGAGTTACGATAAGTTTTATATAAGGCAGAGGGAATCAGTGTTAAGACACTCTGTATACTAAAAAAAAAACTAAAAAGGTACTTCCGGTCCTTATTCCCTTCGACATTTCTGCCGAATCCTCGAGACATTGTGTTATGCGATGAAATATAAATATTTCTTTTCCCCAAGTGGGATTCGCACCTACTACCGTTACGTTTACAGTCACCCTTTGTCACACACCTGCGCCACGACTGGCCTGGCCATAATAAGAGGTTACTAATATATAATAAAATTGAGGTATGCAGAGGCCATAGATCGTTCTCTCTGGCAACCCAACTAAGGATGTAGCGTAAAGCTATACAAACTAAATTGAAATTACACAGTATTAGACCGTTCTCTCTGGCTACCGCGCTAACGATACGGCGTTTGGTTAAGAAGATGGATTAATAATAAAAATTTAAACAGAAATCCCGAAACAAATGACAGCGAAGGCGTGAGTGCCGACGCTCTTCGCCGCCAGCGCTCGGCTGAAGCGCGCCAGCTAATAGGCGCGTCCACGGCGGCCGCGAGGCAGCTCTTCCAAAGGAACCTGGCCCAGGGTCAGATTGGTAATGACCGGTGAGTGTGGGACACATATATTATTTGCACAACAGTCAATATATATATTTAATGTTTATTGATTATTTGGGTTTCATATGTTATAAATAAAATGTTTTTGGTTACTTAGTGAGAACTATTTTAATTGTTAGTCAAGTTTATAATTTAATACATATAATAAGAGTTACATTTACTTATGAACATTTTTTTTACAACATTTAATTTGAACAAAAATTATAAATTTTGTTTTTATAATATTTCAATATTCTAATAATTTAATATTCATTACAGATCGAATTCCATACCAGAGAAACCAATACGTAGTTCAGTGATAGCACAAAGGATAAACACATTCTCTCAAAACACTTCACAACTAAGTTCTCCGAGCCACGTCAAGTCCCCCACATCCCCAACAAACACCCCTAGCACCCCCAATATCACCCCTAATAACCCAAATATCACCTCTAACACCCCAAATATTACCCCAAACACCCTAAATACTTTAAACACATCCTCAGAAGAACAAGAACAACCCAAAACGAGTCCACTAAAAACAATAGACAAAATAAAAATGAGTTTAGAAAGCCCATCACAAATACAATACGAGCCAATCATAGATCCATCAGACCTAAGTCCCAGCACAGAAATCGAACCCACTTCCTTCGCCGATTACGAATATCGAGATATAGATATGAAGCAAAGTGAACCAATGATTAAACAGAATATTCTAGAAAATGATATGTTCGACGCGTCTTATTCGAGTTCTAATGAGAATGATGATGATGATAGTGATAATAAGTTCAGTACGATCAAACGTTCTCCATACAGTAAGAATAATGAAGAATTGAGCCGACAGAATACGGTTATTGAGAATGTTAATTATAAAAAGGAGAATGGTGCTACACTTGAAGGTGGGTGCTTATTGTTTTTTCTACAAGTCATAATATGTTATTTTAGTTATTTTGTAGTGTTAATTTAAAAAAATATAACAAAAAAAAAAGATAATTGATAGTAATAACAGGATCTTTTAATTTTTTGCTATACGTAATTTTTATTACTATCGGTACTGGATGTACAGAGTCTGTTTTCTTTGTTTAAATTATTTATTTATCTTTTAACATTTTTTAAAGTGTTATTCCACACTTAGGAGAGGAAGAACCCACCATGAGATTTGAATCTGCGCCTCTTTGGAAACCGTCCAAGTGTTCTGGACGGTTTCCAAAGAGGCGCTCTCACATAGCTGGTCAGGGAGCTTGGACGGTTCCCGCTACATTCAATGTTTTTATATGTTTTCTTAATATGTATTTACTTATTTGCTAGATGTTTCTCCTGAGGGCATGGAGGAGGAAGGTACGATATATGAAGATTTGGACGACGACCCCGGTCTGACTGCGCGTGCCTTGTATGATTATCAAGCAGGTGTGTTTATTAATTAATTTTATTATATTTTATAACACAAAAAATTGCAATAGTTGCTTCTCTTTCGTTTGCGTTTTCCACTATCCGATCATAAAATATTTTGAAGTATTAAACAGAAAATACCTTTTTTTTTAACTGATTCATAACTGTTTTTGTCCTGGCAATTTTAAAACGATTTTACAATTTTTCGGCGCACACAAAATGCCTCAAAGAATTTAGCGGAAAGTGGGTAACTGAAGTGTCTTAACACTCTTCCCTCTGCTGCTGTTATGTACAGCTAATAAAGCGTGAAGCTAGTAAAAATATATATCTTATACTTATTACTTTATTTCAGCTGACGAATCAGAAATAACGTTCGATCCCGGCGACATAATAACCCACATAGAGCAGATAGACGCGGGCTGGTGGCAGGGGCTCGGCCCGCGTGGAGTGTTTGGACTGTTCCCGGCCAACTATGTGCAGCTACTACCGTAAATGTGTTAGATTACGTCTACAGTACGGTTGTCGAGTCGTGGCCGCTATAAAGTTAGTTGTGAATGGGTATAGATTTGATTTTTTTACTTTTGATTTTCTTTTATTCTGGAGTGTACAATTAGCAACGGAGAAAAGAGATATTTTATAGATAGCAATAGTCTTATGAGATAATGAAATGATTTAAGTTAATATGTCGGTATTTCTGATTTTGTTAAAAACAATCAATTCCAATCCTATCGTTAGTGTTAGGAAAGTTTCCTATGAATGGCAATCATAAAATGATAAATAATATAATATTATCGTATGTATTTTCTAACGACAGTACTATATAAAATGGTATGTATGTATCAGCGTTGCCAGATGTCCCGATCGGGAGAGACATAGTTCCGCTTTTCACGGATTATTTCAACTTAAGACTATGATTTTAGTTGGTTACATATAGTAAGTATTATTCTAACTGCCTTACATTTATGGTAAACCCAAACATCGTTTAATTATAGTGACAGATTTCCATTATATACATTTTATATTAATATCTATCACCATTGAAAGCTTTATGTAAACTTAAATAAATAGATATATAATAAATGTTCTTATATTTTTACATAAAACATTTACAAAGAACCCGCTTTTCACCGATGTATATCATACAAAATATTGATTTTTTTGTGCACTTCGGTCCATGAGTCGTGCCGCCGCCCTGATGTCAGCTATTGGTGGCTGCACAGATTTAATTTCTGGATGTTTCTTACATTTCATTATTTTCTTCCGATTGAGAGTGTACAAAGCGTAAAAGTTCCGAAACTCTAATTTTAGGGCAGCTAAAACTCGTTGACCGTACTGTATGAATACGAGATATGTAATAAATGTATAATATATTTATGTTTATAAAGCATGTGTGTGCTAATAAGCATTTGCAATTTTAGATTTTTGAATCATGCTGGCGCTTAATCAAAATGAAGCAAATTATTTCTTAGAATATTTGTTTCAATTATTTTTTTTTTTTATTTTGCAAATAAATCTCTTAGTTAAATTTTAAAAAAAATGGAAAATAATTTGTTGATTATGACGTCATAAGGTCAAAGCTACTAAGAATAGTATAGTAGTATTTTACATACATGTATATGAAACTTTAGTAGTTTAGCTATAAAATAATTACTTTTGCTCGCTTACAGTATTTTTTTAATAATGAGTTTTGAGTACTTTTAAGTCTTGGGTAACATTCTTTTTTTCTCTTTTGATCATATTAAAGAGATTTTGCCTTAATAGATAGTTAATAGTTCATGAAGTAGATTTCTGAAATTTTAATCAAATTACATTATTAACATAATAATAAAATACAATAGAACCCAAAATTTATTATAATAATAAATACAATTAGTACTTATTCAATTTATTACAAGACGTTTTTTTATTTATATCTTATGTTTATTCATATATATATGTATATGTATGAAATTATAATTGATATATATATATGAATAAAAATAATTTGTAAAAAAATGGCCTCTACACACTAAAAGACTTATACAGCAATATATTGTTAACATTTATTATGTTACAACTTTCACTTGATAATAAAAATAATATTGATAGTATGTAAAGGCCTTATATATTCATTCTATGCCATGTGGTATCGTATGTAATGACGATTTATAAATATTTTTAAATGAACTAATTGATTAATTAACTAATAAAAAAAATCAACAATATCATAATAATAAAATATAATTTACTTTTATTTACATTGGTATTAAAAATAAAAACCAAAATATTCAATTTTGATAATTTTCACAAAATGCAGCTTTATAAATAAAATTAACGTGCAATTTACTATATCCTTAGTAAGAGTATTGCACTAACTGATATTTTGATATAAGTCGCAAATTTTGGTTTAAAAAACTACTAAGTTTTCTCTCTCTATGGAAGCTTTTTTCATCATTTCTTGTATATAAAAATATTAAATATTATTTGTGTTAAAATTATAAATTCGATCAATAAAACTGATGTATTCAATTTGTATATTTAAGTGCAATATTTATTTTATATATTTGACAATAATTGTCATTTAGAAAATCATTTTTTCAGAAATATTTCAATAGTTATGTTATGATTACTATTAATAATGATTATTCTTTATTACACCTTTTTTAATATTCCGGTAATGTTAGAAATAGGAACATAAGAATGATCTCTTACTAAATGGTTGCTTATTTTTTATACTAACGTAGCATTTATAGGTATGTTTATTAATATTTTTTATCGATGGAGACAAAAAAATAAAATTAAATAGCTCTATATTTTGATAATTTCATATGTGTTCGCTGTTTTATATTTTGTCACTATATTATTTGGGCTTTGTTTCTTATACAAAAAATTTTGATGTCACCACAAACAAAACACCTTTATATATATGGCGGATGTGTCCGGAATATAATTTATTTTTCAAATATACAAAATAAAACATACATTACGTTCTTAAAACTGCACTTTACATGTTATTGTCATACATGTACATTTTTGTATCATCTAAGTATTGATTTCTTTTATTCATACTATTAATTAATCGTTTATTATGTAGTTAAAAATATATTATTTCTCTTAATCATATTTAGACATATCATTTTAGTAACAGATAATAAATATATTATTAGGCAGAGTAAAATGTAGCAATGTATATTTCAAATAAAATTAATAAGTATAATTCTTTTGGCTTATAACATTATACTATGAATTTTTTGTTAATAATTTTTATTTGTCTATTTGGTATTTTTAGTTAATTATAATTTTTTTTAAATGTTATTTAATTTAACAATTTTCAGAGCAAAATTATTTAATATAAAAATAAAATTGGCTTAAAAATTATTTGACTGATGATATAGTTTATACTTTAGTTTTTACAATATGCATAATTATATAGTATTAATAATATTTTAGAATAAATTATTTTTAAGTTTTACACTGCCGTTGATTTATTGCCCTCGTTAGAATTAAATTACTAGGCGACTAACGGCGTTAACAAAAATAACGATTTTCTTCAAGAGTCATTAAGCTTTTTTTATTAATTTGGTTATAATAGTTCGTCTATTTTTTATTCTAATATTTTTTATTTTTGCTAAGACTTTGATATGCATATATTGAATATTAAGTTTATCGCTTTAGTCAAATATAGCTTAAGTTATTTCTATTTCATTATGAATATTGGTAACCGTTATTTCTATAGTTATCGTTAGTTAACTTAATTATTATTAATTATATGCGTTAAAAAAAGTAATACTGTAGTGTAAACTATTTTAGTGCTGGCGCTAAATATTATACATTGATTTTAATAATAATATTTCTCTCCCTGTGTATGATTATTTAAAAGTTAAAATGTTCTATGATCGTAATAATAACTGAAGTACTTCTATTAAATATGTAATAAAATTTAAGCGTTTACCCATTTACCCTCGAAAATTGTGTCTTAGTAGTGCCAAAAGTCATTTTTACCCAATTTTATACCGTTTTGTATTTAAATGTATGTAATCGTGTATATTTGGAATCCTGCGATTATTAGTATAGCGTTTTTGTAGATATTATATATTTCACACCTTTAGAATGAGTGGTCTAACTCGAAAATCTCGATTCTTGGTAAAAACTGACCATAAAAGTGTACTTTAAGTATTTTTTTTAAAGTCTTCGTAACACACTTAGGAAAGAAACTATATTTAGAAACTAATATTTTTTAATATGTTAGTCTTCACAAGTTTTTGTATGTTTTTCCTATAAAGGTACTTCACTTTATTCTCAGGCTGCGGTACATTTTTTATGTATTGTCGATTGAAGGATCGATTTTTGGTATAAAAATGATTTTCCGATACAAATAAAAATTAGTTATTAATAATACTAGCGTAATTCAGGTATTATTAAAATATGCGTAAGTCGGAAACTACCTTTAGTATTTCATATTAAAAGTTTGAAAAAAATATTTGTGAAGCAATCTTTTCAGAGTAAGCCGCCATTACTAAACCTAGAAATTATAACTAAAATTTTCAAAATAAAAATAATAAAAAAATAAATAAAACAATATTAACTAAGACTCATACTAACCCCGTTATAAAATTTGTATATCTCGCATTTATTCTTAAATACAATTTTGTTCATTAGAATTAGCTTTTTTTATACATTTATTGAACAATTTTAATATTAGTTTTAATTAATGTCATTTAGAACAATGAGTTATTGTTTGGTAATGCGTGTTGCGTTGTTCTTATATATACTATGTAAAAGCATTGTGGCTTTTGTGTTTTTGTTAAATGTATAGACGTGAAAATAATGAAATATAGTTATTCAAAATCGACGTAACTCACAATTTAAGTGCACTAGCAGTTACGAATTATTCATAGTAAAAATAAAAAGAAGAACATAGTGATAAATTATTGCATTTTCTGCTATTTTTATGTGCAACTAAATTCGTTTTTTTAGGCTTTTCATATGATAGGTAGGCGAGGCAACTTATTGTCAAGAACTCAGTTCCCCACGTACCGTTAAATTGTCGATAAATTTCGTGTGAAAATCAACGTCGCGCTTTATTAGTTTGAACGGGGAAGTAGGTATCGAACCTACGACCATCCCGTCTACAGTTAGACGTTGCCCCACTGCTCCACGCTGACAAGATCAAATATAAACAAATTAAAAAGATTCCAATCTTTAAATATTACATGCGGTATGTCTTAATATACCTAACAATAACTCGGTAGCGATTCTAAATAACTTTGTCGTATGTATTTTGTACTGGCATAATAGTTGTAGATTGAAATATGCTATGTCGGTATTAATATATTGTTAGCGTACTCGTGTAAAAGAGGGTAGATGAAGGTGAAAAAGACTATAATATCAGTGGAATTGTGTCAATCGGGTAAAGTTGCTTGTAGGCGATAGCCCTATCGGAAGGAAGCTCGTGTGTATTGTTATAGAGTGATACATGTCACTTATTACAACTACGTGGAATCTTTCCGAATACGTTAGAAACATATAGACGGCATGTTTTTTTTAAAAACGCTAACCGCTTCCGATTTCTAACAATATTCATATTATTTCAAATAAGCGCTTATATGTCAGCTTTCGAAAACCTGTAAACCTCGTTCTGGTAACGAGGTAAAGCGCGGCGTTAAATTCTGCCAGTCATCGATATTTCGGCGAAAAGTAGGGAACAATGGTTTAAAATTAGGTCCCCACGTTCCCTTTGCCTACCCCGTTATGCACGGGTTACAGCATGAGCGCATAAAGAAATGTTTAGGTAAACAAAGTGTTGCATTACGTTATCAAAGTGTCCAAATGAATGGATATATTAAAAAAAAGCAATGTGAAGAAAAAAATATACATTTATGTCTATTATTACTCTATTATCTCTGACTATTAGCAATAATGAGTTTTATACATTTTAAGTAACTGTAGTCTTTTAAATGTATTTTAACGTTCGGGATCACATATGTTCGCTTTCAGGTTTTGCTTAAATACTATAGCTTTAATTAAGTAGCATTTCTGAATTTACTATAGAACAATATAATATATAGACTTACAATATTTAAACTTATATTACTACTTCTAATATACAAATTGTTTATTTTTCTCACAATAATCAATAATATTTTGTATAAAATGTTCTATAAACGTGTATTATTTACAAATTTTCTTTAATACAAGCTTCTTTGTAACGTAATAAATATCTACTGAATAGATTTCGATTGCATTTTTACTTGTTTTATTGTCTCTCTGATATCTAGAGAAATTCTTTTTTTCTTATAAAAGTGGCACATACTTATAATTATTCAGAAAAGGTTTAATTATTAAAATAGTATTTTTACGCAATATAATATTATATAAAGAAGCTATTCGCCGTCGGTGCTCAGTTAATAAGTAATGTATAAATGCATGTACATCCTTATCTTATTTTTGAATAAACAAGAGCTTTAGAATATAAGGTTGGCTTTTATTTATTTTTTACCTGACTGCATTACGCCAAATGTAAGATGAGGGTAATGTGTTAATGAGTCTATGTATGTATGTATTTCTATGTGGCGTTGTAAAGACCAAACGAATTGGCCAATTTTGACGATACATATATCAATCGATAAGTCTTAACTTTGCAAGTTACTTAAGATATGACAGTGATCAAAATTCATCATAAGCGACAACCATTCTCCATATTATATTGACAAAATAAAAAAATAATTCATATATTGTCAAAATGAAAAAAGTCGAAGAACTACATCAAGTGGGGTATCGTTGAATAGCTTGTATTTACAATGATTGTTAGACCTTACGGTCATATAGCTTTAAATACATCAGAATAAGATAAATGCTACAATTTATGTAAATATATTGTATATTTTGGAAAAGCCATGCCTGGATTATTAGTAAATAAAACAACAATTAAAATACACAATTTAACAATACATTTACATTCCTTTCATTAACATTTACAAACTTAATCCAGAAGCTCATCCATAAATGAATAATAAACATATTATAATTATAAATTATCGTATATCTGCAAAAACGCCGTGTTTCGGAAGTGGTATCTTATTGACTATATCTGGAATTACCTGCAAAGAAAATATCATTTTTTAAATTTTTAATTGTTAAATAAAATTTATTTTTTTAATAATTAATTTGTTTCACACATACGGCATATTAAACAGAGATAACATAAATATAAAATACTCGGTTTTCTAATTTTTGGCTATTTTTTAAGATATTGCGAGTTTAGTGGCGGAACTCAACGGCGCTCTTTTACTAGAAACGAACAAAAAGTTATTTCAGAGTGCGAATCGAACCCAAAACCGTTTATTTTGGATACATTATACATTAAGTGAAATCCTATACAATAACAACTAGACTAATAAAATAACAAAAATTTTCCATTGCATTGCAGTGGAATAATATCGGACTCTAAACAAGATGGCTGTAGGTTCGACCTGTATTCAGGGATTAATAATCGTCAATTACTCTTTGATAAAAATTAGGACGGCGTTAAGTTCTGCCATTTAACATACAATATATTTAATACGGGCCGAAAGCTAATAACGATGTTTTGACTCTGCTTACAGTAAGGTGGTGCTGTGCAAATTTTATTTTAGTATTTGTCTTACTTATGATAATTTGTTCCTTAGTACAAGGCGCAGAAGATCATCAACAGATGATCAAAGATCAACCAGCACGACTCGTCGACCTCACTGCACCCTGCTATGTGATATAAACTCTATATCTCTATATATGATAAAGAATTAATTTAAAAATAAAATACTACACTCTGTTACCTTAATCCTTATTTCCCTTGGCATATAATTATTGAAGAATTCATAGAAATCAAAATGTGTTTTCACTATGTTTAGCCGCGCCATCTCGTTTTTTAGTACATCGACAGAGTGAGAGGGTGCTATGTTCTGTTTTTTTATATTCTTTGTAAAATTATATATGGTCTCTACTAGTTTCTCCGCACGCACACGAGCTGTGTAGTCGTATCTGAAATTAATAAGTATTAATAATAAGATTGGAATTTATATATTAAAAAAAATCAGCCCTATCCTGCACACAGCAGTGTAGGTAGAAGGAACCACTAAGTTCCTAGGTTAAGAAATGTCTTAAGTGTAAGAAATGTCTTAAGTAAGGGTTGCCGTTCCCCACTTCCCGCCGAATTCTGGAGGCATTGCGTGTTGAGTGACGGAACTCTTTGCCTTAACACCAGAGCAAAGAAATGAAAATATAAATGTAAATGAATATTTCATTTCCTCGAGTGGTGATCGAACCCACAACCAGTCGACCTCTAGTCTATATATGTCAGATAGTATGAATATGGAACGTCAAGTTGTTTGACTTGGGCGTATTCAGAGGACGGCGTTTAAGTAATAATAATATTAAACTCACTTCGGCTCTAATTTAGTTTCCAAAAACTTATACAATCTCTTAGTAATCCAAGATGCGTTGTTAGGTTTAAACCGTTTCGGAGGTTTATACTTCATATCTTCTATGATTTCAGCAGGCAGACAGTGGAGAATTCTATTCTTTTTATTCTCTTTACTTTTGTCTACGGTCTTTATTCTTGGAACAGGTTTCTTTGGTACTTTGAATAGATTGTATGCGCAGAGATTGTATGAATGTTGCGTTGTTTTTACTGAGTTCCTTACTTGTTCTTGCTGTGAATGTGAAAATGCTATATTAATAATATTAAGTAATAATAGTTTTTGAGCTATGTTATTTAATGATATTTTGTGGTTTGCTTTGAAAATATTCAGAGGAATGAATTATTTTCATTGTCTTACTCAGCTAATAAGAAAATAAGCGTAGCATTGAAATTTCCTAAATTTCCCTTTGTGACTATGCTATTAAATGTATGATACTCCGCGAAGCTAAACAAACGAGCACTATAAATTCTAATTAGTGCATGTATATGTAGATTTAACACTCCTATGTTTATAGTAATAAATAAACCCTCAGTGAGATTTGAACATTCTACAAAGTCAATCAATAAAAATATATAATTCATTTAAGCCACATCATTTGGTATTTTCATAACTATATCTAAAACTCAAATATAATATAAAAATAAAACCATTAATATATAAATATTAATAAAAATAATACCATTATCCGCTTCCTCTCTAAATTCTCTTCTTTTATCTTCTGGAGGTACAGCTCCAGCGTCGTTTGCCGTGTTCTCTTAGACGCTTCATGTTCTTTAAGTTCCTGATGTTCTTTGCGTTTCTCATGATCATCAAGTTCTTCGGTTTCTTCATGTTGTCCAGATTCGACGTGATCTTCTTGATTTTCATGTTCTTCGGTCTCCTCATGTCTTTCGTATTCTTGATGATCTTCAAATTCATCAGATTCTTCAAGTTCTTCGTGTTCTTCACCTACTTCGTGTTCGTCGATTTCTTGGGTTTCTTCGTGATCTTCGCTTATTTCGTGTTCCTGGATTTCTTGGGTTTCTTCGTGATCTTCAAATTCATTAGATTCTTCAAGTTCTTCGTGTTCTTCGCTTACTTCGTGTTCGTCGATTTCTTGAGTTTCTTCGCGATCTTGGGTTTCTTCGTGATCTTCGCTTACTTCGTGTTCCTCGACTTCTTGGATTTCTTCATGATCTTCAATATCTTCAGGCTTCTCATATCTTTCGTATTCTAGATGATCTTCAAGTTCCTCAGGTTCTTGGTGTTCATCGGATTTTTCATGTTGTTCAGATTCTTCAACTCCTTTATGTTCTTCAAGATCTTTTTGTTTTACAGGTTCTTCGCTTTCTTTAATAATCTCCTCAGGTGTTTCATCGACATGCATCGGTTCTTCTTCATTTGGATCAAAATGTTGAAATTCTGTTGAATTGGCTTGCGGTACATTAAGGTTATCAATATCAGTCAAATCCGCCTTTTCCATATAATTAGTGTTCCGTTTAACCGATTGTTCCATAACTAAGGTACGTAGAGATTTGTGGAGAGTAAAATTTTTTCCGAATGTTTGTCTTAAAGTTTTTCGTGTCGTTTTATGTGAATCCCAGCCCGAATTATCTGCACTTGAGTCCCTCGTTCCATCTGAAAACCCCGTACTGTCTCTAGCTGGAGCTAAACTGGGCCGTATGTTTAAGGTGTTGTTTTTAGTTTTGCGTGCAGTTGTATTTCTCCCTTGAATTGTGAATGAGTTTATTTGGTTTGTTTTAACGTGAAGTACGTTTTCCGGTGAAGTAATCCCTTCTAATTTTTCTCCCTTTTCGTTAGTGATATTAGGGGACTTATTATTTTCATTGACGGTTGCATCGTTTTCAGCATCATTGTCTTCATTGTCTGATCCATTTCGCTCCTCATTTTGATCATCATCTTGATCATTTTGTTCAATTTCATTTTCATTTCGTTCAATATTATCGTGATCTGTTTTTTCAATATCACTTTCATTTTCTTCGATATTATTATGTTCTGTTTCTTCATTTTCACTTTTATTGTTTTCCCCATCATTGTTGCCTGTTTCTTTCTTTTCAGTTACATCCTTTTCACTTGCTTCATTTTGGTGCTCCTTATTAGTAATTTCTCTATTATTTTCTTTCGCACTATCATTGAGTCTTTCTTCATCACCTTTAGGTTGATTTTCAGAAACCTCATTCTCTTGTTCTTCATCAGAATTCTTACCGTTATTTTCATCTTGGATATCGTTTAGTGCATTTTCTTCGTTACTTTCATTTTGTTCATCAACACCCATATCTTTAGTTCCAATTTCAATATCACTTTCATTCTGTTCTTGTTCCGATTCAATTTGCTCACTTTGTCCTTCGGAATCATATTCCATCTCTTGGCTTTCTATTTGGTTTTCATTTTCTGATTCATTGTCTTTGACCAATTGATCATTCATCATTTTATCAACTTCATCTTGGTTTTCGTTTTTAGATTCTTCAATATTATCATTTTTATGGGATGATTGATTATGAACGTCCTTGGTTTCACTTTCGTTGACTATATTATTTTCAATATTTAATGTTTTATTTTTTTTACTACTAGTACTATTAAGCCTACTTCTACTTTTATTATGTTGCGAAACGTTTACGCTATCTGTAACTTTTTTTGTACCTTCTATGTTACTTATAATACTCTGCTTTTCAACATTAACATTTTGATTATTTGACACAATTTCTGGAGATCCACAGGCTACTGTGTCTTCATCCATTTTATTTTTCTTATAGCTTTTGTTTTTATTATTTGTGATGTTTAAATTTTCTTGTGTTTTCAACTGAGTTACTGTCTTATTTTTTAATTTGTTCTGCGTATTGGTACTATCAGCATCTTTGGCAATATCGTCATCATTTTCATATTCAAGAGTAAAATCTTCACTATCATTATCTTCAATTTCATTACCATCATTCACTGATATATTTTGTTCAACGTTTTCATAATTTTCGTTAACCACTGTTTTATTTGCAATATCTTTATCTTTTATTGTGATATTTTTAGAAATATTACTTGATGTGGAGCTTCCCGCTTTTATCAACGAAGTTTCTTGTATAGATTTACTTCTATTCCGAGTGAGTCGACTATTCGAAAGATTAGGTTCTTCTTCAATAACAACATCTTGCTGTTGCCAAGCTTTAATTTGCTTTAACTTGGAATTAGATAAAATTTTCGATTTATTTTTCAATTCCATAGATTTATAAAATTGATTATTTATTGTTGATACAGTTTCAGATTCTTTCATTTCAGATGATTTACTAAGTCTAGCTCGTTTAACAGGTGTTATATCTTCTAATTGGTTACCTATCATTGTCGAAGACGGCAGTGATCTCCACTCATCCATTTCTAAATCTATACTAGAAATAGGAGAATGGTGTAGAGCTTGCGAACTAATGCCCTCTTTACGTTTTTCTTCTACATTCTTCTTGAAAGAGAAAATTGTTGGTTGTACATCAGGAATGCCATCCTCACTGTCAGATACAATGAAATCAGCAACTGTATGTTTTCTTTTTGTTGCTGGTCGATTACCAAAGAGACTCCTTACTTGACTTTTCACTTCAGGTGCTGGCATTTCTTTAGTTTTATTAACGGTTTCATTTGCAGAAATATTTAATAAGCCAGAAGGAAATACAGATCTATTTTGTTGTTTAGGCTGATTGAATAAATATTTAGGTGCGATTTCATTATCTTTAATAGTTTCAATATCGCTTATACAATCCTGACTATCTCTATTGTTCATTATCTGAGCAAATTTCTTCTGAAGGTTATTATTTCCTTTTTGTGTAAATAATTTTCTTTGTGGAATGACTATACTACTAATGGATTCTCCGTCGCTACTTTCTGGTAAATCTATAGTGTAGTTTCTTGGCTTGGCTTGGCCTTGGCTGTAATTATAAGAAAATATATTTGAATTTAAAATATACTTCGAATCTAGTATTCCTTAATTTCTGCTCAAATTCTTGAGACAGTTTGTGTCTTACACTGCAGAACTGAGCTTTATCTTGTTATTAGAATAAGGATATGAAACAATTTATGGCCCCCAAGTGAAAATCATATCCACAACAGTTTATTTAATAGTCAGACATTGTGCTATACCACCACTCATGTGCTATACCATCACAACATTATATTTTTACATTTAAATTTGGTATCAAAATGAATGTATGTATGTAAATGAATAAAAACTCTATGAAGTACTATAACATTTAATTTAGAATTTTATTTAAAGATAGTAAAAATATTTAGGAGGCAAACAACCCAATTGGGTATCCTATAGTTATGGGTTTGATTCCCAGTCGGGGAATAAATTATTTGAATTTTCTAAAACTAAGGCAAAATAGAGCATTGAGTATCCAATATTTTATTTTTTAGCTTCACATTGAATCCCACACATCACAGGGAAGGCAGAATATACAACTGGTTCACAACTACAACCTTGTGTTTAGACACTCAATTTTCATAGAGAGAATTCCATTTCCTATTTACTGATAAATTCTAGAGGTTATGCATGTTGAGAAGCAGAACTTAACGCAGCACTTTACCTCACCACCAGAGGAAAGAAATGCAATTATTAAATATTTCCTTTTTTAAAGTGGGAACTGAACCCACAACTTGTTGCATTTACAGTTCACATGTGCCAGTGCACCACAACTGCCAAAGCAGAGAACAGATTGTCTTATGCTCTCTCTGTGTATATCTGAGGGTGAAAGCATAAAGCTGATAAGAAAAACTGGGTACCTTATGACTTCAACATCAAATTCATCAGCTATATTATTAATTTGAACTGCATCACTACTTTCTGGAACATCCATTATTTCTCTAGAGTTTTCATCCAATCTCTTCCACCAACTCTTACCTAAATATTTATTTGGTCTTGTTTAATAAAATTACAATTTATTAATATTATAACAAATAAACTTAATGTTCAATTAGGCCATGACAATGTAACATATATTTTTTTTAAATCATATGAAATAAAAATACTTTTTTCTATGAATTTCAATTATACATTTTTATAATATTTTAATATTTTTAGTTATTATATTTCAGTAAAAAATAAAATAATATTTGAATATATAAAAATATTAAATATTCCCAATTAATTAAATTTTAATATTGATTTTGTAAGGTAGTCTTTTCAAAATTACCTAATTATAAAGCATACTTCATTCAAGTTATCCACCTTTTAATAACATTTTTTTTGCAGTGTAGGTAGGGGAAGCCTAGTTTTGGGTATTAACACTTTCAATGCAATTGATTATAAATAAGATGACACAATGTGACATTTGCTCAACTGGCACATTCAGAGTACAATAATGAAAGAGCCGTACCATAAACAAGATGATCATGAGTTTAATTCCCACTTGGGGGATTTGTTTTTCATTTGCAAGGAAATGAAACTAGACAAAGTGTTCCACCCCTCCATATATTAAAAATTGGACAGTGTGGGAATACAAACATTATAAAAGTAGACTGACTACAGCGGTAGCAAAGACGATATAGTTGAATGCTAATCCACAGTGCAATCTAAAAATACCTGGACTTTTGTAAGAATTAAATATAGATTACCTCTAGATATAAGCTTAGTTTAAGTAACAGATAAAAATAAAATTGATTAGCTGATAATTGTGAAAAAGTAAAAAAAAAGTATGGACCATGTGTCTGTAGTGATTAGTTGAAAAAAAATGAAAAACAATAGACTGACAGTCTTTGACTGTGGAAAAAACCACGAAGACTGTTAATCTCTAATAAATCTTTTTTAAAAGCCTATTTGATAGAGTGAAAATCTTAAATCATGGCTGTGATTTAATCAATCAAGAAATATGAATTGCATTGCCATAATAAATATGTTAAAAGATTATCCTTAAGTGCAAATCAAACCCACAAATATTATTTGTACAGTAGTTTATATATTTTCAGAATTTTGCCATTAAAAGAGCAATTTCTTTGAATGTGCTGAACACTGCAAAATACTAATTTTTAATGTTACTTTAGTATTTAAAAACACTTATGCTGCTTTGTTGTAGTTTAAAAATAAATAAAATAACCATGTTTAAATACTCACGAATAGGCTGTTCTATATCACTTCCATCAGTTAATATTGACAGTCTGTTTGGCACGGGGGATACCTTGTAAGAATCAGTCGCAAATGCAGATGCCTGTGATTCTTTTCTTGAGCGTGGCATTATCTTGACCTAAAAATGATTTCATTTAGTAAATATAATTTGCTATTATTAATTTAAATTTAGAATTTTATTTCTTTACAGATGTACATAGCGTGGTTTAATAATTATCCTTAAGAAAAGAACTTACTTTCACATAAGCTTTATAAGTACTTACCAATAGTTAGCAACGAAAAATAACTACTAGATAATATTAACGTGACATAGAAAGACTATAATAATTTAAAATTGTATTTAGTTTCTTTTTAAACATAACATTTCAACATTTCTAACACAACAAAAAATGTTTGCTTTGAATTTAAAAGACTGCAAAATAAGTGACATAACCGTTTTATGATTTGATTTTGTTTGAAATTGACATATTCCGTTTCTTTGATCTAGTGAAGCTTTTCAAAATGTACTCCCTCGGAATTCAAATAACATTTTGTTTTTTTTATGTAAATAAATATTCGATAAAAATAATCATAATAGTATGTAATTTTTTTATTATCGTATTCAATGATAATAAAAAATTAATATGTATTGGAACTTTTACTGTCTGTTGAAATGTCATATGCATGTATGTATTTTCGGTGTAACGCGTTCAAGATAATTATATTATAAATTAGAAATTATTTTCTGTTTCCTCTTTTTGATGTTTTCTTTTCGCCAGCTTGCTAAAACATTACTAATATTTATTTACTTATTAGAAATACATGAATATGATGTCAAGTGGGATTTAAATCTACAATCATTGCATCTAGTCCAACAAGTGACAACAAAATGGCCTTTGTTTTATTAAGCTTAATTATTTACGAATTATTAAATTTTTTATCATATAGAATGTGAATGTCGGAATAACGTGTAGGTGTTACATAAACATTGACTTTCCACGCCATTTGTTTACTTTCGTATTGTAGAATTTGCAAACAGAGATAAGGCATTGGTAGTAGGTATATTTAATTTATACAGGTTGGAATTGTCAGCACCACTTTAAATGAAACCACAGTTTTAACTACTCTGTAAAAGCCTAATATAATTCGGAAAAAAAAATCCCAAAAATGAAAAAGTTATTTTTTCAAACAAAATAAATAATAAAATTATCGTTTTACAATAAAACGCCATTAGTAAAGTATAACATAGGCACGCACACACTTACCTATCAAATCGGAAACGTCGCACACGTATGTGTGCGTCACACGAAATACAGGTATGGATAAAAATCGTGAAATGAAAAAAAAATCCTACGTCCAAACTGTTGAGGTACCTTGATTAATTTCTTACGTGTGGGTTTGAAATATATTACTCTATATGCAGTTTCAATAAAAGAAGCGCTGCCTCTTCCACCCTGTATAAGTAATTCATATTTTATAGGGGAGCACGGAAATACATTTAAGATGTAATTAATAACTGGTATAAATATATAAAAACCAAATAAACTGATGATAGTGGGTTCGATTCTCACTCGGTTGAATGATTTATTTATAGGCTCGATGACTAAGCAATAAATATATTTGCCATTTGTATTTTTAGGCAGAGGGAACTATTTGCTGAGACATTATTTTTCCGAATTTCTCTCATTTTGTAGACATTGGTCGGATTGCGCGGAACTCCACGTCCTAGAATTTTGCCGGTAAAACTATGTGCTTTAATTCGAATACTATGCCTTGACGTCTGACGTGATACACGTACAATAACCGTGAGTTAAGGTTACGCTACTCATTTGCTAAACGATTAAAAGTGTTTTGTTCAGCAAATTTGTACAATCATTCACGTATTGTTGAATATTCAATAAATTACAGCATGAGAATATGTTTGTCTATATTATATTATATAACATTGAAGTTTCACGTACCTGTACTAAGATATAGATGTAGGTATAATATAAATACTTTTAGTATAAGTATGTTTATACAAGTAAATAAATATTATAAATTCCTTTTTTTTAAATATAAAGAAAAATATTTGCGGCTTTGCCAGCATATTAAAATATTAGTGTACCTACTCGTATAAGAGTTGTGTGTGCACCTCGACACTTTATAAGTAACTCTGAATCAAAGACAATGTGTAACATCGAAACTATTAACATATTGTAATGACAATATTGTAGTTAAACCTGCCTCGATAAATAAATTTATTTATATTTTTATTTATTACTTTATTTGTACACCACAATAAAAACAAACATACACATTATCCAACACAGATTTATAATATTAGTGTAGATATAAATTTAATTACCTCCTAATTAGTAGTTTCATGCAAAACAAGAGGAAAATGTTAGTTTAATTGAGTCATATATGGAAATAAACAAGATTGTTTGTATGTACATAATGTGACATATTATAGTACTATTTGAAGAATGAAAGATATAAATTCGCAAGAAGCCATTAGTTATCATATATTATGTTTAAAATGAAAATTATAAAAGAAGAGACAAAACCACCGGTTGGTACTATTTTTTTTTACGAATTAAGCCAAAATACTAATTGAATAGTGAATTTACAATTGAGTGCGAGTGTTGTGTAAAAGTGTTTTATACAGAGTGTTTTTGTCATCATCACTTTAAATGAAACCACAGTTTTAACTATTCTATAAAAACCTAATACAATTAAACAAAAGATATTTTGCCAAAAATGAAAGAGTTATTTTTTGAAATGTAGTCGTACGTACGTCGAACATAGTTTAGTTTAGGTTTATCATAGAAAATAGGTAATTGCATAAAATAGAACGAGAGATACGCCATTCTCGTTCTGGTATGTTTTTTGAGAATGAAAAGTGGCAGAACAGCAATGTTTATTAGTATTTGTGTAGTAATACGTGCGTCACACGTAATACTAATCATACAAAACCATGAAATGGAAAAAAATAATTCTTCGTCTAAACTTCGAATTATTTGTGTCGTCTAACTGTTTTAAGGTATGGGTTTGAAATATTTTATCCTATATCCTGCTCCCAAAGGGAGGGAGGCAAAAGGAGCGCAATTCCAAATTTAAATATATTAACAATAATATTACAAATTTTTCATTGGAAAAGTAAATTATTCATAAATAATGCAGACAAGAGTTTAAAAAAGTGTTAAGTAATTCAAAGGCAGTGGGTAAATAAATAAATAGAATATTTAATAATTTTAGATTAGGCTTAATGGTTTATTTCTTTAGCTAAAGACAAATTTAAATTATAAAAAATAAATTTTAGGTCAAAGATGGTTTTCCGGGAATAGTAATAATAATAATCCTCGCGGAGTTTTGCGAGAGATTTTCTTACTCTGGCATGAGAGGTGAGTTAAATTAAATATTTTTTCTATAATATAATGTGATCTTGTTTAATACTTATAAAAACCGTAACCATAAAATGTGTATTACAGTCTTATAACTTATAATTGAACAAAATGATATTAAACTGTAAACAGTAAAAATAAATAATTATGTTAAAGGATGTTTTTAGTTTGTCGTTCTTATTTCATGTAATGTCAAAACGTATAAAAAATTATACTTAGTGTGTTTTGAACATAACCTTGCTAAGGAAGTAGTTTTTTTCTAAGTATAAAATAAATCTTTAAAAAAGTTATACAAACAAAACTGAATATATAAAGTAATATACAAATTGTTAGGCGTGCCGTGCCCAACAATTCAAATCTTGCTTCGCCATCCATTTTCGATAAGGGCACATCTCTGACATGGGACATTTACCTTAATTATATAGTTATTGGGCGTTTGAGGACCATTGTTTGACATGCATCATTCAACTTAATGTGAAGGGATGATGATATCGTTGTTATGGAGTCCTGAATTATGAAGTCATTTATTTATTTAGTATTTTCTTGCTATAGTATTATTATATAAGGGTGGGCAAAGATAATCTATTTTCATGTACCCTATGAATGGAGACCAATATGGTTGGCGTGCTATTTAGCAGAACTAGTAGAACCGAAAGCAGGGAGATTTTTTATATACAAATATTCCTTAAATTGGAGATAGAACCCCCAAACACTAATATAAACTATTTTATACTAGCTTTTACGTGTTTCGCCATTTTGGTCTATAACTAATAAAAACAGTGCATAGAAACGGTGTTAAATTTGCATATATTTATATAAATCAAATCAAAATCAGATCAGCTACTTGCTGCATGCCGTCCACAGCAGTATAGGTAGAGGGAATGTTAAGATGCTCCGTTCCTCACTGTGCACTAAATTTGTCGAGGCATGTTGAGTGGCGGAATTCAACGCCGAGCTTTTGCCTTAGTGCCAGAGCGAATAAATGAAAATATTATTTAAGTAATAATTCATTCTCTCGAGTGAGGATCAAAACCACAACCGTCGCGTTACAGCCACACCCTTGTGCCCCTGGGTCACGACGGCTTCTATATTACTATATTTATATAGTAGTTACAATTTATCTTAAATCTATTATTCATACATTTCAGCGTTTCTAACGCTCTATTTGCGGAGTAAATTAAGCTTTACGGACGAGGAAGCTACGGAGATATATCATGTCTTCAGTACATTCTGTTACTTTTTCCCCATTCTTGGAGGAATTTTGGCTGATAATTATCTTGGTAAATTCAGGTAGGGTATTATAATATATAATTTTTTAGTATAACCCTATAAAAAAAAGATAAATAAAAAAATACTATGTTATATTCTATTGCTTAGTAATTTCTATAAATTTAGTTAGCTGTAGCATTGTGTATTTAAAAATAGGAACAATGTGATATCAAAATCGCGAAAATCAAAGATTTTCTGCATAGCTGAATATTGAAAATTTAAGCATATTAACTAATGCATTGATAAATGGGAATATATTTTTAATATATTTATATTTCAGAACAATTCTTTACTTGATGTTCATATATGCTGGTGGAAATCTGTTTGTGGCCATTACTGCTATACCACTGCTTGAAATGCCTAAACGGTAAGTCTAAGTGTATATACTTATTCGATACAATAAATATTGATATAGGTAAAACTTATAGCATTTTTACAAAAGAAATAATAGAAAATATTTTTTTTTGGTAGTAGAAAGCTTCATGTTCATATTTAAATAATGTATCACCTCGATTTTTCCAGTAAATCTTGGGTCTCGCGAGTAGATTTATCACCGTAATGGCTCTTTCTATCTATGTCTCTTTTTCATACCTTTTTTGTCACATTTATTTACTGAACAAAAGGATGTTTTTTTAATATATTTTTTCAGTTTCAATGTCACATTACATTCTATATTATACATATTATTTAAACTTATATAAGTTAAACAATATTTTGTAAGTATACTTTTATTTGTACCCAGTAAGCAAATATTAAACAGCTATGCCATAACACTTGCCTACTGACAAACGGCAACTAATGTTAATTTAATTTAGATGTTAGTTTTAATCTCATTTAAAAACGAATTAGCTGTGGGTTCCATTCTACTCAATAAAATTTGCTTTTTAATATTTTTGAATATATTTAATTAACCTATTCACAATAGAAAGTAATACATGTATTGGCCACTGCTATATTGACATAGACTAGTTATTATTTCGAACCAAATAAACTGAGTTAAAGTTAACTATATTATTTATATTTCTGTATGGAGTTTAATAAAAGTTACAAATTAGTTAGAGCAAATTACAACATTTCAGTTGAAGTAATTAGGACGTGATTAATTACGCTCATGTTTATGTTTTGAATGGCGTTTTGGTATACATTTTTTTAATTATTAGTAAAAAAAAATAGTAAGAAGTTAAATATGAAGACTTTGTATTAAAAATTTACATCCTTTCTGCTAAATGAATAAACTTAAATGAATTCATATATATTTTGTGTTGTAATTTTGATTCTAGGATCTCATTGCCTTTAATGTTATGCGAAATAAAGCAAGAAGCTGATAAAAATATCACTTTCATAAGCTTTATAAAATTATGTTCATATGGAATTGCACTCAATTGTGGCGCTGTGAGGCACAAGCGTGCGCATCTAAATACTACAGGTTGTTGAGTTCGATTTCCACATACACGGGCAAATGAAAATTACACTTATAATAAAATTGTAACTGATCGCTGTCTGTACATAAGAGAAGTTAAATCAGAAAAAATATTACTACAGGTTCCCAGGTACCTTCCGCTTACCCTGCTGTGGGTATAGGGGGTACGGCATAAAGCTCAACAAAATAAAATAATAATCTTAATATTAAATTTAGCTGCTCCCCATCCATCCATCAGCCTTTTAAGGTCCACTGCTGGACATAGGCCTCCCCCAATGCTCGCCACTCCGTCCGGTCCTGCACCCTTTGAATCCAGCGGGTTCCCGCTGCCTTCTTAAGGTGGTCGTCGTTAGCTGCTATATTCCTACTATATTATTTTTTCAGATTATGCACACTCCTGGGCTTGTTCCTAATAACAGTAGGCACTGGAGGCATCAAGCCTTGCGTAACATCGTTCGGGGGTGACCAATTCGTACTTCCCAAACAAGAGAAGCAATTGGCACTATATTTCAGTATATTATACTTCAACACTTGCACTGGTAGTTTAATTGCGAAGACTATATCTCCTATATTGAGATCTGAGGTGCATTGTTTTGGTGACAAGGACTGCTACTCATTGGCCTTCGGTGCTCCGGGCTTGGTGGTGCTGATGTCGATAGGTGAGTTTGGTTGTTGTATGTTAATTGATTAAATAGAAATAGATATGGTTTACTTCTAATAATAGATATAGATAGATGTAGAAGAGGTAATGTTTTCTTGTGTGTGCACTATACATCGTGAAGCAGATTTAATTTTAATTTAATTTATAAGTAAAGACAAAGATATAGAAAGGAAGTCGGGTATTTACTTTGTATATTTATCAATCTAAATGTTTATCATAATAACCTCGCTCCTATGTAAAAGGGCGGTTATTTCTGTATTATTGTTGTTTATTATAAATAGGTACTTCAAATCATAATCATAATCATACTGGAAAACAACTGGTTTTCCAGTTCCTTCGGTTGTTTAAAATTTCTTTGCTCAATCAGCCGAATTTTACACGCAGTGTTTTGCAAATTAGGCAGTACTAATTATTTGAGAATTTAATAAATTCATTATTTTAGTATTTAAATTTTGTGGTACAGGAGCAAGTTTTGGGTTCACATTATATTAATATTTAAATTTTATCGCTCTGGTGAGGAGGAAAAGCGCAACGTTGAGTTTCGTCACTCATAGCACACACATAGCCTCAAAAATTTGACGGAAAGTTTAAGCGGAAATGACTTAGTGGGAAGCGGAGAGTCTTAAAAGGTAGGTTCTCAGGTTCCCTCTGCCCTCTGCTGTGTGCAGAATACAGCGTGATGCAAAAATATCATAGAGAAAGTTTCAACCTCAATAATTTGAAATTTGTATAACAATATATTATTTTTTACTTCGAAGTCTATATGAGAAAAATGTGTAATGTCTTCTAACATACAGTCTATGAAACCAAGGAAAGGTCGTATCGTCCTTTCACAATGTACGCGTGTTTATTTGTTCTCTTTTTAATTGTACAGATCTAAGTGACAGACAAGATAAGATGGTATCTTGGTTGGTTATTTTTATACCTTTATTTGTCTTGGAGATGAATCGTTCTAAATATATTTACAGTAAGGAAGGCAATAGTAACCTAGTGGTTGTTTGGTTCCCAACGCATGTCCAATTTTCGAAATATTGTGTGTTTTGTGGCGTAACTCAACGCCGCTCTGTCTTTTTACTTGAGCGAGAAAATTAAAATAATAAATTTCCTAGAATGGAAATCGCATACGTTTAGTCGGACGCGGTGATGATGGTGGTCTGTCTGAGGTCATTAAAACATTTTTTGAAATATAAAACAAAATAAATACTTTTTTGAACAAAAGGTACCAATCATTTTTCATCCAAAGGCTAATAAAAAATGTCATTGGCGCCAAAACTAACATACCTATCCTAATTCAACATGACACAAAAGAAGAATAGGTAAACTAATAAAACTAAGAAATTGAACAACTTTTATAATATATGAGACAGTTTCATTTGAAAACATTTACTTTTGAAGGGTTTAAAATATAACAGAATAGCGGTCTCATGTGTTTCCAACAGCCATTATTCATTGTCAAGTAAAACATGTTATTCTAGGTTTTATTATACAATTCACTTACGTGTGTCTTTTATAAAATCATATTTAATTATTTATAAATGACATGTGAGGCCAGTGGCAAAGAGGTGTGCGAGTGCAAATGCACGTGCAAGTGTGCGATTGTAAACGCGACCAGTCCATTTAACTCGAGGAAATTAAATATTTTTTATTTTCATTTTTCTCACTCTGGTAACGACAAGTTGAGTTCCTTGTCAAAATGCAATGCCTCCAGAATTCGTCGAGTCAAGTTTCTTAGATTGTCTCAACACTAGGTTCCTATAGGGTCCCTCTATCTACCTTCATGTACGGGAGACAGAATATAAAAATATATACATATATTAGTTACTATGTTTTTAATTTCACAGAAATAATAAAAATAGTTTCAGTAGGTATTACATATTTTTAAAGTAGTCAATTTTATTATTTCATAGTAATTTTCGTGAGCGCTAAACATAGATATGTGATGAAGAAGCCCGAAGGGAATACTCTATTCGATTTCGTAAAATGTGTTTCTGTAAGTAATTGCTCTTGAGATATTAATGTCATGTTTTTATTATCGTAGGCATGTTTGTGACGTCCAAATATTGGATCTGTAAGTGTAAGCTTCTTTATATATTGTAGATGTTGATTCAGGGTTCGGTTTCCGTTTGAGGTAAATGTTTGTGTTGGTCGCTGATGATATATGTTTTTTAGTATGTGAGGGCTGTTTCAAGGCAGCGGCACAAGCTTATGGCAATACGATGATTGTGGATTTGATTCCAATTCGGTGTGCGGTTGAATTATTAATTTAACATATTTTTATTATTTAATGTTAACATTTTTTCATTCCTACACTGATACCAAGGCAAAAGCGCGGTGTTCGCGGCGTTTCGCCACTCAACACGGAATGCCCTGAAAATTCGTTCCCTAGGTAATAGGTTCCCTACCCTTTTTTATGTGGAATACAGCGTGAAGTTGAAAAAGTTTTTATTATTCAGAAAAAAATGCTATATGTAATTTAAACATAGTATGTTAAGAAAGTAAAAAGATATGTTGAGACTCTTTTTGTTGGTATTCGTTTTATTATACTATAGTAAAAATATATATAAAACTATACCTACATATTTACCGAAATTATAATGTACGACTGTAAGTGTGTATTTCCCTTGAGGGAATTTATATTTAAAAAATTACTTTCATTTTCGCAATTTGAAAACAAATTCAAAATATAAAAATTATAAATAATTTTCTATTCTAAGTTGGGGATAAAAAACGCTATAACGAACAGAAAAGGAGCTAAACAATCACACTGGCTCGATAGCACTGAGCCCAAATACGACCGAAGATTTGTAAAGGACGTCAAGAAGACTCTATCGATTATGATGCTGTTTACTGTTTTGCCTGTATTTTGGGCGCTTTTGGATCAAATGGTAACATATAATAAATTGTATTTTATATATTTTATTTTCATTACTTTTTATCTCGATTTTCATGATTTAAAAATCGTCTTTTATTATATTTTTAAGTAAGTTTCTCATAAAATGAGATTCGTTTTAGGGTTCAAGGTGGACACTACAGGCAACAAAAATGGACGGACGTTTAGGATTTATAACAATCAAACCCGATCAATTACAAGTATTCGGACCAATATGTATTTTAATTTTAATACCATTGGCACAAAAGGTATCTTCTTTAAAGATTATAAGTTTTTGGTCTAGACTCTAGAAAGAATAAGAATATAAATTTTCATATTTATTAATTAATGTTTATATAATAATAATATAATAAGAAATATTAATACCATACCAAGTATAAAGAAACTATCGCGTCGAATTAAGTTTTTTAAATTCCAACTTCTTAGTATTCATTTCAAAGGATTATTAATTTTGAAGGGCAAATATTTTTTTTAATAAAAATACTTCGTATTAAAATGGACTGATGAAACTGAGATATTAATTTGCAGTAAGATATTAATAAAATACACTTATATATTATTTTTAATTTGTCTTATCTTTGCATATTGCTTGCAGTTAGTATAGCTTTATAATAACTTGACCTTATATGAAAAAGTCATCCTTTTATCTAATATTATGGCGCAGTTGGAATTTTATAAAATTATTGTGGTTTCAAATTGAACTGAGAGTTATTTTATTTAAAAAAGTGTGACCTTGGATTTCTCCATATAAAATGTAATTAATTTAAATATGACAGAAAGAACAGGTTATAGTTCACTGAAAGTAAAAAAATCTATTTAACGCTACTATTAATCTTTACATATAAGTTTCGTATTATTCTGCAAATCCAGATAGGCTGAAAAAAGTTTTGCAAAAGACATTTTTCGGCTTAGTTTGAAACAATCCATCACGATTGACTAAACTCACCGCCATACGCCCGAAATTAATAATGTATCTCCGATCTCCAGTTAACGTCCATCTTGGAATGTTCGACATATCTATCCAATCTCTAACCTGCATGCCAATAACCATTCCGGATAATGTCAACTTATCATCAAAAGTGGATTGCAGGGCCCTCCCTGCGGTAACGATAGTTTCGTTTTACGTATCTTTTTTTAATTAACAAAATCCTAATATATATGCTAAATTAAATTTAAAATTAATTATTATTACTTATAAAAGTCCTATAAAAACTATTTTTAATAAAATAATAAATCTTTAAGTCCCAAAATATTAAAAAAGAATAAAAATTAATAATATTAAAACACTTTTTAAAACTTAATGCAATATGCTTAGGTGCGTACAATGGAACTTGAACATGTCATTTTGACAGCATATGTTTTTATAATATAATAATTAATTGTTAGTTTTAAGATACTTTATTCCTAACCCATTTTCATGTATAAATTATTAAACATAACTTGAAACGCCATAAAATTACAACTAAATTGAACTAAAGATAATTATTTTAATTTAATTAATGGAGTCCGGCATAGTAAGGTAAGTATCGTATGTATTCATAATTTTGTTTATTAAGTTTAAATATACATGCGAAAAATTATATAAAGGCGTTAGCCTCTATAGAATTTTTGAATTCATTATAATATTAATATCGTTTTGCTTGGCTATTTCAATTTCATATTGTTTATTGCTACATTGGATAACAAAGAATAAAATTTGAGATTAAGTGCA
This sequence comes from Heliconius melpomene rosina, assembly GCF_056956725.1. Classification (NCBI taxonomy): domain Eukaryota; kingdom Metazoa; phylum Arthropoda; class Insecta; order Lepidoptera; family Nymphalidae; genus Heliconius; species Heliconius melpomene. The sequence continues at coordinate 12,827,757 of NC_140395.1, forward strand.
AGGTTATTATTTTAACTTATATTGATGAATGCTTTATTGAACAATGAACTAATAAATACTTTATTTTTTTCAGTAAAAACAAAACAGTGATTGCAAGAAATTCACTAAATATTTTGTAGCTTATAAGAAATGTATGGAGAATAAAGCTGATAAAATTACTAAACATGGAGCAAGCTAGAATTAAGAAATAAAAAATATTTATATAAAGAGACAAATAAAAAAATAGGTTACATTTTTTTAATAATAAAAAAATTACAATACACATTGTTTTCCTTATTCACCCCCAAAAACAAGTAAAACTATGATTAACTAACAATCTTCTCACTTAAGTAATTAATAAATATAAAATATTTAAATAATTATTCATCTTATAAAACAATTATTTATGTCCTTTCTGTGATATCTTATATTGCAGCGCTGTCCTCATTATCTATCATGTCATGAAGGTATTTCCATTCCTGTCCTGGTACTTCCTCCAAATTAAGATCTCTGCAAATGGAGTGCCATAATATGAAATTATCTTGCAAATGTTCTAAAAATATAAAATTTCTATATTAGGTATATAATTCATGAATATTAATAAGTTTAATACTATTTACACATCATACTAATAAATTATAATAAGATTTTTATTTATATGGTCCGTCCCCTTTTTTCCATACCATAGGTAATATTAGGTTAACATAATACCTTTCTATTATGTTCCTGGTTTAATATATGTTTGCTTGCAGCTTTGCTTTAGTACTTGGATTAAGAACTTGTGTTAATAAATATGGTCTATTTGGTACTTTACTTCCATTGATTACCATAATGTCTTGCATCACATTTTGCTGCCTATAATAAAATATAAAATATTATTTTACAAATATATGAGATAGTAATTTGGAAAATCAGCAACTGAAATTAATAAGCCCAGAGCTCAAATTAAGAAAAGATATGGTAAATTGTAACTGAGTTAAACTAAGACTTATACAAAAAAAAGTTTCCATAATTTGCCTGCTTTTGTAAAGAAAACTTTATATAACTTAATAATACTCACATGGCGATTAAACACATAAGTGTTCGAGTGCAATCAATTGCAGCAATAACTCCAGGAAAGGCACCAACTTGATAGAAGTTTTTAGCACTCTCTTGATATATTTTTATATGCTCACTGCATATATTTGTAATTGCTGACACTGACTACATAACACTATCATTACTATCACTCGAAGAAATGTCACTCCACATATTTATTTACTTTAAAAATCAAATATAATATAAATGCAATTTTGCAATCCGGGGATATGATAAAATAAACCCCAAAATATGTCGGATCGCAATTAGCTGTCATTTTTGCTATCCAACGTAATGTCAAAATGGACAGATCGTTTATTGGCACGCACAAGCTGTAATTTTCATACAAAGTTCCCTCTTCATCTCCAGTTAGTCCTCCCAACGATAGATTGAAGTTAAAGATTGAAAATGAAGTACTTCGATAGGTTATTGGCAAGCTAAACTCAAAAAATAGATTGATATTTTAATCTATGGTAGCAATTTATGGATTAGGATCGATTATTAACATTGGGCGTTACTCTATCTTATATAGTAGCGAGCGGGTAACAATAGTAAAAATAGTTAATTCCCGAGATAGGATCGAACACGACAATCACGTTTACAGCCAGATGCTTTACCACTGCGGCATAACGGCTTCTCATTTTACTATAAAAATATTTTCTATTTTAAGTACATATATCCATTTTTGGAAAGGCGGAATATTTTAGTAAATCCTCTCCATAAACTGACATTAGGAGGATTCCTTGCGGGCGTCGCGTTCATAGCGTCCGCCATCGTGGAAATATATATTAAGGTGAGTTATGGTTTTTATTATTTATGTGTGTGTTACTCTTTATTGTTTTAGGAAGAAATTACAGATGCTTCTAATAAATTTCGATTTTCATTTTCATATCGTTTAAATCTTAAAAAAGTCCCTTTATTTAATTATTTTTAAAACTATAAAAATTCTGGCTGACAATAATTTTTGAAAAACTTAGTCAATTCACGTAAGTTCACGCGAGATGTTTTGCTCTCTCTTTTATATTTTAAAACCCAATTTATTTTGATTGCTATATTAAAAATAATTATTTTTTTATACCTGTGTTACTTATGGAATATTATTAAACAAATTAAGTAAATTGACACCCAGCCAACGAAACGCCCTTTAATTTAATTTATACTTAATGTCAATTACATTTAATTGCAATTATCCTTACAGACGACCTACCCAGAGCTACCACATGCAGGATTATCGCAATTACGTATATATAATGGCAACCCTTGTCCAATTTCCATACAGAATGACCAGTATAACATTACTTACACTATTCCCTCTCTTTCACTCTATACTAATAAATATATACGTATAAATGAGACAGAAAATATAGAATTCATTTTACGTGGAAATTGTATTGCGCCTATGAAAGAAATTTACACCCTTGAGGAGAATAAGGCAATATCTTTTTATTTAAATGGCAATAATGTATCGAAATTCGTGGAAAATGTAGATAAAAGTAAGTCTGGGTTGCCTGTTGTTAGGTAAGTTATGTTTTTTTGCGTAATAATTTATTACTGTTATTATTACTATATTTATTACTGTTATTTTATTCTTGTATTGGCGGTTTGGCATTAGGAAAACATTATTTTCTTTATAAAGTTTATCGTCATTATTTTTTTCCAAATTAAATGTTTATTCGTGAATTATTTTATAATATTTAAAATTATTATAAGATTCATGCATTAAATTTTAAAAAATAAATATAAAAACAAATATGTTTTAAAACTTTAAATATAACATGAACGGAGCGCGTACTTACTTAGTAGAAGAAAATAGGCTACTTAAAACTTTTGTTGTTAGCAAATCTTGTTAGTGTAGGATTTTTTTGTGTAAAATTATACTATTACAAGAATATAAGAAGGAATTTTCAATACATAAAAATACAAGTTTAAAAAAAATCAAAATTGGGAATTGAACTTGCAATTATTACCAGTCGGTATGTACGTATTAAATGAATATTTTTCCCGTTTCCGTAGGCATTTTGAGAAATCTCACAGTCAACTCCCTAACCTATGTATCAAATTTCAACTTTATAATACCAGCAGTTTTTTTGTAATATTTTTTTATTTTAGGTTCCTTCTATCACAACGTGTAAATACATCAAACATATATTTATTCAATGAAAATCGTAAAGAAATAGAAACGTATTTAAACAATAAAAACTTACAAATAGAAGTGTTTATGTCGGTTTACTCTTTACGTGTTAATGATAGTGTCATTATAAATGATGTGATGATGAACAATGGTGGAGTGTATTCTGTGATGGTTGATAGAAATCGTGATGGCTATGTGAGTATGTTGTTTTTTTTAATTTTACGTCAGTTTTACGTTGTATCTTGTATATAGTAGGGTAGGCATTGAGAATTGAACCTGCAACCGTGCGACGTGGTACGACGTGGAAATTATTAGTTATATTAAAATATCAATATCTAATTACTAATATTTATATATGTATTTTTTAAATCAATACTAATATTGTTTTATTTACTTTTAGCAAGCTAAAGTAATCACAATAACAGAACCGAACTCTATAACAATGGCCTTGCTTCTCCCTCAATTTTTGATCATATCCACAGGTGAGGTAAGTTTAAAATATTTTGTTACAATTTTTTCTTAGCCAAATGAAAACGATGTTATGTACACATACATACATATCTTTTTCATTTGTATTGTAATACCAACTAACTATGTTACAGGCTAACATATAAGAAATTAATAGGATATAAATTTACTTTTTTAAACTTTTTATTTCTTTCTTTAATATAATTTTTCAATACTTTCTATAATTCAATCTGCCTTATATAAAATAGAAAGAAAACAAGATTGTATAGTATTAAAGTAAGCCTCCACGTTGTTTGTCGCACGTGCCAAAACATAACCTTAAAAAAATTTCAAAGAATATTATAATATTTCTTAGGTATATCCTTACATAAAGTATTGGTATTACCGATTTTTGTACTTAAAAGTTATTTTTTCGTTACGTATTAATCTGTTTTTCATAAAGTTGATAATAATCAAAGTTTTTCTCCTATCACACTTCTTTTTGGATTTCGCTGAAAATCGACAATTTTCATAGAAATGTCAGTTAGTTAAAAGTTTGGCCATTAGTGTGAAAGCTTGTCTTAGCATGAAAATGAAACACGAGAATCTTTTATTTCGATTACAAACGTAAATATATCTATTTTTTAACAATAACGTAATGCTTACCTTTTAAAGTTCAATGTCTATTGCATAGTGTAGAATAAGGTGGTGGAAAATACACATATTTCAATAAATTAAAAAAAAAACGTAATTAAAAAAAAAAACCTGAGTACCACACACAGCAGGGTACGCAGAGGGAACCTAGTGATGCGCCATGACGGCCTTATTGGTACTTTTTAAATTACGTACGGGTACTGCTGCTCCTACTACGTTATTGCTACTTTTTAAATTTTGTAGTATTTTGTTAAGTACGACGACCTCTATTTAGATTTCGGCATTCGTATATACTCGTATGTATCACTATTCAATTGCGGCTCGTAGGGCCATATGTTGAGATTTTCTCAGTACTTAGAAAGATTTACTAAAAAATACGTGTGCTTCGCATACTAATTACAAAGTAATTAATCTATATATATAAAATCGAAAGGTCACTCACTCATCATGAAATCTCAGAAATTAAATGTGCTAGGAATCTCAAATTTTGCATAGGAGTTATTTATAGGACATAGGTGCTCGCTAAGACGGGAATTTGCAATATTCGACTCCTAAGGGTTTGTTTTTGGGGTTGAAAGTTTGTATGAAACTTCGTTACTACAAATGCTAGGAGTCTCAAATTTTGCATAGACGTCACTAGGACGTAGCCATGGAGACAGAAATTAATAATAACATAGTTCACGCGGGTGAAACCGCGAGCAGGTCGCTAGTAAGTAATAAAACTAGGCACAAAAACGAAATCGAATTCGCTGCAATATTTTTATACTCGCTTTGCGTGAACAACGTCCATATACATAACTACTTAGAATATAAAATAAACACCTAATTACCTATTACAACTTACGTAAAGCTTAACCTATCAACCTATGCTCGGGCGGTTTCAATATAGTTGTTCCTAAGTACCATCTGGCGTAAAAGTTAGATAATCCAGACCAAACATTAACCGCCTTAATGTGCTGAGACGCCATTTACAAATATATAGTTCGTGGTAACTGTATATACTGTATGAAAGTCAGTTGAAAGATTTTCTTTTACGTTATTTTCATTTGCATATTTTGTTTTGTTTTTTTCTCATCGAGACTTTTTGGGAGAGAACTCCTAGAGATACGTACTTTGTTTTTGTATTTTTAATTCCCAACTCGTGAATGTTCTATTAAAATATATACTAACTAATAGGAAATGTTATAGTGCAGGGGGCACAGAATGTGACTGTAAACGCGACTGGTTGTGGGTTCGATCCCCACTCGAGGAACTGAAATATTTATTTAAATATATATTACAATTTCATCGCTTTAGTGTCGAGGCAAGGCGCGGCGTTGAGTTCCGCCACTCAACATGCCTTCAGAATTAATCCGGCTGTGTGAGAGATACAACGTGAAGCTGCAAAAAAGTTAAATAAGCACACGTAAGAAAGCTTTGAAAGCTCAGAGTCCGTTATACGTAGTGAAATCGTTTTTATTCCCTGAACTATCAATTTTCGTCAATAAAAAAGTCTTTTGTATTTCTTTTTTACTTTCATTGTACGAAAGGCTTCTTTGCTTTGTGGAACCAAGTTTAAATTATAGCAAGAACTTTGAGAACTTATATTGGCTTTGCAAACGTTATTTCTTTTGGTTTATAAAAGAATGTATTAAGTGTAATATTGAAATTAGAAAAAGTTACATATTGTTTCGATATTGACGTTAAGTTTTGGGTACAATTCAAATAGTACAATGAACAAACAGTACATGTTTTTCCAATTATATTAACTTTTTTCGCCGAATTCTAGAGACATTGCGTGTTGAGTGGCGGAACTCAACGCCGCGCTTTGCCTCGGCACCAGAGCGAAGAAAGGAAATTGTTAAATATATCATTACCTCGAGTGGGAATCGAACTCACAACCTGTCGTGTTGTCGCTGTGCTACAACAAGCTTCTTAAAAACTTAAAGTGCTGTATACGTACTTGTGCCTCATTTTAAGCACTCAAAAGCTACTTACTCATATCTTCTCCAGAGCGAAGTCCAAGATTTCTTTAAATTGCTCTTAACGCTTTCAAGTGAAGCAACAATCGTTTTGAAAAGTCATTTCAAAAAGCGAGAATTTAAAGAGTTCTTCTAATATAATAGTCGAGTTGGATTTTAAAATATTGATTTCTCATTTAAAGAATATTTTCTATGAATTCAATGTTGATTTTCCGTGTGATTACGTATCTGCAGAGAGCGGAGAATGAGGGTATTATATGATAGATATCAAAATCAAATTCAAAATTTTGTTGTAGAGTAATATTTATACTAGTAACAAATATTTAACTATGGTCTACAAGCATTTTCTCTGTCATTCCCGATTTCTCTTCAAGATAAACAAACTGCACATTATTAAATAATATTTCCTATAATATATGAAAGACTTATATAATAAAATAACTACCAAGTTTAATTTAATATATAATATAACAACAAATGCTTTAGGCGTCTAGGCAAGACAAGTTAGCGTAATCTGGCGCAGACATTAACGCTATAATAAAGCGGCTGTTAAAGACGTACACACCTTATTCACTTACGAGTATAAGCATATTAGCGTGTGTAGGAATAAAGTTACGCTTTGTTTTCATCGTGTGTGGGAATCTTTATTGTAGTCATAGTGCTAATTTAAGTTAGGAAATAAATAAAAAGGGCCAATGAAAAAAAAGGGTCTTGGCGTAGTCGTAGAGAAGTACGAGTGGCACGGTTGATAGTAAACACGACGGTTGTACGTTCGACTCCTAGTCGGGTGAATAAATTATTTGATTTTTTTTTAAATCTAGTAGCAAGATAAAAAGCGCCGCGTGGATTCTTCAACTTAAGACGCTATGTCTCAAAAATCTGGCGCAATGTGGATAACGGAGTGTCTTTACATTAATTTCCCTCTGCTTCTTTGAAGTTAAAAAAAAACGTGCATCTTTCATTCTCCTCTTCTTATTTTTGATTTATATTTTGTAACCTCCACGTAGGCAGAGGGAACCTGGGTTGGTGTTGAGTAGCGGAACGCAACGTCGCGTTTTAGTTCGTAACCAGAGTTACTTATAGTTTCAAATATTACCTATTTGTCTATCTATAACTACATTTTATCTATATATATAAAATACTGTATGACTTTAATAGAAGTCAGCCATTTAAAAATAGTAACATAATTTCCAAGTCTAACTAGAGACATTATACCACGAGAATGTCCGTTGCATTCCATACTGAATCGCAACGCGACCCTTCAGGCGAAAAACGACCCAGTTAGTGTAACGTTCAGGGTAAAATATTTGCTTAGAGTAGAGAGAAAAAGCAGTAAGTGAGGACGTTTAAATTTTATTACATTTTAGCTGTTTATATTTTTTTGTGATTCTTTTTCTCTTACTTTTACGTATTTATTGTTTTATTAAGCTTTACGTTGTGGAAATGTGTTGTATGGAAACCAGTGTTAAAACAATTCCGTTCCCCATAATCATCTGTAATATTCAGTGTGTTTATAAATGGATTTAAAGGGAATTGTTAAGATAGCATCCTGTTTTTAATTTTCTAGTAATGACAATATCTCCAAAAAATTCACGGTGAAACTCAACTGCGTGTTATGTCAAATTAGGTTAAGAAATGTCTTTTTTAAAAACTAGCTGTTAGCTGCGATTTCTGTGGTCTATCATCTGTGGTCGAATAAAAATAACGATGAGTTGTGTGAAACGTGACACAATTTGAACGTTAGACCGCAGATACGGTGGGTTACATATATACGATCAACCTGATGCAATATAGCTTATAGATTTCCTTGATAAATGAACTATCTAAAACGAAAATAATTTCTCCATTCAATCCAGTAGTTCTTTAGATAAGCGCGTTAAACTAAAGAAAAAAGTACACCTTTATAATATTAGTATAGAAATTGATATAAACATTACTTTCAGTTAGATTTTAATTATGCCATTAATTATGATGTAGTGATTCTCTATATATAATATAATTATATGTGTCTGTATAATTATTTAAATCACAAACGTGTAACGAAAGGAAGCCGAGTGGAAAACCAAGGAACAACCGCAGAGAGACGGCACGTGTACTTCAGTTGCGCGATTGCCACAGATTTCTATAATATTTCTTCATAACATAGCTATAAATAATAATGTTTTCTTTTATTTTACTTGTTAATGGTGGAACCGAATACCGCGATGTGTTTGATTATTTTATTACATTCGTTCGCAATACAATACATTCGTATATAAAGTATAGAAGACTTATGAGTCTTCTATATAGTATGTATATACATGTATGAACAACGTTATCATACTAATATGATAGTTTATAAGGATGGATGTTAGTCCGATTTTACACTAATAGTATACCTTATAAAATTAATGTATTTTTTTGTATAATTTGGCAATAATTTAACAACAACTATAAGCGGGCGAAGCCGGGTTAGAGTCTCTAGTAACATACAATTCAAATACAAACATTAAAACAGGTACTATTTGCGATAACTGGCAACGAGTTCGCGTTTAAAGAAGCGCCCGAGAGCATGAAGGCTGTGATGACAGCGATATGGCTGCTGACGGAGGCCGCGGGCAACGTCATCATCATCGTCATCACGAGGATATTCGTTAATTATAAACAAGTAAGTGTATATGTGCACAGTGTGTAGTGGAGACGGGTAGTATTTTAGTAATAGAATAATGTTGGAAGTTTCAGAGTATACGCAATGGTTTTGGGTTTGATTCTTACTGAGTCATTATATATTTTTTTATTTTGTAAAAACGTATTATGTAATGTAGATGTAATTTTTTATTAATATGGCAGCGTGAAATCAATAGTATGTGTAAGAAAGCTGTGTTATATACGTATTTTTATGCATATTTTATAAGAAAATATTAGAATTTTGCATTCTTTCCCTAGATAAACCATATTTTTGGAACATTTCATACTCCTCTGTCAGCGTACTTTTTGTAAAAGGGGTAAAAGATTTTGTGCAAAATATTTAATATTATTTAATAAATATATTCATATTTATCTTCCAGGAAACCCAATCATTTATTTATACGGGAATGATGTTTGTAGCCATTCTGATATTCCACTTCATGTCTAGAGGTTATCAATTTGGTCATTCAGACGAAGAAAAGAAGGAAAAAAGAAGTAATAGCGACGTATTGTATCAACAAGTGAAGCAAGCTGAGGACTGTTTAGAACATTAACTGACATTTTTTTTATTTATTTTATTGCATATTTTAAAATAGCCGTTGAGAAATAAATATGTTTTTAAAGAAAATTTACATTTTTATATTTTAAAGGTTATTAGTTATTAGTTGACTTAGGCTATTGTAATTATAGATGCGTTAATTATTGCTGTTGTTTTATTTTCATAATTTTTTATTGTTTTATATTTTAGCATTTTTTTAGTTGTTCACGCTGTATCCTGTATATAGAGGGAACCTGCGAATCCAGTGTTAAGAAAGCTACGTTGATGATAGAGACACTTCCGTAATCCTTTGCCCATTTTCCACCGAATGCTTAAGGGCTGCGTGTTGAGTGGTGGAATTCAACCAATTACCAAGCACAATGTGATTTATAAGGATAAACTCAGGAAATATGTAAAATATTTAATATTTTCATTCCCTCGCTTTGGTGACAACACGCCAATCTTCTTATATGAATAGTAGGGAACGAGTGTCTAATGGCAATGGAGTATCTTAGCACTATGTTTTCAAGTTCCCTTTGCCTATTCTGCTAAGTGCGCAATTAAGTGGGAAGCTATAAAAAAAATACTAAACTTGCTAAGTTATTCCAATGTATTTAATTAAAAATTCTTTAAGTACCGGCTCAAATAGTAATTATTACAAACATTAATTAAGCAAGTTCAGACTATTAAAACTGTAGAAGTTAGCAAGCGCTTGTATGGAAATTTTTTCGAACTTGTAAATTTGTTAGCGTTTTGTTCAAAGTTATTTGGGTCGGAGCAATGTTCTATGAAATATATATTTTTTTACTTTCTTCTACATACTTAAGCGTTCTTGTTTTTTTTTTTATTGATATTCTTCTAATCATATATCTATTTATAACTAGAATTTATATTAACATTTAATAGTATTCACATACAATACCTAATACAATATCTAAGCTCACAAATGAGAAAACTTTACATAATAAAATTCCCCAGTCTAGAACCAGCTCAGAGACCCGTCGACCCGTAAACCGCATTCGTGTGACGGATTCACTTCAAACGCGCTGATTGAAAGGTTTTTGCTACAAAAGAACTTAGCATTACTGCTCGCTGTAATCATTAAACCTGACTAATGACGAAATGCCATTTGGTAGAAGTATTAGTATATACGACGATTTTTTTTTATTTTTTTTCTTATATAATTGATGTTGTAACGATTTTGATACTTACGTGTTTTTTTTTAGTTATCCCAAAAGAGCCAAAATATTTATATCCCACTCATAGCCGGGCAGAGGCAACCTAGTATTAAGACATTCCGTTACCCACATTCCATCCAATTTTTAAGACATTTTGCGTATTAAGTTTCGTATTTATTCAACGCTGCATATAGTCTTGTTTGTTACTTGTGAACAAAAATCAAACAATTTATTCCGTGATGCGGAAATCGAAACTATAATTGTCGTGACTACAGTCAGACGCTGTAATTAATAAAAAAAATAATAAAATAAGTATTTCCTAAAATGTGTAATTTTTTTTCTCAATAACTTTTTACGGCGCAATCAAAGGGGAGTGAAACGTTTAGTGCGATATTTTTACACAAGTTACGAGGTAAATGGACGCACTTACCAAGGCGCTGTGTGGTGTGATAGTCGCCCGGTTATTTTGATATAATGGGAAATAAATTAATTTTTAACAAAAAGAAAAACCGACTTCTAACAACGAACTAAAAAGTGAAAAATAATTATATAAAGATTTTGTAATTTTGAAGTCGGTGCCAAGTAAAACAAACAGGCTTAGTAATTAGATATTGTAGTAAGGGTGTTGAAGCATTAGTTTGACACCGACATCAAAATTATAAAATCTTTATATAATTATTTTTCACTTTTTAGTTCGTTGTTAGAAGTCGGTTTTTCTTTTTGTTAAAAATTAATTTATTTTACGATTTTTAGTGATGGGTAGATCTTAAAATGATGCTTCTTGAACGAGTGGTGATGGTGGTGGTAGTGGTTGTGATTGTTCTTTGTAAAACTTCATTTAATTAGCTATTATTTTTGTGCAAAGTCACATTTTGGTATATTGACAAGAACATACATAAAAAGTATTCGGGTGAATTCGGAATCTCCCTTTTTTGAAGTTGGTTGAAAATGAGAACATCCTGTTTTTTGAGATTGGTTGTAAAGAAATGCAACGATCAGGAATCTCACCTCTGACATCAATTTAAAAAGTTTTTGCTTGTAACTATTACAGTATAATCAATTTTTTACCAAAAAAAAACAAACTTTCTCAATTTTCACCGGATTCCATAATAGGAACCTAACCAAACTTTCACAAAATTATCCTTGAAGTGTATCCTTTCAAAAAAAAAAAAAAAAAACATACAGTCGAATTGATAACCTCCTTTTCTTACAGAAGTCGGTTAAAAATAAAAGCTCTACTCATTTATGCCTTTGTGATTAAAAGGTTAGGTTTTTTCATACAATAAATATTGAAATAAAAATTAAGTTGAACTTTTGAGTAATATAGCTTCATCAGATTACGTCATATGTTTCAATTTGTATAAAGGTTTTGTATACTTTGGCTAAACTATAATAATAAGAATAAGATTAAGCGAGCGAAGCTGTTAGATGCTTCTAAATCTAAAAGACCTGTTTGCCTACGACCTGCTTAGGTAAGGTCATATGCTATTTCACACTATTAAAAAATATTGTTCATAATATATGCAACGCATGGATAAATGGGTAAAGCTATATATTACAAGTTTGCCTATTCTACGATTTACCTACTAGTAATGCATAATGACCTAATTAAAAAGAAACCCCGTCACAAAAAGCCATGAAAAATAGCTGCCTCGTCTTGGAAAAGTGTTTATAATTCTGAAATTGCTAGTATCAAACTAGAAAACCAAACTTAAATCTGCTTATCCATTCAGAAGTAAAGGTGCCTTTGTATCATGTGTTTAAAATAAAAACAAAGCAACGTAGATAAAAAAATGTGAAAAATTCTCTAGCGTTTTGTGCTCCGTCCGATCTGGCTACCACGTTAGCGACAAAGCGTTAAGCTAAAAAAATACCGTTTTACGTCCTATGGAAAATTAAAAATCTGTACATTCTAAATATCAACATTATTTATTCGGTAGTTAGGAGAGTTAGCAGAGAAATTAAACTCTAGAACTATAAAATTTCTCTGTTTTTAACTATTTATTATTTTTAATTATAAAACGTTTCTTTTTAAGCAATTGTTATTTACATTTCTTATGTGTAATTGGACAAAAATATAAGTTTTTTTTTTATTTCTTAAATTTACTAGTGTGCACCCCGTTGATTATTAAAACAAATACATAATTTTCACTCAAAAACCCAGAAGTACGAAATTTTAAAGGATTTTACATTACAACAAAAACCGATACCATGCAATCGCAAAAGCTCGCTTCAACTATTGCAAAATCGTATTTCTCTTGCAACATTAGGCGGAAAATAGTTCCTGAAAATCTTATTTCCACATTCTATTTCGCTACAATGAAAATTGGGTTACATTGTAGAGTTGAACAATATTAAGCGGTTATAGATTAGGTTTTGAAATTATATCCGTTATGCTCACATACATATGTGGGTAGTTTTGAATTATTTGTACTAGTAACGTACTGCAATGTGATTAAACTTAGTAGAATATTAATTGTTTATATTTAACCCCCTTGTGACATCGTGACACAGCCTGTGAGGTACGGTTAAGGGTTCGATTTTCACTCGAGAGAATGAATGACTACAAGAGTTACAAGACAAACAGCGGTGTTTAGTTCCGCTATTAAACGTGCAGTCACGAAAATATAGCGCAAAGGGAGTTTTAACACCTATAGCAGTATTTGACAATTCCCTCTTCAATTAATCAGTTTAATCAATAGTGCTGCTAATTTCAGGAACTTCTGAATTGAGAAACCTTTTTGCGTCTTTGTGTTTGATAGTATATTTATGGAGAAAGGATAATGGTATCAGGATAATCGTGTCGATGTAACCCACTATACAAGGTGTCAAAGTTCAGGCGTAGAGATGTGGCTTACATAAAGAGTACCTTTTATATAACTAATATATAGCGGACTATATAGCGGACGCTCGCAACTTCGCTTGCGTATTTAAGGGTGAATTCTAATAACCCCTGAAACATTTGTCCAATGAAATATTTTTAAGAGTCTAAATTTCAAATTTTGTAAAAATCGATGGCGATTTAAAGATTTTTCCATACAAACTTTCAACTCCTTATTTGCACCCTTAGGGGGTGAATTCTAGAAAACCATAAAACATATGTTCAATAAAATATTTTTAAAAGTCTAAATATCAAATTTTATAAAAATCGGTGGCGATTTAAGAATTTTCCCATACAAACTTTCAGCCCCTTATTTGCACCCTTAGGGGGTGAATTCTAGAAAACCATGAAACATGTGTTTAATTATATACGTTTAAGAGTCTGAATTTCAAATTTTATAAAAATTGGTGACGATTTAAAACATACCTATACAAACTTTAGACCCTTTATTTGCACCCTTAGGGGGAGAATTCTAGAAAACGATGAAACACGTGTTCAATTAAATATTTTTAAAAATGTAAATTTCAAATTTTATAAAAATCGGTGCCGATTTAATTTTTTTTCCATACAAACTTTAAACCCCTATTTCACCCCTTTAGGGTTAAAATTTTTCAAAATCCCTTCTTAGTGGATGTCCAGATTACGAAAGTAAACTTTTGTCCAAATTTAACGTTTCTACCATCAGTGGTGAGGACAAGTCCTTTTATATATATAGATAATATAAAGGTTTCCTCGGTGGTTGGATAAAGTACCTATAGTAGAATGGATAGAGATTTCATTTTCATAGATCGATTTTCTATATAGGTTCTTTTAGCTTGTTCAAATACAGAAAGCACGTATAAATAAAAGACAAATTGATATTACTTAAAACATTTATTGTTCGAAATGTCAGATTTTAATTATCAAATTAAAAATGTGTGAAAACCATAAAAAATCAAACACATTCAATAATACTGCAAAAGTTTATTAACAATAAAAAGTAATCCTTCCAAATATCATACATAGTAATGGCAACACAAAATTTAGAAACAACTTATAATGTTTTTAATGCTAACTTGACAAATGAGTTGTCAGGATTAGGAATAATTTGGGGTGACAATTTATTGATTGATTAATGTTGTAGGACATCATCATTAATCTCAAAAGCTGATGGACGGGAGCGTTTTCGTCCACAAATATATGACTGGTATATTACTAATGACTAAATTGTTTAAAATATGTATATACGTTATGAAAGTTGAGGCCAGTCGTGGCGCAGAACACTAGCGTATGACTGTAAATGCGACAGGTTGTGAGTTCAATTCCCACTCGAGGTAAAAACTATTCTCCTCGCCCTGGTAACTATCAAACGCGGCGTTGAGTTCTGCCATTCTCCATAATTCGGAGGAAAATGGTCACCGGAGTGTCTTAACAATCAGCTGCACGCTAACTAGCAAAAGTTATAAATTAATTACTGTTATTGATTTATGTTAAAGCAAATATTTTGGACTTCTCAAGATTGTGCAACAGACAAGACTACGAGCAAAAGCTGTAAATAAAATAAGATAGTACTAAAAAGTTTGTAACGTCTACGGACTAGTTTCGCTAGTAAAAGTTTAAAACGAATGTTCTTACAGAGGAAACAGCAAATAAATTTTTAAATAGTGTTCGCAAGTAGGTACTTTTCGATATGTTATATAGCTTTTCTAAATAAAATATGTCACAAACGCTGTTTCGTCTAAAATTTTATATATTTTTTTACACTAAAATATATACAGAAATCAGTCGTGGCGTAGGGGGCACAAATGTTCGACTGTAAATGCAATTGATGTTTGTTCAGTTTGAAATGTTCGACTAGAAATTCTCTGCAAATAATATATTGTATTATTAAATTCTATCTCTAGAAACTTGCTTTCTAATTAATTATTATAGAATATGCAAATGTAGTATATGCAAATTATAATACTTTCCTTACAGTAGATTTTTTTTCAATTTTCTTAATGTATCTGGAATGAAGGTTCACTCTTAATATAATTCATTGCTTAACAAAAGTGTTTTGATTACGACTGCCGTATTCATCTACGTACATATGTATAATATATACTCGTAAATTACAGTTTCTAAGCCTAACGATGTCTTTTGAAAAAATATGCCGAGAAAAAATGTGATGAATGTATATATTCATATAAATATAATGTTGCTTAGAGTAAAATAAATGATTATAAAAATTAAAAACTAGCTTTTTTCAACAAAACACATCAATGAGCATGCTCTACACATATAGTGAGTTAAAAAAGAGAGCTAAAAACATCCTACATTTGCAATTATTACAAATTTTCATAAAGACCTAAAGCTCTAAAGGAATATTCCAAATACAATTTTCTACACGCGCCATACCATGCTATTTCTAAAATTCATCTTAGCAAATATTTTCAGTACCTGTTTGTTCAGTTTAAAATACTTGTGTAACGTACTAAAGAAAAGTCAATCTCAGTTTCCAGTATTCGAAGAGTACTTTGGATGAAGGTCTGATTGCGTCTGGCTGAAACTTTGTATGCCAATTGGTTTGATCGGAAAAATTAATCATATTTTTTTATTAGAGAACTTAATTTTATTATTTATAATTGTTTACTAATACTTTTGACTTTTTATATTTATTTTCTTTCTGCACTCTGTTTGTTGCGCTTTGTTTTATTAGTGAGAGATAGAGTTAGAGTGATGAAATGAAAATAATTTGGCCTCAAATAAAAATTTTAAAAAAAATTGTACCCCACAATGGAGCAACTGAAACCTCGACGTGTGTGGGTTCGATTTCTACTCGTTAGAGTCAAATATTAAATATTTTCATCACCTCGCTCTGGTTAAGAGGCAAAGCTCGGCGTTGAATTCCATCAGTAAATACGTAACACCTCGAGAATTGGGCGGAAAGTGGGGAAAGTGTATTAATGAAGGAAGGAACGGGGTGTCTTAACATTAGGTTCCTAGTTTCCCTCTGACCGTTCTCTTTGAC
This sequence comes from Heliconius melpomene rosina, assembly GCF_056956725.1. Classification (NCBI taxonomy): domain Eukaryota; kingdom Metazoa; phylum Arthropoda; class Insecta; order Lepidoptera; family Nymphalidae; genus Heliconius; species Heliconius melpomene. The sequence continues at coordinate 12,844,259 of NC_140395.1, forward strand.
CTGCTCACTCGGGATAAATAGTAAATCTGAAAAAAAAACCAGTATTGTAAACCTAACAAAGCCAATAGGCCAACTATGAACGAATGTTTGTAGCTTTTATATGTAAATTAGAGTTCGCAGGTAATTAAGTCTGAAATATAGTGTACTTACGGTAAAATATGGGATTTGTATGTTCTATTCTAATTGCATACATTTGTATATTAAGTAGCTAGATATTTATATTTGTTATACATAGAACCGTTTCTATATACACTATTTTCCTTTTCAAAAATTGACTAAACGCGACGGTTGTGGGTTCATTTCTCGCTTAGGGAAATGAATTATTTAATATTTTCATTCCCCAGCTCTGGTAACAAAGAAAAGCGCGATGTTGAGTACCGCCACCCAACATGCAATTTCTCGGAATTTCGGCACAAAGGGGGAAAGTGGGGAACGGAGGTTCCCAGGTTCCCTCTGCCTTCCCTGCTGTGGAAGGAATGCAGCGTGAAGCTAAAAAAACATTTGTTTACAGGTATATACTGTGTATAATATTCTTTTTACCCCAATATTGGTCATTTATCTTTTCACTTTGTTTTTCTTCCAATAAAGATAGTTTTTGTTGTGCAAAGATCTTTCACGGGACCCCTTCTAGTGCGAGACACCGCCAATGACTAGATAGAAAGAACTAATGTATCACATTTATTTAGTTTTCCTAGAAATATGAATATGAGTTCTTTGTCAAATATATCAAAAGATTATTCTTAGCGAGTCATTAACCCTCTTTATATAATCGGTCTCAAGGTCTCGTACATATTATGTATATAATTAAGTAGTAAAGTACGCGAGTGAATATTAATATTAAATCTTATTATTTCAGTACTGAAATCTGAGTTTCAGAGCATTAGGCTAAGCTTTCGCATTGTAGTAATTTCATTAAAATTATGTGTAAAATTAAAATATTAGTATACCAACCATAACGTAAGTAAGTATTTTAACGTTATACGAATATAACTACTAGAAATAATTTCTTTTTCTCGCGATATCTAGGATATAGGCCAGTAGTGGCGAAGGGACATGCGCGTGCGACTGTAAGCGCGACAGCTTGTCGTTTAGAGTCTCATTGGAAAAAATTGAAATATTTAATATTTTAATTTCCTCGCTCTGGTAACGAGGCAAATCGCCTACAGTTTTAATGGAAACGTAGTGTGTTAACACTAGGTTCCCAGGTTCCCACTGCCTACTCTGCTTTGTGTGAGATAAAGCGTGATGGTGAAAAAAATCTCGAATATAGCAGGGTAGCATCTCGAATATAGAGAGAAATTAATATTAAGATAATTCGTTCTGTACTTTCGGGAAAACGGGAGGAATTGCGTAACTTTTGCTTGTTTTGTCGCTTTAAAAAGGACTTTGAATTCATCTGTGACATAATGAATTAATTGGTCTTTAAAAATAATATTTCGTTCCAAGAACGGATCAATTTTCATAAAAGTCAAAAGTCACATTTACTTCTCACGTTTTCAGTATTCTTTAAATTGGTCGTTATTTCGCTGTTAGATATTTTTTTTTTTTAGATTACAAATGGTTGAATATATTTAAATTAAATCTTTAAATCCTCTTGGTGTTATTTACTGCACCACGAATGCAACAAGAGCATTCTTTAATGCGAAAATTCTTTTTTAAGGTGTTTTGTAAAATTTTGTTTATATATTTTTTTTGCAGTATCTATATTGTTTTTAGTGAATATTTTTAACAGCGGAGAAAGATGATTCTCTAATAAGAAAACAAATTGACTGAAAAGAAATGTTGGTAAAAGAATTATCTTGAGATTGGCGTAGGTGGGTACGTCACGGTAATAGGCGGAAATTGCCTGGAGTTGCGTTGGTTTTCTTCTCAATTGAGAAATTCAACATTGCCTGACTGTGAAAAAAGTAATGATACCTTATATATATTTTTTAGCTTCACGCTATGTTCCGCGCACAGCAAGGTAGGCAAAGGGAACGTAGTGTTAAGACACTGTCTTCCTCATTTTCAACCGAATTGTAGCGACATTGCGAGTGGCGAAACTCTACGCTCATATACTCGAGTGAGAATCGAACCCACAACCTGTCGCGCTTCCAGTTACACACTTGTGCCCTGCGCCTCGACTGACGATAGCTCCTATGAATATTTATGTATATAAATATAAATAACTTAAAGCTCCTTTAACACTCTTTTATTAGGTCGAGCTTAACTTATTAATGTGTTCTATTTAAAAAAGAATATTTATGTTTTTTAAAGTATTCATTTATTGTTTTTATATTACAAAGATATTAATTAATTATGCATCTAACGTAAACCTATCCCGTGACCAAGAAAATAAAAGTAAAACCTATTTAACTTTATAATGTAAGTATCACTTAGTATTCTTAGCAAACACTACTTCTTTCAACCATAGTTGCAACCTTATCTAGCTCATCGGTATTCATTGCCATGAAAATTTTCATATATGGTAAACTCAGAAAATTCTTCAAAGAAATTTGTATAAATGTATGTTGATTTGTACATGTTTCTTAGAAAGCACAACAGTATTGTTAAGGTTTCATTATGTTTCACGATATTCTCGCATATAACAGGAAACGCGATAATATTTTTTTTCATTTTCCATTTTTCACGTTGCGTATTGAATGGCGGAACTCAGCGCCACCGAAACTTCGCTTTTCTTTGAATTGTAAACCTTTTTTCATACGGAAAATGGTAAAAACACTTTCTTGTCACTAAGTTACTTCCGCCTCTCCTGCTGTTCCTGTTGGGTACAGCAAGACACTGTAAAAAGAAGGTATGAAGTGACACTAACACTGGGCGTCCGTTTATACATCTGCTCTTAAAACATTGCTTTATTTAGCATTGGTGTGAAATGGTATTCGATAATGTCAACGTTTATAACGTTTTTCACTTAGATATCTAAATATTTACCATTTTCAAAGAAGGAGGACGTTTATTTACCTCTACTACAGTATATAGCCGATAAAATTGTGTTGGCGATGTTCCAAACTACAACGTAGCTTGTTTTAATTTTGAAATTTTTCACAAAAATGCTTTTAACTTAAGCGTAGCGGACAATTTTTCTGTGAAACACGTTAGTTACTTAAAATTGAATTTTGAAAAATAAATTCTAAAAACAACTTGTGAAATTTTAATGGACTTTTACAGGGACAAATCGCGTAGTAAATTAAATATTCATAAAATAGACTGACTCATCCTTTATTCTCTGAAACTTTGGTAATATTTAACAATTCTTGTTTCCAAGTCAAATTATTAAATTAAAATGAATTATTTTCATTTCTCCGCCTAGGTAGCTCAGCGTTAAGTTCCGATAGTCGTCAATTGAGGTTTCAATTAATTCTTAACTATATATCATAGATAACTAGCTAGAAAATTAAATTATTAATTCACATCACTAACAGCAATTAAATGAATTCTTTATACATATACGAGTATGTGCAAAGAGTTTCTTATTAAGTGTAACAGAACCTACTTAAACCACAAAGGCGTAACTAAATTAGTTTGAACGAAAAATGGACGACTATTTTCTATGAGTGTTTCCATTCAAAAATCATCCTTATTCTAGGGTCTTAGAGATCAATGTCTAATGCACGTAATTGTATTGTCTATACGTTTGTCCATTCAGCCGTACAGTAATATCAGGAGGCAGCCCTTTTTGTTGTTTAGCTGTCGATAAATAATAGATACGAATTCACACTCATTTTATTTACCAAGGTCTTGTATGGACAAATAAGTTGGACACAATTGTGCCCAACTTAAGTTTAGAGAGAAAAGACAAAATAAATCTATATTTTTGCCTCAATATTATAGAAAAATTACTTGTCTACTTATATAACAATTTTAATAAACACTTGCTCTACGAAGTCAGTCCAAGTTCCGTATCGTCTATTTTTGTCCCTGAGCGCTACGATTTGGAGAATTCCAAATCAGTATGTCAGTTTATAGACAAATGTGAGTCGGATCTACCAATCGAGGGTTCCGTACCAATTTTAGAATAGTAGGTAAATACAACTTATAATAGTGGTCAAACTTAAGCTTGCGGGCGTAGGTATTTCATTTTGTATGAAAAAAAAATATAAATAAGATATTATAAGTTTGGAAATGAACAGCGTAACACAAATCTCTCTGTTAGTCTTAAAAAATTGCAAGAGTGAAGAGCAAAAATTTGGATTTCACTACTCAGAACGCTTAGACGGTTTTCAAGATTTTTTTCAAGAGGACGACGCTACGTTAAAAAAAATATATGTTTTGTAAAAACAGTAATAATGAAAATGAATACTAAAGTAACAAACGTCATATCTTTAAACCTATATAAAAAAATAGTAAAACTAACTAACTTGTCTCTAATTTATCTCAAGTTTACAAAACAAAAACAAAAACATAAAAATATAAAAATAAACTACCAATTACTTTTTTCCAATCGAAGTCATAGAACAAAACTAGTGTCACAAACAAGTATTTCAACATGGACACTCCAACGTGATCTGGGCGCGGCGTGAAATGGTTTCCTCCGCTCAATTTGCCCCTCGTGACAGATCGCAAATCTCGGAGCCTATCTCGACCAGATAGCCCATTTGTCAGGGCGTCTCTTTACATCGATCTCATACGTTAATCTATTTTGATGGTGGATATAATCTTCGAAAGTATAATATATATTTGTTTATTTTGTTTTTCATCTATTTTTGTTTAGCTTCACGCTGTATCACGCAGGGTAGGCAGAGGGAACCTGGGGACCTAGTTCCTATTATAATAGTCCACCACTTTTCGCCGAATTTTGGAGACATCGCGTATTGATTGGCGGAACAGAACGCTATGCTTTGCCTCGTTACTGGAGGAAAGAAAATATTAAATTATCAATTTCTCCTTGCAGGAATCGAACCCGCATCCTGTTCTTTTACAGTCGCACGCTTGTGCTACTGTTTTACGAACAGCGATAATCAATCACCAAATCAATTTGTCTATAAATGTCATATTAAATGATGATATTAGAAACATTTTCTCAAATGAGAATCGAACCCACAGGCATAATGTGTATTATTAGTCTCTTCCTTCAATACTATTTGGATATGACTACCAGCTAAGGACGGGTCCCTTACGAACTTAATTAAGTTTAGGGGACGTTTCTAGTGAGATAGCTGTGGTCCGCTAAAACACAAATATGACCGAGTCGAAACAATATTCGGATATCGACGTCTCTCCTGTTGACCTAAGAGGTACCTTTCAATTTGAGTTCTCTGATATTGGGACAGTGGGAAGTGCGATTATTGGGTTTTTTTTAATATTGTTTTTATTTATAAGTTTACGTTCAATAAAAGGATGGGATGACTATGTGAAGGAACAACCTGCCCATAAAACTGGCTGCTAAAAATTATTATTTATTTATATAAACGTTTTTTTTAGTCTTTATATTGTACACTTACTTAATTTAATTTAAAAAAACACAGATTGTTATTTGAAAATAAAAATATAATAATGCACTAAGTTTCATACCAGTATGAAACTTAGTGAGCTTAGTGTTATATGGTTATCATTCATTTGAGACTTTACGTTTTCAGTAGTGTATATTATCTTATTAAAAAATTAGAGGGATATCGTGAAATGGGAATCAATTATAATAAAAGTCCTACTTTTAGTATAACACTTCGTAATATTTCTAAGTGAATCTATCCAACTACAATTTCATGCGAAGATTAAATATTTATTTTCATTCATTCAAATTATTAAAAATCACACAGCAGCAGAGGGAACCTAGTATTAAGATACTCCGTTCACCACTTCCTTTTTTTTCAAATTATTAAGTAACATTTCGTGGCCACACCTCCAACGTATGCTTATGTTTCATATTTTCCCATCCGTAACAACGTGGGAGTTCGATGAAATTGGATTACTCATACTGTGCAACCGAGCTCGAGCTGACGAGATCAACTCGCTCATAATATATATAAAGTTATTAATTAAGTAACAACCCTTCTCTGTTACGGAGAATAAAATATTTAATCTTTCAATTTTCTTGTTCTGGTAACGAGGCAAAGCGCGGCGTTGAGTTCTGCCGCTCTACAAACAATGCCAAGAGTATTTGAAAGGAAATGTCTTAATCAGTACAGAGAGTGTCTTAATAGGAGGTTCCCAGGTTGCCGCTATGTACTCTGCTATGTGCGATATGTGGAATAATATTTCCAATTGCTCTACAATGACGTTCTAATGTGCATTTTAATAATTTTCATTTTCCAGTTCCAGTAACGAATAGCGCGGTGTTGTGCTCCGTCATTCAACATTTATTTAAAGCAGATGAAACTCAAATAACGAAAAACACTAGGCCGACCCATATAAATACGGTACATGAGAGAACATAAAATTTACGATACATACGTAAGTAAATTTTTTAACACAGTGAAATTTATTGAAATTGCGCTTATAACTTCTAAACAATTTCATATTGTATATTTTAGTAAAGTTACGAGTGAATACTACGTTTATATATTTGCGAATATTTCATAACTTTGAATATAGATTTTCATATTGTTGAAATATATGCAATTGCCACAAGTGTTAGAAACTTATGTAATCGAGTCTCGTTATTCATGTTTTTTGTTGTTGAATATTGTTTACATGACTTGTGTATTTTAAGATATTTATGTTTAAATCGGAGGAGTTTAGTTTTGTCTTTTAAAAAAAAGCGAAATTGAAAGAATCTATTTACCTCTTGCGTTACGCCATACTGCCTTATTGTTATGTTATTTATGGTAAGTGGAGGAACCTATAACTGTAATTCGTAATTGAAATTAAAGCGTTATTATTTCGAAATTGCGCCTAGATAGTCACGCTTAAAAGATGATGATGATGATGACAGTAGTCACGCTTTAAAAGATGATAGCTGCCATCTAATGTAATAGATTGTACCATTGATTTTGAAAAGAGCAACTGTTGAGTTTCTTGCCGGCTCTTCTCAGCAGAACTGCTTTCCGAACCGGTGGTAGCTTTTTGTTCATATGTTCATTCTACGATTCAAAAGTGCTTAAGAATAATATTAAAAGAATATTTTGAATATGATTTTAAATTTGAATTTCATGACATTTTTTTAACTTTCACATATCAGGGTAGGCAGAGAGAACCTCATGTAATAAGACATTATGTTCACTAATTTCCGTCCAAGTTTCCTGATAGAGTTGAGTGGTGGTAATAACACCGCACTTTTTCATGTTAAAGACAGAAACTCTATATACTTTAGCGGTGTGGGAATCGAACCCACAACCCTCGCGTTTACAATCAGACGTCCTATCGCTGCACCATAACGGCCTCTTAATTATTTAAAACATATTAATTATGTTAGCAGTGTAAATGTAAGTATATTATTATTTTACTTAGATAAAGTTACTTATAAGTTAAAGGCGATGAAGCGAGCCGTCCAGCTCGATTACCTGTAAATAATTGGGTAAATCAATTATCTGATCCACTAAGAAAATCTACTAAATTCATTCTAAACAATATAATTAACTCCTTTATAGATTTAATTATGCTTAAGATTTAAACACCTTCAAAATTCGTTTATATCCCTAGAAGAAGCTTATACGTGGAAATCAAAGTCAAAATCAAAGTCAAGTCAATGTTGGCGTATACCTAAAATAATTAATAAAACTATTGTTTGGCTATTGGCTAAAATATTGTAAATTTTATTTCCGCTGCAGGACATGCCCTATTTTACTTGAGTCAGCAGGAAGAACGTATACACATACATTGAACGACGGGGCACAACGCCGCGCCCTGTCTAACCGGAACTGCGAAACGGACAATGAAATGTTTGTTTCTTAAAATGCCATCTTAATGTACGTATCTACTATAAATCTTTTTAAACGGTTTTATTTAGCTCACCCCGTTTGTTTGTTTGGGTCAAATTTAGTAATTGAAATTTAACCCTCTTCCCGTTAACCGATTGATCTGAAATTTGGTATACGCCTTTGATTCTGGTGACAATACAATTATCCATATTCAATATTATTGTGAATCCAAGATGGCCGCCGCTACAAGATGGCGGACAACTTAGTTTTTTTCAATCCCATCAATATGGATATCAAATGAAAGGGCTTGTCAAGTAGAATTCAGTGGACTATACAAAATCAAAATCCAAGATGGCCGCCACTATAAGATGGCGGACAAGTTAGTTTTTTTCAATCCTATCAATACGGGTATCAAATGAAAGGGCTTGTCAAGCAGAATTCAGTGGACTATACAAAATCAAAATCCAAGATGGCCGCCGCTACAAGATGGCGTACAAGTTAGTTTTTTCGATCCCATCAATATGGGTATCAAATGAAAGGGCTTGTCAAGTAGAATTCAGTGCACTATACAAAATCAAAATCAAAGATGGCCACTGCTACAAAATGGCGGATAATGTAGTTTTCAATCCCATCAATATGGGTATCAAAATAAAGGGCTTGGTAAGTATAATACAGTATACTATACACAATTACAATATGAATCTCCCACCTAAGTCAAAATCTGGTATCCTGTCGAGGACTGTGTGGCTATAGGGTGCCTAAAAATGATACGTCGCTAGGGGTACCACCCAAGGTAAAAGGTAAAAGCGCGCCGAGAACTGTATGGCACTAGGTGGATAAAAATGATATGTCGTTAGCGTTTTCCCCTCAAGATTCAGGCACATCTTGTTGTACATAGCCTTGTCCCTCTATTGGACCTCTGGGGGGGTCGTTCGTAACATTCTCCATTAACCTTGCAATAATGAGACATCGAGCCTCATTTCAACGAATTGAATAGCATGAGAAATAAAAACTAAAAACTTAAAAATAAAAAAGTAAAAAAAAAATTTTAAGTTAAACGGTTTTATATTGCAGATAAATGTACTAAAAGCTAAAAAATAATTTCATAGAAATTATGATTACTAAAATAAAATCGTGGGGACACTTGCTACTTACCACTAGGTGGGTGAAGTCTCACGCTATGTCTTTCAATTGTAGATATTGGACGTGCCCCACGATTAAATTTTAGTAATCATAATTTCTATGAAATTATTTTTTAGCTTTTAGTACATTTATCTGCAATATAAAACCGTTTAACTTAAATTTTTTTTTTTACTTTTTTTTTATAAACATCTTCTTTATCTTAAGACTATATTTTATCTATAGGGACTATTTTATCTATAGGGAGATGTAGTGTTAAGACAATTCGTTCTCTTCTAATTTTACTTAATTTTTTTAAGCATTGAGTATAATTTCTTGTCGGGTTGTCGCCTCGATGACCTCATATGTCACGTCATTTTGATATGAATATATTAGATTTAGATATTTATAATTTCTATAATAGCCTGACAGAATTTCGTACTAATTAAGCGGACTTAACCTGCTATATTGAAACATACAGCGTAAAGCCAGCAAAATGAATGCACATAATATTATGCAATAAGCTGGATGCTTAACGCTTCATAATAATTATACTGCGTTAGTTTGAAAAAAAAAACATGTTAAACTTGGATGAAATACGCCTCTAGAATTCGGCGGAAAATGGGGGAAGGTAAATATCTTAATGGAAACTGAATGTTTTAGGTACCCTGGTTCCCACTGCTTACCCTGGTATGTGAAAGATACAGCGCAAAGTTAAAAAAAATATATGACATTTATTTGACTTTTCTTTTTTAATGAATATAACTTTCTTTTAAAATTTCTATGCATTTTGATTCATTTCATTCATTTTTTTAAGAATGTATTTCCTTATTAATTCTTGATTTAAAAGAAAAAAAAAGTTATTAACTTTTAGGTTATCTTTGGAGTTCAAGTTCAATTACAAAAATCTATATTTGAAAGTCACGTGACACGTTTCAATCAATTTTCTTAGAAATTCAATGAACTAGAAGCAATTTTTCTTAGCAAGTAATAAGTATAATAATTTATTTTCTATTATGAAATGTCAGAGGATGCCACGTGTAACTTATATAAAAAAAAAGGCTAAATCAGCTAACGAGTTAAATGCTATAATTTTTACAGATCTGTTATTTATTTATCTTTGATTATTTTTGTTAATTTTTGTAAAATAAAGATTTTATTTTATCTTTTATGTAATGTAAAACAAAGTTGACAGTTTTATTTGGTTAGGAAGAATAGGTAAACGGTTAGTCTTGGTTGGCCGATCCCTCTCGCACTTGACCGGTTTGTTATAAGATTCTGGATTTGAATCATCTATATCAGGATCGTTTATTTAAATCGATATAATAGTTATTTAATATACTGTTGATTGAATATTTTGTTCATGAATGCATAATAGTTCTATAAAAGTATATATATACGTTACTTAATTTTGCACACACAATGCCTCTAGAATTTGGCGGAAAGTGGGAAACGGAGTGTTATAACACTAGGTTCTCTTTGCCTACTCTGCAATACAGCGTGAAGTTAAAAAAAAATAATGGTATTTGCAGAAAATGTTATATAAAACTTCATAACGTACTCGTACACTGCAGGTATTAAAATTATGAGGAAATATTACTTGAAACTTTTCATGCTTACATAAAAGCTCTCTTAAAATATTGCATAGTTTGTTATCATTAACATTATTCTGCCTTGATACTAATGCTGCATATACAACATGTACTGCGAGGTTCTAGGTTTTTATTAATATAAGAAAACATTTATTTAATTTTCGGCTTATCTATATATATATAAAATCGAAAGGTCACTCACTCATCACGAAATCTCGGAAACTACAAGTGCTAGGTATCTCAAATTTTGCATAGGAGATACTTATAGGACGTAGGTGCTCGCTAAGACGGGAATTAGCAATATTCGACTTGTAAGGGGTTGTTTTTAGGGTCGAAAATACTAGGAGTACAAATGCTAGGAGTATCAAATTTTGCATAGACGTCACTAGGACGTAGCCATGGAGACAGAAATTAATAATAACATAGTTCAAGCGGGTGAAACCGCGAGCGGGCCACTAGTGTTGTTATATACACTGTGGTTAATTCTCTGCCCGATTTCGAGACATTGCGTAGAAATAAACGCAGTACTTTCTAAGAGTAGTGAAAGCAATCACCGAACCTAATACTAATCAAAATCTAAAGTCTCACATCTATCCAGCGAGTTCGCTGATAAAAAAAATAGTTATTTTTTTTAAATTAAAATAAAGTGAAGGAGGTAGTGAATTTTCACTATATGTTGTGTTTAGCTTTATTTCTTTCTTTTTTTTTTTTAAATATTCCCTGGTCAAGTGCGAGTCGATCGGTCCAGTTCCAATGTTGTAGGTTAACGGGAAGTACTGCATAGGTTGTGATTAAGCGGCGATAGAAATTAAATTATGCAGAAAAATGTACTTATAAGTTTATAGGCGGACATACAGACCTAAAATGTGATATTGTTCCTATAAATAAAATCTTGCATGTTGATATAATAAGAAACATTTTATACGGAGGAAGATTGATGTATTTTAAATGGAGGATGTAAAAATTTTAAAAGACAAATCCTTTCTAAAATATACTAAAAGGTTTCAGCTTTTACGTACTACGGAACTGAATGTATTACGAATATATTTTAGAAAGTTCGAATAAAGCTTCTGGGATTCTCTTTTACTATGCATTATTAGCTTTAGTATATAGCTAGTGGACAATTTAATTTAAGACTTTTCTCTACAGTTCAAGTAAAATGTTAAGTTAAAAGAAATAACAATAAATTCAAAATGTCATCGACCTGGGGAGTCCCTCAGACATATTGTCTCTGGTTGTTCTCATCTTGCTAATGGTGAGTATTTGCATGATTGATGATGATTTTTTATTTTATAGGTGAAGGCAACACTTTAACTGGACTCTTTTTGACATGCATTCTCCTATTGTGTAATATAATCTCTTTTTTACCGTACAATCTCCTTTGTGTGTTTTCCATACAACGTGACATTGGCGAAGTGAATAATGCTCAACTGGCACGCTCGAAGCGCCATAAATAAAGAACCGAACCGAACCGAGTATTTGCATAGACATAATCAAGTAGCCAAGATAATACACCAGCAACTTGCTCTTCAATATGGCCTTGTAGAATTGGAGGTGCGTTACTACAGGTACAATCCCATGTCTGTTCTTGAAAATAGCTGTGCTTTGCCCTACTGGGATCGGTCTCTTATTACTGACAGGTATATTGTTGCCAATAGACCTGATATAGTACTAGTAGACCGAGTGGCGCGCCGCGCAGTGATCGTTGACGTTACTATCCCACATGATGACAATCTCGTGAAGGCCGAAAAAGAAAAACAATCTAAATATTTGGACCTAGCCCATGAGATTACCGCCATGTGGGATGTCAATGCGACTATCATTGTGCCGATAGTGGTTTCGGTTAACGGTCTAATAGCGAAAAGCCTCGACCAACACCTTAAGAGGCTATCGCTTAGCTGTTGGATCAAGAACCGGATACAGAAGGCAGTGTTACTTGAGACGGCACGTATTGTGCGGAGGTTCCTCTCTCTGGATCCCTAGCCACCGATGGCTTGGACCCTTGTCCCGCCCTCGGAAGAGTGGTTTTTTTTTATATTTTTAAATGTATCTTTTTTATAATAATTTATATTTAAAAATGTAAAATTGTTTATGTAATTTAATAAAAGTATGTCTGTTATTCAAAATAAAATGAAAATATAATTGTAAAAAATATTTCACTTCCTCGAGAGGGGATCGAACCCACAACCGTCACGTCCATGTGCCGCCGAGCTACGACGGCCTCTAATAAAAAAAATAATAATTTCTTCGAGTAGGAATCGAACACAGAACCTGTCACGTTCGTAGTCACACGCATGTGTTAGTTTACTAGGTGCAAAGTGTGAGGTTAAGTTCTACCGTTGGACCTATAAAAGTTCTCTCGAACAGAGTGAAATTTCACAAATGTTTATGTATCTTATCTCTATAATGCGTATATTTTTAAATTTTAAAACGAAACGAATGAATTTACTCGATGGTTAAATTTCATTATCATATTAATTTAACCATCGAAATGACAATATTGCTTTATATTGAAAATTTAATAAAATATATTAAGTTTGTGACGTGCAATTTTATACATAATTAGTTTGAGAATTTACCGAAATAAATATAAGGTATTGTTGGGTTTCATTTTACTTCGTTTGAAGTACAAATTAATAAACTGAATGTACTTTAATATTTGAGGCCGTTGTGGCTGTGACTGTAACGCGACGGCTATGGGTTCGACCTTGACTCGAGCAAATGAATTATTATTTATCAATATTTTCATTTCTTTCATGACTTGAATTCCGCCACTCAACAAGCAATGCCTCGTAAAACTTGGCGGAAAATAGGGAACCAAATGGAGAGTGTCATAACACTAGGTTCTCTCTGCCCACCCTGTTGAGTGCTGGAAACAGGGTGAAGCTAAAAAAAGATCTACATATATAATGTATTTAGTACTCGAGGAGCTTACCTTTGCTAATTGAAATACAAGACAAATAAAACATCGGGATTCTATTTCAATATCAAATAGAATCTTAATAGTGTTTGTATAAGGCCTTTGAATTTACCTAACGTACTCGTTTATTTTACTTCTGTTAACATTTCCACTTTATTTGCTAGTGACCTTAGCCTTGAGTCAGTTGTGTTAAGTATTTCTTTATCGGCTTCACGCTGTATCACGCATGTAGCGGTGTAGGCGGAGGAAGGCAAGTGTTTAGACACTCCATTCTTACTTTCCTTGAAATCCAGTGATATTGTGTGTTCAGTGGAGGAACTCAACGGAGGAAAATATGTCACAAAATCATCTGAACTAACTTTGCTTAATTATCTAAAGTAAGTAACTAACCTGTGGCTTTGCCTGCGTGGCCAAATGTACATAATAAGGAGCTGAACCCACAACCGCCGAGCTTAAAGCCAAACGCTGTGCCATGAGGGCCTCTTCTTATTATATCACAAAATCTGTCAAATTAATTTCACATTCAAGACAAAGCTTTAGAGCTTTCGATGTTATTTAGTTTAATGTGCTCTTTAAGCTGTTGGGGCTTTCAATTCTGAACGACAGGTCGTTATTCTGACATAATGACGCCATATTCTACTTCCTAGTGACTGGAATGGGGAAGAATTTAAATTAAAAATTAAATAAAGGAAATGCTTGGTGCTAGATTTAATATGGTTACATAATATCTTTGAGAGATATTATAATGAATGAATTTTTGCATTTAATTTGAATATTTTATTTAAAATTGTTACATATATTTAAAAAAAGGAATGGTTTTCTGAAACTTTGCTTGTTTTACGACTCTATAATGTTTAGGCTTTTCATTGTCTGTTAGTCATTAATTTAGTAACGGAAGAGTTTTATATAAAACTAGCGACCCGGCCGCGGCTTCGCCTGCGTGAACTATGTTATTATTAATTTCTGTCTCCATGAGTGACGTTCATGCAAAATTTGAGACTCCTAGCATTTGTAGTAACGAATTTTCATACAAACTTTCAACCCCAAAAACAACCCCTTAGAAGTCGAATATTGCAAATTCTCGTCTTAGCGAGCACCTATGTCCTATAAGTAACTCCTATGCAAAATTTGAGATTCCTAGCACTTGTAGTTTCTGAGATTTCGTGATGAGTGAGTGACCTTTCGATTTTATATATATAGATGAACATAGCGGGGTTTAACCCCGCGCCTCTGGGAAACCAAGTGTTCAAGTGAACATATATCTTAGTAGTCAGAGCGCTTGGAGTCCTAGGAGCGAGTGTTCGAATCCCGCTACGTTAAATATTTTATACATTTCTAAAAAAATGTATTTTTCTTTTCTAAGTGTGGAATAAGACTTTAAAAATGTTATAAGTAACTAATATTCTTTACCTACTTAATAAAACTACCCAAAGCATTGTCAATATGGCGTTATTTTTCTTATTTGAACTTGCGACTTAGCGATCGGAAGAAAATATGAAGTTTAATATTGACTCGGATCCCACGAACTTGCGTAACTTGATGCTAATGGTAAAGTTGTACGCGTTCCCTTCCCAACGTAGGAGTAAGCTCTAGGCACTTTAAAATATAGTACATTTGTACGACTGGTGACGATTGGTACCTGTTTTAAGAATTATTAGTAGGTACTGCATCATTTTATATAATTTTAGTATCATTAATAGGTTATGGGTTCGATTCCCACTCGAGGAATTGAAATATTTAATATTTTAATTTTTTCGCTCTAGTGTAGATGCAAAACGCGTGATTGATTTTTGGCACTGAACACGCAACGCCTGTAGAATTCGGCGGAAAGTAGAGAGTGTATTAACACTAGGCTTCCTCTGCCTAGTCTGCCTGCCGGTATAAAGTGTTAAACTGAAAAAAAATATGATGGATGCTTGTGGAGGAAATCAATGCCGCGCTGTCTTGATATCAGAGTCTCTAGTAAAATAGATCCCATAACCATCATTTTTGCTGTCAGTTACTACCTTACATATAGCC
The DNA here is from genome assembly GCF_056956725.1 of Heliconius melpomene rosina. NCBI lineage: Eukaryota > Metazoa > Arthropoda > Insecta > Lepidoptera > Nymphalidae > Heliconius > Heliconius melpomene. The sequence continues at coordinate 12,859,705 of NC_140395.1, forward strand.
CCATATACATATAGTACAGTAATTATATTTCTATAATATACAATTGTATTTGCACTAATTCAATAGTTTGACAATATAAGCCGAATATGCATTGTGAAACACGTTGTAGTCGTGCTATTGTTATTATAACATTATACTGCTTATCATAACTAGAGTAGATAAGTAGACTGTATTTAAAAGTGTAGTTTTTAATATTAATTAACATCAGTTCAAATTCAATTTCCGACGAATTCTCGAGGCATTGTGTATTGAGTGGCGGACTTCAACGCCGTAGTCCTCATCTCATATATATTTTTTTATAATAATCTATATATATAAAAGTAAAAAATCTATATATATAAGAAAAAAAATTAAATCGGCACCGATTTTTATAAAATTTGAAATTTATATTTTTAAAAGTATTTAATTGAACACGTGTTTTATCGTTTTCTAGAATTCTCCCCCTAAGGGTGCAAATAAGGGGATATTTTTTTGTATGGAAAAATTCTTAAATCGCCACCGATTTGTATAAAATTTGAAATTTAGAATCGTAAATATTTCATTGAACACATGCTTCATAGGTTATTAGAATTCACCCCTAAATACGCAAGCGAAGCTGCGCGCGTCCGCTAGTATTGTATATTTTTACATATTGCGGTGGAGATTACTATCTGGAAAATAAGTTAAATTCAGTGGAAACCAAATTCATTCTATAAATGATTTTATTATCTATAGAAATCATATTATTTTCTATAACATTGTACGCGACTAGAATACTACGAGTATTTACTTTTCGGTCTCTTTGACATATTTTCTATACACACTTTGATTGCTCCGGAAAGTACGTGAGAAATACTAAAGCTTTTGAAAAGAAATATATAATATAAAAATATTTTTTTTATTTGGAATCTGTCAATATTACTCATTTGAAAAAAAATCAAATCAGCGTCACGTATCCCGTGCACAGCAGGGTAGGCAGAAGGAACCTAGTGTTAAGACACTCCGTTCGCCACTTTCTGTCTAATTCTGGAGGCATTCGTGTTGAGTGGCAGAACTCACGCCACGCTTTGCCTCGACACCAGAGCGAAGAAATGGAAATATGAATTTAAATAAATATGTCCCTTCCTCGATTGGGATCGAACCCACAACCAGTAGATTTTACAGTCACACTTTGTGCCCCTGAACCACAACTGGCCTTAAAAAATATATACTTTAAAAAAAAGACAGTATAAAATCAGTAAACATCAATTTGCAACTCGCTAAAGCTTCAACTATACAATAGTTTATAAAAAAACCTCGTTTGAGCTCGACGCAACCTGATTTCGCTGGACGGTACACAGTACACACGTAAAGTACAGTTTAAAAGTTTTAATAGTATAAAAGCTTCCAGCTCTACTAGCTTGTTCTTTTCTTCTTTTTTTCAGCTTTACGCTCTATTTGGCACAAAGCAGGGAACCTAGGAAATCTAGTGCTAAGAAAATTCGCCCAAGACATTCCGTTCCCAATTTAACGTCGTGTTGAGTGGTGGAAGAACAATATTAAAAGAATTTCGAAGTTTCATGTAAATCAGTTTAGTAACACATTTACTAACCTCCCAATATTATAGTAGGACTATGTAAGATAAGATAAAAAGAATAAGATTAAAAAAATAAAGTGAAAGCTCTTCTATTGTTTTATAATGGACTTATGAGACAGTTCTTTTTTCTAAATAAAAAAATAATAACAAAATGTCTTTACATTGTCACTCTACCGTAGTTCTGCCTTCAACACGCAATACCTCCAGAATTCGATAGAAAGTGAGGAACGGAGTGTCCTAACACTATTTCCCTCTGTCTACCCTGCTGTGTGCGAATAGAATACAGCGTGAAGCTGATAAGAAAAAACTATTCTACCTCTTCTTCTTCCTCCTGGCATTAATCACGGCTATTGCCAGGGTCTGCCTTCCTACTCAACCTACTCCACTTTGTACGGTCTTTTGCGAAAGAAAAAACTATTCTACTATTGTAATGAATTCTAGCAATAGTCTAGAATTTTTTAGTTTCACATTTTTAATAAGTTCTATATATCCAAAGATCAGTAGTTTTATCGTAAAGCAATATAAGCCCTTGCATACATTTGTCACAACTTCCGCGCCGCGTCCGCTGCACAATGAGACCAAACAATTGCATTGCGAGGGATTACAAATGTCGATATTGTATTGAGTTAATAGTGGGAAAACAAATATTTACATTTATTTTTATAGATTTTAATATTAGCGGAGAGACGACGCAGTTGCACAATCGTGCGATTTTAAATTGCAATAAGGCAACGCGCGGCGTTGAGTTCTGCCGCTCAACACGCAATATCTTAAGAATTCGGCGGAAAGAGGGAACATTAGGTTTGCAGATTTCTTCTGCCTATATATACTAGCTTTGCCGGTCTGTATCTATAATTTTATAAAAGAAACGTTTGAAATGCTAAATTGCCGTGCGATTTGTTTAAAGTTTTATATGTGTATATATGATTATACAATATGTCCTTAACATGAACTTTATGTACTAAAAGCAAAAAGACTAAAGAATATGTCTTTATTTAGTTTTTTTCAATCTGACCAGAATTAGGTCATCTAACGTTTAATGTTTTTAAATTTGGTAGAGTGGTATATTCTTCACACATTTTCTCATTTCATACAGCAATTCTCTCATTCATACACACACTAATATAAACAGAAAAATATAATTTCGCTCTAAGTCATTGATAGGTACACATTTAAGAAAATATATTAATTGTACCTAATTTAAGCGAAATAGCTTTAAAAAAATGTCTAAAATATCAATTATACAAAACAAATCAATAATAACAGGTTAACTAGACTTAATTGTTATTTTTTTATTCTAGTAATACGAGTATATACTGATGTTAAATATAAAAAAGTCCTTACAGTCCGTTGCACTTTTGCAAAGGTAAGGTTTTCTACTTATAGATATTTCCTTTAGAATATCATTATCAATTTATTTATATTGTTTATATGCTAATACGTTCATATACTAGTACTAGCGGCCCGCTCGCGGTTTCACCCGCGTGAACTATGTTATTATTAATTTCTGTCTCCATGACTACGTCTTAGTGACGTCTATGCAAAATTTGAGACTCCTAGCAATTGTAGTAACGAAGTTTCATACAAACTTTCAACCCCAAAAACAACCCCTTAGAAGTCGAATATTGCTAATTCCTGTCTTAGCGAGCACCTACATCTTATAAGTAACTCCTATGCAAAATTTGCGACTCCCAGCACTTGTAGTTTCTAAGATTTCGTGATGAGTGAGTGACCTTTCGATTTTATATATATAGATTAGTATATATTATAACTATACTAATATTATAAACACAGAAAAAAATATTACATTGAACCCGCTACCTTCAGGAATTATTAATTCGAATTGAATTTCTTTTTGTTATTGGACCTGTTATTAAGGAAGGCTTAAGGAAGGATATTGTATCACGTTATTTTTGTAATGTAACCTACAATAGGTTACCTGCATGAAAACTATCTCATATATATGTATGAATGTGCAATATCTAATACACAAATCCTAATAATTTCCATTTCATCACGCAGACGAAGCTGCAGGTGAAGCTTATAAAACACTTAAGTTGTAGCAATAGTCGCATCCAATATTTAACATTGCATTATTAAATCAACAGGCATTGCGTGTTGAGTAGTGGAACTCAACGCCGCGCGTTGCCTCGACACCAGAGCGATGAAATGAAAATATAAATTTTAAATATTTCCTTTCCTCGAGTGGGGGATCGAACCCAAAACCAGTCGATATTGCAGCACACTTTGTCCCCCGCGTCACGATTGGCCTCAATTTTACATAATTCTGACATAATATTTTTTTATAACGCCAATACCAATTCCCAATTATCACACATGCTTCAAAACTAATAGCAAAAAAAAAATGCTTCGCCACGATAAATAAAAAAAAGCCAAGCCCTAAAGGCAGGGCTGTCGAGGCGGAAATTTAACAGCGATAATTACCTGGGTATCTACGGCGCACCCACTGCGCATGTGCCAGCCCTACCCGCGCATGGCATCGTGCGGCGTACACTTAGTAAATAATAATACAATTTCTACGTAATATAATAAGGTTTTCCAACAAAATATATGAAATATATTAGTTTTTTTGAAGAATTAGTTGAAAATGTGATTAAAAAACCAGGAATTTTAATGGCAGGTGAGCCACGCTACGATTATAACCTTAAACTTAAGTGTACTTATTAGCTTCGTTAAGACGCTATTCGTTAGATTCATTAAATCATCGTTATAACAGAATAATATAGATTTTCGTTTGTCATATAATTTTGGTTATATATTTATATAGTTTACATATAAAATGGTGGTTTGTTGGCTTTTCTTTAAGCTGTACAGATCGAAATTTGCGGTGTGTAGAGTTTTTCATACGGATTTTGTTGTATTTATACATTTTAATATAAATAAAATGGCGTGGTTTAATTATGTTTAATAATAATTTCACTCTTGGACTGTTGAAATATTTTATATCTATAATATAATAAATATTTGAACTATTCTATTATAATAATATTTAAAAATAAATATTCCTGAACTTTATTACTGTAGTATAAAATAGGCTTTTCTAATATCGTATTATAGATTTATGAATAAACTTAGATGAGCGTAAGCTTTTTTTAGACTTAAATTGTTAGTAAGTTCACCTACGCATGTTCCTCAGCTTTTGTAGCTAATCATAGACGTACAATGTGTGTAGCTTTATATTTTAAAAATAAAATATTAAAAAAGCAGCAAATAATATAATAAGCGGTTCTAGAATATATTATTAAGATTATGACAGATACCTTTTGCAGTTTTTGTAGCTTCACGGTGTATCCCGCATGTAGCGGGATAGGCAAAGAAAACCTAGTGTAAAGACTTTTCACTTTTTGCCGACTTCTCGGGGCATTGCGTCTTGAGTGGCGGATCTCAACGCCGCGCTTTGCCCCAAAACCAGAACGAAAAAATCTAAATGTTAAATATTTCACTTCGTGCGCCCTCGAGCAGGCGTTGAGTCCACAGCCTGTTTCGGTTACAGTCACACCCTTACGCGACGACGGACGGCCTCAATTTTTTTTATTTATTTTGTTTTTTATTCTTATTTTGTAACGTTAATTTTATAATGGCAGAACCTAACCCGACCTTCTCTCTTATCTACTAATTATGTTTCTAAAGTTACTTTTGAATATTGTGTTTCTTGTATAAACTTTATATACGAGTACACACCTACCTATTTGGAAAGGGTAATTTAATCAATATTATGTTTATTTCATGTAATTTTCAGTAATTGTATAAGAGGTTCAGAGTTTCATTCTCCAGTTACATAATACAAAAATATCGGGGATAGGTGGCGGAGCTTAACGCCACATTTTAATTGATTACAGTACGTCGCGTTTTAATATGAATAAAAATATATACATAATATTCCCTTTTTAATAAGGGTTTATTAAAAAACAAACTTTCTATAACTCCAAAGTAACAAGTAACTGTAAAATCGATTTAACACTGTAGTTCCATATTTAACGCGACAAACTCCTGTGACGTCTATTCATAGAAACTTGCATATTAATAAACTTGCTGCTAGTATTAAATCTAAGTGATACTTATACAAGGTAACATAATGACGGGTTTTTTGTCGGTAGGTACTCCTGGAGCTTTTCCTTGTAAAACGAGTACACAGTGAATACATTTTTTATATGCTCTAATTAAATGCTACAAGCTTTTATTTTAAATAAAATAAAAAAATCAGCTGCACGCTGTATCCCACACACAGCAGGGTAGGCAGAGGGAACCTATTGTTTAAGACACTCCGTTTCCCACTTTCTACCGAATTCTGAAGGCATTGCGTGTTGAGAGACAGAACGTCAAACGTCAACGTCGCGCTTTGCTTCGACACCAGAGCGAAGAAATGGAAATATAAACGTAAATAAATATTACACTTCCTCAAGTGGGGTTCGACTCCACAACCGTCGCGTTACACTCACACCCTTGTGCCGCTGGGCCACGACGGATATACCCCTACAAACAGGCATATTATAAAAAAACGTGACGGAACGATATACAATGCTTTCCATTTGATATTTATGACTTCGTTATTTTTGCACGTATTTTTGTATTTATGTGTCTGTTTCTCACAAATATGCTTACCCTTGTTTATATCAGCAACTTCAAAGAAAGCAATTTTAATATAGCATGTTTTAAGAATAAATAATAATATATTTTTTCTATTTGTTTGTTCTTCTTATAAACTATTGAGACCGGCACCGTACAGCATTTGATTGCAAACGCAACGGTTGCGGGTTCGATACTTATTCGAGAGAATGAGTTATGCTTATTTTTTGCTCTGATGAGACAAATTTATATTGAATTCCGCCTTTTGATATAAAATACCTCGACTTAAATATTGCTTTCCTTTACTTACCCAGTATACCGCGTGAAGATTTTTTCCTCTCAAGAAATCGATGGAAAGTGGGAAATGGAATATGTTAACATTTTGTGAAGCTAAAAAAAAAGCAAGAAAAAAAGATAGATTGACGTAATCTGTATCCATGTGTACAATACACATACAAATCCTTAGAGCATATTTATAAAATTTCCTTTATTAAAGGAACATCATATTTCAATCCTGTCAATAGGGCATGATGGAACTTTCATATTTAGAAGTTAGAGAGAGGATTTTTCGCAAGTTTTTCTTTGTGCGATGATCTATCGTTTTCGTAACACGAGTTTAATCAATTGTGATTCAACATTTACTGCTTTACTTATAAAAGTTTTATATATCTATCTCTGAGTTTTACATATAGAATTGTATATTTTATAAAATAAAGACAAAAAATAGAGTTAAGTTACGCCAATCCACACGAGTCGATGTGGTTGGTAATTGTACAACGAAGTATATTGACACTAAATTCTTTTTGTCTACCCTAGCATGGGGGAAAAAGCGTGAATCTGTAAAAATATTGTAAAACTCCTCTATTAAATATATTATATCTATAAAATGTATTATAGTGATATATTACCTAACTTTCCCTTATCGCCTTTTTTTTTCCTTATGTACAAGGGACGCGTGAAAACAAACAAAATGGAAAGTATACCTGATTATACAAAGCACTTCATGTTGAAGTGGCATTCGCTTGAACACCCAGTAAGGAAAGGCTCCAAGAAATTGTTTATTGTTTACATCTTAGGACGATTTCAAAGGAACCGCACCCTAGTATTTGCTACCTTAGAGGCTATAACATACATATGTGAATTTATATCTATTCCTTTTTTGAATATTGCTATTTAATTTTTTTTTCCTTTTATTTTTTTCTACGACAGTCGATACAAAAGTAAACAAAAAAAACATCGTCAACTTATTATATATATATAATGAAAAAGGCAATTTATTTTTTTATACCTAAATTGCGCAAAAAAAAAGAAGTTAAATTTAATTATTTTTTTTGTTATAGGTCTGACGTTAAATCTCGCTGAGGATCGTAAAACTGACAGGTGAAGAAAATATTACCTGTTTTCGTTTGGGGGGTTCCTACGTTCGTAATAATGAACGAAACGGACGCCAGCTACCCATATATACTTAATGACACAGAAAAATTCCGGAACGATTCTAATGTGCCGACACCGTCTCCTCATTTACCTGGATATGAGAATATAATTGATAATAAATGGGTTCAAGCCATCTTTTGTGTAGTTTATACGATTATCTTCGTACTGGGTCTGCTGGGAAATTTTATAGTTTGTTTCGTCGTCATCAGGAACAAGGCAATGCAAACTGTCACCAATCTTTTTATAACTAATCTAGCGTTATCCGACATTTTACTTTGCTTATTTGCGGTTCCTTTCACTCCACTCTATTCCTTCCATGGCTCGTGGAGTTGGGGTTCGATTTTATGCCACATGATGCCTTTCGCGCAGGGCTGCAGCGTATACATATCAACACTGACTCTTATGTCTATTGCTATCGACAGATTTTTTGTAATTATATACCCATTCAGACCAAGAATGAAAATCGAAACTTGTATATCTGTTATCGTCATGATTTGGACTTTCTCGGTAACGGTAACGTTACCTTACGCTATATTTATGACCTATTATGATATAAAATTGGGTAGATTCTGCGAAGAAACGTGGCCAAGTGAAAAGCTAAGGAGAATATTCGGGTCAGTCACATCTACCCTGCAATTCGTCTTCCCATTCACAGTGATTGCCTTCTGTTATACATGTGTCAGTTTCAAATTGAACGATCGCGCTAAAGCGAAAGCGGCCAGTAAAAATGCTAGAAAGGAGGAGTTCGATAAGAACAGAAAGCGTCGCACGAACCAAATGCTTATTGCAATGGTTACTATTTTCGGCTTATCGTGGCTGCCATTGAACGCCACGAACTTGTACAATGATTATTACATATATGCGATCCATTCCAAGTACTATTTTCTTATATTTTTCTTGTGCCACGTAGTCGCTATGTCGTCTACTTGCTACAACCCTTTTATTTACGCATGGATGAACGAGAACTTTAGAAAGGAGTTCAAACAATTGATTCCTTGTATTGACACAGCTGGACATCTCCGGAGCAATATTCCATTAGAGCAATTAGGGGTGGGTCAGTCTGAGAAGACGTTCAATGGAAACACTACAACGGACAGCTATCTCGGATCTAGCTCTCAAAGGTCCACTTCATTTAGACACAAGAGGAAACCGAGTGCTGCGGCTGACGTGGAAAAGAGTGGGGTCGAATTGAACGAGGATTTGTTGACTGTGGATGTGAAACATTGTCACATCTCTACTAGTTACAATTTGAGACGGGAGTCTGTTAAGCTGAGGTTAATCAATGAGGAATCCTTTGATGGGTCGCCGACTCAAAGCCAGTTCTAACGGTTGATTACGTGGGTAAGATGAATATGTGTTTGATATAAAATGTTATTAAAGATTTGTTACGAGATTCAAATTATTTGTTCTCAGATATTTATAATATATGTACAATTTTATAAGTTTACAATAATATGAAATGAGAAGTTAGAGAGGCCGTTATGGTGCAGATGCAGTATTTGACTGTAGGTGTGACGGTTTTGGCTTTGATTCCTACTCGAGTGGGGAAAAATATTTATTCCCTCGAGTATGGCAACTCACAACTAACATTCAATATGTATTGTCTAGAAAATTGGGCGGAAAGTAGGGAACGCAATGTGTTAACACTAGGATCCTTTTATCTACTTTACTATTACCGGGTTACAGCGTGAAGCTAAAAAAATATTTTCATTTCCAGGCACGACCATGGCGACGCGGGCGTTCCCAGGTGTGAAAGAAAAATGAAAAAAACAATTTGAACGAGAGATCCCAATATTTTTGGAATATATTTTTTGTACCGAACGTCTTTGCTATCGTAATTTTGACTATGAAACTTCAATACGCTTATGAATTTTGATGACATCTTATAGTATAAAAGTGATGTATGTATAGAGGTTTAAGATTAGGTTTAAGTTTAGATTGCACTACTTGTTAGTACCACTGCCACTTGGTCCCTTACACATCTTAGGAAATCCTGATAAATGGTTATTTGCTGTAGAGATTTTAATGAAATTACTAAAATATTTTATTAAAGATAGATAATGTTTAATATTTGAATTAAACTTGGCAGTGCCGTTTCTATTTTTCTGATGCTAGTTTAAAAAAAAATGTTTAGCTAAATAATAGTAAGTTTAATAATTCTATTAAAAAATTGAGTTTTTGAACTAAATTTTCTACCATAAGTTCCCGATCCCAATGAGCTACTTAACTGGTTGGAAAATTTAGTTACAATATTTTTGAAATTACATAGAACTTGAAATATTTTTTATACAAGTTCACATTAAATAATATTTTTTTTTGCATTTACCATAAAAAGTATATATTTACATAATATTGTGAGGAGTTCCTCTCAATTTTAATTTTAAAAATGTAAAATTTATTTCTCATTGATAATGAAAGTATATGAAGATATATATTTTTTTTTCAAGTGGCTATTATTTCCGGATTAAGAGAGAGATTATTTATTAAGCTTCTTGTAATAATTTATATATTAATTAACAATTATATATATATCCTTTCAATTTCATACATTTATCTTACAACTTTAACCTTTTTAACGAATTTTACTATCACGTCTAATAAGTAAATTACAGATCTTATGAATAATCTTCTAGATGACTAAATATTTGCTGTGAAATTGTAAATCATCAATTTATAGTTATACTTAATAAAGGATTAAGATAAAATATTAATTAATAAATATATATTTCAACTTTGAATTTCAAAGTCGAATATGTTATTGGGTGACCGAAAAAATAGATAATTGCACTCGAATATACAAATATCTAAAGTACACAGAACTATTTTTTTTCATTTCTTAGCGTTAACCCTTTGATAATATAAGGATTATGATTTTAAGAAAGTTAATGTTAATGACAGAAATGGGCAAAATCGAATTACTTTACTAATTCTGTTATAGAAATAAAGAAAGTATATTAATATTGCACGTTTTAATAACATTTATAATATTGTATTGGAAAATATAATATAAAATATAAATATTTATACAGCACTCTATGCATATTGTACAGAATGTTAAATTTATTTAATAACTATATATAAATTTAATGTCTGTGCAAATAATAGTTCTTGTCGTAAAGATTACAGTATTTTACAAACATAGATTTCTTATCCTGTAATATTTGGAATAGTGCAAATATTAATATGTCATTGTTGCGCCAAACGAGCGATTTTGTGTGCGTCTAAAAGTTGAAAGTAAGATTAAAAATTTGAATTCTAAATTATATTTAATCATAGGTTTTAGTATTTTCTGGAAAGTTAAGACTATATTGTAGTTGTAGAACTTAAACGTACACTGTAAAAATAATTATTATAATAATCCTTCAAATAAAATTTACAAGGTCACTTTCACACTATCGATTGACTTAATACTATTTGTAATCTATACTCGTATAATTATATAAAAGGACATGTTCCCATTGACTAACCCGTAGGGTTGAAAGTTTGTATGGATTTTTTTTATATATAAAAATATTTAATTGACCACGTGTTTCATGGTTTTATAGAATTCATCCCCGAAGGGTGCAAATAAAGGATTGAAAGTTTGTATGGAAAAATCTTTAACTCGCCATCGATTTTGTTTTTATAGATGACTAGCGACCCTCTTGCGGCTTCGCCCGCTTTAACTACTGGATTATTCATATAATGTATGTTTGCAAAGCACTTAAGATAATGTGAAAATTAATTAAACCCTAATGCAACCCGCATTTTCGTAATTCCAATAAGAATTTTCCAATTGTTTAAAAATAAACACAAATAAATAACACAAATAACAGAAAACTTAAACGAAAGAAATTATAAACAACAGACTACCTACTATTCTCTTACCCAAAAATACTTAAACGAAAGATGTAACCAACTATGTCGCGTGGAAATACATTATAATTATTGGATAACTCCAAAATACGTGCAATCACTTCTAAATTTACTTTGCCAGGCGCAGAATTGAAGCATTCTCTCGGCCATCTCCGTAGTAGCTCAGAACGACATCAGAGCGTTGGTCCGACCGTGGTCCCAGGCGAAAACCTGCTTTAGAGCAGACACATGGAAGGGGAGGGGATTGGAATTGAACACTCGGTTTCTTGAGGAAGGCCTAGATTAAACGACCAAGATGACTGCTCATGAGTCGGATTTGGAGGAGGATAGAAAGTTCCTCGGAAGAAGACGTCTGACCTCGGGCGGCCGGGTATGCGGAGTGCTGCTCCTTAGGTGCAGGTGACCCGATACACCGGCGCAACGGAATACGTTGGACGCGAGGCGACCAATGTGTACCTCTAGGGTTTCTATTTTTAGGTTGCGGTGAGTGGCGCGTGGTGTTCACGTAGTATGGTGCCTGCGTCACTCGCCGGAGGGTGAGGTTCCGTACGACCTACAGGATTCCTCGTTGAGTAATACTCGCTAGGGCATTGTGATGTCATCAATGTATAGTGCGTAGAGAGCAGGTGACAAAATTCTGACTGGGACCACGGCAGCGATCGGGTCGCTGCTAGCACTCTCAACTCTCACGCAACATGTCCTGTCACTTACAAAGCAGAGCGGCAAAGACATGCGCGACGTGCTGGGGGGTGCCCGCTCTGATCACTTTATGAAGTAAGCCCGGGTGCCAGACGCGGTAGAATACGCGTGCTACGTCAAGGAAGACTGCTATTGCACACTCATACTCTCTCTCGGTTGATCACTGTTGCGTAGTTTACCCAGAGTGGTATACCTGCTCGCCAAACTGCTCGCTTTGTGGGTGGATGTGTGACTGAAGAAGTGAGAGGAGTAACTTCTCGAACAACTTGGCAACCGTACTGAGAAGGATTATAGATCGATATCTCCTCAGCAGCATAATGAGCAGGCCTTCCTTCCATGCCCGGGGGAAAGAAGCCAGGCGGGTGCGGCGGATCCACTATTATAAGCAAAATGTTGCGGGGCACGACGGACGCGTGGTGGGCGGCGAACCGTTAATCAGCAAGGATTTTTTAGTACTGTAATTTTAAATCTGTGCTACTAATCTTTTCAAGTACTTATTATTATATATTTAAATGACTATTTCTAGATATTTAAATGACTATTTTTAAACAGAAGAAATTATAAACAAAAACCTACCTACTAATAACTAATACAAAAAATATGAAACCAATATCGCGCTGAAATAATACATTTAACTGAAATTATTCAATATGTGAAACGCATCTAAATTTTCTTTGCTATAGAGGCAGGCGGGTTTTTTTTTCGAGCTTGTGGTTAATGCTGTTAAAACAGCGACACCGGTTGGGTAGGCACTACGTGGCTGCCTGTAAGGAAAATTAAATAGAATGCATCGGCCGGGAATCGAACCCGGGCCGCCCGCGTGGCAGGCGAGCATTCTACCACTGAACCACCGATGACTGCTCATCACGCGCTTGTGTATAAATAAGCAAAACGTCGCGAGGCGCGTTTCGCAGCAAGGATGTTTTAGTATTTTAACAACTTCTAAAGTACTTATTAAAATGAAAAAACAGTAAAAGACAGTTCATCTACATTAAATGGCCAACGTAACTAACATACTTAGTAAAACTTGAGTCGGCACAGCTGATGAGTCAACGGCGTGATGTGTCAACAATTAAATGCGTTTTTCTCTAAAACTATTCGCAATTTCGAAATAGTTTAAAAAGGAAATTTTATCTTCGTTTAACGTAGAAAATTAATAAAGTATTTTAAAGGATAAGGATTAGTACCATTATGGAAAAATATCCCTCACAATAAAAAATATATTGAAATTACTATTTTTAGACAGAAATATGATCACTACACGTTATCCTTAAAAGATAAAAATATGCTCTCGCGGACTTTTTTGTAGATCTTATTAAGAGGAACAATACTCCAGTACATTTTTTTCATGTAGTACTTACCATTAAAGCAGCGCATGCGCGAAAGTGTCTCAACGGGTAGGACTTTATACATATTTATCGTATTTATGTTAATTTACATAAGAATGTACAAATAATAAACTATATATAAACCTTCTACGAAAAATACTCGACCTAATGGTGAAAACCGCATAAAAATCCATTGGGTGGTTTAGAAGAAGAAGAGTTAGAAACAACAGACAGACACGAAAAGCGACTTTGTTTTATAAGATATAGGATAGGATAGGATGGTACGGAACGCTCGTGCGAGTCCGACTCGCACTTGACCGGATTTTTGTTCTTTATAGAGTTTTTATTATAGAAATGTAGCAAAAATCTTAGTATGTTTCTATTGTACATTTAATGTTACACATGTTTAGTTCTATACATGTTTTTATGTGCTTACAATTATTGTTAAAATATTATATTGCACATTTTAAATTTTGATATGTTTATTGTATTATAAAAATAGTACTTTTATTAAATAAATCGTTACTTTATATATATAAGTTAAGAAATTCAATTATAATTAAAAAATTATCTTTGAACTATCACTTTGTATTTATATACATCACGTTTAGGATTCAGTAAATATTTTTAATCTTTTATTAAAATTGAGTAACAACGTAAAATAAATAGAATTATTACCTAGTAGTTTTGCACAAATTTTAAAAATAACAACACTGTACTTGTCCTAAAACCACACACGATGTGATTCAAAATAGAGCAATATATAATAATATTCATATTTTTTTAATATAAGAAATTTGGTTCTTTTATTATATTTAATTATTATAGGCATTAAAATAATGAAATAATTTTGAAATGAATGAAGTAGACAATTTACTAATAAATCATTCCCCAAATATATTTTATTGTTTCATTTTTATCGCAACAGATAACAATTTATAAGTAAACTCTTAGATTTTCGTTGTATTTTATTTGTATATTTTTATTTCTTTTCTTTGGGGACTATTTGAAAATAACTTATTAAGTACCTGCCTTTTAATATGAATTACGTGCTACGGGCGCTACGAACTTATGTGCTACGTGCTACAAGATGCTACGGCGTCACGTTCCTCAAATAAATTATTTAAAAATGTTATGGCAAATATATTAAGTTAATTAAGTGTTATTTTATATAAATTGATTCTACGCTTTAATCGTTTTAAAAAACAATAAGTCATTGGGATAGGAAATTATAAAGGCTAACTTGTAAACGCGGAGCGTATGGGTTCGATTTTCACTTCGTCGTTGCTGCGTGACTGGAGCGACGAGGTGAAGGGCGGCGTTGAATCCCGCCACTCAACACGCAATGCCGCCACAATTCAACAGAAAGTGGGGAACGGGGTGTCTTAACAGTAAGTTCCATCTACCTGCTCTACCTGCTATGTGTAGGATACAGCATGAAGCTGTTTATTTTTTGTATAAAAGTAGTTTCACACTATTATTAACAAATAGCAAAAGGTCTCTTTATATGTAATAGTGACACATATTTAAATTACTTTGAACCTCCATAAGGACAAAGAGATCCAATTAAGTTGCTTTTCGACCGTAACTAATGCGCACGCCTTTAATACGGACACACTTGTAGAGCTCGCATGGACGACAGAATTACAAGATGATAAAAAATGCAATTATATCATTTTCGCAAACGACATACTTTAAAATGAGTGATATTAAATAAAAAAAAAATACATATGTCTACTGAAATATAAAGAGCAAACAAGTATTATCTAGTTCCAAAAGTGAAACAGAAATACTATAGTGTAGCACTTTGTGGACGTTAGCGAAACTGTTTAAACACCGCTTGTTTGCTCGCCCGCCTGTTTACAAGCGCTAATGATCATGGCTGCGGTAGGCAGGCGGTGGGCATCCAGTTTGGTGTTGCCAGGCTTGCCTGTTTTTGACGCGTAATGCTAGATGGAAATTTTAATAATTAATTTTCTACGTTTACTGTTGCTAAGAGGAATATTTTAAAATTTTATAACGTTGTTTAATATTAATATGTAATGAAGGGTGATTTCTAAAATATTTAATAGTAATTAGAACAGACATTCAACTATACTACAAGATTCCATAAATTTGTAGAGATATGTACGTACACTCTACGCGTTAAATATTCATTTTTTTTTTATTAAAGAAAAATGTAATATTACCCACGTTTTATGATAAAAAGTAAACGACATGAACACTCTAGGACTCAAGTACATGTGAAGACTACATTCGCAATAATTCACGAAGATTTCTCAAGTATTCGTTTGGTATAAAATTGTACTTTTATTAGCATCATGCATTATTTCTAGTATTAATACTGAAAACGGTCAAATTGTTTCAAACAAGGCTTTTAATGACGAACGAGATTCCAATCAGAAGTTTATTTGTTCCCCTCTGACCGTGAACTACCAAATTGTAAATAGCATAACATTTTTATTGGTTTTTTATACCTTTGTTTATTGTACACCGTTTTTAAGTGTTATAAAATTTTCATATATAAGAAAAGAATGATTTTATCATTCTTTTCTACGAAAATTTTATTATTTGTCTAGTTCCAAGTGTCTATTACGCTTTAGAATGTAAAGCAAAGTATTTTAATATATTATTTTAGTGAGATTGACCTCCTTCCCCGAAATCCCGAAATCCTGAAAGAAATCCTTGTATTAATAAGAAAAATAAATAGACCTAAAAAAACGTGCTTCCATTTAATTAAACAAGAGTATTACTTAGGTTAGTAATCTGGTTTAATAATATATTTTCCTGAAATTTCGTAGCCTAGAATTGATTAGATTTTGCATTATAAATGTCAGCTACAACTACGTAGCTCAACATTTTAATTTATAAAAGATATAATATTGTTTTTATATATATCTATACTCAATTAGAGGTAATTCTATATTTATAAGTATAAACAGATTGATTGAGGTCAGTCACGACTTGAATGATTGATTTGATAAATTGATTTGTGTGTGACTGTAAACGCGACCGGTTGTGGGTTCAATCCGAGAAAATGAAATATATATATTTTTAAATATTAAAGTTTTGAAAAGTTGCTTATTAATATCAGCAAATGTATTATGTATTATTCTGATATATAATCTGTAATGCTTTCAAGTGATAGAATACAATTCCATCCTAACAAATTTTCATATTTATAATATTAATAGAATCGTTTAAGTACCTGAACAGAAATAAAAATACAAAGAAAATGTATGCAACGATACGAATTTATGTATGTCAGACATGTTCAATATAATTACAATAATAACCAAATGATAAAGCGTGAATCTAAAATGAAACGAAAGGGATAAAGCGTATTCAAAAGAAAATAAACTACACAAGCCGAACCTAAAAATCATAAAAAAAAGTTTATTTCAATATACACACACCGTGTTTATTACTCACGAAGCGTGAAATCGGCGGCCATAATGTGTTCTCTCGTATTGTAAATATTTGGTTATAGCCTAACAACCATTGTCGAAAATTGGTTTCCACTTACAAGTAAAACGAGCTGAGAGAAGATTGACGGCCGACTCTCGCTCGATTTATTCCAAATACATTCGTTTGCTATAAATAATGAGCAATTCGACGAATGTAATAGATATACGTACCATTTATCCATACCTATATTATAAATTCGAAAGTAACTCTGTCTGTCTGTCTTTTACGCAATCAGGGCCAAACCGCTAATTTAATTGTTATAAAATACTCATATAGAGATACTTGAGGGTCTCGGGATGAACAAAGGATACTTTTTTTCTCATATTTGTAATATTTTCGATATATACCAATATATTAAAATATTTATTAATTTGACATGCAATTTATTCCGCTATGTTAATAATAACCGTCGTTGCTAAGCAACGATTTGCAAATTTGTTGTTAGAAAACGTCACCCAAAATGAGTTTGTTTCAGGCATCTCTCTATTGAAAACTGTAAATAATTTCATAAATATATTTAATAAATATTCTTATAGTTCAAGCGGGCGTAGCTGCGTTCGGGTCCACTAGTAATTAATATAATTCTGTTTCGAAAGCGTTAAAGGTCGATTCCGAGGAAATGAAACATTTATTTGTCGTTACTTCGTTCTTGTGTCGAAGCAAAGGACAGCATTGAGTTGAGCCACTCAAAACGGAATGCACGCCTTCAGAATTCCGCGGAAAGTGGAGAATGAAGTGTATTAACACTAAGTTCCCTCTGCCTACCCTGCTACCATTGTGTTGGTTACCAAGTTGAAAGACATGAATCGATTTATAACTGTATGGCGCGATGGTAATTTTGACTGTAAAAGTGATAGTTGAGGATTCGATTTCCAATCGAGGTAATAAATTATTTAATTTTTTCTTTCGCTCGCCTGGTAATTAATTAAAGTTTAATATCCCTAGATTCCGGTGTCTCCATAAGGACGAAGTGCCTTACCATTAGGTTCCCAGAATCAATATGCTTACTTTGCTATGTGCGGGATACAGCGTGAAGCTAAATATTTTTTTATTTATCCCTCTCTCACCCACAGCGATTTAATATATTTTCTTATACGCAGTAAATGAATGTTAGAGGCAGTATCCATGTCAAAGTTCCTTTCGGTATAATTTGGCCTTTCCTTTCCTTACATACGGTTACGTCTACGTTTTACGCCCTGTTGCTTCAGAAAACATTTATATTTGCGGGTTTATATAACTTTCTTATAAATAAATGTTTATTTTTATGTTTTGTAGTGGTATGGTTGATAGTTTGAATCCAACTTGTGATTGTATATAGTTTTATTTTTGTTTATTTAAAGAGTTTTGTTTATTTAAATAAAAAATACATATTTTTTTAAAATAAAAATATGAAGATTTCAAACAGACAAACAAACAGAATCAATATAGAGACTTTTGTAATTGCTACAAAGACTTACTTAAGTTTTCTTTTATTTTTCTATTAATTAATATTAAAATGATAACCAAAGCCATAGTCTAAAAGTAGTACATTAAATCTCGTTTACGAACACCAGAAACAAACCTCTGCCGTTTGCACAACACAAATTAATTTAAATAAAGCGGAACCGTTGAACAACAGATAAATAAATATAAATTTTCACAAATGTATTTCAAAGTATAAATTATAATTTTACTCTGGATTCCGAATTGAAATGACGGAAAAGGTTTTATTGTGTATAATTAAATTTTAAACAGATAATTTAGGGAACAGATAAAAATTACTGCTGAGTAGCTACCTTTTTAATTTTCTATTCTTTATTTTAATTCTCGCCTTTTTGTACTTTTCTTTTTATGAAGAAAATATTTGCTTACGCCATTCAACGCGCAATCAAATGTAAAGAGTGGGAATGGAAGTGTATTAACACTGCGTTTACTCTGCGTAGCCTGTTATATGCTGGGAACGAGATGAAACAAAAAAATATATTAGACCTTATTGCATTACCTAGTTAGCTTTTGATGAAACATGAGGAGAAACCTGGGAACCTTGTGTTAAGATACTCTGTTACCTACTTTTCGCCGAATTCTTCAGGCGTTGCGCACTTAGTGACAGAACTTAACACCGCGCTTTGCCTCGTTACCATGTTTGTAGTATGTGTTTTTGGATCATCCATTTCAAACCTAAAACAAATGAAGACTACTTTAAAATAAATATTTCATCTGCCTACTAAGCAAAATGAAAGGGGCACATGAAAATAAAAAAGAAAACTATTAAGAAAACAAACAGTCTAATGATATTTATTTAGTCTACGCAAACAAATATGTTGCTAGTTACGTACGAGTACTTTAATAAAAGATCCATTAAAACCATGGAGTGCACTTGGTCTGTAACTTAATTGTAGATTTTGCATTATATTTACTTCAATTTAGAAATATGAACTTCGTTATGGATATGCTTACCGCTACCACGTTCTGAATTCTCGACACAACATATTAAAAATGTACTAAATATTAATGAGGCTTTCGTTATTAAGATTATTTTATGCTTATATTGTAATTTTTCAGGAAATATGCAATTTTCATTGTGGTCCCATTTGGCAGTTAATAGATAAATAAGGTGCTTATAATAATACCTAACTTTCGTTAAATTATAAAGATTATTTTTTGAATTTTTCTTAGTAATAATATTAGAAGCCACCCCTATAATCAAATACAATATAAGTGCCTACAAAAAAGTCCGGTGGCTACAAACTTTTTCCTTTTAAGTAAAAAGCAAAGAATGACTTGATTTATAACTAGTTTCTTCCTGGCCATCTCTTAAAGAGGGACATGAAAATAAAAATATATGTGTAATGTGAATAGAAAAAAACATATAATAGAAACAGAGAGTTTTTCAACATTCAAAACGTTAAATTTCTTATACAAATAATTCATGCTGTAGACAGACACCAGAGCATTTTTAACCGAATTCTGGAGCCATTGCGTATTGAGAGGCGGAACTCAACTATGAAACTTGAGTGAAGAAAATAAAAATATGAATATTTCATAATCGAGTGGGAATCAAATCCATAAACTGTCTGTTTTACAGTTACACTGGCTTCAAATACAAAACAAAGCAGAAAACGTGCAAAATGCATCTATTTCCACACGACAGTCATTAAAGTTACAATACGTATGTGAGTAACGTTAACAAAATGTGAGAGTTCATAGTAATAAATCTACAAATTTGTTTAGTTAGGTCTCGACTGTCTCGCTACTTTAATTGCACACTAATTTACCATATCTACTCGTACTTTATAATACAACGATCTTTTTCCCCTATGGTGTATAATATATATAGGAAATAGGAAAGATCGTGCAAAGTGGAGTAGGTTAAGTAGGAAGGCAGACCCCGGTAATAGCCGGGATTAATGCCAGGAAGAAGAAGAAGAAGGTGTATAATATATATTATTACTGCATATTTATCGGGCTCTATAAAAAGTCAATAACATATAATTGAGAGTACCATTACTGAAATTCCATATCTCTTTCAAATATATAGTTATATAGAACGTCTTTCAAATATATAGTTATTAATTATTTAGAATAGAAGTTGAAACGAGCTTAAACGAGAAGTTAAACGGCTTTAATTTCTGTAATAACTTAATTTCACGCTGTATCCCTAGCGTGGCAGTCAGAGAGAACGGAGCGCCAAACGCTACGGTTTTTTTTTAATTAATGGCCTGGTTTTGCGAAGCGCTACGGTTTCTACATATCCTTTTCTTCTCGTCAACTGCCAGGTCACTGTCACTGCCACTGCCAGTGAGGCAGTGGGTACCTGGGAACCTTGTAATCTAAATTTTAAAGAGAAGGGAAACTCAACGTTTCGCTTTGACAAAGCAGATAGAATATGTTATCAATAATAAAATTAAAAAACTCCATCGATCCCACTACAATTCTGTTCACAGTCATTCCCAATCCTACTACTGTACTACGAACAAATAGTAATAATAAATACTTAAATAACACCATTTAAATACCAGCGGATCCTTTGTAAGTTGAGAAATAATTACTTAAAATCCTATCCATTTTCATTTCGCCAATAGCAACCAAGGTCCTTTTACTAGTTATATCATTAAATGGATTTAGTATTATCGGTTGGGCAGAATTCAAATTAACAAAATTCCGTCCGCACCGCCGGCTACTATGCAATTCGCTCATTCCTATAATAGCCCTGGAAAATTACTCTTTGAAATCGAAATAATTAATGTTGAAAACTTGTATCAAATATATAAATATTTTAATTTGTATATTTTTAATTCTTTCAAATTAATAATATTAAAGGTTTTAATTTGAGCTTAGCGGTGACCTCAAAATAAAATTATAATAAATAAAAGTTTAAAGAAAATCTTGGAACTAACATCAACTAAAGCATATTACATAAACAATAAGTCCCATATGATATTACTTTGCAACAATTTCAATTAATTGAATATCCTTCGAGATAATAATTTTACCCCGTCAGATGTGAGCGCAGAGCAAGAAGGCTGTGTCAGTAATTGCCTTTACAAAGACCAAGGAATTTCCCAGAGGATGATCTATAAATAAACCAATTTTGGTCAGGATTTCGTCCCATTATTCTAACTTTTCTGTTAAATTTCACTTGTGTTGATTTAATAATTTGTCAAAAGTTTCAAAAAGTTTTATTCAGAATTAAATTAGTTTCTTTGAGAAATCATGAGTTACGGTCTAAAGCCTAACAAAAATAGTAAAAACGTTTTATTTTATATTTTCATTTTCTTATTTCTTTATATTATGCGAAATATATAGTATATATCCGTTCTCTATTTTGTTGGTAGTGAAGTTCAACGCCGAACTCTGTCTAACCCAAGCTGCACGTTTGGCCGTACACAACGCAGTAATGCTACCAACGCTGTTATACGGCTGCGAAATGTGGGTACTACAGAAAAAATGAAAGAAAGATGAAGGCTATGGAGAAGATCACCAAAAAAATTGAGGTTCGGCGCTTCGTTCACTTTGTTTATCATAGTAATAATTCACACCAAATTCAAATTCTACTAAAGAAATTTAAAATTCTATGTTACTCTATTCAAGTTATTCCAATATAAGTGTAAATTAAAATCTTAAATATTACAAAACATTTTATTTATGACCAGAAGGAACAAACTGGATGAACAAGTAACATTTAACCAAACATTTAGTAAGTTCACAACAGGCACTCAGCAAGTTAACTTGGTTAGTGAAGGCGCTACAAACAACGCAGATCTAAATTAATTAGAACACGTGTCTAAACGACCGCTTTTACCACTACGGTGAGGTTCACTGAAGTTTGTATGCACAATCCTGCTTTATATCTTTAAATTCATTAGTTTATTAAGAAACATAAATATAAATACAATTAACTAATACATTGATAATTAATAATAATAATAATAATAATAATATAACACTTTATTGCACAAATAAGAAGGGAATAAAATACAGTACATGATAAATATGATTAACAGTGCAATGGCGGCCTTACAGGCAACCAAAAGAAAAACGAAAGGATTAAATTTAGTAAAGAAAGCAGAAAGGTGCAAAAAGTACTACGATATATATAAACCAATACATAAATAGCGAATACCAAATAGCTTTATATATACATATATATAAACAAACATAACATACATACATACATACATATATATATATATATATATATATATATATATATATATATATATATATATATATACATAAATAAACAATTAAAGATAAATATACATACTCTTATAATATTGTCCTTTTAAAGATTAAGTTGAAGATAGTACTGTTTAAGGCGTCGTTTAAATAGCCCAATCGACTGGGACCGTCTTACTTCCAGTGGCAGCTCATTCCATAGTTTTACTGTTTTAACAGTAAAAGAGTCACTATAGCATTTGGTGCGGCATAAAGGCATTTCAAGGATATGGTTATGGCGGGAACGGAGGTTTTGGGAATGTAGGATATCGGACCCCAGAAACTTAAAGCGCTCCTTGAGGTATGATGGAGTAACAGGATTGAAAAGGATGCCATAAAGGAGAGTGAGAGCATGCAAGTTACGCCTATATTCTATTGACAACCATTTAAGTTGACTTCGGTACTGAGACACATGGTCATGTTTCCTTAACCCAAAAATAAATCGAATTATAAGATTTTGCAGACGCTCTAGTTTATTAAGTAGTTGCTGGGACAGATTTAAGTAGCACGAATCTGCATAGTCTAGGATAGGTAGAAGGAGAGCGTAGGCCAGAGAGATTTTAGTCTTTATCGGTAAAATGTTCTTCCACCCTCTCAATCTACCTATGGAACAAAAGACCTTCCGACTAAGCTCTGATACGTGAGGCGACCAGCAAAAAGCACCGTCCATCCTGATTCCCAGATTCTTAACACTCTCACTAACCTCCAAGCAAACATTATCATATAAAATTGAGGGTAAGGGAGAACGTAATTTAGACAGTTGGTTGGAGCTACCAAACATACACACCTGAGACTTGCTGGGATTGATAGCAAGTCCAAACGATTTACTCCAGGCACTAATAATTTGTAAATCTGAATTGATTTTATTAGGTATATCGCTTATAGCTGCAGTTGTGTAAATTTGCAAGTCATCGGCGTAGAGGTGGTACGAAGACGATATGTGTTGAGTGAGAGTGTTAATGAAAATGGAAAAAAGTAACGGTGATAATACACTACCTTGTGGGACGCCGGCGTTAATACTACATGTTGATGAAACTTTTCCGTCAAGCTTGATGCTTTCCGTGAAGGTAAGAGGAAAACCATTCAGTAGCTTTCGAGGAGAAGTTAATAGATTTTAAAATTGCTAATAGAACATCGAAGTCAACTGTGTTAAATGCATTAGAGAAGTCTAGCAGAACAAGTAAAGTCACTTGCTGATGTTCAAAACCGTATCTAATATCGTCACAGACTTTGTTAAGAGCTGTAACTGTGCTATGCCCAGGACGGAAACCAGATTGGAAAGGAGACAGTATGTTATTGTTGTGTAGGAAAAGATAGATTTGGTCATGCACAATGCGTTCAAGAACCTTAGATAGGAAAGGTAGTAAGGAAATAGGGCGATAGCTTGAGAAGGATGCTGGGTTTGGTACTTTAGGTATTGGGATCACAATTGCATGACGCCAGGCATCAGGGAATTCATTATAGGAAAGGGAAAAGTTATAAATATGACACAGGACAGGAAGAATTGAATTAAGTGTAAGGAGGATCATCCGTCGACTAATATCATCAGAGCCAGTAGCGTCAGATTTAATTGACAACACATGCTTGCGAACCTCTGCTTGTGAAGTAGGAGAGAAAAGGAAGGGTTAAGTCAGATGAACGTATCTACATTTTCTAAATTTAAAAGGAGAGCAAAAGTACTGTGAATAATCATCAATCAATTGGCGAAATGTTGCCAATTTTTACTTTGTTATATTCATCACAATTTTGCGTTCACTAGAGATGTGTAGATATAAATAAATAAAATAAAAAAAACCCAACTCAACAAGAAGCCCTAAAATATAACTTAATAAAAAAAAATCAAAAAATTGGGAGCCGTTCCCCAAATTAGGAGCTACGATGCCACAGACATACATACAGATAAACTGAAACTCCCACAGACACACTCGTAACACTCCTCTCCTTTCATCAGGAATTAAAAATGTATAAATATACGTAACCAACACCACAAAAGCGTGTAAATGAATTAAAAAATGAAATATAGGGCGTGTAAACTGTAAACTGTCCTCCATGTTTATAAAATCCAAACAATGGATTGTCCTACGGTTCATCGCTTATATTGTTGGAAGAAAATAAAACAATAACCAACTTTTGTTTTCGTGTGTTCACGTGGAAACGTGTGATTCTGTATTGGAACGTGAACGATGTATTGTTTTAGTCCGGCGTGCGGCGCCCAGAACCGTTGGGCTGTGAAAGGGATTACGAAATGTGTGAACGCTTTTTGGAGAATAAATTTAGGTATATGTAATTTTGTGATAATCAAATCAGCTTCACGCTGTATCCCGCACATAGCAGGGTAGGCAGAGGGAACCTAGTGTTAAGACACTCCGTTCCCCACTTTCTGCTGAATTCTGGAGGCATTGCGTGTTGAACGGCGGAACTCAACGCTTTGTACTTTCCCTCGACATCAGAGCGAAGAAATGAAAATATAAAAAATATATATTTTATTTCCTCGAGGTACTCGTGGGAGCTCGTGGGAATCGAACCAAACCAAATTTACCAAATTAAAATTATATTTTCTTTATTGTACTTTATACTTTCTTTACAGTACTTTAATAGTTGCAAAGAAGTATTGACAGGAGGTTCTCTCTTCTTCTTTTTTATGCTGGGAAAGGAGTGAAGCTACTTTTATTTAATTTATATTGCTTTCTGAATATTTTCCATAAAAAGTAATTTTTTTTCAAACGAATACTTGAGAAATCTTTATGAATTATTGCGACTGTAGTCTTCACATGTACTTGAGTCCTGGAGTGTTCATGACGTTCACTTTTTACCGTACAACGTGTGAGTAATATTGCGTTTCTCTACCTTTAATAAAAAATAATAAATATTTGACGCGTTTTTTACGTAGAGTACATATATCTACAATTTAAGGGAACATTGTAGTGTAGTTGAATGTGTCTGAGTGATATATCTGCGATGAAGAAGATTATGAATATCTGTAATTTTGTTATATTACATCAATAGCCAATGTAAATTGAGGCCCTCGTAACGTCGTAACTGACTGTAACCTGATGGTTCTGGATTCAATCCCCACTTGAAGAATGAATTATTAATTATTAATATTTCTGTTTCTTCGCTCTGGCATCAAGTCAAAAGTCCGGCGATAAGTTGCATTCTTAACATTCTCTCTTCTTCTCTGCCTGATAGCGTGAAGTGATTTATTTTATTCAATAGTCAGTCCGTCATGGTATAGTGAGGACAGCGCCTGACAACACTGGCGATGATTTTGGGTTCGATTACCATTCGAGAGAATACGTACTATTATTTAATAATCTATACTAATATATGGAGTATTTACTCTAGCCTTTTTTTATTATCTTTTAAAATTACTGAAAATTTCTGTCTTATAAATTTATTAGGTCCATTAAGTTAGTTGCTATTAAATGTCCACAATAACATACTAATAATATTAATTAATAAAAAACGTTATCAATTATTAAAATTATACAACCTTGTAATAATATACGTACGAGTATATTCATAGTTTTTTAAAAATGTTTTTCTCTCCTGAGAATTTCCTTCATAAAATGTTAACAAGTTTACACTCTAAACAGTCGATATGTCAATGTATGCAGAAATACTATTTTCAAACTATGATTGTCTTGCAATTTTTTAAAGTGCAAATACGTTATTGTTGTGTCAAATGAGAATCCGTTCCAGCAATGGAATGGATTATTTCCATTTTTAGGGTTCCCTAGCCAACGTCATATTCGTCTGTCTGTCCGGCCGTCCGTCCTTATGCCACAGTCGTTTTGCTCGGATAATATGGGTACTGAATCATTAAAATTTGGAAAGTAGGTGTATTTTATAAGCCGCTACAAAATGATATAGTAAGAAAGATTATGAAAAACCTTTGAAACACTTCAAATTACCCTATTAGCATTCTATATAATGTAACTATATTTAACTAACAAAAAGAAATATTCGAGAGAGCATACTGTATTTCTAAGCAAGACTTATGATTATGCCAAGACTTTGTGAGCTAAGTGAATAGCTTTTAAAGTGATCAAGTCCCCCTTTTCAGAGGAATAAATTATATAAAACGGGGTTATAAAATTCAATAAAAATTTAAAACGAGATTAAAATTGATTTCATAGTTTAAGAAATATGATAAATCTAATTGAAACTCCGTCTTTATTATGTCAGTTAAAAATAGCATATCAAGAATATAACGTAAGAGTATAATCAATATAATAGGAGTGTTCGTAAGATTTTTGTTTGATGCTACGGAACCCTACCTAGGCAAGTCCGACTCGCTCTTGGCCGTTTTTATTCAAATATTCATCGCATTTTGTAATTCTGTCATCCATGCGAGCTCTACAAGAGTGTCCGTATTAAAGGCGTGTGCATTAGTTACGGTCGAAAAGCAACTTAATTGGATCTCTTTGTCCTTATGGAGGTTCAAAGTAATTTAAATATGTGTCACTATTACATATAAAGACCTTTTGCTATTTGTTAATAATGGTGTTAAACTAGCCATAAATTAAAAACTGAACTGAAATAAAAACATGGTTATGCATTTATTTCGACTCAATAATTAAATAACATTTATTTCTGTATATTAAAGGCATTATATGCATTAATGTTACTCTTCTTTGTTTTAATAATAAGCTATTAAAAACTTGGATTGGATTATTGATATATGGCGTTTCGAGCGTGCTAATTAAAAACTTACCGACGAAGTATTCCGAAACAAACAATTGTAGTGTTAGCACTTATAACTATCTTAATAGTCTTGAATACTTGTATCACTATTATGTTCACTAAGTCACATTCGTCTTTAATATAAAATATAACTAAATATGTATTGATAATAAATTCTGTTCTGTTCTTTTTATTATGGAGTTCCGTAAATTAAAACCTCTCTAAACATTTTTAAACAAACAGCCTTTAGCAGACGCGTCCGCCATCTTCAAACAATATCTTATTCAGCCAACATTATATTTTGCAATATTAAAAATATTAATTACGTTATTATATCTTTTGAATTATAAAATCTAGTGATTATTTATAGTTGTTGAATTATTTTTAATAAATATTTATAATAATAAATTTATTTTAAATCTGTGAGTTTACTTACGGTATATTACGTTACTTTAATATTATTTGTGACTGGAACGCGTAATTCAAGAACTGAACTAAACTATTATTTATAAGATTATATTTATCGTAAACTATAAATTAAATAACATTATAAATTATATATATAATATTTTTGATATATGTTTTAATTAATTATGATGAATATATGGTTTTTTGAATATTGTTAAATTAATTAACCTACACAGTTTTGTTATGATTAGTTTGAAATCGGGAATATCATAAAAAATCATATGAGGTCATAAAACAACATATTTTTGATAATTTCCGCAAGTCAGGAGAAATATTACTTATGTAAATTTATCTTTCTAATTTGTTCTACTACAAACATAATTTAAGCGAAGTTTCTTTATATGCAAATATATTATATAAATAATAAGACATATTATCCAGACGTAGTAAAAATAGATCTACAATATATAAAATCTCTACCTACAGCACAAAGCGCGTAAGTCCTAATAAGTACCGTCTAGACGTCTATAAATATTTTTTTATATTAGTATATTGTTTTAAGCACTAAGCTTATTATGTTGTAATTTACTTAATTAAAGTTGTCTAAGCTACAATAAATGCTAACAATAAAGACTATTTATTACATCTTGAAATTTCTAATATTAAAATTCAGTCGAGTTTAATGAGACCGTGATGGTGCAAATACGACGTTTGATTGTAAGTACGACGGTTCTAAGTTTGATTTCAATCCAGGAAAATAAGTTATTTTCATTTTCTTGCTTTGGTAACTAGACAAAACACCACATTGAGTTCCTGGCAAGGTGAGGTCTGCGTGGGGAAGATGTCTGGACACTACGGACGAACGGAATGCCTGGAGCACTGCATATCCTGCCAAGTGCGGGATACAACGTGAAAGTAAAAAAACATGTTTTATAAGTTGTATGCTTTAGATAATAAGATGGTCTTAAATATTATTTTCATATTTAATTACGGAATTCTGGAGACATTGTGTTGTTTTCGAGTGGGAATTGATCAATTTATAATTTTAGTATAAATAACCTATTATATTTATACACGATAAAAACATAGAGTCAATTTACATAAAAAAACATTTAAGTAACGTAGTAATAATATATATTTGCCACAGCATTTTTACATAATATATTTGAGGAGCGTGACGCCGTAGCATCTTGTAGCACGTAGCATATAAGTTCGTAGCGTCCGTAGCACGTAATTCATATTGGTAGGCACTCAATGAATTATTTTCAAATTGTCCCCGAAGAAAAGAATATTGAAATTAATAAGCGTTTTTTTTTTGGTAATTTATGGTGATATTAAATTAGAAAAAGAGAGTGAGGAGTATATGAGATGAAAGTGAGGAAATTAGGGAAATTAAATATGTTATTTTTTCATTTCTTAGCTCTGGTGCCTGAAGTGTCTTAATGAGAACGAAGTGTCTGTCTTTTACAATATATAAAATTAACTTTTTATTTTACTCGTGGAAATCGAATCCACAACTTTTGGCCTTTAGAGTTGCACGCTTGTACGACACAAATGGCCACGTGGATATTTATAGGCTTAAGATAGTCACAGAATAGACAAGTTTTATTGAGGCATAGATGAATTATTTATACTGTAGCCCAACATAGATCAGTTAAATTACTAGTATTGCGTTACCAGATATCCTGTTCTAAACACGGGTATGCAAATACTAGTGTTTCACAGTAAAGGACAATTTAATTAAATTATCATTTGTATGACAATTAACAGATTTGTGTTACGTGTAACTGCCAATTAAGATAGCTGTATTACTGTGGAATTTAACGCTCATTTCTTTAAGTTTTTTAGCTTCTAGCTATGAAAAATAGTATTTAGACACTCTGTTCTCTACTTTTTGTTTGAGAAAACTGATTGAGTTTTCAGTATATCCATTGACTTTGTGTGTTGACGATCGCACGATGTGTATGTAATGATACATCTGCCTTGTAACGAGCTTAAGGCATTTATGCGGTAATATATTTTTAGTTTTAATTGTATTATACTTTTTTAGATTATTTAAAACTGTGTTTTCGCTAAAAGTGGTAAAGAAAACCACACCTGTATGTACAATAATACTTTGAAAAAAAATAAAACGCCACAATAAAAATAACGGGCTGTAGAATTTTATTTGTTTGTAAAAACTAATTCTATTTAATTCTCTGTTTATTTAAAAGCATTTAGTGTTGATTTAGTTTAGCCCAGATCTTAATATAATTAAATTTAAAACGTCTGTCTGGTTTCGTAATTCAGAGTACGATTTTAGTAGCAAAGTCTGACTGTAAACATGCCGGTCGTTATTTCAATTCCCATGCAGCAAAATAAATTATTTGTATTTTATTAACCGACTTCTGTAAGAAAAGGAGGTTATCAATTCGACTGTATTTTTTTTATTTATTTTTTTATTTTTTTTTTATGTTTGTTACCTCATAACTTTTGACTGGGTGAACCGATTTTGAAAATTTTTTTTTTGTTTGAAAGGTGAAGCTTCCCGAATGGTCCTATTTTTTTTTGGTCCATGTCTGACAATGGTATCTATGAGAAAATCACATAAGTCTTAAATTTGCATTAGGTATGTGCACGACAAATAGACGAATAACTCAATGTCGCGCCAACCGATTTTGATGATTCTTTTTTTATTTGAAAGGATACACTTCAAGGATAATTTAGTGAAAGTTTGGTTAGGTTCCGATTATGGGATCCGGTGAAAATTTAGAAAGTTTGGTAAAAAATTGATTATACTGTAACAGTTACAAGCAAAAACTTTTTAAATTGATGTCAGAGGTGAGATTCCTGATCGTTGCATTTCTTTTCAACCAACCTCAAAAAAGAGGATGTTCTCATTTTCAACCAACTTCAAAAAAAGGAGATTTTCAATTTGCCCGAATACTTTTTATGTATGTTCTTGTCAATATACCAAAATGTAACTTTGCACAAAAATAATAGAAGAATAGATAGAACAATCACAACCACTCGTTGACAACCACTACCACCACCATCACCACTCGTTTAAGAAGCATCATTTTAAAATCTACCCATCACTAAAAATCGTAAAATAAATTAATTTTTAACAAAAACAAAAATCGACTTCTAACAACGAACTAAAAAGTGAAAAATAATTATACAAAGATTTTATAATTTTGAAGTCGGTGTCAAACTAATGCTACAACACCTTTACTACAATATCTAATTACTAAGCCTGTTTGTTTTACTTGGCACCGACTTCAAAATTATAAAATCTTTGTATAATTATTTTTCACTTTTTAGTTCGTTGTTAGAAGTCGGTTTTTGTTTTTGTTAAAAATTAATTTATAGTCTGGTAACTACCTTTTTGTTTGTATATATATATATATATATATATATATATATATAGAGAGAGAGAAGAGAGAGAGCCTTACTGCGTCACGATGGAACTACAAGTCTTTTTATAAAATCGCAAAAGTTATTACATAAATTTATCTATGCTACAACATTATTACAATATAACTCTGACATGTGACAAAAACAAAAGGTCGTCCAAATTTGATTCAATTAGACAACGTAGAACACCTGGCGGAGCTCGTAACGTCACGTAAACAATTAATTAGTAAGCTATTTGCCATTCATATCATCCCTGGGTAATCAAATCTTTTGACAAAGGCGTTGCGCGGGGCTTGCGAAGTCATTTATGTAAAATTGAGGTCAACCCCACGTTTTATTACGTTTAGACTGGTGATGTAGGGTCGACATTCGACGTGATAATCGTAAAGAGTTGAAAAGATTATAGATTTTTAATAATATATGAACAGTATGGGAAAAAATATGTGATAAAGTCATTGTTGCACCGAATGAGCGGTATTAATAACTTTATAATCTTATTTTCTAGGTATAATATTTTTATGAAAAAATCATTTGGTAATATAAAAAAGCATGCATATATAATCTACTAGATAGATTTGAAAAAATTTTTTTTTCAATTGTTCAGCGTGGGTAGGATATTTATATATTTGATTTTGAACAAATATCTGATGTACCGTATTAGTCCAGCTAAACTATAAGAAATAACTAAGTGCGTTTGTAACAAAAGTTATTGAGCGTTATGAGAATTTTTCATTGAAATATAAAAATTGAAGATCTAAAATATATATTGAACAATCATAACAAACCAGCAAAATTATAAGAAATTATGAAATGTTGTAGAGTGTAAAACATTCTACGTGATTGGCAATTTGTATGGCTCAAGAAATTAATGACTTAGAATATTTGATAAACAACTTTACTAGCTACCAGCTTTCTTATTATTAATATAAAAATATCGACTTAGCAAAAGATGTTTAATATGGTGGGAAATTTTCATTGACAAATAAAAAAAACAACGTGACGTTTCAGCGTTTCAACGTGACGTTCAGTCAGCAACACAGCAGTCTGACTATAATTGTCATGATTTTAAGGAGAGTTTGATCTCTACTCAGGTAACCCTGAGTATGTTCTTTTAGCCAACTACTTTCTGCAAGTTTATATTGCTACGGTAAGTATAATATGATAGTAGCACGTGTCCATGCATACAAAGTTGCAGGTAGTCACTAGTATTTAATATAAGCTTCAGCTCAATTAAGCCCTATAATAAATGTATAATAATTTAATTTGTTTGCCATTAATTCACTGAAACATTAATACCGTAACACATTGGGGAATTACCGTAATATATTGTATTAACAACTAATTGTGTTAAAAGGGAATAATATTTATATAAGGTCTTATTAACATAATATTAATAGATTATAAATTTAAACTACTGTATATATTTACATTCATTTCATGAAATAATTTCGATTTGGCATATCTTCAAAGTTTTGGTTTCAATCTGTTGTCAATTGATGTATCAGTTTTAGTTTTTAGGTAATCTTATATAGCCTTTAGCCTTCCTCGATAAATGGGCTATCCAATATAGGTATATTTATTTAATGAAACCACTAGTTCCTGAGATTAGTGCGTTTCACTAACACGTTTACTCATTTACATGGATCGCTATGCTTTGGATTCAATCCACATTCGGAGACATGTGGATATTTAGGTTATTTTCATTTCCTAGATGTAGTTATAGTACAAAATCTCAAAATTTATATTTAAAATAAATATTTCTATAGGACCCAGGTTCAAGATCAATGTCATGTCATGTCAGAAAAACGGATTTCTTGGTAACAGTTCCTGCTATATTTTTTGTAATTCAGTGTCAGCTATGACGAAGTTACTTTACTTGCAAAATACAAATACGCCCTATAATATATATATATATATATATATATATATATATATATATATATATATATATATATATATATATATATCAGTTCAAGGGTATATATATATATATATATTCCCTTGTTATAGAAGACAACTTCACGAGAATATCTTGTGAAATAAAATATCAAGATATCTTATAGCAAAGGCGCGAGCTGAAAGTTCATACAGAATATTCATCCAATTTTCCTATTACATAGAAGAATATAAGGAACAGAATGGGAAAATCAAGACTGTGTTTTTATTTTTGTTTACTGTGCTAGGATTTTTGATACGGAAATAACCTTTAGTCAGATTATTCATTTTTATTTTTCTACCATTAATAGGTTTATTATTATGTGATAACGTTCCGTCATGACCAAGCAGCACGTTGTCTGACTGCAAACAAGACGACTGAGGTCTCAAAAATTACGAAGTGCATAGAGAACGAAGTGTTAACTCACTCCGTTGAACGGAGTATTGATACACTAAGGTGTCTTCTGGCCTCGCACCTGTGTAGCTGGACAAAAAACCTATATATTTTCTAGTAAGTACGGTAATTTCCAATTTCTGTACTTAATTCTTCCTTACCTAATTTATCTAACTCACAGTGAAAAACGACAAGATTTAAGAGAAAAACATAACATAATTCATAATGATTATGTTTTTCTCTCATTGTCTATTTATATTTGTCTCTTACAAGAAAAGAGAGAAAAAAGATACAAATATTACAAAGATGGATTGTACTGAAGATTATCTTGTACCTATTTTATGAGATAAATATTTTATTATATTTAAGTTCTGTTTCCGTGTGGTTTATACGAGTAGATAAAATATGGAACTTCATTCATTTTGAACTAAGTAAGATGTTATTTCATTTTGCGTTCTTATTGTTAAATGAGATCTGTAGGGAGATTATTTAGGTATATTATAGGATTAAATTAAAAAAATATGTATAGTATTTTAATTTCAAATTTTGTTCGAATTTAGATTTTTGTTTAAAATAGCTTATTTAAAAGGTGGTATAGGTGGTAGGTCTAGCATGACACGCGATGTCACCGATTATGACATAGTTCAAAATATAGAAATCGTGAAAATATATTATATGTACACATATTTAGATTTTAAATTTCATTTCTTAATTATGTACTTTTATGATGAAAACAGGGCCATATGAAATAAAGCATAAATTCCGAGTCACTTTATTACAGATTTTTCCAAATCCATGTATGTATACCTAAATAAAAAATATATTTTAATATAAAGAAATATATAAAACACCTCAATTTGCATATTAAATTTCTACTCGAGCTAAAACATTAGAAGTTTGATAGTAAAATGTTCTTTACGACTTCATCCTAACTATATTTATAGTGCGACCCTTCCTTTTATTGGATGTAGGTATTCATTTAAAATTTTCCATATTAAATGTTAAAGGGGATGTCGTAATTTATAATTGTAATAACTTTATTTTAACCTGCCCTCATCTTTAATGGGAACCTTTTTTTTAACACAAGGTTCTTAATAAAAAAACAAAAATATCTTCATTGTTTTTTTAATAGGAATCTTTTGTTAAGAAACAGATATACGTGTTGAATGGCGGAACTCACTACCACGCTGCGTCTTTTTATGATTTATTATTCTCATAGATTCGCTAGAGCGAATAAATCCTCATATCAAGAACAGCGTTGTGACAACGAAATTTTTCAATCTTTTACTGCTTGGTAACTTATACTTTTGTATTCTTATTCAGGAAGCTTGCCAATTTTCTTTTACCTTTAATATATTAGCCGTCGTGGCGCAGCAGCATAAGGGTGTGACTGTAACGAGACGGTTGTGGGTTCGATCCCTACTTAAGGAAGTGAAATATTTATTTACGTTTATATTACCATTTATTCGCTCCGATATCGAGGCAAAGTGCGGCGTTGAGTTTTGCCACTCAACACGTAATGCTTCCAGAATTCGACAGAAATTGGGGAATGGAATGTCTTAACACTAGATTCTCTCTGCCTACCCTACTATGTGCGGGATACAGCGTCAAGCTGATTTAACTTTAATTTATATAACACAAAAATTAAGATTTGACACGTGACGTCGCTACCAGTTCAATTCAATTCAATTCAAGGCTCAATCAGCTTATATTTTTCAAAAATAAACTTTTATTCCAGCAGGTATCGAATCTATAATCATTACTTTAGAAACAACAACTTTTCAACTGCAGCACACAGATAGCATGTATATATTTTTTTATAAAAGGTTAAAAGTATTGGAAATTCGCACCACACTTTCATATATTTATTGGTTCGATCGAACACCCACAAATTAGATTTTACTACGATATTATTATACACTTTAGGACAATTTGGATTTTCCTCACGATTTTATATTCAG
This sequence comes from Heliconius melpomene rosina, assembly GCF_056956725.1. NCBI lineage: Eukaryota > Metazoa > Arthropoda > Insecta > Lepidoptera > Nymphalidae > Heliconius > Heliconius melpomene. The sequence continues at coordinate 12,895,108 of NC_140395.1, forward strand.
CTTATTGGATTTATTGTCGAATATGAAATATGTTATTGTATTAACTTGCTTTATTATAGTCTCTATATTTCTCAAAGAATAAAATACTTCATTGCCCACATTTCGTCCAAGTTTTCAAGGAGTTTTCATTTTGAATGGCGGAACTCAACGCAACGCTTCGTCTCACCACACCTGTAAATTGAAAATAATGAAATATTTCATTAACAATTAATGGAATTGGGCCTTCCAATTCAAGGTCAAAATTAGCAAAAATTTTGATTTCCTGGATTTTGCAGCGAAACTTACTTTTTTTGATAAGATCTGAAATTATCAATATTAAATTTCTTCTTTTTATGACATTAAGCAATAATTTTTTCCCTCTTTTTCTCTCTTACCGGACGACCGGATGGTTGGTGGGTTGAAATCTCAAAACATTGGGGAATATTTATGATATACACAATTACTTTTATTTACTTTATCTAATACTGTGTAATGTTTTTTAAATAAATATTAAAAATAATAAAAAGAATGTAGTCACTCATCATTAGGTGCTCTGTAACTTTCTTTTTAAAAACCTATTCTTATTAAACTTTCCTTGATTTGACCTTTGAAAAAAAAGGCTCTATTATATTGCATAAACTTGAAGTGACTAAGTTAGCTTTCTTCCCTGACTTTTAATAAAGTGTCGCGTCTGTAGATATCTTGCATAATCCGAGAATTCAAAGATTCAACCAAGTTATTACTGGTCAGATTGCGAGTATTATCGAGTTATGCGGCCGCGGTGTATTGCGTTAGTTGGTGAGGGTTAAAATAACGCTTCAATATATCATATAACGTTATCAAAATCAAATCAGCTTCACGCTGTATCCCGCACACAGCAAGGAAGGCAGAGGGAACCTAGTGTTATGACACTCCATTCCTCACTTTCCGCCGAATTCGGGCATTGTGTGTTGGGTGGAGTCTCAACTGGTGGTTATATATTATATAATGTGTAGGTATATTACATCAACTAAATGTCAATAAATATATATACTATTTTGTCTTCTCAAGCAACCTGAGCGGGGAAATGAAAAAAACGCATTCCTCCAAATGGGACTCGAATCCACAATCGATCATCGCGCTTATACAGTGGGTAAAAAGTACACCTAGAAAAACATTTCAGTTAATTAGTTAATTATTGTATTTAATAGCTTAATCTATATATATTTAGAATTGATTATTAAAAATTCTTAGAAAACAGAAATAAAAAAATTAGATGGTAAAAACACCTTTTTTAAAATCAATTAAGTATTTGCACACCAACCATTCCCTAGATACAATGTTATTCCCGCGACATTTTGTCACTTTAAGTAAAATGTGAACATTGTATGTATACATGTGAACATCGGGAAACGTATTCTAATAACGAGACATTTGTTTAGTGTTCAGAAAAAATCTGGAAGCCAACATGCCGAAAGAATTTGAACTGTCGTTATCGACGCGTGAAGAAATTATTTTACTCCGGATTGAAGGTTGAAGTTATCGCCAAATCTGGTCAAATTTAAAGTTAAATTACTCGACTGTGTAGTAAATTATAAAAAACCGAGAAGAAATGGGTAGTGTTGAAAATAGGGAAAGATCCGTTCTTCCGAAGAAGCTCAGTACGAGAGAAAGGCGACAAATTTTAAAATCGGTACAAAATAAACCATTTACAAGCGCTCAAAGCTTAGCAAATGATATCGCGTCAAGTTCAGGTAAGGTTGCCTGTACCCAAACTGTAGGAAACGTACTGGGTAATGGTGGTCTTCGTAGCAGAACAGCGAGGAAAAATTATTTCATAAGTGAGGCCAATATAGCAAAAAGACTAACTTTCGCGAAAGAATACTTAAATACCCCTTTAGAATTTTGGTACAATTTTATTTTTTTCTGACGAAAGCATATTTTATCTTTTTGGAACAGACAGACAAACATTTGTGTGGCGCAAGTTCAAGTATTTTTTTATACTATAGGAAATTTACATTGTATATATACGTATATAATGTATTTCTGCTGGGTATATTCAAGCAACATTTTAGCTCCAAATGAATACGCCAGCCTGAAAGGGGTTTGTGGTCAAACTTAATTATCGGGGAATACTTTTGATATGATTGGATATTTTAGCAATTTATTATTATATAGCAGTTTTATATTATAACTATGACAGAGTATAGAGTATTTGAACAGTAGTGGCGTAGTGGTACAACCGTTACGACTGTAAACCTTGTGGGTTCGATTCCCACATGAGAAAGTCAAACATGTAATATTTTAATTTTCTCACTCTGGTAAAGTTTTTCTAACAAAATATTAATAGATGTGCCAGGATTTGAACTCGGCTTAAAATTTTGTTTACTTCAAGCGCCACATTTCAAACTATATGTATAAAGCGTAGACATTTCGAAAAAAGGAATATTAATTCTATTTGTTTTCAATTCCAAAAGTAATATTATGAACAAATATCATGAATGAGAGTGCACTTTTGTAAACCACCAACCACTCTATTATAATCAACGTAGAGTGACTAGACACTAATATGTGCTTAATGTATACACAATATTTGGTTTTGTGGTGTATGAAAACCACCATACTTAATGAAGATCATAGCAAAGCGTGACGGTTGTATTTTCACTTAGAGGAATGACTTATTTTAATTAAATTTTTTAAATATTTTAAATATTTTATTAAGTTTCTTAATCAATTAAGAAACTTAATAATTTTTTTTTAATTAATATTCATTTATATATTTCTTAAGTATATCTATTTATAACAGCTCTCATTATAGTGTTAAAACTAAAATCATATCTTTCCACAAAATCTCTTTTAGATAACATTGAAGTAGTAGAACCAGCTACTCTTAGTATAGATATTAATATGATAGGTAAAAGAACAAGGCCTTGCTTTCTGTCTATACAAAGGGCTCTTTGCATAGGTCAAGTGGTGAAATGAAAAGATTTGAATACTTTCTTTTAGCTTCATTCTGTAATCCTCATAGAAGGGTAGGCAGAGAGAACCGTCCCCATTAAGACGCTTCTGTTCTTAGTTACGTGTGAGTCGCGGAACTGTACGCCACGCAGTGCCGCGAAGAAATTTTAATGTGTAATTATGTAATTATTCTTTTAATTATGCAACATGAGCTATTGTTATACTAAAAATTATACCGAGGACGTCCTGGTGCCCCCAATCAGTATGGCTACGATAGGAATTGATGATATCAAATAGAAATTAATATGAAATATTTAGGTCTATGATATCTTGATGCACAGAAAAAAATCAGGCTTCTAAGTCAACATAATTATAATGAGTGCATATGGACGCAAACTTAAGTTTATCAACTTTTATAAATTATACTTCCCGTTAACTTACAATGCTGAAATTGCTACGCAAGCCACAGTGGTAGTGACTTATCTTTATTTAGACTAAAAATGGCATGTAAGTTCTTCATATTATATTTCTTTCAGCCTATCTTCCAAGGGAAGATATATTTCAGTGACATTGATAAAAGCGTACTTTTCCCGTTTGTACTTTGTTATTTATAAATTATATCAACCCTTCCGCATTTGGCACCTTATTCATCACTCAACTCACCCAAGTCTAAAATCACAAACCAACAATTATTATTTTTTGCTTTCACGCTTTATCCGTAGTAGCTAAAGAGAAAGGGGCGCTAAAGGCTGTGTTCTCTTAATTTTATTGTAGAAAATAATATTTTTTAGTTTACTTTCATATATAAAATCTGTTAAATATTTATATTTTACTAGGAGTAAATTCAAATCCAGAAAAAAATTATGAAATTAACTAATTATTATTATCGTGGCGCAGTCAGACGTGACAACTCTAACGCGGCGTTTGCGATCCCGACTTGGGAAAATGATTATATTTAATTTATATTCATTTATTCAAAATAAATTAATAGAAGATAAAATGAAGTTGGTGATGATCAACCATGCTAAAAACATGAAAAAGGGCCAAATATCCCAATTTTACCCAATACCAAGATAAGCTGCATAACAATCCTAAATAAGATATTGAAATTTACAAGGAAAAAATATTCAAATTAATTTTGAGCACAACTTTGTCCAATCCCGTGATATCTGTTCTTGATGTATAATAAAAAGCCAGTGTTCCGTATTACTGCATTCGCCGGTGAAATTAAAAATCGTTTCGAGTTCGTCCCCAATCGTTCCCCAACTCAATTAACCCCAGTAATTTATACAGTGGGGCCAATAAAGCTGAGATGAATTTTATAGTTTACATTTAGCATTTTATTAAGTTATTTCTTTTGTTACCGTGTTAATATTAGGTAATGATTTTTTTCTTCTTTTTATATAATATTTTGTAACTTAAAAAGCTACGAGCTACGATAGCGTCTACCTTCTTGTGTCCCTGTTAATATTTCCTGTCTAGTTTAAGCTCGGAGGACTATTTTAAAAAGCTTCAATATCACATGTATAATTTCATTTAATTCAATTTTGTTAATATTTTAAAATGTAAAAAACGTAGTTATAGTCAAGTTTTGTAAAAGTAGGATTAAATTTCTCTTTTGCGTCACCTACTTACCTAGTCCTTTAAAATTACCATTATGAATTAAGGAGCAAAGCGTGGTTAGCAAAACTTAGTCATAAAATATCATATCCCTACTCCATAGGTCCTTTCAGGGGCTGCCCTGTAATAATGATATGACAATCAAGGGCTCCTCGATATTAAACTAAATTTCCAGTTTCTTAATGAATAAAAGTTTTTTTTCAAATAAAAATATTAGCAAATCATTTCAAAGGGCAACACAAATTTATAAATAATTATTTTATAATAACTTTTTAAATATTAAAATTATTTTTTAAGGCCATTGTGACGCAATGAGACCACGTCTGACTGTAAATGCTAGGTCATGGCTATACGTAAAAGATTTTCTTAAAATATATTTTTGTAATATATTATGTATTTTTAGGCTTAAGGATCACAACTTCAAAACTCTACTTCTATTTACGAAGCTCTATAATAAGAAAAAAGGAATCCATCTTAAAACATGATTTAAGAGGATAATCTGAATAAAATCCTTATAAAGAAGATGGTACCAAGCAAAATGAATGTTTGATGGTCTTTGAAGATTTTCTACTTTACTGGACAAAGAGCTAGTATACATTATAAAACCATTTTATATTAATCTATAGGAGCATTAAATATTAATAACCATCTGTCCATTATACTTGGGGCAGCTTGTTCCTTATCCTTGAAATATATGTATTTAGTTTAGACGATTTTAATGCGTATTTGGTATATACTTCAGGAAATACGAAGATTCCTGAGCTTCACAGTTGCAAAAATAAGGCGAAAAGTGTGGACCAGAGTAGATTACGAGTACCTCTTCTTGCAATTCTATAATATACACAGTGAAGTTAAAAAAATATGGCAGTTTAGTTTTCTCCATCCAATATAAAATGTAAGACAATTGGACAGAGAGTAAAAAACAGCGTTCCTAAACACTGGGCTGCCTTTACCTAGAGTTTAGGTAGATTTTATAAATTGTAGGTTCGAAACTGACTTTGTATTGCTAATATTTCCTGATGCTTTTCTTTGTTAGCGGTACTGCGTTGAGATCCGCCAGCTATCACGTACGTTTTCTGCTTGAGAATACTGAATGACGTATCAATTCCAAATTTCCAAATGAAGAAAGAATTTTACTATATAAATATATTTAATAACAGGGTTTTAATTTTGACAATAAAAGAATAACATTTAAAATATTTTATATTGTTTTTTATACCTTTCCTAGTCGTAATCCTTCGGATAATAACTACAATATGACCTAAGCTGCCGCACCGGTTCTTGATAACAAAGTTCCCGAGAAATGCAAATGAAGCTGTTAAAATTAAGCTTTTTATTACGTCATAATGAGCTATTGCTTAATTCTTACTTAATTACGTGGAAACTCCTCTTGATGAATGAGAGGGATTTGCAGTCGTGAATTAAAATTTTGTTTAAGTTGCTTTATAATAATTTTATTTAAACCTTTTATGTTGTTTTTGTATGTAAAGATCTTTACAAAACTTTTCTAGTAGGTAGGTATAAGTTAAATTGACGTAGGGTTATGACACTTCCCATTCCCTGCTTTTGAGTAGCAGAACCGGCTCTACGCATTGCTTAAGACAATCAAGACTAATATTGTTGCGAGAGAGAACAAATGAAAAAAGTCATTCCCTCAAGAGGGAATCAAACCTATAAGCGAGGCGCTGAACCGTATATCGGTTGATGACCGTTTATTAATAATAATAATTTATTGATTATTAATATATTTTTTATATATCAGCTTCACGCTAAGATACTCCATTCCCCACTCTCCACCGAATTCCAAAGTATCCATCCTCTTGCATCTCTCGATGGCAGAGCGAATGAAAATATAAATTTAAATAAATATTTCACTTCTTCGAGAGGGGATCGAACTCACAACCAGTCGCGTTTACACGTCACACACAAGTGCTCCTGTGCCACGGCTGGCCTCAGCATATATTAACAATGATTATTTATTATTATTTATATTCTGAATATACTTTTATTAAATTAGTAAATCAATTTTACATTTTTAAATATAAATTATTATAAAAAAGATACATTTAAAAATATAAAAAAACCACTCTTCCGAGGACGGGACAAGGGTCCAAGCCATCGGTGGCTAGGGCTCCAGAGAGAGGAACCTCCGCACAATACGTGCCGTCTCAAGTAATACTGCCTTCTGTATCCGGTTCTTGATCCAACAGCTAAGCGATAGCCTCTTAAGGTGTTGGTCGAGGCTTTTCGCTATTAAACCGTTAACCGAAACCACTATCGGCACAATGATAGTCGCATTGACATCCCACATGGCGGTAATCTCATGGGCTAGGTCCAAATATTTAGATTGTTTTTCTTTTTCGGCCTTCACGAGATTTTCATCATGTGGGATAGTAACGTCAACAATCACTGCGCGGCGCGCCGCTCGGTCTACTAGTACTATATCAGGTCTATTGGCAACAATATACCTGTCAGTAATAATAGACCGATCCCAGTAGAGCAAAGCACAGCTATTTTCAAGAACAGACATGGGATTGTACCTGTAGTAAGGCACCTCCAATTCTACAAGGCCATATTGAAGAGCAAGTTGCTGGTGTATTATCTTGGCTACTTGATTGTGTCTATGCAAATACTCGGCATTAGCAAGATGAGAACAACCAGAGACAATATGTCTGAGGGACTCCCCAGGTCGATGACACGCCCGGCAGATGTCGATAGTGCCATCTTTCATAATATGTCTCTGGTAGTTCCGTGTCTTGATAACTTCGTCCATAATTGCACAGACAAAACCTTCAGTTTCTCCGAAAAGATCCCCGAACTGTAACCAAGATAATGATGAAACAGTATCCACGTCCTGGCCCACTAGGGCTCTATGGAATCTACCATGCAGCTCCTTGCTCTTCCATACAGCCATGCGATCAGAAGTAGTAAGTACTACAGGCCGACGCCAGTTCTCTTTGCCCAAGGAAAGAGGAGTAAGGCCTTTGTCAACTGTTACCACATCCTTGTGCATATCCACGTCAATCTTGAGAAAATATTCTCTAAGACTGCATACCTCGTGGTTATGGAGGTTCTTGACATTCAAAAAGCCACGACCTCCACACTTACGCGGGATATACAGTCTCATTACAGACGAACGCGGATGGTGCATTCGGTATGTCGTCAACAATTTACGTATTTGGCGATCTACAGAGTCTAACTCAGTCTGTGTCCATCTTACAATGCCAAAAGTATAGGCTAAAAGCGGCATAACCCAACCGTTGAAAGCACGCACCTTGTTGCCACCAGATAAAAGGCTGCCAAGCACTTTTTTCAGGCGGCTAAAGAAACGCTCCTTCACCAATTGCTTTATGCTCCGCTCATCAATACCCAATGCTTCAGACATTCCAAGATATTTATAAGTCTCACCTTCACCAAGAGTTCTGAAGGAAACAGAATCTGAAATGCAAATATTATCAGATCTGATCACACTCCCCCGCACTACATGCATGCTAGCACATTTATCGACGCCAAATTCCATTCTTATATCACTACTAAAAGTTTGAGTTACCTTTAGTAGCCGCATAAGATCAGAACGTTTTGACGCAAATAATTTCAGATCATCCATGTACAGCAAGTGAGATATGACCTTACCCCCCCGGCGAAGACGAAAGCCTAAACCTGAATCCTCTAACAAAGTGCTAAGAGGATTCAGAGCTAGGCAAAACCATAAAGGACTCAGACTGTCACCCTGAAATATACCCCTCTTTATCCTTATCGGTTCAGACGTTGCAGGAATATCACACTCCCCTAGATGACGAAGGACAGTGACCCATTGTCCCATACAAGCCTCCAAAAATGATCTCAAAGTAATATCAATCTTATATAACTCCAAGACCTTCAAGAGCCAAGTATGTGGCACTGAATCATATGCCTTCTTATAGTCTATCCAAGCAGTAGTGAGATTTTTCCTGTTCCGCCTTACCTGTTGGCTTATAGTTGTGTCAATGAGAAGAAGTTCCTTTGTACCACGGCCACCAGCCTTACACCCATTCTGAGTCGGTGCCAAAATTTTATTACGAACAATATGTCCTGTGATTTTTTTATTCAGAATAGATGTAAGGAGCTTATAGATGGTAGGTAAGCATGTTATTGGGCGATAGTTTTTAGGCTCTGTGGTACATCCGGATTTGTATGACAGGAATGTTACACCTGTTGTCAAAAATGTTGGTAACGATCCAGAGTCAAGGGCATCCTGGAATTGTGTTGCGAAAACGGAGTGTGAACTGCGAAACCACTTCAGCCAGAAATTATGCAACCCATCTAGCCCGGGACATTTCCAATTACTAGCATAACGAATAGCACACCTCACGTCAATTTCGCTTATTTTTATAGATCTCATTGGTATAATATTTTCGCAATTTTTCGCAATATCACAAAACCATTCACCCTCAGTGTGTTCAACAGGAGCCGACCATATACTACGCCAAAAATCAGCACTAGCATCTGGATTCGGAATCTCGCAATTAACCACACTATCCCCAGAACGTTCCCATTTCCTGTATACACTCCGTTGGTTCTTTTGAAAGGCACTATTCTGATTGTATCGATCCCATCGTTCTCTATATCTTCTAATGCGTTTTGCCAATGCATAGAGTTTCTGTTTCAGAAAGTCAATACGGTTTGTGACGTTAGCCATATACTCACTGGGCTTTAAATTTGTTCCAGCAAATGCTTCCGCCACAAACCGCATGACCCTTGGTCGACGATTACCCGACTTGAAACTTATTAGCTTGCCAATGAGGATTCTAGTCAGATTGATACGCTTTTCAGTGTCGTACTGCCATGCCGGCACCATATGCTTTGATGCCTTAGTACCCCCTTTATTTGGGAACTGTACACCAGCAACACGACATACAGCTACAGCACCACAATACAACAATGAATGCGTATCAGTAATATCGTTACAGTTGTTAAAATGACTTGGCAAATGTTGATCTAGAATCCTCACTAGCGCTATGTTACGTCTATGCATAGGCAAACGAGGTAATTTTGGTCTGAGATCTACCGGAATGGAACCATATTCCAAAATAGCATCTTTCAAGCTTCTCCTCAATCGCTCATCATCCTGGGCACTAACAGACAACTCAATATTACCTTGCGACTCAATGTTGGCGTGCTGGAACTGTGACCTGATGTCGCAACTGTTGTTGTTGGTAGTATTGACCTGCTGAAAGCTCAAGCGTAGCCTTTCCAGTACGGATTCATCCAGCAGATGACGTCGCTGAATGATCCGCACCCTGTCCGACAGTCGCTGTGCAGTAACGGTCGTTGTTGGTTCAAGCTCCTGAAACATAGACAGTAACCTTGAACGATACGCAGTGAGGTTAGTTCCCCCCTCTGTTGCCCTATAGTACGCACGCATGACACTCTCATTCAGCTGTTGAGACCATCTCATGCGAGGCACTTTACCACCGGTAGCGGGAGCCTTGCTGAGCATCCTCGACGCTCCTGGCTCCAAACCCTCCGCTGGTGGGATGTCGGCGCGCCGGCGTGGTCTTAAAGCCGGCCCTTCCGACTCTGACATTCCTTCCTCCGAACCCGCAGTCGAAGCCGCAGTGCGATAGTCGTCTTCTGACGACGGCGGTTGCGGATTCGAAGGGCAACATCTCCGCCCGTGGTGTTGGGAGTGCACTTGTCCTCCTGGCATCCGTCACTATTTTTTACTCTTGTGCCATCTTTTGCCAAATATATATTATATATATATATAATATATATTTATTATTATAATATAACTAAGGAGATATTTTGACAAAATGTGCCAAAGTCGAACTCTATTTCTCATTTGTGTAAGTGTTGCTAAATTGTTCTAGTTAATCCAATTACAACGACTGTTTGCTGCCCCACAAGTTAGCGTTAATTACAAACATAATTTCGCTTTTAGGACACTGTTTAAGAAACTTAACTGTAATTTTCATTTACATTTCTTTAGTAAAACGACTTTTGTTTCTATTTACACATTTTAATGTTTGAAGCGTAGTGACGCAGTGGGGCTCGCAAAAAGTGAATATGAAGCTTGTATTTTCGATTTTCACTAGGAGGAATGGATATAAGCAGATTTATAGTTTTTACCCTGTAGTAGGGTAAGTAACGTAACCTAGTGATATGAATTTTCGTCCAATTTTCGAGATAATCCTACTCTTAAATATGTGGGATAGAGCGTGAAGCTGAAAATTAATAAAAAATAATTCCAATAATGACAATATTGAATACTAGCTATCTTTGTCCAAATTACTAATACTAATCTCAGACCAGCCGGACTATTAAGAACGACACATTAAAGCCAGTGTTTATTAAAACACAGATGTACTGTATTACTGTTTTCGTATAATCTAGATATTTGGACTTGGACTTGGATATTTCGCAAGTTTCATTGTATTAGTTTATCTTTTATCTGATCGAATTTAAAAACAGTATTTATAATTACTATGTTTTAAAATATTTTTTTGAAATTATCGTCCATTTACCATATTCTTCTCAGCTTCACTCAGAATCACTCTCCCGTACAGACTAATAGAAAATTAAAAGAATGAATTGCTCTGACTGGAGATCGAATCTACAATCATCGCATATACAAATAGATGTACCACTGCACCACGGTGCCCTTAAGTCACTTAATAAAACATATAAAACGCATTTTTATAATTAATCACTACGTAAGTGTATAAAGAATATAAAGAGATTTTTTTCACTAACATTTCTTTACCGTAAAAAAATCAAATTGAGTAAGATTAACACGGCGGAAATAGACGGAGCGTACTACAAATGTGATATAATCAGAAAGTGAAGGACAAGAATGAAGCAATATTTCTTTTTTTTTTCGTTTAAATAAAAAAAAAACTCCTTTGGTCTTTGTTTATTTAATTCGTAGTGTTAAGTTCTTCGTTTTTCTCTCAAAATGCGTGTTGACTGGCGGAACTTTGTCTATCAGAATTCAGAACGTTGAAATGAAAATAATTTATTCCCTCGAATCGAATCCCAACCAAGGCATTTACTGTCAGCTGTCCCTCTACGGTACGATGGTCCTTTTATTTTATTTTTTTTTAGCTTCACGCTGTATCTCGTAAGCAGGATAGGTAGTGAGAACTTAGTGTTAATAGAACTCACAATGCTTCTTCGCCACGACGGCGGTGTCTTATATATAAGAGTATATAGTTGTTACAGTTAGATATTACGGTAATTAAAGATTAATATATAAGGGAGCAACAAAACAAGGCCGAGTCGGTGACACAACTGATTTATTATTTTGCTAACTACCTACATACAATAGTTACATTTATAAGTATCTAGTAAATGTCAAAGTATCTTTCTCTATCAGTTAAATAAATGTGATTGTAATAAACATACAAACAATAGATGTTTATTAGTATATATTAATAGAGCAACTTATTTGCTTATACAGTGTACTTTAATTAAAACAAGGTTGATGCTACCTCTGGGGTTGACAAGCCTATAATAAGATAATGGTCTTACGTATTACTTAGACTGTGCTGTAAATGGCAGTGGGATTGCTTTAGTGCTTTAGTGGTACAATTAAAACGTCGTTTGTGATGTTTGTGGGTTCGAATCAATCAAGTTCAATCTATGGTATTTTGAGAGATAATAAAACAATCGTCGGTATTGGCTTAGGGTCTCACTGTAAGGAAGTTACGGATTCGATTCCCGCTCGATGGAATGATTTCCTAGTGGAGTTATGAATTATTTTTATTCATTCGCTCTAGTAAGAAAGACAAATTGCGGCACTGAGTTTCATTTCTCAATACGTAATGTCTCGAAAATTGGACGAGTGTTTTAACACTTGACTTACTCTGCCTAAAGTATTATGTGTGGGATATGGCGTTAAACTAATTAAGAAATTTCTTCGGTTAAGTTATAAAGGAGCTTTTGCAGCTTTAGCTTCTCGCGTTATTCCGCATATAGCAGAGTAAGTAGACACCACCTGGAATTAGGACACTGCGTTCTCTACAAATAGCTGTCTTTTTATTAAAAAGAATACTAAAATAATGCAGCTACAATAAATGGAACGCCAAAGTTAAATCATGAATACACCGTATCGTCCGTGTTCGTGTAAAATTAAATTAAGATGAACTCTACTGGGACCTCTCCCACGTCCACTTTCATTTTGTCGTATATTACAGATTATGCAGAATTATTTTAAATGTAAACGTAATTTTGGAGTTTCTTTGCTCTTGGGTGAACGACGACTATGAACTCGAATTAAAGCTTAATATTTTAATTTTCGCTTTTCATAACTTCCTTTCATAATGAATATTCTTTTTCGTAATCATAAAAAAATAATGTTTTAAGTTATAAAAATATAACAATTAAAAAAAATATTATAATTTTAAATAGAACTTTTACAAAAATAAAGGCTTCATTTTTCTGTATATAATGGCATGGCGGGTTGATAGTGGAGAATAGAGTGTCTGAACATCAGTTCTCTCTGTCCAACTTGCTAAATGCGGGATACAGCGTGAAGCTACAAAAATACGAAGTAAAATAAGGTCAAACTGTCAGTTGGGTAATAAAATCGTTTATGCAAGTTTGTCTTAGCGTTGATAGCTAACGCAATTTATCGCAGCCCGCGCAACTCGATTATACCCGCAATCTAGACGACAATCACTTAGAAATACCTCGTTTTATATTCACCGGATTGTGGAAAAATGTCGGCCGTATTAAAAGAAAATTAAGGTTACATTTTATGGTGTCGGACTGAAAAAAGAAACAAATCTTCCATATTGTAGCTATTATGGTACAATGGAACAGGATCTGATTATAAACTCAATGGTTGTAGGTTTCATTCTCATTCCAAGAAATGACTTATTTCATTTATATATCCAGTTCGCCAAGTGGGGAACAGGGAAAAGGAAAAATTATAAAAATTTCTAAAAACATTATTTTGAATCTTGATTTTGATGATTTACTCTAGTTAATTTTGGTATAACGAACGCCATTATGCTGATGATTCAATTTAACATAGTCTTTACACAGAGATTCGAATTGTGCTCAACTTCCGATATTCCAATTGGGACTAAATTTGCATGCTCACGAACTTTGAGGTTAACGATTGCTTAAATATATATTTACTTGGATATTAGCTATAGTTGACTTTGTTATCTTTAAAAGAGGTTGGTTAAGTTAGCAAAAAAATCAGCTTCACACTGTGTATTTCTCACACAGAAGGCAGAAGAAACCTATTGTTAAGACACTCCGTTCCCCATTTTCCGCAGAATTCTGGAGGTATTGCGTGCGAAGTGGGTCCCAACGCCGCTCTTTCCCTCAACACCAGAGCCAAGTAATAATCATTGGTAATGAGGCAAAAAAGTAGAGGACAGAAGTGACATAACACTAGGTACCCAGGTTCCCTCTGCCTACTATAGCTATAATTTACTAAACAACTATAACTATCATAAAATAAAAAGATATCCGTTCATTTACGAAAATACCCTCATATATGACGTGCTGGATTTCTCTTTGCTGTAAATTATAAAACTCAGTAAAAAAAACACAATAAAAAATAAATATAAAAGATGGCAGGAAAATATGGCTCCTCTTTTGTGTGCATTCTCGCTTTTACGTCGACTAGGTTGCTTTAGCATAATATTAATTAGATTTATTTCACATTCAAATGAAGATGATATTAAACAAATAACATAAAAATATAAATTATATTTTATTAACATTATAAACATAACATTATTTTTAACGCTATATCCCGCACATAGCAGAGCAAGGCAGCAGAGGGAACCTGGGAACTTAGTGCTAAAATATTCTGATGCTCATTAAGACACTTCGGTTATCCATTTTCCGCCAATTTTTTGAGGAATTGGGCATTGTGGCAGAACTGAACGCCCAATACTTCAACAATTTGCTTTATTTCCCCCGAGAAGAAATCAAACCCATGAATCGAATACAAGAAGTAAACTATCATTTTGATTAATCAGTGATAAATTAATTTGATTAAATACTTGATTAAATTATGTTTTAACAATTATCAGATGCTTCTGATAATGATAACGCAAGACATTCCACAATTAACTCTTATCTAATTGGTTTCTCTGATATATCGCTCGTTTGGTGCAACAACGATGTAAATACTTTTTAAAATTTAAATAAATATCAACGAAAAACTATTTACTGAACTATGATAGCGTCTAATGTAATATTTTAAAAAATTCAAATACGTCATTGATCCACCAAATGAACGATACACTTATATAAACACTGTAAAATATTCAAAATTTAACGGCCATTTTATTTCGTTGAAATGCTATATTTAAGTTTAATATGATAAGAATTCCATTCCTTTATCTTAAAGCCACTTTGAACGAGGTTAAGATAATCCAGGAGTTGATCCAGTATTCTGAAATGTTAGTGATCGTGTGGTTTGGGTATACTCCTGGGGCATAATTAATTTAGTCTCCACAAATATTATTAGTTTATCTTCAATTAAGATGCTTCGCGTCATGAGGCCGTATTTAAATATGCTATTAATTGAAACGGTTACCTCTTTAAATTCAATCAGTTGAATATTTATTACAATTTATATATGGTGTTTTGTTAGTTTTACGCTTTATGGTGGAGTGGCCAGAAAACAAAAGAACGTTAAGTTTAAATCAATGTTTTTTGTAGCTTCAAACAGTTGCTTCTGACTGTAAGCGTCATAATTGTAGCTTCGATCCTAAAGAGAAATAAATTAAAGTCATACCCCACTCCCGCATTGTTATTTTTTCCAGTAGTAGTATAAGTTGTTCTTCCCGTTGACCCGCAATCCTGAATCCGTTACATTCTACGGAACCCTAATTAGGGGAGTCTAACTCGCACTCGACAGAATATTGAACACATTTTAAAAAATATATAAATTAGTATTTTTTTAATTTTTGTACAATAGAAATGTCTCAAAATGAAAAAGTCGTCACATCAAAATTCTAACTACTCTAATCTTTCAATTCACAATGACGCTTAAGTACTATTTCATTGTTTTAAAACAGCCTCGAGCCGTTCACGTTCTTTTTCTGTTTCAGTTTTCACTTCATGTAGCCTTTAGGACAAACTTGTTTCAAATCTTAAATGTAAGTTTAAAGAAACTTTATCTAAAAATCAGATTTAGCCAGAGGTATCTATCTATCTTCTAATATACAAACGAATATATTTTCAAGTTCACATATAAATTATGAGTTAAAAGTTATGATAAGGGAGCAAAATAATAAGAAAAAAATAGTAAAGGATACAGACCAATTATCTATAGTATCAAAATACTAAAATAAAGAAATGGTCAAGTGCTTATTGGAATTGCCACTGAGAGTTCAGTATCAATTTCAATTCTACAACATAGTAATAGAATTCTATAATAGTAGAATCATGTTATTGATATCGTCTACGCCTCCAATTCCTGCAAAGAGTACAAAACGGAGAATCTTAATATTTTCAATTAATGGCATGCCATACTTACTCTGATAAATGGAAAGAAACGTAAGGCTGGTAAGAAATAAAAAATATGATTACATTTATTTATATCGTTCTTAATTTTACAATGCTTCTTCATCATCTATATATATATATAAAATCGAAAGGTCACTCACTCATCACGAAATCTCTGAAACTACATGTGCTAGGAATCTCAAATTTTGCATAGGAGTTACTTATAGGACGTAGGTGCTCGCTAAGACGGGAATTTGCAATATTCGACTTCTAAGGGGTTGTTTTTGGGGTCGAAAGTTTGTATGAAACTTCGTTACTACAAATGCTAGGAGTCTCAAATTTTACATAGACGTCACTAGGACGTAGTCATGGAGACAGAAATTAATAATAACATAGTTCACGCGGGTGAAACCGCGAGCGGGCCGCTAGTATTTGATATATTTAGTTCTCCAACTCAATATTCAGGTTTCTAACTTAATATATCAGTGACTAAATTGGTTCAGCAAACACAAACCGAGGTTAAATTCTAAAAGCGTGAATAGCTTAAACAGATTTCTATCGACTAATTTTATTACAATACCTACTAGATTGGTATTGTTTTAATGTAATATTCTTGAATTAATATTGTTATTGATTGAGATTTCTGTGGCTCAGTAGAATAGCGTCTGATTATTAGGCATGGTTGTGGGTTCGATCTTTTATTTTAATTTATCTGACTTCGGCGTTCTGGCAAGACAAAACACGGCGTTGAGATCCACCACGAACGGACATCCACAAATCGAAGTTTGTCTGTCTTATAAATTGTACTTCCCGTTGACATACAATCATAAAATTGGTACAGAACCCTCGGTATGCGTCCGACTCGCGGTTGACCGGTTTTTAAATATTTTCTTCAATATTGGAACTCCGAGCCGCTTTCGGCATATCAAAGACAATACTAAGACAACGAATAACACTTGTTTTTATTGTATGTAATATGTAAAAAAACTGAAATTGGAATAAAATTGTCAGATTTGTTTATCGACGAACAGACGAGCTTAGAATTGTGAACTACTGTAAATCTCGATTTTCAGCATTCCAAAATAAAAACATGAGGGCAATATCCGTCAGCAAGTATTTGTTAAAAGAATTTAATACTTCTACGTACTGTGTATGGTCTATAGTATACGTTGTAGCGGTGATATTTATAAACGTATAATGAAACTTAATCAACGTAATATGAAACTTAATATTATGGTATGGTATTAGATGCCAGTCAAGGCGCAGGGGCACAAAGTATGACTGTAAACGCGTCTGGCTGTGGGTTCGATCCCTACTCGAGGAAATTAAATATTTATTTAAATTTATATTTCCATTTCCTCGCTCTGGCGTCGGGGTAAAGCGCGGTGTTGAGCGCCGCTTCTTAACACGCAACACCTCCAGAATTCGACGGAAAGTGGGAGTGTTTTAACACTAGGCTGTCTCTGTCAACCAAATATATAATTATTACAACCAAATTAAAATGAACATTCTTCCACTTCCTCCTTATACCACACAGCTCCTCAGCGACGCCGTTACGAAAATAATTTTATGTGCAATAAAAAACCTTTTACTCTCCGCATAAAATTTAAGGTTAGCAAGGAGTTCTGTGACAATTAAGTATCATATAATAATGTGGGGATTGTCAATTCACTCATATTACGAATATTGAATAGATATTCATATTACTGTGACTTAGATAATAAAAAAAAATCTAAATTAAGAAAATGTATTATTTTTGTTTTCTTGGTCTGGTAACAAGACAAAGTGCAGCGTTGAGTTCCGCCATTCCACACGCATGTCGCGAAAATTGGGCGCAATTGTCGCGGTGTGTAGCTGGTTGCTAAATATTTTTTTATTATAAAATTCACATTTTTTCATATTCTGAAACTTTTATTCATTCAACGTTTGACCTAACTTTATAAAAAGTCACTTGTATAAAATATATCCATAGGTTTATTTTATAAATTTTTATTTCTTTTTTTAACATATTTAAATAGAAAAATATTTTTTTAAGCCGTCTGGTACGTTAAAAATTTTATACGTATTTTTAAATGTTTTTTCTAACGTTACTGTGGTGTAATATTTACAAGATTTTTCAAATTTAACAACCTTGAAAATATTTTTTAATTCTTTCATGAATAAAGGTTTGATTATTCTAATCCTTAATTTGTTACAAAATATAACATATTTTACATTCATGTATCAACTATTTTGTTCGATATTGGACATTTTTAATATAAAATAAAATAATGTATATAGGTATATACATTATTTTATTTTATATATCTTCTACGTTTTATTAAAAACGTATGTCTAATAGGAGCACAAAGTGCGGCATTTGGTTCGGCAATCAAATATGCAATATCTTGGCCGGGAACCCGGAAATGGTCGGATAATAGAAAAATGAGTATTTAAACAATAACTTCGTCTTCCTGCTCCGCTTAATATGATAGTTATATGTCCTACTTACAGAACTCAACACCGCGCTTTACCTCGACATCAGAGCGAAGTAAATAAATATTTCACTTCCTCAAGTGGGGATCGAACCCACAACCGTCGCGTTACAGTCACACCCTTGTGCCGCTGCGCCACTACGGCTTTAAAAAATAGAAAAGGGTTGGCAATAAAACTTTTTTAATGCTATTTTTAGACAAACAAAATAGTGATGTTATAATTTATTCAGCTCACGACTTTCTCCGCGGATTTAGTATTATAAAGAGAGTAATGAAACTTTATATAACTTTAAAAATACGGTTCAAATTATAAAAGCGGGATTTAAAGAGACGAAACTACTTAGCATTCCATGGAGTCGCCGTTCGGGACCCGCACTGTCAGTGCCGTACTCCGCAAACGTGACGGTCCCTCACTCGAGGGAATGATTATATTTCATTTATTTTCATTTTTATCGCTCTGGTAGATATAGCACGGTGGTGAGGTCCGCACTCAAAATAAATTAGCCTAAAATTCAGCCAATATATTCCTATATTTCTCCAATATATGAGATCTATATAGAGAATCATTTGTCATAGTAAGTTTTAGAATTATAAATTCCTTGCATTTATTCATAGTATGTACAATTAGAAAAAAATATACTTTCTAGGTAACGAACGTTTGACGTTTGAATGTTACGGGGTTTCAATCACACTGATTCCAAGAGGCGCCGGTTCAAATCCCGCTACATTTATATTTTTTATTAAATTTTAAAAGTATTTCAACTTCCTCGCCATTAACAATAAGAACTAAGATTATTTTCACAAAGTTAAATACTGTCTAAAGTAAACAAATAATACAAGTAAAACAAACTGAGTGTAAGTGGGTTGATTGAAGGTCTGATCTGATAGTGACGGAGCCAGGGCGGCGCCAACGAATATCTTTTAGATAAAGGACCAAATTGATTTACATAATAATACCGCAAACGAATTCTATAGATGGATCTCAGTAAGAAATTTGTTTTGCATTGAAAACTTTTATTACTCTTAGTTTTTATTGTTCCAATGGCATGAATAATTTTCTTTGATTGTGGCTATCGATATAATTATTATGAGTTTTAGATATTATTTCTTTGCTAGAGTTTTACTTTTATGAGTGCTGAAAATAAAGTATGAGTTGTTTCAATTATCTATTATGAAATCTTCTAGTCATGTAGATTCAAGCTTGTTCCCGCATAGATAGGTAGGTAGAGGGAACCTAATACTAATACAAAAAAACGCATTGTGAAATAATTTTTAACACCCATTATAAATGAAATTATACTTTTTAAAACTTAAATCATTTGATATAAAGTAAGTGTGTCACATTAGAAACTTAAAGTTTCTTTGCTGAGATTTCAAAAGGCCATTTCTAATGTCGGTCAAGAACTTTATCCTAGTGGCGTAGAATAAAAATTAAATAAAAAGTTATAAGGAAAGAACTCATTTTAAGTAGGCATTTATAATAAAAAAGTAAAAAAAAATTTTTAAGTTAAACGGTTTTATATTGCAGATAAATGTACTAAAAGCTAAAAAATAATTTCATGGAAATTATGATTACTAAAATAAAATCGTGAGGCACGTCCAATATCTACAATCGAAAGACATGGCATGAGACTTCACCCACCTAGTGGTAAGTAGCAAGTGTCCCCACGATTTTATTTTAGTAATCATAATTTCTATGAAATTATTTTTTAGCTTTTAGTACATTTATCTGCAATATAAAACCGTTTAACTTAAACTTTTTTTTTTACTTTTTTATTTTTAAGTTTTTAGTTTTTATTTCTCATGCTATTCAATTCGTTGAGTGCCTCATTATTGCAAGGTTAATGGAGAATGTTACGATCGACCCCCCCAGAGGTCCAATAGAGGGGCAAGGCTATGTACAACAAGATGTGCCTGAATCTTGAGGGGAAAACGCTAACGACATATCATTTTTATCCACCCTAATGCCATACAGTTCTCGGCGCGCTTTTACCTTTTACCTTAACTTGGGTGGTACCCCTAGCGACGTCTCATTTTTAGCCACCCTATAGCCACACAGTCCTCGACAGGATACCAGATCTTGACTTAGGTGGGAGATTCATATTGTAATTTTGTATAGTATACTGTATTATACTTGTAGGGAACATTACTTATTCTAAATTAATATTATTACATTTACTAAAATCATCCGCACGCAGCGCATTGGAACAATTCAAACCTGTTCCGAGTTTTTTTGCTATGCGTGTCGTAGGCTGCTAGCTAGCATCGCCACGTTTAAGGAGTCGGCTAGAATCGCTTGCGACATTCACTTGTGTATCCATTGCTCTCTTAACTTGCATTCAATTCTCAACCTTAACTTCTTGCTATTACGTGCTAGTTTAGCTTGTATTTTCTATTGGTATTTATTTAAATTTCTGTATTTCCTTCTGTGATCATTTTCTCTTCACGTATCTGTGAGTTTAATAAATTTGGACAATTTCTCCACAAAATTTGGATTTTTAATTTTACTCATTTAGTGTAAAATAAATAAGATCATATTAAATAGTGGTATCACATCTCAACCGCTATATACTTACCAAGCTCTTTATTTTGATACCCATATTGATGGGATTGAAAACTACATTATCCGCCATTTTGTAGCAGTGGCCATCTTTGATTTTGATTTTGTATAGTGCACTGAATTCTACTTGACAAGCCCTTACATTTGATGCCCATATTGATGGGATTGAAAAAAACTAAGTGGTCCGCCATCTTGTAGCGGCGGCCATCTTGGATTCACAATAATATTGAATATGGATAATTGTATTGTCACCAGAATCAAAAGCGTTTACCAAATTTCAGATCAATCGGTTAACGGGAAGAGGGTTAAATTTCAATTACTAAATTTGACCCAAACAAATATACAAATAAATAAACAAACGGGGTGAGCCAAACCGGGGTGAGTAAAACCGTTTAAAAAATGTTGTGGTGGTTCACGCTGTATCTAGTGTTAAGACACTCCGTTTCTAATGCACCGCCTAATTTTTAAAACATCGTGTGGTTAGTGACGAAAAATGATTTTTTTTAAATCTTCCAAGTGGAAATCGAACCCACAATCGTCACGTTTACAGTCACATGCTTTGCCGCTGCTCCACGACTACCAATGTTTATAGCCTTCCTTTAATGCATTTTTTTAATATACTTTGCATTTATTTTCTTAGTATTCAGTGATTAGATATTCCGTTCTCTATTCTCCGACTGTTCTGATATTTATGGAATATTTCTTTCGTAAATTGATCCTACAGTTTACACGTGCATCTATATAATTTTCAAATAGATTACAAACTGTATAGCCTGGGGTTGTTTATCAAATGAAATTGCTTAGAGATCGCCGTTGAGCGTAATAATTGAAATGCCAAGGCCCAATGCGCTAGTATTCTAGGAATTAATCTACCATTATTTACTCTGTAATATATACCTTAACACGAGGTTCCCTCTGCTTACCCTGTTGTGTGCGGGATACAGCGTGAAGCTGATTTATATTATGTTTATGGTGATCCTTCTGCTTATTGTTTCCAGACAGAACGTTTGTTGGGTTCGTTAACTTATTATTAAGTTTGAAGTCCACTTGTCCACTATTCAGGTTCTCTTTTCAGTTCCACTATTTATGTTCTGGTTCCATCATCAGACCAGCTCGATGATACCGTATTATAGTATTGTCACCTAAGCTACGAAGAACTGTCAAATTACATAACAATTAGGTTAAATTCAGTTATATCGATTGCATAACAGTCGACTTAATAATTGTTAAAAGAATATGAAATTATGAAAAATTCATAATATTTTTTTAATTAACTATATGGTTTATTTAAATAAAAGTCAACATAGAAAACAATACCATTTATTAATAATATAACATAAGATAGTAACAAGTGCTCTGCTAATGCAATGTAACTAGTAGTTAAGCGACGTTCTAGTTAATACAATTAATTTCAACGTATATTACATATGTAAGTTAGTTTAAAACAATATTTGTACAATTATTCTGTATACATCACATTCATTTCATGTTTCTTAATAAACACTAATTTTAAACTTTAACCATTTTGAAAATTATTTGAAAAATATATTAAAAAATATATTTTCATTAAAATATCGCGATTAAGTTTAAAATTGGGCTCAAAAGTTTATTTAAGAAACACAAACTGTTTAATCTAATTGAATATTTAAATTTTATGTCACTTCTAAACAGAGTTAATTACTTCGAAAGTTTATTCTACAATAATAGGCCTCTTGGATACCTACTTGCTTAGTTGTATTTTTTTTAAATGTATTTACAAAATATATACATATACTTAGATTACAATAATTACATATTTAAATAATAATTTATATTTATATATGTCCTTATAAGCTTTTAGCTTTTATTACAATTACACTAGTGACCTAAATGCGGCTTCGCCCGCGTAAACTTACTGTTATATTATAGCCAAATTATAAAAAATGTTTACATAATTTGTAGCTTGTGTGCTATTCTTGTATAAGCTTACTGTAAAGTTACATGAAAATCCGTTTAGTAGTTTTTGCGTAAAAGTAAAACAAATATACATCCTCACAAACTTTCGCATTTAGTAGGATAGGATTTGATTTACAAAACAAAATGGCGTATTCGATTTATTAATACAATATCTTTTACAAACATTGGCTTAAAATTTCCTTCGAATAAATAAAAAACATTTTTTTCAGCAAAATGAATGATTATTTGTAACATTCCTTATTTGTAAGGAGATTATTGTAATAAATTTCTAGTCGTAACGCCAAATCTGAAACAAAATATATGAAATATAATATATATGTAAATGGTCTATTTAATTACAATTTAAAGTGCGCAACTTGCTGTAGCCTTCGTCTGATTACTTAGTGTTAAGACACTCCGTTTGCCACTTTTCGTCGAATTTGCGACCCTTAGTTTGGTGAGTGGCCAAACTCAACTTTTGTTATCAGAGCGAGCAAATCAAAATAATTTATACACTAAAGTGGGAATCGAAATCACAACCATCATCATAGGAATGTCTTCGTGTTAAAAATTCAAATCTATTTGTATTACACGTTCGTACCAACACTCGGAAAAAACAAAAATCATAAGAAAATGCTGCGTCACCCTTTATTTCTCATAGCAGGGCAGGGCATACGAGTTATGTGTCGCCGCGTTTTATCAAGCGGGAGTCGAACCCACTGACCGTCGTGTTTATACACAAAAAATAAAGGATTGTAAAGTGCTGAAGATGCTGTACCACTGCGCTACACCAGGGTCTATTTGACAGTGCCTGCGTTTACAAATATTCATATTATGCTTAAATTACTTCTCTATATAAAACTGATGAATAAATTTTAAAATTATGCTAAAACATCCAAAACTAATTATACGACGAAATATGTAAATTCTAGCAAGTCTTGTTCTAGCATGTACAATATGGAGACTTGGTTTTGAATTACTATGAAATGTTTGAAACTAAGCAAGATGTGAATTAATAAAGTATTTCAAATTTAACATCTTCAAGAACTAGTAGAACTATTTCATTATGTTTTAAACTATTTGATTTTACAGGCTATCATGGCGCACTGGTAGGATCTGACTGTTAACACAATAAATGCGGGTTCGATTCTCACTCGAGTGAATAAATTAATTATTGTTGCGGAGGTATGACTAGATATCGCGCTTTGTTTGTTAATAGAACTAAAAAAATGGAAAGGAAAGTCACTTCTAATAATTGATTTTACCTAGGAACTATAGAATTAAATAAACTTGAAACTTGAAATACTTATACATGTAATACTTAATTTATATGAAATTTTAATATATTGTTTATATTAGGCAATTTAACTTTTGGATTTAGGGATTAACGTTTGCGGCTCTTCATTTAGTAGATGGCATGTAATTAATTTTAAAATTTAAACAATTGTTCATTGTTACCATAATTAAATATCACAACCACAACTGAGTGTATCTGAATGAGATAACTACAGAAATTAAATAATAAGCATATTTGGATTCAGTTTGGAAATGTTTAATATTGAACCCAAGGATTGTGTGGATTTGATTCTTATTTGAGAAAAATGTTATATTTACATTCTTAACTCCAGACTGTTATTATTATAGATTATTTATAAAGAAATGAAACTTTTTTTATATAAAAGTATCATTTGTAATGTAATAAAAATAATTCAGAGAGGTTGTGAGTACGAGATTTGTTTATCCGACCAAGTGTCACCCCATGTGTCATCCGTCATCCGTAACCCGTCACCTTATGTATGTGAGAAAGTACTTACAACGAACGTTCTTGGTTGCAAGATGTGAATGTTACATCTTAACAGAAAACTTAGCTACAAAATTATTGAAAATCAATGAAAAATGTTCAGAACTAATAATAATAGGTAAGCTTCTATTTGTATAAGTAATTTAGCCACTTTTAATTCAATATTGTTTTAAGGGATTATAACTTGTTAACTATACTAGAGTAATTAATATACTCTTGTGTTTATATAGTGGAGGTTATGAAATTATTCGAACAACTAATAATTGATATTGCTTCTGTCTAAAACGTGCTTAATATATTTATATTGGGGAGATTGTGCTCTTATATGTTTCAAAGTAAGTTAAAATTAAATTAATCAGCTTCATCCTGTATCACGCACAAAGGGTAGGCAGAGGGATCCTAGTTAAGACACTCCGTTCCACATTTTCCGAATTCGAATACTGGAGGCATTACGTGTTGAACGAGGAAACTGAAAGCCACGCTTTCCTTCGAAACCAGAACGACGAAATAAAAATATATAAATAAGTAGTCCTCGAGTGGAGGTCAAACCTACAAGTCGCTTTTCAACACAACTGGCCTCTGCTCTGGTGTACAAAAACTGGATGGACAAGCCGAAGTGCGGTGTTGAGTTTCGCCATTCAACAATGTGATAAAAAATTAGACTAAAATAGGGAAGTGGAATGTTTTAACTATCTGCCTACTCTGCTATATGTTCGAAACAGCTTGAAATGGTAAAAAAAATGTTAGTATTATCATTGTATTAGGTTTGTACTTGTATCGTCGTAGTCCAATTAAAACAATGAGAAACGTATAATGTTTTTCTTGATTCAATTTTATTGTCAATATAAAATATTTACTCGCAGCGTGCGCTGGCAGTGCCTTTTGCATCTTTCATCAGTTTTATTCCTGTGTTTATTTGATGCACAGTTTAAACATAGTTTTATCTTTTATGCTATTTATATTTATTTCTTGAGGAAATTGAGAAGTATGTCATTTTTTCTTTTTTAAATAAATGATAATTTATGTTTTTTTTTAATTTTAAAACGGGCGAACGGAGTGTGTCTTAAAATTTTTAACCTTTGCTTGGCAAAATTGCTAATGATATTATAATTATAGACCATAGTAATTTCCACTATGCGTAAAATTTCATTTTATTCATTCAAATAAATTTAAACAGTATCTATGCCTTGCAGTCTTTGTTTATTCTAATTAAAACTTATTGACTCCTTAATCATAATATGTTTATAATTATTATTGAAAATTGATACTTACTAAATACCCGGCTTTATATCCTTAGTATCGGAAAAATTTGATTCTTCGTCAATCAAGTGTAGATTCATATTATCATTTTTCGTTTGAAACGTTCCCGAGATAGTTTTCTCTTCTAATAAAATATTCTCAATCTCAATTCCGTTATCTTTCTTTCCATTGCTATCTAATATTCGTTGTTTTATCGACGGTCCCCGGTTAAAAGATGAGGCAATTAATGTTTCCTGTATAGTTTCATTGCCATTGCATATTTTATCAGCTTTGTGGGTCGGCATTCGACCTGAGTGGTAGCTGTTCCTGACTCCACCAGTGGATTCAAAGAAGGGCAAAACCTGTTTGAACTCTTTTCTGAAGTTTTCGTTTAACCACGCATATAGAAATGGGTTATAGCATGTCGACGCCATTGCCATGGAATGCGCAAGGAAGAATGAAACGTAATAGTAATTCCATTCAGTCATCTGAGCGTAGAAATCGTTGAATATGTTTATTAAGTTCAACGGCAGCCACGATATGCCAAATATAGCGACCATGGATATAAGCATCCTATTGGTTCTTCTCTTTCTATCTCTATCTGCTTCTTCTCTTCTCGTGTTCTTAGCACCTGGCTTCGACCTCGCTCGGTCGTTGAGTCTTATACTAACGCAAGTATAACAAATTGCTATAACTAAAAACGGAATTAGGAATTGCAACACCGTTGTGAATACCCCAAATATTTTCCTTGACTTATCTGAAGGCCAACTTTCTTCGCAGTAAGTTTTGTTATTTGTTATTTGTATCCCCATAAAGAGGCCATATGGGCATGTGACGACTAAAGAGAATACCCATATGAATATTATTATAAATATACAAGTATTAAGTTTCATTCTTGGGTGAAAAGGGTATATGATGACGAAGAATCTGTCTATAGCTATCGACGTGAGGGTAAGAGTTGATATATAGACGCTTGTCCCTTGTGCGTATGGCATGAGGTGACATAACAGTCTTCCAAAGACCCAACGCCCAATAAATGTGTACATCGGTGTTAAAGGTACGGCGAAGACACATAATAAAATATCAGATAGAGCCAAGTTCGTTATGAAAAGATTGGTAACAGTTTGCATCGCTCGGTTCCGGAAAACAACGTAACAAACTAGAACGTTCCCAAACACGCCAAGTACGAAAATTATAGCATATAGTATACAGAAAGCAACTTGCACAATTTTCACATCTATAATGTCGGTAGTTCTATTTGATTTAGGCTCATCTATCACTTCAACTGATTCTCCAGTTAGAGTTTTCGTCAGGATCAAGACTCCCCCGACGAATGATGTACTGTTAAAATTCATAGTAGCTAAAACATTATCACGATTGGTCCAGAAATTATTGAGGCTGCCATTGTAGGATTGAAGCATTCTATACAAGACGTTCTGTTACATCAGTTTGTAGAGTCACTTTCCAATCCATCTGAAAAAAAGAGAAGATAATGTAGTTAAAAATAGTATTTTAATATACTCGTAGGTACTTCATTGAAAATGAAGGTATATATTTTGTAAATCTAAGTGAGTAAGACTTAGAAACGGTAATTCATATGGTTTTCCAAACACTCCGCTCAAATTTTCGAGACATCGTGTGTTAAGGGGATTTGTCTTTGTCAGCGTAAGGAAATATAAATAATTCACTTTCTCGAATGGGAGTCAAACATTTTATATTCATTTTCAATTTTTCTTTAAAGCTTTCAACAGTATTTTAGACATTATATATTCTTTTGATGTAGTATTAAGCGTAATTTTTAACGTTGACTGTAGTAGAAACAATTCATATAGAAGTAATCACCTAAATTGAACTGTGCGTAAGAACCGTAAGCTCTCCATTAATTTGTGACAACATTAATTTACTTTTTACGACTCTTAATGTTTTCGTGTCGCTATTAAGGCTTTAATATAAGGGAGTAAGTTACAAGCGGTAAGTTTGTTATTTTATTTGCTAAAGCAAACAATTTGAGTAGGTACCTTATATATATTTTTTCTATAATTTATATAGTGTACTCATAAATAATATATGTTTAATTAATGAAATATTATAAAAAAATATACTTTAGAAAATGTCTAAACACAAAATGGACTGTCTACATATTTTGCTGATAAATCGACATAAAGCACATAAGTAAAGAAACTACAACATTTTCTAAAACACTTAAAAATAACTTTTCTATATATTCTACAAATTTTTCACATGTTACAATAATGACCCTACTTCTTTCCTATGTGACAAATTTTCCTACTACTTTCCACATTCATATGTTTAAAAACAGCAGTTTTTAATTAAAAACGAATCCTATTGAAATATCTAAATTAAATATCTATACAAAAAAAATCTTTTCATAAGCCTCCATAATAACATTTCTCAATAAGACGCGAAATGTTCAAATTTAAATTTATTTCCGGTTGACGAAAATTAGAATTGGTTGAGGAAATTTTGAGTATTAAAAATTCGCTTCCGCTTTGCAACGGACGACAAAATGGGCACCTGTCTGAAAATATACTGTTTTATGTTCACAATAAATAGCCTTAGTAAAAGGTTTTAGTCTCAGATCGCTTAATGTCCATCAAACTTGTCTTTATTTTATTAGAACACTTAATGATTATTGATTAAATAATATCAGAGGCGTTAGCGTGCGCTGTAAAAGCGATGATTGTGTATTCGAACCCCACTCGGGGGAATGAATTGTTTAATATTTTCATTTCCTCAGCATTGCAAAAATGACGTAGGCCCTGGGATCTCAGTAGGTATAAGCAAAACTGCAAAATACGTTAATTGTTGAAGAATAAAACATTTTAAAAATAGAAATTGTCAAAATTTTTACTGCCTAATACAATCCATAGGTCATTTTATATTGCTCAAATAAGCTAATTATAGATTTTTTTCTATTACTTTCATATTCTGCATAAATAAAAATCATATTTTTTTAAAAATTGGGAACGGAGTGTCTTTAGGTGAACTTTAGGTTCCCTTTTCCTACCCTGCTTTGTGCAGTAGAAAATAAAAGGAGTTAAAATATCATCGATATTAGCCAAGCTTACTTTATTTGTAAGAATGACTTCTTACCTAATATCGGTCAAGTAATAGGAAATGTACAGTGTGTAGTGTGTACGATTGAGATTAACTGTTTACGACGTACGAGTTATCTGTGTTAATACGTCTTCGAGTTAATGGGGCCGTTGCTATGGCAACGCGATTGCGTGCCTAATATCTGGATGCCAGTACGAGAGAGGTTTATATCAAGCTTTGTAAGTTTATGAAAATTACATTGTATTTTTATGTTTTATTAAAAATAATATAAACGAGTGTACGGGTCACCAGACGGTAAGTTCAAGATCCTATTTTAACACCAAAAAATTTAAGGCAGGAGATAGAATAGAATATATTAGAATATATTTACATTATTCGGGAATTATTATTGGCTTTAGTTAAAAATATATATACTTAAGTATGGCATATAGTACTCCATTTTGAAATTTCTATATATTTATCTTTCCAAAAAGATTTTAGATAGAGGCAGCAAAGTCCGCAAAACAGAAGAATATTTAGCTACGAAATATAGTAACGCTGACTTGGATAATTTCTAACGGCGAAAAGCTCAAACCCTTTTGCACTTATCAGTAGGATTTATCACCCAAAAATATTATTCATGATATTGATAAGACTACTGATAAAACTAATGGTACATTAAGGATAGAGAGAGATAGCATAAATAAGCATATTGCTTATATAATCAAATATTACAAAATTTGCTGCATTTCGTAGTAAAGGGATAGGGAAAAATTAAACAGGCATTCTTGACTGAAAACATGACTGAAGCTTTTCTTACTGATTGTAACATAAGAACGATGATTGTAGCAATTTTTAGGCCTCTCTAATAAGTTTTTTCTTTTATGTACATCTATTTTATTTTATTTTTGTAGTTTTTTATTTATTTTCTTTACTTTATTTTCTTTAACAATATTTTTATTCCTATAAACTGTTACACATATTTTCATAAAAGTTAGTTTTATATCCTTTCATGGTTATTGCTTTCCAAAAATACTGATATACGCTATACGTAACCTGACCATAATAATTATGTTGTTGTTATCTTATCGACAGCGTCATAAACAACCGGCTACTGGTATTATTTCATATTCTATACGTATAAAATAAATAGAGATGTAGGTGTATCAGTCTCACTTATTAAAGTTTTTTTAGCTTTACTCTGTACCCCATGGTAGGCAAGGGGAATCCGGGAAAATAGTGCTAAGACACTCTGCCCCATGAAGCCATTTCCGCCTTTTGCTGAATTTCTGAGGCATTGCATGTTAACACTAGAAGCGCCGCCGTCCCATTTTTGTCCCAAACGCAAGTTTGATTGTATATAACTTTTTTATTTGTTAATTTATGTTGATGAAACTTTTTTACTATTACCAATTTTACACCTTTATTTAATTAAAAATATAAATAATTTTATAGCAGTCATACTTTTTGAAAAAAAAATAGATTTACCTAGAACTGCCACTGGGTCATTTTTGTCCCGCCATTATTATTTTATTATTTGAGGGTATAATTTGACATATTTTCATGCCTCGGGGACGAGGTGGAAGTGAAAGGACGATGCGGGGGCGGAAAAAAATTGAATAGTAGGTTTAGCAGTCAATGCCTAAGTTTTTAGGGTTCTGTAGCTTTTAAGGAAATAAAAAACCCTTATAAAATCATTTTTCTGTCCATCCGTTTGTCAGTGCCTTTATCTCAGGAATTCTTGGACAAATCGAGTTGATATTCATATGAGTATATGAATATCAACTATATGACGATCTACAGTCCCTTGATTTCCTGAAAAAGCGCCCTTAAAAAAAGATATGACCATTTATATAGTAAAAAACGTGTATTTCGACACTATAAAGGGAATCAAATTAATAAGGTACTTTCAGTTAACTTAGAATTATGAAATTTAGCACCTAGCATCTACATCTAGTACTAGTACAGGAAAAAATCTAAAAACTATACATTTATGTATAAATCTTAAAAAATAATAGCCTGAAAAGTGGGGTAAAATTGGTGTCAATACTAAATTTTGCCGCTAGTTCACGTGAGGTATCAGATGAAGGGATGACTAAGTTAGGCTTGAATTTCAGAAAAACACTCGATACCAAATGTGCGCAATTGTAGGGTAGGTAGAGGGAACCTGGGAACCTAGTGCTATGCACTCCGCTGGCATTTTCCGCCGAATTCTGGAGGCA
This sequence comes from Heliconius melpomene rosina, assembly GCF_056956725.1. Lineage (NCBI taxonomy): Eukaryota > Metazoa > Arthropoda > Insecta > Lepidoptera > Nymphalidae > Heliconius > Heliconius melpomene. The sequence continues at coordinate 12,926,392 of NC_140395.1, forward strand.
TTACTATGCAATGTTATAAATCATCTGTGATGTGTCACTGATGAAGAATATATTAATGCATTACTTGGCCTAATAATAATATTAACTAATTTCAATAACTTATAATTTTGTAAGAGTTATTCAGTTAGTTGTCACGACCTTAGAACGTATTTGAAATATTTGATTCTTTCTTTGTGTTTTGTTTTTTGGTACTTTTATGTTTGTTAAAGAATAAGAATTGATTATTAAAGATGGTCTACATATTTTACGCATTATTTTAATAATATTTTTTTATATTATACCAATAATCAACACAATAAGTAGAATGGGACAAATTTGTCACGACGGCGGTTCAAGGGGGGGGCTCAATCTTCGGCACTTCTAGTGTTAAATGGCGGGGCGTTTTAACTGAGGGTGAGGAAATGACAATATTTAATATTTAATTTCTTCGGATGGGAATAGAAACCACAGTCTGTCTCTCTTACAGTCACAAACTTGTTCTCCTGTGCCACGACTGACCTAAGACAATAATATAAAAGTTCCATGGATAAACTATTTACAACTCTTTTATTCAAACCATGAATAGGAAGATTACTATTTACCGCAAATAGGCAATTTCGCTTTGTCTTATAGGACAGAAAACAAGAAAGAAATTAAATATAATCATTCCTTCAGTGGAGATCGAACCCACAATTAGCACCTTTACGATCAGATGTTCTACCCTTCCACCAATGGAGCCCCATCAACATCAATTATCTTTTATAAACGAATTAAATATTAAGTACCAAGTATAGCTAATCATGGTAATTACATCACAAAAGGGCCAGTAAAAAGGTTACCTATAGAAATTACCTTGACATTTCAATCTGAATGTTTGACAGCGACCGAAGTTACCAGGCCTAATGCCCGGTATTCAGTTACAGTAAAATAAGCTTTTAGTCCACATAAAGGCGTATCGTATCGTTTCTCATATTTAGAGCTCCGCAATCCGTGGGTGAATGCATTATCACGTAAAGTGAGTGTAAATATATGTGAAATGGAATACTTAGATGATTTTAGGGTAGGGAATAGATATCTATAGCTTAAAGCTAAGCTGTGTACTGAATGTAGGGTTGTAACTGTAGCGTTGTAGTGTCACTGTAAATGCGACGATCGTAGGTTCAGTTTTCGCTCAGAGGAATGAATTAATTTATTTTTTCTTTTAAATTCTTATTGAGACACGCTGAAGCAGCGTCAATATCGTGTTCATCTGATTTTTTTTTTGAAGTAAGAGAGCCGGAGTCACCAGAGCTGGAGTGCAAGTGAGAGCGCCACTTGCGTGAAAAATAAAAAAATAAAAAATCTGCTTCACTCTGTACCCAACACACAGCAGGGTCGGTAGAGGAAACCTAGTAATAAGACACTCCGTTCCCCGCCTTCTGCCGAATTCTGAAGGCATTGCGTGTTGAGTGGCAGAAGTCAACGCCGCGCTTCTCCTCGACACCAGAGCGAAGAAATGGGAATAAATTTAAATAAATATTTCATTCATTACGATACGATTAAATATTTTTAATCTATAAGAATCAGCCAAAGCGCCTGATTGTAAATGCAAAAGTTGTTCCGTCCCCACTCAGGGGATTGCCTCATACTTTGATTACTTTGTTTTCCTACCTTTTGCTATATATTGTTTTGAGAAAATTAAAAGTAAACATCAGGAAAAAGTTCATATTTTCTATTTTTTAGCGCAGTTTTTACTCTACTCAGTTGCTGAACCAAAACCTAGATTGACCAAAATATTTATATTTAATTTGCCAATTCATAAATACACGTGATTGAAGAAGCTTTAAAAAATGTTATATACGAGCGTATAGGAGAAATGAATTAATGACTCATTGTCACGTATATAACATTTTTTAAAGCTTCATCGTTCATGAACTGACAAGCCAATTAAATGAAAAGTGCATCGATAATTATCTTTAACATGTTAAAGTTATAATGATGTTATGTTTGGATTCACACTGTGTTCCTCACATACCTCACAGACCTGACAACAGTGACAACACAGACAGGGACCTGGGAACCCATTATTAAGACAGTCCGTGCGCATTAAGACACTTCCGTTCCCCACTTCCAAAATCTGGAGACATTGCGCGTTGAGTAGCGGAACTCAAAGCCGCTTTTTACCTCGTCACCAGATTGATGAAATGTAGAAATATTTAAATTTCAATATAAATGTTATGTTTCAAAATAAATCTTATTTCCAAAATTACAATACGAACGAAAATATATTTATCACAAAATACGAGAAATTAAAACATTTCACGGGGTTCATAATCGCTTTACTTATTCCTTTTAGCCTTTACCTTTTTCTTTGATTCTCACAAATATAAATCTCTCCCACACTCCCTCATAGTAAGCCTCTTTCGCACCCTTTTTGCAAAACACGAAAACATCATAAAAGTTTATAAAGAAATATATTATGCTATTACTGCTTGGACGAATGTGAATAACATTGTTAGTATTGTAAATATAATTTTCCTCATGTATTTTGATTTTGTATAGTGAAGAAAACACAATAAATAATATAACAGGGCAAAAATAAACTTTGAATAAACTTTCGTATGATTACTAAATACAAATGTACTTTGATATTTTAGACACTTTTTGAATGTACGTATGAATAATAATCATAATCAGGTTCACGCTGTATCCCGCACACAGCGGTGTAGGCAGAGGCAATATAGTGTTAAGACACTCCGTTCCCCACTTTCCGCCAAATTTTGGAGGCTTTAAGTGTTGAGTGGCGGAAATCAACGCTGCGCTTTTGCCTCGATACCAGAGCGAAGAGACGGAAATATAACGAATCCTCAACCCTCGCATTACATTCACACCCCAGTGCCTCTACGCCACTACGGCCTCATATAAATATGTACATATGAAATTAAAACTATTCTTTTATTACTATCACTTTTAACTATTATTTTGTTTTAGCTTCACGCTGTATCCCGCACATACCGTTGTGTCATAACGGCCGCACTTTTTTGAAAAATAAATAGATTATTAATAATTAAATGATTATTATTAGAGCACGCGTGGACTTTGATCGTTGCACTGAATTAACGAATTCTACAATAATCAAATGAACTCCCACAACAGCAGGAAATAGAGACAAACACAAACACAGCTTTAATTTAGTAGGTATGCGAATATGAGATCGATTAGGTCGAGTGCAGCAATCAATCACGCAATACCAAATACAAATAAGCTTTGATTCATTAGATAGCCAAACGTGTAAAGTTGTGATTTTCCGGTAATATTTTATATTTCTCGTATATGTAGATAGAAATTATTCCATTTTCCAATTATACGAGTATAATTGGAAAATGGAATAGTAGCCATTTAATAAATTAATTATTATAATTAACTGCTTTGGAACGATGAATAAATAACAGTTTCAAAATTTCACTACTCAACACGCAATGCCTTTAGAGTTTAGCGGAAAATGGGGAACGGAGTGTCTTAACACTATGTTAGGTTGCTGCTAACTGCTAACCCTGCTGTGTGCGGGATACAGCGTGAAAAAAAAGTTTTATAATTTGAGTGAAATATGTATATTTAGGATGAGATATTAAAATTGAATGTAGAATCCTTCCATGATTTCTGACGAAAGTGACTAAAAATAATAACTAAACATAAACAAAAATCTATTATGGTTTAAATGTTTACTTAATTTTTGAAATATAAAAACAAATGCACATATAAAAGGAAAACGGAAGACAGGAATTACATAAATAAATACTTCAACGCTTCAACCATTGATATGTATCTTAAGATGTTCTATTTTAAAATGAAAAATATTTACTACTAGTGAAGCGTCGCGGCTTCGCCTGCTGAATCATACGAATATTTATTAAATATATTTGTGAAATTATTTTCAGTAGCAGAACTCAACGCCGCGCTTTGCCTCGACACTAGAGCGAAGAAATGGACATGTAAACGTAACTCTTTTTGTCTTCGTCACTTCCTCGAGTGGGGATCGAACCCGCAACCGTCGTGTTACAGTCACACTAATGTGCCGCTGTGCCGAGACGGTCTCTACATCAATTTCAATAACATAATATTAGTCAACCAACACAGAAAGTTACCTAGCACTAAATCATTTGTGCCTAATTCAATTAAGTGTGTTACCGTCGCCAGAGCAATTAGGCCTCACCGTCAAACGACCGGGACTGCGCGCCTAACCGCACTCTAATTACTGCTACATGAACAAATTCTCTTTGAGGAAATAGATTTTTGATATGAATAGATAAAAGATAGCTATTATCACTATTTGTGTTTGACTGAAAACGGTGTTGGGTTCCACAAATCAACACATGTCTCAAAATTGGTCAAAAATTAATAACGAAGTGACATTTATATTATATCGTTTTCCTATTCTGCTTGTAGAAAATACGGTGTTAAGTTTCGCGATAAACTGCGCTATCAATGTAGAGTAGCATGATGTGATATGAAAGAAAAGAATTTTATTTTAAAAGTAGTGGTTGCTCGCAGCTTCGCTTATGTGAACTTTATGGCCTTTGACGTAGTACTTCTATATGCAACTCGTTGTGATTGAAACTAGCAGCCTTATTTTTTTGTTTATTTCTTGTAAAATTGCAGCTCTGCGTTTGCTTATTCAAATTTAAAACTTATTATCAACTATAGAATAATAATCTATGGGATCAGTATCCACGATTATTTTATTAATTATTTTGTTTGAAAAAATCACTTTTTCATTTTTGGCAAAATCTCTCTTGTTTTATTTTAATGGTATTAGTTTTTTATAGAGTAATTAAAACTGTGGTTTCATTTAAAGTGGTGCTGACAAGAACACTCTGTATACCATGATCAAAAAGTTAATTCTTTTCGAAGTATTTATTATCCATATACGATTTTTTTCGAAATATTATATTTAGAACAAAAAAAGATGCTTAGATTTTTTTTTATTTTTCCTCGACTTATTGTTGTTCTCTTATATATGCCCAATTTAATCATATTTGAAGTTATGTTCACTCAACACACAATGCCTCTGGAATTCGGCGGAAAGTGGAAAACGAAAATGGAATGGGAATTAATGGGAAGTATCTTGATGGAGTGTTTTAACACTAAATTCCCATGTTCCCTTTGCCTTGCCTGCTATGTGCGGGATACAACGTAAAGCTAAAAAAAAGATGTATCCTACCATAGAATCAGTTCAGTAGCAGCATGTAGCAAAATACTGTAATAAATAATGGAAAATAACACACTCTATATTGAAATAAACCATTGCAAAGATTTATACGTTGGACCAAATACCCGGCGGTACTTCGATTCACAGCAGGCGGTAAAAGACGTAAGTAATGACCAATGCTGACAAAGTTATAAGTTAGAAATGGTGAAATCAATATAACTTATACTATAGGAAAGCAAAGAAAAACAGACTTTTTCCTTAGATTCTAAGCTATTGTGTAAAATACAAAACTATAAGTCCATCATTTCTTTAGTTTGGATAAAAATGCCGTCCCTAAAATTAATTCGGGATCGCATTGTATGTAAAATCACGGAATTTAACACCGCAATTGTTTCTCAATATATTTAATAAATAGACATTTTATTTCTTCGTGTGGGCATCGAACCGGCTTCTGGCCCGGCGCCAGGACTGTTGGCAACTTCATCCACCTCCTACATTATTTCTTCCTACTTATTCGGTAGATATATGTAGAATCTAACACGTGACAACAAGCTTATAAATTAAACTTATAGTAAGTAATCTATTTATAGCAAATCCATTAATAACTCTGTACTTGTTCAAGAAATATCTTCCTATTCAATGAAATTACGTCGACTGATAGCGATCTTAGAAAATTAATTTCCTAGGAATTTTTTTTAGCAGCTTCATGTTTTTCTCGTATCAGGGTGGGCATAGGAAACTTAGGCTTGAGATACTTCACCAAGCATCGCCTAAGGTTCGAGACATTACATTTTGATTGGCTGAATTCAACGCCGCGATTTGTCTCCTACAGAGCGCTCGATGAAAATAATTTAAATCAATAATTTAAATCAATGAAAATAATGAAAATAATTTAATCAATTTCACGAGTGGTAATCGAACCCACGATCAACGCGTTTACATTTAAAGGCTATGTGAAGCTATATGAACAATCAATTTCATTATATTACTACTGTACTGTAAAATACTGTAGGTATACATATAATATCTTAAATTTTGAGGTTTTGTCACTTGATTGGTTTCGCAATACGATGTTCACACGACGCTCATACTACAAAGGACTTAGTGAAGCGTTTAATATTTAATTGTGTATAAGATAATATTATCATAGATAAATTCAATTATATATTATAGGGATTTTGGGTCCAAATCTGAAGTATTAAGGCACAAGCGTGTGACTGTAAACGCGACTGTGGGTTCGATTTCCAGTCGACGAAACCAAGTGTTTCATATATTAATTTGACTCTGGTGTCAACACTCAACACTCAATGCCTTCACAATTAGGCCGAGAGCGGACACTGGTGTCTCTTAGCGATAAACATTCACCCGGGTGGGAATCGAACCGACAACCTATAACGGCAACATGACCTCAAAAACATAACACAAAGATTATTGCTGCCGGATACAATGCTTTTAAGTTTATTATATGATATTCCTCTGTTAGGGCCCATTTAGTTTATGATAACTATCTTACTTACTACGTCAGCCATAACGGACGTCGGTGGCCATATTCACACGAAATAAATGTTTGACAATAACTTTTCCTTTAGCTACAGTCACTTCACTTCTGTGTTTAAATAATTTGTTAAATACAAAGTTTTGGTGATTTTCTCTAGTATAACGGAAAAAGGAAAGCGGGCAACGGAAGTGTCTTAATGGGAACAGAGTGATCTAACACTAGGCTCCCAGAATACATACATATTTATGCGGGACACAACGCGAAACTAAAAAAACGACTATTTTTTATGTTTTTATATATTTATACTTTCTTTAAAGTGGAATGGCACTATAAAAATTTTAAAATATAAATTTCAAAAGTTTCATTGTAATACTATTCTTCATAATAGAAAGTTAGTGAAATATAATTTTGTTCTATGATTTTTGAAATCACAGACAGACACTTGGATTTTATTTGCTGTATATATTCAAACCATAGTAAAACTTAAAGTTAAAATTTACAAGTCATTACAGAAGAGGTTCCCCATTAAAAAGCTGGAGAAACTTTTAATTTCTCTGTTCTGCAAGTTCTAGTGCGGCGTGTTCATTACAGTACGTGATATATTAGGTTAGTTTACTTTAAACTCATATTTTATAAACTTAAGGCCCATAACTATTTTATTGTAAGTACTTTTTCTTTTGGATTATTTTCACAAGTTGTCAATAAGGAAAAGTAAAGAGAAAATTTTTAACAGTAGCGGGACTCGAACCCGGATTATTAAAATGGCATCTCAAGATCGCTCTCAAGATTTATAAATAAAGGCCTTACATCGTGAAAGATACATTTACAAAATATAAATATCAACTTTTTTAATAGATATAATTATACTATCACTAGGAAAATGATCAAACAAAGAAATACTTAAGAGTATTTCTTGTCTTTAAACAAAGAAAAAGTATTTCTTGTCTACCATATAGCTGAAGACGCAGGCAAAGGTTAGTCAAATATATAATTTGTTACTTTAGTTCAAAAACAGACTGAGTTGTGGTACCTACAGCTGCCATACCAAAAAACAAACATGCCAAAAATGCTCGAAGATGTCGTCATAAACGTCATAAAATTTTTATTCTTTGTAAGTATGTTTGTTTTCGTAGAGTCCCCCTTGATTTATAACTCTGTTTGCCTTCATTGATAGATATTAAAAGTTTTTCTAGTCTTAAAAGATATTTTTTTATATTATCCTTGATTTCATCCTCGACCAACTTCTAAACGTTACTTGTTTTGTCGAACTCTTGTGTTTAACGTTCCACGCTTGTGTTTCTACGCTGTATCCTGCACATAGCAGGATAGACAGCGACAACCTGGGAACCTAGTGTCTAGACACTCGGTTCCTATTAAGATACTTCTGAATTCTGGAGACATTACATGTTGAGCGGCGGTACTCAACGCCACGCACTCAACGATACCAGAGCGAAGAAATTAATATATATTAAATATTTATCCTCGAGTGGGAATCGAACCGACAACCTCCTCAAAAACCCCAAACAAGCCTTGCGCCACAACTGGCCAAGGAACTACAATCGACTACAAAATGTTTATCAGTTTATAAATACAAATAATTAAACTTGAAAGAAAATCGATCAAATATTGTTTATGAATTAGCTTTTTTATGTAACTTAAGAAACTAATTAATAAGACAATTTAATATGCTATAATAACAAATGTCACTAAAGCTCTTTGATCTTTTCAAAACTTTGTAAATCAAATTAACTTTTTTTTATTGACAGAGTGTAGGAAGACAATGTGCCTGTTAGCACAATGAGAATTACTTTTATTTGTCCGTTTGATAAAGATAAGAGAAAGAAAGAGAGAGAAGAAAGTTCCATTTAAATATTTACAATTCCTCGCTGGAAGAGCGCAACGTTTCGCCACCCAGCACGCAATGCCTCCAGTATGCGGTGAAAAGTGGGAAACGGAAGTATCTTATTCTTAACACTAGGTTCCCAAGTTCCTTCGTCCCCCGCTCTGAATGATACAGCGTGAAGTTAAAATAATATAAAATTGTTCATTTAACGAGAATCTTCGATACTGTTTTTGACATAACGTTGTTAAACGTTATATAATAGATATGTCTGCCACACTTGTCTTGACAGTTTATAATTGAAACGTGAAATAACACGATATAATATCTTTGCTATAAACAGTTTAATATATTTTAACGTTTTTAAATTTATATTCTAACTAAGGAGAGAAAAATATTTTAGAAAAACTATTAAATTAATAGGCTATAGGACACTAGTGTGTAGGCACTCTGTTCCTCACTTTCCACCCAACTTTCGAGAAAATTCGTATTGAGACTTAGGTGACGGAGTTTAACGCGACGATTTGATGTCAATTGTTCCAGAACGGAGGAATTAAAATATATATATTTTTTACCTTCCTCTTTTTTTTTAAATATATGTATCCCGCACATTACAGGGTAGGCAGAGGGAACCTGATATCTGTGGTTAAGATACTCTTTTTTAATTAAGAGTCTGCCGTTTCTCACTTTGGAAGACATTAGGTGTTGAGCTGGACTCAATGCTGCTCTTTTTGCTTCGATACCAGAGCATGGAACTAAAAATATAAAATATATAATTTCGACCAGTTGGAATCGAATTCACTACCTGAAACATGTATATATTACAGGCTGACGTCAAAAGAAAATAATGCTTAAAATATGCAAATATTTCTTTTATTGACTTAAATCTCCCTTCAGCTTTTGATGATAGAATGAATGAACGAAATGAGTTGAAGTATTTATCTACTAAAGGGTTTTCTGTCTAAACAGTATTAAGGGGATCTAACGCTAAGCCTATAGAGCAGATTTGGCAACAGAATATTGGTAGTGTACTAGGTACCTACTAACGCCAGAATAATTCCGTTGATTTTATGAAAATCATTTTTCTATTATTTTTCATAGACATAGATTTGTCTATGAAAAATAATAGAAAAATGATTTTCATAAAATCTAAAAGTAAATCTTAAAAGTAAATCTTTAATTTTTATTAAAGGAGTTTATTTTGATTGATTGCGCTTATCTCAGGTTCGAATAAAAAATACTTTATTCTAGACGATAAAAGCTAGTAAATGATATAGTGACACACAGTTAATTATCTTCTAACACAAAAATAACATGTAAGGGGACAGAAATAAACATTGCCTATATATATTGTTTTAAATGAGGTAACGAAGCCTTAAAATATGTATTTATAAAAAAACTTTCTTAAAAACCTATATACAATCAAAGTATCGAATTCTAGTTATTAATACAGGTCTTTGAAGATATCTCCGCCTCATAAAAGATCAGACCACTAGTTTTAGCTTGACTTGCCTCAAATTGAATTCTCTCGAGATATGAGAGTGTACCTTACAATTTTTAAATTGTTACTTCGTCTTTGCCTTTGGAATGGTTTCGCTTCGGCGAGTGCTAGCTCTTTGTGCATTTGTGGCTTTCAGAACATACTTGTGATGTATTGTGTAAGTTTTCATTTTGTTCACCTTGATGTTAAGGCAGAGGGAACCTAATGTTAGACTCCGTCCCCTAATTTCTGCTTTTCATAATCTTCACTTAACACTTTAAATTCAAACTGAACTCAAGTCAACTCTCAACAAAGGTGTTTTAAGATGAGGAATTAAACATTTTTTTATCACTATTTATAGTACAATAGCTAGGAGCTTGGCTTGGCTACAGACTTTTTTAGAAAGTCATCAAAAAGTAAGAAATTCACTAAGTCAAATCTCAAGTGAGAAATAAAATTGTAAGTTTATATTTATAAACATTTCTCGCTACGAATGCGGTAGACAGCTTGTAACACGTATTCCTATGTGTGTAGCGACGGTTCGAGCATCTCTATTATGTACATACTCGTATATTATACCATATATAGTATAATACTATATGGCGTCTATTTTCACACGAAGTTAGTGTTTATTTAAAGTTCAACAAGATAAATGTACAGATCTCGTAAGATGGTACTGATGCTTATGTATAGTGAAATTCTAATTACAAAAAGTAAATAAAAATATTATCAACATTAACTATGGATTTTTTAAGAGAATAGAGCAAAAATGGGAAACGGAGTGTATTAACACTAGTTTGCCTTTGCTTACCCTGCTATATGCTTTATATACATAAATAGCGGAAAGCTAAAAAACAATTACAATAGTAAAAATATTCGTATACAAAACTACATATTTTTTTATTGGACTGCGAAACGAAATGATTTTATACGAGTAGAAGGACCCATTTCAGTTGATTGACTTCAGAAACTAGTTCTATGGACATTTTATATACGAACTAAAGGAAACTAATAGTTGAAATAACATACACGAATATTAAAATATAAACTTTCTTAGAAATATAATGTAAACTACTTTAGCAGTGATTCATGTACTTACATATTTCCTAACTCTAAAAGAGATTAAATTCTGACATGAAATCTTACATGATTTGTTAATGTTATTGCAATTACTTCTGCGTATGAACGTTATGTATAATTTATTGTGCATATTATTAATTAGGGTATTACATCATAATATATCATGCATCAATATGGCAACGTAAATATATTTTATCATCATCATCGTCATCATCATCATCATCAGCCTGTCCTCGTCCACTGCTGTACATAGGCCTCTCCAATGGCACGTCACTGAGCTCGATCTTCAGCTCTTCGCATCCGTTGCCCGCAACTTTGCGGATATATATTTTATAATCAATAGATACTCATTAAATACTAGTTTTTTTCTGTGATTTGAGGTCGTTAACGCGACAGTTGTAGATTCGATTCCGACTTAGACTCGTGAGAATGCCATATTTAATATTTTCATTTCCTCGCTCTGTTAAAGAAACGTGTTGAGTTCTGCCACTCAAGTTCTGCCTCGAGAATTCGACAGAAAGTGGGAATCGGACTGTCTTAACACTACGTTCCCAGGTTCCCTCAGCCTACTCTATTATGCGATAACAAACTGTGACTTCGCCCGCATAGTCTTTTTTAGTGTTCAAAAGTTTTAAAATACATAATAAGTTTTTACGAGATTCAAATGTATGATGAATGGGCACGAAGGCAAAGTCGTTATAAAATCCCAAGAATTGATCGCCATCGTTTGTCTCTTGAAAATTTAAATAAATTGCATTTTAGGTTTACTTTTTGTCACTTTTTTGTTACTTTTTGTATTATTTAAGTCCAGTAGCTGGCTGGCTAAGGGCTATCACGGTACTTCACGCCAAAACACCGATTGGCCCTATATAGGGCCCAGGTTCGGCCACACATGGAGTACTGTTCTCATCTCTGGGCTGGTGCACCCCAGTATCAGCTTGACCCATTTGATCGCATACAACGTAGAGCTGTTCGAATCATTAAGGACCCAGTAAGCTGTGAAAGGCTTGACACTTTGGCTCTGCGTAGAAACGTCTCCTCGCTGTGCGTTCTCTATCGCATTTTTCATGGTGAGTGTTCTGAAGAACTGTTCGACCTGTTACCTGCCGCCGAATTTTCCAACCGCACAGTACGTCACAAACTTAAATACCATCCACACCACCTGGATACGTGGCACTCCACTACTGTGCGGTTTCGTAGAAATTTCCTTCCACGCGCCACCGAACTGTGGAATGGCCTACCCGCGGCAGTGTTTCCAGGTCGGTACGATATGGGTACCTTCAAAAAGCGCGTCTATCTCCACCTTAAAGGCCGGCAACGCACCTGTAGCTCCTCCGGTGCTGCACGGGGTCGTGGGCGGCGGTGATCATCATCAGGTGACCCGAACGCTCGTTTGCCTTGTCCTTCTTCCATAAAAAAAAAAAAAAAAAAAAAAAATATCTTACATTCTCTCTGTCTGCCCTGCTATATACGGGAAACTGCTAAAAAATATTTAAAATGCAATCCGTCACTCCTCTGTCTTCTTTGATTTATGCGTGAAGTCTGAAGTCGGAAAAAAAGACATTCATCTGTATATTACTAACGCAATAACTCATGGATCATGGATGGGTAATATCTTAATGAAGAACGCATTAGTTGAAATTGCCCTAAAACACTTTAATAACCTTGGCTTTAAGCACGCAATTTTATTTTAACCAAATGAAAGATTCTCATCATAGATTATTATACTCGTATTTCTATCTAGGGTTAGTAATTTTGTTCTAATATGTTACGAAATGAAAACTAATGAGGCTAAATTACTTTAATGGATTTTTTTTTATTGGCAGACCTTCATTATTTAGCGGAATCTAGTGAGGAATTTGGCTAGAAGGAAATATTTTTATTTCGGATGAGCGGAATGAAGAAGTGAAAATTGAATGCATAAGTAAAACAACAACCAAAATGACAATTTTTCTGAATCTTAACATTTCTTACAAATATATTTTTTTTTTACATAATTACAATTCTTCTGTTTCATTTTCCTAGTTTAACATTTAAACCGAAATTTAGCATATGGTAAATAAATGAAGGTGTTGTAGGAAAGCACTATGAAAAATTTCTCGAAAATTCTACGACTAGCTTTTCATATTATGTTTAAATAGAGCCACATCGTGTACGACGTCCTTCAAAATGCACCAAAAGGAATGTCATCAAAATAAGATAGTAGTTAATCTCTTAATGCGTGTGTTCTTGATACGTTATCAATGCCTTAGTTAAATGTTAACGGCCTCTGGGATGAAACCGAATCTATAAAGGATGATTGAGTGGGGGGGAACGGGGCAGAAGAAGACTTCGGTTCCGTTCACTTTTGAAAAAACAGTATCGACGATATTCCATGAAAGTCACGTAAAAAGCATGAGAACCCCTCGGAAGATATGCATGAGCGTGAGCCACTCGATTATTTATCTGGCTAAGGATAGCTAGAGAGAGGGACACATAAGGTAAATGTGAAAATATTTTTTTTCTAATGGAGTTTATATACGAGTAAAATTAAGAGAATCCATATTTCTTAGTATAACAACTTCTCGATCACCACAATTAAGAAACAACTTTTCAAAGTTCATTTTTACATCAAGAAATTCCAACTATTTAATTTCGGATTTCACAAAGTTTTGTTAGGATCTTACAAGAACTTCAATAACGTTCGCGTTTCATTGAAAATTTTTAATTATGGCGTAATACTGAAATTTCTCAGTTGAAAAATAAAAATAACGTGGCCGTATTGGAAAATACAAAAGAAGGCTAGTTACTACGGATCTATTCTTTCGCAGAGAATTATATTGTTTTTTTAGTATTGGTGTTTTAAGCTCTCGATGTCGAAACTGTCAAACAGTGGCCTAGAACATATTCGTATAGAGTGATAATCAAATCTTTCCATTACGTTGATATATATTTTTTTATTAGTTTATTATTTTTATCTCAACGTTAATGTATTCTAGGGTAATCAAAAGGAACCTGGGAACCTAGTATTAACATATTCATTTCTGACTTTCCGCCAAATTGTCGAGGCATTATATATCGAGTAGCGGTACTCAACGCCGCACTTTGTCTCATTACTAAAGGCGTTGTAATGAAAATATTAATACAAAATTCCCCCAAGACTAAACCGAATTCACAACCGTCGTGTTTGCAGTCGCAAGCATGTGCCCTGCGCCAATACGACCGACAATAAAAAGCTTCTTCTTCTTCTTCTTCTTTGTCGTTTCGCTCTTGACAGAGCGGTCGTGGTCGTCTTTTTTTTTTTTTTTTTTTTTTTTTTTTTTTTTTTTTTAAAGGTTGGTGGTGCGCCACACAGTCCGACGCCATTCTACGCGATTGACTGTCTGCCTGGTGCACTCGTAGAGAGGGTCATCGAGGGCTGCCTTCACTTGGTCTGTCCATCGCATGGGGGATCTACCCCGTGGCCTGCTACCCTCAACTTTTCCCTGAATCACAAGGCGTTGCATGGAAATATCTACTTGTCGAGAAATATGTCCGAAGAAAGTGAGAATCCGTGCTTTGACAATGGAGGACAACCGTTGTTTTACGTCGAGTTCACGGAGTATGGACTCGTTCGTTCTAAATTCCGTCCAGGACACTCCAAGCATTTTCCTCCAGCACCACATCTCGAGAGCGTCTATCTTCTTCTCGTCACTCTTCCGAAGCGTCCATGTCTCGCAAGCGTACATAAATATGGGAAACACTAGAGTCCTGACTAATCGAATTTTAGTAGTTTTCGTGATGTTTCTGCTTCTCCATATTTTCCTTAACTTACTCATCGATGTTCTAGAAATTGCCATACGTCGCTTGATTTCGTCTGCACAGCTTCCACTATTTGAGATCAGCGCTCCGAGGTAGATATATGATTGTACGACATCACAATTCGCGATATATTTAATCTCTGGCGAGTTGTTATTTGCACGGTCGACAATCATAACTTTTGTCTTGTTGCGGTTAATCTTGAGTCCAAAATCGAGACTTAGCATAACTCGTTCCATTTAGCATAAAAAGCTTAGCTTAGCTTAATTATATAAAAGCCTACTTACTATCAATGTTTTTGAATGTTAATCTAATATTAGATCAACAAATGCCAAACGCTTTATAACATACATTTATTAGGCACTGGTAATTATATGGTGTCATCCATGCACTATGGATTTATATAGCGTTCTAATGAGAGCTCGATGATGCTTGCGGTTATGTTTAGTGCACTACGACTAGATTACTGTTAGATATATATTTAGAATCATATGGTAAAAAATTGTTACAAGTAATCAGAGAAGTACGGCGTTGAGTTGCGTTACTTACACGTAATATCTTGAAAATGGGGCGGAAAGTGGGTGGTGGTGGGCGGCGGTTTATACTTCGGAAAGGAAAAATACTAATTTATAAAATTTTGAAGCTCTGGGAAACCCTCCAAATTAACTTTTTTTTTCTTTTAGCTTCGAGTTAAAAAGAAAAAAACGGTGTATGTTAATGGTGGAACTCTCCACTCAACATGCAATGTTGAAATTGGGCAGATCTATTATAGATCTTAACCTTATATAACGTACCCATATATAATTTTTTAGACCTAAAATATTTTTCTATCAAATTACGTTAAACGATTAATGTTTGACGAATTGGAGCGGAGTGTCTTAACACTAGGCCCCTCTGTTTACCCTAGTACATGTGGAAAGAGTCTAAAGCTGAACCTGCAAATAGATCCATCACACATCCGATTAGCAAAATAAATAAGTAATAAATTCTTTTATCCCCCATTGATATATTCTTACGGTCACATTTATAGGCCATTAATTTGGGTTGTCATTATATAAGATTATTACCTCAACAAGCATTAGCCGTCCCTTTATCTTATCACCGGATTCTGCGTCTTAGCGCATTATGGTGGAAGCAGATTGAGCTTATATGAACATGGTTGTATATAATAAAACTATGTTAGGCACACGGATTTGGTTGGTTTTTTTTATTGTTTTACCGTTTTTACGGGATTTTTGGTAGGTAAGCTGTAGACGTTGATGAGGTTACTTATATATTTTCATTTTCCCGCTCCGATAAACAAACAGTGCGCAGCGTAGTGGAGGCAAAGTAGAAAATGGAGTGTCTTAACACTATCTCTTTGCTTAGCTAAAAAAATACACACCTAATTCTGGCCACATGCTTATTATATCAAAATATCTTGTTGCTATCGTTCCTAAATTAACATAATTTTTATTATAATTATTCAAAATAATAACGGAAATCAAAATTTTATTCACTTCATAAACATTTATTTACAACCTTTTTCATTTACGAATCTCAAAGTAAATTTAATTTCATTGTAAACTTCGTTTTATGGATGGCGTTATTGTTCTCCTGTTTTAATATTGGCGAAAGTTAGCTTTATGAATAGTGTAAAGAATTTTTTGATTTTTACAATTTTGAAATAAAACTCTTTAATTATTTAAATATAATAATATTTGTATTTTCTAGCTCCGATAAAACAAGACGGGGTATTGAAATATTTCGTCCAATATCATAAGCAATGTCTCAAATTCAGATAGAAAGTAGAGAACGGAGTGTCTTGGCACTAACTTGTAACTGTTTAGTATATGTACCAAAAAATTTTTTTAGTAATGCTATAAATTTCGATTTTTCCCATTGGCAATAAATGTTAATCCACGCTTAGGCCTTTTTATGATAAAAGTAATACCAGATAAAACAACACCAAATCTATTTGTCCATAGCTTATCTATTGGAGCTTTGTTGCGAAATATTGGTTTTCTACCGGAACCTATATTGCAACAAACACCAGAAAAGCTTAAATAATAATAGTTTTTGATTATTATAATAGTAACAGTTCTCTTGTAATTCTCCGTTTCTCTTGTTATCACACTTATTTTATGGATTTTTCTTTATTGTGCCTCTTACAAGGTCCACTTTCGAAGGCTCCAGACTTTTAAGGGCTTTGATCTATAGTAATGTTATAAATGTAAAGAATTTGTTTAGTTAGATACTATAATTTTAGAAACTTCTGGTTGGAATTGAAAAACTTTTTTGCGTTAGATGGTCCATTTATGAAGGAGTCTACATTACATCACGCTACGACCAATAAGAGTCGTATATCGTCTATGTCGGTAACCCGCGCTCGTCTACAGATTTCATCATTACGAATTTTGTTGCGTAAAGAAATACCAAGCATAGCCCTCTCCATCGCTCGCTGAGCGACTTTGAGCCTATGGATAAGGCTTGCGGTAAAGGACCACGTCTCAGCGCCATAAGTTAACACTGGCAAATTTATTCAATTAAATTCTTTTATATTATTTTTCCTGCAGTGTAAAACCCCAATAGTGAATCCAAAACATATTAAATATTTTTTTTGTAAAAACAGAAAAGATAATTAGATTCACATCGAACGATTGGGGAAACGGAAATTATAAAATCATAATTAAATTATTTCGTCAAACAGATTTGAGCAATCCCGGCGGAGCTTTCTCTCGTGTTATAATTTTTATTTTTGTTTTTTTTCTCACCTTCTCGTTGTATCCCGCATGTAGCGGGTAGACATAGGAAACCTAGTGTTAAGACACTCCGTCCTCCACATGTTGAGTGACAGAACTCAACGGCAGGCTTTGCCTTGGTACCAGAGCGATATAAAAATTTTACATCATTTTAAGGCCGTCGTTGTGCAGGTCAGTCAACCGTCTATGACGGTCGTGGATTCGATTGCCACTAGGGGAATGAAACATTTAATATTTTCGTTTCTCTCTAGTAACGAGGCTAAGCACAATTGCTATTCTCCACTCAAGCGTGGGGAGCGTAAATATCTTAATGGGAACACAGTGCCTTAACACTAGGTTCCCAGGTACATGCTATTTACGGGATACAATGTGAAAGAAAAAAAAAATTACCTCACAGCAGGTACAAACAAACACTATTCTCAGTTAATATGACTACGCGCGCCAGGCCACAGGCCAAAGCTAGTATTAAATAATAACATATTCTACAACAAGATTAATTATAGGATAAAGGAAGGATGAAGAAGTTTATTATTCTAAGCATATTTATCCGATAGCCTTGTAGGAACAATATATAGGATATGTAAATTTACTTGAAGCTGTATCGTACTTTAGCTTAACCTTAGCCCGTAGGGGTATTTATTATATTTACTCTGTTTGTTCTGGCTTATAATAGCCGTAGGCAGAGAATAGAAATATTTCTACTTATAAATTTCTACTTATAAGATTCTCATATCTTTATTTTCATTTAATCGCTCTAGTAATAAGATAAAGTGCGGCGTTAAGATCCGCCAATCGAAACGCAACACCTCAAAAACTAGACAGAAAGTTGGTCTTAACATTAGGTTCCCTCTATCTACTCTAAGTGAAGCTATTAAATTAATTAAAAGTAGTATTATTATTGGTAATTTAGTATTACTAATTTAGTACTATTATTACTAATTTAGTAGTACTAATTAAGACTGGATCACGAAAATAAAATCATTATTCAACTAATATTGTAGTAATGAAAGATAATTTTACGCACAATTCATACGAAAATTCTTGTAAATAGACTTTACGGTTTCTTTACAAACATTATAGCTCCCTATTGCACGGTATGAACTATTAAAATAGTTTTATATTTCCTGGCAGGTGCTATGGTATATGAGAGCAGAAAATTTTCACACACACTCGATTTCTTTGAACATTTATATTGATGCTATAAAATTAAATATTGTAAACATTATATAAAAATTTACATAACTTTTTATATTTCACGCTTTACAGCTTCACGCTGTATCCCGCACACAACAGGGTAGGCAGAGGACACCTAGTTAAGTCACTCCGATATCACTATCATCTCACCGTCTTCCATTATTTAAAAACTTTACAAAAAGATTGTAACTGCGGCTTATTGGTCAAACAATGAGAAGCATCGGTGCTAAGGTGAAGCAGCTCCATATATACCCATTCTGGGTATACATAGAAGTCAGCTGTGAATGAGCAAACAAAGGTTAAGCCCAACCATTACATCAGGTTTGATAAGCTCCATATCCTCGCTGTGTATAATAGATATACGTATTCCTAGAATGATTTGCGATGATATGTATTTATTTATTTGATTATTTTATTTTTTATATTTCATTGATTTGAGGACATCGTGGCGCAGGGGCTGTGTGTGATGTAGCGCGATGGTTGTGGGTTCGATTCACAGTCGGTAAAATGAATTAGTATTTATTTTTTTATCATTTTTTCGCTCTTTAACCAAAAAAAAATAGGGACAAAACCGCGGCGTTGAGTTCCACCGCTCAACACGCAATACCTCGAAAATTCAGCGAATGAACGGACTTTCCTTTTAAATCTGACTTCGTTCCGCTACGTTCGATCGATACTGAGGAAGGTCTTAAGAAACTTGTATACAACTTTGATTATAATTTCAAGTATTATTAAGTAATAGGTTCCCTCTGCCTACCCAACATATAGCAATATGTTGGGTACAATGTGAGGCTGAAAAAAAAATTAAACCTATAAATTCTCATAACTTATGCATATTCCCCTTCCGTAAGCTCATTACATCCTATGTTCATTCATCATAGTATACATATTTTATGAGTTGTGAGAAGGAACTAGGGGCGATTACTTCGTTTTCTTGTTTTTCCCTGTATTTTGACTTGAAACTTTGTTAGTTTCATCGAAAAAGGGTTGACTAATATCGTACTTTTTTCAATAAAATATAAATAACTTTTTATATTATAGTAAAACTTTTTTTTAAATTACGTTGTATGCTGTTAGCAGGGTAAGCAAAAGGAACCCAGAGCTCTAGACACTGCTTTTTCCACTTCTTACTTAATTTTCAAGACATTTCTTGGCTAAAAACTACGCCACGCTTTGCCTTGTTACCAGAGCGAGAAAATGAAAATGTTAAATATTTAATTTCCTCGAATGGGCATCGAACCGGCAACTTAACGTGTTTTTAGTGGCACGTTTGTATTTCTGTGCCACGACCGGCCTCCAAATAACATAACATATTTTATAACATAAAATAAGAATTACAAACAAAAAAAACCCCTGAAAAACATTAAGGCATTAAATGGCTTTAATTTTATTTTCTTTTGAAGTTGGTTTTAATTTATATTTGTAGTTACGGCTTCGTTCGATCAATATTGAAAGGTTCTTAAGAAACTTGTCTACAACTTTGATTATAATTTGAAGTATTATTGAGTAATATTAATTTATCGTTACACAAAATTAGATTTATATTGTTCAGTACATCTATGTATTTATTAAAAGTTATTTATCTGCTATAAATATAATAATTTTTCATTATGAAATATACTTATTTATCTAAATAAATTTAAGTAAAGTAGCCTTACAACGATGAAAGTTGCCAGCCGATATTTATGTAGTTTAATAATAGACCAGGGGGGAGGCTCAAGGATACAAACATGCGACTGTCAATGTAACGTTTGTGGGTTCGATCATAATCGGGGGAATAACATAGTTACTTCCTTAGCTCTGGTAATCTCACTTAACGCCGATTTCTGGAAGCATTTCGTATCTGATGTCTGATCTCCACATCTTAATGCGGAGATCACCTCTCTTACCAGAACAGAAAAATAAAAATATTAAATATTTATAACTAGGAGCGTTCCTAGTCGCACGCTTGTGCCCATGCCGCTATGATTCACCTCTTCACGACTATCTTTAAACCTATATGTTTTATTTATTCTTGTTTTTTAAATCTTTCCAGTAAAACATTTGTGCAACTTGTTATTTTTTCGCAAGCTTTTTGTTAAGCTACTTAACTTATCAATAAGTACAGTCGAGTAACGACCGACAAACGCACATTCTTTTTTTTTTCACAGTATACGAGTACATTAACATAGTCTAGCAACACGTTGTGAAATTAAAGCAACGGGTAAAGTAATAACCCACTGGAATCCACGGGAATCGTTGGCTTCCAGAATTATTATGAAATGGAGCTAGGTAATCATTACATTAGCTCTAAGTACTCATATTCTGATAAAATATTTTTAAGAAATAATTTATTTTTGATTTTGAAACGTTTTATGTATTTGACAGTCTATATTAGATTTAATAATTTTAAAAGAATATATAGAAGACGAGGTCGTGGCCGGGACATAGAGTCTGTTTGTAAATACTACGGTTGTGTTTTTCATTTCCATTCGGGAAAATAAAGTATTTTTATTTCCTCGCTCAATACGTGCTCTCGAAAGTTGGGCAGGATATCGAAAAATGAGTGTCCTAACACTAGGTTCCCTCTTCCTTCTGTGGTAAGTACAAAATAAACGAAGCTTAAAAAACTTTTGGCTTAATAAGTTAATTAACTAATGTTCTCAGGAAAAAATTGTATCATTCTCCCGATTCACAGTAACTGACTAAAATATCTTATTTTTTATTTTATATTGCCTTAAGCAATTTCCTTTTGATTTTCCATAACATTTCAAAGATTAGAGCAGAGGTGCTCTACGAAATGAATTATTGATATCGTTTATTTTTATTATTGTTTCCTTTTCGGGGTGGAAATTGCTTGGTAATTTCCTTTACGGCATACACGTACAAAATCTGAGAGATTAACTTATATTAATATGGAATAAACGTTTCTTTCCCTGTTCAGCTTTACGACGCAAAGAGGCTCCTCCTTTTTCATTTAAATTTAACAGGGCTCCTTGAAATGATTTAATTGGTTGACCAACTTTTAATATTGGGGCTGTTTCTTTCTTTTTGTTTTGTGTATTTCTTGTTAGTTGTAGCTGACTACAAAATTCGTGAGATCTTGACTTGTTTTTAAGAAATAAGTCTTTTGTTTTTAATTAATACTTTTTTTTATAGCTGGAGGTAATCTAGTGTTCAGACACTCTGTTCCCTATTTTTCGTTCAATTTTTACTGAAGCGGAAGTCAATGCCGGGATTTTTTAACTAGAGCGAATAATTTATGCAGAATCATTCTGCAGAGCCTTGAACGGACCCATCGAGTTTTCAGTCGAAGATCGTTCCACTGCACCCAATGGATTAATCATATGCAAAAAAAAATATTTAAACATAATAATAATTAGAAAAATTACAATATATTTATAAACGACATTATATAACAAAAAAAAAATTACGTAGGTAGATAATAAATAAATATATTACAAGGGTAGTTTGATGAAAGTTTGGTTAGGTTCTGATAATGGGATCCGGTTGAAATTGAAGTAGTAGGCTTTTTTTTTTTAAATTTAATATTGGACAATAAAATAAAATTACTTACCTTTTCATAAAAAAGTTAATACGAGTATAGCCCGATGTTTGAAAAAGAAGCTTCACGCCGCTAACCGTAAAGTCCATGCAATTCACACGTAAACTTCAAAAGTCACCCAAAAGTTTTATGAAACAAACTTCTTTTATAATATATCTTTATACTATTTTTCCTTATTTTCAACAGACTTTATTATTTCTTATTTTATCTTATTTGGGTTTACGTCGAATACTTTATCAACTATCGCCGGTATGCGAGACGTGTTAACTCGACGCGCTCTTGATACAAACTGATAGCGCCTAGCGCTCGACAGTCAAAAATAGGACTATGATAATGTTATATACTATTTACTTTTTAATTTCTAGATATTATAAAGATAATATTATGTATAATAAAGATGTATGTCGTACACAGTATGAGTAATAGAAGAAAGTGCTACTATACTTTTTTAAATAAAGTTAATATTATTTTCACAGCACACAGCAGAAAACGTAGCGTCAAACACTAAGATTGATTATTTTTATTTCCCAACTCTGAGAAGATAAAAGGAGGCATTGAATTCCACTACTCTCACTATATCTGAATTCGGGTGAAAGGAAAGACCGGAGTGTCTTAACATCAAGTACTCACTGTTTACCCCGCTATATGCGGGATACAGCGTAAATCTAAATAAAAAGGCAGAAATAAATCATTATAATTTCGACTATACAAATACCAATAAGGATATTTCATAAAAAATATTATTTACATACAAACTTTCTAACATTGGAAGTAAACAAGTAAACTCATTTTATTTACGTTCTATGTTATAGTCGTTATTCTTTTACGTACAAGTTAAAGTTAATACCTTTTTCATCGCAAAAATTAAACGTTATGGAAAATGTGTTGGAGAACTACTTGTAAGCTTGACAGCTGTCGGTTCGATTCCGACTCAGGTTCTTAATAAGTTATTTTACTCGGTCTGCTTATAAGGCAGACGTTGAGCTTCGTCATTCATGACTTTTAAAAACTAAAATTTCTTTTTTTATCACTTTTGTTTTGTTCATCTTATTTTATCACTTTTGAAGCTCCTATGACAAAAGCAATTTGCTTTTTTAATTTTGTTCTTAAATTCTGATCTTAAAATCTGTTTAATTTTTTCGTTCAAATATATTAAACACTTTGCGGTACCTGATTATGCTTAGCTATGACAAGGCAAACCGCGGCGTTAGGTTCCACCACCAAATATGCGATGTCTTTTAAATAGGTTAAAAAGGGAACTCTCATCATCATGATTCATCTCTGCCTACAATGTTATGTAAACCAAAATAATAGCATCCTAAAAAGTTATGATAAATTAATCATTCACTAACAAAAAATCTTTTTCTTTCACTTTGAAGCAAAATGAAAAGATTATAACTATTTAATAACTTATATTGTTTTAATTTATTACAGTCATTAGTACTAAGGTTAATAAGTCTAAGAGTAGACTTATTAAGTCAATAAACTATTATTATTATTTTTTACTTATTCTGGGATTACATAAAAATTTCTTTTATTTTTTTATAATTTGTAAATCTTCTTCTTTTTTATATATTCTTTTTGAGAAAACAGTTAAGTGCGAGTCGGACCCGCCAACTATAGTTCCCTACCAATTTCAGGATGTAGATCAGCGGGACTAGTTCTTTTTTTATCAAAAAAAATATATATAAAACCTGACAAATTAAAGAATGAGTAGGTAGGTATATATTCATTTTGTATGTAGATTTAAATATTGGATATTAACTTCACGCGATTTCGAGTTTTTATCCTTATTACGTACGGAACCCTAAAAAGGATTTTTCCGTACAATTTGTTTGGTCATCGATTCAACGTCACATGAAAATATTACAAAAGATTACTTTGTATTTTTAACCGACTTCTGTAAGAAAAGGAGGTTATCAATTCGGCTGCTAAATCACCTTTATTATGAACAAAACACAAATATAAATATTTTTTTATGTATTTACAGAAGCTGTTGCCATATCTTTATTTATTCTTGAAGACGCCGTCTGTTAACTTATTTAATATTATTTTGTTCGCAATTTTGAGATTCGTGTCATTAATTAGTGAAGTTTCCCATATTGTATTAACGGAGACTGAACACGTCGTTTCAACTTCTTAATATAATATTAATTAATTGTCTTAGTATAAATTATGTTTATAGTTGCTTTTTAGGGACCGTTGTAGATTCGAATAAATAAAAAAATATACGCTCTTTTCCGTCTTCTATAGCATGTAATAATAGCCATGTAAGTTGCGGAACTCAACGCCACGCTTAGTCTTGCTACCTAAACGAGAAATTATAATAATTGATTCCCCTGAGTGGGAATCGAACTGGCAGCACCCGGACGGCCTCATTTTCATTGTGATTACACAAACTGTGTTTCAAAAATGTACATAATATAGGATTTTTCTATTTGTCCATTCCAGAGAGCATGAATAATAAAATATTACAAAATAAATATTTATTTGCATGTAAAGTCACTATTAGAAACAAGTTTGTCCCCGTACAGAATATTCAATTAATTTCTTAGCTATACTTATTTCCTATACAATGAGTGTAATATCAATCAAATATTACGACTTGGCTTCTAGTCAAGAAAAAGATCTATGCTTTATTACTATACATTCGTTAATCAAAACTATCGAATGGTTGTCATTATTTTTTCCATCAGCATTGTAATCGACATTTAATGGTTAGAGTATGCTCGGTTTTATTTGCTTTAGTATTTTTTATGTTTTGGGATTGATCATATAAAATGGCGCAGCGGTATAGCACTTGATTGCAAGCGCAGTGGTTGTCGATTTGATCTTTTTTTTTTCATTACCCCACTCTGGCAGTGTACAAAGTCCGGCGTTGAACTCCGCTACTAAACATACAACATTTTAGATTCGGGCAGATAATGAAAAACTAAATGTCTTGACACCAAGTTGCTCTCGCTTGCCGCTCCGCTTTGCATTTCCGCTGAATTCTGGAGGCATTGCAAATTGAGTGGCGGAATTCAACGCCAAGCTTTGCCTCGACATTAGAGAAAATATTAAATATTTCATTTCTTCGAGTGGTAATCGAACCCACAACCACCATGCTTGTCTCCTGCACCACCACGATTCAAATTCATATTTATTATTTATTGAAATAATACTTGGCAGACTATTAACATAGAAGAAAATCCGAAATTTTTTGCATATCTATATATATAAAATCGAAAGGTCACTCACTCATCACGAAATCTCAGAAACTACAAGTGCTAGGAATCTCAAATTTTGCATAGGAGTTACTTATAGGACGTAGGTGCTCGCTAAGACGGGAATTTGCAATATTCGACTTCTAAGGGATTGTTTTTGGGGTCGAAAGTTTGTATGAAACTTCGTTACTACAAATGCTAGGAGTCTCAAATTTTGTATAGACGTCACTAGGACGTAGTCATAGAGACAGAAATTAATAATAACATAGTTCACGCGGGTATAACCGCGAGCGGGCCGCTAGTTAAATAATATAACTGTGCCATAAGAATTCTTAATAAAAAATGTGCTGAGAAAAATCTTAGAAAATGCGAATAACAAACAGACTAAATTACGCATATAATGTCTTTTTACTCGTAATGAGTTATTTGTATACAAATGTTGCTTCGTGACGTACTCTTCATGTAATGGATGTATTCAGATGAACCTGGCGCCTACAGACGCTTGTTTACAGCTTAATTGTAATTACATACTGGATTTTTAGTTTATTTTTACGTAAATTTACTTTTTTTTTGGCTTTTTTTCCATTCCACCCATTTTTGTACCAATTTTTTTTATTTATATTCAGTTAGGCTTAGCAAAAGTTTCCATTTTCGTCTGCACCAATATGCGCGAGTGTGCAACCACTGAGGTTTCCGTACCAATTCCATGATTGATGAAAACAACGGAAAGCATAACCTTTGTACTTCTTTCTAGTTTAACAACTATATAAACTTTGATAAGCTATAAAAATCTTTATTGCATTTACAATGATTATTTTTCATAATAGAATTTTTTTTATCTTTACACAGAAACCCTTATATAGCAGGGTGAGTAGAGGGGACCTACTGTTAGTCTTAACAGTCGACTCTGGGCCGAATTTTTAATACATTACATGTACTGGAAATTAATACATTTTAATTTTATAAATATTGAAACAACGATAAGTTAGTAGCTTGATTCTAATCTTTCTCTATTGTAAGTCCTACTTAATATATATACATAAATAACTTGGTAACACAAAAACAAAGGCCCATTAGACGTGCTCATTAGTAAAAGCCAAGCCGAAACGATTGTGGGTAATTATATAAAATTACAGGACAGTAGGTACGCCCGTAATGTAACGTTAGCGTTTAAGTGTATTGAAAATACATAGTATTATCTATGGAAACATCTCCCAGTACGTCTCTTTTGACTGACTGAAAAGAAGAGATTATTGGTGTTCTTTGGGAAGTAAGTTGCGTTAAGTTCCGCTGCTTTTTTAACACGCAATGTTCCTACAATTTTACATGTCTATGTTTCAGCTTTTCTGTGCTATATACGTAAATTATCGTGAAACTACAAAAGGCAAACAAATACTTCAGACAAATGACAGTTTGGAAAACTCTACCGAAACTATAAAGACGTTATCATATATAAGTGTCTAATAAAAGGTCAAAATTAGCGGATCAACTTTATACGCAATCAAGAGTGTACGCGGGTGGTCTATTTAAGATCTCATAACATTGATCCCGCTAGAAATATTTCTTATTACGCGTTGAGCCACGAAACACGCTGTGGGGCTTAGTTTAAAACTTTATACAGGATATAGCGTGTAATCAAAGATGGATTAATTTTAAGTATACTCTTAGATAGTCTTTGCAAAATTATTACTAATATTTTTAGCTTCACGCTCATAGCAAGACACTTCATATATTAAGATTCCCCATTTTTCCCCATTTATTGCCCCGTTGTTTTTGCTTTCATTCTCTCGAGTGGGAATCGAATGCACAACCGTGGAGTTTACAGTTTACAAATGTACTCACATTATAATATTTTTTAGAGTGTTTTTTAAGGAATATCTTAATTGCTTTTCTCTTTTCCCGCATAACAGGTTAGGCAAAGAGAGTTTAGTGTTAAAACATTCCACTTTCCACTAATTTTGATCAAAAATCGAACCCACATCATCATCTTACAGTTAATTATGTTACCAGCCACTCTACCTCAACGCCATCAATTAAAACATTAATTACAGTACAAAGTTACATTAATTGGCAGAACGCTTCAAATCACAAACGTTCTTCCGTCTACCAGCCAGGTATCATTTTCTAAAGCAACTCTCAACACGTGCTTACAATATTCCGCGTCTCAACACCCCTTTATTAACAGTATACGTGTACGTGACGAACTATGCTGGAACATGTTACTTCGAAAGGAGGTCGAGAGAGTTTCAATTATATCGATTTGTAGAGACTGGAGGCAAAGAAAATGAAAAGTGTAAAAACTTGTCAGTTATTAATTTTCAGCTTTCAAATACAGCGGGTAGGCGTAGGAGGGTAGGTAGGTAAACTAAAAAACTGATTGACTTCCCTGTATGGTTATGAAAATGGCTGTTATATGAAGCTTAGGCGACAAAATTAGAATATGGTATCATAGAGTTGGTCTGATGATGGACCCATGATCTGAATAGTGGAACTTTTCAAAGGCTATTTGGACTGTATGTTTATTTATTTTTTTTTTACTTTCTTACCTTTAACTTCAACTTAATGTTTCTATCCTTAATTTTATAACAAAAAATGTTATTCTAAAGTTATATAAAAAAATTGTTTGAAAGCGAACAAGTTTAACTCTAGTTAGAGCTGTTTACTTCCTTGCATGTTGCACTTTGACTTCCTCGAGCACGTGAAATCTTCCTTTAGGGAATCATCCATCCATAAATTGTAAAGAGATTGCTTAACGAACGTCTTTATACATTTATGAAATAAAATAATTTATTTGCCTCTAGATTGCGGCAGAAAATTGTGTCTTAACACTAGGTTCCCTCTGCCTACCCTGGATATAGCGTGAAACAGTCCGTATCTATCTATACTTATAATAAAATTGTACCGGATCGATGTCTGTATAGGTAAAGGTACTAAGGTACTGAGGTAAAAATATATAAAAAATGTTATTTATCAATATAACAAAACATAAAACATTAATTTTTAAATTATTCGTCTTATTTGTAAAACAAATATTTTATTTAGTTCAATTTACATCCCACATATAAACCTAGATATCGAACTCTGAACTATCAGTCCTAGAGCCCGATACCCTTCCACTGGGGCACGACGGCCCGTGAAGAAACTAACATTATTAAATCATATAACAACCAACTAGAGGCCGCCGGTGCTAGTAAATGTTAACTTAATTTATGATAACTGCACTAACCGTACTAAAATAATATGAAGCGATGTTGTAAATTAATAGAGATGTGTTTTAAGAGACAGACCACCTTTAACTTTATTAGGAAAAGTCATATAATAGATATTTTGTTGATATTTGTGCGTAGTAGGTATGTTGTGAGCATTCGTGGCTTGGGGCAGCGCGACTGTGAACACGGCAGGTCGTGGTCTCGATTCCCATTCAAGGAAGTAAAATTTTTAATATTTTCATTTCTTTACACTTGTAACTAAATATTTTTTATATAACTAACATATATATAAAAATAGAAAAAGTTGCGTAGTTTAGAATTATTGTAGAATTTCATCTAAATGGATCTGAATCCATTTAGATGAAATTCTACAATAATAATACAAAAAACTACTGATAGTTTTAGTTGAAAGTGGAACTAATTACCATTCTCAAAAACTTCTACTTTTATAATATTAGTAACAAGAAATTCAAGTAAATATTCGATGCCAATTAAACACTACGATCGTCTACGACAGTCGATATCACACAAATAGTTGGAAGCACCTCCATTTCAATTTCCTGACCGCAACTGCAAGTCGTTCTAAGTGACTGGTAAAGTGAACAAGGAAATTATTTCGAATATACACTGTCTGTGCCTGCCTTTATACTGTTCTTAGTAAATATTCAAATAAAGATTTTATATAGCCTATAGCAATATTTAAATGTATATTTCAAAGAATATGTATATATTTAAAAGAGATCTTCGGCGGAAAAAGGGGAACGGAAGGGAAAAAAACAAGAAAGGCAGAGAGTGCACTAGGTTCCCCGGTACTCTCTGCCTTTCTTGCTAAGTGCTAAGGGATACAGGGTGAAACTAAAATGCTTATTATTTATACAGCGTATAACAAAAATAAATATATTAACATTTTCCCATTCCAGGACGACGTTGACAAAAAGGATATAGCCGCAATCAATTTAAGGTGTTCACTCTTTGTAGCACTTCCGCCGTGATTTGGTAAATTGCTCGTCGGTAGGAAGCCCAAGCTTAACCCAAATAGTTGCTTAATGATACTTCATATATCGATTCTGTATTTATCATCATCTTTCTATTATTATTTGCCATTATCTAAGATAGAAAAAGGTAGAAAAATAATATTTTGGCGTAGTAGGGCAGCATGCGGCTGTTAAAACGGTTGATTGGATAAGGAATTCAAACTGGGCAAAGCATAATAAATAATTACATATACCTATAAATTATTATAAGACTCAACGCGGTGTTGAGTTACGCTGCTCAACATGCATTTTTACAAATTCCAACGGAACGAAGAGGATAGTTATGCATTATGAATACCATTTGTATTTAACTAGAGCAAGAAAATGATAATAATTCATTTCCCCGAGAGAGATTGAACCTACAACTGTTGCGTTTAGAGTTTGTTGCTATGCCACAACGGCCTCGAAGATAACAGCTAAACACATAGGTATATGAAAATATAATACACATTAGTTACGTCAATTTAGAGTCCAGTACTATTGTTTTTGTTCGTTTATGTTACGCGACATGTCGATGACGTTTTTCATCATGGATGGATAACCCTATAGTACTTGCGTCAGATGAGCTGCCGGTTAGCGGAAGTTGACAAAATACTTGATTTTTATAAAAATGCAAAAAAATAAATAATTATTAAGGTTTGAAAGATTTGAAGTTGAAATTAAATTAAATTGTAATTCGTTGTAATTTCTAGTTTAAGTTAATAGACAGAATTTTGTTGACATTGTTTTTTTTTATATAACATTTATATTATAAGTTAGAAATAAGACCTATTATCAATATTTTTAGATAGAGTAATGTATGCGAAAATTATTACAAACATAAACTTGTACACAAAATGATAAAATTTAGCAACCTTATTCCACATGTAGCAGAAGTCTTCGTTTTCCAATTTCCACGTGAATCCCAGACATTGCGTTTTGAGTAGCAAAACTTAACGCCGCCCTTTGCCTCGACATCAGAGTAAATAAATGAAAATAGTATATATCTCATTTCTTCGGGTGAGAATCGAACTCTTAACCTGTCGCATTTACACGTTCGGGTTCTTATATTTATAACGAAAAACAGACTAATATGATAAATATATATTACAGTTTCTCAAATTACCGCCATCTTGCGATATATTCATGTATCTTCCAAGACCAAAAGTTGTTGCCAAATTTCAGCAATAAGCAACGAAGTTTTTAAATACCTTGGGATGAGGTCGCTATGAGAAAACATCTCATCTAATAAATAGTTAACTAGGTAAGTACACGTATATCACTTTCGCCAATATAGACGTTGATATTTGAAACTCGAACTAAACAGGTCAGGCAGAGAGTACCTGGGAACCCATTTAGTTCCTATTAAGACATTTCTGTTCTACACACTCCGCTAAATTCTGAAACCATTGCGTGTTTATCGGCGAAACTCAACGCCGTACTTTGCCTCGCTACGAGGAAATAAACATATTAAATACTTCACTTCCGCGTGTAGGAATCGAACCCCTGCACCACGACTGGGCTCTAGTATAATATAAACCATATAAAACGAAAAAAGAATAGATAACAAGGTAATCATAAATAGAGATGGTATGACGAATGAACTTAGCTCCCACGCGTTTTCTCCAAACATTTTTGCAGTATAAAGGGATAATCCATACCTACCCCATTTTTCACATCTGAAGGAAAAAATATTGCTTCACAAATAGAAATACTGTCGCTGTATATTTTTATTTAAACTAGATACTTTATTTTATTGACACTCAATCCATATATAAAGAGTCGTAAATCTGTAAGGAAATATATATATTTAATGTAGTTTGTTCGTTGTAAAATATTGTATTCTGAAGATATTCATATTTTTATGAGGAATCATTGTGGCGAAATTGGAATGGCTGCTTGATAGTAGGTTCAAATTTCATTATAATTAAAAGAAAATAGCATGATGAACAAGGGGAACCTAGGGCTAAAACCACCGTTACTCTACTTTTCGCCTAATTTTCGACATATTTTATTTTAATAAATAGGGGAGGGGAAATAAAAATATTTCGAATATAATCTTATCCCTGATCAAATATCTCATTAATTTCTCTAAAAAAACCGGAATCACGTTTCAAAGTCCGCACAGGAAAAGATGCAGGATGCAAATAGTACTGTATGCATCTAAATAGTAAAACTTTTTATATTTTGGACACAGTTCAAGAACTGTCGTTAAAAATTTGAATAAAATACCTACTCTATGCGAGTTAAAGCGTGAAAAAATATAATATATTTTTGATAGGTAGGCCATTTTAAAAAGCTTGTAAATAATAAACAATTTAACTATAAATAAAACTTCCCAACGACCCTGTCCGTGTCCATACAGAAAGCATTAATTTTTAGATAAACAAACAAACAAAAACAAAAACTAACTGAAATTTTAAATATTATGTTTATATAAAAACTTCGTTTACACTGTGGAGTGGTTTATTACGACGGCTCAAGTACTTTTACTTCTACGCGCGAGATACAAATTTACTTGTTTATTCTAATTTTATTAGTAATTCAAACAACCTCATTCTGATGTTAGGCTTTATAGAGATTTGTTTAAGGACACAAATTTTACGAGTTTCCCTTCGAACGAAAGTAAAAGATATTTAAACCATCTTATCTTATTTTTGTTGTATATACTTATTTATTTTGTAAAAATAAATGATTATGATCACTAAATAATTTGAAAAGGATTTGAACTCAAAAAAAAACCAAAAACTAAAACTATAAAATCTAAGATTTCATTGAGTGACTAAAAGATAACGTACAAATAATAAAAAGTTTAGAATTTGACATATGTGTAGGTAAATTAAAGAGTCCAGGCAAAAACTAAGAGACGAGATCTCGAATTTCCAACGGCGTTAAGTTCCGCCGCTCAACACGCAATGCGAATACCGCCAGAAACCGACGGAAAGTGCATATTGCTTTGACTAGGTTCCCAGGTTCCCTCTATCTACGATGCTATGCGGGGAATATAGCGTGAAGCGAAGCTTATAGTCTCATCAAACAAAGTTGCGGGCGACGTCTACTTTCTTAATGTTAAAACAGGAATAGGAACAATATAAAATTAAATAAAAATCTCGGACGTTATGAAATTCAATTCTGAGCCTTTTGTTATAAAATTTAAATAAAAATCTTTAAAGAGATTTATAAAAGAGGACGGGCAAAACAGGGCATATTATAAAATTCTAACTTTCTTTGCTAAATATGAATTACTGTCATTTTTTTAGTGAAACAATTGTTTTTCGTATAGAAAAAAATATATATTCTCTACTTTTTTCGCGTTATAGGCAAAGAAAACATTGAGTTAAGACCCTTTGTCCTTTCTGCCTCTTTCGTATATTATAATTTTTCTTCTTTTATCCGTCTAAACCGGGTTATTGTATCCATTTATTTGTTATATGTATAAGTTAATCTTCAAGGCAATTCAATATTTTTATTTTTTCGCTGTGACAGTATAAAGCGTAGAGTTGAATTCCGCCACTTAATACTTAATATCTCGAATTCATGAGAAAAGCGGTTACTGGAGTATCTAAACAAAAAGTTTTCATGTTTTGTCTTGATATACGGGAAAAATGTGAAACTGCTATATACAAGCAAATCAGATCTTCATTTCAAATAGTTTCTGTTTTTTTATCGTCACGCTGCTCCATTCCACATTTGCCGCCAAATTCTGGCGGCATTGCGTGTTGAGTGGCAGAACATAACACCGCACTTTGCCTCGACACCAGAGGAAATATAAACGTAAATAAATATTTCACTTCCTCGAGTGGGAATCGAACTCACAATCTGTCACTTTTACAGTCACACATTGTATTCCTGCGCCACGACTGGTCTCAATTAGATTCGTTTCGAATCTTAAAAAACACTAAATTTGCTCTCTCAAAGCATTTGATGGTAAAAGAAAACATTGGGTTTTTAAACTCATATTTTTTCTTTTGCTTATTTGTACGACTCAGTACTCATATATTGATTGTGGATAGGAGTGGATTTTATTGCGTATACAATGGGTTGTTTTGTATTTGCATTTTTAAAATTGAAAGTGGTTCTTTCGTTCGATTTTTCGTATTCTTTCTTGCAATATGGATAGTTAAAGATATACTTTAGATTATATGTATAAAGGTATTAATATTTTTTTAAATAATTAATAACATATTCATTTTTGTATTTAATTATAGTAACGACCCAAACTTGGCTTGGCCCGCTAAAACTTATAACGAAATTAAAGAAAATCATTACATAAATTGTGGCCTAGTTTTATTCTGACGTATAAACTTTTTAAAATTACTGTAAGGTTTCATCTAAATCCGTTCAGTATTTTTTGCGTGGAATTGGAAATGAATAGAATCGTATAGAAATACTATAATATACGGAATAACTAATATATATCTATTAAATAATAATAATTTGACGTAAGAAAGGTTGAGCATTATCTCGAAAACGGGGTAGAAAAAGATACCCTACTCCACTCTAAAATTAAAAAACAACGCATAATTGAAAATAGAAAAAAGATTGCCGTAAAAAATCTGTTTACATAATAAAACATTATAACGTTCCTCCAAATAGATTTTACTATCATTCCCGTAACAAGAACTCATGACGTTTAAAATACTAATTATATAAATTACGTGGGCGTAATGCAAATAATAAAGTAAAAAGATTAATGGTATCTTTGTCATTTTACATAATTAAATAAATAAAAATAAAAATTATTGTTGCTTCATGCTGTATATACCATATGTTGCAGGGAGATATGTTGCAGAGGGAACCTAGTGTTAAGACAGTCCGCTCTCCACTTTCCGTTGAATTCTGGAGGCATTGCGTGTAGAATGGCGGAACTCAACGCCGCTTTACACCAGTGGGCAGAAATATTTAATTTCCTCGAGTGGGGATCGAATCCGCAACCTGTCGCATTTACAGTCACTGGTGAGTGCCCCTGCGCCACGACTGACTAATTAAAGATATCTTTATTTATTAAGACACATTTATTTATTTGAGAGCTTCAAGAGTAGCCAGATAATGAATGGGAAACGATAAAGACTTATTTATATTTAAATTATTTTATAAAAAGATACCGATATGTAAACAAATGTAGAAATATCGGACGGTAGTGTAAAAGAGTTGCCCAGATGAATACGTTACGGTGGGTTCGATCACCGATTGAGGGCTTAGTGTTAAGATATTCCGTTCTCATTAAGTGTCTCACTTCTTTTTCTTAATTTCTGTCGAATTATCGAGGAATTGAGTAGTGGAACAGTGTTAACAGAGCGAAAATAAAAATGTAAATTATTTCATTCCCCCGAGTGGGAATCGAACTCACGTTCATCGCGTTTTTACTCGCCACGTCTGGTCTCTAGTCGTTTAGACCGAGGAAAGAAAGGATAACTACAATACATATTTCCACAAGTGGATATCGAACTTAGAAACATCGTTTCACTACGTCATATCCCGATATAATTTTCACTACCATTTCAACAGTAACATTGCTTAAAATGAATGAATAAGAATTAGAAGTACAAAAATAATAAACATTAAATGTAAACAAGCTTCAAGATGCTGTAAACTTAAGAAGCTTTTGTAGTTAAGTATCTCCTTTAATTCATATTACAAAGCGAGAGGTAATGGTTAACTACTTGAGATGGCACTTTACTTGATGAAATGTCAATTACTAAAATGAAAATAAGCTAATATTTTGTTTATAAGGTCTTTTTAATTTTCTTTAAATAATATATCGTATTATTTATATTAAGTGGCGTAGCGGCGCAGCGCCGGCCTGTATTACACAATGGTTGTGGGTTCGATTTATATTTAATCCTTAAAATTAAAAAATAACGTATAATTTAAAATAGAAAAAAATGCCGTAAAAAAGCTATTAAGTAAATAAAACATTATTACGCTCTCTAAATAGATTTTACAAGACAAAGTGCAACGTTAACTTCCGCCACTCAATGCGTATAGAATGTATAAAAAGTTTTAAGCTGTTATATTAATAATACATAAAAGAGAAGATAGAGATAGATAAAAGATAAAAGTGCGATTGTAAATTACGGTTATGGATTTGATTCATTTTTTCATCTCTCTGCTAACGAGGGAAAGTGCGGTGTTTAGTTGCGCCACTCAACATATAATACCTCTAGACTTCCCACTGATTACTCTGCTATGTGCGGGATACAGTGTGACTAAACTAAAAAATTATACGTGATGACTACCGAATACCTAAGAACAGTTAAATATTTCAAATATTTTTAACCTACAATCGATTTCCTCCTATTCTTGTATCTCCATTACGAGTACACTCGAGATAGCTGACATTAGATTATGGAGAATTTTATATAATTTTAAATGTAGCGGCATATAAAATAAACTGTTATCTCAAATATCTTAAGTAGATAGGAAAAATAATTATAATTTATTGAAAATTTTATTTCTATTCGTATATAAATATTGTATTATTTAAAATTTAGCCTTAGTCGTAGCGCATTCGGACATCTACTGACTGTAGTCGCGATATTTGTGAGTTCGATTTCCATTCGGGGAATGATTATATCGACGGTCCCTGGGTAAAATATCGAAAGTGAAGTTAAGTTATATACCCGTTTAAAGAACGCATAAACAAAGATTTTTTGTTTATTTTTTAAAAAAATCTCATTAAATAATTGTAAATATATAAAAAATGTCATTGAGAATCTAAAATTAAAACTAAAAGGTTATATTTTTTTTTTTATTTTTTAGTTTTGTGATATTACGTGTTGAGTGGCGAAACTTAACGCCACACTTTGTCTTACTATATTCCCAGTTGGAAATCGAAATCACAACCGTCACTTCAGTCAGACGCTGCATCACGACGGCCTTAAAAAATTGCCTTTAAATTAAATTGTTTATCTAAAAATGATAAAGAACATACGATAAAACAATTGTATATAAAAAATAATTTATGACCACAATACAAATATATCTAGAGAAAAGTCGGCGATATGTCAGTCCTGTGTCGAACTCCGGTGTGATAACACGCTTCGCTACTCTACCATAGAAGTTTCGTTAACGTTTTTATGAGAGAACTTTTTTATATTTGTATGGAAGAAATATTATATTTACTTTAGTTGATTTGAGTTTTGTGTGTGACTTTTTTGAGAGATAAAAAACTTTTTGGGTAAGTTTTTTAAGTTTTAATTTAGAAATTGGTTGAATATGGGACGTATGTATAATATGATATGATCATTGTCAAGAAATAAAAATACAAAAGTATTAAATTAACAATAAACCAAAAACATAATTTATTTATACCCGAGTATTTTTATATTTTATATATATATATAAAATATATTATATATATATACATAAAATAATATATCAGCGAAGTTTAAAAGAAAACTCTACATACAATAAAAGTTTTTTTCTTATTTTTGTCACTCAATAATAATATATTAGCACTAATTTTGAATTGGACTTTTAAAACTTATGAAGTTTTATAAAATTTTTCATTATATATATACAAATAATATAATATGTATATGCAAATATTATTTACAAAATTTTAATCCTGTTAAAAACATTTTTTTTAAATGTAAATATTTTTAGGGTTCCGTACCTCAAAAAAAATGAAACCTGAAAAAAATGAAAAATGAAACCTTACTATTACTTTTTTGTTAAAAGTAATATTACCTTAATATTACTTTTTTGTT
This sequence comes from Heliconius melpomene rosina, assembly GCF_056956725.1. NCBI lineage: Eukaryota > Metazoa > Arthropoda > Insecta > Lepidoptera > Nymphalidae > Heliconius > Heliconius melpomene. The sequence goes on from NC_140395.1 coordinate 12,963,853, forward strand.
CTTTGTTTGTTCTTATCTAGATATTGCTTGGAGATATTAAACTGAATTTATATCAAATATTCACGTCCCTTGGAGCACAGAAAAAATTCTAGCTTCCAAGTGAACGCCATCAAAACTTTTTGCTGTATTTTGTATGAAAATAGCCTTATTAACAGTCTCGTCCGAAGCAAGAACTAACAAAACAAATAAAGAAAAAAAATTAAGAAATTGATAATGAATTTTTATTTTATAGAAAAAAATAATACAAATAAAAAAACAAACTTACATTTGTAGTTAATTTCAATTTACGGTCCTGAAACTGACACAGAACCCTCGATGGGCAAGTCCTATTCTCACTTGATCGATTCTATCGATCGATCTTTATAAACAAAACTTTAAGTAATATTTTTCAAATATTTTTAAACTCTCATCTCTGATGTCACTCTTTATAAAATTATGAACATTTATTTAATCGTATAAACAGTAAATAATGAAGATAAAAAAAAATATTTAAATATTAAAATTTTGCAGCTCTTTAAAAAGTTTGCTAAAAAAATAATAAGGCACGTTCCAAACAATACGAGAAAAGGAAATTGAAAATATAAATTGCAGCAATTTTAAATCAGAACTTTTCATTTTTGATTGTCACGTAATTTGAATGATTCATTTTTTATGTTTTTAATCAAAATGATTTGAAAATATTCTTTTACGAGTATTTAGATATCCTTCTAAATATTAGAGTACTAACGGACGCGCGCAGCTTCGCTTGCGTATTTAACGGTGAAATGTAATAACCCATGAAACATGCGTTCAATGAAATATTTTTAAGAATCTAAATTTCAAATTTTATAAAAATCGGTGGCGATTTAAAGATTTTTCCATACAAACTTTCAACCCCTTATTTGCACCCTTAGGGTATGAATTCTAGAAAACCATGAAACATATGTTCAATTAAATATTTTTAAGAGTCTAAATATCAAATTTTATAAAAATCGGTGGCGATTTAAGAATTTTCCCATACAAACTTTCAACCCCTTATTTGCACCCTTAGGGGGTGAATTCTAGAAAACCATGAAACATGTGCTTAATTATATACATTTAAGAGTCTGAATTTCAAATTTTATAAAAATAGGTGACGATTTAAAAAAAACCTACACAAACTTTCAACCCCTTATTTGCATCCTTAGGGGGAGAATTTTAGAAAACGATGAAACACGTATTCAATTAAATACTTTTAAAAATCTAAATTTAAAATTTTATAAACATCAGTGCCGATTTATTTTTTTTTTCCATACAAACTTTGAACCCCTATTTCACCCCTTTAGGGTTAAAATTTTTCAAAATCCCTTCTTAGTGGATGTCCAGATTACGAAATTAAACAGATTTGAAGGTGCGTAAGGAATAGAGTGTGTCAATAGTAGGATCTCTCTATCTCTCTGTCTATCCTTCTATATTGGGGATACAGCGCGAAACTAAAAAAAATATTTTCAAGGCCTCGCAAAAATGGAAAGGCGATGTTAGTAAGACGAGACGAATGTCTAGTAAAATTAACACAGGTTTTTTTCTTTTATTATTTCGTTTAGCTTTACGCGCATAGCAGCCCTGCTACCAACATTCCGTTTCCCATTTTCCGCTTAGTTCTGGAAGCATTGCGTGTTAAATGACAGAATTTAATATCGCGCCTTGCTTCGGAATCAGAGCAAAGAAATGAAAATATACATTTAAATAAATATTATTATAAAAAAAAAATCAATTAATATAAAACTGAGACTCTATTACAACAATCTAATGACGTCCATACAATACAAATAATACAAATGAACACACACGCACACACATATAAAGAAATTAGACTTAGTAGCAAAGGTCGCTTAGGCGTTATCTAGGTGACGTTGACCTCATGTTAGCAATATCTTAATAAACTATTAACTTCCATATGAATTCGGGCGGTATTGTAATAGTGCTGGGGTCAATTTCCATTCGGGGGAAAAATATTATCATTTCCTCACACTAGTGAGACAAACTACGGCGTTGAGCACCGTCACTTAACATGCAATGTGAATATGGGATATAAAAGGAGAACTAATTGGGTTAACTATATTCTCACTGCCCTGCCATGCATATTTACTCGTGAAGCTGAAGAATATCCAAACGCTGTCAGTTTTTTCTCAAACTATAAACCATCCAATAATACATCTAACATTAAGTGAACCCATCAATCAACCGTACGATTGAAATCGTAACGGAAGTTGTAAGCACGTTACAAGATTTATTTATCACTTCGCCGCATATATATAGAAAAAACACATAAATTAGATAAGATTTGTATGTGCTTGTATTATAGAAAAATACTAGTCATTGAGATATTTTTATATAATGTAATATAATGGTTTGCAATAACGCGGTCGTGACCCAAGGGCCTGGTTGAGGTTGAGGAGATTTATTGTGGAATCATTAGATTTATTTGCAAATTATACGATAGCCATTATAAAATAATGATGTTTATTGAAATAATTTAATTAATTCATGTTATTTAATATTAATGAGGCAGAGTGTGGCTGTAAATGCTACAGTTGTAGGTTCGATTCTTTTTTGGGGGAATGAATTATTTAATATTTTCATTTCATTGCTCTAGCAACTCACCGCGTAACACCAAATAAGGTTATTATTTCAGAAAACAATTAAGAAAAAGTAATAAGATAATTAAAAAAATACATGACAGGCCTTATATATTAAGTTAAAAAATGTTGAGTAGCGAAACTTAACACCACGATTCATCTCCCAGACCGGAAAAATGAATATAAATGAAATATAATCATCCCCGAGTGGGTATAGAACCCCTATACCAAAAACCTTATCAATTTTTTACCAAGTTGAAATTGTACCTACGACTATCTACCAAATAATCAGTAATTTAGCAAATATATTACAATGGCCTAAAAGCAAATATAAAATATAACACAATAACAGAAATAAAATGTGACCTCAATAAGAAATGTCGAAGGTGAACAGAATATTTATTAAACAGATTTAATTAATTACATATCCATATGAGTTGCAAATCCGTAATTTCAATACCTATCTAAATGTTAAGGCTACTTTTGCATAAATATAAGGTTTAAAATTATAAATACGTATAAAGATATAAAACTGCCTATTGAAAAGAAGGTCGCGAGTAATGCTTTGATTTTATACTTATGCTAGTGGTCGCACGCATTTTTGTTTTGGCAAATTATGATTTTTACCTTCAGGCCGTATCCCGAACATAGTAGGGTAGGCAAAGGGAACCTGGGAACCTAGTGCTCACGCAGTTCACTCCCATTAAGATTAGAATTTGTTTGACCGTGTTTTCTCTTCCCCGTACGATTTCATAGATATCATCCCTTAATGCTGCACTACATACCCAAGGAACTTATAATGTGACAAATTTTAGCGTTCGATGTCGCGAGTTCCGGTCTATCGCTCAGTGACGGAGTTTTATATGGATATATTTTTGGATATTTCCAGCAAAATAGGAAACTGAGGAAATAATAAAATAAAAGAGGTCGTAGAATAAGCGTGTGCGTATGATCCCAACGGGTACGGGTGGATTCCCTCTCAGGAGAGCGAATTATTCACTCTAGTACAAGGGAATGCGCATCAGGCCCCCACTCAACACCCAATTTCTCCAAAATTCAGCGGAAAGTGGGGTGCCTTAATATTAGGTTCCCCGGAACCTTTGTACCTAAAAGAAAAAATAACATGTAACTAAATGAATACATCATTCCACAAATTTTCTTCGATTTTCTCTTATAATAAATAGTACCACGAAAAAAAAGATTTCTTGTTTAAAGCTTTTGGAGTCCACCATATTGATTTTATAACGATGTCACTTTATTACGTGTACATTAACTGTAAAACCATTAGGCTGACGCGGCGCGCCAACGGATCTAAAATTTTACTATGCAAAATTGCATTTAATTTTAGTTATTTTTAACTTAACAATATATCCCACTTATTACAGAGTAAAGAGAATTTAGTATTACGACACTTCGTTCTCCATTTTTCGTTCATTTTTCTCTGCCACTCAATAGTGTTGCCAACAATACCACTCAACACGTAACAGAACTCTTCTTTAAAATAAAAGTTTTTTAAAAATTATAACTAAATTCACATTTTTTCTATTCAGATAGAAATGTAAGCGCAAAGTCTAAAAAGCAAAAGCAAATTATACAGGCTAAGCAAAAGGCGCGGGCTTGGACCTTGCTACATTCAAGGCGGAGTTTCTATATAAGTATAAACTCTTAATTTTCTTAACTTTAAATTAATAAGAGGCTATCGTAGCTCTGTGGCAGAGAGTCTGACTGTTAATGCGATGGCTATGGATTAGCTTCTCACATGCAACATGAGTTTGTTTTTACAAGAAAACCAAGTTCTTCAGGCTTATTTTTCTTGTCTTTTACGTTTTATTTTTGATATATTATTAGTGGCGTGTTAATTAATATGATTAATTAGTATTCTAATAATTAGTATTCTAATAATTAGTTTTAATTTTTTTTTTATTTTGATTATTTTTTACTTTTTTATGGAAAGTTATTTGTTTTGATTTCGTTGCTCTGATATTAAAACAAAACGGGATATTCGATGGCTCATCATGCATAATTTCAAAATTGTGTAGGGGGAACGGAGTGTCTTAACTCTGACATATCTTTCCTCTGACTATCCTCCTATAAGCTTGATAGAGGGTGAAGCTAAAAATAACAAATATTTAACTTTAACATACGATATTTAAGTTTAACCAATTTTGAAGTCTACGTATTAAGTATTAATACATAAATAACCAACTAAACCCACCTTACTTTAAAATGTATACCTCACCGTCGCAAAGACTAACGTTCACTTTAATTAATAAAAGGGATTTATATATGATAGAAAATTACAAACCCTTTTACTTACCTGTTTACTTTTAAGAAGCTTAATGTTGCTATACTTAAGTATTCTTTCTTATACTCGTATATGTTTATTTGATTAAGGCTTAGTGATATATAGAAATCTATACATGTAATAAAATTGTAAGTGTTCGCTAGGTTTATTTTTCATATATCTGTATATGTACACAACATAGAAGATATATGAGGAAATATATCACTAAGGGTATATATGTGTTTTTAGGATTCCGTACTTCAAAAAAAGGCATGTGTTACTCTCGCCCTAAACAAGCAAACGCGACCTTTAATTTTATAGTATGACTTTGCCTTAAATTCTGGTCTAGAACATGATATTTCATTTTCATTGACATTTTTTAAAGAAATCAGCACTGTCACGAATTATAATTTGAATTTTAATATAAGACTACTTTGTCTTCGTTGACGTTATGGCTCTACTGGAATGAAAAACTTGTATTTCTGAACAGTATACAACGAAAATTACATTAAAAATTGTGAACGAACCGCGGCGCTGAGTTCCGTAATTCGACACGCAATATCTCGTGACTTTATAATATTTTATTTTTATACATGTGTAGACATACACACACATAAATTATGTTATTTTAACATGTTAAATATATTTATATAAATTATATAACCTGGTCACAAAGAAATAATTTTACCGCTAATAGCAGAATCATGAATACCGTGTTTGCTTGTTAATATTTAATATATATATATTTAATTTTTGTTCAGTCTAGTCCTTCTATCAGTATTTAGATATATACATACATATGTACTGTATATTTTCTTTTCATTTATATATTTCAAATGTTACTTTAACTATATTAATTAACTATTACTAAATTAAATTGTTTAACTATATTACTAGCTGAAATTAAATCTCCATGTCTACGGTCCTTTTGAGCACAAATAACCTTCTAAGTCAATACAATTGAAATATACGAAAGCTTATGCTATCTGTTTTTTATTATTTTTACGTATTCCTCTTGTCTATAATTATATAACTGGGGGCTGTTTCGTTTTAATATAGAATAGATATTCAAAGCCGTCGTGGCCCAGGGATACAGCGTGACAACCAACTTGACAGTTGTAGGTTCAATTCCCACTCGAGGTAATGTTTTCTTTTTTGCTCTGTTAACGAAGAATAGAGCGGCGTAGAGTTATGCCACTCAACAAACTATGTCTCGAAAATTAGAAAAATGTTAAACTGTTATACGGTTATTTAAGCTAGAACAGAATAATTTTCTAACATTTTCTTCGAAAACGTTGAACTACATATATTTCAATAACCTTCGAAACCACAGTGTCCATGTACTAGCAGAAGGTCACGTAGAAACCATAAGCACCCCCCAGAGGGCATGTAAGAAGGGCTTCATTACGAGTACAGAAATAGATTTGCCTTGGCTGTGGTTTCTGGAATGCGATTATCTGTGTTTTTCACTTTTTCTATAGCACTTTAACTTATATAGTCAAACGATCTAGGATTTATAGGAGCGAAGTAATAACTAAAAAAAGTATAAAGATATTTTAAAACGGTAGAGCTTTCAAGAGTTATTTGCGTTTGACACTTCTTGACCATTTAAAGAAAGCTGGCAAAGCTTCAGGTAGAACTAGTTATGTATAAATAAATAAGTGTATCAACAGGTGTTTTCAGAATTCAGTGGGAAAAAGGGCAACGGAATTGGGAACGGTAACGGTAACACTACATTCCCTCTGTCTAGCTAAACAAAACAAGTATATGTTACAGATTTAGGCAAAAAATATATATTTTTTTACTAACATGAAAGAAAACAAGCAACATAATATTTTCTACGAACCCATCAATTTACATTAGTTTGTCACAAAGCAAGACTGATTGAAGTCACCCCCCTTCATACAAATTAGGTAATGTCAAGACATTGAAGAAAAAGTAATGTCAGTTATTTATTCAAAGTAATTTCATTTATATTTACTTACATTTTTTTATTTATGTGTTATAAGTTGTCCCATTTGTATATTTATTTAAAAATGTTCTTCAAAAAATTGATAAAAATCATGAAATATTTATATTAGGTATATCAGCTAGCGTCCCGGCGTGGCTTCGTTCGCTTGTTTTAATTAAATATCATTTAAGTGTATATAGGGAAAAGTGGTTAATTACTTTTAGTATAATTATCTTAACTGTTCAAACTTAATTATTTCATGTATTAAAGATACGTACGTACGACAAACGTGGTTTTGCCCGCGTAAATCCCTATTCTGCAGGAAGAATAGATATAGATAAGAAACTAGAAGTATAATCATCGAACAAGTGACACTACAATAAATCAAACATCTATAAGTAACGTGACAACCATTTTATTCACTAAAAGGGTTGCTATTGATAGCCTTAAGTAAATTGTGGGTGCGTACAAATATATCGACTGTCGAACAAACAACGAGAAAACTTCGCGGCGTCTTATTTACCTATTTTTTATTTGTTTTGTTAGATTTACTCTTGTAGTAAGCAAATTGACATCATTTGTGTCGGTGACGTCATTGTGACGAAATCTGTATTGATTTATCTGTTATATTTAATGGTTGTGGATTCGATTTCCAGTTGGAGAAATGTTACGATAATATAATTTCCTCACCCTAGCTTATCAAAGTCGTCCTATTAGAAAATTAGAATGGGCGTAAAGAAACTAACAAGCTTGGAATAAGCTACAAGCAAGGACATCAGTCACCCAAATGTAGGCTTCAAGGGTGTTTTCTTATGAGTTCCTTTCCCTATCTAACCAAATTCGAAATCATAATCCTAATACTGTCTATAAAATATGTAAATGAATATACAACATTATAACATAAATTTGCTAGAGAAATTGCCTAATTTGTGTGTAAACATCTGTTCATCAATATTTATCAGAAATTTATTAAATTATCGAAAGTTTAATAAAATAATAATTAATATTTATCGGAGTATATTGAAAATTAAATAACAACATTTTAATACTCTAGCTCTAAATAATAGACTATTTATAGAGGATAAATACGAAATCCGCTGAAATATTATATTAAAACTTTTTAATTACTTTTTGGAGCTTTTCACTGTATCCCACGTTGTAACAGATCAAGAGGAGACTTGGGAACCTAATGTTAACACACTCTGTTCCCATTGACTCTCCTCCGCTCCCCACTTCAGCGCCGAATCCTGCAGGCATTGTATTTTGAGTGGCGTAATTCCTCCCCGCTCTTTGCCTCTAAAATATTTCAATTCTCCGAGTGGGTTTCGAACTCATAACCATCGCACGTCGAGTTGCATCGTCGTTCCTGTCACGACGGCTGCAACTCGACTTGACTCTTTAATAGAACATGCAAAGTGATTTTTATATATAAACTAGTGGACCCGAACGCGGCTACGCCCGCTTGAACTATACGAATATTTATGAAATTATTTTCAGTTTTTAATAGAGAGATGCGTTAAGCAAGCTCATTTTGGGTGACGTTTTCTTACAATAAACTTTGCAAATCGTTGCTTAGCAACGGTTGGATAGCGACGGTTGTTATTAACATGGCGGAAAAAATTGCATGTCAAATTAATAAGTAATTTAATATATTGGTATAAATCGAAAATATTACAAATATGAGAAAAAAAAGTATCCCATGTTCATCCTGACACCCTCAAGTATCTCTATATGAGTATTTTATCACAATTAAATCAACGGTCTGGCCCTGATTGCGTAAAAGACAGACAGACAGACAGAGTTACTTTCGAATTCATAATACAGGTATATTAATACAATATTTTATTTCGCTCCGAGAATACCTTCTTTGCTATCAATATATCCATATGTCAGCATTATTATTGGCACTTTATTAGTAACATACTTTAAGTGTTTGCTCGGAAAACTCAATTAGGGACTACTTATAGAAAAGCACTTAGTGTGAAATATGTATGAATAACCGACCGATTCCAAAAATAATATTTTTACATTAGTTCCTCTATTAATTATATAATTAAATATTTTAAATAACTTCACTAAAGGAAATTAATTATTTCACAGAATTCGTAAAAAAGAGCGGTGTTGATTTCAGGTAGAAAGTGGAGTATCTTAACTCTAAGTTCTCGTCCTACCATAAAGCTAGAATTTAATTAAATCTTTTCTATATAATGAATTATAATACTATAATTTTCTCTATAATAAATTATTCTATTAAAATAAGTACTTGTAAATGGTAAAGTTTGTTTGTTAGTTTGTCCTACTTTGTATATAGGAGTATGATGGATGAAATGTTCAGGATAATAGCCTGTGGGGATGGACTTTTATGTAAGGTATAATGGCCGTTACGTGTGGTTCGTACGAAATTCAAATAATTTAAGTAAAAATAACATTATAACGTGGCATCCCCTAAGGCAGGGTTTTAACGGAGTTAATAGAAATGTGAGTGAAACAATGAATGTAATGAAATTGTTCTGTTCTTTTCCGAAATGATACATTTAATATTTATTTTATTATTTCCTTGCTCTGGTATTGAGGCAAAGCGCGGCGTAGAGTTCCGCCTCTTAAAACACAATACCTCCAGAATAACATTCCTTAACACTAGGTTCCCAGGTTATAGGAAGCTATATAAAATAATTGTTTCTTTACTTTTTGCTCCTTTCAACAAATTTTGTAAGGTTGACTTATGTAGTTAAATGTATAAAACTGAAAAGCATCATCTAAACTTCTTTTTAGAAATATTTTCCTCTAAGGGTTCCGTTTTTCCTTTTGGAGTACGGTACCTTAAAAATATACTCATTGTAACAAATGGAGTTGTCAATTTCATTTTATTTAAAAAACAGCCGCCATTTTCTATGGTGCTTAACCTTTTAATTATTTCTAGGCAATTACATTCAAAGTAATGTCGAAGTTAATTTGAAAGCAGTATAAAACGTGTATGTTCGTGACTAGAATACCGTCATGACCAAAATCACCGATGACAGCTAATGATAAAACCTTGGCTACATTAAGGCGAAACCACTATGTTTAAAGCCTCGTTTAAAGGTATCTGGTTATTATTATTTAGCTAGGCTATTGGTTGAAGTGGTTGATGAATCTCATTAGAAGGCCAGAGATGGTTAGTTCAATCCAGAATGTTTGTAGAACTTGAGTAGGTCGCTGGTCCTTCATAATTGATGTTATTTGTGCGGTGTTTAGTTCCTCCACTCAACACGTGACGTCTTAATTTTACGGATAATGGAGAGCCTCGACATTGTGTGCGTAATAAAGTTAAATTATAAAATCTCTTGGTTATCATCCTAGATGTTTTTGAGTGGCTTTTAAGATGTAAAATGGAAAGTTTCGTTCATATCCTTTGGAATTTTGAGTAATCCTGTCTTAACTTTCTTATTCTCATACACTTTACTCCTCTTCCGGTACATACTCGTACGACGTACCTAGGTACGCAATGCCTCTAGAATTAGGCGGGAAAATGGGGAACGGAATGTCTTAACACTAGGTTCTCTCTGCCTACCCTGCAATGGTGTGGAAAAGAAGGTACGGTAGGAAGATATCTCTGTAGAGCTATAAGATTTTAAATAAAAACAAATAAAAAATAAAATACTGCGAGTTACGAGCGAAATATATTTAGTATATAAACATTTTATTTTTCTATTTTTTAAGGACGTTACCAAATTTACATCGAAGTTTTAATCTAAAATTAATATAACCAAATCACTTGTTATTGATTCTCTTATCTTCCAATATGTTTCTATCAAAGGCAGGCTTCAATAGCAATGTAATACTTGCTTATCGGTAGCGATGTCATGATTCATTCAGTTTTGTATGAGAGCTTATGAATGATGTGTGCCATGACACGATTTCAGAAGAGAAATTAATTTATTTATAAAATGTCCAAGTATATGTAAATATACAAAATACTTGTTTTAACAGAGTAGGTACAGGAAAGCTAGTGTTCAGACACTCCGCTTCCCACTTTCCACAACGCAATTTTACAAGGTGTTGCCTGTTGAGAGGCGGCACTCAACGATGCGTTTTGCCAAGGAACTAAATTATTAAAGAATAATAATTCATTCCCTTGATACTGAATCGAACACACAACCATCGATTCCAGTCACACGCATCTGCCGCTGTGCCGCGGCGGCCTCTAACTTTCTACGTGAATTCGAGATACGACTTATTTTTTACATAAATATAATAAGTATATATTTATGTAAAAAATAAGTAGATATCAACATTTATTACATTTTTCAAGAAAATAAGAAACTAATAAAAATTAAAGTTTCTTAAACACACGACAGACATTGTTTCTTCGTCCGTGTTCTATTGAAATTTATTACATTCACTTCAGGGAGGTCTCCGAGCGTAAGATATATGTTGAACTTTCTTTTAAATTGAAAGTTAACATTTTTACACTTATACCATTGTATAGTACGGTAGGCAGAGATAATCTTATACAACGATTTCCGTTTCCGCTCAATTTTCCAGGATTGCACAAAGTGTGAAGGCACTCCGTTATTCAATTTCCATACGAATTGTATCGTTTTTTAAATGTTATCTTTCTATTTTCAAAGTAAAACACTTTTGAAAATTATTTTTCCCCTATATAGTCGTAGTTAATATATCTAAAACAAAATAAAAAATATATCTAATATCACGAGCTTCTATAATGTATACAAAGCGGCGGGTCCGGGTCAAAAATGTGTTATCTAACACCGAATTATACACGATCAATCTGGTTAAAACATTATAAAAAGAAAAGATATCAATAAATTGTACATAAATAAATATACGTTATTATACACTTTGACCTACGGAAATTTCAAATAAACAAATTTGAAGCCATCGTAGCGCAGTGTGATAGGCTTCGACTGCGAATAGGTAGCTCTTAGGTTCGATCCAAGCTCAGGGAAGTAAAGACACAGGGCGGCGTTAGGTTTCTACAGTCAAATATAAATTATTTTCTATCTATTTGTCTATGCGGAAAAAATATGAAATTTCATATTAAATAAATAAAATTAAAACCGTCATTACACAAAACAAACACGATATTGTCCCGCATTTAACACAGTTGAACAAACTTTAATGAGCTCGGTAAATAATTTTGTATGAAAATCGAAATTCTACAAATAAAATGAATGTGGATAATAGATACTAGATAATACTCGCATACATTATAGTATAAATGTTAAGACGAAATTTTTTTTGCTTTAAGCTTCCGCATGGCTGACAAAACATAGTGTCAGAACACTCCCTTCACCACTGTTAATGTTTTCTACCAAAAGTCAAAAAGGAAATGGGACATTCGTCTATAATTTTAAATAAATATTTTATAATATATTATATAATTTTAAGTAAATATTATTTAAAATGATATAAAATAACTAGAAGATGTATTATGAAATAAGGTCAATATAACAGAGATTGGTGTCATTGACAGTGATATCAGCGATGTTGTCAATAGCGGTTATCTCAACACGTTTATCAAGTGTTAGATTTTTTAAAAAGCTATAATAACAAGATCTCTTCACACTGTATTCCATATATAAACGAGACACTCTGTTATATACTTTCCGTCGGATTTAAGAGACATTATAGGCTTTTTAAGTGTGGGAACTCGAAAGAAGTAAAAAAGTTACCAGACTTCTCAACTATTGCAAAATCTATAATTGTGTATAAAATGTATTTTATAATTGTTAATATAAATGACAATATAAAGAACAAACTTCAATGAACATCAAAGAAATGAAAGTATAAATTAGTTCATGAATGAATGCAATATACCAGCAAACTCGACCAAACTTTTCAATTTATTATGTTTTTCAACTTCAACTTAAATAATATCGTTCATTCAAATAAATGAGAATAAATTTATTGAAACATTCGATATTTGTTCAATTAGTTCAATATTACAAACTTATATAAAGTAAATTATTACTTTTCAATTAATAATGTTCTAATTGAAGAAGAGGAATTATTACTATAATATAATCTATATTAATATTAGAGGTATCAAGCCTTTATGATAGCGTTATACTGTAAATGCATGTATTATATACAAATTATTTTCATTTTTGCTCTGGTAGACAAAGCACAGCGTTGAGGTCCACCATAAAGCCCACAATGACCCAAAAATTGGGCAGAAAGAGGAGATCGGAGTGTCTTGACACTAGGTTGCCTTTGCCTATCCTGCTATGCTGAAAATGCAAGAACCTGCTTTCCTTCTTCTTCTTAATACAATTGGTCAACGAAACTACAACTTAGTTTTAATGGAATTGCAATTTAGTTAGTTTGTGTTAAAGTAATAAAACTGTAGTTTGCACTACTTTAATTTATAGCCAAGTATTTAAACGCTGGCTATTTTCTTGATTCAATGTCTTTTCCGTCTTTCAATCACTTTTATCTTTTAAATGCAAATTTTAAACACTATGTCTTTACTTAAGTATTTGTTTTATAGAGCAATTTCAAAAGGTTTATTTATGTTTAATAATTGTAACTAAATCTATCGTGCTGCTCGGCGTTGAGTTCCGCCACTCAAAACGCATTAATGAATTCGAGTTGAAGTAAATAAATGGAAAAAAAGGATTGAACCTAGCGAGAAAACTCTCCATTCAGCACTTTCCAATTTTAAAATGAAAGCAGAGAATAGAGTGACTTCTGTCTAGCATTTCTTAGAAACGTATAAAAGTTTGAACATAGCTGCACTTGAACCTGCGCCTCTTGGAAACCGTTCAAGCACTCTCATCACTAATCCATACGTCTACCATATAAAATGCAGAAGGCAAATCCACGCGAATTTAGTAAACATTAATTAAGTACTATTTGCCCCTGAGCTTGAAATGTGATAATGCTTCTGTTTATTCGGAAACTTAATCTTATTAAACAACTTTTTTTAATCATTGTTTGGTAAATATAAATATACATTATCCACCTATAAAACTCATATTATTAGGGAAATAAATATAGTAGTATTACTTTATATTAACATATTATAGGTTCGACTCTCACTTGGAGGAATGAGTTATTATTTAATCTTTTTATTTTTTTTCACTGTGGTAACTACTTCCGCTACTCGACACAGAATGACTAATCGCTAATTCGACAAGGAACAGCTTCTACAGCTTCTTCTAAGAAAGTATTAAAACAATAATTATAACATGTTTTTTTTTTTCTTTACAGATATCCACATTTTGCAGGTAAGACATGAAGAAGAACGAGTGTTTTTTTTCTTTTCTACATTTTAAATCGGTTACTAAAACTAGCTTTAAAACTATTTTTAATTAACCCTTTTATATTATGCTTAAATAATCGCGAATCTACGGTTTACATATTAATTAATTAAATAAAAAATGCCTGCTACTTTATAATCCTCTATTGTCAATTTTCAATCTATTTATAGATAGATATACCTATATATATCCACATATAATATAATATTATGGCTGAACAGAATCACCAATGTCAAGCATCCAATTGTAGATTCGATTCCCATTCGAGAAAATAAAAATTTAATATTTTCATTTCCTAGCTCTGATGTCAAGGTAAAGCGCGGCGTTGAGTTCTGCTACTCAAAACGCAAAGCCTCCAAAATTTTGTAAAAACTGGGAAGCGAAGAGTTTTAACACTAGAAGCGAAGCTAAAAGAAGAAAACATTAGTATTTTTTTCTATGTAAATAAGCCCACACCCCGCCTACCATCCATACATACAGTATTTGAAAAAAAAACAGTACAGTATTAACTATAACACTCTAACACTCGAATATTTCCATGATGTAAATGGCGTGCCCTATCTCTGAGCAGATTAGTCTGGCTTTAGATTTAGTTTGCACGATAAAATGTTTTTTGATGGCGCCGAAGTTGAAGTGATTCTGATTCTGTAATTTCATTTTGTAAATGATAAATATAATATAAATATTTTTCTATAATAATATAAATAATATAATTGTCTTACGATATAAATATCCGTAGTCTTAGTAGATGCTGATATACTAGTCAATATAAGTACTCTTTTTACAGCTTTACATTTTTTTCGGCATGCGGCAGAGTAGGTAGAGGGAAACTAGTGGCTAGACACTCTGTTCTGAATAATAGAACCCAGCGTTGTATAGAGGCACCGATTAATTTTTGAGAACTTGCGTCTTAAGAGCAGGACTTCAATATTACGTTTTAATTTCACTTTAAAAAAGTAATATTTAAAAAGCTAACCCGATACATTAGTAACTGAAGGACATACTTTGAAGGAAACGTTTTTATAATTAGAAAAAGATTAAATTAATAAAATAAATAAAACACACACTACTATTTATTTAACAATATTTTTTATATGAATTACTAACTTACAAATGGAAATATATATTTTTATATTTAAAACTACATTTAACCACGCAGACAAAGCCACAGGTCTATATAGCAATCTTCATCCCAGTTTTAGCATCTCATATCTATATATATAAAATCTAAAGGTCACTCACTCATCACGAAATCTCAGAAACTACAAGTGCTAGGAATCTCAAATTTTGCATAGGAGTTACTTATAGGACGTAAGTGCTCGCTAAGACGGGAATTTGCAATATTCGATTTCTAAGGGGTTGTTTTTGGGGTCGAAAGTTTGTATGAAACTTCGTCACTAAACAAATGCTAGGAGTCTCAAATTTTGCATGGACATCACTTATAAGACGTGGGTACTCATGGAGACAGAAATTAATAATAACGTAGTTCACGCAGGCGAAGCCGCAGGCGGGCCGCTAGTAAATAAATATAAGCGACAACTCATGCGTCCTTATGTCAAGATTTCATGATATAATTCATTAAATATGAAATATATTTTCGATACAAGATATATATATGTAAATCTTACAGAACTGCAAATTATATTAGTCTCTACTGAAAGGTTAAATTAATGTTAATAATATTTATTATTTATATGCCTTTATCTGTCGAGATATTTCTGATAGAAAGCTTGAAGCTTGAAGAAAATATTTCTTCATGCTTAATATGAATACTAAAATATAGGTTTAATCATATACAAAATTCGGCGTTGTGTTCCGCCACATGTCACAGCTCTGGAAACGTGAAAATAAAATATTATATTAGGACGTTTATAATATGTTTGTGCATTATTGTCCAAATAAGTGTTTAAATATAAAAAAACTAAACCGTTTTTAACTTTTTCTCCGTAACAAACCTGTTTCTTTGACATGGTTTTGGCATCTATTGTTAATTTACTCTGTTTCATACTTCTCTTTAAATTTCCAAGACCTAAACTATATCGGCTGGATGCGAATAGCTGAAGATAGAGCTCAGTGGCGTGCCATTGGAGAGGCCTATGTCCAGCAGTGGACGAGGACAGACTGATGATGATGATGATGGAACTATATCTATCAAAGCTGAAAAGTGAAAATAACTTAAATATAATCACTACCCCGACTGAAGATTGAACCCACAAACATTTCTTTAATTTTTCATAGCTACACTCTTCCCACTGCGCCACAAAAACTTAAATGAATAAAATAAACATACATCACATATTCGTAGACGTATAATTTAATCACCAACTTCGAACGATAGCAATATGTATAGAGAAATAATATATTAGACCGAAGGTAATAGCTTGAGGGTATTTCGAAGTAACTGAGTAGAATTATGAGTTACTTTCAAATAATAATAATATGTTATTGAATCGATGTTAACTTTGTTAACTTCTACCAATATGGTAAATAGCTGTCCAAGGCTAATATAATGTTATGGGATATAATAGAAAAGCTATAGAAAAACTTTGAATAATAAGAATTTGATTACCAAATGTAGTCATAAATTTCATTGTTTGCGTACATTTTTTTTCGATTTCATATTTATTAGTCGCAGTTGGATAGCGTGTCATTGTAAGCGCGATAGATGTGGGTTCGATGCCCGTTCAAATACAATAATTGTATTTATTTTCTCTTTTTTTGATTAACGACGTGAAGTTGAAAATAAACCTACCCTAAAATAAATTTAAAATTACAAAAAAATATATTTATATAAATAATTCTTTAAATTCTAAAGCAAAAATATAAAATAAATCTAATTCAACAAAAAAGGTTAAAAAGAACAAAGAATATAAAGAGCCAAATAATCAAATCTTGCAAATGTAGGCTTCTTATTCCATTGTTTCCACGCCACAAAGGAAAGGGCTTAGTAGGCTATGTTCAAGATGCCCAAAGTTTGGCGCAATTTTTTTACTATTTTCACCAACAAAAGGCGATTGAAAACTTACAAAAGTCGCAAAATAATATGATAAATTGTAATCCTAATTATATAAGAAATGAGTACCTATTTAGAGATCAACCTAACACAGAGAATGATAGTGTTTTAAATTATACAGATTTTTGCTTTCAAGGTCTCGAATTTGAGTGCCAAGTGAGAAACTAAGTGCCTTATCACTGGATTCTCTCTGTTTTTCTCATATATCTATACTGACAAAATCTCATATACAGGAAAAAATCAGTCAAGTGCGAGCCAACATAAGAGGTACGCACTATTCTATTTTTCAAAGCGATTTGTTTCAACCAATCGGCTTATAATATTAGTATCTTTCCTCTTGAAGGAGAAAAACGGTGTAATTTATCATTTAAAATGAGAATATTAATATCGTTACTATCTAGAACTCAATAGTTGTTTATATGAAGCTACATGAAATTTCAATTACTTACTTATATTTTAGCCGAAAACCCACTGAGAACGTAAGCCTATTTACATTAGAGATTGCGCCAGAAATACTCTGTTCGAGAGGTTACTCACTCCTCGAAAAATTATAAAGCCTGGAAAATATTATACAAATAACAAAACGACAATTTTATTTCGTTATACTTCTTTAAAAAAACATCTTTACATTTTCGTAGATAACTTCAACGCTTTCAATTAATGAAGTTATTATTTTTTTAGCTTCTCGCTGTAGCACACAAAGCAGGGAACCTTGTAACCTAGTGTTAAGACAGTCAGATCCCATGAAAACACTTCCGTTTGTTACTTTTCGTCGAACTTAGGAGGCATTGCGTGTTGAGTGGCGGAATTCAACGCCGTGCTTTGCCTCGTTACCAGAGCGCGGAATCGAGCCCACAACCTGTCGAGTTTCTTTGCTATTAGTGCGTATGTTACACAATTGTAGACGCAGTTTATATATATAGAAAAATATACAGAAAATTTTCTTAAAACAATGACAAGTCTCTCAAGTAATAAAGGCGGAATTTTTACTATCTAATACAATTTTGCATAAAACATCAAATAGAGGAGGAGAGTGTGATAGGACGTGGAACATTTTGCCATAAAAAGTAATAACCCTTTTATATAAAAAAAGTTTTAAAGATCCTTTCTTGACTGTAATAGCAAAAATATTTAACTAAAGGCATTTGGTGAAAGTTATGGGATCCATCTGATATTCACTTTTATAAGATTAGTTAAATTGTATTTTGCTTAAAATCTTTAAGGACCTGAAAAATTACTTTAGTTTTTGCGTTTTCATTTCTTTAATTCTATGCTGTACTTTAATGAATATAAATCATTACTCCGAGTAGGAATCGAATCCTAAGCCATTGTGCTTTCAGTCGACGCTTTCCCACGAAATCTCTAAATTTTATGCGTTCATATTTCCTTAATAACGTTAAAATTTGATTTGGAATAAGAGAATTTTTGCTAACTTGTTGATAAAGTAGTACGCTATTATGCCTTACACACGCGTATCCATAAATAAACGAAAGAAAAAGGTTGATTTATTACAGAGCTGTTTCGTCCGTTTTATAAAAGAAAAGATTTATCCATGTACATTATAAAACGCACATAAGACCATAAGGTCTTTCATTTTTACTTCCTTTTTTTAGTGTAGGTATTAGTTGAGTAAATAAAATCTATTTTTTAAGCTGAGTAGAGAATTATTTACACACTTTTAGTTCACATTAGTATTGAAATATAATACATCTAACCTATGTTTTCAATATTTATGTAAATGCATACGTAAACGTTAATTAAGGAGTGTATTTTTTCATTCATAGTAACGCCTTGCTATTTTTTGTTATAAAATAGAAATATTTTTTAAGCTTCATTCTGTATCCCGCATATACAGAGGGAATCTGGGGATCTTGTATTAAGACACTCCGTTCCCATTAAGACACTTCCGTTCTCCACTTTTTGCCGAATTGCGATCGCTCTTGAGTTGAGCGATGATTCAGTAGAGCGATTCATCATATTTAAAACCCTACATATTGAAAAGTCAAAACAAATATGATTATATTTTTAATTTACATTTTTTTAGATAAAAAAATGAACTTACTACCATTGTTTCGAATTAAAAACACTAATTGTACCTCAGTGTTTGAAGCAACATTTTAATATACCTTAATTCAAATAATAAATTATAATGTTAACTTAGAGCATGGTCTTCACGTCTATATTAAAAATTCAGTAATAACAAGAAATGTTTTGTAAATGTTTTCAAAGGATCTCGGGCAAAAGGTCACTTTGTATTTTCACTGTTATAACCGAAGTCCACTTTGTACCAGAAAACATATTATAAGCCAAAACCCCTTTCCCAAATTCTATGTTAGGTATATCCATACTAATATTATAAAGCGGAAGAGATTGGTTTGGTTGACTGCGCTAAACTCAAGAACTATTATTATTTTTTTGTGTCGAAGTCCACATAGTGAGGTTATGCGTTCAAAAATTTTTAACAAATTAAAAAAAATAAAAGTTAATAGTTCGTTACGTACCCACTGGCCGACCAATTCTGGAGGTTTTGCATCTTGAGTATCGGAACTCAACGCCGCGTCTCGTTGTGCCCCTGCGCCACACTAGCCCCAAGTATTGATACTTGGGGCCAGTCATATTAAATAGTTGAATAATGAAAAAGTAAAATGCAACTATTCATTATTTTATTTTTATCACAATCTTTTTCTCGAAGTTAAACTTTAATATGGCAGCTAAATCTTATTTTAATGAGAAATCGCTAAGTACTACGAGTATGTACTTACATAATATGAACATGGTTATAAATTACGGTGTATCAGCTTTCTATGAAAAGTAGGGCTCGTTTGATGAAGCGATGGTTATAGGTTGAAATGTAATAATAATAATATTCGAGAAAATACTTGTATTTGGATGTTTTCTTTTTAGTTAGACAAAACGAGGCCTTAGTTTCTGATATCCAGGATTTTATCTATATAAATAGGAAATGGATTCAAAATTCCTTCAGATATTTTTATTTGAGCTAGGTAAATGTTATGTCCAATCAAAAGATTTGAATAAAACATTATTGACCCTAGCAAATTTGCATACTTTTTTTACTTTCAAATTTTGTTCCCACACAGGCTTCTTAACGGACACTCATAATTTAATAAAATATTATATTTAAACAACTGGATAAGTACGAGAGGGATTCGCCCACCGAAGCTTCCGCACCAATTTCAGGATTGAAAGTCAACGCACATTATCTTGATACCAGAAAAATAAAAAAAAGTTTTTCCCTCGAATGGGAATCAAATCCAGAACTATTGCAATTACAATCAGGCTCAGTCTACCGAAGTTCCCGCAACTAATATTACAACATTTTTAAATTCTTGCTGTTGTTTCCGCTTTGTTGAAATTATTCAAGAATTTTAAGCGTTTTTATTTAAAATTGTATTTTAACTTCCAACTTGTATAACTACATTCTTATGAGTTTTAAACTTAAATCACGCTATTTTACATTTTGCTATCAAATTTAATATGTATTAAGTGCGGCAAGAAAGTTAACAAAAGTTTATATTAAAAACTATGTTTTCTTATTATTAGGTTTTTCTACCAAACTACCCTAGTACTTTCGTCTTGCTCTTGTGTCAATATAATATCGTCTTTTAATATAATGTCAGTAATTTTGGGTAAACAGTGTCTAGCTTTCCTTATAATAAATATTGTTTAATTAATTATTGTTGTTAAATTCGCTATAATTTTTTACTAAGTTCAATGAACGTTCCTTTTCACATTATAAATCCCAAAAATAACTTTAACGAAGTAGCTTTGTATCTATTGTTAATAAAAAAACCTCGTTAAATGAAAAAAAAACGTGAAAAAAAGTAGATGCAAAATAGAATTATCAGTAATTGCGCTATTAAGTGTCTTATCAAAAGATAATATAATATGTTTGGGTTCAATATTATAAAGCTATGTTATTATCTTTTGGATATTGTTAATACGCCATTATCGAAATAATGTTTTATTTTAGCTTTTCGTTTTTTCGTGCATAGCAAGACATAAAGAGAACCTAGTGTTAAGGCAGAGGCCACAGTAGCGCAGTGGGACAACGTCCGACTAGAAAAGCTACGGTTGTGGAATCGAATCTAACTCGGAGTAATAAATGATTTCCATTTCTAAGCTGTGGTTACACACAGGTCACATAACAGAGTAAGTATAGGGAACCTAGTGTTAATACACTCCATTGCCATTAAGACAAAGCGTGAAATATATAAAAAAATATACAAAATGAAATACTATAATGAAGAAATCAATTCAATTAATCTTGTTTCAAACACCAATTTGTCTTAAGATAGCTACTAACGATCCAACATTGCCATCTAAATCCTATTTAAATGAATAGCTGTAATATGAATTTCAAATATTTCATCGCTGGGTGGAGTCTGGAACACTTTTAATGAATTTTCAACTGAATTTGAATAGAGCCAAGTGTTCTGCCGATTGTAAACTATATTAGTCTCTTTTTGATTGTTTCTCTGGGGCAGATATCTTTTTGGTAGGATATTTAGAAAACGTAACAAATACACTCATGTATTTAAGCATTTCTTAAAGTTAATATCCCTCTACAATGTAAAATAATAGCCATAATAGCATCTAACCTGTACAGTAAATGGGGCGAAAAGAAAGTTTTCCGAAGAAATTTATCGGTTAACATGCTACAAAATGTTATGATTTCACCTCCAAAGAAAACAAATATAAAAGTATTTTTTATGCTTAAATTTGAAGCTTAACACTAGAAGTGCCGAAGATTGAGACCCCCCTTGAACCGCCGTCGTGACAAATTTGTCCCATTCTACTTATTATGTTGATTGTTGGTATAATACAAAAAAATATTATTAAAATAATTCGTAAAATATGTAGATCATCTTTAATAATCAATTCTTATTCTTTAACAAACATAAAAGTACCAAAAAACAAAACACAAAGAAAGAATCAAATATTTCAAATACGTTCTAAGGTCATGATAATTAAAAAGACAATTACTCTAGTTCTACTAATTATATACGGAGCATATTTGAAACTATAACATAAACTAAATTATTATAACCCCTTAATTAGACATGTAAGTTTACCTACGTTATGAAACTTACCTAATCACGCCAAATTAGTTATATTACACAAAGTTTAATCTATATATTATACAAATTGAAGCTGGAAACTACTGACAGAGTGGAGTCGGAGTCGGAAGAATAGCGTTGATGTATGGCAATATCAAACATAAATACACTATTTATATATTTTTTAGTAATATATGGATATATCATAATCTATATAAATATATAACATACATTTAGTATCAGAACAGCGATCAGTAAAAATATTTTTTAATTTTAGTTTGTAATTGACATATGAAATGTTTATGTTTGGATAACAAATAAGTTTTTAACATTAAACGTGACACAATCCTGCACTAAAAGAGGCATT
This sequence comes from Heliconius melpomene rosina, assembly GCF_056956725.1. NCBI lineage: Eukaryota > Metazoa > Arthropoda > Insecta > Lepidoptera > Nymphalidae > Heliconius > Heliconius melpomene. The sequence continues at coordinate 12,986,408 of NC_140395.1, forward strand.
CATTAAAGAAAAAACAATATTAAACTATAAACATATGAATTAATTATCGCAGTTGATAATCCGGATAATCGCGAATCCGTATAATCGAGATCTGGATGATCGAATTTCTAATGTAATAGTATAAGTACATGTTTTAGTTAGACCTAAGAGTCCACTATAGAAATTGTCATATAAATCGTTGGCAATATAAAACGGAGCTCACAGTTAGCTGTTCTTACGTCTACATATTAGAGTAACGAAGATATATACGGCGTAATCGTGTTAAATGACTTGTGAGAATACGTGAGCTCCTTCATATTTCAACTAGGAACGTAGAATAGAAGAAAATTAAATAATTGTATGAAATATACGTGTTTTTATTGTTGGGGTTCTCATAGGATTTTACGTGATGATTGTAGTTTGAAATCTATATTTTCGTTTTATATCTGTACTAGCGACCCCCTTGCGGCTTCGCCCGCTTTTACTACTGGATTATTCATATAATGTATGTTTGCAAAGCACTTAAGATAATGTGAAAATTAATTAAACTCTAATGCAACCCGCATTTTCGTAGTTTCAATAAGGATTTGCCAATTGTTTTACTCGGCAAGGATTTTTAAGTAGGTACCGTAATTTTAAATCTGTGCTACTAATCTTTTCAAGTACTTATTAAAATATATTTAAATTACTATTTTTAGATAGTTAAATGACTATTTTTAAACGGAAGAAATTATAAACAAAAGCCTACCTACTAATAACTACTACAAAAAATATGAAACCAAATATATCGCGCTGAAATAATACATTTAACTCCAATTATCCAATACGTGCAAAAGCATCTAAATCTTCGTTGCTATGCCTCTATAGCGGGCGGGTTTTTTTTTCGAGCTTGTGGTTAATGCTGAAGAGGGTATTCCTGTCCCTGATGAAAAGCAAGCACTACGTGGCTGCCTGTGAGGAAAATTAAATAGAATGCATTGGCCGGGAATCGAACCCGTGCCGCCCGCGTGGCAGGCGAGCATTCTACCACTGAACCACCGATGACTATTCATGACGCGCTTGTATAAGCAAAACCTTACGGGGCGCGTTTCGCAGTAAAGATGTTTTGATATTGTAACAACTTCTAAGGTACTTATTAAAATGAAAAAACAGTAAAAGACAGTTTTGATCTACACTAAATGGCCAACCTAACTAATATACTTATTTATATGCTGAGAGTAAGGGATAAGAACAACTTGAGGAGATACAGCTGATGTGTCAACGGCGTAATGTGTCAACAATTAAATGAGTTTTTCTCTAAAACTATTCGCAATTTCGAAATAGTGTAAAAAGCAAATTTTATCTTCGTTTAATGTAGAAAATTAATAAAGTATTTTAAAGGATAAGGATTAATACCATTATGGAAAAATATCCCTCACAATAAAAAATACATTGAAATTACTATTTTTAGACAGAAATATGATCACTACACGTTATCCTTAAAAGATAAAAATATGCTCTCGCGGACTTTTTTGTAGATCTTATTAAGACGAACAATACTCCAGTACATTTTTTTCATGTAGTACTTACCATTAAAGCAGCGCATGCGCGAAAGTGTCTCAACGGGTAGGACTTAAGACACATTTATCGTATTTATGTTAATTTACATAAGAACGTACAAATAATAAACTATATATAAACCTTCCCTGAGAAATACTCGACCTAATGGTGAAAACCGCATAAAAATCCGTTGGGTGGTTTAGAAGAAGAAGAGTTAGAAAGTTCAGACAGACACGAAAAGCGACTTTGTTTTATAAGATATAGGATAGGCAAGGCCAAGGAGTTACCAGGTGGACTCAAGCATTTGGAGGTCCCCAGGTGTCACTATATGTTGGCAGGCAGTTCAGAATTGATTGTCTTGGAGTTCTTTATGGGAGGCTTCTGTACTACATAACAGTGTATGGCTGATATAAATGAATATGTATACATATTATATTTAAATTTGGAACCTCCTTTTTTGAAATCGGTTAAAAACTAAAACTCTGGTACAATGATATCTATCATATAAATAAAAATATAAACATTTTCTAAGACCATCCCAAGGAAATAATACAATTTACTAGAAGCAGCATAAGCTATTGTTTAACTCTAAATGAAACAACTTGAATTTCAAATGCAGGCAGGTGTATAAATAACAAGTAGACTAGAATAGTAGTGCTGACAGATATTATACGTTTAAACTCAACATTAATAATGCTTGCTCTCTGAACAGCTCTTTGTTACCTTATATAAGAATGATCCGAATGAATACTTCTTACGGAATGAGGATAATATAGGGTATATTATAAATATAAGCAATGTCATCAGAGGCCCAAGGAGACAGAGTCAGGGGCACAAGCATGTGACTGTAACTCGACAACTAGTGGGTTTGATTTCCATTCGGGGAATTTAAATATTTACTTATTTTCATTTCTTCGCCAAAACGGCGCGTTAAATTCTCTCAATGTGGCTAATCCTAATCAATCTAAATAAATACCGCCTTTTACACAATATTAAGAAAATGTTACAATAAGTTAAATCAACGTACGGTGTTGTTATAGCAAGTAAATAGATACTTTTTTGCTTTACGCTATATTCCGCATTTAGCAGATCGGTAAATAGTGCGATTCTAGTGTTAAGACACTCCGTTCCCCACTTTCCGCTAAAAAAATCAAGATTATCCAAAAATTAAATATAACCAATTAATAAGTACCCTTAGCAGATCTTCTACTTCGTAAAATATGAGAATAGCGTCAATATTAAAAGTACAAATTCATACTAATTTTATCATTCATAATATGAATTATTTGTAGTAGTGACTACTTTGTTCCCACACTAGAAATAATATTCTATACATTCAAATACTTTAGTACAAAATATTACAACTTTAAAATAATACTGTAGAACTACTGTTGAAATAATAAAGGATTGTACTGGAAAATATTTCATTCAGAATGGATATGAATTGTATAGAATTCCTTCATAAGCTTTATATTTGCATTTAATTAATTAAATTTAATTTTAACGTGAGCATAGTTTTGAAAGGCATAATGTGTAATTAAATAATAACATAATTTCAATTATCCAGCCAGTCGTGGCGCAGAGGCTCAAGCGTGTCTAAGCGCGACAGGTGGTAGATTCGATTCCCCTCGTGGAAATGAAATATTTTTTCTTTTCTTTGGTGTCGGTGCAAAGCGTTACTTTGAATTATACCACTCAATACGCAATGTCTCCAGAATTGAGCAGAAAGTGGGAACGGAGTGTTTTAACTCTAGAGTATCACTGCTTACCATGCTTCCCATAAATAAAAGCAGATTAACGCTGTTTGCCGGACTCTTGAGATGCTCAACTCTTAAGTTATTGCATATTGACTGGTGAAAAAATTTAATAAGTATTTCCAATTATTGTTTAAGTATTAAATAAATAAAATAATTGTCACGTTGAAATAACAAAAATAAATAAAAAATATGATCTTACAGTATAAATTCTTGGCCAAACTTATACGATCTATTTAGTATATTTATAGTATTTTTTTAAATCAACAGGAAAATTTGAAACAATCTCATTAACTAATATCCAATAAATGAATTAACGATAACTGACGACTGTCACTTGATATCTGACAGCAAGGGACTGTCACGTGAACCCTTGTCACGTTCACAATACAGATGTTGGATAATTAATAAAACTTCCTGAATTCACCAATAAAAATAAATATTATTAAAAATCTAAATTACAATTACACGTATACTGTAAACACGTAAACTGGGAAACGGAAGTGCCTAAAAATAGGAACCCAGGTTCCCTCTGCTTACTCTGCTATGTGCAGTAAAAACACTAAAAATACCTTTAAAAATATATACAGCTCGTACATATTTTAGCATAACTCATAGGCTACGAGTACAAAGAAGACCTATAATTTTGATTATAATATAGTGTTACAGGATGAAGCCGCACGTCGGTGGCAGGTAATATATAAAATAACTATCTAAAATATCTTTACAAAAATTTTCCTTATATACCTTTTTTAGAATCTAGCAAATTGATGTAATCTGAAAACCTAAAAGGATTTCGTAAGTCTATTGGAAGAAAATCTCTAAATTTTGTACAAAAGAATATTTAACATAGCAACAAGTGAAAATGTTTATTTTTAGTATTATTTTTGTGAAAGTATTTTTTTAAATGAAATTGGCTTATAAATAACAGAAAATAAGAAATATAAGACTAGACTCAACGCTGCTCGCTAAGTTCTAGAGGCGGATTAGCGGAACTTAACTCCGCTATCATGTATTATTGACATATATAACATTTAACATATTCTATAAACGTAACGGAAAATTATTTTCAGTCAGCATTTACTTGACGGTACAACCTATCCTTTGAAATTAGATTATCTTCAGGGAAAAGATATTTTTTGCTATCAAAGAAACTGTTATTAAGGAACTGAAGGCAATAAGACAAGTGAGTTAATAGTAACGAAGTATAATTGTACAAAGGAAAACCAAAATGCTTGAAATTATTTTTTTCTGATTCATCTTTAGTAGAATCAAATTGAAAGAAAAATCTTTTAGCACTGACGTATTTCAGAATTTTTAACTACATTCCACATCACATAATAATATTATAATTCATATATGTTTTTGAAACTCTTGTTCCTCAAAGGGTAAGCAGGGTCAGCGTTATGATAAATTAGTTATTTATCCTCTTTCAACCTACCAAGAATGTATAATATGTATGCTGTATAGGAAGCCGTTGGAAAATGCTTAATTTTATAATTAAATTTTACCTACAGATTTGACAATAATATATTATTATTTAAAAATCTCTGATTATAGTAATATAACTATGGGGAGACTATACCGTTTGGCATTCCTTTCTCTCTGGTTGCATCGCTGGAGTAAAGCGTGAAGCCAAAAAAAAAGTACCTATTACAATTCAAATTATCTGAAAATAGTATATTGATTTTTCACAAAGGTGCACTTATTGTCTCAGTCATGTTATACACTTTTTATACGAGATTTTATATTTATTTATAAATTCTTCTTCGATATTTTGATTGAATACTAATGAATAATATGAATATATTATATTTAAAAACAAGTGAATAATATACATCAAAAAAACCCAACTGCATAAATAATATTATGTATCCAATAAACAATACAGTACTAAAACAATAAAATTATTTATCCAATAGCATCATCAAGACAAAACCAACGACGACGTATCATTTGTCACAATCGGTTCATTAGTTTAACAGTTACAAGGGAACAACGCAATACGCAAACATACATACGCACTAAAAACATACCTTAAGTTTCGTCGCAGTAGGACAAAAACGTAAATTACTCTATTTAAAATTAAAATTCCGCTTTCAAGATTACTTTTCTTATAGATCAGATTAAGTCCATTTTAGAATCATTATTGGATAGAATATCAAATAAGGTGAACTGAATACCTTTAAACATAAATAGAAAATTCATTACTAGAAAATTGTTTGCACTTCAGTTTCTTTAGTCGTCGCTTTTCATAAATGCAGCTTTAGAAAAAGTTCCTCAATTATTAGCGTTAATACCTAAAGCTTAATTGTTGTATACGGGCTGCCTGGCTTGCAATTGAACTGCTGTCCAACTGCCATTTCTTTTATGTAGTTTTAAATATTAATATATCTTCTTCACAGTGCTGCCCAGGGTATACTGTACAGGACTTCGTTCTTCGTTCATTATGACAGGGCCTGCCATAATGAGAACCGCGTATCTTAACACTAGGTTCCCAGGTTCCCTCTGCCTACCCTGTTGTGTGCGTGAAACAGCCTACGGCTCACAGGGAGGTTTAATGTTTACTTCCTTTATTTTATTAAGGAAGTTGTGAGGTAATAAATATCTATTTCATACCATTTTTATTATATATAAAACGTATGAATAAATGATAAGCGTAATATCGATATCTCCAAATAAACCTGTAAGAATCGACGTGAAACATTCGAATGAGACGATCATTCCAGATATAAATATATTCATTGAAAAGTAAATAGCCGAATACATGAATACGATTGCCTCGATGCTGAATTTTATTTCAATATAAAAGGAGTAGATATATTTTTATTTGTAAGCAGTTTGCAAATTTAAATTAGAAAACCTTTGACTTTTTCATAATAAGATATGAATTTAGTAAATAAATAACCTAGTGGTTGTCTGTCTTTGACTTTGATTTTATAAATTGTAGAATTTCGTTTCCCTTGTTCCCTTAGGATTTTTTGGAAAGCCTCTCTTACCCTACTATGTGTGCAGGGTACAGCGTACCAGAGCGAAATAAAAATATAAATTTAAATAAATATTTCATATTCTCAAATGGGGATTGAACCCACTACCAGTCGCACATTTGTGTCTCTGCGCCATGACTGGCCTCAATAATAAAAATAGCATAAACAAAAATAAACATACGTACTCGTATTTAAGGAAAATCTTCTTCCTTTTACATATTGTCAAAGAGAAATGTGATAAAACCCTATATGCAGAACACATACCGTGACAGGCAATGGAGGATTTTTCCTCCAAATATTTGTAGTGCCGGATACTGGGTATAATAAGTTAACAGAGTTTCGTATCCAATAGGGTTATAAAGTTTTTCTTCGTCTTGAATGGTTGAAATAAACGCCGCGTACTGCCTTCTTACCAGAGCGAGAAAATGAACATTCGTTACCTTCCGGGCATCGAACCCACGGCCGTCGCAGTCAAATATTGACGCTTTGGCGCTGCGCCATGGTGGGCCCTTAATATTATCTGTATATCAAAATATGTAAATATTTAAAAATATATATTATATTAATATATTAAAATGTTGACAATATTATTTGATATAGAGAGAGATATATATAAACCTTAAAGATTCCGTAGGTCAAGAGACGAAAGTCTTTCAATTGATTTCTGATAATAATTTAAATCAAGATCAACAATTGAACTAGAGAGGATAAGTTATCTGAAATAAGCCTATTATTTCTTAAGTGGTCATAACGACTGTCCCTTAGGCTGAAGTGGCCCTTATTAGTGGTTCAATTCAAAATAGATTTGTTCGAAAGGAGCCTAATATAAAAAAGTAAAAAAAAAAATTTAAGTTAAACGGTTTTATATTGCAGATAAATGTACTAAAAGCTAAAAAATAATTTCATAGAAATTATGATTACTAAAATTTAATCGTGGGGCACGTCCAATATCTACAATTGAAAGACATAGCGTGAGACTTCACCCACCTAGTGGTAAGTAGCAAGTGTCGTTCCCCACGATTTTATTTTAGTAATCATAATTTCTATGAAATTATTTTTTAGCTTTTAGTACATTTATCTGCAATATAAAACCGTTTAACTTAAAATTTTTTTTTTACTTTTTTATTTTTAAGTTTTTAGTTTTTATTTCTCATGCTATTCAATTCGTTGAAATGAGGCTCGATGTCTCATTATTGCAAGGTTAATGGAGAATGTTACGAACGACCCCCCCAGAGGTCCAATAGAGGGACAAGGCTATGTACAACAAGATGTGCCTGAATCTTGAGGGGAAAACGCTAACGACATATCATTTTTATCCACCTAGTGCCATACAGTTCTCGGCGCGCTTTTACCTTTTACCTTGGGTGGTACCCCTAGCGACGTATCATTTTTAGGCACCCTATAGCCACACAGTCCTCGACAGGATACCAGATCTTGACTTAGGTGGGAGATTCATATTGTAATTGTGTATAGTATACTGTATTATACTTACCAAGCCCTTTATTTTGATACCCATATTGATGGGATTGAAAACTACATTATCCGCCATTTTGTAGCAGTGGCCATCTTTGATTTTGATTTTGTATAGTGCACTGAATTTTACTTGACAAGCCCTTTCATTTGATATCCATATTGATGGGATTGAAAAAAACTAAGTTGTCCGCCATCTTGTAGCGGCGGCCATCTTGGATTCACAATAATATTGAATATGGATAATTGTATTGTCACCAGAATCAAAGGCGTATACCAAATTTCAGATCAATCGGTTAACGGGAAGAGGGTTAAATTTCAATTACTAAATTTGACCCAAACAAACAAACGGGGTGAGCTAAATAAAACCGTTTAAAAATGTAATGTTCGTTTTCTATTGCTTTCACAATAAAATTTGGTTAGCCTGACTTAATTATTTTCTTGTATGTTATGTCAAATATACTGTAAAGCTATATTATGAATGTAATGATATTTTTTTAGCTTGAATTAATTAAAGTAAATGATAAAAATAATCTTTATTAAAAAATATATTGTTACTATTTTTTTTTCTAAAACTATGAAAGTCCTGGTTGTCTTGTTCCCTTAGGATTTCCGGGAAAACTTCTCTGTGTTATCCTATCCTCCTCATGTGGGTTATTTGGCAAATTTCAAGGATATTCGCCGCATTTTACGCAACATTAAAGGCTACCTAGGTTTCGATTGTTAATATAAGTTTTTATGTATAATTTCGAAGTTAAGTCTAGAATTTGACAAAGCATGTTTTATATAACGCTATCAGATTTCATTTTACGGTTCTGCGGACACCATGAAGCTATTCAATTTCATTGGAAATGTCAACATTTTAGTTACAACCAGGCGTATTATCGAGAAAGCAATACCAGTTTTATAGGCACTGGTTAATGGTTTAGAGGTTATCGGCCCAGGCTCGAGCTTCTATTTCTCCGTTTAAAATTTCTACGAATAAGGTTTAGTTAACCAAGGCTGACATGGCGCAGTGGAAGAAAAAGCGACGGTTGTGAAGTCCATTCTATATTATTATATTATATTACCATTATTTACTTCTCTCCGATACAAGGTGTAAAAAAACATAATGTAAAGTGTTATATAAATTATGTTCATTGATAAACAAGATAATTTAGATAAATTTTTAATTCACGTGTCATTTTTATTGCACTTATAAATTTGATTGCTGATATCAGGATTTGGTCATGTGATGAATACGAGTTTAATGTTGTTTTGGTATTGGTTTTTTTCACCTTTACGCTGTATCATGCTTATAGCAGAATAAGCTCAAGAAATCTAGTGTTATTCTCCGTTCACTACTTTCTGCTAAATTCTCGAGATATTGCGTGGAGTGGCAGAACTGACTTGTCTTTGACGTGACTTTGTCTTGTTATCAGAGCGGGGAATTGAAAAGAAGCTATTCCCCGAAGCGCAAATCGAACCCGCAAATCGAGCTTACAGTCATAAACGAATGATGATGTAAATAATTCATTTCAACATTCGTGTATATTAAATCAAGTAAAAAGCAGTCATATAAAAAGCTTCAACACAAATATTTCGTATATCTTATCTGTGTTGTGTGCTCTCGTAATGCACTCCACTAAGTGCTTTCCTACTTCACGAGAAAACTGACACGGGGAACCTTAGTTATGTAGTTCTTGTATGACAAACAGTCGAGGGAAAATTGAAGGTGACGGCATAGCTGGGAACCTATTATTCAATATTATTTATTTGACTTCAAGTGTATATTCTTTCCATATTGATATATTTAATTAAACACAAACATAACTCAAATGGAAGCTAGTGTTAAGACACTCCGTTCCCATTAAAACATTTATGTTCCCGTTCGTGTATTTTTATAGGATTTTAATATAATAACTACTTAAGTGCCGAGGCCAGAATTAGCGCAGGGGCACTAGTTGAGTCGGAACTCAAGTGTCAAGTGAACAACAAATAATACCTAGCAAAAACAGACGGAGCTAAACAAAATATACGACTGAACGTAAAATGCAAAAGTTTGAACTAATTTCCTGTATATTATAGTAAACCGATCCATAAAGAAGGGTTTCCTGCTTCCGCCGGCGCGCGGCGCTCCGCAAACCAGACTTTATTGCATCCCTTTAAAGATTTATATCAATACTATAAACTTCGCTTGGATATTCATTTCATGTAAAATATAAGATTTTTTGATTTTTTTGTGAAGTTATAAATAATAGCTACGTGCACATTCTTTAGCACATGTGGCATTTAGTGTAGAAAAGTATGTTTTTTTGTGTTTTTAAACTATGTTTTTTTTTGTTTAATCTGTGTCAATAACTGAGGGTGGCAGGGAGGAGGGAGGGTATAAAAGATATATAATGTGATGTTGTTAAAAATATTTTTGTATGTTTATCTGTTGAAATGATGAAGAAAGTCGGGATCTTAATACTCATACTTTTTTGGAAAACGGAATTAGAACCCACGCCTCTTGGAAACAATTCACCTTTTACCGTGAACGATTACCAAGAGGCGCGAATTCAAACGCTACTTTTTTTTAAATTTTTGTACGTTTTCTAAAAAACAATGTTTTTTTTAAAGCTTTTAAAGTTAATCTCATATTTTTTTCCAAGAAAATCCTTCGCCTTATAAGATTTGGCTATTTCTCAAAGTGATAATCCAAGTAAATGGTGTCGCTGACAACGTTGATTGATTTGCTATCTCTTTAATTAGTTTTTTTTAAACATTCGTTTTAAATCCTCTTTACGAAAATGTATAGATTTGTTGCATTACACGCAACAGATGTGAGTTCGATTCCCACTCGACGTAATGAAATATTTTCAACACAGAATATTTCAACATTGGACAGAAAGTGGAGAACGAAATATGTCAACACTGAGTTCTTTATGCCCACTGCTATTTGCGGGATAAGGCATAATAAAAAAATGTTTCAGTAAAACACATACTGCGTCTGTTTAACACCTGGTAAATAATGCAAATTTATATGATAATTAAACTGACATTAATATCTCAACGAAAATGCAAACTAACGAGTGTCAAAAATTAAAATAAATGATTGTATTGGAGGTATTTCAATAGCTATTGAAAATGAAGGTAAAAGTGCAAAGTAACTATGATGGTCGTTCTCCCAAAACCAATACAAAATAATTTCATTTCATTGTACTTAAAATTTAACATGAGTTAAATTTGTAACAATTAATTAATACTATAATTAGTTATTATTATTTTTAGTGCACGAAAACACGTTCGATTACGTAAGTGTTTACTTACACTCTGAAACCTCTTAATTATCTACAAGTCTGTAATGTTATCTCTATCAAAATTTACAGATCGTAAAGGAAAGCCTGTGAAATACGATGTAAGCTTATGTAAACTTTTTCTTTGGAAAAAATGGTCCAAGTTACATTTCAAATAATTTCCAAATATGATATTGTATTTATATTATTAGATAAAATTATGGGACTGTGTATTTTTAATAGTAATATTGATATCAAAATTATAACATATATGTGCTAGTCACATTAAAAAAAAATGGTAATATTTATTAATTGGGTGCACCAATAGCAATGTGTTCATGGATCAGTTAGACCATTTAATGACAGAATTACGCTACGGAGAACGCTGAAATTGGTCTTGTAAGTTTCTTGGGAAGTGTAGAGGACCCAGCCCAGAGTCCCAGCAATAGAAAGATAGGAAGATTTCACGCAATTCCAACGACACCAGGAAAAAACCAGATTTTCCTTTATCCACGCAATTGAAATTGCAAATTAGAACTAGTCGATTATTTTCATGTGCTACATTTAAAAGTGGTCTGATTTTTTTAAAACCTATATTTCATTTCAGTTATTTTTACGATGGCTTAATCTATCGTAAAATTGCTCTCGCCAAGATTAACGCGACATCTCGTTAACTATTAGCAATCATATTAGACGCTTACGTAACTTCGAAATAGGCAAAACAGATGAATTTGTGAGACAGACTTGCGATTAATTGTTTATATTTTGTATATTATATATATTTTGTATATTATACAATATTAATATACAATTATATATTTTGTATATTATGCAAATAGCTATTCAGAGTTAGCTTTACAAACATAGTGCCAAGACACTCCGTTCCCAATTTTTCGTCCTAGCATTTTTTAAAATATTAATTCCGAGGTGAAATCGAACCCATAACCAGCGTTTATAAAACCATAGCTATGATGTCCATTCATTCTATCATATTTTAAAATAATTTTATGTAATTGTACTTAAAATTTAACAAAAGATTTTTATTTAGGAAGCCGGTTATGGCGCATGCAATCGCGACAGGCTAAGGGTTCGATTCCCACGAGAGAAAATTACATTGAATATTTTTATTTTCTCTCTCTGGTTGTTACCAGAGCCTTAGGTGAAAGAATTGGAATAGAACTCACAAATCTCTCATCAACGGTTAACATTTTAGTTCAGGATTTAGCTGTAAAAAGTTTCTTCCTCATCTCAACAACTTCCTTAATTGATGGATTAAGAAAAAAACCTTTATCGCCTTAAGCTCTCATTTGAAATGGCGTATACCTATTGAGGAAGATCTTTTTTTGTGAAGTCATAGCCGGAGGGAGCAGGCGTTCTAATACCGCTACTGGCTCCTTATTATAATTTTTTTTTTACAGCTACACGCTGAATCCCGCATGTAGCAGGGTAGGCAGAGGGATCCTAGTGTTATAATACTCCGCTCTCCACTTTCCACTGACCTCAGCAAGCATCGCGTATTGAATGGGTGAACCGCGGTTCACCTCGACAACAAAGCGGAAAAAGGAAAATATTAAATATCTGAAATTTGCACGAGTAGCAATCGAACCCACAACTTGTCGCGTTTACAGTGATTTGCTTGTGTCCCTGCGCACCGACAGACCGGCATTATTATTTTTGTGACTTAAAAACGACAATACTCATATTTGTTACTATAGCTGAAACCACAGTGTTCCGTAATATTAAAAGTAATTTTTCTTTAATACTTTTAGTGAAAGTATAGTAAAAATATTATTTTCTTATAAGAATAGTCGTCCATAAGTTATTGTGTATACATTTTATAACCCATCATTTATTGTATTCCTCTCTTATTGTTAGAAGTACTTCTATACTAGAGAAACATTTATTTTTGTGTATGATAATAAAAATAATAGCTTTTTCTTCATTTGTTTCAGATATTACATTCAATGATAGAGAATATCGAAGAAGTTATGAAAGAACAAAATTCTTGAAGAACAAAAGTTGATAAATTCAGTAGCGAAAAGTATGCCAAAAAATATAAATAATAATAAATGAGCTACATATAAAAAAAAACCAAAAGAGATATTCCAAACATGATAATATCAACCGTCACGCTCGACGGTTTATGATGTCAATTTAAATAGACTAAAAAAATTATGCCGACCGAATGGAACTATAGTGAATCGTACAATGACAGTACAAATATTTTTGGCACTGACGACAACTACACGGAGAATGGAAACACTACTTTACCAGATCCTATCGAAGATAAGGCAATCCAGGCTGCTTTTTGTACGGCATACACTATTATATTTGTAGTTGGAATCTTCGGTAATGCCCTTGTTTGCTATGCGGTAATCAGGAACCGAGCTATGCAAACAGTCACTAATCTCTTCATCACGAACCTTGCGTTGTCAGACATATTATTATGCGTATTTGCCGTACCGTTTACACCACTGTACACTTTCTTAGGAAGATGGGTTTTTGGGGGCCCCTTGTGCCATATCATGCCTTATGCACAAGGCTGCAGCGTCTATATTTCTACTCTGACCCTAACGTCAATTGCCATAGATAGATTTTTTGTGATAATATACCCATTTAAGCCGAGGATGAAAATCAAAACGTGTATCGGCCTTATTGTTTTTATTTGGGTGTTTGCTTTGTCTGTTACTTTTCCTTATGGTTATTATATGGCTTTGCAAGATGTGTTTTGCGCAGAAAAGTGGCCTTCGGACCAGATCCGTAAAGCCTTCGGGGCCGTTACCACCATCATGCAATTTGTGATACCATTTATTGTTATGGCGTTTTGTTATACATGTGTTAGTGTGAAATTAAACGATCGATTAAAATCTAGGCCTGGTAGTAAGAATAGTAAAAAAGAAGACGCAGAAAGAGAGAGAAAGAGAAGAACTAATAGAATGCTAATTGCTATGGTGGCAATATTCGGTCTGTCGTGGCTTCCACTAAATTTGATAAACATAAGTAGCGACTTTTATTCCTTAGCTGAGGACTGGAGGTACTATATGGTACTGTTTTTCATTGCGCATTTCATTGCGATGTCTTCCACATGCTACAATCCTTTCCTATATGCGTGGCTAAACGAGAACTTCCGTAAAGAATTCAAGCAAATACTCCCGTGCCTCGGGGCTTTTGTAACAAAAAAACCGAAGCGAAACTTCAACCAATCAGAGAGAACAGGTATGTATCGTTCAGAAAAAACCTGTAATGGAAATGATACAATACAAGAGTCTCTCCTGACGTCGACCGTGACTAAGCCATCAGTTAGATATAAAATAGAATTTAATGATAAAGTTAAAATGTATGAAGACGATGTAGATAACATAAGTCCTGATGAGAAGCCAGAGGAAAATCCTAGTCCTAATGAAGACTGCGTTAAAATGTACATGTTTGTAAATAAGTCTACTGTAGCTACGGATAAGGAACCTATTGTATCTGCGCTTTAATATAATAGTAAGTATATTTTTGCTTATTTTCTTTTTTGAACGAACCCATAATCGTTGCAGTTTTTATAACAACATATAAAATATATTAAAAGTAACGAATTTCTATGGACATTTTTATATAACAACACTTAAAATTTATTCAAACATTTAAAAAGAATCAAACAGAATTATATCATTTTGATAACACTTTATCATACACTTAAATACTTATCAAGAGATTACATGTCATAAATAATTCGTAATTTAGCGAAGCTTATAAATTTTCAGTATTTAGTTTATTTATAATAAGAATAAGTATATCATATATATTTAGACGACAGATATGACGAAATCGTCTTCGATTTAAAAGTTTCTGACTTTCCACGAATTTATAGCATGTTAAGTGGCGGAACTCAACGCCACGCTTTGTCCAAACGAAGAAGAGGAAATAAAAACAATTAATTCCCCCGACCTGGAATCGAACTCACTATCCTCGCGTTTACAATCAGACAGATACTGTGCCCCTGCGCCACGGCGGTCTTCTATATTTGTTAAACGATTAACAAATAAAGAAACCTAAAACGAAGCAAAAAAAAAAGGTAAAAAACCGAGCAAATCTGGTTTAGTAATAAAATCACAATAGCCTGAAAATGAAATTAGAAATGTAACAAAATACGAATTTAGATAGTAATATCATTTTTATTGTTTATAAATTCAGATTTACGAGCAATATTGTACGCTTTGGTTTAAAGAATGAAATATTTTTTATGTCTTATTCGAGTTAAAAATATGAAGTTACTATTCTAGAGTAGACTTGGTTTACGTTGACTTTGAGATATAAATGTAAAATTTGGGAAATAAAATAAAATAATAAGTAATAAATCTTTTTAAAAATAATCTTCCTAGATATTTTTTCATAATGTAAGTAAGTCCTTTCATTTGATACCCGTATTGTTAAAAAAAATTGTTATCCGCCATTTTATTGCGGCGGCCATTTTGAACTTACACCAATATTTTTATTGTCATCAGAATTGAAGTCGTAACCCAAATTCCAGTTCAATCGGACACTGGGAAGTAGGTCAAGTTGAGTTTACGAGATATAACATACATTACATACACACATACTAACACGGCAAGTCAAATAAAAGCTAGTAATATCCTCTGTCATGATATCACGCTTCAATGTGAATCTGAAGTGTGAGCAGGAAGAAGTGCTTTGTCTAGTATGGATGGCATTGTCGTATCGATTTCGTGTTTGTTCTTCAGGTATTAAATAACATCGACTTTTTAAAATTATAAATATATATTTCACGTAAAAACTACAGTGAGTTTAGTTAGTTTCTGTCTTTACGAATACGAATTTATTTAATTATATATCCATAGGGTCTGTTTCTTTTATATACTCAGAGAGTAATATTACAATACCTATCACGTTTGCCCCCGGGTTATCGTAACTTCCATGCTTTTTAGAAATAAATCGTAAAATTGACACCTTTCGGCGTTATCTGGACGTGAATGGCATATAATAGTCGTGAGATCTTACTTCAAAAAAACGATTTTTTTCTCGCTGCATTCTTGACATAGCAGCGCAGGAAAAGGATCCTGGGAATCTAATGTTAGAAATCCTCACTTTCCGCCGAACTCTTTTAACCTAAATTTTTCACTTCGTGACGATTTTCGTAACTGTAGGTCCACGGAAATTACTCTATATACTCTATCCATCTTTTGATTGCGTTAACTAAAAAACTTGTATTTTTTCTATGCATCAAGACACCTTCATATGTGGTTCATAGTAGCTTGATACTTCACGCGATCTCGATATAAATGGTCATGACAGACGGACAGACTAACAAAAGCGTGATCCTATAAGGGTTCCTTTTTTCCTTTCGAGGTACGGAACCCAAAAAAATAATAATAATCCTAATGTAATAACGTGATCCACACGTTTATGAAATTCGTGTATAAATCGTGTTATTTGATGTGACGCCATCGCCGCTGTAAACATTACACTCACGTCTCGTGACGTCATGAATACCACTTCCTAGTTTTACTTAAGTTGATTTACGATTTTGAATACTTACTCAATCAAAGACGAGAATGTAAACACTCGTAAGGCTACCACGGCTTAGGTGAACGCGATTGGTGTAGGTTCGAGGCCATATTTGGGGTAATTTTGGATTTTTTTTGTTTCCCGCTAGCCTAATGTTCTAAAAAACTTTTTATTTATAAATTAAACAACAACATTAACATTAAGACGAAATTTTTCTTTAAAATCTCTGTTTTGTTTATGCCATTTTTAATAAATAATTAAACAACGTTAAAAATATGATTGACCTCAATATTATATTTCCTTTTTAAACAATGATGGCTAAGAATGCTTCGGTTGTTGATCTCCACTTGGAGAAGATAAGCAGCGGCGTTAAGTCTCGAATTAAGGCTAAAAGTGAGAAAATGAAGAAGTTGTTAAAAGATAAAAGAACGATCAAAACAAAATATAAAGAGAAATATTCAGAATATTAAATTATCTATTGAATTTATAATTTAACAGCACATTTCACACCCGACCACTCAACATTGATTCATACATTTTATTTGCAATAAAAATATCGATCGAGTGCTATAACGTAGTAAAATGTGAACTCGGGAATTTAGGTGGTTATAAAAATACACTTTATATTTAAAACACGCGGCCCCTGAAAGGTTACAGCCGGACTTTAATATCTATCTATATATGGCTTGGCTTATTAATTATTTATTATATTCATTATTATTATTATAATACGGCGTTGAGTTCTGCCACTCTAGAATTCAACAGAAAATGGAGAACGGAGTGTCTTAACACTAGGTTCCCTCTGCCTACCCTGCTGCGTGCGTGATACAGCATGAAATATATGACACATTAATTAATATATAAATTAATAAATTAATTTGAATTAATTAATAGTAATCAGTCTATATAAACTCCTGCTGTTTCTAAGAATTAAAGAATTTTAAGTCACGTGCTTTATCTATATACGTATCGTGAAATGTAAACAATTTATTTCCTCCAACGGCAATCGAACCCACGACCCTTTGCATTAAATGTTCTCTATTTATCTGCAGTGTTGTGCCTTAGAAAAGCTGATTTAACATGCAATTCATCATTAATTGTACCAAATTAAGCATTAACTATTGATATGTTAGTCGGATGTTAGGCTGTTCCAATAATACGCTTATTGTCATCATATATGTATGCAAGATTGAGGCCGCGTGGTGCAGAGACGCAAGCGTGCGACTGTAAATGCAATGGTTGTAAGTTCGATTCCCACACTAGGAAATGAAAAAAATTATACTTTCATTCCTTGCTCTGGTAACGAGGTAAAGCGCGACGTCGAGTTCCGCCAGTCAACAACCAATGCCTCAAGAATTTACGAATGCGCAGGTTCCCTCTGCCTACCGTGCTATGTGCGGGTGAAGCTAAAAATGAATTATATATATAGTAGATATCTGTATGTGTATAAAATATAAATCATATTCTATTACTTATTACCTCTATATTATTAATAATTAACTTTCTTTTGTTTCAGGTATCTTATAATGAAATAATTTATAAGGACATCACTAAATAAAAGATTCGCAACCTTTAAGCTAATAGTTTAAATGTAAAAATAAAATTAGTATAGAAAAAATATTTTAGTGCAATCGTAGATGTATATATATAAATAAAAGTAGATATTTTCGTCTGTATGTAAATATTTAAAAAAGCAGATATATCAATATGTTCTTAGGAACGTGAGCCCATTGGTAAATTTGCTTTTGTTTCTGAGATATTGTATGTATGTAGGTATGTATAGTATTTTTATAGTAAATGTTGAATTATTTTAAGGCCTTGTAACTTATGTCAATGGAGGAATATGTGCAATTTGTTGTAATTATGTTATAAATAATAAAGTGTACCAAAGACAGTGTTTTCGTTTTATTTTTTTATCACGCTTCACGGTGTATTCAGCACATAGAAGGGTAAGCAGAGGGAACCTAGTGTTTTTCAACCTTTTTCCACTTTGCGTTGTATTCTCGAGGCATTTGCCTTGTTACCAGAATCAGGAAATGAAAATATTAAATTTGTCACTCCTTCGGGAATGGGGGAATGGGAATCGAATCCATTTTCGTGGCGTTTACAGTTGACGCTTGTGCCGTTTCGCCTCAATAATATTTACTTCTTATTTCCGTTCTCAGGTACTAGTAGTTTCAATTCAAAAAATATTTTTGTTTCCATGTCCCATTTATTGAGAAAAGCTATTTTTCATCGATAAATGTAATTAATCTACAGTTAATCTTGTCGATATACCCCAGTGTCGTGTACCTGGAGGCAGGGGGCACCTGGCACTTAGAATGTGCCATGTATCATACATAACTATTATTACCACTTGACCACGCAAGCGAAACCGCAAGTAAAAGTTAGTCATCGCATTAATGAATTTATGCAATATATTGAAAGGATTTTAAAAATATGATGTATATTTATAAACTTATAGTCTTTTCCTTTACTCTTTTGTTTTGTATTGTAAAATAGGGAACGCTTTTCAAGTTATTTTAAGTTAAAATTTAACTTTGACAAGCAATTTATTAGTTTCCATACTTCATTTCCACACCTATGAATATAAAATGGGAATAATATTGAATGGCCAACTTATTTTTCCTTTCATTTTATGTTTATCATGAGGCCAGCCTCGGTACAGAGGTAAACGCGACAGGTTGTGGATTCGAATCCCATTCGAGGAATTGAAATATTTTCTTTTTCATTTTCCTTAATTGTGAGGCAAAGCGCGGGATATAGCGTGAAATTTTAAAAAATCTTATCAGAGCAAGGCGACAGACATTCTATAATAATAAATCATTCTATTGTGCAAGCTGTTTTTCTATTCTATTATTATAATTAATTATGTTTTTTGCATCATACAAGGTGGCAGGGATTCTAGAGTAATAAATCATTTTGATTTACAATTTATTATTAAAGTAATGTACGAGTATGCTTAAGGAGGAACTCATACTAGACATTTCTTACATTTTAAGCCTCTCCCAAGCTTGGTATAGAATATACCTAATCGTCCTTCGTCGATTTTTCCTTATATAACGTAATGCTGCGAAATCCTACACCACAATTTTATTTCTAATTATTATAACAACTTAAAATATTTTGAATTCTTGAAATATTTATTTACATTTATATTTTCATTCCTTCGCTCTGGTGTCGAGGCAAAGCCCGGAGTTGAGTTCCGTCACTCAACACGCCATATCTCGAAAAATGCGGAATGTGGGGAACGATGTGTCTTAAAATTAAGTTCCATACCCTGGAAACAGCGTGAAACTGATTTAATGTAATTTTAATTTACTTATTTATATAATTTTAAAGAAAATGTACATAACGACCGTAGCTGTACATGACCAAAGCTGTTTTAATTTCGTACCCGGATAACAACGCAAAATTGCTTCAGTCGTAATGCGCCTAAGGGGAGACGCTAATAAATCTATCCAATGTTTTTTACTTCATCCACATTTTCTTGGAAAAACATTGTGTAGTATAGCGTCAACATAATTTTAATTAAAATTATGAAAATTTGTAACCCCAAGATGGCGACCGTTTATCTTCTTGAGTTCCTTATAATCTAAATTACAATTTTTGTTTCTGTTTTTAGGTCATACGCTGAAAAATGTAAGGGTCATAATCAGAAAAGTGGACATTTTCGAATTTGTAACGTAACTGATAAGTAACAACACTGATAATGTTTGTTACGAAACTGATGACATAAGGCATTATACACAACAAAGTAAGGATATTATATGAATAAAACTATTGTTTTTTTTTATTTAATGAGAAACAAATTAAAATTTTAAAGATTCAATCGTTGATTTAACAGATTATAAATGTAAGAAAACAACAAAGTGACAATATTAACAATATAATAATGGTAGTTCGTGATATAAGAATGGAATTTGGCGTCGATAAATGTGCTAGCATGCATGTAGTGCGGGGGAGTGTGATCAGATCTGATAATATTTGCATTTCAGATTCTGTTTCCTTCAGAACTCTTCGTGAAGGTGAGACTTATAAATATCTTGGAATGTCTGAAGCATTGGGTATTGATGAGCGGAGCATAAAGCAATTGGTGAAGGAGCGTTTCTTTAGCCGCCTGAAAAAAGTGCTTGGCAGCCTTTTATCTGGTGGCAACAAGGTGCGTGCTTTCAACGGTTGGGTTATGCCGCTTTTAGCCTATACTTTTGGCATTGTAAGATGGACACAGACTGAGTTAGACTCCGTAGATCGCCAAATACGTAAATTATTGACGACATACCGAATGCACCATCCGCGTTCGTCTGTAATGAGACTGTATATCCCGCGTAAGTGTGGAGGTCGTGGCTTTTTGAATGTCAAGAACCTCCATAACCACGAGGTATGCAGTCTTAGAGAATATTTTCTCAAGATTGATGTGGATATGCACAAGGATGTGGTAACAGTTGACAAAGGCCTTACTCCTCTTTCCTTGGGCAAAGAGAACTGGCGTCGGCCTGTAGTACTTACTACTTCTGATCGCATGGTTGTATGGAAGAGCAAGGAGCTGCATGGTAGATTCCATAGGGCCCTAATGGGCCAGGACGTGGATACTGTTTCATCATTATCTTGGTTACAGTTCGGGGATCTTTTCGGAGAAACTGAAGGTTTTGTCTGTGCAATTATGGACGAAGTTATCAAGACACGGAACTACCAGAGACATATTATGAAAGATGACACTATCGACATCTGCCGGGCGTGTCATCGACCTGGGGAGTCCCTCAGACATATTGTCTCTGGTTGTTCTCATCTTGCTAATGGCGAGTATTTGCATAGACACAATCAAGTAGCCAAGATAATACACCAGCAACTTGCTCTTCAATATGGCCTTGTAGAATTGGAGGTGCCTTACTACAGGTACAATCCCATGTCTGTTCTTGAAAATAGCTGTGCTTTGCTCTACTGGGATCGGTCTATTATTACTGACAGGTATATTGTTGCTAATAGACCTGATATAGTACTAGTAGACCGAGTGGCACGCCGCGCAGTGATTGTTGATGTTACTATCCCACATGATGAAAATCTCGTGAAGGCCGAAAAAGAAAAACAATCTAAATATTTGGACCTAGCCCATGAGATTACCGCCATGTGGGATGTCAATGCGACTATCATTGTGCCGATAGTTGTTTCGGTTAACGGTCTAATAGCGAAAAGCCTCGACCAACACCTTAAGAGGCTATCGCTTAGCTGTTGGATCAAGAACCGGATACAGAAGGCAGTGTTACTTGAGACGGCACGTATTGTGCGGAGGTTCCTCTCTCTGGAGCCCTAGCCACCGATGGCTTGGACCCTTGTCCCGCCCTCGGAAGAGTGGTTTTTTATATTTTTAAATGTATCTTTTTTATAATAATTTATATTTAAAAATGTAAAATTTATTCACTAATGTAATAAAAGTATATTCTAGTAGTTCGTAACGTAATAAACTTATATTTCTAGAGATCACAAAGTTAATGATAAAATTAAATCCACTTTAAAATATATCAAAATTTGAGTCGTTATCACTGGAATTAACTTTGTAAGTGTTTATTCCGCATATCTTCATATTTAATAGGATTGGTCTGTTTAAGACGTTCTCTATATCTTTATTGTCTTTCAGCATTTGACATAGGAGCCATGACGCTTACTGAAAATAAAAAAAATATTTATCAATAAGTATTTAATAATATTTCATGTTTATTGTTTAGATCTTTAACAACGCTAGTACAGAACGTATTTGTTTTTAAATAAAAGCCTCACCCGCTTGAGCTACATATTTATTAATTCACTATCTCCAGAGAAAAAAATAGTAATTACAAAATCACAACTAATTTCAGGAGGAATAAAAAAATGTTTTTAACTGAATCGGTTAAGCCGTTTCTGAGATAAGCGTGCACAAACACATTAGACAAACAAGCAAACAGGCAAAAAACTTAAAAAACATTATTTTTAGTTACTTTACGTTATCAAAAGTAATTATAGTAATTATTTTTTTCATATGCCATCAATTTTTTTTTATATACATATCTTCTGATGGTAACGTAATTATGAACTAGGTTTCATATTTTCTCAGTTTCGTTACGTAACGAAATATAACAAAATTGAGAATAACGTCTGAGAAATTCTAACCTTTATAAATATTTGCTTATAAGCCATGTGTTGTCATGTGCCATGTCATGTGCAAGCCCTGAAGTTCTTTTTTGAGATTTTATAAAAAGAAGCAAATAACATAAAGAAGAAAACGAAATTATAGAATACTTACCAAAATAAAAGCCGTTTATAACCCTGAGATGTAATTTCACGCATTCCCTCTAAAACATTTGAACCCCTCTACTGCTGCGAGAACACTACTTGTTGTAGCTACGACAGCATTGACTTTTAGAATTATGGTGTCACAATAAAAACTAATATTAAACACCATTCAAAATAATTGCGTTCATATTTTAATTGTACGTTACTAGCCCTGAGTAACAAAAAGACAATATTTTGGGACAAATTTACTTAATTCATATATATTATTTATTAAGTAATGTATCAATAAAAGTAGTTCTATTTAATATTATGCATAAAGCAAAGTAATATAAATATATCTGAAATCAAATAAAACCATAAATATTCGTAACAAATCCATTTCTAAAAAGTAAAGTGGTGAATGGGACACGAAAAATTGTATGGAAGCGTTTTGAAAGGTTTTTTGCAACTAACAAAAAATACTATTATTAGCCTTAATACATTTAAACTATTACAAAAATCTTTAAGTTAATAAGTAAATTTATCGTAAATGGCAAAATATTTAAATTATCTTTAAAATTGTATTTTTAAAACGCATTCAAAGTAGCGGGACAAGAAAAGACACAAAATGAACACTTTTTCTGATTATGACCCGTAAATGTTGTAACAGTATTTATTAAATTATGTATTACAGATTCGTTTTAAAGCATAAATACAATATTCTCACCATAAAAAAATATACTATAACTTGTATTGTTAATCGAATAGTTAGGTATAACTTATAATTTTTGTATTTATTACCTTCAACCTATACGTGCATTTAGCAGGGTAAGAAGAGAGAATATCATATTGAGATGTTCCGCAGAACTGGCTGAACTCTACGCCGCGTTTAATTTGTTATAAAGTAAGTAAATGAAAATAATTCTTTCCCTGAATGGGAATCAAATCCAAAACCGTTCCTGACGCTGTGTCGTTCCCTCAGGACGGTTTCAATTTTATCCTTATAACAGGAACCTAATATCATTTCTAAGGAAAGAAATTCTGGTTTAACTAACTCTATTTCAGCAATACTTCTTGTATCTCCCGTTTGTTTCGAAAAACAAGTATTTTTGTATTCGTTTGTCCATCGCACCTATATTCTGGTATAAAGGATATTTCACTATGCAACACGTGAGCGCTACGTGGGCTCTGTGGGGTGTGATTTGCATGATAAATGGTTCTTTGCCCATTGCGGCTTTCGGTATCATTTTGTGTGTATTTTTTATAATATTTAATTAAATTAAGAACTTCACAGGAAAATCTAATCTATTAGCAAGAAGTGTATAAGAAGTTAGACGTAGCTACGGGTTCGAATCCCACTACATAAAAACTTTTAAACGTTTTAAGTTTTAAGTTTCTTTTACTGTCGATATTGGTATCATCATTTTGTACAATCTTGAGAGTTACGTGTTGAACTCAAGGCCGCGGTTTGTTATATTTTGCATATAATTTTTAATTAAGGTCAAGTTTAAATCCACATAGTAGAACTCCGTGTGGTTGGCAAAGGATATTAAATAGGTCGTTTCCTACCATAATTTAAGAGGAACTAATAGCAAACTTTGTGTTATTTAATGCTAAAGTTTCAGTTGTATAAAGCTACAAGGGACAGGGACAGCTCTTAAATGGACAGCTACTATCTCATATTAAATTCTCTTTGCCCATCCCGATATTTTCAGGATATTTGAGAAACTAAAAAATATATTTCTGTATTTACAAATGGGTTCGCCTTTCGTCTATTCCATTATTTATTTAATGCAAAGAAAATATCCAAAGGGTAATGTTAATGTCAACGGTTATATTATAAAGTTGAAGAGTTTATTTTATTGAATAAAGGAACTAGCAAAGGGAACCTCAGGATCTAGTGATAAGATTTCGTTCTTATTAAGACATTTCCGTTCTCCATTTTCCGTTGAATGCTAGATGCATTCATAGAGAGTGATGAAGCTTTACGCCGTGCTTTGCCTCGAGGAAGTGAAAATATAAAGTATTTCATTTCCAAGAGTGGAAATTGAACCCACCACAACTCTTAGTTGTGTGAAAATGGATATCTATTTGACCAGAAGGCGAATCCGTAAGTAAGTCAAATAATACCATCCGTACTTCGTAAGAAGTAAATTAAGTATTCCCTAGAATTCCCAATAATGTATGTTCAACTATTGACTTTATTCTATACTTTGACGAAGAAGAAACTTATTAGAATGAAACAATAGAACGAAGCTGCAAAAGTTGGTCTTTGTAAGAAAATTGTATAACATTTCATTTCATTGTACTACTAAAATAAAGTAATTGAAGTGAAAAGCTACTAAGTCGTAGTTTGAAGCGGTCTCGGCGAAGAGAAGCGGAATGGAGTATTTTCATTTACCCGCTCTTGTATCAAGACCAAGCACAGCCTTAAGTTCCACTGCTCAAATTTGACGATGCCCGGAGAATGGAATGTCTTATCACTAGGTTTATTTTGTCTACTCTAATATTTTTATTATTATTGTTCTTACGACTATTGTGAACTTTTACTGATGTGAGTTTGATAAAGTATTTTTTTAATTTCAAAGTACGAAATAACTTTTAACTAACCAAGCAACTATGCTTGTTTTTGTTTTTTTTGGTTTTGCTTAGATCATTTAGAATTCGGGCGGAAATAAGAGTATTAACACACTAGATTCTCTATAAGAGTGATAAACTGTAAAATTGAAAAAAATTACGTCAAAATATTCAATTTCCCCAACTGCACACTAATTGTGTGTTCACTTATTTTTGTTATCAGAAATGAACAATTATTCGATGTTAATGAATATCCAACTTTCATTAGAATATAATGTTTACTGTAGTTTAACATTTACCTAACGCTAATTTATATAATTAATAAGAGGAGGCGGATCTCTCCATTACAGGGTTTAATTATACCTGTTTAGAGGCTAAATGGAAATTTGCTTTGAAAATTTACAAGAAAATATTTGTAATTTCCAAACTAAATTCTACTAATAATGATGTAATTATATATATTTAACTTATACGTTAATAAGGTTTATGTTGAATAATATTTTGCTGTTGGTTTCAAAGAAATTGGGGAGTCTTTTTATTGTGTTAATATTTTTGTTTGTCCGAGAGAGAATCGAATTTATAACCTTCGTATCGTATATTCTACTAACTAGCCGACAATGTAACGCCTGAGATCAAAAATTTTTGCATATTATTTTCATTGTTATAATTGTAAATAACAAACAATAAAATGTTGAGGCCGTCGTAGCGTAGTTATACAGACGTTCATTATAAACGCGATGGTTGTGAATTCGATTCCAATCGGGGGAATGAGTTATTCTCATTTATCCATTCCGTTACCAAACCATAACTAGGCATTGGTTTTCACCATTCCATACAATGTCTCGAAAATTAGGAGGTGCATAGCTATATGTAGCTAGTGCTATATGTGGGATACAGCATAAAGTTGAAAAAAAAAACAAAATATGTTTTCAAAAGAATAAATAAACTTTTGTTAATCATGTCAAACCACTTTTCTCTAAAATCTTTCGATTTATCAACATAAGAAAAACCTCATAACAAAGCTTACAAAGTAATATAATAATAACATTATAAAGCCGTAAAACACCTAAGTGAAACACGTTAATACACACGTTTGTGAACATTATATGTAATGATATGAAACATTATTTCCATTTCTTCGCTCTGATGTCGAGGCAAAGCGCGGAGTTGAGTTACGCCACTCGGAACGGAACGGAAAGTTGGGTACGCAGTTCCTTAAAACTAGGTTCCCTCTGCCTACCCTGCTGTATGCGGGATACAGCGTGAAGCTGAATTATTATTTTTTTTATTTATATAAAACATTACCCTAAGCTTCTTATTCACGTTTTCTTTTCTTACATCTAAGGCTATTAGTTGTTTTCGTAAACGACTTTGAAATTAAATTTATTAACCGTAATTGTACTTTTCCTTGTTTTGCTTTGTCCCGGATTTACATTTTGAGGCAAAAAGAACCTAGTGTAAGAAACTCCGGTCACCACAACGCCGTCCTTTTCAGTGTTCCGTACCCCAAAAGGTAAAAACGGAACCCTTATAAGATCACTTTGTTGCCAGTCAGAGGTATCTCTAACTGCTTGATATTTTCCAGTTGTGATTCAGTTGTTTTAATGTAATGAATGATAGCTTTTTTAAAAAAAAACAATCACTATAGTAGTGTAGTGTGTAATAAATGAAGTTTTCTCAAATTTTAAATACAATTGCGTATGAACAATCCACAAATAATACACTAATTAAAGGCAGAAATGAAAAGAGTTATTATCAACATCCCACCAATGCTTGTAAACAAATCATGGAAAACTTCAGCAAACGCTTGCTAATTGCCGCGCAGCCCTGGGTGCTCATAATTATGAGGAATAAATTATTTCGTACAAATATATTAGAAGTATTTTAAGTATAGTAATTTAATATTTATTTCTACTCTCTGGTTACCTTATACTTACCTAAAACAAAGGCTATATTTATATTATGTCTAATCGACATTCTTTTATCATATTCCCTAATACCTAATACTTCCTAAATACTTATGAGGCCGAGGCTCGAGAAGTGAAATATTTATTTACGCATTCATGCATATATTTTTACTTTACTTCATTTGAAATGAATCATTAATATTTCGTGACGTTATTCTTAACGATATTGTTTGATGCGTTTCTCCAATCAATGTTTTCTTCTGAAGGGACATCGACTTTGGCTTGTTAGCTTTGTAAATTGGCTTTGAAAAGAATTTTTTTAGATTTTTAGAAAAAATATATCTAGTACTATTATATTATGTATTAATTTTCATTTATTATTATGTTATTTTGGTCATTAACTATTATGTTTGTTTCCTCTTTCTAATAGTTAAAGAACAACAACTCTCGAAAATTGGAAAAGTGGCTTAACAGTAGATTCTATGTGCCTATTTTGCTATACTTTACGTAGGCTCATATTACAAAGAGTTATTTTTAACAAGAAAAAAGTAACATTTATAGTTTCTGAAAAATAATACTTAATTATAAACGTATACAGTCCAAAATATCTTATATGTTGGTCAGCCACAAAGCTTTTAACGTCGATCCATTCGTATTTACAATCATCGACGTCAGTGTCATTATCTACGGTTTTGGCCCGCCTTTTAATTACACTGCTATCTGCTAACATGAAAAATATTTTAAGTTCTGGAGAGGTTCATTTGTATACAAGTACTTACTTATAGCCTGATGTAATATGAAGAGTTGGAAAATAAAATATACGAGTATGTAGTAAATACATATATAAAATAATGCCCTCGTGATGAAAGCGTCGGATTGTAAAAGTGATGGTAGTGGGTTCGATTCCCAATTGAGGGAAGGGATACATAGAATAGCAGGTACTACGAAGATGTCATAGTAAGAATGACAATAACGTACTACATGGTTGATGACAGTGGACGAGTCGAAAAAGGTATGCTGGCTGGGTCAGTCAGGAATAAAGCGTGAAGCAAAAAAAATAATATTTTTTTGCTTCTAATTCAAACAGCTCTTGCTTCTTCTCAAAGTTAAAAGCTTAAATCAGTTTCACACAGTACTTATTAAAGAAAAGAAGCATCTTATTTAATGCAAAATATTAACTTTAATAACTATATCTATTTTAAAAACCTTCTAATAAACTTTAATATAAATACTAAAAGAACAGATTAAAAAAGGCTAGCAGTAACCTAATCGCCATTTATCGGACTACAAAATTATTACGAAATAATAGCCGACCGTTCGAAATATTCATTATTTAGAAGTTAAGGCTCAATTATTAAATATAGCTTAATTGATTATTGGGAAAATGTATATTTCGTTAAATCTTTTGGACTAGCATTATACAGGCTGTTTACTTGGTACGCTATGATTGTAGGTTTAAATCTCATTGTAGATAATATTTTCGCAAATATTAAAAACTGTTTTTTTTTTATTTTTTAGCTTCACACTGTATCTCGCTTATACCAAAAGACACAGAGGATACTTGGGAGCCTATCCTCCTTCTCCATTAGGTTTCCGTCGAATTCATGGGGCATTGCGTGTTGAGTGACGAAAGTAAACGCCACGCTTTGCCTCATTACCAAAGCGAAAAAATTAAAATAATAAATATTTTATTCGCCCGAGTAGGAATCGAACCCACAACCATCGCGTTTATAGTCACATGCATGAGCCCCTGCGCCATGACGACCTCCAAAAAAATTTTGGGAAAATAAAAAATAATAATTACATAATAAAAACTAATTTAATTATTCCTATATTACACGATTTAAAAACATAATATATTACATTATTTAAATATAATACATAAATTAATTCTAAACTCAACTTAACATTAAAATATTAAATAACATTAACGTAAAATTAACGTCGATCTCGTTAACTCTGCGCAGCCACCTTATTAATTAAATTACTGCGCTAACTAATTTTACTTGCTTTCAAGACACTTAATAATTCGTAATTTCCCATATGATATATTAAGGAACATTACTCTTTAACTTGTATGAGATAATAAACTCGTTTTGTCACTTATTTTTAAGTAGGTATCTCTTTTATTTTACAGGTTGTAGAGAAGGTACTAAATAATAAATGGTCTTCGCACAGGGCAGGGTAGACAGAAGGAACCTGGGAATCTAGTTTTCAAACTAAAACTCTCCGTTCCCAGCTTTTGGCACAATTTTCAAGATATTGCGTGTTATAAGGCAGAATTCCGGCATGCTTCGACTACCGGAGCAGGAAAATGAAATGCCAATGAATTGAAAGTGCCTCTCCATCGCTGGTTCTGCGCTCTCGCTTGCACACTCGGCTCAGGTGGAACGTGACAATGAGTCATGCGTTTTCGTAGATGTACCCTACATTCATCGATTTATAAAACGTACTGTTTTATACGTGAAAAACAAAGAAAAATAAAATAAAAAATAACAAATCTTTTCGCATTTACTGTAGTGTAAGCAGGAAGCAACGATGAGCACGATATTGACAGATCTATCGAGAGACGGCTATTTCATTGCAACGCTTCACGATTATCGAGCTTCCCATATACGGATTTCTTCGTATGAAATGGTATTCTATTCATGTTGTATTTCACCTAACTGCCTCAGTGATATTTATTTGGATGTACCTACATGTCTTGAAATATCTATCTTCCTTCCTCCTGGCATTAATCCCGGCTATTGCCAGGGTCTGCCCTCCTACTCAACCTACTCCACTTTGCACGGTCTTTTGCGATGTCTTGAAATATCTATATATATATAAAATCGAAAGATCACTCACTCACTCATCACGAAATCTACTATCTATCATGAGAAAGTACATGTGCTAGGGGTTTCAAATTTTGCATGGGCGTCACTTATAGGACGTAGGTACTCATGGAGACAGAAATTAATAGTAACGTAGTTCACGCAGGCGAAGCCGCGGGCGGGCCGCTAGTAATATATAAAGATCTGAAGCACAAGGACATTCGTGAGTATGGTGGCAGGGCGATCGGATTGCCTGATGTAGGTTCAATTTCCAATAGAAAATATGAATATACGAATTATATTGATAAGAAGCCAAAGTTCGACATTGAGGATCCCAACTCAGTACAGAAAATGTGGTTGAAAATGAGGGACGAAGTTGCTACCCCCTGCCTACCCTGCTATGCTTGAGATACAGCGTGAGGCAAAAAGAATATCTAAAAATATTGTACCTTACTAGATATTATTTTTCATCAATTAATTTTATAATACTCTCTCGAGTCTAAATTATACTTAAAGTGACACTTCATCCATTAAGCAATAATAAAGTTTAAAATGTTGATTAATCTTAATTATTTTTAGGAAAATTTAGTTTTTTTTAGCTAAGAAAAAATTTAAGAATAGTTGTTTTTAACTTCACTCTATATTTTTTACTCCTAGCAGGGTACGCAAAGGGAACCTGGATACCTAGTGTTAAGACAATACGTTTCCATTTCTTAATGTTTACTTTAGTCCTTTACTCCCCACTTTAGTGGGAAACCTAAGTGTACAATATGATGATAGAATACCTTCTTCCGTTACAATATGATGATAGAATACCTTCTCAGAAATAAAATAATTCAGTCTCAAAAGCTTAAAGACGCAGAATATTAAGCTTTTATTTCTGTTATACGTCTAGTTGATAAGCGGTCACTTCAAGTGAGCGATCTGGTGTCGCTAAAACTAAATCCTTCTGAAATGGAAACGTACAAATTTTCTAATAAAATTGATATATTTTATTAATTTTTATTTATTGGGTTTAAAATCTTAATGACGTATGTGTGACAACAAAAGTCTAAGTAACTTAAAAAATATGTTTCCTCACAAATCCTATAATATAATACAGGCCATCATGGAGTTGTGAGTTCGATTTCCACCTGAGATAATAAATAAAATATTTAATATTTTCATTTCCTAGCTGTAGTAACAAGATACGTCGAAGATTAGACTTAATAATGAGATTACTACAATAACTAGTAAGTTAATATCAAAATTCCTGACGCAACTGAAAGCTCTATTGAAGTCCCGTTATTGCTAGAGGGCAAACAGAATATGTTGTGTAGAAATAATTAATAGGCATAAAATTATGGGATATAAATGTTTATTGAAATAAAATTGTCTCTATGTATAGAAAGATGGTTGTCGGTTCAACTCACAACTAATAAAGAATTCTATGTATGGAATAATATCCAAGTGTTTCTTAAATTTTAATAAGCTTAAATGTACGAAAGTCGTAGTGGGAGAAAATGAAATATTTTATATTATCATTTCTTCGCTCTATTGTAAAGAAAGTCTTAATTTGAACGGAGTGCTAAGCACTATATTCCTAGGTTCCCTCTACCAATGCTTAATAATAATAAAAAGTAATATGCGCATGCGCGTTCGACTGTAAACACGACGGTTGTGGGTTCGTTTTCCATTAGAAGGAATAAACACTTTATCTTTCCAACAAAAAAAAAAAATTAATTACACCAAGTGAGAACCAAACCAATAATCACCGCAGTCACAGTCTACCCACTGCGCCTTGACGACCACTTATACTCATTTCGTTCTTCAATAAATGTTATCAGGTAGTATCAATATCACGCCACTCAGAATTTTACCAAAAAATATCTACACGAATACGGTAAGGATTTTCACAGTTAATTCTATGGAGCTATAAAACGAGGCCGATAATAACTACCGCCTCATAAATTGTGGTGCTGATCCCTTCCTTCTTTTACGAATAAAAATTTGTTCAAATATAATATAAGGAGCTTTACGAGTACATGCAAGCAACACTACTGTTATTTTATGATATTTTTTTCGATTTTTGATCGTAAATTTTACCAATTTATCATTTATTTTTCCAAAAAAACCTAACTATGTACTAATCAAGTACATTTTAACTACTTTTGGCTAAAGCCAAACTTAAACGTACATCATTATACTAAGTAAATCAATGTCTAAATATATATATCCCATACATAGAATAGGGAAAAGTTACTTGAGAACATAGTGGTAAGATACTCCGTTCTCATTAAGACACTTTCGTATCCCACTTCATGGTTTACTTATTTTTTTATTCAAGTCAATCTGAAAAAAGATCAAAAGACATCCATTATCCACCTCTTACCAGAAAAAAAAATGTATGTTAATTCACCAAATTCAACGCTTTACGTGATCTTAAAGAATCATGGCTACAATTAAAAATTATTCATTTCAGATTTTTTATGTCATAACTTCAGATAACTCTTAAAAATGTTTTAGTGGAGAAGTAATGATGTCACAGTTCCTCGTTTATTACATTTTGTAACAGCCGTAACTCAATAAAACTGCAATTAAAAGGAAAACCCATAAAGTCGGTAGTTACCGGTTATTTCGTGGGGTTACGATTTGGGAACGCTGAGTGAACAAGTACGGAATGATAACTTAAAACTGCCTTTTTTATTCGTCTATATGGTTTTTTTCTAATCTTTCAATTTTTAATCTTTCAATTTCCCAGACATTGAATGTCTAGCGGATTTCAACACCGAGCTTCGTGAAAATCGAACCCATAGGTACCATGACAACATCAATTTACCTATTTTAAAATATTTACATTCATCTGGTCACTTTCAACATACAATATCTCAAAAATTATCCAAAAAAGAAAACATTATTTCAAAGTATACTTATTTCATTTTCTCTGACCACCCCTTTTTTCTTTGAGTTATTTAATTTCATTTTGTTTGTATTGAGTGTTTGTATATTATTACAATATTGGCGGAACCGGGTCGAAGTAACATTTATTATTTTTTACGATAAACATTTCTTCGTCCATGCAAACTACGCCGCAAGGGTATTTAATTTGACTTTTCAAATAAGCTTTCAGCGCTTTCCCGCGGGAGCTTCATCATTTTTGGTATATACGAGTATGACATTAAGTTAAAACATCTACTACAGTAGTCCTGTAGGGAATGGTTTTTATGAAAATCTACTTTATGATTGTAAAATTTAAATTAATTACAATTAAAATAATAAAAATAGCAAAGGTGATTCATTTAATGCTGCTGATTCATGTAAAGCCTCAAAAAAATGTGATATACAATTTATTTTATGATTTTAACAAATTTATATAATTGGTTATAGTTAGTAGGTACGCAAACATGTAAGATACGTAATTTATTTTTTCTTCTTCCTTTTTTCCGCACTCTCCGCCAAATTTTCGAGACATTCGCGTTGAGTTCGGAATTAAAAATTTCTTTCTCTACAATGGAAAACATTTTTTTTTGAATATAATCATCCTACAACCATCACGTTTTATAGTCAGCTACTGTTAGATGCTAACTTATAATCACGATATTTTTCCTCAAAAATTCGAAAAGATATTCTGTATCATTGTCGTAGTCAATTTTCAAAGCTAACAAGCCAAAGTCGATGTCTGAAATACTACACGAGTAATTTGTCACTCTGTCCCGCCAAAGGAAAACATTGTTTAGAGAAACGTGTCAAACAATATCGTTAAGAATTACGAGACGAAATATTAATGATCGATTCTGATTTAAGTAAAGTAATATAACAAGGTGCATATTTAGTAATAGCATATTAAAAAATAGAAAATAACATTATTTTCTACCAAAAAACATACCAAAATAGCGTGAAGTTTTTAACATTTATTTTGTGAAAATAACTTGTTTATTATGAACATGCTATTTATTGGTACAGACAGTTTATAATGTAGCCTCTGTTGTGAATTCGTTTCTTTTAGAGGAATTTAAAATATTATCAATTAGTCATATAATCAGTAGAAAAAAAAAATTACCAAATGTAGCCAAATTTATAAGATCTTGCAAATAAATAAAATATCAAGTATATATTTTAACATTCAAATACGTATCCTCTTAGATGACGTGTTCCAAAGCTTTATGCTATTTGGAACATACCCAAAAGCTTTAGGAAACGAAGTCTAGCGACTCTCATACCACCACTACGCTGTTACACATTTTGACAGCCATCCTGCCTTCACTAATGTTATTGCAAGTTGACAGGAATATTACAGGTAGAGATATTTTTATACAGCTTTGCCTGCATCGTCAAAAGGAAATAAGTAATAGTTCTGCATATTATATGTATGTGAGGCCAGTCGTGTCGTAGGGGGAAAAGCGTGTGACTGTAAACACGACGGGTTATGGGTTCGATTTCCACTCGAAGAAATGAAATATTTAATACGTAATTTGATCGCTCTGATGTCGAGGGAAAAGTGGCGATGAATTCCACCTCTACATTTTCCTACTTCACAAATCCCTCCCAAATTTACATTCCCCCTGCCTATGCTGATACATGCAGAATACAGCATGAAGAGTGAAGCTGGGTACATGTATGCTAAAAACCATTCAGCATTTCCGGAAATTAGTTTGGGTAAGCGGAAAGACATAGAGAAAGAAAGCGGAAAGAGATAGAGAAAATGTTTAAAAAAAATTGATTTGATTTTAGTATAGTAGTAAATGGATCTACAAAAACCTTCACACACATATTGATTTTAATAGGTATATTAAAATCATAACGTTTACCTTAATATATATCTTATATCTTTATAACATTTAAAATATAGTCCGACTTCATAACATTCTAAGCAAGTAATAATTTATAAAAAGGGACCATACACGTGTAAAAATGTCAGGTGGTAAGTATAAGAAAATACTTAAACAACCATAATTTACTGTTCCTCTTTTACATATACACACTTCTAACACTGTTTCTATATAACACTTTACACTTATACACGTTTTAAAACGCATAGTTCCAACAATGACACTGATTTTAAATACTTGAACACTGTCACAATTTTACACCTTACGACAGGCAGAATAACGACGTACTGACTCAATCCATCAAAAACGTCACTTTTTATAGCCGTTCGCTTCCTCTTTTATAAATAATTATGTGGGTATTATTATTTTATTTTCTGTAAAATACCCTCACACTGACAATTGTCTTACAGTTCGGCCGTCCTGCACCGAAACACGACCTCGTG
This sequence comes from Heliconius melpomene rosina, assembly GCF_056956725.1. Taxonomy (NCBI): domain Eukaryota; kingdom Metazoa; phylum Arthropoda; class Insecta; order Lepidoptera; family Nymphalidae; genus Heliconius; species Heliconius melpomene. The sequence goes on from NC_140395.1 coordinate 13,021,699, forward strand.
TTTCCAAAAAAACAAAACAAAAAGATAATAACTATGGTTCATAACTCTTACATAATTGACTGTAACAATGTCTCTTACAAAAATAATTTACAGCTTTCACAAACAATATTTAAAGGCAATCTGCCATGTTAAACTAGGGCCAATTTTTACCTACGTAACCTGGGTCAATCTGCCCACCTGAACCTAGAGTAATCTGCTAACCTTAACCTGCGGCAATATGCCCATATTAAACTGCGACAATCTGCCCGTTTTAAGCTGTGACAATCTGCCCATTTTAAGCTGCGGCAATCTGCCCATTTTAAGCTGTGGCAATCTGCCCATTTTAAGCTGCGGCAATCTGCCCATTTTAAACTGCGGCAATCTGACCATTTTAAGTTGCGGCAATCTGCCATTTTAAGCGGCGGCAATCTGCCCATTTTAATCAGTGGCAATCTGCCCAACTAAACCTGCAAAATCTACTCACCTTAACCTGCGGAAAACTGTCCACCTTTACTTGCGGCCATCAGCCCATTTTAAACTGCGGCAATCAGCCCATTTTAAGCTGCAGCAATCTGCCCATTTTAATCTGTGGCAATCTGCTCACCTAAACCTGCAAAAATCTACTAACCTTAACCTGCGGAAATCTGTTCACCTTCACCTGCGGCAATTTGCCAACCTGAACCTGCGGCAATATGTCCCTCCTCACAGTGCTCCTCCTCGACTCCCACTGGCTGCGAGCCAGCGAAGATTAGAATCCTCCGTGAAACGTGGCAGCAGAAGCCTGCTAGGCACCTTACGGAGTCAAAGATGATGTTGTCACCGTTGATGGTCTGCTCGAGGTAGCTCGCAGCAGCTACCTGCGCGTCTACTTGGCCCAAGTTGGTAGGTGATCAGCTTTGCGGCAATCTGTCCCTCCTCACAGTGCTGCTCCTCGACTCCCACTGGCTGCGAGCCAGCGAAGATTAGAATCCTCCGTGAAACGTGGCGGCAGAAGTCTGCTAGGCACCTCACGGGGTCAAAGGTGATGCTGTCATCATTGATGGTCTGCTTAAGGTAGCACGCGGCAGCTACCTGCGCGTCTACTTGGCCCAAGTTGGTAGATGATCAGCTTTGCGGCAATTTGTTAACCTGGAACTGAGGCAATCTGCCCACATGAACTGAGGCAATCTGCCCACATGAACTGGGGCAATCTGCCCACATGAAGCTGGGGCAATCTGCCCACATGAAACTGGTACAATCTACCTAACCGAAACTGGGGACAACCTGTCCACATGAAACTGGGACAATCTGTCTACATGAAACTGGTACAATTTACCTAACCGAAACTAGGCACAATCTACCCAACCGAATCTGGCAGCATCCTGCCCAACTGAAACTAGGGCAATCTACCCAACTGAAACTGGAGGCAATCCGCCCAACTGAAACTCAAGGCAATCTGCCCAACTGAAACTATAGGCAATCCGTCCAACTGATACTGAAGGCATTCCGCCCAACTGAAACTGAAGGCAATCCGCCCAACTGAAACTGAAGGCATTCCGCCCAACTGAAACTGAAGGCATTCCGCCCAACTGAAACTGAAGGCAATCCGCCCAACTGAATCTGAAGGCAATCCGCCCAACTGAAACTGAAGGCAATCCGCCCAACTGAAACTGAAGGCAATCTGCCCAACTTAAATCTAGGGCAATCAGCCCAACTTAAACTAGGGCAATCAGCCCAACTTAAACTAGGGCAATCTGCCGAACTTAAACTAGGGCAATCTGCCCAACTGAAACTAGGGCAATCTGCCCAACTGAAACTGGGGCAAACTGCCCAACTAAGACTGGGGCAATCTGCCCAACTGAAACTGGAACAATCTGCCCAACTGAAACTAGGGCAATCAGCCCAACTAAAACTGGTGCAATCTACCCATCTTCTACTGGGGCAATCTGCCCATCTTCTACTGGGGCAATCTGCCTATCGTCTACTGGGGCAATCTGCCCATCATCTACTGGGGCAATCTGCCCATCTGTTACTAGGGCAATCTGCCCATCTTTTACTGGGGCAATCTGCCCATCTTGAACTGGGGCAATCTGCCACTCTTGAGCTGGGGCAATTGCTCTAAAGCTAAATCTAAAACTATACATTAAACATAACAATTCACTTAGAAGTAAATAAATCCATATACATGTATACTTTATCTACGTGACATAAGTATACACTGTATACTATACTTTTAACTTCACTTAACGCCACGCTTTATTCCTAGCGGGGCAGTCAAGAGAGAAAGGAGCGCCAAACGCCACGGGCCCCTACATACCTCCCTAGCATATATCTATCTATCTGTCTATCCATAATAGTACTAAAATATTATCTAGACTATTTATCAACTTATACAAGACTTCATTAAATTAAATAATTCGAGACTGACATTCGTTATCATCATGACTACCCGATTTGGCTTGAGAATCACTATCGTCTGAAAGATGGTCAACACTACCCACGCTCTAACTTTATCTATGGTCATTATTGCTTTATAAACACCAGTACACTTTTTGTAATTGGAAGAAGATCTTAAATGTCATTTGTTTTTTTTGTTACAAACTTGTAACCTTTTTATTACGAAAAACTCTAACGACAAATTCATTTTGGTACTTACACGGCGGTTCTTTTATGCTATTATATATTTGACCCCTTTTTTTTAAATACTTCATTTATAATTTTATTACGAATTGATTCTCTATTTTATTCTTTACATCTACGCTTAATGACTTTAATATAAGACTCTCACAGTTGCTACTCATTTTTTAAACCTCAGTCGGCGTTCAACCGATTCCTTTATTATGAATATTATTTAACAACACAATTATTGTCTGCAATTGCTAACGATTGAATTAAAGTACGTATTAAACAGCACTAGCAATACTAAATAGAATATTTCTATTTATTATCTTTTTTATACATCAAAAGGGTTTGTTATTATAATAGTAATGACACTTTAAATTAAGTAGATTCATTTACTATGTAAAAAGCACTTGTAACTAGCACCAGGAACACTGTATTCTATTTCCTATTGTATAACTTTTATTCTAAAACCTCTAACCAGTCTGTTATACTCAATTCAATTATAACTAATAATTAATGACATTCTGACATAATACTCAGTAAATAATACTGTGACAAATATATTTACTTTCTATATTGTACAAATTTAAAATATAAAAGTAGCTCATTTGACAATAAGCTCGAAAATATACAAATAAACAATTTGTTTAGCCATGAGAGTCCAACAGAACATGACGCTGCTCGCCTTACTATTCCTATATTCAAACCACTACTGGAACATACGATTATCCTCTCCACCTGCTCATTAGATCGTGGAGTAGAGATAACGGTAACAATAGACTTAACACGTAATTCGTGTTTTTAAATGTCTGTCTTATAAGTCAACTATCTGGTCAGTCTAACTGAAGTAGTGAATATAAAATATAACATTTTATATTGTATTTACATAATTAGCATCTGTTCCTCTTAACTGGTTGTATTATTTCATAGTTTAGGAAAATATATCAATGATTCACAACAATTAACTATTTTTATTACTAATCTTTTAGGTTTTGCATCAGTTTTGTGATAAACACAATATAAACATAACTGTACGTATTTTTTGCACTTTGTTGAATTTACTTGAAACATAAATGACTACATCAGTGTTCTGTTCATCATTTAAAACTGGATTAAGACTTAAAACATCCGCGTGGCTCATTTTACTAGCCATACTATTCAATGTGCCAATTACATTATGGAATCTGGCGCTACCAGCGAGTAACTCCCTCGAGTTTTTTAATTAACATCACGTTTTTCAAAAGTTGCCCGCAATGAATACAATATGTCACCATTTTAACCTTTAGACGAGTGAATAAAATCTAAAGCACTGTAACGCAGAAACTACTGCACTAATATCAATTAATTTAATAAACACATTATTACATAATTTTTGAAACACATTATAACTATCTTTAAACTATATTTTGAAAGCTTATTTCTTTTGGTCTTCAACAAATTATTTTAGAATAAGTTTGCCATTTTTATCGTTAAATTCATTTAATTCTTATAAAACAAAATATTCTTTACACGTCTATAAGTATATTACATCTACCATTGCTATACACTAACCATTGATAAACCGTTGTTTGATGCTTTGACTTAATAAGACTTTTTTTGTTCAATTCTACTAAATGATAATACTGCGGGTATTATAATTTTATTTAGCTATTATTTTAAAAGTATCGTAAGTCATAAACATTATAAATGTTTGTTCTGTAACAGCATAACCTAAGTAAATATTCATTAGACACTAAGCACTTCCGTTATTGCAAAAATGCTATTAATAATAATTTAAATATCATAACTATCTACGGGTGTAACTGTCGAGTTATCAAAACCTATCGAAGGCTCCGTTTTATCCTTATTTTACTTAATATACTACTGACCTTTTATTTCACTTAAAGTTCTTCCTAGTTTAATGAAAGAATTTAAAACAATGCCGTTTACTGAGACCACGTCACTGTTAATCGTATAACTTTTTTTTTTATTACATTTTCACTTCATTTACGCGATTCACTTTTCTACAGACTTTAACCAAGTAAACTAAAAGATGACATTTAGCACACTGTTAGATTTGTTATAAAGGAGACTTTAATTATAGCGACTACTTTGACTTTGAATCTTAATATCTTATTAGAATTTTGTTACCATATTGTGCGGCTTCTGCACTTCTACTTGATTAATATTACTGTTACTATTAATAAAATGCTCGTACCTTCATAACGATGCTTACTTCAAGGAAGACGATTTTCATTGTCTTCTTTAGAAGAGTCATCTGCACGGCTGTCACGCTAGCGGCAAACATACTGTTCACGCTTCGGCTTATAAACATGGTCGCTGTTGCTTTGTTGAACACTACTACGGGCACGCCTGCTACCACGCACCTACGCCTGCTGAGACGTCCCTGTTCCTCACGTTCACGTTTTCTGCGATTTCGACTGTACCTTCTCCTACTTGGATGGCGACTATAACAATGATTTTGACTACAACTTTGGTTATTCCGGTCGCTGTGATCGCTTCCGCTTATTATCTCCGCGTCTATTCTGTCTACGATCACCGTCGCAGACGTACCGTGTTCGTCGTCGTGCGCCGGTTGGTCTGCTTTGGGCGTAGTAACAACACCAGTTATCTTTAGGTGTTGGATCCCACTTCTGACATTTGTAAAAATGTCAGGTGGTAAGTATAAGAAAATACTTAAATAACCATAATTTACTGTTCCTCTTTTACATATACACACTTCTAACACTGTTTCTATATAACACTTTACACTTATACACGTTTTAAAACGCATAGTTCCAACAATGACACTGATTTTAAATACTTGAACACTGTCACAATTTTACACCTTACGACAGGCAGAATAACGACGTACTGACTCAATCCATCAAAAACGTCACTTTTTATAGCCGTTCGCTTCCTCTTTTATAAATAATTATGTGGGTATTATTATTTTATTTTCTGTAAAATACCCTCAGTGTGAGGGTATTTTACAGAAAATAAAATGACAATTGTCTTACACACGTTTGACATATGAACATCCTCCACTTACATACATACAATCTGTATCAAAAACCAACGAAAATATAGGACCAGAGTAAATCTTGTTAGATCATCAAAACCGCTTGTTCGATACAACTGAGCGGATCGAATCGGCTCTCCCATTCATGGAGATACGAATATAATGCGGTGTCTGCCGTTTATCATTCGTCCGTCCTTTTATAGGGGAAGTATAAAAACCTCTGGATTTTACCTACTAATGCTTTTTTGTGCTAATATGTTTTTGGTTGGCGAAGCTTTATTTATATGAATAACGAATGGAATATTTAGATTTAGATTTTGATATTAACAAAACGAATTACCACAGCAACCTATATGTAACTTATATCCACGAGTACGTATTAATTATTAAAAAGTATTAAAAAAGTACAATCGAATTGATAACCTCCTTTTCTTACAGAAGTCGGTTAAAAATATGACATTCTGCAATTGTCTTTAATCTATAGTTGTGCCAAATTTCATAATTTTGCAAAGATTTTTTATAAAATTGTTGTTTTTTATAAATATAATTATCACAATTTTACTTCATAGGACGACAATACCGACTGCAGAATTTTCATTGAAATATGTACAATTTTTTTGCTTCATGTATGTAGACTAAATATCTACAAAACTATTTGTAGTATTTTACCTTCATAGGGAAAATATTACTTTGAAATGACCCAATCGACTTTAAGGAACATTACTGACATACTATGTTAAACTTGACGATATGACGATACTTATATGTCACTCGGTCGATTTTTTATAATAAAATGAACATACAATTAAAAAAAAAATCAAGACAAAGCGCGGATTATAGTTTCGCCACCCAACATGCAACGTCTTAAAAATTGGGCAGAGAGAGGGAACCAGGTTCCCTCTGCCTATTTGCTATATGCGGCATACAGCTAGACGCTAAGCAAAGATAAATAAATAACAAAACGAAAACCGTCGACATTCTTAAGTAGTATTAATGACGCTAGAAGAACTTCACGTACAAGTGAGGACTCCCTAGAGGATTTGTGTAAAGGGGCCAACGACCGGATAAAGGCAAAGAGGTTCCTATGAACATTTTAGCACTCCGTTATCTTCTCAGGGGACGGTGGGTGAAGATAAATTTATCTAATTTCTCTCCGTTTGTCATTGACTGCCGTCATGACATTATTTCACATTAATTTCCTTGGTTTTCACGGTTCCATTTTCTTTAGTATATATCCCGCATATAACAAGGTAGATAGAGGGAGCCTAGTGTTACGATTCTCCTTTAAATAATAATTCATTTCCACTAGTTGGAACCGAACCTTCAACTGTCGCGTTTACAGTCACACGGCTGTGCCCTTGAGTCACGATAGCCTCGGCCAGAATTATATCAGAATCCTGCATAGCCTGCCAGAATCCTGCATATTATACAGCAAGGGTAGGCAGAGCTATTGGGACATTATGTGTTTTGTGGCAGTACTCAACGCTTTATCTCATCACCAGAGCGAGGGGACGAAAATAATTCTTCCTTCCTAGTGGCTATCGGGCCCGCAAACGTCGCGTTTTCAGACAGTCGCTGTGAACTGTAACGTTTATAATTAAATTTATAAAAGTGGAGACAACTTCTACTGCAAAATTCGAAACGTTCTGAATTCGGAACTTTCTAGCCATTGCGGCAAAGTTGATAAAGATGAAACTATAAAAAATAATTCCAATTTATAATTAATTTATTTAATTTCCTCTGTGTATTAACTAGGCAAAGCGCGGCGTTCAGTTCCGCTGCTGAATGTCTCGAAAATTGTGCGATGCGTGGTAACGAAGTATCTTAACACTAGGTTCCTTCTGCCTTCCATGGTAATTATACATGATGGAATACGGCATGAATCTATTTAAATTTAAGTATTCCCTGTAAGGGCTTTTATAATTATTTCTATACAAAACGCTACTACGCTGATGTATACTTTCAGTAATTAATTTTGAATAATCTTAAATAATAGTTAAACTTAACCCTTAGTTTCTAAAGACCGGTGTTTCGAATTTCCCTTTTGTACGAAATCAATTTATTTACTGTATTGAAATTTAACAACTTGTGAACAAAACGATCTTGTTACAGCAAATCCTATGTCTGTTTGACTGATTCATAAATAATTATAGTACGTTTCAAATTCAGACGGCAGTACTGCTTAATGTTTCTGTCGTTTCAACTGATCGACTACTAACTTAGGTGTGACGCTAAATTATGTCAAATGATTTAATTATTTAATTTAATAAAAGCGTAGCAGTAAAAAGACTAGTCGTGGCGGGCTGTATATATAGGCTCAAGTCGCGGGTTCGATTTCCACTCGACGAAATTATATATTTAGTATTTTTAGATCTTCGCTCTGGTAACGAAGAGTTCCGCCACTCAAGACGCAGCCAGTGAGGAAATGAAAATAATAAATGTGTTATTTTCCCGAATGAGATAGAAACAGCAACCGTCGAGTTTACTGTCGCACACATATATAATATAGTAAAGATACTGATATAGTAAAGATATAGTAAAGATACTGATATAGATAAGATCATGTTAAAGATAACATGATTGTTAAATAAAATGTTTATTCTATTTAGTTTAACTTATTAAGGTTTCAAATTTTTTATGGTTTATTTAATTGAAGCCGTTGAGGCTCAGTGGGACGTAGCCTGAATTTAAAACAATGTTAATAGCTTTGATTCCCGTTCGTGAGTATGAATTTTAACAATTCGAAAGAAAAAAGTAAACGGATGATTTTAACGAAAAAAAGAAAAATAGGAAAGAGAAAAGACCGAAGATGAGTTGAGCAAATATCATTAAGAGAGACATGAACGCCTGCAACGTTTCCGCTCACGATGCCTCCACTCGAGCGAAGTGGAGACAAAAGACGAGGAAAGCACACCCCACCATCGGATGGGATTATTATGCTCTGGAGAAAGAGAGATTGAGGCTTAACAGATGTATGTAATGTAACTAATTTCGCCACTCGACCTTTTTAGTGTTTTACATTTAGATATACACTGTGATAAAATCTCATTTCACGCCACAACCCAAACAAATTATCAAAACTAATTACATATAAGCGCAAATATCTGCGACCCGTGCCAAATTATAGCAAAATCTGGACTAATTTCGTGCGATGCTATCAACGAACTAATACTTTACACTAACGTACTTGTACCGTTATGTTATTTTAATTGAAAATGTTTATAATATGATGTTTTTTTTTACAAGATTTAGTTTGATTTCCGTATAAGGTAAATAAATATAAGTAAATATGTGTGTTAGTGTATGTGAAATCGTACAAGTTCAATTGACCCATTTACCAGTGACTGAAGTTGACGAGACTTACGAGATTAACTTAATTTGGCTTCTATTGGGCTAATCTAAAAAATTAAAAATAATTTACATTTTCCGGTCTACTTTGACAAAACACGACTTTAGACGTCGACAGACGTCCAACTTATAGGAAAGTAAAAATGACGGAGTGTCTGAACACTATATTTCCGCTATTTACCACGCAAATGAGCATAGATAAGGATGTGGTAGAACGATTAATACTTGTATTAAACAACATACAGGTCTCTGTTGGTCAAAGTCTCCGTTTCAAAATTTCCGCCCTATTTTCCAGACATTTCGTGATGAGTGAAAAAGTGAGGAATGGCAATATGTCATTTCCCCGACTGGAATAAAGCCCACGATTGTCACATTGACAATCAGACGCTCTACTACTGTGTCACGATGTAAAACTGATTTCCATTTCATAATATTAGTCGTTTTTCATACATAATAAAATACAAATATTTGATGATTTTCAATATTAAGTCTTGAAGCCCACTCAGACAAGGTTGTAAGTGACTCTCATACATAGCTACATATTTTCTACTTCACTATATGAAATATTCAATGTTTCCCTTATTTATAGACATAGGTTGGATATCTTGAATAGACAGAAATATCGCTGGTACAAGGAAATTCCATTGGAGCCCGAATATCCTAAATAATTTATTAATCGAAAGCTTACTATTAAATCTTGTTGTACAATATTTCGGCCTTATCCTTATATTTCGGCAAAGAATACAATGAAATTAAATATTTAATATTTTAATTTATATTTTAAATTATATTTTAAAAATTTTAATTTATATTTTCAACCAAAAATTGAATTGCATATTTCTATCACGCGTCTATATACATACATACATACATACATACATACATATGGACGGACAGTCCAACAAAACATACATTTTCAATTTGTATACGAATAGAGCAATCCAAAAATATTGCTATCAAGTGCTCAATTGACGTCAGTGACATATATTTTGTACTTCCACATAATAAATAATTCAATTTTTAATATTTTAGGCTTATATTGGATTGTTTGGATCGATTTTAACAGACATTTCACCCACTGTAATGTCTTAATGCTACTGCAATGAAGTGATGTATATATGTAGTTTTGAGGCCAGTCGTGGCGCATGGGCACACAGTGTGATTGTAAACGCGACGAGTTGTGAGTTCGATTCCCCCTCGAGGAAATGAATTGTTTATATTTCCATTTCTAATCTCTCTGGTGTCGAGGCAAACGCGGCGTTAAGTTCCGCCGCTTATCACGCAACGCCTCCAGAATTCCAAAGTTGTCTAAGACAAAGTTTCTTTAGAGATCGGTATTCGTAGCATATTGTGCTATGGACCTTTCTTTATAGAATTAGGAGATTATTATTTTTTATTATTCTTTTCTAGAAAAGAGAGAAGATAAGGAGACGTCACTCCGTTCCCCATTGTTCAATTTTCATATTACATTTTAATTTTACATTACAATGTCTGACACTAAGAACTTGAAGCTATATTTGATTATCAAACGGAACCAGCGTAAGTCGTAGAGACGATCTATATACAAGTATACTAGTATATAATCAACTGTCACTGGTAAGTCACGGTAAAAGCTCTTGTTCCAAAATTTAATTAACGCAATAGTTGAAACAAAAGCATAGTATATAGTAGCATTAACCATTGTTTCGGTAAGTTATTTACCTACTATATTTCATTATATATTGTAAGGATAGCATGAAGAGATTAATGATAAATGAATTGAGGCCAGTGGTAACGCAGGGAACAAGTGGGCGATTGTAAAAGCGACAGGTTGTGGATTCGATTCCCACTCGAGAAAATATCGTATATATAATCATTTATATGTAGATCAATCATCGAAAACATCGTCTCTCTGTAAACAGGATGACTATGGGTTCGACTATGTGGAGCATAGTGGAATGAATCAATTTTTATCCACCATAAGACAAGAAGCGGCGTTGAGTTTCGCCTCTCAACATGCCAAGTTTCGAATTCCAGCTGAAGTTATTTTCTACATCTACGATTGATTTGATTGTAATTCTATAGCATTATTAGCGTAACAAAGGCTTCTACAACAATTCAAATAATCGAACAATACGTAATACTAACCTGCAACTCAATAATACAGTATTGTATTGTAACTTTGTAGGGAAATTGTAACCAAATTGGTGCAAAAACTTGTGATAGAAACTTTATCTGGGTCTATTCGAACAATGTTCATATTTGGAAAGTTACGATTTTCTTCAACGGGATGGGTAGGGTGAGGAACCCTTTACTTTACATATCGCTTGATTAAAATCAAGTTCAAAATTAAATTTACTATATATATTTAGGTATATATGCGATGATGACTTTTGGCGTGTATATAATTTATCGGATGATATTTATATTTGAAATATTTTTATTTGAGTTCCTCCACCCAACATGCAATACCCGTGAAATACGTTAGCCATACACAACAATACATTGCGCCAAGAAGATAAATCTAATAACATATCATTTATCAAAATAATTCACTAGTTTAACACTTACAAGGGAACAGAGAAACAGACACACACACTCGCTAAAAACATAATCCTCCTTTTGGGCCTCACCGCAGTCGGGCACACAACGAAACAAGATCCTACTACTCTATAATTTCTCCACAGCAATCAAGATAGCACCTATCCTCATCATTTTATCTAATATTTCTATAACATCATTTATCAGTCTAGACAGTATTGATTTAGTGTGTGGGTCCTCTTTATACCCTTTTAAGCCGTTACTTCACGGTTCAGTGCCTGGTTGCTATAGACACAATAGAATAGTCTAAATTTATAACCGATTTGCCTCTTTTGTTTAGATTCAAAACAAATCACTTCATAGTACTTCCCGTATAATACTTCCCTTGTTTGTAGGACATTGATATAGGTGGGATAGGTGGTTTATAATATATATTGTTTATTAAGCAATAATACCATTGTAGAGTGAGTATAAAACGTGATGATTGAAGGTTCGTTCAGCACTGACGAAACGTGGTGATCTGTTCCGACATTCAATATGGAATGTCTTGAGTCCGGGTGGACAACGGGATGTCTTAAACCGAGGTTCTGTGGCTATTCTGTTTTTCGGAATAAATAAGATAAAAAAAGTATTAAAAAAAATATACTAATACAAGTTTTTTTCAGCAAAATCTTTGTACCAGAAGTTAATATTTTATAGCTATTTAAATCAAAATATAATAAAACAAAATTAAGTTTTTATTGTTAATATTAGGAGACAAAGACGCGTTTAATTTTTGTTTTGATACTCAACACGGAATGACTCCTGAATGCGGCAAAAAGTATCTTAATGGGAATGGAGTGCCTCAACACTAGGGTCCCAGGTTCCTTCCTACCCTGTTATGTCTAGGGTATAGTGTGAAACAAACAAAAATATTATTAATGACACTATTACTAAATATCTCAGATAAGTTTTTATTTTAAAAATATATCTCAGTTTTCTGATCTCGTTAAGCAAAATGGGTTGTTAAGTAATTGAGTTCGACGTTTCATCTTTTTTATAAAAAAAAAAACTTTGAAAATAATTCTAACAAGCTCATAAGAATTTCGACCAAGCCTGATTACGACGTACCTATTATGGCTTAATGGTCCAAGTATTTGGATGGTTACATATAGTCGTGGGTTTGACTCCCGGAAACGTTTTCTTAAAAATGTTTAAAAATATTTGATAGTAGACACATGGAATATCTCTACTAAGAAAGTGGAATATATGAACACCAGTCTCTAATGAATATATGACCTAGGCTTATCAAAAAAAAAAGAAAATTCTTGTAAATATCTAAAAATATACACTTCCCAATGGAAATATCTTTGTATCGTTATAACTGATTTACATAGCAATTAACATAAAGAGTCTTCAGTACGTCAGCCATTTGTTGAGCGTCATGACGAGGTCACTTTCACAATTGTACAGTGGGTACTAGATGTTCGTGTAATATAACTAAAGTTACCATGCTTAAATTATTTTCAGGTTTAATTTGTACTTTTAAATTTTGCCTGTTATTCCATTTAGTGGATTCAATTCCGTTTTAGCCCAGGTGATATACATACATACATTATTAAGAGACCTGGCTAAATCTTAATAAAAAAAATACTATTTCTTTATAATATACTTTAATAATTAGTATGTGGCGAATGTTTGGCCGAAAAGAAGAACGGAGTGTCTTAACTCTTGGATTATAGGATATTTCATTTCCTCGACTGGTAATTGAACCCATAACCTATTGTGCTTAGAGTCGCACACTGGTGCTTCTACCCAACAGACCTCATACTTCATCATTGTGAATCATTAAATTTGTATAAAAATATCATATTCAGACTTCGGCAAAACAAGGATGGGCTGTTAGTGAATAATAAACGCAATTGCACCTGAATAAATCGATCGTTTAATCGAGGTCGTGTCGCTATATATCTCAAACTAATGTAACTATGTATGTACATACAAGTTAATATAATGTATAATTAATTTTTATTTCATATTTTTTCAATTACTATATTGCTGACCTAGAATCATAAAAAAAAATATTTACTTCACGCTGTAACCTGCACATAATAATAGTAGAGGGAACCTGGAAACCTAGTGTACGACACAGCCATTCCCCCCTTTCCGCAGAATACTGGAGGCACTGAGTTTAGACTGAAACTTGATGCTTCAATTAGAATTTATAATACAAAATCCTTACAAAACCATCGAAATTTGATCAACAAAATTATTTATAACTCTAGGTTTTCTATCTATCTTTTAATATACAAGAAATATATCCCCCAAAAATACAAAAAAAGGGGAAAATTACGACAATTTAGTCTTAAATGCAATCACTTCTACAATTGGTTAACTAAATCGCACTAGAGTAGTGTCCTACAGTAGTGCTGTAGTTATCACGTAAAGCGAGGTATTGTTAGTTCTCGTATAGATCTCTAGCGATGCGTTTGAGTTTGCTATTACTGTGTTATGTGTTCACCGCGCACGCTCAGGACTGTAATGTTGGTGGGGAACAGGTGATTTTATTAATAAATATATTAAATAGAATTATTTTTATTTAATTTATATATTTTTTTAATGTCAGGATATTTATTTAAATTTATATTTTCATTCTTATGCTCTGGTGTCAAGGCAAATTTCCATGTTCTTTCTGCCTACCTTGCTAAGTGCGGGATACAACGTCAAGCTAAAAAAACCCTTTTTTTTCGTCCCCATAGGAATTTCGTGAATCCTTTCCCTTCTTAATGCTTACCTTTCCCAATAACCTACTTACGTGCCATGCTGTCTAAGCCAATAGTCTCTATGTATGTATGTTTGTCAATTACTCAGTAACAGAAGTTTTAACCAAAGTATATATAGATTACATGTATTATATATATTTTTGTATTTTTTTGCAGTGCATAGCTCATGAACAGTGCTGCGGAGGATGCTGTTTTGAATATACATGTATAGACAGTAGGTTTTAGCATATTACTATTATTTATTGAAACAATGAATATATTTATACTACTTTAAATTATAAAACTAGGATAATACTTTTTTTAGATTATCAACACAAATTAATGTTTTTATTTGTATTTAAATTATTTCCATTTTCCCTTTTTGGTAGACTGGAAAAAATTGTATAAAAAATGAGGAACGGAATGCCCTAACACTACCTATTCTGCTACAAGAGAAAACTCATAAAAAAACAACCCTTTTTCTAATTTTTCAGCATATAGATCGTGCCTCGAAGATTTAAACGTGTGCAAGGACCACGTGTGTAGAGGTGAAGAGAATTGTGTGCCATACCAGCCGAGATTGTGCAACGGATGTGAACCATTGCCTATTTGTCGAGTGAAAAGAGGAACTTAGTGTTACAGTGACAGTTAATGGATAACAAACGATGTATTATGATAGTTTATGTTAGTTTTTTTTTATAACTTAACGCTGTCTTACTACCAGAGCAGCAAATGAACATGATTCGGTCCCCTTAGCGAGAATCGAACCTATAACCACTACGTTTAATGTCAGACATTGCGCATAATTTTTACATTTTTAACATGAAAAAGTCAATATAGAGATATACTTTTAATTTTATATTTAATAAAATAAAATACTGGTAGATTATTGTCTTGCTGATGCCCTAATTATATTTTTTGTTAACCTATTTCTTATCCTAAGTTGGACCTGTTAAAGAAATAACCTGCCAATATAAATTTTCCAGTCATACAAGTATAATGTCACGGTATGTTTTCGTTCCGGTCCGTGAAAACGACTTAGGTTTTCGCATTACCCAATCTGACTTCAACCTCAAATCAGTGGATTAGTACCTATTTAGAAAGGCCACATTTAGGTACTTATTTTTTGTTAAAGCCTGCATTCCAGTCGTGTCAAAGCGATGATCAACATATTCAAATCTTGGTAACGTTTAGTTATATGCATATTTTTTCCAGAACAATGTTTTGAAGTATTGTTTGACCATTTTTTTATTATAAAAGGTTTTTTATACTTATTTTCGGGTTTCTATTTGAACTATACATGGCGCTACCTAATTAATTCCCCTGAGATAGGATTGAATCTACAACCATCGCATTACAAGCAGACGGTTGTCGTTGTTTTTATAAATAAACAAATAGTTTTACTACCTTCGAAAGAACTATTAATTAGCATAGAAAAATGCAGTGGAGAAAATGTAGTAAAGGCACTATAATATTCGCAAATGGAAATCTATCCAAGACAAAATATCAGCTGAAAGATTATCGTATTTAAAAGAAATTGTATATAGAACAAATAGTAGGAAAAAAAAATACTTTTCCTTATAACATTTTATTCACATATTCGTAGCATTATGAGTTATAAAAACCCAGATGTTGCATTTCACAATGTTAGATGGTACGGAAAAATATAATTAAATGAAATCATTTTTCTATTATATAAAAAAGTGTGGTGTGAGTGATTTTTATATTAATTATAGCTGTATGGAAGCAAGAATATGAGGAAACCCTGTAGCAAATGTCACAAACTATAAAATTTAGTCATCCATTCTCTATTGACCAATCTTTCATTGGATTGGTCGACAGAAGACCGATGACGGGTGACAAATAACAGATGAGGGATGATGGACGATGGGTATCTCGTGATATTTAATAATTCTTAAAAGAACGAAGGTGAGAATAAGCGATGCGTGAAATACTTAAGTTCTTTCACTAAGAGAAATATTTTAAAATGCTATTCAAAGTATATCATATAATACTTTTAAATTAGAAAAATATCAAATAACCTTTCGTATGTACTCACACGCACACAGTCTAATTAACATAAAATTGTGGCTTTCAGTACTGTCACTCAACAAGCAGTGCCTCGAGAATTCGGAGGAAAGTGGAGAACAGATATGTCTTAGTGGGAACGCAGTGTCTTAACATTGGGTTCCCATATGCCCTCTGCCTACCCTGCCTATATAAGGGAAACATCGTGAAGCTTTGAAAAAACATAAAACTACCCTCAACTCGGGAGGCAGTTCTGCAAAACAAAATTAATTTAGCGTAGTGTAGTCTATTCTATTATGAAGTATGTAGTACAGTTTTAATTACATACTTTTTGCTTGATGAGGTCAGCTGGACACTCATTTAGCTTGTATAAGTAATGACTTCTGAATTACAACCTTAATTTACCCTCGAGCTTAGACAAAATTGAGTAACTTTAGTGGAAATATAAAATAACTTTATTATGTCCAATGTTTTGCTTGTATATTCTTTTTATTATTAACTGTGAATCTTTTTTCATAGCTTCACGCTATATCCCGCACATAGCGGGGTAGGCAGAGGAAACCTAGTGTTAAGACTCTCCGTTTCCCGCTTATCACCGAATTTTTCGAGGCATTGCGTTTTCAGTGGCGGCACTCAACACCGGGCCTAGCCTTGGTGCTAGAGCGAAGAAATGAAAACCACAACACACACTTCTATGCCCTAGCCCCACAATGGCCTCAAACTTGTTGCAACTTGTCACATAAAATAAAAACCCACGAACTCTACCGTGTATGCCATATACGTACATATACATATATTGCATAACAATTGTCACC
This sequence comes from Heliconius melpomene rosina, assembly GCF_056956725.1. Classification (NCBI taxonomy): domain Eukaryota; kingdom Metazoa; phylum Arthropoda; class Insecta; order Lepidoptera; family Nymphalidae; genus Heliconius; species Heliconius melpomene. The sequence goes on from NC_140395.1 coordinate 13,038,732, forward strand.
TGATTACTTCAATAGTACCGCAGTTCACAAGAGCCAGTACGCGAAGAGATCTCTAGCAATGCGCTTTACGTTGCTCCAAATTATAATTTGTCTAACCCTATTTCTAGTACAAACTGATGCTTGTAAAACTGCTGGGACACAAGTAAGTGTTATCTATATATTTTATTTATTTCATTTTGTCCTCAGCTTCACGCTGGATCCCGCATATTGCAGGAAATGCAGTGGGAAACCAGTGTAAAACACTGTTCTATATTTTTGCCCGAAAAATATTCCCTAGTGGGGATTGAACCCTCAATCATCGCGTTGACAGTCAAATGATGCCCCAATGATGTGTTTTATGTGAAGCATTAAAGATAATTTATCGTCTATTGTTTTTTTGCAGTACTTAATAATAATTAAACAACATTAAAAGTAATAATATATTATTATCTTGAGTAGACGTACCTATATAAAGAAACATACTTAGAGATGTCCATTAGCGTTTAACTGATATTAAATTTTATTAACTTTATTTCTTTATGTCAACTGTAAGTTAATTATAATTTTTATTAGTTGATATTAGTTACATTCATACATATTAATGTAACATTCGACTATATCTATAACAACATTTATGTTCCTTAAAGTACATATGCATGTTTAAGTTAAATATTAAAGCTATTTAAATTAGTTCGAAACTTCCGCTGAGCTAAAAATATTATTTCCTTATTTCATCTAGCAGTGTGTGGAAAAGTTACATATTTTTTATATATTCATACTTCTACACTTAATGATATAATAAAAGTGAGAATTTGTTTGATCTCATGAACTATGGGTTAAAATTGAAAAATTTCTGTGTTGTTTAGTCCATTTATCGAAGAAAGCTTAAGGACCCCGTTCCTAAAAATTTAAAATAAAACGAAGGGAATAGAACGATTTATTATTAATATTTTTATTTCCTCGCTCTTGTTACAAGAAAACGCGTGACATTGAGTTCCACCATTCAACATGCAATGCCACGGGCGGCGGAAAGTGGAGAACGGAGTATGTTAACACTAGGTTATACACCATACAACTTGAAACATACAAATATTTGTAATATTCGTATTATATTTGTTTTCAGTGCCAGCTACATGACGAATGTTGCGGAGAATGCTGTTTAGGAGGGATATGCAAAAATGGTAGAAATTCATTTCATAAAAGTATTTGTGTTTTCAAAATTTCAACATATTTAAAAACACAAATACCTATCATCATTATTATAAAATTTATTAAATTATCCATAGTACAAAATTAGACTTATATTCCAGCACGGAGACATTAAGGATAATTGGAACGGACTAACTCCTATACTTAAACGTCAAGTAAAAATCTTTGTTGAATGTTGATATAGTTCAATGAGAACGGTTACAGAGACGCGTGGTCAAATGTTAAATTCCAGCACAAATAAATATATTTAATAAATTGAACGAAAAATGAGGAACTTAGTGTCTTAGCGTTAGGTTCCCTCTGCATAATAAAAAAATAAGCTAATAAAACAATTATGAATTACATTAAATTAAATAATATTTAGCCCACAGATCATGCATTACACCGCTCTAAGGACATCAGAGGGATGAGGAACTTCAGGTGGTTTAAAGATACGAGCATAATCCAAAGCAAGGATTTTAATTAAGACTATTATTATTATTATGTTCTAAAAAAATAAACGTTTGTTTTTAACTTTACCTTTTTTATTCTATTCGTTTGCTTATTTGAAATAAACAATTTTTGAGATTTTTTATCTTTATAATATTACTAGCGACCCCCTTGCGGCTTCGCCCGCTTTTGCTACTGGATTATTCATATAATGTATGTTTGCAAAGCACTTAAGATAATGTGAAAATTAATTAAACCCTAATGCAACCCGCATTTTCGTAGTTTCAATAAGGATTTTCCAATTGTTTTACTCGGCAAGGATTTTTTAGTAGGTACCGTAATTTTAAATCTGTGCTACTAATCTTTTCAAGTACTTATTAAAATATATTTAAATGACTATTTTTAGATAGTTAAATGACTATTTTTAAACGGAAGAAATTATAAACAAAAGCCTACCTACTAATAACTACTACAAAAAATATGAAACCAAATATATCGCGCTTAAATAATAGATTCAACTCCAATTATCCAATACGTGCAAACGCATCTAAATCTTCCTTGCTTTAGAGGCAGCCGGGTTTTTTTTTTCGAGCTTGTGGTTAATGCTGAAGGGGGTATTCTGTCCCTGATGAAAAGCAAGCACGACGTGGCTGCCTGTGAGGAAAATTAAATAGAATGCATTGGCCGGGAATCGAACCCGGGCCGCCCGCGTGGCAGGCGAGCATTCTACCACTGAACCACCGATGACTGCTCATGACGCGCTTGTATAAGCAAAACGTCGCGGGGCGCGTTTCGCAGCAAGGATGTTTTGATATTGTAACAACTTCTAAAGTACTTATTAAAATGAAAAAACAGTAAAAGACAGTTTTGATCTACATTAAATGGCCAATGTAACTAATATACTTATTTATATGCTGAGAGTAAGGGATAAGTAAAACTTGAGTCGGCACAGCTGATGAGTCAACGACGTGATGTGTCAACAATTAAATGCGTTTTTCTCTAAAACTATTCGCAATTTCGAAATGTTGTAAAAAGCAAATTTTATCTTCGTTTAACGTAGAAAATTAATAAAGTATTTTAAAGGATAAGGATTAATACCATTATGGAAAAATATCCCTCACAATAAAAAATATATTGAAATTACTATTTTTAGACAGAAATATGATCACTACACGTTATCCTTAAAAGATAAAAATATGCTCTCGCGGACTTTTTTGTAGATCTTATTGAGAGGAACAATACTCCAGTACATTATTTTCATGTAGCACTTACCATTAAAGCAGCGCATGCGCGAAAGTGTCTCAGCGGGTAGGACTTTATTCATATTTTTCGTATTTATGTTAATTTACATAAGAATGTACAAATAATAAACTATATATAAACCTTCTACGAAAAATACTCGACCTAATGGTGAAAACCGCAATAAAATCCGTTAGGTGGCTTAGAAGAAGAAGAGTTAGAAACAACAGACAGACACGAAAAGCGACTTTGTTTTATAAGATATAGGATATAGGATTCTGAGTGATGAAATTCAACATGGCAGTTCAGTCTCTATAAGTGAGGTAGTGAAAAAAATTCACTCCGTCGGAGGAAGAATGGAACCCATAAGCATCGCGTTTACAGTCAGGCGTTGTGGCACGGCTGTTCTTTTTAATGTTTTAATAAAATGATAACTTTATACAAAATTTTAAAACTAGAGGAAGAAACCACATCAAGAAATTTAATATATGAAGTTACAAAATTTTAATTATATAGTTTTTTTTCCATTTCCTTAGCTCGTTATAATTATATATCTCAATTTAGATAAAATTTATGATTTCAAAAAAAATATTAATTAACTCCATTATATTACACGAATAGTCGTCGTCTGTATTGTTGTGAAATTTTGGTAGAATTTTGCAAAATTCTTTCTTAGACCTGTATTAAAAATCATAAATTATACATGAATATGTAGGTATAAATGAAACAGCGTCTCAAGATCGATCTAGAGATCAAACTTGAGACCGATTTATAAATACAGACCTTACTGCTCTCCTATACTCCCTAACGAAATATTATTTAGGTAGTTACAAGTGTTAGCCTCCCGCTGTTCATCACGCAAAATCTTCAAAACTGGGATGAAAATGGATAACGGAGTGTTTTAAGATTATGTTCTCTCTGTCATCATCGCTACGCAGATAGATATACTCCAAAGAAGTAAACCAGTACGCAATATTTACACACTTGTTTCTTTCAATTTTTTCAATTCAATTGTACATGAGAAAATAATTCATTACATTTCGTATATTATAAAGAAAATTGATTATAAAAAGAAATAAAACGTAAAGAGCGTATAACTAAATCAAATAATAAATAAAAATTCTGAATTGATTTTCTCAATAATCTTTCAGTCGTGAAACAAAAATGACGTTTATAATAACTCTGGCTATGCGTTTGCCTTTGTTGCTTATATTATATTTAACAATAATTGTTATCCAATCTAATGCTTGTAAATATGATACTGCAACGGTAAGTCTAATTCTTTTTTTTTTTCAGCTTCAACCTGTATTCAGCATGTAGCTGGTTAGACAGAGGGAACCTAGTGTTAAAACACTCCGTTCCCCACTTTCCGCTAAATTGAAGGCATTGCATGTTAAATGGCGGAACTGAACGCCGCGCTTTGTCTTTGTACCAAAGCAAAGAAAAAAAATAAAAAATCAGTGGAATCGCCTAGATAATTATTTTAATCTATTCAATTTTCTTTAGTGTTTTTCACATGAGGAGTGCTGTAGTACTTGCTGTATCGGTGGTTCATGCGAAAATGGTAAGATTTTTTTTCCTTTTTCAAGCTTTATTGCACACTTTGGAAATAAAAAAACTTTTTAGAAAACATAAAATTTTTAATTTCAACGTAGCCCCTTGAGAACGTATGGCTTAGTTGGTCACAGCGCTTGGACGGTTTCCTAAGAGGGTTCAAATCCTGCTGCGTTAAAATTTTTATGTTTTCTAAAAAGTATGGTAAGAATTATTGAAAAAAATATAGCGAAATTGATTGCAGTGGACGAGGCGAAAGAGAAATGCAGAAACTGAAGCGTTTGATGCGTTTCTTTTATATTTCAATTTCGCTCTTAAATATCCTAAAAATATCCTAAAAATAAAGGGGAAAATGGAAAACGAAGTATCTTCACACTAGTTTCCCTCTGCCTACCTTGCCATATTCTGAAGATATAACGTGAACCTTTTCTTGTTTTAAATTTATTTGTTATTATAATTACAACGCCAGCAAGTGTCAGCAAGTGCAGAACTTAAGAGAATATTATGTTAATTTATTATTTTTTTTTAGCCTTCCGATCCTGTATCTACAAGTAAACGATGCCTATGAAAAAGGACGACCTACGCAAAATTATGATGAATTTAAATTTGAATTAAATATGTGAAACTAAAAAAACTATTACTTAATTTATTCACACAGCTTTTTTATTATTTTTTAATTTTATTTATTTTAGCCCATAATATATCCCGTACATAACACACCGGAGCGTAAGCGCTACGGTTTTTGAATTCCATTTTCGCCTTGTCCACTATCGTTTAACTTTTCATACCACCACAGGACGGCTACGTAAAAAGCATGAGGATCCCCCACCCTCATGCTTTTTACGTGGTCTTCCTCCAGTATCACCGTTACTGCGTTCTCGAAGGTCAGCCGAGGTCTTTTGCTCCTAAATGATTTTGACATCCTTCGTCACTACCGAGTGACAACTCTTTCTCGACGTACCCAAACCATGCGAGCGGGAGATATATAGCTATAAATATCTTACTAAATATCATTTATTTTTTTAAACCACTACCTATTTATTTAAATATATTTTTAACATAATTGTGTATTGTAGGTACTTACGCTATATTCAATTTTATTTTATTTAAACGAGATCGGTTAAACCAATATAAATGGAAATTTTCCTTTTGTTAAGGAAATTATTTACGCTATTTTGCTTCAATGGCGTGAAATAACTGCATATAAATAAATAAATATTTAATGAACTCATAACTCTTTGGTATATAATCATACTGAGCCATTAGGGTGTAATAATATCTCTATCTATTAACACGTAAAGCAAAAACTACGTGTACATTGCTGGAAGAGTATGAAATTTGGCACAGCTATAGTTTATATACAGATGGAGTGCAAAATTTCAGTATTTTTATTGAATAATTCATAAATAATATACTAAATTAAGAACATATACATATATAACACACAATAGGTACCATATCACAATACCATATGCTTGACAATATACACTGTTGTCTAGAGTAACGTTGCTATGGCAACGCGTATTGTACGCGTCAATTGTGTATGTAGTACAACAGCTGCTCTAAAACAACAGTTAATCTGTATTTAAGTGATAAACCCTAATCCAATTTATGTGGATTCCATCACGATCAACAAACAGATAACTGATGACAGCTTGTGTACCTTTATTATTAGGTAGGAGTGTTTGTTTTTTGGCTTCCCGCTGTATCCCGCAATATATAAAGCGAAATAGGCAGAAGGAATCTCATGTTATAACAGTATTCCCCATGAATCGCCCAATGTTTGAAACATGGTGTACCGAGTGATGGAATTTAACGCCGCTTTTCAAATATATTCCGCACATAGCAGGGTACGCAAAAGGAATCTGGGAACCTAGTGTTAAGATACTTCCGTTCCCCACTTAACTAAATTCTGGAGGTATTGCATGTTAAGTGGCGGATTCAACGCCGCGCTTTGCCGTGTTACCAGAACGAGAAAATGATAATGTAAAACTTTCCATTTCCTCGAGTGAGCATCGAACCCATAACCTGTCGCTTTTACAGTCACACGCTTTTACCACTGCAATGACTAGCTTCAAATACAATAAATGATACAATTATATTAAAAAAACCGAATTTTACAAAATGATACCTCAGCGGTCGATATAACCAATGGTTCTAAATATAGAATTAGCTATAAATATCCGTCCATACCAAATAATGGTAATTCAACATGAACTCTCACATGGAAGCAACTTATGCGGGCTCTAAGTTCCAACGCGATTCGGATTGCGTCCCGGGGATTTTTACGGTTCAATAAATAATAAGTTTCGGAAATATTTTCTACGACATACATTATGTACTAGCGGTCCCCTAACTTTTCACTTATTCTATACCAATTTTCATTTATAGTATAGGAAGATGGAACCTAGTGTTAAGACACTCCGTTCCCCACTTTCTGCTGAATTCTGGAAGCGTAACGTGTTGAGTGGCAGAACTCAACACCGCGCTTTGCCTCGACACCTGAGCGAAAAAATGGAAATATAAATTAAAATAAGTACTTCATCTCCTCGAGTGGGGATCGAACCCACAACCAGTTGGTTTTACAGTCACACTTTGTGCCCCTGCAATACGACTGGCCCCAAATAATGAATGAATGGTATTAATAATATGTAAGAAAAATGTTTCAATGAAAATGTGAACAGATGCCACCAGTTCCCAGAGACGGAGTGCGAAGTATTAATTAAATTAAAATGCAAGAATTCCTTTCATATGTACATATATGGAATTCCTATACGATTTGATTGATTATTGAATCTACTATTATTATATGCTTAAAATAGAATTAATAACGTATGTATAATTAAGTTAACTATTTTAACTCTGGCGAAAAGTGGCGAACGGAAGTGTCTTAATTGGGACAGAGTGTCAAACATTAGTATCCCAGGTTTCTTCTGCCTACACTGCTATGGGCAGGATAAAGCATGACGTAAAATAAAATAATATTTTGTTTGTGCTGAATAAGTAAATTATAAATATTTTATGTATTAGTATTCCAAACTTGTTACCGAACTCTTTCCGACAGCTTCTCCTGACAAATATCACAATCCAAACAATAAACTAAGTTATCGGTTTTCGGAACTTGGATTAGTGGCGCTACCTACGATCGTGCCACAAATCATATTATACGAGTATACGCTACCCACGTGTGATAATAATTTTTCTTAGCTTCTCGCCGTCTCCCACACATGACAGGGTATACAGAACCATGGAAACCTAGTGTTGAAACACTCCGCTCTCATTAAGCAACTTCAATTCCCCATTCCCCCCTTAATTTCCTCGTTTCTGTAACAAAATATCAAACCGTTGCATTTATAGTCGCACGCTTGTGCTCCTGCGCCCGGGTTGCCCCATATAAGAGACAGGAAGCATATACTAAGCTATAATAGTTATATATAATAGCATATCTGGAGTACGATACGGATAACGTACATACGTACGCTGCGCCGTCGTACATTTAAACATATGCTGCGTGTGATAACATTGCAACACGCGAGGTTTCATTTATATGCAGCTAGTACCAGTGTGTGGAATTATATATTACATATATTATTTTGATATAAATTCATGTTTTGTTCATGAAAAATATATCTTAAATTCACATAAAATTGATTTGTTTCATTTAATACAAAAACTTTTCACGCAAATAAATTCACAGATGATTACTAGTATATTATATTCTAAATCAAAATCAAAAATCAAATCAAATATATTTATTCATATCAACTTAAATGTTACAAATTGCCTCTTGAGTTAAGAGGAGTGCGTTGGTGGCCGTACTAGTATAAACTGTGTCACAGCCACCAGCGTCTTTGCCCCTTTACAATTTTTAATGACGTTTTAGACATTTGAAGCATTAATTATCAGTTAAATATTATAAATATAAAGTGTATAAACATAAAGTGGAAAACAAGAAACACTATATAATCTTTCAAAATCGTCAAAACAAAAAAAGAAAAAACTAACTAGACTTATAAAATTATTAATCAATGAACAAAGCGTAATTATCACGTCGAGTATGTGTGAGTATGTGGATGTGTGAGTATGTGTATGTGTGAGTATATGTATGTGTGATTATTCGTATGAGAGAGTATGTGATAAAATATAAATAATAATATAAATAAGTTCCCTCTGTTTGTCCCGCTAAATGCGGGAATAATAGTGAAACTTATAAAATATATTTAACTACATAATTGAAAGCTCAAACTGACGTCAAGACAATTTGACTCTCATTGTTTCCGTGTTGGAAGTTTGCAGCGAAATATTAGCTTTCTGCGTCAATTTGATTTTCAGAGTTGTCTGTGGAATTAGTTGGGCGTGAAATTTCATAAACATATACCTATACATATATGTATCCTATAGTTATTTATAAATAAATCTTTATTTATCTTTATTTATTTTTATTTATTCTTTATTTATTTTTATTTATTCTAAATCTTTATTTATTTATAAATACCTGGCCTCACTTTTGAGGCCAGTCGTCGTTCAGGGACATAAGTAGTTAGCTGTAAACACGACAGGTTGTGAGTTCTATTCCCATTCGAGGAAATGACATATTTAATATCTTCAGTTTCTGTTTTGGGAGAAAACCGCTAACAAAATATTTTTTATAAGTTCCTTTCGAATGAAATTAATGGAGATGAAAATGTTATTAAATATTATTTTATTTTATTTTTTTTCAATTTAAAGTAAAAGTACAATCCCACCCCTTAAAATATATTCTATGGCCGTCCATATTTTATAAATACTATCGAAAATTCATATTTTAAACTGTCAATTCACCTCTGATTTATATAAAGTACGCTAAGTGAATGTAACGGGAATTTTATATGAAAGTTTTGAATATTTTTGTAATTTTTGATTACTTTTCATTACTCATTTTTTAACCGAATATATAAATGAAAAATCATTTAATATTTTAATCACGAAATATAAAACAAAAATAGTATTTATCCTTATATCTATACTCTATACTAATATAATAAAGCGGAAGAGTTTGTTTGTTTGTTTGTTTGTTTGTTTGAACGCTAAGATCTCTGGATCTACTGGTCCGATTTATATTGTTTTTGTTTTGTATGATAGCTGCATTCTTTAGAAGTGCTATAGGCTATATAACATTACATTACACATATAAACTAATATATTTTAAAGTACTTTCTAATTTGACATGCAATTTATTCTGCCATGTTAATAACAACCGTCGTCGCTACGCGACCGCGTTCGTTACCGCGTCATTTTGATATTCATCCTTATGAAAATAAATATAATAGTCACTTTTAGCATTAAATCTAGATTGCAATTATATTTCTATAGAAATTATATTCTTATATTTCAAGCAGGCGTAGCTGCGTCCGGGTCCGCTAGTTTTCAAAATAAAACGCTATAATAAACAAGAGATACAGCTGTAAAGGCGTAAGCACGAGATTTAAACGTCTGGAACGACCCTGAAAATATGCAATTTTCACATAAAACACGGCAATAAGGAATGTATATTACTGGGAAAACATAAAATGAAATGTTTCAGCGTTATTCGTGACAATGTCGTTTGGAATTCATTTTATGGGGTGGTTCCGTGGTTAACTTATCTTAGTAATTTGAGCCTAGTGAGTGGTTTTCGCTTTGGTTTCATAAATAAATTTATTGTAAATTGTTTTTGTTGGTAGAAAGATTTTTTTGGTAACATGGTCAGTGTGCACAATCAGCACAGTTGGAACTCACTCGGAAATGAACCCGCACTACTGACGTACGTTATTTATACCGTCTCACAATAATCTATTGTCAAGTACCGTCAGTGAACTACCCACCAAATTATATAAAAAACGTCATACAAGTCGTTTCAATCACTAATCTCTAACGTATATTTTCATTTTTTCGCTCTGGTGTCGAGGCAAAAGCGCGGCGTTGAGTTCCGCCTCAATCAATGCCCTCTACGGAATACAGCGTGAAGTTGATTTGATTTTTCTTAATCAATATTTTTTTTCTATAAATAAAATTATTAAAAAATATATATATGTAAAACAATAAGGTCTCGTTGTAAGAAAACTGCAACAGATGCTAGTCGCAATATCGCTGTCAAAAGTTGTAATTAATACTTTTTCCCTCACTTAATAATACAGCTCCGCGCCATTTGGTGTTCCCTTCGAGTTTACTCCACAAATTATTTGGTGAAATCTGAGGCTGAAACTGTTTTTTTTATATTTTAATAAATATTTTTGTAGACTACATTTTAGTTAACACTACACAGATATTAGGTTCGTAATCTTGTTCTCCATATTTAGATAATATTTTTGGGATTTTAAAAAACATGAACTATTTTAATAATTAAAATAGTTTATAATTAAATATTTATACTTAAATAGAGTTCAAATGACTCTGTCACCCAATCTGTAAGGAAATGCCTCAAAAATAATTGAAAATTGTAGAGTTGAGTATTAAAAAAATGTATAGTAGTGGATCTATCTATCAAATATAATAAGTAATATATAACCTTCAGTTTACTAATTTAAATTTATTTCTCAACCAATCTATAATTATCTCTTGATCGATGAATGAAATATTTTTTCCCTACAATTCTAAACATCTCACATTATAAAACCAAATTTATAAAGATTTGTTATAGTTCAATGAATAACCACTGCGAATAAGTGCGAAAAGGTTTTTAATGTCCATCCTGCCCATCCCTGCCATCCTGCCCGCCCACCCCATTAGAGATAGGCGCTATGAATGAAATATCAACGACGTAAAAGTTTTTTCTCGAGCTTTAACTTCTGTATAAATAAACTGTTTTTGTATTTAAAATAAAATATTGTTTAAAATAATCTTTTTAAAAATAGGTGTCCAATTTTTTTTCATAGTGTATTTTATTTTACAAATCACCTATTCATTTGATATTAGGTGGATTGTGCAAATGTTTATAATCCGCCATTTTGTTGTGGCCGCCATTTTGAATAGACAACAATATTGATTATATATAATTTAATTATCATCAGAATTTAAGTCGTAATTCAAATTTCACCTTAAACGGACACTAGACAATTTAAAAGAGCAGAGCAAGGAGGGAGAGAAGAATGATATACCTATACATTATACAAATAGAGTAACAGGGTTTGATTCCAATTTCTGAGGACTGATTAATGTTAGTACCCATGTTTAACTTCATCGGGTTCACCTATCAAATGTCCAACTCAATATAGCACTTAGCTGACCATGTTGTGTTAGATTCGCAGTAGTCTATAATTGCTTCGATGGATGCTTGTGCCACAGGTTAAAATTTTAATATGATAAGAAAATTAAAAATACCACTGAGAGACTCCTAATAACTACTGATACTGCTTATATTTTTATATAAATTGACAAATAATGGCCTAATTGAACAAATAATATTTTAATTTTCATACAAGATTTTCAATTATAATATGCCTCCATACATAAATTTCCTAATAAACAAGTCAGCGCAAAAATAAAAAAAACATGCAATAAAATACGCAATTAGTTCTATGAAGGCAATTAATTAGGCTAAGTTCTTAGGTGCGATATTACCTAAAAGCTGCCATAGTTCATTTATTAAAGCTAACATTTTATTAGATTGTAAACTAGTAGTTTTTTCTTACTACATCCCATGCTTTCACTTTATAGGTAGGTAGATGATGACCAGCAATAAAGTTATTGCTATAATTTTCCATAATTTTGTTTATATTTTCAGGTATTTCTCTCATTTAGCCCTCTTGGCTTAGTGGGAAAGCCTCAATTTAAAATCGACAGTTTTAGATTCTTAAAATTAGTTGAATAGTTTATATTAAGGTTGAATTTGATTTGGCCACTCAACAAGCAACATTTCGAATTTTGGCGGAATCTTAACACTAGATCGTTACTGTCTCTCCTGCTATGCGAAAAATAACTACTAAGTCTTTCCCTTTTATTATATTGCACATATTAACGCCACGCTTGTTCTGTCATTATGGAATATAATATTAAAAAATGTAAAACTCAATTCTCTGTAATAAGTAGTATTTCAGCTGCGCACCAATGCGCGTCATCATTAATAATATTTAATTAATTTTGTACGCGGCTTTGTACACCTGTATTTCACATAGAAAACTGTCATTTAAAACAGGAAGCTTAATTACCGGAGCTATGACAATATGGTAAAATATTAATATTAGATGAAATAAGATAATGAAGTTATAATAACACAGAATATAATTATTTGCCTATACACGCGTTTGTTATAGGTTCTACTTCCAATACGCGTATGGAAAAGTTGGTTTGAACTTGTATAGACTTCAAGTAAGCGGTAATGGCCATGTTATCCTGTTCCCGTAGAATTTTCGTGAAAATCAGCTCTCTTAGTGCTCGCCTACCTTCTCTATAGAATCTTTATGCATTTCTAGCACTAAGCTCCCAGGTTCCCCCTGCTAAAAAAAATACTAAAACAATCAAATATATTAAAATTTTTGATCGTCATTCACTAAGCATTAACAACGTAGCGTACCAAGGAAATATTGTAAATTATTATACCTTTAGAATATAAGATAAGATAGATCATCTATAACCCCTAAGATTTGCTTTGAAGCCTTGATCGTCTCATCAAAGAAAATGTTATTCATGAAACGCTAATCGGTCTTAGACAGAGTTCCCCTCTTAATCAATTTATATCTCGGTCGGTCTGTCAGCGCCAATCTAGTGAACCTAGTCACGCTACTAATTTAGTTAATATTTTTGATTGGCAAATAAAAATTGTTTTAATTAAATATAAATTTTATGCTGAATTTATCGCAAACGTCTTTATCACGCCAATCATCTCAATGTATTCCACTGTATCTGCTGTATGTGACATGTGTCATGACACAACTCTCCTACTTAACTTCACAAGTGAAACCGTAGGTAAAAACTAATCGAATATAATATATATCTTTTGTAAATATTTCTCCAAAAATTTAATATAATTCAATTTCCATCAAAACATTTAATAATCCTGAAAATCGTAGAACTTTACATAAATTATTTTTTCATTAAATATTCCCGCATGACCATCCGAAGTAGACTTTCGTCATTATTCTCCTCAACGTCATAAAAAGTCAATATTATAACAGATTAAAAATATGTAAAATAAAGAGTATAACCTTAACCGTAGCTAATCTACAGTTTCTAATAACAAGATAAGCGTCGCTATTAAAATGCTAATTTTCAACACCGTCAGATGATGCTTAGCATTTTAACGAATTTGTCAAGTTGTTCCAGCATTGTCGATGTTGTTAGACATATTTTTGTTAATGGCAGTACCTTGGTTTTGATTAAACCTGTTTAGAAGTTCACAGTAAGGGCGACAAATATCAGTTATTATTTCTAAAGAAACATTTCACTTTTAAAATATTCTTACAGAGGCCGCCATGGCGAAGTGACTATAAATGCGACAATTGTACATTTGATTCCTACTCAAGGGAATGAAAATATAAATAATGAAAATATAAATAATATAAAATATTTTCGTTTTCTCACTCTGCCGCGGCGTTGAGTTCCGCAACTCAACACACTAGCTTTAAAAAATCAGTGGAAACTGGGGAACGGAGTGTTTTAACTGGGTTCTTGTGTTATGTACATGCGGCGTTCAGCGTGAAACTACAAAAATACCACATTAAAGACGACAAATTAATGTCAATTAAATTATGATTTTCTAAAGAAATATTTCGCTTTTAAAACGGGTATAGCGTTGCTATAACGACGCGGCGTACTGTTGAAATAATTATTTACGTTAATTTAAACTAAGAAAGCAAGATCGTATTTAGATTACACTTTCAGAACTGATTGATTTACTTTTAAATTGTTAGTCCTTGGGAGTTCTAGGAATTTGGGGAACACTTAAAATGTTTTAAGGATAACTTAAGCTAGAGATTAGACTAGCTTAGCTAAGACAAAAACAGAAACACTAGAAATTATAAATTCATGCTTAAAACTGTAAAGAACATGAGGTCTGTCATGGTGCAGGAGCACAAGCGAAATTTTGGGTTCGAATTTCTCTCGAGGAAATGAAATGTTTAATATTTTTATTTTCTTGCTCTGGTAACGAGGCAAAGCGTGGCGTTGACTTCCAAAATTTTCTAGTTTTTAGCAAAAAATTTACGGGATTTATTTGTTAACTATGTATTTGCTATGTCTCTAAGTTCCTTCTGCCTACCCTGCCAAGTGCAGCATAAAGCAAAAAATAACAAAAAAAATATATAAATTTTAATAATATTTAGTACAGTTTTGTGAATTCAAATGAATATTCTTCAGTAAGATTTTAGTAAAGCTCCTAAAAACTGTGGTTGAGGTAAACCAGTAGTCATTTATGTACTCGCAAAAAATGGACGTGTCTGACGACCCGAGTAAAAAATAAAACATGTTAGAAATGTTTGACAAAGAGGGAAATTCCTTTGCCAAATTTTCATGTATGTATGTACTTTTGTTTTTATAAAAGGTGTGAATCTCTGACATCTTTTTTACTTCATATAAAGAAAATATAGAATATCACCCTTTTTTTAATTTTGACCAGATTTGGTCTCATCTCACAAAATATTGGGGTAAACTTAGCACTAAGTTCCCTCAACCTACCGTGCTACATGCGTATAGCTGAATAAAAAAGGTAATATACTCAATTATTTTTTGCAATAATTTTTTTTTTCCTGACACATAAGTAGGTAAATAGTAAAGTTTTTCGCTTATCACTAAAGGCACTTTTAATTAGACTTTAGCAACTAAGAGGAATATTAAAATGATACATGGAACTCAACACCGCGCATTATCTTTGTTAATCGAACCCACAACCGTCGAGTTTACATTTGTGCTACTGCACCACGACGGTAATCAAATAAAGAGAATATATTCTTAGTTTTAAAACATATTAAATATGTAGATTGTTTCATTTTAAACAAAATTATAAAAGAAGCATTTTTCCATCTGTCGAAAGATTTTAATATAGTGATAGGGGTTCTGTTTGCAAAGGCGATTGCAAAGTTCTTTATTTACTCGACGCAAATAGAATTTGTAAAGGACTGCCGGGTGTCACTGGACAGTTTTTTTCTGAAACAATAAAGAAAAAGTTAGAAAGTAATTTATTGCTTTAAGGCTCTTTGGGGGTTGCGATTTTTTATTGAGGATGGCATTGTAGATTAGAAAAAGAAGCAGCTTTTTTCTAAATAGCAGGGATGTTAAAATTAACCTAGAGTTAAACAAACAATCCGTTCCCTAAGCACCATCCGGTTTTTGAACATTGTGTGTCGAGTGTTGGAAATAAACGTCGCGTTTTGTCTTAGTAGATTTTTCTTTTCAGGTTTATGCTCACCAACCACCAGTAGAGTCCACTGTCTGCTCGCGAGTTACGTGTTAAATGGCGGAACTCGGCACCGCTCTGAACTTACCAACTTACCAATGACGGGAAATAAAAATACTATAATATAATATTTTTTAGACTTAATATTGAACACACAACCATCGAACTTACAACAAACGCTACCCTGAGCTACGACAACCTCAAATAAAGACTTTTAACCTGGGAACCTAACGTTAAAATATTGCCTCCCCATTAAGCCACCCCATTTCCCACTTTGCCAAATTTCGCCAAATCCCACAAAGCTGTTGACAATGCCAATGCCAATGCCAACATTCAAACGCTTGTGCCAATGACTGGACTCCAACAACATTGTTTTGTAATTTACAGACGAATTAAAATTTATAAATTTATTCATTATGTTATTTTAAACTAATTTGTACGTCGCGTCGGCTGTTGCGTATTATCCCTATTCCTCGTAATGGATGTAGGGGGTGGGCTTGAGAGAGTCAGTTATTTGTTTTGAACTTCTCCATTAGGTTGGCAAATGGAGTGCCAGTCATGATTTGTTTAAACACGGAGTTTATTTTTAAAATACATTACTTAGTAGCGACTTGCTAAGATATAAAGTATTACACTTAAAGTCGTCGTGGCGCAGCGGAACTGTAAACGCGTTGGTTTTGGGTTCGTTTTTCACTCGGGTGAATGAGTTATTGTAATTTCCTCGCTCTGGTCACTAGACAATAATAGTAGCACTTTTCTCAAATACCGCAGTCGGATAGATACAACTATGCAATGATGATGCTTCACGCGTGTGTGTATCCCGCATATAACAGGATAGGTAGAGGGAACCTAATATTAAAACTGTTCAGCACGCACCGCCAAACTTCCTAAGTATAGCATGTTGAGTGGAGGAGCGAGCTCAACACCGTAATTTGTGGGCACCAAACCCACAATCGCCAAGATTATAGTCATAGGTACCCGGCACCGCTGCGCCCCTACTGCCTCGTTTGGATTGATACATACCTACTATAAATTAATTAGACATCGTTCAATTAGGTTTAGCAATATTATTGCATTTGCAATGCAGCTAAATAGTTAACCTATTGAAATGATCCATTAAGTAGATCATTAGATAGATCGAGCGAAAGGAATTGGGTCAAAATACTTCAGATATTTGAGATATGAAGACGAATAATAAATTAATTAATTACGACTTAAAAATCAAATTGAAACTATTGATTCGTATAAGTAACATAAGTAGGTACGTAGGTATTTTTCCATGTAAATGTAATTTTTATTTTAATTTTTAAAACTGTGAATTAATAAAAAAACTGTGTGAACACCTGTACGCTTGATATTTAGTACTTAATTTATTCCCTGAATTTATAACAAGTTATATCCCAGCTAGAATTAATTAAAAAAGAATTAATTAAAAATGTAACGACCCCTAAGAAGAATGACGTGATATATATTGCAGCTGGCACCTTTTCATGGGAGTAAACTGGAACTAAAAATTGAGATTTCACAATCAAGACATTACGGAGGAATTTGCGACAGTGTTGGGTGGCGGAACTCAACGCCACGCTCTGTCTTAACAGCTCTCGACTATATAAAAAATAAGAGCATAGTAAGACAGCTATGATATAGGAATTTCAAATCCATCATTCCTCGTGCTCGTACCCTCGTACCCGTCGGCAGCGCCATACCGACGCGCGACGAACCAAATACAATTATTTGGTGAACGTGAGGCATTTTCTCATTGCAGTGACAATTTGGTGAGTTTGCAACTTGAAATAACTCCTGTCGCTTTCATCATTTATACTTATGTATATATGTAGAAGGGCAAAGTTGTAATCGCTTAATGCCTATCTGATATACACTTCAGTAGGTATCTATATAGATATCTGTAATTACTACTTACTCTCTTTATTATATTTTTTTAACTTCACGCCGTATTCCAGTCCATTCTCGTTAAGACTCTCCAGTTCTCAACTCTCCGTTGAATTCTGGAGGCATTTGTGATGAGGGGCAGAACTCAAAGTTGTGCTTTAAATCGATCCTACAACGCTTACACGCAACAGGACAGGTTGCACGTTTGATACGACTGGCCTCATATAAGTTCCTTTGAACTGATATACCTATATTCGTTAAATAAGTGTAGGTATTTCTAGTTTAAACATAGCCTATATTATAACGAGCTAAAGTTCTGTGACCGGAAATAAAAAGCCAAACACCAATGGTCCACATACGCTCACAATATGAAATGGCGCAAGAACACTATGGCACAATTTTTAAAATCGTCTATTCGACGAACGTTGGTTCGATTCTCACCTGTGGTATTGAATTATTTACATTTTCACGCTCTAGTAAGAAGGCAAAGAGTGGTAAAGGCTCAAAATTTGGGCGGAAAGTTGGGAACAAAGTATATTAACGTTATTTTTCCTCCACCTATATTATTCGACATAGATCGTGAAACTGCTTTTTCAAGTAATATAAAAAAATGTATTGCATATTTAAATAAAATTAATTAAAAGTAAGCCTGTAAATTGTCCCTGAACGAGGTGATGTGCTGATAGCCCCGCCCTGGGTTAATTACGAGGGATCACTGCTATTGTTGTTCGTAATCTGAATTTCATGAACTCTTTAATTGATTTTTTGATTTTGTTTTCACACCTTTATGTAAATTAATTTCAGATTTGTTTGACTTCGTTAAATCAAAGTGTTAGCTTTTATAATTCGAATATTGCATGAAATTCATATTCGCGTCACGTGTGATTATAAGCGCGACAGGGTGTGGGTTCGAGTCCCACTCGAAGAAATGAAATGTTTAATATTTTCATATCTTTACTTGACAGGCGAGGCGTTAGGTTTCAGTGTAAAATGAGAAACGGAAGTGTCTTAATGAGAACAGAGTGTTATCATTAGGTTGCTAGGTTCGCTTTGCCTAACCTTACTAAAGTTTCTTTCCCCTTACTAGCTACACGCTCTAAACAGCGTGAAGCTAAAAATCAGAAGAGTTTGTTCGGTCATTCGCTAAAATATTAAATATTTCATTTCCTAGTGTGGAAATCGAACCTACAACCTGTCGTGGTTACACTCACACGGCCCCCGCGCCATTATTAATCTCAGTTTAATTAGTGTTATGTTACCTAATAGTAATTACTAATGACCCAGAGCATGAGTTTGCGATGACAGGCGTAAAATAATATGTCAGAGAAGTTTTTCTCCAAGTTTTTTTTTCAATATCCATATTTAGAATTAGAGTGACAGCGAAATGTTGCGAATATTAGTTTCTGTCAACGAAAAGTAATGATTTGCGTAAAATATTCCATTCGTCGTATGTCAATATGTTTTTTTTATAAATCACCTGCTCTGATTACATTATATGTATTTGTATGAAATAATATTCACACGAAGTCGAATTTTTATTATATGAAAATAATTAAATTTCCACCTAGTGATTAATATTATTAACTTGTTATTTTTATTGATAATAATAAGTACCTATATTTAATTATATAGCCTCCAGAATTCGATGGAAGTGGGGAACGGAAATGTCTTAATGGGAACGTAGTGTCTTAACACTATACGCGGGATACAGCGTGAAGCTAAAAAGGTTAGCATATTAACTTGCAATGGCAAAACTGTACTTTGATTTGACTAATAGCAACATTATCTATATCTAAAAAAATAAAATAACGAAAAAAAAAACGGATTTAGCAGGTTTACACTCTAACCGACCATATATAAAAGAAGTTTAACTGTAATTTCAAATAACGTATTTGGCACATGTTCCTACAAAAGTTTTATATACATTTCATTCAAATAAGCCTTCCCGGTGTTTATTTCCATACAAAAGCGTTGTTATACTTAACGCTGTTTGAAACAGTGTTATGTTACGAGAGGGCCATACGAGTATAAGAACGACCTGGCATCCATCCAGTCGTGCTGGACGTTTGATATACAAATTAGGCTATTTATTTAATTTAACTCGACGTTTATGTTGTAGAGTGACATTTGAACGTGGGACCTTTTAATGGAGATATTTATAATTGCGTCAATTTAAAACAAACAATTTAATTGAAGATTTTTTTTCATTTAGTGCTGGTAATAACTACTATTTCCCTATATACTCGTATGTATAACTAGCAGACTTCGCGGCTTCGCCCGCTTGATCTATACGAATATTTATTAAATATTATTTAAATGTATTTAATGAAAATTAGTTTATTATTTTAGTACATAACTATTAACTTTTAATTTATCTTATGTTTGTGAAGCATTTTATTGTATTTTAACCATATGCTTTAAAAAATTTAAATTATTTTTTTCTTTAACTTGGATGAACTTAAACTGTACAAATGCGAACTTGAAATTAAAAAAATATATATTTAAATCGAATTAGACGAATATGCAGTGTAAAATTGCGAATTAGTTGTATAAAAGGATGAATTTGTAGTTTAAAATCTATATAAATATTTTTTATCTGCACATATAACGCTATTGTAAATATCGCTGCAGTAAAATAGCATAAAGAAAAAACTGTAGCTTTGATAAATTTTCAAATTTTCGCTGGCAAATAAAGTGTACCGACTGCTGTGCTGTAAATCACAAGTCGTACGTCGAATTGTTATGAATTATGTGAAATAATATTGTAGATAGAAAATGAATACATAGTACATTAGTTAATCAAAAACTATAAACGCGATGGTTGTCAGTTCGATCCCCACTCGGGGGAATATATTATTAAAAAAAATAGCTTCACGCACACAGCAGGGTAGGCAGAGGCAACCCAGTGTTAAGACACTCCGTTCCCCACTTTCTGCCGAATTCTGGAGGCGTTGCGAGATGAGTGGCAGAACTTAACGACGCGCTTTGCCTCTACACCAGAGCGAAGAAATGGAAATATAAACGTAAATAAATGTTTCACTTCCTCGAGTGGGGATCGAACCCACAACCGTCACGCTACAGTCACACCCACCGACGACCCTGCGCCACGACGGTCAATTTCAATTATATTAAAATTAAAATTTAAAATTAAATGAGCACTTTGCTGCTTTGAATATAAAAAGCCAATACTCGTTAATGTCAGAAGAAACACAAAACATTATCCAAACAAAAATACTTATCAACTTCTAAAGTCGCCCACTTCACGTAAAATCTTGATTTAATCCATTGAAGGTAAAATTTACTTCGCATTTTTCCACAGTTTATTTACACCGAAAAATTTCTAACTTAGCTAAAAGTTGTCGCCGAAGAAAGTTTTGCAAAATTTCTTAAAATAAAAGATTATGTTTCTTTTGAATTACCCTTAGTTATATCTGTCAAAGGTAACGAACTTGTCTTAAATATTGACTTTTTGAGTTACATTAAGTTAATCATGATTTATTTTGCCTTATTATTTTTTTAGTTTTAGTTTTACACTGTATCCCGCGTGGTATAAGAATAGCAAATAAAAGTGTAAACTGAGAGTAGAGCAGAGAGAGGGAACCTGAGTACCTAGTGTTAAAACTCTGTTCCCCATTAAGACACTTTCGTTCCTATTTTGAACAGATTTCTTGAGGCATTACGTGTTGAGTGGTGGAACTCAATGCCTCAAGAATTCAGCTTAGTATAGCGAGGAAATGAAATTATCAAACATCATCTTCTTCATGATGGGAATCGAAACCACGACCTATCGCGCTTAAGCTCTCACGCTTGTGCCTCAATGCATATCATACTTGTATTCAGGGTGAACTACTGTAAGAAAAAATATTTTATTTAAGTTAACAGTATTGTAATCTACATACTAAATATATTTTAACTTTCGTTTAGGCAGTCAACTGCAGTTAGCTCAAAAATGTTAAAACATTAAAACACCCTTATATCTAACGTAACGTGTTTATTACGGGGCGCGTTCATAACGTTATAGCGCTATAACGTCATAATGAGTGTTACTTTACGGTTGTTGGGGGTTGTTTCCAAACCACCTTGCAATATGTATAAGTTAAATCTTTGAGAAGTTACGGAAATTTTGAGTAAAAAGTTTTTTTGTTTTGTTTTTATTTCTTTTGTATATCATAAAGGCCGTCGTGATCCAGGAGTACAAAGGTGTGACTGTAACGACACGGCTATAGGTTCGATCCTCACTTCACATTTGTTAGGATGCACAAATGCACAGGCAAGCAGCTCGAAAACTTATAATTCGTTATTTTGGGTTCTATTACATTGATAAATGTCCCATTTGGGTCCTTCAAATATAGAAATCCATATTTATTTTCAACGAAAATAAAAAAACAGTCGAGAGTATTCACGTGTACGGTCATTTCAATGTAAATGACAACGGTGGCTGTGACATGAGACCACGTGACTCTATGACAAGGGGCGAAATAACAAAAAATATTGTATCTACATCTTGTCAGCGATTATCATTTGGAAATGTTCATATTTATTCATAGAAACCAGTCGTGGTGCAGGAGTACAAGTGTGTGACTGTAAGCGCGACTGGTTATGGATTCAAACCCCACTTGAAGAGTTGAAATATTTATTTTTTTCTCAAATAAAAATAAAAACTGGACAAGCGCGAGCTGGCCTACCGAAGGATCCGTACAAAAATTGGAGGTCTTGAACTTTTTTTGTAATTCAAGCTTGTAACTCGATTCAAAGACATTTTTCGCTTCCCGTAGGCATTTCGTAGGCATTTTCGAAACTAATCTCTCCGCTCTTAGTCTTCCCCTACACTTACCTATATTCGTTTCAGTACAGCAGTTTCGTCTTTGCGTAGTCTGTCAGTCACTATGTATTGAAAAAAAATTATATATTATATGGATTATTCTGTATTTCAAAACTAGCAGATAGGCTAGACTCAATTAAAATAAAATAATATTACCATTACTAATAATAATTATATTAAGTAAAAAAAATGACTTTTATACTCAAATTCATAAAAAGTTTCACACATCCAAAATATCATCCATATCTCATTCAAGGGCTTAAAGTACTATAAGATCGTTTTGTACAGCTTTCCTGCCGAGTGGTGTTTGATTTGGCCTTTTAAAATGTATTTGTTCATCCTCAAGCCTCGACTCATTCTTAGTACGGTACTTGCCTCTGTCAACACTTCACAAGAAGTGCTCCTTTGTCGTACGTTAGGTATTTGGCGGTCGCTGAACTGTGGTATACTCGTAGTGCAATTTGGCGGTCGCTGAACTGTGGTATACTCGTAGTGCAATTTGTTCATTATATGACAGATATTGCTGTTCATATTCATGATTCAAGGTCTCCATGGAGGCCAGTCGTCGCACAGGGGCGTATACGAGCGTGTTAATGGCAACAGGTCGTGGGTTAGATTCCTATTCGAGGAAATGCAATATTTAATATTTTCATTTCCTCACTATGTCGGCTTGGCGTTGAGTTCCTTACTTAATAATTTGCTTAGTTTTAGTATTCCACTTCTAGAAAATAATCACTAAATAATAAATAAACCTTAGTAATGTTTAAACTATAATTAAAATAACCAACTTGTCACAAATTAACCCAAAGTTTCACCATTAAGTCTCCTCACCGCGGTTTCTACGTACAATAGATACTAAACTACCATACAATTGCATTTCGTTCGGGGTAATGAAATTGCTATAAGTTTGCTCTTAAGTAAGTATACGGTACAGAAGTTAGACGCGTGAAATATTGTCTAATTATACAAATTATGGTAAACATTGTCGGTCTGTATTTACGTTCAAATATTATTTTTAATTCGAAGTAGGCGGTATAACAAGTCCGTGGTTTTGTATAGACACTGCTATGTGAGTGAATTAAAAACAAATAAAATATAAAAAACTTAACGCGGCGGTAAGTTACGCGCAATATCTTGAAAATTGGATGGAAATCGAGGAATGAAGTATCTTAATACTAGACTAACTCTACCTACACTGCAATATGCGAAATACAGCGTGATGCTATTTATTTATTCAAATTGAAAAATTGACACAAAGCGGAACTCAAATCCGCCTCTTGGAAATACTAACACTGACTAACCGTCAGAGACTAACCAACGCGCCACGTTGGGCTCAATAAATAGTTAAAAATATATATATCTAGAAATTAATTAATTATTTCTCGTCTCCAACTTCACGTAAGATAGAACGATCCCATTACACGTCTTATTATAATAGGGAGGGACCATTAGGAAGGGCCATAGGAGATAATTCGCTTACGCAGAGGAAACCAACTTGATAAAAGAATAAAATATCCTCCTCCTCCTCCTCCTCCTCCACTATCCTTAACTAATTAAGGTCAAGCTTAGTTACGTTTTGACAGATGCGGTAAGATGATAGCACAATGCCCTATAATTCATCGTCTGTTCTTTGTTTATTATCTATTGTTTCTGTTGGGAATCCGTTTTAGTGATGTCTGGTATTTCGAAATAATAAAATATTTTGGGAAATTTAAAATTTTAACGTAGCAGGGACCTCTCCATCGACTCTATCTAAGACGGATTCGTAGTGCTGGAGGTTTGAATCAATCTAATAATTTAAGTAATTTTACAAATATTTCGTAGTACGAAACGTACTATATGCGGAATACTTTATGAAATATTATTTATTATATTAACTCTATTTATAAATTATCCTATCCTATCCTATCCTATATCTTATAAAACAAAGTCGCTTTTCGTGTCTGTCTGTTGTTTCTAACTCTTCTTCTTCTAAACCACCCAACGGATTTTGTTGCGGTTTTCACCATTAGGTCGAGTATTTTTCGTAGAAGGTTTATATATAGTTTATTATTTGTACATTCTTATGTAAATTAACATAAATACGAAAAATATGAATAAAGTCCTACCCGCTGAGACACTTTCGCGCATGCGCTGCTTTAATGGTAAGTACTACATGAAAAAAATGTACTGGAGTATTGTTCCTCTCAATAAGATCTACAAAAAAGTCCGCGAGAGCATATTTTTATCTTTTAAGGATAACGTGTAGTGATTATATTTCTGTCTAAAAATAGTAATTTCAATATATTTTTTATTGTGAGGGATATTTTTCCATAATGGTATTAATCCTTATCCTTTAAAATACTTTATTAATTTTCTACGTTAAACGAAGATAAAATTTGCTTTTTACACAATTTCGAAATTGCGAATAGTTTAAGAGAAAAACGCATTTAATTGTTGACACATTACGTCGTTGACACTTCAGCAGTATCGACTCAAGTTTTACTTATCCCTTACTCTCAGCATATAAATAAGTATATTAGTTACGTTGGCCATTTAATGTAGATCAAAACTGTCTTTACTGTTTTTCATTTTAATAAGTACTTTAGAAGTTGTTACAATATCAAAAAATCCTTGCTGCGAAACGCGCCTCGCGACGTTATGCTTATACAAGCGAGTCCGCCGCGCCCGCCTGCCTTACACGCATCGGTGGTAGATGCTGATATTCAGTGGCAGAATGCTCGCCTGCCACGCGGGCAGCCCGGGTTTAATTCCCGGCCGAAGCATTCTATTTAATTTTCGTCACAGGCAGCCACGTAGTGCTTGCTTTTCATCAGGGACAGAATACCCTCTTCAGCATTAACCACAAGCTCGAAAAAAAAAACCCGCCTGCCTTTATAGCAACGAAGATTTAGATGCGTTTGCACGTATTGGATAATTCGAGTTGAATGTATTATTTAATGTCATTTAACTATCTAAAAATAGTAATTTAAATATATTTTAATAAGTACTTGAAAAGATTAGTATCACAGATATAAAATTACGGTACCTACTAAAAAATCCTTGCTGTGTAAAACAATTGGAAAATCCTTATTGAAACTACGAAAATGCGGGTTGCATTAGGGTTTAATTAATTTTCACATTATCATAAGTGCTTTGCAAATCTACATTATATGAATAATCCAGTAGTAAAAGCGGGCGAAGCCGCAAGAGGGTCGCTAGTTTTATATATTTTAAACTTGCAGAACTTTGGCTTTTGCACGTTGTCACTAAATTCTAAATTCCTCAACAACAAAGTTGAAGACTAATAGTTTTGACATTCTATGACAAGTTATGGAATGTCAATATATCTCTATAATTATAAAGCGAGGGTAATCATTAAACTTCCTCCTTCAGCCTCCCTGCAGCAGTGTTTCCAGGTCGATACGACCTGGGTTCCTTCAAAAAGCTCATCTATCTCCACCGTAAAGGCCTGCAACGTCAAGTGCGTTAGCTCCTCTGGTGTTACACGGGAAGGGACGGCGGTGAAGACTTACCATTAGGTGACCAGTACGTTCGCGTGTCTTGTGTTTTTCTATAAAAAAAATCATTCAAATATAGTTTTTATTTGAGAATCAAAGTCAATATGTAATAATTGTATTTTAAATAAATAGTTATACTCTTTATTCTAAATCGTAGAAAATTATCATAAACATTTCATAATTTCAATCTCACAACCATCGCATTACCCAAAGGACTACTTTTTTTATATTCAAAAGTATAAAAAAATGTGAAATAAGTGACAACAAAATGTGAACTCCGAAAAACTTTTTACCAAAAATGTATTTAACGATTAAAAAATAAAACAACAGGGGCAGAAAAAGCAAAAATTCTGTGTAAACATTTTTACAAAACTGTAGAGATATTTGAAGTCAAAATTGTTTCCTGAAATAATTTACCACACTTTGTAGTTATAAATTGGTTGTCCAAAAATATTTTTGAGGTTGTCGTTGCGGTAGCACAGCATTTGACTGTACATGACGGTTGTGAGTTCGATTTCCATTCAGAGGATTGATTTTTTTTCCTTGTTCTGGTAAGAAAACAAAACGCAGCGTTGAGTTCCATCACTCAATTAGCAATCTTTAAATAATTTGGTGGAAAGTGATGAAAGGAGAGTCTTAGCACTAGGTTTTGTCTACCTTTCTTGCTATATGCGGTATACATCGTAAAGTTGTCTCAGAAAGACAACATTCAAAACAAAAGACATTAAGGTGACGTCTGCGGTCTAAATGTAGATGACTCGGGGAAATAAAATTAGGGAAAACGCAATTTTAGAATTATTTACGCCCAGGCAAACTTTTATTTGCTTTAATCTTTTACATAATTTAAAGAAATAAATGTGATTTCATTTAAAGTTATATTTAGGAACAAATTGTTTGTATAATCTCTTTTATTTTAATTAGTAATTTATTTAATACTAGTAGTTCCAGCGCGGCTGCGCCCGCTTGTACTATACGAATATATCTTTAATACTAGTGGCCTCTTGCAACTTTGTTTGCACGCTTTTAACCTTGCAGCTACTAAAGCTGCAAGCTTAAAAGCTTAAACAAAGAGAATGTAGTGTCCAGACACTCCATCCGTCCCCTAACACCCAAATTCGAGCCACACTCAACGCCACTCTTTGTGTCACGATGGAGGTCATCATGACACAATTAAGAAATGTTCTATAGCTTCAGGTTGTATCTTGTATATAGCAAGATAGACAGAGAGGCCTAGTGTTTAGACACTCCGTTTGCCACGCATCGCCTAATTTTTGAGATATTGCGTGGTAAGTGCCAGAACTCAAGTTTTGCCACTGAGCAACAACGGCCGCAATCATGAGATAATTATATGATTTCAAAATGTATAATCGTATGTCATTACTGGAAGCGTAAACGCCTATTTCCCTTTTTCTAAAGTGATTTCCGAAAAGCACGTTTCCTTTTTAGTTTACAATTATTTATTTTATCAATCTTAATGAATTTGGTGTTCTAATAACATAATACAATAATTTTAAAGACGAAGTTTCAGCCTATTAAAAAAATATTTTGTAGCAATTCTGTCGAAACAAATAATATTACTTAAACATGCACAACTTTTTTATTTATTTCATTTCTATTATGAAAAATTATTTTTATCTTTCTATTTTTTTACCTTGACGCTATAGCGTTCTAGCACATAGGAGGGTGGGCAAAGGGTAAAGAAATAATTGAAAATAATTATTTTTCTGAATGGAACTAGAATCTACAGTTTCCGTTAATAGTTAAGTACTGTTCCATTGCGTCGCATTAAAATATAGTTAAAATTATATTTACTTTAGTATATTAAGTAGAATTAAAGCAGTTTGTTTTTAATTTAACGACAATAAACTCCATGAAGGAATTTACTATCGAATCATTTCGATGGCAAAAATCAAGATAGGAATTTATTATTAAATTTCTATGGAGTATATTCCAGAGAACACTGAATTTCAGCCATAATATGTGTTATTATAGCGACGTTTCAATTCCAAACCTGTCCGCTTAGCGAGATCGAAAGACGTTGCCGTATAGTATAATATATGGTCTAAAACGTACAAATGTATTTATGAACGAGGTTCTATTTGGTATACGATGGAAATAACATTCACCTGACAGCCTTCGGTGATTATTAACTAATTATTATTTTTTTGTTTCTCGCTATTTCCATATGTAGAGTAGGTAGAGGGAATCTAGTGTAAATAGCTCCATTCCTCACTTGTCACCTAATTTTTGAGACATTGCGTGTTGAGTAGCGGCGCTCAACACCGCGTTACTTTGTGCCGGGGCGAGGAAATACGGGATACAGCATAAAGCTGAAAAAAAAACGAATCATGATTAGACACTTGATACCTGATGTTCTGAAAAAAAAAATATACTACCGTTTCTAAGTACGTGACGTCAATAGCGTAGTTATTAAAATGAAACCCTACACCGAATACAAACGAGAGGGTAGTTGTAAAAGGTCGTTTTTATAGCTGAGTAATATAAAAAGGGCGCCAGAGTAAGTATTGTGTCTTCTGAAAATTTAAATACTGTAAATCTTTCCTCCTTTGATGCTGTTGTGGACATTAAAGTCGAGGCTGAGTGTATACAATGGCCGATTTGTATTTATTGGTGTACAATAGTACACGTATAGTTTACATTTATTAAAATAAATCACTTTCACGCTGTATCCCGCTCATAGCAGGATTGGCAGAGGGCACCTAGAGTTAAGACACTCTTGGAGACACTTTAGGAATGTTCTAACACTAGATTCCCTCTGCCTACCCTGCTGTGTGCGGGATATAGCGTGAAGCTGATTAAGCTACATTCATAGTTTTTACTTATAAAATTTAATATTCTTAAAATAAGAAGGCTATTTGTAGCCTATATAATAAAATTTACAATTTCAAATTGAATGGTAGCCTATCAAAGATGTAATACTCACGGCACCTCCATTCACATTTATAAGCACTAAACTAAAATGTTTCTCTAAAACAATAAAATAAAAGTTCTCCTCTCGGCGTTAGCTTTCCAATAAAATTGTTTTACGACAGCGCTATATCCGCGAAACAGTTACGTATATAAAATTGTAATTCAAATCAAAATACCTTTAGCTATTAAATCAAATAGTTTCTTATTTTTTTGTAACCAGGTAGACTATGAACGGTAAAGGCTATAAACGCGATGATAGTGGGTTCGATTCCCACTCGGGGCAATAAATTATGTTCGTTGTCGTTGATTTTGGATTCATTAAATTCGCCCATTTATCACACAATGTCTGGAAATCGACCCACAATCATAGCTTTCAAATAGTCACTCTCTGCACTACGACGACGGTCTCTAATTATATACATTAAGAGTGATTACATCAAATATCCGAGTGGAAATCGAACTCACAACCATCACGGGAAGGAAATGAAATATTTAATATTTTCATTTCCGGTCAATGCCTCTAGAATTCAGCGGAATATGGGAAGCGGAGTGTCTTAACACTGAACCCCCTCTCTACCCTGCTACATGCGGGATAGAGCGTGAAGCTGAATAAAAAATAGATTTATTTCTAAACAGTTTCAACATTAACATTTTCCGCGCGAGTATTTGTTCAGCACATGGTTATGTCATTTGTTGATGTTTGCTTTAGGGGGTGGCCACAATTAGCGCTGCTCAAACACTGCCTCGCCTGTAATATGCCGCTAAGGGTTCGAGAACTAACTTATTATTTACTATAGGAATGTATCTTGAATTATATTTTAGTAAAAGGAAATATAATTGCACTAAAAATTTGTAAGTCGTACGCAGTAGCGCAAGCGTATGTTGTATGTGTTCGATTTCCATTTTATTTCTTCCCTTAGGTGTTGAGAACTCGGCGGTTATATTTATCCTTAACACTTGGTTCCCAGGTTCCTATTGCCTATTCTGCTATGTGCAGGATACAGTAAGTAAAAAAAAACACTTAAACATATTAGTAATTAAGTATAACGAATATAGAATTTATAATGAAAAATAGTTACAATGAAATTTTCCTCTCTTTACACAATTTTCAGAGTTCCAGCATTCGTTGTTATCTCACATTCGCTGTCTCAATATTATCTTTACAGTAATTAGTGGGGAGACAACTGTGTTATTTGCTATAGCACGTTGGTAACGCAGTACAAATTATATTTGTTCTTTTTATTTACTTTTACGCTAATATAGGAAAATTAAAAAAAAAATAGTTTTAAAAAGTACATTTACGTTACTGTTGCACCAAATGCGATATACCAATGAATCAATACAAAAAACTTACATTTGCAAATTCAAAATAAAAGTTTGGAATATATATAAACACATTGATTTATTTGATCTTTTAAATTTTTAGTCTTGACAATATCCATGGCAGACCAGAGTGTTTATAACACCAAAGAGAGCAAGTAATGTAATCAATTTTATTTATCTCAAGATGTTTTTGCGTTGAAAATGAAGATCGATGGACCAAATGTACTGAGACTTGTATATTCATTCTGAATAACCTTAATAAACTCTTGAATTGTAAACAATTTGTATTTCTTAGCCTTGCTCCTTTTTAATATATGTATATGGTGGTTTTTGGTTAGTTCTTATTGTTTTTAGGGTACGTTTTTAAGGAAAAAAGGAACCCTTATTAGATCACTTTGTTGTCCGACCGTCCGTCTGTCTGTCTGTCTGTCAAGAGCCTTTATCTCACTTGGAGATATCGAGTTGAAATTCAAACTATATCCTCAGGTCTACGGAGGTAGTACTAGTTCAGAAAGTCTAAGAAATTGTGGACTTAAAATTTGGTACTAAAGACACTAGTACAAGTGAGCTATGAGATGAAAGGACTCTGGCTAAGCATCAATTTTAGAAAAAGCCCGAGACCTCTAATGTTTGTACAGAATCCTCGGTGGGCGAGCCCGACTCACGCTTGTCCGGTTTTTTGACCCAATTTTACTTATTTTTAAAATGCTTTCCAAGCTTAACTAATTATCTATTGTGTCATTATGAAACTTGGCAATTATATGTAGATTAAATGACAATACGATGTTATGATACTATCGAGCTGGCGTGATGATGGAATTAGAAGATGACTGATGGAACCTTCTACTAGTATAATATAATAGAACTAGTAAACGTTGTATAAATTTTTGGACTGTATGTTAACGCGAAGTACAATTGGAAGTTGACAAATTTAAGCTTGTGGACGTATGCACTCATTTGGTATGAAATGTTAACATACAATCCAAAAATTGATACAGAACCCTCGGTATGCGAGTACAACTCGCATTTTATCGGTTTTTTTTTTTGAAGCTATTTTTTGAAAATATTTAAAACCAAATTGAAGCATAAGACATTACCAAGTAAAGTAGTATACAGTACATCTTTCAGGTACTGCTAATCTTAAGAAGAGCACGTAAACCTGTAATGGATCTTCTGACCTTAATTTATACTTTACTTTTCGGTTACCAAACAAATGGCACAGAAACAGAACTCTCAAGAGAAATTAATTAAATTAAACCTATATTTGCTGTAATATCACTTACTTTAAGCAACACAATTAATAAGTTTACCTATTTGTCATTCACTTCAAAGCCTTTGAGACGACGACGCTTTGATATAATAAAACTGTAATGAGTTAAACTAATAAGGCAAATTCTTCTATTAAGTGTTCAATTTTTGTTAACAAAAATAATAAAATTAAGAAATATGATATATTAGCTAAATCTATTATTAATTATTCTTATCCACATATTCTTCATTTTTTGGAAAATATTAAATGTTTCATCCGCCCGAGTGGGAGTGGAACCCACAACCGTCCCGTTTAAAAACGCACGCTTGAGCCCCTGTGCTAGGACGACCTCTATGTTACTGATAGTCCAAATAATATGTACATTATTTGGACTATCATTAATATATACAACGCTAACGATAACGCTTACATATTGTGAACTGAAACTTCTACAAGATGCAAAAGACGTGCGAAGACAGCAAAAATAAATTCAAACATAAGATTCCTATCATTTAAACTCGTAACGTCAGCAAAGAGTACCTATAAAAGAAAGATACTGTGTTTAGCTATTTCATTGTGATATCATTTTAGTTTGCGAAAAAAATAAATGTATTTTTAACATATTTATACTAAAATACTTTGGAATACCATTGCAGTCAGAGTAAAGCCCGGTTTCCATCACGATCGGAGCGGACCCATTAAGGACCACGTTGAATTCACAAGAGTAAGCTGCATACTTATATTTCCATCAACAAATGTCAGGCGGAAAAGGCTGATGGAAGTAATTACAAATACAAAACTTCCACGGGAGTAAAACCGCAGTAAAAATCTAGTGTAACCTAATAATCAAAGTAGCTTATTATTATGCCATTAGTAGGTTTAGGTAATGTAATTTGGCACCCGACAACAAATTCACATTACCGTCGTTAACGTAATAAACGAAAATAATATACTCGTATGTATATTCGTATAAAAAATTTATATAGTTATTGACGTGGTGCAGTTAGAACGTGACTGAACGGAATGGATGATTGTTTCATTGTTTTTTTCAACTTCACTCTGTAACAGTGTAGACAGAGGGAGCCTAGTGTTAAAACACTCCGTTCCATTCCACCGAATCCTTTAGGCATTGCGTGTTGAGTGACAATGTCAACGCCGTGCTTTGCCACGTTACCATAGCGAGAAAATGGAAAAAATAAATATTTAATTCCTCCGAGCGGGAATCGAACCTATTCTATTGTGAGTTGTACAGCGTGAAGCTAAAGAATAATTTTAAAAAACGACAGCGTTCGATATTTAAAATGAATAAGTATAGCTCAATGTAGATTTGCAGAAAATTTTATCTATAAAGGTTAATTGGTAACCTTAGACTGGAAAATAGATGAAAACTCATCAAATGATTTGTTTTAATTGGTCTCTCTTATTTCATTTTAAATATCAATATAACAAGCAACAGTAATACCTAAATTATGTTTAGATATTGTTTTTAAAGATACTTATTAATAATAATAATAGTGCACATAATAATAAGCCTTTCAAAAAAACAGGGCAACTTTGAACCCGAAATCCTTCAGGATAAAGAAACATAGGTAATAATAATAAAATTACTTTACTGTAAGATGGACACAGACTGAGTTAGACTCCGTAGATCGCCAAATACGTAAATTGTTGACGACATACCGAATGCACCATCCGCGTTCGTCTGTAATGAGACTGTATATCCCGCGTAAGTGTGGAGGTCGTGGCTTTTTGAATGTCAAGAACCTCCATAACCACGAGGTATGCAGTCTTAGAGAATATTTTCTCAAGATTGACGTGGATATGCACAAGGATGTGGTAACAGTTGACAAAGGCCTTACTCCTCTTTCCTTGGGCAAAGAGAACTGGCGTCGGCCTGTAGTACTTACTACTTCTGATCGCATGGCTGTATGGAAGAGCAAGGAGCTGCATGGTAGATTCCATAGAGCCCTAGTGGGCCAGGACGTGGATACTGTTTCATCATTATCTTGGTTACAGTTCGGGGATCTTTTCGGAGAAACTGAAGGTTTTGTCTGTGCAATTATGGACGAAGTTATCAAGACACGGAACTACCAGAGACATATTATGAAAGATGGCACTATCGACATCTGCCGGGCGTGTCATCGACCTGGGGAGTCCCTCAGACATATTGTCTCTGGTTGTTCTCATCTTGCTAATGGCGAGTATTTGCATAGACACAATCAAGTAGCCAAGATAATACACCAGCAACTTGCTCTTCAATATGGCCTTGTAGAATTGGAGGTGCCTTACTACAGGTACAATCCCATGTCTGTTCTTGAAAATAGCCGTGCTTTGCTCTACTGGGATCGGTCTATTATTACTGACAGGTATATTGTTGCCAATAGACCTGATATAGTACTAGTAGACCGAGCGGCGCGCCGCGCAGTGATTGTTGACGTTACTATCCCACATGATGAAAATCTCGTGAAGGCCGAAAAAGAAAAACAATCTAAATATTCGGACCTAGCCCATGAGATTACCGCCATGTGGGATGTCAATGCGACTATCATTGTGCCGATAGTGGTTTCGGTTAACGGTTTAATAGCGAAAAGCCTCGACCAACACCTTAAGAGGCTATCGCTTAGCTGTTGGATCAAGAACCGGATACAGAAGGCAGTAATACTTGAGACGGCACGTATTGTGCGGAGGTTCCTCTCTCTGGAGCCCTAGCCACCGATGGCTTGGACCCTTGTCCCGCCCTCGGAAGTGTGGTTTTTTATATTTTTAAATGTATCTTTTTTATAATAATTTATATTTAAAAATGTAAAATTGATTCGCTTATTTAATAAAAGTATATTCTGTATAAAATTACTATAAAATTTCCATATTTTTTCTAACACTAACTAAGAATAATATTTAAGTAATAACTATTATAAAAGTTTATACATTCATTTTATTAACGTTTATTTTATTAGCGGCCTTTAATTTCGGCTTTCACTCTCAATTACTGTAAGTATAAACCTATGATAAAATAATATTTTACGGCAATTGGCCTAATAGTTTTATGATAAGTAACATATTAAATTAGAAGCTTCACGCTGTATCAAAATAGGCAGAGGGAATCTAGTGTTAAAACACTCCGCTTTCCACTTTCCACTAAATCACTAAATGTTTATTAAATATGTCATTTTCTCGATTGGGAATCGAACCCACAGCCTGTTGCGTCTACAATTACCGGTCACCACTCAATATCTCGATAGATGCTGATATAATTTTACGCTCTACATATCACGTTTCATATTTCTTTGCTTAAAAAGGAACGGCGAGCGAAAAATATTCACATTACGCACGTCCCATTGCTGTGTTAGAGAAAAATTATGCAAACTTCCTCTTAACATAAACATGAATATGTATTTAAAAGATTAAGTATTACTTACGTACTTACCTAATACCTAATACGACAAAATGCCTAAGTACCTGTTAATTTTATTCTAAACTAGCGACCCTCTTGCGGCTTCGCCCGCTTTAACTACTGCATTATTCATATAATGTATGTTTGCAAAGCACTTAAGATAATGTGAAAATGAATTAAACCTTTTTTAAATTACTAATCTTTTCGAGTACTTATTAAAATGTATTTAAATATATATAAATATATACAGTTATTTATATTATAAAAATGCCACAGATGCCAGCCTTGGCACAAGGATACAAGTGTGTGACTGCAAACGCGGCTGGTCGTGGGTTCAATCTCAAAATAAAATATTTATTTAAATTTATTTCGGCGAAAAATGAGGAATGGAATGTCTTAACATTAAGTTCCCTCTGCCTATCCTGCTGTGTACTTAAATGTATTCAATATCATTGAACATCAATCAACACCTACATATCGCTCACTCGGTGCGATGCGTATAATATGTACACTTAGGTACGTGGAAAGACTAACGCGCGCGTCTCGTGAATATTTTCAAAAAGTGCAAATACGCCAAATAAGCGTTCAGTTCAGCGGTGACATTGCAAAATGACAAAAAAAAACAGTCATTTTTCTATTTGTCGTTGCCACCCATAAGTAGCATCAACATGAAAGTAAAGTTATAATCAAACTACTAAAATCTATCTATACACAAATAGGTAAAATAGGTCTTATATACTCGTACAAGGGGATACATCGCTGTGGGCACGATGGGCAGGCCCACACTCCTCAGCCCTATTTGACTTAGGACGTTATATTTTTGGTTGACTGAATAATCCAATAGTGATGATGCTGCAACCGTGGAACTCAATGGTAATTATTTGCAGAAGACTAAAACTAAAATTTGAGAGTTGATACCTCGAATTGCATCTGGCCTGTTAAAGTATTGCTACCTTTTTTTAAGGTTATGTCTATTTTTGCCTACCCGCTTACTTATTTTCTAAATGTCGTGAAATCTTTTCTTGAAATACTATACAATTCCTTTGCTCTTTCCTAGCATTTCAGAATTCTGTAAAATATTTAATACTACATTTGTATTCTTTGGATATTGTGTAGGCCAGTAAAGGCGACCTAAATTTTTAATTAAAAATAAGTAAGCTCCGAAATAAAATTGCCAGCAAAATATTTATCTTCTCATTAAAGTGTGTAATGTAAAGGGAAATTCACTCAATCTTGTTGTAGGTATAAAATAGTTCATTTATGTTCATTTCAACGTAAGGGATCAAAGAAAAGTAATTATACGTTTTAAGCATTGAATGCCTAAATCCTTCATAATTTGTTGAGTAATTTCATCAAATAAATTACAAACAACTCCGAACGACGTAAAACAAAACAAAGATTTTAATAACGAAGTTTAATAACGTATACAAGTATTGAAAAAATATATAATTCATCTTAGGATGCCGAAAGTGTGTTTGTTGTTTAGTTTAGTCCGGTGGTATCAGTCCTTCAGCTATCATTTTTGCCCTTTTAGCTTCTTCCCTCGCACGTTTCTCGGCTTCCTTTCTTTCTTGTTCTTCTCTTTCTTCTTGAGCTTTCTTAAGTGCCATTTCAGCTAAGGTCTTTTGATCGAGCTTGAAGAAGTTTATCGGTTCCTTGCTGTATCTCTCGTCCTTCGCATTCATATTTTCTATAAACTTTACATAATTTATCATTCCGTCTTCGGGATTATACGTTTTATCTTTAAGGGATAGACGGAGAATATCTACAAATTCAATATCGGCTAGTGGCTCACCCCATTTCATAAGTTCTTCGCGTAAAAGTTCTAAATCTGCCATACCAGTTTCTTCGTCATCGTGGCCTAATGCTGCAAATGCCTTTGTCACTTCCACCTCGAAATCATCGCCCCAATTCATTTTAGCTTCAATCATGAACAACCATTCGTGGTATTCCACTGTATCAACTAAATCGTCTTCTAAAAATAACCTGTAGAGTTCTTTTATCTCAGCGCCTTTAGGATTAAATCCTAATTTTCTCAGCATTAAAGGTATTAACCCGATTTTAACCTACAAATAGCGTCAAATGAGACATAAAATATTTTTACGTTAAGTAGTTGGTGAAATACGAAGATGAAAACTAATCTGACTGTATTACTTACTTGATGATTGTTGGTTTTGTCCATTCAACATTTTTTAAGTATAAATAAATACGATAAAAAGAATACAAACTTTACAATACAATTAATACAAACTTTATCTATATTCTCTTCGTCGTGGGCTTTGTACATCTCCTTGAATCTAGCTAAATCGTCAGCGTTGAAGCAAGCGGGTGGAGGTGGTGGTTTCTTAGGTTTCGGAGGCGGACCTATCAAGGCCTTTGGTGCCGGTTTAGGAGGAGCTTTGCCTTTTTTTGGTGGCATATTTTACTGTACTTTTTAATTTATTAAAAATTAATTTAAAAAAAAAATATAAATTTTATTATGACGATTTAACACATTTAATTTATGTAATAAGTACTTATCCTATAAAAAATATCTATTCAACAAATTTGACAAATACCATAACCATATTAATAATATTATCGCTATGTCATTAAATATAAACGAAGTAAAAAAGTAAAGCCTTTTTTCTTATTAAGTGTTTCAGTTCAGAGTTTTTTACTATGTTACCTAAGTTATTTTGTTGGCTTTAAGAATTAGAATATTGGAGTAGGATTTTTTTTCTATTCGCCAAAATATATACAAACCTATACATCTATATCATTTTTTCACTATCTACATAAAAATGCAGTTTCACACTTTCGTTTCACCTAGTGTTAAGACAGAGGAAATGTAAATAACTTTCCCGATTGGGTTCAAATCATCACATGTCACGCATTGCTGCTGCGCTACGGCGGCGTTGTTCCACCAAGTGAATCTTCAATTCACTTAGAAATACCTACACGAAGTAACTTTAAATTACATACATATTTAAAATTTTAGATATCTGCTTGAATAATCATACGCGCCTCTCTTATTATTTAATTTTAGTATAAAACTAAAGACACACAAATTAGTAATTTACGAAGAACAATAATGAAAACTATACGTAATTATGAAAAAACACCTGAAACGAGATCCCTTGTATTTACGAAGCCGAAAACCAGCTTCAAATACCGTCGATATAACAATCACATTAGACGCGTCAGACCACGAGGTCGGATCTGAACAGACCAACTGGAAAATAGTGAGGGCGCTCCGAACAAATCCAAATAGCCATTCTACGTTGGCCTGCAATTACTAAATAGAGCAGGTATTGGCAGGGTCATGTAAACTGGTCTGTTTGAGATTGACGCGGTTCCTTAATTTGATTGTCGTGGACATAACATCTCATTTCGCTCGAGGTCAAAACGCAATTACAGAATAACCTATACTCACTATGCTTGGTGAGTAACTGGCAAATCAATTTAGTGCTATAAATTGGATACATACTATGACTAATTCTAGAAATTGTTTGAATGAGACAGCGTTTCAGTACGCACTGGTTGTGAGAATCGATGTCCACTCGAGGGTAAGGTTATTATATGTAATTTATTTTCATTTTACCGCTGTGGTAGACGAAGTACGGTATTGGGTTCCAATACGCAATGTCTTGAAAATTTGGCGGAAAGTAGGCATCGAAGTACGTTAACACTAGGTTCCCCCTGACTACCCTGCTCAACTTCCCACCTTGTCTTTTGGGTGGCGAAACTCAACGTTGCGCGTTGTTTTCGCAGAATGTGAAAATAAAAAAATATATATTTCTCCGAGTAGAAATCGAACCCACAACCTTAATATTTATAGTTAAACTCTTTCTTCTTTACTTGTTAGTTTTTCTAAATGTATATAAAAGTTATTTACAACATTTTCATCCAGACTATAAAGAATAACGACCATCAGACGACGAGAAGATTAAAAAATCCACAGATAACAAGTAAGTGTCCCTTCATAAAGTTAAAAGCAATTTTTATGAAGTACACTTTCAAATGCCACTGCATCGTAAACTGACACTCCTAGACAGATGCATTTATAATCTAAGTTTCATACTAAAATGTACATAATATTGTCAAACTGTTTATAGAAAATTAGAATACATTTTAAATTGTAAAATATATGCACTTATTTGATTGGATCTTGTGATCTGGATTTTATCCTATAAAAAAATTGTTCCTTTGTAAAAGAAATCTATATATATAAAAGGACTTGTCCTCACTGACTGAGGTAAGACGCACGCACAGCCGTAACCGCTGACGGTAGGAACGTTAAATTTGGACAGATGTTTACTTTCGTAATCTGGACATCCACTAAGAAGGGATTTTAAAAAATTTTAACCCTAAAGGGGTGAAACAGGGGTTGAAAGTTTGTATGGAAAGGAAATTAAAACGCCACCGATTATTATAAAATTTGAAATGTAGACTCTTGAAAATATTTAATTGAACATGTGTTTCATGGTTTTCTAGAACTCACCCCCTAAGGGTGCAAATAAAGGGTTTAAAGTTTGTATGAAAAAATCTTTAAATCGCCACCGATTTTTATAAAATTTGAAATTTAGACCCTTAAAAATATTTCAGTGAACATAATTATGTTTCGTGGTTTATTAGAATTCACCCCTAAATACGTAAGCGAAGCTGCGCGCGTCCGCTAGTATACTATAAAACTTGCACAGTTATGATTTTTTAATATTTATCTCCATATCCAACATCTAATCACTATCTATTATTTGAATCGAAAACAATTTTATGAATTATTTTTTTTATTATGGGAACTGGAATGCCGGTAAGTAGGAAGACCAAACAAAATGTTAACGAATTTTGGTTCTTTGCTCACAGAAAGTAAGCTTCATGATAATGCAAAAGTGGCTGGCCCAGACATATTACCTATAACAAACATAGAAATAAAAGAATAGTATATTGATATCTATTATGTCATACCCAATCATATCTTAACTCTAAGTATTCATTTTCACTCTACCTACCCTACTATGACCGACATACAGAGTGAAGCCTAACTTTGAATGATTACGATTTATAGTCCACGCAGAAAAAGTTAAGGGCTACATATTGTTTTGTGATTATTCTTAAAATTAGATACTCAACCTATATGTTGTAAAATAATGGACTCTCTTTAAAAAAACGCATGTCAATATTGACTGTATAAGTCCAATTTTATAAGTTAACATGAAATGTTATAAGATAAGAGAAATAAACTTTCAAGTAATGACAGGCAACACTCGTTTAATATTTTTAAGGTTGGCAGCTCTACCTGACGCTAACTTTGACACTTTTCCGATGCCGCAAATTTCCCGTTTGCTGTTTGGGTGTGCGATATTTATAAACTCTAAAAAGAATTATAAATATAATAACTGAAAACATATAAATTATAAAAAATGGTGGCAAGAGTAGCTGGTGTGTTCGACGAGAAACTAACGGAAGCGATAGCTAACTCTAAAATACTTGTTGTCGGTGCCGGTGGTATAGGTTGTGAAATATTGAAGAACCTAGTTCTAACCGGCTTTCCTCAAATTGAAATAGTACGTTCACATAATATTAAACTTTAAATGATATATTTGAAAACATATGTAAAATTACGTTCAATTTTCAGATCGACCTTGATACAATCGACGTAAGCAATTTGAATCGTCAGTTTTTGTTTCACAAGGAACATGTAGGGAAATCGAAAGCGCAGGTGGCAAAAGATAGTGCTCTAAGTTTTAATCCAAACGTTAATATTATTGCTCATCATGACAGCGTTATAAGGTTAGTTAATTAAGGTTAGAGTTGTTAAAGATAAACGCACTGTGTGTTCGACGTCACAGGCAGTGACTGTTATAAATGTAAGTTCATAAAAATGTGATTAAAGGGAATATTAAATATTATTGATTAAAAAATACGAGGCCGTCGTGGCGCAGTGGCACCTCATATGACAGTTCTGGATTTGATTACCACTGAAGTAAATGAATTGTTTAATATTTTCCTTCATAAGTAACAAAACAAAGCGCGGCATTGATATATCTATGAAAAATTTATGTTCCTTTGCCTACACTTCTATATGTAGGAGACAGTGAAATATTTAAAAAAATATATTTTAATTTTATATAGTGTTTATGAATGCCTACACCTTGGTTTATGTATTGATATTTTATTATGATTTGATTGCAGCAACGATTATGGAGTGAGCTACTTCAAACAATTTAATATTGTAATGAACGCATTGGATAATAGAGTTGCTCGCAACCATGTTAACAGAATGTGCTTGGCTGCTAATGTACCACTTATAGAGACAGGAACTGCTGGCTACGCTGGTCAGGTAAGGGTAAACAAAAAATTTAAAAAATTAGATCTGGAGGAACTTAACGGGGTGTTGCCTCGACACCAGATTGAAGAAATGGAAATATACATTTTAATAAATATTTCATTTCCTTGAGTGGGGATCGAACCCACAACCAGTTGTGATTACAGTCATACTTTGTGCTCCTGCGCCATGACTTATCTCTACACTAAAATATATTAATTAATGTTGAATGAATTACACAATAGTATTAATAGAAATGATAGCGAATAGACAATGAAGTGTCTTAACTCTAGATTTGCTTTATTTATATGACAAAGAAAAGCTTAAACTTAGCAAGCATTTTATAATATATAAAGTATTTTATTTTTATAGGTAGAACTAATAAAAAAGGGGCTCACTCAATGCTACGAATGTCAACCTAAGGCACCACAAAAGACATTCCCTGGCTGTACAATAAGGAACACACCTTCCGAGCCAATCCACTGCATTGTATGGGCCAAACACCTTTTCAATCAGCTCTTTGGTGAAGAAGATCCTGACCAGGATGTCAGTCCTGACACAGCAGACCCTGAGGCTGCAGGCGAAGCAGGGTCATCAGCTCTAGAAGCAGAAAGCACTTCAACAGGAAATGTAGAAAGGAAAAGTACTAAGATGTGGGCAGCGGAGACTAATTATGAACCAGAAAAGCTATTTTCAAAGTTATTTAGTGATGATATTAGATATTTGTTGTCTATGGAGAATTTGTGGAAAAAACGACGTCCACCTACACCATTGGTCTGGGACAATCTGCCTGGAAAGGATAATGCGGCAACTCAGCATTCAGGATTACCAGATCAAAGAGTGTGGTCGGTGTACGAATGTGCTCAAGTAAGTTTGGATTTTTTTCTATCTTGCCATTTTTTTTCTCTATTTTCGTTAAGCTATTTAATAAATAAATATTTAATATATTTATATAAATAAAATAAGCAGAATACTAGAAAACTGAGTGCCTTAACATTAGATTTCTCTCTGTCCACCTATGCCCTATATTCTTAAATATTCTTAAAAGAATAGTAAATCTATAGATATTCTTACATTAATATATTTTTTGATAAGTTCTGCCACTTATCATACAATG
Source organism: Heliconius melpomene rosina (assembly GCF_056956725.1). Taxonomy (NCBI): domain Eukaryota; kingdom Metazoa; phylum Arthropoda; class Insecta; order Lepidoptera; family Nymphalidae; genus Heliconius; species Heliconius melpomene. The sequence continues at coordinate 13,081,019 of NC_140395.1, forward strand.
CTTCCAGAATTCGGCGGAAAGTGACAAACTTGAAAATGTCCTAATTTGAACAAAGCATAACACTAGGTTCCTAAGTTCACTCTGCTTACTCTCCTATATATTTCTATATTACAGGTGTTTGCAGCCAGTTGCAAAGCTCTACAAGCAGATCTAAAGAGTCGACCAGATGGTGATCATTTAGTATGGGACAAGGATGAGAAGAGTGCAATGGACTTTGTAACAGCGTGTGCTAATATAAGAGCGCATATATTTAATATACAATTGAAATCGAGATTTGAGATCAAATGTAAGTTTTTTTTATTGATTACACAGATCACAGACTATAATAAACATTTATTATAGTCTGTGATCTGTGATATTCTACACTATTTCTAGTGCACTAGATTAGGTCATTATAAAATTAAACTGTTCTGGTTTATACTGTTTTAATTAGGGCCTGTATAATCTATTAAAAGATAAATAAGTGTGGGGAATATATAAAGTGACATTGGCTACCGCCATTTAACTTACAACTGGTTTGAATCTCTTCTTACAAACTGAAACTTCTTGCTCTAGTTAAGCGTTACCGCAGCGTTGAGTTTCGCTACTAAACACACAATGTCTAAAAAATTGGTGGAAACATGGTATCTTAGCACTAAGTTCAGTTCACATACATTGCTTTACTGTATAAAGCAGCATAGAAACAAATACAAAAAGTTTCTTGTTATGGTATTTTTTTAATACATTGTTTGTTCTTTTTTTCCCCCAGCAATGGCAGGTAATATAATACCGGCCATAGCAACGGCGAACGCAATAGTGGCAGGCCTCGCCGTGCTCCGAGCTCAGGCCGTGTTGAGGGAACAGATAGAGAACTGCACCAGTGTCTATTTGAGACCTAAGGTCAATCATCGTGGTCAATTGTTTGTGCCTGAGAGAAGTAAGTGTCCAATTTTTTTGTATATTTAGATTAGATTCTTTTTCAGTTTTTGCATAGAAGATTGATGTTTTTTTTGGGGTACTTATATCTATAATCTTGACTTATTTATTTATATTGTTTGACTTTTTAACTGTTATTGTAACTAGAACTTTATTAAAAGACCTTATTTTGTTACTTCTATATAAATAAGTTTACCCTTTCAGCCCTCACAGCTCCAAATCCAAAATGCTATGTATGCGCTCCCAAACCAGAAGTAGGTCTTGCTTGTAACATCAAACAAATTACATTAAAAGAACTAAATGCAGCTTTCAAAGACGGTCTGAACATGCAAGCACCAGACGCAACCGTTGAAGGCAAAGGACTTGTCGTATTGTCATCAGAACCAGGAGAGACTGATCATAACAATGATAAAACGTTAGAAGAAATCGGTTTAAATGATGGGTGTGCGTTACTAGTAGATGATTTCCTTCAAAATTATGAAGTTAGGGTACGATTGCAGCAGGATGATGATGAAAAATCGTGGAAGCTGATAACAGATACAGATGCTCCAATGCCTGGACCCAAGGAGGATAAAGCAAATGGATCTAATGGATCTGAACCCACACCTGGCCCGTCCAAGCCTAAGGAGGCTAAAGATGATAGTGATAGTGATATGGAAATAGTAGAGGAGGATGATGAGGAACCAGCTCCTAAGCCTAAACGTAGGCGTACAGAACCTAATGAAGTTATTGAGTTGTGTTAATAAATATCAGTGCTAAATTAATATCAACCAGCATTGGACAAATTCAAATTTTTATTGACAATTAAATGTTAACAAATGATTGGAAATTACATTTTAATTGGTACATTACATTTGGCAATTAATTTAGTTATGGTTTCCATAGAAACAATTGATCAACCATTAATATTTTACTCTAACATCTTTACAATTAAAATTAATAATTAAAACTCTTTATATCAGTGGTCAAAAATATCAGTGTAAAGTGAATCTTATCTTTGTGAATTAAATTTTCTTTATATTGAAACAATGACAAAATGGCGTCTTAGATCTGTCTGTCATACAGAATGTTTTATAATTCTGTTCCCTTCTAAATTATAATACTGGAAAAAAATTGTTTTTAATATTAATAATATAGTGATTTTTTGCTCTCATTTGTGAATAATTTCAAATTATCATAATACATTACATAAGGTTATTAATATAGTCTGTAATTGTTGAATCCTATAATCAGAACCTCACCAAACTTTCATCAAACTACTCTTGAAGTGTATCCTTTCCAATATAAAAATAATAATCGAAATTAGTCGGCGGAACATTGAGTTATTCGTCCATTTGTCAGAAATAGACCAAATTAAAATGGGACCACATGGGAAGCACTAGCTTTCAAATAAAAAAAGAATCATCGAAATCGGTTCACCCAGTCAAAAGTTCTGAGGTAACAAACTTAAGAAAAATACAGTCAAATTGATAACCTCCCACCCTCCTTTTACATAAGTCTATAAAAAGTTAATTTCTTAAACATCTAATCAAATTAATTTTATATCCTCAACTGAAACTGATATACATACATACTTCATATATCAGAAAAGTTTTATCAGCGCTGGAACATCCCTGTTCTTTAATATAAAATATCCAAAAGGACATGCGTGTATTAAATGCGAAACTTTCTAAAATACACTTTTTAATATTGTTATTTAAATATAAGAATTATTATAAATTATCTCTTAAGAAACGAACAACACTGTCGTAATTTATAAGATTTTTCTAAATATTTACTACTTTGAAACATCAATAAAAGATTACAAAACTATTACTTTGTTTTTGTTGATTTCTTGCTTCATAGGCAACCTAGTTGACTTTGTACCCCACGCACCACTCTAATTTGTTGCGTTGATGCTAAATACTGCGTTGTGGCCTTACCAAAGAGAACAAATTAAAATCATTTTTCCCCACGCGTGGGAATCGAACCCATAATTATTGTGTGTACAGATACACACCGTGCGCTACAGCCTCAAATATTACAGTACATATTAAATCTAATAAATTATGGACACCAACGTGGTATCATTCAATTAACTAGTATAAGGATACTCATCAGGCACAAGGGTGCCTACTTAAAATTTGAAAAGCAATAATTAGGATTGTATGTTAAAGTAAAACAATATTACTTAATAATAATAAAACTTTAATCCTAAAAAATGCACGTTTTGTAAACAGTATTACAATTAACATATATTTCACACTAAAAGTCCTAGTATATGCTAGGACACATTACATTTAAGAACATGCAAATGCGAAATTGCCGCCCGGACTATAAGTACGGTCCTAGGATAGTATCTGAACATAAACACGGTCGTTGGTTCAATTCCCACTCGGAGAAACAATTATAATATTGAAATTATTCTCTTCCCCGCTCTGTTCAAACAAAGCGCAACGTTAAGTTCTGTCTTTCAATATCAATACACAATGTCTAAATTAATGGGCGGTCAGTGTGGAACATTAATTTCTCTCTGTTTTCACAGGAAAATGCATTTAATTGCTTGACATTAAAAATAAAAATATCAACAATCTTTTCAGCTTTACGCTGTATGCCACCGATATTCGGGTAGGCAGATGGAACCTGGAAACCTAGTGTTAAGACATTCCATTCCTACAAGATACTTCCGTTCTCCACTTTTCGCCGAATTCTCGAGGAATTGCGTGTCGAGTGGCGGAACTCGAAGCCATGCACTGCCTCGTTACCAGAGCGAGGAAATGTAAATAATATATTTTTAAAGAATAAAATAAGTTATAAGGGTATGATTCAGTGACAATGTTTAAATACATATAGCCTCATTATTTTAGTTTTTCCTTATAACTGTCCTTGACTCAGCTTTAAAGATGCAAAGGCACACTTCAAATTATTGTTTCAGTATAACTAATATAATTAGAAATACTCGAACAATAATGTTTTATATTATTACTTTAAGTTTCTTTTACAAAATTTTCCTGGCTTAAACTAAAATTTAAGTACATTAATAAAATCTTTTAGATTTCAATAAAAAATAATAAACAAATAACAAAATCAATATATGTAACTAATTTACAACAAATTCATATTGTTAATAAAAATACAAAAATGTTGTAATAATTACTGTAATTATTTAATTTTATGATTAGAATATTAAGAGGTAAATACTAAAAAAAATCAGTGTTACGAGATTGCTTTCTATGTAATCTTATTTTCTGTGATTACATTGTTACAACATTTTTAAAACTAAATGATAGACAATATAAAATAAATAAGCTATATATCCTGCATAGCAGGGTAGAGCAGAAAAGGGGAACCCAGTGTTGACTCTTCTGTTCACCCCTTTCCACCAAATTCTATTGAATGGTGGATTGCTCATTGTAACCCTTCGCCTCATTACTGTAGCGAAGAAATTAAAGGATTAAATATTAAATTTCCTCAAATGGAAATCGAATCCACAACCTGTCGTGTTTACAGTTGCATGCTTGTACCCCTGCACCATAACAGGCATCATATATATTTATCTTTCTCAATATTTATCATTATATTTAAAAAAAAATATTGAAATCACAAATAGTTTACGAGAAACATGGATATTATAATTGAAAAAATTCTAACATCTTAAATGTTATTCAAAACTATATATCTAGTAAATGTAATAAAATGCTAAAAGATTAGCTCTTAACCTGAACTATATTGCATTATTTAAGTATAATAATACCAAATATACATATATCAGTCGGTGGTTCTAAAGTATTCCTTATAAGATAAAAATCTCATCATAATATTATAGCAATGTTAAAGTGTTATTCAATTCAACACTGAGAATAGAAATATATTTTTAGAAAACCAATTAAAAATTTAAAAACCTGATGTTTCCAAGAGGCGCAGGTTTCAGTTTTCAAATGTTTGGTTTCTAAAAATATCTGACCTTAATTCTCAGGTAGCATGCCATATTCAATAAGAAATTTCTCAACATCAGTTGCAAAGAAATCATTACCGAGTTCATTAGCCAGCTGAACAAAATTACCGATTATTTGTCCTCCTTTATAAACTAGCAATGCTGGCACACCTTCGATTCTAAAATTACGACTTAAACCAGTTACATCAGCTGCTATTCTGCAAAATTTGACGGCTGGGTATTCTGATGCAAGAATACTTAAGCAACCGTCCATACTTTCACATGCTTTTACACCATGGTTATAAATATGTATGACTACAGTTACTTTTGTATCTTCTTTGTCGATTGCATTCAAAAATTCTTCCTGATTGTTAAGAGTCATCAATTTACCAAATTTAGGTGTTTTTTGTAATTGAGACATAAGTTCCTGCATTCTCTGCTGTTGATATTTCATTAAAAACCCTTCATCTATCAGTTCGTTTAGTTCATCCTCTAACTCGTCCACTTCTTTAGCCTCTTCTTCTTCGCGTTCAGTTTTTACCGTCAGAGTTAACTTTTTAGCAAGAGCTATACGTTCTTTGGCGAGTTCCTCACGATTTTCGGCTTCTAATTGCTTAAATCTTCTCCAATCTTCAAGGACGCCTTTTGGTCCAGTGTTAGTTGCTGAACCATTCCAATTATTTACAGGCGGCGGTGGCTCCGCCCGAGCTGAAAAAGCTTTAACGTTACCTGCCCCTTCTCCACCACTATGACTGTCTTCATCATCAGAACCTTCACCTTCGCTACTACTACAGTAATTTTGTAGTTTATTACCTAGAATTTTATCTTCCAGAGTAGCCATTTTGTAAGTTTGAGCTTTAATAAACGTAATTTATTTCATAAAGTAGATGACAAATATACTTAGTTAAGGTAATTAGTTGTTTTTTATATTTATAAATATCAACAAGACCATTTGTCACAACTCACAAAGTGTATAATTTTATTCAATTAAAATAATAATCTATATCGTATTTTTATACCATAAGTAGTAAATTGTCTATGACTTCATTTTAGAAAAATTAAAATAAATTGTATATTTTTGTTTATTTCATTAACTAATATACTTATGACAATAAATATACTTTAAACATTTAATATGATATTTGTCAATCCACGTAGGATTGATTTTTAAAAAATAGAAAAAAAGTTTTGTAATTTGTGCATCTGTGACTGTGAATGTCAATGTCAAATTCCAAAAACGACGCGGTTTCGTTAGCGGCTTCTGTTTTAACTAATATTGTAAAAGTAAGTTTGCTTCTTATTATAATATCAACAAGAAATCAAAAATAAATACATACTATTTACAAGTTTTCTTAATTTCAGATAAAAACTCAAAATGGCTGCGGCTATGCCAATTAACCCCAAACCCTTCCTGAACAGCCTCACAGGGAAGTCTGTTCTTGTTAAATTAAAATGGGGACACGAATATAAAGGGTTGCTAGTCTCAGCAGACGGTTACATGAACTTACAATTAGCTAATACTGAAGAAATCGTTGATGGGTCATGTACAGGTTAGTTACTTTTTCATATGAATATATTAGTTAGATTCTTAAGGTTACACGGCTATCATTTGATCAAATTAGACAGTCTAATTTAAGATCTGAAAGGCTTTTGAGGACTTCTGGGGTGGCTAGTAATGGAAGAGTGTGCAGTTAAGATCTTTTTCCATCTTTACAATCATGAAATATATATTTGTCTTTTGTGCACTTAGAAAAGTGCATTTGGTGGTAGCACCATAGCAGTATCTTTCATATATTATTACTAAAGCTATATGAATTGACAATTGTGTTTTTGTTCTATTCTTTCTACTTGGATCAGTATTGAAGCAGAAAGTAAAAAAGAATATTTGTATCATTATAATTATGATATTAAGACTAATTTCATTAATAATATATAATATCTTAATTTGCATTTATTTTGGCTAAACCTACCTTAACTCAACTTTTTCTCATATTTATAGGAAACCTTGGAGAAGTACTAATCAGATGTAATAATGTTTTATATGTGAGAGGTGCGGAGGAAGAAGATGAAGAGGGTGAGATGAAGGAATAGCATTAGTGGAAATTTTATATGAAACAATAAAAACTGGGTCATTTCTTAAACTAAGTGTCTAAAAATAAGGTTTCCAATCCCAAATCTATTGTACTTTTATACTTAAGTCAGTTCTACTGTAATAATATATGTGATTTTTCAATTAAATATAAGATATAAATATATTTACTGTGTTTTACTACCAAGTCCATACTTATGATGGAAAATAAAACATTTTATATCATAAATAAATATTACAATAAAAATATTTTGTTGGGACAAGGATCCAGGTCCTATTGGGTGGGGCTTCAGAGTGAGGAACCTCTTCAAAATATGTGCCATTTCAAGCAATACTGCCTTCTGCACCTGGTTCTTGATCCAACAGTTAAATAATAACCTCTTAGAATGTTGGTTGTATTTCAAATTGGATTGAATCATTCGATTCTCACTTGAGGTAATGAAATATTTAATAATTTCATTTCCAAAACGAAATAGACAAAACACGGTATTTAGTTCTGCCAATCAACTCACTATGCTTCCGAAATTCAATGCAAAGTGGGCAACAGAAGTGTCTTAATGGAAACAAAGTGTCTTAGCACTAGGCTCCCTAACAAAAAAGAAACAAGTAGTGTTTAAGTTGTATATTATCGTCAACAAATATTTACAGAAATCACAACATTTATGGTCACACATACAAGGCCTACATATATTTTTGCTTTAACAATAAATGCTTTTATATTTTCGTAAATTCAAACTAATATGTAGGTATGTATTTTGATTCAAATATTATTTTTTAATTTTAAAAACGGGGCAAAGTTGAAAGTATTTTGAAACAGAAGTTACACATAATATTTTATTATATATGTATTTTGTGCATAGAAGTTTATTTTTATAGCAGTGGCGGATTTACTAGCAGGCTGAGTAGTTCTGAGTCTATTGCGACAAATTTGCGAAAATATATTTCTTATGGAAATTAAAAAACAGTAACAACTGATCTTTGGCCAAGTTTACCATTCTCCAAAAACGCGTGTCTCTGAGTATACCCAAAAGTGAATTTTCCTTAAATTTGAGGAAAAAAATGTTGGATTGTAATAACAAGCAGGAAATCGAGAATAAGTAATTTAAAAATATATAAATCCGCCACAGTTTTTTTATTATTAAATAAAACACAATTTTTTACTGTTATGTTGACACATTGGAGTTTTTTAACATTAAATTAAAAATATATTAGGTAGGTACATAAAGGCCACAATACATAAACAATCATTCTTAAGAGTCCTCAAAATACTTAATAATTAATAGATTCACATTTCATTTCTTGCTAGTTACGAAACTTGAAAGTTGACAGTTTACAAATATAAATTTTATTTTTAGAAAAAGAAATATAACAATGAAAACTTTGGGTATTTTTTAAATTATTGTATTACGTACATAGCAGGGTAGACAGAGGAAACCTAATGTTACCCACGCAATTTTCGTAACATTGCGTGATGAGCGATGGCACTCGAAGCCGTGTTTTTTCTTGTTGCCAGAACGAGGAAGTTTAACTCATTCCCCGTGGGAATCGAACCTACAACCGTCGCGTTTACCGCAGACCTTACGCCACTGCGCTGAATTAGTAATAGTATAATGTCTACATCGAAAATAATTTTGTTTTCTTGTCATCAACCCTTTAATATATTATTGAAATTAGCATTAATACATACACTACTTTAATATTTACGAACATACATTGTTCGTTATTTTATTATTAACATAATATAAATATATTGTTATATGTTGTAGTTATAACCGACGGTCCGGTTCTTTCGATTACATGACGAATAACTGACATGATTTATAATATACCCAAATAAAGTATAATCTCATTTTTATTTCATTTTGAAGAATTTAATTTATAACGCCATTTTGTTTCATTTCCATTACAGAACTAAATCTATAGGCAGATAAAATATGCTACAACTTTTTTAATTAAATTTTAATATGAAATATTCTACAAAAGTTTTTTTAATTAAATATTAATCTTCAAAAAAGTTTTTTTTTTCGATGAAACTAGGTTTACTATTTAATTCTAATGTTTTCTTTATTATGACATAAGTATTAAGGCAGCTGATAAAATGTATATTGCTTTTATATTATATTATATATAAATTTAATATTTGTAGTGTAATTTATGAACTTTTTAAATGCTAGTTTTGGAAATAAGAATATAAATTCTTTTTTGAGGTACAGGATATGTACTGATAAATTATTATCTTTTTATTTTTCATTTTAATATATTATGTACTGTTTAGTTGTTTGTAGTATGTAGTAAAATTTTCTATGAAATTTAAAAAAGCCTAAACAGATTTAATGTAAATTTAAAGTAAAAATATATTTGTTTATCAATTGAAATTCTGAGCAATGAAATATTATTAAGAAATTTAACATGTCATTAAAAAGAGAATATATCGCAAAAAGATATTAATAATTCAAATTATCAAAGTTATAAGTAAATATTTTGATATCACACAAATTGGTATAATAGATCGTTATTGCAAAAATGACCTAACGACATAGTGTTATTTGATATTAGGAATAGAAAAATATTTTTAAATAATGTAAAAAAAATTGGAAAGTATTGAGAATATAACAATTGACAAAACACTGTAAAAAAAGATAAGTCATTTGAGATGTTGTGAATTAGCCATTAAAAATAAACAAAAACACTGTCATGGAATCGCTCAAAATGCGACAGTTATAAAAACAAAAACTCCTAAATTTCTAAGGTTTATAAAAAAAATTACAATTTTTCTATATGAAATATATTCTTTTATAAAACACAAAATAAATGTGATTGTGATGTTTGTTTGACATTTATTAGGTCATTTTTGTTTTAACAATAATTTTACAATTACAGCTAGTAGTAATATGCAGTTATCGCTACGAATCTCTTGTCGAGATAGCTCTGCTCTATCTCTACTGAACCACCTACTTCCTTTGCTAAGGACAGAATCTGGAATAAAATGAGCACTTTAAATTAATAAGGAAGAAAATAAAAAACCTTCACGTTTTATTCCCCATACAGCGGTATAAGCAGAAGGAACCTAGTGTTAAGACAATCCGGTCTCCATTTTCCGCTGAATTCTAAAGGAAATAAAAAAATAACGGTACGGCTAAAGAGTCGTCGCCACTATACATGCCGTTGTGATCGTTAGTTGTAGATGACATGAGCAGATTTGATTTTAGGATTTTCCTTAATTTTGACAATTATCGTTACGAGTGAACAATGCGCAAAAGTTTAGAAAGCTTAATTTCAGGGCGGCCACAACTCGCTGACGTACTCTTAAACTTTATAACACCAATGTACATCTTTCAGCGTTTAATAACGTTTATTTATATGTTCATTAATTTCAGCACCTATTATTCTGAATTACTTTCATTCACCGTTCTAGTTTCCGTAGTAAAGAGCGGCGTTGAGTTCCGTCTAGTTCGCTAATTTGGACAGTGAAATGAAATGAACAGAGCTTCTAGTCACTCGGTTTTCTCTTAGACTACTGTTTGATGTAAATAAGAAAAATCTTTCTATCTTAAATACAAATCTCCAGTTACAATTATGATTTTATAAATAAAATGTACATAATATATATGTATAAGTATTAATTATACATAAATATTACCTGATCCGTTCTAGTATTTCTTGGTAAATACAAGGCTATGTTGGAATTTATTTGTCGGGCGACTCTCATTAGCTCTGAGGCAGGTTTGGGTTCTAACATTGTTTCTATATCATATTCAAAATTCTGAAAAAAAGAAAAAAAGTATTTTAAGCTTATTTGATAATAACGAGATTGTGATTATGCAACACTATTTGAGATTTGAACTTTTCAACTCGATAATATCGTTTTTAGTCAATTATAAGCATTTCCAATTCCATACTATTACTTTTTAAATGTTTCGTCTTTCATATTAGGGACCATAAAGAGTGTTGTCATCATCACCACTTTAAATAAAACTACAGTTTTAACTACTACTACTACTACTACGTTTGTAATTTCTTTGTTTCTGTTAATTTATTATCATTTTTCAGATTTTCATCTTTTTTTCTAATGTAAGTGCCAATTTTTTTCGATTCAAATTCTAGATGCGGGATTCCAATTATGACATGCCCAGTTTTTATTAAGCATATGAAATTTTACTCATAAAATTAAAAAGAAAATAAGTAAATTAAAAAAAATGAAAACCCATTTCACCTCAGAATACTTAGGCCCACCCCACGGCGGACTCAAAAACACCATATCAGCTACAAGAGTGGGCGCGAGGAGGAAAAAGTCACCAACTATAAACTCTATCCTCTCCGCGACGCCGTACACCGCCGCGTTGTGTTTGGCCATCTCTATTTTAACAGGGTCTATGTCTATGGCTATTACTGTAAAAAAAAGAGAACTGTCACAAAAAATAATAGAAAAGTTCAATAATATATTAATAAAAATATAGATAAAGGAAAGACAACTGAATAGAAACGCCGTGTATTGTCTTGGCAGAATGTAGGAATAAAATAATTCGCTGGTTCGAAAGGGAAGGCAGCACCTTAAATATCCGATTTTAAATACTGGACGACAAAAAGAAAAAACGCGGTAACTCCGCGGTTCCGCTACCAATGTTAACAAAATAGGTCAGTGCGTGTGAAACGGAGTGTCTCAACAATAGGTTGCCTCTGTATACTTTGCCATGGGAATAAAAAAAGCAAAATGGAAATAATATGAATGAAGTTAACAAGTAAGTCACAATGGCATTAATTCTTCATTGACTTAATTATAATTATACGTTATATAAAATAATAAACACGTAAATACCTTTTTTGGATGTGAACGCGAACTGTATAGTATTCCCGCCGGCGCCACAAAACGCGTCTACGACAGTATCGTAAGTGTACTTGGTTGCTATATGTCGCGCCACACTCTCTGGGGTGACACTAAACCAGCTTTCTCTGTCGAGACGCACACCTTCGTCGAACCTAGCAGGTAACCAAAAACAGGCATAAATAAGAATTGAATATCTTATGTGAGAACAAACACGGCGTTCAGTTTCGCAACTCATCATACAAAAACGGACAACTTTCATTGGAAAGGTATTTAAATCAGTATACACTAGTACAGTGTAAAAGTATAGTACAAAAAATATATTTTTTAACTTCACGCTGTATCTGTAGGGCAAAATAGATAAAGGGAATCTAGTGTTAAGACACTCTGTTACTCACTTTTCGCCGAATTTTCGAGACATTGGGTGTTGAATGGCTGGATGGTTGGTTTTATCAAAACAAGGAAATAAAAATATTAAATAATTAATTTCACTAAGTGTTTTTAATTCAATGGCAAGCGGGAAATGGTAATGTTTTAATAGGAAACGGATTCCAAGACCTACAATGTACGGAATACAGCGAGATGCTTAAAAAAATACAAACTCCGATCCAAATTCTACATACATAAATTACAAAAAAACTATAAATGGCACTATCCTACATAAACTATTTTTTTAATTCAAACCTGTAGTTTCTGAGATAAGTATATTCAACCAAATAAACTTTTCAAATTTATAATATTAGTATAGTATCTATACTACTAGAACTATAAATTTATATTTTCTAATGCATTACCTATGGAACAATGAATGTCGTTTCTTCCAATATTTATACATGTTAGTGTCACCTTTGAGTTCTTCTGGCATATCGGAAACATCATATTCCTCTATACGAGAATGCCTTTTGCCTCTACGCCTTCTTTTTGTTTGATCTGTTTAAAAATAAGTAACTATCAAGATGACACAATTTTTTTCTTAACTTTACGCTTTATGCCGCAAGCAGCGGGGTAAACAGAGGAAACCTAGTGTTATGATACTCCATTCCCATTAAGATACTTCCGTTCTCGACTTTCCACTGAAATCTGGAGGCACTGAACTTTGAGTGGCGGAACTCAATGCCGCGCTTTGCCTCATTACCAGAACGAGGAAATTAAAATATGGGAAGGATATTAAAAGAGTGAGAATCAAACCCACAACCTTTCGCATTTACAATAGCACGTTTGTGCCACTGCGCCATATGTGGTCTCAATGCATTAGTTACTTATTAATTATTCAAACTTTATTATTAGCAACAAATAAAGTTGTAACAACTATAATATAGTGGCCGCCCTGAAGTTAGGCTTTCTGAATTTTTGCGCATTGTTCATTCAGAAAACTCCCAAGTCATGGCGGCCACGACATATCACTGTACTGTAAATTAATATAAAACTAACTTGTGCTTTCAACGGTACATTGTACTACATCTCCTACAGCTTCACTATTCCCATCTTCTTGATTCAAATTAACTTCTTCTGAATCTTTTTGATTCAGATGAACTTCTTTTAAATCTTTTTGATTTAAATCGACTTCTTCTAAATCTTCTTTAATTTCCTTCTCTTCTGTAACTGCTTTATCTTCATCATTCTCTTCTAAATTACCAATGTTGGTTTCCATATTCTTTTCTAAATCTGATTGTATTTCTGGTCCATCATCGTCGGTTAACATTTCGTCGTCTTGTGATTCTTGACTCTTTAAGCAAATTTACATGATTATTAATAAAAATATCATTATTTATTCACTCGAGCTGTAACAATGTTATAAAATCTATGATCTAAATTTGGCTTATTTTTTGTCATGTCTTCAAAACTTAATTAAACTTGGCAGTAATATGTTGACAACACAATAATAATATACCATCAAGCTGGTATGATGATGGAGTCAGGAAAAATTTGAATAGTGAAAAATTTTCAGAGGTCCCTAGTAAACCACTTTACTGTAGACTCACATAACTGTATGTATGTATATATCTGTGTATTGTATTCCATAGCACTTTGTGTAGTAGAGCGTGTTTTTTTTGGTAAACTATATAATTATTTTAAATTATTAATGCTCAATTGTGATGTGCTAAAGAAGTTAACTATCTACATAGTCATATACAGTGAAACTTTATAAAATTTAAACATATAGGACGGTGCTAGAAGCTAAGAAATTATTATTCTAACATAATGAATAAGATACATTATAGTAGAATATGTTGTAATTATAGTAAAAAAAAAAATTTGCTTTATAGCTGCACTCTCTATTACACATATAATACCTTTTAAATAATTAAAATAAGCACACCTGATCCAACTGATAAGGGTTCCCAGTATCATCAAAATATGTTTTCTTAGAACTATTAGATCTCTTATACCTTGGTGGTCTCAATCTTGCCAATTTTTTCCTATAAATCAATTGTCCTTTAGGTATTTTACTTGAATCTAATGCAAAACCCATTATTTGAAACGTCGAATTTATTTTTTCCGATACAATTTCATCGTCATCTACTTCGTGGCTGAAAAAACAAAATTAATATGATTATAACAAGAGAACACAAATGGTATTCTTATGATGCCTTATAATTACCTTCTTTTTAATGAAATCGGTTTATCTTCAGGTGGTTCGTCATCACCATCTTCATAATTATAATTAGAATTAGTTATATTATTTTTTTTATTATGTAAATTTGATTTGCCATTTTGATCTGCATCTTCTACTGCAACAGTTTCTGTTTCTTTTTTATCATCACTATTACCATCCCCACTATCAACTATCTCTTCATCAAAATCTTTTTCCTTTTGTTCTTTTAGTAAATTTTGTAAAAGGGCACCAACTGAACTGATTATACGATTGTTAGCTTTTTTCGATTTCCTTTTAGGTTTTGTAACTTTTTCTTCCAACTGTATTTTATCTATTTTAGTCTGCACTTCAATAACTGAGGGCAGTTCTTGTGAATTGCCTTCACTATTCTCACATTCGACATCTAAGCATTTTAATTCCTCTACCTTAGTTTCTGGAATTGGCGATACTATTTTATTTATTGCTTGATGACATTCTATGTAGTTCGCGTAATGCAAAGCGTATTGTTCACCAAAATGGCTTTTCCATAAAAACTGCCAATATTGCTCAGTATCTAAATCTTCTACAGGATGTTCTTCAGTGTTTTCCTCAACATTGATTATTCTCGTTTGATCATTGAATTGATCATCAGAAGTAGATGATGATACACTGTAATCGTCAGTGGGAGTAGAATTTGACGTAACATGACTTGAAGTTATATTATAACTAGAAAGAGTCATTTTAGTTACGTTCGTCATAGAATCAGTGCCTGGCAAAGTTTTAGGACTAACAATTCTATCGTGTTCCGAACAAGACCTTCGTCTGTGAACTGGTAGCCATGTTTCATCTTTTTCATTTGTTTTATCATTAGCTTTTTCATATTTTTCCTCAAAATTCTGATCTTTTTGCCCTTTTTTATAAGGATTTACTTTGGAATCATAAGAAAATTTTCTTTCTCTCATATTTTCGTTTTCATTTTGCTTGGGATCTACTTCTGCGTCATATAAAGGTTCAGTGGAATGTTGTTTTGGTAAAATATTCTCATCTGATTCTAAACGACTCTCACCTACATACGATGGATTGATATAATCACTATATTTCTTAATCCAGGAAGCCCAAATAATTCTTTCGCCATTGAAAGCCCAGAACTGTTCCCAAGTGTCTTCCGATAAATAATTTTCATTAGTATCAACCTCTCCTAAGAAATCTTGTTCCATTTTTTCAATTTTATCAAGAGTTGTATAGTCGGAATGAGTGTCTTGATATGTGAGATCGGCACCACTGTCACTAGGTTGAAGGGCATGGGAAGTAAAACCATGAATTTGTGTAGGATCTAGTTCATCGGTTGAGCAATAGTTGTCGGTATGTGATGCACTACAATAGCAGCTTGCACCTTCATCTTTCTGTGAATTTAACATATATTTTTAATGATAAGATTCATGATAAAAATTGCTTAAATCAAATCTAAATTTTTTATAAGTATGGAAGCATTGTTCTGTAATATAATTTACATTTACATTTTTTGTTTCTATTTTTCTATATAATTAAGAATTCTTTTCTTACCTCACACTTAACTTTATATGATGTGTCCAAAGAGAAATGAACATGAGAGTGGTCGTCTACTTCTTGTGAGTGAGAATCTGCTACCACCTCAGCATCACTCTCACTGCCATATTCCTTCTCTGCATAGTATGTTCTAACCCCATCCCTATACAAAATAAGATATTAATTTCACAATTAATTTTTTTTCTTATAAAAGTTAAAAATTGTTGCTATAGATGTTATAGGTTAACATGTTATAGGTTTTGCTACATACTTCAAAAATTAGGTCATATCAAATATCACTGATATTTAAAGAATAATATACATATTACACAATTTAAGTTTTGTGTTATTGTTTTACTACAAAAGCACAGTTTTGTAAAGAAATATACAATGTTTTTATAGTCATAAAGTTATTATTGATTTTGATGTGTTGAAGCACTTAACCTAGTTTCAAAATTAACCTTATAAAAGCTCGGCTACATAAACAATAAACATAATTTTCGTCGTAAGATTCTTCATCATCATTAAAAAAGAAATGGAATTCAGCTAAAGGCTCCCAACGATGATAATGATCATAATGATCATAATACTCGGACATCATTACTGAAACACGTAAGAGGTAACTTTGATAAATATCTGTAATTATTTAATAGTCACATATTATAGTATTTTTCACATAATTAATGCAAACCTTCACTAGAAAATTGAAATTTCCCAAACCTAAACTACGTCTAGTATCTGTCTACAGGTTTTGACAGATTATAAGATTAGGGTTACCAATAATGACATTTGTGAATAGTGATTTATCAGAAGATAATTTTTGTGTTGGCACTTGGCAGCTTGGCGCTTTAAAAAAACCGACCGAATCTAACCAAAAGTACTGTTTAAGTTCTTAGCTCCTTAATGATGGTACCGTACCTCAATCGTTTAAAACATTTATTCTGTTAATTGTACAGTTTCTTATATTTTATTAAAATATTAAAATAAAAAATATAAGGTAAGGTATATTATGAAATCTGATTCTGCTTAGGAATTGATTGAAGATTCAAATTAGCTTACACTTTTCTTGTGATATATTTGCAAATCTCTAAATTTGTTTTATTGTATTAACAATAAATTCTAAATATGGTGCCGTACCATACATTCATGTTCCTTTTCATTTGTATTTTTCATTATCTGTGCCATATTTTATTTGTTTGTTTTATCCTTGTAGAAATGTCAAATTACATGTGTGTTTGACTTTGACGTATACGTCACGTTTTTGTGTTTTCAACCACGTTTATTTCCTATTAATTGTAACTTTGCATTTCTTATACAAATTCTAATTGCATGTCAGAATGGGGAAGAAAAATAAAGATTCGCTTGGGCGCGCCCTAATTAAAGACAGATATTCAAAAAATAGACATCGCCGACATGTCGAAGACAATACTATGGTGAGATAGCTAATTTACATAGATATCTAAATTTATATCAAATAGTAGATCTTACAACTTATTATTATAAATATTTGTCACACTATTACTGTCAATTTTGCAATAATTCTTATAAATATTATTAAGTAATGCTTGTAATAACCAAGCTTTATAGTTTTTATGAGTTTCTCTGTATATTACCAACATAACATATATATAACATTTTTTATTATTTTTTATTTATTAAATTTTAACAGCTCCATACAACCGAAGTCAATGATGGCTACGACTGGGGCAGGCTTAATTTACAATCAGTCACAGCTGAATCTTCACTCCAAGAGTTTCTTTCCACAGCTGAACTGGCTAACAGAGAGTTTATAGCAGAAAAAATGAATGTCAAATATGTTAAATCAGCTCCTTGTGCTGTTGATATTGCAACCTCTCAACCAGATTTTGATGAACCACTCACAGTACCACGCAGGTATTTATGAATAATTATTGTGTTATATGAAGTAAACAATGAAAAATACTATCATAACACACTAGAAAAGAATTTACAGTTGTGGGTGAATTATAATTGACATTTTCTTAGTCCAATAAAAAACATGTTCTTGAGTTCTACCAATCAAAATATAATATCATGAAACAAAATAAAAATTGTAAAGATATTACCATGCAGTGGTTCAGCATCTGATTATTAATTCAATAGTCATGAGCCCTGGCTTGGATCAGTTATTATTATTTTTTTATTCTGTCAATGCAAAGCATGGTTTTGAGTTCTACCACTCAACATGTAGTCTTGAAATCAAACAGAACAGTATCTTTTTTGTGTGACTGTTTGAAACCAGCCTGGTTCTGTTTAATAAATACACACTTTTGTCAATAGTGATTATCTTGCAAGATCATTTCCACTATATTTTTTGTACATAATATATGCACTATCTGTTCCTTGCTGAAAAGCCCACACTTTTCAAGATATTTGTAGATAACAAAAGAAAATATGAATTATTATTTTCTAGACCCCCATGGAATCCGAGTATAACACCAGAAGAACAACTTATAAAAGAAAGAAATGCATTCCTCGACTGGCGTAGACATTTAAACGAATTGCAAACAAAACTTGGTGCAGCCGTGACACCATATGAGAGAAATTTAGAACTGTGGAAACAATTGTGGAGGACATTAGAGAAATCAGATATTGTTTTAATATTGTTGGATGCAAGAAATCCACTTTTGTTTAGGTAAGATAAATTTTATTATAATAAAAGATTAAATTAAAATCATCTTCACACTTTATTCTGCACACAGCAGGGCAGGCACAGGGAACCTTATGTTAAGACATTCCCACATTTATTCCCACTTTCTGGCAAGTTCCGTAGGCGTTGGATATTGAGTTGCAGAACTCAACGCCGTACTATTGATCAACACCAGAGCAAGGAAATAAAAATATAAAGTTAAATAAATATTTCCTTTCCTCGATTGGGGATTGAATCCACAACCAATCTATTTTGCAGCACAGTGTGTAGCGTTGCGCCAATGACTGGCCTCTCAACTTAAAATAAAAGCAAATATATTATTTTATAATTAAAAATTGTTTTAAAATAATAAGATGATTGTTAGAAATTGTCATGACCATGCTTGGCGTGAACTGTAAATGCTATGGTTGTGTGTTCGATTCCCACTGGGGCAAACAAATTTTCTTTACCTCACTCTAGTAATAGAGTAAAATGCGGCGTTATGTTCCGCCGTCTCAAGAATTTAAAAGTTTAAATAGGAAAAAAATTAAAAGTTTCCAAATAGTTTTCATTTATTTATAAAAGATAAAAACGTCGTCGTGTTTGTCGTCCTATTCCCTCTGGCTGAAATAAATTAAGATTATAATTTATAATGTAAACTTTCAGATGTGAAGACTTAGAAAAATATGCAGCTGAACAAAAATGCAAATGTATACTGTTGTTAAATAAAGCAGATCTTACCACTGAATATGGCCGCAAGTGCTGGGCGGAATACTTTGATAAAGAGGTATGTCAGGTTCACTGTTTTTTTATATCTTCTTAGTAACGTTTTTTAATTAAAGTAAGGAAAAACATTGATATAGATTATACATTTTAAATTTTTTCATATTTATTAGAATCATAAAATAAAAGCCACAAATATAAAAGTCTAGCAGGATCTTGTTGAAGATTGAAAAGTCTAGCAAAATCTCGATACAGATGCTAACAACATAAACAAGTTGTGGCATATAGGAATGTGCACGTAAATTGATAAGAATTTATAGAATAAGAGTACTTATACTGTATCCAAGAGTGTGGGTTCAAGGCCTTAAAATCTATTATGTTTATAAATATTTTTTTCTTAAATGATAAAAAACTTGTTCTTCTTTTCCAGAATATTTCAATTATCTTCTTTTCTGCTGCAAAAAGTACAAAAGAGAGAAAGATAACAGAGGAAAGTGTTGACGCTCAAACAGAAGATAACGAAGAGAATGGCGACTCAGGTACCGAATCTATAGATTCCGAAGAAATGGACAATCCAAATGCTCTAAACGATATGCAAGATGATATTGAAGTTTTCAAGCGACAATTGGGTGATTTAAATAAAGCCGTTAATAATACAGCGAATAAAATAGATCAAATACAATTGGCTTTGGATAAAATAATGGAAAATCTAAAATTGGGCAAACCTATAGAATCTATTTTACTTACAAGTAATATAAGTGACACAGATAATAAAGAAAGTGTAGATCAAAGTGAAAGTGTAGATAAAGTGTCAAATTCATGGGAAATATTTGATAGAGATAGATTATTGGAAGTGCTTAAAAGTAGGAAAGTAGATAATCTAAAGAATCCACCACGAGTGACAGTGGGTATGATTGGATATCCAAATGTAGGGAAATCTAGTTCCGTCAATGTTCTGATGCAGACTAAAAAAGTGAGTGACTAATTAATTAAATATTTTTTTATTATTATTTTAAAATTTAATTAAATGAATTAAAATTTTGAGCTCCACATACAGCAGCGTTATTAATGAAAATATATAGAAAATTTTACTTTTTCTACTGATATTATATTTTACACTTTTTTTCCAAAGTGCTATTTACTACAAATATTTAATACAAATATACTAAGCAAATGATACCTCTAAGCCATTATCTTTGGGTAATGGTTGTAACACTCTCTCTAAAAGAGACGCCGCCGATACATATATTTTTAAACATATTTTCAAAATATTCTATACTTAGATATCTTTTGTAGGTAAGTGTAAGTTCAATGCCGGGCCACACTCGGCACATACAGTCACTAATATTGGATGAACAAGTGGAGTTACTGGACTGCCCCGGCTTAGTGTTGCCAGCATATGCGGTCGCACCAGACTTATTGTTGACGGCCGTGTTGCCAATTGATCAGGTGATTTTATTATTTCCTTATTGCTTATAAAATTATTATACTAACAATTTTTTTTGGGTTAAATAGAACACTTCATTTACTATTTTATTATATCTAGTTTTTGTTCTAAGATAAATATTTTTCTTTTATTTTAGATGCGTTCCCACGATGCTGCGATGGCGCGTCTCTGCGAATTAGTTAGTCGACATACATTTGCAAACAAATATGGTTTGCTTTTGCCAGAGTATGAGGAAAAAGGACAGGAGTATGAGAAAATACTTACGGCACACGCTTGTGAGTATTTAATTATTTCTCGCTGATAAAATCTAGTGTTAGGACATTCTGTTCTTCATTTCACTTCCGAATTTGAGAGACCGTTGAATGGCGAAACTCAATGCCGAACTTTGTAGTACCATACTTAACATAACATTTAAATTACTTATTCTCTGAGTGGGGATTGAACCTACAATGTTAAAACTGTAAAAAGACAGAAGTCACTGTGGCAAGCCGGCCCTAAGGAAACAAAAAACAATAAAATATTTTATTTTTCGGTTGTTGTAATAGTTTTGCTTTTAAATGAATTTTAACAATTGCAATTTTAGATTACTCTTGCAAATAAAAGAAATTATGATGTTATTACCTGTACAGATCTTTTTGTTTTTAACTGAAATACTGAATACTCAATAAAAAAATACAAACTTGTAGATGGAATTATCGATTTAAATTTTCAATTTCCACATACAAAGAAAACACGTTATACTATATTTATGTATACATTGATGCCGTCGTGGCGCAATGAATAGTGTATTGTTGCAATGGTAATAATTGTTTATTCTACTCTCACTTGGGAAAATTAATTATTTTCATTTCCCTACACTGACAGACAAAGCGCGGTTTTGAGTTCCGCCACTAACACGCAATGTTTCGAAAATTATGTGGTTCGAAGTGTCTTAACACTAAGTTCCCTCTGCCTGCCCTGTTATCTATACTAATATAATAAAGCGGAAGAGTTTGTTTGTTTGTTTGTTTGTTTGTTTGTTTGTTTGTTTGTTTGTTTGTTTGTTTGTTTGTTTGTTTGTTTGCCCGCTAAGATCTCTGGATCTACTGGATCGATTTACTTTGTTTTTGTTTTGTATGAAAGCTGCATTCTTCAGAAGTGCTATAGGCTATATAATATTACATTACACATATATACTATTAAATTAAAATACTTTCTAATTTGACATGCAATTTATTCTGCCATGTTAATAACAACCGTCGTCGCTACGCGACTGCGTTCGTTACCGCGTCATTTTGATATTCATCCTTATGAAAACAAATATAATAGTCACTTTTAGCATTTCATCTAGATTGATATTTATTATTATATATTTCTATAGGAATTATATTCTTATATTTCAAGCAGGCGTAGCCGCGTCCGGGTCCGCTAGTATATGAATAAAAAAGTATTAATATGAAACGAAAACTCCATAAAATAATTACTTAGTTGATCTAATATAACATTTTTTTTCAAATTTCCAGTCAACAGAGGTTTCATGACTGCATCAGGTCAACCAGATAGGTCGAGGTCAGCTCGTCTGTTCCTGAAAGACGCGGCCAGCGGTCGCTTACAATGGGAACAACTGCCGTCGGGATGTGAACCCGCATCCATCGAAGTGTTGATCGACGACAGAAGAAGTGAGAGGAAACCCACGCCGAGGGAAGCCAGGGCTGTAGAGGTTTGTATGGAAATTATAATTTATTATTATAATAATAACTTTATTTAAGTAGAAAAATACTATTTAGAGATTGTCGTGAAGCAATGCGTCTGATTGTCAACGTGATCGTTCTGATTTCGATTCCTACTCGAAAAAATGAAATATTTTTATTTTCTTCGCTCTGATAAAAAAACAGCGGCGTTGAGTTAAGCCCAACAATAGTTTTTTCTTTTCCGAACCACAATCTCTCGCGTTTACAGCCGCATGCTTGTGCCTCTATGCTATGCATATCTCTAAGCTATATTGAAGTTGTTATAAAACATAAGCACACACCCTCTACGTTCAAAATTTATACGTTTTCCAAAATATTTTCTCTGTCAGTGCTTCTTAAAAAAACCTACATCAAATCATCAAATATTACCTAATTATATGATGAATTAGTAAATAGGTGTGTTAAGCTATTGCACCCTGACGGCTTCTCTTTAGCATTTCATTGTACTGGCAGCAAGACACAGCGCGGTATCGAGTTCCGCCCCTCAATACACAATGTCGCGAAAACAAATTGCCTTAACACTAGGTTCTCCCTCCCTTCCCTGGTAATCCTGCTATTTGCGGGATACAGCTTGAAGCTGAAATAAAAGAATCTAGGGAAGGCGTGGAAGTGAAGATTTTTATAAGAATTATAGGAATTTCCATGCTAGTTTAGTTAACTATCTCTCTCTATCTAATTCTGTATCACCCTAATAACCAACCCACCAATGAACCAAACAAACAATCAATCAAACGATATAAGCAAATCTTGTAATGCTATTTTGATCGATCTCTTGTTGTCCAATTTGTTATGATAATGATTATTTTTATGAGACCAGTCGTGGCGCTGGCACACAGTGTGACTATAAACGCGACAGGTTGTGCGTTTGATTCCCAGTTGTTCAAATCCAATATTTAGTATTTTCATTTTCTTCGTTCTGATGTCGGGGCAAAATGCGACGTTGAGTGCCGCGAATCAACACGCAATGCCTCCAGAATTCAGCGGAAAATAGGGGACGGAGTGTTTTAGCACTAGGTTTCCTCTGCCTACACCGCTATGTGCGGGATATAGCGTAACGCCGAAAAATAGTCGCCAAATTCTCCAAATACTTGCAACTGTACCATAATGAGCAAAATGAATTTTCATTGTCTTGACACCAATATAGCGCAGTGGAACAGTTGACTGTAATCACGATAGTTATAGGTACGATTCAGGCAATAGAATTATTTTCATTCCGTAGCATTGATATCCACCGACAACAACACGCTGTGTAACTAATTTCGGTGGAAAGTGCAGGACGAAATGTCTTGACACTAGATTCTCTATACCCTGCTCTATGTGTAAACAGCGTGAAGCTTAAAAATAACCATTCCCCCTAGTATACATCGAACCCGCAACCATCGTGTTCACTATGACCTCAATTATCTCCCATTCTAAAATAATATCAATAAATATATCACTAGAGTGAAATATTACGTGTTAATGTCTTTGACTGCCTCCTATTGCTGTGGGTGGCGATAAACTTTTATGAAATAACCTAAATTTTATAAATTATGATATTAAAGCTTTTAAAATAGTTTTGTACTTTATAGTTTTATCGTTTTAGATATTATATTATTTTTGTGTAGGAAAACAGTTTATCTTTGAATATCGATTTGAAAATGTTAAATAACCTGTGACGATTCCAGTTGTAGATTTGATTCCCATTTAGCGTGAAATATTTTCGTAATTAGAGATACAAAAAAATTTTTTCCTTGACCATTAAGTACTTATTAATTTTATTGTTTCAATATTGTTCACAGGGTTGGCTGAATAAATCCACAGAAATTGACAATTCCTTCTTTGCATCCCAAAAGAGTGGGGCTCATGTCAAAGGAAAACCTATTCTAGGGTGAGTTTATTTCAAATATTATAACTTTCAATTAGTTTTAATTTTTTTTATAACGTATTTGTATTCGTGCCTTAAGAGATGTGTATCAATTGTGTATTTATGCAACAGTTTCATTGTTACTTATATCTTACTCTTTTATCTATCTTCAATAAATGGACTCCAACACAATAATAATTTTTCAATTTGAAAAAATAGTTCCTGAGATTAGCGCGTTAAACCAAACAGATATTTTAATGATTTTAGTATAGATTTCAAAATAGCACACAAAGTAACCTACTGAAACCTCTATTATTATACATACATAACATTTATGTAGCAAAATTTATATTCACTTTGTCGATTTTCACAACGTTATATTGAAATGTACGACGGAATAAATTAAGAGAATTGACTTCTCCGAGAAATGGATGTAGAGCGTATTTATTATTTAATAAAACACGGTCGTATGTAACGCGAAACGGTAGTTGTAAAGTGGGGTCGGCATTCTGATATTGGTACGTGTTTATTCTAATGAGTAAGAGACAGGCGGTTGTAGATTCGATTCCCACATGAGGGAATGGAATATTTAATATTTTAATTTCATCACTGTGGTAACAACATAAAACGTGGCGTTGATTTCCGCCACTCAAAACGCAATGTCTCCACAATTCAGCGGAAACTTGGGAATGTAGTGTCTTATCACTAGGTTCCCCTGCCTGGTAATGAAATCAAATAAAAATAAAAGAGTAAAAGAAAGAAAAAAGCTATCTAGTGATCTGTCACTCGGTTCTTTACTTTCAATCTATTTACAGACTTCGCGTATTTTACTTTTATGGCACAGTTATAGGTCAACTCGAGCAGACTTGAGTTATATGAATTTGTAAGGAGGATTTTTTTTGGAATTTTGAGGAAATGAAATATTTCTTTAAATTTACAATTTTATTTCTTCGCTCTAGGCAAAGCGCCGCGTTGAGTTCCGCCACTCAACACGCAATGCCTCCAGGGGGAACTGGGGAACGAAGTCTCTTAATACTAGATTCCTTCTAGCTATCCTGCTGCGTGCGTGATACTGCGTGAAGCATATTTGTATCACAAGTACCTACTCTCCTATACATACATACTGTATTTCACATTCCTCGCGCCGTCGCGTTATTGCATCCGTATTTACTGTACGCTCGTTTTCACGCTCGTTAACCGCCATCGTAAAGCAGTTAAAGTTTTATGAATTAACGCCTTACGCCCAACTCCTGGCCTCCTTCCAGGGAGACCGTTTTGAAGTTTATTTAAGTTTGGCCTAACTGTTATTGATAATGTTTAGCGTTTGTCTTTTGTGATGGTTTTTCGGTAAAATGCGGTGGTGGGTCCCGCGCTGTTATACGTGCGACTGTAATCACGACGGTTGTGGGTTCGATTCCTACTCGGGGGAATGAAATATTTGATATTTTCATTTCCTCATTCTGGTACCGAGACAAAGCGCGTTCTTGAATTCCTCTATGCTGTTTCTTAGTAGTAAAGTAATTTTAAAGAACTTCGTAATAAAGATACTCCTTAATAATAACATTTTATTTTCAGTGCTACAATTCCTCAAGGTGACAAACCAATCGTAGGGAAGCCATGGAAGCTTGAGAAGAAACATGCAAATAAAAATAAAAGAGAAAAACTAAGAAGAGTCTACGCCCACCTAGACGAACACTAATTTACCACAGATTGCACATAAATAAGTACTACGTATTTATAATTATTTATCCCATTTATTTATAATCTATATATTTTACAGTCTGTAACACTTGGCTGTATGAACTCCAACCTGCGACTAAAGTGTATTAAATATTTTATTAAAAAGTTCCCTTTTTCATAAGATTTTTTGTTTTATTTATTTTGTGTTGTAATTAAACGTAGGTTATTTGACATTTATGCATATGTCATGAAACATTTATGTGAATGTTAAGAAGAGAAATGTCATATCACCACATCTTTAACTCCCTATCACAATTTAATACATTCTTACTAAAATAGATCAAATAAAAAAGAATAGATGAAATATATGAATCATTCAATGCTTACCCATGCCCACTCAGTGGAAAGTAAACATAGTAACACCCACTTAAGTGTCTTTAAAACGAAGATTTAACACTAATAAATCTAGATCCGATTTACGCAAGTCTATGTAAGTGACGTCATGTCCACGATCCTAAATGAGCTTTAGCCCAGTTGTTTAAAGTTACTGACTTGCTGATTTTCAAACAGTAATCGATTTAATTTTGCCGCCCTTAACTAACAATTGTCAATTAATAGATTACAGCTAAAATATGACAAATTCATTGAAAATGCAGAAAAAAAAATTGAAAGTATTTGGTTTAATTCAAAGCTAATCAAGGGAGAGTAATGTACTTACACAAAAATATATAATCGATAAATATTGGTTGTGGATTCGATTATCCCTCGAGGAAATAGAATATTTAATAACGTTTAAATTTTAATAATTATATTTGTCTGTCTGTCAATGCCTCCAGAATTCGCCGAAAATCTTTAATTATTTTAGGTTATAGATATCTTTATCCAATACGTTAAAAATTATAATCAAACTGTATGAAGAATTGATATAAGTACTATTATATATACCTACATATCATCACGAGAGGGCGGGACTTGCCGCGCGAGTGGGACGGTCCGAATAAGATTTATTATTTGTAGACATTGGCACACCGATGTGAGATACGTAAATTATATTTATCTATACAATTTCTGCTTTTTTATCGGTCAGTTATAGACAATTTTTTTTTCATATACAATAAAACGTCAAATTAGAAAAACGATAATACGTTTAATTTTATAAAATATATAAGTATGTACTGAATACTGATAGATGAGGAATGAGAGCCAAGCTTAATGTGAGGTAATTAATGCGTCATTATCGTGTATTCACTTAACTCCGTACCCATATGGGTACGTTCATTCTTTGTTCACTCGAAATAAAATTGAAACAAAGCGCGGCGTTGAGTTCCGTAGTGTCTTAACACCATTAACCCTCTGCCTACACTGCTATATATATAACGTGAAACTGAAAAAAAAGAAAGCATTAAGTATATATGCATTTTGCCCTATCTGTTGCCCTATATAACTCTCCACCGACTTTCAACCTGTTACCATCGAATCACAAGAGTTGCAAACACTTGTCTTAAATTAGCGGGCGCTGTAAATCAGAAGATTCGGGCCAACGTTACGCCATGACTCCATGAGATTCCTCGAATACGTCCACGGCTACGCATCGAAAATGTTTATATTATGAATGGCTTCAGGGTTAGCGGAAAGCGAGCGACTTTAAATATTGCAGTTTTCAATAGATTTAGAGAATTGTTTTGAATTTAGTTTAATCTAAGATGTTTACTTGCTTGTGGTGAGTTTTTTTTTATATTAGTCTCGTATTTTTTTAAAGTTATTGTGGCAGCGTATGGCAGTAAACACGGTGGATATTTTTCCTATTCGCACTTGGACATATTAATTATTAAATGTTAAAAAAATTACAAGTTTCCTCATCCATGGATTCTACTTGATCTTAACAGGTTCTCAAGGTTTCTCAGGTTCCCTTAGTTCATCTTGCTTCTATAATAAGTTTCATATCTTCTAATTTTGCACGTAGAACGTTCTGATAAAGGAGACCTTTTCACTTTGCTGTTGAGATTTCATAACAATCAGCAGCAAAGCGGAAAAAGACAAATTTATCGAGAACTGTCTTCTTAGTGTTGGTTTATTTCTTCTCAATTCTTCATTTTATTATGATGATTTGTACTGCTGAATAAATAAAAGTCACAAAATAATTTCTAATATGAATAGGTTACGTACCTCATTAAATCTAGACGCAATGACTATGCAGCAGTTGGCCTGCAATTCGATAGAATATTATCTGAAATCAAAAAGAAATACGCAGATTTGTGTATTATCATGAATGTAAAATAAAATAGGGGTTTCACAGCATGATTAGAAAAAATATTTCACTGACGTTTATCGCTATTTATGTATATCAAGAACTCTTATAAAAAAAAATCGCGAGAAAACATTGCACTAGAAGAAGCGTTAGGAACTTTTCTATTTCATATATATTAGATAGTAATTCTTTCAGGTCTTATATTTTAGACGAATTAATTTCTCTCAGGTCTTATATTTTAGACGAATCTTGGCAAGAAATTCCAGTTATTTTGAACTTTGTATAGTACCTCCAGAAATAACATAAACAACATTTCGATTGTATAAATAAACGCCCAACTTAATGCAAAGAACGCTGTTCGATTTATATGAAAAGTAAATTTTGTTTAGTTTTTCATAGTGCTTCTTTCCGCGTACAACATTTGTTGGAATAGATTGCTTAAAGTAATATATTGTTATACTAGCGACCTTCTCGCGGCTTCGCCCGCGTAATGTGTAGTAACATTTTTTTTATTTCTCATCCGAATTACTTTCGTGATCTAATATAATTTTAAAGACAATATCCATACAATAATAACTAGAATTTCAGCCAATTCAATAAAACACTAATTTTGTAGCAAAATTATCGCATGCAATCCTTTATATTGACATAACTTTTTTACTTATAAACGTGTTAAATCTGTACGTATTATCCCGCATGTAGAGGGGTAGGCACAGGGAATTCAGTGTTAAGACATTCCGCTCCCCATTTTCCACCAAATTTTGCAGGCATGGCGTGTTGACTGAAATATGCATAAATATTTCATTCCCCGAGTGGAAATCAAACCCACAACCCTCGTGTTTACCCTTACAATTTACGAGTTAACTGTCTAACAAATTAAAACTAAACTACTTTTTATGTATACTATAGTTAAAAGTTAAAATAAAATTAACGCCCAGAAACATGACAGAATATAAAAATGGAATTTTAATATTGCTGCTAGAAGATTAAAAGAGAAACAAACCGTTTCAATCTCTGTATAACATAAGAAATCGCTTTAACTTCAGACACAAAGAAATAATTTTTATCACGTACATTCGACGACTAGACAGCTTAATGAGGTGCCAAAATGATAATAAAAATGTTATTATAGTACAGACATGTTGATATTTAGTGGTTCTATCGACTTTGATGTGATTTTGTCATGTTTTTTTGACTAACTGACTTCTACGCTAAAAGCTCTTTTTCTAGAGGAGATTGAGATTGATTCCAAAAGTTCCAGAAACGGATAGAGAAGAATATGATTAATACAACTGAAAAAAAGAAAAAACAAGCAAAGAAAATAGAAAATTTGTCCTAATTTCCACAAACAAGAACAAATATTTATCACTTGCATAAGCATACTTCAGATAGACAGGTTAATAAGGTGCCAAAATTATAATACGGAAAAATGCAGAAGTCACGACGGTTATTTGGGCGTTACGAAGAACGTCGACCACGTCGACTTTCACGACCAATTTAATTCGATTAATGTTTACGATTTGTCTCCGGGAAACGCGACACAGATATTTCTTTTTCTGTCTTTTAGGGTTGTGTTGTTTTAGCGTAGCATCCGCTACGGCCGCTTTGAGAGACGCTTTCAGTTGCTTGTTTTGGTTTTGCATGTATTTCTGAATAAGGTTTTTATTTGCGTTTTTTGGTATTAAATTTGTTTTGATGTCATTGTGGCGTAATGTTTAAAAGTAGACAATAGTTTATGGGTTCTAATATCAGTATAGAATACTAATTTAGCTAGTAAAAGTTCTGCAAAAATACCTACGATTTTCCTGCATGACGTATTCAGCCAACGCTTTCCTATTTTTTTAACAGAATCCATAGTGTACGCTTTAATTATATCTTAGAATAAGTTTTAAAAATATTTTATTTTACCATTAGGACCAAAAAATATCTATATTTTTTCTACGCGGTTAAATTTCAAATATATTTTCAGGTAGCTAAACAAAAAGTAAAAAGTTATTGATATTCAAAAAGCACAGTGACGATAGATGCGTTTATAGTTAGCTGACAATAATGAAACATTTGAAATTTAAACATTTTTATAGTAAGTATTGTGCCAAAAACAAAAGGTATGTCCAGATTGTGATTTTTATTTTATCTAAAGAAGAATTATATAAGTTATTCAATAAAATACCTGGTCGAATATTTATAGCTAATGAACGTTTAAGAAGTATTTTGGTGAAAATTTATTGTTAAAAATTCGTGCTATCAACGAAACAGACGATTTTAATCTTCATTTAAAATGTTATGGGCAGGAATATATTTTTATTATAGCTTATTTTGAATTTGAATTTATTATATTATTTATATAAAATCTTTACACAAATTGAAACCTACGTTATTATGACGTAAAAGCAACAAGGTAATATATAATATAAAGATTCATTTAAAAATCCGTTTAGTAGTTGTGGTGTGAAAGAAAGTAAAACAACGTCCTCACAAACTTTCTCATTTGTAATATATGTAGGATATACATAAAACATATACTTATTTACCCTTCTGCATATACATTATATTATATTACAGTATATTTTTACCTAATAGTAGTTATTAATCTAATATAATCTAATATAATCTAATCTTTCTTGACAAGTACTAAAAATAAAGCGAGATCCAAAATAATCATCAAAGAAAAAAAAATATCTGCTAAGCGAAAATAAAGACTAATGAGCCATTACACAAAATATGTAGAAGAAAACAAACTGCATACTTTTTAGTACTAAAAATATATTTATTTACAGAAATTGAATACGAAACGTCTGGGTCGGTGTCAATAACCTTAGAGTGATGAAAAACTAAGTTTTTTTTTATTTTTACGCACTTTGCGGGGCTGGTACAAGATAAAATTGTCGTATGTTTGTCATTGTTCTCCAAAATTTGGTCATTGTTATTATCTACTGTTGAGCGGAAGAACTGAGTTATAGGATCACCCTGATATTCATATTATTTCTTAATTAAATAATAATTTAACATTTACATTGATTTGTACAAAATCCTAAAAAAATGTTATTTGTATATTGTTTTAAGAGATTTTTAAATATTTTTTTGATATTGATGAAATCAGTGGAGCTTGGCAAGGTATGGGAGCAAGACGCAAAATCTCCCTATTAAACTATAACTTACACTTACGCTTTCGGTCTTAATAAGAACGATGTGTCTTAACACTAGGTTCCCAGGTTCCTTCTTCCTACCTTAAGTGCGGGATATGTGACGCTAAACAAATCTATAGATACTACCGAAAATTTATGTCACTAGAAAATTTACCTTTCTATAACTAGATACAGAAAATAATATTTACAATAATTAGGGAAACGTTGAGTAAAGAACGAGGTTAGTGTCTAAAATACCTACCTCTAGATCATTAAGCTTTTTGTGATGTGTGAGTAAGGTAGTAGTATATCAGTCAAATAAGACGTAATTTACGTCTCTACTCCAGAATCCAGTTCGTCACTTCATTTAGTAAGTTAATGCGGTTCAAAGTAACAATATATGAGTAAATGGTTTATTTTTGTACTGTATTATTTTTTTTTTAAATTATTATTAACATGCTGTGGTGTAACTCAAAACAACACACATTTATAGATTTATAGATGTTCTTCAGATTTTTTCAACTCTTTTCTGTCCCGTAGAATGTCTTTAATGTCTGAAAAACTTTTTAAAGATAAATTCATATATATGTATATATCTTACAGTTTCCTATAAAACAAATACAGACGAGTACTATTATTAGCATCATTCATATAAATTAATTCGTCTACAAATCTGACTCAGATACAATGAAGACGAGCTCAGATCGTAGAGCTCTTATCGACTGGCGCACGTCCAAGCCGAATATTTACAGGTGTCTGTTACATCGCATCATACACGTTTTATTTATTTGCTTTTAAATTTGTTAGAATTATATTTTAGTTTTAGTTTTAGTCTTCCTTTGCTTAGGTATGGCTGGGATATAACTCAAGGTTGATCCGTAAATAACTGTTAGTTACTAAGAAATGGTGTTTGTGAGTCATATAAAGTTTATAGAGTGTGTTTTCTAAATTTATACTTCATTTTTCTTTTTTTTAGGTTACGTTGTATCCCGCACATTGCAGGTTAGACAAAGGGAACCTGACAACCTAGCGTTAAGACACTTCCTTTACATTAAGACACTTCCGTTCCTCTCTTTACAAATTCTGGAGGCATATTATACATTATTTTTTATATAAAGCTAAAAATATGCCTATAATTTTAAGTTATTTAAATTTATTTTTTTCCTTAAATGACTATTAATGCTACCAATATGAAATATTTTGTTACAAAAAACCAGAAATATTAGATTGTCACAAACAGGTGTGCCTATTCAAAAACAGTTATTTTAGAAGTCGATTCACTGAAATAGATTAACAATCTAAATTTAGTTCAGACATTTCTAAAAACACAATCGTATATATTAGAAAAGCACCTGAAAAAACTACAACAAAAATAGTGAAAGATTTTAAATACTTCACATTTATTTATACTCGGTGTGTAACGTGCGTCATTAGCTGCTTCCGCTGGACTTTGCCAAAACATAGGCAGGACTTAAGAGGCGGAAGCTGCGGTAATTAGTCGATTTGTTTAAGATTATTAATTATTATTAATATATTTTTTAAAATTATTAAATTATTAAGTGAAACAACTATTAAACAAAAAAATATTAAACTATATTAATAATAGGTTATGAAGTTGTCGTGGCCCAGTGCAAAAGCGTCTGATTGTAAACGCGAAGTAAACCTTATATTAAGACTCCGTTACCTATTAAGACACTTCCGTTCCCCACTTTCTGCTTAGTTCTGGAGGCATTGCGTGCTGAGTGACGTAAAGTTCTATAATATAAGTTTTTCCTACATACTTGTCTTATTTGATTATATTATTTATTGCTTATAGTGTAGACGGCCCCCTTTAGATCTACAGGGCCCTGGGCTATAGCCCAAAAAGCGTCATAGTCGGTCCGCCCTGCCATCAGACTTAAAGTACTCGAGGACGCATGCAACACAACTAACTTAATCATATGTAAATTCTTTTAAGAGACTATTTAAAATGTCTATGATAATTTCTATTTAGATACGGAATGAACAAAGAACGGTAGTTTATTTTTTTAATAAAAGAATATTCTATTTCCAAAAGGTAATTCCAATGGCTATAAAGTCCTAGAACGATAAAACGACGGAAAAGGATGCATATTGTGAACGCAACGTCCAAACACGCTTCTAATTTGGACACAATTTTATGGGGTTACTGAGGAAAACCACCTTACTGCGTTCGGTGTGATTAACAAAATTCAATTATAATTCTATAATAGTTCAGAAACAAACATTTACTACATATTTACACATTGTAATTTATTCAAAACACCTGTAACTTCACTGATATTTTTAACATAAACTGAGTCCTTTTCCAAACAAGTATCCAGCTGTTTACTTAGTCTAGTGCTAGAAGGACGAGTTAATGATTTTTTAAAAGTGATGGCATGCATATTACAATTACCTAGGGGAGAGCGGGGCTAAAAGTTACCGAGGTAAGTTGTTCCGATGGAAATAATTTCGCGGGGAAAAGTGATAGGAATATTTAGTAAACATATAGTTAAATGCAATGTGATAGCGCACCCATGGCTATCATATTGAACAATCCAGTGGCACCCGAAACC
Organism: Heliconius melpomene rosina; assembly: GCF_056956725.1. Lineage (NCBI taxonomy): Eukaryota > Metazoa > Arthropoda > Insecta > Lepidoptera > Nymphalidae > Heliconius > Heliconius melpomene. The sequence goes on from NC_140395.1 coordinate 13,114,900, forward strand.
AATGGAATAGCACACGTGTGTCACTGGTGCACGTTTGTAAATATTTTCGCATTTGATATTTTTGGTCTGTCTCACAAATTGTAACGATTAGCCTCGAGTATTTTAGTGTTTCTTTTACATATATTATCTACTATTTCGGAACACTATTTGTAAATTATTTGTGTTTTTCCTAATCTTATTTATATTAAATTTTTTTTCAACACGTGTTTTTGGGCTAGATGTTCCCTTTTTTTGGGGCATGTTGTGACCTCGGAAAAACTTTCGCTAATTCATTTGTACCAATAATGGGATGTAAATATTGTAATTTTTCATACTAAAAAGTATTGTAATTTAGTAATATGCGGACTTATGCTCGAAAATCAACTCGAGGTTATGAGGTTATATGAGTTGATGCAAAAAGCAGCGGATGTAGTTTTCAAAGATTGCAGTAATAAGATAAAAACTATTACCAAAGAATTACATATACATATTGAGCGCGAAAAGATAAAGCTATAAAATCTTTGTTTATTATTTTGGTTTAACAAAATCAAAATAAGTTTTATTTTATATAAAATTATCTTTTACTTTTTAGTTCGTTGTTTTTCGCTTCAGTTTTTTTTTGTTCAAAATTAATTCTTTTTACGATTTTAAGTGATAAGTAACCTAAAAAGGATACTTTTTAAATGAGTGTTGGTTGTGGTGGTAGTGGTTGATAACGAGTGGCAACTGTTGTGATATGTAAAACTTGACTCAATTAGGTAGGTATTATTTTTGTGGAAACTAACATTTTGGTATATTGACAATAAAATACATAAAAAAATATTCTTTCCCTTTTTTGAAGTCGGTTGAAAATGAAAACATATTTTTTGAGGTTGGTTGAAAAGAAATACAACGATGGGGAATCTTACTTCTGACAATAATTTTAACAAAGTTTTCCCTTGTACCTATTCCAGTATAATTAAAATTTAGCAAAATAAAAACAAATTTTCTCAATTTTGACCAAATTTTATAATCGGAACCTAACCAAACTTTCATCAAACTATCCTTGAAGTGTATCCTTTTAAATAAGAAAAAAATCATTGGAATCGGTTGGCGTGATATTGAGTTATTCGTCATTTTGTCGCACACGTACCAATACAAATTTAATACTTATGTGATTTTCTCATAGATAACATAGTCAAGAATAGAATTTTAAAAAATTGGTTCCCACATGGGAAGCACTACCTTTCAAATAAAAAAAAACATCAAAATCGGTTCACCTAATCAAAAGTTATGAAGTAACATACTTACACAAAAAAAACAGTCGAATTGATAATCTTCTTTTCTTACAGAAGTCGGTTAAAAAAGATTTGCTTTTGCGCCTGGTGATTATTATGATACTGTTGATTATTCCTTTAATAAACTGGCTTTGTTCGATTATTTATTGTTTTTTATTGTGCAAATAATAGCTTTAAAAAATATGGTAACAATTTACCCCGGTCTGTTAACAACTTGCCCCAAATCGGGGTAAGTTGTTACTTTCCGACTTCAGTCACAAAAAAATTCATAATAAAAAAGTCTTACAAAGAATACCCCAAATTACTGTTTTAATTGCAAGTCTAGATATGTAAGTTGAATTTGATTACATTGTATAAATACTGAAATCAAGTATTCGTAGCAATATTTGAGGTTAAAAAAAAATCGGAACTTTTGGCCCCGCTCTCCCCTACTTGAATTTGATTTTCTCTACTCTCTCTCTGTATCTCTCAACATATGTTGGATTTCAGTTGCCTTTTATTTAAGCATATTGTAATTTAGATAATGGAACCAAGCATCGCAGTTTATCTAATTAAATGGGATAGGAGCTTTTTTTCTATTTCTTTCTTTAAGCACGCTGTATCTCGTACATGACAGGGTAGGCAGGGGGAATCTGGGGATCTAGTATTAAGACGGTCCGTTCCCATAAGGACACTTTCGTTGCCTATATCCGCCAAATTCTGGAGGCATGTTGAGCGGGCGAACTTTACACCACGCTTTGCCTCGTTACCAGAGGAAAGCAATAAAAATATTAAATATTTCATTTTCTTGAGTGGGAATCGACGATCCCTAACTTATCGCAAACTTGTGCCTATCCACCACAATTGGCCTCTTCAGCTTTATTTCTAAGCTCAAAAACATTTTAATTAAAATTGTTTCAACTGCACGAAAACAGAGCTTTAAACTTCCATTTCAGTGTTCACAATATTTCCAAGTTACATACCTACATACATACATTTATTCTATATGTAGAAAAACAATTTCTAAACATTTCAAAGATAAACAATAGTCGGGACCTAGTAAAATTGAACAGAAATATTTATTTAAGTGTATTTATTTATAAAGAATGCTATTTACCTGTCCTAAATCTGTTTCTAACAAGTACGAGTAGGTATACTATATGGACCGAGGTCTATCGTTTATTCTACGTTTTATTTTGTGTTATTGAAATTAGTTTTTCATCACGTCTTAAAGAAATAGGTTTTTTATCTTGTATACAACCTAGATATGGAAACTTTTTGTATTCATGTATCTTTTATGCATTATTTTTAAAAAATATTAGCATTCAGCTCAAACCTCTATAAAACTGTGTTAAATTTTATAATTTTCGAAAAACCTGTGTACCCCACACAGTTTTTGCTTCACGTATTTATTAATATATAGATATAATGAGTAGTTGCAAAAGTAAAGCCAAAGATGCAAAATTCATGAAACTCGTCAAAAAAAATATTTTTCTACGCCAAGTTCAACTCAAGCACCTAAACAGCATTTGAATCTACGATCATGTCTTACATTATCAGTATTTAACATTCGTAAAACTTATTATTGAATCGGCATATTTTTTATATTGATATTTCGACACCTTTATTTAATAAACACCTACATTAAATGAAGTAAAACATTACAAGCACGGATTCTATGAAAATCCTGAAAACTGTTTACCATTATGTCGTGTTTAGAACATCATTTGCACTTTTTATTGGAAACAGTAAAGCGGCCATAAATATATTTATGAATATGTTAAATGCGTGTCATATGCACGGAACATATTTTTCAGCGATTTACCAACTGAACAGATTGACAGAGAATGAAAATCATATAAATTTCCAATTTAAAGAGACTAGTCGTGGTGCAGAGAGGCCAATCGTGGCGTTTACCTTCGTAAACCCACAAGCTATCGTGTCTACAGTCGTAAAAGTAAAAGTGATAGGTTATGGGTTCGATCCATATTCGGTTAAATGAAATATTTAATATTTTTATTTATTTGCTTTGGTGTCGAGGGAAAGCGCGAAGTTGAGTTCCGCCACTCTACACGCACGGTGGGCTTCTCGCAATCCGGATAGATGCGAGAAGCTCAAGACCGGGATGGTTGGCGCTTGATGAGGGAGGCCTACGTTCAGCAGTGGACGGCGATAGGCTGATGAAAAAAAAACACGCAATGGCTTCCACAATTCGGCGGAGTGACTTAACAATTAGGTTCCCATTGTTTACCTTGCTACTTGCAGGATACAGCGTGAAGTTGCAAAAAAATTTAAGCTGTCGAGTCTCAGTCTTGAGACATGCATAAATTCTCACTCACTTCCAAACTATGTGTTTTCGAGAAACACATTGGTTTCATGTAATTTCATCTGCCAGGTACGTTATTTACTGCTGAGCTCGAAATATTATCACAGAAGAGAACGCATTCAGAATTCCAATGCTTATAAAAATAGTTGAATGGACGCCATCGTGGCGCAGTGGAGAGTGACACGATAGTTATGATTTCGAAGCCTAATATGGCTATAATTAAAATCTTTATGTATGATTTTTGTAGCTATAATTTAAACAAAATCATTCCACATATAAGGGAATAAAACCCACAATTTATAAAAAATATGTAGGTACAATCGATTATTATAAAACGCGACGTTATCACAGAATGGACAACGAAGAAACGAAACATTTTCTTTTTGTGAATCCCGCTTAAAGCGGGTTAATCAAATAACAAATAGTGATTATACGTTACGCAGAACACTAAAAACTAGGGCATTTCAGTCAATAAACCTAAACTTTTGGTATTCTCAGATCGCGCAAACATCCGTCGATGAGGGAGTGCAGACTAACTTTCATCAGCCCATTTTTCAAACGATTTTCAATGTATTTCGGTAAAGTAGAGCGTCGGAACTCTTATAAACATTTATGTTACGATCTCAATTCCTTGGTGCGTAATTGCGTATGTTTCTATGTTGTGTTTGTCTGTATGTGTGTCTGTGTAAATAATATCTAAAACTAAACGCAGGGATGGATTCCAAATGAATGAAATTTCGAAATCGACGTTAAAATAAGACGGGAAATTTGTAACGGCGTCATTAGCCTCGTTTGACAGTGATATTTATTAGATACGCCCGATTCAAATTTTTCATAATATGTCAAATATGTTGGAAAAAATTGTGTAACTTCGTCAATTCGAGAAATTTATTTTATACTTTTACAAACATTTTATTTATTTATACTTAACTTTTTCTGGTCTTTTACTCAGTAGAGCAAGGTTAGCTGTGGTAAAGTAAATCGCGGTTAAGTTAAGGTGAAAAGTGTAGAGCGGAGTGTCCTAACACTTTTATTTTTTTTATTTACTCTACCATGAAGGTAATTTTTTAGGGTTAAAGCTACAAATTTGCTGTGTATTCTAACGAAATCGCACATTATATATCAGAATAAAAATAATAATGAATAATAATGCCTACATCTTTCTTGTTATTTCATAATAATAATTAACTTCAATGTTGTTGTTTTCATTATAATTTCAAATTTATAACATTAATATTAATTATAATAACATTGTAGTATATCAGTAGAAAGTCCGAAAATATCAAAGGGACTACGAGAGTGTTATGTTCTGTCAACGGTAAAACGAATGAGTGTCGTATCACCGCATTATGTTCTATAAATGTCACATCGAAAGTAAAATAAAAAACACATCTGTAGTTTCATCAAATTTGTTTTTGTGTTCATTTGGATATTAAAAATCAAAAATCAAATATGTTTCACACTGTATCAAGGACACACTAGGCAGAGGAAACACAGTGTTAAGACACTCCGTTCCCCACTTTCCACTGAATTTTCGAGGCGGAGGCGGATAGCGGACTCAACGCCGGGCTTTTGCCTTGTTGCCAGAGCGAAAAAATGAAAATGTTCATAAATAATTTATTCCCTCGAGTGGGGATAGAGCCCACAACCGCCGCGTTACAGTCACATCCTTGTGCCACTGCGCCATGAAAAATAAAAAAAAAAGATAAATAACCTATGTATATGTTCTTCAATTAACTGTAGTATCGTATCTACAGATATTTTCCAGTTTCCGGACTTTTTGTAAGTGTTTCTTTAAACAAATCTGTTTGTATAAAAGGTTCTTTTAGGGAAATTTTTTGTTGGTGAAATTTCTGGGGTGGGCGCAAGACTATTCTACGGTGGACATGGTGGATAGGTATGAACTTTTCGAATTCATCTCATATGTCTACACTAGTTTTTGTCCACATGGTCAAAAATAAATAATTTACAGTTGTATATCACACTTTCTAATTACAGTGGGTTACATATTCCTCACATAACAAGGCAAAGAAAACCAGGGAACCTAGTGTTAAGACACTCCGTTATTTAAAAGACAATAAGTTTTTTTAATTAAGTACCCTCCGATAATACATTTAATATTACAAAAAACTGCTAGCTACAAGCTGTATAGTTGAGGAAAAAAGAAAATATAAAAATAATAATACAAGGAATAACAAAACCAATGCAAAATTATGCTCTGTAACGTTAATGTATCAGTTACATCAGTGATACTTATAAGGCTTTGGTCTCATTATTTATCAGTTTTACACGTGAGTCGTGAGGCGTTAAGCGATTTAACTATGTACTGAAATTCATAACAGTTGTTTAATAAGTTAATTTTAATGTTTCTTATATATTAATAATATAACATATTTACCTATTTATGTAGATTAAATATATATTTTTAAGTAAAATACTTTCTTACATAGCTGTTTATATTTTTTAGTTATTGAGTTTAGAAAGATAATTTTCTGAAATAATGATAATTTATGTCAGTTCTAATTTCTAAGTCTATTTCAATAAAGTGTCGATGGTAATGTCTCCTATTCACTCAATAAATTTAAGCAATGGATTTTAACAAAGTAAACGTACCTACGCGTTAATTTAGTTACTGTCGGTACTAGATAAAAATTGTATTTAAATATTTGAATAAACTTCATTATTTCAATCGATTAATAAATTAGAATTTACTTTAAAAACGTTTCAAACATTTTCTATACGGGTAGGTAATATTTATTCCAAATGGGGATCGATCTCGCAACCATAGTGTGTAAGCCAAAGACTTAGTATGCCCTATTTCCTACCGAACCTACCCGAATTATCATCGCTTGTATAGTACGGTAGAGCTGTGACCGGTGAATTTAGGTTCTCTGAACTTTTACGCATTGTTTAGTATTTAGTAGGGAAGAAGAAAAATACAGTCGAATTGATAACATCCTTTTCATACAAGTCGGTTAAAAATCAAAAGTAAGTAATATTCTAAAATCAATCTATCAATCTGCGAAGCCATCTGCGGGGTTGCAACTGACATCAGGGTGGTCACGACTCTTCAACTGTACTGTACATAGGTACGTTAAATGGAAAAATCAGGAAAGAATTTTTAAAGCAGTAAACAAAAACTAAAAATCTTTATTCTTTAATACATCTAGAAGTCATGAGTTAACGCAAATGGCACGTACTGTAAACAATATGAGTTACGAGCTTTTAATGCCGTCATATTTCAAGAATTTAAAGTTTTTATTAGATCAAGGTATAATTTATATCTGTTACCTATTATATTCATATACTTTTCAATGAGGCTCTTATTTTTTGAGGTGAACCTACTGAACCTAATCAAAATATGCCTTCGTTTTTAATTTTCCTGGCTGCTCATGGCTGTTTGTGGGTTTATTCGGACAATTATAAAGCGGAAGATCTCTACTGAATACAGATTGAGGCTTCAGAGCTATCAAATTATTGGCGAAAATATTCACAAATTTTCCATCAACCAGAATCATAAATCTAAATTTTCGAACGAAAGGATTTAGTGAGATCATATCATCATAAAAACTTTATGGTCTGGCGTACCGAATGTGCTGAAAAACGAAAATATCTCGAAGCTTTATTCGCCAAGAATCGAAATATTTAAAGTACCGCTGTTACTAAGAATAAAACTAAAATCTGGTTAGATTTTCCATCTAGATCTATCTATGATAAATTTTGATTACTCCTCAGCCTTCATTTTAGTACTGTCAGATTAATAGTAAATGTATTTCTTATCTGTATTTATTAGAATTATTATATTCTATTAATTTTAATACGCATTATGCTTTAATTTAATCATTATAATTAATTTAATAGATAAAATAACAATTGTGGTAGAGCTTTATATTGAAACGGAATATGTCTGAAAAATACTTTAAAAAATATTTGAATTAAATGCATTTATATAAATAATAATGCAACAATATTTAAAGGTTATCTGTAATTTTATGTACATTTAAGATTTAAAAGTATCATAGTATATGTTTATCTATATATTCAAGCTTTTAAGCTCCAAACCAAAATTATGATTTAGGTTAGGGGCACAAAAGAATGTTTTTGGAAAACGAATGAAACAATTAAACAATAAATATCTACTACCTGCAATAAAAAAAAAACATTTTTTAAACATTATATTATTATAATTGATTAAAAAATAAACAAAGCTGTTGACTTTCAGAGTTGTTTTATAAGTTTATTTTTTAAATAAAATCAATTGATTTGATGACAATAAAATTTTATTGTGTTAAGGAAACTTTAAATTTAATGTAAATTAGATTTTAAATTCATTTTCAAAACAAATTATTGTGAAAACTGCAAGTAAATACATAGAGCGTAGTAAGCATTAACATGTTGTTTAAATATAATAAAAAAATATGCTTGATATTGAATAGGACATAAAGTAGACTTACAAATTAGACTAAAAATTATCAGATAATGTTTGAAATTAGTTTTTTCATTACCTATATTAAATGTTAACAAGATTCCTTGATGATACAAACCTCAAATAGAGACGCTCGAGTGTAAAAATACTATTTATTATCTATAAAAGTATATTTAAAATCTCGCAAGAGACATTAACTAAGTTAAAAAAACCATATGACAATTTAAAAGCACCAAAAAATGTATTTAACTCTACTTACAGTATAAACGATGCAATCAAAAAATCCCGACCATAGCAACTCCCGCGCACGCACGTCACGCCCGTCGCCGTATATTTTTAATATAAAAATATCTAGTCTCGCATCGAATCATAAAAATATAAATATTTTAGGATCGACCGCTCGCGCAGCACTAAGCCTCGTCTACCCATTGACGTAGTCGTTTCAAACTAATTTCGGTGCAGCGATTATTCCGCGATTCTGTAAACATCGCAGTACTGATGAAAGCCGACCAGCGTGGGTTGACCCGTACCCCACTATTTCTTTCTTAGAAAATATTGTAAACATCTAGCAAAGGAAGACACTCGGTAGACCAACTGGAATTGGTCCCGTTACCAGCACACAAAGCTAAGAGAAGAGAGCTTTAAACGTGGGGAGGAAAATTGTATTTTGCATAGAGAATACTGAAGTGTTAAAGTTTGTAAGTAATAAGTTCTGTTTCGGGCGCGCTGTGCCGTGAGTCAGCCGCGATGAGGAAATGCGTGCGTTATAATTTCGGAACGGCCGACATTGTTTAATGGTTTTATAAATTTGTAGGTACCGTGAGCGTTTCCTTCGGAAACTGGCGGCCATTTGCGATACTCGCCACTACATGATAAATATGTAAATATTGGAGTTGGTAGGACAAACAGAAATAATAATTGTTTAAACACCTCTAGTACTTGTCCTCTAGTTGTATACTATGTTGCATTCTTTTTCAATCTCTTCATAGGACATGGTATGGAGTTCTGCCACCCAACACGCAATATCTCTACAAGTGACGTATAGCAGAGAGCCTAAACTCTTGAGTAGGTTTTTACCGAACTTGCTATTTACTGAAGACGCAAATAGAAAACTTCCTAGCAAGGATCACACTTCACATAACTTCTAAAACATTAAATCAATATCGTAACTTTTTTGAAGCTAGTTAGAATAACACATTAGTTTCCAGCACTCTTTATATAAAATTTTGTTATATCGGAGGCTTTTATAGCTTTGGCGTCTTACAAAAAGCGCGATGGCTGTGATTCAATCCTTATAAAAACCTGTAAATGCGTTAGGTATTTTTTAAATTATAAAAATCTTTTTTTTTTTCACTTTCTAGAAAAAATATTGCGGCAATGCTTGGGGATCGGTTCCCTCTGCGGAAATCAAGAAAATCAAAAATCTAATCAGGGTAGGCAGGGTAGGCAGAGGAAACCCAGTGTTAAGACTCCGATCCCCACTTTCTACCGAATTCTGGAGCCATTGCGTGTTAAGTGGCAGAACTCAACGCCGCGCTTTGCTTCGACACCAGAGTGAAGAAATGGAAATATAAACGTGAATAAATATTTCATTTCCTCGAGTGTTCTTTAATTAATAGTATTAAGCTAATGATCAAAAACAAACAACCACGTTTATGTAAAATAAACATTTTTTTTTCGTACACCTATGACCTAACCACTGTTTTCTTATTTTGCAAATCATTGTTTCACTATATGCTACTTACGTTTTAGCAGACGTCATTTAGCGCTTCGCAAGCGTTCACCATCTTGACTCCTCTCTTTATCTATACATATAAATAAAATAAGCTTGTAACTATATAATTATTTTATATAGTTTTTTTTTTATAATTGTTTTACGTAAGTTATTCAGATTAGTAGAAAGGGTAATTGTGTATCTCTAGCGGGCGAAGCCGCAAGCAGGTCACTACTGTAGAATAAATTCTCCACTGAGGTATCTTCGTCATCATCGAACCACAACTGCAATATATTCATGGCTCTAGAAACTTCATACATTGATATATATTAACAAACATAAATATATCATATATATCATTAAAGCTTTTGTCAAGCAAAATGCAAATACTTTAGTTAGAATACACTAAATGATTTTTTTTAACTTAAAATAATAAAATAAAACAACGACATACAGATTAAAAAATATATATTTTTAGACACTAAATTATTCAATCCTTATTTTAACATATCATTTATTCACTAGGTTCCATTTACGTTTGAGCAGTCGTCATTTGTCGCTTCTCAGCGCTTCGCACGCGTCCGCCATCTTGAGTCCCTCCATTATGTACAATAAATTCTCCACCGAAGCGTCTTCATCATCATCAAACCACAATTGCAACATATTTTTAGCTCTAGAAACTTCCGTAGCATTCTCAGTTTCAAAGAACTGTATTTCATCGACTTTATATCCAAGTTTTGCTGCTAACTTCTTCCAGTCCGTTAATTTAGCCGCAAGTTGGTCCAATTGTGTGGGAGTTATCATTGTAACTCGCGATCTTGTTGTTTTTTCATCTTCCTCACCGTGTGTTGAATCTGGTACCTGTTAAAATATATATTGATAGGTGTTGAGAAACTCCAATTGACACAAATTGACGAGCCCTGCAAAGCAATCGTTTTAATGGCAAACAAATCAATCAAAAACTCATTCACCTGTTCAATATCAGTAGTGTCTTCTTCTTTAATAATATCAGTTTCTATCTGTTCTTCCGCCATTTCCTCTTCAACTTGTTCCTGTTATTACAAATAAATTATTATTTTATTACTGACAGACAAAAAAATAAAATGACAAAGTAGTAGTATACTTGTAAAAAAATTTGTCACAAATAAAATGTTAAATAAAATTATTATTTTATCCATAGTACAGATAAAAAATCTTAATTTATTACGTCGCTCCCGCGACCACATAGGGATATATAAGTACGATTAATTATTATATTAATTATTTTATGAAGAGAAATTAATCGATATTCACGGAGGCCTATTATGGCGCAGGGGTATTGGCGTGCGTCTGTAAATGCGACAGGTTGTGGGTTCGATTCCCACTAGAGGAAATAAAATATTCAATATTTTAATTTCCTCGCTTTAGTAACGAGACAAAACGCGGCGTTGAGTTCTGCCACTCAGACACAGAGTCACCACACGCAATGTCTCAAGAATCCGGCGGATAGAGGCAACGGATTTTCTAAGTACTAGGTTTCCAGGTTACCTCCACGCTGCTATGTACGGGATATAGCGTGAAACTAAATAAAAATAGGACTGATATAGAGATATATGTGAAGTTAAATAATTTATAATGTTACCTGTTTAATAGCTTTATCACTGTTACTGGAATCTCCGTTAACATTGCTGGATGCTGCATTGGCCGCCACTTCTCTACTTATTCTCTTTACCTAATAAATAAGAAAATATTTATAAACTGATTTCATCATATTATGAATAGGTTTTAGAATTATTTTTTACACAATAATGTTTTATCCTTAGATGGAAAAATATTATAATTGTCCGAGTTATATAAAAATATTTAACAACATAAAAACATTGTAAGCGCGTGCATAAGAATTTTAGCGCGTATAATTAATATTTAATCAACAATAGATCCCCCCCTAATCGCTATCGAAATAGTTACGCTACTTCCCAACACCGTTACAAGAATGCATAAAGACCCCCAACCACCGCTCCAGTTACATACACCTCCAACAAACACCCTCACCGCTGACAAAAGAAAACATACCATATCATCCAAATAGTCGGGCAACTTCCCAATAGGGTTGTTCGTGTGCACAAAGAAGTGCGGGGACCGTCGAGCGAGCAAACGTAGGGCGCGCCAACCCCAACCTCCCCCCCAGCTACCCCCTACTCCCCCACCGCTGAGCATGTATGATTCTGAAAAATAATGGTATAATTAAATACCTTTGGTTCCTCGTTGTAAACCTATAAAAACGCCAATTACAAATACACAATACTTTAATTTATATCTTCCCAAGAAATTTCATTTTTGAGATGAAATATCAGCATTACTAATTTATAAATTTGTTATAGATTCTACCTCAAAAACAAATTGTGGCCCCCATGACCACCTTCTCCCCATATTATAAGTATGTGAATTACTGTGAAATATTTTATAATGAAATTGAAGTCAAATCATTTTATTCAAAATAAGAAGTGACATATTTTATTTTGTAAGCATCAAATAATTTACCACCAGTTCAATAAGAAAAAATCATAGTAAATAGTACTTACCCAAAGATGGCATAAAGTCTCTCTCCTTGGTGCGACAAGCTTCTAAATTATCAGGGCATAGGTTCCACAGTTTAGTTAAGTCATTACTGAAATTAATTAAATCATAACATGTTTAAATTGGATATATTTTATTATTTTTTAAAGATCGCATTTGTGGCGCAGTAGGACAGCGGGTGTCTGTAAACATGACGGCTGTGGCTTCAATTCCCAGTTGCAACTTCACGTATTCAATACGCAATGTATCTTAAATAGGGTGGTGCTTGTGAGAAAAAAAAACAACATAATATAATATCATTATCTACTAACTTTCCCATAAAGAACTTGTCTTGGCTTTCATATTCTTTTATGATATCGCCGACAGGTCGACGACGTTTTTTGGCTCTCTTCACTTCCTCCGTGGACTCCGATTGAACAGGTGGCTTGGGTTTCGGAAATTCTAAAATTATTTAATATATGTAAATTTATTTTAAAAATCGGAAATTCGCAGTGCATGGGTAACAGTTTTTAAACATTACATTCTTTTCGCCTATTTCGCTGTATACCGTATACAGGTCCAAATTTTCGATTTTTAAAAATAAATTTTAAAATCGCCTTTAGAATTCCTTAAAATATAATTTGAAATTTTTAAATAAAGACTATGTGTTACACTATAACACTCCTCACGTAATTTTTTGCAGTTATAAAAAAAGTTGTTGAATATTGTTTTCTTCCTATGAAATGATTTACTGTCTTTTTAACTTTTTTTGGATGAAGAGGTTGGTGATGATGGACGAGGTGAAAGAGGTATGTAGCGTTTGGCACTCCATTCTCTCAACTATACCGCTAGGGATAAAAGGTGAAATTAAGTTATGATAACTATGCATTACAAAAAGAAAGATACAATTAGGATATACAATTGTCATTATTCAATATTCCTTAACTTTCCTATTAAAATGCTTTGGCAACCTCTGGCCTTTATTAATATAATATATTGGTGAGATTCTACAGAATTAAATAAACATATTTTTTATTATCAAATAAAACAAACCTGGACAACCATCATTTTTCCAGTTATTCCAATGTTCCTCTCTCTTCAGAATACTTTTGACGCAACTGGCAAAGCTCTTACCGTCTGGAGGTGTTTCACTCAATAGTTTGAATACTAGTGTTGTTGTTTCTTTAACCCAATCTAATTGTTCCAATTTTAATTCTTGAGATTCCCTGAAAAATGTTTTTTTAATATAGTAATTATGAATGTACACAAGACTTTTTACAAGTTGGGAGGGTAAACTTGGGGTACACGAGGGTAAACAACTTGGCTCGTGTTCAAGAATGGATGACAGGTAAGTTAAAAAAAAGTAATATTTTCCATTTTTTAGACGGACAGTTTTTTTTCAGCTTCACACTGTATCCTGAATATAGCAGAGTGTCAAAGATCATAAAAAATTACAATACAATACAACAAAACGTATAATACATTTTATTTTGGGTCGCTTCTTCTCAGGTCTGAGGCACTAACTTTAGTGAACTGGTGGTAAATTATTTGATGTTAAAAAATAAAGCTTGTAACTTTTTATTTTGAATAAAAATATTTGAATTTGAATTTATTTAGCTTCAAGATGTATCCCGCAAATAGCAGAGTAGGCAGAGGAAATCTATCAGACCACCGTAAACCTTAATTATTTTCCCAAAATGTGTATCAATCCCATAACCATTGATACAGTGGGTATCAAAATGATATCAACAAAGTATTTTCAATACCTATAAACATGGGCATGTGAAGGGTAGGGGAGCCACCTTACTCCAAAATAGTATGGTGCCCACCCCAGAAATTTTACTTTACATGAACATATCTATTCACAGCTTAAGTCCAGCATCAAATTCAAATTCAAAATATTCTTTATTCAAATAAACTTATAATAAGCACTTTCCTCACTCATAATAAGCACATCCCCTCTGAAAATATCTCTAAATATGTTAATGCCTATAAATTACTTACATTTTAAACTTAACAGTAGAAGTCAAATATTGAAATAAGATCAAAAACTGTATAAGGACACATCGTCTAAAATTAGAATCTGATAACTGCAGCTCTAAAAGTTTTTGATTTGTTAAAAACTTTGCAAAGTAGTGTTGCTCTTTGTTCTCTTGCATTTCTATATCAGCATTGACTGGTTTTAATCTGTTTAATTTAGATTTTTGTAATTCAATGGCTTCTAATTTGTATGATGAAAATGCTGAGAGTACACTCCCTGAATGCTGAAAGTAAAATTATAAATTTATTATATAATAAAAAAAAAACCTCTTTAAGCCTTTGTCAACAGTTTTATTAAATTTAATATTTTCTAAAAAAAAATATTATATAAGGAGTCCTTCTAGGAGACTCAATTTGACAGTTTTAAACTTTAAAAATAATACTAATAATATAATTCTTATTTAACTTCACACAATTTCTGCAATAAAGTGAAGTAGGCAGAGAGAAAGAAAGTGTTAAGACATTTGTTCTTACTTTCCTGTTGGTGGAATTCATTATGCACTTTGTAATATCAGAATGATAAAATGGAAATAATTCAATTCACTCAATCCACATAGAAAAATAAATTAACATCTGATGTGTTCATTGTCACAGAATATTGTACCATACAGGCCTAAAAGTATAATAATATAACTAAAAAGGCAATTTTCTAGATCATAGAACTAGTTAATAACTTACAGCAACAAATGTTTTCCACTGAATTTTATTATAACAGGTATTTGGATTCCTAAAGAAATCCTGTAAACTCCAAAATCTACAGTACAGATTATAATCTATAGCCAATTTATTTTTATCATCATCAATAACCATTTCTTCGTCAAGAGAATCTTTTAGTGTACTGGAGTTGTCACCACCAAATTCTGTTATATTTTCGAGGTTAAATTCCGACACTATATTTAATCCAGATCTCTCAGAGAAAGGAAAGAATTTGGCTAAGAATAATAGTATCCTGCCACAAAATACTGTGTTCTGTGAACGTGAGAGACGTCTCAATAAATCATTACACATTCTTAGCAAATTGTTCTTACAAGCTATAAAAAATAATTCTTCTCGCCATATATTTACACCATTCTCAACATATGTGAATAACTTTTCGCATTTGTTCAAAGTAAGCGCGTCAAATATGTCGCCTAGTAGGACTACTGGCATCGTGGGTGTCACCATGTGTCGCCGACATGATTCGATACAAAAGGAAATGTAGTTTTCTAAAGTATCTGGTTCTTCTACAAGTAATTCCAAGAGTTTGTCTCTAAACGCCTGATCCATTGCAATTTTTCTATCGGTTTCATTGGCATTTTTTGAAAATGAATCCAATAAGTCAATATTATTGGTTGTGAAAGCTTTTGATAGAACATCCTGCAAAATACGATTTTTTATCAGCATAATTCATATTTCAGTTACAAAAATTACTTATTCATGTAAAATGTATGTATAAGGTTATAAAATTTACCTTATATTTCACTCGCAATTCGTCAAATCCACTTTTCTCAGACATGTTTAAAAATTTAATGTAGTGTATTTATCGTTTTCATTGATTAATTAATTCATAAGTTAGGCTGGTTTGTAACAAAGCTTATAATCTTAATTAATATTGTTACACTTACAATATTAATAAACGGAAAAACAACAAAGTTTGTTCACTTCTTGCACAGATTATTGATATTGACATAATTTCTAGTGTCACTTTCGATTCGACGCTTTCTGCTTTATTTTGTAGATAAATAATAGCCATTATAGTCGTCTTATGTCATTATTTTACTTCCAGTTATTTATTAAAAATATAACATTGAATATTAATAAAACATTAACACTAGTTCGTGTAAATTAATATAACTGCTTATTTAATTTATTAAGAATGTTATAAGGCAAGACAACATTTTTTTCGTCCGAAAATGTTTGTAGCGCTTGTATAAGCCAACGGAGTGATAATATAATGCACTGCCTATATTCTGTTTAGTACAAAAGTGTCTACTGCATTTAGTCGAATAATGTTGGGTCTCGTGATTTCTGTTTTCGAACTAAACAACGCAAAATGCCAATGTCAATTTATTTAGAGTGGAAGGGAAAAGGTGGTGGGTGTGTTGCTTTGCTTTATGTTTTAGTTCCGTATGATTTATTGTAATAAAAACATAGTGTTATAGATACTATTGATTTTTAATAATTGTGTAAAAATTCTTAGTGATAAATATTTATTATAACATTTTAGTGTTTCATTGTGTACATGTTCAATAAGATAATAATTTAGATTTCTATAACAAGATATTTACATCGATTGTTTTCATTTGTGATGTGAATTACAAATATCAAATTAAGATAACGAGCTATAGTGCTAACTTTGCAATTAATTATAATAATGATTTATAATGAAGGCATTAATGAGGAAACAGTTAAAAGGATATTATTGAAAAATGGATGGAATTTTTAAACGCAGTTTGATTTTGGAACCTTTGGAATGTCGTCGCCGTGCCAAAAAGGCGGGATGCGCCTTAGCGAAGCCCTAGACAATATACAACTAGCTTATAATCCTATTACCAAACAACTACATTTTGTGAGTCCCAAGGTCGAAAAGCCATCGGAGGACACTTCGGACGAAATTGATAAACTATCTAAAAAGAGTAGTTTTAGTGATGAAGGAAATTATTCTATATCTTTATGTGAGAAAAGTGATACTAGTGATTCTCCCAAGAGTACCCTTCAGTGGGGTGGCAGTGTGAATGGTCATCAAAGAGGGAAGGATGGAGGGTCTTTTTCAAGTACTGTTTCAAGCCTTTCGGAATGTTCTCTGGGATCTAGTGCTTCAAGAGATGATGAGCAAGGTGATGTGGAAACAGTACAAGAACATGCAAAACTAAAGAAAAAAGGATTGTCAGGATTTTTTAGCAGGTCAGTTAATATTTATATAAACATAAATTTCAATGTATTGCAGACAGCTGTAGTTACATTTTAATACACATTTTACATTTTGCATAAAATAAACTTTCACTTGGATTTGAGAAACTCTATATGAATTATAATTAATATCTATAGTCCATACATAATTAGAGCCTGTTGTTGCCATGTATGACTGTATATTTTGTTTATTAATTTATACTTTTGTTAACAAGTTATACTAATTTTAATATTTATATTTTAATTAGGTACATATTTTTGTTTTGTAATACACATCAAATACTTAACATGTTTCCGTTAAACAAAAGTTAAATAATATGCTCTTTAGTTATTTACTTTAGTGTATATTTGATAATATTCAAGTAAGAAAAAAAACAGTTTCATGCTTCAGATTGTTCTTTGTTGAATACACTAAGTTCGACTACCAGAGTTGGAAATAAACATAATTTAAATATCATACCCTAATTGGATATCAAACCTACAACTGTTAAATTTACAACAAGATTGAGCCACAACAGTCTAACATAAACAAAAACTTCTTAAGACATCTAAGTTAAATAAATTTCATTCATTTCATACTTTTTTTAGAATGTGAACTTGTGACTTATACCAAAAAGGAAAGAAAATTGAAACAAAAATTTAATATAAAAAATTTATTGAATAAATATGTTATCCTACCGAGGTAAAAAATGTTAGTATATGTTGAATAAATAGATTAAATAACATTTTTAATAGTCAAAAGACCCCTAAGCTTTGAAAATAAATTCATCATGTCCAATACAGTTATGCTATAATATAGTCTTGTCATTACATTTTAATTATTATAGTTAGTTTCTACCAAATTTTTCAGTTTCAATGCCAATTAAGCTGCAAGATAGCTTAAATAATTTTTCTTGGTATACCTCATTTTTTGAAAATCTATTACTAATTCCTTCTTTGCAATTGCTAATGTACAATCCACCTTTCGATAGTATGTCCTGGTTAAAACATGCATGTAATATGGAAATAGCTCCCTTCTCTGGTGATTTAAAGAACATTTTCTTTACCCAGGGGAATTTTCTAAAGTTTGATTTCTCAAATAGATCGGTGTCAACAATTCCTGGATGAACTGAGTAAGATTTCACCGGGACTTCCTTGTCTTCTAAAATTTTGTTAATGTATCTAGCTGTCATTACCTGTAACCAAATTAAATAAAGTGACTAAGTAGTATATTCTTAGTAAAAAAATAAGAAAAAACATTAAATTTATGTTAATTTATTTTATTAAAAGAAAAATTAAAAACAATTTAATTTGTCTTTTATTAGTTTAATTTTTTTACCTGAGCAAGTTTTGATTGTGCATATGCAGCTGTAGTGTCATAATGCTCCTTCATATTAATATCATCAAAGTAAATTTTCCCAGCATAATGTGCACAAGAGGAAACATTCACTATTCTTGCTGGCTCTGACACCTTCCCAGTATTTTTTAATGCTGGCAACAATAAATGTGTCAAATAAAAGTGGCTTAAGTGATTGACAGCTAATTGCATTTCAATTCCATCCTCAGTTAGTTTATAATCTCCGAACATAATGCCAGCATTGTTCACTACAAGATGTATTTCTGGAAATTCCTTTAAAACTTTTTCAGAGAATTCCTTAACAGATTTCAACGACATTAAATCTAACGGAAATGCATGTATTTTATCACCATTCTCCATTGTTTCCTTCATGGATTTCACAGCATTTGGATTTCTCACACCCATGACAACAGTCACATTTGCCTTTAAAAGTCCTCTAACCACTTCTAAGCCGATGCCGCGAGCACCACCCGTTATAACGGCAACTTTGTTCCGTGCATCTGGCAATGTTATCTTGTTTTTCCAAACGCTTACCCAGTCGTCTATCAATCCACCGGCTCCAGCTCCCTGCATGTCCAAAGAGACTATCAAATCACTCAACATATATTTGAACTTCTTCTGTCTATTCATGTACCAGTAAACGCCAAAAGTCACTGATAGTAATGTTATTGACGTTATCAGAAACATTTCGAGGTTATATCGATATCACGTCTACACTGGCGTCGTGCTTTCACTCGAATGGAATCCTCTACGCTTTCTCTCGCTCGCCGGTGTACCGTTAGTCCTGTGTATGGCAGCAAATATTAACTGTTTTTATTAGAAAAAACAGATGAAATGCAGGCTAATTGCAGATTAACTTGTGAGAACCAGTCTTTGAATATTTTTCCTCTAAAAAATAATAAATAAAACAGTAAAAATATGTCTTCTTTAATATTTTTTTGTTATCGTCTACCGATTGTTTAGAGGCGAGGAATGTAACTGACTGCCTACTAAGTGACTCGCAAATTGTTTCGCATGCGCATTACGTCATGTCTACAGTATGATTTCCTATAGTCCTTTATATGTTTTGAATATTGAGTTAGGCCTCTCATATCAAAGTGTACATAAATACATATATGTTATACATATGTTAAGTAGACTATCAGTGTATTATTATATTTGTTTACGTTGTTATGCTATATTAAATGCGATAACACGACAGAAGTACAACTGTCTTTTATCCCGCACTCAGCAGGGTAGTCAGAGGGAACCTAGTGTTAAGACACTCCGTACCCCACTTTCCGCCGAATTCTGGAAGCATTGTACTCAACGCCGCGCTTTGCCTCGACACCAAGAAATGGAAATATAAGTTTTAATATTTCATATCGAGTGGGGATCGAACCCACGACCAGTTGCGTTTACACTCCCACTTTGTGCCCCTGCGCCACGACTAGCTTCAATATATAAATTAGAAACATCAAATACGGATGTTTATGTAATGAATATTGATTAATGCTAATGCTCTTTTATAATTGTTATATGTATGTATACGTTCAGCTTCTTGATCGCAGGTAAGATCCAATATTTAAGTAATTAGATAATAAATAAATGTAAAAACATCCTTGAAAATATTTAAAACATTCCTATACCATTTGAACTTCGTTACTTATTCCTCGAACCAGTTTTCAAATCTCAATACAAAAAACCACCAACATCATAGCTTAGCTTACGTAAGCAAGAATGAGATAAGCTAATATAACGGCTTGCATCACATATTTCTTAGACTACTTAGTTCATTTCGCCGATACTGATGAATAGTTATTAATTTTTTTTTAACTTTACTCTGTATCTTAAATATAGCAGGGTAAGCATATATAGAGTAGGGATGAGTTCGATATAACAAAACGTAACTTGTAACCGATACGATGCCGAAACCATACCATATCGATATCTGTTTCTAAAAAAACCGTTATCATAGAAACTTGTCTACTATCAGATGCGTATTAAAACTTAAAATCACACACAGCAACTATCGCAACGAAAACGTAAAAACGAAAACTTCGCATAACACGAACTAAGTAACTACCTCTCTTTCTAACTATATGTTTCTCACGAGTGTAAAAGAAATGAAGCGAATATCCGATAACTTGCATCTATAAGATATTATTACTTTACGTTACAAAAAAGAACTTCTATATAATGGGAATAAGGTTGAAATTTGGTTAAAATATTCATATTATTTTCACACTTGAGTGGATTCGACTTTTAAATTCTAAACGTTTGTTTTTAAGTGACAAATGCTTATTTGAAATTTATTTTCAAATTTTTAATATTTTAGAAATAGTTTAGTATTGTATTTAGTCCTTTGCGATACGTATTGCGGACGAGGTTTCCTTAAAAATTGTGCATTTCAGTGTGTGTATATACTTTTTTTTAACAACAATTTCTATATAGTTTAAAGTTAATTAGTGTTAGTGTATAGCTTAAATATATTAGTGTATATAGACATAATTTTTTTCTTAAAAATGTCGCGTAAAGTCTCTCATCTCTCTGTATACTTGGTGATTTATTTTATATTCATAATACTTTTAAAAAACGCCACCAGCGTTTAATGTCAATTTGCCTTCATTTTATATCGTTAAAAATGATTTAACGTTTGTAAACTGTATTGTCAATATCGATATCTGAAAACCGTTTTTGATATCGTTATGAAAACCATATATCGGTTACATAACCGTTATCGAAAAAAAACGATAACGCCCATGCCTAATATAGAGTGGTAGTGTTAAGACACTCCGTTCACTAAATTAACGTCCAATTTGTAAGACATTTCGTGTTAAGTGGAACTCAATGCTTTTTCTTGTTATCAGAGGGAGGAAATGAAAATATTTCTAATTCAATGTTTTGCATTATTAATAGGGATTTTTTTAGTATCTTTAATATGCAGGACATCTTCATGAGGAGATGAAAGGAGTTCTTCATTCATCAGTTTTTTTATTTTAGTTTTTTTAATTAATTTAAGGGGAGTGAGCTAAGTATAGGTAGGTGGGGTAAATATACCTATCTATATAACTGTTTACATCTCACATTTTGTATACAAGTTCGGTCCGCCGCTACTGACGCATTAATTAAGGGTCTTTGATCTGTGTTAGGGTTAACAAACGATGTCAAATTTACAAACAATGTTAAAATTGTGTATTGTTGCATTTTTCTATTTTTAATCACAAAGTATCCATCTTGTGTTGAATCTTGTGTTCCTAGGATTGAGCCCAATTTGCACGAGGCTTTGTCTTGTTTCTAAAACAGAGGATTGAAAATCATTAATTGCCCCAAGTGAGAATCGAACTCACAATCGTCGCGTTTACAGGCAGAGGCTTGTGATGCTGCGTCACAAGTTTTAATTATTAAACTATTTTTACAAAAAATATTGAGAGTACGGAGAGTTTGCTTTAGTTAAGCAAGCTCTCCGTACTCTCAATATTTATTTATTTTATGTGTTTATATGATTATTATATTTATAAAATAACGCTTTGAACACCCTGTAAATAGTGAAACACGTGTGTAAAATATAAGTATTAATTATATACACTAAAAATTTAAAGTATGTATAATAAAAAAAATGATAATAACATAAGTTTATAACATTTTTAGTATAATTTTGTTGTGTAAGTTTTATGTTCTCGTATAATGTTTATATTGCTCACGGTTTTCATAAATAACTACTTTTTTGAATCGTTCTTTTACTAAAAATAAAAAACGCATGAATTTTTAGTAGAAATGTTTTTCGAATCCCAAGTGTGCAATAATTTTTTTAAAGAATTGTGCGTATTTAACACTTTGGGATTTTAATAAAAATATTTTAAATTATTTGGCAACCCTATTACGCTACCTTAGCAGTGGCGCGTGACGTTCGAGAGCAGATGGATAGGATAGAATTTATTGAAAATTTTAAATCTTTACAAGTTATATAAAATTTTCATTTGATGCCTTTAGAAGAATTACTTAATATTACAGGAAGAAGAAAAAGTGTTTTCTTGTTTCTTTTTGTTTCCTGTTTTAGGCATCGTGAAAAAAAAAAATGAAATACCTATAGATAAAAAATATTGATCATATCTAAAGGCCAGTCGTGATTCAATACTAAAATATTGATGGAAATACTAAAATAAAATATTGTTTTACTTAATTTTATTTATATTTTTTTTTAATTCAAATGATTTGAAATTAACGCCTTCGTGGTACTGAGTCTAAATGTAAATGTAACTAGTTGAAGGTTCGATAATAGTTCCAGGAAATTAATTGTTCCCTTACCGCTTACTAAGATAAAATGCAGCGTTGAGTTACGCTATTCAACACACAATGTCTTGAATTACAATTAATGACAAACTTATGCTTTGTTTAAATACTGGCGTTTATGTCTAGGTCAGGATCCTTAAGTAAGCATTAAAAACAGATTTTCATTGTTTCCCAGTAATATATGTATAATATATAAAATTATTTATAATTATCTTGTGAGAATATAGTTACTAAATATTCGTTTATGAAACGTTTTTGCTGGAAAGATGACTCGTGATGTTTTTAGTATTCATATTTTTTAATGACTTTGTACAATTTTTTTTTATTATACATATACCTATTCTTGACAAAAATATTTGACTCAACTAAGAATCAAAATTATTTAATTTGTTAAAAAGAAAATTAAAATTACATAAGGGAGTTATTATTCATGTTAATTAAATGTAAGTGTAGGTTAATTCAACTTTTAAAAATGCAATTATGAGCTAGGCTCTTTTTACACACTGCATTTCATAAAAAAAAAGCCCGAGGTAATAACACCAAAGTCAAATTACGACCAAAGCCCTAACAATAAAGACTTTCTTTTACTATACACCACCATAAATTCGAAGGCGACGTAATTGGCCGCGTGGAAAATAAAAATAAATCCAACAAGAACGAGTTTCTTGGAACAATGTGCTATAAAATTAAAGCGAATACGAGTATACGTAACGTAGAATGGATAACCTAAGCTTTATACTTGTACTGGTAAAACCTGCTCGCTGAGACAACGCTACCCAACTGACGCGACTCGCAACCTTTCTTTCATGGCTTGCACAAATGTTTACTATAGTGCGACCTACGAGCCGCGGCCGCTTTGGACTTAGCTTTCAGGTTGGCCACAATTTGTTTACAGTACTATACACTGAATGCAAGTGTTTACGTTAAATGTGCTGAATAATTGTTTATATGGTGACGTAATAATAATTAATATAATATACCTTCATATGCAATGGCTGTACTTGTATGTTTGATCTTTATGCAGTTTATGTTTAAAAAATATTTTCGTTTCTCGGACCTGTCTAAATGATATATTTTTTCTAAACGCTGTAGATAAAGTAGTTTTAACCTAGAAATATTAAGTAGAAATGATGGAACTCATTAATAAATTTTTGGATATAACAAAAATAATCTTTCGACACTTCGACCATTCCCTTTCCGCAGAATTTTGAAAGCATTGAGAATTACATAAGCGAGTAAATGAAAATATTATATATATAATATATATACTTATATAATAATTCCTCGAGTTGGAATCGAACCCACAATCTGATGGCCTTATAGATATTCGATATAGTGTATTCTGTGTTTCAAGGATATTTCAGTTAAAGGACTTTGTCTGTAAAAAAATGATGCGGATAGTTTGGCTCCGTTCTCGGACGTATCGACGTTTTTGCCCGTATAAATATGGAACAGGATGCGCCTGCTGAATAAATAATATTGCAGATGTTCTAGCGAAAATAAAACCTCTTTTTATGGAGGTGGTTGGTGTTCTGTTCAAGGACAAGATTTAACTTTTTAATCAATTATATTTTTAAAGGCTTTTCGTGTACCAAAGATAAAAATTAAATTTTACTTAAGTAAAAATAGATTGTAACAAACGCATAAAAATTTGAACGGTTTGTTAAAAACGTATGGCTTAATTGGCCTGAGCGCTGAACGGTTTCCAATAAGAGCGAGTTCAAGTCCCGCTACGTTACATTTATTATTGGTTTCTAAATAATTTCTAGATTCTAATAGAGTTTATTTGTGTAACTGTAGGTTCTTCTATATATATAAAATCGAAAGGTCACGAAATCTCTGAAACTACATGTGCTAGGAATCTCAAATTTAGCATAGGAGTTACTTATAGGACGTAGGTGCTCGCTAAGACGGGAAATTGCAATATTCGACTCCTAAGGGGATGAAATAGGGGTTGAAAGTTTGTATGGATTTTTTTTTAAATCGCCACCAATTTTTATAAGATTTGAAATTTAAACTCTTAAAATTATTTCATTGAACACGTGTTTCATGGTTTATTAGGATTCACCCCTAAAAGTGCAAATAAGCGGGCGAAGCTGCGCGCGTCCTCTAGTTTTATATATAGACTTCACGACGTTAAGTACACTTGACTGAAAAACATTAGTGACAGACTGTCACCTGATATGTTCATTTTGGAGGCGTCGTAAAAACTTGAAATTTGATAGCTCTCAACTAAAGTTCTTAGGGATAAGATGTTTTGATGCTACCAGTTTTACAGCAACAGCTTTTTTTTGTTATTTTTTTCTGGACACTTGTTTATCTTAAACAACTTTGAGATTCTAAAGTTGGTAAATATATATTTCATTTAAATAATAAGTATTTAACGTAAAATTATACAGAAAATTTATAAGATTTTTTTTATAGTGTTACAAGAACATAAAGTCGAAGCATACTTACGTTTCTGGCCTATTAAGACGATAAATATGGGTTTATGTTGGTTACAATGACGTCACTGAAAGTTTTTCTGGGTAAGTGTAGCTGTAATATTTTATGAAACTTTCTTTGAGATATTTGTTATTATAAAATAGAGTAATTATTTCATTTTATGTAGTGAGTATACTATTTTCTTATAATAGTGACTTATTTTCTTAAAAGTACCGTAATTTAGGCAACTAAAGAATCATTTAATTTAAATGTAAAAATAAAAGAAAAAGTTAAAGAATAAATTATTATTATTATTATTTTTTTTAATTTCACACAAAATTGTAATAAATATATTTTCTCCCTTCCAAATTAAATTTATTAATAAATAAAAAGCTAATATTCTATCAATGGAGTATACAAGCAATGTAGCGGTTTCGCCTTGGCGATGCAACATTGTCACATTGGCCATTAAGCCTCGGCTCAGCTGCTAATTGCGACCAAGGTTCCCTTTCATTCACATCTAAAAGTTGTCTTCGAGCCAATTGGAAAATTGTCAATGGTCTACATTATGCTCCATTTTCTATGGGTTTAGCTGGACTTAATAACTTTATATAGGTTATTTCTTCATGTATTTTTCGTCCTGTTTGGTCGTGTACTTGTACTTATTGGGAGATAGGTTACAGATATTATAATCCATTTGTAAAAGCTTTTCCAACTGTATAAATATCCGAATTGACTAAAATAATCGTTCTTTAGTACAAAATATCTATGTAATTCAAATTAGATAAGAGTTTAATTAATGCTCCAGTTTAAATACAGTAATTAGTACCATTGTTGTCGAAGTTATGACTAATGTCTCATACTTTATGCCTCATTTGCTTACGAACACCGCAGTCGTCATTCCAAGCAATTATGTCATGAGTGTCCGTCTGTACTTTATTTTGAATTTACCAGAAACACACGTGAGTGATGATGATTCTGACTCATTTTTCTTTATATTTGTATAGGATGACATGATGTCTGCTTTTATCTTTGCTTTGGACAAAGTAATTAAAGTAAGACTCGTGTTTTTTTCTACTCAACAAGCCTCCAGAATTGGGTGGATAGTGGGGAGTGGAGTGTCTTTACAATAGATTGTGCTACATGTGGAATACAGCATGAACCTAAAAAATAAGTAACAAAAAGTAACTAGTAACTTTTTAATTTGCAATTACTTAGAGACGAAAAAATATTATATATAATATTATCTAAATATTAAATTCCATCTCTAAGTACAACTGTAATGCTGTTTCATTTTAACGATAGTTGTTTTTTAGGCCACTGTTAGTAAGTGTATCTTGATACAATAAATAAGGAACGCCATGTCGTTTTTAATCAAAAGTTTGATAAGCCAAAAGCTTTTACTCACGACTCTATTAGAAATGTATAGCTCAATCGAGATAGACGATCGTGGTCCCAATATTTTCTGGCTTACATTTTTTTTGTATCAATTTTCTTACGGAACTATCCTTAATATATCTTCAAGATGACCTCATTTTGGAAGCGTAATGTCTTGTTTACCATTTTTAAGATTGTGGTGGGACTCAACGCCCCGCGTTGCCTCGTTACCAGAGCGAGGAAATGAGAAATTCAATACTTCAAATTTGAGTGGGAATCGAACCTGTACAACCTGTCGCGTTTACAGTCGCACGATTTTTCTCCTATGCCTGACATAATATGTTAGACCTTTTAAAAATAAGCTTCTAACATTGATCCGAAACTAGGTACCTTCTATTCTACTAAATATTGCATCGCTTCTAGTTCCCATTGTACAAGCTAAACAATGGCGAGCATTCTTTTGTGCATGCACTTATCACTACAATACCCGCATTCTTTTTTTATGATATAATAGAGTAAAGTAGTAGAGAACAGCGTTGTGGCGCAGTCGAGACGTTCTTAACTGAATAAAGTAACTGAAACTGTGGGTTCTAATTTCAGTTCAATGTAAAATAGCTTTTCGGTCTAGTTAGGTTATAGATTCATACGTCTAGTTAGACAGGGCGTGTCGTTGGCCTCCTGACCAACAGGCATTATTTCTTTATCGTCATCATTATCAGTCTGTCTTCGTCCATTGCTGGACACGGAGAGATCCCGTATAGGGCACTAGAGCACTTAGCTCGATCTTCATGCCCAACGGTTTTATTTATGATTAAAAATTAACATAATAGTGACTTTTCACTAGATTTTTTATGATTTAAAAACTATAGGAAATGCATGAAGATAAAAAAGGCAATAACAAATTATAACAATACAAATATTGCTCATAACCTTATCGAAATAGGTAGCGATAGCGATACGTCTGGCCTAAAATGTGTTTGTGGGTTACGTTAAATTTTGTAGACCAAACTTTGAATAGAAAATAAAGGTAATATTTTTCTTACAGCTTTACGCTGTATCCCGCCCATACTACAATAGGTAGAGGAAACTTAGTGTTAAGGCACTCCGTTCCCTATTTTAAGCCGGTTGAGGCATTGCGTGTTTAGTGGTGGAACTCAACGTAGGTATCATCTGTTCAGATATTATACAGTAATTTACTTTTGTATATACCTACTTAAAGAAATTTCTGTATATTAAAATATATGTCTGGCAACTATCATAGCACTAAACTTGTTTATATTATACTGCTGCAGCGATAAATAATGTTTGTAGAAGTACTGCGTACACAAGATATATACCAATGTACTTTAAAGGCGCCTCTAAGAAAAACAAGCTCGTCGTTTCAGATTTATCTTCGAGGAGGCAAGTCGATAGTCGAGAGCTAACAAAGAAATACATTTATTAACCTTATATAGTAAGACCTGGAACCAGTAAGAGCTGGTATTGTATTCAATTTTGTTGAAAGTTTTGTAATATGTATATTATATTGCTGATTTTTTAGGTTCCATTTTTTATCTTTAAACGCTTAAAAAAAGATAAAATTAGCGTGTGTTTCCTTATTTAAGTATATTAATATTCGTCATGTTTGTTAAGTGGGTGGTAAGCCTAATATTTACGCTTACGTTCACCGTTTTCTCAGAAATATATAATTATTTAGATTAGTATATCATTTTAATTCACTATAATGTTAATATGTTATTATGTGTTGGTGGTTTTGGTTGGTTGGAATGGTTTTGTGCATTTAATATCTAATAATAAACACTGCATTATTCATACAGACATTTTGCTGATGTAACATTTTTTTCTGTTATTGTGTGGAATAAAAAGAATTAATTTATGATTCACTTATTTGTGCAATTCTATTATAATCGATTTATTTTCATTATTATTTCTCACTATTAATGTCGTCATGGAGGAATGAAAACAGTTTAATTATTTTTATTTTCATTTAATTATTTTTTCTCAGTTATAGCGTGACATTAAGTTTCACAACATAACACCTTATATTGAGGTAAATTGAGGCGAAAGTGGAAAAACCATGTGTCTTAACATGAGGTTCTATGCCCTATATAGAATTAATAGTCTACTATATGAAGGAAAAAATATTTGAAATATAATATTTTCTTGCCTTGTAATGTAATCCATTAGTCGATTGTGAGTAATCGGAAGTAGGCTGTATTAATATGGTGGTCGCTAAGAGTTTGTGTTGAGTCATACTAATATCTGAGTCGATTCGGTGGTCGAACCTTATTTGATAATAATCTTATGGTAATTGTCTATCATAGATTTGCTATAACGATTTTGATGTTACTTTTAATTGAAATTAATTAAGTCGTAATTTTTTTGTAGATAATCTTAATTATTAGACGACATTGTATCGTAGTAAACTTTGGGTGATGGTTGTGGATTCAAATGACATTTGGGAAATGTTAAAATTATCGATATTATGAACGGTTATTCTTAACATGTAATATTAGATTTTAAGTACCAATAGATTACCAAACAGAGTGCCTCTAAATAGGCGAAAAGTAAGTTTAGTGCCACTTTGTTATTTCACTAGATTCTCTCACGCTAAATCATATACAAAATTAAACGTGGTTAAAACAGTCCGTTGTCCCGCCCATACATTATAATATGTAAAAATAACAAAGAAATATATATATAGATATGTATGTCTGTAGAGTTCTTTACGATCAATAAGATACGAACATTCTCACGTGCGGGACTTGTATTCACTGCCCTGTCGGCGTCGGCTCTCACATTAGAAGCGTTATTAAACACGTACCGACTGACGCGTGTCCGAGTTAACAGATTATATAGCCATAAGTATACCTATATATACCTAATATGTTAACTTGGACACGGATTTGTACATATTTCATTGTTTTTTTTTTTCATATTTTAGGGTTCATTCCCCTTTATGAGAATCAAATCCACAACTATTGATGGACGACCTCTATAAGCCTGTATAGATAAAAAAATAGACTTACTGCTATGCCCGTACAGAAGAAATGCTTCCATTAATTTTGCTATCGTCACTGTAAGCCTTGTAATCTTTAGTGACAAGGCACTTCGTATTGTGTTTTCCAATAAAAAAAAATTAAAAAATGAAATTTTTAAATATATATATATGTACCTATATTCCCAAATGGGGTTTGAACCTGCAATTATTGTAGCAATTAAAACGTTTTAGTTAACTGTCGCAACTTTTTTAAAACTATTCTCATAATGCGCAAGTCTATAATAAATAAAAATAAATGTAATACCTACATATATTTGAAATATTTTAAAAAGCGCTTATCAAAAATCTTATCACAATACGTAACTGATAAGAGAATTACGAAACAACGATAATGATTACAGCATATGGTTGGCTCTATAGACGAGGACAAAAATCATTTGCAGTTTCGTCATAGTCGTCATATATTATACTTTGCAGTAAGTCGTTTTCTCGCGTGAGAAATCTTATCTAACGTTTTAGTTTTTGCCTTGCACGCTGTTATATACGGGAAACGGAATCGATGATGTACCGCAATTTGAATCTCTCTTTGGAAGTATTCTTTTTCTACTTGTTGTTTTTAAGATTTAATTGATATGTGGATTTATTACGTGAATTAATATAACTAATACTACTAAATGAAAAGTAGTTAAATAATTATCCATTCAAATATAGTTAGGTAGTCTAACTTATTTTATATTATGATTAATAAATATGTTATTAATAGAAATGTTTTTTTTATATCATGAAAAGTATTTAGTCTATTTACTTCGTCCCAGTGGTCAATTGCTTCTTTCACCGTGTTCCTACCATTAAAATTAGTCTTATGTATATCACAGCCACTAACCTACAATCATAAAAAAAATAACGAATATAACCTTTATTATATGATGGCATCATCAGCTACGCTCACATCAAAGATGTCGTCTCACAAGGTCTGATTTCAACCATTCATGTCGACTATATCAATTGGACCAATTACAGTGTCTGCTGGATTGCTGGAGGGCCCTCCTATAGTAATAGTTATATTTACATAGAATATTATTTACTTTTGTGTAGTACTATGTTACGTAAAGGTGCATAATAGGTTTAAAATATAACTTACATCTGTAATATATGAAGCCTTTTCACGATATTACGAAGTAGTTCATTTTATGTATGTGTTTTTGTCAGTGATTTTGAAAATGTCTATCTGAAACTGTATTCTATTTGTACTGGCATTTTCTTTTTTGTTTCTCTGTAATATTATGTCTATTATTTTTTTTTTGGGCAGTCCTTAGACTTTCTTTATTATTATCATTTCTTACCCTACAGACTCATGGTTCTTTCGTGTCTTTAAATATTACTTTATGTATTATTTTAAGTAATATGTCCTAAAAGAGTCCACATTTCTCATTAGAATGAGAATTCATTGATTATTTGATTTTAATGTTCCTTAATCAACTAATTTACCGTGAAGTCTGATTGTGAAGATTTTAAAAACAATGTTTTTTGCACCTTTGACTTTTATATAACCTTTGTAATGTTAAAGTTAATTACAATGTTTATTAGATAACCACGAATATTTGTAACGTTACTAGAACATCAGACTATATTATGCTTCTCTGCCGCTTATGTTTATTTTTATATTGGGAAAAGTTGAATAGCCTTATCAAAACCACATATTTAAAAGTACAACAATATGAGAATTTAAACTCCAAGAGCCATTTTGGTCAGTGAGTACTCACTGAGCCACAATACTAATTCACAAATATTACTTAAAAAATTTAAAAAATGTAATCGATTTATATTTATTACTAAAATATCGACAATCTGTAGCGGACCGATGTGAAATTTTAAAGATTCAAGTGAAAGTGTTACGATTAAGCCGTTTTCTTTCACGGAAGTTACATGGAGTAATGGGAGTCAATTATACTTGTAGTTGTGTAAGACGCCCAGTGCACTGAACCGTCCTCACCTATTCGAAAACGCTTTAAATACATGAATATATCGTGAGACGAGACTAGAGATATGCGGGATTTTGTCCGTATGGAAATGTGCATTTTCTTGTAAAAAGGTTGACTTTTTTTGCAACAATTTAAACAAAAATATATAATAGGCTGCGTTCAAATTATATCCCTTAATATAAATATACTTAAATACATATAATATATATACAGTTACTTTCCATAAATCATTATAAATCTTTCGCGTTAACGTAGTCGTAGTTAAGAATATTTTTATACACAGGAGTAGGTACAGTCATTAGAGCGACCCCACCACTTTATTTTAATGAAGCGTCTTAGGAATTTCTTGTTAACGTGTTTATTTATCCACTTAATGGCTTCCAAGCTGTAAAAATAAGATCTTTTGATATTTAAAGCCAAACCAAACATTCTAATTGATATTGATCGTATTAAACACATAAAAAATATGAGCTCCGGAAGTAGAGTACATTACTGACGTTCTGCTCTAAGAATAGATTGACTGTGAAATGTAGAGTTTTTTGGAGATTTTTATATTGATATAATACGTAATAAAAGTCTTTTTAGTGATATATTTGTATCTAAGAATATATCTACGAGGAGCCAGTAGTGGCACAGGGGCACGCAACAGGTTCAATTTTCACTCGAGGAAATGAAATCTCGTCATGTTTTTATTTCCTAGTTCCGTCACTTAGCAAAGTAGGGAGCGGAGAATCTTATTACTAGGTTCCCTCTGCCTACATAATACAATAAGAAACAAAAAAAAAGGAATATGTCTTGTTGGTACTAGGTGATTTTTATTATTATCATAAAAGCGTCACTTAACCTCTTCTTAGAATAACGTTCATGTCATTCTGGCAAACTTTGAAATACGACTAGTAAGTCATTATCGTTCTCTTTGTTCGGTCTTCTTTTGTCTGATACTAATTAAGTGATTTACAATTAAGTACAAAGCTTAAACGATTTTATATACAAAGAAAATTTACACGGAAATAGTTAATTCAATTTAGTTAGAACTTTAAAGTACATAATTAACGTTTGACGAGAATTATTTTGTATTATTTTCAATTTATTTTAAATGTAGGATGTTTAATATTTTGCTATTAAGTTTTCACCTAAATCTTGTGTGAGTCGTAGAAATCAACAAATTGTTGTTTTAATTGTCTATATTAAAGAAAACTATTTATATTTGTCTGTTTCAACTCTGTTAAATTTAAGTCTATGACAGATTTTTTTATTATATTTCATAGACCGTAACTGAGAGCAGGTGGCCGAAAGTCCGGTAGGTAATTGTTTCTGTCTGGTCGCACGTGAAATTGTAGGATGTCAGGTTCACTTGTTTCGGTTCTTAGTATTTAAAAACTGTTTAAAATATTCTGCTTGCTTTCAGTTTATTAGCTAGGGCAGTTAGTTTGATCTCTTATATTTATTTTTCATTTATTTCTAAAAACTGATTGGATCGAGTTTTTTAACATTTTAACATATGAATATTTTCTACAATAATTAGCTTCTTTCAAACTTTATTTTACCATTTTTATCATTTTAACGTAAAATAAAAATCAATTATAAACTGTACTATTTTAATTTCAAAAGATGACATTCAAAATTATGACCTTGCCGTACCCAACACCACACTGACCGCGAGTTCTCATGATAACCATTTATAAATAAACAAGTGCTGACGAAAACCGACGTCACAGACCCGACTGTACGACACAAATACAATACCACCTGGTATATCGGAAAGTGGAAGTACAAGGTCGATATTAGTATTGTAAATATAGAAAGCTGTTATTTAATAAGTATTTATTGCTTTAGATTTAGGGTTCATTTAGTTTTGTTATAATGAAAAGGAAGATAATTTAGAAGAGAAGAAAAGGAAAATATTGAATTTGATTAAGAGGGTAAAATTTTAATGAATTATTTTTAATATATATATGTCTTGTTTACCATTCAAAATCTATACTGATTTTTTATTGTAATTATACGGAATATGACTTTAGTTTTAAGAAAAATTTGCAGTTACTGATTATAAATAGTATAAAAAGGTCCATCGCAACGTGGCTGACGCAATAGTACAATGAATGAAACCGTAGTTACCGTAACCAGTGCTGTCTCTGAATAAAAGAAAGAAACGAATCAAACTCGGTTATGCGTCAAAATTGTAAGCAAAAGCATACAAAATGGCGAGGAAAAACGTGGTTTTATTTCAAAATATACTGCTTTTCATACTTACATATTATGTATGTTGTTTTTCTTACATAAAGTGGTGCAGTTGTGATGGTTCCCACTAGTTTGTTAGAATGGAGTTTACGCGGATTTACGCCGATACACACTCGATGTCTAGAATTCGGATTTGAATGTATGACTATAGGTTACAGTTAAGAGAAAAAAAAGGAACCGACTGATATTTTACTAGGATCTTTCTATCTATAGATAAATAACCTATCTAGTTCTTGTCTCTATATATGAATCACAACAACAATTACAATCATACGATAAATATAGCAATAATATTACTTAATAATCTCCTTAAGTATACATTTAATTGCCTTTATCGCTATATATTGGATAAGGCATTAAGTGCCTTGGGAAAACTTACAAGGTTATATTTTATCAAATTGTGTTTCACTCATAGCGGACTTGAGTGCTACTTGAAATTTTAACTATTAATTATAACTATCACAATATTGAACTGATATGTGTATAACACAACTACACTTGCTTATTGTTTAAAATTCAAAGTGCTTTTAGATAAGAATGGTGAAATGAGTAACAATGACAAAAAATACATCTAAATCGGTAATTTAATTTTATAACCAGAAACGACGTTTTGAATTTTAAAATTTTTGTATGGCGCAAATTTATAGGAATTAATGCAATGAGACATCGAAAGAACGAAATGTATCTATACAAATAGAATTATTTAAAAGATTTTACGAATTATTATGACATAACTTTTATTTAAAACAAAGTTAGCATTGAATTCTATATAGGTACCCATATGCTCTAATTTAAACGCTTAGAAGTGTTATTAAAATATTCAATTAAATATATTACATTACGAAATCTACCTTTTGAACAGTCTTGATGACGCTATGATCATCCATATAAAAATATGTTCACAGTGTTATCATACTTAATATGTGAGAAATAATATTTAAATGTATGAAGTTGTATAAACATGGTGTTATCGCCACCTGTGCACTCATATTTTTGTTTTGTATATAATGGCAGTGTCACACACTGTCGTCTTAGTTTCATTCTCGTTGAATGCTATTTAATTTGTCTTATTGTTTGTGCTTACGTACTTACAAGTTTATTATTGTCTCTGGAATGTCTTCAGACGCGCTGTGAGTTGGTTTTTTAAATTATTTTGACCTATTTTTTTATATTACTACGTGGGGGAACTTTTAATATGTTAAAAGTTCTCTCCATTTCGGCGTAAAGTGGGGAACGGAGTATCTTAACACTAGGTTCCCTCCGGCTACCCTGCTTTATGGGGGATATATCGTGAGACTGAAGAAACAAAAGAAGAAAAATGTTATGCTATAACTAGAGAAGATTTTTATAACTTGTAGAATGTAGATGGCTCTGTTATAGTAATGTGTATTATCAAATTAGCTCAAAATCGTTTAGTTGTTACTTTATAAGTGGTTTTATAGCGCTTTCGGACGGCACGTCATGGGAGGTAAGATTTTAGTAATTTTGAAATTTTTAAAAGTTATAAATTTACAAATAGCATACTTCACATAATGATTTTTACTTTTCTGTACTGTAAAATTATTAATATTAACAAAAAACCGAATGGTTTAGTATAAGACTAATGAAAATTTATATTCATACTAGCGACCCTATTGCGGCTTCGCCCGCTTTTACTACTGGATTATTCATATAATGTATGTTTGCAAAGCACTTAAGATAATGTGAAAATTAATTAAACCCTAATGCAACCCGCATTTTCGTAGTTTCAATAAGGATTTTCCAATTGTTTTACACAGCAAGGATTTTTTTGTAGGTACCGTAATTTTAAATCTGTGCTACTAATCTTTTCAAGTACTTATGAAAATATATTTAAATTAGTACTTTTAGATAGTTAAATGACATTGGCATCTAAATCTTCGTTGCTATAAAGGCAGGCGGGCTTTTTTTTTTGAGCTTGTGGTTAATGCTGAAGAGGGTATTCTGTCCCTGATGAAAAGCAAGCACTACGTGGCTGCCTGTGACGAAAATTAAATAGAATGCATCGGCCGGGAATTGAACCCGGGCTGCCCGCTTGGCAGGCGAGCATTCTACCACTGAACCACCGATGCGTGTAAGGCAGGCGGGCGCGGTGGACTCACTTGTATAAGCATAACGTCGCGAGGCGCGTTTCGCAGCAAGGAATTTTTGATATTGTAACAACTTCTAAAGTACTTATTAAAATGAAAAACAGAAAAGACAGTTTTGATCTACATTAAATGGCCAACGTAACTGATATACTTATTTATATGCTGAGAGTAAGGGATAAGTGAAACTTGACTCGATACAGTTGATGTGTGAACGGCGTAATGTGTCAATAATTAAATGCGTTTTTCTCTGAAACTATTCGCAATTTCGAAATAGTTTAAAAAGCAAATTTTATCTTCGTTTAACGTAGAAATTTAATAAAGTATTTTAAAGGATAAGGATTAATACCATTATGGAAAAATATCCCTCACAATAAAAAATATATTGAAATTACTATTTTTAGACAGAAATATGATCACTACACGTTATTCTTAGAAGATACGAATATGCCATCGCGGACTTTTTTGTAGATCTTATTAAGAGGAACAATACTCCAGTACATTTTTTTCATATAGTACTTACCATTAAAGCAGCGCATGCGCCAAAGTGTCTCAGCGGGTAGGACTTTATACACATTTATCGTATTTATGTTAATTTACATAAGAATGTACAAATAATAAACTATATATAAACCTTCCCTGAGAAATACTCGACCTAATGGTAAAAACCGTATCCAAATCCGTTGGGTGGTTTAGAAGAAGAAGAGTTAGAAAGTTCAGACAGACACAAAAAGCGACTTTGTTTTATAAGATATAGGATAACATAGAAATGCCAAATTTAAGTCTATACAACCACAACCTCTGCCTACCACGCTAAAAAGTATAAAGCTATTTGGCCATTATAAAAACTTGTATTCACCCATTTAAATACTAAAAGCTAAGCTAGCTATAAACATATGCTCTAGATGATGTAATACAAATATTTTTAATACCGTTTAAAGGGCAAATGTTTGTTCCATTTGCGAAAGATTGAGCGTGAGTAAATAGGTCTTGGTCCTGCTCCGCGTGCGGTTCTGAGAGCGTTCTATTAATAACTTATGAGATAATGTATCTACATATACAGACGTACATGTTGGTAGTTGGCACAAATATGCTTTGCCAAGTTAATTTTTCCTTGTGTAGTTATCATCATATATAATTCACAACTCTAATTGTTCCTTATCACAACGAAGGCGAACTAAATAAATGTAAATTATTTAGGATTCCATTAAGATAAATTTCTATGAAAATCATGTGGTTACAGTTTTTCCATGGTTCTTGCATAAAAACGTCAATCATTTTATTTAATTAGCGTCACTACCAACGCAACGAATCTTCGCCAGATACTCAATTCTAGTAATTTCTCACGCTCAGCCTCGTCCCCAACCGGAGATTGGTAAAGCATTGCAAAACTTTAACTTGGCTAACGTAACCGTCCTCGTGGTACGGTGACGGTATCCTAAAACGAGCATCCGCTTGGAACCGACATCAAGGACTGTGACTGTGAAACTTAACGCCACAAGTATGTAACACGGTAATGCAATCAAATATTGGTTAATAATTACAGTAATCAGTTTTTTGTTACATTTATGTCAATTAAAAAAAAACCATTACCATATTTCCCGCAAATTAGATAGCTTCCCAGTTTTCACGACGTGAATTTGAACACGTTAATTGAAAATATTAAATATTTAATTACTTTGAACAGGAGTCGAACTCATAACCTGTCGAGTTTTTACAGTCGCACCCTTGCACTCCTGCGTCACGACTGATCTCTAATGTTTCTTCATCATTAACGAGTATAGATATCATATATATAATTATGTATGTATTTTAGAAGGGTTTTATGAGTCATGTATCTAATCTCCATAGCTCTATTTATTTTTGGATTGGCTAAAATTTTATATTAACTTGTTAACATTTTTCAACTTTAAGTTCTTAGATAGTAACTGCCTAATATATTAGAGACCTATTGTTAACGTCAGGTTACACTATTAATAATTATAAATGTACTAAATATAAATACAAGTTGAATATTATTGAATTAGGTTCCCCTGTTGTGTTGTTATTATTATTATGCATTCTCGGAATTCCCAAACAGATATGCTATAAACATGTTATTGTTACGTTTCCAAATGTAGTACAATGAAATATGTGAGCGTTTGGGTTTGGTTTTATTAATACATATTAAAGTGCAGTCACGTGTAATAAATTTTAGTGCCACGACTTGTATGGGAAGAGAAAAAATTCCTTTGAGATCGTGCGTTGAATGTTTTTGTGAGTAAAGTTAATTATTATTGCCTTTTGTAAGTTATTATGTGCGTTTTTAAGGGAGTTGGTTGTTTTTTCTTTTTTCTTTTTTGAGTGTAGTTAATTTTATATATATATTTTTTTACAATTTTAAGCACTAGTATTAATTTAAGTATATAATTATTTGCGTTCTTTCATATTTAATAGGATAGATTGAGTAAATCTAGTGTATTACTATAATTATATAATTCTTCAAAAAGCGCGTCTATCTCCACCTCGTTTGCCTTGTCCATTTTTCATAAAAAAAAAACAATCTCCACTACACGTCCAATTAGACACTATTTATAATATAAGCAGGATAGTTGCACTTGGTAAAAACATTATCCCAGACATGAGGCCGTCATGGCGCAGAGACACAAGCCTGTGACTGTTTCTCACTCGAGGTACTCGCTCTGGTAATGTGGCAAAGTGCAGTGGTAAAATCCGCCACTCAACACGCAATGGCTCAAGCATCAGGGGAAAGTAGGAAACGAAAGTGTTTTCATAAGAAGCTGACTGTCTTAACAATGTTCCCTTGTTCTCGGCCGGCATAGCAAGCTATGTACGGGATACAGCGTGAGGCTAAAAAATCCCATACATACCACGAACCCAAGATTATAGTGTATAATCAGAAATCTCCAAACTCCGCCAGGATAGCATCAATGTAATATTAAAATACCTGGTTTAATATAATTATTTAAAATTATATAATCGTAAACCGCTAATTCTGGACAAAAAACATCAATTTCTAGTGGCAAAAAGTACCTAACTATTACATTACATCAAAAGTCTCACGATCCACTCAATGACTTCCACTCTTACAATAATAATTTGCCAATTCGACATAGAGTCTTAAATATCCCCGTCCGCCTTCACGCTTCATAAAATATTGCAAATATTTTAGCGAAGCGATCACGGTAATAACCTTTTGTTTGTTTATTTCGTTCAAAGTGAGTTCAATCTCAATGCTTTTCTTGATACAAATCAAAATTGTATAAAGAAATTGCGGGTTATTAATTTTTGAATAAATATATCTCCTCATTTCGTCTAACTGTTAAAGTGAGGTTTGTGAGTTGGCTTTCCAAATGGAGATGAAAAAATAATTTTCTTGTTTTGATTTGTCTCGATAATTAAGTTGAAAGTGGGGAACATCACTCCGGCATTAGTAGTTTCTCTTATTTAAGCACTTCCTATGTTCCTGACATTCGCGAATTTTAAAGTCCGGGTTGACACCCACTCGATAGCTGTTTATGTATGTATTGACATCGTACAATACGGTCAACAAGTTGTGGCCGCCCTGGAGTTCGCTGTAGACGGTGGCGCAAATAAAAAATAAGTACTTGAACACTTTCATCTTGAGTTAACAATGCGCATATGTTCATAAAACTTATTGTCACAGCGGCCAAGACTTGTCGGTCGTACTGTACATATAACGTGCAACGTTCAGAAGGTCACAACTGGAATGTGACACTCGACGTCAGGCGTGGTCGGAATACAAAACATTGAACAGTTGTATCGCTTATTATATAAATGTTGATACGCGGTTTTACTTCATTATAAATATTGTTTAATAACTGAGGCAATTTAATCCAGGCAAGCGGCAGTTTTAGTTTATGTTTTGGTCGTGTTGCGAGAAATGTAGGAAATGCGCAAAGGTGCAAATAATTTACTTCGTAACTTATAAAATGGTTATTTTTTAGATTATACATATAAAAAGTATATAAAGGTAAAAATATATATGTTTCAAGTTATTATAAAAAAATATAACGCCGGCTTAGGTGTACACCTACTAAATTAGTTTTTGTTGTTATGTAGGTACTCGTACATTTTTATACCGTTCGAAAGTGTAAAAAAATACGAAATCGACCTTTATTTTATTTCATACAGTAGAGAATATAAATCCATTATCGTTATTATAAAAATCTTCTGATGATATACCTACGTATATTAATTGTTTTTTTAAATCCATTTTTGTCTCACCTGATTGTAATATTCTCTTAACAATTTTAGACTATAAGAATCAAAATACAATTACAATGAAAATATTATTAGTTTAAATTAACACACTAGTTTTACCAAAACCCAATATATTCTCTAACTGTATAAAATAAAATAAACGTCGATTTTGTATGAAAATAAACAAAAGAACTTCAAACACGTTTATAGCGATTCACAATGAAGAATAATATACAATATCAGTCGATCAACTCACGCTGTTACCTTTGTACCTATAGTACGGAATGAATATGATGAAACTTAGTATGGCGCATGCGTTTGTGTACGGGTTAACGATTTATGTATAGAATTATAAGTTGCAAAACAATGTTATTTTATTTTGTTATTATCTTGTATATGGTTATATGCTGTTTATGTATTGGTTTCCCGCAATTTGTTTATACAGTTGAGTTTCTCGTTTTTTGTACGTGCATGGGAGGGATAGTAGATCCGGATACCGGGTTCCCGATACTTGTTATGGTTCCCACTTTTTGGTACA
Source organism: Heliconius melpomene rosina (assembly GCF_056956725.1). Taxonomy (NCBI): domain Eukaryota; kingdom Metazoa; phylum Arthropoda; class Insecta; order Lepidoptera; family Nymphalidae; genus Heliconius; species Heliconius melpomene. The sequence continues at coordinate 13,155,565 of NC_140395.1, forward strand.
TTTTGTGTTGAGTGGCGGAACTGAACGCCGCCCTATGACTACCAGAACGGCAAAACGAAAATAATTGAAATATAATTATTCCCTTGAGTGAGGATCTGTTTCAGTTTCTGTGATTCTTAGCAAACTCTTCATCATTATTATATTAGTATAGATTGTTACTCAAAGTATGATATAAAATGAAGAAAAGTATGGTCCGGGGTCACCGTAGCTATTCCCTGACCTCACATTATCGCATGTCGCGCGAGGCCACCTTCATGCGGCAAATGATGTACTTATAATGTTTAGAAGAACACACTTTTGTTAGCGTATAGGAGTTTTTCGTTGTTATTTTTGTATTTTTATTTGTATGGTTTACTTAACCTTCGTATTTTTTTTAGTTTCTGGGATAGCAGAGTAGGTAGAAAGGACCCTGGAAATCTATTGTTAAGTCACTCTGTTCCAATTAAAAACTTCCCGTTCCCCACTTTCCGCCGAATTCTGGAGGTGTGCTGAGTAGCGCATGTGAATGCCGCGGTTTGTAGAGCGAGGAAATGAAAATATTAATTATTTCATTTTCTCAAATTTGAACCGAACCTACATGAGATGACTCTGACTATAACCCATGCGGGGTTACATTAAAACTATCGACGTCATAACTTTCCACAACAATTGGAGATTCCCTATGCCTAGATGCGGTATACAGCGTAGAGCTAAAAAATATAATAAATTCATATAATTACTGTATATTTAATGCTAAAATACCATTCGCCAGTCAATTTGTTTTCACTCGATCGTACGTAATTTCCTTTCGCAGTTTTGCAAAGAGTCCAATCGAATTTCACTTAGTTTCTACTTCTAGTTGCCAAGTTTCTACCATTACAGCTCACGCACCGACACCGAGCCTTTCGTATACTTTCGTAAGCGACTTTAGTTGAATTGAAATGTGATATAAGTAAGTAGGTACTTGTTTAACACCTTTTTTTTGTTTTCTATTCGGTTATTACCTAATGTCTTTTACGCTTTCCAGAAATTTAAAATTTTTATAAATTTATTGTTAAAATCTTATAATTTTTTATATTAGGCTTCTATAGAGAAGTTAAACTGTGGTTTCATTTCTACTATATGCAAAGTTAACTTTATTATAAAATCACGACCTTACATTATATCGTGACTCCATGACAAGACCACAAATATATATAATAGTAGGATACGCGTAATAGGTACATCATTAAAGTGTTCTACGTACTTCTCGTGAGAACCAGTTTTTAACTTAATTGTTTACTTACTTCAATTCGATCTTAATCAAAGTAGAACCGTCGTGGTTTCAATCCCGACTCATGGGGGTAATTGTACAATATTTTTGCTGTAGTAGGAAGAAGCACAGCGTTAAGTTCCGCCGCAAAACATGCAAAACTTGCAAAATTCAGTGAAAAGTAGAGAATGGCATAGAATGAAACGGCTGTCTACCTTGCTATATGGTGAAGATATAGATGCCTAAAGCTAAAAAATGTATCTAATTAGACAAATTAATTTCCAAAAAACGAAACAGATATTCTAGTTAATTATATAAATATCTGTCACGGAAATAACTTGAACTCACGACCTTCAGCTCAGCAGTTCGCGTCGCTAACCACTTAAACAAAAAGGCCAGTCTTAATATAAGGTAATATGGTATAAAAATTCAAGACAACGCAACAGCCTACTTTAAATTCATCGTGCATATGATATTTTACTTTGTATTTGTCTAAATAGGTATAAGTTCTTTTGTGTTACACGCAATGAACTGACTGAGACCAATTATTTTTACTTGAGGCCATCGTAGATCAGCGGCACAGACCGACTGTAAACACGAGGATTGTGGGTTCGATTTACATACAGGGAAATTAATTATTATTTTTTTCTAGCTCTAGTAACAAGACGAAGTGCGGCGTTCATTTCGTCTCTCAACACGCAATGTCTCAACTTTGCGTGCAGTTATTAATTTAGATATACTAGATATAGTACTACTGTGTTAATATTCCTTATCTACTGACTAATTAAAATTAGTGTTGATAGAGAAGAAATATGAACACCTGCGCTTTCCACTGTTATCAAACAGTTTCTAAGAAGAAATTTTTAAGTGCATTGTTTCAAAAGATTAGTGCCGCGCAGTGGCCAGGTGGTAGAGTTACGTTAATATTTTTATGACTTACTTATTACAACTTAACTATCTAAACGTTAATAGGTATAAAAATCTAATATTTTTCATATCGCGGGAAAAATACCCGGGAAACTAATGACTCTTGTTGTTGTTATTTTATAGTAAATCATATTAAAAATTCTGCGGAAATTGCCTTCCGGGTTGGTTGTAGCTTCCTGTAGGATTGACTCTACTGACATTTATGTAATTTGAGGATTTAAAAATGTTTGCAATGTCCCAATTGAATAAAGAATATTTTAATTTTTTAATGTAGAGGTAGGCACTTATAGCTGTAAATGTGGTATACATTTGATGATATTTGAAAAGAAAGCAAAGATTATTAACAAAATTAAATATATGTTCTGCTCTATAATATAGTATGTTCATCACAAAGCAGGGACGAAAATACAACCCAATATTAAGGTACTCCGTTCTCCACTTCCCGTCTGACGCGTTGAAAAACGGAACAATAACAAAAATAATTTATTCCGTCCGAGTGGAGATTGAACCCACGACCAACGTATTTACAATCAAATACCTTGAAACAGTCTTTTCAAACATATAACATATTTACTCTACAATATAGTCATCATAACATAACATCACAGTCAACAGGTCGGCCGTGCCAGGCGCGGCGCGGCACGAGCGCAGCGCTCCGTGTTTTTGTTGCGTCGCGTCGCATTAGCTTTATCTGACTTTTGTACTTGCATAATAATGTTATTGCTCTTTTTTTAGAATTATCTTTATTTTTTTTTGTTTAGGTATTATAGAAATTATTTTTATTATGATTATTATACTTAGTTGTTACATTCGGCTTTACCTGAGTTAGAATGTAAATAACTAAAAGTTGTGTATGTTATATTATGAGGGACTTTCTAAGTTCTCGTAGTGATGATTAATGTGATGTAATAACTAATAAGTGTAGCCTTTCCCGATACATGAACTATACAATACAAAAGATTTTTTCAATTAGAAATTGTAGTTCCTAAGATTAACGCGTTCAGTCCAACAAACTCAAATGTGATGATAGATGACGATCATAGCGGAATGGTGATGATGGCAGGCAGGTTCGTCTCTGTATTACGTGGGTTTTTGTATTTTTTAAAAATTTGATGTTTATATTAGTTTAATACCTTCAATTATGTAATATCTTGATACATATTAAATTAAACAACTTTTAGCATTCATATTTTCTGATTTAATCTTTTGGTGTTTTATATTTTTTTTCTTTATGTTTCATATTCTGACGTTTTAAAATTAAATCAATGGTTATAGAAACTTGTGATTACGTTAGGTCCGTCAGGTGTCACCCAGCACGTGCTGTCTTCAACACATAATAGAAAGCTAAATACTTATAATATGTTTAGTATAATCGGATTGAGTATTTAAATGTATAATATATTCCTATCCTATTAAGGTATTATGAGATTGTTAAAATGTGTAGATTTAGCGACGCCTTAATGTCTGGCATTAAATATTTTTTTTATTTTCTATCTATTCACAGTTAATCTACTATATTAGTTTTTAGGAATAGAGTTGCGGATTTTTTTTATTATATAACTAGCGACCCTATTGCGGCTTCGCCCGCTTTTACTACTGGATTATTCATATAATGTATGTTTGCAAAGCACTTAAGATAATGTGAAAATTAATTAAACCCCAATGCAACCCGCATTTTCGTAGTTTCAATAAGGATTTTCCAATTGTTTTACACAGCAAGGATTTTTTAGTAGGCACCGTAATTTTAAATCTGTGCTACTAATCTTTTCAAGTACTTATTAATAAAATATATTTAAATTACAATTTTTAGATAGTCAAATGACATTAAATAATACATTCAACTCGAATTATCCAATACGTGCAAACGCATCTAAATCTTCGTTGCTATAGAGGCAGGCGGGTTTTTCGAGCTTGTGGTTAATGCTGAAGAGGGTATTCTGTCCCTGATGAAAAGCAAGCACTACGTGGCTGCCTGTGAGGAAAATTAAATAGAATGCATTGGCTGGGAATCGAACCAGGGCCGCCCGCGTGGCAGGCGAGCATTCTACCACGGAACCACCGATGACTGCTCATGACGCGCTTGTATAAGCAAAACGTCGCGGGGCGCGTTTCGCAGCAAGGATGTTTTGATATTGTAACAACTTCTAAAGTACTTATTAAAATGAAAAAACAGTAAAAGACAGTTTTGATCTACATTAAATGGCCAACGTAACTAATATACTTATTTATATGCTTAGAGTAAGGGATAAGTAAAACTTAAGTCGGCACAGCTGATGAGTCAACGGCGTGATGTGTCAACAATTAAATGCGTTTTTCTCTAAAACTATTCGCAATTTCGATATAGTGTAAAAAGCAAACTTTATCTTCGTTTAACGTAGAAAATTAATAAAGTATTTTAAAGGATAAGGATTAATACCATTATGGAAAAATATCCCTCACAATAAAAAATATATTGAAATTACTATTTTTAGACAGAAATATGATCACTACACGTTATCCTTAAAAGATAAAAATATGCTCTCGCGGATTTTTTTGTTGATCTTATTAAGAGGAACAATACTCCAGTACATTTTTTTCATGTAGTACTTACCATTAGAGCAGCGCATGCGCGAAAGTGTCTCAAGGGGTAGGAGTTTATACACATTTATCATATTTTTGTTAATTTACATAAGAATGTACAAATAATAAACTATATATAAACCTTCTACGAAAAACACTCGACTTAATGGTGAAGACCGCATCAAAATCCGTTGGGTGGTTTAGAAGAAGAAGAGTTAGAAACAACAGACAGACACGAAAAGCGACTTTGTTTTATAAGATATAGGATAGGATGATTAATTTATTAATGTAACAATATACTATATCATATCAAAAACAAAAGTAATCTTATTAACATACCACAATTGCAAAAAGAAAGCTTATGATTTCCTTATATTTTACATAATCTAAGCGCGGCGTTGAGTTCCGCTACCCAACACGAAACAAGTTGAAACAAACGTATAAGGGTTTATTATTTTTTTTTTTTTCGGTTTCCAATTGTCGCTGGTACGAGTCCCGCTACGTACAAATGTTTTTTACGACGTTATTTTTATCAACTTAATAAATAACTAGTACGTATTAAAATAAATTAAATAAATATATTCTTAACTCAGTTGTGAGTATTTAGTAGGTTGGGTATGTATTTCGACAACATACTGTAAGCTCGAATTATCATCTCAAAAGCATAATTACATATTTAACCAGCCATTGACGCGGAATCTCATAGCTTCCGTTGCACGTGTGCATTACCTGCGGACGGCTTAAATTACTTCTGACCACACAGTTTATTATAATTCCTTCCTTCATTCTGGAGAATGAATGATGAAGTTATGGTTATAGGTTCAAATTCCACTTGAGAATATGTATAGGTTTATATATGTAGTCTTATTCTCTATATATGACTACTACTGTCTATATGCATGTGTGAAGTTTGAAAAAATAACAAGAAAAAAAATTTCTTCAACTTCAAGCTGTATCCCGCATATAGCAGGGTAGGCAGAGGCAAACCTAATGTTAAGACACTCCAATCCTAACTTTTCGTGTTGAGTAGCGGAACTCAACGCGCTTTTGTCTTGGTACCAGAGCGAAGAAATGAAAATTTAATATTTAATTTCCTCAAGTAGGAATCGAACCCACAACCTATCGCGTTTACAGTCACACGCTTCTGTCCCTCCGCCAGGACGGCCTCGATGGATAAATAATTAAATAGTTAATTTTAATTGCTAGTGCAGCGGGACTTTCCATTCGTTCTACAATTTCCTATGTACGCATTTTCGCAATATATAATAATACCAATGCATTCTCAAGAACAGAAATAGATCATAATAATAAACCCAGTTAAACATAATATAAATATATTTTTGTATATATAAAATTTGTTATAATAAAGTTACGATATTTTTCTAATAATAAAATAGTTTTAGACGGATTACATTTGGATTCATTGCAATCTACTGTAATCGACGATAATCGGACTAATCTCGATTGCTCTACTATGTCATTCACAAAATTAAACTATAGGAAACCTGAAATGAAATTCAAAAGTTATAATTCTATTTGACATATGTGGTATCGGCATAGCGATTATGTTAATATTTCAGAATCTAGGCCGAGATGTAGGCCGAGTTATTTTGTAAAGTAATTTAAGTTGAAAATTTAAAATATTCCTCTGGTAGAGTTAGCTCGTGTATAAACGAGTTTGAGATGAAAGAAAAGTTTTTGTAGGTAAGTGATAGGCACTTTATATTTTCTCTGCCACAACCTTTTAAAATAATTCTTTTAATGAAAAGTGTTTTTTATGTTTTGCTTAAGTCAGTTGTTAAACATAGATTAATTATTAACACCTATACACATAATATAATATTGGAAACTTTTCTAAATTCTCCGCATATGTAGAGAGTGACGACTGACTCTACGATTTATCTAAAAAAATACAAATGATATGAAATGATAACCTCATTTTCTTACGGAAGTCGGTTAACAAAAATGAAGAAACATTAATATCTAAATTTAAAAAATGGTGATGGTTGCATGCCGTCCAACATTGGGTTTAATTCTATTACTTTTCTACTTCATTTGAAATTGAAAATAATTTCTTAATAATAATTTATTTTATTCCATTATTCGCTCTAAGTTAATATTTATCGCGTTCTACGTAAATAGTAAGAAGGATACGCGCATTGACGTTATATCGCGTTTGTTAGTTGTTAATAAATGTAGTTATTACTGCTATAAATACTTATATCGAAGTGACCTAGCTTTGCTTTGTTCTTAGATTATGAACGGGTAGAAGTTATTACGCGTTTCTTATCTTCACATATGCACCACATTACGTGCTGTATAAATAGTGAGTAGGTATTGACTGACTGACTGATTCTACCGGGTAGAGTCTACCAGTGACCACTGACTGCTGAAAAGTATTCGAAACGTCGTCGGGTTTCCAAAAACGTATAATAATGTGTGGGTAAAAGTACCATTGTTCATTTGTTTAAGGGAGCGTTATATTTTGCTAATAATATTTTTTATAACGTTGTAGGCAAAGGGGACCTGGGAACATAGTGTTGTAACATTTCCTTGCGGATTAAGAGTTCCGTTCCCGTAACGTATTGCGCGTCGAGTAACGGGACTCAACCTTTGCCTCGTTACCAGATCAAGGAAATGAAAATATCAAATATTTCATTCCCCCGAATGGGGATCGAACCCACAAACGTTGCGTTAACATTCGCACGCTCGTGCCACGGCGCTACGGTACACCTCAAATAACAATATTTGTCTGTTATTATGAATTACGCTATCGTAGAGCAGTTACGGTGTGTGCACACAATAATAATAGTGAATTTCAATTTTCTGCATCATAGAGAATAGAGCATTTCTTTACTAAAATTAAAACATCCTGTACATATTTCATATACACTTACAAAATACAGTTTATAATGCTTCATTGATTACAAGAATTCTTACATACACGTTATGTCAGTCTAATGAAAATTTCTCGTCATTTTGCATACCCAGTTTCTAAATAAAGAAATTCTAGTACATCACGTCTCTACCGTTTAACGTGTACTGGTTATTATGTAAATGTTAGCGTTAATAAATATGAGTTTTCTCATTTATGTAATTACTTACATTATACTTATGTGACTATAATTCTTGTTGAGTGGGTACTTTCGCTCATTTATGTTGGGTTAATTGGGTGAAAACACAGATTTCGCTGCTTTTTGTTCTCTTACAATACTCTAAGGAGAAGTTAATTATTTACTTACCGATTTGTTCTTCTTATTAAGTTCATATAATTTCAATATTTATTTGGACTACACAATTATTAACAATCTTTGTGATATGCACAATCTGACACCTCTAAAATGTGAATTAATTAAGACTGCTAAAAAAAATATTTTTTGTAATAGGTACACTATAAATCTTTATCTAAATACGTACTTAGTATTTAATTCGCGTGGAATTTGTTATAAACAACGCCCACGACAGACCCGAGAGCAAATTATCACACAATAACATTCCGGATACCCGTCTGATATGGTTAAGTGGACTCATGATAGGTAACTGCGTTATAATGACATATAAATAATAAAAAAATTATTACTAAACAAATAGTGATTATTCTAGATTTTCCCATAATTATTAATAATATATTAACATAAAAAAGTTAATAGTGCATATTTTACATATAATCTTTTATTTGTTACAGAGGCGTATTCCCGTGGAAGAGTAGTTCGACTAAAAGTCAAGATTCTACAACAGGTTCAACATGGCGTTTATTCGGCAGTAAACCTAATGGGAACCTCACGAAGAGTTTGAGCACTGAAGTGCAAAAGACACTAACTCCTGCATCTTCAGCTGCTAACACTCCTCATCATCACAAAAGGCAAGGCAGTTCGGCCAGTGAAAAACAGTTTGAAGATCTCGTTGCTAGTTCAATTGCGCTTATACAACATGATAGGTGAGTGCAATTTTCCTGTTTTATTTTCATTTTTTTCTCTTTAAACAAGTAAAACTATGTAAATATGTAAGAAAATATAAGAATTAGAATTACACGGACTTGTAATTGTTGTATCATCCTAAAACTTGGCAATTACATGTAGATTATATAACAATACAATATTATGATACCATCGAGCTGGTCTCAAGATGGAATTGGTAAAAGTATCAATAAAATACTTGAAAAAATTATACAATACATATTATAGGTATTTATTCACTTCTTCATGCATTGTTTATCACAAGAAAGCTTAATATGACGAGTACTTGTTTATAACGCTACGCTTTCTAATTAAATTTGCTCAAATTAAAGTGTGACTGTCAAAAAAGAAATAAATAACATTTGTCTTTTTTTAAAATGAAACACAAAAAAAAACTTTAAAAAGTTATTAAACAGGTGTGTACTTGTAAAAAATATGATGATTATTATTAACCGTCTGACTTTGACCGATTAAAAGATAATACATATTGCATCTTTATCAAAATTATAGATTACGTGTACACGAAAATGGCCTTAATGTAAATGGCTTACACCTAAAAAATATATTATAATCTCTTGCAATATAACACATTTGTATGTATAAGAGTTTGGTAACTGCTTCTTTCCGTAGTTATGCGTCACAAATTTGAACTTTGAACTCTTATCTCGACAAATAAAACTTTTCTCATAAATAGAGAACTACTAGTTCTCTAACAAGTTTGGTAGCCCAAAGTTTTATCTTTTCACTGATATGAAGCGGACAGAGATATATGGTGTTTTATTTTAGTTTTGTCATTGTTTTTAAAATATCTTTGTATATACGGTATATTACATTGTAGTACGTTTAAGAGGGATAAACTTAAGTTTTTTTTTTTATCCACTAATCGTATATTTTGTGAACATGGAATACTGACGACGTAACCCAACGCCGCACTGCACTGCACCGAACTATAACGTAACTCGATCGATAAAACATTTTTTTTATAAACATTTTTTTGAAAGTAAACTGAACCCACAACTACCTCGTTATCAAAAAAACAAGTATTAGTAATTCCATATTTATATTATATTTTCAATATTCATATAGGTATGTAATTCCATCAGTAACGTCACACGTTCTGCTCACGTTTTGAATAATGAATATTTGTAACACGTTGACATAAATACTTAGGTATAATATAGCAAATTGCGCAAACCTCCTTACAATGTTGATTAAATTTTTCCTGTCTGCCTTATATCCTTTACTAGTTCAATTTAATAAAGTCGTGTATTGAGGGTTTCGTATATTATGTTTTAGCGTCACGCTATCCCGCACACAGCAGGGTAGGCAGAGGGAACCTAGTGTCTTAACACTATTAGTCTCTTAGTCTTAACATACACTCCGTTCCTTATTTTCCGCCGAATTCTGGAGGCATTGTGTGACGACTGGCGGAACTCAACGCCGCTCTTTGCCTCGATACAGGAGCGAAGAAATGAAAATATCATTTCCTCGAGTGGGAATCGAACCCACAACCTGTCGTATTACACTCGTGTACGTGTGTACACTCGCACTTTTTGCCCCTGCGCCACATCTGGCCTCACTTTATTCGTTTAATTAATGTTAAAAGTTTGTTTTTGTGCCTTTTAAAGGCTCTTGGTAAAAACAATATGTGATATAGTAACCAATTGAAATATTAATTAAAAATGTACATTTGGCGGTCTCCTTGATGAGCGTCGACTCATCTTGAAAATATACGTTGTCAGTGTTTGTCAAAGTAAAACAATTAAAAATGGAGATTAGAATTGACGTTTGTATAGGAGGTGATTATCTATTTTGTAAATAATTGTTTGATAATTTAAATTAATGTAATATAAGCTACTCTGAGTAACTTCTGGTTTCTAAAAATATGTATAAAAAACAACGCAATAGCTCGTCCATTTTAACCGACTTCTGTAAGAAAAGGAGGTAATCAATTCGACTGTATGTTTTTTTTTTTTTTGTGTTAATGTTTGTTACCTCATAACTTTTGACTGGGTGAACCGATTTTGAAAATTTTTTTTTTATTTGAAAGGTGAACCTTCCCGAATGGTCCCAATACAATGGTATCTATGAGAAAATCACATAAGTCTTAAATTTGACAAATAGCCGAATAACTCGATGTCGCGCTAACCGATTTTGATGATTCTTTTTGAAAGGATACACTTCAAGGATAATTTGCTGAAAGTTTGGTTAGGTTCCGATTATGGAATCCGGTGAATGGTTAATATACCAAAATGTAACTTTGCACAAAAATAATAGCTAATTAAATGAAGTTTTACTTAGAACAATCACAACCACTCGTTGACAACCACTACCACCACCATCACCACTCGTTCAAGAAGCATCATTTTAAGATCTACCCATCACTAAAAATCGTAAAATAAATTAATTTTTAACAAAAACAAAAACCGACTTCTAACAACGAACTAAAAAGTGAAAAATAATTATATAAAGATTTTATAATTTTGAAGTCGGTGTCAAACTAATGCTACAACACCTTTACTACAATATCTAATTACTAAGCCTGTCTGTTTTACTTGGCACCGACTTCAAAATTATAAAATCTTTGTAAAATTATTTTTCATATTTACTTTTCCTTTTCCTTCCTTGTTAGAAGTCGGTTTTTCTTTTTGTTAAAAAATAATTTATTTCAAGTGTGTCTGGGGAGGTACTGTGATCGATAAAAGTGATGATTTTTATTATTTGTTTTATTCATTCAGTACATACCACATCTTTGAAGTGAGAAAAAAGATACTCTTCTAAGAGCCATTATAAATTATCATCTAAATTACTAAATTAATATTTTTCGCTGTATTTTGTTATCTGTTTATATTCTTCACTTATTGGCATATACGTCAATTTGGTGTCAATTAAAATGAATTAACTTTGAAGTGGCAGGTAATTTATGAAGCGTTTTTACAGTTTAACGTTTCACTTTTTTGCAATTATATGTGATTTCTTTATTTTAAATATAGTAATAATTTAATAAATATGAAACTGTATTAATAAATATGTGAAATTGCATTCTATAAAGAATTAGTTAATACATTTTACGCTGTTGATTGAGGAAAGTCTAGTAAATAAGTGGTGGTGGCAGCTCTGTACTATAAATCTAAAAATATAGAAGTTTATTTTTATTTCCCTATGTGTCCCGCATACAGCCGGGTAGACAGAGGGAACCTTGTTTTAGGACACGTCGTTCCTCACTTTTACCTCGAATTTTTAATGAAAATAATTCTTACGAATGGAAATCGAACTTACAGCCGTTGCGTTTATGTTCTTGCGCCACGACAAGCCTCTTAACATTGAAATTTGAATATCTGTAAAGATAGGAAATAAATATACCTACTTTCTTGAAAAAATAATCTTTTTATAAGAAAATTTGGGGTATAACCTTTCTTAAATATAAATATTTGATATATCGATATAACCTCAATACGAATATAATGATAATAAATTACTTTGAAAAACTCCAAGCGTGGGTAGTTCAACAGCCCGGCCTGACCCAAGTTGTATGGCATATGAGGTCACAATAGGTGTTAGCGACCGTTAAAATTAATACTATCGGGTTGATTATATCTAAAGTAGGTAAATATGTATGTATATACATTTTATTATACAGACTAAAAATATTATTAATTGGATAGTCTTATCGTAAATGTGTTAAGTGGAAATTTTGAAAGTTTCATTATAATATTTATTTTAATGATTTAGATTTTAACGTTTTGACATTTATATTTTTTAAGGTGATTGAAATTGATATATCGTCCTGTCGCATTAAAATTGATTGAATTCAAATTAAAAATATTCCTTATACAATTAGACTTTCATTAGCACTTTTGAACCTTAACAAACATAACAGTTTCTTGTTTTAATTTCACACATCTTTAAACTTTAATTATTCTTAGGCAAAGTGAGCTTTACTGATTAACACTTAAATAATTCATCAACATCACAATTCCAACAAAAATATTTTACTTTATCAATGCCTGACATACATATAATATTTCTTGTAACTGAAATAAATTCTTAATGTTGAATTTCTTTCTACTGTATAATCATTTAAAGTAAAAAAAATATAGTAAAAGTTATTTTAAGGCTTTAAATGGTTTATTAACCTCGCTACTAACTTCCACCATGGATCACTGCCACTCACACCATAGCCTGGGAACGGCGATACGTTTGACCGACATCCATGCCCCAATACGCTTCACCAAGTCCCCATCGGACATGGTTTTATTTGAAAAATATGGTTGCCTGTAATGACCTCATTGTGGCTGGTCTTTTGTAAGAGTTTTTGGCCTTAATAGCCTTTATAGTAAGAGTGTGTTGAAATTCAGCGGCCACAAGTCAGGCCACAGATCCACAGGTTTTTTGATAGCTAGATGAATTTGATAATAGGTTAGCTATTATCTGATTATACCTTCTAATTCTATTATTCATACTTGGGTCTTTTAATTCAATCATTAATAACAGAAACGCAGTCAAAATTAAGATTTCGCAAAATTAAAAAATCACAGTTTTTCTTTTTCTAGTATTTTTTTATGCTTAGTCTATTTCTAAAAATTACTTAAGTTGTAAGTTGCTTTTTCTCTTACAACATATTTGTTACTTTCTATATATTATACATAATTAAAGTGTACATAACATGACTGACTGTGTTAATACACAAAATTCTTAATATTTTTGACATTTTTAAAGCGTTATTCCACAACTTTGTTCATGTATTCAGGGATGAAAAAATGCCACACTCAGTTTTTTGAGTAAAACAGTGTTTTTTAATTAACTTTCTGTGTAAAAAAACATCGGATGTGGTTTTTAAATGGATCGTTAGTTGCAAGGAATTTAATCGATCTTCGACCGGCAACGTCTCTATCAAACTGTAATTTACTTAGTGCAAGCGGTATAGCGCTTATAAGATTTATGTTGCTAATAAATTGAGTTTTAATATAATTATATTGTTGTTAAGCATTTCAACTAACTAATATGATATTTACGTGTAGCCAGTGATTGTAGGTATAAATAGGCTTAGGGTAAGCCTTTTATACCCATAATACCTATGCGGGGATTAACGAGCTTCCTTTTATTGAGCACGTTTTTGTGATTTATCATTAATAGCATAAAATAATTGAAATTATTTTTTACATCTTGAACGGTCTCTGGACAGTTCTCACTGGCTACCCTGCTGCGTGTGGGATACAGCAGAGTAGGCAGAGGGAACCTAGTGATATGACACTGTACCTCAATTTCCTCCGTTTCTGGAGGCATTACGTGTTGAGTGGCGGAACTCAAAGAAATGTAATTATTTCGTCAAATGAGAATCGTACCCACAACCTGTCGGGCCTACAGACACACGCTTGTGCCCCTGCGCCACGAATGGTAAAAGATAATTTTAATATAAAAGTAAAGAATTTAACTGCAGTGCAATTCAACAACCATTTAAAATTGCGGTCGCAGCTTCTGCAAGAGTTATTCGTGCAAATATAAGTTAATTGCTTTCGTGATTCCGTTAATTGTACAAAAAAGTAGTATTAATCCTTAGCCTGGATTGATATTGCGTGTAGGTATAACTTGTTGTACAAATGTATTTTTGTGTTTACTATTTAACTAGTAAAATAACGCCGCAGTGACTGCTCTAGATTAGTGACTTAAGGAATATTTTTTTAGAATTAAATAAATAAAAATGTGTTTTTTTTATTGTTATTATTTATTTAGATTCGCATATAACAGAGTGAATCTAGTGTAAAGACACTCTGCTCCCCACTTTTCGCCGAATTCTAGAGGCACTGCGTGTTGAGGTGCGGTACTCAACCACACACATAAGAACTAACCTTTATGTTACAATGAATAGAAACTATATTACGGTTATGATAACAGTATCTACAGTATAATTCCAACGGTTATTTATATGCACGCCATAAGAAAAAAGTAATGCCTAATGACTAGAAACAGAAATAAAAAATATATTTGCATTGAATGTAACTTTTTTTAAACCGCTTTTCCATTGTCCATTGAATCGTTTCATACAGTTGTTTTTATTTTTTTTATTATTATACAAGCGGACGCTCGCAGCTTCGCTTGCGTATTTAGGGGTGAATTCTAATAAACCATAAAACATGTGTTCAATGAAATATTTTTAAGAGTTTAAATTTCAAATTTTATAAAAATCAGTGGCTTATTAAAGATTTTTCCAAACAAACTTTCAATTCCTTATTTTCCCTTAGGGGGTGAATTCTAGAAAACCATGAAACACGTGTTCAATTAAATACTTCTAAAAATCTAAATTTTATAAAAATCGGTGCCGATTTAAAAAATTTTCCATACAAACTTTGAACCCCTATTTCACCCCTTTAGAGTTAAAATTTTTCGAAATCCCTTCTTAGTGGATGTCCAGATTACAAAAGTAAACATCTGTCCAAATTTCACGTTTCTATCATCAGCGGTTACGGCTGTGCGTGCGTCTTACCTCAGTCAGTGAGGACAAGTCCTTTTATATATATAGATAGATATTTCGTGCAGTTTGTATCTTCATGTATGTATGTTATAACTCATTATACGAGAGTGTTGCGGGTTCAATTTCGACTTGGAGCGATATTTGTGTTTGAAACATATAGACTACGGTCTGAACTGAAGTACTGAAGATACAAAATAAACAGAGGAAACTTATATAAGAACAAATATAGGTTATACTATATTAAAATATGATTTTATACTAATATTTTCAATGTCGATTGTGATATTAATAAATAGATATATTTATTTTATTCCATTGATAGTACCTTTACTTTAGTATATACGATAGTTTATTTTTTATGTCTAGTTGCAATTATTAGGTGAAGGCTTTAATTGATAAGATGTAAAGAATAAATTGTATAACTATTGAATGTTTTCGAGGTCAGCGTTTAATTTAGTTTGTAATACATTACATGTATATTACAAAATACTGAGTTGGAGTAATATAGCAAAGTATTTTTTTACTCAGCTAAAGAAAGATTTTAATAGAAAGGCTCGATAGGTTGTAGCGCAGTGGGAGTTGGAACATCGTTGACAGTAAACGTGATGGTTCTGGATTAAATCTCTGTGCCTATGTTTAAATTATAATTTTTTTCTCACTCTTGTAGATAAAACGCGGCGTTGAGTTTCTCCACACAACACGAAATATCCCGTTGCATGTTTCGTTTCTAATTACGAGGTGCGAGGAGAACGAGGTGTTTTATTAGTAGGTTTCCTCTAATATAAACGATTATTACAGCTTTCATTTTTCATCGATAATTACCCATCAGTTTTATTCATATATTGCTTCTATATTTTAAAAATGTCAACTAATACATAACCACAAGCTACATTTAACTACGAATTAATTATATATTCAAAATACTAAAGTCATTAAAGCAATTACTACGACTTGAAAACTTAATTCAATATTAATAGCAGTGAATGTCAGGTGCATTAGCATTAGCGTATAAGGCGAGCGCAAGAAACGCAAATTGTGCCCTATAAACGGTTGAACAAATTGCATACCAGCTACTATAGCTCGTTTCCGTTCCTGACACTTTTGTATGAAATTACAAGTCTCTAGCTGTACTTTGTAACCATTGTTGCGCTTACCTAATCCCCGTTGGGATATTTTGCATTTAATTACCATTAAATATAAAATTCTTTTGTTTTTTGTTATTTATTGTTTTTTGTAGAAAATCTAGCATTAAGTCTCGACGTAATTTGACTTTAAGTCCATTTTAGATGAATCCATAGAGAGAGTATGAAGAAATCATTGTTTTTTATTTAAGCACTTAAAAGTCCACTTCATAGAAGTAGATAATCTATCAATTTAATCAATTCTTTATTGTATTAACAGAGATTTGATTGCCTTCCATGATTAAAATTATTGAATGAAATATGTAATACAATAACCTATAAGTACATGATATTTGTAAAGGATAACAAAAAACGACGACTCAAATTTCGTAACATATCTATCTATATATATAAAATCGAAAGGTCACTCACTCATCATGAAATCTCAAAAACTACAAGTGCTAGGAATCTCAAATTTTGCATAACAGTTACAGGACGTAGGTGCTCGCTAAGACGGGAATTTGCAATATTCGATTTCTAAGGGATTGTTTTTGGGGTCGAAAGTTTGTATGAAACTTCGTTTCTACAAATGCTAGGAGTCTCAAATTTTGCATAGACGTCACTAGGACGTAGTCATGGAGACAGAAATTAATAATAACATAGTTCACGCGGGTGAAACCGCGAGCGGGCCGCTAGTAATACATATTTGTAAACATTATTTTAGTTTTTCTGTAAATTTCGATTTGTGAAATGAAAAATGACCAAGTTGTCTTTCCTTAATACGCTGACATTAGCGCGTAAATACCCGCCTGAGTGTCGTGTCATTGGCCTTATTTGAATGCATTATATTGACAAACTACCTGTAGGTATTGGTGTGCGTTTGCGTTAAGTTTATTGTTTATAGTATTGCATTGGACTACTTACTTTTGTATTTCAACTAACTGAAATGGTATTGTTGATAATGGGACTGGTGTATACCTCATTTGGCGCAATGCTACTAATATTATAAATGTGCATGTTTGTTCCACTTTTACGTAGAAACTACTGATCGGGTTTTGATAGTTTTTATATTTAAATTTTCGAAATATTTCCGGAGCCACAATTGAAGTTTTTAAATAATATTTCCGCGTACATTAACAAAATATTTCATTACTTTTTTAAAAAAAAAAATAACGTAATTTACTGTCAAATAAAGAAGATGCTTGAAAATAAAAAGCAATCTTTTCTTAATTCTGGTTCTTGCCTCTCCTTTTATTTATTTCTTTTTAATAATAAAAAGGCTTTAGTGCGAATTTTTCTCCTGAAAGCAAAACGGAAATTGTTTGTTATCGTTTTCAAAAGAAAATTGCACAGCTTTCTATCGTCTGACCTCGACTTCATAATTCTCTTTCAGTACGAAGCCGAGCTTTTATTATCTCAATTCGAGCTTTTCACGTACCATCTACTAGAATATTTATATACATTATTTTCTAGGGGTCTATTATAAATTGTTACTTTAGAAGAGCTAAAATATCAAATGAATAAATAAGGTTTTAAAAAATTGGACACGTATTAGGAAAGACGGTAGTAGTAAATTTATTCAGGAAAATTAGTTTAGTATGGACGTGTTTTCTTACAACGTGATTAAAAAAAACTAAAAAACACTATTTTTTTTCTAAGGTGCCATAGGTGACCATAGTGCTTAGTGATGTTTTAAATAATGCTACGTGCTACTAATAAAATAACAATATTATTATAGTCGATATTTCATATTATAAAGCTGTATTAAAATGGATTTTCAAATGCATCATATTTTACACACTTACATACAGACACCCTAAGCTCACGTTATACGTAAAAGCATCATCAAGTATTGAATTATTACGATGCCCTGTCAGCGTCAAAATAATGTATTATGACCTCTAAAACCATAGGGTTACAGGTTCAATTCCCATTAGGGCCCTAATCGTCCAACGCAAGGCGAGTCACGAAGTATAGCAACGCTGCAGTTGGCAGTTAGTTGGGAATTTCCTACAATTACCTCGATGGTTATATGCACTCGAGTTCGTAGTGCTTACTTCGTTTTTGTTTTGTATTATCACAAGTAATTCGTATTACGTACTTCTGAAAAGTGTTCGAGAAATGCTCGCTTTTTATGAAGCTGGCTATATTAATAATTCAAAATTCTATGAAAAATAAGAAAACATTAGAAATCATTTAATTAAAATAGTAATGTCAATAAAAATACCATATACTAAAAACTACACTACAATATACTAAAAACGTATAAAAAAGTCATACACACATAACCCACGTTTGCCTATAATCTATAGATCATCACGACGCACCATTACTCAGATTGCTTGACGTGAAATTGATTGAACTTATTACTCCACCAAATTGATCGTAAAGGTCAAGAGCTCAATAAGAGTTACCCAAGCAAATTTAAGGGAGTATTATAGTACGATCCACTTATAATAATAATAATAAAATAACCTGGGCACAAAGTGTGACTAAACGTGATAGGTTGTGGGTTCGATCCCCACTCTGGTGTAAAGGCAAATCGTAAGGAACGGGAAACCTAGTGTTAAGGACACTTCTTTTCCTCCCATTTTCCGCCCAACTTTTTGAGATTGCGTGGTGGGTGGCGAAACTAAACGCTGCTAAATTCATTTCCTTACCCGAGTTTTAATAGAATCGACAACCGTCGCGCTTATAGAACGGACAAATAAAATTTTAATTAAAATACCCTTTCCTAGATAAAAAATATAAGTAAATTTATTTAAAGCCATTTGGTGGTTGTCAAATAGAAAATAATGCAAGTATTTAATTACTTATAAATACAAAATAATGGCTTTATGTAGAATACGATACCTTATAAAATGTATTATTAGTTGTTACGTCGACAAGGTCTTTAATTAACACATGAAAATTAATGAACAATCAGTCGATTCGCAACTCGTTAATTATATCGGTATTCTCGCTAATGTCTGAATGGTTTCGCTAATTAAACTGCCGTTCATGTAGTATTAAAAATCACTTTAATTTTAATGTTGTGGTTGGTTTGAAATGTCAGTAAAGATCCAGCATGATATCATCGTGGCGCAGCTGTCGCGATGGTTATGGGTTCACAATGACAAAGTACGGCGTTAAGTTTCGCTGTTAAATAGGTAGTTGACATATATACCAAGACTTAATAACTAATTACAATGATGTATATTGTGTTTCAAAGCATATTTTTATATTTTAAAACTGATAACACTACAGACAAATATTCGACTCTATCTATACCATTATTATTATTTTATCTTATAACATTTTAAAATATTGCTAGTTAACTATAAATTTAAGGTTAAGTTACCTAAACAGGCTTCCCACTAAAGGGTCCCCCCTTATCATACATTCTAATTGTATTTTAGTATATTTTTCATGCAAATGTTAATTCCAGACCATCAAACCTCCCAGCGAAGTGCACAGAAGAAGCCCTGCGCCACAAGGCGGAGCACGCGCGCATGGTCGAGGAGGCGAGGCGGCGCGTGGAGCGCGAGGCTGCCGCGAGGCACGCGCGCCTCCAGGAGTCCATACGCATGGAGGAGAGGCTCGCGAGGCACGCCAGGGAGTGGACCCAGAATATATTGCCTGACTGGCAGAACATGTGAGTACTAGCGACCTCTTCGCGACTTATTTCGTTTTTAGTTATTACTGAGAAAAATAAATATTTCATTCCCTAGATTGGGATTCAAACCCACAACCAATCAAACCTTGTGCCCCTGCGCCACGACTGGCCTCAATGATTGGAATTATTTATAATGTGTTAATATATATACGTATTTTACATATTTTTATCTGTGACAGACAGTCAATACTCCATCCGCTAAATGGTAATGAGGGCAGTTATGCATTGTATATGACAAAACCATTGTTTTTGTTGTTTTCTTCTTAAAACCTATTGTTGTATTCCATGGAATTAGCTTTGTATAACCGTTATGAATCGATGATTTTTTGCTTTATTCTGGTTATGAGAGCGGCATACTTTCAAACAATTCGCTCATCTAAATCTGAAGTTAAATATGTTTTGTGATAATAACTATTAAATGTTCTCTTAATATATAACTCTATGTTTATGATTTAAATGAAAATAATGTATGTATAATCCTTCTCGGATATCCATATATCCTTTTAAACATAATCATTGCTCCGGATGGGTATCAAAGCCACAATCGTGCAGTACAGTCAAATGATAATTTTAGGCACCACAACAAGATCAATAATTATTTATATTTATTAGATATTTAGGTTTATTTCGATTATTTTATTTACAGGAAAAATGCAAAGCGTACTCTAGAACTTTGGTGGAGCGGGCTCCCACCAGCCATTAGAGGTCGAGTCTGGCAACTCGCCATTGAAAACAAGCTAAAAATAACACACGAAATGTACCAGGACTACGTTGCAAAAGCAAAGCAGAAATTACACGAAGCACAACTGAGACGAAAAAGGTTAAAAATAAACAACAAAAACACATGTGATTGTAAAAACGAGAAACCCAAAGATGACAAAGAAGATGGCCTTACTAACGGAGAGTTCGTTAAAACCGATGAAAGATCGTCCAAAAGATCAGAAAAAGCATCAAATACTGATGAGCGGTTGGAAGAAAAGACAGAAAAACCAAGACTGGGCATGCCAAGGAATTTTAGCGAGCAGAATTTGAAAACCCTGAATGTAGATCCAGGACCAAAAAAGTGTTGTTCAAAATCTAATCCCAATTTGTTAGATTATAGTGACGAATGTTCTATGGAATTAATACAATTGGACATAGCGCGGACGTTTCCACATTTGTGTATATTTCAACCCAGCGGGCCTTATTTTGATGTGCTACACGAATTGTTGGCGGCGTACGTTTGTTACCGACCAGACATTGGATATATACAGGTAAGAATTTACAGATACAACATAAATAAGAAAGTAAATTCATAATAAATATATATTTCGTCGTGCCGCTCGGCACCGGCTTCTGCCTCGGGGGAATGTTTTATTTATTTCCTCACTCTGGTAACACGACAAAGCGATACGTTAAATTCCGTCACTCAACATGTAATGCCGTATCAAGAGATTCCTTCTGCATAATAACTCATTGCATATTATCTGCAACTGTACTATTAACCTTAAATAATTTTAACGTAAATAACCCTAAAAATTATATTTCCAGGGTATGTCATTCATAGCAGCAGTGTTGATACTGAATATGGAGGCGCCACAAGCGTTCGTTTGTTTCGCCAATTTATTAGACGGTCCTGTACTACGAGCGGCATTCACTAGGGATGGTGCTACTATGCAGGTTTGTTTTATATTTTATCATGTTTAGCCTAGTTGCCTGTTGTTTTGAAAACTTCAATATCTATCATATCAATAGCAGTCAGCGTTTGATCATGGTCGAGTCCAGTATAACTTTCGTTAAGGAAGGAAGCTAAGGAAAGTTCCAAAGTCCCTGTCTCTAGTTTCTGCAGGAGAGTACTTATGTACGTTGGGAATGTCAGTCAGGTTTTTGTGGATTATGAAGTCGATGCCTTATTATAAAAATAAGACTTTTTTATAGCTTCACTCCCTGTGTCCGGCACAAAAGAGGGTAGACAGAGGTAACCTGGGAATTTTGTGTTAGGACGCTCCGTTCCCATTAAGATACCTCTATTGTCCACTTCCTGTCGAATTTTCAAAGCACTGTATACAGCTGTTACAGCTCTACACTACAGTGGCAAAAGTACAGTCCTTGTTATGTATGATATGAGCAATATGATAACAGACTTTGTCTGTGTTTTTGGACAGTATCTCGAGTTCCATGTAGCGTCGCAGATGTTAGTTAAGATTGTTATACTTACAGCGGCTGTGGAAGGCGTACGCGCGACTGCTGGAGCGGCACCTGCCGGCACTGGCAGACGCGCTGGCGCCGGAACTGTACTTGCTAGAGTGGCTCTACACCGCCTTCGCCAAAGCCATGCCGCTGGACGCCGCCTGCCGCGTGTGGGACGTGTTCCTGCGGGATGGGGACACCTTCCTATTCAACGCTGCTTTGGGTAATGTGACATCTTTATTTGTTATGTCATAATACGATTTGTTTGAAATGTAGCATTTACAATTTATTAGTTTTTTATTACTCAAAAACTTACGTCTCTTATTTGCCATTTACTCATATAACTTTCATTTAGCTAAAAAATAATATTTTTTTGCTAATAGACAAACTATAAAATTAGGAAATTTTATGAAGAAAAATAGACAATTTACCTCAATTTTTTTTAGGATTTATTTAGAGAGAAAAATACATCTATTTAAACAATTTGTTAATTTTGGTAAAATTAACAACAGTTGTAACAAACAGCTCAATAAATTAATAAAAAAATAAAGTTATTGAATAACAACATATTCTTTTTGGGAAAAATACTTAGCAAATTTGACAAACTTAAATTAATAAAGAACAATCACGATTGCCAAATAACTAATATTTAATATATTGTACAGGCATCCTTCACCTCTACCAAGATGAGCTCAAGGACATGGATTTTATATCAGCGGCACAGTTCCTTACCAAGCTGCCCGAGGACCTGGACCCGGAAGCACTCTTCAGAAGCATCTCCTCTGTCTCCATGACCCTGGACGGCATGTCCTTCGAGGAGCTGGTCTCCTGCTGCCCGGTGGAAAACAGTTTGGATGACGATATCACTATCAGGTTATGATATACATTTTGTAAGCTCGGTTATAGGAGATTTGGTATATAGGGCATGAAAGTGATGAAAATTTCTTTTTTTTTAAATTGCAAATAATTTTAGTTTTTAATTGTGTATTTATTAATTTATAAAATTGTATCAATTTATATATTTTTTGTAAAAAAATGCAGTGCTTATCAACTGGGAATAGCACTTACTAAGTATCTCTCATTATGGTTTAGTGCTCGAAATTAAGACTGTTCTTAATGCATATAATATAATTAGAAACACTCAATACTTAAAGAAATTGAAATCAACTATATATTTTTTATTTAATTCCATATAATAAATTCAATATTAAAAATCAATAATTACACCTACATCCACCATCATTGAAGCTTGTCTAAATAACCTGTGTTATATAGAAATAGTTATAATAAAGATCTGAAATATAATATTATATACCTAACTAATACTTATCCTTCTTGTATAATATTAATCTTTGCTTAAAAGTGATACGAAAAAAATATTAAACGAATCAATCTGAAACAAATGATATTAGTATGTATATTAGAAAATTTGAGACACAGTCCAGTAAATAGTCACATTACAGTTTTGTTTTTTGTTGAAATTGATTTGAATACAGGACTTTTATGCACTGATCAAAAAGAGAAAGAATAATATATTGACATTCAAAAAATATATAATTGGAATCAATTTTTTTTTTATAATTTTCTATTTGAATATTTTGTCTGGTTCTATTAAATAAATAAAGATCCAAACTGTATATGAATGTGAACTGAAAAGTGGAGGTTGATATTTAAATAAAAGTAGATGAATGAAAATTTAATATTAAACTATAAATGGTGTAAAAATTTACCGGTCAACTTCCTTCATGTGTTTTTTCCATACAACATGACATTGGCGAAATGAATTGTGTTCAACTGGCACGCTCGAAATGCCATATATGAAGAAATCAATCAATCAATCGATGTTAAAATTATGAATAGTAAATCTTGTCTTTTACCTCTTAAAAATACTATGGAATGTATATAAGTAATATGGATATAATATAATTAATAATATCCTTAAACTTTTTTGAGTCTCGATCTTATATCATTTATAGTCAAATAAGAAATGAAATTTCTCCGAATATACAATACATAATATTTTTTCAAATTAAATAAAAAATACATTAAATACAATTCTTATAGTATTTACTTGTTGTGAACTTTCTCTTATTATGAAGAGATTTAATATAAAAAATAATAATTAACATAAATTAACCAATTAAATTATCTCTAAATAATTTTATGTAATCTGTGTCTATAATCTATATTATGTATGTAGGTTCTTAATTATAATTGTATAAATATTTATTATTATTGTATTTGTATTAGGCTTATTAGAAATTGAATTGAAATGAGGAGTTTAGTTTTTTTTATTCAATCAATTGATTTCACCATAAAATATAAACTCTGTTTCTATAAGTATGGATCTATATAGAGCTTTTATTTTTTAATAAAATTGATTTACAAAAGGTTCATCAGGTCTATCAATTTTAAATAAGCTTATTTATATGTGGTTCTAACATTACTATTGTAAATATAAAAATAATATTTAAATGTTAATCCCCTATATATCTATATAATATTATATCTGTCATTGACTTTTTTGTCAGTACAGGTTCGATTTTTTAAATATATTAAAGTTTAAGATATTTGGTCGTTAGTCGTATATTCCTTTGTATTTGCCAGGAATTTAAAGAAAATATGTAAATATTTTAGATTTTAAAGTGTTTTAAAGTGACTGATATAATTCAGTATGGCATTGACATATCATAGGCACTATGTTGCAATTTTTGTAGATAATTGTTTAGTTTTTTTTTTAGTATAATATAGATTTTTTTTATATAGTACTGTCAAGTTTATTTTTTATTATGAAATTAATAGATTCATTGCGATTTTCGTTTATCTTTTATATAAACTTAATATCGGCTCTTCATATTTTAATTAAATATATTTAAATTTAAATAATTCAGTGAATGTACATAATGTAAATATTATTCCTATATAAATTGTCAATTAAATAATGTATGTTATTATTAATGTGTGAAAACAACGAGTAGTAACACCGGCCTAATAGTTAGTTTACGAAGACTTATTGCAGTCTCTTTTATAATAATAATATAATAGATATTTATTAAGAATCATTTTATTCTATATATATCAAAGTTTATTTATCTGTACTTTTTTTTTAAATTAATGATCTGTTTTAGTACTGTCTAATTGAGTTATTATTTTTGACATTTTTAAAGTGTTATTTTCACACTAAGTATAGGAGAATTTTAGAAAACTTATAAAAAACTTAAAGTAGCGGTATTAGAAACCGGGTTAAATAAGTTGTAACAAATGTATAAGAATTTCGACGTACCTGGATATGAATTAAGTAGGTTCCCTCTGCGTACCCTGCTTTATTTATTTTGGATATGAATGTATAGCTTAGTGATCTAAGCGCTTAGATGATTTCCAAGAGATGATACCCGCTACTTTGAAATTTATGTACGTTTTTTAAAAATATTAGACTCAAATTTCTCTTAAATAAATTTACAGTTATGTATATGAAAAATAAACAGCGTAGTTTAGAACTGTCAAGTTAGTTAACAGAAATTTGATACACTTTTCAATTGACATAGATCATAAATTAGTAAAAAATTACAGATTAAATATTTAGATAAATACATTTTGCTATATATGTTGGCAATGCTTTACTGTCTAATAAGTTCTTGATATCTTGCTTGACAAGTCTTTTTCTTTTAATATCAAACAGAAAGATAGAGTTACAGAGTCAAATAAATTAACAGGAATACAGTAATGTTGACGAATCGTGGTCGCCCTGAAGTTAGCTTTAGATGGCTACGCGGAGTTGATTGGCTTTAGGAATTTTCATAATTTACAATAATTTTATTCCTGAGGGCACAGTGCGCAAAAGTTTAGAAGGCCTAAATTCAATGCGGCCACGACTCGTCGATCATACTATATATTAGACGACAACGGAGGGAAGCCCTGTGTGTAAATTTATTTAGTTATTAATTGAACAGCTTTAACAACTTAGTATAGATCTTGCCGCGGAAAGAACCTGAACGTGAAAACGAATTATTGTTAGAAATGTACGTACATACATATATATTATTAAATTTATTATACATATTTTATTGTCACTTATTATTTTTAGCACATATTATTTATTTTTTATTGAGAAACTAAAGTAGACTGTAATCGACGAGTCTTGGATGCCACGAAGTGAGCTATAGATAATGAGAGATTTAGTCTTAGGATTGAGGCCTGACTTCAGGGCGGCCATGACTTGTCGACTGTTAGTGTGTGGTATATACATATATATACCACACACTCATTTGCTTTTTGCCAAATGGTCATATTATGATATTTTTATTTTGAAATTTTAATTATATATCCTTTTTATTATCATCTTATAATATGTGTCGTGGAGTATGCTTTTGATACAAAATTAGCAGATATAAAGAAATCATTCCTGTATAAGTCAACCAATTAGATAGAAAAAGAAATATTAAATTAAAAATTAGAAAATACTAACGAAAATTTGCTTAATTTAGACTTTTCAT
This sequence comes from Heliconius melpomene rosina, assembly GCF_056956725.1. NCBI lineage: Eukaryota > Metazoa > Arthropoda > Insecta > Lepidoptera > Nymphalidae > Heliconius > Heliconius melpomene. The sequence continues at coordinate 13,182,148 of NC_140395.1, forward strand.
ACATTTAATTTCATATAAATTTTAATTTTGAACAAAATATGTTTACATGTTTTTATTTTATCTATATAAATCAATTGCATAATCTATATTACATTATATTATAAAATATGAATATTCTGTTACATATTATAATTTTTAATTTTATCATTAAAAAATAGTATGAACATAATGTAAAGATAGTTAAACAGTTGTGATGTTGACTGATATTATAATGCCATCTTGATAATTATTGTAATAGTGTGTAACTAGAGAGTGGCGGCCCCAAACGTAATGTTAAGTTTTAATTGGAATAAAATATATCGAAAGGATGTTTGTTTTATTTCTTTTATTACCATTTCTTTTATTCATAAAAAAGACATATTTCAAACCGTGATAGTTTAAAAAAATATATTGATAAATGACCAGTACTAATCACTTATTTCTCCACTTTATACAAAATTATTTACTTATATTATAAAACGCTATTTTTATTTCACGTTGAAATAGAAAGTATGTATGTAAATATATATGATATTGTAAAAAAATGCTTAATGTGTTTTTAACGTCTTGAACGTAATTTTTCCATAATAAAACTTAAGAATATGTTATTTATAGTCATTACTAAACTATACTCGTACAAAACGAAAATTCATAAAAATAAAAATTCGAATTAAATTAATTCAAATTTGAGCATAAAAGTATATTTTATCTAAAGGTTTTTTTACATATTTTTTTAAAGTCTTAAGTTGTGTATAATTATTCTACTAAGCACACAGCAGGGTAAGCAGAGGGAACCTGGGGAATTAGTGTTAAGAAATTCCATTCCCATTAGACACTAATATTAAATTACCTATCCATATATCTATAATGAGCATTGAGCATATACTTATAAAAGCCGGGAGGTTACATCAAGTACTATCTTAGGTTATCTTTCAATAATTTTTGATAACCTTAAATCTTGTAGCATTTATCATGTATTAAAATTTATACAAATTATTACTATAATAAATAAAATATTGTATGCATTTTCATGTATAGATAGTTAACCACGTTTAACTAAGAGGGACATTTTTAAGTTAAATGTAGAACATCCCTTTCTGATTCGCATATATTGCCTAAGTAAGGCAAAAAAACAGGTGTAGTAATTAGTGAGTGTTCCTACATAATTAATTTTATTATATTCTACAAGAAGTAAGGAAAAACATAAATTATCTAGTTATTTTTTAATAACTATTTATACGTTTCGTATTTCTGTTTCTCTTTGAAAAAGCTTTATTTAAATTAAATACATTTTTATTTATTGTATTATTCTAATAAAATCTGACATTAAAAAATAAATAAAATTAAATACAAATGACGACTGGACGTTATTCATTGTGTTAAAGATACACCTACTTGAACTCCAAATAAAATAATAAATACGGATGCAGATTAAGAATGTTACGTAGCTTTTAACAAAATATTTATATTTAATTCGAAAACTTATTTCTCGAAATCAAAGCTGCATAATATTCAATAAAGTAAATATTTTAAAAATGTAACATAGAGTCATATGTGTTGATTAAATGTCTCGAGAATCAAGAATGTGTTGATTAAAGCCAAAACTGTAGTAACTGTAACTGAAGTGTCTTAACACTCTGCCTACTCTGCAATATGAAAGGTAGAGCGAAAGGTTAAAAATCTATTATTGTAGGTTTAAATCACACTGACGCTAGTGACGCACGTGTCGATCGCAATTAAATTTATAGGCGATCGTTGCGCTACAGTGAGACACGTGCTGCTTACATTTATCGTGATACTTTAATAGTCTCTGATATCGTATTTATATCGGGATGAAAGAAGAAATTCTGTGTTAAGATTTTCTGATTTTCATATTTCAGGCATTTATCCTTAGAGGGATAGTCAGAGAGGACGGAGCCAGACGTTGTAGTCATGTTTTTAAATATATGTATTCTTTAATGCATATAAATTTGCAAATATTTAATAATTTAATTTTAAATATTTATTTTTTATAAAAGAATTCTATAAAAATAGCATAATTGAAATTTATCTAAATTTTCTAATTATTTTTGTAAACTTATCTAAGTTTTGGTTATGGTATGGGAATCCATATGTATTAAAAAAAATAGTAATCTTAAAACACGTGTTTTGTCACGTTTTGCCAGTAAATAAGGAAAATTAAGTTAATAATACCAAGAAAAGGTTTATTATCATTAATATTATAATGTAAATTGATATTATATAATATGATATACCTCCTACTTACGATTTCATCTTCATATATTTTAAAATGAACGGGAAATAAAAAATATATAACAAAATAAACTAATTATAAGAATTAAACAGGTCAGCCATGGTGCAGGAGTATAACTATAAACGCGACAGGTTATGTTAGAGTCCCAATCGATAAGTATTTAAAATTTTAATGTTTCGCTCTGAGTCGAGACAAAGCACGGCGTTGATTACCCTCTCTCAACAGAGATAAGAAAAATAGGGATCAGAGTGGGTTAACTTAAAACTAGGTTTCCACGGCCTACCCCGCTATATGCGGGATACTGTGAGAATCTAAACAAAGAAGCAAATTACATTACATTTATTACATTTGTAACTAGAACGTAAATCTGCTCCAGTTCACTAAGCGTCTTAATATAAAAGGATTGCAAATGGCACTAATAAGGAAATGACAATATTCTAAAGATACAAACTAAAAGTAGAACTAAAACGACTTACATTTATTTATAAATCACTAATATTATTTATTTATTAATTTTATCATTTTTCTTTTTTTTACTGAATAGCAGACTTCTAAGTGCGAATTTAGAGTCAATACATTCTGTTCTTTATTCACGGTCCAAATTCGAGATATTGTGCGTTGAGTGGCAAAACTCTACGCCGCCCTTTGCTTCTTTATCAGAGCGAGGAAATGAAACATAGATTTTTCCTTCTCCCCAGTGGAATTTCAACCCACGACCATTGTGATCACAGTCGCACGCTAATGCCCCTGAGCCATGACGGCCTCTATGGGACTCGGCCTTCCTTTCGTTCTAAATTATTTACAACCGAGGAAAAGTTAATTATAAATGCGTGTCAACGCTAATACGGAAAATCGCTTAATTTCATAGACTAATTCTGGAAGTGTTTTTTTTTTCAGTTTCACGCTGTATCCCGCAAACAGCAGGATAGGTAAAAGGAGCGTAGTGTTAAGACACTCCGTTCCCCATCTTCCGCCGAAATCGGGAGGTATTGGAAGTTGAATAGCGGAACTCAACACCTTGCTTTCCCTCTACCCCAGAGCAAAGAAATGTCAATATAAAATGTTTATTTCCTCGAATGAGGATCTAACCCACAACTAGTCGCATTAACAGTCACACTTGTGCCCCTGGGCTACAACGCGGCCTGGCCTAGAATAATTAAGTATATTAACTAATATTTGAATTACGAATTGTGGGTATTTTTGATCTTAAAAATCGACTGTAAACGCGACAAGTTATGGTTCAGATTTTTACTCGGGGAAATGAAATCAGTATTTAATATTTCCATTTACTTGCTGAATGCAGAATTACGTGGAAAGTGGGGAACGGAAATATTTTAATAATGTTCCCCACATTGTGTCTTAACACTAAGATCCCAGTTCCGCCTGCCTACCTTGCTATATGCGGGATACAGCGGAAGCCAAAAAATCTATATTTCTTTAGTTAAATTGGATCCACAACTATCACATCGCTTGCCACAATGACCAATCTTTACAGTACGTAAGGACTATAAATAACTTAACTCCTAAAATTATTTTTATGCCATTACAATTAGACTTTTACTAGGAAGCCCTAATAATTTACTATAATAAAAGAACACCTTGGCTGTGTGGAAATATGCACAATATGCTATTCTAAGTTACCCTAACTTTTTCTTAATTCCATCTTATGTTTTTGAGAGCTTTAAATAATAATTAAACAATAGAATTCCTATTGAAAACTTCCCCTAGCCAAACTGCCTATCATCTGCCCTGACCTCTGTACGTCAGATAAGAAGGGTACCAAATGGACCCTAACGCATGCGCGGCGGGGTTCCTGTCAGTCGTAGATTCACTTATACACGCGTCACATCTAAAATAACCTTATTTATATATTCAAATATCTAAAATAAGTATATATAAAATAAGTGTTACAGTGAAACATGACGGAGAAAACGGAGAATGCCAACGAGACTATCGGACTGTTGGAAAAAAAGGTATTTAAGTTTAAATTGCAAAGGTCATTTGAGGACGATTTTTAATTTTTTTTTGTTACGTTAGCCGGTATGTCCTATAATTTATTTGATTTTAGTTTTTATCGTTAAATATGAGGCAATTTATAATGTCTATGTCAAATTGGATTCGAAAAAAAAATATTACAAAATTTTATTGCGTCACACTGTATTAAAATTTAAGTTTCTAAAACCTGCTGTATAATACATAATTATACTTATTATATGTATTATATAAAATCTACAATAATTAGTGTAATAGAAACCAAGATTCTCATATCCTCTATAAAAAGGATTCTTTAAATATTTATTTTCAATATTAATTACTTTTCAGCATTATTTATATATTTTTTTACTTCTATTTGCATCATGCCTAGATAATTTAATACAGATTTTTAATATCGACTTGACGAATTATTTAGAAAAAAAAATAAGCTTTGATATATGTACAGTACGTTTAATGTTAAAGAGTAAATCCAACAAACAGCCAAAAAAAGATTATTAAAATAACCTAAGTTGATTCCTAATGTCAATATAAAGTGCGGAAGAATATGTTTATTTTATTTTATATTTGATTTCTTCATTCGCTAAAATTATCCAATTCTCTTAACGTTTTTTTGAACCCATGTTTAGGGTATGAGAATGTAAAGTCTTATAGTGGTAAATTAGTTGTGGTTTTCGAAAGGTGGATCTCCGAAATTATATTTAATTCTTCATCAATATCCGCCATGTGGTCCTCGCGGCACAGTGTCTAGCTGTGAACGTGGGTTCGATTACTTCTCGGGTACACACACGTACATTTAAAGTAGGTATATTTTTTACAATGTTATATACCTAGAATAATAATTATATGCAACAAAATCGCTTATTGCACCCATAGTAGTTCTATATGTCGTCGTCGTACGCGTGTTGTGGGTGTTCGATTCATGCTCTGGTAACGAGGCAAGCCACGGCGTTGAGTACCGTCCCTCAACACGCAATGCCTCCAGAATTCTGCGAAAAATGGACAACGGTGTGTATGAAACAACGTTCCCAGGTACCCTCTGTCTACTCTGCTACAGTGCTACGTGCGCGATACAACGTAAAGCTAAACAAAAAGCTATAAGCTCTACGTCACGGATGATGCAATTTTGGCGCAAATGCAAAGTTTTCAAGAATTTTGTTTTTCGATTTCATCGAGTATGTAATCATGTTGCAATATGTAACATTAATATTAATATTTAATGTTTACAACTAATTGGTCCAGACCTTAGTGTTATATCTATTAATGATAACTTTTGGCCTTTTATACATATTTGTTTTACGTACAGATACAAACAATAGTTGTGTATTTCGTCACATAGTCTACTTTTTTATTATTTCTTTAGCTTCCCGTTGCTTCCCGCACATATCAGGGTAGGCAAAGGAACTTGGGAGTCTAGTGTTAGGATAATCCGTTCTTCTAAAGGCATTGCGTATTTTGTGAGGCTCAACGCCGCGCTTTACCAAATAGGGAGAAGAAATGGAAATTTAAAAAAATATTTAAATTCTTCAAGTGGGGTTCGATCCCACAAATAGTCGCGCTTACAGTCACACTTTATGGTCCTGCGCCATGACTGGCCTCAATATATAATTATATTTAAATCACTTATAAAAAAATATTTAAAACGTGTTAAATATTACTAAACTGTCACCCGACTTTAGATATATTTATTATAATTAATCGATTCAGCTTAATTCAAGCTTAACCTTTTGCTCACTCAGGTTCAAAGAATGATAACCCTAGTTTAAACGAGAGGGACATTTTTCTTATGTAACAAATGAAGCAATTATAGATGGACTTTAAATCTTAATTATGATGATGATGCATATTGAATGCTTGTATTTTTTACTGAAAATGACCTATTTTCAATTTGGATAGAGCTCAATGGTAATAGTTCTATTTAAATTAAATTAAATAGTACTTTCTTTTGTCGTTTGGCAAAGCAAGTTATTGATGTTATAGTATAATATTTAGAATTATTAAATTTGTAATTTATAACAAGCATATAAAAATATACAACACGAAACTCAGTTTGACCACCTAGCTAATTTGTTGATTCATCTCTATTAAAAATCACAAATATAGATTTATAAACAAATTTAAGTTGATATTTTAATATATTTTTTTATGAAATCGAACTAGCTACTTTGAAAAAACTTAACACATTTTTTCAACTTTGCGTACCAAATTCCCCACCTTGCTCATGGGTTTTTACTTATCGCTTATTCACTAAAGGCTTTCCGTAAGCAGATATATATTAAAACAGGATTATACGATTGCTTTTTGCACGTTGATTTAAATTAGTGCAATTATTGTGAAATTTTGTTATTATACAAAATTTCGTAAGTGATAAGATATTTTTTATTACTAAGATAACAATTGAACAAAAAATATAGTATAAATATTTTGAAATCAGTTAGGAGTTTTTACAGTCTCGAGGCACAGGGGGATAAACGTGCGAGACACATTGTGGGTTCGATTCCCACTCGAGGAAAAGAAATATTTAATATTCTCATTTCCTTGCTCTGGTAACGAGGCAACGCGCGACGTTGACTTCTGCCACTCAACATACAATGCCTCCAGAACTCGGTGGAAATGTCTCAATGGGGACGGAGTGCCTTGACTAGGGACCCCGGTTTCCTCTGCCTATCATGCTATGTGCGGGATATAGCGTGAAGCCAAAGCTATGAGTTTAAAAAACAATTTCATCACTATATTTAAATAATGACATACAACCTATATTACAAAGTCAATAATTACTGATCTAAAAAGAGGAAATAATAATATAAAATATAACTTTTTATAGACTTTATTTAAATAAAATCGTTATTATAAAGCAAATATTGTTCTACAGTGTAATTGGGGGTGTATTTAGGGGATGAGTTACGTAGCTGTTCTGTTGACGTCAGAACACCTACGCAAACCTCTCTCTACACACGATACTACCGAAAAACACGAGCTTACTGAATAAGACCTCGAAACGAAAGATCGATATGATTTGTTTCGAGCTAGTGGTTTTTCTATGAAAGGAATTTAATTCTATTAAAGTTATCTCTAGAATTTTTTTTTTCTTTTCTTTATATTAATTAATTAAACCTTTGTATTAATTAAATAATTAAAGGCCATCGTGTCGGAAGGTGCAAGCGTTTGATAAACAATTATAAAGCTATATAATAGTCTTGTCTCTATCTTATCTATAAATAGATATAGCCACCAATAGATAGATATACTCCCAACAAACAAACCGTTTGACTAATAATTTCTCGACAACGAAGCTAATGCCATGAGATCGGTCACATCCTGTCCACATAAAGAACTCTTCGTCCCACACGGACCAAACGATTCATTTAATAAATTGATATTTTAACCTACTTTAAAGAAAGGAATGCAGAGTGTATTGTAGTACAACCCTACATATAAGCTTATTCTTTTTTTAAATATTTGCTATTTTACTTAATGATGGTGAATTGAAATTTAAATAAAGATGAGGTTTATACTTGAGGCTATCGTGGCGCTATAGGCCAGTGTCTTAATGCAAATGCAATGATCATGGGTTTGATTCCCACTCTTTATATTCCCCTTTTTGTTGGGCAAAATGTGAACACACAGTGAACCAAATTCGGGTTTTCTGCCCACCATGCTATATTTGGGACATAACTTTAATTGTCATAAGGGATTGTGTCCCTGACGCCCCTGCGCGACTGAACGTCCTGATAGAAACCGAGTGTCATAACACTACATTCCCAAGTTCCCTCTGAATTTGAATTTGATTTACTTGCCCACTGCGCCATTACGACCTCAATATTACTATTTCATAGTAAATTCTTGATGGATTTTTATTCTCAGATTATAAATGTTGATTAAACAAATGCCTTAACAAAAGCATTAATTATATATTTTATTGCCTTGTGCTTGAACTATGTCCTAGTTACTTCAAGTTTAAGTACATTTATTTCATGAAAATATTTCTATTAAATAATATTTTACTAAATTCCAAGACCGTTGGGAAATTGCTATTTAGTTTTAATGTTAGCGTATGAAATGATTTCATTGATTTTTTAGATTAATTATTGAGTAGAGACCGTATGTAGGTATAAGAGTTTTGACGTTGCTCGATGAGAACTTATGGCTTAGTGGTCGAAGTGCTTTGAAGGTGTCCAAGAGGCGCGGGTTCAAATTTTACGTTCAGATTTTAATACGTTTTCTACAAATAGTTTATTATATCCTATATTTTTGTAGCTTCACGCTGTATCTTGAATATAATAGAGTATGCAGAGATAAGTAAGTGTTAAAACTCACCTTTTCCAAATTCCAATCTGTCCAATTATCTAAACATATTATAGTGATGAGTGGCTAAAGTCAACGCGGCATTGTCTTCTTAACAAATAACCGGTCGTATCATTAATCGTTACGAAAAATTCCGTGACCTCTTAGTCTAAATCTAAATGTAAATGAAATGGAATTATTTTGTTTCCTCGAATAACAAACAAACCCATAACCGTCGCGTGAACACTCAGACTTACACTGCTGCACCACGACGGCATTTTAACGATAGATACTATTTACTATTTTAGTTATTCGACAAATAAGTGGAATTATTACTGAAATGGTGTGATTTCTTAATAGAAATGCATATTAAAATGCATTCTACTGTAATAAAATGAAATTTGAAAGTAAAGTTAACTGACTGTGCTGTTATAAAGATTATTTATATATTTAGATTGCACTTATAACTAAAGATAAATATATATTAAAGTCATTGTTCTTTGATTCTTTGTTTAAATACTGTGCAACAGCAGGTTCTGTCTCCCGATACTGATAAGTCAGAGAGTGTGGATGTGAGAGAACAGAATGTTCTACCACTCCTCTACTATATTCTTTTTGGGTTCTTTCATATACGGGAGATAAAAAAAGATGCAACTTCACGTTTCAAGTTACATAATAGGAGAATGCACGTTTAAAAGAGAGTCTTAACACTATGTACCTATTTTATAAAAAAAGTCCAAAGATATAAACTCTTTTAAATAACATAACCATGCGTGTAGCTTTACTGATATAGATTTACGGCGGGGTCACACGCGGGTAAACATTTTATCCAATCAATTTTATTATGCAATACTTGATATGAATATAATTAATTTAAATAATATTATATTTAATAAGGTAATGTAATCTTGAAATTATATTAAAATTACCTTTTTTTACATCAATTTTTGATCTATGTGGGTACCTACCTACCTAGGTTAGGTAGGTTAGTACCTGAAATTGAAAATACGCCTGTTGAAATATACGATACGTTTTTCCCTTCTATTATTTTAAATAATATTCGCATACCTTAATAGTATGAATGTTCTTGATCATGATTCATCATGATTTATTCATCACCATCATGATGTATGATTTATTAGATCATGATTTATTAATGTTCTTGATTAAATAAATATATTGTATTACTTACAGATTTAGCTTCACGCTGTATCCCGCACATCGAAGGTTAGGCAGAGGGTACCTGTGAACCTGTATGTGTTAAGACACTGCATGCATTGCACGCTTTGTGTGTTAAGGCGGATGTCACCGCCGCGCTTTGCCTCGTTACCAAAGCGAGAATCGAACCTATAACCGTCGCGTCTATAATCGCACGCTTGCGACTTTGCACCACGGCGGTCACAAATAATATAAGTCAATATATTATGAATCCAACACATATAAGGAAAACTTTTGAAATCATTGTACAAAATTAAGCGACTGCCTAACAAAAGAATTGTTACCGTACCTGTAATATTTGTTCTGATGCCGGAACCATACAATTTAGTATAAAATATAAGCCGTATATTATACAGGCTTCTGGTTCTGGCTAACAGCGACCTTTTCTTAGGAAGTAAGTATATTCATTTATACCAATAAAAGGTCAATTACCTTGTTTTATTTTGCTTCACACCCGCACTGTATCTGGTTGTTAGTTCGACCCCCACTCGAAGAAAAGAAATATTTATTTAAATTTATATCGCTCTGGTGTCAAGGCAAAGCGGGGCGTAGAGTTGCGCCACTCAACACGCAATGCCTCCAGAATTCGGCGGAAAGTGGGGAACGGAGTGTCTTAACACTAGGTTCCTCTGCCTACCCTGCAGTGTGCGAGATACAGGTGAAGCTGGTTTTTTTTATTATATTTCAATACTAGCGGACGCGCGCAGCTTCGCTAGCTTTATTAGGGGTGAATTCTAATAAACCGCGAAAAATGTTTTCAATGAAATATTTTTAAGAGTCTAAATTTCAAATTTTATAAAAATCGGTGGCGATTTAAAGATTTTTCCATACAAACTTTCAAAACCTTATTTGCACCCTTGGGGGTAAATTCTAAAAAACCGTGAAACACGTGTTCAATTAAATATTTTTAAGAGTCTGAATTTCAAATTTTATAAAAATTGGTGCCGATTTAAAAAAAAATCTATACAAACTTTCAACCCCTTATTTGCACCCTTAGGAGGAGAATTCTAGAAAACGATGAAACACGTGTTCAATTAAATACTTTTAAAAATCTAAATTTGCAAGTTTTATAAAAATCGGTGCCGATTAAATTTTTTTTCCATACAAACTTTCAACCCCTATCTCATCCCTTTAGGGTTAAAATTTTTCAAAATCCCTTCTTAGTGGATGTCCAGATTACGAAAGTAAACATCTGACCAAATTTCACGTTTCTACCTTCAGCGGTTACGGCTGTGCGTGCGTCTTACCTCAGTCAGTGAGGACAAGTCCTTTTATATATATAGATTGTAAAACCGAAATGGTGTGTCTGTTGGAAATAAAATAAACTCTATCAATGCCAATTAAAATAATTTAAAAAATGCTAGATTTAAACTTATCATCACGACATACTTACTTAATAGTAATACCCGTGTATTTCGAAAGCTTACAAAAAACCATATAACGATAAAAACTTAAGTGAAATTGCTAAAATAACATTTTTTATTTTATCTTATAATGTTATTTTTTAACTTCACGCTGTCAGCTGCATTTGTATATAGAGGCATGAATGAATAATAAATGAACATGAATATTAAGACACTCCATTCCTTAATTTCTGCCTAATTATCGAAACAATGCATGTGGAGTTGCGGAACTCAACGCCGCTTAAGCTTCTCATCAGACCGAGGAAATGAAAATAATTTATTCCCCTGACTGTCCGTAACTTGACAGCTAACAATTATATTTCTTTCAGCAACCAATCTATAAAGAAACTAAATATAAATAAAATAGACAAATGAGGTTATTAGCAATATTCACGCATTAAAATATTTTAATGCATAAAGCATAATTTTTAAAAATAGTTCAAATAATTAGGTTTTATTATTAATTTAATTACAACGCAAGTAGTATAAGTATGCTCATATTTAGTACATTTTAATCAATCCTTGTTTTAACTATAGCTGGATCCTAAAAAATATTTCCCCGTATAAGAATGCAATCCTCTTCGAAACACGTTTTGTGCCGTGCCATGTGGGGTCCATACTACCGAGTACCACTAGTGAAATTCCGCAAGTTACTTTTTCATAAAAGGAACGAATGTTATTCCTGAATTATTTAGTTTTTTCCGTCTAAGTTGTATTTACTCGTAGTTCATTGGTGAATTCCAACGTCATCATCATTACTGAGTATTTTGTTATTTTTTGTCATTATTTCGCCTAGCTCAGTAGGTAGTGAGAGTCTAGTGATAATACACTCCGTTTCTCAAACTACGTAAAAGTTTCAAAGGGTGGCGCATTGCAACACTACGTTTTGTCTTGTTACCAAGGTGGGAAAAAGATATTCATTATCCCCCGAGTGAAAATCGAATCGTCAACCGTCACTTGCGACTAATCGCACACTATGCCGCTGCGCCACATAAGTCTTTATTCTGTTCTATTGAATCGTTAAATGAATAATTATGTAATTTTTATAATGAAGTAAAAATAAATTATTTATTTTACGATCCTTTCGTGTTAGATAAGTATGGTATAGATATAAAATCTAGCATGAAATGCAGTTTGGAAATAAAAATAGTTCAAATTATTAAGAAAAAAGTTTAAAATTGACGGATAATTTCGTAAATTTTAAACGAATTTCCTGTTTTTGAAATAGTGCGATAATTAAAAAAAGATCTGAAGAACGAACTACAAAAAAAATATTTTTTACTATCGAATCATTTAATACATACATACCTACTAATAACACAAGCTGAAGTCTTGGTTTGGTAAATCGGGATAACCTCAGAAACCAAAGCTGTTAATAAAAGTTAGAGTCCAATATAAAGGAAAAATTTGTGTAAAAATATCTATATATAAAATGCATTGTCTTATGAAAATCTAACGTATCACAAAATATTCCAAACGATAAAGATTACGTTAAATAGTGTAAATTGAACGAACACCGCGAAAAATTGTTCCGGTTTTGTTCAGTTACGTATTTATTAGGCTAAGTATGAAACGACCGTCAGTACACCGCTGTATTACTTACAGAAAGGTTTTCCCGCGCACTTGTAAAAAAATTTCGGCGACCACAGACTTAATAAAATTAAATAATTATTTTAATTAGTGCACAGATTATTATATTAGTTTATTATAATCGTTGTAAATCGATTCAGTTTATAGTAATTTGATTTTTTTTCTTATAATTGAGGAAAAGTATTAAAACTCGATCGATTGTGATAAGAGGAAAATGAATAAGAAACGTGGTTACGATAACGATGGATTTGTTATGTCAGAAAAACACGTTTGGATGGAAAAGGTATTTATTTATTATTTTAATGTTGTCATAATATTATATTATATATTGTTTACTTTTATAGGTCCATTAAAAATTAAAAAAAATGTCAAGCTGTATTATTTCAGATAAGTCGAAATTTAATTTTGTTCGAAATGAAAGCAAGATTTTTTATATACACTTTCAACCTTGTTACCTGCCTCTTGATGCATGAAGAGTTGTGTTAATTGCGTATTAGATAACTATAAAAAATCGTCTAATTAATACATTTTTTAATTATCAATATTACCTTTAACAACATTCGTATTAGAAAACATATTTGCCAAATAAAAACACATATATTACTTACTAATAATGCAATATTCAAAATATTTTTTTATATGACAATAAATTATTATTAATAAATTAATTATACAAGTAAAGTAATTTTTTATAATATTCAATCACTTATTAGTTATTGCGTCTTTAGTTTTTGTTGGTACTAAAATAAGTAGACCGTGCTAAGTAAATCTTCGTGGATTACAACACTATTTTTTGTGTTTTTCTATTTTTTTGCTAGTAAAACAAAACTACTCACAAAAGATTCTGAAAAGAGAACTATAAAATAGAACAGTAAGGTCGCCACGACGTTAACTCTTCATTCATTAGCTCTTCCGTAGGATATCCGTTAAATAGAGGAATCATGTTTTGATGAGGATAAAATTGTTTTTATATTTGAGTCTGCTGTGGTGTAGGAGCGTAATTTCTCACTGTAAAAGCAACGGTTGTGGATTCGATTCCCAATCGAGGAAATGAAATATTTAATATTTTCTTTTCTTCGCTCTTTGGTGTCGACTCAAAGCGCGGCGTAGAGTTCTACCACTCAAGAACTCCCTCTGCCTATCCTGCAACAAACGGGATACACTGTGAAGCTGAAAAGAAATCTCTCGTATTATAATTATTATCAAACTTTGATTCTCTATCACACTAAGAAATAAACTAATAAACTTTTTAATTTTTAATAACTTTCTTAACTTTTAAGATATACATTTTTGCTTATGTATTAAAACAAAAGTCAAAACATTTACTATATCAGCGACTATTATTTAAAAAGCTGTTTTTTTTTCTTTGAACATAATAAAATGTATAGAACGACATTGAAGTAAACAGATCATATTGCAACATAATATTTATTGTAAGAATAATAATTAAATATTTGCTCATTAAAACAGTTACGGCTTGAGATCGCGAAATATTTTTTTATTATAAACAATTTACAAGTTAATTGTTATAAGTGTGTAATTACAAGTTTCTTAATCGAATTTAACATTAATTATAAAATGACATTTTAAATAAGAATAAGAAGTAATTGTGATAAACGGTGGAAGTGCTGTTATTTTTCCCTATGACAGCCGTGTAGTGTTGTAACTTCCTATGTAATGTAGAAATTATTGATATTTAATGGGGTTTTTAAATGATATTTAAGCCAGCACTATTTTTTTTGTGCTTAACGCTGTATTCCGTAGATAAGGCCGAGGGAATCTAAACATTGCATTGCGTGCTTAGTGGCAGAACTCAACGCCGCGTTCTGTTGTTAAGAGCGAGGATATAAAAACTACCACGATGGCACTATTTTTATAAAAATTAAATCATAAAGAATTTATTATCGAATAAAAAAATGTGCTATTCATTAACATTAATGATGTTGAAGTCCGCTCATCAAGAATGGTGTCCTAGGTTTAAAAAAAGGAGAAAACAGAATTATATATCGTTCGAATCCTAAAATGATTACTAGGGGAAATTATAAATAATATTTTATTACCAATTTCCTTTTTTAAGTTATGTAAAAATTTATTACAACTTTGAGATAAATTTTATTACTCAGTCACATGAAAATAAAAAATAATTTAAATTATATAAAAATTCTTACAGTAAGCATTAATATTATTATGTAGCGTAGTTGAGTTGTCGTTATATGCAAGCTTTCTGGGTTCCAATCCCTTCAAAAATCGGTTGAAACAGATCTCCAGAGCTAAACAAGTAAAATTGCATTCTTATGTGTGGTAAATCTATAAACTTTGTATCGAGCGAAGGTCAAAGTAGTGGGAAGGTCAAATTGCAGGTTAATAAAAAAATTATAAAAATAAATTGTTATTTTAAATACTTAATAAATGATTCAATTGTTTTCTTACATTGTTGACATTAGATTTATTGTTTTAGACGTATATCCTGTAATTAACACGCGATTGAAATTTTTTTCATAATATACTTTTTAATCTTTTTTTCCATTCATTATTCATTCATTCCATCTTTCACATTATTGAAAAATTTTTGTATATTTTTTATTTAACACATGTTTAAAAACATTAAAAAAACTACAATTTAAACTTCAACTACTGAAGACATTAATAAACTATTTATTGTATTTGAGCATTCTATACAGACAGTGAGACGTATATTTATATTTACCATTATAAGATTACATACTCGTATTAAGAATATTTTCATTCAAAAAGAAATAATGTAGAAGAACATGTTTAGGTGGTTTGGGCACCTCGAGACAATTGGGGACGAAAGAATAATTAAAACGATTAATGAAAGGAGACCTCGGTCGACCTTCGATATCACAATATTGATGATACCTGAGAAAAGTCACGCAACCATGAGAAGAAGAAGCAAGAAAAGAAGACGAAAAGAAGTGAACATTGTGTCTGATTAGACCACATTTCTTAGTCAGAAAAAGCAAGCAGAGATAAAAAATGTTATAAGATTATAAACATCAAGCCATAATTTATCTTTCTGGGGTACAAAAAATATAAATTAAATTTTAATGACATGCCTATATATGTAAGAAAGGAATTGAACGGAACCTCAGCATGTAAATACTTTACGTACTTGGTCAATTTCGTAATGATATTACAAAAAAGTTAATTCAGATTACTTCAGCCTTTATAACATTTTAAACAATTTTTACGGAAGAAGTTTTATGCCTAACTTTAAAAAGAATATAATAAGAATAATAAGTTAATGAAAGAAATGAAAATGTTGAGGTTATCGTTGTAGATGTTATGGACCCGATTTAATCAACTGTAACCCGCATACAGCAGGGAAGCATAGCTCGTGTTGAGACACTCCGTTCCCCGGCGGAACTTAACGCCGCGCCTCGACACCAGAGCGATGAAATGAAAATATAAATTTAAACTATTATTTCCTTTCCTGGATCCAAGCCACAAACACTCGATTTTGCAGCAAGAATATTATTATACCAGTATATTGTTGTTTATACTTTTTAACCGACTTCTGTAAGAAAAGGAGGTTATCAATTCGACTGTATTTTTTTTTTTTATTTTTTTTTTATTTTTTTTTTTATTTTTTTTTTTTATGTTTGTTACCTCATAACTTTTAACTGGGTGGACCGATTTTGATAATTTTTTTTTTATTTGAAAGGTATAGCTTCCCGAATGGTCCCATTTTTTTTTGGTCCATGTCTGACAATGGTATCCATGAGAAAATCACATAAGTCTTAAATTTGCATTATGCATGTGCGCGACTAATAGCCGAATAACTCAATGTCGCGCCAACCGATTTTGATGATTCTTTTTTTATTTGAAAGGATACACTTCAAGGATAATTTGGTGAAAGTTTGGTTAGGTTTCGATTATGGAATCCGGAGAAAATTGGGAAAGTTTGTTTTTTTTGGTCAAAAATTAATTATACTGTAATAGTTACAAGCAAAAACTTTTTAAATTGATGTCAGAAGTGAGATTCCTGATCGTTGCATTTCTTTTCAACCAATCTCAAAAAAGAGGATGTTCTCATTTTCAACCAACTTCAAAAAAGGGAGATTCCGAATTCACCCGAATACTTTTTATGTTTGTTCTTGTCAATATACCAAAATGTAACTTTGCACAAAAATAATAGCTAATTAAATGAAGTTTTACATAGAACAATCACAACCACTCGTTGACAACCACTACCACCACCATCACCACTCGTTCAAGAAGCATCATTTTAAGATCTACCCATCACTAAAAATCGTAAAATAAATTAATTTTTAACAAAAAGAAAAACCGACTTCTAACAACGAACTAAAAAGTGAAAAATAATTATATAAAGATTTTATAATTTTGAAGTCGGTGTCAAACTAATGCTACAACACCTTTACTACAATATCTAATTACTAAGCCTGTTTGTTTTACTTGGCACCGACTTGAAAATTATAAAATCTTTATATAATTATTTTTCACTTTTTAGTTCGTTGTTAGAAGTCGGTTTTTCTTTTTGTTAAAAATTAATTTATTTTTATATATTTTACTCACAACCACCACCCCTTTACAATGTTCCACTGCGCCACGATAACCAAACCAGAAATTAAGAAGCTTTAATCGAGAGAAAGACACTGAGAAAAGTAAATCGAAGATTATTAATTGTCATCCAAAACACAAATTACATGAGATGTCCAAAATGAAGAAAATAAAACAGATGCGAATTAAAGTATGATAAGCAACATTTTACCTCAAAGATAATAAATCTGTGATGATATAGAAAACTTGTTTGAGTCCGCATTCCTTTGGAAACAGGTAAAAGATGTACTAAAAAGGTATTGCTAGTGTGCATTAATATTTTTTTACTAAAGGTTGTGCTTTTTGCGGGATATATAAAGTAAACTCTAAAAATTAGTGTTATTCGACTTTTATTCACATCGTTCTGTACTAAAGAAATTATTAGATTAAAAAAACTTCTTTGATTTATTTATATTATTCCAATAAAATTCCGCATATGGCACTACTCACACTGCCACCCTACATGTATTTGCGAGTACATAATGCATATTGAAACTATTTTTCTAGCTTCACGCTCTATCCCGTATATAGCAAAGTAGGCTGTGGGAAGCAGGGGCACAAGCGTGCGACTGGCAAAACTATTCTATTCTCACTCAGGGGAATGAAATATTACCACGACACCCTCTTCCTTCTCTACGCCCATGCAAACAAACTCTAATATACCCAAACAATTTTGTTATGAACCCCATAAGTATACCGCATAAAGTAAAGGAGGTAGAGGGACCCTAGTGTTAAGATACGCCGTTCCTTACTTTCCTTTTGCGAGGCATTGCGTGTTGAGCTAGAGTGAAGAAATGAAAATAATAATTCTCCCTCTCCCGAGTGGAGATCGTGGTACCGTCGCGTTGCAGTCAGACTCTTGAGCCACTACGCCATGACGGCCTCAACCATTTTAATCAAATTCTATAAAATCTCTTTACTGTTTTATACCTAATAAAACTCGTTACCAGCTAATTTACGAGAGTCAGTTAACTTTTTGCGTTCGCAAACCGGTAGACGAGAGTGGATAGGGGTCATTATTTTCATATAAGTTACTTACTTTTCTCGAACATTCTCTCGATATATAATTTTAATGTTAAGGTAACTCGTATATTTGCTTAAGGCTTTAAGATTAATATCTTTCCTTCTGCTGAAATATGTGTACTTCAAAAGTGTCGAAATTACATATTACCAGCGTACCGCGTAAACGAACGCACGTCAATAACCTGATTACCGATAAAGAGAATCTGGCAAAAATAATAATAATAATATTAAGTATTATTTATATTTTTTATGATTTATTATTAACAAAACTATCAAAAAGTAATGTGAGTAGGTAATTTAAAATGTAAGACTTGGAAACATATTCGTAGATAGAGCTATTACCACATTTTTTCCAACGAATTTTGCGTTATGCTATTCAATTTCATAAAGTAAAATTTTATTTTGCAATACGGTGTTAAGCTCCGCCACTATTAAACATATTATCAATACAAATAACAATATTTCACATATTACTTTAATATATCATAGCTCTGTAAACGTTTCTGTTTACCGGCAATCCTGTTAAGGCATTACATTGATTATTGCACTATACAGTATTAAATGAAAGCCTTCATATATCGATATGTTGACATAACTGATTTTAGAGTATATATAGATCTTTTGTCTCTGTCGTTACTTTTTTCTTTTTAGGTAGAAATATTGTTTGTCGGTTGGTAGGCCGAAAACATTATAAATTTATAAATTTGAAATATAGCGAAACTTTGCTTCGCTTTGCCTCGACACCAGAGTCATTCTGGTAAAAAGACAAAGCGTTGAGTTCCACTGCTCTACACCTAATGTATGGTAAAGCCCTGACTTTAGTATGTGAGCTAAAGACTGGTCGGAGTGTTTTAACATTATGTTCCCTGCTATATTCACATTTGTTTATATTTACTTAGAATTTACATTGACCCTAATTTATAGTAGGGTTGAGATGTTGCCCCGTTGATGCTAGGTATATAAGTTCCACTGCTCAGAATATAATACAGCATTCCCCACATCAAGCCAATCGAATAAAAAAAGAAAATGATATTTAAAAACAAAACCTTTAGCATGTTTCAAATAATATGTTTTCCCATATAAATATTAGTTTTTTATTATCAATAAAATTTCAAAACATGTTTTTTTTAAAAAAATAGTTCGAAATGTTTATATTATAATAAGCAATAGAGATTTTCCACTACAGCTCTAACAAGAAGCTTGTTGTGTAAATTGTGTTTATTGTTAGAATAAACACATCTAGTCGCAATACGTTTTGCAAATATGTGTCTAATTTATCTAATAATGGAACGTTATTATACGCAGTGGTGTAAAGGTTAAGCGACGGTCGTAGGTTCGATTGTCACTCGCGCGAATTAAATATTTAATATTTTCATTTCTTCGCTCTGATCAAGGTAAAGCGTGGCGTTGAGTTTCGTCATTCAACACAAGATTCCTCAAGAATTCCGCGAAAAGTACGGAACGGAAGAATCTTAATTGGGAACGGAGTCTCTTAAAAGCCTTAAAAGCTTCAGCCTGTATCCTGTAACTATATAGCGTGGTAGGCAGAGAGGTCCTAGTAGGTGTTGAGAATTTAGGCTCCTCCATCCCAATGAACAGATTTTGATAATATTTTATAGCAATATAGTTATAGTATTAACTTGATACATCAAATTAGCAATGGATATAAATATTTTATATAATATCTAAAATTAGCTTTAAGCGGGGAAAGCCGCGTGCGGATAGCTAGTATTTAAATATTTATACCACGGACCCCTAAAATTTTTAAGACTTGCGTGTGAAATTTGAATGTTATTAAAATAAGTAGCGATTTGTAGATTCGAGGTAATGACTGGTAGTTATAGGTTGGGTGCGCTAGTTCCAAAATATTTCAATATTTTTTATGGAAATATAACTATTAACAAAAAAAATGTTAATTAACGTATTTATGCTTTAAAATATTTTTGAATTATCTCTTTTTTTTATAATTCCTTTTATGTGTTCTTCATACAAGTGATTTGTATAAAAGTGAACTGAACTGGTTCAAAACAGTTCAAAATTCAAATATTCTTCAAAAGTAATTCAAGTAGCAATATATATTTATTTATGCCATATTAGGTATCTAATATGCCATATTAGGTACCAACGTTGTCTATTAATTTGATTATTTATTATTTCCATTTTTTTTATAGAATTCTTAAAAGATTTTAAACATTTTTGTCTTTTGTTGCAGGTATAAGTGTGATTCTTTTTATATCTACATAGATTCTGGAACAAATGTAGAATAAGTAAGTAAGGAATAAAAAATTATAAAATTTTGTTTACTATTAACTAAAGCAGTACAAAAACAGGCTTATTCATAAAAACATATTATTTAGTATCAAAAACAAAAAAATAAATAAACGATGCTGTGTAAAATTATTATTCTGTGCTTTTCCAAACTAGTCTAGTATCATTGCCAAGGTTTGCGACAAAAACAACATTTAATTTCATAATACCTATGTTGCAACTGCGAATATTTATTTTTATCGTTGATGGCCTATATATTAATAGGAATAATGCAAGCTTATAATTTTTTTTTATCTACTTCTTACTATTACTATGTTTTCACCTATTTAAAAATGTTATGTATTTGGTCTAACGTTGAAATTATATAGTTGGACTTAGAATTGAGAAGAAAAATGTTATTTTCAATATAATGAGATCAGCGTGGCGTAGCGGCATTTGACACTGTTTCTTATGCTTAAGCAGCTATACGGCGATATGCGGGATACAGCGGGAACTAAATGCCCAATCACTCACGCTCACACACTCAGAGACTGTACTGACTGAACTATACCACGACGGTATCAATTTTGTATTTAAACTCTATAACTTTGAACTTTCCTGTACAATTAAGATTCGCTTTGGGGTATTACCATATTTTTATTTTTATTGAAGCAAACTTGCTTTTTAATTTAATGTTGAGTTACATATAGACAACTTTTATGAGCACAATTAAGTCTTCTTGATTGGTTATGTAAATTAATACGATACCAAATATCAAATACCCAATATGAAAGCAAATCACAATTTTTTAGGGTTCCGTACCTCCGTGGTTCAAGGAAAAAAACGGTACCTTTATAGTATTTCTTTGCTGTTTGTCTGTCGGTCTGACAAGACCAGTTTATCTGTAAATATTTAAGTTACGGAAATTTAAGTTTGTAAATGTTTATAAGTTGTACACCACCTTCACTTAAAATTCAAGAATTAGTACGGAACCCTCGGTGAGCGAATCCGACTCCAATTTGACTGGTTTATTATTTATTAAATTAGTAAAAAAAATCCCAATACGTAATAGTACAATTTTGTACCAACGTTTTTTAAATAGTGCTGTTGTGGTAACAAAAGTAAGTTGTTGTTTTGATCAAAAAGTATTATGTGCATATATTAAGTATATTTGATTAATATAGATCTTAGTATGTTCTAATGATTAATCATTAGAACATACTAAGCATCATAAATTATTATCATGTCACTTATCGACTAACGGAGTGTCTAAACACTAGGTTCCCATGTTTCCTCAGAAGCTTAGAAAAGAAGAAAAAAACTATTCTTCTATATATACGTATCGAAAATGTTTATTTGTATATTTATTATCATATGCATATCAAACGTATAGCTACGTCACGGTGACGTCATAAAGTGGGATGGTCTGCAGTCACGTAAGGTTAGCAGGTGGCCAAGTGTCTGCCTTGACATTGGTAATGAAACTTGAATCACTATAGAGGAACTATACATATTATATTTCTTTAATTAAAAGAAATATATTTCTTTATATAATTCATCCTATCCTATCCTATCCTATATCTTATAAAACAAAGTCGCTTTTCGTGTCTGTCTGAACTTTCTAACTCTTCTTCTTCTAAACCACCCAACGGATTTTTATGCGGTTTTCACTATTAGGTCGAGTATTTCTCAGGGAAGGTTTATGTATAGTTTATTATTTGTACATTCTTATGTAAATTTACATAAATACGATAAATGTGTCTAAAGTCCTACCCGTTGAGACACTTTCGCGCATGCGCTGCTTTAATGGTAAGTACTACATGAAAATAATGTACTGGAGTATTGTTCCTTTTAATAAGATCTACAAAAAAGTCCGCGACAGCATATTTTTATCTTTTAAGGATAACGTGTAGTGATCATATTTCTGTCTAAAAATAGTAATTTCAATATATTTTTTATTGTGAGGGATATTTTTCCATAATGGTATTAATCCTTATCCTTTAAAATACTTTATTAATTTTCTACGTTAAACGAAGATAAAATTTGCTTTTTACACTATTTCAAAATTGCGAATAGTTTTAAAAAAAAAACGCATTTAATTGTTGACACATCAGCTGTATGTTACTCAAGTTTCACTTATCCCTTACTCTCAGCATATAAATAAGTATATTAGTTACGTTGGCCATTTAATGTAGATCAAAACTTTTACTGTTTTTTCATTTTAATAAGTACTTTAGAAGTTGTTACAATATCAAAACATCCTTGCTGCGAAACGCGCCCCGCGACGTTTTGCTTATACAAGCGCGTCATGAGCAGTCATCGGTGGTTCAGTGGTAGAATGCTCGCCTGCCACGCGGGCGGCCCGGGTTAGATTCCCGGCCGATGCATTCTATTTAATTTTCCTCACAGGCAGCCACGTAGTGCTTGCTTTTCATCAGGGACAGAATACCCTCTTCAGCATTAACCACAAGCTCGAAAAAAAAAACCCGCCCGCTATAGAGGCATAGCAACGAAGATTTAGATGCGTTTGCACATATTGGATAATTGGAGTTGAATGTATTATTTCAGCGCGATATATTTGGTTTCATATTTTTTGTAGTAGTTATTAGTAGGTAGGCTTTTGTTTATAATTTCTTCCGTTTAAAAATAGTCATTTAACTATCTAAAAATAGTCATTTAAATATATTTTAATAAGTACTTGAAAAGATTAGTAGCACAGATTTAAAATTACGGTACCTACTAAAAAATCCTTGCTGTGTAAAACAATTGGAAAATCCTTATTGAAACTACGAAAATGCGGGTTGCATTAGGGTTTAATTAATTTTCACATTATCTTAAGTGCTTTGCAAACATACATTATATGAATAATCCAGTAGTAAAAGCGGGCGAAGCCGCAATAGGGTCGCTAGTATCTTATAAAACAAAGTCGCTTTTCGTGTCTGTCTGAACTTTCTAACTCTTCTTCTTCTAAACCACCCAACGGATTTTTATGCGGTTTTCACCATTAGGTCGAGTATTTCTCAGGGAAGGTTTATATATAGTTTATTATTTGTAAATTCTTATGTAAATTAACATAAATACGATAAATGTGTCTAAAGTCCTACCCCTTGAGACACTTTCGCGCATGCACTGCTTTACTGGTAAGTACTACGTGAAAATAATGTACTGGAGTATTGTTCCTCTTAATGAGATCTACAAAAAAGTCCGCGAGAGCATATTTTTATCTTTTAAGAATAACGTGTAGTGATCATATTTCTGTCTAAAAATAGTAATTTCAATATATTTTTTATTGTGAGGGATATTTTTCCATAATGGTATTAATCCTTATCCTTTAAAATACTTTATTAATTTTCTACGTTAAACGAAGATAAAATTTGCTTTTTACGCTATTTCGAAATTGCGAATAGTTTTACAGAAAAACGCATTTAATTGTTGACACATCCCGCCGTTGACTCATCAGCTGTGCCAACTCAAGTTTTACTTATCCCTTACTCTCAGCATATAAATAAGTATATTAGTTACGTTGGCCATTTAATATAGATTAAAACTGTCTTTTACTGTTTTTTCATTTTAATAAGTACTTTAGAAGTTGTTACAATATCAAAACATCCTTGCTGCGAAACGCGCCCCGCGACGTTTTGCTTGTACAATCGCGTCATGAGCAGTCATCGGTGGTTCAGTGGTAGAATGCTCGGGCGGCCCGGGTTCGATTCCCGGCCGATGCATTCTATTTAATTTTCCTCACAGGCAGCCAGTAGTGCTTGCTTTTCATCAGGGACAAAATACCCACTTCAGCATTAACCACAAGCTCAAAAAAAAACCCGCCCGCTATAGAGGCATAGCAACGAAGATTTAGATGCGTTTGTACGTATTGGATAATTGGAGTTGAATGTATTATTTCAGCGCGATATATTTGGTTTCATATTTTTTTGAAGTAGTTATTAGTAGGAAGGCTTTTGTTTATAATTTCTTCCGTTTAAAAATAGTCATTTAAATATATTTTAATAAGTACTTGAAAAAATTAGTAGCACAGATTTAAAATTACGGTACCTACTAAAAAATCCTTGCCGAGTAAAACAATTGGAAATTTTTTAAAAAGTTGCATTAGGGTTTAATTAATTTTCATATTATCTTAAGTGCTATGCAAACATACATTATATGAATAATCCAGTAGTAAAAGCGGGCGAAGCCGCAAGGGGTTCGCTAGTTTAAAATAAGCGTAAAGTGTGATTCTATTTACCTATCCAATATTTTTATAACTTGTAAATCCTTTGTAAATCACTAGTTTTACATCGTTTATTCCTTTTACTGATTATTCCTTTTACCTTTTTTTATTACAAAGATAACTAACCTTAAAAGTTGGCATGAAATTGTCGCAAATTATATTTTTTGCCATAAAATTAAAAAAATATATAATTGATAAACTTCTTTTCTTAAAGAAGTCTGTTGAAAATAGCAACGCGTAAATGGTAGAAACTGTAGTCATCTTAAGCATCGGAACTGATACCCAAATCCTTTCCGCTTCATCTTGCTCTTCACGTTCCTGTAACGTCCAATTATTTTGAAAAATACCTTCATTTATATCATTTCAAGTTTTTCGACCCAAATTGCTGCGCTCTCGTCTTACAGACGGCATGGGTCTAAATATAAACGTACTCAAAAACGTAAAACAAACATAATGTATATGTATATAATAATATTTTGTTGACGTCAAATATTTGACAGCTGGGGACAAAATGATTTGTATGGAGACTTATTGTTTTTACTAATTTCCTTCTCTACCTCTGCAAGGGCCCCACTTTCAAGTTAGTAAAAAATTTAAAAAAAAATTCAAAATATTCTTTATTCAAATAAACTTATAATAAACACTTTTGACTCGTCGAATGAACATATGAACAAAAAGCTACCACCGGTTCGGAAGGCAGTTCTGCTGAGAAGAGCCGGCAAGAATCTCAACAGTTTCTCTTTTCAAAATCAATGGTACAATCTATGCATTACATTCAATAGACATTAATTCCATACATGTTTGTCCTCTAAATATTGTTGCTATAATATAAGCTGTACTTGTCAGACTTTTTTTTACAAGTAGTAAGTTAGTAAGTACACAAACAGTCTTAACTACATATTAGACCATTAGTTTTCAAAATTTCAGCCTTGCTAAAATGACGTAGGTATGGGGGGCCTGGGATGTCAGTCTAATAGATTATTGCCAAATAAATAAATATTTACACAGTATTACTCTAATAAGACATTTATTGATAGCTTTTTGACGTATGGCCCATCAATGGTTACTCATTTCGTTAATGTGTTTGTGAAACAAGCAATGATATGAAATGGTTCTCTTATAATTCATAAGCCTTTGCACCTAAGTATATTAAATTTATACACAGAAATAGAGAATATCCAGATATTGATTAGTGACTGTAAGCGCGATAGGTTGTGGGATCGATTCTGACTTGAGGAAATTAATTTTACTAACTACTAACTAGAGTAGTTGCCGCTCTGGTGTGGAGGCACAGCGCGCCGTTGAGTTCTTCCACTCAACACGCAATACCTCCAGAATTCTGCCAAAAATGAGAAACGGACACAGCGGATTTTTAAAAAAAATGGTAAATTATGACATTATGTCACAACATACTAGTTTCTGCCTGCCTCCTCTGTAAAATGTAATATAGATTAGGATAAAAAAACCCAAAATTCTTATCTATGTTTACAAGACTACTTTAATTATTTCTCAATAATACGAGATACCTTGAAATACGAGAGCAGAATTGACAAAATATTCAAGGCTTCGTCAGCAGATTTTATAAAATTTGTCACAATAGTTTAAAAATATTGTATTCTCCATAAAGGTTTCAGGTGAAGGGCTTGATTCAGGTGAAAAGTGGAGAACCGAGTGTATTGACACTAGGTTCTGTTTACTTACCCTATGTAGTGTCTAGTAAAACACATTTTAAGTCCGTTTCATAAGAAAAAAATATTATTATTAGAAAATAAATATTTTTTATTTTCAAAACTTCCTTAATTTCCGCTGAATTCTGAATTCATTGCTGAGTGTTGAGTAGCAGAACTCAATCCCTCGCTTTGCCTCGTTACCAGTGGGAATCAAACCCAGAACCTGTCGCGTATAAAGTCCCACGCTTACGCCCCAGGACAGGCCTCACTTACTTCACTTTTAATATTTACATTGTATTAATTATAAAAAAAATATCATCCTATAATGAAATTACTATTAACTACTACATCGCTAGGTGCATATATTGTGAAATAGATTTCGTGTTAAGCCTTTAAGTTAAGAAACTCGGTTCAGCCCCAATGAGTACCAGTTATGATAATATTGAGGTAAAGTTACACTAAAATTTATATTTTGTAAATGAAATTGCTTGTTCTATCTCTATAAAGATCTTAAAATATAATTTCTTGTATTATTTTAAGTGTATTTTTTTTTAAATGAATTTACGCCTATTCATTATTATACATTTTTGGAAACCCGATGTTTTTTTAATACTTGGAAGTAGTCCGTGGTCACGGGTAGACTGAGGTGGCATTCTTCTGTCAGTTGATATAATTATAGTATCAAACTCCCGCCAATCATCTCTTTATTTGCCTCGCGTACTGATCTGAATTCTTGCAAGAACTTCAAAGCTTCTTTGACTGGATGCCAGGTGGTAGAAAAATTGCAACTGTCTTCTGTATTAAGATTAGGATATATAGATTAGGATAGGCCACTCTGTATAAATGGTGAATCTCACCACCACTTTACACTGTTCTTTGCGATGCTGAAAATCTAGGGAATGAGTTTGTAACCAGAGCGAAGAAATTATGAGCGAAGAAGTTGGTAACGATTGTGGTTTCCATTGGGATTCGAAGGACGGCCAGGACGGCCTCAGGGGTCATAATTACAGGATTATATAAGAAAAAGTACTAAATAAACTTACATACAGGTGAATTTAATATAATTATAATATAGAACGTTTACGTTGTACGTTGTAGCTATCACGTAGGTGGTTGCACCGTCATCGGTCAGTTTTCCTGTTTCCGATATCTTTATTTTTGTACAGGAACATTGATTCATTTTACGTGATAAGACTTTTTTAAAATAAATGTATGTAATTCGTAGTCTATGTAGGTATACCTTCCAACTGTAAATGTCATACTTAGGTATATATTACTCAGTTTAAAAACTCTTCCGTTACTGAGTAACTGACAGGCAAAACACAGGCAAAAATACTGGACTTAGGAAGTTGAAACTTACCATGTATGTAGGTTAGGAAATTTAGGGGAATTCCTATGGAAACGGTAATTTTAGGCAAATGAAGATATATTTAGATATTCGTATTCGGAAATATATGTTTATTGTAGTTATTTATACATTCCTTTAATACTAATAATTATATCTTATATGTACAACCATAACAACCAACTGAGGCCAGTTATAGCGTAGGGTTAATGGGTAAATGTAAATGCGACAGGTTGTTGATTTGTTTGGTTTGATTCCCAGTCTAAGAAAAGAAATATTTAAACTCTAGTAACGAGGCAAGGTCGCCATTGAGTTCCGACACTCAACACGTGATGAATGAATTCGGCGGAAAGTAGGAAACGGGGAGTCTTAACATTAGGGTTCCCAGGTTCCCTCTGTTTACCCCACAATGTTCGGAGACGTGAAGCTAATAAAAATATACACATACATATACATATAATCAGCAATTTAAAATTGCAAACATGTACCAACCAGGTAAATGTGCAGCTTTTAAATAAACTTGTTCACAGAGTCCACTATTTACATAAAATATGGTCGTGGCTGTGGATGTTTACCGAGGGGTTTCCCTTGTTCTTATGAAGATTATTAAGATTTTGTGCTTATAAAAGAGTATTAGGGAACCTAGTGTCCTAAACACTCCGTTCATTACTTTCCGCCGAATTTTTACAGGCATTGTGTGTTGAATGCCAGAATTCAACGCCGGGCTTTTGCTTTGGTGCCAGAGCGAAAAAATGAATACTTAAATATTTTATTTCTACAAGAGGGGATCGAACACATAACGCCTGCGCCAAGACTGCCTCATATATATAAATAAAGAAATAAGCGAAAATGAAAAATGACAAGGAAAAACACAACTAAACCTATTATATATATATACGTGTAAAATTTATTTTATTACTAATAAACATAATAATATATGCTACCGCGTCGTATAGAGAAGAATATTTATACGGAAAATTGTATTAAATATCCTGTCGCCCACATATAAGTCGGTAGAGCGTCGTATGTTAAACACTTGTATGTGGCTCCTTCTAAGGGAAACACTTTTATTTTATATTAAATTTTATTATATAAAATTAAATTTTAATTATTTTTTTTTATTTGCTTTTGATATTTCTTGAAGTAGTTTGTTAGTAGTTAAGTGTTCAAGTGAATGGATTGATGTGAAAAATGGAGAAAAATAATGTGTTTTTGGTGTCATTGAAGTATTATTCACCCGAAGATGACGAGGTTAGCTTAATTTTTTTTCTTTATTTTTGCAGCTTCATGCTATAGTCCGCATGTACCAGGATAGGCAGAGAGGACCTAGTGCTAAGACACTCCGCTCCCCAATTTCCGCTGAATTCTGGAGGCATTGCGCGTCGAGTGGCGGAACTCAACGCCGCAAATACATATTTTTTTATTAATTATTTATTAACATTATTTTATTAATATTAATTATTTATAATTATAATATTATTTCATTCATCATTTTTTTAGAGGATAATGAAGTGTTTTGACACTAGGTTCACAATTGATCATTCTTCCATAGTCACTGCACATAATTGTACCCAATAGTGTTAAAATTCTCATCTATATATATAAAATCGAAAGGTCACTCACTCATCACGAAATCTCTGAAACTACATGTGCTAGGAATCTGAAATTTTGCATAGGAGTTACTTATAGGACGTAGGTGCACGCTAAGACGGGGATTTGCAATATTCGACTTCTAAGGGGTTGTTTTTGGGGTTGAAAATTTGTATGAAACTTCGTTACTAAAAATGCTAGGAGTCACAAATTTTACTTGGACGTCACTTATAGGACGTAGGTACTCATGGAGACTGAAATGAATAATAACTTAGGTCACGCAGGCGAAGCCGTGGGCGGGCCGCTAGTTTTTTATATAAATAAATGATTTTATTTATGAGTTTTTAGTATTGTTATGAGTATTACGTATGAAGCCGAAATTGAGATTATTTTTCGTCTCATTATAGATAAGACTAGATAATGTAATGATTTCCTCTTTAATTTTATAATTTTATGTGAATACTTTATATGTTTATTACGCTAAAAATTAAGAATTAAGAAGCCGTCGGGGCACAGAAGCACAAACGTACGCTTTGAACGCGACAATTGTGAGTTCGATTCCCACTTGGGGAAATGATATATTAAATATTTTATTGCTCTGGTATTGATAAACAAAGCGCGACGTTGAAGTCCGCCACTAAAATCGCAATGCCTAAAAAATTCGGTGGATTGTCCATCGAATTAATAATAATCGGTTTGGGTTTTTAATCACAGACTTTATTATTTCGTTTAGCTTCACGCTGATAGAAGGGTAGGCAGAGGGAACTTGGGAAATTAGTGTTAGGACACTGCGTTCCCCCGCTTCCGCCGAATTTTGGAGACATTGCATTGCGCTTTGCCTGGCACTAAAGCGAAGAAATGGAAATATACATCGATTTTTTTAATTAATATATCCTCGAGTGGGGAATCGAACCCCCAACCATTCGCAATTTACTGTCACATTTTGTACCAACACGACTGGCCTAGTTATTTTTAAGTGCAAAAAAAACTATTCAAACATAACCTCCACTTCTTCTAAAATCTGTAGCTACGGTGGCGTTAGTACAGTGTCTTTTGGTACCTAGATATTTTTATTAGCTTAAGTAATTTTTTAATTTTCTGGTGTTTAACGATACCAAGTTATCTATTATCCTATAAATCCAGTAATCGGCGTCCATTAGCAAGTACAATTAAGGCATAACTAAGTATTTTCCTTATATAAATAAGTATTTTCCTCAACTAAAACGCGTTTTGTCGTGGGATATCTAGTCAAGCTGTTTTTCTTGCTACTTTTCTATAGGTTTTTAATTCATAAAAATAAAAAAAAATACTCCGGGAACCAAGTGTTATGTTATGACACTCCGTTTCCATTACGAATTCCATTCTAGAAGCGTTGCCTGTTAAGTGACGGAACTAAACGCCTCGCTTTGCGTTACCGGAGCGATGAAATAATAAAAATATAAAATATTTAATTTCCTTGAATGGGAATCGAACCCACAACCTGTCGACTTACAATTGCACGGTGGTGCCCCTGCGCCACGACTGGTGTCACAACGTGCAAAGTTATGGCTGGAACGTAGTAAACGATTGATTTGAGACATTTGCAACACTATGGACTTAGTGAAATTTGTCAGTTTAATTTTATAATAGCAGAAATAATCTGTGTACATTTTATGTTTATCCTAAATGGCCTGAAAATTATATCAAAGATTTAAATGGATAGCTGCTGTAAAAGTGAAAAAGGAAATGGTATTGGACATAACCTTAATTTACAATACTAATTAAATCATTTTTTTTTTGCGTTGCTCTTCTAAGGATATTTATTAATTATTGTTTTTGTGTAGATGAATTGCCATGGAATCATGTAGGTATCTTATAAAACCCGACGTAGAAAATCAGAGGCACAAGTGAGTCCGGGGTATATTCCCTCGATATTCCCTAAATAAAATATATTGAAAGCAGAAGGAACCGTGTCACATGTCCTAGCTAGATATGCAGGCCTCATAAAACGAAGAACAACAAAAGCCGCAGATACCACAACAACAGAAATTTGGGATACCACAACATATATAAAATCATAATGGAAGAAGGGAATGAAGGAAATCAAACTCAACGTCGTCTGGTCAATCAAGAAGGTCATGTTAATATCTTCTCTGAACTAAATGAAATGGAAACGACGTTTATTTGCAACAGTTTTATTAACACCGATCACTGTGATGCTGACATTCACGTAGATATAGGAACCTATCAAGAATTGTAACAACAATTAATCCTACAAAAACAGATAAACGCTGTTGTGCTGCCAAAAAAATATGTCAAGACCAATTTACTAAAAACAAACAAAAGCTGAGAATTATGTACTACTGCGGTGGGTGTGTTATGTCACTCATGACACCTCCACCTCTTCTTCATCTCCGTGATATCAAGCTCTTGAGTGTACCGAGATAGTGCTGGCCAGCATTCAATAACGTATAAAAGAACCGGTTGGAGGAAGTCTTCTTAATATAGTCCCTTGAGTTTTGGTGGTATTTAGTTTATATATACTATTTACTTCTATTATAAATCTGATAGGGGCATCTTTTGATTGTAACGACTATGTTTGTTGGTGGAATAATAATTAAAATAAAATTAAATATATAACAGAAGGTATATAACGAAAGCGTGGCGTGGAGTGCCATCACTAAACACTTTATAAATTAAATCCGGTTATAAATTAAATTGTGGGCGAGGGAAAAGTAGTGTTTTAACACTAGGTCCGTCCCGCCTGCCCTTCTATTTGCAGGATACAGGTGAAGATGATAAAGACCATAATCAATTGTGAAATTAGTTTAAGAGTGACGCTAACGTATAGTATATCAATATAATATGTACTTCCTGCAACAAAACCTTTATGATATAGCGTCGCGGCGACCAACCAGTCAGTCAGTAGAAGTGCGTTCGTCGGAAATATAGGCCGCTGTCGCCTCGCCGTGCGAAATCGAAATTTATCTATAGATTAGTTCGATTTTATACGTAGAATTAGTTATTTTCCTTTGATTAACGCCTTTTATTTTTTTATTTATAGTCTGTGGATTTTGTGCACATTGTGTTATCTGGGTAAGTTTCATATTCTTTTTCGTTGTTTTTAAAATTGTTTTATGTTTTGCAATTTTTAAGGTTTTAATTGAAATGGTAAAATTGGACTTAACATTATTTTCTATTCATTATTTTTAAAAATTATACAAATAAATGCAACTAGATATACTAAGAGTAAAAAAAGTGGGTACTTTGTAAAAAAAAAAGTATTTGTCCTTGTAAAATAATGTGGGCAACGTGTTTTACATAGAAATTGTGTAAATTACAAATTAAAAAAAGCTAAACTACTATTACTACAGAAAGAAAACCTCAGACTAAATTTAATAGATGAGGGTAATTAAACAATTAATAGCACTTTCCGGTTCGGAAAGTAAATGAGTATTTACTTATCGAGTAATAATAATTGATTAAATTTTTTTTTTTATACATTAATGCAAAATAAATAAGCCCAAGGTAAAATTACACTCTTGATGACCTTATAAGATATAATTTATTTTTAAAATTAAACGACAATAAATATTACTTTTTTTTTACTACATGCATCTGGACATTTAGAAATCTCCCATTGCATAATAGAGATGATCAGGGGAATCACATTCCATATAATATTTTTTCGGACAAACCTTCAATTAAAGAACAAATACTATTATTTTTCACACTAATATATTACAGCATTTGCTCTGGATTCGAACCTACTACTTAGAATCAAATCAAAGTGTTCTAGACTTACCGATCATTAATATGTTTACAAATATTCGTATTTAACACGCATCGAAGGATTGTGTAAGTATCGGAAGCGTTACAATATCAATGCGATTTGCATGACATTTTATAAGGACAATAAAATCGATAGATTTGCAAAATATAAATATATATCTATTATTGTGAAATTCCCTTGAAATTGTATTTACTTAGTTATATATTATACTTATTATAAGCCACAGCTCAGGTATCCTTTGCTAATTGTAGTATAATAAATTATTAGTGTCAATATGTTACTAGTTACGCAAAAGAGAGAACTTATGTTTTTTTTAGCTTCACATTGTATACCAAATCAACATCGTATAACTAGGTGTTCGTTCAAAAATAAGGATACAAATAAAAAAATATATTAGTAGGTCATAAATGCGAGATAATATGAATAATGATATAGATAAAATAAATTCACAGATAATAATAACAAAATATCTAAAGGGCATCCAGATAACACATTTAACTTTTTTTCTTTTATTAATAAAAAAGTAGATGTACGTATACTTATCGTACTTAACTGGCATGACCAATAGCATTGAATAAAAAATTAAATTGATTATGGCTTATATCGAGAAAATATTGATTATTAAATATTAAACTACTTTTAAATAAAATTTTTCAGTATCAGTTGTTTCTCTGCTCTCTGTTTTTTTATGAGATTTTTAAAAATTAGATTACTTTTTGAGATCTTCGTGGCGCAAGGGCAATAGTGCAGAGTGTGACGAGAATTTGGCGGAAAGTGGGGATTGAAAGTCTTATTTGTTACGAAGTGTCTTACCACTAAGTTCCCAGGTTCCCTCTACCTCTTCAACGTACGGGATACCGCGTAGAGCTAAAAAATAATAACCCACCGTTTAGTATTAAACGTTTTACATATTAGTCAAAAATTTAAACAAATATATATATATATTATTTACCATAATGTGATGAGATACCTAAATAAAATATGTAACTACCAACATCGTATCACTCACTCAACCATCTTTATCATCGCAATTTTAATTGAGTTCGACTAATCGATATTCATATTGTTTTAAAAAACATAATTGCTTCAGGTATATGCATTTATTTTTGTTCCTTGTAAGGTAAAATTTTAATGTACCTAATTTTCTTTTTAATCTTTCTCTGATATAAATGTTTGCTCATAATATACACATATGGTTTTTAACATTTTTAAAGTGTTATTCCACACTTAGGAAAGAAAAATACTTACTATGTATCACGCACATAACAGGGTAGGAAATTAGCGTTAAGACACTCCATTCCCTATTTTTCGACGAATTCTAGAGGGATTACGTGTTCAGTGGCGAAACTCAACGCCGCGCTTTGCCACGTTACCAGAGCTAGGTAATGAAAATATTAAACATTACGTTCCCTCGAGTGGGTATCGAACTCACAGCCGCCTGCACCGTGGCGGTCTCAAATTATATTTAATTAATAATTTTGTTTATTCATAAAAATATCTAAATATTAGTTGAAAGTATTATTCGTTGGTATCATAAACGACCAAGTGTGTTTTATCATAAAATCCACGTCGAGATAAAAGGTCGGTATTAGGGTTAGTATTTATCTACATACGATTAAAATTATTTATTATTAAATATTAAATAAAATAAATAAAATTACACAACACAGACAAAATTATGCATTCACCAATTCTAGGACGCTAAAATAAAATAACCCCTAAAACTAAAAAAAATATATATTCATAGTTTTATTTTATTTCTATCGGTTTATTGCTATAGTAGGGGTGGAGATTAAGTAATCATGAATTATGTTGTTGACCAAAGTTTCCAATGCTTGCAAGCCCTACCTTTATGTATGCCATAAATTCAAACTACCTTCAAAGTTACGTTTATTGGATGGAAAATAAAGTCCGTTCGATGGTTAGCTTTGTTTAAAGCATAGGGCTAAATCCGGATAAGCATAAGCTTTAAAATCTAGTAGTAGTTGAGCCCTGCCGTGGCGCAGGGTCACAAGCGTGTGCGTGTAGCACGGCTGATTGTGGATTCGATTCCAACTGGAGGAAATAAAATATTTAATATTTAAATTTTTTCGCTCTGATAACGCAATGCCTCCAGAAATATGAAGAAAATTAGGAGAAATCAATAATAAATTATCATCATATAAATAATGGTATTCACCATGGGGTGATGCAGTATATTCCTAAATTCTTTAAACTTAACTGAGTGTGATGGTTATTGGTTTAAATATAAGGGGGATGTTTATACTCAAATGAAACTATTAAATATTTGTTTTTAACTAAATTGTATTTTTTTACCTTGTCCTGTATACATATGTAAGCAAAGAGATTCTCTTGATAAAATATACAGTTATAACTGTACCTACAATTATATATACAGTTTCAGTGGACTCATCGTAATTTGTCTACCAGGGCGGGGAAATTAATTCATTCCTTTGAATAAGGAACCCACAATCATCGTGCTTGGAGTCAGACACTATCGCACTGCACCACGATGACCTTAATTTATGTTTATTTCATATGATATATAAATTGCTTGATTAATCTTAGCTTAACCTTTTTATGTAAGCGTAGATTACTATATGCGTAGGTTCTTGCGACATTTTGCAAACTGCATTTGTAATTGTGTTGCTCTATTGCATAGATTAGTTTTTTCTGATTCACGCTGTATCCCGCATATAGCAGGGTAGGAAAGGAAGCCTAGTGTTAAGACACTCGCTCCCCATTTCAGCAGAATTCTGGAGATATTGCGTGTTGAGTGGCAAAACTCACGCAGTGCTTTGCCTTCGCGCCAGAGCAAAGAAATGTGAAACCGCAGACGGAACCAGGAAGTTCAGTAGTATAAAATACAAAA
This sequence comes from Heliconius melpomene rosina, assembly GCF_056956725.1. Taxonomy (NCBI): domain Eukaryota; kingdom Metazoa; phylum Arthropoda; class Insecta; order Lepidoptera; family Nymphalidae; genus Heliconius; species Heliconius melpomene. Next base: position 13,218,193 of record NC_140395.1, read on the forward strand.
TTACGTACATATATGTATAGATGTATATGCACATATACCTAAGTAATTAACCTGGAACCTTGACAGACCATCAGTCCGCATTCCTCAGAAAGTGATAGTGGATGACTAAAAGTCACTTACTTTACTTATTACCTACAATATGACTAATAAAGTAATCTAAGAACAAAATCCGGTGTCTCTTACGAAATTCGGTCAATTATATTGGAAACGTAACATTTCTTAACTTCATGTGCTCTAATTTTAATAAAGTTTATTAAGCAACTGGTAAAATCCCAACTTAATGTGCGTAATACTTATTTTATTGTTTTGACGTCATTATAGTGTAATGGAATTTCGTCGTTGAACACTGGTTTGAACGGTAGTCGTGAATTCGAATTGGGATTCGAATTCACGACTACCGTTCAAACCATATAATATGAATTATACCTTAGTGGGCTAAGGTATAATTCATATTCATACATATGCTTCATTAAAATAAACATTTCATAATAAACATTAACAAACTTTTGACAAAATTTCTTGGCCTTGGAAAATATTTTTAAAATATTGTTAATTGTTATTGGATTTCTTAGCTTCGCGCTATAACCCGCATATTACATAATTATTATGGCACTGTAGGTAAAGGGAACCTTGTGTTGAGACACTCTTTTCTCCATGCTTCGCCGGATATTCGAGATATTGATGATTGTTGGCATATCTCAAAGTCGGGCTCTGTTCACTTACTAGAACGAGAAAATGGAAATTCATTCCTCCCAGTGAAAATCGAACCCTCAACCGTCATGCTCACATTTCATCGTTATTGCGCTACTACGGTCTCATTGCCTTACTTTTATATTTTATAATTAAAACACAAAATTAGAAAATAAAGCGAAAAGTGAATTTATAACTAGATACACCTGGCGTAACTAATAAAGTTGTTAAAAAATGTTTTTTTTTTACAATTCCTATGACGTAAATAATATATACCTAGCGAAATAAATTGACAGTTTATTAACACCTTTCATTGCATACAGATAGATAGATATTTGTAAAATGATAAGATAACTCTATCTCGTGATTAGGCATGTTGGGTCGAATTCGCAAAAACATAGATTTAGATAAGGCGGCAAACAAGAAAATAGTAGTAAATAAAATGTTATATAAGAGATATTAAAATGTGAAGGGGGTCTATAGACATTCTTCAGAACTGCTACATGTGAGAAACTGAAAAACAACTACATTAAATTTACACAAGATAGATGGATGGAACCGGCGTTGAGGTTCCCCACACAAATCGCAATACCTCGAAACTTACAGTCGTATTTTCATATTTCTTTTTTGATAATTAAATAACATTTAATTTAATTATTTTCGTCTATAAACGAGTGTTACTTTTTTGATTGCTAAGTATGTAATATGCGGGATGCGTGAAGCCATTTAAATTATGCTACATCGAGAAATCATTAAAAAAAATAGTTAAGCAAAAGGACTTAATTTGACTAAAGTTAGCGTCCAAATATTTTAAAAACTAATTTTATATTATCTTCTATATAAAAAAAACCGTTTAATAAAACGTAGTAACGCCCTAAGCAATACTAGTAGCTTCAAGTGTCTAACCGGAATAGAATATGAGACAGTATGAGGTCAATTTAGTTCCTGATATAAATAGGAACTAAATAATAAACTCATAAATGGCATAGAACATGTATCATCTAGATTAAAGCTATCAATCTCTGTCGAATTATATTGTAAAATTTAATTCACTATGTAGCTATTTTGCTGATTTCAAATTCGATGTTTGAGGGTTGGATTCCTATTCGGAGAAATGAAATATTTCATATTTTCTCTTCCTCTCCCTGATAACGTTGAGTTCCGCCACTCAAGACAATACCTCGAGAATTCTACAGAAAGTTGAGATTGGAAGTGTCTTTATGGGAACGGAATTTCTTAACACTAGGTTAGGCTTACCCTGCTATGTGCCTACTTAAGTTTCTAGTATATTACCTAACCTTACGTCGTATCTTTTAAAATAAAAAAATATTCCATTACATCATTATTGATTGATTATTTGAAACCATTGTTTCAATACCGCTTTGATTAAAAGATAAAATTGCATTCAACGTAATACTGCAAAGTGTTTATTATGCACTTTTAACTATCCTTGATGGACGCTCGTAAAAATGAGTAACTCTTTTCTATTAAAGGTCTATTTATACCTACGTATTTTATGCAGAGGCACGAAGGCCTTTTATTGGCACTATTGGCAGATCTCATAGATCTTATACTTCTGTAAAATATATATAGGGTATCTATATATATATAGTGTATATAGTTTATTTAACTTTAGCAAGAGGTCCCTTTATGTTCGCAGTGTCTCGAAAATTGAGAAAAAAGTAGAGTCCTTGCACCGGCTATGTCCGGGATACAACGTAACGCAACACAAAATGTACGAACCATTTTGAAATTTTCCAGCATAGTATGATTAAAAAGAGAAAATTAAAGATATCATACTAGAAAATAATGTCGTATCTACAAATACCAATAATCCCCTTCTAATAAATATTTTTATTACAATTATATAATATTTATAAAGCCCTATCGAGTGTTTTGATACTCGTGAAAATGTCATAAAACAATCAATAACAGAATTTTTATATCACACACACGCGAACTAACAAAAGATAACAAAATTCTTTGTAAAACTACTTAAATAATATCTACGAGTATATCGACTCTCAGGCACTGTGTATACGTTTCTCAATCTTCTTTTCCTTTTCTTTTTCAGCGTCACGCTGTGAATCTTGTATGTAGCATGTTAGGAGCCTAGTGTTGAGACACTTCACTCCCCACTTTTCGCCGAATTCTAGAGGAAAAGCGTGTTTGTATGTTTTCTGTCAAATGTGCTATTTTCGCCCCCAAATGTAAAGTTTTATCATTGCTTTTATTTTATCATTCCATAAATCAAAAAAAGGGATATTTTAGGTAAATATTTTCTGTTCATTAAATAAGAGTTAATAATAAATGATATATTAAATTACTGCACTAATTATGAGGACAAAACAACAAACAAATCACGTTAATTGGTTTTGTCATTTTCTGTATTTTATTAATATATTTTATTTTAAAAAAAATCTTTTTTTATTTTTTTTAATAAGTATTGTAGAGAAGGTGTATGTATATACATATGTAATACACGCAATATTTGTAGACGGGTACATTTATTATTTTCAGGATTTTCTACGTCAACCCCACAAAAATATATAGAGAATACGTAAAGAAATCGAATGAAAAGATTTACTTCGAATTGTCTTAGCTCTTTTAATTCATCGAATGTGAATTAGAAGACTATCCTTAAAAATTTCTTAATGTAAAATATATTATCGGCAATGTATTAAAAATTGTTTCACAAAACCTATCTCACAGCATCTTTAATCTTATTTATTTCAAAATGTTTTATCTGACGATTCCAAATATGCTTGCATAATCGAAATCTCGATATGAAATTGTCATATTTTATCTCTATAAGAGCAGATAACATTGTTTTCGATAGAATTACTTCAGTTTCAATAGTATTTCGAAATACTTGTTGTGATTATTAAAATAATGTTTGGTGGGAATAGGGGTGTGGGTTTGGGGGTGTTTCCGTTTAACCCCGCGTTGGGAGCCACTCTGCTGACGTTGGATATGTTCTCGAGTGCTGAACGCTCCATGTCATCGCCAAGCCGCTTCATTTATAATATGGTATTGTTTTACTAATATTATATTTGTTTATTTAATTTTCTAATTTTATAACTTACTTGACGCCGTCGTGGCGCAGCGACTGTAAATGTGGTTGTGGATTCGATTCTCATTCGGGGGAATGAAATATTTAATATTGCCATTTCCTCGATCTGCTAACGAGGCAAAGGCGAGGCGAAGGCGGCGTCGAGTTCCACCGAGGCGGAAAGTAGGAAACGGATGTGCCTTAATGGGATCGGACTTTCTTTACATTAGGTTCCTAGCTTTCTTCTGCCGCGCTGTGCGGGATACAGCGTGAAGCTAAAAAAATAAATAAAATACTACATACGCACATTCTTGTAGTCAAAAATGTCAATTTTGTTGTTATGAAGAATAAAATTTAAATTTAAAAAACCTATTTTAAATATAAACATTTCTTACAAGGATTTGAATACAAAATACGTAAACATGTAGGTGATAAAATAAATAATATTGAAGATGTTGTCGTAATTTTCATACAAAGTATGTTTATACGAATATATGTTGTTAAATAAAATAGTTGCAAATTTATTATTATTTTTATTTTATATTTGGTTTTTTTATATAGGGTGTAAAAAAATCTAATATTCGCATTTTGCTGTACTGTGTGCCGTGAAAATGTTCAACTGTCTTATTTTTTAGTTATGCTTAAAGAGTTTCTAATTAAAACGATACCTATCTTAAATTGCGTAATTTAAAATTCATTCATAAATTTCACATTATTATTACATATTTATATTTTATTTCAAACGACATTAGACATTTTCACATTATAAAATGTTATTTCACACTTAGGTCCGTATTTAAAAACCGCTCTCAAGTCTGAGATTGAACTTAAGATGCCGTTTTTATTCATAAATAAAAAGACTGTTCCTAAAAAGTATTCAACAGTTAACAATTCGCCAATCTTATCATCCATTATTAAGAAATGTCCAAGAAATGAAATGTTTTAAATTCAAGGTAAAACGAATGAAAGAAAAGACCTAGATCCCATTATACATATTATAACAGTCATAGAAATATGAATATAAGATCTTTGTAAAGCAATTTCAAAGATAATACATGTACTTGCCATTGTTAGGATCGCATCAGAATATGGTTTATTTTATTTATATTTAGACACGCTGTCACTGTTGCCTTGCTCAGAGAATGTACCTACGTAGTATGAAAATAATATTTATATTTGCATACTAGTGTTGGTGCTTATTAATGTAGAACATATTATTTGGAAATTATAAAAGAATTCATATTTTCATAGTTTTACAGAAAATGTATAAAAAATTTGAACCTTGCAGGATATGAACCTGTGACTCATGAAAACCGCCCAAATGCTTTGAGTTTGATTTTTAGAAATTTTCGCTAAAAACAGTTAAAAGTATAGTAGAATAAATATTTCACATTTTTTAAGGGTTTCGGAAGAGTAATGTAAAAACGATAATGTTTTACAGTAGTAAATCAGTCTTTGTTTAACTAGATCGGTAAAACCTTATTGTAAGAATCTCAAGGAAAATACCATAAAAATTTTGCCATGACTATCATATGTCGTAACAGTGACACGGCGCTATAATGCAGCTAATAAATTATAATTATGTAGACAGCTATATGATTTTTCTTTGAAATATCATTTGTTTGTTTCTTTGTATCCAGTAAATTATTATGATCAATAGAAGTGTAAGATCATAAGAACTGAATAAGAAACGTCATGAAGACATAGAAGTATTATATCGTTCATAGCAATTTATATTTTATTTATTATGTACGTTATAGCCTCACACCATATCCGCCTTTAACAGGGTACACAGAGGGTTAAGACACTCCGTTCCCCAGGCACCACCTAATTTTCGAGATATAAAAAAAAAAATACTGAAGATGTTTATAATGATATTTTTGATGTTTAGTTCCTATCTATTTTCATATAATATACTAAAAATAACGATAGCTTTAATTTATCATTTTTTTGTTAATAAAAGACAGATAAATTTTATAATACTACTTACATAATTATATGCCTAAGAATATATAGTAATTTCTTTATTGCACCAGATACCATAATGTTCTGTTATAAAATTATATCGTTCAGATAAGTCATAGTTATGCAAGTTTGTTCTCATTTGATTTGTTTATCTTTCTTTGTGAGAGAGTTTTTGTTTTGCATAATATGAAAAAGCAATAGTAGCGCAGTGAAATCGCCTCTGAAAGTAAATGGGTTTGTATGGGGATGTATGTGGGTTCAATTCAAACTTGAAGAAATGTATTTCGTTTCTTGGCTCTGGTAGACAAAGTGCGGCGTTGAATTCCGTCGCTCAACACGCAATGTTTTCGCTAGTTGGACGGAATGAGGGGAACGAAGTGTCATAATATTAGGTTCCATCTGCCTACTCCTTTAAGTGGGAAAAAGCGTGAAGCTACTTTTACTTTTAGCACCTTGAGAAACTAAAGAAGAAAAGAAGGATAGAAATTGAATCCCTACCTTACGCATACAGGTCCAAAATGAAAGTTCTTATTTATTTAATTTCAAAGAACTTAACTATTTACATAATTTCTTCCTCAAACCGGTATTTTCAAAGACTTCACAGTATAACGTCGCGTGCGCTGCTCTATAGCTATTAGCTACATTTATTTACATAACTCTTCTATTGACGAACGAAACGCGAGTAAAAATATCTTAAACTTTGTTTTAAAAACTATTTTATTAAAATAAAATACAAATTATTATTAAAACTAGTTCTTAACTATAAGGGTGCTGGTAGTGGAATTGCCTTATCCCTAAGGTTGGTCGGCTTTAATACAAATTCGGGTGTCCCCACCCCTTTGGCTCGTTTCCCACGATGCTTTGTTTCTCATGGAGTTATTATATGAAATTCCCTGGAAGTCGGAAATCAGCGAGCCTATTGTCATCGACATCCAAATGTTCATGTGCCCCAACATGTGCAGCTGGGTTCTCGTAATGCTTTTATAGAACTTTCTCTCGGAGTCATAAATCTACCATAGGCCCACATGCCGTCGAGCTCTTGTTTTATATTTATTATCTTTTATTTAAACCATTTGTTACAACCATTTGTTGTTGTTTTATATTTATTATCTTTTATTTAAACCATTTGTTACAACAATACTAGACTAGGTTGACTCGCGTACAAAGCCATGAGTCACTTCTATAAAATGCTTTTCAAATTACATCTATACTATAAATTTATTTAAAATATAGCAAAAAAAATAAAGATAATATAAATATATATTTAGGACATTTTTTATAACTGAGACATCTGAAGACTCCTACTCCTTATAGGTATATTTAAACTTCACTTGCATAGTAGAGTAGATAGAGGAATAGAGGAAACCTAGAGTTAAGACACTCTGTTCTCTAAATTAATTTCCGTCCAATTTTCGGGTATGTGCGTGTTGAGTCGCGTGGAACTCAACGCTGAGCTGTACTGTGTTACTGCGGAGAAATGACAATAGTAATACAATTTAATCCCCCGAGTGTGAATTTATAGTGTAGGTTCGATTTCCTTTAGGAAAAACGAATTCCTCTCATTTTCCCACCCTGAAAATATAACGTGCGGCGTTGAATTACGCCACTCAACACGCAAACACGCACTTTCATGGAATGTGAAAATCTCAAGAACAGAGTGAAGATATGAAAATATTAAACATTTCACTTCCTCGAACTGATCTCTGGCTAATCGTTTGTCCTTTTAAAATCTAGTAAAATACTTAAACTATCAACGTTAGGCACGATAGTTTAGATTATATTATAATAGTTTACAAAGTTGGATGATGTCACCAACTGCAGCTAATTAACTTTGCAGAGTGGACTATGAAAGGCGAAGTACACAATTGCTGTATTTACTTTGGACTTAGTCTTTATGTTTAGATTTTATTTGTCATTTTTAACGATATGGAAATAGCAATGTGTTATTAATATTCAATTTCATATTTCTGTATGTTCTGTATGTCTATGCTAAAATAAAAAAATATATCTATATTTTCTTTTATGATTTATACACGTCGTTATGCAGCAATATGAAATTACATTTACAACCCAAATATGATACACTTGTATTACAATAGCATATAGTGTTTTCAAAACCTAACCCAATAAGGAGGAGGTAAAAGTATCATATTAAGAAAATCAACATTTTCCTTCAGTGTCTACGTACAAAAACCGGATAGAAAATAGTTTTGCATAATTTCTTTACTTTATTTTATATTATAGATATCGTTTTGTTTATAAGAATTAGTGAATAATTTGTGCTATTTATCAAATTAGGTGTTCATTAGTTTTACAATGCAATTGGCCTTTCATTATCATACTCGATAGTATAACAATAAATACATAAATACAAGTACATAAGTTTACTTATAAAACAATAAATTCAATTGTAAAACAATTTTGATAAACTTACGTCAATGCATAAAAAAACCCCCTCAGCACTTTCATTTATGAGACTTTGTAAAAACTCACTATTTCTTGCTAATCCTAATTATTATTCTTACTATCTTATCACGTGGCATAAAAAAGAAACGAAAAAAATTTAAATTAGATGTAATGACATGATTTAATTATCTTAATGCATTTACCTTGGAGTGAATAGGAGAATTTCGCGGCTCTAGTTCTTATTGTAGCGCGGCGTTGAGTTCCGCCACTCAATACGCAGTAGCTTGAATTTGGGCGGTGAGCGGAGAGAGCAGTGACACTAGGATCTCTCTGTAGAGGGTACACAATAGCCTATTATGCGGAAAGAAGCGTGAAATTGACAAAAAATACAATTTAATGGAAACTGTTTTCTACTATTAGCTATTCAAAATTATTGTTTACAAACTGGTAGAATCTTAAAGGGTACCTAAATATTACTTTCGAGTGAGGGGAATGAACCCACATCCAACTGATGTGTGTCATTGACACTTTCCCAGTGTACTATGTAAACATATCTACGGTATAATTATAAAATCAATACCTATTAATAATCCATTCTGGTTGACTGAGTTCATTTAGCAATTGATCTTAGAAAAGCGATTATTTCATAGCGGAAAATTATTTACTAATTGACAGATAAACTCGTGTCAAATAGGAACCTTATCAATAGTCATTTATTTATTAATTAAAATAACGGACTTTATACTTGTAAACATCAGTTACTATCTTTATATAATAGATGTAGATATATTATTACGTAAATGAATTATATATTTTTTTATACTTTAATAAAACAAAATGAATACAGTTAAATTTTCGTTAATATATCTTTTTGCCCTGTAATGCCCTGCAAATAATACCTGTAAAGTACTATAATAAATGATACAAATTTATTTAAAAACATTTTATTCCATCAAATTGATAAATATAAATAATTATTTATTTCGTATTTTATTTATAAAGTAACATTTCATAAAAAATCATAATATGACATTGTTCACACAGAGTAATAAGAATCAAAGAATAATTGAAGCGTATGATTTTCCACTCCTATTTCAATCACGTTAAGCATCTTGTGTGTCCATCCATTACTACTGTGCATTGGAAAATATACCTATAGTATTTGCAATAAGGTTTAAAATTTACACAATATAGTACAACTAACAAGTCATTGTCAAGGCCGGAAAATTATAACGCTTAAGCGTGGATACGATCATTTCGTGTTAAGAGGTAATTTTTCACACGTAATTGTGATCTGACTCATAATTATGATAAAGATTTCTAAGACATTTTCGTACACACCCCACATGTCACCGGAGAGGCTCGGGATAGCTGGTGTTACTCCTTTCTCAACTTTTATACTATTTAAAAGAAAATATGTATTTCAAAAGCTATGTCTTATTTTGTGAATGTAAATATAAGTATTCCTATGAGTCGAATCGAATCCGTGACTAGCACAGATTGGATTGCATTGGAATTTTCTTGTTTCTTAGCTTTATAAGCCATTTAAAACAATAAATTTAAGAATCTCATTCAAGTGATAGCATCAAATATTAATTGATAATTTTCTTTTTGTAAACTTTATTTATTTATATATTTATATATTTTTATATTTTATATATTTTTATTTTATACTCGCATTCTTTTTGCGTTATACAGCGTAATGGCAAATATATCAATAATATCTTCATTTTCATTCATATTCAAAAACATGTTACGAAAATAGGATACAGTAGGTACGTAATATATTTATTTATAAGCAAGATTTTTGTTTCTCAAAACTACGAATGTAATTTTATAAAATTGCTTATTTAAAAAAATGTTGTTTTTTTGTGAACAACGATGTCGTTAAATGTATAATTTTGGGAAACGTGTCATTACTTTAATTTGAATGGCTATTATATATAATTATAGTAAATAAGTTAGGTAGATATTCTCTATAAATTTTAAAACATGATACATAATATCACATGATAAAAGTAAATAATTATAGTAATATTAATACTAAAAGTTTTTTTCCTGAAAAATAACTTAGCATTTAGCATTAGCTATTTGTTTATTTTTGTCTCAAAACCTCACCTACTTATAATATATTTTTTGTAGTTTACTAATTTTGCACTACCTCGAAGGTAAATCATTAATGAAGTAGGAATTATATTATAGTAATTTATTATAAATACGTACATATATTAAAAAAAAATCTTAATAATCACAATAAAATATGCATTATCGTATTTATCTATCTTTGTGTAAAAAATGTAATATCTTATAAATATAAAAATGTTATCCGCAACTTTTTTATTAATTTATATTGCTATTACAAATTATAAGGCGTAAGTTAAAACTTACGTCTTTTGACTTAAAATATATCTTTATTATTTAAAGTTTGTGAGGTCTGTCATGGCCCAGAGGCACAAGCATGCAACTGCAAGGGCTGAAGTGGGGAACGGAGTGTCCTTATAATAAGTTCCAAGACTTCGTCTGCCTAATATACTATGTACGGGATACAGAAAAAAAACTTTATCAATTTTGTTTCATTAATAAATAAGAAAACACACAGAGTAAAAATAAAAAAAAACACTTTTTTATAACAGATAACATATTATTATATTTGAAACGTCATTTGTCGTCCAAATTGACAATTCATGACAGCTGACATATGACATTTAGCAAAACAGTAGGCCAGCGTCAACGTCAACTACTTTCGCTTTTCGCGATGTGTTGGAAAACAAATAATCATGTGTTTACAGTTAATATTATTGCGCGAAGTGGCCGTGTGGCTGTGTAACTTAACTATTTTAAAAGTTTAATACATTTCTATAAGTATACTGTCCATTATGCGATCAAGCGTATACCGCCGTCATCGATATGATGATAATTCTGAAACGGAACCTTTAGTTCCCGCTATTCCTGGCCCAAGCTATGGTTACAATGTGGTATGTTTTTATGATAAAGCTAGTAAATATTTTTCTTTGTTGTTATTATCGTTATTCAGTACTATTTTTTATCGTTGAGATTATCATATAGGGTTTATCAAGGATCACTCTGTTATCTAATACTCTCATTTCCGTTTGTATATGCTGCATTTTTGCACGAATAATAATTAAAAAAAAATAAACAATGCCATATATCAAATATATCAATCGCGGGTAGGCGTGAAAAAAGTGAACAGCTGTTAGAAAAGCTTTATTTTTTATATTTTATTTTATTTACAAGTATTTTAAACTTCTATATGTGCTAGTGAAACTAAGTACCTAAAGCTAGTGTTGTCCTATATTGAGTTTTTACAATTAATAATAAAATTACTTCATATTCAACCATGGATGCTATTAAGGAGTCCATCACTGCTATGGCTGACTTGTTTAACGCCAGGATGAACAAATTTCAACAAGATTTGAACAAAACTTCATCACCAGTGACCGTGACAACAATTGCTGCAGATTTTACTTCTTTTAAAAAGTTCATCCACACTGCGCTTAGTACGTTACAAAAACAAGTTGAACTACTGAATCTGGAGGTTGACCGTATGGAGATGTCGAGGAGATGTAAAACACTACTTTTCCATGGTGTAGGTGAGAGTAAAACAGAAGATGTTGAGGCACTGGTTACAAATATTGTGGCGGATGACCTTGACCTTCCTAATTTTTCTACAACATGCATCAGGTCAGCGTATCGTCTTGGTCGCTTAAACGGAGAGAAACCTCGGCCAATATTGGTTAAATTTGCAACTCCGCAGATGCGTCACAATGTTTGGACCGCTAAATCTAAACTTAGGGATGCCTGAAGCATCACAATATCTGAATTTCTAACGAAAAATCGTCATGGTGTATTTATGCTGGCTAGGCAACGATTTGGTGGGGAAATGTTGGACACGGGATGGCCTCATTCGCATAATTGCTCCAAATGGTTTGCGTTACCGAGTGGAGTGTAGTGCAGATCTCCAGGAAGTGCCTGTCGCTTCAACTAAGTCACCGACAAAGCAAGGGTCTATGACTGCTAAAAGCACCGACAAAGACAATAAAGTGGTTGTTCAAAGGTGTAAACGAGTGACCAAGTAATAACTTGTATAGTGGCTATACCACTCAAATTGTTTGTTTTGCCTTTACTTCAGATTTTTTTTTTATAAATAAATATATACAACTTATGTACACTTTAACAATATTATTAACTAATTTATTACTTATTTTTCTTCCCTATTTTTTTTATTTTTTTTTATAGTAGATTTTGCTTATATTATGTTATATTTTTTATTATTTTTTTAGGTTATTTATATAAACAACCTATACATATGTATTGTTTATTTAAGTATTAATTTTTTATTAATCTTCTATTTTTTTTTTCTCTTTTTTTTAATACTTGTTGAAGCAAAACAAAGTGTTTCTTTTTTATCTATTTTTATATTATTATTATTTTTATAATTACAATATTTTTCTTATGTAATTCTGCTGTTTCTTTTGTGATAGGGAAATTTTATATAGTTATAATTTTTTGTTTTGTGTACTTTAAGTTTTTATTAATCTCTCCTTGCAACTGGCGGGTACTTAACTAGTCAATCAGTTAATCTATTATACAAATATTTATTTATTTCTACTTTCATTATTTATTATTGATTTATTTATAGTTTTTTCATATATCTTATTTTATATTTATAATTTTTATTTATTTTAATATTTATATTTGTTTTATATATTTTATATAATATATATTATATAATATATATATAATAGAGTATATTATATATATAATATATATATAATAGAGTTTTTATAAAATATATAATATATATATATATTATATATTTTATAAAAACATATATGGTATATACTAATAAGTTATGGCTAATAGTAATGATGAACCTGACGATTCTTTTTTGTCCCTTTCTTCCTCTCCTAGTGGATCGAGTAGTACAGACAGCTTTCTCAGTATTCTCACATTAAGTGACACCATTGATAGCAATTTCTCAGACGTTCTGAAAAACTTTAATGTCATTCATATTAATGCACAAAGTATTCCTGCACACTATCCAGATCTTCTTACTTCCTTTAACAATAATAATATTCATGCAATATTGGTATCAGAATCATGGTTAAAGCCATGTCTGCAATCGGTTTCTTACTCGCTCCCAGGGTTTCATTTGATTCGTAACGATCGTATTGGCCGCTCCGGAGGCGGAGTTGCTATATACTTACGCTCCCATATTGCCTTTAATATAGTTGACCAGTCGCAGCACCAAACAGTTGGTGGCCCAGAACATCTTTTCATTGAGATAATTTTTTCACACACAAGGGAGTGTTAAGGGAGTGTTGCTCGGAGTTTACTATAGTCCAAACCTTACGATCGATTACTTTCCATCTCTTGAAACCCTGTTGGAGCGTCTGAAGCCATTGTACAACCACACAATTTTAATGGGCGATTTTAACACCTGCCTATTAAAACATGATTATCGTGCCTCCCGTCTAAAGTCAGTGGTTACTGGTGCCAATTTGCATATACTTCCTCTCGCTGCTACGCACAATTTTCCAAATAGCTTACCCTCACTCACATGGACGCCGTCAACGTATTCGAATAAATGATTCGTACTCGGACTGGTCTTCAGTCAATGCTGGCGTTCCGCAGGGTGGCGTGTTGTCTCCTCTTTTATTTTCACTTTTTATTAATAATATTTCCCAACATATCTCTTCTCTCTACCACCTATATGCAGATGATCTACAAATTTATTGCCATTCCAAAGTGTCTGAACTACTTGCGGCGATAAATTTCTTAAATAACAATTTATTGACTATATCCAACTGGAGTAAGACTTTTGGACTGCAGTTAAATCCAATTAAGACTCAAGTAACAATCGTCGGTAGTCCAAAGCTTATGTCTAGATTTAACACGTCCTCTTTACCTCCTATACTATTGAACGGACAAACAATACCGTACAGTAAGACTGTTAAAAATCTTGGCATTATTATTGACCAAAATATGTCTTGGGATCCACAGATTAGTGAGGTGAGCAGGAAGATGTTTGCTTCGACTGGTTATCTTTTAAGATTGCGTAATTTTCTACATATACCAACAAAAATTGCGTTAGCACAGTCTCTCCTTATACCAATTCTTGATTACGCTGACTCATGTTACCTTGACTTAAAAGAAGAGCAACTTAATAAGCTTGAGCGGCTACAAAATTTTGCAATTCGGTTCATCTTTGGATTAAAAAAGTATGACCACGTCTCAGAGTTTCGAACTAAGCTCAAGTGGCTCCCAATCCGACTTCGCAGGAATACTCGTATTCTCCATCTACTTTACTGTGTACTGTTTGATCCATTGACCCCACCTTATCTAAAAGAGCGTTTTGAATTTTTGGGGCGATCCCACTCACGACACTTGCGCTCAAATCATAACTTAACACTGAAAATTCCTTCACATTCTTCTTCCTTCCTTAGCAATTCTTTTACAATTACATCTTCCCGACTCTGGAATGATTTACCTTTGAATATTAGACGGGAAAAATCATTACCTATTTTTAAACGTTTATTAAAACAATATTTTCTTACTTTCTGAGCTTCTTATCTTTTTATACTGTAAGCTATATATGTGTACTATGAATGTATGTATGTATTTATGTATATATGTATGGATATGTTTATATATGAATATATATATATTTTATTATTTTTATGTATTTTATTAAATTTATTATTCACACCCCCAACCCTTTCCTACGCTTTACGTCCTATGCCTTAAGGTTGCCTGGAAGAGATCGCTGTTTTAGCGATAAGGCCGCCTCTTGTACATTTCTTTCTGATCTTGTTTCCTTTTCTTGTGTTATATTTTTTGGGTGTACAATAAAGAATATTATTATTATTATTTTTTATTCTACTTCGTAGTCTCGGTAAGTTAATACCGGCATATTGACAGTCACGGACCTAAGTCAAGTGAAAGCCAAATATATAAATATAATATATATATACATATGAATAATGAAATTAACAATTTGTGGTGCTTAAAAATTTCCTAACAATCCTGCACGTGTTTAAAATCGCTGCTTTTTGTA
Source organism: Heliconius melpomene rosina (assembly GCF_056956725.1). NCBI lineage: Eukaryota > Metazoa > Arthropoda > Insecta > Lepidoptera > Nymphalidae > Heliconius > Heliconius melpomene. The sequence goes on from NC_140395.1 coordinate 13,233,384, forward strand.
GAAAGGCATAAGTATACGGGGGCAAATCTAATGTTTTAATGGATTGGTGAAGATTTTTGGGAATGACACCTGTGCTAGAGATTACTACTGGTACTATTGTTACTTTTTTCAATTTCCACATCCTAATGATTTCGTCTTTTAATTCTTCATATTTTGTAAGTTTTTCTGAAAAAGTGGCTTGTAAATTATGGGAATTCGGTATTGCAATGTCTATAATTTGTGCAGTTTTATTAATTTTATCTATGAATGTGATGTCCGGTCTATTGTATGGTACAGTTTTATCAGTCAATATAGCTCTATTAAAATATAACCGATAAAATTCGTTTTCCAATATACATTCTGGGGTGTATTTGTAATATGGTACTGGTAATGCGGAACTCAGTTTATATTTTATTGCTAATTTTTGATGGATTATATGTGCAACCTGATCGTGCCGGTGTTTGTAATCAGTCTGAGCAATTGACATACAAGCACCGGTTATATGTTGTATCGTTTCAGAAGCCCTATTGCATCGTCTACATATATCGGTATTTAAATTGGACTTTTTTATAATATATTTTTGGTAGTTTTTTGTCTCTCTCACCTGATCTTGGATCGCCAACATGAACCCTTCGGTCTCAGGGAAGAGTTCACCGCGTCTAAGCCATTCGTTCGACGCTGTTTTGTCGACGTAATTCTGACTTAGTTCGCTCAGATGTCTTCCATGAAGAGATTTCCGGGCCGATTCTTGAATTTTAGTGCGTCTTTCTGTATGTGGATCATTTTCTAGTAAATTTTTATCCTTAAGATTAAGTGTACTGAGCTTTAAATCATTTTCTACTATAGATTCATGAAATGTGGATGTGTTACTTTTAAAATGGAAATATTTTCTTAGGTTTGTTATCTGCTTGTTGTGTCTCATCAGCCTATCGCCGTCCACTGCTGAACGTAGGCCTCCCTCATCAAGCGCCAACCATCCCGGTCTTGGGCTTCTCGCATACATCCGGTGCCAGCCACCTTCTTTAAATCGTCCGTCCATCGTGCTGCAGGGCGTCCTACACTACGCTTGCCTAAGCGCGGTCTCCACTCTAACACGTATCGGCTCGTATCGTAAGTTTACTATATCTATTAGCCCTCTGCCACCATCAATCCGCTGTAATGTCATTCTCTGCACACACGACCTAGGGTGATGTTTACGATTTTTAGTCAAAGTTGTATTAATAATGCGTTGCAGATTTTTTAATTCGGTCTTGTTCCAAGATATGATTCCAAATGAATACGTAAGAATGGGGATTGCATAACTATTAATCGCTTTTATAGTATTTTTTGAGTTAAGTTTCGATTTAAATATAGAATTAAGTCTATGTTTGAACTGTTTAGTTAAATTTGCTTTGACTTCTTTATGATGTGTTAATTTTGACTGAATGTACCCCAGATATTTGTATGTTTCATTTTCCATTAATGATTCTACATGTTCCCCATTCTTCAGTAAATAGTCGTGCATATAATTTTGTCCTGCTTTACTTGAATTAATTTTACATTTGTCTATTCCAAATTCCATACAAATATCTTGAGAAAATGTTTCCGTTAAATTTACTAGTTTATTTAGGTCTTCTTTCGTTTCAGCGTATAACTTAATATCGTCCATATTAGTTTTGTTTACCGAATCATTATTGAATTTTAGTTTATATCCAGTTTGCACCGAATTTAAAATATTGGACAAAGGATTCAAAGCAAGGCAGAACCACAAAGGACTCAATGCGTCGCCTTGAAATATACCGCGTGTGATTTTAATTGGAACAGTATCTATCGTGTTATCTAAATTTGTTAATTTTAATTTTGTTGTCCATTGGCTTATAGTATTTTTTAAAAACTGTTGTATGGTTGGGTGTATTTTATATATATCTAACACTTGTAATAACCAAGAATGTGGAATTGAATGAATCATAAGCTTTCCTGTAGTCAATATACATAGTAAAAATGTCTTTTTTCTTTTGATGGGCTTGTTTTAATATTACAGAATCTACTATTAATTGCTCTTTACAACCCTGGCTAAACTTTTTACAACCTTTTTGTTCTTCTGCAAGGATCTTATTATCTTCTAAATAATTATAAATTATTTTTGCAAGGCAAGATGTAATTATTTTGTATATTGATTGCAAACAAGTGATGGGTCTATACTTTGAGGGATCATTAAGACTATTTGAATCTTTCGGGATCATATATGTGATTCCAACTGTAATATATTCAGGCATATCATGTGGATTTTGAATGAAGTGATTAATGTGCTTAAGAAGATGTTTATGTATATATGTAAATTTCTTGTACCAAAAATTGTGGATAAAGTCGGATCCAGGTGCCTTCCAATTACTTAAATTTTCTATTGTTAATTGCAACATGCCAAGAGTTATTTCATCAAATTTCATATCTGTTTTAATCTGATTTTGCATTTGTTCATAATTAATCCAATCTGCACTGAAGTTATGCTCAACCGGATTTTCCCAGATTGAGGTCCAATACTTATGAAAATCATCTGCTGTCGGTGTAGTTTGTACTGAATTTTCAATATCATTTTTCGTTGAATTTTTTAGATTCCTGTAAAACTGTTTCTCATTAGATGAAAACTGATTATTTTGAGTTTTACGCAATGTACATACATATTTTGTATCTTTGTAATCTACTGTTTGTTAATGTAAGTTTTTGTTTAAGGGTGTCGAGAAAATGAAACAGTTCTGTATTTAGTTCTTCGTGCGTAGAATGGATTTTGTAATTACTTTTTGTTAAATTTACATGATGAATTAATTTCTTACTTCTATTACCTTTTATGAATTGTGTTAATCGAGCTATTTTAGTTCTCAAATCTTTTACTTTTTTCTCGAGTCGGGTCTGCCATTTTGGTTTCTTTACTTTAGATTTTGTAACAATAACATTTGGTGTAGTTCTTAGTTTTGCACCATTCATTTTTGCTGCTGTCCACGCAACACAATATATCACGGTTTGAAATGATTGAAAAGTTGTATCTTTATTAATATATTCTGGTAACAATATTGTGTTTATATATTCTATTATTCGCGCCAATTTTTTGGATGATCTCTGCCTAGGTATATGGTTTCTTTTAGTGGGTTCAGTATTCGTGAAGTACGCCAAACATTCATTAAATGTGTTGTCTATTTCTATATTTCTTTCTAAATTTGTTTTTTTGATCTGGATTGCAGTTATTTGTATTATTTAGTAATTCATCAGTGTAGTTATCAAAGTAATCTAATTCCTCATTGTTGGTATTATTTGTATTAGCAACATTAATCTCCGATTGATAATTTTGAACCTCTATTTGTAATTCTTCTCGTTTTCGTTGGGCACTATACTATATATATGCGAAAAACATAAATTTTAAATGTATGCCTTTTACTATATCACTAAATATAAAAGAAAAGTTAAAATAAAAACTTATATATAAAGTTACTAAATACTGACCTAGCCCTTGTCTAGTTACTGATCTAATATTTAGAAACTTTTCCTATTCATTAGTCAGTAGACATTCTACTGTTAAGACATTCAATTGTTTTAACACAACACCCAATTTTTTAATATTAAAAAAAAATATGGTATAATTAATACAATATTTTTATTATTCCAGCAAGCAGACGGCAACAACGGTGCCATGGCGGACGTGGGGATATCACAATCAGTGCTAGTGGAGCCTAGAGGTGATAATGGTAGGAAACTACCTCAGTACATTGCTGCTTTGTCAGGTAAATATATTGCAATGTGGAAAAATTATAGTTTTGTTAATTATTGATCTTGGAGTAAAAGCAACTTCAGACTGTTTTTCAAATGATGTGTATGCCAAAACCGCCATATGTCTAGTCAGATTACGGAAATCAACATAATTTATTCTCAGAATAGGAATTGAACCCACAACCATCGTATGTCCACTGTGCCATGATGGCTTAGATTCTTTATCTTTATAATATATAATTGTTTGGTGAAACAAATAAATTATATGCATACTAGGAAAAATATTAACAATGGTGTGCTGTGAGGGCATTGTGGGGTGTGGGGTCTGCCTAATCTGGTTGTAGATCAATCCCTACTCTGGCAAACAAAAATGGAAGAATATATAAATATTTTGATTCTATTGTAGTGCAGTGGAATAGTGTTAAACTATGCATGCTAAGGTTTCAAAGAAATATTTAAATTAGGTCAACAAACAACACAAACATCCTGCAGTGTTCTTTCTACCCAATAAGATCTTTGAAATTCGTGATTTTTATATATTTTAATTGAATAAATTTTAGCCAAACTAATTGTATATATTTAGTTTTATACATTTTTGGAATCCCAACATTTCGCTCTTTAACACTGAACAATAATTTGTTTTCACAGATAGACTTCTTGCTGCCTACCCTGTTATATGTGGTAGACAAGTAAACATGAAAAACAATAATTGTTTTCACAAACTTAAACAGTTATAATATAATATAATTTTTCCTTATTTCCAGCGACCCTCGGCGCCCTGGCAGCAGGTTCGATGCTCGGTTGGTCATCTCCGGTAGTCTTCAAAATAACGCAAAGCAACAGTACTGATTACAACTTTGAAATATCTGGAACACAAGGGGACTGGGTGTCGTCCCTTATCAATTTAGGTGCGGCTGCCGTTTGCTTTCCTATAGGACTCATTATGGACGCCATAGGAAGAAAGACCACTATGCTTTTGCTAATTATTCCGTTCACTTTAGGATGGCTCTTGATAACTTTTGCTACAAATGTCGGTATGCTAATGGCGGGAAGAATTGTCACCGGAGTAGCTGGAGGTGCGTTTTGTGTGACGGCCCCGGCTTATACCAGTGAGATAGCCCAAGATTCTATTAGAGGAACTCTTGGAAGCTATTTCCAACTTATGATTACAGTGGGTATTCTGTTTGCGTACGCTGTTGGTAGTTATACTACCGTTTTTCTGTTTAATATTCTGTGTACTTTGATCCCTATTATATTTGGTATCATATTCTTCTTCATGCCTGAAAGTCCGAATTTCTTGGTTGTCAAAGGAAGGTCTGAAGAAGCGAAGGAAGCGTTGATACGTCTACGTGGTAGGAATTACGATGTTGACAGTGAATTGAGCAATCTTCAACAAAAGGCCGAAATTTCGAATAGCAGTTCTGTATCTTTTTTGTCAACAATTACAAAGAAAACTGCCTTAAAAGCTCTATTAATTTGCTACGCTCTGATGTTGTTCCAACAGTTGTCCGGTATCAATGCGGTTATTTTTAATACGTCCGCCATCTTTGACAGCGCAGGTGCTACTATCGCCCCAGCCATAGCGACTATAATAATCGGTGTAATTCAAGTAATTGCAACTTTCGTATCAAGTTTAGTTGTCGATAAATTGGGCAGGAGAATACTTCTCCTTTTCTCGGCTTTGGTTATGTGCTTATGTTCGACAGCTTTGGGCGTGTTTTTCTTCTTAAAAGACACTCATGGTGGAGATTCTTCTATCGTTCAAGCGATTTCTTGGTTGCCTTTGTTATCTCTATCTCTCTTCATAGTAGCATTTTCTCTCGGTTTCGGACCTATTCCTTGGATGATGGCTGGAGAACTTTGCTTAATAGACATCAAAGCTTTCGTAGGATCAACTGCTGGTACGTTTAACTGGTTGCTCAGTTTTACAGTTACCAGTACATTTAACTCTTTGAACACGGCGATTGGATCAGGTCAAGTTTTTTGGATGTTTGCCGGTATTATGCTCGTCGGTTTCGTCTTCATTTTCTTCGTCGTACCAGAGACTAAGGGCAAGAGTGTAGACGAAATCCAAATCCTTCTCGGCGCAGAACCACAGACAAATGTAGAAGAAAAGAAATAAACAATCATAGAGACTGATAAAGTATTTTTGTACGAAGACTTTCTAGGTAGTCTATGGTTGGCTATTTCTAGATATCTTTGGTGTCACAATATAATTTGTTACTGCTGTTTAACCAAAGATCGAAACGTTTGTTTTTCGTCGACTTTAAGTAGTTAGCCTGTATTTTATTTATTTTTAATTTATACTTAAAGTGCAGCTTTGTTTTTAAAATTTACATTTCGTCACCTTCACGGGAACATTCTGATATTGTTAGGTTATTAAATCGAATTATGCTACTTATATAAGTTATCTTTATAACTTTTTAATGAGTTTATTTCTAATATAAAATATGAGAAAATTTGCCATAATAAAAAATATAAATTTGTTCGACAGCTATTATTGCCATATTTATGAATATAGACTATATTATATACAAGTAGCAATGCTGCTATAGTAATAGTAGTAATCGTTAGTCCGAGTAATGATGCTAAAATTAAACAATATTTTGATAATAACTAGTTACAATATGTATAAATCACTTGAAATAGAATATACACTTGTACATTTGTTTAATTTATAAGAATGTAGGCAGCTTTGTTAAATAAATATTTATATTTTATATTTAAGACTAAAAAATATTAATTAGTTAAAAAATACATTTACATGAGATTATTTTTATCCGTGAGAGACGGACCAACACCAGATCTAATTACAGAGAACATATCAAGATGGCGAATATAATACACAACTTTCACGGTTCGAGAAAGAAATAAGTGTTATATTGATTGAGATATTCTGAAACAAGTTATTCCCGAGTCATTACGACTAAATACAGTTAAATATTTACAGCTACTTTCAGACACGTTAATTAGCGTTTATTTGGCCAATTGATTGCCATTTAAAATCTGATTCCAGTTTATGCGAGTAGCTGTTGCTCATCTAAATTAAGATTTAGAAAAATATAAAAGAAACAATAGGCTGAATAATATTTGTCATTTGACTTTAATCCAAAAAATTCAAATGTCAATTGATGTATATCGGATTTCGAAATAATATTTCAAAGAGAAATGAAATATTTTTGTAGATATTTATCAAATTATTAATTGTTTTTTACCGTAATGACATCGAAATTGAATGTATTTTTTTTCTATTTTCATTGAGCTGATAAAGGTTTGTTTAATAAATGGTGTTTTACGAAATTTTTAGAGTGAAATGTTTCTATTAATCTTTATTGTTTTAAATATCGACGTCCCGATTAATGTTTTTAGTATTTATAAGTGACTCTCAACTCTGACATTGCTCTTGAGTGCAATCTTGAGGTGCCGTTTTACATAGATTACTAAAACGATTATTTAAAAAATGGGTTTCTGTAAAAGTGTAAAATAATTTTAAAAATATCTTTCTGTTATGCTAAATAATATATTTGTAACCTTTGAGTAGCGTATGCTAACAACAAAAAGTTATATAAAATCTTAATTGGCTATTATTGTGCTTAGACGATAAGCGACAGTTTATTTGAAATTGATTTGGCACAATACTGCTTTTTATTTAAAAAATCTTGATATTCTTTAAAAGTATGGATTTAAATATGTATGTAAATTTTATTTAAAATAATTGAAGAAAAACGTGAATGTTAAAATTAAATTAAAAACTCACAGGGATGTCGATAAATATTTTTTGTGACGGGTTGCCATATTCGGTATAAATTAATATTGTACCTACTCCATTTTATAATAATATGATGAAATATTTGTTTTGTAGTGTTAATTAATCAATTATTATTTGTATATATTGTTAATAGATTTAAGATGATGGTAAATAAATGAATAAATGCATAGAATTTTATGATTGGTTTCATTTCCTCATATATAAGACCTTTATGTAGATATTGTAGACTTCTTTGTATAGTACCTATAATATTCAGAGGTTATCGTGGCTTGGTAGAACTGCGTCTGTCTTTAAAGGCAATGGATTTGGATTCGATTCCCACTCAGGGCAACGAATTATTTTCTTTTCCCCACTCTTGTAACGTAAAGATGCAATTGAATTCCATCACTCAACACTCAATATCTTATATTCGGCGAAAAGTGAAGCTAAGAGTGTTAATGCTTAAAAGTCCGGTTTCCACCGCGAAATAAAAATGATGTGGGTAATGCTTAGGCGGAACGGAAAATAAAATACATTTACATTGCCACCAACAAAGAGTTTTGTACTTCACTCCGCTCCATAGTTCTGACTGAGCGAGTTCATTTCAATTCTTTCCGTTCGCTTGAACGTTATCGCCCGGCTATTTATTGGTTGAAATACAAATATACAGTTTACTCTTACGGGTTCAACGTAGTCCTTAATGGACCCGCTCCGCTCTCAGTGGAAACCGGGCTATATATGCAGTCTGCCGAGTACAACGAGAAACTGAAAAATAGAAAGAAAATATACGCCTGTCATTTATTTATTAGGTATAAGCTATTGCTATGTTTTGCTTATAAGGAAACGCCAGTTTAGGAGAAAGAATAATATCGCTTATCTTTGAAATGGGGACCCTTAAATATTTTAAGGGTGGTTGTTTTGTGACAAGAGGGTGAAAATTTAAACAACCCATTCTTCCGAGTACGAGTCGAACTTGCAACCGTCGCACTTCCACTCAGACGCTGAGCCTCAACACCAAGACGATCTTTGACAATTTTATTACTCGATTTCTGAGATCTGAATCTGATATTATCTTTTATTATTAGGTATCTATGGAAAATAACTTTTTCCTCTATACATACACGTGTTAATTTTATACGTTCCTTATATTATAGTATGTAATATATAATTTAGGTTTAATTTGTACTGTTTCGATGACGATGTAGCATTTTTTTGGGTTCCGTAATCATTACTAAGAAAGTCAAGTGAACAAATGTGTTTTTGTAAATGGATTTTAAAAATAAATCCCGACGAGCTTTTTACGCCGGTTCTTCTCAGGTCTAAGGCATTAACTTTCAGATAATGTATTTCTGTTGCCACTATAACAATAAATGCTAAAATAAAGAATAAAATAAATATTTAAAGGCACACAAGAAATCTGATTTTATTGATCGTTTTTGTCCGATATTGACAATAGGTAGACGCTTGAAGATATTTTCAGAACATTTAGTTATATATCTATTCACTTAAAAAAATATATAATTAAATAAATATTTAAAGTTAGCTGACATACAACGAATTTGCTGTTTTGCCTTTTTTATAGACAATGGTACGGAACCCTTCGTGCGCAGTTCGACTCGCACTTGGCGGGTTTTTTTTAAGATAACCTTCCTCTAATACTGAATAGTTATTGAGGTACAAATGGAGTTAGTGACGGAATATTCTTAGGTGACAAGGAAAATTGTCTAGAAAATGTTTGCTAGTGTTCTTATACATGTGATGATAAATTAAGCAATTAAGTATATAGAGAAATTAAAGATGCATGTAAGTATTCTTAGTATATACATAAGTTTTGTTATTTGTTCTTTTATATTGGAGAAATAAAAACTATAACGTTTTTTATATTAGTAATGGCTGATATTATTTAATAAACAGAAACTATTTACTATTTTTTTTCAAATTTGTATTTATTTTATTGTCTAGGAAGGTCCGTTTTTTTCATCACTCTGTGTCCCGTAAATATCAGAGTTGGTAGGGGGAACCTAGCAATCTCCTTTTCCCCTCAACGCCACCTTAGGTCCAAAGTAAACAGTAAACATTGAAAACTACAAACTTTCACATTAATTTGCGAAAACATAACATATTTAAAGGAACTTCAGAATAATCATATAATTCGTTGACTTAGCCTTGACAATGATAATTTCAACATCATCCGACCATGTCAAAATACGCGCTCGAGTGTGACATATAAAAAAATCACGTTTTTCAAGCTTCTCAGTTGGTATACTTCAATTTGTAATACTTCAGCATTACTTTGTGATTTACATATTTTATTATAATTATGTTAGTGACGTGAAAACGAAATCTTATAATCTGTAAGAGGTTATTGAATGTATGTTTTATATAATTATTAAATTTATTATATATTTTATAATAAAATATTTAAGTAGTGACCCTAATGCGGCTTCGCCTGCTCCTTTTTAGGTTCTGTTACTTCAAAGGAACCTTATTGGCCATCTGTATTATCTTATCACTTTTTATTAATTTAAAAACTACTACTACTATCTAGCTAGCCGCGCTATTATACACGCGTTAACGTTAAGTTCTCAGGTCCCCTCCACCTATCCTGCCATATGCGGGATACAACGTAAATCTTATCGAATTATAACTTTTAACTGCGACTTCGCTCGCAAGGTCAGATGGTAAGAATTAAGAAATGTGTATAACACATGACATGTCATCATGTCATGACACATTCTAGTCATCAAGTCTACAGTGAAGGCATTGTGCTTTACATTTAATTGAAGCTAAAAAAAAGACTAAACTAAAACTTGAACCTATACGAGTAGCTATCGTTTTTAATTAGGCACGTTCCAATTACGATACAACATTATATATTATCAGCAATATATCAATATGAAAAACGTGAGTATTTATTAAGATTTCTAGAAAACAATAATATGTATGTCAATAGTCCATTGCAAATAATTCATTATCAGCATTTACCTACTTTAAAAGAGACCTTGAAGAAATCTGTCCATTAATGTTTTTCTTTATAAATAATGAGTCTATCTTTATTTGGATAAAAATACGATATACGATATGTACTTTATAAAGGAATAGTACCTAAGTAATTTTAAAACAGTTTTAATTATTTAAGCAGGTTCACACTGCATCCCGTACACAGCGGAGTACGCCGAGAGAATATAGTATTAGGACACTCAATTCAACATTTTCCGTCGAAACTTGGAGGCATTGAGTGTTGGGAGGCGGAACTCAACGCCGCACTTTCCCTTTGCACCAGAGCAAAGAAATGAAAGTATTAAATATTTCATTTCCTCGAGTGGGGATCGAACTCACAACCAGTCAGTTAATAGTCACACACGTGTGCCTGCGCCACGATTGGCCTCAATTTATTTTAGGTTGTATTTATACTTGAGGCCGTCGCGGCGCAACGGCACAACGTCCTAACTCTCGACGGTAACGACAACGAGTTCCCTCTTAAGGGAAAGAACTATTTTCATTTCCCTCGCTCTGGCGTCAAGACTAAGCGCGCTATTGAAAAAATTGAATTTGAATTGAAAAAAAATTGAAAAAAAACAACATTTTATAGATAAAAAAATCTGTAAATGAACAACATTGTTTCATACCATGAATTATTTTAAAACGTTATTACTATAGTAAGTACAACAGTTTAAGCTTTAAACTGAACGTAAAATAATCATTTTACTCTCAACGTGACCAATCTTATCGAGTTATTACATAAGTTTTATAAAAACATGCAATTTAATGTAAATTGCCGCTTCCGCTTGCAGTTACTTATTTCACGGTCCTTATTCCTTAATGCATTATAATAGACATATTTGTATGAGATTAGTTTTTCTTGCTATAAGTCTGTATAATTTAGAGCCAGTCGTGGCACAAGAGAACAAGGGAAAACGCGAGGGTTCGATTCCCAATGGAGGAAAAGAGGCAAAGCGCAATGATAAGTCCCGCCACGGAATGCCTCCAAAATTTGAAGGCAATTAAGATACGGAAGTGCCTTAATGGAAAAAGGCGTTTTAACTTTAGGTCCCTTAAACATTATAGCGGGATTGCCAGGTTCCCTCTGCCTTAACCTGGCAATCCTGTTCGATCTTCATTTTGATGAATGTTATGAGTGAAATCACACACCATAAACACGTACATATACTGACGAAAAGGGGTGTAATGTGTTTGTCAGTCGATTAAAGTATATAAGTATATTATTGCCTTCCATAGATACTGTGTCGTACATTGCGTAATATCTATTTTAGTGACAATGCAGTATAGTTGAAAAGCATTAGTCGAATTGTAAAATATAATAGTGTATTCAGTATATACGGAGAGACCTTGACAATGCATAGAAATGAGAACAAAAAGATACTTTATAATTATTATGTTCGGTATGTAAAGGTATATTGTTAGGATACAAGAACGGACGTCTGTAAAAACAATCACTTTTGTGCTATATTTAGAGCTATTGTAATTACATTATTAGTTGCATTAAACTAAAAAGATCTTTGACTCTTAATATTATAGTTGCGGATTCGATTTCCTCTAGCGAAAATTGCGTGATTATATTTAAATTATTTTCATTTTGCTCTGTTAGATGAAGTAGTAGTAGATTTGGGCGAGACTTGGGCGGAACGTAATTAGTATCCTGACTTCGAGGATGGTTGGTTGGTGGACTGGTTTCGAGTTCGATTATTTACGGGTTAAATACGAATTATTTTACGTTTGTATTTATGTTCGTTGGAATTGGAATGCATAAATGTATAGACAGGCATTAAATCCGATTTTTATATAGCTAGTTCTATATAAATTATGTAAAGAAAAATAATAATAATTGTATTCACTTTTCATAGTAACAAATAAATAAAATAATCCGTTTTTCAGCGAATACACGCAATTATATACAAAAACAATGATTTATAATTTTTTTATCGAAAAACGAATCTATTTTAAAATAATAATTTTAATGTCTCTCATATCGATCATTCTTATCTATTAGTGATCTATATTATGTCATCTTTAATAGCTATCGGTTACAGTAATTGTCTTGTCAGTAAATTATATAATTATTATTTTAAATAGAATAAATGCTATTAAACAAAATTATTAATAACTGATAGTTACGTAACGTAACGTGTGATAGCTGATACCTTTCTTATTTCTATATATTAATTAAACTCTATCTATCTATCTTTTTCTAATTTTTATATATTAATACGCGAAGCAAAACTTTGTACCCTTTGAAATTTGGCTTAGTTATAATGTATATGGAGAAATAGTGCAGAATGCTTATCTTTTATTTTTAAATAACGCAAAGAGAGAAGCCAGTTGGCACAGGGACACTAGAGTGAGAGACGACTGTACACACGACAGGTTATGGGTTCATTCACACTCGAGGAAATTAAATAAATTCAGTTTAGCTCGCCAATGCCACGTATGGAGAACACACGAAGGAGTTTCTCCGGAAAAAAAAGACATTAAGTTACGTTACGTTGTTAGTTAATATGAGAATGCACGTTTAAAAGAGATCCCGCCACTCAAAAGTTATTAAAATTACGAAAAAAAAAACGATAACATTTACTTACGCCGTTTTGTTGACAGTTTTCAGTGCAAAAACCGTCATTAAAATCCATTTTAAATTTTTATGGACCACTGTGTCTTACTGATTACCTATTGTGCGTGACGTCACACATCCGACAGGTACAAAACTGAACTATAAAATTCGCTTCATAGTAAAAAGATATAACTAATACATTTTTAAATTGACAACTGTTTCAGAATCTAAGTACAGAAACAAGCATCAAAAATCTAGATTGACAGGGATAGATCAATCTAGATCTCAATGTCTCCTGAATTTGGCGGAAAGTGGGCAACGGAGTGTCTTAACACTCTAGCCTCTAACTAGACTAACCTTTGCCTGCCAGCTGGGTAGCTGTGTGCGGGATACATCGTGAAGCTGATTTTTTATACATTTTTAAAAATTTAATCCTATGCGTTCATTCGCATGCGTTACAATAGATGCACGGCAATTAAATGTCCAATTAAAATATTTTAAGTAATAAGCCATTTATAATTAACATTTAGATATTTGTCTCTTCTTGCAGTAAACAAAAAACACTATTAGTTATTTTTGAATTAAAAGAAGATGAGGAAGAGAAGGGGCCCAATTTTTACAATATAAAAGAAAATTTTTGTTTTATCATAGTTTTTTAAGAGGGGAGATATTTTTTTTAATAATGTGGTATATTCGTAGTTTTCTATAATAAACGTGGCGTTAAGCTTCGACATTTAACAGTCAATATGAACGGAGGGTTCTAATACTCTATTCCACAAAACCTACGAGCAAAATAAAAATAAAAAAAAAAACATGATGCTACGTTGGATTTCACGGTGTTGAGTTCTGCCACTTAACACACAATACCTCCCAAATTCCACTGAAAGTGGGGAGCTGAGTGTCTTAACACTAGATTCCCTCTGCCTACCCTGTTACACGAGGGATATAACGTGAAGCTGGAAAAGAGCATCATGAGTTCGGGCGAGTTATAAAAAAATGAAATATGTCATATATAACTTTTTACCTGAAAACCAAATAAGAAACACGTGTACGCGAGTGCTCACTGCCAGCGGACACAATAACTATTATTTTAACTCGAATCATTCAGCTTCCAGCACTTTACTTATACAAACGTTAATTTTGTATATACATAGTTTAATTATTTATTTTAATATAATATATTTTATATTGTATCTCAAAAAATTAATTTGGACAGTGACAGTGTTAGTGAAGAATAAATTGAAATTATTCCTTAAAATAATTTACAAGATTAAGAATTTCAGCAACTTTTTCAGGTAGGATATATTGATATGTACTTGTTTGAGATTTTTACTTTTTTTAGCTTTATACGTTGCATGTTGCACAAGGCAGAGCGAAACTGGTTAAAACACTCCGTACCCTCTTTCCACCGAAAACTGGAGGGACAGTGTGTTTAGTGGTGGAACTTCACGCCGCGCTTTGCCTCGTTACCAGATTGAAGCACTGAAAATAGTAAATATTTTGTTTTTTCGCATTGGAATAGAACCCACAACCTATCGCGTTTATTCTTTTCAATGTTGTATGAATTATTATTCAATTAATTAATAAAAAACTACGCAAATACGTTGCTAAGCTAGATAAAACATAAATAAAATCTATCTAACGATAGTTACATCAATTTAAATATTATTTACAAAGATGAAAGGTAAATAAAGAATAATAAGTGTAATAAAAATAATCATAAATAAAACATGCTAAATGACTTGACCGAGATATCCAGATTATTTTCCTTATCAGCTGTTATCAAGAGTGGGATCGTGGTGGATTGAAAGCGATGACTTCAAACTATTTTATTAATATAATATATTATTTATTGTTTTTTGTTTAGTTAGCGGTTAGTCATCATGCACATAGCAGGGTAGGCAAAAGGAACCTGGGAAGTCTTAAGATACTACGTTCCCATTAAGACACTGCCGTTCTCTTTATTCCGACGAATTCTGGAGCATACTACATTTGCAATCTCAATTGAATTATTTCTGCAAAAAGGGGGGAATTCAATATTGAACAATTATATTCTTTTACGGGGTTTCCGAACGGTCACATTAAGAGTCGAACTTGTGAACTTGCGCCATGACGACCTTAATTCTCCCTCCTCCTTAAATTTTAATCATAATATAAATATCCTTTGGATATACTACAATAAAATATTTTATTATAGAATAAGAAACATTATAAGCAAACAGATATTTTAGAGGAAAATTCAATAATGTATGCAAAAAATGATGACAGCTGCTAGTCAGTTGCTACTAAATTGAAGGAGACTTCCTGTATTCCTAAGGTTCGAGGAAAATATTTTGCATAATAAAAAAAAATACAGAGCGGAAGTAGCCACAAAGTAACTGACGTATGTAAGATTGTTTTAACAAAATATATTTGTTTTTATTAAAAAAATGTAGATACAGGTAACATTTCAATCTTAACTTAACGTTAACGTTAACTTAATAATATGAAAAAAAATGATAATTGACTCTGGCAGCTGCATTCTATCATATACCTATAGATTTCAGTATAAAACACAAAATATGCAAAAGCGGCGTTATCACTAAAAATAATATCTTCCAAATACAAATCTAAATAACTGAAGGATCTAATTGAAAACCAAACGAAACAAAAATGAAGCCGACAAAGACTGTAACGCGACAGTTGTGGGTTCGATCCCCACTCGATGAAATAAAATATTCATTTACATTTACATCCCTTCGCTCTGGTATTGAGGCTTTTCGATCTTAACAAACTTTACTTTTGTCTGGTAGACAGAAACAACATGATTTTTTTTTATTTTTTCGCATATAGCAGGATTCTAGTAGTAAAACACACCGTTCGCTCCTTCATGCGTAACTTTCGAGACATTATGTATTAAGTGGCGGAGCTTAACACCGCTCTTTATCTTGTTACCTGAGCAAGGAAATGATAATTATTTATTCCTCCAGGTGGGAATTGAGCCTACAACCAGTCAATTTTGCAGGCACACCTTGTGCCCCTGAGCCACGACTGGCCTCAAACTATCCTAATAAACGCACAGAATTTTAGGTAGGTAGGGCATTTCAAATAGTGCAAATACAAATCCTGTTACAACTTACCGGCGATTATTAATACATAAATATAATTTAAATACCGTCATTATTAAATCAATTATTATTGATAGTTGATTTTGAAGAATTAACCATTTTTCTTTTATCAAATTGTTGTTTAAAAGTCATCAGAAGTAAAAAACCTTAATATTTTTTTCTTATTTTGCTATCAAAAAGGAATAAAAAGAACAAACGTTTTCTAGTCGTTTGTTTAATACTTAACAATAAGTCTCAGTACAAAATTGGCAGTTAAACTGTACACAGCATTTGATAGTAAAAAAATATTAAAATAGTAAAATTCTTATTGCATTTTCGTAAGACGCGTAATATTTATATTTTTGTGTCGATATTTTTTGTGTGGTAGTTATTGGTGTCGAGATAAGGTATAACATTGTTAATTATCTATTTATTTTTTTATTTCTTTGTATTTATTTTTCATATTTTTTTATCTGCTAAGTGAGGTACGTGGTGTCCTCGGTTGACTTTGGTAACATAGTATGGATGGTACTAAAGGAAGGTCACGTAAAAAGCATGAAAACTCCCCGAAACGGAAAAGTGATTGTTGTGATCTACCCTGTTATGTATGCGGGATACAGGGTGTAGGTAGAAAAATGGTAAATAAAGATACTGCTTATTAAATTTTTCCATATTTCATGTAGAATTATTGAAAAGTATTTTAAGCATTTTAAAAATAAATATAATTTATATTATTTAATAAAACAATAATTGTAATGTATACATTGCACAGCCGTTTTAAAGTAAACACAACATGCATTACTAGTAACTGGTAACAATTCAAAAGAATATTAAAATTTAATATTAAGGTAATTTTTAAATAATAAAATAGTATTGTTTTACATCTGGCAAGGTAGGTGGATAAAAACCGGGTATTCGTAAGGCGGAGTCCAGGGTTCCGTTTTAGTTGTAGGTTGTAGGTGGCAACGTGAGTTATGAAAGTTGACAAACTTAATTTTGCGGACGTATGCATATATTTTGTATGAAATCAACTACAAATAAAAGTTTTACAGGTTTTTTCCGTGATTACTCATAAATTTCTGATTAGGTACTATATTTTTACCAATTCTTATTACTTTATTTGTTTTCTGAATTTTCTTAATATTATAAAATTTAAAACAGTTTAAGTTTTTTTTTTGAGAATGCTTTTATATATCACCATGAATTGACACCTACCAAAACGACAAAAGTTACCAAAAAATCTAGGTTGTGGAAAATATCTCAAATTCAAGAAAACTATCATGAATATGTGAGTGAAACTTGTATGGAGATATGCCAGTCATCATACAAACGAATTTATAACACTTCTAAGATATTGAAACTTCTTAACAAATACTAGAAAGTAGAGTGGAGTGCAGTGATTGAAGTACACAAAGTCGTGTCAAGGATATCTATAGTCAAGTGCTATAGTATAATTAATAATATAATTTTATTTCATTCAGTTATTTTAATTAATATCTTTTTTGAAAGTGGTTTCTATGTAAAATTGAGACCTTCAACGTTATGCAAAAGTTGAGACATAATTACTAAAAGTATTGATTAAATATTGGTTGAATGTCATCTTTGGGGAAGTATTTATGTTTGTAATGTACCTACAGAGAGTGTGAGTTCCAACTCACTGCCGGCATCTGTATTTCCTGTGACATACCATGTGGGGGTCTTCAAAGATGAATAGGTATCTGCTAGGCAAGCGTGCACCACCGTAGATCGCATCAATGCTTACCAGACTTGATGCGGTCAAACGCAAGCCTGTTCCATATAAAAAAAGAGATCTCCTCGATTAGCTATCAGCTTTAACTGTACCAAAAGCTGAGGTCATTAGATAAATTGTGAAAATGCGTGCAAATTATAAATAATATTTTACATGAATGTTATAACATTATAAAGATAAAATTTTATAATTTTGCAAACTCATAATGACGTACGAACATAATTAATATGTTATCTTAAATACACATATTAAATAGGTATATTGATGAGCTCTATTTTTATTTATGAAATAATTAAAATGTGGCTATTCCCACAAGGGGGAAAGAATGAACGATGAAATTATTTTAATTTCATCTCTCTGGTAACAAAACAAACCGCAGCATTGAGCTTCCCCCCTCAACACTTACGTAATAAATCGACAATTGTCCTGAAATTGGTGTACGGAGTGTATTGACACTAGTTTCCCTCTGTCTACCCTGCTAAATTCGGGATACAGTGTAAACTAAAAGATAAATAAAAATATATATAGGCAAGTAGAATAATTAACAGAATTTGAACAATATTGTAGGTACTGATGCCAAAATAATTAAAACTTACCGTAATGACTTCTTGGTAAACGTACTTCTCTTAAAAATGCAAGTAACGCTTCTTTGAACTTCTAAATTTCTTATAATGTTTATTCGGGGATAATAAAAACTGTATAAGAACATTTCTTTTTAGATGTTTTTGTAAAGGAATTAACTGTCAGTGTAAAAAAAGGTTCTATTGACGCTCTAATGTGGAATGCAAAGTCATTATAAAAGCATCTTTTTCTGCTTTTTTTCTTTACTAGCTTTTAACTTCGCGCTGTATCTCACACATAACCAGCATTGTTGGCAGAAGGAACCTGGGAGTTAGTATTAACACATTTTGTTCCCATTGAAACACTTCTGTCGCTTTACGCCAGCAATTCTTTTTTCATTAAATTTTTGTTTTTTATTAGGTATACGTGAAAACGTAAATGAATACATAGAAAAAGATTTTAATTTCCATACAACTATCATATCAATTATATATCATCAACTTTAATTTATACGAAAACGTGTACCTATATAAAATTAAGTCACATAATAGATATAATTTGAATGGATATAGCAACATTGTAATATATTGTCGCCATTTTGTCAAAGTGACTCCTGCGAGTCCTGAGTGTGTTTCTAGAAAATATTTCATAATTTTATAAAGAATATAGATAACGACGCCATCAGATAATTGAAAAGCGTTAATGCAATTTTAAATAAATTTTGTTGTTGAAATAATATTATTTTGTTATTAACTAGTGCTTAGCTCGCGGCTTCACTCAAGTGGAGTTAAAATTTATTTTTGACAAAATCATATTATGACGAGAGAAGACGAGAAGACCTAGATATTCTTGTTTTCACAAATATAAAAAACACAATTAATTTATTCAATTAAACTTTACACTACGCAGAGATTAAATGATCAAATAACATTTTATTGAGTGTTTTTTATTAAAGACTTTATTATTAGTATCAAACATTCTTAAGGCTAAGGCTAAAAATAAAAGGCTTTGCCTCGACACCAGAGCGAAGAAATGGAAATATAAATGTAAATAAATATTTCACTTCCTCGAGTGGGGATCGAACACACAACCGTTGTGTTACAGTCACCTTGTGCCGCTGAGCCATGACGGCCTCAAATATTTTTTGTAGCCTTATAAAATTATATTCGCTAATGTCATATTTTCTTCTTGAGAATTTTAATTATTCTACAATAGTTACTGGATCGCATACATTATATTTAATGTAAAAGTCATTTAAATAGAATAACCTGCTTTTCCTGATTAACTTGCTTTTTCTATGTATTTTAATACACGACTTGAATATACTGTTTAAATTATAATAATGTTTAGATAACATTAGCAAATGTAAGGAATATATTATTGTAAAATTTCTTAAAAATAATTAAAATGTTAATTAAAATATTTATATATTGTCTATACTTAAAAAATCCGATCCGATCCGATTTCGATACAAAAGTAAGATATATAATATAGATAAGAGCCTATTTGAATAAATAATATTTTAAACGTTAATTTGAAATTGATTTTTTTATTGCATTTTATTGTAAAGTAGTGTTAAGATTTAATTTCATAATTACAGTTCAGATTTTTTTCTTTTAAACAAATTATATAACTACACTTTTTTGGAAATAATAATCGGTGGACCTTCGTTCTCTTTCTGCGTATATACATAGCATGTCCAATTGGCAAAAAGGATAACCCATATCTTATATATAGAGCTGTTTTAAACCATCTATATAAAAGTAATTGTAAAGTAAGTCAAAATTCACTAAAGTAGTAGAAACTGTAACTTAAAAATTTTTGTCAAAAAGTATAATAAAATATATAGCTATAGATATATTATATGTGTAACATTTTCAAAAGAATAATGAATGGTAAAAACGATGATGTCATGATATTTAAATGTTTTCAAGATAATACAGTCTGGCTTGAAAACAAAAGAAAAGTAATTTGTTCCGAATGACAATTTGTACGGTAAAACAGACGATGACTTTCAAAAAAATATTGATGTATTACATTTTTGCACATTTTTTATTTTTAATTATTTAGATAGAATTCTTCTCGCATAGAGTAGCGGTCGTCGTGGCCGAGTGGCACCAGGGTGTGACTGTAAACGCGACAGTTATGGGTTCGATTCCCACTCGGGGGAATGAAATATTATTACCTGTCGCATTTATACTCGCACGTATGTGTCCTGCGCTTCGACTGGCCTCAAATATTAACTTATTTATTCTTGTAAAGTCACATTATTTCTTATCACTCTTGAAGTAATTTCAAACACTTCAAGGTCACTTTCTTTAATTTTTTTTTGCCACAACGTTTCGGATGGCGCGGCGTTTAGCTCCGCCACTCAGCACGCAATGCTTCGAGAATTCGACGGAAAGTGAGGAAAGGAAGTGTCTTTTTGGAAACGGAATGGAACCCTAGGTTCCCCTGTTTTATTCCCGCCCAGCTATATGAGGGATACATAGATAGAAAGGTGAAGGAGACATCTCTATCATCTAAAACAAATCGCAAATAAAATTTTCTTTATGTAATTTCTTGGTATACCTATTAGATAAGGCGCAACATACGTACCTACAACATATCTCAAGGCAACTTATATTGCAACGTCACAAATTACTTGAATTCCTTCAATAATCAGAGACCAACGCGTCGATTGTAATCTCATATCTCATAAACTAATTGTATTACATAATCTAGAAAATCCTCTTGTCATGTAAGATTGTACTTTTGGCTAAAACATAAAGGTTTTTTCACAATATTATTATGGAAATGGGAAGTAACTGCATTTTCTTTCACTGTTTCAACATACGCCTGCCTCTTTGATGATACAGCTGATAGAAAGATGGAAATAACAATTTTTAACGTCTTTATTGTTTCTTTTTTCTAAGCGTCAACTTGTAATTCGGAATTTTTTTAAACTTAAATTTACAATATTAGAATGATATAAATTATTAGAATTAGAAGAATTAAAAAAAGAGAAAATGTTTAAAACTGTAATCAAACATTACAAATCAAATACGATTTATATTTTCGTACAAAAGGAACAAATTTGCTAATAGAGCCCCTTTGACAAAGTTCTCGTTTATCAAGGTGTTGTATCTATTATTGAAAAATTAGTTTATATTACGGTATTTCAATTTCTTTTTCTATTTTTAATTTTTTTTATTATTTATCGAAAAAATGAAAATATTAAATGTTTCATTTTCTCGAGTGGGAGTCGAATTCACAACCTGTCGCGTTTACAGTCACATTTTGTGCCCCTGCGCCACGATAGGCCTCTAATCCAATTATAGAGATAAAAAGTAATAATCTAACAAAAACTATAAATTATATCTTTATCAATATATATTTCTATTTAATAATATTGTTACCACGGTCCTTATTATTGCAACATATTATAACATTCCTTTTTATATAAAACTATCGAAGTTACCTGCTTTTTGAAGTTCAGGTTTTTACAAATTTTAGAGAGACCTCTCTGTAAGTGATTGTTTTTGCCTCAACCAGTGGAATAGCAAGGCTTATTCTCATATTATTTGCAACCAAACTAAGAGTTTAAGAGTCTATTTGAAACTGAAGGGAGTGGGATTCGATTTTCACTCGGGGAATAAAATATTTAATATTTTTATTTCCTTGTTCCGGTAACAAGGCAACGCCTAGTTCCGTATCGTACGTACAGTCACACGTATGGGCCACTCCACGATCGGCCTCAAAATATCGGCAGAGGGGACCTAGTGTTAAGAGACTTAATTAAAAAATTGTTAATATTAAAATTAAACTATCATTTTTTCGTAGCCTCAATCACAAATCACGTTATGTCCTTGTTTCTAGCCAACACAATGGCAAACCAGAACCAAGAAGAAATATGTTATTAGATTTTGCCTTATAGATCATTGGTCATGGCCGAGGCCGCGACTGCAAATAGTGGTGCATAATAATGGTACGTTCACCTCGCTTAGAAGATTTTTTTTTTTTCATAGTATTTTGTTATTTATATCAGTATTTAGTTAGAGACCAGTCGTGGCGTAGGTGCCCCTACGTACATACTCGTACGTGTGAATGTAAACGCAACAGGTTGCGGGTTCGATTTCCATTTGAGCAAATTATATTGTTCATTTCATTTCTTTGCTCTGATGTTGATATAAAGCGCGGCGTTGAGTTACGCTATTCAACACACAATGTCTCCAGAATTCGGCGAAAAGTAGGGAGTGGGATGTTTTAGCAATATACTCCCTCTGTCTACCACAATGTTTTCTATAAAATTGTATTTCATAATATGTTGCAATAAAAACAATCATGTGGATCGTGGTAACATTATTATTAAATATAAAAATATATTTAATAGATAATAATAATAAATTTAATAGATAAACATATAATTAATAGTGTTGTTAGATAATTTCTTTTTATCTTTATAATTAGAGGCCACTTGTGGCGCAGCGGCGCAAAATCTAAATGTAAACGCAACAAGTTCTGGGCTCGACTACCATTCGAGGAAATGTAATATTTAATAATTTCCATTTTCTTCGCCCTGGTGTCGTGAGAAAGCGGAACGTTGATCTTCACTATTCAAGGGCATGTCTTTACACTGGAGTTAGGAGTTCAACGCCGCGCTTGTTGCTAGAGCGAGAAAATAAAAATTATTTGTTCTTCCGAATAGGAACTTTAAAAGTCGACTTTACAATAAAACGCTGTATCGTAGCACCGGCGCCGTGACCTAGAGAATAAATTGAGGATTACAATACTAGTTGCCATAGCAACGTGTATGTCACTTTAATGTACAAATGTGTATGGTTAAACATATCGTCGTATGTGTCATATATATTTTATTTACGTAAAGTAAAGTTTTGTATACGTCTTTTTTAGGCATTATTATAAAAAATATTAGCATTTTGCCTTCCTTCTATAGATATAACGGCGCTATTAACAAAAGGAATATCTGTATAAGATTATTAAATTAGAGAACTTGTCTAGACATGAGATTATTACGTACGTACAACAGCTATTAGATAGGTAGGTTATATTCAATGAGCTCCAGTAAAAAAAATAATTAATAATTTCATATCTTAAATATTACTTACTAATTATAAATTTTATTTTCATATAATAGTCTTTAATATCCGTGTAATTTGTGACTATACACGCTACGGTTGTGAGTTAGGTTTACACTTGGGGGAAATTTTTTAATATTAATATTTCTTGGCTCTGGTAACAAGGCATAGCGCGTCGTTGAATTCCGCCACTTTACACACAATGCCTCAAGAATTCGGCAAAAAGTGAGGAAGGAGTGTTTAAGTACCAGATTCGGTCTTCTTCGCCTACCTTCTGCTACATGCGGGATATATCGAAGCTAAAAAAAAAACTTTAATACTAATAATGCTATATTATTGTAATCTAATTATTAAGTCGCTAATTCTTCTAATTTTTTGCGTATTAAACTATAAACCATATCAAGAATAAATCATTAACGTTAATTTTATAATCAGTCATGATTATTAAAATAAAAAATTATGCGTGTCAGTCATGTGAGTACTAATTCCGACGTGTTTGTTAGATTAGATGTCGTTTGCTGATTTATATCTTTTCATTATATATACTTATTTAGAAAACATATCGGGATTACAACCCGCAACCGTCCAAGGGGCGTTTCAAATACTGCTAAGTTCCATTTTTTATAAATTTTCTAAATAAGCATTTTTCTTTGCTACTTATTTCAAATTCTGAAGACATTGCTTCTTGAGTACCGGAACTCGACAACAGTTATCAATAGTGCTGATTGAGCTGGTACTGCCATAAATTTAGCAGTAAGTAATAAATGATAATATATTTGTAGTCTATCAATTATTTTAATATATATAAGTACATATTAAATTCATGGACCATGACGATCTGATATAATAAAGGCGTGTCATATTGTTGATAATTATTACTTAGTTACAGATGTTATAAATAAAAATATGTTTTGTTTTCAATTGAAAGTTGAACTTGCAAAAAAAAGTGGAATAGTTAAGAAAGTTAGTAGCTAAATTGGTCAATCTTGGAATCTTTGGGCTACCTAGCCAAATAATTTGAACTTTATGGCCGGTAGTATCGAGGAGATGCCAATCTGGTCAAATATAACACCACTAAGATCCAGCCCAGGCAGTGTCTGGTCATCGCGAAAAAAAGCCGTTTGTCTCTCTCGTTTCGAAATGTATCGGTCCCATTTAGACCATCTTGAACTTCTTGTCTCTCTCATCAACTTTTAACTTGATTTGAGTAATATAAAAAATAGCGTATATTCTATGCTAACATTGCGCACCACTTAACATGCAATAGTTCAAAACTGAACGGAGAGTAGGGGACGAAATCTGCTAGTAATAGATTTTCACTGCGCCTGCATGTGCAGGCGCAGTGAAAATGCAGATGCAGAATGCAGATGTAAAACTAAAAAAATATCTCATTCCATTAGATAAAAACGGTATGAAACTTGAAAATAAAAAAATATCTATTTAGAAGATATTTAGCGACGGCTGTTGATCAATAATTATGAATTATATATATTTCCATGATAATACATCACCTTGATAGTTTTATATTTTGTATTATTTATCTCTACATCTAATGAAGTCAAGGGCTAGATGTGCTAATTTGATATCAGTCATTTATGAAAAAACGTAAATAATATTTTTTGAAAATTGTAAATAGGATTTTATGTTTTTTAATTTGGACAATCTGTTAATGAGGAATAAAATATTATACATTAAACATTCACATTCTGGTACATTTTATCAATAACATTATATTTAAGATTTTTCAATGCGATTATATATAGGTCTCTCTCTCCCTGTCTGTTTCAAAATTCTGCATCCAATAAAAATAGATTTTTTATTTTAAGAATATTCTCGAATATTGATATCAAATAAGTAGATGTTATTTTAACTATTATTTTTTTAGGTTAGTAGTTACTAAGTTTCAACAACGATCTCGAATTCTCGACTCATCATCTTTTATGACCGTAGTAACAATTTGCATTAACATAATCATTAAAAATGTACAAAGATAAGAATTACTAAAATATAAGATAAAATTACTGAATATGCTAACATAATTAAAAAAATACACACTACATGTAACTCGTTTTCTATAAATTATCCATTTTTTTTTTTATGGAAAAAGGACAAGGCAAACGAGCGTTCGGGTCATCTGATGATGATCACCGCCGCCCACGACCCCGTGCAGCACCAGAGGAGCTACAGGTGCGTTGCCGGCCTTTGAGGTGGAGATAGATGCGCTTTTTGAAGGTACCCATATCGTACCGACCTGGAAACACTGCCGCGGGTAGGCTATTCCACAGTTCGATGGCGCGTGGAAGGAAATTCCTACGAAACCGCACAGTAGTGGAGTGCCACGCATCCAGATGGTGTGGATGATATTTAAGTTTGTGACGTGCTGTCCGGTTAGAAAATTCGGCGGCAGGTAACAGGTCAAACAGTTCTTCAGAACACTCACCATGATAAATGCGATAGAGAACGCACAGCGAGGAGACGTCTCTACGCAGAGCCAAAGTGTCAAGCCTTTCACAGCTTACTGGGTCCTTAATGATTCGAACAGCCCTACGTTGTATGCGATCAAATGGGTCAAGCTGATACTGGGGTGCACCAGCCCAGAGATGAGAACAGTACTCCATGTGTGGCCGAACCTGGGCCCTATATAGGGCCAATCGGTGTTTTGGCGTGAAGTACCGTCTCGCTCGCTGGGCGCGGCTGAAAGGGGAGTGTTCTGAAAGACTGGCGATACGATAAATGGGGTTTTTTTTGTGGTTAACGCGCAAACCTGTGTCTTCAGGGGGTTAAATTGGACCAGGTTCTTTTCACCCCATGAAGAGACATTCTCGAGGGATGCCTCAACAGAAGACACAAGTTTATTTCGGTACTGTTCAGCGTTTTCCCGAGAAAGACTTGCGCGGCCGGAGTAAACAGCGTCCACCGTGCTATCGTCTGCATAGCAATGAATGCTAGGATCCTCCAGCATGTCATTGATATGCAGAAGAAACAGCGAGGGGGACAGCACGCAGCCTTGGGGAACGCCTGCGTTCACGGGCATATGGTTGGAGCAAAAACCGTCGACAGCGACCTTGATGCTGCGCCCAGTGAGAAAGCTGGCGATCCACCTGCATAAATTCTCGGAAAGCCCATAGGATGGAAGTTTAGCAAGGAGCGCCCCATGCCACACTCGATCAAAGGCCTTCGCCATGTCCAAACTAACTGCCAGGCCCTCTCCCTTGCTTTCGATAGCCGCAGCCCAACGGTGGGTAAGGTAAACCAGAAGATCACCGGTTGAGCGACCATGGCGGAAGCCATATTGACGGTCATTAATCAATCGGTGATCCTCTAGATAAACCAAGAGCTGGCTATTGATGATGCTCTCCATGACTTTTGAGAGTAGGGAGGTAATGGCAATAGGCCTGTAGTTAGATGGATCGGAACCATCGCCTTTCTTCGGGATCGGGTGAATAAGAGCGCTCTTCCATGAATCTGGGACTACGCCGACTGAGTAAGAGTGCCGAAACAAACGCGTTAGCACCGGTGTCAGCTCAGGAGCACAAGAACGGAGCACTAAGGGAGAGATGCCATCTGGCCCGTTCGACTTATGGATGTCCAAAGAGGACAGAGCTCGCCTTACAGCTTTTTGGTTGAACTTAACCTCAGGCATTGAGCTCTGGCACCGCGGAATGGTCGGCGGCGTTGATCCTTGGTCATCCAAAGTCGAGTTCGAGGCAAAGAGAGCGCCCAGGAGATCGGCTTTCTCTTTCGCCGTATGGACCAAGATGTCATTCCCCTTGCGTAAAGGCGGAAGCGAAGGCTGGCTAAAGTTGCCGAGTGCCGCCTTTGAGAGCGCCCAAAACTGGTGAGTTCCGGACGGGTAGCTCTCAAGCTTCTCGCCGATTTTGGCGATAAGCTCGGACCTTGCCTTGGCAATTTGCCGCTTAAAGAACCTAGAGGCCCTGTTATACTCTCTTTTTGAGGCTTTCACCTTCGGATCCTTAGTAACCAGTGCCTCGGCCCAGATTTGATATGCCTCGCGTTTGCTAAGGGCAGCAAGTTTGCAAGACGTATCAAACCAAGGCTGCGACTTGCCACCGATTGGCACTACAGTGCTAGGAATATAAAGTTCCATGCCCTGCAGAACCACGTCGGCAACAGCAGCGGCACAAGTACTAGGATCATCAGAAGAGAAGCAAACCGGTCCCCAGGGATAGGATCCCAATCTGCTGACTTGTAGTGCCAAACGCGACGAGTTGCGGGTGTTCTGCGACTGCTGCGCTTAATGGGCACGACACTCCGTACCAGGCAGTGGTCAGAAGACCCCAAAGGAGCATCGACGGCAACCTGGTACTGTTCCGGATGTAAAGTCAGCAGAAGGTCCAATAAGGAAAAATTTATGATTAAATGATTAATACCTATTTAAATATATTTTTTACAATTATATACCTACTAACGACCCAAACGCGTCTTCCAAATGATGTAAAATACTTACCTAAAATGTAGCCTATGTGCTATTCTAAATCTGATTCTGATCTTACTATAAAGTTTCATCTAAATCTGTTCAGTACTTTTTTGCGAAAGTAGTATAAAGAAGGATTAGTAGGATACATAATAATTCAAAACTTTGAAGTCTTTTATGTTAATTAAAATTAAATTAATTAAAGAAAATTAATATAATAAATTAAAATTTAATAAAAAAAATATTTTCATATCAAAAATATAATTTAGAAGTTAGAATGTAAAACAGTATCACAATCTTGTAAACTTTGGTCGCCCATAGGCTATATGATATAACCGAGTTATGGCAGGCTTATACAGATATCTTTATGAGATTAGATAAAACAGTCGTAGTGCAATAAATGAATATAACTACTTGTTGATAAAGACATTAGCCTTGAACCGTCCACGTGCCTAAATAAATCCATTGTAAAAGTTGTGGAAAGACAAAGTAGGTAGGTTCCGCCATATGCAGTATTTTCAAAATTATCGATAAGTTGAGAACAGATAGAATTATCACTAAGTTTTCTCTTGGTATTTCCATATAAGTAATATACAAATACTGTATATCTATGAAATTTACTTGAAGAAAGGTAAAATGAAATATCAGATAATCTATATATATAAAAGGACTTGTCCTCACTGACTGAGGTAAGACGCACGCACAGCCGTAACCGCTGATGGTAGAACATGGAATTTGGACAGATGTTTACTTTCGTAATCTGGACATCCACTAAGAAGGGATTTTGAAAAATTTTAACCCTAAAAGGGTGAAATAGGGGTTGAAAGTTTGTATGGAAAAAAAATTAAATCAGCACCGATATTTATAAAATTTGAAATTTAGATTTTTAAAAGTATTTAATTGAACACGTGTTTCATAGTTTTCTAGAATTCTTCCCCTAAGGGTGCAGATAAGGGGTTGAAAGTTTGTATGGAAAAATCTTTAAAACGCCACCGATTATTATAAAATTTGAAATTTAGACTCTTAAAAATATTTAATTGAACATGTATTGCATGGTTTTCTAGAATTCACCCCCTAAGGGTGCAAATAAGGGGTTAAAAGTTTGTATGGAAAAATCTTTAAATCGCCACCGATTTTTATTAATTTCATTTTAATTGAAATTAAAAAAATTTGAAAATTTTAAATTTAGACTCTTAAAAATATTTCATTGAATACATGTTTCGTGGTTTCTTAGAATTCACCCCTAAATAAGTAAGCGAAGCTGCGCGCGTCCGCTAGTTATTTTATATGAAGCAAGCAAGCAAAATGAAATGGAGTGAAATAGGCCGGGCCCACTCTAGGTTAGTCTGGTCCCAACCTCAGAAGTTTTACTTACAAAAAATAAAAAACATTTACATGGACATATCAAGAGCTAGCTAAGAGAGAAAGCTAAGGTCAAGGCCCCCCCCAGAAAATATATCTAGATATAAATGCCTGCGCCAAGATTGTTCTCAAAGCACATTGTTAGTTGTAATGAATTACTAGATATAATTAAAATAAAAAAATATTTCAATCAATGAATTTTATACTCATTGATTGAAATAAACCTTAATTTATCGAAAAAAATATAATCTTTAAATTGCTCCTTTTTTGCATTATAATGATAATAATGCAAAAAATAATTAACAGATAATAATTCAATTTAATCCATAAAAGTATGCATCTTTTTTATCAATATTTTCGTATAACGTTATTACGCTAAGACAGACAGACAATCAGTTTTTTGAATGGAAAGTAGCATGTTTAAAGTGTGTAATATCTCATGTCCCTGTTAGACAAATAAGCGCGGCGTTAAGTTCCGCCAATCTTCGAGCGATACGTCTCGAATTCGATAATTGAGAACAGAATATCTCATATCATGATAATCATGATTTAAGTTAAATCGGAAGTTGAAAAACAGGTATAACAATCATTAATAATGATTTATACAATTAATCATTATAATGATTAATTGCATTAATAAATATTATTGTTTAATCTGAAATCTCGCTAGCCCGGAAAATATTTAATTAGATAAAACATTATATAACTTTTATTGCCTCTATATACATTCCAAACATTCACGGTTTATGCGTACTTCTTATCTGTATCTGAACATTATCTAACAACATGATAGAGATTTTATGCTTATAACATTGGATTGGATTCCATAATCCATACATTACAATGCCCCGCAGGGGGCGCCCTTGCGTCGTCGACACCCCCACAGGCAGCCACACAGTGCCTGCATATTTTCAGGGACAGAGTACCCTCTTCCCTCTTCCCTCCCCATCCGGTGTCGCTGTAAAGGCCAATAGGGTAAACAGCATTAACCTCAAGACCGAGAGTGGACATTACAACTCTTTAAAATATTTTTTTTTTCGAATATAACAGTAATTTGAGGTTGACAAAGGGAACCTAAAATTAAAAAACCCCATTCTTAAATTTCCGCCATTGCCATTCAGAGGCGTAACTAATCACCGTGGCTGTCTTCTAATCATAGAGAGCCGCGCTTACAGTCAGACACTATACCACTGCGCCACGCCGGCCTCATTCCTTCATTGTGATTATTATAATATTTATATAAATCATAAACTTTATAGCTTCTACCAAGAGAAGGAACCTTGAAAACAAGTATAAAACAGTTATATAAGTAAACTAGCGACCCGCTCGCGGTTACACCCATGAGCGTGAGCCATGTTATTATTAATTTCTGTCTCCATGACTACGTCCTAGTGACGTCTATGCAAAATTTGAGACTTCTAGCATTTGTAGTAACGAAGTTTCATACAAACTTTCGACTCCAAAAACAACCCCTTAGAAATCGAATATTGCAAATTCCCGTCTTAGCGAGCACCTACGTCCTATAAGTAACTCCTATGCAAAATTTGAGATTCCTAGCACTTGTAGTTTCTGAGATTTCTTGATGAGTGAGTGACCTTTCGATTTTATATATATAGATAAGATAAGATAAGAATAGAAATATTTAATTTTATCTTAAAACAATTTTAATTATGGCAATGTTTTAAATATTTTCAGCGGTTTTTTGGTACATTGATAGTATTTATATTTTATTGGAAACCACGCTTTGAAAAAAATTCCTGATCATCTTGCCTTAATTTAACACTGTCTCAACACTAGATTTTCTCAGCCTCTGCGGGAAAACCGTGAAAGGTATACTCTTGCCTGCTACATTTTTTTTCAGCTTCACGCTATATCCCCTATGTAACAGGGTAGGCAGAGGGTGCCTATTGTTAAGACACTCCGCTTCCAACCATCCGTCGAATTCTGGAAGGATTGGAAGTATTTCTGGAAGTGTGTTAAATGGCGGACACAATTTTTGTTAATCAACGAAATAAAGTTTACAAGTACGAATATGTATCAAAAATCTATTTCTATCATCTATCTATTTCTTATCATTCTTATATATGTATGGGTACAGGGGCGGCTCTAGGTCGTGTAGCGCCCGCGTGCATTGCACACGTGTACATACGACTAATGCGATCCACAAGCAAAAATTATCACCAAACAAAAATACATAAAACATAGATTGTACATGAGTTGGTAATTTTGCACACGTTTTCATTTGTTTTCACGGTTACAAGCCACGAGCCTGTCTCTGCACTATAATCTATTTACTTATCTTTAGTCAAACACGCAAAAACGGCCGAGCGTATTTGGACAACAATTTAGGGAATAATAGTTTTGTGAAACTAAAAGCTATATTGGTACACTTATTTGGTGAAACAATGACGTATGTATGTGCACTTTTCTTTTTGAAATATTTCTGTTTTTCGCATACATTGACTGATATAGTCAATGTCTTTGTTTTTCGAGAAAAAGTGCAATATGTAATATTGTATCGAATTGGTATCGACGTTTTTTTGTAAACGTTTCTTTTGGTTCCGCCATTTTGTTTTTTGTATTTTAAAACCTACCTAAAGATGCTTGGGTTTTTGAGACGGAGATTACGGTACTTTAATTGTCAAAATTTATCCAGTAGCTTACAGGATCCTATTTAATTAATTATTTTTATTTTAATAAATTTACGAACATTCAAGAAACATGCAAAAAACATAACCTTATTTCGCATTTGGGTAAATCCCTCTTTTTCACCCGAATGGTAAAAAATAGTACCTACCTAAGTATCGTTTAAAGTAATTAAGATTTAAATTATACATAACTGTGCGAAAATTGTACATAACATTTATACACGAAATTAATTAAATCAAATGCAACACAGAGTCCCGCCATTTAACTCCTTTTTCTAATGTACTTATGACAGACTGATCTGTGGCTAGGTATGTTAATTCCACCTAATCTGCAAAACATGATAATGTATTTTAAAATCAAATACCTTTCACAAGAAGACTTACCTAATATTTACAAATATTGCAAGCACACTTTCATTTTATATACAAGCGCCATACTTATTATCCGTCTGTAAGTCTGTATATTTGTTTTTCTTTGCTAATGAACAAAGTAAAGGATAGGCTTAAAGAGCTATCTCGAGTAGACTGTAGTTTAGTTACGTAACATACCTAACAGTATTATACATACTCGTGTTGTGTATTGCCTCATTACTTCGACCTTGACTATATTATATATAGGTACGGATATCGAGAAATTAATAGAAATATTAAAATATTTCTAGCAATTTCCTTGGCATTATATAATTATTGAAGAGAATTTTATAATATTAGCAAATAATTAAAATATACATATTTGTCATTCATATGAAAATGTAATGAAAAACAAATATGATTTTTAGAATTTTATTACAGTATACGTTATGATATTTTCCATTTAGGATTTTATTTTTCATTTTTCATTAATGACATGTCCTTTTATATATGTACATTATATAGATGAATAATTATTATTCGTTATTGGTTCTTTACTTAACTTTTAAATGTACCTACAATATAAACCCAACTTTCTTGTCTATACAGGGGAAGCACCTAGTCCTTAACCTACCACTTTGTAGTCGGACATGTCTAGATGCGATGACGTTTTCGTCATTGTCTTGAACTCTCTATTTTGTTTTTATTATTTAAATTGTTTAAATAAACTATAATTAAATCAATTCTTAATTAAAAAGAATATTTCACTTATATTTCATAAAAATTCAGAATTTATAACATGACAATTAAAATTACATATTTATATCGCGGCCGATATGACGCGCTTCTAAGTATTACGTCAATAGTCATTTTGGCGGGAAAATGACAACCAAGCAAATTATTATCTGTGTAAAACAAACTGATAGGTAGAATGATTATGTTTAATCTATTTTTGTGTCATAAAAATATAACATAACATATACGTATAAAAAATATTATTTTTTGTTTTTATGTTAAATTGGTTTATGTGTTTATTAGTCATAGATTGTGTGACAATACAAAATAATCAAGCGCGAAATATTTAACAATGTTATAAATATATTTTGTTATTTAAAGACAAATGTTTTAAGTAGTTATTTTTTAAACGATATCTTTCTTTCCATTATATAAGAAAGTTTTAGAGAGATTTATAATTTATAAACAATTGTTTTGGGCGATTGTTAAAGCTGTAAAGGCGCATCGGCACAGCTTGCGTTTATAGCTTCCCGTAGGACACACTAAACTGATATTTTGAATTAATTGAATGAACTTTAAATAAAGAAATAGTTAAATAATGTTAGATAAAAATGTTTTTAATTTTTCTCTTTTAATATGCCAAATATGTAATCACTGATTATTAACCAGATCCTTTGATATACTTATTAATTAGCAATTTGTTGACAACATATTACATCTATACCGATTCAAAAATATCGCCTATATACATAGCTAGAGAGGTGTATATGAAATATTAGATATTATTGTATATAAAATATTAGATATAAAATATGTCACCGTTGAATATGAAGTTTAATATAACTACCAGTAGTCACATTAAACTTCATCAGGGCAGCCTGATTATTACGGCAGACGTCTACTGCCAGAAATTGTAAAACATGGTGGAAAACCAAGACGTGAAGCAGCAGTGGCGTAGAGCGCCATCCTTCGCTCTACGCCACTGCTGCTTCATGACAACGCTAGATCACGCACTGCACAACATATGGCTACAACATTAGAAGAGCTTCAAATGTCGTCTAATTCGGATCTTGCCCCAACAGCTTTACAAAAAAACAAGATATAGTTATCTCTTGTTTTTTTGGCAACATATCCAATAAAAACTCTTTACAATTGTTACTTTGACCTCTGCTGGTTAGTGGTTTAAGAATAACACTTTAATGATTTCGGTTCCGCATACGTGAAACATTTACTATTTTCCTCCTCTTTAAATTTTCCTTGTAATTTACCATTAACTTTGATCAAATCTATTGAGTATTTTTAGTTTAGAACGTATGTTTTCTTTTTTTTGAGTTTGTACTCTTTATCCCGCACATAGCAGAGTACGCAGAGGGAACCTGGGTCCTCAACATGGAACTCAACGTTACACTGTGTTTATCAGAAGTAATTAAATATTGAAATAAAAATCTTAAATTTCCAATGATACACGGAAAAATTGGAAAAGACAAAAAATGTTCTCAAATTACAACGTAAAATTTTAAAAATGCCTAAAATGTTATAAAAGATAAACAAACATAAGTACTGTCTTAAGGTACGAAGGTTGCATGTTTATTCCCATACATAGATAAATATCTACCGGTCTACAGATAATAAAAATCTTCCGGTCAGAATGGGAAATCGCTACTGAGTTCCGTTGAATTGATTTTTTTTCGTCAAAATATTTGATACACCAGATATATTTTTTAACTGTCAGCTAT
Source organism: Heliconius melpomene rosina (assembly GCF_056956725.1). Classification (NCBI taxonomy): domain Eukaryota; kingdom Metazoa; phylum Arthropoda; class Insecta; order Lepidoptera; family Nymphalidae; genus Heliconius; species Heliconius melpomene. The sequence goes on from NC_140395.1 coordinate 13,268,157, forward strand.
GTCATTATAAAGAGAAAAAAATTACAGAAGCAATTTTAATTACATTCATAATAAATTTTCTCAATTTAATTTATATTCTTTTAAACTTTTTCCTAATAAGTGTTATTTTCACATAAAAATATATTAAAATTCTTTTGAAAAACGCCTCTTGGAAGTCGTCCAAGAGTCGGACGGCTTCCACGAGGCTCAGATTGTTATTTAATTATTATATTCTGTTATTTATGAAAAATAAAAAAATAGAGATAAAACAATTATTGTTATCTTTATAATCTGTTAATTTCTATAATATCCTGATATCAGTGTTAGCTGTCTGAAAACGTCACTCTTGCGGCGCCTGTCTATAGTATTGCTTGTAATCTATTAATCTACACTTGTACTATTAATTATAATAATAAAATAATTATATTATATATGAGCCCATCGTGCAACAGTAGTACACAATGAGATGAAGCAATGAAAATATTGAATATTTAAATTGATTCACCCAGGTAACCAGGTAAAGCGAAGCGAGCGAGCGAGGCGTAGTGGAATTCTTGTAAAAATGGATCGTTTTTCAATAGGAAAAATTTTCTATTCCATATATGCGTAAAATGATTGATATAAATTGTAATATATTAACTTTAGATATTATTAATTCTATAAGCATCATTATGAAAAGACTAACTTCTTATATCATCATGCATTCTTATATCATCAAATGCATGTTTAAAAAAATGTTAGTAATACATGTAGAATCATTTATATAAATAAGTATAATAATATTTATACATCAACTTATATTAGGTATAACCATTTGCTTCATTGTCTAAAACAATATGTAGCGACATCAGCAATCCAATATGCATCGTCTCTACCGAAAATCTAATACCTATATACATAGAAAATTAAAAACCAACTCATGTATTATTTCTTAGTATAAGTGGGTACTTTACCTATTCGCTAAATGAGCAAAGAAAAAATTATAAAAACAGCTTCACGCTTTTTACAATACCAGGGTCAACAACCTAGTGTTAAATAAACGGAGTTTCTTAACCCAGATTGTTGTTCCGCAACCTAGTGTTATGGCACTCCGCTTTTTTCCGCCCAAGGAAAAAAACGTTAGCCAATAATATAAGAAACTAACATATCGCTAAAGCAGTTGCAGTGAGTAGCTATAAAAATAGCTATATTCGTAAACTTTAACTTCAATAATTCTGAGATATCTGCAATCTATAAGCATTTATAAAACACAATAAATATGCACGTTCTTCTCACGCACCTTAATGATATTTAACTTTTAAAGTAAACTTTAAAAGTTAAATATCTGATGACTAAAGTCATTAATATTACGTAATATAACATATTATAGCTTATTCTTTATTTTAAACAAGTCAAATGTCGTTTCATATTGAATTTGATATAAAATAATTTAATCTGTGTCTGGACCTAGTGTTAATTTTTCCTCAAATTTGGGTCATTGTGTGTTTGATAGCGGAATGTAACGCTGGCCTTCGTTAGAGGAGATCGAATCTATAACTATTAATATACATAAATGGGGAGACCCCATACTGGCTTCAAATAATCTATGAAAGATCAAATTGTCGTTTAGTGATAACCCTAGTACTCTTCAAGCAAGTGGAGGTACTCATGTGATACATACAAGCCTTATATGTATTATCGTTGCCAAATCTCGCACAATACGCCAGTGTCAGTGTCTAGTTCAACAATATAGGCCGCTACCGACCGTGTGATAAAATTCTTAGTTTTATCTTAGATTTTCAATTTTATAATATCATTTATATTAATTTTTACAATTTTCTTAAATTATTTTCCTTTTTATATTTTTTTTATTTCTTGTGTTTTTTTTATATTTGAAAGGTGAGTTTTTTTTGTTATCTGTATTTATTTTTATGTTTTCGGTTGGTATTTTTTTAATTATGATTAAAGTAGATTCTTTCATAAATAAGAAAAATATTTGTTTATTTTTATTATGTTATTAATTGAAAATTAAATATAAACATTTCCTTAATATAAACGACTATACAAATTATTAATATCACGTCTGTGTAAAATAAGAAAAATATATACAATAATTTATATTTTTTTTTTTGGAAAAAATAAACATATACTAAAGTCTTAAATATAGATTTTTGATACATTGTATCTATCACTGGAATATTACATTTAAATACCAAAAGAATAAAGATAATAGAAAAGTAATAGAATTATAAATTACATAATTACGAGTATTCTTAATAATTAATCGCGAATTTAATCGCGTACACATAATAATTAATTATTAATAATTACTATACCATATGATGCGTGTAGTACGGATAAGATTCCACGTATAACCGGCGTTTTAAAATATTCTATCTAAGAAAGGGCGACGGCGATCCATGTATTTTTTTAATCAGGAAATGAAAGTTATATCTAAATAGATAGGTACCGTATGATATTTTTTAACTTAAAACGCTTTTCAAATATGTTTTTTTACTTTTAGTCATGGACTCGTTTTAAGAGCTTCCGAGCATATATAACATTTATTATAAATGTGTTTTATCAGAAGACAATTTTTTTTTTCAATATATAGAATATTTTATTATAAAAAAATATGGAAGAAAATCCAGCTAGGTTTTCCAAAGTATTTTATGAGTTTTCTTATAATATTAGATAAAGCCATATGCTGCTTGTATTTGCTGCTGCTGCTGCTTTTTAAAAAAATATATAAATTCAGTATTTAAAGCCATACAATGTGTATAAACAATGTTAAATGTTTTCATAGACTAGTTTATAGTAAAAGATAGGGTTTAACAGTATCATGAGATTACTATAAGCATCGTTCATATTCATATCTTTAACAAGGAAACAATTTAGATACGTTATCAAAATATTTGGCATATTCGAGTACACATGTTGTTTCTTAAGCCTTTCCGGATTGGAACAAACTGTTTATTGTATTTTATTTAATTTTTAATATAAGCATAATGTCTAATTTGTAGAAAAATGTACAGAATATATGAAATATTGAAAGAATGTATGTAAATTGATTTCTTCCATACAAACATAATAGTATAAAAAAAATTAAAAGGAAATATATAGATCGACGTATATTGGTTCTGTCATCCTACTCCATATGGAAAGGATTAAAAAATAATAAAGAAAAGAATAGAGAAGTACAGGTAACGCGAAGGTTGTTATTTAAATTATTTTCAAGCTAAAGTAAGTGCTATGCGATGTTGAGTCTTGCCTGAAATAGACTGGGTCTCCCAGACCTACGTCATTTTAGCAAAGCTGAAATTTTGAGGATTAATAGTCTAATAAGTAGTTAAGACTGCATGGATACTCCCTAACTTGGAAGTGGGGACCTCTTACTCCTTGGGCTAAAAAATTTGACGGGAACTGGGGAACACAGTGTCTTAATAAGTATTAGGTGTAGGTTTCCTTTCCCTAACCTAAACCTAACTTACATATACAAGATACAGCGATAAGCTACTTTACATAAATTTATTGTCGTTCTCGTTGATTCTTTACCATACAAATAATATCTTATTAATTATGATCATGAGATCTAGGAAATAATAAAAATCTAGGAATTTCTCATAAATCAAAAGAGCAAGATTAACCTGTTTCTAAGTGAGAACTGTGACGACATAATATCTTAATGTTAATAGTAATGTTAACTGAAATGTTTATTTATAAATTGTCACATACCTACCATTAGTTCATTGTATTACTTGTGTATGGTTTGAACGTTCTATTGAAATTTCTAGACACAATAACCATACTACGATTACGTATAACAATATAATAATATACTAACTGACTCTTGCCTGTTGCTACGGTCGCGTGTTCTTCTAGAAATAATTTAAAGTTGTATATGTATAACATATGCCGAGGTAACTTGGTATACTGACCGCAAGGATTACGTCCAGGGCTACAACTTACAGCCTAAACTCTAAGGCCTGCCGGTAACAGGGTGCTGGATAAGAGGTCACGTAAAAAGCATGAGGACCCCCCGGAGGGCATGTATGAAGAGGTTGATGACAGTGGACGAGGCAAAAGAGGTATTTAGAGACAGTAGCGTTTGGCGCTCCGTCCTCTTTGACTACCCCGCTAGGGATAAAGCGTGAAGCTATGTATGTATGTATGTATGTATGTATGTATATAATGGTATCGGGGTCAACTCCGTACTTTTTTTAAAATAAAATGTAACGTATGTATGAGAATTAAAAAATATCGGAGGCCAGGGCACAAAATGTGCTACAAAATCAACTGGTTGTGGATTCAGCGGCGCTGGCGCTGAGTTCCGCCATTCAACACGCAATGTCTCCAGAATTAGGCGGAAAGCGGGAAACGGTTCGGGAACCGGGAACGGAACGGGAAGTTCCGCCTCTGCCTACCCTGCTGTGTGCATCCCGCAACAGCGTGAAACTGTTATGTAAAATATATCAATGTTTTCCCAAACAGAAGAATAAATTGGCAGAACTCAAAGCCACTCCTTACCTTCTTAACAGATACAAGAAATAAAAATAATTCATTTCCTTTAGTGGGAATCGAACTCGCGATTGCAGTCAAGAACTGTGCCGCTACACCGTTTCGATCTATGCAAATGAGTTTTATTGTAATGATTTTCTTTAACAAATGACCCGAGAGGTTATTTTTTCTTAGCTAGTTACAATAATAAAATATATTTTTTAAATATAACACCAATATGTATTTATTTACGATACAATTGAGATATATAGCGACATCTATTAGGGAATATATTATTTAATATAAAGTTATAAAGAAGCGCCATCTTTTGTATGACTCAATACTAACATGTTATTTGAAGCTGCGAAACGCTTCGAACGTGAACCAAAGTAATAAAAATCAATACATTTGCGAAAAAATCTATAAATTTGCGCAAAACGCAAGGCAGTCGTGAGTCATGAGTCTACTGTGTCATGACACAGTGACATATCTTGTCTAAGAGAAGATCGTGGGTTCAGTCTTTCAAAGTCAAATAAAAAAAAGTGATTGTCTTTAGTATTTATATTTTATAGTTAGTATTATGTATGAGGTTATTTCATTAAAAATATGTAATTAGATTAAAATTAAGGTTTTATTTTCTCGAAAATAACACTTTAATTAAGATAAAAAATATTGGCTATTGTGTAAAAAAAATATAAGAATGATACTTTAGACTTTGTTACAATTATTAGTAATCTCGATCTTACCTGAACTCTAGTCTACATTTATTTAAAATTAATGATGAAATATTTTATTATTTTCTTTAACTTTACATTTTACTTACCATCTTTACTTTAACATTTTTACCACCTTTAACCATCGTAGAGTAGTCTGGTTACAATGGTTTTTGTTCGGTTCCCACTCAAGGAAATTATTTTAATTTCCTTTCTTTAAACAAGACCAATCGCGGCAATGAGTTCCACCTCTTATGACATGTCTCAAAAAATGGAGTGTCTTAGCCCCAGATCCTTCTGATAACCCTACTATAAAAGTGTGCGGATTCTGTGAAGCTGTAAAAGAAAAGACACATTATTGTATACATGTATGTACCTAAATCAGATACCTATCTATATCTGGTACCTACTACTTCTGTCTATTAACACATATCCGTAACGGAAGGAGACTGAATTTTTTATTAGCATTCAGAAATACGATCTTAACAACACTACCTGTTGTCTCTTAACCGCTTAAGTGCTTTCTTCCTTTTTAACCTGAACAATAACAATCTATTAATAGACTGAAGTAGGTCTTGTATGGTCATTGGTCAATTATATTGACTTTGACTTACAGAGTTTCATTAACAAAAACAAAAATAAATGCAAAAAAATAGTTTTATCATTATCATTATTATGATAATCAATGATGTCATCGGATGGCGGAGAATGGAGTGTCTTGATACTAGGTTCTGTATCCTGTCTAATATGCTATACAGGATACAACGGGAAGTTGCTTTTTTGCTTAAATTTTTGCGTTATCTAAAAGGAAAAATATAGATATACCGTATTTCTACTTATAAACAGTGTATATCCAGCATTTGTAATATTTATTTAAATCAAAGTATATTTTTTACAGGTTAATAAAAAAACAGCTTCACGCTACAATATAGCGACTGTATCCCGTATCCCGCACACAGCAGGGTAGACAGAGAGAACCTGTTAAGACGCTTAGTTTCCTCTCTTCCGCCGAATTCTGGAAGTATTGTGTGTTGAGTGGCGGAACTCAACGCCGCGCTTTTCCTCGACAACTGGGCAAAAAAATGAAACTATTGAATTTCCTGGAGTAGGGATCGAACCCACAACCATCCGCGTTCACAATCACACTTTGTGTCCCTGCACCACGACTGGGTCTCTCTCACGCTTACATAACGAGTATACCTACTTAATTACGATGCACATAATAATAAATATTTCATATTCCAGAACATTAAAATATATCTGTCTCTTAAACTATAATATTATAGGACTTGTAATTGTATCTTATCAAGGACTAGTATAAAAATGATAATTCTAATGATTTACAAGTTTTTTTACAATCGGAAAAGTAAATAAACAAAAAATCCAGGAATCTATTTCGTCAAAGAGATAGTACCTATAGACTAACAAAAATAAAATGTTTTAATTTATTAAAATTTACTTCTCATATTTAAATATTGTTGTAAATAAGTATAAATAAGTATAAGTAATATAACCCAACATTATAAATTCTTCCATAACAATAAAATAATACAGAAAAATGTTTTACAAACACAATACGTTTCGCGTAGCTTTGTTATAACAATTTTATAATCAACAAATGTTGTACGTAGGATGGTTATTCTGAATTATCAACCGCCTATATACAATACAGTTGAAAGTGACCTGCCTGAACTTAGCTGTAGATGACTGCGCATATTTAATTTTAAGAGGTTATCCCATAATAAATAATGCGCAAAAGTTTAGAAAAACGAACTTCAGAGCGGCCACGACTAGTCAGCCGTATTGTAATCTATCGGGTGTAAATTATAAATATAAAACATAACATGCAAGTTTCACAGAGCAAAGTGGGAGAGTGAAGGGGGGGAGGGGAGGTAATCTATGGTGGGAGGCACGTAATAACCTCGGTTTATCATTATCCGGACTCATGTAGAAGTTATAACGTTATTTTGTTTTAGTAAAGTTTTGACTTAATTAACTTATTTGACTTTTGTTTGCAATGAACTCATTTTAATTATTTAACTATAATAATGTATTCGAGCTTGTTTCGTCCTCGACGTGACAGTTCTGATACAGAGCCTTTGCTTCCAGCGATACCAGGTCCTAACCAAATACAATATGAGGTACTGATTCTTTGAAATGTGTTACTTATTATACTATAGATATTTTATAAACATCTAAGTAATTAAATTAAATTGATAACACCTAAATAAAACTATTACTAACAATTTTTGTTTGGTTGTAGAATATATTACCCTCAAATTTATTTGTATGGTTGATGTTTATATAACAAACTCTTATTGTAAATTAAAATATTTATATGTTTTAGCTTAAATAAACCATTTACAATTGCCATTAACCATTGTCTAAATATAATAATAAGTACTAAATATAAAAAACATTTCAGTTTAAATAAGGCGTAGGGAGTTTGTTTATTATATTCCGTATTTGACTTAAGTCGTGTTCTCGTCTTATTGGCTTACTTGTTACTTAACTAGTTGACTTTATAGGTGGTGTTGCCAGTTTTTATGTTTAGGTACTAATCGTGCAATATAATTTACCTGATGTAAAAACTTAACATACTTTATACAAATAAATATACTTATTTCTTTTTAATTAAAATACTAACACTGAGACAAATTCATAAATACAAAAATTACGACTGTACAAAAACTATAAAGAAAAAGAACATGCCCAATAGTTCATTAGGATAAACAATTGAAGATTTGATTCGAATTGAAGAATAGTGCCGACTGTTCATCCTAATAAATGTACGGGTCTCATTTTAGTTTATATTTAGTCGATTTTTTTATTAACTACTTTATTTCAGTTTATTCTTTTATATTGAATACTTTTAGTTGAAATTTTGAAAGATTTAGAAATTGGTACCACCTCTTACTACTTGTTGATACTATCAATATTGAATTTAATTTTAAATTTTGTATTTAACTTCTTAGTAATGTTGAAATATTACTTAATAAAACGACTTTTATACAAAAAGATCAGTTCAAAACTTAGGTCGAATTTAAAAAATAATATTCCTTTTCTAAAAATATGTTTCTAGATACGCCCATTCTAATACTTAATGACAATTTATGAAATTATGATATAAAAAAATGTGTAGCATAGTGGCATTAACTTGTTAATTTAAAAGTAATGGATGTGGATTTGATTCCCATTTGGAGGAATGGATAATTTAAAAAATATATTTCCTCGCTCTGGTAACACAACAAAGCTCCTCGTTGAATCCTGCTATTAAACAGACAATGTCCCGAAAATTTGGCGGAAAATGGTCAACAGATTTTCCACTTTCTTTACATTAGATTTCTTTTCCCTGATATTCGGATACAAAGTGAAGGTATATAGAATAATAAGTAACTATTTATCTCCTTTCTGTCCGTTTTTTTTAAAACGTAGGTTTTTTTTATTAATTCCAGCAAGCAGAAGGCAACTACGGTGCCATGGCACATGTGGGGACATCGCAGTCGGTGCTGGTGGAACCGAGGAGTGATAGAGCGAGGAAGCTACCACAGTATATAGCTGCGCTGGCAGGTATATATTCCAAAATTTTTATCTATTATTGTATTTGTCAGCGACCCGGTCGCGGCTTCGCCCGCTTGAACTACATAATAACTAATTTATTATCTGCATTACTTTCTTAAACACTAACACTATTCTAAAAACACTTTTTGAAAAGTAAGGTTTCAGCCAATTCAATAAAACAGTTATTTATACAAATTTTGTCGACCTACATCCCTTAAAGTGGCATAGTTTTTTAGGGTTCCGTAGGTATACTAAAAGGTAAAAACGGAACTTTTATAAGATCACTTTGTTGTTCGTCTGTCCGTTTGTGAAGATCATCTATCTCAAGATCGTATGGGGTATCAAACTGAAACTAATATGAAGTATTCAGGTCTATGGTCCCTTGAAGCTCATAAAAAATTAAGCCTTTTAGTCAACGGAATCAAAAGATACGAGCGCTTATACATAGATTCTGCTGCGTTATGTATGTAAATCGCCGCGTAATATAACCTAGAGGTACACTCCGTGGATCTACAGTTAGGACATTTGGCAGAAATTAATAGATATTTTTTTGAAAAAATATGAAAAATTAAAATTGATTAAAATGAACAAAAATATTACAAACTATATTTATCGTTCATTTTATACAAAACGATTGCATATGCCAGCAAACTTAAGTTTGTAAATTTCTATAGTATACCTTATCTCATGCAACTGGTACGGAAGCTTCGGACGCAACTCCAACTCGCACTTAACTGGTTTTTTATTAATTTATAAAACCACTGAAATAAAAATAAAAACACTAAGCGTTAAACGGAGCTTGCCAAAATACAATAGTGCAATTAAATCGGTTAAGCCGTTACAGGAATTAGCGTGAACAAACGCACAGATAAATAGACAAAAATAAAAAAAAACACTGTTTTTGATTCAAATACATAATTAAATACCAACCAACTATAATTTTTCTTCCATATACAATAATACTGATTCATTACTTTATAAATATACTTAGATGGTGGGAAAGCATCTGGCTGTAAAACGCGTAATTTTTGTGGATTCGTTTGCCACTTGGGAAAATGAAATGAGGTGAAGTGCGGCAAACTGCGTCGTTGTGTTCCACCACACCATACACAACGCAAGAATTGGGAACAGAAGTATGTTAATAGGGAACAGAGTGTCTTAACACTGGGTTCCTAGGTTCCTTCTGTATACCCTGCTATTTCTAGGATACAGCGTGAAGCTAAAAGAGAGACTTTGTGACAGAAATAGATATTGTATCGAGATATTTTGTGTAAAGCTGTGGCCTTGAGTGCTTCGGAATGGAAAAACTAAGGATAGGGGCCCTCTGCCTAACGTGAAACATGCGAGATACAGCGTATAACAAAAAAAATATATTGTTAAAACTACATAATAATCTTTGTGTCTTTCTAATTTCAGCTGCACTTGGACCGCTAGCTAGTGGAACTATGCTGGGATGGTCATCACCTGTTGTTTTTAAAATAATCCAAAGCAACAACACAGATTATGACTTTGAAGTTTCCCACCTCCAAGGCGATTGGATATCATCTCTTACAAATCTTGGTGGAGCCGTGATATGCTTTCCTATAGGTCTCATTATGGATGCAATAGGACGAAGAATCGCTATGCTTCTACTTGTTATACCCTTTGTAATAGGATGGTTCTTGATAACTTTTGCAACGAACGTAGCTATGTTGATAGCCGGACGATTTTTGACAGGAGTTGGTGCTGGAGGCTTCAGTGTGGCAGTTCCAGCTTATGTTAGTGAAATAACAGAAGATTCAATTCGCGGCTCCGTAGGAAGTTTCTTCTTTTTGATGGTCACGACGGGTATACTTTATGCATATGTCGTTGGGAGTTATGCAAGTGTTTTTATATTCAATATTACTTGTACCTTGATCCCTATGATATTTGGACTAATTTTCTTCTTTATGCCTGAAACTCCCTACTTTTTGGTCTCGAAAGGCAAAGACGCTGAGGCTAAAGACGCACTGAAACAACTGCGAGGAAGTAGTTATGATATTGACGATGAACTGAATGTTCTTCAAAAGAACGCTGAAATTGCGAGAAACAATCCTGTATCTTTCGTGAATGCTATCACAAAAAAGTCAGCTATAAAAGCTGTTATGATATGTTACGCTCTGATGTTTTTCCAACAATTTTCTGGTATAAATGCTGTTCTATTTAATTCCTCATCCATTTTTGGGAGCGCTGCTTCGTCATTATCACCGGCAGTTTCCAGTATTATTATTGGATCAATCCAAGTAGTGACGACGTTTACTTCCAGTTTAGTTGTAGACAGATTGGGACGGAGAATTTTGCTTCTATTCTCTGCATTAGTAATGTGCATATGTACCGTCATTCTGGGAGTATTCTTCTTCTTACAAGACGTACATGGAGCTGACTCATCGATTATAACGTCTATAACGTGGCTGCCATTGGTTTCCCTATCATTATTTATTATTGCATTTTCCTTGGGCTTCGGACCAATCCCTTGGATGATGGCAGGAGAGCTGTGCTTGATAGATATCAAGGGATTCGTAGCTTCCACATCAGGCACATTAAATGCAGTATTAGGTTTCCTTATTACTAGCACATTTAATTCCCTAAACGCTGCAATTGGTTCGGGACAAGTGTTTTGGATATTTGCAGCTGTTTTACTACTCGCTTTTCTTTTTATATTCTTTGTTATACCAGAAACCAAAGGCAAAAGCTTCGAAGAAATCCAAATACTCCTTGGTGCCGAACCACAAAAGACAATTGACGAAAAAGTGGACGAAAAAAAATAAACGATCACAGATACAGATAAAATATTACGATATTTTTCTCATTTAATCTGTGGTTGGCTAATTCTAGTCATCTTTGACGTCATATATTTGATGTATTATTTAAAATGTAAGATATGATAGAAATAAATGTAAATATTAATTTATTCTGTTCTTTTAATTATTACTAAAAATAATCATATAAGTGATATTAATCAATCAAGTCAGCCTGTTCGTATCCACTGCTAGAAGCAACCCTCCCCCAGGGTGCGCCAGAGCTATTGGCCCTCCACCTTCCTCCCGGTTCTTATAGGTGATGTGAAAAACATACATATATTTTATGCTATATATTGCTGTTGTAATAGCAGGGGTAAGATAATTTAAACAATTAAAATATATAAAAATAATATATTTTTAGGTAAGTGAATAAAAAAATAAATAAATAATAAATTATTATATTTTTACTGTGTTTAAATAAATAAGTATTTTAAAAAAATATACATAAACCAAAGTGTCATATATACTGTAATCACACTACAAAAGTGATTGTGACTACACTTTGATTGTTGTGACAAACGTAACAAAATGTATGACAAAATACTACATTCCCGGGTCCCTTCTGCCAACCCTGTTATGCAGCAGCAGCTGTATCTTGTACAGCGTGATGAAAAAAAAATAAAGATTCCACTGTGGCGCAGCGACAAAGCTTCTGGCTATAATCGCGATGACTGTGAGCTCAGTCCACCCTGGTAGATGATAGAATTATTTTCATTTCCCCCTCTGGTAAAAAAAAGCTCTGAGCTGAAAGCAGGTAACAAAATTCGATTAGATTTAGTTAAGTTTTCTAAGCCTATCCTGCTATAAGCATGCGGGATAAACAATGGAGCTAAGAACAAGTAATTATCCTTACTTGGAGAAATGTTACCATATAATTTTTTATCTTGGTTGGGATAGACAAAGCCCGTTATTTGGTTCTGCTATCCAACATGTTGTTTTAAAATGCCACCACTTTTACTTTGTATACCCAGGACCCGGATATGTAGATATGAAGTGACACAGGTGTGTCACTGTAAATTTCGAGAGAATAATTTATTGAATACTTTAATTTCCTTTAATTTCCTTTAATTTCCTCACTCTGGGTACGACAAAGGGCCACTTTGAATGACTCTGCTTAACACTCAATATCACGAAAATTAGGCAGAAAGGAGAGAACAAATTATCTTAAGTCTTAACACTATGTGTTTTCTTAGGCCTCTGCCTAACCTAATTGATATATGCGGGATACAGCGTGAAAGCAAAAAATATAATAATTTTAAAGTGGCCATGGTCATGGATGGATGGTCATCGCCTGTTGTTTTTAAAATAATCCAAAGCAACAATACAGATTATGACTTTGAAGTTTCTCATCTCCAAGGCGATTGGATATCATCTCTTACAAATCTTGGTGGAGTCGCAATATGCTTTCCTATAGGCCTCATTATGGATGCATTAGGACGAAGGAACGCTATGCTTCTACTTGTTATACCCTTTGTAATAGGATGGTTCTTGATAACTTTTGCAACGAACGTAGCTATGTTGATGGCCGGACGATTTTTGACGGGCGTTGGAGCTGGAGGTTTCAGTGTGGCAGTTCCAGCTTATGTTAGTGAAATAGCAGAAGATTCAATTCGCGGCTCCGTAGGAAGTTTCTTCTATTTGATGTCCACGACGGGTATACTTTATGCATATATCGTTGGAAGTTATACAAGTGTTTTTATATTCAATATTACTTGTACCTTGATCCCTATGATATTTGGACTAATTTTCTTCTTTATGCCTGAAACTCCCTACTTTTTGGTCTCGAAAGGCAAAAACGCTGAGGCTAAAGACGCACTGAGACGATTCCGTGGAAGTGCTTATAATGTTGACGACAAACTGAATGTTATACAAAAGAACGCTGAAATTGCGAGAAAAAATCCTGGATCTTTCGTGAATGCTATCACAAAAAAGTCAGCTATAAAAGCTGTTATGATATGTTACGCTCTGATGTTTTTCCAACAACTTTCTGGTATAAATGCTGTTCTATTTAATTCCTCATCCATTTTTGGGAGCGCTGCTTCGTCATTATCACCGGCAGTTTCCAGTATTATTATTGGAGCAATCCAAATAGTGGCGACGCTTACTTCCAGTTTAGTTGTAGACAGATTGGGACGGAGAATTTTGCTTCTATTCTCTGCATTAGTAATGTGCATATGTACCGTCATTCTGGGAGTATTCTTCTTCTTACAAGACATACATGGAGCTGACTCATCGATTATAACGTCTATAACGTGGCTGCCCTTGGTTTCCCTATCATTATTTATTATTGCATTTTCCTTGGGCTTCGGACCAATCCCTTGGATGATGGCAGGAGAGCTGTGCTTGATAGATATCAAGGGATTCGTAGCTTCCACATCAGGCACATTAAATTCAGTATTAGGTTTCCTGATTACTAGCACATTTAATTCTCTAAACGCTGCAATTGGTTTGGGACAAGTGTTTTGGATTTTTGCAGCTATTTTACTACTCGCTTTCCTTTTCATTTTCTTTGTTATACCAGAAACCAAAGGTAAAAGCTTCGAAGAAATCCAAATACTCCTTGGTGCCGAACCACAAAAGACAATTGACGAAAAAGTGGACGAAAAAAAATAAATTATAGGCTGTAGAAGATACTGAAAGTATAAATATCACGATATTTTTTCTCATTTAATATGTGGTTAGCTAATCATGTCTAGTCATGTTCAACGAAATATATTTGATATATTAAGTATATAAATAAATGTAAATATTAATTTATTTTGTTATTTTTACCCGACTACATCAAAGCAAAAAGGAGGTTTATGATTTTAACCTGTATGTACAAGTATGTATTTGTACCTATATCTCTATCAGTATGACGTAGGGGAGTTGTGCTCAAGATGGCATACTATGATAAGATATATTACGATACTGATAAAACTATTAGGGCTAAGTGCGATCTTGTGACGTTTTAGAGAGTGTCTGTAGATGCAGCTAGTGCTTAAATTCAGTATGGCTGAAAGTGAATGCAGATGGGCAAGTAATTCATGGTTTTGTTATTTTCAATTGCAACAAATTTTTCTTTCGCTTTTGCTTGATGGTGAAAAGACATGTAAGATAAAGATTTCCTGTTTGAGCTAATTATAAATGTAAAATAGGATTATTATATGACACAACTAACGCTAAAAGCGCATCCTAATCTATAAAGTTTTGTCACAACCGTTAAAATTAAATTCATATATCTATTGGGTAAGATGACATACAAAACGTGAGTATAAGATGGCATAATATCTTACCCCTATATATAGAATAGATGCATTTTTTTTGCTTTACCTACAAAATGCCTGGCAATTACAAACGAATATATATTGGTCACAAGAAGACATGGATAAGGCTGCTAGAGCAAGGGCATTCAATAGCCGCAAGTGACGAAGCTTATTTCCCTTTTGGAAAAGGAAGTGACTGATAACGGAATCCAACCTCATAAAATTTGCAACATGTATGAATCTGGTCTTAATACTGTTTAAAAGCCCCCCAGCAAAGAAGAAACTATTTATTTGCGAACTATGCTCGACAAATAATGATGGCATTTTTATGCCACATACTAAGTATGTCATTTTACCCAGTAGATATGTCGTCTTACACTGGTCGACCTAAGTGCGATTTTTGTTTGTTTTTATGATGTTTGACAGATGATTGTTCTGAAACTAAAATAATTTCGTTGATTATGAAATATATAATAGTATACGCAATATGCTGTTCTCAGATGACTTTATTTATTTGAAATATTTGTCTCCAAACAAAAAGTATGTCATCTTAAGCACAATTCCCCTACTTTAGTTCTAGTTTAAGATCAATTCGCAATATCTAGATAATAGGGGGGGAAATGGGGAACAGGGTGTCTTAATAATAGATTTCCCTTGACTTTTTTGCAATATGCGTACCTAGACATACCTACTATTTTAACCCACAATCGATCATGTTTAGTCCCGACTGTTCTACATTATTGTAAACAATTATCTTGGTTATTTTTTATTGATACAAACATAAATATTACGAGCCTACTTAGGTACCTATATAATGGGGGCAATGGTTGGTTATTGTTTGCAATATTATAAATAAGTAAGTAGTTGAACATAATTCATATCGAACTTGGAGAATTCTTTACATAGTGTCGTATTATCTTCCTTGTTTTATCGTATAAAAGGAGATTTTTTTTCTATATTTTTAGGATTCCGTACTTCAAAAGGAAAAACGGAACCCTTATAGAATAGAGTCAAGAGCATTTATCTCGAGACCGCATTAATGTATCAATTTAAAAATTAATATCAAATATTTAGTTCTATGAACCCTCGGAATACAGAAAAAAATCAAGCTTCTTAAGTTAAACAAATATGAACGCATATGCATAGTTTTTGCTGTATTATGAAAAAAAATCGCCGCGTTATAAAAAGGGTATCTACCTACGTGGACTTACGGTTACGAAATATGTATGGCGAGAATTGGTAACTTGCAGTAGGTTCGCCTGAAACTCGAATATGTCGACCTATTCGATTACATAGGATGAAATATAATCGTAATAACATGAACTACGAAGCCATAGCGGTTACAGAACATTGAGACTAGCTACTAAGCTGGGACTAAGAGAAAAAAAATATTGTACATGTCTTTTCCTTTTAATAAAAGCTATAAGATATGGGTTGGTATTTTATATTATATGAGACAATCGTGGCTCAGTGTCGCAAGGGTGTGACTTTAACGCGACGGTTGTAGGTTCAATCCATACTCAAGGGAATTAATTATAATTTATTAAGAAATGAAAATATCATTTTTTCGCTGTGGCACCAAGCCCGGCGTTGGCCAACTCCGCCATTCAACACGCAATGCCTTGAAGAATTCGGCGGAAGGTGTGGGGAACGCAATGTTACTAGGTTACTACTGCCAACTCTGGTGTGTGCGGAATACAGCGTGGAGTAGTATTTTATATATTTATATACATAATAATTGACCAACTTGAACTTGATCAATCTAAGTCACGATGGTAGTGAGTTCAAAGTTTCATTTTGTTCATTGAAATACCTAAGCAAGATAAATAAATACTCGTATTAATATGGAAAATTTGTCTTGTATGGTTAGATAAGAAACAAGGTTATAATCTAAATAATTTTTAAACATTTTCTACTCATAAGTCAAAATAAAAAAAAATAATGCAAAATGATCTACAGTTTAGCTTGCAAACAATATTTCTAACGAATTTAACGAGATTTTCCGCAACTCAATGCAATGCCTCAAGAGTTGGACGGGAAGTGGTGGTTTTAACGAGGAACAGAAATGTCTTAATACTAGGTTCCTTTTAGGTTTCCTTAGATACCTTTCTGTGTCCGAGATAGAATTTGCAGTTAAAAAAAATATTACAATATAAGTAGTAATTTGGTATATAAATAGACATACGTATTAAAATTAATCAATATAATTTTATATTTAAAAACGGAAATGGAATATCGATCGCTTAAATACCTGCTTGTTATTTTTATTGTATTGTAATATACTTACTTCATAGAATTATGGAATATTATTATAGGAAAATTATCGCTTGAGTTACTCCCCTTTATATATCAATTGAAATATTATACTAGTCTCATGCAGTACTTACCATATCAATTACACGTATTGGAAATAAAGATAAACACTGATATAGTTATAAAAACAATTTATTGTAAACATGCATGCAATGGCATATATTTAATACGCTACAAAATATAATCACAAAACAGAATACCTAAACAGGTATTAAAATAAAATATTAAATAATAATAGTATTTGTTTTCTAGAAAAATAAGGTCACCAAATATTTCAGTTTTTCTTTGGTGATCATAGTTTTGGTAACTTATTTCTTAATTCATAATACGTTTATCTAGCAACCTATATGATCTATCAAATCTACTGTACATTTAATATTATCTTCATTTATTATGTACAAGAGTATTCACCTTTATACTGTTTAAAATACTTTAAACTGAAAAGCCTATAGTAAATTGACACTAGAATTTCCGCCGCCAATTTTGGAATACGCTCGTCTGTAAAAATTGCAGCAAAACAAGGAATTCATGACTTCGTTGAGTGAAGATGAACTCTGCGTCCGATATAGACCAGAGGAAACTTCCTCAATACTAATTTCCCCTACGAATTGTTGAAGATCATTTTTGGGAAACCCCTCTTTATAATATTGTTTAATAGTATCATAAGCGTCCATGATAACAGAAATAAATAAACTCAAAACTACATAAATGTATAAACTTATAAATGAGTATAGATATACTCTGCTAAACCACCAAAGCATTGGTGATTTTCTGGACATTATAGAAAATGTTGCGAACATATCATCACCATTAATGAGTGAAAATAAGCATTCTGAAGTGGTGGCCAAAGATCTAAATTTCATATGATACGGACCTAGCACAAGCCATCCGCAAAACATGAATCCGGCATACAAAAGTAAAGCACAACAAGAAAATCTAAAAATTTTAGGTGCAGCCTTCTTCAATGTCAATATAACCACATTGTAAGTCTTGAAAAAACCAAGATATCTTAATACTCCAAACCAAACTAATAAGTTTCCAATTCCCAAAAACATGGAACAAACATTCCATTGATCATTTGTAAACTGATTTCTTTCAATCTGCTCTTTTATTGCCGATCCCATTATAATTAGAAAATCATTGATAATAATCATTATATACCATATATTAAGAAACTCTAAGCGACCATCCAGACTCAATTCTTTGTTATAGGCTCTGTGGAAAAAATGTACTGTCAGTTCTTTTAACAGTTGTGCCCTATATATGGCTCTACTACACAAAATTAATGATATACTACAAATAAATATGACTAATATATTAAGTACACTTCTCAAGATCTGGTCTATTTGATTATTAGTTACGTATGCCTTATCACCCTTACAAGCTAATTTGAAAGGCTCAGCATCTAAAATGAGTGACATCTGTCCATCATGATCTTCATTATCAAATATTATTTTAATGTCAAATCTGTAACAATCTGGTGGAGTAATTGGTCCTGCTGCTCTGAAATTTATGGTTTTCAATGAAAATAGAAGTTCTGCTCTGACTAATGCTGCAAAATTGACTTCTATACCCACATTTTTTATAAATTCCTTTGATTTAAAAAGTTGGTTTTCTCCATTTGTAAAATTAACACAGCTGTACACTATTTCTGAATTAAATTCATAGCTTTCATTGAAACCATGAATTATTCCTTTCTTGTAATAATATGTGCAAAAAATTGGATCTGTTTTATTGTTATCTTCATTATTGTATGAATATGGTCCAATGGCATTGCTTAAATTTGAATATCCTGTGTAGGCATAGTCCAAGGCATTGTAAAATTCATCTACCTTATATACTGCTAAAGGTCCTGCACCTGGTGGGTAAGCATTAATTTCTCTCGTAGAATCCCAGCCAAGCAAAAACAAATGGGAGAAACTAATTCTGTTGTCCCAAGTATAGTTCACATGATTATATCTGTTATGTGCAAACAGACAAAGCTGCAGTGTCACCAAAACAATTTTGATAACTTGTACTACAAACTTGTACGGAAATTTTCTCTTGGCGCGCCATTTCTCGATTGGATTCATGAAAAAGAATTGTAATTTACGTCGCATTTTTTCTTCCACTTGAATTAGTGTCGAGGTATTGGGTGCTGACCATGAAGACTGACCCTGCTCCCTTTCCCGGTTATCATCTCTTCCTACTGTATTGGTTTTATCATCGAAATTTGAGGGTATGTTTTCATTTTCTTCCGAGGACGACATTATGTGGTCCAAGGTAATATATTCAAGGACAATTTTTACTACAGGAAAACTAATGAGAGTTTACTACATTTGTCACTCACGAGAATATTTAAGGAAATTTCAACACTGACTTTATTATGCGTTCGTCATTATGCATTATTCTTTCTTTGTTGTTGTAAAGTAATCTACCATCACTTTTGTCATTGTCAAATGTCAGCCTCCCAGGTGATTGTAATGTCAAAACTAAATTAGAACATAATAAATATTGATGACTAAGTAATTTGATTTCGAAAGAGCTAATAAATAAATTTAAAAAATCTTATATTTTGTTTGTTTACTGTTTTTAATATACTTATTTTTTTTAATATTTCACATGTATACTGTCTAAGTGTCTACGTTACGATGGTCACGTGCAATTTGAAAATATAACAAAATATGAATTATGTATTGCATAGTATATTATATAAATTATAAATTAGTAAAATATGAATTATATATAGTCGTTGCTTTTGCGACAATAATAAAAACAATTATACACTAAAACATTGTTGTTACATATTAATTTAAAAAAGCTTAAAATTTTAGTTTTGGGAACTCCATTATGGCAATATTTTTACCAAATTATAATTGAAGTTTTAAATTTTCATCTGTGGCAGTGTCGTGTTTGTGAAATAATTTCGTGATATTCTAAAGAAAAATTCTTAATTATTTCACTTTAGTGTGACAGCAGCTAAATATATATTAAACAACAAACAATATAAAGAGAACACTTGAAAATATGGTATTAACAGTGGATCAACTTAGTAACGAAGAAAGGTAACAGCTGTGTTTATTTCGAGGGAAAGTTACATTGTTGAAAGAATTTTTTACTGTTTTTACCATTAATATATGCTTTTTTATATTTTCCTTTTAGGTTTAGGGGTGAAAATGCTATCCAGTTCCTTTTATATTTACCCATTGGCCTAATTTTGATGGGCCTGCGAATAGTTTTAGGCTTAATACTTTGGGTTGCATCTATTATACTACCTAATAAATCAGCTGTAAGACAGTTGCTATCTACTTTGGCGTGTTGGACATTTGGTAATTTTATGCATGCCAATATAAACCATTTCATGTTTTATAAAGAATGACCTTTATTAATGTGATATATTTTTAAAAATGTTAATGAATTTGTATTTTACAAGGTCAAATGTAGTGTATACTAGTTACTTATTATGGTTTAATATTTGAGTTTGTAATAACCTGCAGGAGTGTATGTAAAGGTGAAAGGCAACAAAGATCCTAGATGTAGTGTCCTGGTGGCGAATTATGTGTCATGTCTGGACTCTCTGGCTGCTGCTCACACATTTGGCACAATAAGTGTATGTACCTTCAATCTTTGTTCTTAGTTTCAAGTAGGACATCTCATGTATAAAGACCTAGGCATAGTTCAGATACCTGAACACGGTATCTTGGGAAGAATACTCTTCCCTATCTTTTGCACTGTGTGCTGAGAGGTGGGTGCTGAGTGGACTTATTTTATGTTAATTAATTATTATTCTTTATTTTAAATAGTGATTTATTGCATTTCATTGACTACATAGTTAAATAGTAAACAGGTAGTAGACTATAAAGCTAAAGGGGGGATCCCCTTTCAATCAGTTAAATGAATATTTTAAGTACCCTAATTCATTACAAATGGCATTTCAATTAGAGTGTGGCGTCATATGATACTAGTTTCGTACTGTATCTTGCATATTGCAGAATAGGCAAGAGGAATCTACTGTTAAGATATTTCACTCCGTTTTCTGTCTAATTTTTGAGATATTGCATGTTAAGTGGCAGAACTCAACATGGAAGAAAATGAAAATAATTCACCCCCTCACTGGGAATTACACCCACAACCGTTATGCTTACAGTCAGATACAAAATTGCTTCTAAAAAGCGAAAGGCAAAGCTAAGGTCATGAATAAAAGTGTTTTCAGAATCAGTGTTATTTACTTACTATATTTAATGACTAGTGGACCCGGACTCGGCTATGCCTTCTTAAACTATAAGAATATTTATTAAATATATTATTTTCAGTTTTCAATAGATTTAGTAAGAAAATATAAGCTTAAATAATTAAAAAGAATAATAAGTAGACGCATATTATTAGAAAAAATATCTGAGAAATTGAAATGCACCAACATAAGAAGTAAAAGTAACTAAATGATATTCTTAATATTAGAAAAAGTACCTAAAACCGTACCTAAAAACTACCTAAAACCGTACCTAAAAACTACCTAAAAGGATATTTTTTGCCAGCAATATCAAATAATATAAGAAGAGAATCAAAGTGTATTTTAAATTAATTATAAATAGCAAATAAAGTTCGAAAATGTATGAAAATTTATAAAACCGTCAACATCATCTGCCCGTTCGCTTCGGTCATACTATGCCGCCCGAAGGCTAGGTCATTTGGAATCAGTGACATCTCCTTAATTATTTATTAGGATGTTATACAGTAAACTATAATTTCAATCTAGATAAAATGCTAAAAGTGACTATTATATTAGTTTATAGGTGTAATGTAATGTTATATAGCCTATAGCACTTCTGAAGAATGCAGCTTTCATACAAAACAAAAACAAAGTAAATCGGACCAGTAGATCCAGAGATCTTAGCGTTCAAACAAACAAACAAACTCTTCCGCTTTATTATATTAGTATAGATTCAAAATGTTTGCAAGTGTTTTAAATACTGTTATAAAATTTTATCAACAAAATGTGTTTAAAAAGACTATTATTAGAAAGAGTTTAACAGTGTTTAGATAAAATGTTGATTTATAGCTTATATTTATTTCCAAGGTGAATACAACCATAGGTAAATTTTATTCTATATTATAATTAAAAAAACTGCATCTTTCAATTTTTTTCCTGAATTGATGATATTGCATGTGAAGTAACAGAACTCAGACATATATTTTTGTTACCAAAGTAGAGAGATGAAATAATTGCTTTGAGTTGGGAGCAAATCCACGACCATTTCATTTTAGAGTACCACTGTGCCATGATGACCTTTAGGTATTAAATTTTTACTTATTTATTTGCTCATTTTTATTGTTTCTTTCAATAAATTTTCACAGTTAAGAAAATGGAAAGTGCCACCATTTTTTGCTTCAACACTGGGAATCAAGAATGCTGCTCAGTTTGTCAGAAAGTGAGTAAAATATGTTTGTGAACATTTATAATTTTATGCCAAAGCAATATTAGATTAGTTCATTTACACTTACAAAATTTTAATTTAATATATTTTATTATCTTTTGTGTGTTTGTGAACTCGCTTTTCCTAAATGATTAGACAGATTTGGATGAAATTTTTTGAATTTTTGTTTCCCACTTCCCACTTAAAAAAAATATAAATTTTTTTAGCAAATGTATAATTTTTTTTAGCTTTAAGCTGTTTCCCGTACAAAACAGGATAGGCACCACCACCAATAACCAGGGAACCTAGTGTTAAGATACTCATAACTTAGTTTCACGTTTTATCCCTAGCGGAGTCGTCAGATAGAATGGAGCGCCAAACGCTACGGTAATATAAAATTTAACTATTTATTGTTAATCTTCAGGCAGCATTTCACCGAAACACCAAACAAGCCAGTGCTGCTACAGCCAGAGGGCGCGCCGACCAATGGCAAAGGAGTTTTGAAGTTCACCGACTGGCCGTTCCCAATTGGTAACAGGGTTCAGCCCGTTGCTATTAGTAAGTGACTTTTTGATATTTTCCTACTAACATTAAAAATGTAAACATTTTTAAGGATGTTATTTTCACTTTAATGCAAAAATTGCTGAACAGATTTGGATGAAACTTTACAGTAATGAAGCTTGTACATCACAACAAATAAATAAGTAAGTTAAAACAGGGGAGACTTTGGTGAAGTTTTATTTTATTTTTTTTATCTTATGAACCGAATTCCACTCCTTAAAGACAATACTAAGAAATACAACGGTTCAATAAAAATTAAATCCACCTCCTTTCAGGCATCCAACGTCCATTTACAAACGTAACTGTGCACCGTACCACAGACAAGCTAGACAGCTTCCCGTGGCGGGATGCACTCTGGTTCCTTCTCACACCGTGTTCTATATTCACTGTGCGAGTGCTTCCGGTTGAGGAGAAAAGGGACAATGAGGGAGAGTTTGTGGAAAGAGTGAGGGGAGTTATTGCTGATAATTTGCAGGTATATTTTTTTGGTTATTTTGGTTTTTTTTATTAGATATGAACCTTGGAGCTCTTGTTATATTGTTAAATAGTGAAATTATGTTATTTCTTCTTATTCTTTTTTTGTAATAATTATACAGATTTTAGTCTTGCTTTAATTGTATTTTTACGTATATTAATTTATTTTAATTAAAATAAAATACCTTACATGAAACCTATTATGCAATAGTATCTTAAACAATTATGTATTTACTTATTATCTATTTATGAGCAGAAAATTTTCTAGATTTATATTTACTACTTTAAGTATGAATTTTACATATTATTGAATTTTACATAGTCATACGGTGTACCCCTGCGCCATGATATTATTTATACATATTTACAAACATATTAATTTACAGGCAGAATTAACAGATTTCACATGGGAGGATGTGAACAAAGGCCCCCGTATCCGAAGGAGAAACCAAAGGCAAAGCGAGCTAATGAAAAGAGCTAACCACGTCAAAGAAATATTGCCTAGAGTGCCTTTGAAGGATATTTTAAAAGAACTGGGTAAATGTGTTTTTTCATTATTCTTTTATTAAACATATCAATTTGAACATAGAGGGATTTGAACTCGTGACTCTTGTTCTCCTCAGGCTATGTGCGTCGATATTATTATACGCACGATATAATTTATTTATATTGTTACCTACACTATGTTTAAGATTCTATGTGGTTTCTAAACTGGATTTTTGTTTCTTAAATGTGAAGTAACATTTGCAAAATTACTATTATTATTATTAATTTTTCATATAGTGGAATTGAACTTGTTACCTTTTTGAGATAATATAATTTGATAGGAGTGAGAGAGAGAAAGAGATAAATTAAATATATTTTACTTTTAAATAATTGTTTTTGTTTACAAACTTCTTTTGAGGCCATTGTATCCTGGGTGAAAAATATTCATTTGATTCTCTCATTCTGGTATCAAGACAATTTTCGGTGCAAGGGAAACGAGGCGTCCTAACACTAGGTTCCCTCTGCCTACCATGAGGATACAGCGTGAATGTAATTTTAATTTAACAAATTTCACATGTTTATGATAGGACATACTCAACATGCAATGCCTCTAGAATTCGGCGGGAGGTGGGAAATGGAAGTGTCTTAATGGGAACAGAGTGTCTTTACACCAGGTTGCCTTTGCCTACCCTGCTCTGTGCGGGATACAGCGTGAAGCTAAAAAAATACACTAAAGATGTATTTTCTTGTTCTTGTTGTTCAAAAACATGTACCATATGCTAAGATACCCTAAAATGTGACCATTTTCTATAGAACATTAATTAGAATTTTATATCTATTAATATATTAATAGATATAAAATTATAAGTTACTTAACAAATCAATATTTGTAATTTGTTACAGAAAAAACCCGCAGCGTCGACATAACAATAACGAATTTCCTCGAAGGCCTCACGCCGTACACACCGGAGAACTTGCCCGAAGCGGTAGTCGAACCGCAACCCTCCACGTCCAAAGCCCAACCGAAATACATAACACCGATACCTACAGGCACTTTCCCTAAAACCGCCAAAGAAAGACAAATGAGCTTTCAAGAGAGGAAAGCTCAAATGATAGCGGAAGCGAGACAAAGGTATATAGAGAAACATGGTTTAAATATGGCGTAGACATTTTTATATATGTATTGTTTTTTTAATGTATTTATTTCCAAAATAAAGAAATGTAATTGTACCGTTAAGAGAGCGATATGAAGGTATATAAAAAAATTGACATATATCGTATGTATTTGATTATGTTGTATGTATTGATTTTCAATATTTTCATTTTCTCTTGTAATTTTTTTTTAAATAAAAGTTGTAGCTATATTATTCAATAGAGCAAGACACAGGAAATAGACGTGGGTTAAATATGGGGTAGTTTTTTTCAATATTTTTTCGTTATAATTATAAAAATATTTATTCAAGTTATAAGTAATTGTACTTTTTTCTTAAATTACAAATGATTTTTTATAATTGAGATTGAATTTTAAACATAAATTGTATTTTTTTTATTTCATTTTAATTCTTATTAACAATTTTAAGTCTGCATTGTATTATATTATATTATCTATTTAGAGTTTGTTTTATTACTTAATCTTTTTTTAGTATAATGTATATATTTTTACTGTTCTGTTTTTAATTTTACCATTTTCTGGTTATGTTCTTGAGAAATGGTAAAGAAAAATTGTAATATTTTTTTATTTTCTGTCATATATATTATATAAATTAAATTTGTTTTATACATTTTACTATTAAGGAGCTTTAATTGAAATATTAAATATAAGACCCGTCACTATTAAATGAATATCTTTTTAAAAAGGTTATATTAAACATGACGTCTTTATGAATAAAATAAACCAAATAAGAAACGATTTTTTTCAATATTTTCATATTCCCATTTAATTTTTTTATATATAAAATACTTAGTTATTTAGAAGTCGGTTCGATTCCCCCATTAAGGCTTTGAGTTTTTAAATTTAATTTTGTATATCTTAAGTAATTCGTATTTTGCTTGTTTCCAAGATAACAAAGTATATTTAAGCAATAATAGTCTTGTATGAATTTATAAAATAGATTACAATAAAGTTGTTAAGCTCACATTGAAAAGTTCTTGGTATATTATTAATTTTAGTCAATGTGTCGGTTCTTACTAATAAATTTAAGTTTTACAATAAAATATATAAATATATTGCTTACTATGTATCAGTATAATTGATTGTTTTTAAGGATATTTTTCTGTGGTTTTTTTAAAATATTAAATTTTTTGAATTTTAGTTTAACACCGAGAACTTTTCACATTCACTATACAAAAGTAGATTAAAAAATAATTTACACCTTATTTTAGTTTCTTCTGTTAGATCTCATTTCATTTGTAGGGCAGTTAGTTTTTTGCTTAAATTTATAATAATTTTTTGAAGAAAAATTTATAAGTATTTTTAATCTGTATACATATGTATAGTCTGTATTAAAAAAAAAACATATTTTATGTATTGTAAATTAAAATTATTATATATTAAGTAATGTTGAAAACATGTACAAAATACAGTTAATAAGCAAATTTCATTTTAAATATAAATTTGTATAATATTTATTTATATGATAATGTACATATATGATAGTTAAATGATACTATGATCGGGTTCGGATTATTTACGGATCATCATCATATGGTCATTTTTATACAAAATCACATCGGTAGATGTGATTTTGTATAAAAATGACTTTCATTTGTTGTTCTGGTACACACCGTGGTGTTGAATTCTGCCGGTCAACATGAAATATTTCGAAAATTGTTTCATTGCGTATTATTAAGACAATGATAATTTTCTTTAATTTTATTAAGTTTTTGTTTGGTTCACGCTGTATCTTGAATAAAGCAGGATAGGTAAAGGGAACGTGGTGTTAAGATCACAATGCCACAAAACCCTGCACAATTTTCGAAATATAGCGTGTACCCAACAAAAATAAAAATAATTTATTCCCCCGAGCGTTAATCGAATCTACAACTGTCGCGTTTACCTTCAGAATATGTTCTACTGCGCCATGAAGGTGTATATATATATATTTGATTTAAAGCATATTTTCTTGAAAAAACAAAACATATTTCACAGATACAGACAGTAGTAATAGCTAATACTGCCCTATGGCTTCCTATTTCTATAATAGAAAAGATTATTTGTAATTAGTTGTAAAATAAAATATTGTTTACATAATATTTTATTTATTTATACTCCATTTTTGTCCGACTGTGTATCGCAAAGGTGGGTAATGCATATATCAATCTTAGCGTGTATGTATGCTTGTTCCTATGTGTCGTAAAGACCAAACGCTTTTGCGATTGATGATTCTTATATGCGTTAGTTCCTCTGCCTGCCCTGCTGTGTGCGGGATACAGCGCGAAGCTGAGTTGATGTGATTTTTGAAGGTGTATTTTAGAAAACGAAATCATAACTTTCATTGGGCTTATACTGCAAGCTAACGAAGCGTATATTTAAGAAATGCTTCAATGTTTATAATTTAAGTAAATGAAAGGTAACAAAGTGTCACCAGTCCAAGGCTTTAAAAGTGAAATCTATGAGACTGTCCTATAAAAAAGTGTTCAGAAATGAACGATTGAACAATTTCTCACCAAAAGTGACGGATTTACTTTTGGTGAGAAATTGTTCAATCATAATAAAAATGCCATTAATAATATAAATCCCAAATATGAGGCAAGTTGGTGTAGAAATTATAAATCATAAGAAATTGAGTAAAGGGTTTGCTACATATTAAAGCATTCAAAGCATTATAATCTAAATGTATGAAAAGGGTTGAGTCTATAGTCCAAGCCTATGTGGGGTCCGTCGAGGGGTCGCAAGTCCGGGAGTCGCTATTTCCTGCTTCACGGGAATATCTTGGTCCTTCTTCTTCCTCTCTTCCGCCATTTTTATTTCTGCTTGTTTCATCTCTTCCTCCATACGTTGTAAGTGAACTGCTGCTTCTTTGCGTTTGTCGCGATTCGTTCTAAATAAGGAAAAAATGATTTGGATTAGTTAACGCAATGTATGGGATTATATATACATTGAGCAGGGTATAAAAAAATAACCTAATTAAAAAAAACCGCCCGTAAAAAACCTTGCCGTTTTTTGTATGTAAATTATTATTTTTTTTCAATATATTGTTTACGTACAATTTTTTTTATATTATTATACTTAAAAAAAAATTCAATTACATATAATAGAATAAAAATAGTTTACTAAAAAAAGTAACTAAAATATATACCATATATATGGGAAATACATAGAGATATTAGACTTATAAATATTATAACCTTAACTTCTAAAGGAATAAAAATATATATTGTTTATATATTAAAAAAATTTAAACTTATAACTACAAATCTACAACTTAATAAAACCAAAAAAAATACCACTCACTTGCCGGTCTCCTTAACGGAAAAGAACATGGGACCCAATTCAGCCAGCCACCGTCCATCCACCGCTGTCACACAGTGCATGTACTCCTTGCTAGTCATCATCAGCTCGTGGTACACCACGTAATCGGGGGAGTTCCCGAGACCGAACAGCGCTGAAGTGGGGTGGAGGTGACAGGGCATGCCGGTACGACAGTTCACGTACTCCCCTATACCCTTGAGGCGGGCTGCTTGTTGGAAATACGCTAGAAATAGAGAAACATCCAGTTTTAGTTCATCATCAGATTTAGTTAAAGATGCTAGAATTAGTAAGATTAAAGTAGTAAAGTTAAATTAAAATAAAAAAATCTGTAAATTGTTAGATTAGATATTATATAAATCTATCTATAAGTACAATGGTTATATATATATTTTAAATTATTAGTTAATTGTTATCGCGTCACTCACCAGAGCAGATACACTTCCTGACAGTGTCCCAGTCGGTGCCGCACGACACCAGCGGCAGGCGCTGCTGTTGTAATATGTCCCGCAGCTGTTGTCTCACTTCGCGCACTTTGCGCATCGCTTTTCCGTGGACGAAGTGTTCCGTGCACCACGTGCTGGAGTAACTGCAGAAAATGGGAATAGTTAGGTAAAAAAAACATAACTTTTTTAAAATATAATTTAAAAATTTAAATCAAGTTGAGGCCGTTTCATTTCTTCGCTCTGATAACAAGGTAAAGGTTAGTCGGAATAGTCCGTTTCAATCCGTAATCCGTCTGTCTGTAGATCCGTTACATTTCGTATCGTCAATAAATAGCTTAAATTATTATGCAAGTCTTATATATACAACTAGCGGACGCGCGCAGCTTCGCTTGCGTATTTAGGGGTGAATTCTAATAAACCACGAAACATGTGTTCAATGAAATATTTTTAAGAGTCTAAACTTCAAATTTTATAAAAATCGGTGGTGATTTAAAGATTTTTCCATACAAACTTTCAACCCCTTATTTGCACTCTTAGCAGGTGAATTCTAGAAAACCATGAAACACATGTTCAATTAAATATTTTTAAGAGTCTAAATTAAAAATTTTATAATAATCGGTAGCGTTTTAAAGATTTTTCCATACAAACTTTCAACCCCTTATTTGCACCCTTAGGGGAAGAATTCTAGAAAACCATGAAACGTGTGCTCAATTAAATACTTTTAAGAGTCTGAATTTCAAATTTTATAAAAATTGGTGCCGATTTAAAAAAAAATCTATACAAACTTTCAACCCCTTATTTGCATCCTTAGGGGGAGAATTCTAGAAAACGCTGAAACACGTGTTCAATTAAATACTTTTAAAAATCTAAATTTCAAATTTTATAAAAATCGGTGCCGATTTAATTTTTTTTCCATACAAACTTTGAACCCCTATTTCACCCCTTTAGGGTTAAAATTTTTCAAAATCCCTTCTTAGTGGATGTCCAGATTACGAAAGTAAACATATGTTCAAATTTCACGCTTCTACCATCAGCGGTTACGGCTGTGCGTGCGTCTTACCTCAGTCAGTGAGGACAAGTCCTTTTATATATATAGATAATAGAAATCTACATACTTATTAGCTTTCCACTGGTTAAAGAGATGTAACAATGTGAGATGATCGGACTCCGGAACTTGAAACTTTTCTTTGACAGAATCAGCTTCCTCTTCCCTGCCTTGAGGACGATAAAACACTGACGGCACTGACAACATTGATACTAGAAAATAAAGAAAACTATTTAATATATATAATTTACTATTTGTCTATACAAGGATATTTTTTTAATTTTTAGCTCCACATTGTATCCCCCACAAAGCAGGGTCGGCAGAAGGGATCTAGTGTTAAGACATTCCGTTTCCCATTTTCCGCCAAATTATTGAAGCATTGCAACTCAACGCTGCGCTTTGTCTCGACACCTGCACTGCTGGACATAGACACTTTGCGAATATAGTCACCCCATCTAGCTGGGGGACACCAGAGCAGAGAAAATGAAAATAAATATTTAATTTCCTCGAGTGAGAATTATATCCACAACCTGTCGTTACATACGTTACGTTTATAGTTACATGTACACGCTTGTGTCCTTGCGCCACGAAAGGGACTATTTTATACGTTAGTGTTTTTACTAAAATGGTATTGCTTTATAAAATAAAATCTTTTTACTCACCAATAATAAGTACTTCAGCGCTACAACCCATCTCCGCGGACACGATCAGCATGTGACACTGCGGAGGGTCTAGAGGAAACTCCGCCATTTGCCTTCCTAACGGCGTTAAAGCACCCGTGCCGTCTAACGCGCCTAATATCCATAATTGGTACATTGAATTTAGGATTGTGTCCTGTTTAAAAAAATGGTATATTTAGGTTTGATATTATGCTAATCAAATGACAAAGTGAAGTGAAAAAAAAACTAGTTTTTTAAGCTTCACCTAGTCTTAAGATACTTCCGTCCCCAATTTCGCCCGAATCCACCGAAAATCAATTCAAAATAACAACTGATATTAATAGCATAGTCGTTTTAAATCTTCTAAATTGTCAAATGATAATATTAAAACAATCTTACAACAGTAAATAAAATATTATAATGAAGCTAAAATTTTAATGAGTGTTTATATATATTTTTAGTATGTGTACCTACTAAATCTTCATATCATATGCTTAGAGAATGAAAAAGGAATTATCAAATGAATTACATACTTAATTAAAATATATATATATATATATCTGACCTGTGGAGGCGGATCCATAAAATGGAAAGCTAACAAATCTTCAACTCCCAACGATTTCAACAACAATACAGTATTAGCTAAGTTAGTTCTCTGTATTTCCGGGACGGTGGCCGCTAATAGCTCCTGCTGGAATTGCCTTTGAGTGTAGAGACAGAAGGCTTTTCCAGGACCGGTTCTTCCAGCCCTGCCTGCTCTTTGACGAGCATTCGCTTGACTTACCGGGTAAATCTGGTTATTTGGGAAAAAATAATTATAATTAATCATACGAGGAGAAAATAATTAATTATAGATACTACTAAAATACGTTTTAAAATTTTGAGAAATCGTAATTAAATGAAGACTAAAAAATGCAGCTTTACGGTTTTCCAGCATAGCAGAGTAAGCAGAGGAATCCTAGTGTTAAGATATTCCGTTCTCTATGCAGTGCTTTTTAAAATTTTACGAGGAGCTAAATGTTACCAAGAAACTAGTTCATTTCTCTGATTAGGATTCGAATCCATAATCGTTGCATTTTGTTCTCAACAACCTAGAAAGATAAAATTCAGCATATCTTCGTGGTCCTTAGAGAGTGTAAGCGAGCACTATGAACGGTGAGCACGATTTCTCAATCAATTCAGATTTTACATTTTGTAATCCACATTAACTATCGGGGAGCTAATTATGATATAAGTGAAATTTACATACCTGTAGAGCGTCCATACCGATCCTGGGATTGTATACCTTCAGCTTACAGTAACCACAGTCTATCACATACATTATACCGTCCACAGTTAAGGAGGTTTCTGAAACAAAAATAAATATTTATTTATGCGAAAAAAAAAGTAACTAAACAGGTTCGATTTCCACTTGGAGAAATAAGTCATTTTCATTTCACAGCTCAGGTACGAGAAAGCGCAACGTTGAGTCCGTTACTCGTTTCAAATTATTGCGGAGTGTGGAGAACACAATGTCATGATATTAGGTTCCTGACTTACGGGGAAAAGTGTGACTTTATCACGCTTTGATATTAGTTAAGAGATCCATTTATGAAGATGGATCTATAAAATAAAATATGAATATTTATGATTCATAGGCAGAGGGAACCTAGTGTTAAGACACTTCCGTTCTGTTCCCCACTAATCGAAATCCGAATAATAAATCCATACCAGCAATATTAGTAGCGACAATACATTTCCTCTGCCCCGGCGGCGCTCGCTGAAATATTTTCGCTTGCAAATCCGCTGGCAGCTGCGAATATATGGGCAACACTGTGAGGGGCGGCGCCGAGTCTAGGTCGCCTAGACGTTCTGTTAATACCTGAAAAAAAAAACGGAATTGTATCAATTGGTATACATTAGGTTGGCATTAGGCTCTACCTATCCTGCTGTGTGCGGGATATGACTAAAAATTAAAAAAAAATCAAATTGTAAATAACCAACATTTTATAAGTATACTAGCGACCCCCTTGCGGCTTCGCCCGCTTTTACTACTGGATTATTCATATAATGTATGTTTGCAAAGCACTTAATATAATGTGAAAATTAATTAAACCCTAATGCAACCCGCATTTTCGTAGTTTCAATAAGGATTTTCCAATTGTTTTACACAGCAAGGATTTTTTAGTAGGTACCGTAATTTTAAATCTGTGCTACTAATCTTTTCAAGTACTTATTAAAATATATTTAAATGACTATTTTTAGATAGTTAAATGACTATTTTTAAACGGAAGAAATTATAAACAAAAGCCTACCTACTAATAACTACTACAAAAAATATATCGCGCTGAAATAATACATTCAACTCTAATTATCCAATACGTGCAAACGCATCTAAATCTTCGTTGCTATAAAGGCAGGCGGGTTTTTTTTTTGCTTGTGGTTAATGCTGAAGAGGGTATTCTGTCCCTGATGAAAAGCAAGCACTACGTGGCTGCCTGTGAGGAAAATTAAATAGAATGCATCGGCCGGGAATCAAACACGGGCCGCCCGCGTGGCAGGCGAGCATTCTACCACTGAACCACCGATGCGTGTAAGGCAGGCGGGCACGGCGGACGCATGGCGAGTGGCGAACCGTTTCGCAGCAAGGATTTTTTGATATTGTAACAACTTCTAAAGTACTTATTAAAATGAAAAACAGTAAAGACAGTTTTGATCTACATTAAATGGCCAACGTAACTAATATACTTATTTATATGCTGCGAGTAAGGGATAAGTAAAACTTGAGTCGATACTGCTGAAGTGTCAACGACGTGATGTGTCAACAATTAAATGCGTTTTTCTCTTAAACTATTCGCAATTTCGAAATTGTGTAAAAAGCAAATTTTATCTTCGTTTAACGTAGAAAATGAATAAAGTATTTTAAAGGATAAGGATTAATACCATTATGGAGAAATATCCCTCACAATAAAAAATATATTGAAATTATTATTTTTAGACAGAAATATGATCACTACACGTTATCCTTAAAAGATAAAAATATGCTCTCGCGGACTTTTTTGTAGATCTCATTGAGAGGAACAATACTCCAGTACATTATTTTCATGTAGTACTTACCATTAGAGCAGCGCATGCGCGAAAGTGTCTCAACGGGTAGGACTTTATTCATATTTTTCGTATTTATGTTAATTTACATAAGAATGTACAAATAATAAACTATATATAAACCTTCTACGAAAAATACTCGACCTAATGGTGAAAACCGCAATAAAATCCGTTGGGTGGTTTAGAAGAAGAAGAGTTAGAAACAACAGACAGACACGAAAAGCGACTTTGTTTTATAAGATATAGGATAGGATATTTTAGAGAGCAGTCAGAATCAATTGACAAACCATTTCATTCTTAGCTTAGCAAAATTTTTACATAAATAAACAATTAAATTGAAAACAACAATACAAATTTCAATTCAATCCCATATTCTTTTGTATACTAAATGTATATTTTGTATACGTTGCCAATATAATAAATAAAATGTAAAAACCCACGTTTATTCGCTATTTGATAATAGGACATACAAACAAAAGTGTATTTACCTCACACGTGACTTCAATATCCTCTTGGCCCGGCATGAAAATCAAAATGTCGCCGTCGTCTGGCTGGAGATGAATTTGCAATGCCTATAATAAAACATATTATATAGTTAGTTTATTACAAAGTCTGTATAAATATTTGTTTAAAAGTGGAATCGAATTGACGACCTTACGATAATGAGCAATGTCACCGTCAGCAAGTAAAATTTTCCTTTTAAGATTTCCTATCGCAAAATAAATATTTGCATATAAGGAGGAATGTAGATTTTACGCGCTGCCTTATTATAAGATAAGTTATTTTTTCTACCTTCACGCTGTATCCCGCATATAGTAGGTTAGACAAAGGGAGTATAAAATGGGGAACTGAGTGACTTGGTGTTATTAAGCCATTCAGTTCTCCCTTTTCCTAATTCTAATTTTCTAGATATTGAATATTAATATTGAATAGAGAAAGTCAAGGTACTTTAATATTTTTCGGCCAAATTAAAGACAATTTAAGATTAATCAATGTCTATGAGCGTAAGGAAAGACGCATTTTTGCACTACCAAAGGTACCACATGTAGAAATAGAAGTGTATTTATGGTACAATACATATTGAGATAGTTTTTTTCAATCTTGCGGCAATAATAATGCGATAATAGAAGTACCTTATTGGAATGAAATAAGCAGCAGAGGACTTTTCGGTTTTAGGGTTCCGTGAAATCAGAAACTATGGTGTGGACCTACATACATCTTTGTATATAATTCCATACAAAATTAGTTGTCCACATCCGCAAATTTAAGTTTGTCAACCTTTATAAGTCACATTCTATATTTTCATCTACGATCATGAAATTGATACGGAAAAATCCCCCTTCGAGGGGTGAGTCAAATAGTGAAACTCACTCCGCACTTTGTCTAAAGTGACACAAACAGGAAAACGGACATATTTTAAACCTCCGTGTGAAAATCTAACCCCAAACTAACGTGTATATCCTCTTCTATACCTATACTATATAATATTATATTCTTTACCTATACTATATAAATAAAGGCATAGAAAATCTAGTTAAAATCTAAAAATATGATCATATCGCAGTTAGCGGTGAACCACGAATGGTTGTCGCGTGTCAACTGTCATGTACGTGACACGTGACACGTGCGCCGTGCGTATCGTAAACTTTATTATGCATTATATTTGTACTATGTTAGCAATTACGAGACAATGCATGGGATTTTATAATTATAAGATTATTATAGTCATTATCAATGTTCCTCGTAGTGGAATACTTTTTTCTTAGGGAGAAGCAATCTCGTGTTTGAAGCTATTTAAAGAGTTCTAATGAAATACTATGCATACATCGAAACTATAACTTAAGCAAAACTAAATTGTAAAAAATAATATTTTAATAATTTAAAAAAATAAAATAATTTAAAGTAATAAAATTAAAAAGTACTTATTAAGTGTAATGTGTGAATATACAGCTGAAAAATAATAGTTAAATTATAGATACTTATATACATATATAGATACAGCGTGAAGTTGATAATAATGATATACCTATTTCTTATTTAAGATCACTCATTATTGGGGTACGTGCCGATCTGATGGAATTCCCTTTATTTCCATCGATTACTCTTCCATGAGACTCCTTTATTAGATTTTGACTTGCTGGGTAATAGGACCATGAAGAAGTACGCTCTTTTAGACAAAAAATAAATAAAATCGGCCCATCAACGATTCATAAATTAAGGGATAAACAAAAACATATATAGTTAACGAATATAGCCCCCTTCTTTTTGAAAATAAAAGGTTTTATTTGCAAAGCTGGTCTCATGTTTCATGTGGACTACTACTAATGTAATGGCAAACAAAAGTAATTGGTATTTACTAGCGAATAGGGTGAATTTGTAGCTACAAACGTCACTAGGGACCCCTTAAGCTTTTTCTAGATTACGGTGACTAATTGTAAACAATAAAACAATTCGCTAATGGCTACATCAACGTTCCCATTTACGTAAATTAGGTTTACAATATATGTACCTAGGTAGGTACATATGTTTGTCCACTTTATAGGGAGGGCTATTAAGCTCAACCTTACTACGCTGTCATATAAATTAATGAAGGAGGCTTTTAGTTTAAATATATAGATATAGTTTAAAATATTTTTCAGTAACAGTTAGGAAATGCTACTAGGCCGTAGTAATGCGTGATAAGTTCCGTCATTCAATACGCAATGTCTTAAAAAAATACCAATATTTATAATTTTATATAGAAATATCCACAAAGTTATGAAACACTTTACGAAGCAATCCATACAGTTCATTGACTTGAGCTAGACTTGCAAAATGCTCTAAAATGATGGTTACAGGAGTTTCCATCTTAACTAAGTTGTTTTAGAACATAATATTGAAGTTCTAAAGATGGACAGTCATCTGCTAGCGAGGTAGGCCTCGGTGAGAAATTAATTTTAAATATTTGTCTCGGTTTGCTTCGACTACGATATTCTATAACCTTATAAAGAAAAGTGAATTAACTAAAACATTGTTTTATCAACATTACAATTACCGCAACCCCACCACTCAATACACAATGTATAAGAATTAGTTGGAAAACGGAGAACGGATTGTCTTAACACCATGCTCTCTGCTAAGTGTTCATATTATTTAAATAAAAATCGAGTCCACTATCCATCGATCAATTCCTATAATCATTTGAAATATTGAATACTTTATATCTCTTCGCGTATCGAGGCAAAGCGCAGCTTTGAGGTCCGCCGTTCAACACGCAATGTCTCCAGAATTCTGCGGCAAGTGGGGAACGGAGTGTTTTAATATTAGGTTCCCAGGTTCCCTCTGCCTATCCTACTATGCGCAGGATACAGCGTGAAGCTAATAAAATCCTATAGCTATTATAACTTACCTGCTTTACAGCACCATCTACATAATCTTCGCATACATTTTTCGCGTAAAACGTCTCAACAGGAAAGGTTCTCCCGGGGATTGTGAAAGTGGGCACATTCCCAAAGAAAGATGAAAACTTTGAAGAGTCCATTGTGGCTGATGTCACTATGAGCTTGAGGTCCGAACGACGTGCGACGACCTGGAAACAAATGATATAATATGAATATCTATAGATTTACGATTACGATAATAGTTTGCCACACTTCCTATATCTAAACGGTTAAAAAGTTTCCCTAGGCCACTAAAATTAGTTTATATTTATTAAAATAAAAAAAGAATTCTTAATACTTAATGTAAATAATAAAATATTTTTAATATAACAAATCTAATTTATGAAATGAAAGTAAAATATAATTTGAACGCTCAAGTAAATTTCGATTTCATTCATAAGATTTTCGAGGAAGAAAAGATCTATTATGAGTTACTACCATATCTCAGGTAAAAATCTTAATGTAACAGACTCTGTTAGGGACCTTGGCGTAATATTTGATAGTAAATTGAGATTTGAAGAGCACGTTAACACTATTGTGAAAGCTTCCCTCAAGTTACTCGGCTTCATTTTTAGGCAATCAAGGGATTTTAAAAATCCAGCAACAATTCTACGCCTTTACAATAGTTTAATTCGTAGTAAGCTTGAATACTGCTGCCAGGTGTGGTCTCCTGCTTACAGGAAGTATTCTGATAGGCTCGAAAGCGTTCAAAAAAGATTTATTAAATATTTAGTTTATAGGTTTAAGACTCTAAGTCATAGTGAACGATATGAAGACATAATTGGCAGCTTTAAATTGCAATTGCTTTCAAACCGTAGAGATCTCGTAGACATGAAGTTTCTACATAATTTATTCAAAGGAAAGATCGATGATAGTGAACTGTTGAGTAGATTTAATATTAAGATACCTCAGAGAGCCCCTCGCAACCCATGTCTGTTTTTCAAGACGGAAAGAACTAGAACGAACCTTGGACAAAATAGTCCCATTAATCGCATCTCTCGTTCATTTAATGAGTACTTGAAAGAAGATGTCACGTTAGACATTGGTTGTGACGGGCTCTCAGTTTTCTTAAGAAAATGCAACCATATACTCAATAAAGTTAATTTATAGAACTAATTGTGAATGATTTTAACTATTATGTAATATTAAGTAATCTTATATTTTTGTTATATAATTATTATTATTTTTTTCTATAGTGTAAATTAATCATTGTTATTATTGATGAATGATGTGTTCTCCTATAATCAGTTGTACATAATAGTATTAGTATATCCTAAGAATGTATGTAATGTAAACCAATATGTACGACAGTTGGAGATCCGTATAAATAAATAAATAAATAAAAATAAATAAATAAATTAGGGCACAAATGGCGACGCGCTCGTGGAGAACAATGTAATATCGGTTGGGAAAATGAAATTGATCAAAACTTCATTACATTATTGGGTTTATCTTTATTAGGTGTGTAGAAGATTTTTATTTTGTAGTGCAAGAAAAAGAATTATAAAAAAATATAAGGTGTAGTATACCTACATTTAAAACCAATAGAGAAATTTATTTATTTTCTGAAGCAATAAATTAGGAAAATATTTTTTTTATACTTATACAATCTATAAGAAAATACAATGTTTATCACTAATTTGTAAGTTTGTAGATTTACGTGTTGTAAGCTCACAACTTCGTATGCGTGATTTTTACAACATAAAACGTAAAAAATATTTTTTTCTGTTCCTGTAAGAATTTGAGGAAACACTTTTGTTTGGCGAACAGCGACCTAGACAACCTACATGTTAAACTTCATATTTCTGCGTTCAATACTTTCAGTTTTCAAGCATTTTCAGTCAATCATTCAGGCACGTTAGTTTTATTTAAATATGTAAAATTAAGATAGAAATTTAACCATAAATATATATATTTAACCATAATACGTTAAATCATCAATTTACCACCAAATTCTTAAAATATGAAAACATTGTAAAACATAAAATGTCATTACGCAGTCACCCGATAGTTTAAATATAACACCTATTGTTTAGCATCAGTTTTTGTATCACACAAGAAAAAATCCAATTCTCTGTGTAAATTTATTTTGTGGACAATGGTCGAACTTTTTGTGTGTTTTTGAATGCCCTTCAATCGCTAATAGTTTCCTGCTTTGGTATTTTTTTAGGTAAAATTAATAATTGAAACTAAACTGCTATTATACACAAAATAAGCAAGGGTTACTAACTTAACTAAGTTAGTCATTGACATACATTAGATTGATTTTACATATCATTCGTTTGGTGGGGAAAAAGATCCCCTGCACTCTCTTTATGGCTACAATATGGTCTATCACGAACACTGACTACAGATTAAAAATAGATTTTAGCATTTCAAGTGGCACAGATACTATAACAATTTGTTTTCTTCAAAAACCGCTACGTAGCGGAAACTCTAACGACTCTAACATGTATAATGGCGGTAAAACGCTTCTATTAGAGATGAATGACACGGCAACATTAATATA
This sequence comes from Heliconius melpomene rosina, assembly GCF_056956725.1. Classification (NCBI taxonomy): domain Eukaryota; kingdom Metazoa; phylum Arthropoda; class Insecta; order Lepidoptera; family Nymphalidae; genus Heliconius; species Heliconius melpomene. Next base: position 13,307,807 of record NC_140395.1, read on the forward strand.
CAATCATAGAGATATTCATTTGATTTGACTCGTATGTAGATATACTATTACGTAAAATGTATGTTTGTTTTTAAAATATTACTAAGGACACAATTACGTTGAGTTCCACGCGTTACGTTCTATCAACACGTAATGTTTCGAAAACGTAATGTTTTCGTTTAGCGGTGGATGACAACGGAGTGTCTTGACAATAGGTTTCGTTTGCCAGCTCTACTATACGCCAAATACAGCACGAAGCTATTAAAAATATGTATTGTTACCTAATTCTGAATGTTAGACAAAACCTGCCATCTCTGTAGCATACATTTTTAAATTGAAATTTCGCGAGTAAAACCACTAAACGAGACTAGTACGCGTAGCTCCATATCGGCGTGCCACACGCAATATACAGTAATTTGAACTCGATGGCTCAGAAAATTGGGTCACATTTTCAACGCACTCTCCATTGTACCGTATATTGTAATGAAGGAACGAAAGCTCAGCTTCGTGAGGATGAGCTGATGACTGGCCTCTTTCACTAATGATTTATGTACCAAATTATTTATATATTTTTATAATATTAATGTGTTCTTGTGTGTGATGAATGTGTTTACTTTCATATTTTTATCTATCTATACTAATATAATAAAGCGGAAGAGTTTGTTTGTTTGTTTGTTTGTTTGTTTGTTTGTTTGTTTGTTTGTTTGAACGCTAAGATCTCTGGATCTACTGGTCCGATTTTCATTGTTTTTGTTTTGTATGAAAGCTGCATTCTTCAGAAGTGCTATAGGCTATATAACATTACATTACACATATATATTAATATATTTTAAAGTACATTCTAATTTGACATGCAATTTATTCTGCCATGTTAATAATAACCGTCGTCGCTACGCAACCGCGTTCGTTACCGCGTCATTTTGATATTCATCCTTATGAAAATAAATATAATAGTCACTTTTAGCATTTTATCTAGATTGAAATTATAGTTTACTGTATAACATACTAATAAATAACTAAGAGATCTAACTAAGATGTCACTGATTCCAAATGACCTAGCCACCTAGCGGGCGGCACAGTATGACCGACGCGACCGTTCGCGTGATGACGCATGATGACGGCAGATGACGTTGACGGTTTTATAAATTTTCATACATTTTCGAACTTTATTTGTTGTTTATAATTAATTTAAAATACACTTTGATTCTCTTCTTATTTTATTTGATATTGCCCGCTAAAATTATCCTACTTAATAGAGAGAAATGTTTAGTTATTTCGTAGAGTCGATATCTATGTACGCACGTACGGAAAACTTTAGGTACTTTTTCTAATATTAAGAATACCTATCCTTTAGTTACTTTTAATCCTTTTGTTAGTTCATTTCAATAACTCAGATAATTTTTTCTAATAATGTGTATCTACTTATTATTCTTTTTGATTATTTGAGCTTATATTTTCTTACTAATTCTATTGAGAATTGAAAATAATTTCATGAATATATTTAATAAATATTCTTATAGTTGAAGCAGGCGTAGCCGCGTCCGGGTCCACTAGTATGATAATATAATGGATTAGTTGCGTTATACGTTTCTGATTTTTACCAGCGGCGCGCGCGACGCGTGGTCTAGTGGGATTTTAAGACTTATTTATGATATATGTGACATTCTAAGTGCTCTAGATAACTCCGACTGCAGGTGCAATGGTTAAACGTGATGTAATATTACTCTTCCTAAAGAAATGGACAATCCAACAAAGTTATTTTTTCAAATTGAACCAGTTGATGAGAATAGCGTAACCACCCATACGAATGTATAGATTGATTGGATGACCGTAGGTGATACGTGTTACCACTTTGCAGAAAGTTAAGACTTCTACATACATATATGCATAATTCAAGCACGTATCATTTTCGTCCATTTATTTAAATAGACGAAAATATATTTTTAATAATATATCATGTATTCATTCATTTATTTACTTTAATATACAAAATAAACAATCTGTAGCATAGCACCTTCATCTGCTCTTGATAATTTGATATGTCACGAAGCGATTGAGTCTAGACAGAAATAGCAGACACGTCATCACATTAGACCACGGAGCGACGAACTTAAATATAATATGCTTTCTGTCAAAGATGTTGCTTAAATTACGTATACTTAATATTCAACAAAAATAAAGGGCGGCGTTTAATTTCGACTCTCAACACACAATTGGGCGCAAAGTAGTGGAACGGAGTGTCTAAGCACTAGGTTCCACGGGGAACCTGGAGTCATTGGTAGGCATTTGCCAGCTATATGCGGTATATATCGTGAAGATACAAAAAACAAAAACAAATTAATGATACGTAGTGCTACGCATTTGTGAAAAGTGCGCATTCATAGAAAGAATGTATGAGTAAGTAAATAGAGTAATTCATTTTAAAATAAGGTAAAACGCAGAAAAATAGACTAATTTAAATTTTTTCATGTGTGCTTCATATTTCTTTATCTACCGCTCAGGAACTTAAGTTAAGAAAAAAACAACACAATAATGAATTGTAATATTGTTGTATAATTTTTAACATTTAAACTTAAACTTATAATCCTCTTCTGAAACAGTTAATTAATAGATATATTTTTGAAATTTACATATACTTTCTACATTTCCTGAAATAGGAAAAGATTATAAAAAAGAAACGAGATTCATTGAGTTTCTGAGTCGGAACTGAATTCATAACCTTTGTCTAACAAGTTGTAAATAATTTTTACCGCTAATGGAATTCGAACCCACGATCCTGTACAAATGTGGATTGCGCAATGACGACACTCCATTCTTCACGTGACGAGTATATATAACTTTTTATTACACTATAAATCTAACGTTACGTTCGTCCTATGAATGTACGCTATTTGCAGATAGCCGAGCCCCTGGTCACGAGGAATTTGTATTAATCGAAAAACAAAAGTACTAACGTCAGTACGATTTAAATATAGATACTGAAATAGTTTTCTATTTTGTATTTTATGTTAAAACTATTAGTCGTTCTCGTTTCGCTGCAAGTTCTCTTTTAGTGTTCCCTGACACTCCCCAATGATACTAGGTATCAAATTTTAGCATTTTAAGCAACGTAGTTTCGGCTCTGCGTTGTCTGTCTGTATCTTACTCAGTAACAAAAGAGATTCATACTGTTTTTTTCAACTTCACGCACATATACATATACTAGGAACCTAGTATTTGGATGAGAGGCAATGCGTGATGAGTGGCGAAACTCAACGCTGCGCTTTAAATCGTTACCCGAGCGAAGAAATGAAAATATTAAATATTTCATTCACTTGAGGGCGATTCGGGTTTACAGTCGCTCGCTTGTTGCCTTATAAACAGAAAATACAGAACAACATTGTTTAAAAATTCACTTTCCCTCATTCTGTAATAAAAATACAAAAATAATAGTACCTATAATAAACAAAATAAATATTATATAAATAGTTATATACGTCATATCTCGTATTCAGATCGTTACCCATATAAACTGCAATGAACTCGCTTTGACAATGTGAAAGCAGTCTATTTTACTATGTAATTCTAATATTAGATATTTTATCTGTAGGTACATAAATAATTTTATAATATCATATTTACGCACTACAAGTTATTCTTTTTATTGGAGTGGAGAGTGGAATGTCTTAACACTAGGCTCCCTCTGCCCTAAAGACCCCTTAGTCAATATGCTGAAAGATGCACGGTACAGATTGTGGGCTCAAATAGAAAAATAATAGAACAGCTGTTATCCAATTTAATTCACAACGTCAAGGCTGGAGATATTTTCACCCGCGTCCACCAGTGTCAGCTATCATTTACTAATACTAATTTAGTAATTTGTTTTTTCCTTTGGGTAACGAACGTTGCAGCTCAGATCGTATGGAATATTCCTTTAGTATCAAATGGATGATTGCTTAAGATTGTGTACAAGAATATGGCTGTACTAGCTTCACGCTGCACACATAGCAGTGTAGGGTAGTAGTGGTACCTCGTACCACCCTCAATGTGACCTGGAGCAATGGACAAAAAATACTTCTGTACCACGACGGTAGGTACATCAAAATAATAATTATTATTTAAACCTAGTGTTAAGAAAGTTCGTTCTCCACTTTCCGCCGAATTTTTCAAGGCGTTGCGTGTTGAATGGAGGAAATCAACGTTGCATTGGGCCCAGAGCGAAGAATTGAAAATATTAATAAATAATAATTCATTACCTCGAGTGGGGATCGAACTAACAATCATCGCATTACACTTACACCCTTGCGCCCCTGCGCTACGACGACCTCAAATTATATAAGTTCCTTTATTAGTGTTGACGTAAGGTCACTCTATAGTAGGTCAACGTTCGTTCTAAGGTCGTGACTGATAAGCGATGTCAACAACTCCATAATGTAAAACTTCCTTGACTCTTCTTGTCTTTTAGTAATCGGTTATGTACAGAAATATTACCTATTAAAGCTGCAGGGAAATTTCCTCATACAAAAATAACTTATTACCTACTTCAAAACATGTTTAGAGTAGTTTTAACGTTGTAAGGTGTTCGATTTCCAGTCGATGCAAACATTAAGATATTATAGCGCTTCTCCAGGTTCACCCTTGGGATGAACCCCTACCCTTTTCTAGTATATAGTATATATTTGATTCAATATATTGTAGTGGGTCCAGTACCCCTTGATTCCAAGAACCTCCTTATCGACAAAATCTCATTTGGCCCACCAAATTATTTATTATTAACATTAACTAAACGGAGTTTCTACGTTATTCGTATTTTATATACAATAAATCTAGGCATTGTCGAGAGATACAAAATAATTTATAGTATATTATTTTTATATATTCTATTTACAGCGTCATTCTTTAAGACCTGACCTCTATTTGACATTGAGGTCGACTTATTGAAGCGCAGAGACCTACTATAGTCTAATATCATAGTAACCAATAGTATAAAAGTACTTATTTAATATTAACAATTATGATTTGACGTAGAAATTTTTTCATAGTATTTTAAGCTTCACCTGTATCCCCCATATAGCAGGATAGGTAGAGGTAACGTAGTGATAAATTCTCCATTTTTCGAGTGAAATTATGTATTGAGTGGTTAAACTCAACGTCCGGCTTTATCTACAAGAGCGGAAAATGAAAATTATTCGTTCCCCTGAATGGGGGTCGAGCTCACAACTAAGACATTTGCAAACAGACTTGCATAAAAGTAGAAAAGAAATGTAGAATTTCTTATGTCTTAACCTTTTTTTTTTCTCTATTTTTATAAAAAAAACTTATACCTGACTGCTTTTTAAAATTAGCCGCAGAAAGAAATGGGGGCGTGGTGCTTACAGAAGTCGTAAAATTACGTCAAACGATGGCACCAGCTCTTGACATTGATTTGTTTGCCACAATATATTTATAGGTGAGTATTACATTGATAAATGCGCTGTAGACGATCAAAGTAGTTATTAGAAATATATGTATGTTTAAAGTATTTTTGAAAAAGTTGTCATGGCGCAGCGTAAATGTAACAGTTGCTGGTGGTTATAAAGAAAACTAGTTTTTTTTAATTTTAATTTTCTTAAATTTATGCAGTATAGCACATAAAGTGTGGTAGGCAGAGAGAACCCAGTCCGTTCCTCACGCACCGCCCAACTTTCGATAGGTTGTCTGTTAAGAGGCGGAACTAAGTACTGCGCTTTGTGTTGTTATTAGAGTAGTCAGATGCAAATAATTCGGGAATCGAACCCAAAATCGTCACTTTTACATCCCGATACTGCCTCAGTGAATGTATATTAAAGCCTATAGGACCTAGGTACTATCAAAAGTATAAGCAAATCGCTAGTTATAAATAAACATTAAAGGCCAAGATACGCAGCTTTCAAGAGATAAACAAAAAAGGGCAACATGTGCACACATGTTTGATTCATCTACAGAATATGACTCATACATACATACATACATATAAACGCCAAGGTTAGCTTCATTTAAAATGGTAAGCTCATTTATAATAACACTGTCCTTCGCTACTGAGTCACAGGTCACTTGTAATGATTCACGTCGTATGCTGTATCCCGCATATAGCGGGGTAGGCAGCGGGAACCTAGTGTTAAGACACTCCGTTCTCGTCTTTTCGTCTAATTTTTGATACATTACGTCTATTCGCACTCATTCGGAAGTATGAATTCCTTTCATTTCCTCGTGTAGCGTTGAGCACTCAACAGTGGTGAGGAAATGAAAGTAATTCATACTTCCGAATGAGATTGAACCAACAACCGTCTACAGTCAGACACTGTAGATGCTGCGCTACGACGGCACCAGCACGATGCTAAAATATTGAAACTTAACGTTAGAATGCCTAGTGAAGCAAAACGGATTATATGGCGCTGATCTCATAAATTCAATTCCGAGCGTATTTAATTCCATTATGTCTCCTTACTTGGGAAGCGTTAAGAATAATAATAAGTTTCTTACAATATCATGATAATTTTATTAGACGTTTCAATGCATGCATAAAATAAATTTTATCTTTAAATAAATATACCTCGAGACATCGTTTGAACGTAAGCGAGATGGTTGAGAGTTCGATACTCGCGGAGGATGAATAATTACTATTTCCTGCTTTTGTACTACAACGTATCGTTGAGCTTCGGTATTCAACGCTTGGTTGCCCACTTAGCGTAAGAATTCTAGGATACCTACTAGGGCATCAGACAAATCTGACCACCCGGCCCCTCCTATATCTCCCCCATAATTGAAACCTCATTCCTAAAAGTATCGACAATGTTAGAGTAAAATATGTAAAACAAAACGAAGTTTATAATTACTTACACCGTGAACGGGTGAACGAGTTTAATTGCTAATAGCGTTTGAAAGAGGTTAATCGATTATACACCATTGCGCTTGTATTAACAATTAAAAAATGAAAAACACTAAACAATTAAAAATTGATTGCATTGGTTTTACAGTACGAAATTTTATTGCTATGGTATGCTACAGTTTTCAACAAAAAAATATTTTAGCATTTCCAAAGACTGCGTGATAGTTAGGTATAGGCAACGTTAGAGGACGTTGAAGACCGTGCAAAGTGGGGTAGATTATGCAGAATGGCAGACCCTGGCAAACGTCAGGATTAGTGTCGGCAAGAAGTTAGGTTAAGTTACGCAATGATGCATGAGTAACCTATATCGTAAGTTTACTTGAATTAGTAAGCTTTTATGTGTTTTACCAAGAGCGAGGAGGTAAAGACATTAAATATTTAATTTCTACAATTACTAAATACTAATATACTAACATTTAATTATTTAAATCTTTAGGTACAAATACAGAGTGAAGCTGATTTTACAAATAGCCTTATTGTTATATAAAGCGTTTTCTTTAAGGAAGTGCAAGATTCGCTTGCGGCTTTAATTTGTATTACCGATTAGTCTAACCTAAGTGAAAGTTCGTCTTGTTACCAATTCTATTAAACTGCAAATTATACCTTTGACGTAATTCTGGTACAAACGTAAAGATGACAAATAAAAGTGACAAAATAATAAAAAAAATGCAATATTTCGCCCATTCCGTGCAAAAATGACGGATTTGTACTATTTAAAATGTTTGAGGAGAAGCAAAGTTCTATGATTTTCTATAACTAATGTAATAGAATGCATATAATGAGATATTTAACACATATATTAAATGCGATTATCGTTAATTGTTAATCCAAACTGGTGATATTGAAAACTACATAACTAAATAATTTTGAGTTAGGTCACTTTCAATCTAATATTTCATTCCAAATATCACAATAATATCTGTAAAGCTATTAAATATACTATTCTACGCTTCTAGTGCTTTTAGTGTTATTGATTTGCCTATTTCTTGCCATAGTCATAAACTAATGCCAACTCATTCGAAATGTGCAGTCTTGAATGGTACATCTATTAGTTATAGAAAATTATAGAACATAAAATTAAAACTGATATTTCACAATGAGAGTTTAAGTAAATAAGTAACTTTGTTCATTTCCCAATTACACCAAATATCAATTACGTAAACGTTTTTTTTTAACTTTAAATTAATGCTTTTACACATTGAATTCGCGAAATAAAAATTAAAAATTTCCCCGAGCAGAAATCGAATCCACAGTCGTCACGCGAATAGTGGAAAAATATTTATTTTTATTATCTTCCCTTCGCAAATGTCATGAATAAATAATACAAGCCATAAAGCTACCGAAGGAGCGACGTGGCAAAAATTTATCTTGCAAATTGTAATTTATGAGAACATTGGCCTCATTGGATAAGGTTTTGGCCGTTACAATTGTACACAAGGACATGTTTTATTAATGTTATAGATACAATATACTATTTTTAATATGGGATAGAACATACATTTAGTTTTATTTATTTCTTATGTTCTCTTTTTATAGGTGACGTCGTTAATAGTAACAGCTCAAGGTGTGTTACATACAATACCTCAAATTTCAGCAGGAACGGTAAGCGGAAATTCTTGCTAAGATAAGGTGTGAAGCTAAATAATAATAAAAGATACAACTATTTTTATACCAGTCTTACACATAGCATGTACCTACATGCCATTGCGTTAATGGATGATGTCATACATAAATGAATTATGATTTACAAACACTATAAATTAATTGAGTGCAGTGATTTTTTAGAATTACCAAGTGACAGTTAAACGAGGTAAACGTACATGTTTTTATTGAAAAAGGGAAATACAATTAATTTAAAAAAATTGGAAGAAATTCCATTGACGTCTTGCGCGAGAATTTTATTTATTTGAGCCAATATGGAAATTAAATGTTTATTCACTAAGATGTAAAAGATCAAGATAATTGTTTGATGTATATTTTGTATATCCGTTCAGAAAGTGGGGAAGCGGTAGCCTACTCTGCTTCATGCGGGATACAGCGTGAAGCTGTATATCTTTTGTCTTTTTCATATGACATGACAAAAGAAGAAAAATTATCTTCATACAATAATGGCACGACCAAAAATGAATATTAAACTCATTTTAACACTTTCAATAGGTGCACTTAGACGGTTGACGGTACTTACGAGCGATCGACCTGAATAGATACTGGAGTAATTCAATTTAATTTACATTCAAATATATTGGCATAATGAAAATGTCTTAGATAATTTTACGAACCCACCTATTTTGCATTTGTCTGCTGTTTACGATAATTATATGGATTTACTCAATTTATGGTACAAATCCTGGATAGGTTAGAGAGACCGAGAGACCGTCATGGCGCAGCGAATTCCAAATTCTAAATTAGTTTTTATATTTGTGTATATCTATCCCTGTCTGCATATAATAAAAAAAAACTATTGTATAAAATTTAATTTTGTTTGAGCACAACGAATAAATGGGATTAAAATAAATGGGATCAAAGAATAGCAAAAAAGACTAATGAAACAATTGTGAGTGGAAGGTCTTCGAGAATACACTATATGTAAAAAGTATGGGATCCTCCTGGAGGTCATGTATGAAGAGGTTGATGACAGTGGACGAGGCTCAAGAGGTATGCAGAAACCGTAGCGTTTGGCACTGCGTTCTTTCTGGCTACTCCGTCAGAAATAAAATATGAAGCTAAATAAATAAATAAAATTAAATGCAGTTCTCACAATAACATTTTCAGAACTCGGAAGTTTACATTAATAATAATAATTTAGTTTTACTACTAAATGCTTATATTAACATCGAAATATCAGGAAGTTTCGCGTCGACAGCTCACGGTCACGCATCAAATGTACGCTCCGCCTTAACACTTCATAGATCACTTGTTCTATTTGGCATATGATACTACCTAATATATCCCATTACATACTATTGTATAAAAAAAGAAAGATAATTAAGGCCATCGTGGCATAGCGGCACTGAGTCTGTAAACGCCACAGTTGTGGGTTCGTCTCCCACTTGGGGGAACGAATTACTTTAATTTATTCGCTCGTGTAAAGTAAAGTCGCCGTTGAGTTCCACCACTAAACGCGCATTGTCTAGAAGATAGCATTTGGGGAAAAAATATAATTAACTATAAACAAGATTATTTTTTCATATTTTTTAAAGGAAACAGAAAAGAAAAGAATATATAAACTGAAATAATATTCTCCATTATTACAAGCAATTAGCATACTAACAAAATAAAGTATAAAAAATATGAATTATAGCGAACCAATCGAGTCACTGGCGCCGCCTGCGTCACGGCGCCTGACTCCCGAGCACCACACATGCTTTATTTGTCACCCAATACTTATATGAACCTCTGATAGCCATCGAATATTTTAATTGATTTAATAAGAAATTGTGTATATTAGTTTCAATTTATTTAATTACAGTTTCTTAAATTTATAGTTTTTCTACAACTTCAATCTTCAATTAAAGCCTCGTACCTCAGTAAAACCGGTGTCATAAACTCAACGGGACTTTGTTTCAATCGTACGTAATTCTTTATTTTTGATAATACTATATGTATGCAGTGTGTATACAATCTTTCAAAAGAAGAACCTTAGTTTTCTATGTTTTAAATGTTTACATATTAGAATAATGTTTACATATTTTAAATGTTTACATATTAGAAAAACATCTTCATTTCTCATTGAAGGACAGTTAGAAGTATTTTTTTTACAGTTTCCCATTGTATACGCATATAGTAGGGTAGGCAGGGAACCTAGTGTTAAGACACTCCGTTACCCACTTTCAGCCGATTGTTTTGAGGCATTGCGTGTTGAGTGAAGGGACTTATATGATATCATAAACGGAAGTATCTTCTCTAAATCAAGTGTAGTCGCCGACAGACACTAGTATTGTATATTTCACAACCGTCGTTTTCACCATAAGCTTATAATGATTACAATGATGATTTTATTTAACTGGAACTTTGTGTTGACATACCTAAATAAATTTATAACAAACTAGCGGACGCGCGCAGCTTCGCTTTCTTATTTAGGGGTGAATTCTAATAAACTATGAAGCACGTGTTCAATGAAGTATTTTTAAGAGTCTCAATTTCAAATTTTATAAAAATCGGTGGCGATTTAAAGATTTTTCCATACAAACTTTCAACCCCTTATTTGCACCCTTAGGAGGTGTATTCTAAAAAACCACGAAATACGTGTTCAATGAAATCTATTTAAGAGTCTGAATTTCAATTGTTATAAAAATCGGTGACAATTTAAATTATTTTCTATACAAACTTTCAACCCCTATTTCACCCCTTAAGAGATCAAATTTTTCAAAATCCCTTCTTAGTGGATATCCAGATTACAATCTGTCCAAGTTTCTCGTTTCTACGCACAGCGGTTACGGCTTTGCGCGCGTCTTACCTCAGTCAGTGAGGACAAGTCCTTTTTTATATATATAGATAATAAACCAAACAATCGTTTTCCTGTTAAGTAGTCATTTTAGTCACCAATTATAACATTTTTCAAGTAAACCTAAATGTGTTATCTAGTTAACCAAAAATATGACATATTTTGAAGCAATTTACGTCATAAGTGTCATGTATTCTATAATTGTGTATATTTATCTTTTTTATTACCGGTCAATTTCCTTCGTGTATTTTCCATACAACGTGACATTGGCGAAATGAATTGTGCTCAACTGGCACGCTCGAAACGCCATATTTCGAGAAATCAATCAGTCATAAGTGTCAGGAATTATTGAAGTATTTTCGTTATGGTACAATAATTGCATTTAAAACAAATAATAAAACATAATGAGACGTATAAAAATATAATTAGGTGTCATATTCATATTGTAAAATTTATGAGTTCTAATTATGTAAACTGAGACAAATGTTAAAAAGAACAAAAAATATATAAAAATGTATATAGATAGCACGCAGCAATTTTAAAGCCAACGGCTGGTTGAAATTCATAAAAAGTAATACATACACACGCAATATCTAGAAAATTGGGCAGTGCGTGAACGACGAAGAGTTTAAACACTGGGTTCTTTCTGCTCACAATGCTTTGTCACTTTGTCAGCGTGAAATTAGAAAAAAAAAAGAAACCTTTTTTTATTATAAACATGAGCTAATAATAAATCCTTTTGGTATTCAAAGCGTTACATAAATTATATTCCGCACAAACATCCATTGTTTACTGAACGACGACGAGACAGGAATATACATTGGTTTGAACGATGCATTTGTGCAAGGCCTATTGCAAGTGCAAGGCATATTGTATATGTTGCTACAGCTGAGTATATATGCCGCATCATTCTACGGCGGTTGTGAGTTCGAGTCCCATTCGAGGAAATTAAATATTTAATATTTTCATTTTCCTAACTTTGGTATCGATGCAAAGCACGGCGTTAAGTTCCGCCGGGAGTAGGAACGGAGTGTCTAAGGACTGGGTTCCCAGGTTCTAATTGCTTACCTTGCTATGTGCGGGATATACGCTATACCTATAAAGAAGCTAAATAAAGAGACGTAGATAAACAGACTCAACTTAAAAAATATATAGTAAAAACAGTACCTACCTGGTGCCAGGAAATATTAGTATGGTACATATAAACAGATATAAACACAAAGGTATGCTAATTATATTAATTGGTTTAACACGAATATGACATTCAGAGAGTATTGGCAACTATTGTCTATATGCGTTCCAATACAGACAACGGACAATTTATTATGTTTACATTATATACTAATACAACGTATATAATTTTAACAAAATATTTTCGTATCTGCGATGTAAATAGACTAATGGTAATCGTAATATCTAAGAAGCATCAATCCAGAAAAGAAAATTTCATACTTTTTCTGGTTCAATCTATAGCAGGTTCCCCAAGGACCGCCCAATTGTAGAGACACTGCGTGTTGAACTTTTATATAACAATACAACGGAAAAACATTAGCTTGAACGAAAAAAAATGTGTATACAATAGAACATTCAGTTAGGTAATAAAATTTTATTCGTTAAAGCTGTAAGAACATTTAAGGTAAGGTATTTGGAACAAAAACAAAAATGTACTACGCTCGAAACTAAAATGAACTCGTTTATAAATAAACCAGACGACCGGCTACGCAATGATTTAACATAAGATTACTATAAAGACAGGTATGTGTAAAAGTAAAGGGATATTAGGGATGAAAAAGACTGTCTTTGGACGTTGGTACATTTTAGACAGAGGATGACTCGATGATATTTAAAAGTGATCCTAGCTTTTCAGAAACTATCAATTTTATTTCTAGAACGTGCCTTGAAGTTATCTAGTAGAAGTCTAGTAGAAGTTATTTCGAATTTGGTTAAAGCGAGAGAAGCCTGGACTGTGAAGGTAAGCGTTAATGTGCATTTAATTTTATTTAAACCTACACTTGAAATCTAAGTATCAGACACTTTTCTGCTCTGAACCTCAACCTGCGACGTGATGGGCATGGTGAATCCATGGAATACTAAGTAGTTTCTTATCTTTTTAAATGATAATAAATTAAAGATATTTGGTCTTTAAAATGCAGCAGAAGAATTTCTATATACAAACAAGTATTTTTATATATATAAAAAATTCGTCATTAAATTAACCAGTACCGTTGGTCCCAGACAAGCGCCCAGACGCTATTGTCTCGCGCCCCACATGTAGTAAACAGAGCATAATGTTATTGTTGTTAGTACTTTATATTTATATATAGTACATAATATATCAAATCGGACGGATGCGACTGCGAGATATATGCTTCTCTTTAACATAAATAATGATTATTATTCATGTTATACGACCAAATCAAGAAGAGTCGAAATTATAGCTGTAGATTGGATAGGTCAAAAAGGTACAGTTGTTTATGGACGAGTGGGCAAACTTCTACATACCTTTTTATTTTAGTCTCTTTTTTAATAAGGTATAGGTGTAAAGCTTAGTTCAAAAGTCAATTTTTTTTCATTGGATTTACCTATATATGTTTTATATTTTAAGATTAACAATATGGTTAAATAATGAATGGTAATCAAACATATGTACAACCACGTATAAAATATAATTAATAGTTACATATTTGATGTAGTCCAAGGGAGCGCTGGTTGGATGTCGTGATGCAGGACATGAGAGCCAATGGTCTAACCACCGAGGACGTGAAAAAAGACCGTACAAAGAGGAGTAGGTTGAGAAGGAAGGCAGACCCTGGTAATAGCCGGGATGAATGCCAGAAAGAAGAAGAAGTTGATATAGTCATAACTAGACATGAAGATATATGAATCACTCTTTTTACGTTTATATAAAACGTAGTGGGGAAGGTTACCGTCGCAATGTAGATCTTGACTCAGGTCCAGGAAGCTTGTTTATTGTTATGCACCTAAAATATGTTGATAAATAATTTGATATACCTACAGCATACGTAGAATATGTTAATGTTATTTTTTTAGTTTCACTCTGTGCCCCGCACATAGTAGAGTAGGCTGTGACAAGACTTCTTTTCCCCACTTTCCGCTAAATTCTGGAGGAATTGCATATTGAGTGGCGGAACTGAACGCCGCGCTTTCGTTTTCTCGGGTTCAAATCGGACTCACCACCTGTTGCGTTTATAATCGCACGCTTGTGCTCCTGAGCCACGACTGGCTTCGTGACATGTTATAAGTTTAAGACAATTAATGAGTAAATTTAACTTTTTACTATATGTGCCCATAAGTTGGAAATGTCGAATAGACACGTAATAGAGGCAGAAGTACCCTAGCCCTAATACAGTTCGTTCGCCACTGTTAACATAGCGAACAGCGAAATTAAAAAAAAAAGCTATTTAATTTCTCTTTTATCGAATAGTATTTAAAATTTAATTCTATTTTGGACATCGAATAATTTTTTAGGACGTTGATGGCTTATCTCTCTCTCTTTTTTTCTTTTATAAATCCAAAGAAAGTTATTTTCCTGGATTTATCTAAAATAATTAAGATACTGTAAGTTAATATTAGAATGTATTTCAATGCCAATTCTTAAGTAGTCGGGATTACTGCCAACATAGTGAAATGTTCTAAAATATGTTGTTGAACACAGAAAATTGGCAGAGGATGCTAAATTGTTGACATAGTTATTACCAAAAATGGAAAAATATGGCAAGCAGGGCGAACCTAATAATTAAAGTCTATATCTAAAGCCATATTTATAAATACTTGTGGATTGGTAGACTAAAACGACTGTGGATGTATAATTACCTAACCAGATCAGTTTCATTCAAACTCTCATATTATAGCTAGTTGATGTAGTGGATAGTCAGACACTTCTTAACTGCACCACGAGAAAATATACATCAATTATGATATTAATATAAATTTATCTATGCGTATTCTCATGTTATGAAAGTAGTGTGAGTATACTGGGCAAATGTGAACAGGTTACTGATACGATCCAAGAGTTGTGGCCGCCCAGAAGTTATCTTTAAACGGCTGTAGCTGTAGGTACATTCTTACTTTAAATTATTTTTTTTAAGTAAACGATGCAAAATATCAGAAAACCTAACTTCAGTAACGACGCCTCGACGGCAAAAGTAGTACATAATATGTGTATTTTTTACTTTATCCTTTACTCTACCTGAACATCGCGTATTCTTTTGTTACCAGACGGAGGAAATGAAAATAATTAATATCCCAGAGTGGAAAATAAAGCTACAACCATCGCGTTTCAAGGCAGACGCTGCGCCAGAAGGACCCCTTTACATGTAGACAGAATTCTATTATCAAAATAAGCGATAAAAAAAATTATTTACAATTTGTCAATCCACATTATCTAGAAACATTAACAAACAGCAGGGAGCTATCTAGTTCATGGCTAGAATGAACGTGACTGTTGTAAAAACACGCACTAAAATTACAATTTTCTATACATACATTCTGTAAGTGTAACAATATACATACGTATGTATAATATGTTATTAGATAGCGAATGCATGTAGCTATAGTGAGTTATTGTATACGCAGGAAACGGAATGACTTCGGAAAAGAGATATGTAGTTACACTTCCTTTAAGTAATAATGTTGTTATTATGACAGTCACATTTGTCACTGACGATGACAATAATGATGATAATGAAGGACGTCCTCCAGCTAAGAGAGTGGCAAAGGTTTCAGTGTTGTGCCATTGGAGAGGCAGCAGCAATATCGTTATTTTTCTAGGGTATACTGTATTTTTAAACGCACTAGCATCACATATATGATACATACACTCAATCTCAATCATATATCAATTTCTAAATTATTGGAGAATATTATTTCACATATTTTTACTTTTAAAAGACACAAATCTGTTTTTAAGCTTTACCTACTCGCAACAGCTGGGAAAATATTACATATTTCACTCCTCCCAGTAGGAATCGAACTTGCAACCGCCGCGGTTACGGTCACACTCTTGAGCACCTGCGCCACGACAGCCTCATGAGCAAAAGCTTAACGTATTATGTAAAAACGTGTCTAACTATAAATAGAAGTTTGTTTAGTTGAATAGGAAACGTACACAGTACTGTTACAAACTGGTGAGATTTCTCGAATCTTCGATTGCTTTATCTTTAGATTCTTTGTGTCCCGAATCCGGAACTGTTTGCGCGTTTATTGTTTTCAAATATAACAAATAAAGCTCAACCATCTGGTTTTATAATAATGTTGACAGTTTCAAAAATATATGATCCTAGTTAATACATTCCGAGAAAATGTGTGTTGAATGATGAAGGAAAAATAAAAATAATTTTAATATAACCATTCCCCCAATAAATAACAATAATTGGAGATATCAAGTTTCAGTATAGTTACGGCTGTTTTTCTTTGTCTGTCAGTCACTAAGTAATCGAAGAGTTTTATATAGGTAGGTATATAAACAACTAGCGACCCTCTTGCGGCTTCGCCCGCTTTTCTACTGGATTATTCATGTAATGTATGTTTGCAAAGCACTTAAGATAATGTGAAAATTAATTAAACCCTAATGCAATAGCAATGCCGCATTTTCGTAGTTTCAATAAGGATTTTCCAATTGTTTTACACAGCAAAAATTTTTTAGTAGGTACCGTAATTTTAAATCTGTGCTACTAATCTTTTCAAGTACTTATTAAAATATATTTAAATGACTATTTTTAAACGGAAGAAATTATAAACAAAAACCTACCTACTAATAACTACTATAAAAAATATGAAACCAAATATATCGCGCTGAAATAATGCATTTAACTCCAATTATCCAATACGTGCAAACGCATCTAAATCTTCGTTGCTATAGAGGTAGGCGGGTTTTTTTCGAGCTTGTGGTTAATGTTGAAGAGGGTATTCTGTCCCTGATGAAAAGCAAGCACTACGTGGCTGCCTGTGAGGAAAATTAAAGAGAATGCATCGGCCGGGATCAAACCCGGGCCGCCCGCGTGGCAGGCGAGCATTCTATCACTGAACCACCGATGCGTGTAAGGCAGGCGGGCGCGGCGGACGCGCTTGTATAAGCCGTTTCGCAGCAAGGATTTTTTGATATTGTAACAACTTCTAAAGTGAAAAACAGCAAAAGACAGTTTTGGTCTACATTAAATGGCCAACGTAACTAATATACTTATTTATATGCTGAGAGTAAGGGATAAGTGAAACTTGAGTAACATACAGCTGATGTGTCAACGGCGGGATGTGTCAACAATTAAATGCGTTTTTCTGTAAAACTATTCGCAATTTCGAAATAGTGTGAAAAGCAAATTTTATCTTCGTTTAACGTAGAAAATTAATAAAGTATTTTAAAGGATAAGGATTAATACCATTATGGAAAAATATGACTCACAATAAAGAATATATTGAAATCATTATTTTTAGACAGAAAAATGATCACTACACGTTATTCTTAAAAGATACGAATATGCCGTCGCGGACTTTTTTGTAGATCTTATTAAGAGGAACAATACCCCAGTACATTTTTTTCATGTAGTATTTACCATTAAAGCAGCGCATGCGCGAAAGTGTCTCAACGGGTAGGACTTTATAAACATTTATCGTATTTATGTTAATTTACATAAGAATGTACAAATAATAAATTATATATAAACCTTCTATGGAAAATACTCGACCTAATGGTGAAAACCGCATCAAAATCCGTTGGGTGGTTTAGAAGAAGAAGAGTTAGAAACAACAGACAGACATGGAAAGCGACTTTGTTTTATAAGATATAGGATACTACGTTTTCTATAACTTGATTGATACTAAATGCCTTATTCACGCCGTGGTATCACGGAAACAAAAATGATACTTCCTTTTTAAAACCAAATGTTGGTCGTTTTCATAATACTAAAGTGTGACAATAAATGTTAGGAATATGTAAAATATAAAAGCTTGTTAGTCATGGCGTTAAATTCCGCCACCCTACACGTGATAGCAATAAAATATAGTACAAAAGACAAATAATTTTGTGAGTTTTGATCTGAGTGATTTTTTAAAACTTTATGGTAAAGGCGAAGGGGGCATAAACGTGTCACTGAAACGCGACTGTTGTGAATTCGACTACCATTCGGGGGAATAAATTATTATTTAAATTATTATGTAAAACCGCAGCATTGAGTTCCACAACTCAACACGCAATGCCTCGAAATCGACGGAAAGTAGTGAACGGAGTGTCTTAACACTATGTTTTTTTGCCTACTGTGCTATATGCGGCATACAGGTGAAGCAGAAAAAAAAGAACTTCGTGAACTCTATGAACTCTCTGACTACTATTATAAAAAAAAACAAAAATACGTAAAGAACTATGAAAGCTTATACATATGATAGTCGAAGTTGGTTTGGCGCGTTTGGCAAGACGCCACGGCGCCGAGCGCCGGTCCGCCCGGAGCTTGCTGCTAAAATAATGTCTTTTGATATTATACGTATGTAGATACTTGTACCTTTGGTCACTTTAATAATTTACTTTGTTTAATTTCAACCCAAGAATTCATTTTATCGATAAAAAGAATTCTTGGGTTGTAATTAAAAAAATATTAGTATTCAAATCATAGGTACATACATTCTACTATTGACTCGGAATGCAGGCTTTTCTGATAAAAAACTCAACAGTCACTATGAGACTTTTCCAATATAAAAGTAAAAAGGATCGGCACTCAACGCAGCGTTTTGTTGTTTTTTGTCACCACCAGACAGAAATGGCATTTTCCTCATTGGGAATCGAACTCACAATCGTCGCGTTTACAGTTAGGCCTTGTGCAGCTGCACCACGATGGCCATCAAATGAACGAATGAAACATTTAATGACGATAAAAAAAAACCTCTCTTCAAGAGTTACGGGCCGGCTTTAGCCCAAGCCTATCAATCAATACATAGCCTTACTAGCTATATATATATATATATATACTAGTATGTAATAGCTCCGGACCGACTTGCCTCATGGGAAATTAGTAAGTTGGCAGACGTTGTGACACTTCATAACAGTTTGTTAATTGAACATCATGTTGTATACTTTATCTTGCTTGACGTTCACCTACTATTTTATAATAATATGTTGAAGAAATAAATTATCTATGGGTAGAGTACCCACTGTCTATTTAAACAGAGAATTTACATTATATTTTTTTAGCTTTACGTTTTGTTCCGCATTTGGACCTTGTGATTCACTATTCGTCCCAATCCGAGACATTTTATGAGACGTATGTTGAGAGAAGGAATTCAACGCCACGTAACTTCTCACGCATCAGTACGGGGTAATGGAAACAATTCTCTCTTCTTCGTGGCGCAGGCGCAGTGTCTGTTAATGCTCTCCAAGTGGCAGCATTGGCAGTCATTGCGCCTGCGACAATATAGCCTCAACTATACCTACTAGTAATCAATGAAATTATAATTCCTACTACGCATTTTACAAAGAGAAGATTAGCAGCAGGCATGGAGAACCTAGTAAACGTAAGCTAAGTCTATTTGTTCTAAAATTCGGTGCATAAATGTATTGTTTAACCTAACCAGACAATCAACAACAAAAATCTTTCCATGAGTGGAATTTAAATTGCTCTTAAAAAAAAGTCTATTTAAACCGATGATCATCTCATTTTTAGAAGAAAAGAGAAAATACTAAACAACTATCACTTATGAATTCCTATCGCATAGTAAAGGAATTCTTTTAAAAAAGGGAATATTGCATAAAAGAGACAAAAAACGAAAGGCCGGACAAGTTATAAACGTTCTATACTACGTAGAAGGCCGCGAGCTGCGACAAACGGCGCCACTTACGCTATAAATGGCCACCTCGCTACTCCGGATTTGTCTTGTGTAGACTTAAGACATCTTTGTGTAGATTATTTTAATATTTAAGCATTGTAAGTAAAGTAGGGGGAGCGGAGTGTCTTAACAGCAGGTTCTTCCTCCCTCTAAGTGCGGGATACAGCGTAAAGCTAAAAAAATAAAAGTATACATGTATCATGCAGTATTTTCAGGAAGCACATTGATTAATCGTGGTTCCAAAACGCGAGGCGATCCTAATGGCGAAACCTAACGCTGCACTTTGTCTATGCGTATAACTACATATTTTACAGTGACGATTGTTTGTTTACGTAGATTTCTGTTCCTAAGACAAAAATTTAAGTTTAACGATTCACTGAATTAAAAAATATACAAATATTCTTTAAAATTAATATCACAGATATTTTCAATAAAGAAAAAATATACCTTACTTATATATAAAATATTTTTCTCAAAGTTATAAAATGTCTGAGCTGCTATTTCATGTAAGTATAAAAATATGCGATATGTTTACTTAGTAGCAAGCCTCTAGAAAACTCGACGGAACTCGACAAGGCGAGGCTTTCTTTTTCATTTTAATAAACGTTTCAACTTTTTTGCTACGAGATTTGCAGTAACATATTAAAAAATGTTATAATACTAGTTACTTTAGAAAGTTAAAATATATTTTCTTATCAATGTGTAACAAACTTTTGTTGAATATAATTTTTCTCTGTAATTATAAAGAGTCTACTTTCAGTATAAAAGAAAAATTACGAATCAATTGCTATTTTTTTTGATACTTTAAAAATGTATTTATGAAGATTTAAAGACTATAAAACGACAGGTAAACTTTCATTTAAAAAAAAATATTCTTGAACATTCAAAGAACTGGTACTAGACTACTCATTTAAGGTTCCACCTTTTCTCCATACAACTTGCAATAAACAAGAATATAAAACAAGCTATTATGTAACATCATATCTTACATATTATGTAAGAAACTTGATGTTTTGTTTGAATTTGTTTCATTAATAAGTTATTTAATTCAATAAGATATTTTCGCATATTAAGTAATACAATAATAACAATTTCGAATTTGTTTTACGACCTTTTAAATAGGTTATTAACGCCATTGTAATTGAAAAATATGAGAATGCATTATTTTCCTTTCTCCGCTCTGGCAAGATAGTTCGCAGCGTTGAGTACCGTAACTCAACGCCGCAATATATCGGCGGAAAACGGAGAACGAAGTGTATAACAAGAAAAATATATATCTGCTCATTAGACAGGAACTAATATATCTCGACTTAGTAGCCAGTCGTAAATTTTACTACAAGAACATCATACTTCCGGTTGCTTTACAACTGTTTATAAAACAAACATACCTACTGTTAATCTCTGTTTATCTACCACAAATGTTTGTCTGAAGAAATGAAGTATACACTACTCCTTTTTTAGGCATTATAAAATCGGCTTATGTACATAGATGTACAATAATTATATTTATAACTTTAAATCTAAAAATAACATTACATTTTAAAAAAAACTTTAAGAAATCTTAGAAAAAATAAAAATGATTAAGTGTTAAGTAAAGATAACAATGTGCAAAAAATATTCTTATTCACATAAGTTTTGACCTATATATATTATACAAAACACTATAACTCCACTAATCAGCATTTTTTTAAGTGAGCCCCAAAAAAAAAGCAACAAAAAACATTAATTTCAAGTCAACCTTGGATGAACAGAATACCAAACAATTAAACTGAAATAACAAGTTGTAACGTCAAGTTCTTGTCGATGAGATATTTTTGAGAAAATGAGACATCGCCCTTGCGTAAGTCCTTGCTTTGACTTTTGGTACACACACTTGCAATTTACGACACTTTATCAGGTGTAATTTAGATTAATGTTAGATATTATAATCAAATATGATATTTTTTTTAACTTCATGCCGTAATCCGTATTTAGTATGGTAGACAGAGGGAACCTAGGAACCCAGCAGTCGAGCTCACACCTGTCGCGCCACACGCTTGTGACACTATGGCCTCCGATCCATAATTTAAATACTTTTTACGAAACCCAACTTCGCTTTTTGCATAGTCAGACTACAATACAAATTATTATAATATATTTAATAAATTTCTACGTCACAAGATCATTTAAATGCAAATGTTATAAAAAAGCATATTTTTTTATTTCCAATATTAATAAAACATCCATACATATACAAATAATTTAATTTTGTATATTATATGCAACAATAATCTATATGTAAATCGTGTGTATAATGTAATGGCATAATTGCATAATCTTTTTTTACACTGAGTCGGAGAAAAACAACTGATAATAAATTATATATGTACCTACTCGTATCTGTTGTGTTCTGTTAAGGATAGTAATTGAATAGTATGAGAATAGTACGTAAATATAAGTAGTAATAAATAATTAAAATGAAAAAGTCATTGTTGCACTAATATTCCGGGGATTACCCCCTTTAAATTATATTGAAAAATAAAATAACCTACTTTGATTTATAATATTTTAGACTTAGTCATTTATTTTTTACTTCGAATTCTGCTACATGATGTTTAAAACATTACTGCTATAAATAAATAGTAATCTTGTTGGGTCAACTATCATAAAATGTTTAGTTCTATTTTGTTTTGTCAGATCTCGTCACCAAAGTGCTAAGAGTTTTACCTGTGGGTTCGCTCATGTGATTATATGAGTATAACTCAGAGACGTAGAGAAAATGGAAAGGGAATGGAAGTGTCAATGAAAGATTCCCTCTGCCTACCCTGCGATGTGCTATATATAAAAGAAAACTGAAAATTGTGTATGACACATTGGCCCTATCAAAGCGGAGCAATGAATAAAACAAATAGCCCGGAGCGGGGATCAAACCCACAACCGACCCGTTACCAGTCAGTTGTTTTCCCACAGCACCACCTATCATCATCATCATCATCATCATCATCATTGCCTATAATAATTTATAAACTATAAATAGACACAACGTATACAACAAAGAAATACATGTGTATCATTAACCTTAGGTCCGACACCGAATACCGATATCGAAGTAAACAAACTAGTTAGAAAGTGAATATCTAACGTTTTAAGGTCGGACGTGTCGTGTGTTAAATCCACATAATATGAGTATATTATGTACATATACGTTGGTACTTGTTTTAAATATATTTATATGGATGGCACAGTACGTTGATAAGTAAATACATTATATATTTTTGTACAATTTGTATGATATTATTCGTATATATATATAGTTTATAGCTTCACGCTGTATCACGCACGTAGCAGGGTAGGCAGAAGAAAACTGTTAACCTAGTATTAAAATACTCCGTTTCCATTAAAACACTACCGTTTATTGAATGGTGGAACACAATCCCGCGCATTGCCTTGTAACCAAAGCGAGAAAAAAAAATTGATTTCCTCGAATGGGAATCGAAACCACAACCTGTCCCGTTTACATTAGCATCCTTATGCCCATGGGGGGCCTCATTGGGGCCTCAATAACAGCAAAAAAATTACATCTAGGAACCAGTTTTCAAAACAGCTATAAAGGTTTATATACCTACCTAGTACTTATTAAGTTTCACGAAAATGCTTTTAAGAGTATACCAGTTTTGGTTTTATGACGTTTATTAATACTACACAACCTTCGTTACGTGACTACGTACGAGTACGTACATACGTTAAAAATTTTGTTTTGTAATAATAAATTACATCTCATTTACATAATAATAATCTTAATTAATAATATTATATTATTAAAATAAGAATAGGAGATAAGGTAGTACGACGTGACCCAGAGGAAGACGTAACGTGACAGTTGTTGCACTCGAGGAAATTAATTATTTTCATTTTCTCGCTTTGATAATATGACTATTCACGGCGTTGGGTTTCGCCACTCAACACGCTTTGTATAAAAAATTAGGCTTCGCTGTTATGCCGTCGCGTCGCCTAAAAACAATATCTCTCAAGGAACAAAAGTTGGAAATTTCAGTAATTTAAATAAAACAATTGCATACATTATATAAACGACGCGTGAAATTAATCTTTATTTACGTTGAAATTGGATCTGTTTTCTATATTATACCAATAAAACCACGACATATAACAATTTGTCACGCTAAAATAGTCATTATATATAAAACAGTTAAAGCAAAAACTCATTTAATACTTCTACTTTAATAGTTGTTAATTCGATATCACTAAGAAGAGTGCTATAATTGTATGTATACATTATCTTAGTTGACCCAACTGGACTGTCTATAAATAGAAGCGAGAGATAAAACTACGTCATAGTACAGTAGGAAGAAAACAATATTGATTTTGTGATAAAAAAAAATCTAATACATTTCTTATGGTGTCGTCTTGGCGCAGTGGCACAGAGTCTGACTGTAAACGCGACGGTTCAGATTTCGATTTCTACTCGGAACATGTCATTATTTTTTCGTCACACTGCTAACAAGACAAGGCGAGCCGTTAAATTTACGCGTACAACACGTATAGTCTCGAAAATTATGAGGAACTGAAAGTTTTAACACTAGGTTCTAGGTTAGTGTGAAGCTTAAAAGTAAAACAAACAAATAATAAACTTGACCTGGGAACCTAAATCCTGCTCCCACAAATAATTACCCTTCCACTGCCAAGCAACGTGACTACAACATTGGCCGTTGTACCCTTACGAAACACGGGTACAGCGGGATGTTTACAAACAAAATACTTAACATCTCATTAATTACGAGTATATTAGATGGCCATTAATTTTCTTATTACATAAAGACTACGTATATATAATTAAGTATGTTTATGATATATAAACAATCGATATTTTATGTTTGTTTACGTATCGTCTGTATACGATAGAATAAACAAACATACAAATGATAATTTCGTTCTGCTTTCTACTTATAGCTTATTCAGATCCGTAGTTATAAACCGCTCTCAACTCTGAGATCGACCTTGAGAGCTTTCTTGAGATGCAATTTACATTCATAAATTATAATCTATGAAAGTAAACGACATCTCAAGATCAATCTCAGATTTGACAG
This sequence comes from Heliconius melpomene rosina, assembly GCF_056956725.1. Taxonomy (NCBI): domain Eukaryota; kingdom Metazoa; phylum Arthropoda; class Insecta; order Lepidoptera; family Nymphalidae; genus Heliconius; species Heliconius melpomene. The sequence continues at coordinate 13,333,029 of NC_140395.1, forward strand.
CGGCTCATAAATATGCCTTAGAAAATCAATATCGTATTTTTTCTAAAAAGGTTTTGATATTAATGAAGCTAACCCTCGTAACTTTAAACTATTTAAACACTTTCCAGTATAATTGCCTTCGTACCTGGAAGAAAATCAGTGGAAAGTGGGTAACAGAGTGTTTTAACATTAGGTTTCCTCTGCCTACCCTGCTGTTTGCGGAATACTATAATATATATTATATTCTATTCTAATAATTATCAGAAAAGAATATAATAATTATTAAAATAGATGAGTATATAAGTATGAATACTGCACCGTCAGATGCATCTGGGTCACGTTTGTAATAGCGCATTAATCGCAACTATGCACTTTTAAGCGCTGACTTTTCAAAAGAAAAGACTATTTCAAAGAGAAAAGTTTCACGTTATGTTTTAAAGTAGGACGCCGAGTTAATTTTTCTAAAACTAGAGCTAGCTTACAATTAGTACAGTGCGCTCATCAAGTCGTGACGCACTGAAGTTAGTTTTTCAGATTTTTTTACATGGCTAACTGGAGAAGACAATAAACTAAAATTAGAAAAAATGTCCAACCGAAACTAACTTAAGGGCGGCCACGACTCGTTGACCGTACTGTACGTGTAGTGCCTACACCGGGCTATGGTCGTAAAAAGGATTAAAAAATGCGGCGAAAGAGAGAACTAATCTTCATAGTAGATAGGTGCAAAGTGGAGAATAAAATATATGTAAATTAAAACGTGAAAAACAAAGAAAAATAGGGTGCCAGTTTACAACTGCCTTTCGCAACATTTTAATGACTTGCATTAGATAGCCGTAACTTTTAATTTATTTGCCAAGTCACGCTATAAGCTTCACTTACGATAATAATATGATAAATGAAAATCAACAATCACTGACACTATCAAAGGGTCCAGTCGTTATCTGTTATCTATGTAGGTTTTTTTATAATAGTGATGAGTCACTTAATTTTCCACTGTCTTGTACCTTTATTTAGAGTCATTAAGCGGTAAGTACTTAATGGAACTTAACGTCGCACTTTATCTGACCAGATAGGGGATTACTTCTAGAATTATAAACAGATATTTCTTAGTAGTCTGGAGTATATAACTTATCTATAATATTGCTTAGATAAGCTTGGATGATAAAATTAAAGCAAGCATAAGAATAAATTAAATAAACAAATAATTAAGATACACACAATACTTCCAGAAATTGGCGGAAAGTGCGGAACGGAAATATCTTAATGGGAACGAAGATTGAGACTTTAGATAAGATTCAAATCTATAAACTCAACTCTCAATTGAGATCGATCTAATATGACATTTTCGGTTCGTGAAAATGAATTATTTTCACTTCTCCGCTCTAATATCATAATGTCTCATCTTATTTAGGTGGAAAGCGGAGAATAGTGTTTTTACATTATGTCCTCTACGCCTACCTTAATAAAAACTAGTTTTAGCAGACATTCAAAATTTTCATGCAAATGTTATAGCAACCAGTAATTCCCTCAATATGGACATCACATTTAGAACAAAAATCTATAAATTCGGAACGAAACGTGCCAATCCGTGTATAAATTAATCATAACAATAATATTGACTTGTTTCGGCTCGATTGCAATACTGGACTGCGCCACTAAGAGCTGTGTTGATAACATTATATATAATAATAAAATATAATAAATTATATAATAATATATATATAATAAATTAAATATAATATAAATACTCTGGTTTTGTTCAAAATTCTCAGTATTGATTTGATTGAGTAAATATAAAGAGGAGTATAAGGAAACATTTGGTTATTCGTCCTATGGAAAATAAGAAAATGTTTAATTAAAAACATATAATTATGTATAATTTTAACTAATGAATAGATATTTATAAATCATACCTGATACCTTTAATTACTTGATATAAATAAAATAATACATTTATGTAAAAGCATCAAATAATTTTGATTTTAACAACTTCAAGAGACAAGACACTCCGTTGCCCACTCTCCTCTAAATTTTTCGGGGCATAGCGTGTTAAGTGGCAAAACTAAACGGTCTTAATTTATTTCTTCGAGGGAGGCTCAAGTCCACAATATATATATATATTTAGTGAAATTATAAAAAATGTTAAGACCATAGTTATTTCCGAAAGTATACAAACAAACCCCAGTGTAGATAAAATGAAGAACGAGATAAGTTATAATTGACGTTCGCTGTACAGAAAATAACAACGTTGTGCCAGTATTGCGTAACTTTCAACGCGTCAGAAATACATAAAGTTCACGCCTATATATAGGAATATAGCTTAATATACCTTTATTGAAATGTAACATTGTATATAGTTTAATAAACGGAAAAAATAAATAAGTATAATTTAAAAAATAAAAGTTCAATACCATAACCAGGTATTTCATAAAATTATGAAATCTTGTGGACACGTAGGTACATTTAGAACTTAAGTATAGGAAAACTTCAACCTTAAATAAATACTTATTTGCGTTCCCAAAATAGCCTGCAATATTTAAATAGTATTTAAAACGAAATTCATTATTGTAAATTAATTTTCGATAAATACATATAAATAACTCTTCCGAGAGTCAGACACTTCTTGGGGAGTGCTCCCCTAGAGTAGTAAGAGGGGATTTTCTCAATTTTCTTCAGAATCGGACAATAAACGGGATTCTGTATTTCATAATTCACGTGAATGTAGTTACGAATAAAATAAGAAAAAAACCAATTGCACATGGACATCGATTGCTAAAATATTTATCAAAAATTTTAGAGATTTCATTTCATTTAAAAAAATTATAATTTCTCAGTAGCAGTTTAAATCATAAAAGATCACTGAGATGAATGAGAATATGTAAGCAAAAAAGGATCTAAGGAGATGAAAGATGAACATAAGGTTTTTATTGGTACTATTTAAAGACAACTATATGTTATCAGCTATTATTACTTTTGTTAAACAACAAAACAAATTTTTGAAAATAAATAAAATAAAAAAAAACTATTATAATTAATTCATTTTCTAGATCATAAATCGTCTTACGTATGATCTATCTTATAGTTATGTTAATCATTAATAGTATATACTGAAAATACTTCATATCAATACTATGTTTTGTATAAAAGAGCTAACAGTTTAAAATTGTACAGCCTAGTATTAGCAATGCATTGTCAATTCCCACGTTAAATCGACTTCAGCAGTTATATAATATTACTAGTGGACCCGGACGCAGCTACGCCTGCTTGAACTATAAGAATATTTATTAACTATATTTATGAAATTATTTTCAGTTTTCAATAGAATTAGTAAGAAAATATAAGCCTAAATAATCAAAAAGAATAATAAGTAGAGACATATTATTAGAAAAAATATCTGGGTTATTGAAATGAATCAACAAAAGAAGTAAAAGTAACTAAAGGATATTCTTAATATTAGAAAAAGTACCTAATGTTTTCCGTGCGTGCGTACATAGGTACTCGTAGATATCGACTCTTTGAAATAACTAAACATTTCTCTATATTAAATAGGATAATTTTTGTGAGCAATATCAATCATATAAATATCAATTATAAATAGTAAATAATTACATAAAAATTAACAATAGTTCGAAAATGTATGAAAATTTTTAAAACGTCAACATGATCTGCCCGTTCGCGTCGATCATACTCATAATATGCCGCCCGAAGGCTAGGTTATTTCGAATCAGTGACATCTCCTTAATTATTTATTAGAATGTTATACAGTAAACTATAATTTCAATTTTGATAAAATGCTAAAAATGACTTTTATATTTATTTTCATAAGGATGGATATCAAAATATAAGTTCATTTTAGGTGACGTTTTCTTAAAACAACAATCAAACTTTGCAAACCGTTGCTTAGCAACGACGGTTGTTATTAACATGGCAGAATAAATTGCATGTCAAATTGGAAAGTTTTTTAATTTATTAGTATATATGTATAATGTAATGTTATATAGCCTATAGCACTTCTGAAGAATGCAGCTTTCATACAAAACAAAAACAATGTAAATCGGACCAGTAGATCCAGAGATCTTAGCGTTCAAACAAACAAACTCTTCCGCTTTATTATATTAGTATAGATTTGTGAAAGATTTATATACGGGAAAGGGGACTGGTTCCTCGTTAAATTGTAGATCATAGGTCTGGCAGTACGAGTTATGATTGACTTGATATGAATAATTGAGAGGCTGTCGTGGCGTAACGTTGCAGTGTGTCGTTGCAACGTTGCAAGTGATTGCAGCCGCGACGGTTATATGTTCGACTACCACGAGGGGGCAACGACCCGAAAATTCATCAATTGTTTTCATTTTCTCGCTCTGGTTACAAGATAAGAGCGGAAAGAAAGAGCGGCGACGAGTTCCACCACTCATCATGAAATACGATTTCCACTACTACATGAAAGTTTTCGAAAATTACACAGCGGGTGGAGTGTCTTAAGACAGTGTTCACACCATGAATCTGTTTGCTTGATATTTAATACGGTTAAGACATGTATGTACCTATACAAAATGCCTATGCGAGTGGTGGCGACAATGGTATGCTTGGAGCCTAAAATACGGCGTTAAAGTCCGTAGTAAAGTCTTCCATATATTCTATATAAAGTTTTATAAATCGAGTCATATGTCAATTCTTTTTCTCTTCTTGCTTTCTATAATTGAGGACGAAAAATTAAAACTACCAGTAAAATAATGATGCACTTCAATGAGACCAGACCAGGGTATCTTACTCTTGTAATAAAGGCATAACAAAGTTTTTCCAAATTTAAATTCGAATCCACAATCATCAAGTCTCGACCAAACTGCGTCTCAAGCTCACACATTACAATACAATAGTTAATTAACAAGAACAAGCAAGTTATATATAATTAACATATATAATGTAACAATCGAGAACAATCAATTATTAACGGCAAGTGCGTAGTATCATAGATAATACCGTGACCTAGCTCTGACATACGAGTAGCTTCATCTGTGTACTTTGAACTTATTTGTACAAAATTTATGAGATTTACAAATATTTCCTTTAAATGATTATATTATGGCAAAAGTTAAATTTGACTGTCTTATATTAATCATTATCATCATTATCATCATCATAATAGGTTTTAATATATTCTAGGTCCAGATTTGCACATATGTCGCTCCCAACTTCCATTTTTGTCGATTTTCGTCAGTCGACTTAAAATACATCATAATATACCTACTCAACATTATATATGTACCACTGTTCTCAACATTCCGAATAAACGTGTTAGCTGGTGGAATCTTATGTTAGACATTAGAGGAGAACACTTGGAAACCTATTATAAATAGTACCTTGACTAAGCATTGAACCATCGCATATCCTGGCCATATCATACTCACTCCACTATAACAGTATTATTTCTAGACTATTCCAAACATTTATATGTATAATGTTCACTAATTATCTAAAATAATATTATAGTATATTAAAGAAATATAAACTATAAATAGAATCTACTTACATTAATAATTCTCATCTTTATGTTATAAGACGTAGAGTTCAAAATGCTATATTCCTAAGTTATATCAAAACATGACCCATTTCTATCGGCCTTTATGTGGAAAATAACAAAGGGCGATGACCTTATAAACATAAAAGAAAATGTACCACTTAGTTTCTACGACTATCGCCTAATAATATACAATGCACTTAATTTTTTTAACTTCGCTATATCCCGCACATAACTGGATAGGCAGATGGAACCTGGGAACCTAATATTAAGACATTCCGTTCCTCACTCTCTGCTTATTTATCGGGGCATTGAGTGGCGGATTCAGAAACTGAACGCCGTGCTCGTTATAATATGTGATAGCTACCACTTTACCGTGGAAATTATAACTAGCTCTCTTCCCCAAATTGTTACCTAATTATAAAAAAGCCCGATTGCATAAAAATCAACAATTATCGTATTTGGTCCGTACAACAAACAAACATACATAAAGGGACAACCTCACATTACCCTCCTTCCCTTAGCGAAGCGCGTAAAAATGTTTAAATAAACAGCGAGCAATTAGATAAACAAAAGCCTAGGCTCGGCAATACGAGCACGATACCAGTATCAAATAATCTCGGCCAGTGTGTGACTCTGAAATGGTCACGACATGCATATCGACCCTTTTCGGAAGTGGCCTGATTTCTTGAAGCCGCCTACTAGAACGAGGCTGTGGTATAAAATATTGTCTTACATGTGTGTCTTTTAATATTTACTCGTATATATATTGTTGTTGTTGTTGTTCTTTATTTATGATGTTCCGAGCGTGCCAGTTCAGCACTAATCACTTCGCCAATGTCACGTTGAAAATATATGTATATATTTAAAAATAAGTGATAAGGTTTATTTTGACTAAGGGGGTAGGTCTATTTGGATAAGTATCATACATTTCCATTTCATTTCTTCGCTCTGGTAAAGAGGCAAAGCGCAGCGCTGAGTTCCGCCAAATTTGCAAAATTGTCGAAGTTTAAAGCTCCAATTGCCAATACAAAAGATCCAATACCATTATTTTTTTAGAGAATAATCTAAAAATATCCAAAGAGAAATGTAAGAAGCTAAGTCTAATGAAAATTAAAAATGAGTCGGTTTGACGTACTTGTATCACGTGAAAATACGTTTAGTTACGTCAATGACGTATAATAATATATTATACTAACAAATGCTTAACATCGAATTCCTTTCAGATTGCATTGCAAATCCCTATATATAAGATATACATGTGTAACAGAATACGTAAGTCACGATTAATTCAAAGATTTTAGTTTAGTAATAATAATAATAACTTATTAATTTATTTTTATTTTTTTATTAGTTGAGGCAGAGGGCATTCTTCATGGCAATTCTCCTGTAAGTCATCGAGACTGAAGGTGGCCAGCGTGGTGCTTTTCAACGCACGCACTGGTCCTAAAATAAATATTTCGCAATTCTTATTGAACTAAAACGTTAAGACTTCATCAATCAAGGTTCATCAATCACGATCACACAGGACTGTCGTGGGTTGAAATCCCACACTATTTGCATTTGTAATATTGACGTATTATTAATGTATACGTAAGTCCTATATAAACTTTTAAAATGAGCGGAAAGTAGTAAACTATGTATCAAGAAAGTATGAAAACTAGTGTTGCCCAAATTCAGTCTTGGTCTTGCAGTCTTGGTCTTGTTCTTGCATTTGGGCAACACTAATGAAAACCATTGTATTTTATTTTTCAATTAACCCCGTAGGCCGCCGTGTGTGACTAAGCATGGGCGGAAAGTGTGGAGTGTCTTAACACTAGGCTCCCTCGCTTACCCAACTATATTCGGGATACAGCGTGAACCCATGTTATGAATAAATATGAAAATAAAATATAAAAAATGACGAAAACAATAATTGGGTCATATAAAAATAACAAAGCCAACATATATAAGTTGGCACAAGCGCTTCGTCACGTAGTACCTACCTAAGATAGCATAACATAGCGTAAACAAAAAAAACACATACCTCAGCGAGTTACCTAATAAAATATGTTAGTTAAAGTGGAAATTATTATTAATAAAATATAATTAGTATTATCGATGCGATGGTCGTTGATTCAAAACCAATTTATTCACAAGTAATTGCTATCTTTGTTAGTAGTTAGTAATTACTAGTGCTTAACAACCGAAAATTAGAAAAATGATAAGAAATTTTGTTTTACTTCAACAAATATTATTATCTCCTTTCCTCAGCTGCAAACTGCATCCTATAGCCTATATAGGATGTGAATAGAGAGAACCTAGGAACCTAGTGTTAAGACATTCCGTATCCATTTCTTTTTAAATTTATTATTACAAAAGAACATTATGACACAGTAAAATATGCTGTCCTACAAAACTGTATAATCAGTTTGTTTGTTTTTTTTTAAAACACTAGATAAATGTATATAGGTACCGTGTGATATAAATATAATTTCATAACTAAATTTAACTGTTAGTCAGAGACATTAATATTACAAATATCATAAAATCAAAACAAATACATATAAATTATTACAAAAACCATAGTACGAATACAAAGGAAAGGATTTTTCATTACAAAACCATTCAAACTTTTGAATCATATCAATACATTCGTTTTCGCACGTATCCAGCGACCTAGCTTACGTGACTAGTCGCACGTCGTTTAAGATGGACGGTTAAATTTCGGCAATCATAAACTCTATTACGTATGGGATAAAGAATATATTTCAATTTTAATTTTACTCTACCTTTAGGGCGCTTATGTAATACGGAAGTTTGTTAGAATCTAATAGTTATCCAAATACCGATTTATATTTGTTAATGTTATTAATACTACAAGGTTGTTGAAGGGTGTAAAATTAACTTCGATTTTAACTACTTCGAGTATTAGTTTACAAAGATTTAAAACTGAACGCCGCCATGTTAACGGAGCATCTATTCAGACAGAAAGAATGTTTTTTACGTTTACCTTGTAATATGTATGTGGAATATGCATTAAGGTAAAATAATCGTGAATTTGTAGGGCCAGATAATGTGGTTAACATTAAGTTTTAAATATGCTTAAATAATTGTTAAAAAATATAATGTAGTGCATAGGAATACTCATTTACTATTGAGTGAAAAGTAACCGATGAATGTTTGAAAACAATAATCTCAGGAACTGCTTCGAATTCAAAAAATCTTTTTAAGTTAAACAAATAGATTAATTATGTAATATATCTAAAGTAATAACATAATGTAGGTATTTCGTGTCGGATTATCCCAGTGCAAATTGTGTTGTTTCATACAAAATCTTAGTCAAATATAAATAGAGTACTAGCGTAGTCTAAACAAAGCCCCAGATAAAAATTATAAATAGTATTAATACATATGTATAAATGCATAACCACAATAAGTTCAACAAACCCTTATTTTTTATCCCTAATATTTATGGGACATTACTATTTAATAATAAATATGTTAGGAAAATTGAAATCTCTTCCATTGCAGCGCTGGATCACGCAGCACTCAATTTCCCTTGTTTTATCAATTCAATTTATTCACCTTTTCCAGTATTGCTTAATAAATTCTCGTAAAATCTAAAATTGGGATTTATCCCGTAGAATAAATTTAGGTATGTATATGAAGAAAGTCATTCTAAATACTTTTTAAATGGCACAACCCATGAAAATTAAAAAAAAAACAATTTATATATTTTACTATGTCTATCGCATACGCAGTCTATATAACGACTTCACCTCAGTACAGTTACTTCGGGCACGTACTTACATTTTAAGTTACCTTGAAATTCTCGAAATGTTCATGAGTCACGAAGGAATGCGACAGCGATCATCTAAGTGGCCAGTGCGTATTGCAAAAGATAAACAAATAACTACATAAACGATCAATAATATTATAGTAACTAAAATATACATATATAATAAAGTACATTACTATACTTGACTTATATTTTTACTGAACTGGATTTTATTGTAAATTGCAGCAGTGGTAAAAGCTGTAGACGCGACGGTTGTGGGTTCACCTGAAGGAAATTAAATATTTATTATTTTATTCGCTCTGATAAAAAGGCAAAACGCGGCATTGAGTTTCGCCAGTCAACATACAATGCGTCGAGCGGCGGAAAGTGTGGAACGGAGTGTCTTAACACTAAGTTCCCTCTGCCTTGCTAAATGTGACTTGCTAAACATGCAGTAGCATGCTTGTCGGTATTCTATAGGATACATTTCGGAGAGTGTGCAGCAGCGTTGCATGACCTGATACCCTCTTCTCCTTTCCATCAGCAGACCACTAGACGTAGGCTGGGGTTTCACCCATATGTTATCGATATGCCTGCTTCTCGTACGCAGCGCTTCGCCTCCACTTTCCTTATGCGAACAGCTAAGGAGTGGAACTCCCTGCCTGCTCAACTGTTCCCCGTTAAATATAACCTGACCGTCTTCAAGGAAAGAGTGAATAGGCATTTTCTGGGTAAGCATGCTCCACCATCGTTCGCATCGTCACTTACCACCAGGTGAGATAGCGGACAAATGCTTACCCATCTTCAATAAAAAAAAAAAAAAAAAAAAAAAAAAAAAAAAAAAAAAAAAACGTGAATGTCGTAAAATAGTAGATTTATGTATATGTTTACAGTAGAATAGTCTAAACAAGATGATTAAATCTACAAATGTCATGATCTACACGGAAGGATGCGAAGGTTGATACACAAAAAAAGTATAAATTTAACATCTAAATCACAATTTGTTTCTTAAATATACGGATGTATACAATTAAACATACATATATATTTAGCTACAGATATATATTCGAATATAAAATGAAACTGTTTCAAATGCAACAAGAATAAAAACAAGGAAATTATCAATACTTTCTTCTATGTCTAAGATAGCTTAAAATAAGTTAAGTACTATTAAAACAAAATATTTTTTAATATATTTAAAAAAATTACCCAATTTGGACAAAATTGGTTTCTGCCAATTCATAATCTCGCAGAAGTTAGGACTACAATATTCTAATAAGTATAATAATTTAGGTACAGAAAGAATATAAAATGAGAAAGTGAATTTCTAAATTTAATTTCTTGGTAAAGTCATGTTTATTGAATTGTATGATGAAACTGAGCACAAATTGGCTAACTTTGAAAGAAATTCTAATTGATTTGGCACACACTCATTTTAAAGAATTAACATTTTGTTATCACAATTATGTTAATTTAATCTTTTAGAGCTAAAATAATGATATCATTATAATTGAAAATTGACTAATTCAAATGGTGATGTAATTCTATTTGATATTAGTCTTTTCGGTAAAAGACTGCTTTACTTTGCTCGTCTAATCAAATATAAATAGCTGAGAGTGTACAAATGACAAGTTTCAAATTAAAACAATTTTTCAATTCGATCCAGTAGTTCCTGAGATTTGCGTGTTTAAGTTAATAAACTAATCAATTTTATAATATCTATCAATAATTAGTATAGACATTGGAGTATTTTATAATTGGAGCATCTGTACCATTAATAACACCCCTGTGTTATTCGCACCTTATTTATTTAAATTTATATTTTCATTTATTCGCTCTGGTGTCGCATTGCGGCGTTGAATTCCCCCATTCAACATGCAATGGCTCCAGAATTCGGCGGAAAGTGGGAAACCGAGTGTCTTAACACGAGGTTTCCTCGGCAGCGTGAATCCGAATAAATAATAAATGAATGGATAAAAGATTACTAAACAGTAAATATGAAATAGGGTTAACTAATTGATGATGATGATCAATTTATTGATTATTAACGAATGTTCAACAATCATCTTCATATTTAAATAAATTAAGATTATTCAGTAAAGGAAAATGGATTTGTTTGTGTCAATGAAGATTTCGTGTCCGTTATCTGAAACCTGTATCCGCATAGATGTAGTACAAAATATTTATTAGAATCGAAATACTCAGAAGTATTAGTAATCTTCTGATAATGCATAATGTTACCAAATATGGCAAGGAAATTTTTATGAATTTTTATCTTAACGCATGTGATGCTAATGTTATCTTGAATATCTTCAGTTTTAAGAACTTTGTTTGTTCTATTGATTTTATTTTCAAGAAAGTAAATTTTAAATTAATAAACTATTATCACGCAGAGTAGAATTAGACAAAGGTACCTACATGGAAATTTAGAAACTAATCATATACCATTTGAATCATACATATGAAAAAAAAGGAAAAAAAAAATATTACAATGCATAACATGAATACATATTTTATTAGCTATAACTAATGTGACCATTCCTCTTTCTACTCAAAAACGGCATGTTAGGGTGGCTTTCGTTTTTTTAGAGATGTAGGTACATACTTTTAGGGTCGCTTTCAGATTTTTTTAGAAGTCTACTGTCTTTTTTGTTAGAGGAAGGTCTACAGATCATGTTTTGGCAACCACTCTGGTGCTTAATTGATACAACAAACTAACTTAAAAAGGTTTCTATTTTTATCACCCTTAAGTAATGAAATATGATATTTAGAGTTATAATACATTATATTATTATAATTATATACGGTCTTCCTTAATTATTTTAAACCAGTAATTTTATAAGTATAAACGAGATTATTCCACCAGACAAGATTAGCCTAAATGCCATCAGTTATCAGGTATATGTAAATAATTCATTCAATCTTGCGTTACTACGGGACAATTATATAAATATAATTAATATGTTTATTTATATTTACATTTTAAGATTATTTAGAGAGTTTATTATTAAATAAAATAAGATAATAATTTAAAATTTTGCCTAGAAAATGATAAAAAAGCAACAACAACGTTCATATCTACAAACGCAAACGGCAAAACTGACATGTTGGTCTGCCGCACTCTCTTCACTTGGTGACTAAGAAGTGTCTTGTTGTTCTCAAACGATATAATTCCATTTAAGCTAAAATATTGACAGATTTATCTAAATGTTGGATCTCAGATAAGTACTGACGTCTTTGGTGACTTTCCAGTAGAGTTATTGCACAATATCTAACACCTTGGAATCATCTTGGACAAAGAATTTTTAAGAGTAAGTTCATAAGATGAACCTTCACAGCTTCACATATCTTCACGCAGTATCCCGCACAGTCAGCATCAATATAGGCAGAGGGAACCTAACCGATTCCGAGCCGAGCCGAACGAACCGACAGCCGAATTCTGGAGGCATTGCATGTTGACTAGTGGAACACAACGCCGCGCTTTGCCTCGACACAAAAAGTCATTCGAAATCTTACAATTTTTAAGTGAAGCAGCATTTATTTAATAAGGAAAAACCCGTTTAAAAAAACGTTGCTTAACTATTTTTATAAATTCCAATGGATTAAAGACTTAAACAACGTTATCAATCATGTGTAATTAGCTTAACTTTCTTCATTTTTCATTATCGTGCGTGTCTGGTTGTCATGTCGTTACCATAACAAAACTATTTATAACTGTCACACAAATTGGGGCCAAAATGGTTATGGATTCGATAAGGAAACATATTATATTTTTTAAATATTTTTATTTCCCCGCTTACGTTAGACTAAAGATAAAAAAAAGAAAGTAGGTAAGAACGAACAAAAGTAAGAAAATTATTAGAGTAGGATTTTTTTTAAGAAAATGAGAAAACATCGAGGACACCAGTGGCCGGAACGGTTTTAGTTGGTAAGAATCTTACAAAACCCAAGGACTGGTTGGGAATCTTTAGAAGAAATCTGTGTAGTACAAAATGTAGGCACATGTATTTTTTAGTTTCATTTCACATAGAAGGGTATGCAGAGGGAAACTGGAAACCTATTGTAATTTATTTTGCCTCGTTACCAGAACAAGGAAATGAAAATATTAAATATTTGATTCCCCACTTGGAGAAATCGAACGCAATTTACACATTCTTGTCTCCCTGCGCCATGACGGACGGTAATCGCAATGTAGGTATCTAAAATGAATGGTAAGTGAAGAGCCCTGTGAGATTATTTATTTCGTTTGAGATTTTCCCTGGTTATATTTCGTGAGTAGATAAAAAAAATGATATAGATTACTAGATATGTTGTAAATAATAATTATTAATAGTATGTTTAATATTATATTACATACAGTTACGGTATTTTTGTTGTAGAACTACCTACATACATTTTTCAGAACCTATGACAAATACTTAACATCTAAGTTTATTATCAATGAATACCAAGAATAATAAGAATAGATAACTTTATTGAAAACATCGGGTAAGTAATAGGTACTTATTTCATTATAAATTTATTATTATTACTTCTTTTCCTATTTTATTTTTATATTTATTTAATTTTATGGTTTCTTTGTAAAACCTATTAAGTACTCGTATATTGTCGTTAATGGTTTATATATTAGAGGATATCTATATACAGGCGAAGCTATCATGATACAACTATATAACTGTAGACGTGACGTATGTGGGTTCGATTCCTATTCGGGGGAATGAAATAGTTTATATTTTCCTCTCATCGCTCTGGTAACAATGCAAAGCGCTCCGCCAGTGCGGTTCTACCATTTTCCGTCAATTTTGGTCACTTAAATTAGTTTTATGTAGAAACATATACCTACATAAAATTAGGAACTTGCGCTTCCATTTTACATACCATGTTGATAAATGTACAATTTCGCATTATACTTTACAATACAATAGAATAAAAGTAAGTAGTCTACCAACTGAATAAATACTTTGATATGAAAATATCTACATATTTTCAAAATTATTTATTTAACCCTTCCTTATGTTGTAAGTGAATTTACATATAAGTACATATATTTCTTGATACCGTACAAAAACATAGCTACGTTTGTAGATTTTGTTAAATTGACCCCAATTTTAACAATAAAAAAAAAACAATTAAACGATATTTAAAATTGAGGCTATCGTGGCAGAGCGGCATAACTGAAGGTAAACGCGATAGTGTATTTGGTTCCCACTAGGGGAAATTAGTGATTCCCTTTCCTAGCTAAGGTAACAAGATAAAAAGCTCCTTTGTGTTTCACCACTTAACACGTAATAATTAAATAGAGTCGGAACGGAGTGTTTTAACACTAGGTTTCCTCTGCTTACCTTGCTTTATACGGGATACTGTGTGAAACTAATCATTCGTAAATAAAAAAATATTAAACTACATATGTATACATACACACACATACGACAGTTAACACAACGCATGCACTTTATCATCAACAAAATTGTGTATAGAAGGCCATGCTGGAGGTCGACTTATTTCCGTAGAAATCGGAAAGGAATAGCTGTAATATTTCACTGTATTATTAGTATTGAATTAAAAAAAAAACAATTCAAATCATTGTCAATGTTATATCTTATGGCGTAAATAAAAAAACCGGTCAAGTTCGAGTCGGACACTCCCACCGAGGGTTCCGTTTTTTTTCGTCAGCTTCACGCTGTATCCTGCACACAGCCACCTGCTGTGTGCAAGATACAGCGTGAAGCAGAAGCAGCAGAAGAGCCCTGTGATTGCCCATGCACGGTAGTGTTAAAACACTCTGTTCCCCACTTTCTGCCGAATTTAACGCCGCGCTTTGCCTCGACACCAGAACGAAGAAATGGAAATATAAACGTAAATAAATATTTCACTTCCTCGAGTGGGGATCGAACCCAAAACTGTCGCGTTACAGTCACACCATTGTGTCACTGCGCCTTTGGCCTTTTTTTCGTAAATAAATATATTGGGATATGCATTCAATACGTATCTAATACTTAAGAGACTTCAGAATGTTGGTCAAGGCAATTGTTAGGACTTACATATAAAATATCCAACTTAAGATATGCGTTTATTTATACTTATGCTATTACATATGCACCGTAATTAGATGATATAGGTGTATTCTTAATTGAATTTTTAATATAAATCTATATTATTTATACTTGAGGTATGTAGAGACCCGTAGCGTTTGGCGCTCCGTTCTCTCTACTATCCCGCTAGGGATAAAGCGTGAAGTTAAGTTATTATTTATCCCTATTGATAATTTGAATAGGTTTATTTGGTTGAACGCGTTAATCATAGGAACTATTTGATAGTAATTAACATTTATTTTCTGTGTTTGATAGACAATTTAAGGTTTCGAGGAAAGCTAAGCTAGCTTATTATATAATTTACATGAAGTTAATCGTGTCGGTGTAATCCACTATATCTACGACATAATCAGCAAACATTAAAATATGGCAAACACAAAGAGGCATTAGTACCGCCTATAAAAATGCAATGCCTCAAAAGTTCAGCGAAAGGTAGAAAAATGTCTTAATGTCTTAAGAGTGTCTTCACTAGGTTCCCAGGATTCTCCTACCCGACCTGTAGTGCAGGACATAGCATGAAGATTGAATCTTAGAAAGCTGAAGAATATCACTGGAAATAGTGTTCATATCCATACTTACCTGCAAGTCAATTAAAGGCGATGCGTGAATATAACCCATTATATTATATACATTTTCATTCATATATTGTATCCTGCATTAAATAGACTATTACAACAGACACAAACAAGCACCTAGTGTTAAAACACTCTGCCCCATTTGCCGCCTAGTTACCAGGACGAGTAAATTTAATAATTCATTCCCTCCAATGGAAATCGAATCCTCAACCTTTGTGTTTACAATCAGACGCTGTGAAAATATGTACACAAATACTACATATATATTCACTGGCATTTCCAACGAATCCGTTCATGCTTAAGCGACTGCTAAATGAATGCATGACCTTAGCCTTATATGGTATTACATCTATTATGGGATACGAATGCTGTTTTTATTTAAGCTTCTATAATGTAATAAATTATTATTCTTTTAAACTTCACGTTATATTCCGCATGTAGCAGGGTAGGCAGAGGGAACTTATTGTTAAGACACTCCTATTTCCACTTTCCGACCCATCTTTATGAAAGTCGAGACATTGTGTGTTGAGTGGCGTAACTCAAGGATGTGCTTTGTCTTCTTAAAAAGGAAGTAAATTTAATTCATCTCTTCGGGATGGGAATCGAATCCCGCATCGTTGCGTTTACAGTCAGATGCTGTGCCGCTGCACCAAGGCGACCTCAGTGAATTATGATACATATTAATTTATATTTACAGCTTCCAACAAGGGCGGCGTTGAGTTATGCTACTCAATATGCAATACCTAAAGAATCCGGCAGAAAGTGGGGAAAACGGAAAGGAAGTAAATATAAATAAGCTTAAAAAATAACGGAGTATCCTTGACATTACAGCATCCCAGTTGCCTCAACCTACCCTGCTATGTGCGGATACAGCGTGAAGCTTTAAAAAATGCCACAATTAGTTAGACTGATGTAATTTAATGACCAGAAAGCAGAGAACGGAGACATTACTAGACATATTTGCTAGATCTTTGTTTAGCATCCCACAATAGAAATAAAAATAACTCAGAGAGAATAATAAAAACAAAGCATTTTATATATAAATTGAACATGCAATAATAATTATGGTATATACGTATAACTCTATGTGCCGTATCGGTGCGTACGCTATCGCCTATTTATAGTAGGTACTGTAGGTACATACGAGTATATACTTGTTTATCAGAAAACAATTTATGCTGAGAACCTTACGAGTCTCTTTTATAGTTTGTTCTTGAGATTAAGTCTTATAGTATGCAATTACTGGTTTAAAAATAACTATAACTATACATAATAAAAAAAAATATGGTTTTAAGCATAAATAACGTATTGTAATTTTTTAAAAGCAATTTTTAAGTTTAAGTACGATTTATTTTTATGTATGGAAATTATATTTTTTATCATAAAAATATGTTCAATCGACGTTACTTTTTATTTCTGGTAATTATAGCTTCAAATTGTACACGAGAGAAAAATCTATAATAGTAGGTACTTGGTATAAAATATATAAACTTCTTTTATTTGCAGAAAGTGGCAAAGTTTATTTGCGCGAGTGATTTTTTGTATATATTTTTGTTTTTGGGAAAAGTATATTTATAAATTATTATTTTTAAAAGTTTTCAGATTAAATATTCCCACTTTCCGCCGAATTCTGAAGACATTACGTGTTGAGTGGCGGATCTCAACGCCGCGCTTTGCCTCGTTACCAGAGCAAGGAAATGAAAATATTAAATATTTCATTTCGTCTCGTAGGAGGAAAGTTGAAAGGAAATACTCGTAGGTATAGCTTTTGAAGCTTGATTTATACCAAAAAAATACAGGTAGAAAGTTCGAGTTTATTAAATACAGCCTATACAGTAATAGAGTATAGCCGATAATGAGTCGGGAAATTCTTTAAGCCTACTTTAATACGTGTCATATACTGTCGTATACGTACATGTTGAGATAGTTATATAATATCAAACTTATTCCAATTAAAGTACTTTTCATCTTATTTATAAATAAGATAGTAAGATATCAAAGCTAGAAAGATACATTATATAATTTTCACACATATGAGACCATCGACCGCCATTTATAGTGTGTGATCTTAGCATAAGATTTTTATAGTGATTGAACCCATTATCGTCGTGTTTATAGTAATATATAAAGAATAAGTATTTTACGTTTAAACCTAATTAGCAGGCATTCCTAGAACAATGTTACACTGATATAATAATAATTATTACTATATTATAAAAATTATATTAATCTTTGTTCAATTAGAAACTTAAATAGCAATTAAATTCCAAACCCACATTGATTATTGGAACTATTAACTCATTATAGACGCGTCATTGATAAAAAATATGTAAAACCAATAAATAACTATATACAACTTCCTCAAGTTTGTTATGAAATCGAATTTTATAATATACTCGTATGCATAATTATTTAATCGGTTGTCTTTAATGTTATCTAGAGACTTATATATGATTATTTATGACTTATTTTTTTTTTATTATTTGTATCCTTGTCAAGTGACGTAAAAGTCTACAAAACAATTTTCTTATCAGTTTTAATTGACGCGTTGCATTATTTTTAAAAAAGGTTTTTTTATATACATTGTTATGTACAGAATACAATGTGACATGTATATAGTTGACATGTTAATCTATGAGGATCAATGAAGGAAGAAGTTGAGACGTAGACGACCACAACCAATCGCGTCTACAGTCCCACTTTGCGCACCTGCGCCACGACTGGCCCCGGTATGCAATGGTTGTGGGTTCAATTCCCATTTCGTGTTACTATTGGCAAATCGTTACTTATTACATATATCACATCCGTTCAACATCTCAACAAAACAGAAATGTACAGAGCGGAGAGATTGTACACTAAAATCACTATCGCAACGCGGAAAATTAAATTAAAACGTAAATCTCAAATAGAAAGAGTAAAAAGGTTAATTGAGTTTTAAATGCATTACATGCAGTCTCGTAATAAAGTCATTGTACTGAGAATCATTGATTTCGACTGTAGTGACGTCACATGATAGGGATGTCTAGGCGCTTAGTTCATGGAGAGGTCACATTTTCGATAGTATGTATATTGCATATATATTAATTAATTCAAATTACAGTTTTTACTCGTCCGTACGTACGGCACACATATACGAGTACCTGGCGCCGGCGGTAGGAGGGGAGTGACAAGTGAGGTCACTCGGTGCTTTGTTGCAAACAGTTTGTTTACTTATCGATACTTTTAAATATATTTTATTATTATATTTATATTATTCTTAACAAAAAAATATATTAATATATTGTGACTCATGCAACATAAATTCATATAAATATATAAATATTTGTTGCCGTCATTATGGGAGAAATTTGTAATTTTAAATATAAAATATAGAATATGTCTAAAATGTATGAAAATAATAAACGGAGTGACTTTACCCTACGCATGTTTAATAAACACTGCGTTATACAGAAGGCCCGTGGAATAAAACTATATAATAAAAAGAAAAATATAACAGCACATTAAATCCAATGCCCAAGATATAATGTATTGTATCAGATATCAAAGCAAATCACGTGCGAATCAGGGTCATATATAATCCTACTAAAGGCTTATTATGGTCTTTACAAAGGCACTAAGATTATTGAATGATCTGGGACTTTGAGATGAAATTGATTTAACTAAAATGTAATGATATTGTTAATTATTCGCATTAAAATTATGATTTTCAATTTGATAAAAAAAAAATTATTCTAGGATTATTATTATGGTATAAGCGTTTTAAGAGTACATTAAATGTATTGTCAATCTTTATTAAATAGACAGCTTGATAACATATCAACACAACATATACATACATAATGTATAATAGAATTATCAATATTTTTGCTATCAGATAAATTGTTATCGACAAGCGTTTATCGTGCACGGTCCTCTCTACCTGCGGCGCAGCGTAGAGGCGGGGGTCCCGTCGGCCCGCGCCCCGCCGGCCCCCGCCCGCCGCGCATATAACAGCGTGCAGCACGCGCGCCGCGTCTTACAATCGAGAGCCGCCGTGTAGCTCTGCGTCCCGTCACCCGCGAAGCCACGCGGTCTACATTGTGAAAGTGCAGTTTCTCGGTAGTGAGAGTTAGCCGAGCGCCCATAACGCTAATATATAAGTGGTGTGCATTTCTTGTTAACATAACAGAGTTCAATGGAAGCCAGGTTCGTGACCTGCCGGAGCTTTCAGCAGATCAAGCCGCCCGAGAAGAGTTTAGCGCCGCCACCGCCGACGGTCAAAGGGCTGCTGTCTCGTTTCGGAAGCCAGGCTCAAGCTTTATTCGCGCCGAAGAAGCCAAGATTCGGGTCGTCAGTTGCTATTCACAAATTACGCGAATCGAAGTGGTTCAAACATGAAGAGCAGAACATCTTGTGCGCTGTCCTCGAGTCCGGATTCGTACTGGAGGTCCGAGCTGAGGACCCTCTGCCGCCGGACTCGACAGTGTCCCCTGACTACCATATGTACGCCATTGCCATGTGGAAGAAGGGTAAAGGTAAGTTTAACTTGTCGTCAAAACCTTGAAAATAGTATTGAGAAACAGAGATAACGGCGGAGGCGTGATGTAGGACTAAATAACACAACGTTACGTAGCGGTCGCGCGCCGCAATCATGATCTCACAATGGGGTTTGTAAATAGCTCATGCACGCTGCAACGTCCGCGCCTCCTAATGACGTCGCGCATTAACGTGGAAAACATGAATTACACCACTGCAGCCAGCGCTTTCAAAACAAGTTCATTGCTTTAAAATGAAATTATTTATTGATCGACCTCAAATAGTATATAAATTTACATGCAATACGTAAAAATATTTAATGATGACTTACAGAAAAAACAAAGAACCCGGAACAGATAGAGGTGTACACGGTACAACAAAAGGGTGTGCGCAAACGTATTATCAAGACTACCTTGGGTGCTTTCTGGAAGAAGGACTCTGTCATACGTATCAACAACGTAGACGACAAGCAAGAGACGCCCAACAGTGAGAAAGACATCAGGGCAAAGGTAATTACACAGAACGAACACAAGTTTCCAATTCGAGCTAATCCTTTGTAATCTAATAAATTCTTTGCCTTATCTAAAGCTAGGAAGTAAATCAGGCTAGTATTAATAATTTACGATAAATTAGCTATTTTGTAAATAGACATCGATTTATCACCGTCACACGTTCCAATAGTGAGTTGCATAACGCGGCCTTCCAATAATGTTTTGACATGCAACATGAATTATGATTTTGTGAAAGATTGCCAATAAAATCCTAACCTACTTACATACGTCTAGGTTTCTGGATGATAATCATCCATTTCAGAAAATTTTAAATGCAGTTAGAAATGAAAATAAACTAAAAATATTATGTTTAAAGTACAGAAGTTCAGAAGACTATATGTCTACTCCTATCCAACTTTACTTTGCCTCGACCTTAAAAGGTTTTGCTCCGTATTTCCACTAGGATAGACGTCAGAATTGGAAACCTCTTATTTCAGATAGCCTCATCGGGGCTTTTTGAAAACGGTGGAACAGCTACTAAGGAGCTTCTACTGATTGCAGCTCGACATGGCTACTAAGTCAAGATTTGAAAGGAATTGGCATAACACTCTGCATTTCGTCCACTGGTGCCGATACGGAGAGACTCCCCAAGAGGCTCGCATGAGACAGGTAAATTGTTAATATGATTAATATAAAAAAAATATAGAACCTACGTTTCTATGATCGATGTTAAATATTTTTCCCTTTTCGCTTTTTTTTATATTGGTTCTAGAGTTGCTTTGTGCATGTGTAAACGATAAAGCATTGTCTTTACGTTATGTGATATTTTCTTTTTTTAATTTTCGCATCATGTAAAATTTTCATAAATAAGTACTTAAATTTGTTATGACTTCTATATTATAAAATTATTGACACTGTTACGCATGTCCATAATTTTATAATTAGAAGCACGTTTATCGTAATGACAGATTTGTGGGCTGCCTCATTCCTTCATAAATCATCCATATAAGAATTGCTTATTTCCGAAGCTTAATTGTTTGTATAAGTTTTGAATGTTAATTTCCGCCATGCTTTCATTTGAATCCGCGAGCATATCGAAGGCGACAAAGCCACGGGACACCAATTGGGAGAGTAAAACAAAAGAAACGCACAAAGTAGCAATTTTGTTACAGATCAGCTTAACGACGTCGAAAACACCCATGATTATCATATTTTGATGGTAATCGTTGAGGCGCTTTGGACCGGCTGACAACTTGCAATATCGGTGAGGTTTTTATATTACGGATATGTACCGGATTCATTGTGCCTTGTGTAACTTGTGTGATATATGCTCTAATACTATTCTTTATTCTAATTCTACGCTTCTTAGTCTTAATTCGTTACTACATTAGTAGTCGGTTCTAGAGGAATGTCAAACTTGCTAATAAACATAAAGCAACGATGTAGCAAGTAGACCCAGAACACAGATTTATTTAAATACTTGATATAATATTTCAGATAACTTGTTCGACTGGTTCTTACATAGTGCACTCTCTTAATAAATACCTACTAAGGATATAATCGAAATGAGATACGTTCTAAAGAATAAACACGAACCAATTAACTCTATTTAATGCAAAATTATTCAAAAGTAAAAATGTACATAATAATGATAACATGCAACGTTATCGTCGGTCAATAACATCAAAAACTTGTAATAATTATTAACAATTACCGTTTTCTAGTAAATTCCTTGAAATTAAAAGACTAAAAATGGAAATTATATAATTAAAAAATTCAAATTAATTCATTTTGCGTAAATAATTGAGCATTCGACTACATGTTACGGTGGGGAAAATGTAAATACAAGAATGCGGCGAACCTTATTACATCTACATTTTATTCTATTTAGTTAACCGATGGAAGAACAAATACTATTAGAAATAACTTATACGTTTGTTAAATTAAATACTCCAGAAAATAAACTTGTAAATACATGATGCAAATTTATATTGTTATGTAATATTTTGACAAAAGTTTAATTTGTAATTATTTCATAATACTGTAAAAAATAAGTAATTTGTATAATGAGGGCGTAAAGGAGTTAGCTGCAAATATAAATATTTTATTCGTTATACATTTTATAGGCGGGTAGGTAATATAGTGAAAATTTGTCACATAAAAACGACAACAAAAAGTATGTGAGCAATTAATTATAATCAATTAAAATACGAAAGCATCATTTTCTTTGTACAAGAACCACATTACGTATTAACTCTAAACGAAAGGGACACATGTTTAAACAATGATATCATCCTACATTATACTCTTTGTAGCGAGCAAGCTATTGATTGTTCAGATGCGGTCAGACGGCAAATAAACTGTTATAAATTTAATTAAGAGTTAAATTACTGAATAAGTTAATAATAAAATATAATCGACTGTCATTATATACTATAGTTTCTTCGTTAGCAACAAAAAAATTTAATCTACATATTGTTATTCCTTAATTAATGTGATTATTATAGATAATTGTTTACTTTTAGTGTCAAATTTTATCTGCATTCTTTTTTAACTGTCACTCGTGACATTGACAGTTATTAATTTAGGTTAATTGCCCCCGAGATCAGGTTGGGGTCAATGTGTATCAATTTTATCAATAAACAGCCTAGGGTTTTAAATAGATATGGACGTTTTGAAAATAATCTGATGAACGTGACTACAATTTACAATATTTAAATTTATATTCATATAAATGAGTTTATTTGAATATAATTTTAAATACTGTAAATATTAAAAAAAAATGTATGTGTAGAGACATAAAGAGGGAAGTATTTAGACTTCCATATTTTAATTTAATGTTGGTTATATATTTTTCGTCGCGACAGATAATTTTAAATATTATAAATATTGCAGATAACTTAATGACTGGCTCAAATTTTATCGCAGACTATAAATGTTAAGATGACCTTTGATAATAAAAAAATATCAGCAAATTTCCCAACTCTTTATTAGTATTGATAATTAATTAAATTAATGGAATTATTAGATTATTCATAGTATTCAAATAAAATAATTTATCAATCATCATGACGTAAATTTCAGTTATCACACGTGCGAGCAAAAAAACGAAATACCAAAAACTTGATTTTGAACCTATAAAGTTAGAATTAGAAAAAAACAATGACAAACTAGATTACAGATATTTAATAATAATTTATTTCTTGTTACAGATAAGCGAATCGCTAAAATGGGGCAATATTGGCATGAATATGGGCGTGATGTTGGTCAGCCAAAACAACGGGCGAGCTAAGGCGAAGTCCGTCTGAGTGCCAGCCGCCGGCGGCGCCGGCCACTGTCTTTGCTTCTCGCGACCCGGTAACATCGACTACGTTTAAACACAATTTCAAATTTTTAAACGTGTTATTCCTACTAAGGAAAAAGGTTAATTCAGTTTATTGAAAATTATAGTCAGTAACTTAAGTGTCCTTTATAATGATAGAATTTTTATTACTTTTAATATTTTTTACTGTGATGAACATAGTCTCACGTCTATCACAGAAAATGACAGATTTGATCAATTTAAAATTAGAATCATTCCATTTAAAAAGTATAATTTAAAAAGTTCTTTAATTTCTTTTAAATGTCTATATCAGTTTAAGTGAGCACAATTATACATATAATTTGACAGATAACGTTAAATGTTTCTGATGGTTGGTGTCCCGGGTTTATACGGAATCTCTCGCATTATAATAGAGTTCCGAAAGATTGAATGGTTAACTATTTATTATATTTGTCGGAATCTCCTTTCTAGGATATGATCCGAAAAATTCAGAACACGTTAGAAAGCCGTTTTATTGAATAATAATGTTATAATAATCAAAATTAAATAAATAATTCTAAATAATGTGAGGGATTGGATTGGTTAGCTTTAATGTTGTTTAGAAATCAATACGTTCGCGGTAATTAACATTCCTGTTATAAAAAGACGCGCCCCGCGGCTTCTAATATAAATAAATATATGATATAATCGTATTACTATTCGTCATATTTTTTACAACTAAGACGGTAATTAGAATTTTTTGTTCACTATTAATAATAAGAATTTCGATTTTAATAAGACTGTTCTGATTTTTGAAATCATAATTTGAACTGCGAAAAACTGTGAAATGGTCTAAAAATCTGGTAATTTCCTTCAAATCGTATATTCCATGTAACTGTAGTAAAATAACAAAATTATCTCTATACTTAGCTGGCACTAAATGTACTTAAAATAATATAAATTTTAAATTCATATAAGCTAAAGCATTTTAATCAGGATTCTATGTGATAGCCACTTAGTTTTTCGTAGTTTGTACTTTGATGAGTATTGTTAAGTATTCATAATTTTAACGACCTAATGAAATGTTTGTGACATATTGTGTTAGAATGTTTGAGAGTTACGTACAAGTTAATGTTCTATTTATATGAAGCATTTTTTTATAAATAAAGTGTATGTATAAATGAAATCCACGTCTTTTCCTTTAATCCTTGCTTAAGTGCTTATAAAACATAAGGTCAAAAGAAATGAAGGTGTATTTGGAGGATGGATTAAATAATATTAACTTTGTACTTCTTTACTGATTTTTCCTGTTAATTAAAAGTCTTAGCATTAACAGCAGTATCTGATATAAAAAAGTATAATTGTACTTGTAAAAACTGGAGATATAATTGATGTTTCCACAATACAAATAGTGTTTCAATGTTAGTTTTGCGTCTCAGTGAGACCGTCGTGGAGTAGCCCCCTGATAATGTCTTAAAAATCTTAACAATAGCCTCTGCCTATCTTGCTAAACGTTAACATGAAGTTAAAAAACTTAACTATCTTTTCTTTTTGAAATTTCGAGGTTTTAAAAAAAATAAATAAAAATTATAAAACAAGTTAATTTTATTTGTTCTTAACAAAACCTACTTATGATACAGCATAGGCGGCTCACATTATACTGCACCACTAAATAGTCTAAGCAGCCTATAGTAAAGAGGTCTATAGGAGAGATTTAAGAAATTTTATTTCTTAAATCTTATACCGCATATAAATAGACATTATACATTTTATATTGAGGCCAGTAGTGGCACAGAGGTTAAACAAGGCAAAGGCAAGAAATTAAACATTTAAAGTTTTCATGCTTTCACAAAATGGTTAAGTACACACCGTTCACACCGCTCTTAACTACGTTTTAATTGCCTACTTTAACTACTATATTACTTACTTATATGTACATGAATGAAGTAAAATATTTTATCTTAAAAATTTATTAGTGCCTGAATTTATAGTCATATTATTAAATGATGGTCAATTTCAATAAATTAATATATTGATTAATTAATACTTACATTAAAAGTGAAGTAAACTTATAAACCAAAATCACAATCACCTGATGATTTCAGAAAAATAAAAAAAAATTAAAGTCGCTCCTCAATTTAAGTACACACGCATGGCACCGTCCAAAGTAACAGAAAAAGTGGAAAGTGTGACGATTTTTTTATAATACCGCTATAAGATTTCTGCCCCACGTCGAAAAAGAAGTTTCACTTCGAAAATATTGCAGTTAGAAGATCCAGTACTGACGTTCCCGATTTGTATTACTTAGACCCTAGTAAAAGATACGAAGCGCTTATCCATGGATAAAGACTAAAAAATACCAAAAAAAAATCACTTACCTCTCTCAGTAAACCAAACAACATGTCCGTCGATAGCGATCTTTCGTGGGCTTCATCCATTATGATAGCACAATACTGTTCTAAATCTGGTTCCCGAAGACCTTCACGAAGGAGGATACCATCTGTCATATATTTAATGACTGTGGAAGGGGATGTGCAGTCTTCGAAACGTATTGCGTATCCTACTTCTTCTCCTGAAAGAAATAATAGAGGTTAAATTTGGTTATGAAAAAATAAATATTAGGAAATGTTGTCTAGACCCTTAGACTTTAGGACAAATTTATGAAACCTTGTGTTAAGATACTCCAGTCCCCATTTTCCGCCGAGTTCAGGGGGCATTGCGTGTTGAGTAGCGGAGCTCAACGCCGCGCTTTAATTTAAATAAATATTTCATTTCCTCGAATGGGGATCGAACCCACAACCAGTCGCATTTATAGGCACACTTTGTGCCGCTGTGCCACAACTAGCCTCAATATTAAATAATAGTTAAAATTTAAAACAAAACACGAATCATTACACGAACGCACCCAGTTTAACCTTCATCTCGTCCGACACGCGTTTCGCGACGGACATGGCGGCGACGCGGCGCGGCTGAGTGCACCCGATCATTCCTAAACGGCTGAAACCTTCCTCGTGCAGGTATTGCGTTAGTTGCGTGGTTTTGCCGCTGCCTGTTTCACCTGGCAGCCAAATATAATGTCAAGTTATTTGCTGTTATGGATAACACTGATTCTAGTTAGAGGAAGTTCTAGTCGCTCTCGCCCAACGGTTCCATACCAATTTATTGATTGCAGGTTTACTATAGAAAGTGACTTAAAAAGATGACAAATTTAGTTTTGCAGGCTTTGTACGAAATTAAGTACAGATGTAAGTTTGGAACGATATTTTTCTATGATATACTTACAATTTCACGCTCATATAGCTGAGAAAGCAGAAGAAATCTGTGAACTTATTGTTATGACAATCAATTTCCTATTATGGCGCTTTACCTTGTTACCAGAGCAAAGAAATAAAAATATTATGTATTTCATTCCCCAAGTCGGAAACGAACCCGTGTTTACAGTCGCTAGTGCCTATTCGCTATAACAGCCTTAAAATTACAATATTTCAAAATTATAGTACAAAATACTTACCAACAATAATAACTACACTGTTCTCTCTAATAACTTGCATTAGTTCTTCTCTAACGGCGAAAACTGGCAAAAACCTTCTTTGTTCAGTGATAGACATTTTGTTTACGAAATCTGATTTGGACTTTCTCTCTTCTTCTTTGCCTTCTTCTGTAAAATAATATAAACGAATTATTATCTCTAATATTTTATTTATTTAACATTTTTAAATGTTATGAAAAAAAATAAAAATGAAAAACTAAATGTTTTAATAGAAAAATTACTATGCGCTATGACTGTTTATCTTTAGGGAAACACATTTTTATATCCAAAGTGTGTATAATACTCACTTTTTTACAATACAAAACGTCCGTATAATAAATCACTGTCAACTTTGAAATCGATCTTGAGATGTCAAATTTTAAATAACACTTTTATTCATAAATTACAATTTATGAATGAAAACGATATCTCAAGATTGCTTTCAAGTTCAATCTCAAAACTGAAAGCGGGGTTTAATTATTTATAACTAGACTTCATAAATGTATGAAAGTTAAAATATAACTACATATTGGGCTATTATAATGACAATAACCAAATATGTACTTATATCTCTTTCTAAACAAGAACGCTTTTTGCCGAATTGCGGGGAAGACGTATGGTATGGCGTCAATAATATTAATTATATCTCAATACTAGTGGACCCGGACGCGGCTACGCCTGCTTGAACTATAAGAATATTTTCGCGTCGGTCATACTCATACTATGCCGCCCGAAGGCTACGTCATTGACATCTCCTTAATTATTTATTAGAATGTTATACAGTAAACTATAATTTCAATCTAGATAAAATGCTAAAAGTGACTATAATATTTATTTTCATAAGGATGAATATCAAAATGTCGCGGTAACGGTTGCGTAGCGACGCGACGGTTGTTATTAAGATGGCAGAATAAATTGCATGTCAAATTAGAAATAAGTATTTAAATATATTAGTATATATGTGTAATAATTATATAGCCTACTAGTGGGCCCGGACGCGGCTACGCCCGCGAAAATATAAGCCTAAATAATCAAAATAAGTTAAAAAATAATAATAAGTGGAGATTTATTATTAGAAAAAATATCTGAGTAACCGAAATGAACAAACAAAAGAAATAAAAGAAACTAAAGGAAATTCTTAATATTAGAAAAAGTATCTAAAGTTTGCCGTGCGCGCGTACTAAACATTTTTCTATATTAAATAATTATTAATTTTTGCGAACAATATTAAATAAAATCCCAAATGATTAAAATTACGATATTTTAAGTGTATAACATCAGTATAGACAACCGAACTGAGATAAATTAATTATAAGCAGCAAATAATTACATAAAAAATAATAGTAATTCGAAAATATATAAAAATTTACAAAATCATCAAAGTCAAGATCATACTATACCACTCGTAGGCTAGGTCATTTGGAATCAGTGACATCTTAATTATTTATTAGAATGTTACACATTACACTATAATTTCCATCCAGATGAAATGCTAAAAGTGACTATTATATTTATTTTCATAAGGATGAATATCAAATTATAGAAATCATCTAATTTTTGTTAATGTATACAAATCTATATCGGCGCGCGCCATGTATGCATTAAGCAAACTCACTTTGGGTGACGTTTTCTTAAAACAGCAAACTTTGCAAGCTGTTGCTTAGCAACGCGTATCGACGATTGTTATTAACATGGCGGAATAAATTCCTTGTCAAATTAATTATTTTAATATATTGTTATATAACGAAAATATTACAAATATGAGGAAAAAAAAGTATCCTATGTTCATCCCGGGACCCTCAAGTATCTCTATATGAGTATTTTATCACAATTAAATTAGCGGTTTGGCCCTGATTGCGTAAAAGACAGACAGACAGACAGACAGACAGACAGACAGACAGACAGACAGAGTTACTTTCGAATTTATAATATAGGTATGGATAGCACCTCTGAAGAATACAGCTTTCATACAAAACAAAAACAATGTAAATTGGACCAGTAGATCCAGAGATCTTAGCGTTCAAACAAACAAACTCTTCCGCTTTATTATATTAGTATAGATAACTAAGTATACATATATAAGATACCTTTGTCCATATGTTCAGCATACTTATAAGCTGTTTTAGTAGGACCGTCGTCCGGATCTTCTTCCTTCTTCTGTATACCCATTATGTTACCTGGAAATAAAAATTGTATGATTAAATATAACATTAAATTTTTGTTCAAATATTAAGGATAATATTAAAAATGTGTGTAAAAAATATTATATAATTCACAAAGGGCCTGACGATATTGGATGTTAAAATTACATTTTATTTGTGCAGCATTATGCAGAACTATATTATGCAGATTGGGGGATATGGATTATTCAATTATATTACATATGTAAAAAATAAATTAATATATTCAATTATATAAAAATATATATATACCATTTATATTACATTATATAACTATTTTATTATCAGTGAGTTTATTTGTTATAAATAAATATAAAATGGCATACCAATCTTAGTTCCTTCCAATTTCCAATGTTTTTTCTGAGCTTTCCTTCTTTCCTTCTGTTCTCTAAACGCTTTGACTAACGCTGAACCTTTGCGTGCGTTTAAGGCCATATCAGATGTGGGATCCTTTACCTAAGAATATATAAAATATATATTTTTGTAATGGATTCGATTCCGGCTCGGGTAAATGAATTATTTTATATTTAAATTTCCTCACTCTATTATACAAATATATTACACGGGATTTTTTTTTAAATAATGAAGGTTTACCTTAATTATATTTTTGGTTATAAGTACTCATATAATACAAGAGAATATTCTTAAATTTGTTGTTAAATAGATCTTACTGTTGTTTTTTTCATTTTATTTATTATAATTTCCGATGAAGTAAATAAATACATTAAAATAAATTCTTAGTCTTTTTAATTATTGTATGTTTAATATAATACTTACAGGTATAACAGGCTCAGGTTGTTTAGTAAAGACAATTCTACCGTCCAAAAATGGAGGCACTATATTGTGTACTAGCAAATGCACTCGATCTACACTTTCCTGAAAAAAAAATGTAATTTAATAAGTAAGAAACTTCTGTTTGTTGAAAATATTTTTAGATTCGACGCGGTCGTGGCGCAGGGGCACACAGTGTACCTGTAAACACGACTGATTGTGGGTACGATCTCTACTCGAGG
The DNA here is from genome assembly GCF_056956725.1 of Heliconius melpomene rosina. Lineage (NCBI taxonomy): Eukaryota > Metazoa > Arthropoda > Insecta > Lepidoptera > Nymphalidae > Heliconius > Heliconius melpomene. Next base: position 13,363,982 of record NC_140395.1, read on the forward strand.
AATTGATATATATTTTATTCCCATTTATATTTCCATTCATTCGCTCTGGTGTCGAGGCATAATGCGGCGTTGAGATCCGCCACTCAGCACGCAATGCCCCCAGAATTCGGCGGAAAAGAGGGAACGGAGTGTCTTAACATTAGGTTCCCTCTGTCTACCCTGGTGTGTGCGGGATACAGTGTGAAGATAGAAGATAGATACAGTGATTATAATAATTGAGGCCATTGTGGAATAATGGTATAATGTCAGACCCTAAACGTAATGGTTGTGTGTTTGAGGGCCATTAGGAGCGATTATATTTTAATTATTTCATTCATTCATCTGCTTTGACAGACAGAGCATGGTGTTGAATTTCTCAACTCAACATGGAATGTCTCATAACTTGGGCTAAAAAGAAAATTATCTTCAAATAAAACAATAACTAACCTCATCCAAATCATTATTAACATTAATTGAATGTACAACACCACTCGTCAACATTCTGTTTCTCTCCCACAGTTCGTTATCCTTGTCTATCTGCTGTCTTGCGGCGGAGACTTTCCTGTTTCTACGTTTTTCTATTTGTTCCTCTTTTTTCGCTATATATTCCGCGCTTGTACCGGCGAAGGGATCCGATTCGTCTGTTTCACCTGCATATTTTATATAATAATTAGCGACCCAAACAAGGCTTCACTTGTTTGAGCTTAATGTTTTATTATAGCTCCATTATACAAAAAAAATATATAAATTTTAGCCTATGTGTTTATCTGATGTATAAGCTATATTACTCAAAAGTTTCATCTAAATTTGTGAAACATTTGTTTTACAAATTTAATAAACATACATTTTGTACATTGATTATTATAATATAAAACAGACAAAGTAGATAATAATAATGTAAATGTTGATAATACCTTCACCCATATTATACCAAGCTCTGTCCAACTTTTTCTCTGCTTCCTGCCATTCAGGATCATCTGCATCTAAGCCGCGACGAGAGCTGACCCACCTGAAAATATATTTATAATTATATATATATGCTTTATATACGTTAGCTTCACACTTTTTCCAGCATTCAGCAGGCTTGGCAGAAAGAACATTGTGTTAAGACACTCCTTTCTTTACCTTCCATCTAAGTTAGGGACATTGTATGATAACATTGAGTTCAACATTGAGTTCAACACTATAACATATATATAATATATATGTTATAGTGTTGAACTCAATGCTATTTTTGAGTAGTATTTACAAATTTACAAATTTAATAATATCCTTTATTTAAAAAGGTTATTACAAGCAATTTTTAATTGATTTTTAACACTAAGTTTTGTTTACTCTGTTAAAAAAAAAAATTAAAAAAAAACATTTAAGCTTACTTATGTGGTGTAGCTCTAGCACTATCATCATATGGCCGTCCCTTATAATCTCTTGTGGGTTTCTTATCTCTCGGCAAAGGTGTGGGGAAGTCCCAACTTGATTTACGAATAGCTTTGGGATCATCATCATCATCATCCCATGCTGTTTTGTCTGTTGGTTTTAGGGCTTTTATACTGGAATATAAATTTATAAATTAATTTAATTGGAATTTTAATGTCCAATTTTATTGAATTACATTCATATTTTAATATAAGTATTTTATTCAAGTGTGTTAAAATTATAAGCACTTATAGCGAAGTATTAAAAAATTATTATTATTTTATCAAAATTGAGTTATATTAAACATTGAATAATATTAACAGCAGTGAAAAGACTAAATTTAATAAATAAGACTAAAAAAATACTCCTAAAGCATAAATTATCATATACTCATGAGTTTACTATGATTTTTTGTTTTGAATTTGTAAAAAACAACTAACCTTGGTGTCCTAGGTTCATCTTTAAACCTAGGTTCATAATAGCTTCTTCTTGAACTATCTCTATCTGTATCCCTATCTCGAGTCCTTCTATCTGAATCCCTCCTTCTATCTCTTTCACTCCTATCATTTCTTCTATCTCTGTCCCTATATCTGTCTCTCTCTCTCCTATCTTCATCACTGCGCCTATCTCTATCACGTCTATCATAGCGATTATAGTGAGCATCATCATCTTTAGATCTGGATTGTTTTTCCTCTTGGCTTGAATAGTGAACACCTTTTTCTCTAGATTCTTTTTCTTTTCTGAAAATTATTATAGGAATATCTATATTTTAGATTCAATGTGACCAAGTGAGCAAAATAGACAAATAAACTATCTTTTATCACGCGCCTACCTTGCCTGCCTTGAATAGGGTATAATATGAATCAGTCATTAAATCAAAAACCAAATAAATAATTGAAACCAAAATATCCTAACTCAAACACAAAACATTTTAGGTTAACTTACTTTTGCAGTCGCTCTAACATTCGTTCCCGCGCCTGTTCCGACAGACCTCCTGTATAAGTAGGTGTTTCTTCATTATGTCTTCTATATTTTCGATTCTTTGCTTCAGAAGAATCTTGTTTACTATTGGAATCATCTCCATCATTTTCTTCATTTTGAAAAGAAATCAATCTATTTTGCTTCCGCTTAGCAGCAGCTAGCTTATCTAAACCCAATAAAGAAGGCTTAATGAATTGAAAATCAGGAGGTTTATCCTTTTTCTTGATAATTAGACCGCAAGGAGCATCAGACGATGTTCCCTCTAAACGATGTAAATTTTCTTCGTTATCTGACATTATGAGTACATAAACGGCAATCCATACATTTAAATTACTCTACGATATGTTATAATTTAAATGAATAGGAAATAAAATAACTGATAAAACAGAACTATTCAGTACAAAACTTGGCAAACAACACTGTGTATGACATATGTCGTGCGTGACTTTGGCATTTGTCAATAAAAACAATGAAATGTCACAAGACACGCTACAGACTATTAACATATTTCACATTTATTTATTAACCGGTTTAAAAATATATCTAATATGTTGAATAAAGTGGTAAAATAAAAAAGGATGATTCATCTATCAAAGTAAGTTAAAATCAATAACTTATATATTTATTTTGTGTACACATTAGGGTGAAATAGTCTATACATGTTTTATTAAATTACAACGGTCGAAAATAAAAAAAGTATTATACGTAATATCACTTATATTTTATTGCCGAAGCTAATAAAAGCGCGAAAAAGATAAAAACGTATTATACATCAAGGTATTTCACCTGTATATACCTGGTATACCTGATATTTTACCTGTATATACCTATACTCTCTCGAATTTAGATCACAACTACTACAGTCGTATTTACAAGCAGATATTACCATTGTGCCAAGATATTGAAAATTATAATTTTAATGACATTTTTTATATCGTGTTTTTGCTAAGATAAGATCGACTCTCTCTTTTCACTTTTCTATTCTAGAATCTATTATACCAACGCGAGAGTAAACATTTTGAAACAAATAACATTTTGAATATACATCATATTCAAAATGTTATTTCTCAACATTATTAGAGTTGTTACAGTTGTCAAAATGTTATTTCTCACAACTTGGTGTGATCTTTAAGGTTCTATGGGCCAATTTATAGGTTCAAGCAAGTAGTAATAGATAAAAAATGTGACAAATTATCCATCTAAACCACACTTTCCCAATAAAAATCAAAATAAATGGCTCACATAGGATAGGTCATGAAATAGAGCAAAACAGTACAATTAGAATTTTATTCTTTTTTTTCACCATTAAGCACGAATTTATAAATTCTAAAACTACTAAAGTATACTAAAGGTCTGAACGTAATATTTAATTTGCAAAATGTTGAAGATCTCTGAGAGGTATGGTTATATTCTTAGGTGTTCATTAAGATAGCTTCTGGACATTGTATAAAATATAAATTAATGAAGTCAAAGTCCCAGTAGACAAACAAAGTAATTACATTTGGAAAAAGCGTTCAGAGTGATAAATTATAAATTTTATTGGTGTTTTAATCCAATGACTAAGATATCTAACAGAAACTACTATTATACGCGGAATTAAATAGCTTCTTAGCACGAACAATATCACATTGGTATTGGACACAATTTTGGGAAAAATCTGTGTTAATTTGGTCGAGCATATGTGTATGTAAAAAAAAGATGAAGCTCAAAAGAAAAAAGAATCCCTGCAAACAATTTACAGCCACAAAAATAATAAAATCTACTGAAATGTGCGTTAGTGGTATGTAATTAAATCTATCTAACAATATACTCGTATATCGTAATTACACACATGAATAAAATCTTTTCATTTTCCACAACAAAAATAGAACAGTTTGTGACTGACGCGCTTGCTACGAAGACGTATGACAGCGTCTGAAAAAAAATAACTCGTAATGGCGGGAAAGTTCTGAATGTTGTCTAAATAATTGTTGTACCTATATGCCATATCATATTTGTGTCTGTAAATTTATATTTAATAAAAATATATATAATAAAGTGTGTGTCATAGTGTTTATTTAATCGAAAAATAAGTCATAATGTCACTGATGTAAGAGTTCATTAAATTTTATTCGTGCTACATATTGTGTGCTAATAAATACAAACAATTATTATACACTACGATGGGCGACATCGAAAATAACGCAGAAAAAGATGTGCCAGGTGCGTTAAATTAATCTTGTGCTTGTCTATTATTTCTTATTATAATATACATATTATGTATGTAGATAAAATTATTAGTAGGGAATATACATATATAATAGGTACCTATGAACATCTAAAAGCAATATGTTACTAAGTTCTTCCGGTGTACCCCGCCAAATCGACGATGTGTTAAGATGACTATTATTTTATAGCCTTCGAAGTATCCGGTATCTCACACATTAGGGTAGGCAGGCAGGGTAGGGGAATGTAGTGAGTATTGAGTGGCCTTTGTTTTGGTACCAAAGTGAGAAAGAACGAACCCATATTCGTTGTATTTACAGTCAGACGTTGTGCCTCCGTTAACAAAGATGATTGAGAAACATGATTGAGTAATATTTGCTTATTATTTTATTATGGATATATTATCTAATTTGACGTTGTTTAGGTCAGTGGTCTCAAGAATCGAGTTCAATATACGGTGACAAATATATATATCGATCGATTTAAATACTTATATTGTAGCATGTTTTAAGGCAATCGGTTATATATAACCAAGTAAAATAAGACTATAAAAGAATTAATTTCGTTCTACTTGCAAGTATTCGCGTGACAATTATTTAATAGGGACGCTATCGGCTTTGTACTATTGGTAAAGGAATGTTACGTTGCGTTATTAAAGTTCTTTCTGTTTCTGAATAATCCAAATTAATGATATTTGTTATTTGTTGCTTTTTTTGGTTTTTCATTTGTGAATTTTGTGATATATAAAACGTTGTCATATGCTTAGAATTATTGCTTTCCGGATAGCTGAAATTTGACACGATTAAAGGAAAGCTTATTGAATCAAAAGTTTTGCATTTAGGCGCCGATGTTACACTGACCGTACTAAGGCAAACCTTGGACACCTAAAATGTCATACACAACTCTTTGTTTGAAGTAAACGCGATGGGTTGTGGGTTCGATTCTTACTCAAGGAAATTATATATTTAATTAAAATTTTAATTTTTTCGCTCTGGTGTTAAGACCGACTCTCAACACACAGTTATTCCAGTATTCGGCCGAAGTTGGATAACGACAGTGTCTTATTGACATGGGAATGTCCTAACCCTACGTTCCTTGGGTATGTACAGGATATAGCATAAAGTTAGTTATTTCTAATTGACCACAGCGAAAGCAGTAAATAGATATTATTTAATAGGACAAAATTGTAAAGACAAGAAATTTTAAAATGCTTAAAGAAGGCAACAGTACAACTAGCGTTGTGTTGGATAGTCAATGAATTAGTCAATATGTATTATGAAGGATATCCCACTTTTCACGGACTGTCTCATATATGAGATTTAATTAAAAACGTGAATAAATACTGTGGCAGTAATTACGTAAATCGCGGGCGGGTCGCTAGTTAAATAATAAATATACCAACATAATAAATTTCAAACCGAAGAAATACTGAAAGGAGTATTTTTAAAATATATGTTCTAAACACTCTTTAATCTTATTTTTTTACTATTACATGAATTACTATTTTGGAACCAAATTGTATTGCATGCATAAACTGAAACACCAAGAACGAACAAAGTAAAACTTGAAAATAACATTTTTCCGTAGTGTGGAAACTAGAATTTTATTTCAACAATTGTTTTTTTTTACTTTACCTACAGTAGAAATAGAACGAACACGCTTCAAAAACAACTGTTGATCAAAATGAAATTCTTGTATTGTATCTCTTAGTCTATTTTCATTCTAGGACTTTGTAAACCTGTCTAAAAGTCAGTTCTGAATTGATATTAAAGTTAGATAATGTAGCAGAAAATTCAATATTTGCGTTGACTTCAAGCTTTTTCCCCGACATCGTTTATTTAAGCCGTATTCCGCACATAGAATGTTAAGCAGAGGGATCCTGGGAACTTAGTGTTAAGACACTTAGTTAACATTAAGGCACTTCCGTTCTCCAATTTCTTCTGAATTCTGGAGGCGTTTTGTGTTGAGTGATGAAACTCAATGTAGCGTATTTGCCTCGTAAATAGATCTGAAATATCTTAAAAAACTATAATAGCATTGCAAAATTATAAGAATTAATAAAATGTCACCTTATTAAAAAAATATACATTTTGCTGCTACGACCAACCTAGAAATAAAATATAAAAAAATAATATATACTGGTCAATTGTGGCGCAGGGCACAAACGTGCGACAGGCTGTGGGTTCGGTTCCCCGGAAATGAAATATTTTATTCTGTCATTAGGAGTCTCTTAAGACTTATTACCCAGGTTTACTCTGCCACCTTTTAAATATGCGGGCTACAATGTGAAGGAAAAAACTATTATTAGCTATTAAGCTAGAATTTTATTCTGATCAAAGATTAAGCCAATAACCACCCCGTATGATTTCAGTCACATTTCAGTAATGTTATTCTCATAAGGGTACAATCCACACAATATATCATTAAACTAAAATAAACAATAAACTTTACAGTGCAAGTTGCACAAACAGTGCTCGTGTATTCATTTCATTACTAGTGATGACGTGATTCAATCAATGAATAGATATTATTCATAAGAGTTGTCATTGTGGTGCAATACCGACTTGTCTAATTAATCGCGATAGTTTTAGATTCTATTTTCTAGCTTCACTCAGTATCACTCATATGGCAGGGTAGGCAGAGGAAGACTAGTGCCTAGACACTTCGGTCTCCACTTTCTAAATATATAAAACTATTGATTCCCTTTGAGTGAGAAACGAACTCCAATATATTTATACTTAAATATGTAAGAATATTTTTGTATCGCCTTTTTCTAAAGAAATTAAAAAAAAAAACAATGACACTGACTGAAATTATAAAATTAAATATAAAACGTTCATAGGAAAACATTCATACGATTTATATGTAGGTAAATAAACAACATAAAGTAAGAAGAACTTCGATCAACTATATACTACTTGAATTCGATTGAAGAATAAGAAACTCAAAATATAATTTCTTTTTGCAATACTCAACCAGTTCATGTAGACACTTTGTGGCCAAGATACTAAACGTATGTCGTATTTTTACATTTTAATGCTCCATTTCCCGGTAAATCTATTAATATTTTATGTATGAACATGATCTTGATATTAATAAAAAATATTAAGTAAACATCGTTTGTCGCATGAGGTCGTCGTCGCTCAGAAGCTTAAGCGTGTGACTGTAATAGCGACGGTTGTGGGTTTAGATTCTTCTCGGAGGAAAGAAATATTTAATATGTTATGGTAACCAAACAACAAGCAACCAAGCAAATCGCGGTGTTGAGTTCCGCCACTAATGTTATGCTGTTATTTATCACTTACAATTTTTTTAAATATATGATTTATAAAAAATCATATACTTTATTATAAAAATGAGACCGTAATATCAGGACTTTCATATCGAAATTGATAAACTCATTTATTCAGGAAAAAGCAAAGGTTCCCGCGGGATATACCTACTGTACATTTTTATATTAAAATTCACTTTATAGTCCATTTATTTATTCAGCTGAACAAAACAGATTAATAATAGTTTTTAATTTCTTTTTGCCATCGTGGCTCCGTATTGCGTGACTAATTTTATTAGATAGAGTTCGAATCTCACTTGTAAAAATGTGTCTGTTATTTTTTAATAAAAGTTAATAAAATGTATTTTTTTTTTACGATGAAGGGTTAAGGTACTTAAATTTTTACATTTTTAGTTTTATTTAGGAATACCACACTTTCTCGTAGGTAAAAAATACGTTTTTTAATTGAAAACGATTAGGCACTTCTAATCTATATAAGCACGTACGTGTGTCACATATATTGACACAAGCAGCAATAATTCAAGAGAAAATTAAAAAGAAAATTAAAACACGTAATATGTTAACTAAAGAATAGAAAATCCCTATTGTAAGTACGAATACTACTGACTAACATTCCCTATAGACTTTATTTTCCTAGCATTTTCATACAACGTGAATTATTAAATCTTACTCTAACAGAGAGTTCCTTTGCATTTGCTCGTCTCATACAATACGTAGTCTTGTAGTGTAATTTTCAATTCACTTAAGCCCTAGTGCTAGTATTATTTCACTTTAAAAGATTAATGCATGCATGTATATTTACACTTGTATATACACTCATATTTGATTTTTACAAACATACATAAGTTCTACCTGCGATTTCGCCGGCGTGGTCAAATCGAAATAACTAAGTAAAGAATGTGGAATTTAATATTTTCGTTTCCTGGCCTTAGTAACGAGGGAAAAGAAAGAAAAACAAAAAAATCTGTCGTAGGTACTGACAGCAACAGGCAGAGTAGGTTATTTCAAATTTTAAAGCGTACTAGGTTGAGGCAACGATTTGGATGGTTTTTTTCTAATATTTTAAATTAAGTGTAACCTTTAATTGCATGAAATTAAATTATTTTTAATTAACAAAAAAAAAGATAATTATAAATTTTCATTTCCCCTATACATTAATTATAATTTCTTAATTAAATTCTTTTCCTCTACTTTCTATAGTTTTGAGATGTAAAGTGTAAATTACATCTCAAAAGTCGTGATGACGTGTTTGATTCCCACTCCGGGAAAAGTATTATGAATTTTCATTTGATCAATGTGGTACGAAAAGAAAACGCGGTTTTTGTTTTCGCCACTCAAGACGTAATATCATCAAAACTGGACAGTGCGTGGGAAATAAAGTGTCTTATCACTAGGTTTTTCTGTGTATCCTGCTATATCCGCGTGAAAGTAAAAAAAATATATTAAAAAACTTTACGTGATCTGGTATCTATCAAAGTAACTCGTCAACCTTATCGTCATGCGGAGCTGTCAGCACAACGCGCAGCATATAGAGAGCTTTGGAGTACGATTGTAAACGACATCAAAGTGTTACGTAGTTCCGAGTTATTTATACGAATGTTCAGTTTCTTTATTACGTTTCCTTTGGCCCGTTTCAGTGTACGTAAACTTGACATTGGCGGTATCGACTAATGAATGGATTTATGGCGGTTTTCCGAATTGTTTATTTGTTAGCTACGATTTGATGACAATCTTTTATGTTATTTTGGATTTTGTATCTTCGTGGTTTTCTATTTAAATTATGTCAATTCAGTTACTTGTCAATAGAAAAAAAAAATCATATAATTACTAAATTGTTATTAGGAAATAATATGATCGTTTGTTTCTGGATGTAAATATCATCCCAATTGATCCCTTTCAATAAAGAAATTTGATCATACTAAATCTTTGAACCAAATGCATGAAATGCTTCTTTATAATTTTTCTATTGAGCAGGTAGTGGAAAAAGAACAATTTTCTCGTATTTCCGTAAAATTTGTGAGACGGAATACTTGAAGAGTCTAATACTTACATATGTCATGTCACTGGGTGGCAATTGGAGTACAACATAGTCACTTCAGAAGGTAGTCGTTTTCTTCATTACTAAAGGTCGCGGCTGAGAAATTCTTGCGACACATTAGTTGCTATCTTCTCCAAACTATTCAGTCGATACTATTATCAATGAAATAAATGGCAGAACTATGAAGATGAAACTACCGAAAACCTGTTAATGTTTTTAAAATAAATCAATCACAAAGTAAATTAATCATAAAACAATTAACGTTCTGTACAATGAGCTGGCTGGCACGTGCGGGCTGGATGCCAAATTTCAATAACTTGTTTTCCCTAAATCTGTCAACAATATGTTTAAAATATATTTACAATATAAATATTGTGGAATATCTCCATACAAATTTACTATTGCTATTAACCTTCTGCATTCCTGAGATTTTTGAAAAAATATTTTTCAATATACCTACACGAGGTTGATTTGTTAGTGATAATTTAATCACCAAGACCAAACAATGTAAAGACACATCTATGCATAAAGAGCACCTTTACATTAAAAAAATCTTTTAAATGTTAACAGGTAAAATATAGAAATCAAACTGAGAACTCATAGTAAAATAAAAAAAATAATGAAAAATTAAACCATTTTGCCTGTGCCTATGTTACTTTTTTTGAAGAATAAATTTCTCTTTTTGCTTTTCTATGATATGTATTATTGTTAGCTTTAGGTTATGGCTTAAGGTTATGTGTTGAACATAGTAAATAGAGCTTTCCCTTAAAAGTACGCTCTCAACGTAAAAATATTGTTAATATTTTTCTTTTGTAATGTTTCTGTATAGTTTACTAACATAATTTTAAATTTAAAGTAAAAAATCTTTATAAAAATTTTTTTTCAACAGTAATAAAAGTAAAACTAGTAATCTCTTTAATGAATTCTCTATAATCTACATTATTTTTATTGAGACAATGAAAATTCTCACAAAAATTAAAATATCTGTTTTGTGTTAAATACAAAGTAATTGATATGACCCAATTTAATTTTTGAATGTACGTACATTTTTCAAATATCTTTGCTGTGGACTCTATATACCACTCTACCATAGCGCTACTTTCTCTATTTAGATAGAGAACAAGTACTGATATTATTGTGAAAGAAAAATAAGCTTGCTGTTAAATATATAATAAAGATCTTGTATAATTTCAAGAGATTTTAAAGGTACAATAAAATGATAAACGAATAAACAAACGTATATATCACCGTACAAATTGACAGGATGTGTGATTCAGGCACAAACTAATAGTAGGTGGATCAGAATATAAACTGTGACACGTGTAATTTCGCTAGTATTTCTGTAACCAAGCAAATTTCGATGTTAATAATCGTTCACCGGTTTGGACAGGCGTAAAATAATATTTTTTTGTAGCTTGACGCTGTATCCGTAGTCCGCCAGTTAGTTCCGCAACACTCAATGCCACCAGAATCCGGCGGAAAGTGGGGAACGGAGTGATTTAACACTAGGCCTCTAACCCTCTGCCTACCCTGCTGTGTGCGGGATACAGCGTGAAGTTAATTTTTGAATCTTCTTATGTATTCTTGACTTTTATATATTTTAAAGCGTACCCTGAAAATGTACCTAATTATGATGAATTTGATTTTCCACTTTTCACATTGAGAGATATAGACGTGGGTGAAGTCTAATATTACCTGTTCCACTGTTCTAGCAATAAGAATGGTAACACCTTATAAAAAATATATTTTAAAAAATGATGATTATTACTATTATTTAGCAAATATTATAGACAGAAATTAAGATAATACACTCAAAGACATGCATTGATTTAATGTCAGTTAAGCACTAATTAAAGTACCTGAGTGCAGCTGTTGGTTGATTCTATTATCCTTGACGGTATGTAATTAACGTTTATAGATAATAGTTTCGCTACATTTATTATTAAACGTTGTATTAAATTTGTTATTAAACACATGCATCACACTTGGCAAGGAATGGGACATTTTACATATTATCTTAATTTAGAATATGTTTATTTAATTACGTTTGGGTATATATCTATTTTTAATCATAATTAATTCTTATCATTTATATTATAAGTTTTTTACGGTCACACAGAAAACTGTAGAGATGATACGTCTTCTCATTTTACAATAATTGTTCAAAATTGAAGCCAGTTGTTCTTTTTAGTCGAAATACACTAGGTGCTATAAATATTATTTTTGCGGCTTTGCGATGTGTCATTCTTTGATGCCTGCATTTCTCAAGAATCAAGGAAAACTAGCAATAATTTACAAAAGCTTATTCTTGATTATTATAACTTGAGGCTAATAAACACTTGTACTACCTCTATCTTTGTCGTTAAATATTATTTTCAAAGTAATTATATGTTTAATACTCATCTTTTTAATAAAATATCTATAATTTATCGCATCTAAAATGGAATGGAAGACATTTCTTTTAAATTTGTTACTTATCCTAATATAAGATGAAAGCGGGGCGACCTCGTAAAAACTAGCATCGTACGGTGACATTTTATTCGAGGTACAACCCAGTGTACGTTACAGAAATAACATCTAAAGTGTAATCGGGATTTGACACTTGGCGGACTGCCAATTATGGCGCTATCATTGTGTATTGGTGGATTTCTTTATATTTATATAACGATATTATAAAAAAATATATATTATTATTATTTTTTCTACAGCCGGCAAATGAAACTAATTTAAGTTTTTTTAATAAATGTGATGAAAAATTTACGGTTGACACTAGAATCGTTAGCTCGAAACAATCATCCTCTTTTTGAAGAGACCCTATTTCATTTTTTTTATTTTGAACTTTTTATATCTTTACATTTTTTTTTCGATCTATTTAGCTTTCTTAGAAATCCGATAATAGTTTTTGATTCGAAATATGTACCAATAATGTATATAATATATTATTGGTATATGTATAAATAAATGTTATATAATATAGCCGTAATTTTAAAACAATTAAAACCATTTGTAAGCCTAATATGATACTTAGAATTAATAATCGACGATTAAACCACAATTATACCTAAGACCTTGATATCAAATCCTTATACATCTGTTACATAAGTTAGAATGGAGCTATTCAATTGATCCATTACTTACAATTTAGATGGCCATAGTGGCCACACTGCTTATTGAATTTCCGTTTGCTACCGTAATAGTGGTATGTAAGAAAGTTCCTTGACTTTGCTAAGTGTTTGATTTAGTGACTCAGTGTGGTCTAGGTTTATTATATGGGTATTATACTATACTAAATCACTATGCAAGTTGCATGTAACCATGCATCTTCATACAACGACTAACGTAATGCAATGTCTATGCTATAGCCTACCTTTATAAAGGCAGAATCGTAAATAATAATATTTCTCACATTTATCAAGCTAATAAGCGACATGTAAAATGATTTAGATCAGCTTTAATTGCAATTACTGCGGTCCAATTATGTTTAATTTCGTATAGTAGCATGGGAATATATATGTACGTAGTTTTATTAAAATATAAAATACTAACTAGTAAGGAATTATTTTATCTAATTTATTTTTAATATACAGCGTAATTAATAAGACTTTGACTTTGATCTTGTACGGTGATCTGTTGTTATTGTACACTGCTCATTTTCTATCCTATCTAAGTGTCAAGCTTAAGGCCCTTAGTTGATACTAGTAGTATTAAGCGAGTAAAACTAAAAATGTGCATACGTACATAAGAAATCTTTATCGTCGATCAGTAGTTCTTTCAGCGAGTGCAATTGTACTTCGTAGCAATCATTTCTGGCCAGTTTCCTTGTTAAGCAGCCATAAAATTGTTTCATGACGTGTTTTATGTCTTGAATATGAATGTCAGGTCGCGTTCAATTGCCGTCTAATAGGGGATTGTACTGTTACGTAACGGTGGATATACTCGGATGTAGGTATAACCGAGATTATTTACTTGCCCTAGGCTCTCTAGTATTGCTTTTTTTTACATAAGCTTGGTTTTTCTTAAATGCTCTTAAAAGCGGTAAGAGATATGTACAAAACATGAAAATTGTATCTATTTTTGTGCAGCACTTTTGCGTGAGAGAGTTTGGGTTATTTATTTAATATCTACTAATCAACTGATCAACAGGTGATAGATATTCACGTAGGTACATATATTCTTAAACAATTACATATAATAATCAATATTTATATTTCTTCGCTCTGGTATCGAGGCTTATAAAAAATAAGTATAGCTTTATCATGTACAGAACAAATAGATCGATGTGGAAATCGAACTCACGATCTCAATATTAGCTGTTATAGTCACTTATTTTACCACTACAGTTTAACTGTATTACTATTAGTCACTGTAACCCTACAACAGTTTTTAAAGAATGCATACCCCAGTGTCCGCTCAATTTTTAAGATTCTCTTGTTGAGTGGCGGAACTCAACGCCATGTTTTGTCTTTTTATAAGAGCGAGGAAGTGAAAATAATTCATCCGTTACCCCCAGTGGGAATCGAGTTTACAACCATCGCGTTTACAATGAGACGCTATGTTTTGGTAGAGTATAAAAAATAAACATTCCATTACTTTAAACTATTGTAAAATTTTGATATTTTAAAAAAAATGTATCATGATATTTTCAATACTGCATCGACGGGAACGTTAACCCCGCTCGACGTCGAATGACCTATATCTCCATTTGATTATGAAAATGAAAACACAGCCATATATTATAATTATTTTTCTTTGTTTTATGGCTTTGTAAAAACTCATTAGTATAATTCTTTTAGTATTTGTATTATTAATGTTACTAAATTAAACAATGCATTATTATACTATATGTACAAATCACTAGTTTTAAAATGAAATTTAAAAAGAAAGTTGTTAATTATTTAAACTAAAATAAAACACTATACTGCAGCAGTATGTATAAATAATTGATAACAACCAAAAATGACTTAAATAAGAGAGTCTTGATAGATTAAGAAGAAGAAAGGTAGGTAATAATTTTTGAACAATAATAAGAGAATGCGTGGCGTTGAGTTCTTCCACTCAACACATGATGTCTAGAAAAAGTTGAAAACGGAATGTTCAACGGTTATCAAGGTTCCTTTTGCAAGCTTTAACGAAAAAAAAAAATTAAAAAAAAATTTATCTCAAATCATACAAGTCTTATTTTGAACTTTTGAAATCTTTTATTAAAACAAAGCGTAATATAAAGCTTAAGAATCTTATTTAGCAAGTCAAAGTGATGGATGTATAAGATATGGCCCTCAGAATTTATCGCGTACAGGTGGTTATCTAAACGCTGAATGACATGTTTATTTTTTTCCAACGAATTTTCTGTTCGAGCCAAAAGATATTTGCGATGATAAATCATATAAGCTTTATGTGGGTACTGTTATATTTAAAAGTGTTTATTAAAAATATATAATATTTTTTTTTATTTTTAAGTAACATCAAAATATTTAAAAACTGTTACCACTCAAAACACATTTTCTATAAAATCAAAGTTAGTGGAAAATGTACATATGTACAAACCTTACGTTTGGTACGTAAGGTTTGTACATATGTACATTTTATATGGTTCATATATAGTTCAAAGTCATCTTGGCAAAAGACTTGTACTATGTATTTTTTTAAATAGCAACAATCTATATATATAAAAGATATACCGATTTTTATAAAATTTGATATTTAGACTGTTAAAAATATTAAATTGAACATATGTCTCATGGTTTTCTAGAATTTACCCCCTAAGGGTGCAAATAAGGGGTTGAAAGTTTGTATGGAAAAATCTTTAAATCGCCACCGATTTTTAAAAAATTTGAAATTTAGACTCTTAAAAATATTTCATTGAACACATGTTTCATGGGTTATTAGAATTCACCTTTAAATACGCAAGCGAAGCTGCGCGCGTCCGCTAGTTATTCTATATATTCTATATATCTAATTATTATATTCAAGCAATTATTCTTTCAATGATACGCTTTTACCATATTGCACGTCAGTTAAGGATCTTGGGGTACATTTAGACCAGAACATGTCATGGACCGTACATGTAAATAATATAAGTCGGAAAATATTTCATGCTATAGGCTCTCTCCGACGTCTACGAACTGTGTTACCTATTCCAACCAAAATTATGTTAGCAAATTCTCTTTTACTACCAATTCTCGATTATGCCGATGCAAGCTATCCCAACTTAACCGAGGACTATCTGAATAAACTTGAGCGACTTCAAAATCTCGCTATTCGGTTCATATTTAATTTGCGTAAATATGACCACGTATCTGAATTTCGTGCTAAGCTCAAGTGGCTCCCAATACGCAGTCGCCGGAATCTACATACACTTTCTCTTCTGTACTGTGTGTTACACAACCAGAAATCGCCTCCTTACCTAAAGGAGATGTTTGAATTTTTGGGTGCGCATTCAAATAGACTGAGATCCTCCGAGAATCTTGCTCTTAAAACTCCGATACATTCCTCTAGATTTTATGAGCACTCCTTTGCTGTGAAAGCAACTAAGTTGTGGAATGATCTACCGCTTAGTATTAAACGTTCAAAATCTTTAAATATATTTAAAAAATTAGTTAAATATTATTATTTGAAGGATGATTCACCTTGAAATGACATCAATATGTACAACTCATTGTTATAAATAGTATTATTATATATATTAGTATATTATAATGGTATGTATTTTTTTCAAATATATATGTATTATGTTTATGTATTAGAATTTAATATGACATGTAAGTTTATTTACACCACCCGCTCTATTTTATCACAGATTTCCTAACCCAAAGGTTGTCTGGTAGAAATCGCTGATTAGCGATAAGGCCGCCTTTTGTGTGTCAATTGTTATGTTTTTGTCGTTTTTATATTCTTCTTTTTCTTCTTAATGTATAATTGTGCACAATAAAGTGTAAATAAATAAATAAATAAATAAATATTCTAATAATTATGTAAGATAATAAAAAAACATATAAATAACATAACATTTTTTCTATATATCTGTACGTTAAGGTATAATTTTTGAACAGCTGTGTTTTAGTTAGTTTTATTGGTTCGCCACTGCTAAAACGAGAAGTCCACGTTAACAGCTTAAATTCACAGAAAATTAACAATGTTAATGATTTTTCTTTTATCTTCTTTTGTTTTAAAAAACAAACGCACTTTTTAACAATCCGAAATTTATTATTTTATCACAACTTTTATCTTCTTCACTTCATATTAGAGACATTACGACGCTAATTTTATGCTACACGCTATTTTCCACATGTAGCAGGTTTGGTGGAGCGAGCCTAGTGTTAAGACACTCTGCTCTTCACTTTTCACTGAATTCTGAAGGCATTACGTATTGAAAGTGAAACTACGCCGCGCTCTACCTCATTACTTGAGCGAATAAATTATATATATAGATATTACAATATATATTACTCGGAAATGTTCTCGAGTGGGAATCGGACCGCAACCTATCGCGTTTACCACGAGGTAGCTAGACGGCCCTTTTCAATTACCTATTTGATTATCTTTGCATATAGGTAGATTATACACTGATACTACTGATACAATAAACGTATTATTAATGTATTTTTACAACATGTCAATATGACGGCTTTATCACTCAACTGGTAATATTTCTCATAGTATGCGTGTCTCTAGCTGTTCGCGTTAACCAGACCAAGAACAATGTAATTATTATAAGATAATTAACACGACTCAACTTGCGATTCAACTTTTTTTTATATAATCATAATTAATTGATATATCTTCACGTTGTTTAGATCGTATTGTATAACTAACTCTTATATGCTTCGCCCTCGTGGTCAGATGGCCTAGTGGTAATAGCCTAGTCTATATAGCCTTGCTCGATAAATAGACTATCATTGCGAATTTTGAGTTGGAATTCGTAGTTTCTGAAATTAGTGCGGTCAACCAAACTGATGAAGTAAATGCAGTCTTGTTACATGCGAAAATTCTTAAAAAGTTGAATAAAATGCTATTTTTGAGATTGCTCTAGAACGAACTTTATTTTTTTGGCATATCTCAAAGTAGACTAAGAAAAATAATTTTCAATTTCATTAGGTTTTTTTTAAGGCCAGTCATAGCGCAGGGGCTCAAGCGTGTGACTGTAAGCGTATAGATTGTGGGTTCGATTCCCACTCGAGGAAAGGAATTTCCTCGCTCTTCAATTTCCGCCGAATTCTTGAGATATCGAGTGTTAAGTGGCGGAAGTCAACGCCGCACTTTGCCTCGTTATCAGAGTCACCTCAATCGTCGCATGAATTATATAAACCGACATATATATTTATTTCCTAAAAATAAACTTATCCACAAATTAAATTATTAAAGTCCATTCGTTATGCATCCTATTATATTAGGAGAACTATACCAACAACTGTATAGACTAGAAAGACAAAACTACAACTCAAGGTGAAGTTCGCAATCTAATTCATATTTCATCGCATAACTTTATAGTGTGGCATTAATTAATAGTTAGAAGAATATCATCATTGCTCTAACAGCATGTTTAAGTTCCAAAAACCCTTACTAATTACCTTTAAAGTTATGTTCTTATGCCTAACTTATGAATATATATAATACAAGTCCATGCAAAATTTGATACTCCTAGAATTTGCAGTAACGAAGCTTCATACAAACTTTCAACCCCAAAAACTACCCCTTAGAAGTCGAATATTGCAAATTCCCGTCTTAGCGAGCACCTACCTCCTATAATTAACTCCTATGCAAAATTTCAGATTCCTAGTACATGTAGATTCTGAGATTTCGTGATGAGTGAGTGACCTTTCGATTTTATATATATAGATATATTTGGGACAAATATTTCTACAAATTGTCATAAAAACGAAGAAAAATACCTGTTTATTATTTTAATATCAATAAACAATTTATGCTGATATGAATTAAATAATATGAATAAAACATATAATTTAAGCACTTTACCAAAGTTTTGTAACCGATATTGATTAAAATTTACCTTTGTAAAAGTCAAAATTATAATAAATTATAAGCAATTCTTTGTTAACTGTATCAGAATATTTTTAATTCGTTGAATTGACAACGGAATTGATTATTAATCTTAACTTTTAAAGGAAGTCATATTTTCTTTTAAAATAATCTATAATTTAAAATCGTTCTAAATAAACATATATTATTATATTAACACGTTAGCTACAGACGAAACGCCGAAAAAATAGTAATTAAAGTAAATTTATTAATTAAAAGTTATTTCTAACTAAAGTACGACAGGTAAGGTATACTTATCCTCTTTACAATAAAAAATACTACTCTGCATATTGCTAAAATATGTTGAGGAAACATTCCGATGTTGAAATGTTCGGTTTCGTTCCCATCGAAGGATTCTCTTAGTCAGCTATCTTGGAATGTAAACACGGTAGCGGCGTAGAATTAAGGGGGACCAGGTGGGCCTTGCCCACTCCAGAATAATGTTGTGCCCAGCCTAGAAATTTTAGAAATAAAAGATTTAAAAATTAAAACCTTTACATAAGGACAAATAATATTAAAATGCTGGTCATCTACAGTAAAAACTTGTCTGACTATTGTTACAATAATAATTATTATTGAAAAGAATATGACATAATAATTGACCCAACCTTGTGAAGGCTATGTTTATAATATTGGCTTACACGCAATGACTCCATATAAACGGTTATTTTATCCTATGTATAGTCTCATATTAGAAGTTTATGTGCAAACAAAATAAAGAAAAGTTATAGTGAAAGAGAGAGAAACAATAAAATATGGTGTAACCCATATTTTATTATTCTGTACACGGTTGTAGGTTCAATTAACAGCCGGAGGAATAAATTATTTAACATTATAATTTTCTCTTTGTGGTAACGAGGCAAGGCGCGGCGTTAAGTTCCGCCACTTAACACGCAATGCCTCGATTCGGCGGAAAGTAAAGAAAATGTCTTAATAGGGTCAGAGTGTTAACATTAGGTTTCTAGGTGCCCTCTGCGCACCCAGGTACCTTGATTATGTATTATGTCAAAAAAAAAAAATTAGTAAACTGTCTATATAATCACGTACGGTTGATCGTAAATTTCAATCTACAGCAAATTCTAGACCAATCTTGTATGAAATAAATTGCACTGACCGCCGGATGCTGTGAATAGAAATTTATACAGCCCTATCCTATACGATAGTGTTAAAGTAAATGTACATACATATACATATATTTTTGTATCGTAATTCTAATACGTGTGAAGCTTAGATGATGTTTACCAACTATTTGTAGACTCGAAATCGAAATACATCTAGATATATGTATTTGATAAGTATTTTAGTCACATATGTAAAAGCAGAAAGAACCCAGTATTAAGACTTTTCCTTCCCTATTTAAGTTCTGAGTGGCGGATCCCAACGCCGCGTTTTGTCTTGAGTGAGGAAATTAAAATAATTCTCAAATTCAAATGAAATTTCATCTCTCGCTTAAGTAGGTGCATATTAAACCGCAAACCATTTGATGTTCATAATCGTAAATACTCTTCCTTTTGACGTTTAGTAATGGTAGGTGGATTTCCTTTGCCAAAAGGCCGGAGTGGTGTAAATATTATTTCATATAAATTGTTTTTTTAAATAAATCTTATGTATTTTCAATATAAATATTTATTTCTGAAATATGGGAACGGAGTGTCTTAAAACTACATTCTCAGGTTCCCTTTGCTTCCCTGCTATGTTCTAAAAAAGAATATTTGGTATACATAAAATTTTATGTATTACATAATTATAATATTAATTCAAATTTAACAATTGAAAACCTCTAAGTCATACTTTACATGGCTCCGCGCGTCTTCGTCCGCTTGAACTATATGAATATTTATTTACATTTATTTAAGAAACATTGATAAATCATTTAATATGGTAACTTATACTGTTATGCACTAAAACAGTCTTTATCAGTAATTTAAGTCTTTTGGGAATTTATTTGATTTAGCTCGCAAAAATTGTCAACTTAATAGAAAAAAGTTTAGTTCTTTCACATCTATCTAGGTAGGCGGTAAGAATGCGCGTACTGCCAATCCATAATTATTTTAGCTTTTTAAAAAAAATAAATATTAATCTACATAACCTAAATAGTTGTTACTATAAATGACAACTATATACGGAAGGCATTGAGTCATGACCTTGTCTAGCCAGATGTAGCAACAGTCTATTGATTGGCACGAACAGTTTGTATCAGTGAGACGGTACTTGAGTAGTATCTGTCTATACTTCTGTACTAATATAATAATTTATACTATAAATCTGATGAATTTGTTTGGTTAAGCACTTTAATCTCAGGAACTGCTGGTTGTAATAGAAAATAATTAAACGGTTGTTGGTGCGATTCCCACTCGAAGGAATGAGATATTAATTTCCTTGCTCTAATAACAAGACAAATACTCAGTTATCTTTGCCTACCCTGTTATAAATGGGATATAGCGTGAAGATTAAAAGAAATATAAAAATAATGTATAATAGGATTTTGTACATGGACATATACTTACACACTAAACCCTATTGAATGGAAGTAATTCCATTAATTTGCACTTGATGTCAAACAGCAATCCAGTAGATTGTTGTATTCCGGATACAAGGATGGATGGCTCGAGTGACCCTCGTCTTTTGAAACGTAATTGCGTTAAGATGTATTTGGGATGTTTATAAGTATTTGACTGTTGTACGAAGGTTATAGGTTCAATATTGACATGACGATTGATACAGCACTTAGACTTAAAATTTAATTACTCATAAATTTGTGTTATTAAGTTGCAGACCACTCTGCATGAAAGGTGTAAAAATAATGGTCTAAGTCTGTACGCGATTAAAACAAAGGTTCTGATATTTAAAAGAGAAGAAGAAAGAACCGACCGCAAGGTCAATGTAAATGGAAAGATATTAGAAGACGAGAATGAAATGGTATATCTGGAAAGTATGTTTAGTGGAGACGGTAGGTTGACGTCGAGGACGAAATGGACTTGGAAAGGCGTAGGCATATTGCTGCCGGTAACAAACTTATCATAATTATAAAAAATAACATTCGTAGGGAATATTTTATATTTCCCGAAGACGGATTTGAACCTGCATTTATTACGAACCTAAAACGATACAATATCTTTATAAATCTTTCATCTCTGATTTTTTATATGCATTGTTACACACGCTGCGTGGTCAAGACTTTCGACAATTAAATGTTTAGCTTAGCACTCTCAAGCTCAAACAAAGTTTCAAAACAACCATGTTTTGCCCACGAGTATTTTAACCTGTACCGAATAGTTAACGTATTTCTAATTTTGTGACAAACTTGTGCGGTGAATATTTGCACGCGGTATGCCTTTGACGAGACTACGCGACGTTTTGTTATCCTTATATTGAACGGTACATCAAAGACGGTTATATGTGACGAATGCTTGAATAATATGATTTTTAGCACTATAACACTACAGACACTTGGTCCCCACCCCTTTTATTTTATTATTATTTTATTTTATTGTTGATGACAATTTAATATTACTAAAGTTTTGGGACAAATTGCCCCATTGTTTAAGAAAGTCGTGGATTCGAATTTAAATCAAATGATTTGACGTCTTGAAAATGTTTTCTTTTCATCACATTGTAATAAATAAATTATGACAAGGAGAATTCTTATACATTTTTGTACAGATTTTCTTAGTATAAGTTTCGTGTAGGCGACGTACCTGAATATATGTATACTCTTGATTTAACATACCAATACAAATACAAACAATCATGGAAACTTTATATGGATCTTTAGATGGAGAAAACTCCAAGATTACTTCTAAACTTACAAATCACATTTGAGACATTTACAAGACCCTAGAAGTTTCCTAAAAGCGCACTATCCTCATTACGTCTTTTTAAACCTCAGGGGAGTAAAAGCCAGAACTGTAAAGGTCTGCAAAATCCGAGTAATCTCTGCTTAAGTTCCTACTTATCCTAGTTTATCTGCAACTAGTTCTCGTCCACAACTTTGCTTGAGTTGAATTTATGATATTTTGTTTCTAATTTTGATTGTTAAGCGTATAATCCCTTTTTTCCCGTTTCCGTAGAAATTACTAGTACTCTCAATGTAATTCTCAAGGAACCTACAAGTTTGACCTCATCTGTAAATCCGGGTAATCGCTGCCTTACGCTAAGTTTATATTCAATTTTGTTCACTTTCGATCCTTTGGATTACGTTGTTAGTGCCCTGTGGCTCTTTATTATTGTAAGGTAGATTATTTACAAGTTCTACGCGATGGTTGTGTTTGGTCATGTCTTCAATTGCAATCGTATATAATTGAGAAATATTTTTCACTCGATTTCGAACTTAAACCCAGAGGGAGTTCTAGGATACTTCAATCTTAGTCCAAATGTAGAGGAAAATGGAGTGTCTAAAAACGTTCCCTACGTTAGATTATAGAAATATATGAAGATAAAAAAATGTCGACAATATTGCGGAATTCTTGGCTGTAAGCCACTCTACTAATTTGTGAAACATGGTCTATTGAAACTTACTGTGTTATATTTTTGCTTTAAAAATATAAGTTCTTCAGTAACAATCTCATTATAGAAAGCTTCCTTGAAAAAATACTTGAGAACGAAATACTTAGATGTTAAAAAAATCTAGACTGTAAGAGAAAGAAAATAGTATTTATTTTTTGTAAAGAAATACGTCTATGAATGAAGTCGAGTTGCTTCTAAATATACGAATGAATATTTAAAGTAAATTTAGCATAAGCTTGCAGTGAAATTGTCTCTTGCTAAACAAAAGCGGGCAAGCTGTTTAATTAATAAGAGGGATTTATATAATATCAACTAAGTTTATATATTTGATGAATGTCTTTTCAAATCCGAATATGTTGTGCAGTTTTGTTTTTTTTTGTATAGGAAAAAAAAGATTTTTAGGGTTCCGTACCGGAACCCTTATAGGCGTACTTTGTTGTTTGTCCATAAAGAATGTCCAACCAATAAAGAAATTTTCTTAATTTTTGACATTAATATAAACAATGTCTTTCGTTCAATATTATAGTAAACCATTACATCTTAGGACAGGCTATTCGTAAGTTATTCCGCTACAACTGAGAACGTCTATGACGCTTTATCCTCAACACTGGGCACAAGTCATTTATGTGATAATTTAAGTATCCACGTCTGACTGTTATAGATTATTTTGTATAACTTCAACTTTATGGTAGAAAAGAAAAGATAACATTATTTATTAAGATAACCAAGGAGGAAGTCCAGAGGAAATAACTCAGGAGGAAATTTTTATGTTAAGTTCATATTGAAATTTTTATGTTAAGACAGCATGAAATATTTTAACACTACATTTAACTTGTCCTTTGTCCTTGCTATATGTAAAATGAGCTTTTTCCAGTGTGTTTATACTCCATGAACACACTTCCGTTCCTCACGTTCCGTACTAACACTAAATTACTAGGTCCCCTCTGCCTACTCTACTATGTGCGGGATCCAGCGACAACGAAAATAACGACTACATCAGCTATGTTAGTGAATTTTTTAACATCTTATTCAACTCCACTTAGGATTTTACATAGAAATTTATAAAAACTAATTTTCTACTGAGGTGCAAACAATAAAAGTTGAAACCACTATACAAATACAAAAGTTTTGCCAATTTTAGTTCAATTCACGTGTACTACGTATGGAGTTATAATAGATTTTTGTTTCTATACAAATAAAGGATTTCAATTCAGCTCTATTTTATTTATTTTTATAAAAATATAATTTTGCTTGTACCAACCGGTATTATATTATTAATCTTCGAGCTCCGTGCTGTATTCTGCATGTAGCAAGTTAGGCTGAGGGAACCTAGAGTTAAGACACTCCGCTTCCCATTTTCCGTTGAATTCTGGAGTTTGAGTGGTGCAATACAATGCCACGCTTTGCCCCACCGCCAGAAATAAGAGATGAAAATATTAAACATTTAAGTTCCTCGAGTGTTATTATTATTGTTTATAATAATCCTTTTTTTACTTTATTGAAAATATTTTTTTGTAAATATACATGTAAAGAACAAAATGATACATTGCCACGTTATCAGTGCTAATATTGTAAATCTCCTAAGCCGACCAAAATAAATATCGTTGCTTGTTAACGAATTTCCAACTGTTAATTAAGTTAGTAAAAGGCCTCTTTGAAATACCTGACCTCTTATAAAAGTTTTTCTTAAATAATACAGATTTACAGAATATGAAATTTATTTTAGGAAGCTGTCGTTCACTAATATTGGCTGACTCTGACGTTAAAAACGACGGTTGTGAGTTCGATTTCTACTCGGGACATTGATTATATTTAAATCATTTTCGTACCTAAAAGAAATATACTTTTAATTTACATAGCAGAAAAAGCTATTCCAAAGCTATAATTGTAGTTCATTTTATTCAATGATATTCAGATTATGAAATGGTTGTGATGACAGTGGACGAGGCGAAAGAAGTATGTAGAGAGCGTAGCGTTTGGCGTTCTGTTCCCTCTGACTGCCCCGGGAGGGATACAGGCTGAAGCTGTTTATTTCATTCAAAATTCCCCCCCCACGCACCAAAATTTAAGTTTGTCAACATTTATAAGTACGTATTTTGTTCCGATTCACCTAAAATAATGACCATTCTCGGTGGGCGACTCCGACTCGCATTTGACCGGATTTTAAAGTAAGAGAGATACTCTTTTCTTTCTGACAGTTCTAATTTCGCGTTTAGCGTGTTGGGTGATGGATTTACATACAGAATTCTATATAAACGAAGCCATGTTTAAAAATGTATACGTATATTTGAGAAGATTTTGATTTATTTTGACTTTTTACAAGATTAAGGTTTTTTGTTTTGTTTCTCTTTTACTATGGTAACCAAGAACCTGGTTACCCTAATAGTTACAGGGAACCTAGTGTTAAGATACTCCATTCCGTACCTTACGACTAGAGAAAACCCCAAGACCTTGCGTGTTGATTGGTGGAATTCAAATCCGCGGTTTTTTCTTCTTCTTTAATTCAAATAAGTATAATAGACTATCCCCCGAGTGGAAACTGAACCCAAAACCGTCGCTTACTAATTACTTATTTTTTATTATTTATAGCAATTTTTTTGAAAGATTAACTGATTAAACTCAACTTTAAGTGTTTTTGTATTAAAATTAATCTTGAGCTTGTCAGTGGATGAAATCTTAAGCCATAAATCCACAATAATATCTCGAGAATATGAACGAAGCCATTATTATTTAACGTTAAAGTGGTTCATATTAAAGTCAAAGTCAAATATCACGACGATGATTTCCGCCGCCAATACGAAATAGTGCCCGATAATTAAAACCCAAAGTGTCTTCATAGAGTGTCTTAAAAATTATCTTAATTTACTTTTATGCTAAGATTTTTCGTAAATATAACTGAAATGAAAATGTTCATAGATAATTTTCTAATGATGTTTTATGAATAAAGGTAAGATCAGCTGCACGCTGTATCCCCCACGCAGCAAGGTAGGCAGCGGGAATCTAGTGTTAACACACTCCGTTCTCCACTTTCCGCAAAATTTTTCGAGTCATTGCGTGTTGACTGGCGGCGTATATAGTTCTTATAACTAACGCCAAATACGTATAGTAAATAAATAGATAGAGTCGCGCAATAACTTAAATATTTTTTTTTGTTACATCTGTATTTAATATATAGGATTTAAATCCCGCTATTTATGCATTCATTTTAAAAAATCAGCTTACAGTCACATAACAATCCTACAATATGAAAAATTAACAGCATTCTCAATATACGTCGGATTCAATGTACACTCTCTATACGTTACGAGACATGTGAAGATGTTTCAGTTCCTTCACATATCCTCCTGGGATTTAAAAAGTCGTATTCGATCTTGCTATGTACTTAAGTTTTTAATGCCTTTCGAAATAACTATAGACGGTTTTAAATATATTTTAGATAACTGTTTCTTTAACTTCATGCTTTATATCACCTATAACAGGGGGGTACGTAAAAAGTACCTAGTGTCAGGACACTCCGTTTTCCGCTCTCCGTTCACAACATTGCGCGTTAGGTAGTGGAACGCTCGATTTCGAAACGTCTTGTTAAATTGAAACTTTTTTAACAACATTTAATGCATGTACCAAGATACGAGTATCTAAGAGATTTTTCAAGAATATTATTAATATCGCATATTTCAATAATAATCATATTCTATTTTTGTTCAGTACTAAGGTTCTCATACATTTATCGTTCTCATACATTTATCCGAGTGTTACAAAGAGTTGACTTCATCTGTTAAAAGCTCAGAGTCATGAATGAAAATTACTTGCATTTCTCTCATAACTCTAAAAATAGATCATATTTCATATTAACTTGAGGTCTTCGTGGCGCAGACGCACAAGCATGCATACCCTCTTCCATACTCGGGGGTAAGAAATATTTAAAATTTTCATTGCATCTCTCTGGTAACGAGGCAAAGCTCGGTGTCGATTTGCGCCACTCAACATGCAATGCCTCAAGAATTCGGCGGAAAGTAGGGAACGGCAGTGTCTTGTGTCTATATTAGGTTCAAAGAATCCCTCTGGCTACCCTGCTATATGTGTGATACAGCGTGAAGCTAAAATATATATAAATCACTTGTAAAATGTGAACAGAGGCTATCGTCGCGCAGTCCTCATCTTCTATTCATTTCAGGAGATTCTATTCCTGTTAATGAAATATTCAATCCTCAGTATCGTATATCACTATTGACATGGAAAGCACAGAGAGATCAAAGCTTGAATTGTTGACTTTTTATTTTTATACATAAAACTATAGCTCAACTTCATTAAGTAACAACGATATTTCATTCATAAAGTCTGTTTTTCCAACCCCTTTCAGCTATCCACGCTATATGATTTTCTCTTACAGGTCAGTATGAATCGTATAACGACGGGGGAAGGTCGTGTCGCGCTCTCAATTACCATAAAACTTCGCATACGATAATATTAAAAGTCTTTATAACTAATCTCAATTTAAATTGTAGTATGTTTTAATAGATAAACTTTAGGAAATAAGTGAAAATGCTAATTAAAATGAATGAAATCGACAAACAAGATGATATTGAAGGTACGATTAAAAGTTAATTAAGTTCTAAGATTCTTCTTCAATTTATGGTGAGATTTTAATGATCCAAAATCGTCCTGTTATTACGGTTTTAATTTACGAGGCTGACTTTTTGAAAGGTTAAACTTGGCTAATATAATTGTTGTAATTGTCTTCAAGGAACAGTTACAGTTGAGTTTTCATTATAACTTCATGTGTAATTCAATATATATTTATGTAAATATATGTAGTAAAAAAACTTTATAATAAAAAAAGAAACACAAAAAAACTGAAAAGTATAAAATAAATTTCAAATATTATTTCTAAATAACTAAGTTCTGAAACTAATGTACAAAAATGGCATCGTTGCAATGCGTGTATTTTTTGCAATAATAGTCATAATTTATAGTTGCATTGTTAATTTCATTTAGTTATTTATTTGAACTTAATATAATTTAATGATCTTTGTTTATATACATAAATTGGAGCAAACAGCTGTCCTTTATTCTTTATATGGGAAATGAACCTACGACTAACAATGTAGATAAAGATACTACACCTAAACTACGTCCACTGCACAACAAAGCTAAATCAAAGCCTTTAAGTAAACAACTGACAGCCTCAAGGCACTAATCGTCTTTAGGCAGGGCAGAGCTCTTTAATTGTTTGTTTTTACACAATAGGTTGTCATGTAAAAGACGATTTTTAGTTTGTCGTTTCTGTTTTTGTCGGAAAATAGAACGCAGTGCCAAGACACTATTTTTTTAATTTTATTCATTTTCCACTTTTTAGTAACGATTTATTACCTTAGCTATTAAAGCTTCACGCTGTATCTGTTGTGGCATTACGTGTTAAGTGGCGGAACTCAACGCCGCGCTTTGCCTCGCTACCAGAGCGAGGAAAATGAAAATATTAAATATTTCATTTCCATCGAACCCACAATCTATCGCATTTACAGTCGCACGCTTATGTCCCTGCGCTACAACTGACTTCAAGTTTCTTAATCTTATTATTTCATCGAGGGAATTAATGTCATAGGGATTTCAACCCTACTTCCGTGAGTCCACGGCCATAGAACAATTAAATTTGTAAATTCAAACTCGCTAACAACAATATTTTTTTTGGTTTTGTTAAGTCAAGAGAATGAGTGAGGGAAGAATAGCACAAAAGATTTATGAAGAACAGTACTCACTCTAAGGCAAGAGCAGTCCTCGGTCGATCTTCGAGAATATTATCATCTAAAGATGATATTGGAAGGTCATGTAAGAAGTTTGGTTTGTGTGGGTTGATGACAGTTTGGTGTACGAGGTTTAAAAGAAAAGGTGAAGCTAAAAGATTTTTTTTCTCTGAAGTGAGCTTTATATAAAAAATATTAGTTACTCAATAATTATAAAGTTTTTATAAAATTGCTGATATGAGAACGTACAAATTTATTGGCCTATAAAGGCCTATAAGGGTATGATTTTCAAGAGGTACATAATTATAGTTTCGCGGTTAGGCTTATATTTTTTATTTCAATATTGCTATCTTCTTGATATATTTATAAACAAACATATTATGTTTTATGTATTAAACATGTTTCCTTAACATAATGATTTATAACATTTTGAGCTGCTAACAATTGAACAAGTTATAACTTATCTTGTTTATTATGTGTATCGATACTTATTGTTCCCACTTCCCAAACTTCAGCGTAGTCATCAAACTTTGAGTAATTCCATATATTTAGTCGTTATTCTATGACAGCTTCACGCTGTTTCCCGCACACAGCAGGGTAGGCAGAGGGAATCTAGTGTTGAACACTCCGTTCCCCATTTATTTTTTTTATTCTAAGACAATTTCTGTTACAATTTTCAAGTTTTTAGAGATTTAACCGTGAGGTCCATTGTATAATATTCTTATTTTTTTTTTCATTTGAGGCTATATGGGAACTTGAAGTTAATTAAGGAACCATTGTAAGACTTTTTTTACAGAAATGCTCGAATCAAACTGTTTAAGGATTTCTACTTTAGCTTTGATTTCTAGTTTAGCTTGGATACCATGTAACTCATTCGGTGCAACAATGACGTAATTACACTTTTGAAGAAAGTTTCCGTTTCAAAGATTGCGTTTCCTGTAATATGTCGAAAAGGGCAAATACTTTATTATTCCACCTAGTGAGTGTTATTTAATTTATAGATTATAATATTCGTACATTAAATATTAGTTTCTTTAGCTTCACACTGTATCCCGCGAATAGCAGGGTAAATATAAAGAACCTGAGACCCTAGTGTTAAGATACTCCAACCACCCATTACGACACATTTTTGGCGGTATTCAGCGCCATGTTTTACTCGAAGAAATGAAATATTCAATATTTCATTTCTTCGAGTGGGAATCTTATCTATTATTAAACATCAACATAAATTGTACTTTTTTGTTTCCAAAATAATCAAAAAACATTCTTATGGACATTATAATAACATAATCAAAAATCTTATTAAAAGTCGCTATAAGTGCGCCACAAAAAAACTCTGAAAAAATAATTTTAATAAATAAATAATCGTATATTTCAACAGTAAAAATAAAGAAAAAAAAGGTACATTATAAGCTGCGAAAAGTCTTCAGTTGACATTGAGCGAGGTCCATAACGCGAACAAAACGTGCATTAGGATTAGAAAATGTCCACAAATATTTTCTATTGCCTTCATACTATTATGGGGTAAAAATGGCGAATGTTCGGAATTGTTAGGATTCTATCGGTTTTTCTTGATATTTTAGTTATTCTTGTACTGGGCTAGTAATGTAAAAAGGAAGACGTATATTAATTTCCAACTTGTATTTTATGTAGGCATAAAATATTATTAAAAAGTGTATGTATGTATGTAGAATGGAATTGTGTTAATAGAAAGGGAGTGTTAACACTAGGTTCCCAGTTGCCGTCTACCCACTACGTTATTTAACAAAATATATTTTAAATATTCCACTATTTAAAAAGGTTAATTATAACCAAACTTTGTCGATAAATCGTATATCGCCATATAACAATTTACTAAACAAGTCAACTATATTGCGTTGCCACGGATTTGCGCAAGTGCACAATCTAATATGAACTAACATACCGTATTAATCATGTTTTTTTTAATTAAATCGTCTATAAACTATAGTCGTCCTAGGGCGTGGGACAAGGTAAATAAATATTCTTCTAGGAAAAGATTAGTTTCAATTACAGCAATAAATGAAACGAGTGGTACAGATGACTTATTTTAATTAAAATTAGTGACTATAGTGGTTTTGAGTTCAAATCTCTCAAGCTTTTCAGTTTCACTTGAAAAAAATAACCAACTTAGTCTGATGAAAATAGCTATGTAACCGTTTACCTTTTTCGTGATAAAACTGACCCAATAGTTTTTCTAATGTAAAGGCTGTGGCAAAGACAACAGAATAACACAGCCATCCTTATATGACGGATTAATTATTGTGAGTTTTTCTTTTCTTGATCTGATTAAAGAAAGTGCAAGCAATGAGTTTTGCCATTACTCACGCCATTCGCAAATGAAAACCAAATTGAAGCTAGAAGACGAAATGACGTAATACTACTTCAAAAATACGGAAAATACAATAAATAATCAAGATAAATATTTCAGTACTGGCAGTCTGATTTGCAAAGTAGATATAGCTATAAAAGGTTTATTAACCATAATGCCTAGTAATTGTCTTGACATTGTACGGCAGTACACAGTGAGTAATTAAATAAGCTTTGGGGGACATTCCTTTTTAGACACAATGTCCTAAATTAGTTTGACAATGAACTTGTACTTATAGTTATGTAGTTGATAAAATATAGGATTTTTTATAAAAGGTATTTTGGGTTTAAATATTAAACTAAATCTAGTTGGAGCATAGGCACCGGCGTGCGACTGTAAGCAGGATAGATTGTGGGCCCGATTCCCACTAGAGTAAATTAAATATTTAATATTTTATTTTTCTCGCTCTGATAACAACGCAAAACGTCACGTTGAATACCGCCACTCAAAACGCAATGTCTCCAGAATTCGGCGGAAAGTGAAGAACGGAAGAATGTAAATGAGAGGGAGTGCCTTAACACAAAGTTCTCAGGTTCTCTCTGCCTATCTGCTATGATTTGGCGGATACATTTGGAGCGCACTGCAGTGACTCAAGTGTAAGTTTTAAGACTAGACTTAGGCAATATAAGTAAAAAATAAGGTGCCATCGTTTACGCATAGTACAATGTCTTACTGTAAGCACGACGGTTGTAGGTTCGATTTTCATTTCAGGACATAAGTTATTTTTTATTTCCTAGCACTGCTGTTAAGAAAACAAATCACGAAGTTGAGATCAAATTTTTTAGGAAATTGTATGTTGAGTAGAGGAATTCAACATACAATTTCCTGAAAAATTGGACTTAAGAATAGAGAAATGTGGGTAACGAAATCTCTTAACACTCGGTTCCTTCTGCCTATCCAGCTAAAGTAAATCTAGAAGAAACAACTCCACGTTTTATACTCGCTACACATCTCATCTTTCCCGTGGTGTAATAGAAACAAACACGCGGCTAAAAGTTAATGGTCTGCCTCGTATATGTATGTATATAATAGCAATTAGCCAACCCATTACGTTCGGACTATCCAGTTTTATAGTTCGTTAGCAACTAGTACGGCCCCGTTTTGAAATTTAATTGACTATGAACATATTCAATTCTAATATTCATTTATGAATTGATGTATGGCTTGTACTATATATATGTACTTATATTTATATATTCAATAATAAATATGAAATATTTTTTCTTTGTGCAGCTCTCACTCATTAAAATTCTAATTGATGTCCTTTTTTTTTAATTTTCAGTTCGATTTCTTGTAATGGCAAATGTATGCGTATATTTTTTGAAAAAAAAAAAAAAAAGAATTGCGAAGGGCAAAAAAGTGAGAACAGGGTGTTTTTGTTAGTAACTTTTCCCTATCTAATCTTCTACATGAGAGATACATTGCTAAAAAATATTTAATCAAAAAGCTTTCCTTCCTTACTGTACTAGAGCAAAAATACAAAATATCGATTCTATATAGTACGATTCTGATTGTTATTGATGGCTTTAACCGCATCTACATGCAATGCCACGAAATAACAATGTTGTGTTACCTGTGCAAACCGCTTAGTTTAAAAGTAATCACGACCAACCTGTATATAAATAATAAACTTTATTTAGCGTGATTAGTTGCCACCATTTGGTAAGTTAATACCTTAAAAATTGTTTGGACATGATATGAAAATATTAAATAGGTGTTAAATATTTATAAATAATAAATGCCCGAAATTTCTAAATAAATAATAAATAAAAACGATATAGCGGAGGCTATGTCCATCATTGACATATAAGTTTGTTTTTAATTTCACGGTGTTTTCTGTACATAGCACCTGGAAGACTGGAAGAAACCTGGAAGAATCATAAGAGACATATCCTTGATAGCCTGTATTAAAATTCTGCGCCTTAGTATTTACAACAGGCAAATAATAATTTAAATCTCTTTATCTTATATCCATTTTTTATACATAACAATCACTATACCAAAACGGCAACCGTGACATTCGTTCTTCACACAGCTATAAATAAATCCAAGTAAACATTACCACGTGTTGCATCGCCTCTTTGCTTTGACACTGCAATTGTCCCCCAAGGTGAAAACAGTTAGTGTACGTAATCAACGACTTTGGCAATGGTTCAATATAAACTGCCAATCAGACTATGTAGCGTCTTAATTTGTAGTTTTTTGTTATATACATCTTCCGCATATAGTAGGGTAGGTAGAATCTAAACAAATAAATATAAAAGTATAACACATAAAAAACCAAATAAAAAACAAGTAAATATATAGATATCAACTAAATTTCCAATTCCTAATGTAATTTTCATTTGTCTACAGAGGAGGAAGGCACAGAGCTAGAATTGGAAGCGCTGTATAGGAGATACTGCGTGCGACTCAAACATGCGTTGTTTGTGTCAGCTCTATGCGTCACATTACTCTGTAGTGTGGTGCTACTGTGTTCATTATGCGTACTCCATGCTCATGTAAGTAAATATATTAAATTTAGTTTTTTTCTTTATTCAAAAGAATGATTAAACTTTAAGCAAATTAGCTTCAAAAAAAGTTAAATAAATCGAGCAAAGAAAGTCGCCAGAGCAAAGAAATAAAGATATTAAATATTTTATTTTGTCGAATAGGAATAGAACCCACAACCTGTGCCACTGCGCTATGACTGACCTCGGGCCAAGAACACATTATAATCCATATACATTTATAAAATGTATCACTTAACATAATATTAGAAAATGACACCAGAACTGTGAAGTAATCCAGCATATTAAATGAACAATGTTAGCGGTTGTGGAGATGACTCCTTAGGGTGCCATTTATGTATAATACGAGTACATGTACGAGTAATATGTTGGTTATGTTAAAGAAAATACATTTCGTATTGACGATTGCATTTACAATATTATATCATTTTTAGGGTTCTGTATCTGAAAAGAATAAACGGTACCCTTATTTGATCACTTTGTTATACGTCTGCCTGTCTGTCTGTCTGTCAGTTTATCGCCGCCAACAACATTTTGTAATTTGATGAAACAAGTATATAATGCTTTATCTGTCACATTTAGTTCTTTAATCCCTATTAATTTAAAACACATTACGTATTAGTACAAAATAATTACTATGAATTACAGTATGGTCGTGAAGTCGTGGCCGCCTTAACTTAACTGTAACTGGATGTGATTTTGTTATTTTTATTACTTACATGCTGTATCCTAGCAGGGTAGTCAGGGAGCTATGCTTCATACGGGCCCAGGCGGCCCTCGTGCTTTTTACACGACCTTACCGTTACCTCTGTTACCGGCTGCAATACGCCTGTCCACATCCATTCCGTATTTTTCTTACTTTTGATTATTTTCTTCCCGAGTTAACAATGTGCAAGAGTTCAGAAAACTTATCTTTAAGGTTGCTACAACTCGTGTTAAACTAGTGTTTGTACAATGTAAATCTACTAATTAAGTAGATGCAACAAATTATTCTCCATCTCAATAAATTGCTTAACAAAAAAAATAGAAACACATGTTGCTAATTATTTCTCTAAATAAAATTCTTTAAATAGTAAAATAAGCATTTATATTTTATTACCAAAATGGGCATGGATAGTTTATAAATATAGGTACTTCAGTAATCTAAATAGTTTTCTATCCGTTTTATGTTGTTTTCCTCTTACAGAAGGGTAGGTAGAGGGAACCTAGCGTTAAGGTACTCAATTTCTCACTTTCAGGACATTGCTAGTTGACAGCCGGAACTCTACGCTGTGCTTAGTATGATCTCAGAGAACGATCGCGTTAACAGTCACATGCTGTCCCATTACGCTACGACGCCACGACATTAACAATAAATAACACTAAAATACAAACTTCCTCATAATTTAACTAAAATTTTAGTTTACATATTCATGATGTAAATGCATTATGGATGTAGAGGAAGACCTCTTGACCTATGGCGGTAATCTTATGAACAATAATTGCGTTACCCCGAAGGCTAATCTAATGGGATCGCATACATTACCTTCGATAAGCCTTTAAGTTTTAACTATAGTATAATGTGTCACTTTTATTATTAGTAAATGATACATTTACATACATTAAGACAATTTATAGTAGCTCAGTAGAAAGGGTTTAACAGAATACGCGATGTTGGAGATGGAAGGTGTCCATAGGAACTCTGTAACTCCGGAATTTGGGCTCGTTTGATTCGATGGAAAATCAATTAATTAAAAATATTAAAAAGTTAAAAATAAAACTTATTAAAAAAACCTGTTTTGAAAACAGGCTTTTCTTATTTGTATTATAAATTAATTCTAATAAGAAATATAACATTTGATAACCATAACCTTTGTCTATTAAAATGTAACACGCTTTTATTATTTATTAAGTGTTATATTTTTTAATACATTTCATTTATTTATAACTTTTTGGTTCATTTTATTAACAAATAATGAAAGCTTGTTCTTAAAAAAGGTTTTTTTCATTAACTATTTTTAGTTGAAAGCTAAAATGAAATAGTTTCAAATACATGAGCGTCTAAATATATTCAAGTAAAACTGTTTATCATGTTACAAACTAGATGGCGGTGTAGGAAATTGAATCGCGCTATCGTTACGTTCACTTCGAAAATGTAAGTAAGAAACAAAAATAAACCCAAGTTTTAAGGCGGAATTACGCCACTTCTGAATTGTAATTTTTGAAGTGCATGCTCTTGAGGTATGTGCAATATTAATGTAAAATATATATGAAATGATGATAAATGATAAATGTAAATCTGCTAATACGAACCGCGGCATTGTGTACGCCAACGCTAACATAGCATTGTTTTTAAACTAGATGTAAAGTGGAAATGTAGATCGCACTCGCAGACACTTTTCCGCTGCGGTATGAAATTTTATGATCCTCGCTATCGCCAATCAACATGCAGTATTGATCGACCTCGATAGTTGGAAATGGGTAGGGAGCAGAGTGTCTCAATCCTCTGCCTGTCCTCCTATTTGCGGGATGCAGCAAACAGCTGGAAAAAAGAAATAAAAAAATACTTATAATTTTTACTACTACCCATTTGACATATCTAATATTTACACCGAACTTTACCTTTTGCACTTATGCTCGCATAACGCCTCTATAAATGAGCTTTACGTTTAGTTTTAGCCAGAAAATATTATTTTTCAAACCACATCTTTCTTCTATTGAGGTTAGTAGTTGGCTTAGGGCACCAGCGTGCGACAGTAAACACGACAGGTTATGGGTTCCAGTCCCACTCGAAAAAGTGATATTTAATATTTATTTGGTAACGAGGCAACGCGCGTCGTTGATATCCGCCACTCAACACGCAATACTTTCTAATTTCGGTGGAAAATGGGGAACGCAGTGTCTTAATACAAGGTTCCTTCTGTCTACCTATGTGCCCAAGGAAATTAATAAAATTACCAAGTTGAGGTTTCCGCTCTCCTATCTTACCATTCACTTAACATTCAAATTGTTAAAAATTGCTGTTTTATGATAAAATCTCTCAAATAGTACTATTTATTTTTAATCTTCAATATTGCCGATTCAATAGATACGCTTTTATCGAAAGCCAAAATACAGGTATTAATAAAAGCACTCAATAAAAATTGTATTTTTGGGGATCCGAGCTTATCCGAGAATTTTGTTTAACATTTTTAAAATATGTGTTAATATGTATTAACTTATCTTTATGCGATATCCCGCATAGGCAACGGAACCTAGTCTTAAGGCATTTCCTACTTTTAACCTATTTTTCGAGATACTACGTGACTGCGTGGGAAAGAGCGTCTCAATAAGTAGTACACTGATTTTGGTTAATCTTTGCTGAGTGTTTTCTTTACTGGAATACTTATACGGCGTTTAAATCAAAGTTCCAAAAAGTGAAGGAACATATACATTAATACCAAATTGAACACACTTGCTTGGATGCCTAAATACATTATAATATTAGGTATGTGAAACAAAAATTATCCATGTTTAAGGGGGTTAATAAAACAAAATATATTTCCTATTAAAAAATATAATATTTTTAAAGGAAAAGTTTATCGCAAACAACAGTACAAGCAAATCCTATTATAAAATAACTTGTTACTCCATACAATCTCACTGAAGTCACATTTGTAGCGTGGACACAACCGATAAGACGGCTTTGCTCGGCTTACCGACGTTTTACAGTTTATACTGTAAATATTTTAAGTTTAAATTTTCGCTATAAAGGTAATTTATTATATAGATTTTTATATAGAAACTGTTATAAGGTCAAATCTTTATATATATTTTTAAAATTTTGTTTATGAGAGTATTTAGAAAGAATTATACATCTCGAACTTAAGACTTTAATAATTTAGGTTCGTTAGAATTATTTCTCTTTAAAAACAAACAGCTATTACCTAAATAATTTTATTTTGATTGTAAATGTGACGATTGTGATGATTGTTTCCTCTCAGAGAAATATATTATTTTCAGTATCTCGCTCTGGTAACAAGACAATTGCGGCGTTAAGTGTCACATAAATTGAAATTGCGAAAAGTTAAGTATTTGGACAATAGGTTCCCTCTGTCTATCCTGCTATATGCGGGATATAGCGTGAGGCTAGCAATTTTAAAGCTTCACTAAACAGGTAATATAAAAACTTCTAGGTTGGTATTATACTTAACTATGCTTTAACTGTAGAACATTCGGTCGCTTAGTGGTAAACAAAGTTTCCGAAGTTGTTCCGTAAACTGCATATGGAAATTGTACGACCAAATATTTTCTGCTCATTTTTTATTTTATTTCGAATAAAATTATGTGGTAAAACTCTTCCTATCTCCACTTTCCGTCGAATTCTAGAGACATTTGGTGTTGGATAACAGAACTCAACGCCGCACTTTGGCTCGTTACTACAGAGAGGAAATGAAAATATTAAATATTTTATTCCCTCGAATGGGAATCGTTCCCACGACGGCCTCAATATACATTTACATTGTCTGTCAGTTACTTAATTCACCGAGTGAATGCTATGCGTTAAAAAAATAATATACTATTTATTTTACTGTTTTAAAAAACTTCAGCTTTCATGTGTAATTTTCACATGAACTTTTAGTTTAAAAATTCTAACTAATATTTATTTACCTGATTCAAAATATTCTTTGTATGAAATACATACATACTTCGAATACCTAACTAGAGACCGTCGTGGCCCAGCGGCACAAAGGTGTGACTGTAACGCAACGGTTGTGGGTTCGATCCCCACCCGAGGAAGTGAAATATTTATTTACGTTTATATTTTAATTTCTTCGCTCTGGTGTCGAGGCAAAGAGCGGCGTTGAGTTCTGCCACTTAACACGCAATGCCTCCAGAATTCGGCAGAAAGTGGGGAAACGGAGTGTCTTAACTCTAGGTTCCCCTCTGCCTACCCTGCTGTATGCGGGTATACAGTAGTAGTAGAAGTATAAATTAGTTTCACTATTTTATTTATATTAAGGTACTTATTATGTTAAGGATTCAAGATATATAGACAAGGATTAAGGATCTTAAGGATTTCTCCATAAAAATATGACCTTTTTAATTTGGAATCTATCACTTAACTTTGATAAAGAAAAGCTAGAAAATATTTAAAATATAAATAAAATAAATATACCAATTAACGAATATTAGCTTTTGACATAATTAGGACCTGTCACGAAAACAGAGATGTTCCGAATAAATAATTTGCTGTTTTTAATCATATATTGTACGTGCTGTAAACGAATTTGAAAATGTCAGCAATTTTTTTGGAATAGTAAACCATAGCGCAGTGGAAAAATCAACAATTGCTTCTAACTTAGTAATTATATATATATATTTTTGTTGATTAACGGTGGCTTTATTTAATGCACGGGCTTTGTCTTGTTACTAGAGCGAAGAAAGAAATATAACTATCGCGTTTACAGTGTAATTCACTATACAGAATAACACAATCCCTTAAATTATTTAAAAATTTAATGAATATTAAAATACTACTAAAACCACAAAAAATTAAGCATTATTAATCGTCTGAGAGATAAAAACAAAACGCGGGTGTGTCGGCTTTGAAATCTGCAAACAACAGAGGTCACGCTGAAAATAAATAAATTATCTTACCTTTTATGAATATTACACGGAAATTCAATTTTAAAAGACGCTTTCTTTGCAAGGCAGGATTTTTTTAAAGTTTTACGCTGTATCCCGCACTCAGCGGGCTAAGCAAACCTAGTCAAGACACTCCGCTCGCCATTTTGCGCCGAATTTTGGAGGCATGGCGTGTACAGAGGCAGAACTCAACGAATCTGCGAGCTCGGGCGATTGAATAAAAATATTTATTATATCATTTCCTCGAGTAGGAAGCGAACCCACAACCTACTGTGCTTACAGTCGCATGCTTGTGCCCCTGCGCTACGACTGGCCTCGATATAATATTAATCTCAGTCGTTATAACGATGCAGTTTTAACATTTTGCCGTAGAGTGACAAACGAGAAACAGCTTTAAGCTTACCTCGAGGCGAAGCTTTTATGAAAGCGAGAACTAGTGAAACTGACAACAGTTTTAAAAGTATTTCAAATACAAACATTTTTAAACTAACTTTTTTTATATCTTACTTGAAACCTAATTAATAATTCCAAGGTATAAGTACTTTAATATTTGTAAAATTCGTGCTATATTAAAATATCAATAAATACCATATAGCGATAAAATTCAAACCCTCAAGTCCGAATCGAACCTAAAATCTTTGCATTCACGAACAGACGGCCTCCAATGTCTATTTTTTTTTAAATATCAATATAAACATTTTCTTTCTTTAGTTCTAGTTATACGAATAACAATTTTATATTTGTTAAAATACTATTCATCCATGTCGCTAAAACGGTCAAGAACGGTAGTAACAGGTTGTCAGACGTGAAAAAGGTTGACGCTTCGGGCGCGGCTTTTGTGATCTTCCAAAACTAAAAACTCGTGAAACTAACTACGAGTACAATTTGGTATTCCTAACAAGTATGAATTGTTAATTTTCATAATTTCTATAGCCTATGTTTGTTATCGTCATTTTTACATTTTAATTATAAATAATCATTTCTAAATTTAAATTTACATTTTATTTTTAAATATAATAATCTAAACTTGCATTAGACATAGGATCCTGGGAATCTAATTTCGTTCCACATACTCCGCTGCATTCTTGAGGCATTGCGTGTCGTTCACTAAATAATGCAAACAAATTTTTAAATTACTTTATAATGTTATCTTTTTTACAAAAATACATGTTATTGTGGTTATAATTACGTAAGTATCGAATACACTCAAATAAAATTTAAAAAACTATTATGATCAAATATAAAAATAATATTACAGCACTAATTAGGTCTTCATGTCAAAAATCCAGCTTCCAGAATTGTTTAATTGCATAATGAATTAATTAGCGCAACGCTACGAAGCGTTGAGTGGTATCGTTAGGTTTTGTGTAACTATTATTATGTTCTGTATATTTTACCAGTATGTATGACGCCATCGTAGTGCAAGTTATTAAATGAGGTACTAACAGATAATATTTTACAGACAGAGACATTTTACAATAGTCTGTTTAAATTTTGAAGCGCCTATGTTTACAATTGTTATTTAGCAGATTATTGTTTCAATCATCACAGTACATCAAAATAGAGAAATGTAATTAAACAATAATATACAATCGATAAAAATTCTTAAATAACTTTATTACATATTTACAACATTGATGGTTTATAAACCGTAGCACTTTCAAGACCGTAGCGTTTGGCGCTACGTCTGCACACATCTTTCGCCTCGTCTACTGCCATCAACCTTTTCATACGCGCCCTCTGGAGAGCTGCATACATGCTGTCCAGGGGAAGTTACGATTTTTTTCTGATCTTCCTCCATCTTATACTTGTTAACAATATACTTAAACAAAATTTATTTACTTAATTTAACATAAGATTTAAAATTTATACACAAAGCAATAACTTTTTTAGCTTTATGTTTGGGATATATCAACGTAGGCAGAAGAACCTAGTGTTAAGACAAGTCGTTTCTCACTTTCTGCCAAATTAAGGAGGCATTGGTTGCTGAGTGGCGAAACTCAACGAATTGTCTTGCCTTTTACGGAGAGCCATTGCCCAAGCGGCAATCAAACCAACAAATGTCACATTTAAGCTTCTCCTTAGCGCAAGCTAAATAGTAGGAAAAAGTTAATAGTAGAAATAAGTAAAAAGCAAAATCGGAATTACTAATTCCAATGGTACTTTTACATATACTGTACCATTGCAAGTATCACTTACCTGATTAAATGTAACCTTCCGCTGGCTTGTTAGCAAATTGACTCTTAATTACTCACATTTTACATCGCTATAGGTATGCATTCGATTTTTATTATTTAGGTATAAGTATATTTGAGGCAGTCGTGGCGCAGGGGCACAAGACTGCCACAGAAAACTTGATGCCTTTAAGTTCAATTAGTAGTTATACTTTCAATTTCATTCGCAGTTAACAAGGCAAGGCAACGCGGCTTTGAGTTCAGCCACACAACGAGAAAAGAGTGTCATTGTTATGGCTCGATTTCCAGGTTCCTTTTGTCTTCTCCTTTTCGCCAAATGCTGGAGAAATTATGTGTTGGTTGGCGGAACTAAACGCCGTGCTTTGCGTTGTCACCAGAGCGAAGAAGTGAAACTACTCAATATTTCATCCCCCAAGTTAGAATCGAACCCACAAACATTTACAGTCCCAACATTGTGCCTTAGCCCCATGACGGCCTCTCTATTTTATTATGTGACACCACAATTTAAGAGTTGGGCTCAGCAAACATTTTTCATTATTTTCTTATATCATTAATCACAAAGTTAATTAATTTCAAACGATAACAAGGATTAACAGTAGAAAACAAAACCCAGACGTGTTCTGAATTCTTATTTTAAAATTTTTAATTTATTATAATGATTCATTGCTGAAAAACTATAAAAAATATGTTATATTAAATTAATAAGTATTTATTAAGTATTAAAAACAGATTTATTAAAGCATATAAATATTTTTTCTAGCATAGTAAGTGGAGGAATTCTACTGTTAAGACAGAGAACGGAGTGTTCCCGATTTTTGTCGTTAAAAAACTAATTTGCCACTTTAAAAATATATCTTTTGTTGCAGACTCTATCATCTCAAGTTACAGCAATATCAACGTTATCAGTAATAATATTCGTCTTAACAATAGTCCTGGCCATGGCGTTGCTGCCGGCCGCAGCGGAGTGGGAGGCGCTGGCGTTGTCCGGATCTGTACTTGTTACTATATGCCTTGGAACTGGTACTTTGATGGCGACTCACCATGCACCTTTGCCGCTATTTGCGTTGATATTGGTAAGTATTGGAAAATCACATAAGATTAGATTTTTTTAACTTCACTGTGTCTCCACTTTATGTGGGATAGGTAGAGGGAACCTTATGTAAAGACACCCATGGTGGAACTCAACGCCGCGCTCTTATCTTGTCTTGTTACCTGGGCGGGATTATTCATTCCTCCAACTAAAGAACGATTTCCCAATCGCTGCGTTAATAGAACGACGCCTCTACCGATTTTTATATTTGTGATTTATTTAAAACTATCGACCCGTTCGCGGTGTCGCTCGCTTGTACCACACAATTATTTATTAACCAGTCTGAATTGCTTTCGTGTTCTAACAGCATTGTAATTTTAAACATTCTATACATTGAAAAATAAAGTTTCATATAACTGACTTACTTTTTAAGTTCATTTAACTACAAAATGCAAATTTTAAATTAACGT
The DNA here is from genome assembly GCF_056956725.1 of Heliconius melpomene rosina. Taxonomy (NCBI): domain Eukaryota; kingdom Metazoa; phylum Arthropoda; class Insecta; order Lepidoptera; family Nymphalidae; genus Heliconius; species Heliconius melpomene. The sequence goes on from NC_140395.1 coordinate 13,407,377, forward strand.
AAAACGAACTTAAACTATGTCCTCATTACCATAATATTTGAGTTACCCTCCAAACGGCAAGTTCATCACAACCCATCAAGTTAAATGAACTAAAGCTTTTACCACAGCTTTGTTACATCAGTGACCATAGAGGTCACTCGGTTATCATATTTAAAAAATAATAAATTAAAAAAAATAAAAATCATCTCGTGTTGAGTTGCGGAACTCAACGCCGCGTTTAGCCTCGACACCAGAATGAAGAAATGGAAGTATAAATGTTAATAATTACTATTTAATTTTTAAGAATTACGAAAATATAACATCAAGAAGACTAAGCAATACTATACAATACGAAATCAGTAGTTCCTGAGATTGGCGCATCCCACCAAACAAACTCTACCGCTCTGTAATATTAGTTTAGAAGTATAGATTGATATTTTTACTAATTTCAAATGTATCAGTATTTTAATCTGAATCTCTTTAAATGTAACCGCAAAGGGCAAGTAAATACCTAAAGCAACCAAGATAAATGAACTAAAGGTCTAAAACCTCCGACAGTTTTGTAAGATGAATGACCATGGAACAAGTGAATATGATAATTATAATAAAACTATTAACATATTTTGGGCCTAACTAGTTACAGGGGCTCAGTCTTTGAATATTAATTTCCATGGTATTCAACATCAGTTTAAGTGCTATTATCACACTCAGGATTATCAGATAAGCTTAATAGGTGCGTTAAATTGATTATAGTGTTTTAAATAAGTACTCTAAAAGCAGCCTGCATAATACAGGGTAGGTAGAGGGAACCTGGGAACCTAGTGCTGACGCTCGGTGAGTTATGTGACTTATTTCTTCTTATTCCAAGAAGCTTAGGATGCAGAGGACCAAGTGATTTGTTTTGTTTTCCATATGATTAAAGTTATGCATGAATATTTACTAATCACTTTCCACTGTCTTTCAAAAATATATAAAACCCTTCCGATACTGAGTGACTGTCAGTAAACGTACAGATTGACCGCAAAAATCTAAGATCTGGTATGATGGCTCACAAAGGAATGTACGGGTGTAATAAAAGCCGATTTCCTGAAGAGAAACTATTTTTTTTCGTTTCCACCAACGGAATTGACGAATTGGCAGACTACAACATGTTTTTATATATATTCATATATGAATTATGACTTTTCTATTTATTCTATTATATATTTATTAGTACTTACTTATATTCCACGTTTATTATGATACAAATTAATTTAGTTATTATTTTAAGCTCTCCATTAATTTGAAATGTCACATTTTAAATGCTTAAACGTAACGTAACAACGAGCGTTGCTCTATACTTTATTAAAGCAATAACATTATAAAGCTCAACAATTTATTTGATTGAACGTGCTAATCTCAGGAACTATTGCTTCGAAAAGAAAAAATCTTCTTATTTTCGGGCACTCCGCTACTGTGCAGTTTAGTAGGAACTTCCTTCCATGCACTATGTTACTGTACGTACTGGCCTACATGCGGCAGTGTTTCCAGGTACGATATGACCTGGGTACTTACAAAAAGCGCGTCTATCTACATCTCAAAGGCTGGCAACTCACCTGTAGCTCCTCTGGTGATGCACGGGGTTGTGGGCGGCGGTGATCACTTATCATCAGGTGACCCGTACGCTCATTTGCCTCTTTTAGTAAAAAAAAATATAACCAGATATTAAATACAGGAAGTATACATTTTTAACGTTGTATCTCGTTTTGATAGTGTTGTAAATTTCACGACTATTTATCGATATATCGTTTTTACATTAAATTACATTGTATTGGATCTTTTCTTGTACTTATAACAAAGTAAGACGAGTTAAGACAAAGTAAGAATTTCAAAGACAAGATACAATTTTCGTGACAAATTTAAACATACCGTGTACGTCTTATTATTCTATTCTATAGATAAAAAACTAATTTTGAATTACTATATATTTTTAACACTGAACGTGCGACGAATTTTGTGACAGATAAACGAAATAGATCGAAAATACTTTGTAAAAGGATTTTCTTAGAAATTTCATTTAAAATATAAATTAACTTGGGTTTTAACTTATCTGATGGTTAGTAACCCTGTCTACTAAATTGTAAGGCACAGAGGTCATGGTTTCAATTTCTATATATATATATATATTTATGTGAGAGATGGTCATGGCTCACTGTACAAGCTTGTGACCGTAAACAAATGAAACCTAGTAGAGTAGTAGAGTTCCTCCACTCAATACGCAAGGACCCTAAAATTCGGAAGTCGGACTCGCAAAGTGGTAGATTGTCTTAACATTACGTTCATTCGGACACAGCTTCTTTAATTCTTGCGGCGTTGCGTGTTGAGTGGCGGATCACAATGCCGCGCTTTGCCTTGTGCTTACCCGAACTAGGAAATGAAAATATTAATTTTAAATTTTCATAGAAATTAACTTAACATAAATATAATCAATGCATCCAGTAACAATGTACCCACAACAGCGCTCCACTAACCTTTTTTTTTTTTTTTTTTATCGTGAGGAAATCCTGTTACGGATACCGGCCCGAGTGGGGACTCGAGCGGGTTATGTGGGACTCGCGGACTTTGCAGATGTAGGCCGTCCGCATACCCACGGTGCTCCTCCTCGACCGCCACTGGCCGCGAGACGCGGGGACTAGAATCGTCCACGAATCGCGGCGGCGGGAGCCTGCTAGGCACGTCGCGGAGTCAAGGGTGTGTGGGCACCCTCGACGGCCTGCTCGGAGTAGCGCGCGGGAGCAACCTGCGCGCGCCTACTCGGGCCAGGTTGGTAGGCGGCCAGCTTCCCCAAGCTGACCGCCCTCTGGCACATTAGGGCGGAAGGCGGCGATCGTGTGCCGCCCTCCGGCGACCCGGTCTCTTACGGCGGATGGCGACTTCGGCAAAAGCCTCCCTCGCCCGTTCCGCCGACTCCTTTTCGAGCACCACTGCCTCGCAGAAGGATAAGACCGCGTCCCACGACGTCTCGCTGCCGGCCATGGCCTTGACCACGGCCGGCAGGGAAAGGTCGTCCCCAGCGCTCCACTAACCTAACCTAACCTAACCTAACAGAGCGAATGACAATGTATATGCATATGCATATAATCAAATTTATTTGCTAGCTCCGTAGAATTTGAAGGACACAAGAGGCGAAATTAGAATAAGTAATAATAATAAGGCTTCCGTTAATTTAGCCTATAATTTCGAGAGCTGTAGACAATATTAGTCTATGACGTTTTTTGCTGTTAAACATCATTGTACACAATAACTCCATACATGTAGGTACATATATAAAACTAAGATAAAACAAAATTTTACATACGTAACACTAAATACATACGCCTATTCGGAAAACAAAGCATAGTCCTAACCACTGAACCTAGAATCTTAATATTTTCCAAATGGAGTGATTCAAACTTTTCTTGAATTTTGAAAGGTCCAGCCACAAAATAGTAAAATAGGGGCTAAAAATGTGTATTAAATATAGTAGTTTTAAACACGCCATAGATTTTTTTAAATTACAACTGTTATGTACTGAAAAACGAAAAGGTCTTTTGTAGAAAATTAAAAACCACGCGGGCAAAGCTGCGAACTGAAAGCTAGTTACAATAGATAATGGTGGTAGATCTCATGAATAGTGGTAATCGACGACAGGCATGCTTACCTTGAACCCAAAGGTCATTGTAATTCAGAATAACGAAAACGATCCTATAGATAAATTCCTAGAAAGCTGCTTTTTCAATAAATATTGGAAGAAATAGATTATTGAGATTATGTCGTTAGGCTGTTTGCGACGTATTTAAATATTTTAAGGTAATACAAATTAATGGTATACTGAGAAAAATATTTTTTACTGCTTAAGCTTTTAAGACTTAAGCTTAAGATATTAAGACAATTTAATTAGCTTTATGTTTTTTTCCATAAAACAGAGTAGGATATTGGAACGAGTGTTCGCCACTTTTCATCCAATTTTTGGAACATTGTGTGTTGGGTTACGGCACGCAAAACAATGCCGCCCTTCGTTCACTAGCAAAATTTGCTTAAATCTCATTATACAAGTAATTATATTCACAAGTATCGAACGTATCTGCACCACGTCTTACTGCACCACAGCTCTACGATATCCGATGATAGATGATTGATATCAACGTCAATTTGGTCGAGATTGTAGCGAATAATTTTCATAATCTCGTTCTAGTAAGGCAAAGAGCTGGCTAAGTTACCCCACTCAACACATAGAACCGCAAGTTCAGGCAGAAAGTAGAGAACAGAACCCTTCATAAAAAAACATAAAACAACAATAAAAAAACATAACAAAAAAGAAAGCTTACATCAATACATCTCTATGTATATCTCTAAACAAACCCCGGTGTAAAGTAAATATTCGTAGCAAATAGCTTGGTCAATCACAATCAATTCTTGCAGTTAATAAAAGAGTAAAAGAACTATTCCATTGGAAATTCAATTTGCCATGTAGAGCTCTCTATCTGCACTGGCGGCGTCGTGCGGAGGAAACGTCAAGTGTTGATACTGGAATGTTTCTGTATGTTAAATGTGGATACTTGGTTATGCGATATTACATTACTTTTAATAGTGTTTTATATATTTGTTTAACATTTATGATAATATTTAAGAGAATACTGTAAAATTTTGATTTGATATCATAAATATTAATATTTAGACTCCGAAGACGTTGTGGCATAGTGGTACAAGGTCTGATTGTTGTCTATTCCATTTCAAGTCGGGATAATGAATTTTCATTCAACACGCACTGTTTCGAAAATTAGGCGGAAAGTGAGGAACGGGGTATCTTATGGGCTATTATAAATAGGCTATATAAAGCTATCTTCCCTCTGCTATATACGGGATGCCGCGTGTAACTAAAACAAAGTTTATTTGGAGTTTCTTGATCACATCTTAATATCGTCGTCATCTAATCTCTAATTAATTGTCATGTATGTATGTATGTTGTAGTGGAACTGTCAACAAACTCAAATACATTAATAGAACATATAATGACAGGATAGTTTAATTTAGAGGGTGTTATGAAAAGCGGTTCATGAGTTATGGCATTTTGATGATTACGCTGTTATTCCTGGTTTGAACAAATTGTCTGGCTTCTATCTATTTTGAAAGTATTATTCCATACTGGGTATTATAAAGGACATAAGATACTTTTTATTAAAATATATTATTCTTTGGATTTAATATAAAAATAAGCTTAAGCAAGCCAAACCGCGTTTGAGTTTCTAGTATGGAATATTTATTTTAAGTTAATAGGATTTTAAAACTCTACTAACATTGTATGCTGCATTTGTAGTTTCACGTTCGGTTTTCGCTGTGAATTGATTTTTAAATGGACTTTATAATCTAATATTCCGACAATAGATTTTATAAATGACTTTTGGTATTTTTCATTTTAATTTTTATGATACCTAATAGGCATTTTTTTATTGTGCTTGCGTATAGCCCTGCTATATGTATAGTATAGGTGGTAGAATTCGTTTGTCGTCTGCTTTTTTTTGTTATATTATTTGTCGTTGAGGCTGTATTCCCACATGAGGGAGTAAATTCCTCGCTTTGGTAATGAAACAAAGTAAAGCTACACAGCTAATATGTGGAATACAGCGTGAGATTAAAAATATACTTACGTTGTTTAATATACTTACGAGTAGGTATAAATGAAAGGCTGAAGGTTGAAAGGCAGGAAATATCGCCATTTAGAGTCCGTCTAAGCGTCTTACCTCTATTTATTATTCGTTAAAATTAAGGATTATTAATTTAATCCTGGAGGTTGTTATGGTGCAGGCACCACAGCGGCTAATTATAATGTCATCATGGTTATGGATTCGATTACTGCTCGGGAAAAAAAAAAAATTTTTCTACTCGCTCTGGTAACTAGACAAAGCGCCGCGCCGTCTTGTCTTCCGCCACTTAAAGTGTAGACGATACAGAGGGTGCATGTGTGACGGAGTGTATTAACACTAAGTTCCCTCTACCTAGCCTGCTATATGCGAGATACGGTATGAACTAGAAAAAAATATCCTAGTGAAATCTTTTCATATTACAGTGGTTGTTTTCTTCGAGCCCAGAGCGACGGCACTTAAAAGTGTTTGCGTTATATCCACCCTCATTCGGAATTTCCGTTGCAAATCTAGTTTTAATGCACTCTGGTTTAACTCACCAAGTTTTGGTTGGATTTGCCTGTGTAAATTTTACTGGGTGGATTGGAATTAAAATCCTGATCATGAATTGAAGATAAAATGAGCTGTGATTTATTTTATAATTAACTAGCGACCCCCTTGCGGCTTCGCCCGCTTTTACTACTGGATTATTCATATAATGTAATCATATAATGCACTTAAGATAATGTGAAAATTAATTAAACCCTAATGCAATCCGCATTTTCGTAGTTTCAATAAGGATTTTCCAATTGTTTTACACAGCAAGGATTTTTTAGTAGGTACCGTAATTTTAAATCTGTGCTACTAATCTTTTCAAGTACTTATTAAAATATAATTAAATAACTATTTTTAAACGGGATAAATTATAAACAAAAACCTACCTACTAATAACTACTACAAAAAAATATGAAACCAAATATATCGCGCTGAAATAATACATTCAACTCCAATTATCCAATACGTGCAAAAACGCATCTTAAACTTCTTTGCTATAGAGGCAGGCGGGTTTTTTTTTTCGAGCTTGTGGTTAATGCTGATACAGTTGATGTGTAAACGGCGTGATGTGTTAACAATTAAATGTGTTTTTCTCTAAAACTATTCGCAATTTCGAAATAGTGTAAATAGCAAATTTTGTCTTCGTTTAACGTAGAAATTTAATAAAGTATTTAAAAGGATAAGGATTAATACCATTATGGAAAAATATGACTCACAATAAAAAATATATTGACATTATTATTTTTAGACAGAAAAATGATCACTACACGTTATTCTTAAAAGATACGAATATGCTCTCGCGGACTTTTTTGTAGATCTCATTAAGAGGAACAATACTCCAGTACATTTTTTCATGTAGTACTTACCATTAAAGCAGCGCATGCGCGAAAGTGTCTCAACGGGTAGGACTTTGTACACATTTATCGTATTTATGTTAATTTACATAAGAATGTACAAATAATAAACTATATATAAACCTTCTACGAAAAATACTCGACCTAATGGTGAAAACCGCATAAAAATCCGTTGGGTGGTTTAGAAGAAGAAGAGTTAGAAACAACAGACAGACACGAAAAGCGACTTTGTTTTATAAGATATAGGATAGGATAGGATAGGATAGTTATATGTCATAATTTTTGTGAAATTTAATTTTGTGCGCGTTGTATGGCTAAACTTCTTATCTCGTATATGTTAGCATAATTTACACAATAGGTGTCGCTGTCATTGCGGGGACGTCATTTGATATTGTTTCCATTACCGATTGTATGGGGTGGCGCTAGTGTGCTGCGTCTGTACTGATGCGTTTCCAATAAAAGGACAAGCGACGCGGCACCCTGCGCCGGATTGAGGAGGCTGACGAGGACCAGCCCTCCCTCAACCGTCTGTGTCGCCAACTCACCAAGAAGAAGCCCGCTACTCATCCCTTGGTGCACCCTGACGGCTCTCTCCGGTACTCCGCGGAGGAGAGAGCAGAGATACTGGTAGAACACTTAGCAGCCACATTCCAACCAAATGTCAGCAAACGACCCGCCCACCATGCGCGGATGGAGGCTGACGTCGCCCGCATTTTGGCCAACCCAGAGCGACCACTCCCTGCACCTCCGTTCTTCACGCCTGAACTCGTCGCGAAAACGGTGAAGAAGCTAAAGCTGAAGAAGGCCCCAGGCTTGGATGGCGTTACAAATAGCGCACTACGCCACCTACCCCGCAAATTCATCGCCGCCCTGACCAGGCTCTTCAACGCCATTCTGCGTCTGGGATACTTCCCCCGGGCGTGGAAAGAGGGCCTGGTCATTATGCTGCCCAAGGCAAGGAAGAACCCCCGCATCGCAGACAGCTACCGGCCCATAACCCTCCTCATTGCGGTGGCCAAACTGTTCGAGAAGCTGCTACTACCGCTTCTCCAGGCGCACTTCCACCCGCGCAACGAACAGTTTGGCTTCCGTAGCGGGCACTCCACCACTCTTCAGGTAGCCAGAGTGGTGCATTACGCGACCACAACGTTCAACAGGAAGGAGAGTGCCACAGCAGCCTTCCTCGATGTGTCGCGCGCGTTTGATCGCGTGTGGCATCCGGGGCTGCTGTACAAAGTGCTGAACGCGGGCATCCCCCACTACGTCGCGCAGATCCTGGCCGATTATCTCCACGGCAGGACATTCAGGGTTAGGGTGGAGAGTGTGAGGTCATCCAGCCACCCAATAGCCGCCGGAGTTCCACAGGGCAGCATTCTTTCACCAGCCCTCTACGCCTTGTACACCGACGATATCCCCATCCAACAGGACACAACGCTGGCACTTTATGCCGACGACATCGCCCTGTTTACGAAGTCGCTCAACCCCAAACATGCAGCCGTGAAGCTACAGCGCGCCCTCGACCTGCTGCCGGACTGGCTGGTGGAGTGGAGGCTCGAGCTGAACATCGCGAAAACCCAAGCGATCAGCTTTGGTACCCGGAGACAGCCTCCTCCGCTGATCCTGCAGGGCCAGCAGGTCCCCTGGAGCAGCCGAGCAACCTACCTGGGGGTTGTGATAGACAGGAGACTCAACATGACAGGGCATGTCAAGAAAGCGGCCACCGCAGCGAGAACCGCGCTGATCCTGTTGCGCCCGCTATTCCAATCAAGATTGCCATTAAGAACAAAGTTGTCGTTGTACAAGGCGTATGTCAGGCCTCACTTGACGTACGCTAGCCCGGCGTGGTACGCCCTCGTCAGCGCGAACCAAAGAAGAATCCTGCAGGTGGTCCAGAACCTCGCCTTACGGCGAGTGACCCAGGCACCATATTATGTTCGCAACTCAACACTCCACAAAGACCTCAAAATGGAAAGCCTGGAGGCTCACATCGGCCGGCTCGCGTCTAACGCATTCCGCCGTGCCGATGCATCGGACCATCTGCATCTTCGTAGCATCGCGCCACTCCATACCCGACCGCCAGACGAGAGAAGACGCCTGCCGAGGGATATTATCCCCCCCTCTCCCACCGTTTCCGATTCCTGAGCAGTCACCTCGGTCGCTGGTCGCCTAAGCTGGGCCTCTCGCGGGTAACCGCGAGTCTCACCTGGCTGGGTTGACCGCCCAGGTGGCATATGCTCATCCCCCCTCTCCCTGCCTCCTCTGCACTGTGCCTGCCCTGGCAGACACAACTCCACCGGGCCTAGTGCCCATCACAAAGACGCGGTCATAGTAATGGCCGCCGCCAGAAACCACGGCGAGAGGGCATCCGCCCAGCTGCCGTTTCCCAGCGCCATGGCGCTGGAGGAAAGAAATTCAAGAATTCAAGACCCGGGCTTTTTACGTTCTAAGATTTTGTCAAGACAAGTTGTTGTATTTAAATATTGTAACTACGAGTGTATATAGAACTGAATTGTGTAGAACAAGTGTAAATAAAGTCATTGTAAAAGCTGGATTTTGTGTCTGATTCGTTGGTTAGTCCAACATATATAACAAACTGGGAATTTGCATCTACATATGTAAAAGTCTTTCCTTTACTGAATGACAGAGAACACGAAGAGAAAACTATTGGACTAAGGATATTAAAAATTGGCATGTTGATTTCTCAAAAAATCCACGGGAATGGAAAAAATACGAGTTTTTACGTTTTATATCTAAAATGAGCGGGTAATGTTTACGCGGGATGGACTCTTGTAAAATAAGTTTATATTTCCATCAACCACTAACATAATGTTTTATATTTTGTAATTACTTCGCTCTTCTCCCTAGAACTGAGCAAATTCATTTCAACTGTTTCCGCTTGCGTACTCTGCTATATGTGATATAAAGTGTGAAGCTGTTATTCTGTATGATGTGCTGTATTCGTTGACAATAGTTTTAAATAAAAAATATATTTTTATTATTTCCAATTGCATATTTCGTTAAGACAAAGCAGCGTTTAGATCTGCCACTGAATTTGATTCTATTTTATCATCAAGCTCTTCATACCTCTTCACGCAGGGGTCCTTGTGCTTTAAAGTGCCTTTCTCCAGGATTATCGATAATTTGTTCTCGAAGGTCAACCGAGGTTTTCCCCTGCCTGTCGTACCACTCTCTCACTTAAATCAAAAGAGGTAAGAAGAAACCCTAGGGCTTGGCGTTCTGTTGGCGTCCGCTCTGGCTACCTTGCTAAGGATAAAGCATGACGTTGAGAATCATTTAAAACTTTTCAGTCTTAGTCTTTTAAAACTTTCAATGAGTTAATAATTATTTATTTATAAATATTCTCTTTCTTCTAGATGGTGCATACAATGATGCCGATAGCTCGATCCATATCGCTAGGTATGGCTGCCTCGTTAACTCTAGCGTACATGGGCCTGGCGCTGGGCTTGGGAGCGCAGGATCAAGAACGACAATTCTATGAACAGGTAACATTATGATGTATTATTTATAACAATAGAACGTAATGTTTAGCACTCCAATCTGTCAGGCTACCCCGCTAGAGATAAAGCGTGAGGCTAAACAATATTTGCTGAGAAATTTATGTATTTGAGGGTTAGACTAGAAAAAGTTATAGGCACATCTTTATTTAAATTAACTAATTCTTAATTAAAATCTTTATTTTAAAAAAAAATTAAGTAATAGAGGCCTATTACGCAGCGACTAATGAAATCGATCAATGAATGCGGTCGTTACGAATAGCGTCAGCAGAAATCTCCTGCACCCCCAGGATCAGTGACTATATACTTATTAAAACTCAATAATACAAATCAATATATTATATAGGTACACTTGTAGTTTACAGATAGATGCCAATTCTTAGAAGTGCTACGACGCTTTAAAATGTTATTATAACAATATCAAAGTAAGGGGAATTCTTTGATCTTATTAGCATAGAAATTATTTTTATGTTTATTTACACAATTGTGTTTTATTAGTGAATTACTCATTCTTATGGATCTTAGATCAGAGAGGTATTATAATAAGAATCGATTGTTAAGTTGTAAGGTGTCTTGGCAGGTGTTGATATTTAATAGTATGATAGAGAGCCGAATTCTCGAAGCATTGCCCATTGCATATTGATTGGTGTAACTCAACGCCACGTTTTGCCTCATAACTAGAACATGAAAATGAAAATATTAAACATTTCTTTCTTCTGGCTTTAAATAGTATAAAAATATTTTCCATTTTTGCAGAATTTTTAGACCGATTAGTGCAACCTACTGTCGCTCCACATACATGTAATGAGAATACACTCTTTGAAGCCTTCGTGGGGCAGTGTGACAGTATTCGATGAATCTGAATATTCGATCCCCACTTGAGTGAATTTATTTTTATTATTTCTCTTCTCTAGCAAAATATAGAGCGGCGTTTAGTTCCGCTACTCAACTCGGAATTTTTCAGATGACGGCGGATAGCAGAAAACGCGATGTTTTGATTCCAGATTCATTAACAATAAGCGAGATATAACGTGAAGCTGAAAAAACCCTTATATTTACTTAAATTACCCAAAAATGTAGTTAAAAACGTTTTTCAAATGACAACTTTAATCAAATTTAAAAAGCTCTATAAAGTATTTCTTATATAATATCTTGTTACTAATTTAGCGATAGTTAACGAAGATGTATCGGCGGCTTCTAAAGCTTCGAACTCGAGCTTAATGAAGTAAAAGTTTCGCTTTACACAATATGCAAGTTTTCTGAACAAGTTAAAAAGCGCTTGATGCTTTAATTCTTTGGGGATTAGAGTTACTTTTCTTAGAGGTAGAATATGTTTATATGGAGATAAATATATTGTAGAAAGCTTCATGAAGAAACCTTCGTCTTCAAAAATCTTGTTGTCTTATTATTGTCGTATTGCGTAACTTTTTAAACTTAAGGTTACTTTCATAGCAAGCACTTTTGAATCGTCGAATGAACATAAAGCCGAACCGACCGGACTCGGAAGGAACTCAACAGTGTTGCTCTTTACCAAATTGAGGTTACAATTATATTGCTTAATACAATAATACAAAGGCAGCTATCCTGCATGAAATTCTAATAATGTCAATTAAAAACTAATGAGCTTTCCTAGTTAACGTTGCTTTTACATTCGCTTTAAATTTTGGCAGAGACAAATATAAAGCATATTGCGGAATAATATAAAGAGGTATAATTAGACCCATATGATTTATTCACTTTTTGGGGGTGATAACTAGGCGTTACAAGTTATCTTTATATCGTTATTCTTTTTTTTATTTCGTTTATCTTTGTTTCTCGTACCTATGATATATATGATACCAGATTTTTCCTGGTTTTGTTTCCTAAAAAACTCGCCACTTATATGTTATTGGATAATGGAGTAAGATGTTAATTACTTCTACGTTCTCACTTCAGATATGTAAAAATAATATTACTAACAAGAAGCTATAAACGTAATAAAATATGAATATTATAAAATATGAAAATTTGAGCAAAGCGGCCACTGTGTTATCACATCATTCAAGTCGTTTACGCGCGAAAAGCCGCGTGTAAAATTAAAGATTATTTAAGATTATTTAAGCTAAAGAAATTTATTTTATTCCCCACAGCTAACCTGTGAACTAGCTCTTCTCCTCTCCGCTAGTGGCATAGGTCTCTACTACCGAGCTCTAACGGAGAGAGCACATAGAAACACCTTCGCCGGCACCAGGACCTGTTTGGAGCAGCGCGTGAAGCTAGAATGTGAGAGAGAACAGCAAGAACGATTGTTATTGTCAGTCATACCGGCATATATTGCTGCTGAGGTAAGTAAATTTATGATTCTTGGGCTTTTTAAGTTATTGTTCAGCAGAAAATTTTAACAGAGGCCTGTCGTGATCCCATTCGAGGAAATTAAGTATTTAATATTTTTATTTTCTTGGCTCTGATGTTGAGGCAAATCAAAAATAAAGAACATTGAATGTGTATTAAATAAAAAAAGCGCTGTAACTCTAATTTTCGTTGACATTTAAACATAAAATACTCCTACTATTTTCTTCGCTTTTGTACGAGTTTTAAAAAACCCGAAGCAAATCATCATCAAGGTAGTTTTGGCTGTGTGTTCTGTCAAAATGTAATGAATGAATTTTTTGTTAAATACAGATTAAAATTATATAATTATCAAATTATAAAACCCAATTGAAATAAACAAACACAGAAGAAAAGTTTCCTGTTGCAACTATGTACTACAACTAAGAACTAAGATTGAAGATTATTCTTTAATTTAATGTTTTTTCTTTCTAAGTTTTTCCATAAAACAAATGCGTTCACTTTATTAACACAGATTGCTCCTCCAGGCTGTAAACTAACGAAGGCATAAACGTAATAACGAGTAGTCGACATAATTTCTTTTGTAGTGAACAAACTGCAGTACTAACTATCTAAGGAAAGATTTTCAATTACTTTTATAATAAATGTTTGTATTTGTTTAACTTAGCGTGGGTATCTATTGTATTATGCGGGGTAGGTAGAGCAACGTGGAATTTTGTTGGAATGAAAACAACATCCTTAGCAATTACTGATATACACTACGACACAACGCTACGACGGCTTTCTATTAAATACTCCTGTATGCCAGACAAAATATATAAATACCTAATCCCAATATATAATTCGAACTTCATAAAAGTGAGGTCAAACTAGTTTACGAGTCAAGTGAGTTTGTCTTTAGAGGGACATAAAGTGACGTTATAGTTTAAACATTATGCAGAGTTTGGACAAACTTGTTGCTTTAAAACTAATTAAATAAATATTTTATTGACACTAACCTTTAAGTTAATATTAAATCGATTTTCTATACAAAATTTATTTCTTAAAATACAACGCTTACAAGAGTTTAAAGTGCCATAGTGGCTTCATATCTTCAATCTACCTTAATGGTACTTCTAAGATCATCTTCCATTTTTAATTATGACGTTTCGAGCGTCTCAGTTGAGCACATATTTACTTCCATAATGTTAATTTGTAGGGATAACACACGAAGGAGTTTATAGGTAAAAAAAAGAGATAATTCTAAATACTAGAAGAATGCATGTTAAAAAGAGATATACTAAAAATACTGCCTTTACTTTCTAAGAACGTGTTTAGAATATTTTGAATCTTCCGTGTTAAGTCATATTAAAAAAAATCTTCAATATTAGACTCTCACAATGATCTACATTGTGAGAGTCTAAAAATATTGCAAATTATCGTTTATGTGTATTGCTATTACTTTATTGTCAGGCGCTAACAAAGTAATGTCTATTAAAATCGTTTTTATAATTCATAGAAATAGTAAATTGAGGCCATCTTGGCGTGTGACTATCAGCGGCTGAGGAATGAGGGTTCGATTCCCACTGTAAAAAATTAAACATTTAAAAGTTTCATTTTCTCGCTGGGGTAATAGGGAAAAACGCGGTTTTGTGTTCCGCCAAGAGAATGTCTTAACACTCCCCAGTGTCCCTCTGCCTACCCCGCTATATGAGGGATACAGCAGGAAGCAAAAAAACTTTTGTATAAAATATCTAAAAATATTTAAAAAAAGAAAAATAAATAAAGCTGCTATTTAGGACAACTAGTTTGGGTAAACTAAACTAATTAAGTTAAAGATTAAGGCTTTTATTTCTTAAATTTTATGTACCTACACATTTTTTTGATTTTAATTCTTTCTATATTACATTTAATATTTGTCTCGTAAAAAAATGAATAAATACTCGTTGCTACTCTAAAGCAGCGCGTAAAAAACAATTTTCAATATACAATATTGTTAACTAAGTACAAAAAAATTATGTATTAAAATTAAAAGAAAAAGTAATAATCTGAGCAAAGAAATTAAAAATTACTTTTTCAACAAAACACCGCTGACAGGAAAGGAAAGTGCTCTGAAATTTTCAGTGAATCACTTTTTAGCGGTTAAAATGGCGTAAACATTCGTTTCGTTTAGAGAATACAGAGTAGTAATTTATAGAAATGTTGTCAAATCTTAATTAAAAACTTCGTGCATTTTTTGTATAGACAATAGAATTTTTGATTTTTGTGGATTTTTAACATACTTGTATTAGGAAGTACTGTAATGCGTCTAGAAAAGCAAAAGTGTCTTAACACTAAATCTCAAGTTTCTTCTGCTTATTCTCTTTTGTTCGAGATACAGCGTAAACCTAAAAAAAATTATAGAGAAAACTTGGAAATAAGGCTCTATACATGCTGTACAAATAATATTCCTTGTTATATCACGGAGCCAACTATCTGTGTATTCCTAGGGACAAAATATTTTAAACATTAAAATCAAATCCACGTTTGAATGTTACGATTTTTTTATAAATATAATAAGAGGATAAAATATAAATTTGTTATACCGACTCCAGTGCTGTGGAATCGTACATAGTTTTTTTATAAATACTCTTTACGTTCCATATAGCAGTGGTGTGGGATCGTTTCCCACTCATGGAAGTGAAAAAGTGTAAATCTATCTTATATAAACAATTTAATGAAAAACAAACAAAAGCAACTTTAATTTAATTTTAAGCAAAAATTGTAGAAAAAATGATTGATGCCACTTTTAACTCATTTATGTATGTTGTTCAAGATTTTCACAATTTTATCAATCCTGGTCACCTACTTTGCGTCGACTGTATAAACATTTTGAAGATAACTCAGAGCTCACGATCTAAGGCGAACGTTGTTCAACGAAAGTTGTATTGATATGTTGACAAAAAATATTATTTTATATGAGGCCAGCTGTGACGGAGGGGCACAAACGGCCACTGTAAACGCGACAGGGTGTAGGTTCGATTCTCACTCGAGGAAATGTAATATCTCATTTACAAAGATTGTAGTTTCATTTAACTTTTTTGTGTAAATAACTCAATGTTCTTCATTTGTCAAGTTAGAATCGCCTATATTTTATAAGAAGCCGTTGTAATGTACTGGAGCGTCTGTCTGTAATCTCTATATATGTGGTTTCCATTCCTATTCGGGAGAATTATATTAAATTATTATTATTTCCCCTTTCTCGCAGACAGCGAGAAAGTTTGACAGTGACTGGGGAACGCAGTGTTTTAACGTTAGGAGACAAAATAATACGTTACGGAATGATTTTTGGTACTTTTCTTTTTTTGTTAATTACAATCATTTAATATATAAAAAAACCCCTTAATTTTGGTCTCCATTTTGCTTTAAAAGCGTTTGTTCGATGAAGCGATTGTGCTCAGTGAAAGAAATATTATAATAGGCAATCATTCTCCTTTGTGAATAGTAATTAGTTCATACTTGAGTCTAATACTAATTTTGTAGATGGAAAATTGATTTCTATCAATGACAGCATCTTGAATTTTGAAATGCGCTATTTTTAACCGACTTCAAAAATATGTGTGTACACACTATATTTGGTTAAAACTCATAAATTTATGCATCAAATTCGCATTTTTATAATCTCCCCCCCTTCAGCTTTCTGCTGCTCAACTTCCTGCTACTTAATGCCTCCAGAATTCAGTGAAAAGTGAGGAAAGGAATTGTCTTATTTGGAACGGAGTGTCTTAACACCAGCTTCCTAGGTTCCCTTTGCTCTGGTATGTAAACTAGGGCAGGACAGTGTAAAGCCAAAAAAAACTACATATACAATTAAATAATTGTAGCGTCTGCCAAACCTAAGAATAACTTTTTTGTTATATATAAAGGTAATAATAAATAACTACTAGTTTTTACTAAAATGGTCGTAGTAAACAACAAAATAGTTTCTTAATAGTACTCTTTCAAAGGGGACGTCGTCGCGTCGTCATACTCCGTGTACAGAATGACTAAACAAGTGACAGTTATTGGCCTAGCAGTTTCATAAATACATTTTACTGACCTTACGCTCTATTTAAAATACGTAAAGTGCTGTTTACATCTAAATATAGTTAGCTATTTAATTTTATTATAAAATTATTTTCTAAAGGAGACAATTACTATTTACTAATATAATACTGTTTTTTTCCTCATGGAATAGTAGGCAATGGAAACTACCAGTATTAAAACACTTCGTAACCCAGTTCCCACAGTTTTCAAGATTTTAGGAATTTAAAATATAACCATTCATCCAAGTGGGAATCGAATCCACAATCTACGAGTTTGCAACCAAACGCTGCCCCAATATGCTACGACAGCTTCTTATAATACATTGTCATATCAATCTGTATGTTATTTGATATAGATTATTATACACTATTATATATTTATTATTATTCAATCCTTTTATGTACAATATTTAAATATTAATCTCGAGGCAATATTGGGCACAAATTTCGTTCGTGAAAAGAATTTGCGGAAAATATGAATGTGTGGATGTATTTATATGAGCTTTCACGATAAATTACATTTTGTATAACGTTATAATATGATGGCTTCTTTAATTTTATGCGAGTTATATTAAAAATCATGTATGATGAAGCTTTATTGGCTACATATTAATGTAGAGGCCATTATGACGCAGTGTTTTACACACTAGGTTCCCAGGTTCCTTCTGGCTACCATGCTATGTGCTGGATATAGCGTGAAAATTAAAAAAAAAAAAATACGGTTATGGGTTCGTAATTCACCCAGGGAAATGTATTATATCATTCACACAAGGTAAAGCGGAGTGACTTAACAGGTTTCTAGATTTTCTCTAACTACCTCGTTATATGTCCCCCCCCCCTGAGCGTTCGGACAACGAATACGTGTTTCAAGAAGCTCCGTCAAAATCAACGGTTTAAAAATGTAAAAAGTGCAAAATTCTACGTGATTTTCTGTATATATAATCTTTAATAACAAATCAACAAAGTGCTAAAAAAATTATAAGCAAAACTTTTATAAATTAAGTGCTTAAAGTGAATATTGTGCTACTGGAAGTTCTTTGTCTATAAAAGTGACAGTGAGCCGTTGGACGAGTCAAAGCTTGACCTTTGAACATAACTATTCTGTAGTGTGAGCCTTACTACCTACAGACCCGTATTTACACCTTTGCTCTCAAAGCAGCCGCAGCGCAACGGCTTCATAACGAGACTTAACGACCGGTTTGACACCTGATGTGCGTTCCAATCCCACTTCGAACTGTTTGTTAGTTATAGATTATTACAATTTTTTATTTTATTTTATTTCAATTTTTTTTTTTTGTATTTTTTTTTTTTTTTTTATTTTTTTATTTTTTTTTTTTTTTTATTTTTTTTATTATATTATTATTTTCACTTTTGTCTGATTTAATACATAAGTTCTATCGCCAAAATGCCACTGAAAAGAACTCCGCCTAAATCATCCGTGTCGTCACCACCTTCGCTTGATATCCCGGAAGCAAACTTTAGCAAGATGACCAACGTTCAATCCGAAGTAGTTACCCCGATTATGAAACTTCGACAAAAACGTAGACGTTCGCCTTCAGACGAAATTGGTGAAAAACTATCCTCCTTTATTAGTGAATTTAAAGAACTTCTTGAAAATCTTAAAACTGAACAAAATCATAAACTGGAAAATTTATCTGCAGCGGTTGACGAAATAAAACGGCAAAACCGCGAAATACAAACATCAGTTGAGTTCCTATCACAAAAATACGACTCCGTCATCACACAGTTGGACAAATTAGAGAAGGAAAGACAACAGAATCTTCTTCAGATACAATTGCTGGAAACCAGAATTGAAAATTACGAGCGTTTGTCGAGGTCTACCTGCATAGAAATAAAAAATATTCCTACAGTGCCTTCTGAAACGAAAGACAAATTGCTTAATACTGTTATTTCAGTAGGTAACAGTTTGAATGTTCCCATTAAGTCACATGAAATTAAGGACGTATTTCGTGTCAATTCACGCGACGCAGCAAATCGCACTGTCTTAGTTGATTTCATGGGGGTAATTATGAAGGGGAAGATCATCCAAATGTTCAGAAAGAGCAACCGAGAGAACAACAGATTAACAACTGACAAATTGAAGTTACCAGGACCTTCCAAACCAGTGTTTATATCGGAGAGTCTGACACCAAAAATGAAAAGGCTTTTCTTTCTTGCACGAGACTTTGCCAAGTTGAATAACTACACCCATTGCTGGATTTCTAATGGCAAGATATTATTAAGGAAAAAAGAAGGAGAGAGATATATAATTGTTAAGAATGAAACTGATCTACCAAATATACCAAAACAATGACTAGATAATTCTGAAATATATAATGTTTACTGTATAGTTTTTTTCAATTTATTTTTATATAATTTAATGCTCATTGACTTTAATTATGTATATTATATCTTTTTAATTTATTGTAAGCGACTCGTGCTGTTCAACAACAATTTACATAACTATATTATTACAAATACACGACATACACATATGTCATTAATTTACAGTCTCGAAAGCTTCAGGGTCTTAGCTAGTTTGTGTTGCGATAATTTACCAGTAAATATTAGACTATTGTTAATTACTCCTACCAACATAATAAGGAGCAACAGAAGTATGACTAGAAACTCTAAGATGTGTTATATTGAACCTGTGTTTATGCCAAATTAAACAATGGTGGTCGAAAATATTATTGATGATTTTGAGGAAATTTTAACATCTCACTCTCAGCGTTGTTCCCCTGAGCAATGTGACCAATTTTTACAATATACAAATGGAATAAAGATCTTTCACGTTAACATACGTAGCATAAGCTGTAACTTTGACTCACTCTTGCTTTTGCTAAAAAGAATAAGTTTCCAAGTTGACATCTTGGTGCTTTCTGAGTGCTGGTTGAGTAAGGTTTCCGTGTTACCAGCACTGCCAGGCTTCAATTTCTTTATGACAGGTTATACTAATCAAAATGACGGTGTTGTTGTATATATTAGAAATAATGTGTATTGCGAAGTTACTGAACCTAATATTAGGGAGGCAAATTGCCTTCAAATTGTTCTTTCTTCGACATTTGTTATTGTTGCTCTATATCGTCCTCCTTCGTATAAGTGTATTAATACTTTTTTACATAGCTTGGACAACATTTTGACTTCATTAACCAAATTTAAAACATTGGTTATTATAGGTGATATCAATATTAATATAAGTAGCCCAACATCTGACTCACGTACGGACGAGTACTTAAACCTTTGTGCAATACATGGTCTGGTACCAGCTCACTCTTTTCCCACTAGAAATGATAACTGTCTAGATCATATAATCTTCAGAAGTCATAAAAGTTCAGCTACATATGTATTGGACGCTCCATTTACTGACCATTGTCCTGTTTGCATTTGCTGTGAAAATACGGACAAAACTTTATGTACTGATGTGACAGCAAATTCTGTCACATATGTAGATGAACCAGCTGTTATTAGTACTATCAAAAAGCTCGAATTTACTGATATTTTAAACAGCAATGATCCAGAAGAAGCGGCTGAGAGACTGGTGTCCACTTTGTCCTCCATCATTCAAAATTATACATGCACCAGGCTGTCTTCATGTAGGAAGCGAATTCTAAAACCATGGATAACCCCCGGTTTACTCCGTTGTATTCGAAACCGCGATAAACTTTACAAAAAAACAAAGAAAGAGCCTAATAACGCCATTTCCAAAATAACTTATACACGCTACAAAAATTTCTGTAATAATCTATTAAAGAAAATAAAAACTAATTACGAGAGGAATGAATTTTACAAGGCTAACAAAAATACGAAAAGAACTTGGAATGTTATTAAAAAAATGACGAATCTAACTAATGATAACACTAAGGCTTCAAATAGTCTGTTAAATATTGCTAACAATCCAATTGACGCAGTGAATAACGTAAATGATTATTTTGCAAGTATAGGCGAAAAACTGGCTTCCGGTATTCGTATTAGGGATATTTCAGAGCAATATCTGCCTTTCATGATATCCCAGAGAACGCCGAATTCGATGTTTATTAACTGTACTAATGATTCTGAAATAAAATCTATTATATACGGTCTCAAAAGCCATTGTGCAGTGGGGTGGGATAAAATACCGTCTTCTATCCTTAAAGCTACTGCAGACATTCTTACCCCTTCAATAACTTGGGTTTGTAATCTGTGCCTTTCTCAGGGTAAATTCCCTAGAGTCTTTAAAAAAGCTGTAGTTCACCCAATCCACAAAAAAGGGAGTAAAGATAGTCTTAATAATTACAGACCCATATCTGTGTTGAGCACACTTTCCAAAATTCTCGAAAAACTTATCAATAAAAGACTAGTCTCTTATTTAAATAAATATGATTTGCTTGCGGCTAACCAATATGGCTTTAGAGCTGGTAAATCTACAGAGGATGCAGTCATGAGTTTGGTGGATAACGTAGTACAAAATCTTGACAGCAAAAAGAGGGCTCTTGGTATATTCTTAGATCTTTCAAAAGCCTTCGATACGGTGTCTCTGCCTCTTCTCTTCAAAAAATTGGAAAGTATCGGTATCAGAGGTATTGCCTTAGACCTCTTTAGGAGCTATCTGACTGACAGAACGCAATTCGTTGTTATAAATGGAAATATCAGCGACGATGCAAATCTTTCATATGGAGTACCCCAGGGTAGTGTACTGGGACCCACTCTCTTTTTAATATATATTAATGAGCTCTGTAATTTAGTAATACCCAACTGCAAAATCATCTCATACGCAGACGACACCGCTATGCTTATTTACGGTAGTACTTGGGCTGACACACTTAAGTATAGTGAAAAGGCTTTTTCCATTGTTAGTAGCTGGTTATCACGTAATATGCTAACATTAAATTTAGATAAAACTCAATTTATAACATTTGGTTATAAGCTTTCCTTACCCTCTGAATCGTTCTCCATTACTGCTCATACATGTTCCTATGAATTATATCAAGCCTGTAATTGCTCTAAAATAACCCGATCTCGTTGTATTAAGTATCTTGGTGTCCTTATCGATGAAAGCCTTTCTTGGAAGAACCATATACAAGCTCTAGCTTCTCGTATACGAAAGTTAACATTCATCTTTAAGCAACTTAGATCTAGCGCTAGCTTAGAAGTACTAAAAATGATTTATTACGCCCTTGTGCAATCATTACTAACTTATTGCATACCAGCATGGGGCGGAGCTATCAAAACGACTCTGCTTTCACTTGAAAGAGTCCAAAGATGTGTACTTAAAGTTATACTATCCAAACCTGTTCGTTTCCCAACAGAAGATTTATATAAATCACTAGCGACCCTCTTGCGGCTTCGCTCGCTTTTACTACTGGATTATTTATATAATGTATGTTTGCAAAGCACTTAAGATAATGTGAAAATTAATTAAACCCTAATGCAACCCGCATTTTCGTAGTTTCGTTTTTTCCAATACGTGCAAACGCATCTAAATCTTCGTTGCTATAAAGGCAGGCGGGTTTTTTTTTCGAGCTTGTGGTTAATGCTGAAGAGGGTATTCTGTCCCTGATGAAAAGCAAGCACTACGTGGCTGCCTGTGAAGAAAATTAAATAATATGCATCGGCCGGGAATCGAAACCGGGCCGCCCGCGTGGCAGGCGAGCATTCTACCACTGAACCACCGATGCGTATACGGCATGCGGGCGCGGCGGACGCATGGCGAGTGGCGAGCCGTTTCGCAGCAAGGATTTTTTGATTTTGTAACAACCTCTAAAGTACTTATTACAATGAAAAACAGTAAAAGACAATTTTGTTCTACATTAAATGGCCAACGTAACTAATATACTTATTTATATGCTGAGAGTAAGGGATAAGTAAAACTTGAGTCGTTACAACTGAAGTGTCAACGGCGTGATATGTCAACAATTAAATGCGTTTTTGTCTAAAACTATTCGCAATTTCGAAATTGTGTAAAAAGCTAATTTTATCTTCGTTTAACGTAGAAAATTAATAAAGTATTTTAAAAGATAAGGATTAATACCATTATGGAAAAATATCCCTCACAATAAAAAATATATTGGAATTATTATTTTTAGACAGATCACTACACGTTATTCTTAAAAGATACGAATATGCCGTCGTGGACTTTTTTGTAGATCTTATTAAGAGGAACAATACTCCAGTACATTTTTTTCATGTAGTACTTACCATTATAGCAGCGCATGCGCGAAAGTGTCTCAACGGGTAGGACTTTATACATATTTATCGTATTTATGTTAATTTACATAAGAATGTACAAATAATAAACTATATATAAACCTTCTACGAAAAATACTCGACCTAATGGTGAAAACCACATCGAAATCCGTTGGGTGGTTTAGAAGAAGAAGAGTTAGAAACAACAGACAGACACGAAAAGCGACTTTGTTTTATAAGATATAGGATGTAAGGTGTTAACAGTTCGACAATTGTTTGTTCTTTGCTCTGTTTTACGAAAGCATCGAGCTACCTCCTTTGATGCTCAGTATATGCTCAATAAACCTAGATCTAATAAAATTTGTCAATATATATAATAGAATTGCGTCATAAAGCCTCTTCAAATCGACATCATTATTATCTCAGCCCCACATTATACAATGCTATCAATAAAAAAATAACTATATATCCCTTAAACTCTCACCAATGTAAAATGGAACTCTCAAACTGGTTATTAAATTTAAACTACGACCAAACAGAAGACCTCCTAGCCACCTAAATGCAGTTAATTGTACATATCCTTAACCTTAAGCATACTTATCCAAGCAAGGTTGCATACATACATACATACGTACATACATACATACATACATACGTACATACATACATACATACATACATACATACATACATACATACATACATACATGCATACATACATACATACATACACACACACACAAATGCATACATATACACACACACACACACACATACACACATATAAGCACATATAAACATTACACACATTCTAAATTTACCTAAATATTGTAATTCTTTATTATTATTATTTAATTTTTTATTTTTTTTTATGGTCATGGTTTTTAATTTTTAATTTTTATTTTTCTTATATGTATAATTATGCAACTAAATTTGATCTATCTTTTGAAACGACGCTTATGAGGCGGGCGTTAATAACTGCGACACAGTGTCATACTACTGTAGTTATTACCGTCATAAACTGTTTTTGTTATGAACTACAATTTTTTGAAATAAATAAATTATTATATTATTATTATTATATTATGTAGATCATGTAAGCATAAACTAAAATGAAATTGTCCAATTCTCTTTGCTACTATGAATGTAATAACATTATTAATACGTTTCACAAACAACGTTTATTCGTATAGCATTATCCTCACGTATGCTGAACGTGAGAGGATATTATTAATTAGAGAGGAGGCTGTGAGACAAAGTTATAATAATTGTGAGATCTTATCATACCTACACGATATCTTGTATTGTCTCTGTGATTGCTTATTTTTTTGTTTAATATTTAAAAAAAAGACGGTCAAGTGCGAGTATGCACCTGTTTTGTATGAATTGTACTACAATTACAAGTTAGAAACTTTTTTGAGTTCTTTTCATATTCGTTGAGTTACATCCATACTCGCACGAAAATTATCATTGCTATGAAGAGTTTACATTTTACATAGATATACCTAAATAGTACCTACGTATTACCTCAACTGAATTTTGTGGGTCAAAAATATGAAATAACGCGTCTAGCTGTATATACGACGGTTCCCAGTTGGAGGAATGTTTTATTTTCATTTTTATATCGTTGAGGTGTTGTAATTCTACATGAAATGTGTTAAAAATAGAGCGAAAAGTATGTATCGGAGTGTCTTATTTTCTCTGCTTACTTTTTTGTCTAAGATATACCGTGGACGAGCTCTACCCTGCTAGAAATAAAGTGTGTAGCTAAAAAAAACCCATATAGCAACTTTTGCAATCTATATCTAAGAATAAAATCTGACAAAAATGAAGCTCGTACAATCCTTACAGAAGTATTGTTGAATATATTTTTTAAGAAAATATCCGTTAAATTAAAGTATTCCTGTGATACATGAGACTGAATCGTTGAGAGATGGATGGATAGTCTTACAAAGTACGGAGTACGGAGGAGTACGGAGATGTCCGTACTCGACTGGAATGATTGAACAACTGAGTGAGAGACGATTTAGTGTATGAAAATAATAGTTTTTTTGTATAATATATGTACTAAAACAGAGCTTACACAATAAATAATATTTTGTATTTTTTGACTTCATACGTTAAAGGTCAACAGAATATCGTGCTAAATACTCTATTTTATTTTTTATATCAAGTATAGAGACGTTATGTGTTTAGTAACGACATCTAAATCTTTACTTTACTTTCACTCTAGGAAAAAAAGGAATGAATATATTATCTTGAGTATAGAATTAAACTCAAACTGTAAGTTTTCATTGGCTTGGGCCCTTTATGACATAATAGAGTCTACATATAGCCTATGTACACACATTCATGATTAAATATCCTTAAAGTTAAAGAAAATGCTTCAAAAAGTAAGTTAAACAAATATTTCTCATACAAATTGTTTTATTTCCACCTTAAATACAAACATAATACTAAGAGATAACTTACATCAGTCATTTATAGCTAAAGAATATATCTTACATTGAAATCACAAAATCGTTCAAACCATTGGGAATGTAAACATTAATGGACAAAAAACTGGAGTGATCTAACTCTTCTCGACAGGTCCTCTCTTCTAATTCGCTGGGTGCGAGTGATTTGACAATAATTCATCCCCCGAATAGGAATCGAACCCACAACCGTCGCGTTCACAATCTGGCGTTGTGCCGCTATACCACGACGTCCTAATTTGCGAGAGATATTAATATAAAAAATTCACGCTACTATAGTATAATACATATTCCAATATTCATAAAAACAAACTCTTAAAAGATTGTTTACAATTGGTGTCGTATTCGTTCACAGTAGTCTTCCTGCGAGCCGAATTCTTCTTGAAGAACTAGATATCAAGACTTCTATAACTTGAATAAAATAATGCTTCATGGCTTGACTGTCTTAACAAAGATATGTTTTATATTATTTTATCTGGTTCTCTAATCATTTTAATTATAATATATGGCAGTATATAGCAATCTGTAACTCAGTTAAAATTTGTCCAAAAATTTAAGTCCAAGTAAATTTTATACTTAACAACAAGTTGAATTTTTACCACTCAATTGCTTAGCCATTTTGGTTCAAAATTACAGCATCCCGGTATCACGATTCATGAAATTCCTTTCTCAACGATTCTGGTTCAGTCTTTCCTATATTCACATGTATGGTGATAGCTTCATCAGTCTCCGACTTCAGTATAAAATCATTCCATTGTACTTCAGCTTTCTTACTATAAGTTTCGTTTTCTATTAGAATAGCTGATTTAGTGCACAGAGCTTTACTTTGGAACTCAACCAAAGCACAGTAGTCGCTTTTCTTTGATTCAGACTTGATATCGGCTATGTAACCGAGCTTTCGTCTCATTACTTCTACTTTCACATGGTAATTGTATATACATACTTTGATTATGAATGCACTTTTTTGATATAGTAAGATAATTTTGTATTTAGTTCTACAGCAGGCGGTTTTTTTGAGCTTAGTTTGGAAATTTTCTATAAGAATTTTGATTTTTTGTGAGTAAACTGCTATAATGTTGTGGGTGGATTGAAGGTGGGCGGAGAGTTCTTCGAAGGGTACGGTGCAACAGGTGGACGTGATGGGGCATGTCATTGTGTCGTGCTTGCATTCTTCTTCGTGTTTCGCTCTCATGTTTGCTGATAATAGCTCGGTGCAGCCACGTCTGTAAACAAGTAACATTGTTTTAAATTTCACAAACTAATCAAAAAAAAGACTAAGTCGAGGAACTGAAAGAAATATTGTAAATAAGTAATTTTCTTTTCCCCCGTTTGGTAGATAAAGGCGTTGAGTCACTGAGTTCGTCACTCAACACAAAATGTCTCTTAAATTGTCCGGAAAGTGGATCTTTACGGTAAGATTCGAACCTCGTACGCCGCATTGTTTTAAGTATTGCGCCATGATGCAATACAGACTTAATATTTTATTAACACAAAAACCCTATATATACATATATAAATAATAAAATAATTTAACTAAATAGTTTCAGTTCACGATACAGAGAACTCCATTGAGAATAGCAATCGTGCGGATAGTTTCTAAGGACGTGACAGGTGACCGTTTAAAACACGACTTCGCCCGAGAGACGATCTACTATCAGCTGTTATACTTACCTACATATCTATTATAGTATGTAGGTTATCACGATTTAGTTAAATACAAGTTGGGATGAATTGAATGTTGCTTAGATCCAGGAATAACATTTTATTTCTAGCTTCATGCCGTATCAAGCATATAGTAGGATGACAGAAAGAACGTAGTGTTATGACACTATCGTAATTCCTAATTTTCGCTTTATTTTCGAGATAGTGCGAGTTCCATTACGCTTTGTCTAATTTCCAGAGCAAGGAAACGAAAATTATTTATTCCTCTGAGTGGGAATTGATCCCAAAACCCTCTGTGTCATCAGTGAAACACTTTCCCGCTATACTACGACGACTTTACAGACTAATCGCTGAAATTGTATTTTTTGTTTTTACAGTTTCTTTTTTGTATTTAGAAAAATTTATAAGACTCTACTAAAATTGTCTCTTTTCAACTTTACAACTGAGTCACGTATGTTTAGGTGATTTTAAATAGGCCAATTTATGAATAGGATGTGGATGTTTCAGATTAGATTATTTAAAAAATGTAAAAAGATAAATATGATTAAAATTATCACTGTCTGAAGATCTGTCCGGAGATTTGTGATTTTGTGTAATATTATGTGTAAGTTTAGGTAGTATTTTTTTTACATGAACAATTAAAAAGTACAAAAGACTGTGATCGAAAGCTGCATACTTTTTCATTAATCTTTTGGCCGTTCGTATTTTACTGTTTAGCGGCACAGGGAACTCAGTGATAAAACAATCCATCCCCCACTTTCCACCAAATTTCCGGGACATTGCATGTGGAGTGATATAAGTCAAATAATATTCATGCCCCCAAATGGGGATCGAACCCATTAGTATTACATTACGTTTACAATCAGGCACTGTTCCACTGCGACATGACGGCTCCGTGTGAAATAAAATACCTATAAGTAGATATAGTTGATAATATAAGTATTCCATGAAATCGGATTAGAATCTAAAACTAATTGTTTGAAAAAACCCAACTTCCGCCCCAATACAATGCTATCATTAGTAATGTCAGATTAAAAATTTTCTAATTATTCTTGAAATATTATTACTTTGTAAAAAACCTTATAAAAATAGACTATCGCGTCGTAGTGCAGTAGGACAGCATCTGATGAACGCGATAGTTGTGGATTCAATTCTTACTCGGGGGAATAATTTTGTAGTATTTATATCTTCCCGCCGCACCGTGAGTTCCGCCACCTATCAAGATATTAGTCCAATTTTTTTACAGAGAATGGGGAAAGGAGTGTTTCAACACTTACTTCTTTCTGCCGACCTTGCTATGCGAGAGAAACATAAAGCTATTTTTTTAACTTATAAGAAGCTTTTCATGCGAGACTTTCCAATATCTATCACAGCCTCATTAATTAGATCTAACCAATAAAATTGCTTAACGTTTATAGTTTTTTTACGATGTCACATATTAGTATTAAATGAACTTGCGTCTAACCTAAATTTTGTCCTAGTGGAAGTATAATATTTCTATCGAAATTCATCTAAGGGAACGTTTCTAGTCAACGTTATATATTTTTATGCTATAATTAAAGACATTCTATTATTTATTTTTCGTCCGATTTCAAGACATTGTATGTTAAGTGGCGAAAGCGAAATCTAATATAACACTGTCTTATTAGAGTGAAATAAGAAAAAAAATCTATATTTAGATTCCTCCAAATGACCGACACACCGTCCCACTTCTGAAGTAAGTAGTATTTGTACTCAAGCGCAATAGAAAAATATTAAAAATATACAAAAAATCGCCAAAATTACCTATAGTTTCTACAAGGCAGCATCAGATCGTTGATAAGTCTCTGCAGAGCTAAACACGGTGAAGCCGGCGCCCGTAAGGTGCCTCTGCACCACGCGCAGCGGGACATGCGTCGGGAGCACCGCGAACACCACACCCCGCCGCACCATGGACACACGCAGGGACCTGAGCACTGTAAACAAACAGAAATTAATTAATTATTATTAATAATGATTACAATTAATAAGTAAATGATAAGGTTCCCTTTGTCTACCTGTGAAAAAACCTGTTTTATTTTTAGTTTCACGCTGTATCCTGTAAAAAAGAGCAACGGGGATATTGTGTATTAGGTGGCGGAGCTTAACGCGTTTTGCTATTACGAATTGTCTTCGTCGTGTGTATAAACGTTATCACAAAAAAAATACTTAAAATTGTCATGTATTTCATATATATATTCATATTGTTCACAAAAGCTTTTGATTAAAACCATGTATCCTGCATTTCGTGGAGCAATCACCCAAAGTCCAGTGATAATACATACATAGCTTCAAGCTCAATCCCTTGCGGGGTAGGCAGAGAGGACGGGGCGCCAAACGCTACTATCTCTACATACCTCTTTCGTCTAGTCCATTGTCATCAACCTCTTCATATATCCCCATGCTTTTTACGTGACCTTCCTCCAGTATCTTTGATACTATGTTTTCGCAGGTCTACCGAGGTCTCCCACTACCTCTCTTACCGCTCATAATACATAATACATATTATATTACTTAAATATTTACTACTTTCATGTAGGCTAGTTGACTTGACCCAGTGATGAAATTGAACGTGCAATCATCAATTCAATTATGCTTCAACGACTTTATATAGACACAATTAATTACCGTAAAATCATAATATGAAAGTGTAAATATTAATACGTAATTATTGCATTAAGACCACAATTCGAGCTTAAATCATTTCGCATAGCTGATAATTAGCATTTAATTTAATTTAAATTGTACTCATCTAGAAATTTTCATGAAAATCACGTTATTTAATTATTGTTTATTTGTTATATATGTATTTATTTTATATTTTTTAGCTTCCCATTGTATCCCGCACATATCAGGGTAGTCAGAGGGTACCTAGGATTTACCACAACGACGAAATGAGAATAATTTAAATATGATCATGTCCCCAAATTGAAAGGCATCGAACCCACAACTGTCGCGCTTACGATCAGATATATTTAATTTCTCTTCTGTAGCACAACACTATGTCTGTGAACTTAGCAGAGCATTGTCCAGCAGATCAAAAAAAAAATGGAGTTCTCTTCGCATGCACCTGAGTTCTATAGTTCCTGATAGGTTTTATAAATAGTTCTGTCGTTTTTACCCCTGAAAAAGTTATGTAAAAAAATGATCTGCTAACTTCCCTTAGCAGATCATTTTTTTGCAAATAAAAATCGGGGCGAGATCTGCACTCATAGGGATGAATAAAATAGTTCCTGATAACTTTTAACAATAGTTCTGTTAATTTCACGAAGAAAAAAATTTTTAAACAGAAAAAAAGAACGTTCGTTTCGAAAATAGTTCGAAAGGTAAAGTAATTTTTAAAATTAATAAAATGATACTCAGACGCGAGAACTCTTTATTTTACAATAAAATATAAGTAGTTCTACGATATTTAGCCTGAAAGAAAACCAGAACTCTGAAAAAACTGCCAGCAGAGCATAGTTTAATGTATGAAATATTAAAAAATGTCTATTTTAAGTCTTCATATGTAAAAGTACTAAATATTTTTTTTTGAAAGTGTTCAGACACGGGAACTCTTGGATTTCTAACAGAATATGAGTTATTCTATTATACAAAGCCAATTACAAAACTAGAACTCCTGTAAAAATGCCAGCAGAGCATAGTTGAAGATTGAATTTGTTGAAAAATATCAAA
This sequence comes from Heliconius melpomene rosina, assembly GCF_056956725.1. Taxonomy (NCBI): domain Eukaryota; kingdom Metazoa; phylum Arthropoda; class Insecta; order Lepidoptera; family Nymphalidae; genus Heliconius; species Heliconius melpomene. The sequence goes on from NC_140395.1 coordinate 13,438,284, forward strand.
TTAACTTGTTGCGAAGAAAAATATTTTTTAAAAATATAAATATCATTCTCAAAAGCGAGAACTCTTTATTTTACTATAGAATATAGGTAGTTCTACGATATTTAGCCTGAATGAAAACCAGAACTCAGAAAAAACTGCCAGCAGAGCATAGTTGATTGTATGAAATGTAGAAAAATGACAATTTTAACTCTACATATGTTAAAGTACTAAATATTTTTTTTTGAAAGCGTTCAGACACGGGAACTCTTGGATTTCTAACAGAATATGAGTTATTCTATTATACAAAGCCAATTACAAAACTAGAACTCCTGTAAAAATGCCAGCAGAGCATAGTTGAAGATTGAATTTGTTGAAAAATATCAAATTAACTTGTTGCGAAGAAAAATATTTTTTAAAAATATAAATATCATTCTCAAAAGCGAGAACTCTTTATTTTACTATAGAATATAGGTAGTTCTACGATATTTAGCCTGAATGAAAACCAGAACTCAGAAAAAACTGCCAGCAGAGCATAGTTGATTGTATGAAATGTAGAAAAATGACAATTTTAACTCTACATATGTTAAAGTACTAAATATTTTTTTTTGAAAGCGTTCAGACACGGGAACTCTTGGATTTCTAACAGAATATGAGTTATTCTATTATACAAAGCCAATTACAAAACTAGAACTCCTGTAAAAATGCCAGCAGAGCATAGTTGAAGATTGAATTTGTTGAAAAATATCAAATTAACTTGTTGCGAAGAAAAATATTTTTTAAAAATATAAATATCATTCTCAAAAGCGAGAACTCTTTATTTTACTATAGAATATAGGTAGTTCTACGATATTTAGCCTGAATGAAAACCAGAACTCTGAAAAAACTGCCAGCAGAGCATAGTTGATTGTATGAAATATTGAAAAATTACCATTTCAACTCTTCATATGTAAAAGTACTAAATAATTTATTTCTGAATGTGCTCAAACACGAGAACTCTTGTATTTCTAACAGAATATGAGTTGTTCTATAATAAAAAGCCAATTACAAAACTATAACTCCTGTAAAAATGCCAGCAGAGCATAGTAGAAAATTCGATTTGTTGAAAAATATCAAATTAACTTGTTGCGAAGAAAAATATTTTTTAAAAATATGAATATCTTGCTCAGAAGCAAGAACTCTTCATTTTTCAACATAATACAGGTAGTTCTACGATATTTAGCCTAAAAGAAAACCAGAACTCTGAAAAAACTGCCAGCAGAGCATAGTTGATTGTATGAAATATTGAAAATGTCCATTTCAACTCTTCATATGTAAAAGTACTAAATAATTTATTTCTGAATGTGCTCAAACACGAGAACTCTTGTATTTCTAACAGAATATGAGTTGTTCTATTATAAAAAGCCAATTACAAAACTATAACTCCTGTAAAAATACCAGCAGAGCATAGTAGAAAATTCGATTTGTTGAAAAATATCAAATTAACTTGTTGCGAAGAAAAATATTTTTTAAAAATATGAATATCTTGCTCAGAAGCAAGAACTCTTCATTTTTCAACATAATACAGGTAGTTCTACGATATTTAGCCTAAAAGAAAACCAGAACTCTGAAAAAACTGCCAGCAGAGCATAGTTGATTGTATGAAATGTAGAAAAATGACAATTTTAACTCTACATATGTTAAAGTACTAAATATTTTTTTTTGAAAGTGTTCAGACACGGGAACTCTTGGATTTCTAACAGAATTTGAGTTATTCTATTATACAAAGCCAATTACAAAACTAGAACTCCTGTAAAAATGCCAGCAGAGCATAGTTGAAGATTGAATTTGTTGAAAAATATCAAATTAATTTGTTGAGATGCAAAAATATTTTTTAAAAATATAAATATCATTCTCAAAAGCGAGAACTCTTTATTTTACTATAGAATATAGGTAGTTCTACGATATTTAGCCTGAATGAAAACCAGAACTCTGAAAAAACTGCCAGCAGAGCATAGTTGATTGTATGAAATGTAGAAAAATGACAATTTTAACTCTACATATGTTAAAGTACTAAATATTTTTTTTTGAAAGTGTTCAGACACGGGAACTCTTGGATTTCTAACAGAATTTGAGTTATTCTATTATACAAAGCCAATTACAAAACTAGAACTCCTGTAAAAATGCCAGCAGAGCATAGTTGAAGATTGAATTTGTTGAAAAATATCAAATTAATTTGTTGAGATGCAAAAATATTTTTTAAAAATATAAATATCATTCTCAAAAGCGAGAACTCTTTATTTTACTATAGAATATAGGTAGTTCTACGATATTTAGCCTGAATGAAAACCAGAACTCTGAAAAAACTGCCAGCAGAGCATAGTTGATTGTATGAAATATTGAAAAATGTCCATTTCAACTCTTCATATGTAAAAGTACTGAATAATTTTCTATTTTAATGTGCTCAGACTCGGGAACTCTTTAATTTCTAACAGAATATGAAAATTTCTATTATAAAAAGCCAATTACAAAACTAGAACTCCTGTAAAAATGCCAGCATAGCATACCTTAATATTCAATTTGTCGAAAAATATCAAGTTAATTTGTAGCGAAGAAAAATATTTTTTAAAAATATTAATATCTTGCTCAGAAGCGAGAACTCTTCATTTTTCAATAGAATATAAGTCTTTCTACGATATTTAGCCTGAAAGAAAACCAGAACTCTGAAAAAACTGCCAGCAGAGCATAGTTGAACATGTGAAATGTAGAAAGATGACAAATTCAACTATTCATATGTACAAGTAGTAAATATTTTTTTCAGAGTTCTGTATTTGTTGCAGGCTAAATATCATAGAACTATTTGTATTCTATTGAAAAATGAAGACTTCTCGCTTCTGAGCACGATTTTAATATTTTAAAAAAATATTTCTGCGTTTCAGATAAGAAATTTGATATTTTTCAACAAATTGAATATTCAGGTATGCTCTGCTGGCATTTTTACAGGAGTTCTTGTTTAATTGTTGGCTTTTTATAATAGAACTACTCATATTCTAGTAGAAATCAAAGAGTTCCCGAGTCTGAGCACATTAAAATAGAAAATTATTCAGTACTTTTACGTACGAAGAGTTGAAATGGACATTTTTCAATATTTCATACAATCAACTATGCTCTGCTGGCAGTTTTTTCAGAGTTCTAGTTTTCTTTCAGGCTAAATATCATAGAACTACTTATATTCTATTGAAAAATGAAAAGTTCTCGCTTCTGAGCTAGATATTAATATTTTTAAAACATATTTTTCGTCGCAACATGTTAATTTGATATTTTTCAAGAAATCCAATTTTCAACTATGCTCTGCTGGCATTTTTACAGGAGTTCTAGTTTTGTAATTGGTTTTTTATAATAGAACAACTCATATTCTTTTAGAAATACAAGAGTTCTCGTGTTTGAGCACATTCAGAAATAAATTATTTAGTACTTTTACATATGAAGAGTTGAAATGGACATTTTTCAATATTTCATACAATCAACTATGCTCTGCTGGCAGTTTTTTCAGAGTTCTGGTTTTCATTCAGGCTAAATATCGTAGAACTACCTATATTCTATAGTAAAATAAAGAGTTCTCGCTTTTGAGAATGATATTTATATTTTTAAAAAATATTTTTGCATCTCAACAAATTAATTTGATATTTTTCAACAAATTCAATCTTCAACTATGCTCTGCTGGCATTTTTACAGGAGTTCTAGTTTTGTAATTGGCTTTGTATAATAGAATAACTCAAATTCTGTTAGAAATCCAAGAGTTCCCGTGTCTGAACACTTTCAAAAAAAAATATTTAGTACTTTAACATATGTAGAGTTAAAATTGTCATTTTTCTACATTTCATACAATCAACTATGCTCTGCTGGCAGTTTTTTCAGAGTTCTGGTTTTCTTTTAGGCTAAATATCGTAGAACTACCTGTATTATGTTGAAAAATGAAGAGTTCTTGCTTCTGAGCAAGATATTCATATTTTTAAAAAATATTTTTCTTCGCAACAAGTTAATTTGATATTTTTCAACAAATCGAATTTTCTACTATGCTCTGCTGGTATTTTTACAGGAGTTATAGTTTTGTAATTGGCTTTTTATAATAGAACAACTCATATTCTGTTAGAAATACAAGAGTTCTCGTGTTTGAGCACATTCAGAAATAAATTATTTAGTACTTTTACATATGAAGAGTTGAAATGGACATTTTCAATATTTCATACAATCAACTATGCTCTGCTGGCAGTTTTTTCAGAGTTCTGGTTTTCTTTTAGGCTAAATATCGTAGAACTACCTGTATTATGTTAAAAAATGAAGAGTTCTTGCTTCTGAGCAAGATATTCATATTTTTAAAAAATATTTTTCTTCGCAACAAGTTAATTTGATATTTTTCAACAAATCGAATTTTCTACTATGCTCTGCTGGCATTTTTACAGGAGTTATAGTTTTGTAATTGGCTTTTTATTATAGAACAACTCATATTCTGTTAGAAATACAAGAGTTCTCGTGTTTGAGCACATTCAGAAATAAATTATTTAGTACTTTTACATATGAAGAGTTGAAATGGACATTTTCAATATTTCATACAATCAACTATGCTCTGCTGGCAGTTTTTTCAGAGTTCTGGTTTTCTTTTAGGCTAAATATCGTAGAACTACCTGTATTATGTTGAAAAATGAAGAGTTCTTGCTTCTGAGCAAGATATTCATATTTTTAAAAAATATTTTTCTTCGCAACAAGTTAATTTGATATTTTTCAACAAATCGAATTTTCTACTATGCTCTGCTGGCATTTTTACAGGAGTTATAGTTTTGTAATTGGCTTTTTATTATAGAACAACTCATATTCTGTTAGAAATACAAGAGTTCTCGTGTTTGAGCACATTCAGAAATAAATTATTTAGTACTTTTACATATGAAGAGTTGAAATGGTAATTTTTCAATATTTCATACAATCAACTATGCTCTGCTGGCAGTTTTTTCAGAGTTCTGGTTTTCTTTTAGGCTAAATATCGTAGAACTACCTGTATTATGTTGAAAAGTGAAGAGTTCTTGCTTCTGAGCAAGATATTCATATTTTTAAAAAATATTTTTCTTCGCAACAAGTTAATTTGATATTTTTCAACAAATCGAATTTTCTACTATGCTCTGCTGGCATTTTTACAGGAGTTATAGTTTTGTAATTGGCTTTTTATTATAGAACAACTCATATTCTGTTAGAAATACAAGAGTTCTCGTGTTTGAGCACATTCAGAAATAAATTATTTAGTACTTTTACATATGAAGAGTTGAAATGGACATTTTTCAATATTTCATACAATCAACTATGCTCTGCTGGCAGTTTTTTCAGAGTTCTGGTTTTCTTTTAGGCTAAATATCGTAGAACTACCTGTATTATGTTGAAAAATGAAGAGTTCTCGCTTCTGAGCAAGATATTAATATTTTTAAAAAATATTTTTGCATCTCAACAAATTAATTTGATATTTTTCAACAAATTCAATCTTCAACTATGCTCTGCTGGCATTTTTACAGGAGTTTTAGTTTTGTAATTGACTTTGTATAATAGAATAACTCATATTCTGTTAGAAATCCAAGAGTTCCCGTGTCTGAACGCTTTCAAAAAAAAATATTTAGTACTTTAACATATGTAGAGTTAAAATTGTCATTTTTCTACATTTCATACAATCAACTATGCTCTGCTGGCAGTTTTTTTTGAGTTCTGGTTTTTATTCAGGCTAAATATCGTAGAACTACCTATATTCTATAGTAAAATAAAGAGTTCTCGCTTTTGAGAATGATATTAATATTTTTAAAAAATATTTTTCGTCGCAACAAGTTAATTTGATATTTTTCAACAAATTCAATCTTCAACTATGCTCTGCTGGCATTTTTACAGGAGTTCTAGTTTTGTAATTGGCTTTGTATAATAGAACAACTCATATTCTGTTAGAAATACAAGAGTTCTCGTGTTTGAGCACATTCAGAAATAAATTATTTAGTACTTTTACATATGAAGAGTTGAAATGGACATTTTTCAATATTTCATACAATCAACTATGCTCTGCTGGCAGTTTTTTCAGAGTTCTGGTTTTCTTTCAGGCTAAATATCGTAGAACTACTTATATTTTATTGTAAAATAAAGAGTTCTTGCGTCTGAGTATCATTTTATTAATTTTAAAAATTACTTTACCTTTCGAACTATTTTCGAAACGAACGTTCTTTTTTTCTGTTTAAAAATTTTTTTCTTCGTGAAATTAACAGAACTATTATTAAAAATTATCAGGAACTATTTTATTCATCCCTATGAGTGCAGATCTCGCCCCGATTTTTATTTGCAAAAAAATGATCTGCTAAGGGAAGTTAGCAGATCATTTTTTTACATAACTTTTTCAGGGGTAAAAACGACAGAACTATTTATAAAACCTATCAGGAACTATAGAACTCAGGTGCATGCGAAGAGAACTCCATTTTTTTTTGATCTGCTGGACAATGCTCTGCTAAGTTCACAGACATCACAACACTGACCTAATTTTAAAAGTTTATTTTAATAATAATAATACATACGTTGACAAAATTATTATTTCCGTTTATTACTCTTTGAAACTTAATAAACGCCAAGGTGTGTGCAATATTTCAACTTCGAATAACTTAATAACTTTACGCCGCAATATTAACGGCAGTTAGGACTTGTATGAAATGAATTTGAACTTGTACGTAATATCGAGCTTTTTATAATTTAAAGTAGAGAAATTAGTGATAGGTTTCTTTCCTGTAGTGTGCTAAGAATAGTAATATTAGTTAAATGGATAAGGAAAGTTTTTATTGTTTCTCGTTACCCCAAATATGGAACAGGTAAGATGTTGGGTTGAAAAGACCTAACCAAGTGTTAAAACGCTCCGTTTGCCATTTTCCGTTCAAATATTCTTCAGTGGCGGACTCCAACGCCGCGCTCTGTCTCGCTTTCTGATTGGTTACAGCATAATTTTTGACTCCATTCATTTAGAGCGGAGAACAGAATAACGTAACAGTATTTACTATTTTTCAAAATATTTTTTATTCGACAGTAACATCGATGGTGTTTTATTTCTACTCAAGGGGATGAATTTGAATCAATAAGGCATGCAAAGTTCGGAGCTAAGTTCCGCCACACTCTATAAACAACAAAAATTTAATATTTTTCAGAAATAACAAAATATTGTTTGTTAAGCTTGCTATTTTTATTTTAACTTATAGAGTTTCGATAAACAAATAATAATATTTATGGATTCAAGTAACGTGCTTATTCCAGACGCATCGTCTCCATTATCATACATAATTTAACTTCAGGAAGTTCGACGGCTTCATAATAATGACAAAAATTACTAACATTAACCATATTTTATTATTTAAAAATTATTTTATTACGTTATTTATAGAAGTATCAAATTATTTTTTAAATTGATTTAAAAGGTATTTAAAACAAAATTATGATTTTTAAAATGTATGAAGGCTATAGTGGCTCAGCGGCAACACAACTAATTGTAATCGCGATAATTTATATTTTAATAAGTAATAATTCATACCCCGAGTTTGATCGAACCCGCAACCGTCGTGCTTAGAGTCACACTCTTGTGCCACTTCGTTACGGCTGGCCTCGCTACTACCTATTATTATTATATTTTATTAATATTTTAATTATGTCGTTTTTGTCACCAGTGCTCTTTTCGCGGCTGTGCATTTTAAATGATACAAAAAGACATCGCATAAATCGAATATAAAAATAAAACATTTTTATTGCGGAAATTGCTTAACATATTTTTTTTTATTGTGTGCATTGGGTATTTATTGATATTTAAATTAATAAATAGCATTTATAAATAACTTTCATATAAAAACTTAAACAGTTAGTAAGATTTATCGAAGGTCGTGGGTTTGTTCCAGTTTTATTCATAAAAAAATGATGGTAAAACATTTATATGGACTGTATTTAACCTATACATGAAATTATTAAGATTAATTAAACCATTCTTTCATATAAGGAGGCCATCATGGCGCAATAGAATAGCTTTTAAATGGGAACGGTGATTGCATCTCAGAATTTTTGGAAGCATTGTGTGTTGAGTGACGGAACTCAACTCCAGAATTTTGCTTTGGTGCCAAAGCGAAAAAATAAAAAAATCCTGAAATTCTCCTGAAATTTTAAAATTTTCACTTAATTATTCTACATTTAGACAACTAATTTTTTTTCTAAAAAACGTATAAATAGCATTGTGATCTGTCCAAGTCCCCTTCAATTATTCTAAAAAGTACAAATGATACTCGCAAGTTCTTTAACAGACGTAGGCCATATTTTACATAATAGAAATATGTCACATATAAAATGCATCACAACGTATGTATTTGTATATTATATGTGTGAACTAGCCGTCATCAGCAACTTTGTTTTCGTTAATTTTAAGACGTAAAACGGAAAATCCCGTCTATTTACCGTTCCTGTAGGAATTTCTAGAAAACTTGTTTTAGTGCTCCCCTATACTCCCTAACCTACCTTATATACAAGCGACATTCAACTTTCTAGTCACTAGTAACGGAAGAGTTTTATATACATACTAGCGACCCCCTTGCGGCTTCGCCCGCTTTTACTACTGGATTATTCATGTAATGTATGTTTGCAAAGCACTTAAGATAATGTGAAAATTAATTAAACTCTAATGCAACCCGCATTTTCGTAGTTTCAATAAGGATTTTCCAATTGTTTTACTCGGCAAGGATTATTTAGTAGGTACCGTAATTTTAAATCTGTGCTACTAATCTTTTCAAGTACTTATTAAAATATATTTAAATGACTATTTTTAGATAGTTAAATGACTATTTATAAACGGAAGAAATTATAAACAAAAGCCTACCTACTAATAACAACTACAAAAAATATGAAACCAAATATATCCCGCTGAAATAATACTTTCAACTCCAATTATCCAATACGTGCAAACGCATCTAAATCTTCGTTGCTATGCCTCTATAGCGGGCGGGTTTTTTTTTCGAGCTTGTGGTTAATGCTGAAGAGGGTATTCTGTCCCTGATGAAAAGCAAGCACTACGTGGCTGCCTGTGAGGAAAATTAAATAGAATGCATTGGCCGGGAATCGAACCCGGGCTGCCCGCGTGGCAGGCGAGCATTCTACCACTGAACCACCGATAACTGCTCATGACGCGATTGTATAAGCAAAACGTCGTGGGGCGCGTTTCGCAGCAAGGATGTTTTGATATTGTAACAACTTCTAAAGTACTTATTCAAATGAAAAAACAGTAAAAGACAGTTTTGATCTACATTAAATGGCCAACGTAACTAATATACTTATTTATATGCTGAGAGTAAGGAATGAGTGAAACATAGCTAATGTGTCAACGGCGGGATGTGTCAACAATTAAATGCGTTTTTCTCTAAAACTATTCGCAATTTCGAAATAGTGTAAAAAGCAAATTTTATCTTCGTTTAACGTAGAAAATTAATAAAGTATTTTAAAGGATAAGGATTAATACCATTATGGAAAAATATCCCTCACAATAAAAAATATATTGAAATTACTATTTTTAGACAGAAATATGATCACTACACGTTATCCTTAAAAGATAAAAATATGCTCTCGCGGACTTTTTTGTAGATCTTATTAAGAGGAACAATACTCCAGTACATTATTTTCATGTAGTACTTACCATTAATGCAGCGCATGCGCGAAAGTGTCTCAACGGGTAGGACTTTAGACACATTTATCATATTTATGTTAATTTACATAGGAATGTACATATAATAAACTATATATAAACCTTCCCTGAGAAATACTCGACCTAATGGTGAAAACCGCATAAAAATCCGTTGGGTGGTTTAGAAGAAGAAGAGTTAGAAAGTTCAGACAGACACGAAAAGCGACTTTGTTTTATAAGATATAGGATACTCATATATTGACTTAAATGTTAAATTAGATTTATATTTATTTATTTTTAACATACTTCCGCTTGCATTTTTCGTAGAATTCTGCGGGCATTGCATGTTGAGTGGCGGGACTCAAAACCGCCTTTTGTCCTCATTACCAGAGCAAGGAAATGAAAATATTAAATATATAATTTACTCGAGTAATCGAACCCACAACCTGTCGCGTTTCAAGTGGCACGGTTGTGCCCCTGCATGGAAATATATCAAGATTTATATGTACTTATGTAAAAGTTGTTACAAATCTCACAATAGCTGACAAACGTATAAAACGCCTCATTTGCATTGACTATTTGATTTAACTACTGTTTTACGTAAACATAAATGCTTTTATGAATAGTTTGATATTTTATGACGCTTGATTGTTATTGTCATTTGATTTACATATATACCTTTATACACGCGTTGATTATTTAATTGTAAATTCTATATCTAGAGCCTTTTCATGAATTATATATTCACAGTACTGTATTCTGTTCTTTATAACATATTTTTTTTATTTATACCAATAGTTTTTTAGCTTTATAAGCTAGGCAGAGAACCTAGAGATAAGACACTCCTGTTTTTCAAATAACTTTTATAAAACTAATATTTACCTGTAAAGGTTCCAAGCAAATGCTGCATTCTGAAAACCTAGACAGTACTTCATCGCAGTTTGGACAGGAACATTGAGCAGAGTGAGCCTCTGCGGGTGTCTCTAATGGTGGCTCTACTATTGGTAGAGATTTATCTGTAATAAAATTGTTTTGATTAGTTTTTGCTGTAAATTTTTATTTTTGTCGATGTTTTTTGGCGAGTCGATGGAGAATGGAGTAATTCAACTCTATTTTTTCTATGCCTCTACTTATCCTTATTATGTGGAGTGGAGTGAAACCTAGTGGTTTCACAACAATCCCATATTATTACGGCCCAAATTTCGAGTTATTGAATGTTTAGTGACGGAACTCAGCACCGCGTTTAATCTTTTTACTTGAGTCAAGGTCTAGCGTCTAGTAAAAAAATATATGTTTTATTATTAACAATAACAACATTTAAAATTCCCCGGAACGGGATTTTTATTGTGTTAATATTATGACGTTGTTACATACTCGTTTATTGGAAAACGATAAAGTAATCTATTTTAATTTTTTAATTTGTACAAGTACATGTATAAGGAAAATTTATTTTACAAAAAGTTCTACATTCTTTATTACAAACACAAACAAAATATTCCAGTACCTTTTTTATTGTAAAAAATCCTTGAATCAAGATTGTTGTGAAGACTTTCTTATTCTTATTCTATATTTTAAACGTCATAAGTAAAAATAATTAATATATTTAATTTCAATTGCGATGATCAAGCCTATTTACGGTCTTTGAGTTAGTCCATTTGAGTAATAGAGTTTCTTAACTCTAGATTCCTAGGTCTCTCTGGTTAACCTCCTTACCCTAAATAGTGTATTTAGACGAAGCGAAGTATTTAGACGAAGAGAAACGGTGCGCTTAACTCAACCGCGCGTTGTAGCCACTAAATTATCGCTAAAAGAACCAAAAAGATAAGGTCAGTCACATATCACTGTAAATTCCCCCTACATTTTAAAGATATCTAAAAAAATAATAAATCAAAAACAAAGTTCAATGTCGAAACAGTCGGTGGTTTGCTACTCGCTTACTGCCTACAACTCGAATTACGATTGTGACATAACTGTGAAAGGTTTCGAGGTTAGTATAACCTGTTTCATAGAGCTGAGTTACGTAGAGATGCATCTTAATGTACGATATTTGTTAAGACGACAAATATATATTCTTTGAGTTTCTTTTCCGCAGAGGGAACCAAGTGTTAAGATGGTCCGTTAGATGGGACAATGCGTGTTGAGTGGCGGAACTCAACGCCGCGCTACGTTCAGAGCAAAGAAATGAAAATAATTTAAATATATTCATTACCCAGTGAAGATAGTATCCAAAGCTTTCATGGTTGCAGTCATACGTTGTCTCATTGCAAATACGGCCTTTAATATACTATGTTCATTTATTATAAACTTAGCAGCCCCAGCGCGGCTTCACCCGCTTACTATACGAATTTAATATTATTTGATTGTATTCGTGTAAAATTAGTCAATGAATTTATACACACTGTAACGCACTTAATAAATAGGGATTTTAATCTTTTGGGATTTCCTTCGGTTGTGCTAGACAAATGTCTGGTTACGGTCTGTGCACGAAAAACTCAGGTTTACTCGCGTAAATCCCGTAACCAGAGCGAGAAAATGAAATTATTAAATAATCCATTACTTTGAATGGGAATGCAACCCACAACCTGCTGCGTTTTTTAGTTATACGCTTAAGCTGCTGCGCCACGACTGGCCTCACAGTAAAGATTTATAAAACACATACGTTTTAAAATAATGTAAATGCAAACAAACAGTTACAGATTCAATATTTATAATTAAAGTCGAGGACCTCATTATTTTCCTTATCTTTTTGATAATACTAGTGGCGGTAGATAGCTTTGTTTTTATAATGCTATGTCCATTTACGTGCATTTGCACTCAAATACGTCCCTGGTGATAATACACTCCGAACCCTACTCTCCATCCAGTTATGCGTGGATGGCGTAACTAAATACCGCGCTTCGTCTTATTATCTGAGCGACAATAATTATCCATCCCTCGAGTGGGAATCGAGCCCGAAACTAGAGATAATATATTGTCAAGACCCCCGTTCCCCGACGTGAATTCGAGATATTGCGTATTTAGTGGCGGAACTCAACGCCGCGCTTTGTACTAAAGAAAGGAGAAATGGAAAATTCTTGCTTCAAGTGGAGATTCACACGTTTTTCTTCTGTGATACGATTACCTCTACTTTTATAGTAAAGTTATGATATGTAATAAAAAAACGGCCAAGTACGAGTCAAACTCGTATGGTTCCGTTCTATCTTCTATATATTTACGAGTATAAAATCGAAAGGTCACTCACTCATCACGAAATCTCACAAACTACAAGTGCTAGGAATCTCAAATTTTGCATAGGAGTCACTTATAGGACGTAGGTGCTCGCTAAGACGGGAATTTGCAATATTCGATTTCTAAGGGGTTGTTTTTGGGGTCGAAAGTTTGTATGGAACTTCGTTACTACAAATGCTAGAAGTCACAAATTTTGCATAGACGTCACTAGGACGTAGCCATGGAGACAGAAATTAATAATAACATAGTTCACGCGGGTGAAACCGCGAGCGGGCCGCTAGTCTATATATATAAAAGGACTTGTCCTCACTGACTGAGGTAAGACGCACGCACAGCCGTAACCGCTGTGCGTAGAAACGTTAAATTTGGACAAAAGTTTGCTTTCGTAATCTGGACATCCACTAAGAAGGGATTTTGTAAAATTTTAATCCTAAAGGGGTGAAATAGGGGTTCAAAGTTTGTATGGAAAAAAATTTAAATCGGCACCGATTTTTATAAAATTTGAAATTTAGATTTTTAAAAGTATTTAATTGAACACGTGTTTCATCGTTTTCTAGAATTCTCTCCCTAAGGGTGCAAATAAGGGGTTGAAAGTTTGTATGGGAAAATTCTTAAATCGCCACCGATTTTCATAAAATTTGATATTTAGACTCTTAAAAATATTTAATTGAACATATGTTTCATGGTTTTCTAGAATTCAACCCCTAAGGGTGCAAATAAGGGGCGGAAAGTTTGTATGGAAAAATCTTTAAATCGCCATCGATTTTTATAAAATTTGAAATTTAGACTCTTAAAAATGTTTCATTGAACATATGTTTCATGGGTTATTAGAATTCACCCTTAGATACGCAAGCGAAGCTGCGCGCGTCCGCTAGTTATGTATAAAATGGGCAAAAATATCATGTTTGTTGTATATAGGAGCCTATTTAAATATTTATTTTCTTTTGTTTTTTTTATATGTGACCCTTGATTGGACAAAGGAATCTTAGTAATAGAGCCTCGTTTAACTTTTGGGTACGGAACCCTAGAGATGAATCTAGAAAGTCCAAGCAACCTATTTGAATATTACAGAACATTTTTTACTTCAATACATTTAAATAATGGTAATTTGTAGTACAAAAGTAGTATGGTTACAGCAATACTTATATAAGTGGAGGTACTTAGCTCGATTGTAATGTAAATTGTGCGTTACGTATAAACAACGCTTTAATTACTTAATTATAGTTGGTTAAAAATTATTACGTATTTTTCATTTTATGTTAGTGAATAGAAGTTACTTAGAGATCTGTCGTGGCGCGGGGGAACAAGTGTGTGGCTGTAAACGCGACGGGTTGTGTGTTCCACTCCCACTCGAAGAAATAAAATATTTAATATTTTCAATTTTTCGCTCTGGTAATGAGGCAAAGCGCGGCGATGAGTTCCGCCGTTCAACATGCAATGCTTCCAAAATTCGCCGGAAAGTGGGGATCGGAAGTGCCTTAATAAAGAGGTGGCTTAACGCTAGGTCCCCAAGTTCTCTTTGCCTACAGCGAAGCTAAAAAGCAATCCATTTTAAAATAATATTATAACCACGTCGGTGTTAGGTTCCACAACTCAACACACAATTTTTCGAGTTTGAGTGAAAACGAATATCCTTGGATAAGATCCTACCCTGTTGCGATATCAAGATAAAGCAAAAAAAAATATTATAGGTACCACGGTATAGTTTAAAAAAGTAAATTAAAAGATTTTTTTTACCTTTATGAGAAATTTCTTAACAATTCCAAGTAAAATACTCGCAGATAAATGTAATATAATGATTTTTTGCTTTACTTTTTCATTAAAGTTTTTACTTATTGAGAAAATAGAAACTGTAACGAATCATTGAATAAGAAACGATGATGTAAAGATTTGATTGTATCGTATATGGGTCATAATCAGAAAAAGTGCACATTTTGTGTCTTTTCTTGTCCCGCTACTTTGAATGCGTTTTAAAAATACAATTTTAAAGATAATTTAAATATTTTGCCATTTAAGATAAATTTACTTATTAACTTAAAGATTTTTGTAATATTTTAAATGTATTAAGGCTTTTAATAGTATTTGTTGTTAGTTGCAAAAAACTTTTCAAAATGCTTCCATACAATTTTTCGTGTCCCATTCACCACTTTACTTTTTAAAAATTGGTTTGTTACGAATATTTATGGTTTTATTTGATTTCAGATATGTTTATATTACTTTACTTTATGCATAATATTAAATAGAACTACTTTTATTGATACATTATTTAATAAATAATATATATTAATTAACTAAATTTGTCCCAAAATATTGTCTTTTTGTTACTCAGGGCTAGTAACGTACAATTAAAATATGAACGCAATTATTTTGGATGGTATTTAATATTAGTTTTTATTGTGGCACCATTATTCTAAAAGTCAATGCTGTCGTAGCTACAACCAGTAGTGTTCTCGCAGCAGTAGAGGGGTTCAAATGTTTTAAAGGGAATGCGTAAAATTACATCTCAGGGTTATAAACGGCTTTTATTTTGGTAAGTATTCTATAATTTGGTTTTCTTGTTTATGTTATTTGCTTCTTTTTACAAAATCTCAAAAAAGAACGTCAGTGCTTGCACATGCAACACGTGGCTTATGAGCAAATATTTAAAAAAGTTAGAATTTCTCAGACTTCATTCTCAATTTCGTTATATTTCGTTACGTAACGAAACTGAGAAAATATGAAGCCTAGTTCACAATTGCGGTACCAATGTTTTCTTATATATGTTTATAATAAAATTTTATCGAACCGGTGCTTGTATATGGAAGATATGTATATAAGAAAAAAAAATTGCTGGCATATGAAAAAAACTATTAGTGACTTTTCATAACGTAAAGTAACCAAAAATAATGATTTTTAAGTTTTTTTGCTTGTTTGCTTGTTTGTCTATGTGTTTGTGCACGCTAATCTCAGAAACAGCTGAACCGATTTAGTTAAAATTTATTTTTATTCTTTCTGAAATTAGTTGTGATTTTGTGATTATTATTTTTTGATATATATTTTTGTATTTTCAGTAAGCGTAAGCTCATATAAAAAGCATTTGTTTCAGCATTTGACATAGGTCAAATGCTGAAACAAATGCTTTTTTTTTTAGATATAGAGAACGTCTTAAAAAGACCAATCCTATTAAATATGAAGATATGCGGAATAAACACTTACAAAGAATTAAACTTAATTCCAATGATAACGACTCAAATTTTGATATATTTTAAAGTGAATTTAATTTTATCATTAACTTTGTGATCTCTAACTAGAAATATAACTTTATTACGTTACGAACTAGCATTATTATATTGTTAATATTCTCACTTTGTTATGTTTTCTTCTTACATTTATAATCTGTTAATTCAACGATTGAACCTTTAAAATTTTGATCTGTGTCTCATTAAATAAAAAAAACAATAGTTTTATTCATATAATATCGTTATTTTGTTGTGTATAATGCCTTATGTCATCAGTTTCGTAACAAACTTTATCAGTGTTGTTACTTATCAGTTACGTTACGAATTCGAAAATGTCCACTTTTCTGATTATGACCCATATAAGTGACTAGCATATTTCCGTGACTTCACTCGGCTTCAGAAGGACCTTCATACATACATACTTACTTTGTTATTTTTTTAAGTTAAAAAAATGCTTCACTCTTTGAGCATGAGTGTCTTACTACTGGATTCCCAGGTCCCCCTTAACCTATGCTGCTATGTGCATGATACAGCGTGAAACAATAAAAAAATCTCTATTACTATAAAGTATAAAGTCTATGAACGACATTGACAAGCAAGGCCTTTTGACATGCTAAGCGCGTAGCTTTGCAACCTTGGCTGGCCTGGCTTTACAACCTAAATTTAGGCTGTTTAAAGTGCCATTCTTACAAACATCTTGCAATTTACTTTATTACGTTCGTATGATGATGTATTATTTTGAGAACATGACATGTTCATAGAGGCCTTCATGGCGCAGTGGTACGTTTCACCGTGAACATAATGGTTTTGAGTTCGATTACCGGTCGTTCAATACATAATTTTCAATTACAAATTCTAAGAATGTCTTGGAAGAATGCCTGCCTGGTGCGGCGTTGCGTTCCACAACTCAACACACAATGTCTCGAATTAAGAGGGCACGAAATGTCTTAACTCTATGTGTACTCTTCCATGTGGTTAAAAGCGTTAAGCGAATTTTTTTCCTGCTGCGTCATAAAAATTCATATGAAATTTCAATCATTTGAAATGACATCATTATAACTTAACTGTACATATGGTCGGCAATTTCAAAAGAATTGCACTACAGTAGAATGTTCGTGCTAAATACTGTTTCGTCATACAAATCGCACCTTTAAATAAAGATGATGTAACTCAAAAAAAAAGAAGAAAGTTTTTTAGCTTCATTTAGTGTTAAGACACTCCGATCCCTACAGATTATCTAATTTACGAGGTATTACGTGTTTAGTGACAGAATTTATCACTCTTCGTCTGTATTACCTGAGCGGGGATTAATTTATTTCTCGGAGTGCGAATCAAACCCACAAATGTCACATTTATAACCTGCAGTGCCGCTGCGCCATGACGGCCGCGACAATCTCAAAGTAATAATAATTATTTTTTGAACTAAATATTTCCTGGTTCTATAGTTTGTAATAATAGTGTCATCACATTATGATATCACATAGATAAATATCATGAGTAAGATACACGGAACAAATTGAGAACAAAGAATACGCGCGAAAATTGCAAAATTCTTAGATGATGTTTTATTACCTATTTATATAGATATGACATTACATAGAGGTGTGATTTTCAGTAAGTTTTACATTCGATAAGTACATATCTTTTTTATTTATTCTATTTAACTGTAAACGCGATGGTTGTGGCTTCGATGCTCGAAGGCATGAATTATTTTCATTTTCTAGTAAGATTTGTTTAGCTCTATACCTACTTACTCAACACGCGGTGTTTCGAATTTCAAGCGGAAAGAAAGATTTTAACACTAGGCTTCCTTTGCCTACCCTACTATAAAAAAAATATTAATTCAAATAAAAAATATATAAATACCTCATACTAGATTAATCTTGTTAATAATTTTGTTAACCAGAAAAAAATAATAACTACATACAAGAACTAATATACAACTACAGCATACAACTCTGCAAATATATTCGAAGAATTAATTAGGCAGGTACTTATGTAAGATCTATTTGCGTTCGCAAAGAAAACTGGTTTAAAACAGTAAATTATTGTTTTTGTGTGATTTTTAGCTTTATTGGATTTTACATTTTAGAATATCTCAATTTCGTCTAATTTTTGTAAATAATTAAATTAGTTTTTAGTTTAATTTTCCAAATATTACTTACCTATTGTAGGTTTTTTATAATATGGAAAATAAGGAACCAATGTTCTTAACATCATGTTTTCTAAGATGATCGTTTTTTTGTGATATGATTAATTTGAATCTTAATATAAAAATATCTACATACAAAATATCTAGATTGAGTGTAACTTATAGCATTGTGGGTTAAAATCTCGTTAAATTCTTTTTGTTACAATGAACCGTAAATACGAGTATCAAACATTGTAGACTACCATTGTTCTTCAGTCAACACTACATACATATGTATGAACCTACTATGATAAGGATTGCATATTTATTATACCGTGTAAATATTTCTTTACTAATCTGACAAAGTTGTTAGTTTACCTTAAACTTCATATTTTAGCTTTCTATGTAGCAGGGTAGGGCGAAAGAACCAGGACACTCTTTCCACCGAATTTCCGTGGTTCCGCTCTTACAATTTCACGTTATATTCCACATGTAACGGAATAAGTAAAGGAAACCCTAGTGCTAAGACACTCCATTCTCCATTTTCCCTCGAATTTCCAAAACAAAGCTTGTTGAGTAACGGAACTGTGGAGTTGCGTCTTTCCAACAATTAGTTTATTTTTTTATTGCAAACATAGAAATTTAGAAATATCAAGATATCAACGAATAGCTCAATTGCTTAGATAGCTAAAGTATTATTTAAGATTCATTGAAGATTTTATCTAAAATTTTACTATATAGTCCTAAGCGCAAAAATATTACTATGAAGTTTTATAGCAATTTTAATGTTTCTAAATGCATATATCAAGATTTTTAAAACTTTTAAATAAAAAGTTGTGGAAATTACCTTCTATATCAACATTTTCTCCGCCGGAGGACTCTGAAGCGTCATCTTCTATTTTTTTTTCGGTCACTATTTTCATACTGTTCTCACCGCAGTCGTTGTTTTGCGATCTTTTCTCCGTTACGGAGTGGAACTGTTGGCAAAGTATTTTACTTTAATATATTTTGTATAATTATTCTAATCGAAAGGGATATTATAAAATTTCCTAAATTTAAGAAAAATAGATATTCTAGTGACCAAAATTATCTTTATTTTCCCGTTTTGGCTAGGCAACAAATGGTATTGAGATCCGCCATTTTACTCGTTATGTCTCAAATTCGGACTTAAAGGGAAAAAAGTATTACTTCTACAATATATCCCAGTTCTATGGTAATCAGCGTGAAGCTGCAATTTTTCTCTAGTCCTTAAGCGTGCAATAAAAACCTGTCGTCACAGCGTTCGTCATTCTGAGATGTAGTAATGTGTAATATTTAACAATCAGATAAGGCTACAGACAAATTCTATTAAATCACAAAGATCACAGATATGCGTCACTCCTTGTATCATTATTTGTATTTATTTCGCTTTTAGGAGAGAGACTTGTAAAGATATTACAATATATAACATTATAATAATAAGAACTAAAGATGATTAAACATGTACAAAAAATGTGTATAGCTAATTGTAAATTAAAAATTGCGCTAATAAAAAAAGAGAACCTAGTGATGATTAAATTAGTTCTCTGTTCTCTACATAACATATATTTTGTATTACTCCGTTTCTTATTTAGACACTTAAAAATACTCAATATTTCATACCGCCGAGTGAGAAACTAATCCATAACCTTTTTTAAATTTAGGCGTTAACAGTCACTCGCTGGTAAAGGCCTCAAATATTACGGTACTATATATAAACAAATGCTGCATATAAGTCGAAGTCAGTCAAATACTTCTTTATGCAGGTAACTTTTGCGACATCATATTTGTGCGTAAACATGCGTTGTGAGATTTAAGACAGTGTTCCACTTGACTGTTTATAATTATAAATAAAAAAAATTCTCTTTTTGTATTCAAACTAAGAACTATCTATCAGTTAGCGAATTAAAAACCCAAAAGAAAAATAAAACCAAAATAAAAATAAAAAATAAATTAAATTAAAAGTCTCCCCAGTACAGTCAGGTGGCTTCCCACTACCAACTTTAATTTGATAATTTATTCTAATCAATGTGCATACATTTGTTTAACAATTCACGTTAATTCGCATGCAACTGAAAACGTCTAACTAATAGAGCTTAATCGTCTTTTAATTAGTTTAATTCACAAACTGGTTATAACTGGTTGTGGTATAACGTTTATATGTTTATATATTACTTCTCATGACCCCACTTTATTTGATGTATCCCGCTTGACAGATGTGATTAAATATGATACCCGTATTTATGTTTCAATTAATGTTGTGTTTAGTAGGTATTTTAAAATTATGGCTACAAATCTAGGAGATATTCAATAGACTGAAAGCGCGACAGGTTGTGGATTCGATTCCCATTCGAGAAATTGAAATATTTAATGCATACTTTCATTTCTTCGCTCTGGCATCGAACAAAGCGCGGCTTTCAGTTCCTTCACTCAACACGCAGTGCCTCTAGAATACATTGGAAAGTGGGGAACAGAGTGTCAAAACACTAGGTTCCCAGTCCGTCCCTCTATCCGTCTTGTTGTGTGCGGGATACAGGATGAAGGTAATAAATGTGTCTTAATATCTACATATGTGTGTATAGGATGTACAGTATATCTCGATGAACTTGGTTGCAAAAAAGTTTGCTTAAGAGAAAGGTAATAAATAGAAATATATAATGCAAAAACTTACGAATAATGCAATTTTAAATTGGAAAATGAACTGGTAAATTAAAGTATCAGTATACTACTTTATATATATAATATTATTTTTTAGTACACTTATAGCATCTCTGCTCTTTCACTACACCACTACACTAAAGTCGTTTAGCAACATCTCAGGAAATGGCACCGGTTGAATAACACCGACACTGGCACAGTAATGTAAAGTTTTTGTTATATTTTATAATATTTATTTGAAATTTTCTTAATTGTGAGTTGAGATTCGATTACTAGTTGAGTTATAAATAATAATCAAAGAAATAATCTATTAATTTTACATAGTTTTTTATAGAGCATAGTGTTAGTTACTTCGAATTGTATTTAAACTCAAAACGCTTAGAATATTAGTATAAATAGGTACATATTATGATAATAAAGAAGTTTAGTCAATGTAGTGCAGTGGGTGATATATGTTTGCATATGCGGTGGCTTTTGGTTCATTTCAATTCTTTACTACCATTAAATTTACTCTTCCAGCTCAGACATATAAAGGAAATACAAGGAGCTATGGAAAAGTATTAAATAAACAAAAAAATATATTTAATAGAGAAGAGTTTTTAATTCTTCTCTATTAAATATATTTTTTATTGAATTTATTGAATTAGTAGAAGTTTAAATGATGTCAATAAGTTTAATGGTTACTTCAATTGCACTGAGAGACAATGAATGAATTATATAGATGCAATGTAATGTACATGTTGCTATAATAGAGTTATATACTATCAATGTTGTTACAGGTTTCATTTTTTTTTGTTTGAAGTTGAAATCAAATCACTTTGTTTTTTTATATACGATCCTTTTTTTAACTTCACTCAGAATCCCCCATATACTAACGAAGACAGAAGGAACCTAATGTTACATACTCAGTTCCGCACTTTATAGTCAATTTTCGAGATACCGGCGGAACTAAACGTCGGGCTTTGCCTAGTTACTGGAGTGAGAAAATAAAAACTATTCTTTCCTCCAAGTGGAAGCCACATCCGTCACGACGGCCTAATAGTATATTTGTATTTATAAATTTAGATCTGTTAATGTTAATTAATTCCCTAGCACCACAAAGCAGCTGTTAATTATACCAATTCATTTACATGTTTAGGCAAGTTCGCTCGACTTAATTAAGTATTAAATAGTTGGTACCTACTACCCTAATTTCATATATATCATTTTTTTAAAGAGGAGGTAGAATCAAATCACTCTGTTCACCATTTATTAAATAAGGACCTGAGATAAGTGATATCAGTGAAAAGTTAAGTCTCGAATTTCGGGAGAAAGTTAATTCTTCCTATCTTGCTATAACTTAAAATACCTATAGCGTCAAAACTAAAGAGAAAACTGTCAAAAATTTATTAAACATAAAAAAATGTCCAAATCAAATTTCAGGCCAGAACAGTCATGTCACAACTAAGCCACAATTTATAAGAATAATATGATCCTAGTACCGGTATTTTGTCATAGATATTGTCAAATGATTTATGTCTAGATCTTTTTTGTTGTACAGTTTAGTGAAAGTTAGCCTTGATCTGACCTTCTACATAGCGAGTCTAGGATTAGCTTGCTCTATAAGTATTTTATATATTAGGCTCTACTTAATAAGATTTTTCATTTTCGCGATATTTACACAATTTAAATAAAGTTCGGCATGGAATTGCGGCGTTGAGTTTCGCCGTTCAATATGCAATGCCTTCATAATTCAGAGGAAAGTGAGGAACGAGTGTTTTAATAGTAGGTTTCCACGATCGCTCTGCTTCGCTTCTCCGGGACGCAGCGTGAAGCTGAAAACTGACGAAACTTTTTGTGTAAATCTGACGTTTAAATTTGTTTTTACTTATGTAATTTGTAATCTAATCTAGCTTCACGTTGTATCCCTAGCGGGGTATTCAGAGAGAACAGAGCGCCAAACGCTGCTGCTCCTGCATACCTCTTTCGCCTCGACCACTGTCATTAACTTGTATATATACCCCCCGGGGCCCTCACGATTTTACATGATTTCCTTCAATATCTCCAATATTGTCTTTTTTAAAATTAAAATAAAACGCAGATGAAGTCATTTCTAAAATTGGTTAAGATCTTTGTCAATTTTAACATTACAAACATACATACAAAACAATCATAACTCTTATTATAATATTAGTGTAAATTTAGTTATTGGCACGTGAATGAACTAAAATAATTATTGATAAAACGTGACTTGTCACTAGAGCCCTCTTTGTTGAACATCAAGTTTGATTTGCAATTCAATACAATTACTTTAAAGCATTGCTTGTGTAACGTATTTTGAAAGATATCATAGTTTGTTTAGGAGGATAGGTCTAATGGACAAACATACGAGTACTTACTTGTATGTACTCTGTAGCACACTATTCTGATATTATTTACAGTTTACGAAAACTGTTCGAAACTAGATTTTAAATGTGATAATAAATTTCAAGTGTTGAGGCCCTCGTATCGGTTACGATTCGTTATCGATCCGATTTCATATTCTTTTAAGATAAATTATTATGCGTGATTTTACGAAACTTAACCGAAAAATAGTATGAACCACTATAGTGTGAATCAAACTTCATTATATTTTTATTTCTCTGCTTTGCTAGACATTCAACGCAGCAGAATGTGAAAAAGATTGGCTGAATGAAGCTCAGCTCAACTCTTGAATTGCTCTGTCTGGTTAAAAAATATATATTTTAAGTTTTGAAACCTTATATGGTAAAAGCTCTATAACTTTTATTATAGTATATTAACGAACTATATATTATTAATTTATTATCATAAGGAATTTAATAATGTTTTCACCAATACTAAATCAATATTCACATTTTTTTCAATTTCTTACTTAGATAAAGGATTTGAACCTGGTTCTCATCGTATTATCTTAAAGATACTGCACGACTTGTTTACTACGTGCATTGATGACAATACAGTTCTTGAATACAATTAGTCCTCTTTTGTTTTCACAAAATCCAAACAACTAGCAGTGTGTTCGTACACAGCAACAGATTTGTATTCTTTACAAATCTGAAATGCACAAATGTGGCAATATAGAGACGGTAGATGTGGGTTCGATTATTTAAAATGTTTTTTTTATTTGGTCGGCAAAATACGTTGTTAGGTTCCACCAATATTATGATTTTTAACGGAAATTGGAGAAAGGATTGTTCCTATGTTTTTTTCTGTTTTATAGGTTCACCCGGTATGTTACATAGCAGGATAGGTAAAGGGAACCTGGGAACCTAGTCTTAAGAAACTCGACACACGCACGTGCTTATTTTTTATACACTTACCGGTTTACTAAACAACAACATTTTAGACACACGCCTTAAATTTTGATAGTCCCTGACAGCACAATCACATTCTTCCTCGTCAGAACAGTTCATACTATAAACGTGTCGACGCATTTGAATTAAACGATCAAATCAAAAATAATATTAAAACTCGTAATTTAAGTTTAAGTTAAAAAAAGTTTAAACGGACTTAAACATTACACACTAAAAACCTAACTTAAAAGTCGACTTAAAGTTTTTTTAATTGTAGTGGCGCTATAAGTCTAGACGACCGATCACTGAGGTGTATTGTCGTAAACTAATAGTAAGAACAGATTTTACATTAGGAAATCAACATTTGCTAAACAATGAGAGTATTTTTAACCGACTTCAAAAAAGGCTCAATTCAATTGAATGTTTGTTACGTGAACCGATTTTGATGATTTTTTTTTGGTTTAGTAGATCGTACTTCAGATGTTACAAAAAATTTTATAAAAATTGATTTAGGGCCTTTCAAAAAACTATTAGCAAAAAATCTATAAAAAAATTAAAAATGTAATATACTCGTATAGATGACGTTATGCTGTACGGTAGGTACTAATGTTAGGTTTATTTATGTCTTAGGTACACGTATACTTTTGCCTCACAAATACAGTACCTACGCGAGATCGAAATCGATTTTAATAGTTTGTTTATCTGTTTGGACAAATGTTTCCTTATACTCACATACGACGAGAATCGCTTTAAACGGAACTACAATGCATACATTATGGAATGATCACACGTAGGAGTGTTTTAAATAGTGGAAACACTTTTTTGTTTTCTTACTTTTTCTGGTACATGATAAATAAATTTTCACTTGAATTCCTTAAATGTAAGAGTGTGTATTTTACTCTGTTATAATTGATTTGGGACAACATCGATGCCTTTAAAACCTCTATTTGCTCTATATCATTTTTCAATTGACATCCATCTCGATACATTTCAATTCCGTCACGTCGCGTCACGTCGGCTTCTGTTCAGATACTTTCTATAAACTTTGTATGTAGAATGCGAAGTCAACACAATTTTTGTTACTAAAAAATACGTCAATTTTGTAGTATTTGAAAGTTTTGATTAAAAGTTTTTATGATATCAAGTTTATTTAGGTCCAGTTAAAATTTTCACTCAACTGTAATTTTAAATCTTTAAAGTTTTATTATTATCAATCAAGCTTAGCTTAGCTTTCTCTTTAATTTATTGTATCTAAACTATCATAAGATAGATTTCAACCCCTATTCTTTGTAAAATAATAATAAAATTAAAATATGAAGACGATGCGATATACATATAATTTCTGCATACTTCGTGATATCTTGCTAACTAACCTTGAAACATTATTTATTATTTCCTTATTGCTTCTAAATAGTGGATATTGTTAGTTTATTTATTCTATTATGAATTAATTTGTTTCACTTTGTTGTACTAATGTTGGTAATTACAATCAAAGATGCGTTAGGTATATTGTTTATTTTAAAAGTTTACATTGTTCTTACAATTAAATACAGCCTCTTGGAATAGAAAATAAAGTTTTTTTCCCGTACCCGCAGGAACTTCGAGAAATTATTTCTCAGTGCTCCCCTATACTTTTTAACTTACTAACATGAAAAATATCTGATTTGAAAGTCCGGTAGTTTCGTCAGTGCGTTGTATGTCAGTCGTAATTTCTTATATATATTTCGATACTAAAGACCTCACTTAAGACTTTAACTGAATTTATAACAGATAATTTATTAGTAAATATTAACTTCAATTAAATATCATTGCTACTTTTTATATATAAAATTACAGTCTTAGTACAGTAGAAAAATATCCACAAAAAACTAAAATAACTGACATATGATTTTATTCACATAACTCAACATTTGATAGGAGAGCGGAGAGTCTTTTAGCACTATACTTTTTGCTCATTATTGTCGTTGCTTGGTCTCTATATGTACTTCCTAAATCGTAATTATTCAACATATGTATATTATATGTACATAATTTTATATATAAGACACGTGTTTAATTCAAATACGAGTCCTTATCAGGATTAACAATACGATGTCCGCAAACGTCATTGCCGCCGTCGACTAAGTTAAGTTGTTTATAATACTTCAAATACTTGAAATAAGGAAATGGAATAGTTTATATTAGCGATTAATTTTCTTACTATTAAATAAATAAAAAGAAAATAAAAAAACCCTTTTATTTTTTGCATATCAAACAAAATTCGTATATCAAATTTTTATATTATAACGTTAAAAATATATTTAGTTTCTTAAAGAAATTTATATTTTTGAAAATATTACATTACTGCTCTACTACTCTATTCTATTTACTCTACTACGATGGTTGTTGATTCCATTCTGATTGAGAATAGTTTTTCTATTATTATTATCGTTTTGTCCGTTTGTTTAGACAAATTGCAGTGTTGAGTTACAGAAGTTAAAAATCATTTCTATCATCAAAAATGAAAAACAAAATTTTGTTTTTTTTACTACATGTAGTATGTTCAATTACGAAGATAGGGAAATTTCGTATAAATCGTTATAATTAATTAGTTTACTCCATAGCAAGTTAGAGTGTTTATTAAATTTCTCATCGTCTGTATACAAAATTGATAGCTCATATTAAAATAAGTCTAGTTTTGAGTATAGTAGTGTAGATTATTATGACGAAATATTTATTACAATTTTGGCCAAGTATTAATATTATATTAGACAATAGTGGTTCAGTGTAGTAGCGTAACTATAAATACGGCTGTGGATTCTATTCCATCTGGGGCCTCTCCCCATTATTGTCATTTTAATTCTGTTAGTCTTAATACAAGGTTCCCTCTGTCTACATTCCTATGTCCAAGAACGTGATGCATAAAGAAATATATATTCGAACTCACGACCATTATAAATAATAAACTTACAACGTCACAAAAAAGTAAGAATTTGAACTAAAGAATGTTAGTGAATCACATATAAACTTTGTATATATAGTATATGCTACGTATTGAGATATATTTCGGGAACACTGAGTCATAGTGTCTCTTAAGTCGTACGTTTACAGTGATGGCTTGCACGCGGATGTTGCATACAATTCAATTTTACAACCAAATTTATTATGATTAATATAGATCTTTTGCATTTTTTATTGTTTTTAGTTTGTTATATAAAACGGAGTATCTTGAGACTATTAATATTGGCACGGAAGGCAGAGTGATTCAAGTGTTATGACATCATTTTCCACTTTTGGCCTGCAAAAACTGCTAAATTACAATAATCTGTACATATAATAAAACTGTAAATCATCGCTGTATGTACATGGAAGATATATGATAAAATCTATTATTGGGCACAGAATCAGATCAGAAAGAAAAAATTAAAAATTTCGCAAACATGAAACAAGTGATTTAGTTAGAAGAGACTTTACTTTTCAATGTATGGTAAAAGTAGACAAAGCCGCGTGCAGGCCGCCAGCTTAAAAATAAAATCGTTAACACATTAGTATCTTATTTTATCGAGCGTTAAGTTTAATACAAATATAGATTATTATGTCAATATTATATTAGTCAGTAATTTCTAGAATGCTGTGTAATTACTTATTTAGAATTGTTACACAAACAATACCTATTATATTTCAAAGAACCGTATAATTTTTCTAAATATAAATAATTTTAGCAGTATTTTTTCAGCATGGTAGGTAGAGGGAACCTTTTGTTACTATTAAGACACTATTCTCCACTTTCCGCCCAATATAGAAGAGAATGCGTGGCGGAATATTTTGAACACTTTAAAAAATAATTTATATGTAGATAATATTCTTCCTGGAATCCAGAGATTGGGGTGAAACCGAATCCACAACTATCACATATAATCAGTAATGCTCACTTGCACCATAGATGGCATCAGTAGAATAAAGTACCTATATTTATTATGATAACCAATTTAAATAAAACGAGGTATTGCATTTACTTCAACTTTATTAATACTGTAATGCTACTTTATAAGACTGGGTGACCTTTCTTGATGTTGTGAAATATTTCGTAACTAAAAGACGGCTTTGACGATGTGTAGTTGCATTTAATAATATAATGTCAGTGGGATAATTAAAATAGTAAAGATTTTTAGTAGATGATGATCATGATGAAATGATTTTTGTACTTTGAACGAAATGTTATTATTATAAGGCCTAATATAATTTGACGCCATTGGTGGCACAAGTATGTGACTATAAATGCGACCGGTTGTGGGTTCAATTCCCAACCGGTTTGGTGACAAGGCAAAAGCGCGGCGTTGAGTTTCGCCACTCAACACACAATTTTGGGGATCCATACCCTAATAGGGAACGGAAATGACCTAATAGGACGGGAGCTATTAAAAATTGATCCCTTTCATAAAAACAATTTTGAATCGGTGACAGTCCTAGACAGACCGAGACCCTATAAATATTAGTTCAAAACTTTTTAAACAGGAACTAGCACCACTAGGTGCTTTATCTACTTTGTAATTTGCGGAGAATGAGTGATAATTAATTTTAAATTATATTTATTTTTAAACTAAAACACAATTATTAAATTCATTTCGTACGCTTAAATATAAAACTGGTTCAATATCAACCCAGTATAATACGGTCAACGAATTGTGGCCTCCTTGAATTTAGTTGTAGATGACTGCGCAGAAGTGATAAACAATTTTTTAATCTTGATTGTATTCTTCCCGAGTGAACAATGCGCAAAAACTCAGAAAACCGGATTTTATAGCGGCCACGACTCGTCAACCCCACTATATAGTATACGATAGCTAGCCAACCACCTGGTCCGGTCGCAGGATGTCGATAATTGCGTACAACAGCGCGTCCGCTCAGCACATGTTCATAAAAACTTTGTATGGCTTCCATTTTTAGTTATTTTCGTTTTGAGGTCTTTGTTATTTTTAAACAGGCTAGTTTTTATTTAGGATACTGAAAACTAAATCTATATAATATCGTATAAGTGCTAAGTTATAGTATATATTTTGTTTCTTTTTTCTTATTTTTACCCTGTGTTAGGCTATGTAGAGTGTATATTTGTGCTAAATCTCTTCGTTTCTACTTCCTTTAGCCTCACGCTGTTCGCTGCTTGGCAAGGTAGACAAAGATAACCGTACGTTAAGACACTCCGTTCTCCTTAAGACGCTTCAGTTCTCTACTTTTATCCGAATTCGATCGAATTATTGTTGAAAAGAATTGGAATGTTGAGCCGAAAGTGGGGTACGGCGTATCTTTACACAAGCTATATAAGGAATAAAACTTAAAGATCATTAAAATGTAAAGTAAAATTTTACATACTAAAACGCATTACAACTTTGTAAGAATACCAACTAACATGAACATTTTAAAACCTATAAAAACTTATTAGTATTAATCAAAATGCATTTAAAAACAAAACAACAACAAAATTTAAAAAAGTCGTACTTATCTAAATGTCAATATATCCTGTTAGCTTATTTTAGTTTCTTATAACAATCCTTAATGAATACTTGAAAATCTTGTATTTAGGTCCTTGTATAGGTAGGTCTAAAATTGTATTTTATACAGTGTAAAATGCTATAAACAGTGTTTTTGTGCATTTCTGTTAATTAAATTAGCTGTTTTGTCGCAGTCGATGTTGCTTTAGACTGGTTAAAATTTTTAAAAGTTTATTTTTAACAGGCGTGCTTTGACAGCGTGTGGCTGTCAGCGTGAACAGATTCGATGATTGTGTATTCTATTCTCATTGATAACTATTATATTTAAACTCAGAAAATGAACCGAGAGTGGGATTCGGGGTGTTTATGACTAGATGGTTGTGACTAGATTTCCTCTGCCTACTTTGCTATGTGGAAAAAGTGTAACTTTTTTTAGCTTCGAGCTGAACTCCGTACATATCTGAGTGGGTTCGCCCAAGCTTAAGATATTGCTTGTTGAGTTAGAGACTCTAGTCTAGAGCCTCTCTCTTCTGCTTCATCTGATATTATTTATGAAGCTAAAAAAACTAAATCTTTTTATAAACAAAATCCATATGCCTGAGTTCAATAAACTAGCATATTAGCTCGCCCTTGATTCGGTCAGTCCCATGACAAGAAAATAAGATTATCAAAACATAACTATTATTAACAGGATACTTTATTATTGAATACTAATTTGTTTTGGTGTTGATGTATAAAAACATGTGATGTCATTTTAGATTAAGTTTTTTGTCGCACATTGGAAGAAAAAGGAACTTAGTGTAAAATCGTTTTGTTCTCTCTTTTTCCGTTAAAATAGAGTCAATTTAAATTTCATCCATATAGCTATGTTTTTATTTAGAAATAAGTTTTGGTTTAATCCGTTGTGAGACCATCATGGTCCGGTGACACAAAGATGTGACCATAAGCGCGACGGTTACGGGTTCGATTACCGTTCGGGAAAATGAATTATTCGGTGGAAAGCGGGGAACGGAAAACTTCTTAACACTAGGTTCCCAGGTTTCCTGTCGCTACGCTGCTATGTGCGTGATACAGCGTGCAGCATTAGAAGAATAATTGAATTTCTTCGAATATTATCAACCCAATTCCCAATAGAAAACACTGCTACTGCTACTGCTAAGTAAAAAATACTATAGAACAGGACGCGTGTAACCGCTTCCCATAATAGCTTCCTATGGATATTCTCACGCGACTCGAGATAATATTACTTTATGGTTTTAAAAAAATATCTTATGTAAAACGATATTTTCCTTAACGATACCTGTGTGCAGAAGGGATTTGGAATTTTTTAAAGTGTCTTTTAAAAGTAGTATTTTTTTGGTTCCTGTTTTTATGTCTTCGCATGTCGAATATGACCAAGATTTTATTTAAATTACTCAAATTTCACATTCAAATAACCTTTATTTTAATTAACTTTAAATGTATGAGTAACATTTTAAAACATAAAGAAACAATCACCAAAAAATTTCAAAGTTTATACGTAAAATACACACATATAAATATAACGTTTTTAATAACTAGAATGAAGATGTAATTCTTAGAAAAAATATCAATACTAAGAAATATAGTTAATAGTAGATTCTATATAAATGTTTAATAAAGAATAGCAAATATTGAGTGTATTTGTACGTATTGGCAAGGATAGTTACAAGATCATAAAATAATGCATCATAAAAAAGAATCGTATGACATTATTGAGAAATCTGTTAACTGACTAAAAAAAGATTATTAGAAATAAAAACACCTAAGAAATGAAGTAAATAATAACTACAACTATTATAAAAAAAATATTAAAATACTAAGCAAAAAAGCCTTAAAATAATTTATTCTTGAACAATATCATTGAACGAAACATTTTATTCTTTATGAGAGACATTTTTTTACTTTAAACTTTTTAGTAGCAACTTTAACAATTTTCAACAGTTGACCTTCACCTCGTTTTCTTAAGGTCGTTTCCGTATTTTTGTAAATTTACACTTTAATTGAGATTCCATTGTCTCAACAGTTCTCTTGGTTACTTTTCAAAGTTAGGTACAAAAATATTTTTTGGAACAAATTTCAATATTCCATGCTACATTTTTTAGCTTCACGCTGTATCTCGCAAGTAGCAAAGTAGACCAGAGCGCGTCTAGTGTTAAGCTACTCCGCTCTCCATTTTCCGCCGACTTCTGGAGTGTGCACGTAAAAGATTAATTAAATATTTAGTTTATAGGTTTAAGACTCTAAGTCATAGTGAACGATATGAAGACATAATTGGCAGCTTTAAATTGCAATTGCTTTCAAACCGTAGAGATCTCGTAGACATGAAGTTTCTACATAATTTATTCAAAGGAAAGATCGATGATAGTGAACTGTTGAGTAGATTTAATATTAAGATACCTCAGAGAACCCCTCGCAACCCATGTCTGTTTTTCAAGACGGAAAGAACTAGAACGAACCTTGGACAAAATAGTCCCATTAATCGCATCTCTCGTTCATTTAATGAGTACTTGAAAGAAGATGTAACGTTAGACTTTGTTTGTTACGGGCTCTCAGTTTTTTTAAGAAAATGCAACCATATACTCAATAATGTTAATTAATAGAATTAATTGTAAATGATTTTAACTATTATGTAATATTAAGTAATTTTATATTTTTGTTATTTAATTATTATTTTTTTCTATAGTGTAAATTAATCATTGTTATTATTGATGATGAATGATGTGTTCTCCTGTAATAGTTATACATAATAGTTGTACATAATAGTATTAGTATATCCTAAGAATGTATGTAATGTAAACCAATATGTACGACAGTTGGAGATCCGTATAAATAAATAAATAAAATAAATAAAAAAATAAATAAATAAATAATGCATGTTTTGAGTGGCGAAACTCAACGCCGAGTTTTGCCTATACACCAGAAGAAATGAAAATATTAAATATTTAATTTCCTAGACTAGGAATCGGAATATAATATACAAGGGATGTTTCTTTTGCTTTTACAGGCGATAACTAGGCTTTGATATTGAGTGTAAATAGTCTATTTCCTCAAGTTTGTGGAATATCAGCCATTGGAATAGATGGGCAATGCGGTGAAAGTACAGAACAATAAAGATTCGAGAAATGGCATCGCTATGTAGGAGCGTTTATTTGAATAATCTACTTTTAACATTGTAAGCGTAAATTTTGCAAATAAAGTTACTTTCCTGTGACTCTAACATATCATTTATTTTCGTCTAGGCGCAGTAGCACAGCTTGTGATTTTACACGCGACGGTTGTGGATTTGATTATCATTCGAGAGAAGTTATTTTCATTATCGTTGCAATTATAACTTAATTTCTACTTAACTTCTTTCTTAATTCAACTTAACTTTTACCAGTCTTGGAAATCGGACGGACGTGAGAAACTAAGTCTTAAAATTAGGTTCCTTAAAATATGGTATATAGCGTGAAGTTAAAAAAAAAAAAGAACTTACATGAATTACAATTTAGGCGTAATTTCTACTTAAAAATAAAAAAAAAACAACCACAAAATGATAAGTATTATTTGACAAAGCAATAAGCTATCATCTGCACAAATGCCATATCTGTTTCAATCCTCTCAGATCTAACCTTGTTAGTTCGTAATTGTTCGATCATATATCACGATTGTGAAATTCAACTTGATGGAACACTGGAAGTGTTGCTAACCTGCTATATAGGCTGAGGGGACCTAAGAACCTAGTGGTAAGACACTCTGTATCTCATTTACATACTTCTCTTCCCCACTTTCTTACAAATTCCGGGAGGGATTACCTATTGAGTGGCGAAATTCAGCGTCTGCAGGAAATGAATATAATTTATTCACACAATTGGGAATCGAACCACAATCGTCGTGTTTACAGTCAGACTCTATGCCTCTGCACCACCCCCTTAATAGATTTAATTTTATTTTTATTATAATAAAGATTTATTTTCCAATACAACATAGATAACAAACACATATGGCAACAAAATCAATAAGTTAATACAGTTTTCTTTATAGTCACGATATGAGACACGAGTCACGTATACAATTTACTGAATAAAAGTCGTGGATAAAGTAAATGAAAAAAATTGTAACTAAGTTGTATTTGTTAAAAAGATATACCAAAACTTTGTATCTTATTTATATTTTGAGCCTTAAAAGCAACCTGAGCGTTAGTGTTAGGACACTCCGTTCCTATTAAACCAATTCCGTTCCCCTTTGTCCACCAAATTTTGTCCTGTTATCCTGTTATCAGGGCAAGGAAATAAAAATAATCCATTTTCCAGAGCGTTGAGAGTCGAACCCACCACCATTCCGTGTATGACGACCTCCGCTGAGTTACATAAATTTTAGTTTTGGTCTTTTTTTCTTATTTGAATCATTCTTTTTAATATAACATCATTTCTAAAAAAACACCAATATTATATACGAGTAGGATATTTAAAGGCATATATGCAATTGGTGGTAGACCGCAGTTCCTCGTTTATTTATATCCATTTTAACACAAGATATATTGAATAATATATCCAAAGCAGTATTGTTATACGTAATTAAATTTTTAATTAACTTAATTATTGACATCTTATTGACATCGACTGGTCGTGGGTTCGATCCTCACTTGAGGAAATGAATTTATTAAAAACATTAAAAACATAGATTTACATTTTCTTTGCTCTGGTGTCGAGACAACAACTACCACGGAAACATAATTTGTGTAAATATACACAATATGATTAAAAAACGGATTTTGTTGAACGTTTGTTTTTTTTTTTCATTTTAAAACAATCTCCATTTAAACTGTTATACGAGACGACATATTAATATTTATGATTCGTTTTTATGTAAATTACTGTTTAAGTGATTGTTCTTCCGCGTTATGTTAAATGGAATGGCGGGTGAGAATCTTGTCATAATAAAATTTAATTACTGTCATTTGACTGAATACTATGTATTCAACAACCTACTTGAGACAATGATAATATTGTACGCTGAGCTTGTGATGAGCTTTAATAGGTGAGGGTTGTGGGCTCATACTCTTGGCTCATACTCATGTAAACGAATTATTTTCATTTCCTCGTTCTGGTAACAAGACAAAATGCAGTGTTGAGTTCCGCCACTCAACACAAAATGTTGCTAAATTAGGCGGAATGTAGAAAACAAAGTGTCTCAACACTTATTCCATGCTGAAGCATTAGGCTATATATTTTGTCCTATTATTTAATTTGTTTGTAAAAACATAGAGTCTCTATATATGTGTTTGTAAACAATATATTTTTTTATAACTTTTAAGTTTTCAGTTCATAACATTTTCTTTTGGTTTAAATGTCTTGTGATTATTCAACTTCTGATATCTTTTAATATATTTTTATTAGTCCCGGCTTTTCGAAAAACAATTTATTTGTACTTTTTGAAATGAATTCTACAGAAACCTTTTCTTTGTAAAATTCATATAAGTTTCAGAAATACTTTAATTCTTTCTTTTTTCCAACATTAATAGTATCGAGAAGGTCTCACATATCACCTTGCCAATGAATTGTGGTCTTTAACATTCTAAAACAGGTTATAAATGACAAACAGTGTCAATTTTTTTATATTTAGGAGATTTTTTTTTTATTTTATTATTTTGTAATTATTAAATAGCTTTTTTTTAAAGGTCACTGTTATTTAGTTAACATTCACAGATAATAAAATTGTCAATAAAACATAATATTTTTAACAATTACTAATATTAATAATCAAAAGTTCAATGTCAAAAACTTTATAGGGCAGTAAAACAACTGAAATACAATGTACGATTTCTTAACATTAAGGGCAAGGTTATATATTAATATTTTAGTATTAAATTTCGGGTTTTTTCCTCATATCCTGCCATACACAAGTATTTGTTGACTATAATATAAGTTTGGAGAAGCTTTGGAATTTAGTTAAATAATAGATTTAACTATATTTAAGCATTTTCGTATATATCCGGTTAGGCAAAAGGAACATACAACATAAAGCCACTATATTCTTCATTCTTACCCCAATTTTAAGATATACCGATTTGAATGGCCTCAAAAAAGTAGTAGATAGTTCCAATATTTCTCCATTATTGGCATCGAATCCACAACTTTCACGAGTACAATCAGATACTATTCCTCTGCGCCTTTTGTTTTTATTATATAATTAAAGTAATAATATCAAGCATTGACCGAGCACTACACGTAATAATACATTTTTGAAGTGTTTTGCAAATACCTATTAGATTATAACATAGAAACATCAGTAATAAAATATAATCTACTATTATAAGGACTAATCCTTCATTGAGTTTAATGGCTTCTATCTATCAATCTAGAATATTCCTAAGGAATTACCTATGGTATTCAATAGTTTCGAAAAAAAGAAAAGAAACAAAGAACCAGAGAGAGATCATCGTCGCGCAGTGTC
This sequence comes from Heliconius melpomene rosina, assembly GCF_056956725.1. Classification (NCBI taxonomy): domain Eukaryota; kingdom Metazoa; phylum Arthropoda; class Insecta; order Lepidoptera; family Nymphalidae; genus Heliconius; species Heliconius melpomene. The sequence goes on from NC_140395.1 coordinate 13,474,418, forward strand.
TTTAAAAACGCGATGGTTCATTTCTCCGCGCTCGCTAAAGGAAGCCCGGCGTTAAGTTCCAACACGCTACCGTGCTGTCGTCTTGAATTAGGGCCAAAAGCTAAGAACTTTATGTCTCAACACTAAGTACTGCCCACCACACTATCGAAACCGCAACCGTCGAGCTTCATTAAATATTTATATTTAAAAAATAAAAAAGTAAAAAAAAAATTTTAAGTTAAACGGTTTTATATTGCAGATAAATGTACTAAAAGCTAAAAAATAATTTCATAGAAATTATGATTACTAAAATTTAATCGTGGGGCACGTCCAATATCTACAATTGAAAGACATAGCGTGAGACTTCACCCACCTAGTGGTAAGTAGCAAGTGTCCCCACGATTTTATTTTAGTAATCATAATTTCTATGAAATTATTTTTTAGCTTTTAGTACATTTATCTGCAATATAAAACCGTTTAACTTAAAATTTTTTTTTTACTTTTTTATTTTTAAGTTTTTAGTTTTTATTTCTCATGCTATTCAATTCGTTGAAATGAGGCTCGATGTCTCATTATTGCAAGGTTAATGGAGAATGTTACGAACGACCCCCCCAGAGGTCCAATAGAGGGGCAAGGCTATGTACAACAAGATGTGCCTGAATCTTGAGGGGAAAACGCTAACGACATATCATTTTTATCCACCCTAATGCCATACAGTTCTCGGCGCGCTTTTACCTTTTACCTTAACTTGGGTGGTGTACCCCTAGCGACGTATCATTTTTAGCCACCCTAACGCCATACAGTCCTCGACAGGATACCAGATCTTGACTTGGGTGGGAGATTCATATTGTAATTTTGTATAGTATACTATATTATACTTACCAAGCCCTTTATTTTGATACCCATATTGATGGGATTGAAAACTACATTATCCGCCATTTTGTAGCAGTGGCCATCTTTAATTTTGATTTTGTATAGTGCACTGAATTCTACTTGACAAGCCCTTTCATTTGATACCCATATTGATGGGATCGAAAAAACTAACTTGTCCGCCATCTTGTAGCGGCGGCCATCTTGGATTTTGATTTTGTATAGTCCACTGAATTCTGCTTGACAAGCCCTTTCATTTGATACCCGTATTGATAGGATTGAAAAAAACTAACTTGTCCGCCATCTTGGATTTTGATTTTGTATAGTCCACTGAATTCTACTTGACAAGCCCTTTCATTTGATATCCATATTGATGGGATTGAAAAAAACTAAGTTGTCCGCCATCTTGTAGCGGCGGCCATCTTGGATTCACAATAATATTGAATATGGATAATTGTATTGTCACCAGAATCAAAGGCGTATACCAAATTTCAGATCAATCGGTTAACGGGAAGAGGGTTAAATTTCAATTACTAAATTTGACCCAAACAAACAAACGGGGTGAGCTAAATAAAACCGTTTAAAAATAAACGTTAGCTTAGAGTTAGCAGTTTTTTGAACGAAATCAGGAGAAACAAAAAACGTGTTTAAAAAAACTATTAGTATGTATTATCAGAAAGTTTTTGCAATTTCGAAAATAGATTTGTATTCTCTACCACATTAAGTAAAATAAGTCGAAAAACAGAAAAAAAAGGATTTTTCAGGTATTTTTTATTGTACAAATAAAATTTAAAAAAAAAGTGAATATGATGAAGCCAAGCAGTACAAGTGCCGATATATATTTATAAAAGTGACAGAGGTAAGAACCTCATGAAGGTCGATCATCAATACAATATTTGCAGAGAATGTTTATTGTATCAACATATCTGTTACTGTAACCTTAAACGTATTTTACGACTCAAATTGATATAATATGTTATTTCAATGAAGAATAAGAGAAGATTCGGTAATTTTTACATTGATTTTACGTGAAAAGTTTTTTTTAATATTGATTTTACTAAAGCAATTATAATAATTAAAGCGCAGTACTAACGATAACGAAGGATAAAACATGAAATTGAAAACAGAATTAAAAAAGCGAAATATATTCAATCTATCAATTGTAGAGCCTTGTAGTTGTAGTATAACAGGAAAATTATTTAATAGCTATAAAAATGCATAATGTTTAGACCAATATTAAAATGTTTTCGATTTAGTTACGTCACTGGTATTTTACTCTACGGTTATGACGCTATATAAAATAGTTAAGTTTCTTCACAAAATTCCCCATGTAAAGATTTAATAGTAAATACCATTTTAAAGAAAATATGTACGTGTTTTGTATATTTAATACTTTTGAATTGATTTCTTGGATTTGACTAAGTGGTATTGATGTAATTATAGTAATAAAGTATCTAATATGAGAAGAAACTGCTTAGCACTCGGAATTCAAACGCAATGTCTCAACACTTCTTTCATTCTACACAATGGGGCTATATATTTACCAAACCAAATTCAAAATTATTCTATTAGAGCCACTTCGACATATATGGAGAAAAAAGATTAAAAGTGAAAACGGAGTGAATAATCGTTAACTCTCTTCTTCTAACTTGCAAGTACATATTTCTTAATTAATCGCTATAAAATTAAGAAATATATACTAAATAGAGAGAAAATATAAAAATGCAAATAATGTTTATTACAGCTTTATTGCAGCTTAATACTTAAGACTACCATTTTAAAACTTGTAAGTAATTAAAACTACATTCACCTAAAATTTATAAAGGTACAATAAAAGCGAAAAAACAAAGAAAAACAAATATTCCAAGAACTGATACTTTTAAATGCATTCACAAAGATTCGTTATACGTAGCTGAGATTAAAAAGTACCTAGATTTATATACCAGCGATTTTATTCTGTTTTATTTAGACCTGTTGTGATTTTTTGTTGTATATATAAAATCTTATTTTGTTTAAGGATTTTACGAAAATAAGAATATTGAGAAACTGTTCACTATGTTAGTAATAAAAAGAATAACTATACGTTACTATTATGCATAAGGAACCGGATTAACCAGGATAGTCGCCGCAGTAGGATAGTTGCCCCGGTTTTGATTATATTTTGTTAGGGATATTGGGGCGTTAGTTCTTTACTCCTTATAAATAATTATTAGGATATTTGTTATAAACCATATGCCATAAAAATTATCAGCACTAGATTCGTCTTTGCAAAAATAATTAAAAAATAACTTTACCAGGCACAAACAGCTCACTGGTCAGTATTTCTATTGAATATTTTAGTAATTTCAGTCCACTTTTGTTTTTTTTTTGCATGCATTATATTTTAAATAATTTAACATAATACACTCATTAGGTTCATATAAATATATTCTTTACACTAATATGTCAAAAAATAGAGCGCACCAAATTATCTTATACAACGTTAACATTGTTAATGTAAGTCATATTTTTTAAAAATCTCATGCAATTCTTGTAACTTGATTCATTAAATATTTACTTATAATTGAGATCTGATGAGTCAACTGCAATGTTATCAGAACAGCGTTTCTATAAAAAAATCCCCATTAGTATTACCCAGTTAGTCATATTTTTAAACTTTTATTTCTGTCTATACAAATTTGAGTTCCATTTCCATGCTATTCTACACGAAATGCCTCCAGAATTCGGTGGAACGGAATAGGAACGGGTTGTCCCAACACTAAGTTTTCTCTGCCAACACTGCTGTGTGTAGGATTAGCATGAGGCTTAAAAATATTTATTCTTTCTAAATTTAAACAATATCATTTATTTGAAGATTGGACGGAAAGACAGATTAATTATGATTTTTTTTCAGCTATAGCATAAAAAACCAGAATCTAGTTCATATTATACAATAATAATGTAACTTTAAAAATTAATATAAAAACAATTCACTGGTTATAAAGTTACTATAGTAACGTAACGCGAATGCCGTAAATAAGCCATTATGTAAAACAATATTACGTTGTACTTGAATTTAAATTGCAAGGTTTTTGCTCGTATTTTATGCGAATATTAAACCTTAAGACATTATTATATTATCCACTATTTGCATTATACATTTTAATGAATACAATTAATATTTTTAAACTTGAGTGGCGGAGCTGATCGCCGCGTATAAAGCTCTATTCTTTATCACAACCTTTTGTTTCAATAATACAAAACGATCATTCACTTTTATTAAATTCTAAAAACAGATAACAGAATTCGTTCCCACAAATTTTATAATTCTTTCCCATCACGTGTAAAACAAAAAAACGAAAGCCGAACTCTATACCTGGCTTTGTATCAAGCGATTCCAATTTCTAAGTACAGTAGTGAACAGTGATTGTTTCCTTTACCTTTTTATGGGCAACATAAAGAACGTTACTCATTCATTTCGTTAATCCTGCATAATTATTTTATTAGTCACCCAGACGTGCAAACATTGACCTAATATTAGTTTAGAGAGTAGAAATCTTTGTACGTGACTAAAATATTAATTAATATAATTTTCTAATTATATAAAACTTTCGAATTGATTCATAAATCAATGGAATCAATATACTTGTGTACTTCATATATTTACAAATAATTACTCGCCTTATGTAAACTAACTAGACATATTGCAATTTACTGCACTGTTATTTATTAGGCTGGAACAACCAATATTTAATGAGATAAATAATTCATTACTCAAATTAAAGAGTCTTATAGTTTTAATGAAGCAATTTACTTTCAACAACAAGGCGAACCGGTTTTAAATTCAGTAATTGCTTCAATACCATTGAATATCTATGGAATTGAGTTAAATGTACCATTTATATAGACATTTTTCAACTTACCAAGCCTTGTATTCTAGGGAACATGATGAACTAAACACTATTCAACACTAAAACTATATAATCACAATGAACTCTTATCACTATCACTCACAGTGCAATGTCATTATGAAAGTAAAACGGGGTCTCACAAGGAGGTGCTCTCGGACCACTATTACTTCTAGTATACGTGCGCGCGAGTCGACCAGTGGAATGCTTATGGTTGCGTGTTTACTCGACGATGCCGGCATATAGATGAATCACACATGAAACGAAGTGGGGAGCGACGTATTTTATCTTAGATAGTGATTTTTTTAAAATGTAAACTTCATCAAAGAGAGTTTAATTTTTTAAATTATATTAGTTAATGGCTGTATTAGTTCGTTGTGCAAATATTTTAATAATAATTGAAATTGTGTTTGACCTTTAATGTTGCATTTTCTTTATCTTTTATGTAATTTATGTACTTTTTAAATTATATAGTTTTATTGTTTAGTAAATATATACTATGTATGCTCTATATTGAAGTAAATCATTACCTATGTGATAATACACTATTGTGATAATACACTATAATGTATTATAATAATGTGATAATTTTAAAAACATGAACTTTCTAAATAAACTTTAGTTCGATAATTATTTCGATCTTATAGAGCCATTTGTAACTTTATCCTCCAGTGTAGAGCTTGGCTCTGTATTCTCTCTGGTTACCCCGCTAGAGATACAGCGTGAAACTAAGTAAGCTTGTAGAGCCTAGGAGGTCATTGTGGAATTAGATTGAGAAAACAATATCATTTGCCACTTTCTTAAACTGAATAGATAGCACATTTGTGCACTTATAGTATTTAAAAAAAAATATAAAGGTAATTTACGAAAGGCATTGTGTGAGTTGTGTTTTATATGAAAAGGGCATACTAGACAAACACTATGTTTTTGTTATATGGAATTTGAACCATATATAGATAATCGACATCTCGTACAACCTGTCTTGGTTCCAGATAAAAAGAAGACTTTACTTCTCCTCTTTGTTGGACATTTGTACCTATAAATTTGACGTATTTGTCAAGTTGTCTATGCGATCTCTTCAAGATGACATGACGATATTAATGAGTAACGCCTTATCTTATTTAATTATGATTAAAATTAATAGCACTTATGCCCAAATAAATATAATTATGTATTTAAAGGAAAACAAAATCTATATTATCATTTCAAATGGACTTCGTTGTAATTATTATAATATTATTTACACTTAATTAAATTATAAATTTGTTTATTATTTTCATTTTTGTACTAATACAGTTTATAATATTATTTTTGTTTTTTTTATATTGACTCTGCATCCCGCACATAAGGAGAGGCAGGGAGAACCAACCTAGTGCTCAACCACTCCGTCTCACTTCAACTTTGAACAACTATAAAAATTTGAACGTAGTATATGATAGTAGTCATATGATCTATCGAATCGAATACATATAAATGGACTATGTAAAACGATAAGATTTTTTTGACTCAACCAGTACTTCCTGAGATTCGTTCAAACAAACAAACTCTTCAGCTTCACATTGTTAGTAGAGACTAAAAGAGTACAAAAACTACAAACTTGAACGACACCATTTAAATCTAATTAAAGTTTAATCACAATTTAAACACTCATTAACCGCTTCAAAGAAACCCAAGTCTATATTTCTTCAAAGATTATAGAACTCCAGAATAAATTACAAGTAAGTTGTTGCTTAAAGACGCATTCGTGTCAACAGCTGTGACTCCATTTAGCAACTTTGATATTGCATTAACATCTCGTGTGGAAATACGCAAGGGCTTTGCTAACGAGACCTAAGTAATGTAATACCTACTGTGGAATCATAAAAAAGTGTATTGTATTTGAAGTTATTATGTAATCTTCTATGGGAATGTATGGATTAATGCAATTGATACTTGTTTTATGACAAAGTATTACATTTTGATGATGTTAGAAGAATCCGTTCTCATTAAGACAATTCCCCACTATCCTGCGAAATACGGGAGGCATTACGTTTTAAGTAGTGGATCTCTACGCTGCGCTTTATTGCCCCGTGACAAGAGCTAGGAAATGATAATATTAAATATTGCATACCCTGAATGGGAATCGAACCCACAAACATCGCGTTTAAAGTCGCACACTTCTGTGCCTATGGTACGACGTCAATTAATAATTGTTACAATAAAATAATGTTTTAACAATACAACACTTATATTCGCCTTTATTTATTTTTAAGCAATTATCATTATTATTTACTTTATTATGAATATTTTATTGTTAATTAATAAATGTATCTTTAAATAATTATTTTTATAAAGCAAGGTCGTATTGGATTGGAATATTATTATTGGTTTTGGTTTTGTTGGATTTTTTCGATAGACGCTGTGTACCGCATATGCAAGAGTAGGCAGAGAGTTGCCAGTGTTAACTTATTCCGTTTTTCATTTTCTGCTTCGCTCTATTTTAAAGACATTGCATGTTGACTGTAGGAAATCAACGCTATGTTTTGTCTTGGCAACAAAGCGAGAGTATGAAATATTTCATCGCCCGAGCGGAAATCGAACCCATAACGATCTCGCTTGATCGAAATAAATCCCTAATCACCCACAAAAGGGCTACTTATCTGTAATTTTATTACTAGTTATTAGATACAGTATTGGTATTTGCTTATAGAATCCATACCTATATTATAAATTCGAAAGTAACTCTGTCTGTCTGTCTGTCTGTCTGTCTGTCTGTCTGTCTGTCTGTCTGTCTGTCTGTCTGTCTGTCTGTCTGTCTGTCTGTCCTTTACGCAATCAGGGCCAAACCGCTAATTAAATTGTGATAAAATACTCATATAGAGATACTTGAGGGTCCCGGGATGAATATAGGATACTTTTTTTTCTCATATTTGTAATATTTTCGATATATACCAATATATCAAAATAATTAATTTGACAAGGAATTTATTCCGCCATGTTAATAACAATCGTCGCTACGCGTGCTAAGCAACGGCTTGCAAAGTTTGTTGTTTTAAGAAAACGTCACCCAAAGTGAGTTTGCTTAATGCATACATGGCGCGCGCTGATATAGATTTGTATACCTTAACAAAAATTAGATGATTTCTATAATTTGATATTCATCCTTATGAAAATAAATATAACAGTCACTTTTAGCATTTCAACTAGATTGAAATTATAGTTTACTGTATAACATTCTAATAAATAATTAAGATGTCACTGATTCCAAATGACCTAGCCTACGAGTGGTATAGTATGACCGACGCGAACGGGCAGATGACTTTGAAATAAAATAAATAAATTTTATATATTTTCGAATTACTATTATTTTTTATGTAATTATTTGCTGCTTATAATTAATTTATCTCAGTTTGGTTATCCATACCGATGTTATACACTTTAAATATCGTAATTTAAATCATTTGGGATTTTATTTAATATTGTTCGCAAAAATTAATAATTATTTAATATAGAAAAATGTTTAGGACGCGCGCACGGCAAACTTTAGGTACTTTTACTTCTTTTGTTTGTTCATTTCGGTTACTCTGATATTTTTTCTAATAATAAATCTCCACTTATTATTATTTTTTAACTTATTTTAGTTATTTAGGCTTATATTTTCGCGGGCGTAGCCGCTTCCGGGCCCACTAGTACTATATAATTTTACTAAGTAAATCTTATCTTTTTAAGTATTTCTATTGTTTTTAATAAATTAGCACAAAATTGTAAAGCAGCTTAAACTTTTGAAATGCCTCATATTTTATTGCCTAAGAACAATGATTACAAGCCCATTGTCTCGAATGTATTATACGAGCGGTGCGGATTCTAATCGGGTTTAACATTTTTATATTACGGATATTCAATATATTGAAAATTAGCCATAAAAATTATTACTGAGAAAAATATAACTTAAAATATTTCTTTCTAAGGTTCTTTGAAAATATTATCTTTTATAGTTCTTTTCGTTTTATCAAGATTACTACTAACATGAAAAGCTGCTTACAGTTTTCAGTCGCATTATAATTTATTGCTTACAAATATTTGAATCTTTAAAAACGTATAATAAAAAAAATAAACGTAGTTGGATTCAAATCCACGCCTCTTGGACTCGTCCGAATTTTATAAATATAATACTAACCAAAAATTGCTCCTAAGATATATCATATACCTTATTTGGTTATACAATGACATATTTGCATGTTGACTTTTTGAAATACTTAAAAAGACGTAATCAAAATTTGTAGAAAGTCTTTCCGCATACACTGATATACTTATTTTACTTGTTTTTTCAAAAAATGCAATTACGTCATTACTGCATGAAAAAAGTGATAGGACAATAGATAATGCCATTTATTGAATATTTTGTCACCATTAAAAGTATTGATAAAATAAGAAAATATCAATTCAAATGTTATGCTTGAATTATTTATCGAGTTGACACAGTACTAGGTGCCTGGAACTGATTGTTTTCACGTTGAAGCCATAAACGAGGCATTAGTCAATATTGAATTTGACTTTCATTTGAGATATATTTAAGGTGAATTTATTATTTTAGTGGGGAACGGAGTGTCTCTACACTAGGTTCCTTCCCTCTGCTTCCCTGATATGTGCGGGATACAGCGTGAAGCTGATTTATTATCAGAACTTAGCATATTTTAATGGCATTATACTTTATTGCTTAAAAACAATAAATACAAAGCGATTTCCTTATTTACTGTCTCCTATACGTGTAATAAATCGATGTATACTAGTTTTGTCTTGGCGTTAAAATCGTCTTTTTATTAATATTAATATGTAAATTATGTTATTGTATTAGCACGGATGCGCATTTATAAACGTGTTTTCTATGTTTATTTAAATTCGATTTTTAAAATATGACTTATGTTTTGCAGTAAGCAGAAACATAATTTATTAATCAATATAGAATCGTGCAAATTATTAAAGGGTTGAGTAAACAATATGTTCATATATTGTAAAGCTACAGAGTTTGTTGGGCTTTATGTGCTAATCTCATGAACTGGTTCTAGTCCTTTATGTTAAAGCCAAAAGATATAATATATTTTAAAATTAATAATATGTATCTTATGTGTTTTTTAATAACTCTAAGTTATTTTGGCGTGAAGCGTAACAAACAAACTTATATTCACATTTATAATATTAGTATGATGATAATCGATTATATCCTAGTCAATCAATTTTCTAAGTATATACGTGTACAATCGTTATCTTTCATTGTTATGATTAACACAATAACATTGAAAAACTTATCTGTATGTGTGTGTATAATTACACACAAATACACACATAAGTTAATGAATTTATGAAATAATAGTATTTTTTTGCTTAACAGTTTTTCGATATATGTCAAGGTAGGCTAGATAATCTAGCGTCATGACTCTCTATTCTCCGCTTACTGCCGATTTTACAGATATTGCGTTAATTTAACGCCGAGCTTTGTATCACCAGATCAGAGGAACAAATATTTTTTTTATATAACCCCCTTCGAGTTGGCATACAGTCGTTTTTAGCCACGACAACAATCCTTGTTAACTAATACACTGTCGCATAAAGCCACGATAACCTACTTTCATAATAAAATAAATTTATTATGATTTCTACTACTCTCCTTATTACTGACATCGAACCCACTACTGTGCTACTGGGGCTACTTCCAAGCTATATGCAGGACCTACTCTGTTGTTCCTACAGGGCACTACTCAATTTTCGAGACATTCAATAGCCCACTTGCCGAGAATGGCCATAAGCCTGTATTACATCAAGTTTCACTGTTACCCATTGTATTGTTATTGAAACAATGAAATATCAATTAAAAATTATATTGTAATTTTTTTTTATTTCAAAATTTTTATCTGCAATATTTCTTATCGGATCATACTTTACTGACACTTTTAGATTGAAGGAACATTGCAAATATATATGCAATATAAGAATTGCTACAGACATACGTTTGCTAATTACACTTTTGATTTACCAACTGATTTAGGTTAATTCTTTTATTGACATTATGAAGTCTTTTGTTTTATCCTGAATACTGAGCTGGTAATTTATAAACATAATTACGCACGAAATTCCGACCTTCACTTCCATTCCCTACTTTCTGGAATGCACGTTCATTAGTGGAACTTAACGCCGCGGTTTGCTTCAAATAAAATATTAAATATTTAAAACCCTTATAGCACTGCGCTACGACAGCGACCACGAAATATTTACAAGAATATAAATATTACCCCAACAAGGGATCGAATACACACCACCACCTTTGCCTTTAACTCTTTTAACGATATTGTACATATAATGAGCGTTTAATTATACTTTATATAGGATTTGGAAAGCTTTTAACATATTGCATAGCGCTTAGCGTCATTGTCAGTACCTACCTAAATCTCCTCATTATTTAATAGTGGGAATTACTTAATTAATCATTATGTATGTATGCCGAATACTGTATGTCTATAAGTAGCTAGAAGTGGGTGGGGTAGAACCTAGTGTTAACACACTCTGCTCTTTAGTGTATTAGTTATAATTATGTATCTAATGGATATAAATTTGTTCGAGAAAAGTAAGAATGATACAATGAAATAACCTTAAGTTATGTAATGTTGTAATAATTATATTTTATTACTTACTAATTTAAAAATAACTTAGCAATTATAATGCGTTATAAATTATAAATGATATAAATGAATAAATGTTTTATTAAAAATGTACACTTCCAAAAGAAACATTAAGAATTTAAACAATAATAATGTGAATATAAAGTTTATTTTTTATAGTTTTTAAAATGTATTAATAAATACTGTGGCGCAGGGCTACAAGAGTGCGACTGTAAACGATGTCTGTCTATATAGTTATAAAACTTTTGATTGTATAATTTAATTTCACGCAAAAAAACGCAAAAAAAAATTTCCTACACAAAGCAAGGCAGGCAGAGGGAATCTAGCATCAATACACACCATTCCCCGAATCCGCCTAACTTTCGAGACATTGCGTGTTCATTCGCGGAACTCAACGTCGAACTTTGTCTTGTTACTAGGAGCGAGGAAATGAAAATCATTTATTCCTCCGACTGGACGAAACTGAACCTACAATCGTCGTGTTTCGTTAAAACAGACTGGTTGGACCCAGTCTACCTAAAACTGTATACAAAAAGTTATGAAAAATTCTAATAAACATACTGATAACATTGATAAGCCACATAACACGTCACTTTAGCGGAATAAATATATCGAGATATGCTAAGTGTTAATTGAGGTTATAAATTATTATCAGTTCTTATCTATGTGCTCAGTTGTGCAATGTTTGAGGTAAATGTCGTGTTGATGGGTTCGAGTCCTGCTCGTTTTCACTATCTTCTTTTCCTCATTCTGACAGACAAAGAAAGTGAAGAACGAAGTGTGTTTGTTTATTTTATAAAGTCCATCGCTGCCAGAAAAAACTTCCGGATTTTAGGAATTCTTTATGTTAGTTTTCATCCAAATTTGTTTAGTCATTTGATCATTATTCAAACATTAAATAATATAAGTAACAATAGTAATTACTAAAATACATATTTATAATAAGTTAAATTCTTAGTTAACAATTATACAGTTATACCTAGAGTCATGTATCTCTTTGGAATGTTATCAATATGTACTGAAATTATACATATTATATTAACAACATACATTGTATCTCATATGAGAAATAACGTAACTAAATGGCATTGAATACTAGCGACGCGTTCGCGGCTTCGCCTGCTAGAACATTACATTTATTATAATTCTTTTTCTAATAACATTATCATTTTAAAGACAATAATATCTATATATTGAGAATTATTCAGAGTTTTAGCTAACTCAATAAAATATTTATTTAGTAATTTTGATTGATTTTAAATTGTAAAGTGGAAAATATTTATATATATAAATTAATTTTTAACAAAAAGAAAACCGACTTCTAACAACGAACTAAAAAGTGAAAAATAATTATATAAAGATTTATTTTATAATTTTTAAGTCGGTGCCAAGTTAACAAAACAAACAGGCTTAGTAATTAGATATTGTAGTAAAGGTGTTGTAGCATTAGTTTGACACCGACTTCAAAATTATAAAATCTTTATATAATTATTTTTCACTTTTTAGTTCGTTGTTAGAAGTCGGTTTTCTTTTGTTCAAAATTAATTGATTTTACGATTTTAAGTGATGGGTAGATCTTAAAATTATGCTTCTTAAACGAGTGGTGATGGTGGTGGTAGTGGTTGTCAACGAGTGGTTGTGGTTGTCCTATGTAAAACTTTATTAATTAGGTATTATTTTTGTGCAAAGTTACACTTTGGTATATTGACAAGAACATACATAAAAAGCATTCGGGCGAATTGAGAATCTCCCTTTTTTGAGGTTGGTTGAAAAGAAATGTAACGATCAGGAATCTCACTTCTGACATCAATTTTAAAAGTTTTTGTAACTATTACAGTATAATCAATTTTTTACCAAAAAAAAAAACAAACTTTCTCAATTTTCACCGGATCCCATAATCGGAACCTATCCAAACTTTCACCAAATTATCCTTGAAGTGTATCCTTTCAAATAAAAAAAGAATCATCAAAATCGGTTGGCGCGACATTGAGTTATTCGTCTATTTGTCGCGCACATACCTAATGCAAACTTAAGACTTATGTGATTTTCTCATAGATACCGTTGTCAGACATGGACCAAAAAAAAATGGGACCATTCGGAAAGCTTCACCTTTCAAACAAAAAAAAATTCAAAATCGGTACACCCAGTCAAAAGTTATGAGGTAACAAACATAAAAAAAAATAAAAAAATATATTTAAAAAAAAACAGTCGAATTGATAACCTCCTTTTTTTACAGAAGTCGCTTAAAAATAATCCGTTTCACCAATTGAGAATCGAACCCATAACCGTCACGTGTACAGACACACGCTTGTGCCACTACGTCTTCAAATACGACCTTAATAGGCGATTGAGATAAAGATAATTTTCACAACAACCATGTTAGGTAAACAAATACTTTTTTAAAAATAAACACACGGTGACCCGGTTCCGTTATCGCATGCGTATGATAAGAGCGTCTCGATATTATAATGTATTGTATTAAATAGATTATTATATTATGTGCTTATAGGACGATGTAGGAAGTAAACGAGATATGGAAATTTTCTGTACAATTTTGTTTTCTTGTTCAATTTTAGATTGTGGATTAGAATAATCGGATTTTTTTGTTTTAGCTTCCCGCAGTGTCCCAAAAAGGAAAATAGGCATTCTTTTCGTTGGTTGTTGATTGTCGTAACACTAGGTTCCCACTGCCTATATTGCTATATGTGAATCACGCGTGTAGCTACCATGTATCATCACAAAGGGTTAACCAGGAAGAAGAATGGACAATTTTTTTGAAGAATAAATAAACTAATACGCTGTCTTTGCGCAGTTGGGGCCACTCAAACTGTTTGTAAGGATTATAGATTTGTAGTCAAAGTGTTTAGATCTTCTTTCGATATTATTAAAAAAGATATAGCGTTTGGTTCCGTTACTCCACATATTAACTTTTTAATATGGAAAAAAGTCTTAAAAAATTAATATAAATGTGATGAGATGAGAAAGACAAGAGGAGACTTCGGTTGACCTTCGCAACCACAATATTAATGATGCTAGAGAAAGCACACATAAAAAGCAAAGTTTCAAAGGTAAATATTTATTTCTCTCAAGTGAGAATTGAACCCCCAGATACCACTGCTTAATGCTAAATAACCAACTCAGGTAAAGTCGCGAACAAAATACTAGTATAAGGGTAAAGTAATGAACAATACACAGAGCAACCCTAAATCCGACCGTGTGATACATTAAAAGTTTGTTTAAAAATTCTGTTTGATACTGTTCACACTGGAGGAAGTTACGATAGACGTTTCCTTACTCTTATATCCTGTAGTAGATATGATTTGAGAATTCAGTGAATGAGTGATTTTTTAATACTAGGAAGAATTTTTTTTATTAATTTAATTTTATTTTTATTAAATTTAGTGTGGGAATTTGAATCTAGGCTTCTAGTTGTGGTTGCCACTAAAATTTTTGACACTAAACGTTTGTTGCTACTAAAGCAAAAATAAGTTCGTGGATATTTTAATTATCGTCTTTTTGTGAATTAAAAATCGTTTTATTTCGATTTTTTTTAGCTTAACGCCAAGAAGATAAAGAAAGCCTAGTGTTAAGATATCCAATTTGCACACGAGAATCCTTTACTTTCACATTGACAACACCTGCGCAGGTTCATAAAAGATGTCTTTATTATTTCTAGATTGTTTTTATTTCTCATTATCAGAATATTATGCAGAAATGCATTAAGAACCTTCCAAATTGCAACATGATAACTATAAAAAAATATTTCAAAATCTTTTAAGTGAACCTATCATACATAAAAAATGCTTATTTTATCTTCTTACAGCTGTATAAAGAATATAACGCTACTTATCTTCACAATAAGTATACATTACATTGTGAACAACTGTATACGTGAGCGGTGAGACCCAGACATGACCATTTGGGTCATTGTCGTTAAACCAGTTCGTGTACTAAAATACGCAAATAGTTTAAATATTGTATTATAATATTACATTTTATGAATATTTTCGAGAACAGTTTTACGCTGTAACTTGTACAGTAAGATAGCTAGAGGGAAACTAGAGCCAAGACACTACATTTTCCATTTTCCACTTGAATTTGATAAGTTGTGTGTTAAGAGGTGGCACTAAACACGTCGAATCATATAGAGGCAGGAGAGTGACCCTACATTCTAGAAGAAGACGTTCTCCTCTTCTCCCCTAGACTCCAAACATTGCGTATTTAGGGGCGGAACTCAACGCTGTGAGTTTTAAGAGAGTATAGCCAACTATAACGTGGCTTAAGACTTTACACAAATTTTATACACTATCTTAATTCTTACTATCCATGTAAAGACGAAAAGCTATTTTTAGATATTGTTATATCACTAAAGAGTTGTTAAACAGATTAATTTTATCACAGTTTTAAAACAGGTAATAATTACGACAAAATTACACGCTGTTACATGATATTTGCTAGTGTTTTAGTTTAATAACTGGTTATTCATGAAATACGTATATTTATACTGTGTGGTAGTGAGTCAGTAATTGACTGTAGCAGTTGTGGATTCGATTAGCACTCAAGGAAATCAAATTGTTTCCACGCTCTTGTACAAAGACAAAAGACAAACACGGAGTTAAGTTCCGCCGTTCAACACACAATCTCAAAAATTTAGCGAAATGTAGGTAACGATGTGCCTTAACACTAGTTTTCTTATGCTTAACTTGTTGTGCGTGAAATAGCGTGAAGCTGAATCTGTTTTATCATCACATCTTAGTCATCACATACGTATAAATCTCACCTAATAAGCGCGCGTAATTATGACGCGGCTAAGGTCAACAATCTCATATATAATTGGTCATGCAAATGTCAAGTATACGTGACTAAAGGCAGGCCGCCTTCCGGCAACAAAAGAAGATGATCGAAATATATAGAGATTTGTACTGTTAAGAGATTTTATCAAATTTGTAGGATTTATCCAATACGATTTTTCTTTATGATTTACTAGGAAGTAGGGAGTAGCAGGGTGGTACCTACCTGCTTTTGACTTTGCTTCTTTAGTCAGATGGACACTAAAAGATGTGTGTGACGTATTTTAAGTCCTAAAAAAAGCTTTTATATGATAAACGTGATTGTTTCTTGAACTTCTCACTGCATCCCGCACGTTACTTGGTAGGCAAAAGAAATTCTGGAGACATTGCGTGTTGAGTGTTAGAACTCATTGCCGCTTTGCAATGTTACCAGATATATGAAAATATTAAATATTTCATTTCCCCGTGTAGAAGTTGAACCCATGACGCCAAAAAACAAAATACTGTACATATAATATAGAGCACTTAAAAAACATAATAAAATCTCATAAAGCCTGTGTGGCTATTGATTGCAAGCCAGACATTAATAATTCGATATAAGTATTATAGTAAACACAACATCAATAGATGTGGCATTTGATAAAGTTCACAGATCAGCGGTTTGAAAAATATATTTTGATATAAAAACTCGATACCTATATTATATACGTCGTACTTATATTATATTTACACAAAATATACATATATATTATTATATATTTTATTAGCTTCACACTATATTCCTCGTATGGCATGTGGGTACGCAGAACCAACCTAGTGTTAAGATACTCCTGTCGCCACTTTTCGTAAAATTTTCGAGACAATGCTTTGGATTGGGATGTGAAAGTCAACGACAGCGCGGAAATGTATAAAATATAAAGAAAACAAAAAACCCAACTGCATAAACTCAATTAATATATTTAGTATTACTGGTTTAACAGTTACAAAGGAACAACCAACGGACATACATGCATACACACACACACGCTACTTTTGGTCCTCGTCACAATCTTGTAATAATTTATACCCCCGAATAAGAATTGAACACACAACTGTCGCCTTTACAGTAAGTACTAAGTATAGTGTATGTGTGTGTGATCTACAAAGGTGTCAAGTTGAATAATGAACTTCATTCGAAGTTAATTTTCTTAATCTTGTTACATGCTAGCGCCTTGTGAGTTATCTTGAGCAAATAATAATTTGTACTAATTTTGTGCTAACGAAAAATTGCTATATTATTGTATGTTACATATTGCGGTGTAAGGTTTCGCTGTGAGAATTATTATTTATCATCAGAATTAAAATATAAATTATGTTTCATATTATGTTATAGTAAAAACCTATACCTAACCTGATTATAACTATACCATGGATGTGGGTTCGCTTCCCATTCGAAGAATGATGGTATTTAATTTATATTCCTTACCCCGCTTTGGTAGACGACGCGCGGCGTTGAATTTCGCCACTCAACACGCTATATCTCGAAAATTCGCCAAAAACTGCGAAACGCAGTGTCTTATCACTAGGTTTCTGCGTATCCTGATATGAGGGAAAAAGTTTAAAGGTAAAATAGAAGATTCTTATAGATGAATATAAATGTATATTTTTGATCAGTTTCAATCAATTTGTTTTTCTTCAATGATTATTTATTATTGTAACTTAACTGTATTTATTTCGATTTACAAAACGGTAGAAGTCACAAACTGGCAATGCAATGAAATCAATTTAAGCTAGCTTATTCCGTTTTGGTACTGCGGGATTATGATGGATTACATCTTAATCACGCTTAAAAGGAAAACTTTTATATACTTTTCTCATTTGGCCGAAGTCGTTCTCTTGTTTCTTTCATTATTTATGTTTATATTTGGGACCCTGTGGCGTACTTGGAAATTCGTTGGCTAAACTTGCCGATATATTATAGTGGTTAAGATATGTAAAGTTTTTTGAATAGGTATTTATGACTATCCTTACATATATTATTTTTTCTTACAGGTAAAACGTTCAATAATGCTCAAAATGGCCAGCGTGTGCGCCGACAGCTCTAAACAGACACGTTTCCACGAGATGCACGTCCAAAGGCACAACAACGTGAGCATACTCTACGCTGACATAGTGAACTTCACTCCGCTCTCAGAGCGACTCTCCGCTTCTGACCTGGTGAAGACATTGAACGAACTGTTTGGAAGATTCGATCAGATTGCTCAAGTAAATTTATCATTTTGTTCTCCTATTTCCGTGTAGATTGATTGGCGAGATCGTTTTGCCAGAGTGAGGAAGTTGAAATAATTAATTCTTCTCATTGGGAATTGAAGCCGCATCCATCGGCAGACGCTTCACAGTGACGCCGCGCACGCTTCAAAGCAAATACTTAATGTTCACTAACTATTTTTTTAATTACTTGTATTTGATTGAAGATAGTTGAAGGTTCGATTTCAGTGAAATTTCACCAAGAGAAACATTATTTAATTTATATATCTAATTTTGATCTTTAGAGGCCACCGTAGACCCAAAGGCTCTAAGCTTTATTATTTCTCTATCTCTCTTTTTTTCTAAGAATAGTTAATAATTTTTTATCCCTTCTTATATATTTAATAGTTATGAGTACTTTTATTAACTTGCTAGTAAAGTTATTACAATTTAACTTTTGGCTGAACTAAACTGAAATACAGTTTTCTGTACTCAGCACGATGTTGAACAAAGTTTAATATAATTGACGAAAGACAAATCTAAACTAACTAACTCGATTAAATATAACTGAAACGACTAAAACTTTAAATATTTTCGAATAGTATTTGTTTACAGTGGTCCAACGGCACAGCGTCTGATTGTAAATGTAACGGTTGTGGGTTCCATTTCAATTCGACTGAATGAATTATTTCCATTTCCTTTGTCATGACAAAGCACGACTTGAACTTTAGAATGAATTCTAGAGCTTGAATTTTATCTCGAGCGAACACAGAACTCGACACCCATATAAGTCTCCCGTTCTTTTGTCTGTGAACTGGAGAACGACTCATTTCAACTCTCGTTTCACATTTATTTTTTGATAGGATATATAATGCATTAAAAAGTAAAATACAAAATTCCACTTGCAAACCGAGTACATAAATCATTGTTAACACACGTGACCTACTAGACTAGCTAAAGCGAATGCATACTAAAATAGTTTACACCACTAAGTTTAGTTCAAAATTCAAATAGTTAAGTAAGCTTGGTGTTAGCAGGTACTTAAAAATTATAATAACTTCGTCTATAAATATTCATCTGAATTTTCAAGTGCTTATCCATATATTGCTTAATTTAAAGCAATGGTTTATACTAATGAATTACCGCTGCGGTAAGTTCCGCCACATATAATATATTCATCATCATCATCATCGTCATTGACTGTAAACGCGACAGGTTTTGGGTTCGATTCCTACTCGAGGAAATGAAATATTTATAATAATTATTTAAATTTATTGTGCACCTGCCCCACGACTGGCCTATTTCAAATAATATTGTCAATAATTAAATTTTATTATATTATCACATGAAAGCCACGCGTAAATAATCTTACACACCTCAAAAGGGACGAAAGAAATGATATCAATTTGTAATAATAATACGTGATATCGGTGGGAAGATACGTTAAGATGACAATGGGCGTCTAATATATTGGCAACAATGATATTTCTGGCTTTAGTATATTGGAATATATTCGTATATCTATTAATATTAAAAAGCTGACGAGTTGGTTTAGTTGAACACTCTCAATCTCAAGAACTAATGTTTTAAATTGAAAAAATATTTTTGTGTTGGATATTCAATTTATAGAGGAAAGCTGTAAGGTGTTTATCGTTTCTATGTAACTTAATTATTACCTGTAAGATCCCGCTGCAGAAATCTGCAGGTATCTGTTTTTTAATGAAATTTATTTTTTATGAGATACAGGGTAGTAGAAGAGATTAAACCATGATTGCTTTACAACATTTTGCAAACCGCGATATGAACTTTATGGTAATTAATTTTTATTAATAAATTGCAGATTTTTCATGAATCCATTTAAAAGAAAAAGGCAGATTCATGCGAAGTCAAAAAAATAATATTTATCAGCTCTTTCTAAACAATTAATGCATATTTCAGATTTGTTATCAAACATTTTTTTCCCCTGAGCTTAGATAGGTATATGCAATCGCGCGTAGGTATATGCAAACTCAAATACAGGCATTTCAATTCTAGACACCTAGACAGGTTAGCTGCAGGCTAACATGTCTAATATATCGGAACTTCTAAATTATGCCTTTGCAAACATTGTATAGAAAAATTTATCTGTCTAAATTATTATCAATTTTACTTACTTACTTCCACATTGTATCACGCGTGCAGCAAGGTAGGCAGAGGGAACCTAAGGTTAACGTCTACGTTTACTATTTTCCGCAAATACTTTCTTGAGATATGTTGTTTAGTGACGAAACTTTAGATGTGTTGTATGCGAGATAGGTACACCGTGAACGTTTGAAAATTTGTATTAAGAATATTATTAATATTATGTAAATAAATTAAACTCGACAGTTGTGGATTCTTTTCCTTCTGGGGAATGAAATTATTAATATCGTCATTTCATTTTGAAAACGAGGCAGTGTTTTGCGAGTCTTAATGAGAATTACAGTGTCATAACAATAGGTTCAGGTTCACTCTGCCTACTAAATGCGAGAAATAGCATAAAGTAAAAAAAAAAATGAAATAATTATAAAAAAATGTTATAAGCTTATATTAAATAGTCATATTATTAGACTAATTACTTATAAAAATAGCAGAGGAATCATTGAAATCCAATTAAGCAACCCTGACACCCCTTTATAATGAGCGTCCTCTTCACAAGAGTGGGTAATACGAAATAATCGAACTGATGGTTCCCCTTATTCTGATTGCTAATACTTTAGAATTAATTATAATTTATTATAAATATATTTTTTGTTTCACTTGTATCTAGTTTTCTACTTTCCGCTCAGTTTTGGCGACGTTACGTATTAAGTGGGCAAAACACAATTAAATGTAAATTGTAACTTAATTAAATATTTTTAGGAAAATCAGTGTATGCGTATCAAGATACTTGGCGACTGTTACTACTGCGTGTCCGGACTTCCGGTGTCTCGACCCAACCACGCGTACAACTGCGTCAACATGGGCCTGCAAATGATCGATGCTATACGGTTAGTGAAATGGCTGTGATATGTATGTAACTGTTTGTATTCTCTTCATTTTTTTGGCTTCACGCTGTATCCCGCACATAATATAGTAGGCAGAGGGAACCTGGGAATCTAGTGCTAAGATACTCTGGTTCCCATAAAGGCGAAAATATAATCTCCCATTATGTGTGTGGTATTAATACAAAAAATATTTTTTTCTTAACTGCTTTTTCCAGTTTAGTGACATATTCTCCGTCAACACTAACACTCCTTTATCCCCAGGTTCGTCAGAGAAGCGACTGGCTTCAACGTGGACATGCGTATCGGTATACACACTGGCAATGTGCTGTGTGGAGTGCTCGGCCTCCGCAAGTGGCAGTTCGATGTTTGGAGCGATGATGTCACTCTTGCTAATCATATGGAATCGGGGGGTATAGCCGGGTGAGTTTATTAATTATTTCATATATATATTACCTTGTAACTCCAAACGCGATGGTTGTGGGTTCGATTCTACAATAAGTAAATGAATAATAAATAATAATAATAATAATAATAATAATAATAATAATATTTTTTTTAGCTTTAGCTCTGGTAAAAAGATAAAACATGAGGTATTTACGAGACAATACGTACTAAGTGTCGCCACTCGAAAGTATCTTAATGCTAAATTCCTTTTACCTAACCAGTAATGCGGAAAAAGAGATTTCAGTTTATGATTAATAATTATATCTTTGTCCTATTACACCCATTGTGTAAAGGACTGTTGTAGAATAGATTAATATTAGGTCAAGTCTAGTATTCTAGTTAATCTAGGCAGCACTCTATTGTGTTAATATATTAATTAAATCGTGTACTTACGATAATATCGTCATATCGCGCATGAAATCTATTATTTGTCACTTGTTCTTTGACACTAATAAATTTAATGTTTGTGGCTCTAATATTTTTGTTTATTATAAAAATATTCGACCACAACTAAGAGTAAATTTGACTATTATTTAAGCTTCGATTCGATCAAAGAAAATATAAAAATAGTAAAAACATTGTTGTAAGTTTTTTTTATTTAGAGAAGACGATGTCCTAACTTACAAAAGGTCTAATTTAGCCTAATTTAAGCTACTAAATTATAAACTTTGAAAGCTAAGCATACGTTGATCTGACGACGTACGATTATAATGAGAACTGCGCGCTGGATAATGTTCCTCATATTCAGGTTCAGTTCAAAGAAACTAGGTCAAAGTACTGGTAGTAGGTAAGTGTATGTAATATGTGTCTAGAATACTATCCTACAATTATCTATGCTTCTATACTGATATTATAAAGCGCAAGAGTTTGTTTGGTACCAATATCAGGATTGTAGGTCAACAAAGTTGACAAACTTAATTTTGGGGGGATAAACACTAATTTTGTATGAAATGAACTACGTGTGTGCGACTGTAAATGTTTGTTTGTGTGGTTGTGGCTTCTATTCCAACTTGGGACAATGAAATATTTAATATTTTCATTTCTTCGCTCAAGTGAAGAAGAAAAGCGTGGCTTGGAGTTGCCACCCAACATACATTGCCTCGAGAATTCGGCGGAAAGTAGGGAACGGAAATGTTCTAATGGGAACGGAGTGTTTAAAGGCTTTCCAGGTTTCTTCTTCCCATGCTACGATTTACGGAAAACGCGAAAATAGAAAATAAACAACCTTATTCTTGCATCAAACGAGCAATATATTATTTTGAACCCACAATAAATGCCTTTAGTAGCGTGCCGATGCTGTAACAACGTTAAATGGTTACCGTTAAATATATTAATTGAAATTTTATTAATGTTTCATTGGGGCATAATTGGATTTGCCAATAATTAATATAATATGTCAGAGTTTGAAAATATTTAATTAGCCATATTAATTATTTTTTATTTTATGTTTTTTTTATGATTTTTTTGCTTTACTGTATCCAACGCAGGGTAGGCGGAGGGAAATTGGGAACCTAATATTAAGACTCTCTGTTGCCCACTTTCCACCTAATTATGGAGAAATCATTGCCTGTTGAGTAGCGGAACTCAACACCGTGATTTGCTTCGTTACAAGACTGACTAAATAAAAAGATTAAATATTGCAATAACAATACTATAGAAAACATGAATTTTAATATTATATAAAAAAAATAATTAAAACCGCTTGAAAACACAAATTAATTTAATGTAATGAAAATTCCAAATCCTCTTAATGAAGTGCATTGTGAGATGCATTTTATATATACTACAATCATTTTAAGCAGCTTTACTAAAATTTCGATAATGAAAGTTCCTATAAATTGACGATTGTAATGGAATTTCGAAATATATGTATATTATTCCAAACACTGGAATTGAGGTTATTACTATGGCTGTAAGTTCGATGCCCACTCGGGGCAATTGATAAAACTGTTAAGTTTGGTTCTATTCCTCAAATCAAATCAAATCAAAAACACTTTATTGCACAAAGAAGATTTAAATTACACAATTAAATTTGTAATTTAGATACAGTGCATAGGCGGCCTTATCACTGTAAGTGATTTCTTACAGGCAACCCTTTTTTTAACAAAAACTAATAGTATGATACAATTGGTGGCGGTTAACTTTGCATAAAGATATTTTGTACTTTATTATATCAAACATATAAACATACGCTATTCATATATAAATACATACATACATTCATAAATACATACATATATACATAAATACACACATAGATACCATATATACATTCATATAGAGATACAATACTTACATATACTTACATATACATATGCACAAAACAGATACATAGATTATAACGATAGGTAGTACTCCTTTAGCCGGCGCTTAAAGATACCAACTGATGTCGACTGCCTGATACACCTGGGTAACTCGTTCCATAATTTCGCCGTTTTTACGGTAAATGATTCACTGTAGCACTTGGTGCGACATAGTGGAACCTCCAATACGTTGTCATATCTTGAACGGAGATTGAAAGACTGAGAGTGGGAGCCCAGGAAAGTGAATCTTTGTTTGAGGTATGAAGGAGTTAAAGGAAGATACAAGATAGAATATAAAAGGATAAGTGCATGATAATTGCGTCGATGCTTGATGGTCAACCATTTAAGTTGAACTCGATGTTGAGTAATATGGTCATACTTCCGCAATCCAAAAATGAACCTAATTATTACATTTTGAAGACGTTCGAGCTTGTTTAGCAATTGCTGTGACAAATCTAGGTAACAGGAATCTGCGTAATCCAGAATGGGAAAGAGAATGGATTGAGCTAAAGATATTTTGGTTTTAAGCGGCAATAAATTCCTCGCTTTGGTGTATGGCGTTGAGTTCCGCCACTACATGCAATACCTCCAGAATTTAGTGGAAAGTTAAAAAAATACAAGCTGCAGGTATTTTGACGGTATCTATCAGGATAGTGAACAATAAAAATAACATGGATACTTTCAAACATTTTCAAAGGTTATTTTTTGTTACATATCGCGTGTGTGTGAAAGCTTTCTGTAAGAGCTTTCTGAACGAATATGCAACTGAGCCCAGTTTTTTTGGTATATTTTTTTTTATAGTAACTCAGTGTTAATGGTATGTATTAACACTAAATTCTCTCTACTTACCCCCTTTTTCACTTTACACCATGTTTTCTAATGCGAATCTAAACGCCGCGCCGCGCTTTGCTGTGTAGAAAAGAAAATAATACATAAGAGCTGAAATCGAACCCATAACTGTCACGTTTACAGCCGTAGACATATATTTGAAAGTAACATCTAACATTTCTTATTGTGTTTCATATTACAGTACAATATTTGCTTTCATATGATACTGCACTATAAAAATGCAAATTTAAGCAGGCAGTAAAGCTTGGCGCTCTATTTGTTTTATTTGGACTCATTTTTCAAATAGAGTTATTTACGTAAACAATGGTACGACATAAAAATATTGTTATTTTACCAAGTTATAGCCAGAAGGAGGCTTAGTGACAATACTTACCGTTCTCTACTATCTCTCCCTTTTTTTATTAAATTCATTACAATATCCATTTTTTAATTTATTCCAGTCGTGTTCACATCACAAAGGCGACCATGCTGCAACTGGCTGGCAAGTTTGAAGTGGAGCCCGGCGAGGGCGCCTCGAGAGAGGGCTACCTCGCCGACCATAAAGTAGAAACTTATTTGATCGTGCCGCCTAAAGTAAGTATTACAAATGTGCATAATTATATGCATTTCCTGTATATAATAGGGCAGAGAATTTCTAATTTTATGACACTTTGTGTGGCAATCGAACCTGCAGTCATTGTATGTATTTAGATTATTCTTTAGATAGTAATATATATCTTTTTACCCTATTGGAGTCGTAGAGCAACGACGGCATATCATCGCGTCTCTATTAGACGATTAAAACGGCAATTGTGGGTTTGATTCCTACTCGGGGCAGTAATTACAATGTGAAAAGAAAAAAAAATAAAACTAATATATTTAATAGTAATGTATGGTAGACCTGTATAATATGAAAGAAGCAAATCGATCAAAGCCAAAAAATTTAAGCTACTGAAATATTTCGCTCAACATGATCCATTATCATCAATCAAAATACTATAATTAAGCTAATGCCTCATACGAGTATGTTATTCTCTGTTAAGTTGGTTATAAATTATGACAATTTTTTGTCGCTATAATAAACTATTGCTACAAATAAAGGATCGAGGCTCAGTAATACACAATGAACACGGTGGTTGTGGGTTCGATTACCACGGAGACTGAATTTATTTTCATTTCTCTGCTCCAGCAAGACAAAACGCGGCGTTGAATTACACTTACCATACAATGTCTAAAATTTGAAAGAAAAGCGGAGAACGAAATCTCTCTCTCTGCCTAATTTGCCATGCGGGATTACTTATCCACTTCTTAGTTCTCAGTTTACTTTCTGACTGAAACATAGTAGCATACACAATACATATTTATATAATCTAAAATGGGAATCGAACCCACGATAAATACTAATGTATTATAAAAATATCTTACTTTGTCATTACATTGTAAAGAATTATTTTAAATATAAAACAAATATAGCCACAGTAAAAGGCTTAGTGGAAGCCTCGATGACGCTTATTGTATACGAAAAGCCATAAAAATTATATAATTACTAAAAATCTTAGAAGTTTAATTAGCGACTCGAATTTTAGAAGATCAAAAGGAACGTTATTTTATTTTGTACTTTTTGATTATACAGAGTAAGCTTTAATTATAATGTTTTCTATCTTTTGCCTTGAGAACGGAAGATGAAACAGAATTGAGTTACTAACAAAAGTTTAAAAAATCTTAAAATCTTCTGAATGAAGAATTGTTTTTTTAAATCTTTTTTTCCCCTAGTCCGCCAGAAGTAGGGTAATGTTTTTCGAATGTGTTGTAACTATGTGCACGACACATTTAAAATATCATCTGGTGCGATAATACCGTATTTCCAATTTTTTAGGTATTTTCCGAATTATGATAGTGCTATAACCTAAATACATTTTCAATATGACGAACGAAAATGAAAAAAAAATAGGGCTTGTTGAAAAATGTAAGCTAGTGACAAGACTGTTGTGTAACTACTGTAACTAAGTGTTAAGATATTTCGTTCTCTACGCATGAGCTAAGTTCATGACGTTAATTATGGAGTAAATGAGAATATTTCATTCCACTGAGGGTATTCGAACCTACAACCGTCACGTTTACACTCTAATACTTGCCGCTGCCGCCTGAAAGATGGCCCGCCTGATTAATAATGATATGCAAAACTAACGTACCCTCAAATATTTGGTTGAAAATTGCCAAACACTCGACCGTAGCGCCTCACAGGCATAAGTGGGTAAATTTCGACACAAATGCGCTTAATTTGGCAATAAAATATAGAATTACGTAGGTATATAAATATGTAAATCATGGAGGAATATTTCGAAGAAATTTGTAATATTATTTAGGGTTAGTTTGAAGTGAGGTTTCAGAGGACGAATTGCTTATTATATTATGCTCTATAGTTAGTATTAAAGCTGAAGATTTGGTTTGGTAGAACGCAGAAGCCGGTTTGGGCCGCTCCTTTATAATATTTTCGTATTTCTAGTAAAGTAAGGCAAAGAATATCTTGAAATAAACATAAAGTGGTAAACGGAAAGATATATATCTATAGTTTATTATTTTTTAAAGTGATACTAGTGTAGTTAATAAGTTAACGTTACAAAATTATAATTTTACCTATTATTTATTTTATTATATTTTTTTATAATAATACAAATCATTTTACAAATAAAAATATAATCATTAACCGCCTTGAATGTAAGTAAAGCATAAAGAAATGCTTCCTTTCACGACATTTTTACAGTAAAGTAATGATAAGCTAACAATAGAAGTTTGCTGACTCTCTCATGTCAGAGATATATAAAATACTGAAAATATGTACTTTTATTACCGTATAAGAAACTTTTCTCGTATCAAATATTCTATTGTATGAAATAAAATAAAAGATTACATTTATTACAGTATATATAAACTAGAAGGAATTGTATTTCTGTTTTATAAAACATTTTATGGATTTCTGCCTTTTGAAGATACAAGTTTTGATAGCGGAAAGTAAAAGGAGCTTCGCAGTGTTGTATTGCGTCTGCATTAAAACATTTCGTCTCCATTAAGACACTAGATTAAAAAATAATAATAATAAATATAAAATGTAATTGTTCCCGTAAAACAAAATACTCTTTCCCTATTTGATCAAAGCAAATAATGTCCTTTAGTCGTCCAAAAATTATCGACATTACTATTTTTTGTTCATTATCAACTAAGATAATAATAAAACCCAATATTTTCAGAAACCAGGCATATCAGAAAATGGCCGCCTCTCGGTTTGCACGGTGGATCGCAAAGCTAGTATCGTGTCGTCAATATATCAGGATGTATCACCAACTAAGCCTAAGGAAAACATTAGTCCTGCACCGTCACAGCATAGTTTCATTGAACCAGAACCTATTAAAGTTATGAGGGCTGAATCTTTAAGGAATCCTGGAGGTAAGATTTAAATGGTTTGAATAACCAATCCATTGACTCTGCAAGTTATTCTAATTGTTCTATAGCGGGTGATATAAAAGTATAAAAATATTACAAGAATTTTTATATTCAAGAAATTAGTGACTAAATCATGAAAAATAAATATGTAAACAATGTTATTGGAGGCCATGCCAATTAAAAAAAATACCAGTACCATCTAAAAGCATCAATCGTAAAAAAATCTAAAAATCGAAAATAATATACTCCTTTTATAAATTTGCCAGATCTAAGCCGAAGAGCATCGGTCAAAGTAGATGGTCCAAAAACAGTAGCGTTTGACAACAACGCGAGCAGCACCGAGGCGGTCGGCAATGGCGGTATTACTAAACCTAAAAGTCGTAGCGGGTCCATTATTGGAGCTATTAGCCCTATTATGGGCACAGGTAAGATTATATAATATTTATTTAAATTGTTAGTTAGTATTGGAAATGTCAGTAGTTTGCAGTTTTCTAAAACTACTAGCAGGTTAGTAGTGGTGTAAACGCAAGAGTTTGTGCCTCCAAAATTTGCGGAAAGTGCTAAACGAAAGTGTCTTACTGTGGAACTGAATGTCTTAACACTAGAACTCCAGGTTCCCTCTATCATGCATGAAGCTAAAAAAACTACTTTTCAAGAAAATCTGTAGAAGTTTTTGCCAACGGCAGATATATTGTGTATTTCAATTAAATCTTTTTGTTTTTGATTATAAATATAACATATAGCTAACGAGTAATTTATTATTATTATGTATTATATCTTCAGAATGTGAGCCAGAATCTCCGCAAGTGCGAGAAGCTCAACCTTTCTATCGCCGAATGCTAAGTACTATGTCTGTGGAGTCACTGAGTTAGTTTTGTTCCAAAGGCATGGACGCACAGTGTTTCTTATATATTTACGTATTTCCTTGCATTTTATGACTAATATTTGAAATATATACCTATGAACCTATAGGCTAGTGATCATCGCTACTATTATTACCTTATTTTACCATAGTTGGGATAAGCCTGACTGTATGATTTGATAGTTGTAGGTCAAAACCTTCTTGGGAAGAAGTTATATTAAATTTAAGATATTTCGTCATCTATAAGAATTATTCCATCCACTTTCATTATAGAAAAATAACTATAGGGCATTTACACTTAATATGTCTTAAATATCTATTTAAAATTAATTTAATTTTATACATATTATATGTAATTTTACGTGTATTGCACAAAAAATGCCTCATACTCGTATTATGAACCTTTGTTTTACTTTGTTGAATGAGATAATTGAAATCCTCCTATCCCATTCACGCATGATTTATACAATATATTTAACCCCGCCGTGGTGTCTAAGAACAACTAGACTGCATTACTTTCATTTCCTCGCTCTGGTAACAAGACAGAACACGGCGTTGGGTCCCACCACCTAACACGCAATTCCTACAATTCAGCGAGACGTTTCCTATCCTGGTAATAAAATTGTTTCTCCCATCTGGATAGACAAAGCAGATTTTGGATTTTGTTATCAGTACTAAAAATGCTAAAAAAAAATTAAAATCTTTAAAAGACTTTCGCCAAATCTTTTATATAGAATTTTTTAATAATTTCAAAACGTTGAGACTGTAGACGAGGCGAAAGAGGTGTAGCCGCTTGAAGTTGGCTTCGACGTTAGAGGTAAAACGTGAAATAAAAAAAATGATAAATATTTAACTATTATATATTTCAGCAACCCCCGGCGTGCCCACTCGCTCGCGGCCGTCCAGCAAGATGACCAAGTACGTGGAGTGCTGGGGCGCCGACAAGCCGTTTGCGAACATCACTGATTCTACCTTAGCAAAGAATATTGGCATTTCTGTAAGTCATTTTTAAATTTACATTCCAAGATGGCACAGTAAATAAGATTTAATTGTATATGATAGAAAGAGGTTTAGCTCTCTTTTAGGTTCATATCTGCAAAGCAATTTTAGCAAAGAAAATAACTTTTTGCATCCAAAATGAATATACAATTTTGTTCATTTTTTTAGAGTTTGGCTATGATCGAGCAACATTTACTCCCTCAAAGAACATGCTGTGATTGCAGGTATTTTTTCTTTGTATTTACAATTTATCTGTGATTGTTTAAGAAGCGTTGACTTTACCTTTAAGAATTCAGGCGTGTGACTGTAAACCTACCAGCTCGTGGGTTCGAGTCTCACTTGAGGGAATGATATATTTAATATTTTCATTTCCTCCCTCTGATAACGATACAATGAGTTCGGCCACTCAACACAAACTAAAAAAAAATATATAACATAATGTAAGCTATTCAATATAATTTTCATTTGGGATTTCAAGACAGTTATAGAAATTCAATTAAGACCTATTATTTTTATTATTTCAGCAACAACTCCGAAGGACTAATGCCACTAACTTTAGGTTTTCAAAACAGAAACCAAGAGAAACAGTACAGGAACCAGTCTGACGCACAGTTCAAGTACTACGTCGCGTGCTCCACTGCGTTATTCATCTTACTTGCTTTTATACAAATACTGACTGTACCTAAGTAAGTAGTAATTATATTTTTTTAGCTCACGCCTGTACAGGAAACCTATTCTTAAGACACTCAGTTCTCTGTTTTCCGCTGATTTCTGGAGGCATTGTAAATTGAGTGAGGGAATTCAATGCTGGGCTTTGCATCGACCCTAGAGTGAAGAAATAAAAAGAAATCGATAAGTATAGCGCGGAGCACGCCATGATTTCAGATAATATTTAAAATTTTAATAAAGTAGCTTATTTTACTTGGTTATTGACAAAACTTTACATTATAACCTTTCCCCACTAAATATGTAAAGTTAATATAAGAATAGTATTAAAAAATATTGTTAAACTTGTTTATCTCTAAATGAGATAAATAATACAAAAAAAAAATATGAAATTTGAAAAACATATTATGTAAATATTATAATATAATATTGTGTATGTATATTAATAAAATATAAGAATAATAATTGTTAATATAAGAACATGATTATTTCAGGGGCATCGTTCTCTACGCATCTTTCGGGCCAACACTAATAACATTACTAGTGTTCCTTTACTTATCCTGGTCGGATGGTAAAGCTGGTCTGTTTCTCTCTGATGTACCTGAGGACCTGTTTGCGGATAATTGTTCTAAACCTGGACAGGTATGGAATTGAAGTTGTTATTGATTATTTAATAATAATATATGTATATTTTTTTTGTGTCACGCTGTATCCACAGGTTGAGGGAACCTGGCACTTTGTTTCCCCATTTTCCGCCGAATTCTGTTGGCATTGCTTGTTGACATGCGAAACTCAATGCAGCGTTTTGCCTCGACACCAAGGCTAAGAAATGAAAATATTTAATATTTAATTTCCTCCAGTGAGAATCAAATCTGCAACCTGTCGCGTTTATAGTCACACTTTGTTCTCCTGCGCCACAAGTGGCCACAACAAAAACTAAATAATATACTAAATATTATTAATACTGCTATATTTATTTATTTTATTTATTTATATATATGCCGACAAAACATGTTGCTAAAGACCTAATACAAAAATTTTATATTTTTATAAAAATAAAATAGAATACAATAAACATGTAGTATATAATTTTTTACTGTATTTTTCAGGTGGTGGCCAACAATTGCTATATAAGACTGACAATGTTTGTTATATCTGTTATTTTAATAAGCTCCTGTGCTGTTATTAATTTGGTAAGATTTTTTAAACATATTATATAATATATTTAAAACAAAGAAACCACAAATATGTACAAACTTTAATAAAAACAACATTTGTAACGGAACTCAACACCACGCTTTGCCTCGACATCAAAACGAAAAAATGAAAATATTGAATATTTCATTTCATTGAGTGGGTATCGAACCACAACCTGTCACGTTTACAGTCACAAGCTTGTGCCCCTTCTCGACTGGTCTCCTAAGTAGATAATAATTAAACAATAATATTTCAGTTTCAGGCATACATCATCCAAGAGATACCTGAAGGTTTCCCTGAAAATAGTACTTGGAATGCAACTTTCATTGAAACAATACACTTAGATGTTGATGCAGCTCCTGTAAGTTTGGATTTATTTATTAAAATATTTTTTGTTTGTGTTAGTGGTTCCAGGTTTGAGTCTCTTTCGGGGATAATTTGAATTTATTATATGAATGAACAAAATGCAGCGCTATTTTCTCACATTTAAAGTGTGAGATTTATGGAAGAAAAAGTCTGAAGTATTGTGCCATTTATATGTTTGTAGTTGTCATAATTTAGTAAATATTAACAATTATTAAATTATAATTTATCTTCCAGAGCTACCTCTACAGTTCAGTGCTAACTCTGGCCTCGATATCGGTGTTCCTGCGTCTCGGATTCGTATTGAAACTGTTTCTAATGATAATAGCACTGATTAGTCATATCACTTTGTTTGCTTCCGCTGAATTGTTCTTTCAGTATCAAAATAAAAATTTAGATAACGAGTAAGTTATATATCATTGTTTTATTATATTTTCACTTGTATTTTCATTATGGTGAGGTCTGTGTTGTGCAGGGGCACAAATTGTGATTGCAATCCGTGATGTGTCACTTGTTGTGGGTTCAAACCCCACACGAGGAAATAAAATATGTATTTCCATTTCTTTGCTTTGGTAACTAGGCAAAGCGCAGCGTTCAGTTCACCACTCAACACGCAAAGCCTCCAAAATTTACTCCAAACTTAATGGCAACCAAATATCTCAACAGTAGCGTCCCAGGTTCACTCTGTCTACCCCCCTATAGGCGGGCTACAGCATGAAACAAAAATAATAATAAATATTCCATAAAATATAACTTTTCAGGTTCTCAATGTTACCCTACGCAGCAAAAGCGGGTTTAGTCCTAGTATTTCTGGCGGCGCTATTACATATTCTAGATAGACAGATCGAGTTCACGTCTCGAACTGATTTCCTTTGGAAGGATAAGTTGAAATTTGAGCAGGAGGAAGTGGAAACTATGAGGGGTATTAATAAGGTAAGTTGTTTTATTAATATATTGTTAGCGTACTCGTGTAAAAGTGGGTAAATTTAGGTGAAAAAGGCTTTAAAAAGCAGTAGAATTATTTTGACTGTCTCCCAATAATAGTTATGCATATATGTATTCTAGGTTTACCACTTCCAAAATTTAAAATATCAGTAAAAAAAATTCTGACAAGTAAAGCTTATTACACTGTTCAAGAATATTTAGAGGACAAACATGTATGGAATTAATGTCTATTGAATGTAATAGAATGTACCATTGATTTTGAAAAGAGCAACTGTTGAGTTTCTTGCCGGCTCTTCTCAGCAGAACTGCCTTCCTAACTGGTGGTAGCTTTTTGTTCATATGTTCATTCGACGATTCAAAAGTGCTTATTATAAGTTTATTTGAATAAAGATTATTTTGAATTGAATTGAATTATGACTATATTTACTGTAAATGTTTAAAAATATTTTTTTTACGTGTAATTAAAATAAAATATGACGAGCATAATCGTTATTTAATTATTATTTTTTTTATTTTTCCACAGATTCTTCTTGAAAATATTTTACCAGCACACGTCGCTCAACACTTTTTGACTTCAGTTGCTTCAAAGGTAGAGTTTTTATACTTGTTTGTTAAATATTTTTTGCCATTTTCTAGTTCTAACAATAAAAGAGAGATGGCGCTCTAAATATAATTTTAAGTATTATTTTACATTAAGTGTAAGATATTAGAAAATAGAAAAGTTAATTTTTTTAGAAAATGTATGAAAATTCTAAAGTAGCCGGACTTGAATTTTGTTCGAAATCGAAGAAAAAAGGAATATTTGCAATGCCATCCCAAATAAGGAAATTTCATTTATAAACTTCAGAAAAAACTGAAAGCTTAAGTTAGTTAGCCTTTGTACTAAGTTAAGTTAAGTTATATTTTATGGATGCAGGTTCAATTTCTTATCATATTTATTAATATTCTTTTATTTATAATTTTAACAGGAAGAATTATACCACGAACGGTATTCAAGTATCGCCGTTATGTTCGCCTCAATTCCAAACTATAAGGAGTTTTATGATGAAACCGACGTTAATAAGCAAGGCTTGGAGTGTTTGAGGCTGCTGAATGAAATTATTTGCGATTTTGATAAGGTATCTATTTTTAGCAGTTAATTATTTTTATTGATCCTTAGATATTTATACATACATTTTTTTTATTTATTTATTTATTTTACAGAAAACAACAGCATATTAATAACTACTTATAAAAAAAAACTTATACAAAAAAAATACAGCCAATTATAGTTTTCTACTTATAAGTATTATCTAAGTACAGTACAGAGCTACACATAATTTAAACATATTATTAGAAAAAAAAAAAAAAAGATACATATTTAAATATTTAAATAAAAAAAGAAATAACAAAATAACACAATGCAAAGTTAAAAAGTAAAAGTAATAACATATACCAAAAATAAAAAAAATAATAATAAGATAAAATGCCCCATTTGTGTGTGTGTGTTCTGTGTGTGCGTGTGTTGTGTGTGTATCTATGCGTGTGTGTATGTATATGTGTATATAAGTAATTATGTAGATTGAAACCGTTTAATTTGGTTTCTAAAAGAATCTGCAGATAAATGGAAGAGATCAATATGAGAATACTTTTTATTGTATAATAATGGTACCCGAGAGAAAAAAGAGTTAGCCGCGTATTTAGTATGTGATGTAGGTACATAAAATAGATTAGACTGGGCTATTCTAGTTCTTTTTATAGGTACGTTGATATTTAGACATGAAAGCAATTCGGGTGAATCAATGCTGCCTGACAGAAGGTTATAAATTATCATCAAGTCCAATAATTCACGACGATCACTTAGCGAAGTAATATGAAAGTGTTTACAACTTTCCTCATAGGTCCCAAAATTCCTATATATTTTAAAGTTCACGTGTTTAATAAACTTTACTTGTATAGCTTCAATAGCATTTATATATTTAGCAAACTGAGGATTCCAGATACAACTACCATACTCTAATATGCTTCTTACAAGCGCAAAATAAACACTCTTTATACAATTAATGTTTTTAAAGAGTTTACATGAACGAATAACAAAACCTAAATATTTGTAAGCTTTATTCGTAATGTAATTAATATGTTCATTCATTTGCAATTTGCTATCCAATAAAATCCCTAAATCACGAACCAAATGAGTTTTGTTAATTGGAGAGTTATTAATAATATAGGCATGATCGATTAAAGTGTTTTTTCGTGTAAAAGTAATTTGACTGCATTTTTCGACATTGACAGTAATCCTATTGTTTCTATAATATTGACTTAACCTATCTAAGTCGCTTTGGATCAATAAGCAGTCTGTAATGCTGTTCACTTTCATGTACACCTTCTTATCATCTGCAAACATAGAAAACTTAGAATGCTTAAAGCAATCTCTTATATCAAAAAGATATATATTATATAGCAGCGGTCCTAGATGTGAGCCTTGGGGTACTCCAGAAGTGATACAGACGTAATCAGATCGAGACCCCCCCCAATCTAACAGCTTGCTTTCTATTAGATATATAAGACTTCATCCAACGGAATAAATCTCCTCGTATACCTAAGGCATATAGTTTTTTCATAAGGATAACATGGTCCACGCGGTCAAACGCTTTCTCGAAATTTGTATAAATTACGTCAACCTGATATCCCTCGTCCATGTATTTCAAAATGTCACCTGTAAACCCAATCATATTAGAATTAGTTGATCGCCTTTTCATAAATCCATGTTGATTATTAGGTATGGCTCTGCTGAGAACAGAATACAATTTAGTATATATTAGTTTTTCTAGCACTTTACCCAATATATTCAAAATGGATATAGGACGATAGTTTGTAATTAGAGTTTCAGATCCTTTTTTATGTATAGGTATGATGTGTGCTTCTTTCCATTTAGATGGGGAAATACCTTCACTCAGTGATTTATTATATAAAAGCATTACAGGAAAAGCAACCTCTTTAGCACAGTTTTTGAAAAATACTGAGGGTATATTATCATTACCAGGACCTTTTCGTATATTAAGCGATTCAAATACCTTCAGAATTTCTGTCTCTGTAAGCCTAATCATATATAAATTTTCGTCTGAAAAGGACGAAACATTATAACTTTGTTCGGTGTAATTTAGCGTAGAATTAATAAAGACACTTTTAAAATATTTATTGAAACCTTGACAGATTTTTAGTTCGTCGTCATAGATTTCGTTGTCGTAATACAAGATGCTGGGATAATTCGATGCTTTCTTAGGTTTCGACCTAACATACGTGTGCAAAACTTCCGGTGATTTATTTTTCAACTTCACACAGTATCCTGATTTTAGCAGGGTAAGCAAAGGGATACTTGTGCGAATATCTTAGCACAAGTATTTCCGTTCCCCACATTGCGTGTTGAGTGGCGGAACCAAACGTTGCACTTTGTTTTGTTACGGGGAAATTAAAATATTAAATAATTCAGTAGAAATCACAGCGTGGAAATCGAGCCTATAACTGTCGCACACCGCACCGCCACAAGTTCTGCACTGCGCTACGACGGCCTGTTCTATTTTCATATATTTACTTGAGCGACAGTGTTTTTTTCGTTTTCATTACTACTCTGGCTCGTATTTTTTGTTCTAAAAATATTTTTTAAACACAAAATTATAATATAAATGTTTATTTTTCAGCTACTATTGAAGCCAAAATTCAGTTGCATAGAGAAAATTAAGACTATTGGTAGCACGTACATGATCGCGTCCGGCCTCAGACCCGGGAAGGAGGAACAGAATATTGTAAGAATTGTTACGGTTGAAATTTGATTAAAACTATTATTCCTAATATTTTATTCCCCCGAGTGAAAATCGAACCCACACGCCTTTTATATATTATGCATAATAATAATATAATGTTTTCAGGACGGCAACAGTAAAGAGGAGCACACAATAGCCATCTTGGTAGAGTTCGCGATCGCTCTCATGACTATATTAGATCAAATAAACAGGGAGTCGTTTCAACGATTTAAGTTAAGGATAGGTAAGTGTTTCACTAATAATAAAAATATTATTATTATATTAAACATATTGTTTTGTCACGTTGTGCTTATCCCCGTAATAATTTTCCATAATAATTATTTGGAATATTTTCTGTATTTGTCTAACGAAAAAATATGATTATTGATCTTGTATACATGAAAAGGCGGATTGAATTTTGCTCAAAGTCTCAAAAGTTGAGCGGTAGGCGGATTGTTTTAATATTAGGTTCCCTCTGCAAGAAAAGCATTAAGCTGGTTTTTAATTTTATACTTCATTAATTCATTAAACTTGTCATAATTAAAATACCTTACATATAATAGTTATAATCTTAAATTTCAAGGTCTAAACCACGGCCCAGTTATAGCAGGCGTGGTGGGAGCACAAAAACCCCAATACGATATATGGGGCAACACCGTGAACGTGGCCTCTCGTATGGACTCCACAGGGCTGATGGGGAGGATACATGTCACTGAGGATACTGCTAAGTAAGTATATTTTTGTCTTATGTCTATATGGACGAGTAATGGCGCAGGACCACAATCATATGGTTGTAGACGCGACAGATTGAGGGTTCGATACCTGTTTTGGTGGGTTACAGCCGCTAGCAGGTTCGTTAGGTTGAACTATTTCTTAAATATTCCCCTTTCCTTCGTATAGAGAACAAAATGTTAAAATAATTTATACTTATTATTTTAAAATTTTTAAGCGTTCTATCAATACAAAGGAAACAGTGTTTCCCTAGAATGAGTATCGAATCTACGGCCATTGCGATTACAGTCACACGATACGATTCTATATTTGTGTATTTTTTGTTGCCTGCAATTATTTTATAGCAACACAAGTTATCACAGCCATTGCTTTAAAAGAAAACGTTTTTACAGTCTATTTATTAGTGTACATTTGAATTCACACCTACAATATGTATATATACATATAATATGTAGTTTTAAAGTAATAGAATACCATAATAAAAATAAATAAACACGCACTTGTTTGATAAAAGATTTATATAAAGTTACATAAAAGCCGGTAGAAACTAGAAACTACTGTATAGTGAAACATTGCTACAATTTTAAGTCAGGCGATACATCAACCAAACTAATATTGTAATTTCTAAACAATCAATATTATTGTATTTGTCGTCATTATAATGATAATAAATTATTGCTTTAATTATCATTAATCATTGGAAGTTATATAATGATCATTAATTAACACATTTTCAGAGTATTGATGAACGCGGGGTACACTTGCGAATGTCGCGGTCCTACATATGTAAAAGGAAAAGGTACTTTAGTTACATATTTTGTGAAAACACCAAATGTAGGTGGCTTATAAGTAATCTAATGATAATAACTTTCTGGAATTGGTGATTTTAATTATTATTATTGAGTTAAGAAATTATTTTGAAAAATGTATGTAATATTATTCATTATTGTAATTATAAATATTATTTATTTAAATTTATTATAAGTATTTTTATATTCGGTTGTGGGTTTTTAAGTGCTTGAGTAACTTATGATAAAGTATTTTGTGAATAATTATTCCGAAAGTTATTTTAAGAATTATTTAGTTAATACTATTTGGGAAAAAATGGGTTATTAAAATATAAACATTATCTAAATGAATTATATTTATTTCCATATCGTGAAATATACATATACAAATATATTTTGATAATAGTTATGTTTATCTTAAAATTTTATTAAGTTTTAATTAAAAAACAGAACTTTTTAGTAATGTTGTTTTTAAAACTAAGGCCTAGACTTTTATAATATAGAACATATTAAATTATAGAAAATTATATTAGGTATATGTCACAAATGTGTTAGACAATATTGTATCTTTATATAATTTTATTTTGAACATTTTATATTAAAATATTAAATGAATAATATCTATTATTAACCAAAAATTTAAATGTTTTAGCATTGTATTGACGTACAAGTATATCTTAGTAGATCGCAAAGAAACATAAAATATATATAAAAAATATAAATATTAATTGAAAACTAAATTTCTTATTAATTTTATCGGAATAAATTTCATTAAATAGTAATAAACTAGTAACAAATGATTTAAAACGGAAATACTCAATACAAACATCTCAGGCGAAAGTTACTTTTAAGAAAACTTATATAAAAATATATTTACTTTAAAATCTTTTGACGAAACGAAAATTTGGGTAGCGGATATTTTATAAAAGTATCCCAAAAGCACTTGGAAGTTTTTCAATAGGAGGTTCTAATATTTTTTAAAAATAATTAATTATCTACGAAAATACTCCTGTGTTATATTTTCACAGCTTTTTCATAGTTTAAATCTTTATTTTCGTTATAATTTTTAGAAGAATTATTATATTTGCCTCCAGAATTCGGCGAAAAGTAATAAGCGGAGTGTCTTAATACAAGGCTCCCTCTGCCTATCCTAGTACAGCGTGAAGCTGGCAACAAAAGTATTACATTTTTCATGTAATCCTATATCTTATAAAACAAAGTCGCTTTTTGTGTCTGTCTGAACTTTCTAACTCTTCTTCTTCTAAACCACCCAACGGATTTGGATGCAGTTTTCACGATTAGGTCGAGTATTTCTCAGGGAAGGTTTATATATAGTTTATTATTTGTACATTTTTATGTAAATTAACATAAATACGATAAATGTGTATAAAGTCCTACCCGCTGTGACACTTTGGCGCATGCGCTGCTTTAATGGTAAATACTACATGAAAAAAATGTACTGGAGTATTGTTCCTCTTAATAAGATCTACAAAAAAGTCCGCGATGGCATATTCGTATCTTTTAAGAATAACGTGTAGTGATCATATTTCTGTCTAAAAATAGTAATTTCAATATATTTTTTATTGTGAGGGATATTTTTCCATAATGGTATTAATCCTTATCCTTTAAAATACTTTATTAAATTTCTACGTTAAACGAAGATAAAATTTGCTTTTTAAACTATTTCGAAATTGCGAATAGTTTTAGAGAAAAACGCATTTAATTATTGACACATCACGCCGATCACACATCAACTGTATCGAGTCAAGTTTCACTTATCCCTTACTCTCAGCATATAAATAAGTATATTAGTTACGTTGGCCATTTAATGTAGATCAAAACTGTCTTTTCTGTTTTTCATTTTAATAAGTACTTTAGAAGTTGTTACAATATCAAAAAATCCTTGCTGCGAAACGCGCCTCGCGACGTTATGCTTATACAAGCGAGTCCGCCACGCCCGCCTGCCTTACACGCATCGGTCGTTCAGTGGTAGAATGCTCGCCTGCCACGCGGGCAGCCTGGGTTCAATTCCCGGCCGATGCATTCTATTTAATTTTCGTCACAGGCAGCCACGTAGTGCTTGCTTTTCATCAGGGACAGAATACCCTCTTCAGCATTAACCACAAGCTCGAAAAAAAAACCCGCCTGCCTTTATAGCAACGAAGATTTAGATGCGTTTGCACGTATTGGATAATTCGAGTTGAATGTATTATTTAATGTCATTTAACTATCTAAAAATTGTAATTTAAATATATTTTAATAAGTACTTGAAAAGATTAGTAGCACAGATTTAAAATTACGGTACCTACTAAAAAATCCTTGCTGTGTAAAACAATTAGAAAATCCTTATTGAAACTACGAAAATGCGGGTTGCATTAGAGTTTAATTAATTTTCACATTATCTTAAGTGCTTTGCAAACATACATTATATGAATAATCCAGTAGTAAAAGCGGGCGAAGCCGCAATAGGGTTGCTAGTATATTATAATTAAGGCCTAACTTTTAGTTTCATAACTTTCACAATAATTTGCACTGTGATTATTACATTTTCTTACATAACTTGTAAGTAAAAATAATATGAAAAGTATTCACTTTTCTAAATAAACAATTTAGTTACGGGTTTGGGTTCATATTTAGGATAATTTTGTTGTACTAAAATAAGGTAAATGTACTGTATAAAGAAATAATCTATTTGTTTTTTACAATGCTTTTTTATTACAAGCTTTTTTTAGACTTGCCCTGTTAATATTTGTGAAATCTTGCAAGTACAATTTGACCCATATTTTCCAGTATCGATGTAGCTGAAATTTGGGTTACATCTTCAATTCTGATGACAGAGTCGTCAATATTATTAAATTGTCCAAAATGCAAAATGACCGCCTTAACAAAATGGCGGCTTTACAAATGTTTTGCACAATCCACTAATATGGGTATTAAATGAAAGAGCTTGATTTGTAAAATACAATACTCTGTGAAAAAAATCCAGAAAGCTTGTTCTTAAAAAGATTTTTTTAATTAATATTTTATATAATAAATTATATTAACTATAATTACTGAAAAATATACTCATATTGTAAATATAGATAATACTTATATCAGATTTGTATTAAAAAACTTATTTTTGTAAATATTTTTTAGAATATTTTGAGGCCGTCGTAGTGCAACGTGTAAGTCGTTGTAGGGTCGATTCCTACTCGGGGAAATTATTTATTTTATTTCCCCTTTCTAAAGCTAGCATAATTATTAATTATTATATTTCAAGAAGAAAGTAGGTTGGGTTCGATTTGCACTATAGGTAAGGTTTATAATATTAAAAAAAATTGTTTCTTTGGTTAGGTTTTTTGAAATATAATATTTAGTTCTACTATTTAATACACAATGGCTCTAATATAGGTAAATAAAAAAATAGATTATTACTTTTACTAATATTATAAAATTGCATTTAACACTAGTATGTTTATGAAACAATGTTAATTAAGAATAATTTTTATTTTTATGTAATTTATATTATATAATTAGTAATAATTTTTATGGTAGATCTTTTAAATTTATTTGTTTATTTTTAATTAATTAATAATTATTATTAAATTTTTACAATAGAAAATATTATTTTCATAATAAAATTAATATATTGCTCACTAATAAGTTTAATGTAAATAGAAAAATAATAATATATTTTAATCTGAACATGATGTATATAAAGTTTTAATAAAATATCTTAAGAAATATGTGAGTGGTTTCGATTTCTTTTAAAACTTAAGGGCAAATTTTTGAATTTACAAAATTGCTAAGTTATTTATTCGTAGTCATTGCTCGCAATCTATCAAAAAATCTCGTTGTTCTCATTATTGTTTCACTAGTTATGGAAATTAGTTAAGGAAATCCTCTCTTAGGGCTCCCCTACACTCCCTAACCTGCCTACAGGATAAATTATAACATTCCCAGTACACAAAGTGAGTAGTTGTGTTGTAGTTAACATTGTAGACGATGATCGATCGATTTTCAAATTTTGAATTTGTTTAAACTATTAATTTATGTTAATTTAATTATTTTGGTTAAATTACCTTCGCGTCTCTGAAAGGAGAATCGAAAACGGAAATATTTTTTTAAATAGGCTAAATTATTCTTACTTGCCTCCTGTATTTCCATTTAAAGCATTAATATTCCTATGTACCACAAAATGATTGATTAATTAATTATAGACTTATTAAAAAAACATAAAAAAATTAAACTGACCTCATCACTATAAAGGCAGTATCATAAATAAAAAAACTATGCTAATTAATTCTTATTAAAAATCGGTTAAAATGCTAATTTTATACATTTTTGTGTATAATTTATCAAATTTCACGCTACCATTTTGGACGTGCATCTCATACGGCGGTCGACTGCGAACGAATTTGAATTTTTGCTTTTGGTATTTTCAACGAATACAAGGCGTTTAATTGATAATTGTTGGTCCCGACCACCTACGCGATACATTGATTTATGTGTTATCACCGCCTGTGCTAAGGGGTGTCGAAATAACTAAATCTTATAATTTTTGATGTGACTTTTTAAAAAATGAAAGATTTTATAAAAGAGTATTCTAACGAGTATTCAAATTGAAAAATTTATTTAGATTGAGTTTGATGATGAGAAAATTATTTTTACTATGATATCCTAGATATCCTATCCTATCCTAGTTATGTATCCCGCATATGGCTGGATAGGCAGAAGGAACCTGGAAATCTCGTGTTAAAATACTCCGTTCGACGCTTTGAGCTGAATTCTCAAGGCATTATGTGTTGAGTGGGGGACAACGCCTCACTTTGCTACGTCACCAGAGCGAAGAAATGAAAATTGCTCCGTTCTTCCAAGTGGGCATCGAACTCACAACTGTCGCGTCGACAGTCGCATCTTTTCGCCACGACGGCCTTATTGAAATATAATAATTATTAAATAAAATATCTTAATCTATAATATTTAATAATTTAAAATGCGGCCCTTAAAATGAAACTGCGTATTGTTTATCTATACAATATCTTATAAGCTGACCTCTATACAATATTCATTCGCGTAATTGAATTGCATCCATATACCTTAAGAGACGTTTATTAAATTACTTATATACATAATATATGGAAAAAATCCTTTTAGTTTCTGTTAATAATTAACAATTTTTCATTTCACGCAACATTTTATTAATTTTAATAGTGTAATAATTCAATTTTATATACATTTTTATTTTTGATATTGATCGATGATTTTGATTCATTGTTTAAAATTACATTTTATTGATTTTTATATATTTAGATCAATATTTTTGCTTTATTTATTTAATTTAAGGCCTTCGTGACGCAGGGGCACAAGGGTGTGATTGTAACGCGACGTTTGCGGGTTCGATTCCCACTCAAGGAAATT
Source organism: Heliconius melpomene rosina (assembly GCF_056956725.1). NCBI lineage: Eukaryota > Metazoa > Arthropoda > Insecta > Lepidoptera > Nymphalidae > Heliconius > Heliconius melpomene. The sequence continues at coordinate 13,518,578 of NC_140395.1, forward strand.
AATTATTTCTTATTAATATTTTCATTTCTTCGCTCTGGCACCAAGGCTAGAGCCCGGCGTTGATTCCCACCACTCAATACGCGATGTCTCGAAAAATTCGGCAAAAAGTGGGGAGCGAAGTGTCTCAACACTCGGTTCCCTTTGCCTTTGCTATGTGCAGGATATATCGGGAAGCTAAAAAATAAATATATTAAAATGCACATCCTTTCATTGAACCAAAACAACTCTAATAATACAGATACAAGTAACATCGTTTGAACTTGTCAAAATATAGATTAATTACCACACTAGTTAAGCTGGGAACGTTTTTCATATAATTATATATCTAACTGTTATCTAGAACTGTTTTTTGAAGTTAAATAACGGTTAATTTAATCAATTATAGTATAGATATGTGATCGTGATGTTATTAATAATTAATTTAGATCGAATTACCTACGTTTTTTTGGATCGCCCTGAGAAAGCATTTTGTTTTGTGTTGCTCTACATTATTGTTTTAGTCCAAACGTAAGAGTAATTTTATATTTTAATAAATTATTTAAGACATTAGAGCGTCGTGGCGTAAAGGCACAGGACTTGACTCTAAACGCCAAGGTTGTCTTAACGCTGCCCTCTCTTTCCTTACTCTGCGGGATATGCGGGATACTACGTGAAACTACAAAAATATAAAAAAAAAACCTAGGCAAATACGTAAACTCTATATTAAAATTTTACACCAGACCACACAAACCAGTATAAAATAAATTCCCTATAATAAACTATAAGTAATATCTCAAATTCAATGATAGAGTATAACGCGCAAGTACCGCGCTTGTGGCCGGAAGTCACACAAAGCGTCATAATACCTGGCCCGCCGCACTCGGTTAAGACGAATCATTTCATATATATTATTAGCATAATAATGGTCATAGATTATTTGTAAGGATGTTGTGATTTTATTGTTTTAGTTGTGTAGTGTTAAGGCACTCGGTTCTCCATTGAGAAGTGAAAAAGAAGTAGATATATAGCATGCTCTCTGTAACTCCCTGAAATATTCATAACTCCTCAGGGCGTTACGGTAATAGTAGTAATTTTGACATTAGAGTTTTAATTATTTATTCAGTATGCTAGTATCATTAGTTTACCAATTTGTGACGAAAAATGTTTTTTTCTTCCTTGAATAAACTAAACTCCTAAACTCTGAGTGCTACCGGACTAACCAAACAATATATGAATACAAAAAAAAAACAAAAAAAGAAATTGTCTCTGAGAGAAAATTTCAAACAGGCAAAACGCATCAAAAACTACAATAATCCCTGATTTCCACTGGGGGTCTAACACAATGCTGTCTTTGCAGGCGATCCAAGATCACAGCCCCCCACCGGCCTCTAGCTACCGGTGTTACTTAGCTTGACTAATTGTAAGATAAGTTTATAGCTGCTTGGAAATATATTTTCTGCACTAAATCATTTTAAATGTGCATGGTTTCTTGAGGAGTAATCGGAAAAATTATTGTTTCTATTTAAAATTTTAATGAATTCCACCACTCAACATGTAATCCCTTGAAAATTCGGCGGAAAGTTTCTAAAATTAAGTGTTTTAACACTACTTGTATCCTTTGCCTTTCCTGCTGTATGCAGGATACAGCGTTAAGATAAAAAAAATTAGGCTTCGCGCTCTGGTAACGTGGCAAAGTGCGCAAAATATTTGACATAAAATATATGTCAATTTCTAATTTGAATTTAAACCCATCAGACAGACGAGCACGCACCTGCACTTCACCTCAACCGCTAAGTACTTAATCTGTTACGTATATTTCACCGGGACAGACAGACGAACATAAATAACGCGAAACCGCAATTAATATCGAGATCTGTGCCACAAAAAGGGCAGCATCAACCTGTAGAGAACATGAAATATAGCCCCCTTCTCCGCGTAAACGTGGAATTATGCACCATCAATACAACAATCGTTCGCGGTAATCTGTTTCCGTTCTGAACATCGATTGAGTTTGTTAAAATACGAGTACTTATGGTGGGGCTACTTTAAAGATGTTGTCAACTTTAAATTTTAATATATAAGTATACTAGTGGACCCGAACGCGGCTACGCCCGCTTGAACTATACGAATATTTATTAAATATATTTATGTAATTATTTTCAGTTTTCAATAGAGAGATGCGTGCGGGTGATGTTTTCTAACAACAAACTTTGCAAATCGTTGCTTAGCAACGGTCGCATAGCGACGGATGTTATTAACATGGCGGAATAAATTGCATGTCAAATCAATAAATATTTTAATATATTGGTATATATCGAAAATATTACAAATATGAGAAAAAAAAGTATCCTATGTTCATCCCGGGACCCTCAAGTATCTCTATATGAGTATTTTGTCACAATTAAATGAGCGGTTTGGCCCTGATTGCGTAAAAGACAGACAGACAGAGTTACTTTCGAATTTATAATATAGGTATGGATAGTTAAATGCCGGACGGACTTGCAGAGGTATAGTGTCTGACTGTAAGCGCGATGGTTGTGGGTTTGATTCCTTGATTTGAGGCTGCATTTCTTCACTCTGGTAACTAGATAAAGAGCGGCGTTGAGTTCCGTTACTCAACACGCAATGCATGAATTCGAACTGAATTATTTTCAATTCCTCACTCTGGTAAGAAAACAAAACCGCAGTGAGTTCTTTCTTTATTAGTAGTCTAAGAATAAATACTTGTATCTTCACCTTTACAAACCCACATTTTGACAATGTATTGTGTGTTAATTTTACCTTTTGAACGCAATAAATAAATGAATACTTCCAATCTAGATGACCTATATGCATGTATGTACCATTAAGCGATACATATCTGTCGATAATGTTTTTGAATGCAAATTTATGTACATTTCTGCGTACTTGTGATTTCTCCCATCTCTGCTTTTTCGATGTAGATCAAATGACTTAGTGTTATGACTCTTCTTTCTCCACTTTAAGCCTTATATATATTGTAAACTATTGTTATGTATAAATTAAATATAATATGTATTTTTATTTTATAGGTGAACGCAAATTTTTAATGGGGCGTTGACTTGCGATTGTCTTTTTTTAGCAGCCATTTTTATATTGTGTACTATTTATTTCTTTTTTACCATACAACCTACTTCTTAAAAGAAGCGAAGCGATTAGTGCTCAACTGGCACGTTCGGAACGCACAGATAAGGAACAGAACAGAGATATTGCATTTACAGTAACGGAAATCACCGCCTCAGGTTAACTCAGGAGATGAAAATTATTGAAACATAATGGTTTCGAGAATGACACGGAGATATCGATGATACTGGAAACAGGTCACGTAAAAAAAAGACCTGCCCCTGAGGACAGGTATGAAGATGTTGATGACAGTGGACGAGGTGAAAGAGGTATGCAAAAACCGTATCATAAGCAAACTCCCTGGCTACTTCGCTATGGATAAAGCGTGAAGCTTAAAAAATATTTTTGTTGAGTGGGTAACGAACCTTCAGCCATTACGCTAACTGTCAGACACTGGTCTACTGCACTTGAGTGGCTAATGCATATACATTGTATGTAGATAACAAGCTTTAACACTCGAGTTTATGACGGCACTTTATATAACTATTTAAATATGTAATAAAAGTAAATTCTGTGATGCGGCGAAAGTTACAAGTTGAATGTCGCGGGTAAATGGATATATAAAATATATAAAATAGATATATAAAATCAATATTATAACATAATATTGATTTTTTAGTATTTTTATCTTAAGCTACGTAATTCCTTATCATGTTTTAAAATGAATGTAACTGTTACGACGTTAAAATACTACATATTTCTTAAATATTTTTATATTGTAACACACATTTAGAATTACAAAAATATAATAAATAACAAGCCGTTGTAGTGCAGCGGCACAGTGTATGGCTATGAACATAGTGGTGTGGGTTCAATTTCGACTTAAGAGACTAAATCTGAAGTAATTATTTTATTTGCTCATTCTGGTGTCAAAACAAAGCGCGTCGTTTAGTTTCGTAAATTAACACGTAATATCTAATAGGAACCGAAAAGAGGCGTGAGCTTTAATCTCGCTACCGCACGTTTAACTCTTTATACTTTTCCTAAAAACCTACCTAGGAAGCCTCTTTATACCGCTAACTTATATAAAAACTGGTTTAATTCAATCATCAAAAGGTCACTTGGAAGGAACCCACTATATAAATAAATGTACTTACTCTGATTTACAAAAAAGGGTCCCAATTGTTTTTAAAAATTATTGTCACCTGTACACATTTTTCAGCATTGAAATAAGGTTATTATCTTATTGTAGCCGAGTTAAGTGAATTTATACGTTCATTCAGTTATAAAGTACTTACAAGGTGTCTTTTTTTCTCTTTTTCGTATTGTAAGTAATATATTGTTACGGTAACTGTAAGTGTATTAACTTTATAAAGAAGGAATGGAAAGATGCTTTTTTTCGGAAAATTTTTGGGTAATCAGAATGTCTCTTTGAAGGATTTGCTCTACAGTTTACTGCTTTTTCATGCAGAACTTATTCCGAAAAATGCCAATATATTTACTTTGTCCACAAGAAAAATAATTAATTCTTAGTCTTGTAAGTATCGAACCTATAACGTCGTTTATACTTACACACTATGTCACAATTGCCTTTAAAACTTTGTCTTTTTCTTAGCTTCCCGTTGTACCCTGTACATAGCAGAGAGAACCTGGGTATTTCGTCTTAAGACCTCTGTTCCCATTGGAACAATTCCATTCCCCACTTTTCGCCACATTCTTAAGGCCTTTTTGCCTCGTTACCAAAGTAAGGAAATGAAAATATTACTTCAAATATAAATGAAAATATGAAATTTTTTATTTAATCTTTTTTATTCTAATGAAAAATCAAAAGTAGATCGTATAAAAAACTTGTATGTTACATTTATAAAAAAACAAAAGTAGAACGCACAAAAAAAGCTATCAGTAAGCTCCCCCAAATAAATCAGTAGCGTAAATCGGATTTAAGCTCGTAATATGTTACGACTCAAAGCGATTGTAGTCAAATAAAATATACTGCCTTGCGCTGGATCAAGATACGTCTTTAGGCCAATATGAATTGGCTAGTCTAAGAGGCGGCTGGCTAAAAAAGCATGTTTTAAAATATATAAAATATTGAACTTGTTTTTTTTATGATTAGTATAAAAGAATTGAATAAAGTATGATATTCTTAATTCTAGTAATAAAAAGAATTGCAATATTATACAATAAATATTTAGTCAAGTATTAAGATATTAATTTCATTTGTTTTAATATTATAATTTTCTTGCTGTCCTAGTGTTCTTTTAATTTGAGCCAATTATGTAAAATTTTCTAGACTCTCGTCACAAATTATCTTATGTTGTTAGCAATTTTTCAGCAATCATAATATATAGGCCAGTCACTTCCTGGCCTATAATCCTACATTGGCATCCCACATTGGCCAAAGCTTTAAAGTCAAGATTATATCATGCTAACTTAATCTAACGTATAAACATGCTGAGTTCAACTTTGCAGCGGGGATTTATTTGAATCGCGTATTAATCAATGAGTAAAGTAAACAGAAAGCTATTATTTTCAGGATTTGTATTACAAGATGGTCATGGCACGGCATCTGATGGTAAAAGCGATAGTTCATTGCATGCAAAATGTATGTATACGTTCGCAAATTTAAGTTTGTTAATTTTATGTACTTTCCGTTGGCATACAATCCTGAAATTGGTCCGGAGCTCGGTATGTGGCATTTCTCATGTTTTGTTTTATTTTATTATAGAATAAATTGAACCGATCGTCATATTCAAATATTATCCAATTCCAACATTGTTACATACACATACATTGAAACAAGCTATTCAGTCGAAACCGAAATCAACGTTCGATTTTGGTCTGAGGTTCGGCTGAAACCAAAACCAAATCTGCCAGTCACTAACGAATGAATGAACAAATGAGCGACACGTCTTGTCAAACTCACAAGCCTCTTATTTTGAACTCAGTTAAAACTACATTTACTTATATACATATATACTGAAACCCACAAAACTTAGAAATGTTTAGCAAAATAGTAATTTCCATACAATCCATAAAGGTGTAATAAAATCATAGTAAATGCCTTCAAGAACCAGATTTCCAACAAAATGTGTCCATTGACAGACACCGATTGACCTCCCCGTTTGACGCCGAATGGAATTCACAAAACGCAATAACGTGTGCGCGTTTCCACTGAAATACTTTTGTTATAATTTAGGAAATGATAAATTAAATTATTTAAAAAAATTGTTTTAAAGTGGGATGCGACGGTTATAGGTTCGATAACACGGGACGTTTAGTATTACCCCCCAATGTTCCGAAAATTGGAAGGAAACTGGGAATCGGAGTGTCTTAACAATAGGCTACAGCTATCTACCCTACTATATGTGGCTTCAACGTTCATTTTTTTAATAAAGAATCCTAATAGTACAAAAAACAATAATAACAATGTGAATAAGCCCCAACTCGATACATCCTAGCAACGAGTGAACGAATCGATTCTACTTGTTACATAAACAACATTTAGTGGGTAGCGACCGTGAGAAGCGCCTGAACGCTACCATTGCACTACCCATTGTTGGTTTGTACGACAGGTTGTTACAGTTACGGAGTATTTGCATTTGTACGTATGTATGTGTATGATAATGAGATTTGATAAAGCTTTTGGTTTAATATTTTTTTAGAAAACGTAGCTAGATTTGAATCTGCACCTCTTGGAAATCGTTCAAGTTACTCTGATCACTTAGCAATAACTTCTTATAAAGCTAAGTTCAAGTTCTTGTACATTTGTAGTTACTTACTTTTAGTTTTTTAGCTATACTCTGTTTTTACACGTATCAGGGTAGGCAGAGGGGAACCTCTATGTTTCCACCTGGGAACCTCGTGTTAAGACCTTCGTTCCCATTAAGACATTTAATTTTCCCACTTTCTCCAATTTTTGAAGGCATTGCGTGTTGAGTAGCGGAAAGAGCGTAGAAATAAAAATATAAAGTTCCGCGAGTGGCAATCGAACCCACACTGTGTCGCGTTAACAATCACTCTTTATACCCCTGCGCCACGACTGGCCTCAATTCAGACGGCTACTTACTTAACATTAAAATATGTTTATAAATACAATAAAACATGGAATCGTTTGTATTTTGTATGAATTTCTAAGAATCATCTCATTTCAGTCAGCAACGTTTACATCAAGGCTTTGACAAATGATTGAAAGATTGATCTTATCAGCTCGCGCTCGATATGTGGTGCGTTTCTAATGTCGACGTGTGTTTGTTATATTAAATAATTTTATTATTTTAGTATTATAAATGTTTTTACAGTATAATTAGGTCGTAGATTCTGTTTACATTTGAGTCTATTATTTGGTCTCGGAAATACGCAGTAGTTTAGCCTAGTGTTGCCCCTCTGTAAGGAAAGAAATTAAATATTTAATATTTTCATTTTACTTTACCCACTCTGATAGCGAGGCAAAGCGTGGCATTAAATTCCGATACTGAATTCGACGAAAAGTGGAGAACGGATGTGTCTGGTGGAAATGGTAATGGATTGTCTTAAAACTAGGTTCCCAGGTTCCCTCTGTCTATCCCACCTATGAGTGATATAAAGCCAAAGCTAACAAAAAATATAATTTCTCCTTTACACAGATATCATAAAGGCATTAGTAACTTAGATTTCCTAGTACCAATCTATCAATGGTTGATAGATTTATATCTATCTGACAAATGATTGAGCGATAGATGTTATCTTATCTTATCTATTTATTTGCTCGACATCTGATGCGTTTCGCACTTTGATTGGTATACGTTCTCACATTAATTTCAAAAGTTATTGGTTGTATTATATAAGTATATAATATCTTTTTTAGCTTTTTTTATTACTTTTTTCTGTTATACAAAATTATTAAGTGATCATCCCATGTTTTGAAAATTGGACGGAGAGTTGTGGAATGCTGTCTTAATAATAGAAACTCGCTTAAGTATCACCTTACTTCTAAATAAAAAAATATAAAAACAATATAAAGATAAAAATAATAATTTGTTATGATAGGTAATAATTGTGTATAATATAAAAAATAATATAATTTATATATATAACTAGCGGACGCGCGCAGCTTCGCTTGCTTATTTAGGGGTGAATTCTAATAAACTACGAAACGTGTTCATTGAAATATTTTTATGAGTTTAAATTTCAAATTTTATAAAAATCGGTGGCGATTTAAAGATTTTTCCATACAAACTTTCAACCCCTTATTTGCACCCTTAGGGGGTGAATTCTAGAAAACCATGAAACACGTGTTCAATTACATATTTTTAAGAGTCTAAATTTCAAATTTTATAATAATCGGTGGCGTTTTAAAGATTTTTCCATACAAACTTTCAACTCCTTTTTTGCACCCTTAGGAGGAGAATTCTAGAAAACGATGAAACACGTATTCAATTAATTACTTTTAAAAATCTAAATTTTAAATTTTATAGAGATCGGTGCCGATTTAATTTTTTTACCATACAAACTTTCAACCCCTATTTCACCCCTTCAGGATTAACATTTTTCAAAATCCCTTCTTAGTGGATGTCCAGAATACAAAAGTAAACATCTGTCCAAATTCCACGGTTCTACGCACAGCGGTTACGGCTGTGCGTGCGTCTTACCTCAGTCAGTGAGGACAAGTCCTTTTATATATATAGATAAGAACATTAGATATAACAAGAGGATGGAAAAAAGATAAGGACCAAAACAGCTGTAGATTTGATTCCCACTCAGGGGAATGAATTGTCTTCATTACCTCGCTCTAGTAACAAGACAAAGCACGGGTTAGAGCCTTGCCACTTAACACGCAATATGTCTCAAATTTCACGTAAGACGAGGAACGGAGTGCCTTAACACTACGTTCCCTCTGCCTTCCCTGCTATATTAGAAGAAGCGAGAAGGTGCTTTTGTATTCATTTAGTTTTATATGAAAACTTTCAAATAAACGTCCACATACTTACCCCAACATAGCGTACCACTTTCGCTTCGCACTTTAATAACATGATTATGAAAAAAAGTTTTAATTGTATCCTGTAGAATGCACGAGTCATAATTATCTCCACAATGCAATGCTAGTTAGTTCAAATACCGACTTTCTAGTGTTCCTAGAAAAAGGTTAATTAAAAAAATATCTGTATCGATTGCGTCCAACTCGAAATAGCGTCACGGGAGGCTCGAGCTTTAGTGTAAAAGCTGTATACACTGGCAGAATTTTAAAAAGACTTATAATGCTTCTTTCGCATACATCTGCGTGAGACTGTAAATACGACGGTTGCTTGTTCGATCCCCACTGAGGTGCGGTTTTGGGTTCCGCTAACACGTAATGCCTTCAGATTTCCGTCGGAAAGTGGGGAATGGACGTTTCTTAATGGAAACCTAACACTGGGTTCTTAGGTTCCCTTGAAAATTCATTCTCTCGAATGGAATCTAACCTACAACCGTCACCTTAACACAATAGCCTCAAATTAAAAAAAAGATAGAGTTCTTATAATTGGTCAATTATCCGTCTGTACACACCTTTATGCAATTCATACATACATTGATAATGTAAAACGGTAACTCAGCACTTACTAATGAAGCTGCAAGAGGAATCCCGAGACCGATTTATATTTTCTTTTAATTGTTTTAAGTGAAGGAAATTGATTATTACATAGATTAAGGAATGTTGATACTGTTAGCATTGAAAGTTCATTTATAATGCTTAGATTACAGGTCGTGGCTGTAAACATTACGAGAGTGGATTCGATTCCCAATCGCAGGATCAATTATTTTCATTATTCTCTCTTAATTATCTACTAACAATATCATTGTCTTCGGGCAGCGTTGATTTCCCAAGCAATGTCTCGAAAATTGGGCGGAAAGTGGAGACCGAAGTATTTTAACTCTAGGTTCCCTCTGCACATCCTGTTACAGCGTGAAGCTAAAATAAGTTCTTTATTCTTTGGTGGAGAGCTTTATTAAGAACAATTTTTGGCTAAGATTTTTCGATTAAATTGAGCATTTTTTTTTGTATCTTCATTAGTTATTATTTTTTTTTTCTCCGAACCCACAACCATCGCGTTTACTACCAGATGATGAGACCACGATGGCCTCAGTCTTTTTAATAGTCTTGGTATTTTTAACATGAGTTATTATAAAAAATTTCGAAAGCAATTAACATTTTGGTTTTATATTGAACCATTAACTCATACAGGCGACAGATTACTATAATTACGTGTTTGGTTTTTAATCCGAATGGCCGTGACTTTTATACATGATATAATTAAAATTATGTAAATTTATGAAGAATGTAATTTTTTTGTAGTTTTACTTTTTTCCCGTATATAAATAGGATAGGCAAAGAGAACCTGTCGGAATACTGCGTTCACCGATTTCCATCTGAATTCGAAATATAGCGTGTTGAATGGCGTAACTTAACGCCGCGAATTGAAAGGAATGTTTTATTCAATTATGATAGAATTCTTAGGTCTTAAGCGATAAATTAACTTAGACTCCAGTAATTGTTTTATATTTGATATTATACCCTGCAACTTTTAATCTTAGTCAATAAATAGACTTAATAACATTAAAAGAATTTTAGTACTATTTTTAATTCGAACCACTAGTTCCTGAGATTCGAGCGTACAACCAAACAAATTCTTGAGCCTTATAATATTTGTATTACCTACATACATATATGTATGTGTATATAAGTGTATTTCCATACATGGTTCTCGCGAGTGAGGATGAGTTGACCCATGATATATCCCCTTATTTACATTCACCGCGACAGGGTGCTCGCCGCTACAATATATGGATTTGAACTTACGACTCTACATTTGCAAGTTATGGTATACCTATGTGTATTCCTAATACATACTTACATGCTTACATGTACGTACATACTTTTAATAGATAAATATTATATGGTAAGACAAAACACAGAGTTTCACCATCGAACCCGTATAGTGTCGAAAGTCTCTTGTTTTTAACTATTAAAATAGTGAGGACAGTCGTGACGCAGGAGGACAAGTGTTTGACACTAAGCGTGACAACTTGTGGCTGTGATTTCCAGTTGAGGGAATTAAATATTTTATATTTTCATTTCTTAGGTTTGGTAACCAGACAAAACGCGGCGTTTAGTTCCTCAACATGCAATGCCTCCAGAATATGACAAAAAGTGGGGAAAGGATGTGTCAAATTGGGGTAAGGAGTGTGCGTGATACAGCATGAAGTTAAAAAAAAATTAAAGAGAAAACTCAGTGTAAGGATACTCTTTTCTACTTTCTTTGCATGTTTCATAAAAACAAAAAAATGCTTCAAGTGAAATAAGTTTTTCCTATAAAGACCACCGAAAGCGACTCGTGAATGTTGTAGACGATGTTAACAATTATCTTTTAAGCATTTCAACGAGTACAATAATTTTTTATCACTCTCAAAACAAACAATCATTTAAATTTTACCAAATTATGTATTTAAGACTTCTGAGAAAACTTAAATTGCTTTTATGTATAATATTATATTGCCCTGACATTTTGTATGTGTTATGTTTTTTTTAAGTTTCATGTTGTTTTCTGAACATAGGAGGATAGGCAGAGAGGACCTAGGAACCTAGTGTTGTAGTGTTCAGACACTCAGTTGATGAAGATGATTCTGTTTCCCTCTTTCTATCAAATTTAGGAGGCATTGCGTTGCCGTAGACCACCACTAAACACGCAATGTCTCGAAAAAATCTGTGGAAAGTGGGGAACGAAGTATCTTAACACTATGTTCCTTTTACCTACCTTACTTCCCGTTCATATATCTTCAGTTTCACACACAATGAACATATTATCTATCTATATATTTAATTCAATAAGCGAAGCAATGAATTAACACTAGTATATTATAATGATACATTCCCTAAACGGTTTTTTTCTTGTATAATTCGATTGGCGCGTTCAAAACGCGTTGTGACCTGCTTCGGAGCCATCTTCAAGAGAAAATAATTTAATTTTACTCATAAAAGATCAACTTATGCTGGTTTATGTAATTTTTGTTTGAAACCTTTATACGTCGATCCGTCGTTATTTTTAAAGGCTATTTTAAATCACCGCCACATTAATAATACTATTTAATTTAGCTTTAACTATAGTAAACCTCAAGCTGCTTCCCGTATAGCAAGGTAGCCAGAGAGAACCTAGTAGAACATTTCGTTCTCCATTTTTTATTTCTCTGTATTGTTAAACAGATTTAAGTCGATGAAATTTCTCCAAAATTTGATGTAAAGTGTGGAACTGCTCTTTTTTGCTTTCTTTCTATTAAACATAGTGATCTTAACATAAAATTTCAACTATAAGCTGGTAGTTATACTATAAAATTTTTATATTCATGTTTTCGGGTTGTAAACGCCGTCATTTCTCATAAACTTTTATTTCCATACACATCTAATGCTAAGTTAATATGACATTAGTGATGGTTTATATATTTGATACAAGTTTAGCATTTTACAACGGATTAGCATGTGATTATTTCTGGATGCCACTATAGCAGAGTCGGTATGTGTGATAATACGCGATGCTTATAGGTTCAAATCTATTTTAAGGGAATCAAAATTCTTTTCTTTAATTTGTTCCAATTTACTGGTTTATCATTAAAATCCAATCGATTTAGCTTTATAAAGTGACAGATAACTAAAAGGAACTAACTAGTGAAGGAATTGACACAAATATCACCTTTATGAGCAGATGCTGTCCCTCTGTGCCTCAATGACCTCGAAACTAAAAAAAATAATATAGATAAATATATATTATAAAGTTGTAAAATTTGTTTGGTTGAACACGCTAATCTCAAGAACTACTTACTGGTTCAAGTTGATAAAATATACAAAACTGCAGTCAGTAAATACTAAACTAAAATAACATATAAATCTCACATATATATATATGTTGCAACAGCATATATATGAAGATGTAAATGCTATAAAATTCCGCGACACGACACGACGACGACACGAGCAATAAAATTATTTACTTAAGTTAATAATTGCAACTTTAATCGTTCTAGCAATCCTCTAAATACTTAACATTTGCTTGGTATGGACGAAATTGGTCGCGCCCATGTAAATGTTGCCCATTCATCTTCATTTCATTTTGCTTACATGATTTTGTATTTAAAATCTTATTTCTAAAGTAGCAAGGAGCATCCTGTACAGTCTATATATTACGGGTCGTTACGTTTCGGGTGCTATAACCGTTATGGTTTAAAATTATGACTTAATGGCGGTGTGCTAATTTCGTGTAGTTTTGGGATTCCGTTAGGTTTTTTTTGTTCTCTATTTCGGTTGAAGTTAGTTACTTTTTATTTTAGTGGTTATTTCATAATATAAAATATTTACCTAATTCTATTCGATTTCGATTGAATCGATTCGACATTTAGAAAAATGTGTTTAACTATGTTATAAGCTTTAAGAAACTAAATTAAAGTTTTATGTGGTTACGTAAAACTACTAAATATTAGCCTAAACTCGAGTGGCTTTCTAGCAATCTCTCAAAAGTACTACTATTCAGGTCCTGGCTACATCATTAGACCAGCTCGATGATGTAATTTTTCTGAATGTTTAAATTTAAAAATATTTTTTTTATTATGTAATTTATTTAAATATTTCTAACTTAAGTTCCCATCCAAAAGACGTCAAAATTGTAAATTAAAATTAAAATAAACAAACCTAAATAAAAACATCTACAGAACCCAATAACTAAAAAAATAATTTAGCCTAATTCTTCACCTTACTTTACCTGTCCATCTGAGGAGATGAGAGAAAATGTTCCAAGATTAATGCACCATTCTCGTGAATGACCAAAATGCCTCGATTGATGATTTTCATAAGTCATGTAAAATTTAAAGTTTAAAGTTTGAGTCTGCGCAGGTTAAATTTATGTTCATGTTCATATACTTTTCGTAATATCTGTAATAGGTAGATGAAATTTTATAAAAGGAAGTTAAAAGTAAGTAAAAAGATTAGTCCTTAATTTAGAATTGAGAAAAACATTCGATAATTAAATTAGCTTTACGGTGTATCCCGCACACAACAGAGTAGGCAGTGGGAACCTCGTGTTAAGACAGTCCGTTCTACACTTTCCGCCGAATTCTGGAGGCCAATATTTCCTGATGTAAATAAAATATATAAATTAGTACATGGCAGAATTAAAATAATTTCTTTATTAGCTTATCAAACCCGCTACCCTCCCAGCCGACGGTCCACCATTCAAGAAATTTAATTTTAAAACGTCCAAACCAAATATGTTTTAGTGAGATATAATTTATTTTCAATTAGAGTCCATCAGGATGAGTTATTGCTCTTGTGACGAACAAAAACGCGTTTACACTCTGTCGCGTCACTTTTTGTATTATGATTTAATGTAAACGGTGTTTTCTTGTTGCAGTTCGTGTAATGGAATTTTAGTTCTGTACGTAGATACCGTTGGCGAAGTGGGACAGCGTGTCTGACGTTCCTATTGGTGGTTGTCAGCTCAATTCTGCACATAGCAAGGTAGGCAAAGGGATTCTGGGAATATAGTCTTAAGGCACACCGTTTCCATTAAAATACATCCGGTGCCCACTCTCCGCTGAATTTTCGTGGCGGATCTCAACACTGCACTTTACGTCGTTACCAAAAGGAGAAAAATAATTCGTCCCCCATCAAGTGAGTATCTAACGTGGATGTGATTCCCGCTCGGGGGATTACCAATCTTCGTATGTACAGTTGCACGTTTGTGCCATATCAAAGATTATATTTACATTATTTTCATTTATAAAGGAGTCAAAGCGTAGGATTCACCTCGTGGAGAGTGAACGGAGTATCTAAACACTAAGTTCGCGTATGCGTTACAGGTACTGTGCGTAAAATACGCGCATAACCGTAGAAATATGTGAAAAATAAATTTATTTTTCACTGTCCATTAAGCTCAATGATGTCAATTTATACTATCTAATAAAAAGATATTTTAACAAGTTACAAGTTAAAATATGAACATGTAAAATTTACAATATTATATATATTAAAGTAGTGACTAACTTTAAATAATTTTTACTTTATTTTTATTTAATTTGCATCTACGCCTATTTGGAAACCGTAAGAGCTCGCCTCACTAACTCATACGTCTTATCAAGCTACGTCGATATTCTTACACGTATGTTACAACGAACTACAGGTTCAAATCCCACTACGCTCAATTTTTTATACGTGTTCTAAAAAGTATTTTTTTCCTGAGTGTTGAAAATACTTCAGAAATGATAAAAACATTCACTAGTAGCCGTTTAAATTCGGAACATTGTTTGTTGAGTGAGGGAATCGAACTCACAACCTATGTGACGCTGGCATATAAAACTAATTTCATACTTACTTACTTACTAAAGTAGTTTATTACATATTTAATAATATTTATAATAAATAAACATTTTTTCATAGACAACAAATGATGATTGATTACGGTATTGAACTGAATCGGAGTCGGAGTCGGTCGTTCGTGTAATGATGTCTTATCAATTTGCACACTTTTTACTTTAATGCTCGGGCACGTGTTGATTGCGTTTCCCGTGTCAAATATACATACATACAGTTTTTATTATATATATATTTATGTATGATGGTAACGAACCATACTATAGCTGATAAATGTGTAGATAAATAATATAATAAATAAAAAAAGTATAATCATTTATAAAGTAATATAATAAATATAATTTATATATTAATAACAATATTATTTAATTTATAGTTTGCGATATATATAATCATATGAATAACAGTTTAGTGCAGTTCTTTAATTACGTGTTCCGTTCACAAGTAATATTAATGTGACGTAATATACTGTAGGTAAAACACGCAGAATTAAAATCAATTTATTAAAAATAATTTAATAATTATAATTAATAATTGTTTATAATAATTTAAAAGAAATAATTACTTAATTAATATTTTTAATATTGCAAAATATCATGTTGGCTGAATAAGCTACTGTCATCGTCAAGGTCAAAAAAAAGGAAAAAAAAGAAAGAGAGGAAGATGGCGGACGCGTCTGGTGAAGCGCGTCTGTTGTGTAATATTATCTTTTTTTTACCGTCCGTTTTCTCTTTCGTGTGTTCTCCATTTATGGTGACACTGACGAAGTAATTTTGTGCTCAACTGCCACGCTCAGCCCGCCATTATAAAAAGAACAGAACAGAACAGATGTTAAAAGTTGTTTCGCGAAGTTTTAATTTAAAATTTATACATATTTAGTTACTTTTTATATGTAAAAAGCATGTGAGTATAATAGTGAATATGATAGTGATAGTGAATATAATAGTGATAGTGAATATAATAGTGATACCAGCAAGTGTTTGTTTTGGAAAACTTCGTTGGTAAGTTTTTAATATTTTATAATTATTAAAACAAAGAAGAGAAATATAAGAAGGAATATATCTTTTATATAATATTGTTGTTTTCAGTAAATAGTTTATCTTAACTCAGGCATTTATAATCGTACATTAGAACTCAGAGCATACATTTTAATTCCCATAGATAGATTTTACAAAAACATAATTTACACGAAACATAAACATTTCTTGCAAGTTTGTATCTAGAATTGGCATAATATGTTTTAAACGAGTTTGTAAAGTGTGAATGTCATGGTAAATAACGATTGGGTGAACAGCGAGAGACCCCACGGGTGTTCGCTAGTGGCTAAAGGTGCTTTTACAAAATATTCTAATACTAGTTATCGCCCGTTATTCCTTTTTCGTGAACTTTATTTACTGAAATAGGACGTTGAGTGGCGACGGTTGACGGGTTCGATTCCCTTTAGATGGAATAATTTTAACCGGAGCAGTCAGGTAAAATGAAATGATGTTGGGTTTCACCACAGAACACACAGAGTCTCAAGAATTGGGTGGTGCGCGGGACCACGGAGTGTCTTAACAGTAGATTATCTCTGCCTACCTTGCTACGTGCAGGATACGTGACGGTAAATTTAAGTTCATTCGTCCGCTTTGACTCGATGAAATATTTGGTTTACCAAAATACATATCCCGCTGGTCTGGGTTCAAGGGGTGGAAAGTGTGAGTGAATAAAATAAAGTGAATAAAGGAATATCTTAATTTTCAACAACCTTATCTCTGCTTACTCATAAATATAAGTTATACAGGAGATTTGTGCACAAAGAAAGGGTGGAAGTGCTAAAAAAAGCTAATAAAAACGTTTTTATTCCCAGTGCTATTATCAATCTGTTCATATATATATGCCCTCTCGTGCATCCTCATATCAACTGAGGTCCTGCCTCTCTTACCACTCTCTCTTGCTTCATAAATTCGATAATATATTTATTGCAATAGTAAAACGTTATGTATAAACTCCCTAAGTAATAAATAAAATCTAATAAATTCAGATGTTCCCTGTGAAGGCAGCAAGTACACAATAGTAGTAACTCAGTGTCGACATTTTCATACACCAACTGGGATTTAGTTTTCAATATTTTAGGAGGGTATAAAATTTTAAACGTAACAGGATTCGAACTTAGAATTTTTAATGCAAAATATTGAGGCCATTCGTGGCGCATAAGCATAAGCATGTGAGTGTAAGCGCGACACCTTGTGGGTTCGATTCCCGCTCGAGGAAATAAAATATTTAATATTTTAATTTCGCTCTGGTGTGCGGCTTTCAGTTTCTCCATTCAATACGCAATTCCTCCAGAAATCGAATATGAGGAACGGAGTGGCTCTCCGCCCACTCTTTTATGCAGGAAAAAGCAAGTTTAAAAAACATCATATAGAATATAGTATAAAGTGCTACAAACATTTTTGTTAGCAAAAAATCTCAGTATAAATATTTATGTCAACCTATACCGACATTTTACACCTTTTTATGGCAACTAATTATTTATTATGAAAAAAACTCAGAATTTATTGGTCTAAATACTATTTCTCACCTTTACGTTCCACCGCTATTTGCGTAACTATTTGTAGGAAAAAACTGTGAAACTCAAATACGATAGAACATAATGGATGTGGTTTGGAAAATCTTTATTTTATTTTTAAGATTCTCGCTGTATCCCGCATATAGCAGGGTAAGCAGGAGGAATTTAGCGTTAAAAAAATCCCTTCCCCACTTTCAACCTAAGTTTTGAGACGTTGCGTGAAATGCTTACAGAATTCGGCGGAACGTGGGAAACGGAGTGTCTCGATACTAAGTTCCTTCTGCTTACCCTACTATGTGCAGGATATAGTGTGAAGTTAAGCAAATTCCTATATTCAAACACTTTTATTTATGACTATAGTGTTTTGTAGACTTATTATCTATAGAGAAATAACTTGCATAAGTTTATATAAGGTCATCGTGGCAATACATATTTAATTATAACATGAGAAAATGGATCTAAATGTTATTTTTAAATATTCGTAAAATTACTAAATTTGACTCTGCGGATTATTTTAACTTTAATTACTCATTATTTGCTATTATTGATTGATTTTGGCTGCGGACATCAGGTTTATATTTAAAAAATCTGTTGTTGACAGCTTTTTTATATTGATTATCCGGTAACTACGGTTACGGAGGTCCATATAATCCATAATTCATCAAAATAATATTTATACGTACAATAAAACAAATCATCCCGATTAATACAATAAATCGTAGTGACGTTATTGCGTCCGTACAAAAATTAATATCGATTATTTGCGAATGCAATTTAAATCGATTATACACAGTAACATATTTATTGGTTTTAATTTAAAAATGGCGCCATCGTGGCACAGTTAAGAAATTGACTGTATACGAGATCATTGGGGGTTCGATTTTCTCAATTGGTTTATGAAGATTAAAAACATTTTTTTTTATTTCCATGGGGTGGTTAGACTGCGACATTGACATTGATTCTACTATTAAAGAGTTTAGCAAGATAAGCATATAATAGTTGCGACCCTGAGAAATTTCCTAAGATATGTTAAATATTGTAACCACCCTTTCAGTGACAGTGTTAATATACTCTACATTTTGTCTCCTTAGTTGTTTTTCTCTTTACTCATAAAATATGTCAAAACAAAATAAACTTCTGCACCATTGCACTATCTCGACTATAACAACAAAAAACTAAAAAAGCATACAGAATTTAGTACACACAAAATCATCATATTATAACTCATTTCACACGAAAAATAAGTTATAAATTTTTTTAAATGTTCTGAAATTGAAGTGCAAATTTTATCTTATTAAGGCACTAATAAGACACTCAATACGAATTCCTCGTAAAAGTACGCTTTGATATCTTTAAAATCATCAAAAAATTACCTATAAACATACACATTTATATCACAATATCGGATAAAAATCAAAAACTGTTACGGTTATGTTCGAATTAAGCAATAACACTTTTCGGTGACGGTTAATTCGGTCTCCTTCGTATTGCACATAAAATTTTATATTTTTAGCGAAAGTGGTGCAAGGTAATAGCTTATGGCTTTTGAAAAAAAACTGATGGCTTTTTTAATATGATTAAAATTAGTTTAAATATAATATTTTTTAGTAGAGTATATAAGGCAATGTTTATTAACATATATTTAGCTTTATTCTATAATTTCTTCGCTCTGGTGTCGAGACAAAGCGAGGCGTTGAGTTCCGCCACTTAAAACGCAATGCCTCCAGAATTTGGCGGAAGGTAGGGAACGGAGTAAAACTAGTATACTACTTAACATTAGGTTCCCTCTGTTTACCCTGATTTGTGCAATATACGAGTGTAAAGTGAAGCTGATAACCGAACCTGCTTGTTATTATACATTTAAAATCGCTTTCTCCATTCACAAGGACCACACGCCATACAGCCTAAAGCTCGACTCTGTTGCCATTACCAAGCTACTGGAGCATCTTGAACAAATTATGAGCTATCAATATTAAGCATCGTGCCATAAAGAAAATACACAAAAAACTTATTTTTAATATATATTTATATTGACGCCATTGTAGTGAAGTCCGTACATACTGAATTAAATGTTTGGAATAAATTTTCAGGTATTCTGGTTTTCTAATATTTTTGACATTTTAAAGTCCTTTCTAAGGATAAAAATGTGTTTTTAGATAACTTATAAGGATTCGAAAATCATCTTTCTCGCTCTAGTAACGAGGCAAAGCGCGGTGTTGAGTTTCGCCACTCAACACGCAATGCCTCTGGAACGGAAGTGTCTTCATACTAGATTCACAGGTACTGCCTTCACTGCCATAAGTACGATACAGCGTAAAGCTACTATTTGTAAGACATTTAAATATATAGAAATATGTCTCTCGAATGGATCTAGATAGCACATTATTAAATATCAGTTGTGCACAATAAAAGTGTGATTCTAAAAGTGTGCAATTGTTAAGAAAGTCAGAAGTATTCTGGCTCTTATTCGAAAATCAAACCATATTTGTTATTTATTAATATTAACTATCTTGAGCACGAAGGACCTAGTGTCAATACAGTCCATGTTCCGTTTCATACAAAAAAACCCATTTAAACCATAATAAATTGAATTCCCATACAATTTGAACCAATTCTATCACGATTATACTTTGGAGCGTGCAAAATTTCGAGATAAGAAAATAAAACGGTGTTCTTGAAGTAATAAATCAAGGGATGGCAGAAGTATCGGATGATTGCAAAGCGACTAGATAGCGCCCTACACGATGCGATACTTCGTAGTTTCCCACGGGGACGTGGATGCTAGAAAATATATATTTTTTAATTTTATTCTATACTAAGGATAGTTTTTTTATCTTCCGCACAGGGTATTCAGAGGGGACCTGGGGAACTTTCGTTATCCACTATCCACCGAATTTGGGAGGCAATTCTTGTCGAGTAACGGAACTGTACGTCGCGCTTTTCTTCGTTACCAGAGCGAGGAAATGAGAATATTAAATATTTAATTCCACCGAATAGCACAACGTTAAAAAAATACTCTCAAATGATGAAGTCGACGACGATCAAAAAAATATGACCATATAAAATTTTCAGAAATACCGTATCCAAAATAATTTCCCCCGTCGTAGTGCAGGTCGTGACCGCCATAATATCCATTTTAAATCGCTGTAAGGTTAAAGTCAAATGCTCTATTTATTATAGTACCGCGATCTGACCCACATTTAAGGTTTATTCAGTAAAGACTGAAAGCACTGGCGTTTACAGTTAAGGTAAAATATTGTGTGAATCGCCAATAAAGTATTCGTTTTCACTCTTTTTTTGGCTTCGCCATGCATCTTGCATATATCAGGGGTAGGCGTGGTACCTTGACCTTGGTAATCTAGTGTTAATACACTCCGTTACCTACTTAATGCCCAATTTTTGAAGGTGTTGCGAGTTGAGTGGAGAAATCTACTACTACTGTAACAGCTACAAAAAATAATTGGGCTATATAGTTAGTGTATAACTAAGATTATCAATCTTATTATATTTTCTAGTCTAATATAATATACCTCTTTATTATTATTTCATTTATACACACCAAATACGACTACTGCGGTTATGCATTTTAAAAATAAATTAAAAACTGACACAATCAAATTACTACTGTAATTGCTTTCATTTTTTTATCATTTATCATTAAATTTGTTTCCGTCATTAATCATTAAATGGAGCGTTACGGTAGCTCTTTGATATACATTTCGTATAACCAGTTTTTTTAGCTTTTTAAGTATTCCCGCGTAGCAGGATAGACAAGACTTACTACAAACACTAAGTAGTGTTTGAATAATTCGAGACACTGAGTGTTCCGTGGCGTAACTTAACGCTGCATTTTATTTTGTTAGTTCGCGGAAATGACATTTTTTTAATATAATCTCAGTAACCTCGACGATTGTGGGTTCAATTTCCACTCGGGGAAATTAAATATTATCATTTCCTAGCACCGGTAACGAGGCAAAGTGCAGCATGAGTGAGTATGAAGTGAAATGACTCAACACGCAATGCCTCAAGAAATCGGCCGGAAAGGTGAAAGGAGTGCCTTAATACTAAGTGCCCAGGTTTTCTCTTTCTACTCTTTTGTATGCGGGATAGAACATGTAGCTACAAAAAGGACCCTCAGCATGTAGGACTAAAAGAGGGCCCTTTGAAAGAACCAACGCATCGTGTTTACAATGACACTCAGTCCCTCTAAGCCACAATGGCCTCACGATTTTATAATTTATCATCTAATTTGTTTCCGTCATCAATCACGAAATGGAGCGTTACAGAAGCACTTTCGTATACATTTCGAATGAACTATTCATTATTATTTCAACAAATTTTATTTTAATGATAACCATTTTTAATGACAGAATTGAAAACATGCTAATGATTAGGAAAGTAATATCATTTATATACTAAACAGTTAATATAAATGCTAATGATAGTAATTAAAAGTTATTGAAAGAAATATTTACTTATAGACTTATAAAATATGTGAATCAATTTTATTGATTCACTTTAGAAAAAAAACTTTTTAGAAGATTTTAACTATTAATTTCAAATAACAAGTATTATGAATCTGTATGGTAGCCGTGTTTACCACATTATTTTATGAATTATTAATTCGAGCAAAAATCGAACCCACAACCATCAAAGTGATTTTTGAGACATCTTTTACTATATTTTCCCTACACTGCTCAAGGAACAACATGCTAAAATGTAATGTCTTATTTCCAATAGACGTTGTTTGTCCGTAGGAGAGTTTTATATAGATTAAAAAACCCGCAACTTCGTTTGTGTGCGACTAACACGTAAATAAGAAAATTCTTTTTTTCTGAATTTCAAGAAATCCTGTTATAGCTCTCCAAACTCCCTAATCTGTCAAGTACCAAATTTCAACTATATAAGTGCAATTTTCCATCTGTGTATTCAGTTACCCAGTAGGTCAGAGTCAGAAGAAGAGAGAGTTTGTATAGATAGCAAAATATCGCAAAACTAACAAATATACCATATTAAATACTAAGCCATCTAATTTATTACTTAAATGGTTCATATATATTGCCTCTAATTATCGTACGTTTAATGATATTTACATATTATTAATTAAAGTATGTAATTGCTTCTTTTCAAAACCGCAGCCAATTTGTAACGTTCGCCATCTTAAAGACTTTAATATATCGTGTGTGTTAATAGAAGTTGTAATTGATAAGTAATAATTATTTCTCTTTTTAGATTTGGTTATTGATAACAGTCTATTTTATTATCTTTTATTTGTATTTAGTTATCTTTAATAACGGTTAGAATGTAGTGTTTTTTAGAGACTCTACGAATGCTTTACTGCCCTTTAGAACCTTGTGCTAAGAAACAAAAATAATAATTAGTTCAATAGAACTACTTAATAAAGTAGGAATTGAACTCGCAACCGTCACGTTTACAGTAAACGTCCCACTGCGCCACGACGCCCTCAGTATAGGGTTTAGAATTATTAATTTTAGTACGCTCAAAGCACTAACTAAGATTAAGCGAACATAAAACGGAAGGCGCTAGTAGTTCTAGTAGTAAATTAGATGCCGATGATATCTGCAGGATATGTTGTGCATTACACTGTATGTGCAATTGATTATTTATTAACAATTTTGTTTTATATTTCTCATAATATTTTTTTACTTACACGCTCTACCCCGTTTATAGTAGGGTAGTCTGAGGATATGCAGTGTTATGACCATCCGTCTGAATAAACGTGCGCGGCGTTAAGTTCCGCTATTCATCACGCAATATCTCGAAAGTTGGACGCATAGTAAGAAACGGAGTATCTTAACATCAGGTTCCCTCTGCCTGCTGCCTCGAAATGCCTTCGAATTAGGATCGAACCCACGCCCATTGCCCATTTTTATCATTGAAACATTCCAATTCCACGATTGCCTTTCAATATCGATTCATAATTGACGTGTTTCATCATAATATACATTGTAGCTCGGGTTTCGGGGCCTACCGTTTAAAATTTCTTTTTCCACTATGTAATCAGAGCATTGCGAATCGTCTTTTAAAAACTTATAAGCTATAAATTAAACGTGCATAAACACCGCCCGAGGGCCACGTAATGTGTCGTAATCGGAACTTTCATCGATATATAAATCGATTTTCGCTCAAACCTCTAAATTAACCTTAATGATTCTTGATGACCGCTGGTTTGGTATACGAGTACGAGTACGCCGGTCTTGGTGTTCGTTTTGGTACTAAAGTTGATAGAATACACATATTGTTATTTTTTGTTATGTTTTATTTTGTGTTTAGTGAGAAAATTTGCTAATATTTTTGCATATATTTTTTTTAATACTTCGCAATTCTAAAACAAAGTGTTACAATATTAGAAAATAGTAATTTATTTTTCATAGCACTCTATACCAAAACAAAAATGTAAATTAACAAATATCATCTTACTTGCTTGTTTTAATGAATTCTTAAATTTTTATGAAAATTAGTCGTGAAAATTACGTCGGGTCGGGACATTCACATTTTCATGCTCTGGCTAGACATAGTTCCGCGTTAAGTTCCGCCACTTAACCGCCGAAAAAGAAGAATGGAATGTATTAATATAAAGAACACACCCATCACAATAACTGCCTGTACCTAAAACTTGCCGCTGTACGCTGATTGTTTCCCACTACTCAACCAATTTTCGAGACATTGTTTGAGGCGTCATGATTTCAGTGATTGAGAATAGAACCGGTAATCGTCGCGGTTATACTCAGACATTTTTTCGCCCTGCATTTACCTACCTAATATAGTAAAAAAATATTCATTCTAAAGTAATAGGTATGCACCTACCGATAAAAAAAATTACCCAAACTTAAAATTCCAACAAAAATCTATACCGGCCATGATTCACGTGAAATTATAAAGAATTACCCAAAAAGCTTCGATGTTGTATGCTCATTTACTATAATATAGTCGGGTCGGTGCTCTTTAATTTCAATTATACTTCATGTAAATGCCAATGTACAGTTTTATTATTATGTGGGTACGAGTGAACTACTTATATGTGAACTAGCGATTTTACCTGGTTTTGTTTGTAAAAAAAAATAGATTTTTTCATACTCATTCTAGTTTAGAACGAAATGGTGAACGCAAAGTTTATGAGTTCGATTTTCACTAGGATGAATAAATTATTTTCATATATTTGCTCTGGTGGCAAGAACAAAACGCAGCGTAGAGTTTCTTCACTCAACTGTAAATATCTCGAAATTAGGCTGTATTTGAAATCTGTCAAGGGTTATCAAGTTCTTTTGGTAATAGTCGGTCAAGAAGTCGGTCGGTCGGTCAGTACATAGAAAATTTTGGCGTTCTACTCCGCGTCTATCAATCAGTACTTAGCGAAAGAGTTTTTCACATAAACATTTGAAGTTTTACATAAGTTTGATTCATATTTCACCATACAATTATCTATATTTTTAAAGTTTAACGCTGTACTCCGCACATAGCAGTGTAGGCAGAGGGAACATGGGAACTTAGTTAAGACACTCCTTACCCATTAAGACACGTTCCCCATTTTCGGTGAATTCTAGTGGCATTATCTTACCAAAGCGAGAAAATGAAAATATTAATCAATTTATTTCCCCGAGCCGGAATAGAACCCACAACCGTTGGTTTACAATCACACGCTGCCTCTGCGCCACGACTGGCCTCAATTAACTATATTATATACTTAGGTTTAAAAAAATCACGTACCAAGTAAGTGTCGGAATCACGTTTTGAAATTACATTACATTACGTTAAAATTATAAAGAAGTTAAGTGAAAACCTCTCTGAAACGGCCGCGTGTTTAATGACAGCATCGGAGACGACACTCCCGTCCCGTCAATCATAATATCTCAACCGTTCTAATAACTAGTATTACAGTGAACCCGCAGTTTATAGCGAAGTAACGTTTTGTAAAGTAGATCGGACGTGACCTAGTGGTATTTTTTTAATCGAATTTCGATTTCCCGGAGTATTTAAATATTACAATTATTCGTGATTCTAACTGACATGGATATTATTTTAATTTTTCTGCAGTGACAAAACTTGATCGACGACGATTGACGTGTAGAGGCTGTGGTGGCGCAGAGGAACAAGCCCGTAAAAGCGACGGTTATGTCTTCGATTCCCAATAGAATGAAATATTTCCATTTTTTTTCACTCTTTTCGAGGTATTGCATGTTGAGTAACGGCACTCAACATGTAATACCTCGTAAATTGTATGGTTAATGGGGAACAGTAATCTTAACCCTAGGTTCCCTCTACATATCTTGCGATATTCGGGATACAGCGTGAAAAAAAAGACAGTGTCAAGTGGTACTTAATAGACGTGCGAGTTCTTTTTATCTATCCAATACTTTTTAACCTTTGACCCCGTAACTTCACTCTATTAACCACTCAAGTCTAAGTAGAAATCAATGTTTTTAGATACGTTAACTGGAGCGTGATTGCTAGGAAGTTGTTCAAAACCGTTCAAAGTAATATATTTTACAAGTAAACTTAAATGTGTTTACGTGAATGGGATGGGTTTGAGATGCCTTTTATATTTTTTAAACTTCTTGTATCCTTTAAATAGCAGGATAGGTGGAGGGAACCTAGTGTGGAGACATTCGGATTCCTTATATCCAGTGAGGGGCAATAATAATATGTCTTTACTCCGAGTCGGAATCGATTTCATAAACGTCGCGCTGAAAATCTGACGCTGATTCCCAGGTTCCCTCTGACTATCGTTTTGTGCGGGATACAGATAAGCTAAAATTGAACACTATTATTATTAACTAATGGATTTTTTATAGAAATGTATTGAAACTAAAGAGATGAAAAAAAATATGAGATATTGCACTTTGGATTCCTTTCGTTTTAAAATTTTCACTGCACCTATCTATTTTGACCGATCCGGAATCGAAACCTTAACCATTACCTTAAACAAGCAACTGAAGTCATCAAATTACTAACTTATGAGAAAATTTAAATATGATAATATTTGTGTTATGTAAACAAATCGTGTGGGAGACTAAGATCTTCTCAAACCCATATTAGTCGAATGCATTATCATTTGATCAAGCAAACTGGAATATCTGAACAATACTCTCGAAATTTTAAGATTTCATTTCCAAATAAATATGGACGCTTGTAACGGATCGAAGAATATAATACATTTTATTTACAACAAAAAAACGACATTGGGTATCTCATCACAATCTTGCCTTTACCAACGAAAATTTCATCTCAACCCTTATCTCTTAGACAGAAGGTTCAGAGTTCCGTTCCCGGTGGAGGTAATAAATTTGTTTCTCTATATTTATACGACTTTATAGCCGTATCGAGTGCTCGATAATACTCAATGAGTATAAGTTATTTTGTTAAAGATAAAAAAGGATCAACGGATGGCACTTTTGTTTCATTAACCGTAAAAGGTATGGGTGATTTAATCGGTCATAACTCGCTTTGCAGCGCGTAGCTAATTTTCAAAAGTTGGTAAAAAATTTTTGGACATACGGACAAATTTATTATTTTTTTGTCCTTGTATGTAATTAATGGGATATTATGTATATATCTTTGCATGGCGATCTTTTGGGTATAAGAGGGTATGCGTAAGTCGTATGGTGCTTGTTTTACATGAGAGGAAGTCCAATACGATTTAAGGTTTAACACGATTTCTAATAACGAAAAAAAATCACTGGCAAATCATTATAATGTCCTGTTTCACCTTTTTGCATTACGGCTTTACTATTTTTGATTAAATGTTGTAAACTGAGCACCTTCTGACTGCAATCATGGTAGTCATAGGTTTCTCGTTCTAGTGCGACGTTAAGTTCTGCCAGGCAAATTGAAATGCCACGAATTTATGCAGAAAATGGAGAACCCGCAATGAGTCAACGCGCGGCGATGAGTTTCGGCATTCCACATACAATACCTCCAGAATATGCCGGAAAGTGGGGAACAGAACGATATTAATGGGAACGAAGTTTCTTAACACTTAGGTTTAAAACTTTATTTCATATGTGTCTTAGTTATGCAGGTACGTCTTTATATTATGTTCACATAAAGCTAGAAAATCAAAATTCAATCAATTTTGAGGCCATTTTAATCAGGTTCTAACTCACTCAACCAGATGTCAGCATACAAAACATAATCAACCCTATAAATAGACAATAGGATAACACTCCTAAATGTAAAACTGAACAAGTAAAGGTTCGGAATGCTATTGAAGACAAGATAGCATCAAAGTAGATACTTAGCGTTCTAAGTATTCAAGTAGATTGACATAAAAGTGGGTGAATCTGGGCAGTTTAGGTGTGTGATTGACGTTAGGTGTTAATGGTTATATTGTACTAGCGGCCTGAACGCGGCTTCGCCCGCTTTGAGTTATTGTTATATTATAACTAAATTATATTCAAAAATTACATAATTTGTAGCCTATATGTTATTCTGTTATATAAGCTATAATATTGCAAAATTTCATCTAAATCTGTTCAGTCGGTCTTGTATGAAAGTGGAACAAAGAACCATCATCACAAACTAAGTCATTTATAATATTGAATAGGTATAGTAAGATTTGCATTTGTGATATGTATGGCTTGGAACGTTAAAGGAATAAGTGAGAAAAGAACGAAATGATACATATATCTGTATAATATACTAACTTTTACACGCGGTTTTGCCTGCGTGATCAAATGAAAATATTTAAAGATTTTTAAAAAGTGTTTTAAGAGAAACGGAGAGTTCTAGCACTTGGTTTCCAGGTTCCTACTGCTCACCCTATTATGTGCGAAATACAGCGTGAAGCTAAAAAAAAGAATAGCATAGCATAAGAGAAAAGTTTAACATAATTATTAAACTTAATATGTCTTACAGTACCGTTGGGATACAAGAAATGAATCAGCCCCATCTCATCTCCAATTCCGAATGTTACTTAAAAGGCAATATTTATTCCATCTTGATAATCTCGTAAGGCAGTTAGTGTTGTAAACGTAAAGCCTAAAAATGTGGGTGACCAAGTAAATAATTAACGACGTTGTTTTCAGTAGTACTCTGTGATGAAGCTATAACATTATTTATCTGTTGTTTATTAGTTAATTCTTCCTGTTTAAGAAGTAAAGCCTTGTACACACTGTCGATATCATTTATGGATATGAAATTTATTTTTTTAAGTATTATTACATATTTAGGATTTTTTTTTAATTTCTATACTATCTTTTATATACCGCTTCGTATTTGTGTAGTCATTGAAGCGGACATAATTAAGAATTGTGTATAACATATGACAACCTAAGTGTCCGAGTTAGTGGTGAGCGTAGGTTTAGTGGATTATAAAGACGTTAGTTAAAATGAATAAAGCCTAAATTTATCAAATTGTACTAGTAGTTCCCGAGATTATTCAACCAGTGCTTACGTCCATGTAACAAATTCTTTAGCTATATCATTTTCAAAAAATTTTATAAAAAAAAATATATTATACTTTCATGAACAGAGAACCCAGCCATTAGGTATTCTCTGCCAACTCTGATATGCGGGAGAGAAGGAAGAATTTTATAATAACAACAAGTGTCTACAGCTTTACAAAACAGTTCAATAGCGTATTGGTAATACTATTAATATTTATATAACATTTAACATGTGCTTTACGTCCGGTACCGTCGTAATTTATTTGTTATAAAACCAGAACTTTTGTTTTCAGTTTGTAAATGTCTTTATGGGATTGGTTTAATAAACCTTTAAGTTTTTTTGCAGACTCTCACATTTTCCCCATATAGATGGCAAAGGGAATTAAGAATTGAAAAGGTCTACCATAGCCTCAAATTCCGATGAATTGTCGAGACTTTCCTTGTTGATGGAACTCAACGTTCCGTTATGTCATCTAACCAGAACTAGGATAATTTCGTTTTAATTCGCCGAAGCGAGAATCAAACCTACAACCATTTCGTTTATAGCCAGTCAAATTAAATATAAATAATTCTGCTCCAAATAATATAATTGAACTCAGCATAACAGAATACAGAAATAAATATTCAAGCAACGGACCAATTTAGAAAGATCCGTATTTGAATGGATCACAAATCAGGTGAGAGTTCAATAATTTCTGAACTTACGACGTCACCGGCCATTTATAATTGAAACAATAATATCATTAAATTGCAATTTATATAAGATTCTCATCCAGCAAAATTATTGAGCTATTTAAATGACAACAATCCATTATAGTTACTTCAAGTTAATAAATACTATTTTGGTTATAATGAAACGAGGTCTGGGGAGCTGTCCATAATATGTACATATATTGTATCTGATGGAATCAAGAGCCTTCTCCAGTATAATTATATATTCGAAATTTCAGTTTTTCTTGGGAATTTCCCGTTTAGAATTTCTACCTGGAAACACTTGCAGAAGAGAAGGTAAGACTTATCACGGACGTTGATACTTACTTGTTTATTTTAAAGATTTTAATGTGCGAAATTTGAGTTTATTTTTTGTTTATAATTAATATTATAAAACTGAAGAATTTGTATAGTTAAATCACAGTATGTAACTAATAGGAACTACTATATGCTATAAAAACTATATTAAATTATATTAATAGTGTCGATATAACCCCCTCTACCTGCGGTCAGAGTTACCTCAGGTCAGAGTTTCTTCATTTGAATCAATTATTTTTACAAAGCGATGGAAATGAACCTACAACCATCGCGTCCACAGTTAAGCGCCCATTACCACAATGGACTAAAATATGCCTCGTATTTTGATCTGGAACGCAAATTTCATACGAATTTCGATCGAATCTCTTCAATAATTATGTCCTGTTCGACACTACTTATTTCTTTCAAGCATTATTCTGTTTTATTACGCCACAACTGTATTTATATCGGGATATTTGGTAAATGTTTCCGTGAAGCCATGAAACGTACACAAATTGCTCTTTAGAATCAATTTTCTTGTTTACACTGAATTATGGAAGTGGGTATTGACTACCCATTACTTAGATTGTGTAGGGTTGTTCGTGTAATGCAATGTTTGTATTTTAATTTTTAACTAACTTCCGTAAGGAGGTTCAACTGTTTTTTTTTATGATGGTTACCTCAGA
The DNA here is from genome assembly GCF_056956725.1 of Heliconius melpomene rosina. Lineage (NCBI taxonomy): Eukaryota > Metazoa > Arthropoda > Insecta > Lepidoptera > Nymphalidae > Heliconius > Heliconius melpomene. The sequence goes on from NC_140395.1 coordinate 13,549,658, forward strand.
ACTTTTGACTGGGTGAACCGATATCTAATAAAATAAAAGATGTTTTTGCAAGTTGATGCTTCCGGTGTGGTCCCATTTTAATTCGGTCCGTTTCTGATAATGTTATCCATGAGAAAATCACATAAGTTATTCGCATTAAGAATATGCGCGACAAATGGACGAATAACTCGATATCACGATGATATCAAATGATTTTGATGATTCTTTTTTTATTGGAAAGGATACACTTCAAGGGTAGTTTGGTTAGGCTCTTTTAGTAAAGTAAGGAAAAGGAATTATTGTAATACTTACATCTAAGATACTGTATTCTCTAGTTATGTGGATGTGACTACACATTGAAAAAAAAAGAACAAAAAAAATGCTGTATCCGACTTATAGCAGGCAGCAGGTAGGCAATAAAAAAAAAATTAAATTTCAATTGCTTAAAGTGGAGGATAGTGTCCCTAACACTACGTTGTCTCTGCATACCCTGGTCCAAAATATATTCAACGGGAACTGTCAACCCTACAGGAAAAAATTTTCTACGAAAATTATACAAAAAATCACGATAACCAAGTTTTCAATTAAGTGTTGTATTTTCGTAATTTATTATTTCGCTCGACAATTTCGTGCGAACGTGAAATTCACGTTTTAAATTTATTTAATGAGAGTGGAGAAATGATATGGTGCCATCTTTTAATGTGAGTACATGTAGGTACATGCGTACACCATGTATGATTGAAAGTTGTTATATTTTTTATATTGTAGATATAAGGTACAATTCTCTTGAAATATTTTCTTCTAAATATATTACATTAAATTTTTAAGTATTATCTAAATTGTACTAATTTTTTTGTAAATTTTTTTTTATATCCATAACGGGTCCCTTATAGGATCACTTTGTCTTCAATCTGTGTGAGTGTATTTGTCTGTAAAGACTACCTATATAAACACTGGTCCCTTGGAATGTAGATAATTGAGCTCATTATAATATCTTATTTAAAAAATGAATCGTTTTAACCGCATTTTGTATGAAATTCAAAACCTATAATATAGGGTACTTCTCGTTGACCTGCAATTATGAAATTGGTACGAAACCCTCGGTGAGAGGGTCTAACTCGCTTTTGACAGGTTCTTATTGTTCCGCATTCTCATACATAGTCTTAAATAATTCAAAATTGTGAAGAATACCCTTTTAAAAAATCATATAACCGCCATTACGGCGAGCAATTTAATTAAGAAATAATAATTTATTTACTCATTAACATTGAAAACGTGATTATCTTTTTTCATTTAGTATTGTAATAAGTATGAAATTCGACATATTTTACGAATTTTAGCACTTTTAACAAGAATTTTAAGGGTTATGTTATTATATACAATGCAGTTTGCACACTGTTTACACCGTAGTTGAATTTCTATTTATTAATTTTTGAAAATTACATTTTTTATCCTCTTTTAAAGATTCTAAATAAAATGTTATTTCAATAATAATAGAAGTTGAATTAATATAATGTTTTGGTAATTAAGGGATCGTACTGCGGAGTAGCACATCGTTTGACTGTACACGCGACGGTTTTGGGTTTGATTTATCGAATGAGCTATCTTAATTTCATGGCTCGTTTAACAGTTCGTGGAGAACGGAGTGTCTAAAAATTAGGTTTCCTCTGCCTCTGCCACTGTAAGCAGCGGATATAACGTGTAGCTAACTTAAAATTGGCAATATGGAAAATAAAGCTACATTTGGTCACCCAAAATGAAAATAATAGCATACTCGTATATAGAAATATTTATATAAAAATATTCATATTTATAAGTACTCGTAAGTTACGTTATAATTCCTATATCTTCAAACAATATATCTACAACGGTGTGACAGATAGCACAAAAATATACAAACATAATATATTTTTATATACCCAATTAACCCGTCGTGGCGCAGTAGTACAAGAGTGTGATTGTTGATGCATTGGCTGTGGGTTAAGTTAGGTTAGGAAATCGAATCTACAACCTGTCGCGTCAACAAACGTAAGCTTGCACGACTGACTTCAGCTACTTACACAAAATACAGTGAAAATCAAGAAGATGAAAAGCAGGGAAAATGTTAATATTTTTTTTTTATTAGCTCTCTCAGGCAAACCCGCGACTTAGCTGTAGTATATATTGTACATCTTGTTTACATCGCATCTTCGTCATTTTGCCTATAATTATCTTGATAAGGCACCACATAAAATATTTTGATTAAAACGCCATTTTCAGTGATGGGGCACAGACTAACTTAATATGTAAAAGTGGTAAATGCTTTGAGGCCAGGTTGGCGTAGTGCACAAGCGGGTGACTTGGAACGCGACGGTTGTCGGTTTGACTCCCACCCTGAGAAAACACCCACCACTTCCGCCCCCTATTTTTCGCCTAATTTTAAAGATATTGCGTTTTGGGTGACGGAATTCAATGATGCGTTTTGTCTTTTGTACTAGGACGAAGAAATGAAAATAATTCATTCTGATGAGTAGAAATCGAACCCATAACCATTGATTTTTACGCTTAATTTTCCACCTGTTTGACGTGGCTTATACCATTTCCACAACACTAAAGTGTTAACACACTCGTTTCCTCAATAACAAGTAATTATGAATGAATTATTTATCAAGTTAGCAACATTTTAGTTGAAGATTGTCGATTTCCTTTATATGCTCTTATCGATGTGCGATACGAAACTTAATTATTGATTATGGACAGAAAGTATGAATTTTTACACTTTATTGAGTTGGAATTATTAAAAAAAACTCCAACAATGTATGCAAATTATTGCGGTGTAAGTTTTTTCCACTTAAGTTTTACACTTTACTTGTATTTTGTGATGAAGATGTAATTGTGTTATTTTGTAGTGAACCAAAGGCCAGTCGTGGCGCAGCGGCACAAGGTGTGACTGTAAACGCGACTTAAAACTAGGTTCCCTTTAACTATGTAATAAAATGTAAGAATCTGAATTAGAACCATTTATAGTATCTAGATAATTGTATCCTTATGAAACTTAGTGGTTATACGCGGCATAGGTGACAATACAATATTATGGTATCAACGAGCTGGTGTGATGACGGAGCCATTATCTGAATATGAGAACTCTTCAGGGTTGCTTGTAAAGGATTTGAGTTTAGGCTCATTTAATTTACACTTGCATTATATAGGTATACTTACCATATAGAAAAGCGTGTTTCCTAGTTTTTTTATCTTAATATTTCCATTTGCTCGCTCCGGTTTCAACAATGGCTGTAGAATGTGGCCAAAAGCAAGCCACAGAAGCGTCTTAATTTGCAACGGAGTATCATAAATACTAAATTCCTAAGTTCCCTTTGCCTAAAATATGTATAAAATAAAAAAAAGACTCAAATCAACCCATAGATCCTTCCACAAATATATGTAAGTAATAATTAAAAGTTCAACATAACATATTAATATGATTGAAACCGGGCGCATGTCGTCACGTACTCTACACGACGCGACGCTTATTTATATTAATATCAAATTACAATTTATCGTTTTGTCCGTACGTTCGTGTTACAAGGGGCTCGTTCCCATTATGCTTTACGGCACGAATAGTTCAGTAGTTGTGGATGAATGGTTCTATGTTTCGCCTAGGTTAGGCTTTTTCGAGGCTAGTCGTGGGCAAGCGGGTTCGATTTCCACTCGAGGAAATTAAACATTTAAAATTTTCATTTTCTCGCTCTAGTAACGCGGAGCGGCGTTGAGTTCCGCTGCTGAATACGCAATGCTTCCAGAATCCGGTAGAAAAATAGGAAACGAAAGTGGGAACGGAATATCTTAACACTCCTACTTCCCAAGTTTTCAAAAAAATTAAAAAAAATTTTTGACCGTCAGCGCGGCGTGACTGGGTTAATAGAATTGTCCGTTAAGTTATATTAAATTATCCTTTATCTCATTTTTTGTAAACTTTTGCTGCGGTATTTTGTATGGTAGAGGTTTCGTAAAGTATTTAAAATGGACGGAGCCTAACGCCACCAAATCTAAGCAGTGAGTGTCATAAAATTCATTACGTTCCCAGGCTCTCTATGCCAACTGTACTATATTTGGGGTATAGCCACAAAATTGTTCTTATATGGGAATCGAACTCACAATCATCGTTAGTCATTTACTATATCACTGCGTCTATTATCTATCAATATATTGTGCTATGTAAATGTAAGCATTTAAAGTGTTCTTTATGTTGACATTATTCAATTTTTTGTTTAGTTTTCCTTAACTTGCCGCATGAAAATATTTATATGAAGAAAATGATTACAACTTCGTTTTTACATAAATAAATGTTGTAGGTTCTATACTTTGAACGTAAGGCGTATGTAAAACGAAGTGTCTTAACATAAAGTTATCTCTGCCTGCCTGTAAAAGGTGTGGAGCTAAATTTTTGCTTTTGTTACGTATACGGTATACTCAACATTTTGAAGTTATTTTGGCATTCGTATAGAACACATCTGTGTTCAGTTGTTAATATCTTAACATTCTTTATTATCATAACATTAATGTTTTCTTTCACAGTTTAGCAATAAAAAGCGTTAAGTTCAGTGCCATTATTAAATACGCTATATGTTGAATTTTGATAGAAATTAAATTAAGTTACATTATAATATCAATTTACAAGGAAAGGTGTTTTTAAAAACTTAGACTGCACCTCTATCTAGCAATTTAAAAAATGTAAATACGTCACTGTTGCCAAATAAGCGATATATAATATAGAATTTGACGAATTAGCTTACAATACTAATTTAAATAATCGTGATCAGATTTTAAAGATATATTTAATCAACATTAAAAAAGGAGGTTATGTAGTATGCGCTAGGAGTATGCTGCATGCATATATAATGTAGGCTTCCGAGCATCGTACTCGATTTCGTTAGTGTATGTATTACAAGCCTTTACGTTTGTTTGCTTATCCACATATTTCTCGAAAACTAAAGGTAATTTGGAGATGATAACTTTGATTAAATATTTCATATTCATATAATTTAACGATCAGTTAAAGTTTAATCTAAACAAAAGCAGTAGTTTATTTTAGATATGGATACAAAACAAAGCGCCTCACTGGGTTCCGGAACTCAATATGGCAGTATCTAGGAAATAGGGTGGAAAATAGGGAACGAGACGCTAGTTTCCCTCTTCAAAAAGCTGTTTGAAGTGTGTTTAATTTTTTTCAAATCACTTTTATAACCTGTAAGCCTTATGGCTTTCGTTACAGTAAACGATATATAACGATCCAAACGTGTCAATGAAGCCACACTTATGTTATCTCCCAGAGTTATTACACTAACAGCTAAGGTGAGAATAATATATATAAATTGCAAGATAAATACAGGCAGGACTAATTTCGATCGATGTGTTTTATGACGCTGATAGCGGGTTCAATTTTATTTGAATACATAAATATTATATACCTACTGTTAAAAAATTGTTTAAAGATTTTATTTGGTGTTAATTTTGTTTTATCTAAGGATAACTTCTGTAGTTTTTTTAGTTTGGTAGCAAGAATAATAATTGGTGTAATGATAATGATTCTTAGTGTTTAAATTCTTTAGAAATATTGTGCATTGGAAAAAAAATGCTTATATTGCACTAATTAATTAAATATACAAAATTAGAGGTTGTTGTGGTTCAGGGGCACAAACGTGTGATAAATATACTTTTTTAGAAAACTTATTAAAAAATAACGTTGTGAGATTTGTACCTGCGCCTTTTGGATACCATCCAAGGGCTTTCAAGCCTCAGCTATATGTTCTCATCAAGCGACGTCACAAATTTTAAACGCTTGTAATAACTTATTTATGTCGTCAGGATCTCTGTGAGGAGATATATAGACAAAGGCAAAGACAATAATATTTTTAAATTCATTGTTCCAGGTGAATTGAACCCAAAGCCACCGTGTGGACTAACACTTCTTAACTGCGACACACTAAAGTTATATTTTAATAATGTAAGGCAAACTGTAAACCAATATAAGGGAGCGTGAGATAAAGCGTAAAGTCGCGGGAACGTATGCTATTAGATGAGTAATAACTAAACCAATTGCTTTACTCATAAATTATTATTGCCAAAGAACAATTATAGAGAAACTACTTAGTCTTTTTCTGTAAAAGATATTGCTAGTTCTGTAGCGTAATTCAACGCCGAAGTTTTTTTAGTGACTGTAAACGCGATTCGCATGTGGGGAAATGACTTATTTCTTATTTTCATTTCTTCGCTCTGATAACAAGGTAAAGCGCAATGATTTCCTCTGCCTACATTGCCATGTGCGGGATATAGAGTGAACCAACAAATAAAAACAGGGTCCCTCTTCCTGCATTACTTTATGCACGATAGAGCGTTAACCTAAAAAAATACACTAAGTAGTTTGTCTGTAGGTAGGTACTTAGTTGTGGTCATTTCACACGTTCTATAATTTCTCAAAAACTGTAGTTTCTGCCTAAAGGCATTTCTGTTCCTTATTTAGCCTTTGCCTAGATTATTATTATATGCACAAATTGATTCTTGCGTCCGTGTTATTGATATTCAGGTGGGAGGTGCCAATTTATTCACTTTTAATTGGAAGTAAATAGTTTCTGCCGACCCTGAAAAGCGACCTCAGTTTTATCCTATTTTATTTTGCATTTAGTGGAGATAATAAGGAGAAGCGATTTATTACCGTCGTGGCGTAGTAGCACAATGTCTCACAGTAATCGCGACGGTTGTGGGTACGATTTCTATTTGGGGGACTGAATTGTTATCTTTTCCCTGAGTTGGGATCGGTAACTGAGCACGCAATGTCTTGAAAATTTATCATAGTTTTAAGAGGAGGTTCCTTATTCCTTACATGCGAAATGCTGGGTTCAGCTAAAAAAATATATAATATAGGGGACGGACACTTGTGTTACATAAGGCTCTGTTTGTATAAACTGATGAGCATATTTGATTAAATACGCTAATCTCAAGAAGTACTGATTCGAAATGAAAAAATGTTATTTTTTTATAGCTCATTAACCGAAGTAGGTTAATATATTATAACAAAGTAATCTTTTCTATGTACCTACCTATTTAGAGTTACCTCAGGCACTTAGAAGACGTCATGTCTTCACAACTATTTGTTATTTTCATTTAACCACGCGGGCCGACGCCGCGTGTAAAAGCTAGTTTCTAAGATTTCTCAATACATTTTGAATATTTATTTAAAATTATAGAACATCCGTAGGCGCGTTATATTATTTAAGTTGATGTTAATTCGTTATCGCCCAAAGGTAAAGTTAAAATTCCTAATTAATTATTTATTGGGCCTCCATGGAAAATCTAATTTTTCACATTCGTTACATTATGTTAGGAGATTATTGAATATGTCGATGCGTAAATTATGTTTTTAATTAATATATTTATATTTCTGTTTGATTTATGGTTGCTATTTATGTATTGAGGGTTCAGTGGTAATCTTAGATGGTTGTAGTTTGTCAGTCATGCATTCGAATCAAGGCATGAGTCAAAGTTAAAAAAATACATATTCTTATACAATTATGTTAAACACTGTTTTTTATGAATAAACAAGAAAAAGAACTGATTTCACACATAAATAGTATTATTTCGTTGTAGAAATTATATATTTTTATGGCATCACGTTATATCCCGCATGGAATAACACAGAGTGTTGAGCGGCGGAATTTCGCCTGTCACATTTAGAGCCATTTATGCCCTGCCCCATGACTGGTCTCTGGATTATGTTAATAGTACAAGTATTATCATCAGTGAAAGATGAAATATACCTATAATTTTACTTTTCTTTTAGAAATCGAAAATATTTAGATACATATTTTTCTATACAATAAATACTTTAAATTACCTGTAATACCTATTAAAGTAAACAGTTTCCTTTTACATCACATAGTTCGATATAAATCAGTCGTTTGAAGTCAGCCCTGTGGTCGTAGATACAAATCTATGAAAGATACGTGCAAGTGCAAACTATGAATGAATAGTAAATGAAAATATTTCACACCATTTTATTCTTGAAAAAGGCAAGCCTTGTGTCATAATGATGTATTATATTGAATTATTGATGGATATAGTAAGTTATAAGAGATGGCGATTTAATAAAATGTCTTTCATGTGGAAACATATTAAGAAAAGAAACACATTATTATGTTTTAGGATAAACAGGAAATTAAGAAATATATTTTTATTTAGTTTTATCTATTTTTTAATCATACGCTAATTATATACATATAACTTGTATATTGTATATCGCCTACAATTTTGTCTGCGTGGAAGTAAAATGAAAAATTCCATTTTTTCCTGTTCTCGTAAGAATTTCCAAAAAACCTCTCACTACCTAACCCGGTGACTGACAAAATTTGTCAGTCACTAGCTCAGTAATGAAATAATTACAATAAACAGAGGTAGTAATATCGCTACCCTCCCACAATTTGAACCACACTTCACCATCCTTAGATCAATAGCATACCAGTTTAGAATTCTTTTTCTGTCTCCGCCAAGAACTGGTTCCTATAAAAACTTCTCTAATTAAAAAGATACAGTGTGACGTTACAAGATAGAGTTGATGTGGCATCGTTCGAGTCATAAGTCACGTATACTTTAGTTAATGTTTTTACTATTGTATATATAGTTGACGATAGCCACTATCGATAAGATTTTTTTGTTTGATTACTTTGGCTGATATTTTTTTCTTATATAAATCTGGGATAGTGGAAATCTAAGAACTTACTCTATAGTTGATAAGACTGTAAATAAATATTCATAACAATTTATTAATGACATTTTTTACATTTGTGCAAACAGCGATTAAGGGATAATTGGTATTAATTTTGTGCTGTAATGTTAATTAATGTGAATTTTTGTTATGCAAAATTAATCATAATAACAAAACTAAAAGAATATATAATAGGACCGCGAAATCTTTTTAAACCTCATATACATATAATGTAGTAATCTATAACCTCTGTAGTACAAAACCTTAGTAACCACCACCATGAACTTCACGCTATCTAGAACTATAAAAGTCAATTTATCTCAACATTTCTATACCAAGAATGTCAATATTTTATTGGCAATTTGTACGAATGTTCATTATAAAAGGTATGTAGTGTTCGTGTTCCTCAGATGATTACTTCAGAACTAATGTTAGGCTATAAAATCATAAGTGAAACAAGAAACTGAAAATATTTTTAATTAATTTACTTTTATTTTATTGTTATTGACTTGTGTGGTCTGAATGTCATATGTTATACATGACGGAATGTGAGTTAAGACACTCAATTCTCTATCTTTGGTAGCTTTACGCAGTATCCAGTGATCAAATATAATGTCATAAGCTTTCCTGCCAGTCTTTTGCACATTTCAGTTTCTTGAAACGCTCTGTCACAATAGTGTATCAATAAAGATTTATTACTATCCTTATCTACTTAATACAAATGAACACTACACAGGTACACTACACACTTGTCTCAAAGCTTTAATCCTTTTGTCATAAATGAAAGCCTACCTTCTCCAATGTACAATATATTAAAATCAATACTTATACGTCATGCATACAAACATACATAAAAATATATGAGCACCATAAAAAAACGCACGAAGGGCGATGAAACTCTTAATATAATAAATCATGGTTCACATACAAAAACATTACTCATATATATTTACGATTATTTAATTGGTATCTTATGTCCAAGATATTAATTACAATTTATAGCCGTTTACATGAAAGCCGGTTACGTATAAACAAAATAAACACATAAATTTGAATATGTGATTAAAAAGAATTAAGTATAGATATGTTGTAGTATTTGTACTGACTTTTTTTTTAATTCTTAAGCGTAGAATTGTAAATACAAGCACCAACGTACGGCTAAAACCGCAACAGCCTGCAAATACGATGCCCAATCGAGATGAAATATTTATTATTTTCATTTCCTCACTCAACACTCATTGCTTCCAGAATTCAATGGAGAATGGGGAACGAAAGTGCCGTAATGAGAACGGAGTATTTTAATTTCGAAAATTCGGCGGAAAGTGAGAAACGTATTGTCTTAATACTATGTTCTCTCTGACCAACCTACAATAAGCTACAGTGAGAAGCTAATAACAAAAAGAGAAGCTACTTAGCGTTCTAAGGATTCACCGTACGATCCTCATCGCGCTGCAAGGTGCTCAGCTAGCAGTCCCCTTAACACTTGTCTCCTCTGTTTCAGTTCTTTTCGTCATTTGACAAAATTTAATACAACCCTGCTTATGCAACCTTTAGCAACTAATTTTACAGCGTACAAATTAACTTTATAGTCTGTGAGTTCAAAGTACTTAAATAATAATTTTCCGTGTGAAAATCGAACCCACGACGATCATGTGTACATTCAGACGCTCTCACTTCACCATTACAATCTCAACTTTAATTATATTCTATATTAGTAAATATAAAAACAAGATATCTAATGCCCTTTAAGTAAATAATTTATATCATTAAATAGGCATATATCACTCGAGACTAATGTATACGGTACTTGGGACAGTTAAATTACTCTTTTTGTGCAGATACTCTTTGAAGTTTCTATACTATTTCTACATTTATCGTTATATATTTTTAGCTTTAGCTTCACGCTGTTTCCCGCATATAAAAAGGTAGTGTTAACATTTCTTTCCCCAAGATCTTGTATTATAATTATCAAATTCACTATTACCTTATTTGAAATTGTATTCATTAATATTATTTGGGGTTTAACTGATATTAAATCGATATATTATCTTCTTCTTCCTGGCATTAATCCCGGCTATTACCAGGGTCTGCCTTCCTACTCAACCTACTCCACTTTGCACGATATTACTCCCTATTATGTACACCATAAATAAATGTATTTTTTATTTTTACGATAGAGTCTCTCGTTCCTCTCGAGGTTTTTCATATAGCTATCCTCCAGTATCATCGGCACTGTGTTCTTGAAGATAATTTGACGTCTGCCTCTCTTACCTCTTACACTAGCTTCATAAATCTTTTTTACTATTCTTTCATCACTAATTAATCTCGAACTGCCCAAACCATCTGAGCCATGGTCTGAGTTCTGTATACCATGAATCTCAAAAATTAACTTTAATTATGATAATTAAACAAAAAAAAAATACATTTTTCTACATATACATTCTCACTTACATTTAAAAAATGTCAACCATTTAATTAAAACAAAACACATCATAGACATTTAATTAAAGTTAAAGAAAGCCTTAATTAAATATATTGCATCCGCAGTCCAATAACCGGCCGCCTCATTTGGTTTCCAATTTGGCAAATGTCAATACTTAAGTGCCATAATAAAATCATTTTTAAACGGTGCCAATATACACTATGTCATGATTTTAATATGATACTTGTATGGAAATGCCAATCATTGTATATGATATCTGCCATTATATCGATATGTAGGATTGAGGTAAAAATGTTGTAAATTGTACTCAGAGAGGTTAGTTAGTAGTTAATTGTATTTATCTTGGAACAAGTAAACCTGCTGGGTTTTTGAACAGGTTTAATCTTTATAATATTATTACATGAAACTCATGCATTACTGAATGATTGGGAGACAACGCACAGCTGAAACTACGCTGGGTATAACGTAACGGGGCACACTGGCACGGGGTTTGACCGTAAATGCAACGGTTGTGGGTTCAGTTCCCATTTGAGGGGCTGAATGATTATTTCCTCGCCCTGGTAGCAAACAAAGAGTGGCATTGATTTCTTTACCATTCCTTTTTCATTTACAACATGTATTGTCTCGAAAATTAGATGGTGGGTGGAAAACGAAGTGTTTAACACTACGTTCCCCCTACCTTTCTTGTGGTATGCAGGATCTATAAGTATGAGTTTTATTATTTGGACAAAGCAATGAGGCGCTCAGTTTCCCAATATCAGAGGATATTTAAGTAACTGTAAAGTAATATTTTTTTTGAATTTATATAAAATCATTAGTATATTATATGTATGCATCATCATACATTTTAAGTATTGTCATGACAGATTTTACGATTTTGCATCGCGATTTTTACAACTTAAATGTTCCTGTTACGGTTATTACAATTGAAAGTGATGATTTTATTATGATTATAAAAAAAATTATAGCATTTTAATGTGGTTCAATAAAAAAACCTTTTACACTTAGTGTTACTTTGTGTTTTATTATATTATATATTGGTGATAATGTTAAAATATCTTTTTTATTCTCAAATATGGGTAATATGATGACTAAATTTTGTTTTTTTCTTTCGTTTCACCATTTGGTAGAATGAATAAATTTCAATTATTTTCGTGTTCCCGCTTTGGCAGATAAAGAGTGGCAGTGAGTGAAATAAAAGTAAAATTTATTATTTAAATTTAACTCTTTATTTTAACTTCACGGTGGATCTCGTACATAGTATGGTAGGCAGAGGGAACCTAAGAACCTATTGTTAAGATACTCCGTTCCCCTTAAGACACTTCTGTTCCTCACATTCCGCCGAATCCTGGAGGCATTGTCTGTTGATTGGCAAAAATCAATACCGCGATTTGAATCATTACGAGAGAGAAAATAAATTACCTTGAAAATATCTGTATCTTTATTTAAAAGTCTCCCATTACAGAGTGATTGACAGACAATGCGCATACGAAAATACACTAGAATTAGAAGATTTGAAATGTAAGTTAGGTAGTGTAGGAGAGCACTTATTAGAGATTTTATCATAAATCCTATAAAACAAGAGAAAACGGGATTTTCCATTTTACGTCCTAAAATCCATACAAACACAAATTGGGAGACTACTAGTATATCATATAAGGTCTATTTTTCATATATAAATGAAAATGAACGCAAATACCCAGCTAATTCCAAGCCCATTCATCTTACACGTAACTAACCTAGCAAGGCTATGTTCGCCCAAAGGACTTAAAGATAATATCACCGCTTTACTCAAGACTTGCCGACTATAATCTGCCAATTGTATGTGATTTATACGTAATATTAACGAAAACTTGGTATACATTTGAATAAGGAACCTTGAGTTGAATAGAAGTGATTTGGTAAAATTCCTTGAAGGATGTGGGTTCGAAGCTAGTTTGGTCATAATATCGTCTAATGAATGTAAAGCGCTTAGGAAATTTTGGAAGTTTTAACAAATTAATATAAATAGGTCGTAATGGCGCAACGGCACAGCGTCGGAACGGTTGCGAGTTCGATTTCAATTTAGAGAATGAATGAATTTTATTTCTCTACGTTCTACGTTCCACTCCTCACGCAATGTTTCAAAGTCTGGTCGAAGAACTGTGTTGCTTTTGCTTACGCTCCTTTATGCGGTATACAACGTAAAGTCAGGTATTTTACATTAGAATAAAAGAATATTAAAGATTCATTGTAAAATATGTGTTCGGATGCCATTCTTCAAAATAGAAAATAACGAAATAGATAAAAATATAGATCGAGCGGGCGAAACCCTGAGTCACTAGTATAGGAATAAATAACTATATATCTGTCTTCAACTCTACGCAGGACGACGGTGGCACGTTTCACTTACATCTAATATTCAACATCCACTATACAAAGTTAAAATCTTTATAAGCTGATCAATAAAACCATACAAGAATTACTTGTTGCTTGCAATTCTAATGTATTTGAATGAATTTCTCTCGTCTCATTGGAATTGAATCGGCATTTAAGTTTTAAGTTTCTTATTTATTAGCTGTGAAAACGTCTAATCCAAATACAGATGGTTTTTAGGATTCCGTAACGCAAAATAAAAAAACAGAACCTCATAGGATAGTTTTATAGTTAGCTTGTTAAGATCCTTTTTCTAAAGAATGTGAGGAAGTGTTAAGCTGAAATTAATATTAAATATTCAAGTCTACAGTCCCCTGGAGCACAGAAATATCTAATTAATTATAATATTAATTTGAAACAAAGCGACTAATGAAAACATATTTGTAAGCAGTTTAAATAATGTACAAGAACACAAGAATTCTAATTTAAAAGCGTAACGCGTTTACAGAAAGTTTACGTTTACAAAGTACGAACGCCCGTAAAATTAAATTTGTCAAGTTTTATTAGTTATCATTCCTATTGGCTTGAATCATTAAATTGATATGGAATCCTCAGTATCTGAATTCGTCTCGCTCTTGACCAGTTTTTTATATTTCGACCATATATCGGTTATTTGCTCTGTTGAATTATGTATAATGCCACTTTGTAAGGCAAAAAGTTACGCTAAGTTTACTAAGAAATGAGCTTTTTGCTTGCAAGTATGATATTATGTATTGAGTGCTGTTTGTGTCTGATGTTACAATATCAAATTTAAATTAAACGCTGTATCCCGCATACAGTAGGGTATCTAGTGTTAAGACACTCCCAACTTTCCGCCAAATTATGAAGGCTTTTTGGATTTTTCCTTTCTTTTTATTGTAAGTTCTCACTTCGTGATAAATTTTACAAAAGCTTTAAAGGGGCTTTTAGCGATGAATGGGCATTTTTTTCACAATTTTAATTACTACTGCTATTGAAAGCACTTTAGTTTTGTTTGGACTAAGTTATAATTTAGAGCGATATGGTTATAAAAATATAATAATTATATTTTTTCTGAGATGAGGCCATTGTCACGCAGGTGCACACACGTACGAGTGTCAGCGCGACGGTTGTGGATTGAAACACCACTCGGAATAATTATATTTAATATTCTTATTTCCTCGATCTGGTAACGAGGCAAAGCGCGGTGTTAAGTTCCGTCACTCAACCACCGTGCTGCTAAAACTTATTTAAGACCTCGCAGGTTCAGTGGCGGAGTTGAGCGCAGCGCTTAGTGCTAACAGAAAGGAAAATTAGGAAAATGAAAATCCACTAGTAATCTAAAAAGAGATCAACTAATAAAAGAATCACGTAAATCGATTCAGATATGCATAATCCACAATCAATTGAGAACCCCTCTCTCTTTTTGAAGTCGGATTAAAAGGAACACCGTACCAACAAACCGCCTCATCTCCCTCCTTTAGCCTACATTAACTCTAGATAAACTGACAGAGAAATTGCTAAATTGTAACGTCAGCATAGTTCATTTGATTTATATTCAGGATTCATTGATTTACTATCCGCCTAACAGTCGGTCATTAAAACATTTTAAACATATTATAGGGTAATTTAAAAGAAAATTCACTCGAGTTGAATTCAAAAGGGTGGAACGACGTTATTTATGTGAATGTTTTAAATTATGCATTGCTATTGTTATTTGTTTAAATATGTAAATGAAGCTAAAAATATTAGTGCAATTGTGGATTAGCACTATTTATATTTTAATGTTGAATCGTGTTTAATTGGACTGTTGGTGTCGATGGTGTTGAAAGTTATGGTAATATGTTGGATGTGGGTTCGTCTCTTTTGTGGTTTATTACTTTTATAAATATTCTCTCCATCGTCTCTCTCTCTCCTTCTCTAGTAAGTAGAATCATCATGATTTGACTTTTAGTTTTGTTTAATAATAATATATATGAACAAAAATATACGAACTTACATACACTTACGAAATTTAGCACAATCATATTTCAATATTACCCAATTCCAACAATATGACGTACATAATAATTATGTAAATACGTACATGTCAAATGTAGAACCTCATATAAATAAAATGCTTAGATTTACTTTTTCTGCTGTCCAAAAATTGGCACAGCAGAAGGAACCTAGAGTAGACACTCCGTTCTTCAGTTTCCGCCTTAATTTCTATATATTTAGTGTTGAGAGACGGAATTCAACGCCGTACTTTGGTTACTAAAATCTAAAAAAGAAAATAAATTTGAATAATTCTGTCGAGTGTAGATTGAATTCACAAAACTTTGTTTATATGCATATTAGACGCCTTTGCGCCATGGCCACCTCTCATTTTTTGAAATCGGTTAAAAACACCTTTACATATCAAAAAACCACAATATTCACTCAATTTTCGCATTTACCAGCATTTAAAGATCATCTTGCATAGATTACACACCTTTAATCTCACTTAAGGACATAGAACAAGTAACATTTGCTCATATCCTACTCGTATGTAAATCTTGGACTTACTTATATGGACTAAATTAATTGTCCTCGTATGCAATCAATTTACGTAATCTATACTAATGTTATTAAGCTAAAGAGTTTGTTTGGTTGAACGCTCTAATCTCAGGAAGTACTGTTTTAAATTGTTTTTTTTTTTTTGTGTTAAATGGTCCATTTATGGAAGTATGCCTTTAAAGCGTGATCAAAAACAAGCTCCAGAGAAAAATATTGCAAAAATAATTAATAATAAAAATATAACAACATAATATAACGACGATACCTGCACTAGTTTAAAACTGTGTTGCAGTTATATAAACGCGACCGTTACGGTTGCGTTGTGGTTCGAGATCCCCAATCGACAAAATAAATCACATATTTTTTCCGATCTGGTAATAAGACAAAGCGCAGCGTTGAGATCCGCTACTCACACAATGTTGCGAAAATTGAGTGGAACGGAATGTCTTAACTCTAAGTTATTCCCTTTGCCTATCCCGCTATATGCAGGATACAGCGTGAAGTTAATAAGATGTAAAACATATTATATTTATAAGAAAAAAAATAGGTGAACCACAGAAAAAAACATTATAAACGCATATTTTTCGTTTATTTCATACCCCTAAATTGATACTCTAAACTAAAGTTTGTAAATTATTTATAATTCACCTTTCTCTTCTAGAGTTCTAAATAGGTACGGAGCTCTTCGTGGGTGACCGACTGGCACTTAACCAGATTTTTATATCTGTCTTCACGATGGTCCAAATTAATTGTCTTAGTGTGCAATCAATTTACGTAATCTATGATATTTTATGTTTGCACCATTCGCTAATAGGTGTATCGCTCACAATAGCAATGCAAAGACAGGTAAGTTCAAAGGTTATCTCTTCGGATGCGCCTACTTTCACCTTACGGGCCAGTTTAATGACAATATTCGGATAAACATACATACACTTGAATTTCTACCTTAACACCTTCAAAATAGGGAAGTTCATAATGTAAATATAATTTTGTAATTGTATTTCTACTTTATGATGTTCCAGTGTAGCGATGATTATTTTGTAATAAGACGATAAAGTCAACGCGTTCCGTTGTAAAATGTGAAAAGGTACATCTTGGAACCAGTTCCAATTTCTATGGATATGTTGTAAATGAAAGAAAAGTTAAGATATTGATTTTATATGTAACTAGCTTTTGCTTGCGGCTTCCCCGTGTGGTTAAATAGAGCAAAACTCTTCACTCTCTATCCCGAACATAGTAAGGTAGGCAGAAGGAACCTGGGAACCTAGTGTTAAGAAACTCTGTTCACATTAAGATACTTCTCTTCCCCACTTTCCACCGCGTCTTCGAAGCCTTGTGTCTGAGTGGTGGATCTAAAGGCTACGTTTGGCCTCGTTGCCAGAGCGAGAAAATGAATGAAAAGAAAGAGGATTAACAGTCGGGATCTATAAGTAATTCTTCAATCAATAGAATCTGTACCAAGATCCCCGCATAATTTAAAGAGATCCCGATTGTTAATCCTAATAAACTATTGGGCTTGTTTATTTTCTATTTAGTTTTATGCAGTCGGGGTTTTTGTTTTTTTCAATATTTTTTGTTACAAAATTAATATGTCAAACTATTAAATAATATCATAAGCCCAAATACTCCATACTCCAAGTACTCAATACAGTTTTTAGAATTACAAAAATTAGCATTATGACCTGATGCAGAAATATCTTACACTCATATAATATATAACTAAAAGTGAAACGAGCGAACAATCGAGGAGAAATGCTCCACCGATATGCGTCGTAAATAACAAATTTATCGCGCACCGCGAAGAGACCAGACCTGTCGGGATTGTTAAGTAATGGTCGGTAATTAAATACTTTTGGGCTTCTGTTCAAGTCGCATTCCGTTCACTTGTCCGTTGTAGGGCCGATGTTTAGTCTTATTTAAATTAGGCTGATAAAGATCTAAGTGAGGGTATATTGGAAATCGATTTTGTTCGGTAATTTGTTGTTTTTAATTCTTGTTACAAGTGTAAGATCGTAGTAATGATACTTCGATATTTATTTGTTGAAAGGTGGATATTAATATAGTTTCTATATACAGATCCTTTTAACCAGGCTAGTCTTGGCGTAGGAGCACATGCGGTAGGTTGTGAGTTTCATTTCTACTCAAGGAAAGGGAATATTTAAAATTATCAATTCTTTATTTCTTTAGTGTCAAGGTACAGCGCGGAGTTGAATTTCGCCACTTATTACGCAATGTCTCGAGAATTCGACTTGGACTTGGACTTTATGGACCAGAGATTCTTAACACTAGGCTTCTTCTACCCCTACCCTAAATCAGCATATTGTGGAGACTGTTAGAATATCTAATTTTAATGCAGAACCTGTCATGACGTAGCAGTAGAGCGTCTGACTTCAAACGCAACAGTTGTAGATTCGACTCTCTCCAGGGCTAAACAAATAAAAAAGTAAGGGAATATAGACAAATAGATAAATCATTTTTAATTATTTTTTTCTTAAATAACTGGGTTACGAAAACTCTAAAAGTCACACTGTTAACTGTACTTGAACAATTCATCGCGACCAACAAAAATATAATATGTACAATTTATATATACAAATATGCACTTGGACGACATTTCGTATTTCGTTAAAATAGTTTCTCCAAGACATCTTTAAAATTTTATCACCAAATAAAATTGCATTCATTATTTAAAGGCCGATTTCCTGATGTCGTTTAAAGGTAATTAAAAATTAAAATAGGTAATTATTTTATATACTTAATATATAGTGGTATAAAAAATAGTAAGTGGTATTGCTTTTCGTATGACTGATTACGAATCCATGTTCGTTTGAATTGAGTCACAGAAAGATTTGCTTACACATAGCCATTCTTTAATGAGTTTTAATATTATAAAGCTGGATGTTTAGTTTGGTTGAGCATACTAATCTCAGGAAACTAGTACGAATTGAAAATATTTTAGACTCCGATGGTCCTTTTATCGAGGAAGCTATACATATGTTAATAGCTTCGATGTCACCGCAGTTATGAGTTACCTTGGGTTCTAATAAATCTAGTTGAGATTGAAACTAGTAAGAAGAAACTATTCACATACCTTGAAATTACGGCACAATTGCATATTAAATATTTCATTTGGCATTGTCCGATTCGGCGCAAAATTTTGGTAGACTTTTATGGAAGCCATTTAAATGTATGGCCTCGACACGACAGAATAAAGATTCGTATCAGAGATAAAAAGAGAAAATATTATCTATCACTGCGGAGGGTGCACCTTGAACGGGCGAAACAGTTAATTAACAAAATTCGCTTTGTCCGAGACACATAAAATTTTATGAGGATCAAGATCTCCGTATGGTGGCTCGGACCGCTGTAATCGTAAGTACTAGATATGACTGCGGAACTTTAAAATGTTTTATTTTACAATTTTATTTTATATTTTGTTTTGAGTGTATTTGTGAGATATTAAAGGCGTTGAAATGACAGCGCTCGGTGTTGAGTTCTGCCAACTAGCACATAATATCTCAAATAGGGACAGACAGTGGAGCATAGAGAATCTTGACAGCGTGTTCATTCTATATCTCAACTTAGTTCTTTAGCAAACATAATTCTTTAACGAAAAGAGCGTGAAAGTAAGAAAAAAATATATAATATATCTTTTAAATTGGTATTGTTGTCCATTCCACATGTTTACTTCTACGTTAACAGAATTAAACATGCTGGGCACAAAAAAAATTGGAGCAGGACAAGTATGGAAAACACTCATAAAATTTAATAGGTTTTCCGTCAAAAACTACTTACGTGAGTCGCCTTCTGATAAACATTTCAATTTTTTATACTCATGCATGTTAATAACCAGTAAAATGAAACTAAATTGAGGTTTGCTACAACTGATTGCGACAGTATATCATTTTTTGCCGGTTTTTTAAACAATTTTTATTTCAACTTGCATTTTGTTAAGATTTATGATGTATTTTTGGAAATGTACTCACGTTCGTGGGTACTTAATGTATTATAGGGGTCGCTCCAATTCTACAATTGGATTTATAAGTGCATACTTTGTGTTACCAGACCGGATTCGAAAATAATTAAATTGAATTCCCTGAGGAAGAGTCGAACTCATCATCATGTTTACAATCAGATGCTGTCTCCATACGTCACGATGGCTTTCATTTTAGGTATGCTAAATTAAAATTTTTAGAGCTTTCAGGAAATTTTTTTGTTATCTTGCAAAATAAGTAAAAGGACCATAGACTTCTGGTGTCTCCTGCATATATAATTATGAGGTAATGCATATTGATTGGCGAACAATGGGCCTTTACATTTATACTTATCTCAGGAACTGGTTCAAACTAGATGGTCCATTTATTGGGGAAGAGTTTAGGTTATATTACATCACGCTAATCGTTTAGACGTGTCGTCTCGAATCGTTTTTTATATAAAAAAAAACAATTATTGCTAACTTTATCAGAAAAATATTTTCCATTTATATAGAATATTTAAATATTTTGAAGTTATATGAGATTTATGTCGTGTTGTGTTATTGGTTCCGTTATACGTGCGCGTAGGTTGTCATAAATCAAACGAGGGAGACCTTTTGGACTCGTCGCGTCGCGAACTTCGAAAGTTGATCGCATATTGAAAATAATAATACATATTGTGATGAAATTTCTGAGTTATTTCTTTTGAAAATACGAGTATATACTTAATGTTGTAAAAATGAAGAGTTTGTTTGTTTGTACTCCTTAATCTCAGGAACTATAATTCAAATTGAAAAAATATGTTTGTGCTGGATAGTCCATTGATAGAGGATATCTATAGTAATTTTATAATACATTTTACATTTGGATACAGCCTCCACTGTATCTGCGGTAAAGTAGGACCGTGACTAGGAATGAAACATATTACGAGAATAGGATTTGGATTAAAATAGAGATATTAAAGGTTCCTTAATCCTTACTGTTTTCAGTGAAGTCGGTATCTCAACCATAAATGACAAGCGCGAATTAGTAGCAGTTCCTTATTTATACTATACTGAATTAATCCTCTGCGAATGACATGATGGCCAAAACCAATTTCATACAAATATAGGTTTCATACAAAATGCAACAAAAATTAAAAATTAAGTAGGCAACGGAAGTACGGAAGAACGGGAACCAAATGTTCCCAGGTTCCCTATGACTAGCATAGCATATGTGCGGGATATAGCGTGAACCTAAAATGAACCTTTTCATATTTTAACTACCAGTTAAAATTAACTTCTAAACAATTAAAACGAGTCGCTACACCCATGCGTTAGTGAGACACGTACAGTGACAACGGTATTTCACATTCCCATATTAAGAAAGTTATTTAATTGTGGAGCTTCCAGCCGCACGCGATCTTAGCATAGTTCAGACGGTATGACTGGAAGTACATTTTATTGTATTTAATTTATTCTATTATTAATAATAGAAATTATTATGAAAAAATACATTTAAAAATAATCTATTTATTTTTATTTATTTTAATTAATTGTAGGTCAAAGAGGTCTAACCGTCGGTCACAGCGTCTAACTATAAACTCGATGGTCGAGAGTTTGATTCTAACTTAAAAGAATTAACTATTTTAATTTTTCAACTTTGGTAATAAGAAGATGAATTTCACGCTGTATCTCGCATATAGCAGGAAGAACTTACTGTTAAGTTGACACCACTCTACACCCAATATCTCGAAAATTGGGCATTGTACGAAGAATAGAGTGTTTCAACACTAGGTTCCCTCCGCCTACCTAATATATGCAGAATACAGTATTCAGCTAAAAAATATATATATATATAAATATTTTAATTATTCACCCCATGCTCGTCTGACTAGCTCTAACCCATAGCTAGTCTGAACCAAAAGTGGTTATCATTTAAATCACCCCAGCCGTGTCTTACGCGCACCTCATTAATTAGACGCCGCCATTAACAACATAATAAATAGGTTTTGTTCTATGTTTATAATGTTTTCTATTATTATTGTTAGGTTAGCTAGTCATGGGTTCCAATCCTGGAATAGGTAATGATAGGTTTTTTAATATGGGAGACAACATAATGCTTAATCACATTCCGTTCTCTATAAATGTTTAACAAAAATAAAAAATATAATGAAATACATAAATTATGTACTATTTAATAAATAAATGCTTGCATTATATTAATTTTCATTCAATTTTGAACGAAAAAAATAAATTACAATAAGTAATAATGATTATTAATTCAAAATTACAATGAAACGTCATACAAATATATGAACGTGTGCCACTATCAATTAACCACTGTGCGATATGTTACTCATAACTTTAAAGTTCCCAATAAATCAGAGGTCACATACAAAACAAAAATTATTGAAGTATTATCAATATGGATTGCCATACAATATGTTATTGGTAATTTATTCCATTATTGGACGCGCGCGGTACCAACTCAAAACACAGTATTGGAAATGATTAAGTGGATATATGACTTCCTGTCGCTTGTGAAGGTTTTTTTTTTGTGTTTGGTGTTTTTTTTATAGTTTCACGCTGAATCCCGCATTTTTATCCCGCATTATAATTTTGTATTCAGTCATAAAACATAAAATTTGAAAAAAAACTGTACACCTAAGTAGTATTAGTAAAAATATACGAGTATATATTTAGAATACAAATCCACTATTAATGAAACAGACAGACAATATACTAATAATATACTATTAATATATTTAAATAAGCCATACAGAAAGCTGCCATTTAGAACAGGAAGGTTCTACTCACCTTCTAAACTTTACTTGAGCTTTCATTCCTTATTCGGGTTAAGTAAACGTGCGGTTTCACTTTCATCAAACGTTTGTACAATACTTGACACGCGAGGACAAACAGATGGACTGTTTCCTCAATGTCTACAAGTACATTTATACGAGTATATATATATGCATAATTATATATATTAAGTGTAAACGCGGTAGTTGTCGGTTCGATTCCCATAATGCTTACATTTCTTTGCACTACCAAAGCAAAGAGCGGCGTTGAATTCCGCCACATAAAATGCAATATCTTTAGAATTTGGCAGAAAATTGGTAAAGGAAGTGTCTTAATGGAAACGGAATATCTGAACACTACGTGTCAAGTTCCCTTCTACCTACCTTGCTATGTGAGAGGATACAGTGTAAGCCTAAAAAAAAATAATAATAATAATACAAGTGCGCATTTATACCTATATTGTGTTCAAGTGACATCTTGAAAAATAGACGGTGCGTGGGGAATGGAATATCTTAACACTAGGATCCCACTGCCTATATGGTTAAAATCTTTGATTGCTAAAGCAGTTTTCTAACGTCAGATTTATAAACCAAAAAAAATATGGAGAAAGAAAATATGATGTATTGTATGTTGAGTGGCGGAGCTCAACGCCGAGTTTTGTCTTGTTACAACACACACAGAACAGTCGCACACACGTAGGATCCGAACCCACTATCCTTTTTCTCTTAATAAAAGTTAAGTAATTTCAAGTACCTAATAACGTTTGCCAAAAACGGGATCGATCAATTTCAATCAGGACACCGCTATCGTTAACTTGTCGAGATATTGAAAAAATGAGCCCTAAGAATAATAACGTATGATAAATGAATGCGCGGGCGAAAGTTTTTTGCGTATTAATTGATTTCGGGTTCGTTGTACCTACGGGATGTATCGGTTTAGGGATCTTTCATGAAAATAATTATTTTTGATCCTGATTTTAAAATATTTTTTTCGACCATGGTGATCAGATAATTCATGGTTGTATAACACTTTGTTCTCTTTTTTGTTCATTTCTTCCTAAACACTTACTAATAGCACCAGCTTCTCTTGTCTCTCTCTCTCGTCTCTTACTGTAAATGCGGTGTTTGCCACTATTTGAGAGAATTAATTCTTTTCATTACCTTGCTCTTGTAGAACAAATATCCCCCCTACGGAGAATTGTGTATATACAGTACGAGTTACAGTATGAGTTCTTTTTGCCTGAATAACAAAGAAAGCGTGCTATATGACAATATTAAATATAAATTAAGGACAACTCACTCTTGACCAGTTCCGATTATTAATGACTTAGTGTTACATATACCTCGGCTAAATTTTAAATCGATTTTATTTAACATAAAAAAGCTTTAAAGCAAGAAGCTGTAGTAATTACCTTTAAAATGCTAACACATTTAGTATTTGTGAGTGAAAAATCACTCCGTTTTTTCTTGTAGGGTGTAACAGTTATTAACTATAAGGTTATCGTGGCAACAACAACAGTGACTGACTGCCTGAACGCGATGATTATATGTTCAAACCCGATCGATCGAATTCCATTCGGAAGAATTTATTCTTTCAAGAAGCCGGAAGAAAAGACTATTACCTATTTATTATTGTAACTTGTGGGTTCAATTCTTTTAAATATTTAATAATTTCTCTTCCTTGCTCTATTAACGAGACAAAGCAAAGAAAAAAATATGGATATAATAAGATGTATACTATTTAAACTAGATTTAACCTTAATAGACCGGACACGTCTCTGAGTGACAGAATTTATATAGTTCTAAATAATTTAAAGGCAATTGTTTCGTCCTCGTTCACAGGTCTTACCTTATATGGACGCTATATATTTATAGTCAAGTTTAATTAGATATATTATTTTGTAGGATGATATCTATAAGATACTGTAAATCGATATTTTATTCTTCATGCATTATCTTGCTTAAATAGAAATTATTATTATTATTAAATTATTTGAAGATTATTAGCAGAATAAACCATTACAAACATAAAATTTATAATATGGTAGGTCTATGAAACTTACTTGCTTCCATTGCCAATCTCAACACGCTTCGCTTGTAGTAATTCTTTTAGCCTCATGCGGGGTAAGCGGGGTAAGCAGGGAACAAAAAAAAATAGTTAAATAACGTTTTAAATTATTTTATAGTTATTGGAATTAGCTAGGAACTTAGGTTTCTAGTAATATTTTAGCACTATAAATCTAAGAACACTTCCATATAAAATAACTCAATCGCTATAGATGTTTCTTTATTGGCGCTAGATATGTTAATTTGCTGCATACAGCTTAAATGGAATTTTTATGGTGTTGTAGGGAATGCTATAGGAAATTCAAAACAGTAATTACTGCAAAGGTCATACGTTCAATTACCGTAATATTTATTTAGCTTACATGGTTATTATCCGACTGCGGCGAAGTCCAGAAGGAGGAGTATATTATTAGCGAGCTTGGATATATGTATGTCCATTGTTTTGTTCCTTTATAACTGTTTGACCCGATTTTGACAATTGATAATTGGATATGTCTGTATAAATTTAGTTTATGCAGTCGGGTTTTTTGTTAGGCATTATATTTCATTTCCATATCCATTCGGGTGAATAAATATATTTATTTTTGTATGTTTATCCTCTTTGACAAGATAGAATTAGGGTGGAAATTACATAAGTGTTTGTCTTGATACTATGTTCTTCCTGTATTTAAAAAATTACAAGAAATAATAATAGATACCATTAATAACAATTATTAATTTTATGTTAATTGAAATCTACATACGACTCTTAAGGCTAAAATGATAAAATTTAAAACCTTATTTTTAGTTAAAATACATTTGAATTACCTTGGAGATTTAAAGGTTTTTATTTACAGCAAATAGAATATACGAGACTTTAAACTAATTAATGATCCAAACGAAGATCTAAGCGGCAAAAAACGTATGAATTTTGTATTGTTTTCCACTGAATAGTGTAATTTTTATTTTATTTTTAAATGCTCGTATCTTTTGATAGCGTACACTTAGAAGCTTGATTTTTTTATGCCCCAAGTGACCGACCGACCTGAATGATGGATATTAATTTCAGTTTGATACCTTCAAGCGACCAAGATAAAGAGCCTTGACTGACTGACAAGCAATACACTGATCCTATAAGGGTTCTGTTTTTTTTTCCTTTGAGACAATAAAAATAATCATTCCCTCAATATGGAGAAATAAAGAAAACAGAAAGAAACAAGAAATATTGTGTATCTCACATGACTTCAATAAATATATCGATTTAAAACAAAACGCTGCAATGCCCCTTTTTATGATTAAAATGAATAAAATAAATAAAATGTCTTTCCTTCAAATCTATTTTAGTTGGTGACGTAGCAACACGCGCTGGGTACAGCTAGTTAGTACAACATGTATAAGAAAGAGTTCGATTTAATAGTTTCAATATATCTTTAAATACTCCCATAATTCTATGTCCAACAAACCTTATATAAGTTAACAGAAAGTCGGCAAATAGGCGACAAATTAAAGGCGAGCAAAAACACCGTATCCGGAGCGTACGCTGCGCCGAGCTCACTTTATGTGTCTTAGGGCCTTTAGATTTGTCGAGTTGGATGCTTTGAGAAGTTATATTGGAAGTTGTTTCTTGATAGCGTTGTTTCTCGTTGCATATCGTAGGGTATTTAGAGGAAACCTAGTGTTGTAACACTCTGTTCCCAACTTCCCATATTTCTTATCGTGTCACACTGCTGCGTTTAATGTTGCAAAGAGCGAGAAGAAAATAATTCCTCTGAATGGTAATCAAACTCACAATTGTTGCGTTTCCAGTAAGACGCTGTGCGAATGCGCTACAACGGATCAAACAATTTCTTTTTCAAAATATCTCGCATTTTTATATAAGCATTTGAATTCAAATTTACATGTCTTTCATTCAGTATTACATATAATAACAGGACAGGCAGAGGGAATCTGGTTAAGATACTCCGTTCCCATTAAGAGCCTTTTGTTTCCCATTTTCCATTTAATTCTGGAGGCCTTGTGTATTGAAAAGCGCAACTCAACGCCGTGCTTTGCTTCGTACATAGAAAATTCTTCCCGAAATTAAAAAAAAAACCTTATCTTCATCATAATTATTAAAATGGGAACAAAATCTTGGACTTAACTATCATGACCTCTAACCACTGAACTAACAATAAGTACGTATATTTACTTGGACCACGTATAGGAGTCCAGTTCAAAATATCACATTCTCCATGAATGACGAATTGACAAATAAAACTAGTCTTTACACCTCTCCCTTTACAATATTAAATCAAACATTCTAAAGTCGAGTGTACACTTTATAGTCACAGTGAAATTCACACTTTTTGTTTCACGATGTATCCCGCACATATATCATCTGCTTATAAGCAGCCTTTCAACCAAAATTTTCTCTTTAGTGTCCAAAAATAATTATCATTTATTTATTTCATGCCGAACCTCACCGAGCTTCAAATCTACTATCTATTCAAAAAATAATAATAAACATTAGTGTATACAAGCCTTACATAATCCGAAATGCCACCGCTACTGTAGACACAAACATAGTGTGTACATGCCATATAAACAATATAATTTTCTATATAGACCACAGCCCAGTAGGTAGGTACCTACACTCGTATAGAAGTACGGTTTTTACTCGCCACGGACCCCACACGACGATCATTAGCGTAATAACAGGAGTATCGGTTTTATGCAGATGACTAATGATCTGTTGAATGTCACCAAGTTAATAGATTTTTATGGAATTCTCACGTTTATACGTAGGTAAGTGATGGTGGTGCTTGCTCGTGTTATTTAATTGGTTTTAGATATCATTTTTATATCATTTTCATTTCTTTTGCTCTGGTGGTAATGAGACAAAAGCGGTGTTGAGTTACGCCACTCAACGCGCTATGTTTCGAGAATACGGCGAAATGTTGGTACTTGAGTGTCTTAACGCTAGGTTTTCTCTGTATATGCCACTTTATGTTCGGGGGAATAAATTATTTTCATCCTCTCTCTAATTTCTAAACAAAACACAGAATTGAATTCCGCCGCTCAAAAATTGGACGGAGCGTAATAATAATAATAATAATAAAAGTCTTTATTGCACATTTACAAGAATTACTTACGATGAATGTATTAGGACATAAAATGCACAAAGGCGGCCTTATCACTAAAAGTGATCTCTTCCAGGCAACCAATCCAAGGATAGGATACATCTAAGAGTGAGGGCAAAATGTGGTGCAAAGCTTACGTAAACTTAATAAATATAAAACCTAGACATACAATACATAATACATATAGAAGCGCGAGAAGCGCGAGCGTAGTTTATTCTTTATCAACTACTACTTACTAGTATCCCGTAAAAAATGTATCGAACCCGTATCTTATGTATGCTTCCAAAGAAAAATTTATAGGACATTCCAAAAATTCTTGTTTCCAGATCTTAAATGATAACGGAAATAAAAACACTTCGCTTTCGCGAGCATCACGTTTTTTATTTCGAGCCAACCGACCCAAATAGGAATTTGAGAAAAAAATCGCGACAAATTTATGTAGGTGTACGATTCCACGTTTCGAAATCAAGCAAAAGTCGTGTAAAAATAAGAAGAATATTAAAATAAGTTAAGAACGAGCGTTCTCGAACCATCTTATTTTTTGTGATAGTTTGTTGATTGTAAAAAGTTGTTTTTTTTTTGGCTTCATGCTGTATTGAGTACATGGCAGGGTAGGCAGAGGGAATCTAGGAACCTAGCGTTAAAACACTCCGTTCCCATTAAGACTTCCATTATAGTGAGAAGAAATCGTAAGACTTTTTGAACCCACAATCGTCGCGCTTAATTGATTGTGCCGCTGCGTCAAGACGGCGTCAAATTTATCAATATCAGTAGATCGAAAACCATATAATTGTAATAAGTTAGTGACTGTTTACTCCGCTTTATCTTTTCGTCATTAGATTGGCTCTGAATTGGCTATTCCAGAAAACCGATATGTAATACGTACATATAATTATGTTATTTTTTTATGTTATTTGAAAACATATTATACTCGTATACTTTAATCTTTTATCTGGCTATAAGAAGGTACGGTACAAGGAAGCAAGTGGGAACTAAATCAAAGGAGTGTCTGCTAACCGCTGTAAGCATCCCGTATGATTTGTGACACTACCGTACGTGACCATGTGCTCAGGGTTGGTTTACTGTAATATTTCCTATTTCTATAAAATTATACCAGAAAAAGAAATATTTTTCTGGGACAATAATTATTTTTGGTTAACTCGAACTTAAAGCAGACATAAACTGTAAGCGTGACGATTAGAATTTGATTTTATAAGCCACTTACTTTTCGATATTTGTCCAGGTATTTAATTCCTATGAACCCTAGTGTTAAGATTAAAACACTCCGCTCCCCACATTCCGCCAAATTGTAGAGGCATTGATAATATTTATTAAAAAAAAAACAATTCTCTCTGCTATATCTGTTTAGTAATAAATAACTCTAAGAAGTTCGAAATGAGAGATAGCAAACATCTATACCAAACCGCTTATCGCTCGCCCAAGCACTATAAACCAATAGTCCTATGTCATCGGATGTCCCAGGTCGTGTACGTGCCCGTGCCCCATTGGATTCGAACAGGTGTACCGTTGTGAACGTGATCAGTATCGCCTTTGTTTTGTAAACAATAGGCCACTAGTGCGTAAATTTATGTGTTGGTTAGTTTTATATTGTTTTCGTATTTTCGTGCTTTTAAATTTAGTACGTAAATATTTCTGATATCAAATCCATATCCGAGAGTCAAAAACAATTGAAAAAAATTTCAAATCTCGAAAATAGCAGAGTACCTAGGCAGAGGAAACCTAGTGTTAATATTCCATTTTCCACTTTCTGCCGAATTTTTGAGACATGTGTTTAGTGGCGAAGCTCAACGCCGCGCCATGTCTTGTTACCAGAGCGGAGAAATGAAAATATTAAATTTTTCATTCGCCGAGTGGGAAACGAACAGTTCATCGTGACAGCCTCACAACCACTAACCACAGGTGTCCACAGGTCTGATAAAAAAAACCCCCTGCAGTGAGAAAAAAATTAAGTAAGAACAGTTTATCCCATAGGATGTGTCACATAGCACGTCATTGTATATGAATGTATAACATCAACCATTTAGAGTTTCGCGAAATTTAAAATGTCTAGCATATATCAAGTTTATCTCGTCATCTGGTGTTGTTCACAGAATCAGCTTTAAGACGCTGAGCACGTCGAATTTTGAAAGTGGGAAAATTATGTACGCGTTTTTGCCGCTACGACGGCGTGCCCATATGTCATACCTCTTTCCGGTCCATTTTTGTGATATTTATGTATGTATGAATAAAATGGAAAAGCTTGTCGTTACATTTAAGTTATTAAAAAGAAATCAAAAATCAATTCAGCTTCAGGTAAGCAGAGAGAATCAAGTGTTATGACACTCCATTCCCCACTCTTTATAAGTTATTAAGGTTACTACTACTAAGGACTATATACATGAAGAAATTATAGTGTCCAAAACACTGAAGAGTTTGCTTGATAGCTTAGCTTATCCACTTATAATATGGTAATAGTTGAAGTATCAACGCGAAGTGCGGATACTCACTTAGAGAGACGACTTTTTTTATTTCTCCGTTTTGACGGACGGCAGAGTTGATTTCCACTACTCCATACGAAGTGTCTGAACACTAGATTGCCTATACCTACCCTGCCCTAAAATAATTAGCGAGAAGTAGCTTTTTTAATGATTTTAGACATAAAACTGTATGATCCATACATTTTTTTAAGAAAAACCTTCAGGTCTACATTAATATTACATAGCATCCCATAACCATTTACCAAGACACGTGTCAACGGCTCCAAGCAGGTATTTCCTTCTTTATGCTCCCAAGTTATCCGATCAAATAGCTATTTTAGCTTATAAATAGTTTATTCTGTGCGCGTAACATTTGGTCGCCCTATATGGTCTTGGGCCTTATTAGGTTACTTCTGATATATTGGTTGCCGGTGATCTGGATGTGTGGAATATGTATCACTTTATGTGTATACGTTTTAAATGGTTATTTTCTGCTTGGTTCTTTAGGGATTTCTTTTTTTTTTAAGTTTTGTGGAATTTTATGAAGTTAATATACGGAATTAAGGAATAGATTCCCAATTTATTGATGTGTTATAAAAAAAAAATATTTTGTTATACGAAACTCAATCAAGAAGTTATGGTAGTAGTTTTAATGTAAAACCTTGAAAAAAATCCTAATTCTCTCAATTACATACGAGAAACAAAAGAATTATATAAACCAATTCAACACAACATTTGGACACTTCTTCTAATACACTCACAAAAAATATTTTGCATTATTTTGATTCTCTTATTAACAGAGTATATTAACTTACAGCTTTAAATATAGAAATACATCACTATACAAAATAAATTACAAAAATTGTATTTATTACTGCATAAAAAAATTGTCTCAACTGAGATGTGAACCTACTGCGATTAAAATATACAGCATGGTATTCAAATTAAAGTAAAATAAGCGACGACAGCAACTAACAAGTTATAATAAGAAAGCAACCATTTGCCTCAGTTTGGACGCGGTTTTTCCAGCCAATATTATGTTACCCTGATAAGGAGCAATCGATCGCATTTAGATCATACTTTGACCATAAATTTAAATGTAATTGAATCATGTATCTAAGATCTGTTATGCACTGTGCGTTTAGGTTTTAGTTTTATCAACATTTTTATAATTATAAAGCTGAAGCTTGTTTGGTTGAACGCGATGGTCTTGGGGGGAAGTATTGGTTCATATTGAAAATATAATGTTTGTGTTGAATATTCAATTTAGTAAGAATGCTATAAGGATCTACAATACCTTTTTTCCGGTCATTATTTATTTCTATGTAATCCACAGTACATGCGGTCCGAGTTACTTCAGCCACGTAGAATATGTAAAATGTCTCTTAACTATTTCCATTTTACGACACGAATCTCAGCTAATCCTAGCGTTTTGAGTGGAAACGTTTAAAGCGCTCTGTCTTGTTACTAGATCAAGAAAATTAAAAATTATAATCATAATAATAAAATAGCTTCATACAGCATCTCTCATCAACAAACAACAAGGAGCCTAGTGTTAAGATACTTCTCTCTTATTAAAACACTTCCGTTTCCCACTCTCCGCCTAATTCTTAAGGCATTACGAATTGAGTGGCGGAACTCTACGCCGACACTATAAATTTTCAAATCACTATTTTCTAAATAACAAAAAAAATCATGTGTTCCAAACCTAAGTGCGTTGACTGCCAACAAGGTGTGGTCATTTGAATATCAACAAGTCGAAGTAGTCTTACAATTTGTTCTAGTAATTAAAAAGTGATTCTTACTAAAGCCCTATAACGTAATTGAATTGAGGTGATTTAAGTTAGTTTCGAATAATATACTTTATAAGGCGGTAGTGAGAAATCGATACGGTTTTTGCTTTTTAAACACACTGAATATGTATGAAAATTTTTGAATTTATAAATTATTAATGGATCTGTCTGTATGTTTATGATATGTTTTCATTAATGTACATCAAATTGTAGGCTTAGGTATATTTTTTCGTGGGAACGATTTGAGAGGTGGTTGTGGATTTGACTATTATGTTGGACGATATCTTTGTGATGATGATACTGATGATGACGATAATACTTATTTTATATTATTAAAGTGTATTAAAGGAAAATTTTTTGATTATTTTTGTATAATTAACTGTTTATACTTAAAAATGTAATTAAAATCTTTTGGAATTTTTTTTTCACGAAATGTGCGTTTTTTCGAACGAACATTCCGATTATGACGAATAATTCCGATATAAACTTGTTCCGGATATTGGCTTAGATACACAGACAAAAGTTTTATAATTGTTTGTTTGTGTGGTTCTTAACTATTTTGAAATAATAGAATGACAATTTTATTTATATGTAGATGTAGTAATATCCACTATATATATTCACATAAGAAGAAATATTTAGAGTTTGCGGAATAGATTTAAGGCGACATTAGCAAATAATCAAAGGTATTAAGGTTCGACGATCTAGATTCTATACGTAATTTACAACTACGGCTAAAACTCGTGTCGAAATTCGCATTGGGACAAGGAGTTAACATAACTTTATCTAAACAACAAGTCACTTAATTATTTTTATTATTTTTTTTAACTTCACGATTTCTAATATTAAAATACTCCGTTTCTCAATTTTCACTCCCCCTGGAAATTAGGGAACGGAATTGAAGTGTATTAATGATTATATAGTGTGTTAACGCTAGGTTCCCAGGTTCCCCTAATCCTAACCCAGCTATATGCGGGATGAAACAGTTAGACAAGACAAAGCAAAGCTTTGCATTCTGCCATCCAAAACGATATCTCAAAAATGCGGGTGATGTGCAAAGATAATAAAAAAGTTTAAAACAACGTAAAATTGCCAGCAAATGTGTTTGTTTTTATTATAATTTTCGTATTTAAGCTCATTTTATTAGCAGGTTGTTGTAAAAATGAGTTTACGAGGTACTTGATGTGATATCTTAAGTTAGGACGTATTTAAATAAGGTGGGGAGTTTTTTTGGAAAAAAATGTTCTTTTTAATCCTTAAAAATATTTTCTAAATTACTTATAATATAAGAGGTACTTCAAATCTATCCAAGAGTTTCAGATTTACAGAAAATTATTATTAAGAAAAGTATCTGTTAATTTTTTGGCGTTACATTTCAGTAGATTCTCCCTCTTAGTAGAGCAGAGCAGAGAGCAGATCTTACTGTAGAAATAAACTGATGATACTGAGAGCTTTATATTACTTGACAGTATAAAAATGTTTTAATTTTCTGAACGCAAAACCATCTCGTATAAAATCCCACACTTGTGCACATACTTAGGCAGAAAAATAAGAACTTTTGTCTACAGAACGCTTAAAAATTTTTGAATGCACCTTAAGAAAAAAATAAATTTAAGTATCATTAAACACTACAATATACATCATAAACGTTTAGTTTTACATCCTGTTTATAATGTTATCTTTATTAAGTGCTTCTGTCGTAAACTCCTCACTGAATTTTAATGATTTTTTGTATGACACATTAAAAAAGATTGTCGATCTTGAGTTGAATTATTGAATTATTCGCCGGATATGGAGAAGTTATGTATTTTTTTTTATATAGTTCTATAAAAAGGATTTCTTCAAGACGTTCTTTTAGCTTTACGCTGTATCCCCCAAGCAGCAGGGTAGGCAGTGGGAATCTGGGAACCTAGTGTAAAGGCACTCCGTTCTCATCGGGAGAGAACTAAACCGTCTAGTTTCTATTCAGGCACTGTCACTGAATTATAATAAATAGATGTAAACTTTTTCAATAGTGAAAGCCAAGTATTATTTTCAAATTCCAAACGTGACGTTAAAGTGAGAACTTCATTTCTCTACTTTACTTCTGCCTAAAAATATGAAGAATACGTCTATATGTACCTACTGTAGAGAAGGCCACGAGGATCATTTAAAAAATTTCAAGCGTTTTATAAGAAAATATTATATTAAACCACAATAATAAGATCAATTCTATCCCATTTTGAGTGAGAGAGATAAATTGAATATATGAAATATTCTATATCGAAGCCTCCATAAATTGTGAGTCGATCGTATCAAGCAGTCATGACATGACCACACTTGCTACGGCTATGGATCAATTTAAATTCTCCCCTACTAGTTTTAATAGGTAATAAATATTTTAAAAGTTGTGATTTTTTTCATAAATTGTGATTTTTTTAATAAAATATTTTTTATGGCCGTCGTGGTGCGAGTCGTCGTGTGCGACTGTAACCGCGGCTTTTGTGGGTTCGATTCCCACTTGGAGGTATGATTTTTTTTATGTTTTGATTTCACCGCTCTGAATCCATTAAATAAGACAATGTGTTTAGACTTTCGATGGATGTAAAACTATGTAATCAATTCAATAAGTATCTTTTGGCATGTTTTTTTACTTGCCGTGTTATGTGCATGTGTGTTTGTGTATGTAAAACACCGCAACAAAATTGCGAAATATATTTTTTGCATAACCCACCTTATATGGGTATCTCTTGCAAAATGAAGGAATCCAAAAATTCGAAGAAAATTCTCACATCCAAAAAAAAATTGGAGCTTCCCACCTCAAGTAGAAGCAATATCCTAGTTTTCCCACGATTCATACTTAGCTATTAAACATTCGTACAGTAGTCACGAAGGCGGCCGCACGCCATGCCTTTAATTGATGTACCACCGATAGTTCCACGTCAGTTCCGAGTGTATTGCTTATGAATCAACCTTCTGGGTCACTTTGAGATGTAACGATACATTGTATTCTCATTATACGGTTATGCTCTTTTAATATTGACTCTGAATTGTTTTAGAATTGGTTTGGATAGGTTATATCTGATGCATGTGTGTACTACTAGTGGTTACTAGCGTTTTTGTTTGCGTCTGATTAAGATGTAAAATGGAAAATCTCGGGTTTTCACGTTCTCGTATCAATATCGAGATATCATTTGTCAACTACTTTTTCTAAAAAAAAAAAATACTTTAATTTCTAAGCTTTCACTTCACTGATCCCTTATATCCCCTAACTAAACTAATTAACTTAGCATGTCTATGTCTATGTTTCGTTCGTGGCGCAGTAGAGCAGGGATTAACTGTAAACGATGGTCATGGATTGATGCATGCATTTTGGAAGGTTGAGAGAATTGTACGAGAAGTGATGAACGAAATATCTAATCACTAGGCTTTTCTCTTCTATCTGGTTACGCGGAAAAGACGTGGAGCTGCTAAATATATTCTCTAGCTCAAATTACTAATTAAATAGAAACTATTTGTTAGAAACGTCTTACACGACACGTAACTTTCGAAGTGTTCAAATCAGAGATGAGAATCTTCTAGACCCTAAATCCCGTTTAGAAGTCACGTTTTATAAGGATTTTAGTATTTTCAGATCAATGTGGAACAGCAGATGTTTATTCTTACCTGAACGCTAATTGGTGGTTCATATGCTAGAAGAATATACATTTTACGAGGTTTTAGAACAAAATGATAAAGATTTATTTATTCACGAATTATATAAGCATCCGAGAACGTTTCCATAATTAAAAAAATATATATATTTAACCAAATATTACAATTGGATATCATTTCTTAAGCTAATGCGTGTAGAGTTCCTTCCTTCTTTCCGAATTCGGGCAAAAACCGGAGAACTAAGTGTCCCTGTCTCCCACACTACATGAGGCGATAAACAGTGAAAATCGAAAAAAAAATGAAATTCATACAAACACATCGGTTAAGCACGGTATCATTGCAACGGTCACTTTAATTATGGATGCGATGCAATCATTTCTCATCGAAATACGTTTGTTATTTACAAGGCATACTTTTTCTTCTGCTGTCACCATATAAAGTTGGAAGGTACGCCGTCTTCACCTGTTCAGACGAATTGTTTCCTTTTTGCTACCGAATATATATTTGTATCGTAGCGATTTGTAACTGTACCTGGGATTTTTTGTTTTTGGGTTCCTTTGCTCAAAATATGACAATATTTTGTAATTTTTTTAAATTCATCTTTTTAAATAGAAACAATAGTGCTAAAGTACTACTTTCCCCTTTTTCTGGACAGTTTAGAGATATTTTGTGTTGATTGGCGGAACTAAACGTTGTGTTTTGTCTTAAATATAGTCGTAAGATGCGAATCAAATGTCTTAATAGACAAAACATGTGAAAAAATATATTAATATAAAAATCCAATAACCAATTTATCGATTCGTACTTGACTTGAAATGTTAATTGTTTTCACAATTTCTGGTTTGCGCGACGCAGCCCCGTACATACAAATATATAGTAACGGTATGAAATTTCTCAAAATTTAATTTCAGCTTTATATCTTACTTAATGTCATTGTAGTACACTTGAGTATATAATAGTTAAGGGGTTCAATTCTCACTTAGAGAAATATTTAAATATTCTTCTATATATATTTAAGCGTGTGGCAGTTAACGCGATTGGTTGTGGATTCGATCCCCACTCAAGGAAATGAATTATTTATTTAAATTTATTTTTAATTTTTTCGCTCTAGTGTCGAGGGAAAAGCACGGCGTTAAGTTCCGTCGCTAAACACGCAATGCCTCCAGAATTTGGCGGAAAATTTGGAACTCCGTTCCCCATCAATTCATTCTCTACTGAGATATTTCTGTTCCCAACTTTCCGCTTAATTCTGCCTGTTCTGCCTCAGCATTGCGTATTGTGTGTTCAAACGTCGCAAATTAGGTGAAAATATTATATATTGCATTCCCCCGGCTGCGAATCCACAACCGTCGCGCTTACAGTCGCACGCTTGTGCTCCTGTGGCTCCTTGTGCCACTGCCGCCAGTTATTAATTTAATCTATATTAAATGCTAATCGACATCTTTAAGTGGAAAATTAAGAAAAGATCATGTTATACACTTCCCAAGAAGAAAATAAGCAAATAGATGGACTATTAATAATTTTATTAATAAACGCATTGAGCTGTCATCACAATAATCGTTGCAGTTCATCATGTCCAACTAAACGTGATATTTTTTTCGCTCCATTGTACTCTAGTAATGGTTTTGTAATTGATTACTTGATATATTACTCGTGGTACAGTCGGATATAATTTAATGTTAACTAAACTAAATATTGTAGCTTTTTAGTACGTTATATGAGATTGCTTCAATGCCTAAACTACCGTTTTTTTTATTTATTTTAAAGGTAAAATTATTAGGAATTCTATCAAACAGGCTTTTTAAAAAATAGTTAATTTTCAATTTGGCGTTATAGTATTGAGTTTATAAAAACTGTCGTGTCCGCCTGTACGCTATGTTGATAAATGCCCACAATTATATTCAGATACGTAACAATACGAATCGTGTAACATTAATTTGACATACTTAGTTATAAAAAGTTGTGAAATATGATTGTTTTATTGTCCTATTAGACATAACTTTCTGTTTCTTTTGAGGCGTCTTCGTTCGTGAGAAATTTATCTCATTTTTTAATATTATGTAAGGTGACTAATATATTAAACATTTTAAAACATATAATAAATTCAAAGCAGGATTTGAACCTGTTTCAGGTGACCCATAAGCTTGCTCTTGTTTTCCTTGTGGTTCTTATTTTTCTTAAATAGCATTTCTCTTCTTAACTCTTCTTTTTTGTTAAGAAGAAGACAATTATCAGACAATGACCAATTTTCTGATAAAATTTGCTTTCTCACTCAAACCAATAAGGCTGGCTGACAAAAAACAAGATAAAAACAGTAATTGCCCCAAGTTGCCATGTCGAATCAGGCAGCGTCGTTGTGTCGCAGTTGAAATTAATTTAACTATACGAGATAGTTGTTGATTCGATCTTAGCTTAGGTAAAATGTTGAAAAGCTTAAGATTATTTTGCTTTAATAGTTTGGTTCGAAATGTCCTTAATTTGAGGTGACTAATTTGAACTACACCTCTATTTAAGGTGGTGCTGCTAGAGGCATAGCATCGAACTACCCTTAGGTTACCCAACCCTGAGGTTAGGTTGTAGGTTAAGAGATTATTTTTCAGCTTTACCCTTTTTTCCGCATAGCACAGGGCACATAGGCTGTGGTAACCTAATTGTTAAGACGCTCCTCATTTTCCCCCAAATTTCAAGATACCGCGTGTTGAGTGGCGTAACTCTACGCCACACTACGTCTTCTTTGGGGGAAAAAAACATTCCCCCAAGTGGGCCTCGATGGTATTTTGTTATATAGATAATATAATTTAGATTTTTTATAAGACAAATTGTAGCATTAAAAATATACTTCCCGACAAGTGTTAAAGAGGAATTGATTGAAATTAGATTATTTCTATACAAATTTTAAACAAAAGAACGAAAATCAATAATTGTGACGCCATAACCAGTCAACAATTTGAATCGATTGACGAAAACGTCAATGGCATTTATTACAACCAAGATAAACATCTGTATGTATGTATGTATGTATGTATGTACGTGTTACCTATATTAAAAACATTATCTGAGCATCTAGAACAGTTTAAATTGAAAACGGCAACAAAAAAAACCCGCAAAATCTTCACAACTTTCAAAAGATTCTACAAAAATTACATCGACATTTTTGGATGTTTGGAGTAATGAATCGCCAATCGATTCGTTTAAGCGACTCGAATGATTTATTGTAGTGACACGTTGTTTTTGTGGGGACAAGTATTATATATGTATGCAGCTTTTGGTTGGTAGGTTTTGGAAACAATTTCGTGACTTTTACGCTTGCCGACCGCGCCAAATATGGGGCTCGGGTTCTTGCCGCCTTTTTATTTTGAACGATTTTTGGACTTGCGATTATGATATCGGGGCGATGATGTAACTGCATTATTGTTTTTCTTATGGAATTTGTATATCTTTGAAAGGATTTAGGTTTAAATCTGTAGTTAATAGAAAAATGAAAATACGATTTTCTTTTTTAATTTGAACCAGTAGTACTCAAGAACTCTTAGGATTCTCAGTAAGAAATCTCAGGATTGCCGCCTTCAGCCTAATAAACTTAATATTATGAATTATACAAAACATTTCGCTTATCGCTTTCTCTTTTTTCTTTCTTAGATTTTATTACATAGTTCTAAATCAGCCTAATAAAAGCATGTTAAAATATTTTTTATTATTATCATTCAGTAGTTGCTTAAGTGTAAAAACAAGATAAACTAGTGTTTAAACACTTCACTTTCCACTTTTGTAAATATATATTAATATAAAAAATATTATATAATACAGTACACATGTGACTGTAAATGCGTCAGTTGTTAAAGTGAGGAACAGAATGTCTTAACACAAGGTTCCCGCTATATGCGGGATACAGCGTGAACCTGTCTAAAAAATAAATATATAAAATATAAAATAAACCGTTATATTAAAACAAAGGCCTCGCATCCACGATTGGTATCGAGACCGGACAAATTGCTTACAGAAATTTCGTTGATCGTAAAAGCCGACAGAGAGCTTCTCGAGAAACTATAAATTTTCATGACTGCGCTGTACTCGTATGCTCTAATTTTTTGTACCACCAAACTGGTATACGCAATGGGTTGCAAGTTTGATTCCCATAAAAGTTTATGAGTCAAGAAATATTCAGTTCCGCTTATGCCCTGATATGTGTAATTACTTGTAATTAAATTATTATTATTTTTTATTCTTTTACCTTATATTGTTTTGAACGATAATTTTGAACTCATTAATCTTTTTCCTTTCGTTATTAAAGGGAGCATAGTATTTAGACACTCCACTCTCCACTTTTCGCCGATTTCTAGAGGCATTGCGGGTTGAGTGGCGGAACTCAACGCCAACTCAACGCTTTTCCTCGCACTAGAAATGAAAATATTAAATATTTAATTTCCTAGAATGGGAATCGAACCCATAACTTGTTTATGACTGCATTATGACTGGCCTTTACTTAGCAGGTACTATACGCGGAGAAATTTAGTGTTGTCTTAACACTCCATTCTCCGCTTACCGCCTATTTATAACTATATATAGATTAGATGATAATACAATATTATGGTACCATTGATGTCTGATGATGGAATTGGAAACATATCGAGTAAGTGCACATTTCATTATTTGTATTAATGTGTAAAGCGTGTTTTAGTTGTTAAATTATTATTTATTCGCGACATTCTTTGCTGGATGGTAAAGCTTAACACCAATGTTTCTACTGGAGCAGGAAAATGAAAATAATTTGATTATATCAATTCATTCTTCGAGTTAGAATCCAACCCAAAACGTCGTTAATACGTACAGCCTCAACTGGTAATCTTAGATAATAAAACCCAAAAGCTTAAATTTTATTTATTCGAATACTTAATTTTACTTTACTAGAACGATTTTTTTTCATCATTCTGTATTCCGCACTCGGCAGGGAAGGCAGAGGGACCCCAGTGTTAAGATACTCCTGTACCCATTTCCTTCGAAAGAATATTTATATGAATAATAATAATAAATGATTTCCTAAAATATCGAACTCACACCTACTATCGGACCCGAGATCGCGTCAGTCACGTCCTAATTGCTTTGACGACACTTTCAAGCTTGATTAAAAACTTAATGTACTGAAAAATCGATAACGATCAATCAATGTTTCGTACAATATTAATACTTGATGCGTAAACTCAAAACAATTATCTTTGTATTTTTTTGCTTAAAAAACTGACACGATGTTAAAAAAAATGCTAAAAAAAATGAAAAATGTAAGTGCTACATTTTTTTGAGCTTTACGTGTATACCGCATGTAAGTAGGTAACACATGCGGGTAGGTAAAGGGAACCTAGTGTTAAGTCATTCCGCTTCTGGAGGTATTGTGTATTGCGCCTCGAAAATTAAACAATTAAATATTTCATACCTCGAATGAGAATCGAACCCACAACCTGTCGCGTTCACACGCCGCTACGACTGGCCTCTTTGGATATAACATGCGGCAATTTTTTTTAAGAAATATTAATTTAAAAATTTTCAGCATCACGCTCTATCCCGTAATGCAGGACCCTAGTGTTAAGATATTGTATTTGCTCTATTGTATTCCACCCTAATTCAAGATATAGCGAGTTGCCTGGTGGAACACAACGCCGTTGTTCCTTATAACTTAAACCATTATAACCGTTATACAAAATCTGTAGCAAAAAAAACTGGCTCAGGTACTTCAACTGCAATGTCAACAACAGGTACAATTAATTAAACAATTAATTAGCTAATTGCCAGATGATTTACTTTTTTACAAAAGCGACAATTTACAAACGATTTGTCCAAATCGGGGCGCTTGAACTGGTTCAGATTGTTTTTTTTTTTTAAATGCAGGTATAATTTTGAGTACTAGCGATCTGTTCTGACTCTGCTCGCGTGATAATTATAAGAAATAAATAAACAAATAAATATGTCTTTATAGCTATTTTTTTAATATAATATGTAGTATATCTGAAAGATCGATAGCTGGTTCATCCCTTTTATTTATTAGGTATTACCACATATATATACATGAGAACTAGGAGTGAGATTTCATGCCTTTATACATAATACCCGTATATTATATAGTTATTAGTACCGTTTTTCAAGTTTCACAATGCAACACCAAACATAGACCAAACTGGCAGAGGGAACCTGGAACAAGGCACTGAAAATATTGAATATTTTCTTTCTGCGAGTGAGAGATTATGTCTCTAAATAGACGAAAAACCAACTAAGTAACTCCAGAAACTTGAAACTCTTATAAAGTACTAAATTGGTTTCAGGAAAACTTGGGATTCTATTTTCCGAGAATTTTATGGATGTGGATGTGGTGACGAGTACATTATAAACTTTAAAAAACATACATTTATTTACATTAAACATACATTTTTGAAATTTAGTACCGACCCCCAAGCCTAAATGGATCAATACTGAAATATTATCGAGTTCCAATAATATCACAAACACACATATCAAGCTGACAACCATCTCTCCTTGAAGTCGGCTAACCGGCAGCCCCTTACATAACAGTTTCGGTACACAAAATTAGGCACAGTGACTCGCAACATTCCGCTGACCGCAAAACGCACCCAAAGCTAAGGTATGCGATAAAGTTTAGCAATATGTTATATGGAACACGCTAAAATATGTTTTATTACGATTTGGCAAGTACCAAAACTGTATCAGGATATAAAATATATTATGAGATATGAAGTAGTTACTTCGGCCCCATATCTCACGTATAAATCAACTACTGCTTGTTAGTGCTATCTGATGACTGTGGGTCATCAATTTCACTTGATTCGCAAGAAAAAATGACAAGATATATCTCTGATGATGATGATGGTCCCTTTTGAGATGTCCTTTGTGTTTGCACTTGCTGTGTATCCT
Organism: Heliconius melpomene rosina; assembly: GCF_056956725.1. Taxonomy (NCBI): domain Eukaryota; kingdom Metazoa; phylum Arthropoda; class Insecta; order Lepidoptera; family Nymphalidae; genus Heliconius; species Heliconius melpomene. The sequence goes on from NC_140395.1 coordinate 13,592,470, forward strand.
GACTTTGTTTACATCCTGTTTAAATTACAGCTGTAGAAATCTGATCCTGAACTGGAAACCTGGAGGCCTTCGTAAACCAAGCTCACCCCTAGAGTCTCTAAAGTTTAAAAACATTCTGTTTCCCAATTTGTAAGACAGTTTCGTCTGCCTACCCTGCTAAGCGGGGAAAAGCGTGTGTCTCCATTTTTACATTCACATGTGTACTTTTAAAAACCTATTTAATCTCTAACATAAAACTAAAAAAAAATACAAACGGTTAAACTTAAACTTCCAAGCAAAAGATCAAATCATATTTATTTAAAATTGCTTTATTTGATGAAGTCATGAAGTCAGCTATAACTGTATAGGAAACGTTTCTAACAATAAAGTGATGTAAACCTGTTAATAGTGATAGAACTTCAGCTACCGTATTGCGTGTTCATCGTGAATCGTGGAAATTTAGTTGGCGCTCACGAACTCTTGTATTGCCAACATTTTTTGTATGTATTTTCTATATTTTAGTTTTTTTACAATATCTTTATACAATATAATTACTATCTTTACTATCTATACTATCAAGTATAACTACTAATATATAAAAATAAATCACGAAGTAAAAAATCATTAAATAACATAATGTATTTTTCAATAAGATATCCTTAACTCATTTTATTTTAATTTGCGCCATAATGTTTGCAACGCGCACTTATGAAGTTACATTTTTATTAGGATAATCTGTTGTAATAAATATCAACAAATATTTAATTTATTGAGAAAAAAATCATTTATTACTATTTGAACTTTAAGTACAGTTTACTTGTAGTTTAATAAGTAAGTTAAGTAATAAGTTATCTTGATAAAAAAAATGATTAAGAGTCTTTAATATGACACAAGTTACAAATATTTATATACATAAATAAAATATAATATTAATACCAATTTTAGAATTTTATAAATAGAGAAGCTTACATAAATATAGTGGAGTGCCCTCAGAGGTTAAGCAGTTTACCTAGCGTTTGGCGCCCCGTTCTCTCTAGATAACCTTCTGAATGAGTGTTTAGTAGTCATTTTAAATCTAGAATTTACATATAGTTTCCTTTATGTATTTTATATGCATAAACCGTTTGACTAAATTATTTTATAAGTAATGTCTATCAAACAGTCAATAATATCATAAATAAAAAAATAATAACAAAATGATAACCAAAAGTTGACAACACCTGACTAAACAGCGGCGCTCGAAAAAGGGCAAGTTATCGTATTAAGAAATATTCACAAGCTATGTTTTGTTTATATTAAATTACAGGCAATAAACGTGATTCCTTATTGAAATACGCGAATAAGAATAAGATTTTCATACTTTAATGTTAATAATTTATAAGTTTTGTTCAAAGGAAAGCTCCTGTAGCAGGTGCCGTAAACATTTTATTTAATGACAAGGTTTTTGGAAATTAAATGGACAAACACAAGAAAGTTTCGTATTTCAAGGTAAAATCAATTGTCAGTTTTAAGAAGTGTCGCTTGTTGCTAATTTTATTGCGGATCTTAGTTTTTGGGCAAAATTATTATTTATAATATTTTTTGGTAATATTATTAACATGGTTAGTAGTGCATGTGGTGGATACAGAATTCTGCTTGCTATATTATGTACTTTTATTTATATTAGAAATCATCGTCTCGCAATGGGACAACATTTGATTACAAACATGAATGTTGCGAGTTCGATTCCCACTCGTGGCAATAAATTATTTTTAATTTCCTGCGCTAAGAAAATTTCGGCTCATGTTAAATTAAACTATTTAACCGGATTAACCACATTTATTTAGTATTATACATTTTTAGATGCCCGAAACACTTTGCAGTAGTCCGTGGTCAAACGTGGTGGTAGACTGAGGTCGCATCCGTTATTTGAAATAATTTCTATATCAAACTTTCGCCTGCAGTGCGCAGGCGTATACAAACTAGATTGTGAGTGTGGCTTTTCATACATTGGCCAAACAAAGAAAAGCATCGGTGTTAAAGTGAAGGAACACATGCCTGAGTCAATAATGGACATAATGGTTATTACAAGAAAATCATGGAGAGATTTTATTATATATTATGAAAAATCTATATCAATCGTCCGAAGAAAACGCTATTCTCACTTATAAAATGATGTTTAGTTTTCCCACGCATTATTGCGGTTCAGTAAATGGCATAGCGCATTAGTCCATTCAAAGCCCTTCCTATAATCCTAAGATTGTACGTGGAAATAGCATCAAGTAATTTAAAATCTAAGTTAAATTCTTGAGGCCATCTGAGTGTAGTCAGATGGTAAGTAGAAGGTAAGGCAGAGTGTGGTGGCGTGTCCAGCTCTCATCACGACCTGAATTAAAATCTTCTCGGCACCCGCTGAATATGTTCAGCGCAGGATCGATTGGCTTGGAAATCCTTGGGGAAGCCTTTGTCCAACAGTGCGCCAAAATAATGATGAAGTAGTAAACGGGCTTGACAAATTTTATCAATACTTACTCTATGATTTACATAAGAAATTCTTTAAAACAGTATACAAAGTATGTAATTTTAATATTTTAGCTTTAATTTTTTATATATTATTTAAGGTTTTTATTTCAGTTTCACGCAGGCACGGGAAACGTTTCTCACTTTATGAGTGGTGGAACTAAACTATACGACACACTCTGTCTTCTTAAAAATAATTCATATCCTTTGTAGGAATCCTCACAATCCTCAATTTTTTTGGCAAATATTCGCACATGCTATTTCTATTCGAAGGAACCGATCCGAATCCGGTCCAATAGCAACGGCACATCAAAGTACAGTCATCAGTCAACTTAAGGTAATGAAGATATAAGAGTGTCGACAGTATTGTAATTAGCTGCCTTTATTGAGCTTATCTAAGCTACAGCTATCTAGCTGTGATTGGTTATGCATAGATTATGTTTAAAGTTGGTGTTAAAATGCCTATCGTTCAGTTGTCTCTGTGAGTGATCCGTTGATTATTGAAACTGTACAAAGTTGAGATTCACTTAATAATTTTCAGTAATTTTGCTTTTAAACATAAAAAAATACTTCAATCTATCTATACTAATATAATAAAGCGGAAGAGTTTGTTTGTTTGTTTGTTTGAACGCTAAGATCTCTGGATCTACTGGTCCGATTTACTTTGTTTTTGTTTTGTATGAAAGCTGCATTCTTCAGAAGTGCTATAGGCTATATAACATTACATTACACATATATACTAATATATTAAAATACTTTCTAATTTGACATGCAATTTATTCTGCCATGTTAATAACAACCGTCGCGTCGCTACGCAACCGTTACCGCGACATTTTGATATTCATCCTTATGAAAATAAATGTAATAGTGACTTTTAGCATTTTATTTAGATTGAAATTATAGTTTACTGTATAACATACTAATAAATAATTAAGGAGATGTCACTGATTCGAAATGACCTAGCCTACGGGCGGCATAGTATGAGTATGACCGACGCGAAAATATTCTTATTGTTCAAGCAGGCGTAGCCGCGTCCGGGTCCACTAGTATAGTATAGAAGGCAAGGTAATTAAAAATCAATATATTTATTTTTATCTATTTATTCGCTTCTTGTCTCAACTCGACACAATTTCTCCAGAATGCTGCGGAAAGTGGGGAGTGTTTTAATGGGGAAAAGAGTATCATAAGGACTACTACTAGGATCCCAGGATTCCTCTGCCTACCTTGCTAAGTGTTTTCACATAAGCTTTGTGTAAGCATTGCTAAGATACTCCGCTCCCCTACGAGGCATTCGAGACGATACATGTTGATTGGCAAAACTCAGTTCCGAGCTTCGTCTTCTAGAGTGACGAAATAAAAATAAATGATTCCTAAAATTTTCATTCCCCTGAGTGGAATCGAACCTATAACCGCTATGATTACATTTAGATGCTGCTTTCGACGGCGAATTCTTCTATTTTAATATAATTTTAAACGGCACTCATGATAAATATAAATATAAATTCTTTTATTTTCTGACATTTTCAATAAATTTAATTCTAACAAGATGCGTTATGTATTTCAGTTAAATGAGCAACCATCTACACAGATGCTCTTTCCACCGACAAGAGATAAACTTTATTATGAGAACGACAATAACATTTAAATGTTAGTTGCCGTATCTGTTATCTAAGTAATCTGTGTCGTATAATTAATCGTTATGCTACGGTCTACACTTCCGCAACTTGAAACTGGTTACAGTTTGAGATCTAGAATATTTTGTGCCTATTATTGCTTGTTGGTACATACTTACATATAAATGGGACTTAGTCGCGTAGTACTTGGAAAAAGTGTATGAAGAAGTATTTTGCAAAGGGTTTGCCATAAAACATATGTATGTATATCTTCAGATTGACGCTGTATCCCGCAGGGAAAGCAGAAGGAGCTTAGTTTAGACACTCCGCTTCCCACTTCCATTCGAATTTTGGAGTTCTTGCGTGTTAGATATGATATTCAAAAACATTTTCATACTATTGCACAGGAAAGTAATCTATAATATTGTTCATTTATCATTTTATACACGACAACTTACTTGTTTAACTTCGCCACATAATATATGAAAAGAAGAAGAAATTGAGTTTCTCGATTCTTGTAAAATCTATACTAATATAATAAAGCGGAAGAGTTTGTTTGTTTGTTTGTTTGTTTGTTTGTTTGTTTGTTTGAACGCTAAGATCTCTGGATCTACTGGTCCGATTTTCATTGTTTTTGTTTTGTATGAAAGCTGCATTCTTCAGAAGTGCTATAGGCTATATAACATTACATTACACATATATACTAATATATTTTAAAATACTTTCTAATTTGACAGGCAATTTATTCTGCCATGTTAATAACAACCGTCGCGTCGCTACGCAACCGTTACCGCGACATTTTGATATTCATCCTTATGAAAATAAATATAATAGTCACTATTAACATTTTATCTAGATTGAAATTATAGTTTACTGTATAACATTCTAATAAATAATTAAGGAGATGTCACTGATTCCAAATGACCTAGCCTACGGGCGGCTCAGTATATCCAACGCGAACGGGCAGATGACTTTGACGGTTTTATAAATTTTCATACATTTTCGAACTATTGTAAATGTTTATGTAATTATTTGCAGTATATAATGAATTTAAGCTACACTTTGGTTCTCTTCTTATTTTATTTGATATTGCCCGCTAAAATTATCCTGCTTAATAGAGAGAAATGTTGTTATTTCGTAGAGTCGATATCTATGTACGCACGCACGGAAAACTTTAGGTACTTTTTCTAATATTAAGAATATCTATCCTTTAGTTACTTTTAATCCTTTTGTTGGTTAATTTCAATAACTCAGATATTTTTTTCTAATAATGTGTATCTACTTATTATTCTTTTTGATTATTAAACTTATATTTTCTTACTAATTCTATTGAAAATTGAAAATAATTTAATGAATATATTTAATAAATATTCTTATAGTTGAAGCAGGCGTAGCCGCGTCCGGGTCCACTAGTCTTTGTATAAAATTGTAAGCTGATTTTCCTTATTGGTATAGCTGTTAATGTTATATTCTTCTTAGTCTTTGTAAATTTCCCCTTATTTTGTTGGATATATGGGGAACATAATGATTTATGATTTTATTCTCTAGTCATTGTCAAATAAAACAGTTCTAGTGTTGAATGACTGATTGCGTGACAATTCCTAGAGAACTTACTGTAAGCTATACTTGATGTCGATGCTTGATCTCTGGTAACAAGACAAGACAAAGCGCAATGTCTTAAAATAGCCAAATTTTTCGACAATTACATTTTTCATGTAATTCCTACTTACTACCTAGTAATAATGATTAAGGATGATTGTCTCAGTCGCACGCTTTATATTGCGGTTACCCGATTAGGCCAAACGACCCTCGTATGCTCCTTTCTCCGATTTTAACATGAATTTCAAACAATGTGAGTTGAACGGCGGAACTCAACGCTGCATTTCACGTTGTCAGGAGTTTTATCAGATATATACGAAAATAAAACATTAAGAATATAATATTATCGCCATCAAACATCAGTTTTGTAAGTGAATAACGTTAAATCAAACAATATTTAGTAGTTACAAAACGACGCTTCAGGTACAGATTGCTGATAAGCATAACTAAAGTCCCAGCAGAGATAACCTCTAAGGGCGTATCAAGATCCCGACGCCACCTCTCGCTATCGGGTGCACGCAATGAAAAATATTTTATCATTAGAAGGTGTAGGCGGATGCGGGTTCTAATATTGATTGGGGGTTTGATTTCAACTTTTGTATATACATAATATATTTACAATCAAGATGTGTTATTTTTTTTATTTTTATGTTATACATATATCTTTCACTTTACTTTCCACTCACTCACTTCACTTTTCTAACACACAATGCAGGGAGTGGCGGAGCTCAACGCTGTGATATCTACCAGATTTTGAATATGAAAATCACTAATTCTTCTTAGTGTGAATCGAACCATTAATGACATTTGAAATACAATTCTTCAACAAAAACTTGTAAAATGTCGAAAAGATATAGATTATTTTATATATATTGGTGACAAAATAAGAATATATTACCATGAACGCGCTAAATCCACACAAAAGCTACACTTTATTGTGACATAAATAATGTTTTGACAAATGATAATAGATGCAGTTATCTTTTTTATTTCGCGAATATCATTCAATCACCAATCAGGGTCGAAGTCCACTAAATACCTAAAGATAGGTTGTAATAAATTATTTTTATAGTGTAGCCTCCATTTTGATAATTTCATGTTTTATTTATGTTTTTGTTTTTTTTTTTAACTAATATAGCTCAGTTTTACATTGATTGTACAAGTAATATTTTTTTTTTTATCTCTGCGTAATCTTCTCTTTTTTCTCTTTTGTCTCGTCCACTATCATTATGCCCTCCGGAAGTCATCATAGTTCATACGTTAACTGTCTTGGAACTACTCGAGAAGGTTAACCACGGTCTCCTACTAATTAATAAGATACATTTGAAAAGGCGATATTATTTTAAATATTTTCTCATGAGAATAGGAAACATCTCTGCATAACATCTCTAGTACTAAGCCGCGTTGGTAAATTGTGATAGCATCTTCACTGCAATGTAATAATTCATTTGGCATTAGTTTTGGAGTTCGTAATATGGCAGATAAGTTCCAAGAGCGTCGACTCAGATGATGACCTGGGTACTATGTTGGAAGGAAGTACCTTCCTATATCTGCTCCTGCAGTTAGACACCCCGGATGTCCAAGAAAAAAAAATTACATCACCGGGTATATTGAAGACCGTGTACTTTGGACGGAGTAGGTTAGTCAAAAAGCTGATCCGGGCAATAAATTGCCATGCCATAATGCCATGCATGTAGAAGAAGAAGAATACATTATACTACCTCTTCAAATTTATCTTCTATATTAACGAAAGTTGCACTTCTAGAAATATTATAAAATAACAAAAGGAAGCTAAAAAATAAATAAAATATCAAATTTAGATCGTAAATTTCAAATGACTTTATTAGTTTGACCTTCTCTTAATTTGATTATAATGTGCGATTTGGTCGTTTAATTCTATATTATTATAGCCTGTGGCGTGTTTTTATATGCATGTTGAAGCCGTCATGTAATAGTGGAAGTGTCTATCTGTACTTACGAGGGGTGTGGGTTCAATTTCTGCCTATACGTCGATATATACCTATACGTTAATTATTTTCATTTTACTTAAAAAGGTCAGTGCAGAGATATTTTTTTAATGAGAAAAAATTCTAATAATTACAGAATAAATTCTTCTTGATCCTGTTCTTTTTGCCTACCCAACTTCATGTAAGAGATTGAAAAAAATTGTATAAAGGAGGTACATATATTTATGATATACATTTTTTTAACTTCACTCTTTTCGTTCAATTTTCAAAAAATTGTGTGTGGAGTGGCGAAACTCAATGCTGCAATATGTCTCGCTACCAGAGCGAAAAATAACTGACTCTCCCGAGTGGGAGTCCAATCGACAACGTAAGCAGAAGACTAACCGTTAAGTTCCTTCGGGCTTCTCTACGATAATGCTATGATAGCTTTATATTTATTTAACGACTCACCAGTACAAGAGTCTATTAGAATATAAAATATTTTTATTATTATTTATTTATATGTCTATGTGTGTATATATGAATGTAGTTGTGAATGTGTTTGTACATGTTATTGAAAACACATTAATGACCCCCCGGGGATGTTATAATTTAACCTTTTAATAATAATATATATTACAAAATTATGTTTATTATAACTTACTGAGTAGAAAAATTTGTAGAAGAGGCATCCTTGGTAATACATAGGAAATTTATAAATATTTATATTAGAAATGTTGGGGTTATGTATGTTAGTTTACAAAAAAATATCGCTTACTTACTTAACAAGGAATCGACATATGTAGGTATTACATATTAAATAAGTACATTAACTAAGAATCATCGTGATTTTCGTTGTATAAATATATTTTCTATACAAACAAAAGTGTCAATAAATATTTGTTTTATATTTTCTACACTTTAAAAATGTAAAAATATTTGTTCTAATCACTTCGCCAATTAGGTCGTCCTGACACAGCACGCGTGCGACTGTAAGCTCGATGGTTTTGGGTTCGGTTTCAATTTGGAGGAATTAAATATTTAATATTTTCATTTTCTAGCACTGCTAACGAAGCAAACCGTTACGTTGAGTTTTGCTATTCAACACGCAACACCTCGAGACTTCTGTTGAAGTGAGAAACACAAGTGTCCTAATTAGAGCGGAGTAACAAAAAAGGTACTGCTAACTCGTAGTAACAGATGTTGATCCTGCTACCCAAATCGGTGGCACGCATCCAATGTGCCATATGACGTCATTAAGCACACCTACAGTACGATTAATGATTAAATTTAAGTAAAATCATGATTTAGCATGACTGTCAGTTATATATTACAACTCAATCTATCAATTGCCATTGATAGATTGTATTTTCAAGGTTCTTGCTCAAATTTATGTATGTATGTACGTTTGAATTGAGATCGTTACGCTTTCAATTTGATTGGTAACCTTGTGGTATATTGAACTAAATTCAATATTATTTTGTTTTAGTAAAACCAATATTTATTTTCTTTAGAATTATATAATATAGAAGTGGTAATTGCTTCAATATTTATCCAGAGTATTTTTTCATCAGGGTAGGCAGAGAATTGGAGAGGATAGAATTAATGTGATGGCGGCAATAAAGTCGTCATTGATATTGCCAGACTGTCCACCAACCACGTACTTCCATTTTCTCCAGGACAGAGTATCTCCTTCCTGTTATTGTGAAGGTCTATAGTCTATAGCAGCAATGCCGTCAAGTCAGAAAAGAGGCTTCGATTCCCACTCGAGGGGATCAATTAGTTGTGGAAAGAAGACAAAATATGGCTCAAAAATTGTGCGAAAAGTCGGTCTCTCATGTCTGAGGATCGTGGTCAGCATCAGATTTGCATCTGGAGTAGATGATGTGCCTCCAACGGTATCTGACAAGTGCGTCTCTCATAACCGTATAGAAGTTGGTCCTTAGTGATAGTGAACGACAGCGTAATCGTTTGCCTTCGGTGCGTAAGATAAGTGATCATCCTACTCACATAAAACAATCATTATTTTTTAAAGATTTTTATAGATAATGATACGGAAACTTTCGTGCGCAAGTCCAACTCACACTTAGCCGATTTTTTTATAAGTATCATTAATTATTAAAAAAATATAATGAAATGACTAGCACTTACTAAGATTAGGTTTGGCCTATGTAAAGCTGTACGATATATATTCTTTGTATATTTTATTTTATATAATATACTTATGTATAAAATGTGTGAATAGTATATATAATATACTAGTATTAAGTATAGAGGCTAGAAAGCTCACTCAAAATATACTAATTTATAATTTGTAAAAACATGATTTTTAAGATAATGTCATTTTTATAGTAACGTTCGCATGTAAATATATAATATAAATGAAAATGAACACAATTTAATAAATTCTTATTAAGCAATTTTAATAAATATCTAATTAATTAATAATATATTTGACGTTTGAGTATCAATTATTTCCATATAACATTTTATCACGTTCCCATAATATCTTTGTTGTTGTTGATATCCGGGTGGAGATGTGTTATTAAGAAGGACAGCCTTTTTTAAATAAACAAAAATATTTTTAGGTTAGTTGTGGTGACAGGTTCGGCAGGTAAACGGCAGGTTCAAGTTCCACTCGAGAAATTAAATAATTTAATATTTTCATTTCTCCGCTCTGGTAACGAGGCAAAGCGCGTCGTTGAGTTCAGCCACTCAATAGGCAATGTTTTCAGAATTTGGGAAACAGAAGGGTCTTATGGCTTATCCGACGAACTAGGTCGTGAAGTATCCCGAGAAGCCAAAAATCAAAAATACATGTTATATTTTTGTTACAGTCGGACCCTGTCCTGTACACATGACGATTGTGCACTCAGCACGTCGAAGCGCATCGTTGAGTGCCCCAACACTAGGCTCCCAGAGTCCTGCATACCCTACTTGCGGGATACAGCTTGAAGCTGAAAAAAAAAAGATATATTAAAAAAAATCCAACAATCCAACTACTGCATTCAAATAAACACAATATGTCCTTCGAATAATTTGAATATAATAATAAAAATGGTAATCTTTAACAATATTAGGCTATAAAACCACACGACAATCGAAGTAGGAAGTCGAAATACCCGTGTTAACTTTAACCCTTAATCAAACAAACTTTATTTTTCGAGTAATTTGAAATCTGGTCACGGCTTTTAGGTAAGTGGGTGCCGTAGATTTCGAAAAACAACTCCTTTTTTTTATAAAAAGGGGGGAAATGGGGGTTTTGCAGTGGGAAATTATTTCCCAGTATCCGGTATTTCAAAGCAAAATATAATTAAGTGGGAAATTATTTCCCATTATCCGGAATAGCTCTCAACTTTTGATATATTTTTACTACAAGTTCTATACATGTAAGTTGCTCCTACTTTACTTGTTTCTTTTTTGTCTTATATAATAAAATTGAAAAAAATACTGTAATATGAGTGAATAAAGTTATAAAATGAAACAACAACGTTAGGAATGATATATAGTTTTAATATAAACTGAAACTTAATTACTAAGAAAAATAATATTATTGAGGTGGAACAGTGTGAAAGGTTTTGAAGCAATTTTTAGCACACAAAGCTACTCCACAGGCGGAACATTGTATTTTTGTTCTCTGTTCTTTCTGTTTGGTACTGCAAAAGCGACACCTTTTGTAAGTATTAGTCTCTTCTGGCAAGTGTATGCCCACATTCAATAAACGAATTTCGTCTGGCACGCCAAACCTACCCCCTTTCTTATCTTTTTTAAAAAGTACACCTGTTTGTGCTTTACCTTTCCGTGTTGTGTGATTATCTATTAGGGCACGTGCTAAGCGTAACCTAAATTCTCGGTGTCCGTGAAGGGTCGCAACATGTGTATAGTTGTAGGTAATATATGCATTTATTATGGATGCATCGAACAAAAAAAAGAAAAGTCTCATCCAGTATTTTCGTGATTTACGGCTTATTGGATACGATGATCTAAAATGATCGAATAGATCAACTCCACCCATGCTAAGTGTATACGAAGCAATTGCTTTCGGGCAAAGAATGTCTGCTCTAGAACCATCCTTTTGGGTCCTCTTTACAAGCATTGTATCTAGTGGCTGATGGGCTGTCGTAAGTATAGCGACTTCTTTCGTATCAAGCCATTTAATGGCTGTGATTGGCTCTGCAGTAACAGCTGCAAACTGATGTTTTTCCAATCGCAATGGTTTTGGTTGCTTTTTCTTTATTATATCAGGTAGATCTTTTCTATTGCATCTGACTGTCCCTACTGCATAAATCTTTTTATCATAAAGATCTTCCATAAGATTACAACTTGTAAAAAAGTTATCAAATGCGACTAAAGTATTTTTTGGTACACTACTGCAGAGTTTCATGACAACATTGTATCCTAATCCTTCATTTTCCGTGCTGTCGCCTTTTCCAGTATAAACTTCAAATTGGTAGAAGTACCCGGTTTTTGCATCGCACCTTGCCCAGACTTTAAATCCTCTCTTGATGGGCTTTTTCGGCATATATTGCTTTAACGAACTTCGACCTTTAAACTTCACCATACATTCATCAATTGATTGTACTTCAGAATTAAATGCTTCTCTCTGATAAACCTTGTTCAGTTCTGTGAGGAGGGGTCTCAGTTTATATAATTTGTCGTATTCAGAAGAGCCTCTTGGTGGTTCCATTTCATTATCATTTAAGTGGAGATTTTCCGTAATTTTTTTAAATCTTGTGATTGGGAAAACCTGGGCAATTTCCTTGTTGTAATAAAAAGGATCTGAAGACCAGTACAGTTCCATGTCCGGCAGAGGATTTAAGCCCATGAGGATTAAAACTCCTAGATACGCCTTAATATCTTGTTGAGTTACTGGTTGCCAATTGTTGCTATTTTTCTGATATGCGTATCTATTTGTTTGTTCCACAATTATAACAATCAGTTCATCAGGAAAAAGCCGTTCAAAAATACTTAGTGGTGAAGTTTTGTGCGTGTCATTCGCCTTGGGTTTAAAACGTTTTTCAAAAACGGGAATATCATGGGTTTCGGATTTTGTCTCCCATACTCTTGGCTTAGAACGATCTCTGCGTATTTCGTTGTTAGTTTCAGTCTGTTCATCATCTGCCAAAAACTCTTCCATGGGAACGTCAATGACATTTATTAAGTCTTGCTGAACTTCAAATGCGTGAATGTCTTGAAGTTGTATATTACATTCGTCATTTTCTGTATCTAAGTAAGTTAGCAAAGGACTGTCTGTTGTTGGTGAGTTTGTGATATGAGATGTTTCTCCTAAGGCTGTCAGTAAGGCATCCGTTGAAATCTGTTGGGCTTGTATAGTAGGCGTTTCTTGTTTATCTTCATTCGATTCGAAGCCGAAGATATATTCAAGACGTTGTTCAATTAGGTTATCGTCAAGCTGATTGAGGTAAGTATCGGATGGAGAATGAATGCTATTGACATAGCATGAGTCATCTTCAGAATCTGAGGCTGATAAATCAGACAAGTTGTCTAAATTTTGCACCACCTCTTCCAATTTTTTCTTTGTTAGAACTTTTTGTAACTTTTTAGCGTCCATATTTAAATATCTAAAACAAATAAAAGGAAGTCTAAACTAACTTGGTAGTCTGAGCAGTACAAATAGTTCTAAAATATAATAGTTATAAAAATCAAGTGAGAAATCACTCAATCGCAGTCATAACTCTCGAGAAAGCTCCATATATGAGTTACTCGCTGACAATGTTGTGTAAGTTAGATAAAATTATAAGTAACTATACCTGTTTAGGTACTTATATAGTGCAACAGACAAATTATTTATTGTATATATAGAAATTGGTATTTTTCAAATGCAGGAACAAACAATGGGAAATAATTTCCCACATAATTAAACCTAAGAAAATACAACAAATATCAATGCTGCGAGCCCAAAAACCGTAAGAAACATTCAGAAAACAAATCTAGTTTACAATATTATTGTGTTTATGCACTTACCAGATTTTTTTTCTTCAAAAACTTTTAAATCTTCCGTTTGAACCGGTTTTTTCACAAAATATTTCAAACTGTGTTTTTGACATTGACATACAATGACAGTTCGCGCCTTAAGACAAAATGTTGCAAATTAATAAAATTAAAAAATTCTGTACGATTATTTTTCCCTAAGGTTGGTACTGATTAGAGTTGCCAAAAACGAAATAAAACAAAAAAATTACAGTAGTGGCATGTGGGAAATAATTTCCCAATATTTGATTAAGGGTTAAAGTTGATTGCACACTTAATATAAAAAGTTATACATACTATTTTTGTATATTAATATGCATGTGTCCGTCTGTACCCGCGCTGGTTGTGGTAATATGTAAGACATGTTGAGTGCAAATGAATATATTAATTAAGCCAGAATTCGGCGGAAAGTGACTAAATAAAAGCGGAGTGTTTCAACACTAGATTCCCTCTGCCCACCCAGATATTTGGTACAGCGTAAATCGAAGAAAAAATCATACAATTTTTTCCATTTCCTATACATATGAGTATGTGTATTAAATATACATATATATTGGTAGTAAAAATTAATGATATACAGTTTTGTAGTACAAATTAAATCACGCATAATTTTATAACGCCCTCGTTATATTGTGCTGTTCATTATAATTTTACTGCCATTAATATTTATAAAAGTTATTGTTTTTAAAGAATACAATGTTTCTTATAGATATTTTTGTGTGAAACTAGGATAAACATACAATATCGTAAAGTAGGAGAAATGAAACAAAGCACTGCGTTGAGTTAGCCCTCTCAATGCCTCAACAATTCAGAGGAGAATGGAGTGTCCTAATGGGCGACAGAGTGATACTAGTTTCTAAGTAAAACAAAATATGGAAGGAAAGGATGAAATCAGTAGGTATTATACAGCTAAATATAACAATTTTTTCAGCTTCATTCTTCATCTCGATCATAATAACTCTGTTACATGCGAGATAGAGCGTGAAAATGGAGAAAAAAATTGTGTCAAGACATTCCATTTTCTACTTATACATTAAGAGACTTAATTAAAAATAAAAGTTGTTGTTTTAGCTTCCTAAATTGAAACTCCATTAACTTAACCAGAATTCAACACCCATGTTCATCCTTACTTTAAACACATTTAGCGCAGAAATTCGATTATCCTTATATAATTTTGATGGAAATAATTATATTCGTATGGTTTAAAACGTCCGTGTCATATAAAATACTTAAATAACTGTTTATGTGTCATACAACATTTGTAATATTGTAACGTGTTGCGATCGGTTTTAAATTAAGAAAAAACTGATTAAGTGTGAGTCGGAATCGCCCACCGAGGCTTCCGTATAAATTTCAGGATTTTACGTCAACGGGAAGCCGGCATAGGCACTAATTTTGTATGAAATGAACTACAAATATAATATTGTAATGATTTTTGTTTCTATGAAATACATATAATTTTCACTTTTTGGATTATTTTCTTTATTTTTATTATGAGTTCTCACTTTCTGTCAAATTCCATAACTGTAAGTCCACAGGACTAACTGCAGGCCCTTATAGGTTTTGATTACGTAGCGAATTTCATACAAAATGCAGCAAAATAGGTGAATAAATGCTCGTATCTTTTGGAAGCCTTACTTTAGAAACTTGATTTTATTTAAATGGTACGGAACCCTAAATGTATGAATATGATTGCGAAAGAATGTAATCGAGTTGACCCCTTAATGTGCAATTATATTATTGTTTAGATTGACAGGTTTTTTGTTTTGACTTCCTTTTGTATTTTTAAGTTTTTTTTTTGCTTTTTTGATATTGTATAAGCCAGTCGTGGCGCATAAGCCAGGTGACGTTGTAAGTTCCATTTGCACTCGAGAAAATGAAATATTTTCATTTTCCTTGCTCTGGTAACAACGGGGCCACCACTCTAGACGCATGTTCCCTCTGCCTACCCTATCATATGCGGGTTACAGAATAAGGCTAAAACAAATAAAAAATAAACCATGGTCCATGTCATTATGGGTATTTCGCAATCCAGGTGATAGCAAAGCATAGCGGAGTAGGCAAAAGGAACCTAGGAATGTAGTGTTAAGATACTTCGTTCCCATTAACACTGTTCCTTACTTTCCGCCGAAATCGAAGACGTGATCGAATCCATAGCTATTACGTTTCAGTTGGACAGTCAGAAACCAACCAAAGACCAACCAAACAGAAAAAAAAGAGAGTTACATCACTAAATCTTCTATAGAAAAGGACATAACGCAAAAGCCGTCTTAATTACGTGATGCAAGTATTTTTTTTAAATCAAACATGGTAATCTTAAACTACTTTGAAATCCTGATTTGTGCTTGTCGTAAAATATTATGACTTACTTAAGATATTTTAATTATGAGAGTAATTAACGCAGTGTTTAACTGGCTTGCCTTATATAGGGACAATGTTATGTTATTTAGTTCACGCCATCATGGTACGGTGGTACGATATTTAGACATGCGATGGTCCTGAGTTCGATCCCGAAATGATTGTATTTAAAAATATTCCTATTTGTCTGCTGTATTAAAACGAATTACGACGGTTTTTTCTTCACAATCGCTTGCTTTTACAGTCGCACCTTGACGCCATGACTGTCGTCACACACTCACACACACACAAGCGATCGATGGGTAAATTTCCTTTATAGTGTAAATTGCATTTCAATTACTACTAACGATGCCTAATTGAATCTTTATATGCTTGTAATTTCTTATCTCCGATCGCATCTCGGTGTAAAGCTGTACTTTTTATCGTAAAAGAGTTATTAAGTAAATAGTATTGGTTTTAATACATGTGAATAGAGAAAGAAACAATTGTATATTTAAATTCAACTACAAAAAGTATTTAAAGATAAAAAACGTCATAAATAATTTAAAAGATCGAAAGATCTATCTATAGATCATTTACGTTCCAAGATGTTATCTTACGACAAAGAAATTCATTTTTAATTAAACGCCGTATACGTCAAATTACGACGAGTTTGGTATTTCTTTAATATACATAAATTAAATATTTTACCCTTCAGCAAACTTCTTTTCTTCTTCTTAGTTTCACATCTAAATCTGTTAAGTATAACTTATTAAGACGAAATAAAGTAACAAATTAATTTCTTACTAACTTTTCGTCTATATTCATGTAGACTTTTTGTTTTTGGTTATTAAATAACTCAGAAATTCCCTGCAATCACATGAAAAGGCAGAAGACACCTAGTATCAAAAAATTCAAGACATTTTATATATTAGGCTTTGAGGCCCATAACGATCGTATTTACAGGCGCTATCTGACTGTCCCATATTATATAAATATTTGCTAGTTTTTCACCAACTTTTAAATTAAGTTAAACCATTATCTTGTTAATTATTAAAATATTTCATTTAAAAAAGAAACATTGCACGTTGCTCCAATTTTACAAGACTATTTGTAGATGTAGATGTATTAATAAATCATTACCATATAAGGGCAAAATGGCATGATTTTTTCCCAACATATATGAAGGTGTAATCTCAATTAAGACGATATATTTCCTCGTTAAAATGCGTATGAGTTGCGCCTGCACATGATATCATCGTGCGAGAAATTCGATATGCGATACTTTTAATTTTTATTTATAAGTAAATCTTTTAGTTTTGTTTTTAAATATATTTTATCAATAATATTATGTTTTACATATCTGATGGTATCCAATATTTGTCACTGTGGCGGCGTGGTTGGTGCCTACGAGTATATATTTCATTCAAATTACATTTTGGAGTATATTTATATTTACACTAATATTATAAAAGTGAAGAGTTTATTTGTTTCCACGCGCTAATCTTAGGAACTACTAGTTTGAATTGATAAATTATTATTGAGTTGGATGGTCCACTTTTGGAAGAAGGCTATATCACATCACGATATATCTTCCCGATGTTACCCATTGTACCCGTAGATATAATCAGTTACATCCCGTATTTTCTATGTCTTATGTCATACATTACTGTTATTGTTTTTCTTTTGCTATACAAGTTTAACCGGAGGATAAGGTGTATTGAAAATAAACGTGATTCTCCAATTTAAATTAAAAATATATATATTTAGTTGATACGAGAAAATAAGTCATTTTAATTGTGTTAACGGTTTTAAAAAATAAATATATTTCATTCTATTTATCCATTATATATACTTTTTAAAATTCCGAGATAATTACAAAAAAAACCATTTGTCACTATATTCCTAGAAGGACACCAGCTTCCTCAGTCGCAGCGGGTAATTGAAAACATCCTCGACCGGTTACCAGCCGGTAGTAAAAAGCTAATCACGTACAAAGATCGCCACTTTTTTGATCCCATATTCAGTATTTAGAAATGCGTAACGGCTTCGATAACCTATTGATCAAGTCGAACACGCTTCGGTATGTCTCTTATAGCACTTTTATTCACGTCTGTGCCAAAGCACCCATTATTACTAACGAGGTACTTTTCGCGAAGCCGTCTGCACCAGGGAATGACGGACCGCCGGGCATTCCGAAAAAATGATGATTTGTTACTTCGCCCCGTTCCGCGGCTTCGCGTGAATTGAGTGACAAAAATGCTGTCGAGAAGTTTATTGTTCAGCTCTGGTTCTGGTTTCTGGTTGTGCAGCTTACACCGTTGGGTTAAAGATCGTTTTATACCATCAGGTGTCAGATTGGGGACGGAAAGAGTTAATAGTATCAATTAAATCTGTGAAGGCTTCATTGTTGCCATATTGGGATACCAACAGTTATTCACTAACAAATGAGAGCATGTTCGGTGTCTTTGATGTGCCGAGTGCTCGTAAGCACGTTTAATTATAATTTTTCATAACTATATTTCTGTGGTGCAAGATCAAAAGAGTTAATGTATGTATGTTTGAGTTATGCTACTCAACACGCTCTGTCTTCAAAATGTAGAAAATTGGGGATCGGCGTGTCAACATTAGGTTCCTTCTGATTTTGAAGACCTACGTCTCAAATCAACACGAAATGCCTCCAGAATTCGGTGATAGATGGGAAATAAAAGTATCTTAAAGGGTACAGAGAATCTAAATACTAGGTTCCCAGGTTGTCTCTGCCTACCTTGCTATGTGCGAGATGCAGAGCGACGTTAAAAAACCTATACGTCCAATAAACGTAATGTGAGATACGAAGTCAAATAAATATATTGACCTTTGCGTGCCCTTTGGCACCTTTAGAAGGAATTTAGAAAGCTCTAATAGTTTTTCATTATTGGCAAGTGGAAAATTTAATTATATCTCATAATGGCGTCTAAATAATGAGAAATAATATATCATGAAGGTTAGTCTTTATGTTAGCTTTCACGTGACGAATGGCTCGATGGACGAAGGTTGTGCGAAATAGTGTTCTATAATTTCGTTTCTATTTCCGGTTATCTCGAAGCCTTTCTAAGATTAGATAAAATATTAGACGTCACTTTCATTACGATAGTTACGTGTTTGACAAATTTTGTACCTACATTATATATTTTTTATCAAAATCTAATTAATTTTATAATGATTGTAATTATCTTTTTCTTTTGTTCTAATTATAAATTTAAATAAAAACGCGTAATTAGATCTATTTTAATTTAATTGGAAAAAATATTTCAAAATGTAAAAAAACTGAACATCGTTTTGTTACAACAAACAAGTCTTGTCCACAACCATCTAGGCGTTCGTTGTCTCTTATTACGGATATTTTTGAAGCTTAAGCTTTCTTAGTTAACATTCTTAAGTAGAATTCTCATCTAAAACAAACACCTACCGTTGGAATCGAATTCAAATTTTTATTTACTCACAAAATTTTTACAGTAGTTTACAGTAGCTTGAATGCATAAATTAGATATGTGTGAAATGTTTGCTTTTTCACATACAAGTAGCCTTTTTCTGAATACATAATACTAATTTGAAATGGTAATGATTATGGGAAATAGTTACCCTGATGCTAGTTGTCATGATCCCATAGGATATTTATGTTTGTTTATAATTAACATAACCATTCAACCACCTTTAGTATCAGGTTTATTTAAGTATATGAGGCCCATCGTCGCCCTGTGGCTCAATCGTGCGATTGTAAACGCGACAGATTATGTATTCGATTCCCACGACGCCGCGGCGTTGATTTGCGCCACTCAGCACGATATGCTGAAGAAAAGAAGAATAGAATTTGGTGGAAATTAAGGAACGAAAGTGTTTCCTCACTAGGTTTACAACGTCCCATCTGCCTACTCTGCTATGCGTTGGATATGAATTTATGTACATAAGTAAAAAAAAAAATTAAATACACACATAGGTTCAGGCTGTACGCTGCATATAGCAAGGTAAGTAGAGTGTCTTTAGCGCAATCATCAAAACAATTTTCATGTTTGGGGGCAGACCTCGACGCCACGCTTTGTGCCAGAACGAGGAAATTAAAATAATTAATTTCCCCGAGTGGGAATCGGACCCACAACCTTCGCTATTACAATCAAATGCTGTGTCGCCTTCTCGTAAATACTAAATAAGAAAGAAATAAAGTCAAATGTACCTTTTTTTTTAATACATTTTTCTTATAAACGTCAATACTATTTTTTTTTTTTAAAATTCAATAGCAATTTTATTCATATTAGAAAACGGTTAAGAAATAAAACATAATATTCAAGGCACTCACATTTTATTCTTCATCAATATATTAAGATTTTATAAACGTAAAAAAATATAAACACGTAGATAAAAATTGTATCACACTGATAACAAATAACCATAGTTCATAACTTACGTATTTCATTCATAGGAATTTACAATTATGCTAACTAAGAAATATATTAATTACAAGTAACAGATAATTAGATAGCTGAGAAAGATGAAATTAAGTACACTTTTTACAAAAATCGTTTATTTTACTGTCTTGAGACTAAGATACTTAAATCATACGACTTTCGTGAAAAAAGTATAAATGTTAAAGCACAGAAACAAAGAAAGGAATGTCTAATTGACTTAAGGAATGTAAAATTGTATAAATCTTCAACAAAACTAAACAAACAACGATATATTAAACGATGCAAATTATAAATTATATATTACAAATTACTCTAAACCTTCCTATTTTATGACTCAATTAACTGGCCTAACTAAAATAAATACTTAGACAATTTTCTGTTTCAGCAAATCATCTATCATACATACAATTTTTTAAACCATTTGTACAATTTAGATTTCTTGACTGGCCGCTATCCCACTACATAAAACTAATATGGTAATACACTTAAAACTGGCGAAGTTCCTCAACTGGCACAATAATATTGTTTCCTTAAAAACAATGAAGCGAGAAATTATTATCAAAATCTTCAAAAATCTATCAAAATCAAAATTCTTGTAATAAATTAGAATCGTTTCGATACAAATCTATGTTTTTTTATTATTTAACTAAATATATTATCAATATCTAGTAATAATTGGACGGACGTATGAATACATGGAATGAATTTCAATAAGAGCATTGTTTTCTCGCTTTTAAAAATATGACATACATTTATGTCATTTGACCAAAGAACTTGATCAACTAATAATTATAATCTATCTATCTACAGAGCATCAATCTAAAAGAAGGAATGAGCGGAAATACTTAAATACTGTACGGTAGAGTATTTTCTTCAAAGTACTCGAAACCTTCAAAATTAGGAATAACAACCAAAACACATACACAAATGTGTATTTACATATAAATAGCGATTCGAGATATGGCTGTGAAGATTCACGACAAAATAATACTAAATAATGTTCATCCGGTCATAGAAACTTTTTCAGCTCGTTTTGATACAAGACTAAGATCGAGAGGATTTTTCATAATATCTTTGCTATTGTCATTGTTCAAATCAATACTGAGTTCAGGCTCAGAATCACTGATTTCTTCATTTTTCGGACTTCTAAATAGGACGGCTGTGGATTTTATAGAGAGATCTATAGGTTGATCTTGCTCTACTGCTATTCCTGCTACTGCGGGCGTACGGAGTAGTAAATCTCCTCCGTTGTATGTTGGCCAAGCCATACCTGGGGGTATTGGTCTGAGGCTCTGCATAGGAGTAGGTAAAAATTGAGCTGATCTTGGAGAATAACTGGGTGAAGCAGTCGCACTAAATGACGGCGACATTGTTAGAGGCTTTTTTCTTCTCACATCTTTGTTTTGGTTTCTTATTGCATGAAGCCGTATATCTTTTTCGCTGCTAGGAGAAGAGGCTGGTCTGAATATACTTAATCCGCTGGTACTTCGGGAGCTGTTATCATCCTCTGGGTCTGCTGACGATGCCCCAGAATCTGACGGAGATACGCTTTGACGAGTTACCTCCTCTGTAAATGTATTTTTTTCACTATTCTTGTAATATTCTGCTAAAGCTGCAGCAGGTAATAGATTAGTAGGCAAGAAAGAAGGGTTGAGAGAAGAGTTATAGTTTGGAGGTGATTTACTCGTTTGCATCTGTTGCATATGCTGTTGCTGTTGTTCTTGTAATAGGCAGTGTATTTTGAACCAATTTGATCTTCTTCCATATCTTGATCCTGATTTAGACATACCGACTAATAAGCACTTCCGAAGTCTACATGCTTTACATGCTGTTCTGTTTTTCTTGTTGATGACACATTCACCATTGTTCTTGCATTCAGATATTGAGGACAGGTTGTTGTACGTCCGGCCAAAGAAAGACTGCAACAAGAGAAAATTGCCACATTAATAATAAAATTAAAAGGAGCATTCAATTTGGTTAAAAAAATGACAACGCCGATTTTGTAAGCGGGCTGCATTAATTTGATGTAAAATATCGACAGACTTCCGCAGGCGGCGCATAAAAAATAGCA
This sequence comes from Heliconius melpomene rosina, assembly GCF_056956725.1. NCBI lineage: Eukaryota > Metazoa > Arthropoda > Insecta > Lepidoptera > Nymphalidae > Heliconius > Heliconius melpomene. Next base: position 13,614,950 of record NC_140395.1, read on the forward strand.
ATTTATATATTTTACAGTTAAAAAGTCGCATGTGGGGGACAGCCCAATCGCGACCATCTCTGCCCGAAATTAAAAACTACATTTTTCAAAAAGTCATCATAAAGAGCACTGCTCGGATCGAAATCTGGGTCAACAGAAAAGGTTATATATTAAACTTAATATTGCAGATGCACTTTTATGTCCTGTTGCGTCTCAGCTTAAAGAAGTCGAGGGGGTCTCGTCCCGCTGAGAGCGGCCTCGACTCATTTCTTGCCCAATTAAACTCGTACAAAAGCGTAAAATATGTGATTGTGTTACAGTTTCGATGATTCCCGGTGTGATCGGTGCGTTTTTTCAACAAAATTATGACCTGTCACATTATTTTGGATTATAACAATATTTTTGATTGCGTATTGCGCGACCGGAACCTTTTTTGTATCATCTTCTTACGTTCAGATTTTCAAATTTGCATATTATTTTTAAGTTCTAAAATTACTTTTCTGTTCATACCCATTAACATGACGCAAATTATGTTAAATATTAATTATTTTATCTTGCAAATTAAAAATTAGCATAATGTTATTTTGTGTGATATTTATAGTAATTATGAAGTAATAAGATGTTTAAAATATTTATACTGGCATTGTGGTAATAATTAACATTAGTTATTGCTTAATCATCAGTAGTTTGAACACCAAATAATGAAAAATTAACCACATTTCTATTTAATTCAATCGTGTTTTCTATTTTGTTACAATTATAAATATTATAAACTTATTGTATCATAAAATCAACTTTCCCTGAGATACGTTGAAGATAGTAGGTTTAATGAAAACTTATAAGAAATAAGCGAAATATATTCCCCCGAGTGGAGGACCGAACTCAACTTTTTACAGTCATTCTCTCCCACTGTTTCACGATGACCTCCCATAAAAGTATAAACAAATTAGTATTCTCCTTTTAAATCATGTAACAAGGCTAATGTTGCAATCCTATGTCCAGTTAACTTGTAATTTCGCGAATATGTATATAATATGAGTTAGATTAGAAATTTTAGATAAGTCCGCCTTCGTTATGGGCGTGGATCTAGCGTTACAGATACCCTCTAATTGAGGCTTTGTACGTGAGATGATTCACTTCTGTTGTTACACGTGTTTTGGATCACTTTAAGATATACCATAAATATATAGATATAGTTTTTGCTATAACATTACTGTCTGATAACGCACAAATGAAACTAGTGGAATTGGAAATGTACTCGTAGGAAGATTAGAACGTATAGGGGAGCAGTATGAGAAGATGTCTCTGAATTCCTGTAGGCACCAAATAAACGTGATCTTCTGCATTAAACTTTACGGTAACAATGTTGCGAGTGGTGGTAATATATTCTCAACAGATTTTTACCTTTTTTACGTCATCATTGTTATTATAGTGAATGGTTGTGGAAAAACTTTTTGTATCCCTAAAAATTCAGGAAACAACATTAAAGTGCATTTATGTTTTAATTCAATTCAGAAGATGCAAACGATTCATTAATATTTAAAATAAAATAAAAAAAAAGAATATTGCTAAAGCCATACTTGAGGCTTGAGCAGAAAGCGTCTGATGAATGCGATGGTTGTGAATTCGATTCCCACTAATATGTAATAATGAAATAATTGTTTTTAATTCTTTGCTCCAGTTCAACAATATAAAGCGCGAAGTTGATTCCGCCACTCAACTCACAATATTTTAGAAATTAGAGGAAGTATAGGGAATGTATATTAAAAATAATATTTGTCATTTCCATTTCTTAAAACGAAGTGTAAACTAATAAAATCAATTCAAACGTTCGCCACCAACATTACTAAAATAGGATACAAAAGTAGACTACGGTCGTGATACATTATAATAATGCTTAGAATTATAATATAGATTTTGAATTATTATCAACGAAATATGAATAATGGAAGACTGTCACGTCTCGTTACTTAAGGTGTTATTCCTAAAATAGAGTAGCTCCAATTTATATATAGATACCGATCTGACCGATATAATGAACGCTAAATATGAAATGGTCGATATTATGGCACAGTGGTATGTGTACGATTGAAAGTAGTAGGTTCATATTTTAGTTGGGGAAATGTTATAAATATAGTATATAATATATCATGAATTCCAGCATAGCAGCGCAGGTAGAGAATTTCTAATATTTTCGAAACTTTTGTCCGCAGACATTTACTTTACTTTGTATCCTGCACATAGCACGGTCGCTAGAGTGAACCTGGAAACGTTCCGTTGTACAATACTTGAGGCATTGCGTGTAAAGTGATGGAACTCAATACCGCGAAATGCCTCGGATATTAAATATTTCAAGAAAGTAGGGACTGCGAATTGAACTCACAACCGTTGCGCTGTCGTGCACCACGACAACCTCAAATCAATCCTCAACTGAGATGCAATCATTCCCCAAGTAGGGATCGAACCCCAACCATCACAAGTTTACGATCAAACCGTGTCCACAACGGCCTCTATAAAGTTAAGTAAAACTTACAAATTGATTCGATGTTAGAAGATAAGTCCAACAGTTATTTATATGTCCCATCAAACGCCGCTTCAGTCCATTCCAGTATGCAAATGTAAAAAAAATAACCATTTCGAGTGAAAAGATTTACGCATCTGTCCACGCTTAAGTGGAAGACGTGAAAATTAGCTTGTTATGCTGTGCTTTGTTAATGATGATACATATATGATTATTTTTTTATTTTAATCTGATGTTTCTCTACAAATATTTGGATTTTTCCTTTCAGCAGGGTATGCAGGGGATACGTAGTTTTAGACACTTTTCAGCTACTTTCTAGCAAATTATTGTGTTGAGTAGCGGAACGTCGCCTTTGTCTTGATACTCTTGTGGGTTCAATAAAATTAACTATTTTTATCTCTCTTCCTCTGTTCAGAAGACGAAGTGCGAAAAATAAGACAATGCATAGGAAACGGAATGTCTGGACTCTTAACACTAGGTTCCCTTTGTCTAATCTGCTATATGCAAGATACAAGGTGAAGTTAAAATGAAAAAGGAAAGGAAAATCTAATAGGAGAACTTTGTTATTTAAAGTTTGAGGTCGAAATGACATCATAGGCTACCCATCTTTTACTACCTCAGGTCAAGATTACTTAACGAGGGAAATCATAAAATTCTCTCAACTAGGCCGCACCACCCAGCAATAACATAAATTCAACTTGCACAAATGCTAGTAAACACGCGTTTGCTTGTTCATAAAAAGGATACAAGATTAGTGCAAAGATTATGTGAACATTGGAAATGTTATAAGGTAGGGATAAAATCTATGAACCGGTTATTATTTTTTATATCTCAAAGGAAAGATTAAACAAGGTGCGGTGTTGTGTTACGCCATATTATACAAATAGTGTCGAATTTTAGATTTCATTAAAGAATAATGTTTATCTAGATTTTTGTCAAAATTATCAAAAAGTGTCGCTCATATAGCAGGGAAAACAGAGAGAACCTAGTGTGAAATCACTCTGTTTCACAGTTTCCGGAGATTTTAGGGGGCAATGCGTGTTGACGAGTGCAACTTAACGCCGCAAAAACGCAACGTAGTAAAATCTTTACTTCTTTAATTATTAACGCACGAGACACGTGAAAATGTGAATATATATATGTATATTATATACGAGTATATAAAAATATGAACATATTGTTCTTAAGGAAAACGGATGCTTTTAAAGGATGATATTAAGATGGACATAAAAGAGTCACTGCTACCTCGTAATCATATTATCTTATTTTAAAATGGACGATAAGGAAGATATGAAAGTAAAATTATGTTGTTTACAAAAACAATATTTTTAGTGCTGTTATTGGCAGCACCAGTAGAGTCGGGACGCGTTTAACTGAATTTACGTACCTACTTAAGTCTTAGTAATTTGCCTTAGTAGCTTTATCTTCATTGGACGATTTAAAAGTGTTTCTTCAAGAAGTTAGTTGCTATTTTTTAGTTAAAAAAACTCCTTTCCCTTAATTTCCACCTAATTTTCGAAACATTGTGTTTTGAAAAATGAAATTCAATACCCCGCTTTGTCTACTATCAGACAAAATTATTTTAAGCCTTACATTAATTAAAACATTGCTTTAAATAGCAATGAAAAAACACAGTGACTGGTCACTATTTAATATTTAACACAAACAAAACATAAAAAAAATAACAAATACACTAATAATCTATATATTTTAGTTAAATCCTTACTGTTCTATGCGTAGAACAATTTCACCGTCTACAACGAGTTAGTTAGCACTATCTTGATTGAGCCGTACAAGCTGGTCGTGTAATAGGAGCGTTAACTGATGAAAATATTGTTTATCGTGGGGCTTCAGCTTGTGATGAGAGCTTCCTGGTTAAAATTAGCTATGTGTAAAATGTAGAATAAGGAGAAATTGTTTATTTTAGGCATGTATAAGATTTGAGGCCAGTCACCTAGTGATTAGACACTTCATTCCTATTTGGACACTTCCATTTTCCAATTTCCGCCAAATTTTGGAGGCGTTAGCTTAAATTCTATTAAGCGAATCACACGAAAACTATGAAGTAATAAGAGTTTTCATTTCATACCGGCAGTTCCTGAGATTAGCGGGTCAAGAAAACAAACTTTTTAGCCATATTATAATAAGTAAAGAGAATTTAAACAGATTATTCAGTATAAATTCTTTAAATTATATCTAAAAGGCAGGCAAGGCAGACGTAAATACTCGTATGTAATTCATTTCCACAAACGCTATAAAATTTGAATTCTTATGTCACCTGTCGATAGTGACAAGGCTGTGTCCGACGACGCTGTAATGTAACAGCGTGTTTTAACGGTTGTTTCTATTTATTTCTCTGTAGAAAATTGTGTTTACTTGTTTTTCCTGGATTTGTAACTTAGGATGGACGTACAAACATTATTGGATGAAATCATGAAATAAGCTTAGTGTATTCATCTTAGTATTGTAAAAGATTGTAATTTACATATGTATTTATATAAAACTCTTTCATTATTAAGTGACTGATAAATAATAATTTTAAAAATTATAATTTTGCATGCATAATATATTAAGGTTATCGTAGCGTAGGGACACAAGCAGCACAGCAGTCAGCTGTTACCTTACGTATCATTCTTTTAAGATTCAATAAAAAAAAATATTTCTTTTATAAGTCCTCACTCTGGCAACGAGGCAAAGCGCGGTGCTAGCAACTAAAATTATACAAATATTTGCAAATTTCACCTAAATATATGTAAATTACAGTTAAAATTATAATAATTTACGATTATTTACGCACTATAAGTTAACTGTAACAGCTAACACCAGATAGTGATTCAGATGTCGCTTGTGACTCATCGGTAAACCAAATTTGGATTGTTGTGGAAACGAGAACACTGCCTATACTGATTACATATTTTTATACGTCGATCTTGCAAGTCACTGTTGTATTGTCAATAGATTATTATAATTTATGGAAAATATTATATTATGGGTTCGATTCTGAATCGGTGCAATGACGCACTTCCATATAATGTTGAGTATATTATACTTTTTATAAAAATAAAATGAATCTTACCTTAATAAATTTCCTTTCAAAAAAGATTAATAAAACACATAAGTAATAGATAATTTATAAAGTAGCTAGCCCTAAGATAACACTTACTTATAACGGGAATTGAACCTGTGATCTCTTTATCTAACAGTGACTTATGACGGTTCCGCCGCACTTATCACATTACTTAAAAGGATATAATTATACTGCTATTTGAATATTAATAATGTATTTTTTATTATTTTGTTTTCACGTTGTTTAAATAGCAACTGTATCCTGCACATAGTAGGGGAGATAGGGGGACATGGGAAACAAATGTTGAGAAACTATCTCATTTAGACACTTTCTTTCCCCACTTTCCGGCAAATTCCTTAGGTACTGCTTTTTGAATCAACTTAAAACTCAATGCTGCGTTTTGCCTTGTTTAATTACCTCTCTGAGTGGAATGCCTATATTTGTCACTGTGTCAGTAATATTAGAGAAAACTATTTACATATATAGAAATATTATGAAAAAAATAAATAAAGTAATATTATAATTCAAAGGCCGTGAGAAACTCCGCCACGCCCACGGCACGCACAATCGAAATTCTTAGAACATTTATCATAACACGTGAATTATGCGATTCGAAATTGTGGAGACGAGTGAATGTATTATGTGTTATTTATTGAACGTCTTCACGCTATCGGTACTATATTTTTTATTTATTTAGTGTTAGCTTCGTTAAAGGCTTGTAAATGAAAAATTAAAGAATGCGAGTGCGAGGCAAGCAAAATTGCGGCGTTAAGTTTCGCCACTCAACAGACAAATGCGCCCTGGGATATAGAACTAAGCTTATGGAACTTAGCTCGTTATACCACGATGGGATGTCTGACTGTAAACTCGATGTTTATGGGTTCGATGAATATTCGGGCGAATACCACACTGGTAGAAAAAGTATGGGATTGAGTTTTCTATTGTATAAAATGTGTAACTGCTGCTTTACAATAAACTCAAGAAAAACTTTTCTATTTTCATAACAAGAAAACCTTCCTGTTAATATGCTCCCTACTCTCCACTCAATTTTCGTTACTTGCGTGTTAAGAGGCGGAGAACACGGCTACGATTTGTTTTCTTACTAGAGCATTATGGAAACGAAAATAATTCATTCCCCCAGTTAGTAATTGAACCCCTAACAACCTCTTTTAAACATTTAAAGTGCATATTACATTCTTACACGGTACATTACTTCTATGACGCATCACAAACCGGATATTTGAAAAATAAAGATACAAATAATAATTATTGATCAGATAAATTATCTCAACACCTTTAGTACAAACAATGGGTTGGCTGATATAGCAACGATCTTCTCACGGTGATAGGTCATCTGTAGGTTTTTATTTATCGATGACTATATATGAAATGTTGATATAGATTGTTTGTTCGTCTTGGTGCAGTCATAATGGGTTCGATCCCCTCTCTGGCAAAAAAATATTTTTATTTAACGAACGGAGTGTGTTGATACTTTTTATTATTCAGATTGTAGAGAAATAACAGTATTTTATTAGATATAGACACGAACCAGGACTCAGATCCGTAACTATCGACATGACAATGAAATATAACAAATTCTATATATTTTTTATATACTTTTTAAAAAGCATATAAAAAATTGAGACAGCATGTTGGGTGGCAGCACTCAACGCAGCGTTTTGTATTGTTACCAGAGCGAGCGAAAAAAAATCTTTCTCCAGAGTGGGAATCGAACCCACTAGCGTTGCGTTGACACACATATATGTACTACGCCACGACGGAATAAACTTAAAATCATAAATGCTAAGCTATTTCTCAATCAACAATATTTTAAACCAAAATCGGGCCATAAATAAAGTGAGAAAACACAATAAAATGTATATAACGCACTTTGCATACAGATCTGTGTGGGCGTAGGTCATGGGTCGTAGAAAACTATTTCTTTAGATTCATCATTTGCATCGAATTTAGGTTTTTTGAATGGGTATATTATTTCAATTTTATAGTTTAGATTGTAAATATGAGCTGGTGTTGTGGTATTGAGTACATCGCGGCGTTGAGTTACACCACTTGGTATGCAATATATAAGGGAAACGGATGTCTTAACACTAGGTTCCCCCTGTCTTCCCAACTATGCAGGGAACATCGATGAAACAGCTATTTTATTATTTAAGCGCACGCGCAGCTTTCGAGACATTCTACACCCGTGCCAAGCAAACTCTTACACTTAGAGTATTCCCTTATAAATAAATTGCAAATAAATTCCTTAATCTGTATATCGTATCGCCAGTTGTAAATCTCGCGGCCCTTTGAAGAATTACAGATTTGAGTCAGGTACCACCGGCGCCTTTAGTACGAGCCTTCCTCGTATGTTTACCTTGTAGTACTAAACTATACTAAATAATTGTTTCCATGAAGTGAAGTTGTAATATGTAGCGATTTATATACATACGTGACCGATTAATATCTATATGGCAAGTGAAATTCCAATGACTCAACGGAGGACGGTGGATGAGGTATATTTTGCTATTATTTTCTTGTCTAGTGTTAAGTTTTTGTTTATTATAAGTGCGCAATTTTTTCCCACATAGTAGGATGGCCGAGACACTCCGTTCTCCACTTTACACCCAAATTTCAAGACTTTGCATGTCTGTGAATGATGAATGACGAAAGTCAACGTCGCACTTTTTTTGCTTATCAAAGCGATTAAACGAAAATAATGCATTTCAAATTCTCAAAATGAGAATCCACTACTGTCGCTGTGTCGCTGCTCCGCTACACCATGACGACCTCAACACGATCAAATAATAAAAATACTTAATATAAATATTAACTAATTAAAATAATCAAAATTTAAATATATTCGATTTAAAAATGGAGCTCACCACTTTTAAATAATACTTAGAGACGTTTACATAAAGCGGCAATACTTAATTAGTAAAATAATCGTAAATAACTTAAGCGCATTAACATTACAAACACACAAAATTATATAAATAATTATTCGTGTAAACGTACCATAAAATGTAAAACAAGGGATTTATAACGCATATTCAAATTAATGATTCATTAAATAAAGTCAAGACGAATTTAAACATTTTTATGGTGTCGTAAAGAGTACACGGTTTTGAAACGCGCATATTGTTACGTATTATAATATAAATCATACTTTTCTGTTTTGTGGTTTCAAGTATGCTTTTGTCTTATTACCAAAGCGAAGAAATTAAACTGATTCATTCCCTCAAGTGGAAATCGAACTTAAAATCATCTCGTTTATTGTAATACACTGTGCCGATGCACCACGACGGTCTCATATACATACTTGTAAATATATCTAAATTTGTCCTTTTATTTTATTTTCACGGCTCTGTCACACATAGTAGGTTTGACAGAAAGAAGCTAGTCCTAAGAGATCAATAGCTACTTTTTGCCCAAATAAAAACACGCATAGTATGGCAGAATTCAACGTCGTGCAACGTCTACCATAAAAATAAATTAAAAATAATAATTCCTGGAGTGGGAATCGAATCCACTACCGTCGCGCCAAGCAGACCCTGTCCCACAGCGCCACAGACGCGAAGAATGCTACAATAATTAAAATAACCTAGATACATAACAAAGTAATTTTATATGGTGGAATAACACTAACTAATATAGTGATTCACAAACTATTAAAATGTTTAATACGTAATTGGTCATACCATAGTCTTATTATATGACCATGTATGTTCGTATGTCATGAGAAAACTACTAAAGCGATTCTTAATGTCGGATAATCATGATTTTTAATTGGTTTTTCCATGATACGATTTAGTTTTATACTGTTTAGATATATCTAAGTCAATTAAGTTGATGAGATCATAAAAGAATGTTATGTTTTTAAGTCTTCACGCTGTGTCCCGCTTATAGAAGGGTAGGAAAAAATATTTTAATTTTTTTGCCTAATTCTTCAGGCATTGGCGGAACAGAATAAATAAAAGAAAATAAATTTTTAGACAAATTATGTATTAACTTCAGAAAAGAACGCCATATCTATGAAAAAAAATATTTTTAAATAAAACTTTTCCCTTGAATCTGAACCGAACCCACAACCATTGCAGCCAGACTCTTTTTACTGCGACACTACACTATACGAAAATATAATTAAAAGATAAAGATACAAAAAAACCTTAATTTCAACTTAAGTAATATTCGGTGCCTTACTATGTGCAATATAAATACTAATAAGCATAATGAATGCAAGCATCTAATTTGATAAAGACGCGCGTGGGCCGGGACGGTCTTATGTAATTTGTGACGGTTTTATGTTTTTTATATACGCATTTACGGCATTTTTGTTATCTGAGCAGAATGTAGTAATAGGTCACTCTGTTTTCCGTTTTCTTCCCTTTAAGAGATCCTGCTGATCCTTACTTAATAAAGAAATTAAAAGATAATTAAAGTAAGTGTTGAATCTGTGCGTCATAGATATCGGATACCACGATACCTCCTTTTGCAGAATACAGAATGTTTATATATTCTATATTTTTTTCCCCAAAAATCATACATTCGAATCCACAATAAATGTAATTTCAAACTTCAATCATGCCAGTATATTATATTATTGCATAAAACCGTCCAACACACATAAAAAGAATTTGTCGTATGACAGTGAAATGTCCCGTTCGCGGTCAACATCAAAATTCTGTTAATTAATTCAGCTCCTTCATGCATCTCTTATTTATACAGTTTTTATTTCGTGTTGCGCACGAGTCGATAGAAATGCGTTTTTTCTATGGTGTAAGTTATGAGTGTATAGTAAGTGTCTGGGTCTTGTAGGATTTTTTAAAGGCCTGTCGAGGCCAGTCGTAGCGCAGGGGCACATACGTGTGACTGTAAACGCGATGGGTTATGGGTTCGATTTTTACTCAAGGAAATCAAATATTAAATATTTTTCATCTTCTCGCTCTAAAAACGAGGCATTGAGTTCGCCACCCAAGACGCAATGCCTCCAGAATTTGGCGGGAATTGGGGAATGGAAGTGTCTTAATGGGAATGGACCGTCTTAACATTAGGTTCCCTGGATCCCTTCTGCCTACCCCGCTATGTGTGGGATACAGCGTGAAGCTAAGAAAAAGTAATAATTTCAGGTACTTTCTGTATATAGCACGCTAATGAACGATAGTTAAGCAGCTTTATTCTGTTCTCCACATAGTAGAGTACAGAGGGAACCTAATTAATACACTCTATTGAAAGGCGGAACTTACTGCACGTTTTGTCTAATGAGCAAGGAGAACATAAATAATAATAATAATATAATATTTTAATATAATCATTCCCCCGAGTGAGATTCAGGAACAAAATCGCTTCAGCCTTAAGCTTTGTAACGTCCAGCTTTTAAAATCTAAGCTTACCATAAGCTATTTTTTATTGTTAGGGTCATCGGACATCGGACACAGCGGACTGTACTTTTTATAGATTGTCGAGATTTAGTGCCCCGTAAGGTGCGGTGATAAATTTATTGTGCCTTATCAAGAGGTAATGGAAAGCGGTAGAATAGCTTTGGTATCTTTATATTGTTTTGACCCGGTTATTGACATTTTGAATCGATTTCGTATCGATAGTAGCGAATTAATCGCGATGGGGCAATTAATATTGATCGATTGATCTTATTTTGTTCGTTTATTTTTTTTTCGAGTTTACGTGAAATATGGGAATATTTTAACCAATTAAATTAAATCAGAGTTATAAAGTTTGTTTTTAAGTTAATAGATTTAACATAAGGGGTAGCATAAAATATTTTTGATACTTATATTATTTTTCAGATTTCTACCTAAGTGTGTAATACCATTATTATATGCTATTTACGTACTACTCGTTATCTCTACATTGTTCTAGCATTCATTGTATTCACTGTTAGAGATAAAAAATGTGTTTTCATATTAATGAAAACACATTCTATTAAGAAATTAATCATTTCGTTCTTTAAAAACTTTTCTAGCTACGTAATGGCTCAAAAATTTAAAGGAAAGTGGGGAATAATGTGTCTTAACATTAGATTTCCTCTACATACAGTATATAGCGTGTGCTAAAGACAAAAACTAAAAACTTTCTCCAGCAATTTTTTTCCAAATTAAAACTCCAAACAATTTTCTACAAAACAATTTAAACTAAAATTTATTGCTTCAATTATACGAAAATAAATAAAAAAACAAATTATCCATTTCCCATTAACAGTGATTAATGTTATACATTAGAATCAATCTGAAGATATTTATTTTGAACTTTGTTTCTTGAAAATCCCTCACAAAGAAAACGACGACAACTAATTACTTCGTATGTAGAGACAATTGTCGGCGTCATAAATTGTTGCTAGAGTAAGGCGTTATCTTAACGTTTAAGGTTATAAAGGTGTGAAGACGTGGCTATTTTAACTATCTTTTATGTTTCATTGTTTATTTTTTAGCTTTACGCTGTTTCTCGCACATAGCAGGGTAGGCAGAGGGAACCTGGGGACCCAGTGTTTAGACACTACGTTCCTATTAAGACACTATCGTTCTCCATTTTTCGCTGAATTCTACAGTCATTACTTGTTTAGTGGTGGAACTTAATCATCATTTTCTATATAAAGGTTAATTTTTGATTAGTGATATAGGGTCGATTTTTATATAGGAAATTATTTTGATTTTTTACTTTACCCTGTCACATGCGGAATAATGTGTGAATAAAAAAAAAATAGAAATAGCAAATAAAAATATACTTGTTCGAGAACATTTATTAAATATATTTACTTAGTCAAGACAATAGTCCGTTATATTTGTATTTCGTTAACACCTTACATGACAAAGCTTAACTAAATCAAGGTTACACTTTCACGCTGTATACCGTACTCGGAACTATTACTATTTTTAATACATTAATTTACATACAAAATATAATCCCCAATGTAAACACACTACTATCATTTAAACTAAATGAGTATTTCACCGTTTATCGCTCCGCTTGTCACCAATCTCCGTATACCTTTGACCGTCGTTGTAATGGCCGATGCTCTACCACAGATAACTGAAGTATCTGCTTTCTAAGTTTTTAATTAGATTACTTAACTTTAACTAACGAAGCAACAGCATTCTTTCGTTTCTATATCTTTATTATAGTAATAATATCATTTGATATCAAATTGGTAGATATCTTGTCGAATATGTGGATTATTTTTAAATTGGCGGTGTTATATTGGAAATTGTTTTATATTTCGTTTATTTGTGTTGAATTATACTGGAGTTGTATTGTTTTTATACTAAAGCGAGATTGATATTAGATGATGCTGTGACTTCAAATTCCACTTCAGTGAAAAATAATTTTATAACACAAACATTCAACAGCGTGAAACTAAACAATAAGGGGAATGGAAGTGCCTTAATGAAAGGGGAGTGTCGTAACACAGGTTCCCAAGTTCCCTCTATATACCCACAAAGCAGTGCAGAATACAGTGTGAATCTATAATACAAATAATTTCTAATCTATTTAAGCATATTGCGACTCAAAAATCGCTAAAATAACAGACAGAAATATATAATGAAATACGTCACGACGACCATTGCAACTTTAATTTTTATCTATTATAGTAAATTATTTAATACAAGTTAATTTATTATTTTGTTATATTTGTACACAGTTGCATTTGAATTATATTAAAGATAACTTATAGTTAGCAACACTAACGAACCGAAAACATTTATAATTTACGATATGAATACAAATCCAAATCCGTTATTGGGATTAAATCAATTAGAAATAAACTCAACAAGGCATTTATTGCGTTAAAAATTAAAAAATACGTTCACGCAGATAATAATAAAATATATATCAGCCGTCAAGAAAACACTTAAGAATTTTTTACGTTTCCAATTCAAAATCAATCATACGAGTACGAAATGCTAAGGTGGCATCCATTCTCACGAGACGCTCTAAGTCAAGAGTAAAAAGCGTTTTTATTACGGTGATTACAGTTTCAAGCCTAAGGATATATTTAGTAATTTCAAGTTTCAGTTTTATTAAAATTTTATTCCATATGTACGCAGGAAAAAAATACGTATACAATTTGAATGTAGCACGATTTAAACCTGCCTCTCTTCAAAATCGACTTGTACTATAAGTGAGAGTAGAGTCATATTTTATACGGTTTACTTGAATATTTTTTAATTCACGTATTATAGAAAAGCATTTGTTACAATACATTATGTTATCATATTTCCATATATAAATCAATATTATTAAAATTACAGTGAAATACACAAATAATAGACTGTTTTGATACTAAGTTCTTCCAGCCTGTCGTAAAATATACAGAATAAGGCGTGAATAATTTAAGAATAACTAAAAAAATGTATGTAAAATATAAACATGCGCTTGCGCATACGCTACCTCTCGTAAGTCAAACCGCACCCAATCACACCTGTAATTGTTTTCACCGTATATAAAATCTAAGACATTTATTATAATATTTCAGCTTGTCAGTCAGTCTATTGAAATTCGAGCGTGTCTTATCGGTAATTGGATATCATTATATGGGATTACTGCTGCCGGCTTGACTTAAGTAATGGATAAAACTGTACTAGGTTGAATTACAAGGTGTAACAAAATGCTAATGATATTTATTATAGTATAATTGTTATATAATTTTGATCAAATTCATATATTTTTATATACGTTCTGAAATTTTTTATATTTTTTTCTTAAAAAAGTCAAAGTTTCAAAGTATATTTTAGTTTTATACCAAAATTGTGATTGTATTATACAATCTTCCAGTTTTCATTTTTATTCAAAATTAGAATTAATATTTTAGTTCATAATACTTTCTATAGAAAGTAAAATAAACAATGTCTATAGCCTACTAAAGTATTTCAATCTTCAAAAGAACATTCAACTGCCAATCTACTTAGAACGGTCACCAATTAAACAATTAATATCAATTAATATAATTACAACGTCAGTACCAATTCAAATCCGAAAGCCTTAATCATGCTTTAAAATACAATTAAATAAAAGATATGTTATTAGTGTATAAAAGAATCTATATATGGGGACGTTCGGATAATTTATCATTTGTATTTGTACGATACGATCTAAGACGGTAATAACGGGAGGTAGCGGCTACCGATAATTGTGAGTGCCCGCGGCGTTGCTTGGGATCTGGGAAGGGAAAAGAGAAAGCGTTTCTTTTTAATTTTGCTTGTGAATAAGTAGGAGTGCGATTGTAAACACGATAGGTTGTAGATTCGATTCTCACTCGGGGAAATTATATATATAATATCTTCATTTCAAAGAAATCTGTTACTGATATTAGAAAATTCTTTTTAAGATCTATACGCCATATTCGTATGTGGCGAAACGAGTCAAAAAAAATTTTATGAAAATATGGTTTCTACAACAACTTGAACCTACAATCATCATAAATTCTGACAATTCTCAATTTCATCACACCGCCATTTTTATTTAAGAATAATTTTATTCTCTACTTTTTTACGTTTGGTTACTTAAGTTTGGCACAAAATGAAGTTCGCAGAAAATATGCTCAGCGTGTGCTTTTCGAGCAAATCAAATATTTTCTTAAACAAAATATTGCGTCACGTTTTTTTTTGAGTGCACGTGAACACAAATAATCATTTTCATATAATAATAACCATCATCCTTGCTTTTGGACGTGGTACACGCTACTTAAGTCCAGTAGCATTTTAAAAAAATATGGCACGTATTATTTAACTTCACCTACGCTTATAGCCTCACAATTGTTTTTTTTTGCTTTAGAGAATCGTTAAATGTATATTACTTGTTTAGCATTTTTTTTTTTCAACCAATTGCTATCCTCTGCTGAACGTACGCCTCTTTCATATAGCAACAACCATCCCATGTCCTGGGCTGCCCCCTGTTTCTAATGCACAAGAGGTTAAAAACAGAGAGAAAAATCACGTTTTTCTTCACTTTTTACTATTTTAAATATATAAGATACTCGTATTAGATAACTTTAGAGGATATTTAAGAAAATAATTATATTTCTTTCTTCGCTCTCATAGATTAGATACGATTTTTGCAAATTCTACCTTTCCGTCCAATTTTTTACATGAATTGAACATTTAATTAAAGACATTTAAGAAAAAAAAGGTGAACCTGGAAAAGAAATCAACATTCATACCTGGTGTAAAAAATTCCCATACATAGATTCCAAGGCGTATGAGTGTTACGGCTCAATCAGTTAGCTAAATTACAAAGTAACGTTTAATGAACGCGTATATTGTAATTACGACGCCGTGTCCTACAACCGGTTGTTGAGCTATCGGAACTTGGTGTTGGAATGCGAAAGCTTCGCTATGATAGCTTGGAATTTATATTAATTTAGGATTTTTTTTTATTTTTACAGTCGTTTAAAGAAATGAATGTAGCGAGATCCGAACCCGCGAATCTTGGAAACTATTTAAGCGCTGTAATCACTAAGCCATACTTGGAACTTTTTTATCTATATACGTTCGACAAGTTAAGCAAAGAACACTTTATAAAAACATATCTATAAGTATTGAGTGTAGGTCTTCATCAAGTTCACAAAGATAATGTATTTTACTATATTAATTAACGAGATAGATAGGATCTCGTTAATTAAGCTTTTTTTGATTTATTGACTATTTTTTGCGATTACCTTTAGAAAACGTTCTAGAATTAGAACATTAATCGAACCCGCGACTCTTGCCAATCGTTCAAGAAGCGTGGGATCATTTGTATAAAATAACACTTTAAAAATAATACGTTTTTTTTAAATCTATTCATAGTTTATATTATATAGTTTACTGTACGACAGCACCGTCTATACATTAGGTATGGGCGTAAGAGTTTTAAAAGATTGCAAAGTAGAAAATAATAATCGCAGGCGTTTAACAACATGTATTTAGATGCAATTGAAACATTATTTATGAACTATATGTGGTGATCTAGTTCACACTGCTGGATTCTGCCGGCGGGCTTTGATACTGTGTCTTTTTATATAAGAATGGATATATTATTAGCCTAAAAAACTAAAACATGCTTCTTTTAACAAAAAACATTAATTATACGAATGTAATGAGCACAAACTCGATATGTTTTCTAGAAGGCAGTTCAAGATTCAATCTTCCAACTCCATCACCAGACCAGCTCTATGGTACCATAATGATGTATTTAATTATCATTTAGTTTTTATATAATGATCATACAACAATTAAAAGTGCGAGTAATTCAAATTCTTAGATTTTATTATATAGTTAGATATAACTCGACCTAATAAAAGCTTCTTTCTTTATTTGGGAATTAAGCAAAACACATAGCGGTAGATCTTCTTGTCCTTCACTTTTGACCACTTATTGCAGTTATATGATATGGGTATGCGATTTTTCATCCTCGTTTTCTTATGAAATTATCAGTAAAGTTTATTTTTATTTATTTTGTGATTGAACCAGAAAAATATTATACTTATGGTAGAATAAAAGATCTTTTTTCTGAGAAAAAAAAATATTAAATTAATGTCTTATCTGTCATTATTTTAATTATACGTATTGTAATTATTGTGCTCTTGGAAAAAAATGCTCTTAATATGTACGACGTAAACAAGTCATAAAAATTCCATATGATGGTAAAATGTAGGTACACTGGTTTTTTTTTTGAATCCCAGATAAAGGGTAGACAGATGGAACTTAGAGTCAAGATATTTAGTTCTCAACACACCGCCCAATTTTCACGATATTGCGCGTTGAGTAGCGGAACTCAGCGCCGCTCTTAATCTTTCCACAATAAAATACACCAAATCATCATCAGTACACCACAGAAAATAAAAATAAATTATCTCCCTACAAACTTCCCTAAAACACAAATGTTACCAAAAAAGATTGTGTTTCCGCGTAACTCAGCGCTGCATTTTCTTTAGACATAAAGTAAATATTCCTTTAAATGTAAATCAACCCTACTCGACCCCAAGACACTCTAATAATAATTCGTCTCTACTATAGTATGTATGAGAGCTTAGGACGCACACATATAAACTACAAACCTATACAAATAGAATGACCTCACGCACACTGCCATACTAACACCTGCTACATCCACTCGTGCCGTCTGTCATTTAAAAAGGTGTGGCCACAGTAAGAAATTTATTATATTTTTGAAGGTTTTTTTATTAAATATTATCATGTGGTTATGTTAATTAAGCTAGTATCGTTAGTTTGATATTATAAATAACTAGTTTATTATGTATTACCAATAATGACTTTTTTTTTGTATTTGTATATTTATGTGTGGCATTTTGTAAATAACGTAAGAGTTTTAAAGAACGAACCATAAAACATCAGCTTTATTATACCTTTAAAAGACGCACTTTATTCTCTCTGCGTACTCTGCTATAGCGGGATGCGGCGTGAATCGAAAAAAATACTTTAGTTATCCATAATTTAAGCAACAATTTATCTACTTGGCTATGTACAACATATAATATTGCGCTATAGTTATAATAATTTATGATCGAATTTCTGATTTTAGCTTAGAAATAGTTATTATAAATATTATTATAATAACATGTATATTAAATAATAAAATTTATAGCATATTTTTGATTTCGTATAATATAACCCTGAAAGCCTTTTCATTACTTTATATGAGTAATAAATAACAGTATAATTATTTTTAAAAATCCTTTTAGTACATGAATAATTGATGTATTCCATTTTGATGTATTATATAGCGAAAACCTAAAGAAAAATAGGAAATAAATGAAATAAACATTTATATTAAATTAATTTCACATACTCGTACATATATCATTTGTATATAATTTCAAACTTAAGATTCACTTACTTTATTAATGCTCTTATTGGTCAATAAGCATACACTCAAATTAAACACAATCTAAAATGAACTCTATTTCAGCGCAATTAAGATTAAATTAACTTTTTTTTCAAAACTTTCATACACGCCCGTGTAAAATCACTGTGAATGGTCAACGGGTATTTGCTGATTCGATTTTAAACTGTAGCGTTTAAATTTTAAAGCTCAATTTTCAATGTACTAGGAAGTAAAATTGGATAAAGCACAGGTTGCAGGGTCGTGGGAAGTCGAGATGGTTTACTATTTTCTGTTATTAGACTGTATTTTTTATTTTTTTTGTTCAACAAGTGTTATTCCGTTATTGAGTATGACATAACGTTATAACATAATTGTTATTTGCTAATCGAATTTAAATAAAGGTTATGTTATGTAAAAAAATAATTGGATATGTAGGTATAATATGTTTGTGTGAACGAATTATGTAGTCTAGATTTATATAGAGATAATGATTCTTTCAATTTTAATGAATGTTATGTAAATTAAATCGCGGTTATTAAATAGTAAGTAATGCAAGCAAAAAGAAAAATAGACATAATTTTCTCTACTTTTTCTACACTACAAAATGGTTTAGTCGTGGATATAGAATAAAGGTAAGAATGTATAAAATTCTCCTTTAAAAAAATTAAGAAAAAAAATATCTATCGATCGTCTATTAATATCGATATATTACAGTATACTATACTATAGTATAAATTATGCAATTAGTACTGACTCGTTAATGATAAGTTTTATGTTCATATGATGATGGGATGGTTAGGTGCGCGTGCGCATTGTTTTTAAACGGGAACGTATTCACGTGACGGTGAAAGTAAAATATATTTTTATTAATAAGTTAAAGGCTACACGCAGCTCACCGGTATAGGGTCTGACTGTAAATATGATGGTAGTAAGTTCAATTTCCACTCATGGGAATGAAATATATTCAGTTTCTTACTTTTGTAAAAAGAAGGGTTGACTTTCGTCGCTTAACATTTAATATGTAAAAAAATTTGCAGAAAGTGGGGAACGGAGTGTCATAACTCTAAACTCCTTCTGTCTACCCTACTTTCTGCGGTATATAGGTATTCTCTTTCTATAAAAGTATTCTCTCAGCATCTCTCAAATAATAAAAATCAAGGAAAGAAACTAACAATATATTAAATCGCCTTTCTACAACGTGAACGCGATAAAGCCGTTTGATCGACCGCCGCCTTTTACTTTATAACAAAATAAAAATTTAATTATTAATTTTTCTTTCATTAAGATGCTAATAGAGGCTCTTCAATATCTATCTATCTGCGTATAATAGCGAAATTTAGTTTGGAACTAATAAATTTTGATTAAGTCATTAAAAAATAATACCCATATTTATATTTTGGATTATCTCGAGATATTTTCAATGCGATTAATACGAGTTTAGTAGATTAATTATTATTATATCGATTTTATTATATAGGGATGTGAACCTGTTTCGTGGGAGTTTTTTGTTTTTTATAATATATGTAGTTTGATATTAATTGCCTTTTATTAATTTCTATGATACCGTTTCATATGGGAACTGATTAGTTTTAATGTGATATATGGTGTTATTGAAAATGATAATTAATATTTTGATGTTTAGAACGGTTGATTGGACCGTACGGTGGTTGTGAGTTCGAAATACATTTATTATATTTCTTATAAAATAGGAAAATATTACTTTATATTGAAGCTCTGTCATAAATATCTTGGATTTTGCAGGGTAGAATCAATGTCGCGTCGAACCGAACTCACAATTGTCGCGGTTACCGGGCCACTACGCCTCCACGGACTCTTATACTACTGAACTACCAATAATTTCGATACTATAATATTAACTTCATTACAATATTAAAATTTTTGAAAGTAGATAACGAACTTTGGTAATTAGAACAAATCTCATCTATTTTAAATTAATACAAAAAAAATCATGATTAATTAATCGATTTTATTTCACGCCAATTATAATAGCTGATTGATTCTATATATTTAATCTTAGATGTGCCATTATTTTTTGCATTCACCGTTTTTTTTTTATAGATATCGACTACATGCTGCTAGTAAATCATCGAGAGGGCATTCGAGCCGGATCGCATTATGTAAGAGTAAAAAGGTCGCAGATTCATATCCTGTTCGCCTTGATTTAATTAGTGCTTCAAAGTTTTTTTGATTGATTCTTGTAAATTATCATGTTGCTATATGCTATAGGTTGTACTTGTTATTTGTACATGTTTTTAAGTTGTTTGAACTATTTTATATTTTTAAAGTGGTGTAAATGTATAACATTTTGAACATAGCAGAACCACAGCATCTTAAAGACCGATCAAGCCCTCTGACCACTAAGCTTGTCTTTGGATAAATGGAAAGAAAGAGGTCCCCCTCTTTCTATTTCTATTTTTTGTCTAAATCGATCGTTTAAATCGATACCAATACATTTAAAAACATAGGTTACTTTTATATATTCTATTTGCAAAGCAAGAAGAAAAAATGGGAACACGTTTCTAGCACGTCCACAGTAAACATTATCTCTCTAGGGCAGTCGCTGGCGGTTTCTTTAAAACAGTTTGTTTTGTTAGACATTTCCTCATGTCTATTCAGGCTGGCACCTCCCGCATCGGCGCAAGAAAATCTCAAAACAACATAACGGCTCGCTAAGTGGCCATAGGCGCAAACAGTATGTATAGTACGGTTTGCATAACCTGTACCTTAACTGAGGCTTAAACTAAAGTTAACTGTATTTTTATATGCTAAGGCTCAAATTTGATCGTTAGTTAGTCAGATTGTTTACTTAACTAATGAACATCTAACTGAGTGGTCGTAATCTGTGGTCACTTGTCATTAAACATTGTATCTAGTCGAGGGGTCACCAAACTTTTTAGATGTATCTTTGTTAAATAATTTTGAATGTAAGATATTTTACCCTAAAGAGGATTTTATTTCTGAATTATCTATTTAATATTAGATAAAGAATGTAAGCGCGTCGCTTGTGGGTTCCAATTTTAATTAAATTGAAATGTGTTTATTATATTTTTATTATGTCATGAGTTCATGATTGTTTAAAGCTAAAAAAAAAATTCCAACAATCAGCATTTTCAAAATATTGTATGTTGAGAGGCAGCGCTCAACGCCGAGCTTAGTACTAGAGGGAGCACGTAAAAATATTAAATAAAAATTCATTCCTCCGAGTGGGAATTACACCCGTTACAGTCACAGCTGTGTCACTGCGCCACGACGGCCTCGCTTACGCAGTTTTAATCTATTCCATAGAACGCGGAAGGTACGAATTGATGAGAATTAAAAAAAACTGGTCAAGTGCGAGTCAGGCTCACCCGCTGAGGCTTCTGTACAAATTTGAAAATGGTAAGTCAACAACAACTTATAAAAATTTACAAACTTAAGTTTGCAGGCGTATGAATTCATTTTATTTGAAATGGATTGAGCTTGTGATAATTTATCTGTACTTCAAGTTATCCATTGAAAGCCATCGGTAAATAACCTATATGTTTTGATTGCGCAGAGCTCGATCTTTATAAGGTACTTTTTGAGGTACGGAACCCTAAAAACGCTAAAAGATTAACTATAAAGACAGCCTAAATCATCATTAACAATATTTTTTGCAAAACAAATTAACACCTGCCATTACATCAATCACGAACGATCCAAATAGGTCAATCAAAATTAAAACTAAATGAACTTATATATATTTATAGGTAATAATAAAGTCTACAGACCAGTTTCATATAACGAAACCAATCAAAATTCAATTTGCCTTCTAAAAGATCCTGGTAGTGAAAATCAGTATAAATCATGAGGGCTCTTCTAGTGAATGGCTCGTGAGTGTCGTAGGTTGTCATTGTGACAGGTACCTAATGCAATTTCTATTACTGGGGGAAATGTCTGCTTCACTTTTGTGCGTAAGATTAATTATTTCTGACATAAAATATATGGAATGGCCACTATTTAATTTATTTTCCCTAGAATATTTTAAGTTTTTTATTTTCTAGGTATTACTAGGATTTAAGAAAGCTTCAAGTTTGGAGTTCCATAATAAGTGGAAATATAGTAGTTATGTATCACTAAGCTGGTAAAAGAAACGGATAAAAATAATACTTTGTTGTGCACTTAAATTATTTCATGGATAAATATTATTTAAAATTTCTTACGAATATTAGCTGCCTTATCTATTCTGCTATTCTGCTAATTATTAAAAATTAGTAACGTATTTCTGCACTCACTCCATCTTAACACTAAATTCCCTCCACCTACCCTACTGTAAGCGGGATAGAGCGTGAAACTAAAACGATAATAATATCAATATCACGTGAACACTTGTTATCTTTAGCATTCAACACATTACGTATTTGACCGCGAGTTTTTGCACAACTGACCAAACGAATCGATTTCTATGTAGATCACATAATCTATTGTTTTGCAGCGCCATCTCTTATATATTGATGCGAGTGGCTAATTAGGGCGTTTACACAAATACGACAATTTATAGATATTATTTTTTTCAATATTGGTAAATAATAATAAATATTTTAATTTTTCATTATACTTCATTACATATTGATTTATAAAATATTGTTTTCTATCCTGAGTATTCAAGAAACATATCTCCATTTTCACAGTCAAAACTGATTACAGAAATACTAAGAAAAATGGTATATAGTAAGTTATAATAAAGATGAAATCACACCTAAAGAACACCGAGATACATTTTTGTTGTTAGTCTGTAGTAAGCCTACAGATATCAAACCAATGCCAAATATATGCTAAACTCTACGTAAAACGACTGCTAAGTATAAATGTGATCTGTGCATTGATTCCTTTTGTGACATCATATTATAATGCCAAAGATACCGCACCTACTGTTTGAATTGTATAACAATTTATATTTATACAGCTTTCGTGACTGTTATATAAAATATAGCCAAGTCTTTGCAAATTACCTATTTAATAGACAGACGGGGCAGAACTATGTGATATATTAGGTAATTGTGGAATTTGTCTTAAAGTTTTCTGTTATAAAATTGAATCGCACTTGGCGACATCTTAGAAAAGTAAAAATTATATAAAGACTTTAATTTTTAATGATAGAACATAAACAATACTTTTTAATATTATGGTAAATTTGTCATTACAATATAAGGTAATCATATTTATATCATCTATTTTTTACGAGTAAATCGAACACACAACCTGTCGCGTTAACAATCGCACGTGCCCTTGCATCATGAATGGCTTCTTCTACTTGTATCTTGAGTTGCCGTACTATAACCATATTATCATAAAATAAAATTTCCTCACCATTAGCCCTGTACAAAACAAACGAAGTAATTTTAAAACAGGTTCGATTAAATTTATAAGATCATTGTTTGTTTTTTACCCAACCACGTGACTTAGGTGATCTATACATGTACGTTTCAACACCTACCTTTATTAATAGTCCGCTCGCGACCGATACACATTGATAATTCACGCAGCAAATCCTTAGCGCGTTTTAACTGGGCTTTTATAACAAAAGGTTGTACCTCGCCTCCAGTTAAACTAAACCATCCAGTTAAATTATAAGGTTTAAATTTAACTGTGTTTTTTTAACTGGATAATTAAGTGATGACGGCAGAGCACGCGAGAAAAATGAATAAATGTTATTTTATATTCTTTATGCGACGCCTTATGTAAGACTAAGTAGTTCATTAGGTCAATGTACTTACTATTCGGTTTAATAGATCGATTGTAATGTAGTTTTGCATTTTGTTCACGTTTTTAATGCACCTCAACGTACAACATTGTTTGTATGCATTTCCATAGAAATTCTTGTTTCTAAGGCTGTCTTATTTCACAATAGTTTCCAAAAAAATCAATTCACACTTTGTTCATTGAATAGTTTATTTTCAGGGCTAGTGATGGCGCAGGGTCACAAGGTGCGATTGTTAAAGTGACATGTTGTGGGTTCGATTCCCACTCGAAGAAATGAAATATTTAATATTTTCCGTTCTTCGCTTTGATAAAACGCAATGCCACCAGAAATTACACGGAAAGTGGTGAAGGGAACGGACGTAATTTTTTTTAATGTGTTAAAGATTTCTCATTTTACATTGGTTCGTAATTCCGTAATTTCTTTACTCAAAAACTCTTAAAAGTAGACTTTTCTTTATGTATTTTTTAATTTTACTGAAAAGATTTGACATGTCATTTCCAAATCGGAACTTGCAATGAAAATAGAAAATTGTATATTAATTAAAACATAGACATACTTTACTACAACGCCCTAAGCATATTCTTAAAACCAAGAATTTTAAAACAATTACGAAACAGCTAATTAAAAATCAACCGACTTTCTCCATACTAAGGTTAAGTAAATCGATATGACTAACAAATGGTTAGGGCATAACGTAAGCTTACGAAATGTCATCTTGAATTAAAAGGCGTTATGTCTATGAATAAAAGTATATGAAATATAAAAAAGTTTGTAGTCTCTAGGTCCAATCCCCACTTAAGGATATTTTTTTAGGTTCATGTTGTGATGCTAAATGCCGCATTACCATTCAATTTCAAGACATTACATGTTGAGTGGCGGAACTCAACGCCGCATTTTGTAATTAATTTTATTAATAATTAAATTAGAAATCGAACAGGCAATAGTCACGTTTACAGTCAAACTGTGCGACTGTGATAAGACAGCTATAAAAAAGAAATAAATTTTAATTATTTTAGTTTGGTGAGATATAACGCCTTACATTCAACACTTAGTTTCTAAAAGTAATGAAAAATGGAGAACGAAATGTTAAGACACTTAACTCTCACTGTTTATCCTGCTAAATGCTAATAGTTATTAAAAGCATCAAGACATGGTGGTCAGTTGAATAAATAACCTATCAATAAATCCAATAAAAAGGCATATTCAGGTCCATTGGAGAGGCCGGATAAAAAACATTTTGAGACATTATTTATTCGACGTAATAAACAGATAATGCTCAATAAAATCGCGTATAAAATATGTTAAAGGTAACACTTTGGATATAAAAAAAATCAACTATGAGTAAATAGATTGAAACAAATTAGGCTCACTATACACTTACGACAGTGTTTTTTAATATTTATTTTATTAAGATTTTGTTATATCTTGGCACAGTGCTTGACTGTAAACGCGACTGTGGGTTCGATTTCCAATCGGAGAAATTAAATATTTAATAATTTAATTTCCCTGTTCTGTTTATAAGGCGTTGAGTTCCGCTAGTCAACACATCGATAGAATACGGCAAAAAGTGGGGGAACGGAAGTGCCTCAAAAGGGAAAGGAGTGTATTAAATTCAAATCGACAGTGTACACTCCACTTTAGTTCAAGACGTCCAGCGGTGAATCCATATCAAAGCCATACGAGCTATCAGTGTAGCCGTACGGAGTGATTGTTGTAATGACAATTTATGTAATATATGTAAACGAGTACGATAAGTGGTCACTGTCTAATAGGACCACCCATAAGAGGTAACCGATTTTTGTGTTGATGTTTGAATTTTATTAGAATAATAAACTTTTTTGGATATAGTTTTGTTATGGCTGTCGTGGCTTAGTGGCACAGGGTCTAGTCTGGTACGTGATGGTTATGGATTCGATTTTTACTCGGTAGAAATAATTATTCTATTTTACTAGATATGGTAACAAGACAACGCGCGGCGTTGAGTTCAGCCACTCAACACACTCGATGTCTCTTTGAGCGGTGTGTGAGGAACGGAATGTTCTAAAACTAGATTCCGACTACCTATCTTATGCTACATAAACCAGACTTAGAACTAGACCTAATTTTATCTTAGCATGAAGATCTGTTGTAATATAAAAACTTAATGATATAAAACCAAAAATAAAAATAAACATTTTATAGATCAGTCAAATAAGAAGCTCATTTGACTAAGCTGAATGAAAACGAAAGTTAATTAATATGTAATATGTAATGTTTTAGAAGAACGAAGATTTATACACTGTATTAGTCACAATCGAGTCGTTATTTTTTTATTATGTAACACAATTTGTTAATTCAAAACGCTAATTGATCAAGAAATATGGGAATGTACTATTAGTTAGTTAAAGAGTTACCTAAAGTCTGTCTCATTTGAAATTCTTATAGCACAACGCAAGTTCAGCAGTAAACCAAAATAGTGTCAAGACACTTACAATTTTGATGGTTGCCAACAGCATTGGTGGCAACCATCGCGGAATTTTGTTTAAGCATAGCAAGGTTATGGAAAAAATATATAAATAAATGGGGATATTCATAATATCATAAAAGTAGACCCCACGTTCGTTAAGAGGACAATATGAGTAAAATTGGGCTGGTCCAGAATTCATACGAATAGCCGTTAAGCTCCTGAGAAATGAAAATCTTTGGATTAAATCTTCACCTAACAGAAGCTCCTAAGCCAAGAGAATGTAATCTTTTAACTTTAACTATAAAACAAAAATTGTTTTAGAATTATGCTTTTCTATATAAATTACACTTATTAGAAAATAAAACTTTTTCATTTTATTTCGTTAGTCCCTTTATCTATTCTCTAACGGGAATGGAACCCACAACTAACACGGTCGTAATAAAGTTATCGTCATATATATTTTTTTAGGTTATATAACACAATTTTTTAACTTATATATTTCAAAGTGAATCTTCATATATAAATAATGTTTATTTAAGCTGACTCTAATACACTCATACGCGCGTGCGTTTCATGCTCCGTCGCATTACGGTACTCAGGGTGTTCATACAACATGACTTCTACAAGTATTTATGTCTCCTATCATTAATATGAAATATCATTTTACTATTTTATGTCTTATCTGTTTGTTTGAAGGGAACCTGAATTCGATTTCTGGCTTTTGTTTATTGATTCATTGAAGTGAATTTGTGGTTGACTGTAAACGCGACGGTAGTGGATTCGATTACCACTGGGTCACCCCTGGTGGCACAAGTGTGCGCACTGTAAGCGCAGAGAGTCCCACTCGGGGAATGAAATTTTTAATATTTTTATTTTCGGGCTCTGATAACTCAGTTCTCTACTCAATATTCAATGCCCGGATAAATTCGATGGGAAGTGAGGTACACACTAGGTTGACAGGTGCCCCCAGCCTGCACTACTATTGCTATGTGGATACAGTATATACATACAGTGTGAAGCTCTAAAAAAACTTTAAGTTGATTTTTATGACTTATGATTAGTACGTTATCACTGGTTGTATTATTATCTAAGTACTCAAGTACGAAAAATCGTAAAGATGCTTACAGTTTACAAAAGTTAGATTATTGTATCTTTTTCTTAAATATCTACCTCTAAATAACTAATTCACATTATCTTTCTAACATTATATCATTCTAAAGAAGTACACTGCATTAATAAATACAATATTCATAGTATAAATAAGCAAAGTTACAGCATTTTGACATCGCTATATGCGAATAAAGTAAAGAACTCGGTATATTTGTCAACGCACTGTGGACTGTACGGTGTACATCTAGTACACTTGAATGGCGTTGTTTGTAATGTACTTTCAAATTTAGTGCTGTCTAGGAGCGGTGAGAGTTGAACATTTATTATTTTTATATTTTTTTAGCTTCACGTAGTATCCAGCACATAGCAGAGTAGGCAGAGGGAACCTGGGCACCTAGCGTTAAGACACTCCGTTCCCTTTAAGACACTTCCGTTCCCCATTGTCTACCGAATTCTCGAAACATTGTGTGCTAAGTGGCGGAACTCATTGCCGCCATTTACCTCCTTCCACAACTGTCGTGTTTACTGACACACCCTTGTGCCACTGACAAAACGTCTTCCACGAATAATCTAATTTTTTTTTTAAATTATAATGATTTCATTTAATTTATAACTATGTACCTAAAAATATTTCATGAATATCTATGTAAATAGAAGTAATTCTTATTCTAGTAACCGTAAGTGGAACGATGGATGCGCACGCGCAGCCCCCCGGTGCGCAACTATCGGTGTCTCTGATTTGTTGACTAACGCATTTTGAATTACAATTTCGTACTATTTATGATGAGCTTCAGAATTTACATATTACATGTACCTATATGTTATAATAGTATCTTCCATTTTCTTTAAGAATGTAGGTGAATGTTTGTTTTGTATTGATTTTAAATATAAAGGTACCTATCTACGCGTCTCCATTAATATTACAAAGCGACTTTATTTGGATTCAAAATTGAAAACTTCTTAATATTTTATATTTAAATGTTTTTTTCTATGGGTTATGAGCTATTACATTCCGATAGACATTTCGATGCAATCTTCGGGAACTAAAAATGTGTCATACTTTTATTATATTATTCATAATTGTTAGTAATTACCCTTTGACCACGCGGTGGAAGTCACAGTAGTAGCGTATAATTATCGCATTTACAGTCTTATTTAAAGCATCACGGTTTCTACAGAATTATTGGCAGACCGAGGAAATGAAAAAAACTTTTAGGAAGTAAATACAGGGTAAATGCTATTAAGAAAGTCCTAAGAAGAGACCATGGGAAAAAAGTATGGATTGTGAACTTATCAAAACAAATAGAAGCCAAAAACTAGTTAGCACACATATAATTAGACGAAACGAATTATGATAGAGTTTTTATTAATTATAATAATCCTTCTTCGAATTAATTGGGAATTTTAGTCGAGACCAATTTGAAAGTGAATTGATTTTATTAAAATATATGAACTTAATGACTATATTATTAATATGTTCTGAAAGAGATATAATTCAACTGGCTTAATGAAGAAATAATAATAATTAAAAATAAATAAAATAACTAAGACAACTGGAAACAAATATCAAAAATGACTTAAACCAAGATTCGTACACAAGACCCCGGTATATCTAATCTATATATTAGCCACTACACGCAATTTAGTTAAATCCACGCAGCCTTATAAGGTTACTTAATTACACCTACATAAAAATTTTCCATACATAACGAGAAACGCTACTGATTAAGAAACTGAATTCCTACGCCTATTCCGATTAGAGACGGCTCTGAATTTTTATATAACGATTCATATTTTTTAAAAAGCAAATTTTTATTTGACGACTATAAAATGGTGATTGCGGTAACTATTGGCAAGAAGAATTGGTTTTGACAAAGTAATAACTAATATATAAGTAATCAGTTATTTTATAGTGGTTTGATTGACTACTGGTTGATTGGTTGGTAGCCTGAGGTGTATTTTTTTTTATTACTTTATAGCTAATATTAACTAACTCTTATAGGATTTCGCGTTATATTCAAGACTAGCAACCCAAACGCGACTTCACCTGCTTAAACTTATTATATTAAAGTCATTTTTTTACATTAATTGTTGCTTATGTTTTATTCTGATGCATAAGCTACCTTACTGTAAAGTTTCATCTAAATTCGTTCAGTCGTTTTTGCGTGAAAGTGGAACATATATCCAACCACACAAACTTTCACATTTATAATATTAATAGTATATACATATAACACGGGCTATGTTATAAGAAAATTAGTCGCAGACCGCAGTTTCGTCGGCGTGGACTATAAAACTAAAAATCCAAAAATCTAAAATCTAGTTTTTTTCGTCCCCATAAGAATTTCGAGAGATCCTCGTATAATATTTTCCAAGGAATCTAGATGCCAAATTTCACACAAGCCCTGGCCGAATTCTGGAGACATTGTGCGTCGAATGGTGAAACACAACGCCGTGCTTTGTCTCGTTACCAGAGGTAGGAAATGAAAATATATGATTAATTATAATTATGATCTTAACATCAGGAATAAGTGATTTACTAAAGGAAATTGATTTATATATTTTTGTCTCTTTAAAATAAATTTCTAATAAAAATGCTACTTTTATTTATAGAAGGCAGGGTTAGCATTCAACCGATGTTAGAGAAAAATAATTTTCTATTGCAAGATAAAAAAAGCGCATGTGAATCGTCTCATCCATTCTTATTAGATAATTAACTTGTAAAAACACTTTAACATGTTGTTTTTAGTTTACAAATTGCAGTAATTTATTAAGAATTCTTGGTTGTATTACAAAATAGAGGTTTAATTGAGTGTCGTATATGAATGTAACAACATATTTTTTATTTTAAATATTTTTAAAGTAGTGTCTAAACCGCAACCGGAACGAAGCGGGATGTAAACCTGCACCCCTTGGTCTGGAACCCCCTTGGAAGTGTCCTTATGGGAACGGTGTATTTTAACACTAGGTTTCCAGGTTCCCTGTGTTATCTGCTGGATACAGCGTGAAGCAAAAAAATTACTATAGGTACATATTTAAGGTTAATTTCCGAAAATTGAGTGCCAAATCCCGATCAAGACGCAGCGGTAGGTCGTTATGATTATATACAATTTGATACAATTACCGCCACCGCACATACCATTATTGTTTTCCGAGAAGTTCCTTATAAGATAACTTGGACATTGAATTTTTGATCCAATCTTATAATCAACAATTTTGTTATAAAGAAATATTTATTAAGGAGTCGCCCTAATCTGGAAACTGCTTGTTGCCCGGTCCTGTAAGAATTTAGAAAACACTGTTCTGTTCTCTTCTGTTTCTTATTTTATGGTGATAAAGCGTGCCGTAAAATGGAGAAGACATGATGAAAATATTTAGATAAATCTTCCCTTAGTGGTCCTTGATCTAACTATATGCTAAATGTCAACTGTCAAAGTCCAGTAATTCCTTCTATGCGTTGTCTGTATAAACTAAATACTCGATAACGAAATAGTTTATAGTTACAAATATATTTATTTTGCTTTATTACAGATAGATACTTCATAGTGTTGCTTAGAAAAATAAATAGAGAAAAAGTTAGGAAAAAACCTTATTTCTTTGAACGCCATAAAAATTAACCTAAATAAAAATAAAATATATTTATTAGTTTCTAAGAAAACACTTATTTCTAGTATGGGTATTATGAATCATATTTTTATTACAATGATTTCATTTCCAACATCCTTTACATATTACATTCGTGATCTACTTTAGTTTCGTTGAAACGATTCTACTATTTCCTTGTAGACCTATTGCTTGAAGCGATGAGTAATATTGCATAATGTTAATATTTTTACATTGTCGTATTATACTGGTAAATTAATTAAGCATACATTTTTTTCTACTTAATAATTGTAGATAATTTATATACATATACTGGATAGGCTTAAAATTATTTAGGTTATTTAACTCTCTATTTTTTTATTGTCGTGAGATGAGCTATTATACAAAATATTAGGTCGTTGTCCAAAAATATTTTTATCATTACACCAAATAAAGCCAGAAAGCGATGCCCACAAGGCCCAGCAGTATTTTTATCCAAATCTACAAAAATATGTTATTTTCATTATTTAAAATCATCTATACTAATATAATAAAGCGGAAGAGTTTGTTTGTTTGTTTGTTTGTTTGTTTGTTTGTTTGTTTGTTTGAACGCTAAGATCTCTGGATCTACTGGATCGATTTACTTTGTTTTTGTTTTGTATGAAAGCTGCATTCTTCAGAAGTGCTATAGGCTATATAATATAACATTAAACATATATTCTAATAAATTAAAATACTTTCTAATTTGACATGCAATTTGTTCTGCCATGTTAATAACAACCGTCGTCGCTACGCAACCGCGTTCGTTACCGCGTCATTTTGATATTCATCCTTATGAAAATAAATATAATTGTCACTTTTAGCATTTCATCTAGATTGAAATTATATTTCTATACAAATTATATTCTTATATTTCAAGCAGGCGTAGCCGCGTCCGGGTCCGCTAGTTGCTTAATATAAATGGAATCTGCTGCACTTTGTCCTAACTTCTATTCCCAGGGCAGACCAGACAGATCTTAGAACTTTAAATTTCTATACATTTCACTTTACGATTATATATTTTAAACAATCTTCACATTTAAATAGAGCACATTGCTGTCACTTTTTGTGCCAATAATTAAAATCAAAATGTAGTAAAATCTATGAAAAATATACTATCAAGTTTCTTTATATTTTAATAAAATAAATTCATACAGAATCCTTAATAAAACAGAGGAAGCAAAGGGGCCATTGTATTAATACACTGAGTCCTTTACTTTTCGCCGAATTATCGAGACATTGCGTTATTCATTTATTCCACCAAGTGAAAATCGATCACACAACCTTCGCGTTTTCAGTTAGCCGCGGCGCCGCTGCACCATAACGGCCTAAACTATCTATTATATTATAGTTTGTTCATTACTTTTCTTGTACTGACTTAACAAGTGATGAAAAATATATGTACTCGCATATCTATATATATAAAATCGAAAGGTCACTCACTCATCACGAAATCTCAAAAACTACATGTGCTAGGAATCCCAAATTTTGCATAGGAGTTATTTATAGGACGTAGGTGCTCGCTAAGACGGGAATTTGCAATATTCGACTTCTAAGGGGTTGTTTTTGGGGTCGAAAGTTTGTATGAAACTTCGTTACTACAAATGCTAGGAGTCTCAAATTTTGCATAGACGTCACTAGGACGTAGTCATGGACACAGAAATTAATAATAACATTGATCACGCGGGTGAAACCGCGAGCGGGCCGCTAGTATATATATATTTTCCTCGTACAGTGAAAGTTACATTATATACATACATTCTCAACAAAACTATTATATTAAATAGCAAAGTAAAAAGTTAGCTGGCGGCGACTTTCGTTTCTTTTGTGACAGGACAGGGCGTCACAATGTCGATCACCATCCATACGAGTACGTCTATGAATCAAACGATGATTGTGAAATACAAATTATAATGCAACTAACGGTAGTGATTTTATATTTTTTCTATCGCTGATTAGGTCCATTGTTGGGTGATAATGGGGTGCTTATTAAATTTTTTCGTGTGTAACTTTTTTTTCGTTTCGTATACTTTACGTATTTTGAAAAAAATTGTGTTTAGACACTCCGTGTTAGATGTATCTAGATCCAGCATTAAGCAGAGATGGGCAGAGGGAACCTAAGGGACTTTTACTTTAATATGGCTTATACATCAAAGTTATATATGGGCTACAATTAATGTCAAGATTTTGTTAAATTCTATTGTAGGTAATATAACAAAAAAATTAAACAGGACCTGACCTTCACCCCAGAGAGCATATCGAACTCAACGCCATCGCTCTCAAAGTCAGATACAACCTAACTGTACCATAAAGGTATATAAACTAAAAAAAAACATTTTGCAATTTTTTCAAGTCAACACATAAAACCATGTAATTTGTTACAATATAATGACATGCATTATGGTTGCACGCCATGAATAATTCAAATTGTAAATGAGCCCGAATTCCTCCACTTATAGTGTAAGTAATTTGATATTTAGTACTTATATCGGTCGATCTTTATATTTATAATAAAAAGAGTGAAATTTTATAGATAGCTAAGTTTGTTTTGAATAAGCATCCCACTTGATTTTGCTTACTTCATACATTTTTTATTTAGTTTTATGCTGTATCCCGCGCACAGCAGGGTACAGAGGGCGTCTAGCAAATTAGTATTAAATTTCCATTTTCCGCCGAATTCTGGCCTCTACTTTGAAAAAGCTAGAATATAGCACGACTTATATATATTAAAGGTTAGACAAAAAATCCCAGTAAAGAAAAAAGTATGTTTTTTTAAAATATATAGGTAGAATAGATTTGAACTCAATATCATCACTTACAATGAACTAAATGCTTAAATCCTCTCGAAGACGCCAACACAAATATTAATTAATAAACAATATCTACATATTTCTTTTATTTATTTATTTTCTATTTTAGTCATATTGGATATTAGCGTCATAATTTAGATGTTATCAAGATCTTTTAACGTTAATTGATTTTGGTTTATAAATATGACCTTTTGTGAAGATAGTATCAATATTTAGATTCATATCAGTTTGTGAGAGGTCCATTTACATACAGAGGTTAATATAGTCAAATTTGTTTTAAAATAAAAAAATAAAATAATTCACTTCTTGAACGCCAATATAATTTACCACTAGTTGACTAAGTAAAGTTATTGCTTCAGGCCTGAAAAAAACCGGCGCTAGAAATTCATAAGATTGGAAAAATACTTGTATATTCTAAGATTGTAAGTTCAATTTTATTAGTATTTGTTTTGCTATTTTCCGAATAAAAACATGGGGAACTTTAATATGAGGCCGTCGTTCTAAAATTAAGCAGTGTCTGACTGTAGACGCAACGATTGAGTGTTGACACCTATTTATATTGACAATTAAATTTAATACTTAATTTCCCTTGAAATATGTGGGACTAACTTTACTTATGGCTTTGTCACCGTGGTCAAATGGACATAGGTTAAAGTTGCATGTTAGGTAACGTGATTAAATATAGCCTGTAGCTTACCACGTCAAACGCAATACTTAAGTTATTTTTCAATTCGAGCAATTAGTTCCTGAGGTTATCGCGATCAACTGAACAAACTCTTCAGTTTTATACTATTAGTATTTAAGTATATATAAAGCGTGAAGCTGAATATAACAATTTGTATATTTGGACAACTTGCATACCATAAACATTCCCCAAGTCAGATTTCAATCCATATCCATCACTAGTAATCAGGCAGATCTCAATAAAGACAGGATATGGCCAATATATTTACATAAACATGTGATATTTCGCTTTAATCACACAAATTCTCATAGAAATGCTTATGAAAGACAAAATTGTATACATTTCTGCGAACGACAAAACTAGATCATTCGTATAAATAATTCATTTATTAATTAGAATTGAAAACACGATTTTGGGCAGCTGCGGGAGGTCTTCTAAGCAAAATCGTAAAGCACTTAACACACCCACAATGAATAATTAACGAAATGCTTAGGAAACTACCGTTTTAACTCTGATTTAGTAGTTATTTTGATTTTAATTAGATAAAATATGGCCTTGTGAGTGTGAGGGTAAGGTCTTGATGTCAGATGGAAAATGGAGAACGGAGAGTCTTGAGTCTTTGTTTTTTGTGACTGTTAGATACGGGATAAAAAGTAAAGCTATATTTAAATATACCAGCTATATTTAAACATATTTAAATATGAAAGTATGTATGGACATATAATATAATTAGGATTAATTGTGTATATCCAGTTGACATTTTTAGTTGACCACATTATCAGATTTTTTTCACCTGCACCTCACAAGTAGCACTAAAACGGAAATAGCCTAATGTTAAGACATTCTCTTCTCCGCTTTGCGCCCGAAACTGAAATGTGATGACCGAGAATGATTCATTCACCTAAGTGGATAGCGAATCTACAACTATTTATACAATCAGACAGAAATCCCCAGATTTCCGGTTCCCAAACCTAGTGTTAAAACACTCCGTTCTCCATTAACACACTTCCGTTCTCCACTTCCCATCGTCCGCTTTGTGTATTTTTTTATCGAGATATAGAGTTGCAGATTCGATTCTCGCCTAAAGGGAACATAGATAAATTGAATATAGATCACAAGAATATTTTATGTTAATGTACTTATCTTTATATATTATGTTTTACTGATTTATGTACACGCATTGCTATGTAGATGAGGCTTTATAGTTTAACTTTGGTAAAGGAAAATGAACTTTATTTCAAAGTTGAAAAATTCATTTTAATTCAACATAATTGTCAAAAGTTTATCGTTATCTTCTTTTGATATCGGTAATTAGGCAGACGTTTTAACGCAAACCACGTTTAAAATTAACATATACATAAGTAGGGTAGCCTTGTATTCTATCACACACTCGGAGACATGGAATAATAGGAAGAATATATTTTTAAATGATCATAATACCTGCAGTTTCATGCTTTTCCCCGCAAGTTGGCAGAGGTAGAGGTCACCTTGTAGTAAAACACTCTGTTCTCCACTTTCACTTAATTTTCGTTGTGTTGTGGACTTACTCAACTGGTGGATAAGTGGCTAAATATACTATTTTCATTTTCTTGCCCACTTTTAGAAATATACATAAAAATATGAAAATAAGTATTTCTTCAGAGTGGGAATCGAACTCATAACCGCCTCGTATAGTCAGAAGCTGTCCCACTGGTATATCAATAGCAAAAGTAACGTGTGGTGCCACTACTTAATAGTTCGCCATACAGTCTGATAATATACAAATTATAGCTACAAAAAGTGATTTTATGTGCATAATTAGATATGTATTTAAATTAACAACCAACAAATATTTAAGATAGTGTAAATATTTAGTTCATTCTGCTTAAGATAAAAAAATTAACATCTGTTGTCTAGGCGTAAAAAATATACAGATAACGACAGTGTCAAATCACTCCGCTCTCCACTTTCAGATGTGGTCCACGATAAATACTAGAATTGTATAAAAAAATACACAAAGCAGAATTCAACTGAGTTTCGATTGTCAAATACTCTAACAATCAACATTATATTACTTTATACGTTTCTCTCAAATACTACGAGAAGTCAGACTATTTTCAATTATATAATCATATCAATGTATGACGGAACTTAACGCCGCAATTTCATCATCTCACACCAGAGCGGAAAATTTCAAATAACTAATTGCCTTAAACACGAATCGAACGAACAACCACCGCGCTTACAGTCTGCACACTGCCTCACTGCGCTACAACGGTGTAATTACCTATATTTTATATAGATTAATCTTCAATGGTCTTAGCCGAGAATTACTATGAGCAAAACACAGTGGGCGGCACTCCGGTACACTTAACACAAAATTAATTCGAACGACATTACAACGACAAAAAGTGAGCAAATTGATTCAGAGTAGTAAATTACAGGCGCGCCTTGAACGCGGCTTACGTGGCTAGATTAGTTCTAGTGGGTTTGCTTGGTTTTGAAAAAAAATCATCCCGCTGTATCCCGCATATGGCCGGGAAGGAGGAAGGATCCTAGTGTCAAGACACTTCGTGTCCCGCTTGGTTTCTTATTTGTCACAAGTAGTTTAGTTGTTCTGATATTTATGAAATATACTTTAGGATAATATTGGGAAAAGAAGAACGGTGTGATTTAATACTAGATTGTCTATTTTTAAAGATATTGAAATATGAAAAATTTAAGTAATATTTAAATAAACTCATTCTATCAAAAAGAAAAAGAAACTGCGTGTTGAGTGGCGGAGCCCAACTTTTTGCCTAACCGAAGTGGAAAAATTTAAACATTTATTAAATAAATATTCCTCAAAGTGGAAATCGAACCCACAACTATCACGAGATGTCAGACATTTTTCATACATATATGAATAACAGCATTAACCTGCGGTTTCACTCGTGTAGTAAAATGGAAATAAGTAACAGTTTTGTATGACACATCACATATACTGAATGCGTGAAGTAACTGACCGCAGCTGCAATAAATCGTCACTATTAACATGGTGCAATATAGCCTATATAGCCTTTCTCAACAAATGGACTAAACATAAAAAAACAATTTGAGCTAGCAGTTCTTGAGATTAGCACGTCCAACCAAACAAACTCTTCGTCTTTACAATATTAGTATAGAAGTATAGATATGATATAAACAGTTGCAATGGTGACACGTAATACCCGCCGTCATTAATCATACGACATTAGTGTGACAAATAATAAAATTGATAATAAATTCTTAGATACTTCTTAGGCCAGATTTTCTTGTTTGGATCTAGTTGAAATATTGCAATTTAAATATGTTTAAATATATTAAGTTCTATGTAATTTAATACTGCTATAGTGTAGCGTGTTTGGAAATTGTTAAATGCCCATAAACTGGTGGAACCAAACGCCGCGCTTTGACTCATTTCGTATTTTTTGAAGAAATGAAAATAATTAATTCGTTGAGTGGGAATCGAACCCACAACCGTTAGCATTTACAGTAAGATTATTTGTACTATACATACATAATAATTATATTCAAAATAAATACCTTGCATCCTTCACAGGTAAAAGCTCCGAAGTGAAATCCAGCAGCAGGCTCTCCGCATACTTTACATTGTTGATTCATCTGAAATGAAAATATATGTATGTAGGTTATTATTATTTTTAGATTTTCGTTATATCCTGTAAACAAATGGTACTAGCGTTAAAATTACGGATTTTTTTTCTTACAAGAGAGAGGAAATTAAAATATGAAATATATTTATATTTCTTCAAATGGAAACTGAACTCATAACCTGTTGTACGCTAGTCCTAACTGGCCTCATTTATTTTCCATTTTCTTATTCTGTTCTATATATTACTTAAATCATGTTTTACTAGAAGAATGTGCTTTTATTATATTAACACTCTGTACTCCACACACCGCTCAAGTTTTGAGACAATTTTATCCGGTTACCACAGAAAGAAAAGGAAATAAATTGTGTCTCTGAGTAGGAATCGAACTCACAGTTAATGCGTTTACAGTCACAGGCTCTATTGCGCCACGATGGCCTATAATAAGATAACACATATGGCCTGAGTTGCTCAAAAATACTCGGAATATAAAAAACAACACTTGTAACGACCTTAACTTGATGATACTACTAAAGTACTTGAGCATTTTGACATCAAAATCATTCAAACTTAACACCGTTCATATATCTCATTAGGTAACTTAAATTCTTAAGTAGAGCGAGTGGGAACTCATGACGCGATTAAAGTATATATATATTTTTTTTATTTTCACGCTGTATCCCGCATATAGCAGGATAGGCTAAGGCACTAGGCTTTAAAGCACTAGGTTCTAGTGTAAAAATACTCTGTTGCCCTGCCCAATTTTTCAGATATTGCGTGTTGAGTGGCGGGAATCAACGCCACGTTGTCTCATTACCAGAGCGAGGAAATGAATAGAGCTTATTATAGCCATCGAGTGGGAATCGAACCCACGACCAACGCAGTAACAGTCAAATGCTGTTCTGCTGCACCACGACCTCAATGTACGTATGAATCATTAAAAAAACTTTTTGACTTTTTCCCCAAATACATTCGTTTGTTATACAAATATTGTTCCATAAATAAAATCGATTTAAGAGGCAGAATCGATTTTAGCTTCTAAAGCTTTACACTTAAAATATTTTATAACTCGATAAGCACTTCGCGATGAGTAAAGTGTTGATGAAAGGTCAAAATCCGTGTATACATCGAGTTGTAAAGTATGTCATATCTCAATTATCGATGTTAGATTTATTTTTGTATGTTTTCCTTATAGATGACTTATTACTTATATCACTTATTGTGGTGTGGTGGTGGAATGCAGGTTCTGGCTGCAAACAGAACGGTTGTGGGTTCCATTCCCACTCAAAGGAATAAATAATATACCTAACTGTCTCGAGGTTAGGCAGAAAATGGGGAATGGCGTGACCTGACGCTAGGCTCTCTGACTCTGTAAAATGTATGTTAATATCTTTATGTTGAGAAGAATATACGATACAATATAAGTATGAGTTCTGCTATTCAAAATGCAGTGGTTCTGCTGGCGGGGAAAGTGGAGATTCTTGTCTGTAAAGTTCTCTTTTCCTTCGAATTAAAAATGCAGGAGATTAAAAGCTTTTAAAAAACTGAATTAAGTACTTTAATCACCGATTTTTTTTCAGCATCACACATATCATCACTTATCAAGGAATGGAAACCTGCGTCCTACTTTGCAGACACTTGCGTTCCCCACTTTCCGTCAAAATCTTGAAGCACTGCGTGTTAAGTAGAACTAAATACCATGCTTGGACTCGATAACAGAGAAAGGAAATGAACATATTAAATATTTCATTCCCCCGAGTGGGAATCGAACCCACAACTGTCCCGTTTTAACACAAACTATAATAAAATTAAATACGGTAGCCGTAGCCATACTCTTATATAAAACTCTTTTTACAATACAAGATTGACACTATAATACAACATATCAGGATATGATAGATTTATAAATGTACGTTTAC
This sequence comes from Heliconius melpomene rosina, assembly GCF_056956725.1. NCBI lineage: Eukaryota > Metazoa > Arthropoda > Insecta > Lepidoptera > Nymphalidae > Heliconius > Heliconius melpomene. The sequence continues at coordinate 13,655,296 of NC_140395.1, forward strand.
TTTTGTTAGAACCAATATCATTATATGTAACATGCGTATGTAAATCAAATAAAATGACTTTGCAAGTAATCAATGACACCGTTGTGACGCAATTGAGATGTTGTACGATGGTCGTGCGTTCGATATTTTTAGTAATTTTTGTGTAGATTTAAAATAAAGTTGAAAAAAAATAATTACATGACGTTATTTGATTGAGTTATTACTTATTTTTAATCTTTTTAATTAACGATGATATGAAATTCGAATGCTGAGTAGGGCAATGTATATTTAAAATCCTAAAACGGAGGAAAAGAATGTTTAACACTAGGTTTAACACTAGGTCTATCACTAGGATCTCTCTATAGGAGTCCTACCGTATGAGTAATAAAACGTAAAAAACAATCAATATACCTACTTAGCATCGCGTGCGTACAATATGTACTTTGTGATAATTTTCTCGTTTAAAAAGAAAACAAGTTTATTTTTGTTTCCGCCATGTATTTTTTTCGAATTTTTAGTTTTTTATGAAATGCACCATTATTATGAAAAGAATGACTCTATAGTATAGCAGGAATTGTAACACTAATGAAACACTTGTTTTCAGCTACATTCAGAGGGTACCTAGTACAAACACTCCAATGTTTATTGTTTGATCAAGTTCGAGACATTGCTTCTTCCGGAACTTACTTGTACTTTCTATTTAACTAGATCGTAGAAATGAAAATAGTTTTAATTTTAAATAAATTTTTTCACCGTTTAGAATCGAACCCATAAGCACCATACTTATATTCACACACGGTTCCACTACGCCACAATAATATTAAGAAACAAGTTCCCATATATGTATATTTGTATGAATTTCTTCAAAAATTAAATAAATGCTCGATAATAATACCTTGCACTGAGATTTAACTGAGTGCGTGACTTTGCATAGTTAGCGTATTTTACATTTTGACGACTTGTCGGGTTGTATGCAATGATTTTTTGTGTGTTATATTTTTATAAGTGGCGATACCGACACGTAATGGTCGCTTATAAATTAGAGGCCGTTTTAGCGCAGCGTCCGACTGTCAACGCAATGATTGCAGGTTTGAGTCCTATCCGGTGGGGTTAATTAGTTTCATTTTCACACTATTCGCCCGGCGTTTAGTTTTATCACTCTACACTTGCATTTCGTACGATTCCGAAGAAAAGTCAGGAAAAGTAACTTATAAATTTCTTTATAAAATCATCTTAGTCTTCTTCTATTCCATATATTTGCCACATATTATAATGAAACAGATTCATTGGCCATTTTTGTTCATTATATTTCAAATATTACAAGTTAAATGATGAAAAGTACAATCAAAATGTCTGATACAGTCGAAATCAAAATATTTTTCAATATAACATCAGAAGATAGATATTTAGATCAGTCGTGGCGCACGCCCACAAGCGTGCGGCTGTAAACTTGATAATTTCTTCGTTCCGATAATGAACGAAGCATAGCGCAGCGGTGTGGCACTCAACACGCAATGCTACCAGAATTCAGTGAAAAGTGGGGAGCGGAAGTACCTTAAAGGAAACAAAATGTCTTAACACTAGGTCCCCAGGTTCCGTCCGCCTACCCTACTAAAACTGAGCGAGATACTGTGTGAAGCTGAAAATAATTTAAAATTTTAATACAATAATCATTATTGCAAATATACTAGATCCGGCTATACTTTTTTATTTGTGAATGCACGCCAATTATTTATTTTAGTTCATTAAGAAAGATCTTTATCGAAAATAAAAAATATATATTACTAAAAATATCGATTTATTGCCAATATTATAAGTATGTTCACTGACCTTTCAAATTTGTAATACATTTATAATCTGTCTGTGGAAAAATATAAATATATAAATATAATATATTGGCAAGGATAATGAAAGTAATTCTTTCCTCCGAAAGGAAATCAACCTATGCTTCATTCGCCCAAGTGGAAATCGAACCCATAACTGTTGCATTTACAGTCACACACTTGTGCAACACGCCACGACGCTCACAAATGCCACACAAATGTGAAAACGTAATTTATTATTGAGAATAATCTTATACAAAATTCGTTACAAATTCGCCATTTAATAGTCGCTCGGTTCGGCTTAAGCGAACCCAAAAAAAACTAAACCCTTTTTTTTAAAAAAACACGCTATTTTTCCACAAAAAACGCAAATATTTCATTCCAAAATCTGATATTTCGCCCAAAACACCGTCCATCCTTGTACATTATTGCAGTACATTTAATTCCGAAGGGTCATTTAGCTGTCAAAGTATCATATAAATTGTTTCAAAGTAATCTCAACGATCGAGAGCTGCATGATGTATCAAAGTCCGAAAATTTAGGTTGAACTTTTTTTTAATATGTAAATATATATATTTTATCAGATAATCTTTAGTAGAGTTAATTAAGTAATTTCGTTATTGACAATCGGCGGTCGTCCTTTCTGGTATAATATATACAAATAACGAAGGATTTATCATGTTGATCTTAAAACCTTTGGCTGGGTTGGTGGTGCAGCGCAGGTTCGCTTGTTTTTTTTATAGCTTTACGATGTATCACGCATAAAGCAGCTTTGGTAGTAAAATAAGACTCTCCATTCCCTAAACCACCAAATAGTTTCGTGTTGAGTGGGGGAACTCAATACCGCGATCTTTCTTGTTACCAGACCGAGAAAATGAAAGTTCCTAGTTTTGTAAAAAATATATATTGCATAGCCTTCTAAAAGGATATTATTCGCTTGCTTCATTTACATTATATAAAAACAGAACCCAGAAATTTTGAGAAGTTCAACTAAAAAGTCTCTGCTTTCCAATTTCACTCATTTATGAAGTCCAATCACTTACAAACGAACAAGCAGAAGAATATTTTCTTATAGAATATTAATATACTTAAAAACAGGTAGCAAAGGTGAGTCATTGCAATAAATAATAAAATTGAGCCATTGATAAGTATATCAACCATTAATTTTATTATTAAAATGGTGCTTTTGTGACATGTCAAAATAAGAAAAAAGAACTTTATAAGCTTTCAAGCTTTAAACTTCGCTCGAGAGGATATTATGAGAGATAAATTACGAAATTATCTGTATAATATACCTATACACTTTATTGAGATTTATAGGTACTTTTTATGATAGTTCATTTTTTATTTTTCATTTCACGCTCTAATATGAGAGAACGAGGAAAAGCGCGGCGTTGAGTTCCGCTACACAAGATGGAATAGTTCAGAATGCGGTGGAAAGTAGAGAATGAATGTGTCTTAATGAAGAACGGAGTGTCTTAACCCTAGGTTCCTACTCTATGCATCGAATATAACGTGAAGCTAAAAGTAAGAAAGAAAAGAGTAATGTACTTATACATTGCTTCCTAATTAATTTAGTAAAAAAATATTCCCTTAAAGTTAGAATATCTTTTTTTCATGAAATTTACGTTTTCTGTAAGTATTACTTACTTATTTTAAGTTGAGGCTGTTATGGCGTAAGGAATTTATTTTATTAATATATTTTCATTTTCCCACTGTCATAGACGAAGCGTAGCGTTAAGCTCTGCTATGCAAGAAAAACCGTTGCTTGTTACTTTAACTATACAAAAACAATAATACCTAGTAGGTATACCTGCCAGTACAATTATACGAATCACATATAAATCTCACACGTACACAGATTGATGAGTGCGAATACGTTTCTAGAAAGCTTTAAGCTCTTTAAAAGGTGTTGCTACTAAACTTGGTGGTTGCCCCACTTTGCATGCCATAGCTAGTGCCTATAGACTCCATGGAAATTGTTTCACGTTGACAGTGACATTGAAGGAACTGATGCTTTCCTTTTATGGTGTTTTAGTGGACAAAGGCAACTAGTTTAGGTTCGATTTTATGTGCTATTCAATTCGTTTGGTGGCTTAGAATGTTATTTTATTTTGTTTTTGCTAATTTTTTTGTATGGTGAGACGAGAGTGTTATTCGAGGGAATCTATTACTTCTATTTCGTCGCTCTTGTAACAATATAAAACGTGGGGTTTAGTTTCACTCTCAACTTGCAATGTCTCCAGAATAAGTGAAAAGTGGGGAACGGAGTGTCTTAACAATAGATTATCTATACCTACCCAGCTATATGCAGGATATATCGTAATCGTCGATGTCAGAGTAAATTTATTTATTAATATTATTCAAAAAACATACAAAAAATATATTAATTTCAAACTCTCAATAACCATAACCACAAAACCAAACGGCATTAAAAATGAAAGTTCGAAAACGAATTAGTTACAAAATCAACATCGAATCCACGCGGCCCTACTCGCGACTCTAACGATAATTGAGAAGGCACTTAGCAAGGCAAATATTATTTATAGAGGTAACAGCTTTAGTACGCAACTATGTCTACTTTAACTGTTTAAATATACTGTATATTATGAATGTAGGTATGTGTGTATATCATTTAGGAATAACGGTACTCAGTACACGTTGAAACTGTAACAATGACGATTGTGAGTTCGATTCCCATTCGGAGAAATTATATATTTTAAATTCCTCGATATGTGGGAAACGTACTGTCGTCACACTGACTTCCTTCTGCCTAGCCTGCTATGTAAATAGTATAAAAAATAGTATAAAAAAACACAATAATTAAAATTTCACAACCCAAAAAAATCACCAACATTCCAAGACAACCATTTCGGGCGTTTAAAAATTACAGCGCATGTACTTCACCTGTTGAAATTCAACCTAATTCCCCTACAGCTGATTAAGCCCATAAATCTCTCGAGGGCGTGTCGCGAAGCTACCAAGAAGTTTAAAAAATTTCAGGTCATACAAAATCATTAAAAGGATAATGGTGATATGCGATAGCCGAATATGCTTAATCGTAACATAACTGTTTTTGAATCGTTTTGGCGGAGTTGGTAACTGTAGAGTGTACAGCTGGGTTGTGAATTGGAATCTCATTTAGGATTTTTTTAGCTTGAGGCTCTATCCTGCACTTAGCGGTGTAGACAGGGAGAATTGGGAACCTGGTGTTAAGGTGCTCCGTTCTCCATTAAGACACTTCTATCCCCGATCTTCTGACTTCGACCTTCCTATTTTTAAGGCATTATACAATGAATGGCGGAACTTAACGCCACGCTGACAACACCACATTTCAAAACAGAGAAAATAGTGTGTTAACTCAAGGTTCCCTCTGTCTACCCTACAAGAAGGCAAAACTTTGAAAGGCACACACTGTATTTTTGGTCGTACTAAATAGTTTTAGATGTATATTTCCATAAATCTGTACACTATACATGTATATAGGCAGAAAGAATTAGCTTAATTTCACATTAATATATGTAAGTATGTATGTTTCACGGCGAAACTAATTGCTGTACAAACTAACTGTCAATAAAATTATACTGACTAACTAACTGTCAATACTATTATGTAATACAATAATAAAAGAAATAACAAAGTTTTAACTAATTTAAACCAAAGCATTGGACTAAGGCTATAAATAACGAGATCAACGGTCCACAAACTTATTCTTGAGTTATTGTGGGACGTACCGACACATAAATATGATAAAATTAATACAAAATACAGATTTCACAGACTCGGTTACGGATTAAAAGGTCATGGGAAAGTACGTAAGTGACAAATTAGATACAAATTTTTGTTTTGTAATTAAAGCTAAGTTGTTGTAGCTAAGTTGTTGTTTTTCTGGTTTCACGCTTTGATATTATGTTTGGTACATATGTATAGTAGAGGAATCATAAAGAATCTAGTGACAAGACACTCAGTCCTCCACTTCGCGTCCAAATTTGAATTTGATTTGAGACATCATCAGAAAGTAGAGGAACTCAACGCCGCACTGTGTTCTTACACGGTGTGCAGTTGTGTAGGTTCGATTCCTACAGGAGGAACTGAAATATATATTTCATATTTTCATTTATCGTTAGAGCACAGGCAAAGCGCGGCGTTGAATTTTGATACGGAGTAACGTGGCACTGGGTTCCCAAGTTCCCTGCCTACCCTGTTATATAAGGGATACAGCGTGTTGCTGATATAGGTAGGTAAAAAGAATATCCTTGAACTATTCTTTAAGAGATTGATCACTCATTGGTTAACAACCATTTTCAAATGTGATCTAAAACTTATTATTTATACAATGACTGAAGTTCAACTTAATTTTAATCAATCACTCTCGTGTCAAAGTGGATAATGTCATGATATTAGAATCTGCTTAGCTATTATTCTTTAATTACTTAGTATATGATTGTATGTCATATAAATATACTTCTTGCACTGATTTTTCTTTTTGATTTTTCTGGATTGGCAGAGAGAACTGAGTGTTAAGACACTCTTTGTGTGCAGTTTCAGTGGGTGCACGCGTGCCCTATGCCACATTTTCCGCCCAATTAAAAAAAACATTAATTTTCGGTCTCTTTAAAAATGAAGAGATTATTTAAATTTTTAAAAGTAATAAATAATACAATCAAAAAATATTATAATGTCATTCATAAGGCCAAATATCCCATTATAATATAAAAAAAGCAAATCTGAATTTAACTTTCGAAATTATTTACGTAAAATTGTGCAAAATAACTCATTTTTTGCCTACAACCCGTCACTTCAATCAAAAAATAGGCGGCCACTTAAACCAATTTGATCGTTGTTAAAATTCTTTTGATATTTTGTATTTTTAATAAAGAAATTTAACGTTTTCCAAAAAATCATGTAGAATGTGGCGTTTCCGAAATATTAACTTAAATTAATGATTGCTATCTGTAATTGAATGGTGAATAAAGACATCATTGTAGCTGTGAGTAAAAACTGTATACAATTTTTGGCATTAAAGTACTTAAATTTGGGTCAAAATGATAACGTCGGGAGTACCGTGAAATATGGTTTAAAATGTTGATTTAGATCAAACATTGGGTTCAAATCCCAAATATTTTTTTATATATATCCGTGGAATTCTAGAGGCATTGCGTTTAGTAGTTTTAGTTTAGTTTAGTAGTTTAGACACTAGAGCATAGAAATAGAAATTTCAATTTCAATAAATTCATATCCTCGAGTGGGGATCGAACCCACAACCAGTCCCACTTTGTGATCCTGCCACACGAAAACTCTAGAAGTAATAATAATCGCGAAAATAAAAGATCTTATTGTCTCCATGCATTGGATTTTAAACTTAATTGAAATTTTATTTTAGAAAACAGGAAAAACTAAATTCCCGTCAAATACATAATAACATCACATACTCGTATCCTTTAATACATTTTAGTAATTTAAGCTCCAAGTAAATTTTAACACTTGTTTTTTTACTAAACCCTTATTAGACTCTCAAATATTTGACGTTGACTGATATGTGCATACAAAATGCATATAAAAAAGTGCATATTGCATATGACGACACGTTTCAATTATTCGAACATGATATATTAGTCGACGTATTATACCTTAGTAATTGTTAAAGTTTTTGTGACGCATCACTTACAAAACAACTATAGCTAACTAGTGGCAATTTAAAATGACATTTTACTTTAGCTAGAATAATCATATTCAAAATTATAGAAACGCCCACGCGAAGGATTAGGTTATTTGTAATAATTCAGTTGTAGAATTCTTTACAGATTGAAGGTTATTTTTTTTCGTTCTATAGATCGCTACATCTATGAAATTTTATTTATCTATTAATTTTATTTATTGGTTTGGGTAGACACTCGGTAGCTAAAAGAGCCGAGTTCAAAATAAAAACATTTCGATAAGTAATATTAGACATGTCTCAAGTAAAACATGAAAGTTTTAACCTAAAAAGAAACCATGAAATTACTTTAAAAGTCAATTTTAACCATATATTTGATTTACCTTGTATCCAAACTGACAACTGGCTGGAAGAAAGTGCTGACAGCTCCACGACGTCTGAGGAAAGGTATCAGTACGTAATTATATATATTACACGATTTTAAAGAAATTCAATTACTCTTGGGGCGAGATTAAAATGCGATTCGTTTTGTTTATTTTCTGTATACTAATAAGATGTTTTAAACGGTTTGGTGTATGGAAATATTTGTAATTTGGCACAGTGGGGGTTATTGTATTTTTTATTTGGGTAGCAAATTGAAATCTAACATAAAATCAATATTTACGAAGCTTTATAAAGCGAGATTGAGTGGTAAGAGACGTAGAGATATTGTGGTTGACTTTTGGGATGACAGTAAAGATGATCCTGGAAGAAGCCCACCTCCCTGTCCGGACTAGCTATAAAGCTTATATATAGAAAATATCATAATTTTAAATTTAGTTGGAGGTTTTAATCTATTTGCAGGTTACGACGCCCTGCTTCTCCCTGCAACGGAATCGCCCTGCTTCTCCTTCCCTATCGGAATGCTAATGTCTTTTCTATTATATATTTCTTACGATTTAAAACAAAGAACTTTCCTTTTTTTTAGTTTTTTTTTGTTTGGATGAAAGAATAACTGAAATGTAATAAATCCATACCATTATATGACAATTACAGCATAATAAAAATATATTATAATTACTAAAAAAATAAGAATATAAGTCAGGGAAACGTGAAAAGATATTATTCGTTCAGCATTCATTTAACCACCTGCGTATTGTCGCAGTTAATTTTAACTCGCTTATAGCCTTCTGTCAGTTACAAATGTTTTTTTGGTTATATATACCTATTGCCAATACGTTACAAATTAACTCATAAATATTCAAATACTTTGATTGATTGGCTACCTTTTGTTATTCTTCTAAAGTATTCCATCTTGGATTTCATTTCATACTCTACATGACGTATATTAAGTTATAAATAAAAAAAATGATATTTTAATATTTAAGGCTGTCGTGGCGTAGGGGTACAAGCGTGTGACTGTAACCGACGGGTTTGGGTTAGACTCCTACTTGAGGGAATGAAATATATAATACTTTGATTTCTGCCCTCTGCCATCAAGGCAAAACGCGGCGTTGAGTTTCGCCACTCAACGCTTAGCTCTGCCCCGTTATCAAACGCAATGCCTTCAAAATTCAGCGAAAAGTGGGGAATGAAATGAGAACGGCTTGTATTAACATTAGGTTCCCTCTGCCTATCCTGCTGTATGCGAGACACAGCGGGAAGCTTTAAAAAAAGAATGATTTCCTATTATAAATCAACAAATAGCAGAAGCTTACCTCGGGCACCACAAATTTTTTTTGACACATTACCTTCTTGTTACCTTGGCTTCGAACCCAAAACCGTTGCGTTAACAAAATCAAATGACGACCTAAATCCCACTCAATAAAATAAATCCAAAAGTATGTATATATAGCTAGCTAAATTCAATATTACTTCATTTCAATACAGGGCGGATAAACGCATTAATTGCAAACACCATGTATTCATTAGTTTAAATTAAACTTCTTAATGAACAAATAGCTAATAAACAATAAATATTAAATTGATTATGTTTTTTAATGGTATTAGACATTATTTAAGTATTAGTTATTAGCTGTAACTTCTCTTGCATGGTGAATTGGAAATAGCTGAGAGTTATGTATGACACATGACATATGGAAGCCTATCCAATAAAAAATATTTTTTCCTTTCAAACCAGTAGTTCCTGAGATAAACGTAGATATATTAATATATTTAGATTGAAAAATGAAACAGAAAGTGGGAAACAGAAGTGTCATAGTGGAGAACGAATTATCTTAACATTAGGTTCTCAGGTTCCTTCTGCTTACCCTTCGGTGTGCGGGAAGCGGTGTGAAACTAAATATATTTGCTTATTATATGTCTAAAACATAATATAAATACACTACAAGATACAGTTAAGTTATTTCATTATAACTCAATAAATTTTCCATACATCTTTGTTTTGGATTTTAACGGTCTATTTGTTACTATTTTGACTAAAGCAATAATAGTTTACGTTACTGTTTTAAAAGACAAAGGCATTTGGAGCGAGAAGCGGAAAATATTTTTACGTGACTGTAAAATGTGTAGCATTTGTTAGTGTACATATAACGGTATGGATATTTTTAGGATTTTTGAAGACTTTACCTTAAAACTTTTAAATCGATGCTTGTTATTATATTTTTGGGCAAAAAAACTGGTGCATATTATGTGTTAAGAACGAATAAAGAAATAGATAAATAATCATCTTAAATAGACATAAAAGGGACTGTAGATGATGATTCATAAGTTAAAATATTTAAGAGGAAGATTGTTCTTGAAATATAAATAAAGGTTTTATCTTTATCTTAGTAGACAAATTACGGCGTTAAGAATCGCTAGTTATCTAGCAATGACTTGATGATTTGAGATGACTTTGTTTTAAACTATACAAAAAAATAGGTTTGCCGACTTCTGGACGAGTTTAATATTGATTAGAATTTAGGTGTTCCTCAATTCTAAGCAATATTTTTTTTGTTTAATCAGATCTAGATAGCATCTATATTTCAAGGATAATTTTATTATTAAAGATTTGAATTAAAGAACCCACGAATCGTCATTTATAACAACTATTACATTTACTTTTTAACATATACCTTTAGTTTTTCCATCATTTTATTTTCTTTATTTCCATCACACAGTATAAGTGGCTGTACATCTTAAAAGATCATTGTACTGTCCACATATTATATGCACCAGTTTTAACTAAAATCTATAATTTTCACTCAATTTTTAGCTCTATTCCTTTACAATAAGAGAGTTTTTACCTCTTCAAATATATCTATGGATATGCAAATAGAAATTTTTTAAGAATTTTGCCTTCATAAACTATGGCTCTAATATTTGACATATGTAGGTGTATTCCGTACGCAAACAAGTGTATGCGAAATGCATATTAATTTGTCGTTTCTGTTGTTTTAGTACAAGTGTGGGTGGTCATATATAATGTCGAATAGAAATCTGTTAATCGATATTTTTAGTGACTACTTAGTGAGGTGTCACGCCGTTATTAGACCATTTTTATCACGCTTATCCCGCATACAGGAGAGTAGGCAGAAGGAATCTAATATTAAGACACTCTTTTCCCCACTCACCACCATTTGAGGCATTATGTGTTGAGTAAAAGAATTCAACTCCGTGATTTGCCTTGTTATAAGAGCGAGGAAATGAAAATATTAAAAACTAGCGGCCCGCTCGCGGTTTCACCCGCATGAACTATGTTATTATTAATTTCTGTCTCCATGACTACGTCCTAGTGAGGTCTATGCAAAATTTGAGACTCCTAGTATTTGTAGTAACGAAGTTTCATACAAACTTTCGACCCCAAAAACAACCCCTTAGAAGTCGAATATTGCAAATTCCCGTCTTAGCGAGCACCTACGTTCTATAAGTAACTCCTATGCAAAATTTGAGATTCCTAGCACTTGTAGTTTCTGAGATTTCGTGATGAGTGAGTGACCTTTCGATTTTATATATATAGATTCAGTAACCCAAATAGGATTCGAACTCATAACCGTCGCGCTTACAGTCAAGAGCTTATGCCCTGCGCCACGACAACCTCCTAAATATTTATATAAATAGAGAGAGAGAGAGAGAGAAATTTATATAAAAAATGAACAAAGTTAGAGATTTCATCTCTACCGCATAATTTCACTAACGACGAAACTGTGTAGAGTTAATGATCCGAAATACGTTAATTACTTGGGCTTTCAATTCGTGGCTTGAATATGAAATGTGGGTATTTTTAAGATTTTGTAAGTTAGTTAAACACAAATACGAAATGAACGTGAGTAGTACAGTCAATATACTTAAATAGTCATGTATAACATTTAAATTAATAATATTATTAAGGCGTTACGTTGCAGCGGCACAGCATCTGACTGTAAAGACGACAGTTGTAGGTTCAATTCCCAGTCAGGGAAATATATTTTTTTATTATTGGCTGAAAAGTAGGAAGTAAGAGTGTTTTAACATTTGCGTGAAGCTGTTAAAAAGTACCTTTATTAGAAGGTCGAAAGCTCTCATTGTATAGATTATTGAAAAAGTTCTTCCATACACGATAATCAAAGGAGAGTCCAACAAAAATGTACGGAGAAAACGAAATGAAATATATACTCGTATGTATATACAAAAAAATACAAAATAAGCGAAAACAACTAAAAACGTTATTACCAAACGAACACCAAGCTACTTTTACTTATTAATTTCGAAGCGGTTTTTATTAAAGCTTTGGAGTTTTGATTAATGATTGTTCTGGCGACCGGGACGGGACGTGCGTACGGGCGCGTCCACCACCCTCGCGCCTCGCGGGCAGTAATTAGTCCAAATTGAATATTTTGAGCTACTTTCGTATGAGTTGTATAATTTTTTGTATTGTTTTTACTTATGTGGAATATTTTGTAAAGGATTGAAGAAAGAAAAATTGAGATTGTTTTCTTTATGATTTTTCCCCAAAATAGGAGAGGAACACAAGTGTTAACAGTGTCTTAACACTTGTTCCGCAGTTTTATAGATTTTCTAAAGAGTTGAAAATGTTCCTCGAAAGTGTTTAAATGGGAAACGAAGTGTCATAACACTAGGTTCCATAGTTCCCGCTGCTTACCCTGCTATGTGCGGGATACCGAGGCATTGGCGTAGGAGGCGTGACGCATTTAATAGAATATTGCCTCGACTAAGAATAGTATTTGCAAATATCATGCATACAAGTCAAGTCAAGTCAAAATATCTGTAGGTATTCCATATAAATGCTTAACATTTACTTGGACATGTCAAAAGTGTATCAGATCCTTCTAAGCTATAGCGCTACATCACCTAATTGTATTTAATTTACTTTTTTTAAAATTTTTGAATGGTGAGTGGCAGAACTCAACGCGGCACTTTATTATATTACCAGAGCGAAGAAATAAATATAATTTATTGTTTCGAGTGGAAGTTGAATCAACAGCGGTCGTTTTAATAGTTACAGCGTCCTGCGCCGAGAAGGCTATATTTATTTTTTATTTATATAACACACCTTTCTAATGAAAAATAAATAAATAAATCAATCTAAAACGCTCAGTAAACGCAAAAAAACATAAATATAAAAGTTATATAATGCAATATTATAATAAAAAAATAGCTGATTCATTTAGCAATTATAATTAATTATTGGAGCTGTCAATTAGTGTTTAAATCATACCGATTCATTGATTCTAATTTTTGCCTCGGGGGTTCTGATTGTATATCATTTTGAGATATAAATATGTGCTTTCGCCACCTTGGTATATACTTATTTTGTAATGTCAAACTAAATTATAGAATACTATTGAATATAGTTGATTGTATGTGAATGGGGCAGCTGTGACTTCGATTCCCTTTCGGGGGAAAGCCTTATTTGCTTTCTCAGAGCATTTGTTATCAGAATAACAAAAGAAAGCGGGACGTCTCGAAAATTCTATCAAGACTGAAAATATTCTTATAGGAAAATGATAAATATATTATGAATTTTCTAATTAGAAATATAATATAATTTTCCTTATTTTGTTTAGATCAGTAAAATCTAAAAATAGTCGTCAGTTTTTATAATTTATAATAAAAAATATCTGAGCGCCATAATTGCGCTTGTTAGAAATTAGCTTCTATAATATTAAAGTGATAAAAGCCATCTCAGTAGACATTGTCAGATTGTGGATACATTGTTTTAATTATTTTCATTTTCCCGCACTGGCGCAGCGCACACACACAACCGCAGCGTTAAGTTCCGTTCGTATTCATAAACCGCTCTCGACTCTGAGATCGATCTTGAGATGCCATTTTAATAATAAATGGCATCTCAAGATTGCTTTCATTAAAACGGGCCGAAAATAGTGAACGAAGTATCTCAACGTCATATTATTCAGCCTACTTTGCTATACGCGGGTTACAGCGTGAGACTAAGACAAGTATATATTTTTAAATAAATGTATACAAAAATACACGTTTTAAATTCTTTACAATCATAATCAGTTTTTTTTACACATGCAAATAATATTTTTAAAGATTATTATACAAATTATAAAGATAAGGACAAAACAATGTCAAAATAATCAAAGTAAATTCCAATTAACGGACGACTTGTGATTATTGTAAATCATCATCATTAAGTATTTTGTATTAAAATGCAAATAAAATATTATACTACGAGTATATTTGGTGTTTAGAAAAAAATCTAAATTAAATCAGCTTCACCTGTATCCCGCACACAAGGGTAAGCAGTTTCCGCCAAATAATTATATTATATTGGACATGTTTATATTCGGATGTTTTTTATCGTATATCAAAAGTAGTATATAGAAATCTTGATTTTAAGACATTCCTTCAACAGCTCATTTCAAGACATTGTGTGTTGAATTGAGAGTTCAACGCCAGGCTTTGTCTTGCCAGTGAGAGTACATGAAAGTTATGCATCCCTTCCAACTATCAACTGAGTTTAAAACCTGGCGGGTGACTGAAAATACAATATTAGACATTTTTAAATAAAATTTCCAACTAAACTAAATCCCAGCTAAACGAAAAAAAATGAGGTCGAAAAATAACTTACACGTTTGTCAATGTATTCAATATAAATCATCGATTCATCGTATCATATTAAAAAAATCGATTTGGCCACCAACATTCTGCAAGTAACGGACCGATATATCTTATTACATCGACACCTTTGTGCGAATAAAAAAAAAACAATTACCCGAGAAATCGATTCGGGAAACAGGTAAATTATATCAGGTTCATTGACATGGGTGACCTTTGTTTAATATTGCTTATATGTAATATCATTAATAGCATAATACTAATGTTTCGCCGGCGGCTTTGCCCACGTAGACTATGACCATTTCTCCCATATCTGTGAGAAAATGCAGAAAAATATATATTTTTACACGATTGAATTACAAATCTTTAATTTTCTCTGGCTACTTACCCATTATGCTATGTTTTCTAATAAGCAAATAAACGTAAGTAAGTATGTTGTAAACAACTGGTACGTTCGGAACCCCAAGGTAAAACGTTTTCAAGCTTTTTATAAATATATGGATGACGGATATCAACGCCAATGAATTAATTCCCCCGAGGGAAGTTGAACCCACAACCCTCATGTTTACAGCCAGCCTATACCACGACTGCTTTAGAATAATAACTATGTGTAGGTACAAATTATAAATTATCCATACCTATAAGAACTTAGCCCCGAGTTATGATCACAAGGTGTTTAGTATGCAATGTGAAAATAATTATAAACCTCTCAATCCCACTATTTTACGAGCAAACAGTTATATAATCTAGCTGCGGTATTAATATGAAATGGAGATAATTCATATATTACAGGTAACTAAAATGAATCCAATTGAAAAATTATTGTATGTAATTGCATGTTATTTCAATACTTGTTATAGTTATTTCATTTGTGAGGCTGTAAAATTAGATAATCTGTTTTAACTTTCATTTTCCCAGGAATTAAGCAAAATACTTTTTTAGTACTCTCCGACACTTCCCTATGCGATATTGCATCTAAGGGAGTATGGGTGCAGTTTCAAAACAGTTTCATATTTGCACTATTTGTCGCTGAGTAACGGAAGAGTTTTATATATAACATACATAAGTAATATAGACTGACGGTATATGTTAGAATGTTTCAATTATTATTTAAATTATTATTATTTTACTCTTAATTATTAATTTGTTTAAGTTGAGCGCGAATCACTTCGCCAACGTCACCTTGTATGGAGAACATGCAAAGAATATAATTTATCAAATTAACCCACAAATTCATTCCCCCATGTGAAAATCAATGGGCATATTTACAGTCAATGAGGCGTGGGTTTGAGTCCCACAACAGTTTTTAATTTTAATACGTTCTCTAAAAATATTTTTCTATGCTGAGTGTAGCACTTTATGTTAAAAAAAACTTTGATCATTAAAACTTCTGTAATGTATACCATGCTTTACATTATATTAAAACATAACCCCATAATTGTATCAACGCTAAGATATTAATATAATTATCGAAACGCGAAGTAATCGCGAATCTTTCATTAAAACTGGGTGTGGCCGACTTATTTTCAAAGGGATTCAAAATTAAATTTTTATATTGATGAAGTCATATTATATTCGTGAAATTAAATAATGCTGGGTTATTCATGAAAAAATAAATATTTATATTATACTAGCGAACCGAGCGCGGCTATGCTCGCTTAAAACTATTGTTATATCTTTACATATATCTGTGAGAAAATTTCTTTTTTCTTTTAGATAATGTATGAATAATTCTGATGTATAACCTAATACTATAAAGTTACATCTAAATTCGTTTAGAGTTGCGTGAAAGTGGAATAGACATCCATTCTCATAAACTTTTGCATTTATAACATTAGTTAGACTAGTATGTACGACTAGTCGTTACTCGTAACTTCACTTTGGGGTGCACGATAGGAGCCTCCACGTGGCGCACCCTGGAAGCAGCTAGGTCCGGTAACGCAGGGCCTAGGCTGACTGATCCTGTCCCCACAATGAATTGGAATGCTCAAAAAGCCAGTAACTGCCCTTCTCAGGGCCAAATAAGTGACCACGCCGATTGTGACGATTCTAACCTTAACCCTTACCGAGCAGCTCTCACGGTAATATCTATTAACATCGAAGGTTTTTCTTCCATAAAATCCGAATTACTCGCGAATCTGTGTAAAAATACCGCTTGCGACATTTTGTGCGTCCAGGAGACACATAGAGATGCAAACCATTCCAGACCCTATATCTCAGGCATGATACTTATAGCCGAGATCCCACACGAAAAATATGGAAGCGCTATGTTTGCTAACCCAGCTGCAATTATCGATGCTATATCCGTAGCCACCCAAAATGGTATAGAAGTTATTACCGCTGATTTCCGAAACTGTAGTGTCACATCAATCTATAAACCCCCAAACATTCCCTTTGGCCCAATCGACATAAAAATTACTGATCACCCAGCTCACATTATTATTGGAGATTTTAATAGCCATAGCTCGTCCTGGGGCTATTCCTCTACTAACAAAGATGGTGAGGCGGTTGAAGCCTGGGCTGAAGCTAAAAACTTCACCCTACTACATGACTCTAAACTCCCAGCATCATTTAATAGTCGAACTTGGCACCGGGGATATAACCCAGATCTTATATTTACAAGTCAAAACATCAGTTCCTTATGTAAAAAGAGAGTTCATGAGCCCATCCCACACACGCAACATAGACCTATTTCCTGCCAAATTCAAGCAGCGATAACTCCTGTTGTGGTTCCCTTTAGAAGACGGTTTAATTTTAGGAAAGCCAAATGGCGGGCCTTTTCTGAGTACGTGGAGTCTAAGCTGATAGATGAAGAACCTACCCCGCAGAACTACGATTTATTTGTGGATATCATCTGGGAATCAGCTCGTAAGCACATACCTCGCGGCTGTCGGTGCCTGTACATCCCAGGCCTTGAGGATCAGTCTGCTAAGCTGCTTTCTACTTATGAATCGCTCTACACCAAAGACCCTTTTTCTGAGGACACCATTCTGGCTGGAGAGGAACTTATGCGGACAATTGCTGAAAGCCGAAAAAACAGCTGGGTTCAGCTTGTATCTTCCGTTGACATGACTCATAACAGCAAGAAGGCATGGAACACCATTAAAAAGCTAACTGGCGACCCCCCAAATGCTACAAACTCTGGTCAAGTAACTGCCAATCAAGTTGCCCATCAGCTTCTTTTAAATGGAAAGCCACCCCACCGCCTGCCCAGGGAACCAAAGCCGCTTATCACACCGACTGACAATACCGATGCCATCAGCAAACCCTTTGTACTAGCCGAAATAGTAGCATGCATTAAATCCTTAAAAAATGGAAATAACTGGCGTTGTCTTTGTTGATTTAACAGCTGCATATGATACCGTCAACATTCGTAGACTCCTAGTTAAAGTTCACAACATAACTAACGATCAAGGCTTCGTCCGCATACTAAGAGATATCTTAAACAACAGAAGATTCCAGGTTCACCTTAATCGTAACAAAAGCAGGTGGCGCAGTCAGAAAAATGGCCTCCCACAGGGGAGTGTCTTAGCCCCGGCCTTGTTTTCCATTTATACCAATGATCAACCAAAAACTCCAAACACCCGTCAATTCCTCTATGCCGATGACCTTGCTTTGGCTGCTCAGGCGTCATGTTTTGAGGAGGTGGAAAGTTTGCTGAAGACAGCCCTAAGCGCACTCGACTCTTACTATGACGATAACGCCCTTAAACCCAACCCGTCTAAAACTCAGTCGTGTGCGTTCCACCTGAGGAACCGTGAAGCAAACAGGCCTCTTCAAATATCTTGGCGAGGTGCTCATATTCAACACTGTCCACAACCACGATACCTGGGAGTCATACTGGACAGGTCTCTAACATTTAAAGCTCACTGCCTGTATACCAAACAAAAAGTATGTGCAAGAAATAATCAGCTCCGTCGGCTAACGAGAACACATTGGGGGGCATCTCCGCACGTACTTCGTACAACAGGCCTCGCTCTATCTTTCTCTGCAGGTGAATATGCGTGTCCAGTTTGGCACCGTTCCGCTCATGCTAAGGAGGTGGACATAGCATTAAATGAGACTTGTCGAATAATTACTGGATGCCTTAAGCCCACACCACTAAATAAGGTCTACCCTCTGGCCGGAATAGCGCCTCCTAAGGTTCGACGTGAGGTAGCATGTTTTGTCGAAAAAATGCGTCAGGAAAAAGACCCTCGGCACCCACTCTATGGCTACACCGCACCTCGTGCCCGCTTGAAAAGTCGCCACAGTTTTATTCAAGCTACCAAAGCTCTGGATTGCATTCCGAGTCGCGCTAGGGTACGGTTATGGTAGACAATCTACCCACCACCTTCAGGCTTTGTTCCCCCCAAAGAGTGCCTACCCGCAGGTTACAACTTGCAGTGGCCTACATGGAAGTCACTTAATCGCTTACGGTGCCAGGTTGGCCGAAGCAATGAGCTTCTCGTGAGATGGGGGTACGAACTGAGTGATAAGTCACCCTGTGACTGTGGCGCCGACCCACAAACGATGGCACACTTACTCTCCTGCCCGAAATGTCCATTCACCTGCTCACATGACGATCTGATGGAGGCAACAGACGCCGCAGTCGACGTGGCTAAATACTGGCAAAATATGATATGAATTCTCCAATCATTGACACGAAGAAGAAGAAGACTTCACGTAGGTTTAACGGAGAAATGGAAAGTTCCATTTTTCCCGTCTCCGTAGCACATTCGAAAAATCCTTTTTTAATGCTCACTTACACTCTGTAACCAAATAGCATGCCAAAATTTAAGAGCAAATTGAAAATAGATCTTTCCAATGGGAATCGAATCAACAAACGTCAAGTTTCGTCACGCATCTGTAAACGAAACATATTTGAATTAAAATAAAACAATATATAGTGACTAATTTGCACCTAAGAACCAGTTTCAGATATGTCTTAGATATAGAATTCATAAAAAAGTGAAATTAATACGGTAGCCTTCTAGTATAATGTATTAGAAAACAATACTTGAACGGTCTTACTCATTGCTACTCTTAAAGGTTAGATCAATGATAATAAAAAATAAACATTTATCCTTTGGCTCTATAAGGGAAAAAATATATTATAATATCTTTACATTTTTTATTAGAACGTTAGACAATTTAATATTCTTGTAGATACTTAAAAAACGCAACTTGTAGATATTTAAAAAATGCAACAACGAAATTTTTAGAATATTGCGTGTTGAATGCCGTTACAATCAGAATTCGGCGAAAAGTCAAGAAACAAAAGTTCTTAACGGGAACGGAGTGTCTTAACGTAAGGTTCCCAGGTTTCCTTTGCCTAGCGTTCTATGAGTGGTATACAAAAGGAAGCTAGAAAAATCATTCATAGAATGGGAATCGCCTCCATAATCACTAGGCCACTATGGCCTTTATAAATTATAGAAAATTCTAATACTAAAACGGCTTTCTGTTAAGACAAGTCGTAAAAACAATATAAACATAAATCGTATCTGCCACCTGCTACCTATTTTACATTTTTAAATAGAATAAATAGGAAATTGACTTTTATATTTTTCTCCGTCTTTTTCTATCTTGTAAAACACAATTTGTACAATTGTGACATTAGATACAAAAAGAAAAAAAAAACTTCACGCAGTATCTATATAGCCGAGTAAACACAACGAACTTATGGTTAGGACATCCACGCTTTGAAACATTGTATATTGAATGGCGAAACTCAACGCCGCGTTTTGTCTTGTTGCCAGGGAGGGAGGAAGTGAAAATAATAATAACAAGAGAAAATCGAACCCACAACCACAATTACAGTTCTGACTGTGCTGTGCTATAATTTCTTGTATTATAATATTTCTTCACTAAAATATTCACAAGGCCCCTACACGTGTCGTAGCTGTAATTTCATTAATTTACGATCTAGTATAGAGGCAGTAAGCCAAACGCTTCAACGGTTATCGCGTCTTCATTTCAATACGAATGCTATGATTATTTTATTCATATTATGATCAATATCCACCCACGTTATTGGGTGGTGTGAGTTTGATATATTTTTTTAACTAAGTTAACTAGTTGCAGCTGGCAGCTTCGTTTGTGTGAACTACAAAATGTAGTAATAAGTGAATTATAAGCGAAGGGAAAAAAACGGTTCGATTCTCACTCGAGGAATTGAAATATTATTTAATATTTCCATTTTCTTCGCTCTGCTGTCAATGTAATGCGTGGCGTTGAGTTCTGCTACTCAACACGCAATGTCTCCAGAATTCAGTTCTTATACCCTACCTTTAGGCTTCGCTGCAGTCGGGTAAAATTTTCTTAAAACGAATTATTTGATGACAAATCAAGGTGATGCTATAAGGGAGAAGAGTATCTCGTCGATTCGTATGTTTATTACCATAGTAACTGGTAAGTGTTTACAATTTAATATGAGCTGGTCTTAAAGATTCTACCAGTATTTAGGGTAATATTTATTTTATTAATATTCGTATTAATAGAGCCGTTGTAGCGCAGGGGCATAAGCTTGTGATTGTAAACTCGACCGTTGCGGGTTCGATTCCCATTCGGGGAATGAAATATTTATTATTTTCATTTTCACGCTCTGATAACGTATCAAAGCGCAGCGTTGATTACCGCCACCCGACAGAGATCAGCGGTCTCTACCTGCCCTGATATGTGCAGGATATATATGTAACATTAAGTAGCTGAGACGTAGTGAGATGAAAAACACACTAACAGTAAAATATTTAAAAATATAAGCATTTATTTGAATTCGAGCCAATAACCCATTACATGTACTCGTATACCACTGTACCAGGATGGCTTATTACGTATATACTAATATTGTATGTAAATTTAACAACCTTGTGCTAACATTAGTATTAAAATTGTTTTAGGGATCTACATTTATTAAATTACAAATGTATCTGTACTAAGTGTATATTAACCTCGTTCGAAATTGATACTAGCATTGTTAGAATTAGTCTAGTGATTTGAATACATTAAGGCTTATACGTTTATGAGTGTATCGTATATGATGGGCCATCAGCTGACGCAGAAGTTGTGGATTCGTTCCTTATTACATAACGAATTGTTTCCATTTTTCCACTCTGGCAATATAAAGCGTGGCGTTAAGTTCCGATGCTCAACACGTAATATCTGAAAATATCACGGAAAGTGAGGAATGGAATGTCTTAACACTAACTAACTAACTCTCTGCTCATATGCGGAATACAATGTGAAGCTTAAAAAAAAATATTAAATTGATATTCTCAACAAATATTCCAACAATATACAAAACTATTCGACAGTAAAATCTATGAAAAACAGTAAAATAATCGTTTCGAGTTATTTGAACAACCTACTGCGTGAAAAGTCGTGGGCCCCATATCATTGCACATTTACATATTTAGATCTTATTCTGAATAAGAAATAAAAAATAAAAATATAAGTACCAGATTTAAGATCTTTCTAAATAATCATACTACTCGGTTCCCTCAGCCCTACCCTGCTATCTGCGGGATACAGCGTGAAGCTTAAAAAAACACGATAAAAAACTGGAATAATTCAAAATATTCTATTTCTCCGTTCATTTTTATTATCTTTCATAAATGTACTATTCTACTTCACTATTAAACTAAACTATATTAAATTATAAGCTATATACCATTTTATCACTTGAGCACTAACTCCGTTGGGTCAAATTCAGTTTCTAGGTGGTCTAACGTGTTCTAAATTAGTACTTCTGATAAAACTAATAGAAAACTAGTGTTTCATATTTTAAGTCCGTTGTGATTATGGACATAAAATATTTAACTTGTAATTTTGTTGTTTATAGTTACGAGTAAACTAATTCGTGGTTGTGGTGTAATGCGAATGGGTCTAGTAATGTTTATTATGCGGGTATAAATGAAATATGGAATTTATAATAATATGTTAAAATAAAATAATTTTAAAGTAGTGTATTAAAATTTACAATAAAAACTTTAATAACTAAGTCACTCTTATTTAACATTCTAATAACAAATCTAAGTCGCACTTCAAAAAAAATTTTTTTGTTCTATTCTAAACCACAATGTAATATCCTATATATATTAAATCACCGCAAAACTTTTGACAAAAAGTTCGCTCCAAATACGAATCGAAGTTCCCAAGCTCTACCGTGTATCTAATTGATATCATTTATCAATTCTCATATATTTCTTTTTTACTATGTTGCTTAATTGAGCTTTGAATGAAACTCTATAGTAAAAAGCGTTCGTATTTTTTAAAAATACGATCATAAATTCTTTCTTTGCAGCTTTACACTTTTTACCACATAACAAGGTAGACAGTGAAAACCTGGTGTTAAGACACTCCGTTCCCTACTTTCTGCCTCATTGTATAAATAAGTAAGTGATAAAACTTAACGCCTCAAACAGCATATCAAAAGCATATGGTGATTTATCACTAAACCAACTCTATTAAATCTACAAGGTGTGTAATATGTAGATATAGAGCTAATAAATATTCAAAACTTTACTATTACTATAGTGAATGCCGTTTGATTAACGTTTACTTATGCACGTATAGAATAGTAACTCACAAGACCGACTCTACAAAAACAATTGTAGTCATTAAGCCCACGTGACAAGCTAATGTATGTATTAATTAAATCATGAATATTGAAATACTTGTTTTAGTTTCTAGTTTGATGTATTTAAGGGCTGCGAGATGGAGTAAACTTTTTATGTAAATTTCTCTATCGAAAACTCTATACTACTTGAAGAGAGAGATTTTTTAGTTCTAAATGCAGCTATTTAACACTTTCCTTCAGATGTTACCGATCGAACATGAATATTAATTTTGAGGCATAATAAATGACTTGCGTAGGCTTCCCTGTGTTTTACTTAATGAATAAATTACGTATCGCATCGTGATTCAAATCAGTATCAAAGATATTCGAATAAAACTCCCTAGAATCGTTTTCCCAAATCCAAAATGAATGGTTCCAATTAATTATAATGTATTTAGTCTAAAATGAAAAATGGTTACACTGTGTTCGTTATGGATAGTTTGGTAACTTTTTCTTTTTCGGTATCGATTTAATTTTGTTTGAGTTAATATGAGGTACGTATAGTAGGGGCTGACGTAGCGCAGTGGCCAGACGTATATATACTGTAAATGCGACATTTGTATGTTCATTGCCCACTCTGGAGAGTAAATTCTATTTATTTCCTTGCTCTTGCAATAAGGCAAACGGCCGCGTCGGCGTTGAGTTATGTTTAAATAAAAAAATATTTAAGTAAAAAAAATAATCAAAACTAAAATTATTAAAGGTTTTTAAAAATAAAATTTATTGAAAAAAAATCTTTAGAAAAATAAAAATATAATACGATAACGGGTGTTATTAAAGCATAGTCGTAAAATATCGACCTAAGTGTGGTCCTTAGAGTTCTAAAACCAGAGCAAAATGCATGTATATCATTCGAACAGCAAGCACTTTCAAAATCATCACCAGCTAATTTTATATAAATCGGTATAAATCTGAACTATTTCCTCTCAATTTACTTTTAATATATCATCGTTACTCGTTAGTTGCGGTGATAGAAGAAAATAACTCAACACACTCCAATATACCTCTTATATTTAAGATAATAAGGTACATGACCTTCACCCAGACGAGATGCAGCCGGACCGTGGTAACTGGAACATGGGATTGACCACATTTGCAGTTTACTTGCATATAGATTATAATGATTTAGATGAAATCGAAAATGCTCGCATCGTTGAAATGCTTAAGTTATCGCTCTAATATAATGCAGGAAAAGCTCTTGCATTAAAACGGTTGGAATATTTCTGATTAATTTGATAAGAGATTAATAAGATTATGCAGCAATTCTTAGGTAAGAAAACTGATAACAGAGTTCGAATTACTAATAATAAAATAATACATTAAATGTTTTTATCTGTTTAAATATTAGAACACCTTACCTTTGTAATAGAAATATTATGAGGGAAGCTAGTTATATATTCACTTCCCTACGACAGACGAGAAAGCCACATTAATTAATTATCCTAGGCGTCACTATAAAGGGGACAGATAAACAAACAAAAACACATACAATGGCAATTCAAAACGCCAGCTATCATTAAACAGATGCTCGACAAAACTCAATAGGAATAAAAGTCGCCAAATTTGAAGAAAAAACAACCATGAATTTTTGATCCCAAACCAGAATCGTTAGTCAACTTTTTTAGTTCGACCGCTCTACATTTGCTACCTTACTGCTTCAGAATAAGAATTTTTAATATTGTATTGTTGTTTGCGAACTGTTTTTTATGATATCACAATAGCTGTACTTACTTTGATAGTTCAAGAGTGTCATTAATCTTCTTGAACACATGTAGATCCCTTTTTGGATTTGAAATTCAATTAAATTTATTTTTTTTGGTGCAATTTTTAACTCTATATCAAATAAAATAGAGGGCAAAATGGTATGAATTAAATATGTAGTGATAATATCCTGTATTTGCGTTAGGATTTTCACCTTCTTATGTGGGAATCACCAATTTGTTTGTGTCAACTGTTTTTGTGCAATTGACGCGTAAATCCTTAGAGTGACTAATGATCCTGATTTCTAATGGAAGCTTAAATAGGATATTTTCGATTAAAGCTTCGTAAATTATTAGTAAACTATAGTACAGTTTTTTCTTAAGCTTTATGGGAAAGATATTTGTGTTTATTTCAAATAACAATTTAATTTCATACTTAAATAATTTTAGGCCAGTAAGTTGAATTTAATATTTTTATACGAAACCTGAATGTTTCGTTAATCAAAATAAAATTTTTACCTTACAAATGCTCTAATGCGCAAAAGGCACCTACATAGATGCCATAGCATCTGTGTAGAGCAAGTAGTGGAATTGGTCCATACACTTACTATTATTAAAAACTTTCTCGATCTAAATTAGCGGAAACCAATACTTATAGAAGTAAATATTATTCTATATTCATCATAATTTATGTCGATAGGAAACTACTACGAATATCTCTCCATATATATTTATGAACTAATTTCTTATTTAATACGCTACTATAAATAGATTGTAAATAGTAAACGCGTTTATTCTTGGTTCGGTCAATTCTCGAGGGAATGATTATTTTTAAATTATTATTATTTAGTCGCTTTGTTCGATAAGGACCGGCGTTAAGTTCCACCACTCAACACGCAATATCTTGAAATCTCATTTAGGCGAAAGGTCGAAAGCGAAGTAATAGAACAAACGTCAAAAAACATTAAAACGTTACTTAATAAGTTTTATGGAATGTTATTGATAATAATTACCTAACTTATTATTGCATTTAAAATTTTAAATAATTAATAATATATAATTTGATTTATTCTGTAAAAGCTTGTACTAAATGTACGATATTCTTTTTAGCTTTACGTTTTATTTCATACTAGCGGCCCGTTCGCGGTTACACCCGCGTGAACTATGTTATTATTAATTTCTGTCTCCATGACTACGTCCTAGTGACGTCTATGCAAAATTTGAGACTCGTAGCATTTGTAGTAACGAAGTTTCATACAAACTTTCGACCCCAAAAACAACCCCTTAGAAGTCGAATATTGCAAATTCCCGTCTTAGCGAGAACCTACGTCCTATAAGTAAACTCCTATGCAAAATTTTAGATTCCTAGTACTCGTAGTTTCTGAGATTTCGTGATGAGTGAGTGACCTTTCGATTTTATATATATAGATAACCCAGGACAAGGCAGGGTGAATCCAATGTCAAAACACTCCGCTTCCCGCTTTACATATGAACTCTATCTTGAGTTACAAGAGTGTAGCATTGTCTTGTCTTAAATATTTCACTCCCAAATATGGCAATAAGGATCCCGTAACCGTCGTGTTCATAGTCAGATGGTAAGCACTGCGCCACATTGGCCACGATATTTTAATATTGTCCTTTAAACCAATAAAAACGCCATAGTCTGCATAAGCATTGTGTTCCACAACAAAGAGATAAATATCAAAAGTTATATCAAAATGGGGCAGTTAAATAGAGTCAGTTAAATTATTAATCATGCTATACAAGTTTGTTTGTAAACTTCTGTTGTGGCAAACGTTTTGTCACTATTGTCAAGATTTCTTACATTTGATTTTTTTTAGTTTTTTAGTTTGGCTGAATTTTTATTTGTATTTATTTATATGACATCTTCGTTCATCTGTTATTTTGTATCGACTAAAAATGAATTTTGAAATATAGTGTTTTTGGGTTCACACTGTATCCCGCACGTAGTAGGATAAGTAAAGGAAACCTGGAAATCTAGTGTTAAAACACTCCGTTGTCCATTTAGATACTTCCGTTCCCCAATTTCTGCTGAATTCTTGAGGCATTGTGTGTTGAGTGGCGGATCTCGACGCCTCGCATTACCGCGTTAGGAAATGAAAATATTATCGTTACCCTGAGTGGGAATTGAACCCACAACCGTCTCGTGTACCTAAAAGAAATATTTAGTCATTGTATTGAGATTGGCGGGATAAATTGGAAAAGCTTCATATAATAAAGATGATGGTTATATATAGATTCGATCCTTATTAGAGCAATTATTTCTACTAATTAGAGCAGCTATGGCAAAATTAAAGTGCCGCGATGTGTTCTGCTACTAAGTAAATAATGTTTTGAGTTTGGACGGAGAGCAAAGAATATAACCTCAATACTACGTTTTCTATGCAGATGAAAATAGATATAAAAATTATGTCTTATAATTTATAGATTAATTAATTGTATATAAATAATAAAATTAATTTAAATCTATTTATTAATGCCTCTATATTTAATACATACATGTCATGTAATATTGACATAAAGTGATATTTAAGAATTTGTAATATCAAAATGTACCAATTATTACTTCACTAATACATCACAATTAGGTAAGCTATGATTTAATAGAGGCGCATCGTATTCAGTTATGTTTCACTTGGCGCTGTACTACGAATATAATTTTTAATTTTCTTGTTTGTCACATGGTGCAGTGCCACAGCATCTGACTGTTAACGCAATGGTTATGAATTTGACTCTCATTTGGAGGGACGAACTATTGTCATTTCCTCGTTATGGTAACAAGACAAAGCACGGTGTTGAGTTCCGTCACTCAACACAAATTATCTTGAAGACTAAACGGAAGGTGAGTAAGAGAGAGTCATTATTATTCTTCTGCCTTACCCTGTTACCTTGCATTTTTTAAATGTAATAACGAGATAGATACAAATTTATATCGCTTCTAAATAATATTATTATCTTCGTTTTGAATAAGACCATAACCATATTATTGAAAAGCAAGTACGTGGCTCCAAAAAGAAAAGCTTATCACATATAAGAGCTATTATCACAACATTACAAATTATTTTATAGTGAACACATAATAACTTAAGTGCAGTGTGGAACATATCTGTAACACTAATCGGCTTCTAAGTACACTAATACCTAGTAATTTCAATTTTATACTCGTACGTGGGAAAACGTGGACCAATATCCTCGCTTTCGCTTGAAACGCTTGTGAGTGTTATTGAAAAGCGAAATTATGATGATATTACAGATATACAGGTGGAAATAGAGAAATTATATAATATAGTTTATTGGCTTATAAATTCTAAAGTTATTTCCCAAGGACATATTGCAAATTTACAATTTTCTATTTTTTATGCTCAACTAACAATCAAAAGTACATAGACCACGTGTCTAAAAAGGTACATAACTACAAAAAATACAAATATGTTGTGTTATTGTACCAAATCGTTAATGTGAACCGTTACGGATGTCTTACGCCGATCAAAATAAACTGACTGACTGACTACACATTGTGTCAACTAATAATAGCAAGATTTTAATATAAAGTGACATGATCGGTCACATTTGATTTTCTATAAATTTGCACGATCATTGTCGAATTTTTGACGCTTTCTTGGTTTTATATGCGAAACTTGGGCTATATTTTTTATATAATAGAGTAGGGTAAAGAAACATAGAGTTTAGACACTCCATTATCCATTTTTTACAATTAGATACAATTATTATTGCATGTTATTATACAATTATTATTGTATGTTTATTATTGCATGTTATTATTGCATGTTATTATTGCATGTTGAGTGAAAGTGTCAGATCTCAACGCCGTGCTTTGTCCTGCTACAAAACGAACGAGGAAATTAATAAAATTATTCCTCCAAGTGGGACAACCATTGCGGCGGACAGAAGAAAGACTCTTACTAAAATGGTAACTTTAGTAACTATATGTCACAATACAGTTTTAACCAAAAATACAAAAAAAGTTCAACCATTCCTTGATCTAACATCATAAAGGACCCTTCCCGCTCTCATTTCGGCCGATTACCCTTGCATAATTAAAAAAAATGTATTTGAACCCCGAACCGGTTCAAACAACACAATATAGTCCATTATTTGAATATTACGCCACTTAAACAAACAAAGGATTACACACCTCAAGTCAAGTCAATTTTATATACTGCTTCAGTAATAAATATAAAAGTACAATGAAGTATGAGGTGATTATAAACTTTTATGGGAACGTTTTTTGGGTTGCCAATTGACATGTTATTTGGAGTCGAGTCGAAATTTATGTATGCACTCCTTTTTAGCGAAATTCGGGCATGAATATTTATATGACAAGTTTTTTTTTTAAGTTCAGTAGGTAGGTATTATTGTTTTTTAGTGCGTAATATATATTGTATAGAGGTTAGAAACGCTATAGCGCATTGGTAGTTAAAGTGCGGCGTTGAGTTCCGCTACTATTATTCTGTCAACCTTGCAAGATGCAATATAAAGGGTTTAGCTACAGTCATGTGACTTTAAACGATGTTTACTTAAGGTTCTTTTCACCTATTCTATTTACTAAAGGTTACATACGTGAGAGGCTGTAAAAAAAGTTTTTTTTTGTACCTTCAAGCTATATCCCGCATATAGTAGCAGGTAAGCAGAGGGAACCAAGGAAAAAGGCCGGCAACACACCTCTAGCTCCTCTGGTGTTACAGGGGTCGTGGATGACGGGGATCACTTACCATCATGTAACCGGTGCGCTCGTTTGCCTTGTCTTTTTCCATAAAAAAACCCAGTGGTAAGACACTCTGTTTTCCATTAAAACATTTCCGTTCTCCATTTTTCGCCTCATTTTTCTAGAGGCATTGCGTGTTAAGTACGAAACACAACACCGCACTTAGCCTCGTTATCAAAACGACGAAATAAAATTATTAATTATTTCACTCCCCGAAAGGGAATACAACCCTTAACCGTTGCGTTTACACTCGTACGATAGTGCCCCTGCACTACAACGGCCTCAATAATTTGTTTATGTTAGAAATAGAACCTACACTTATTAATAACATGTCTACTAATAATCGAAACGTAAAAAGTTTATTTTATTTTCTTAATACAAACTCAAACATCTTCATTTAAAAATTTACTACGATTTTTGATTTTAAAGTGACTCAAAATTGGTCTTTTAATATATGTTAAGTATTTAAATATGAAGCTCACAAATAAACCTGTAAATGGTCACATAAAGTCAATTATAACATTTAATGTATACTTATTCCACTCCATTATACAATGTTTTATAGTAATTTAATACGGATCTTTTTTTTTAAAAAGCACTTAATGTTTAAAGTTCTTTATTTTACTTTAACGCTACAGGTGGAGAGGACCTAGTGTCAAGGTAGTTAGTTCATTCTACATCCGATTTGGGGAACGTCTTTGTCTTA
The DNA here is from genome assembly GCF_056956725.1 of Heliconius melpomene rosina. NCBI lineage: Eukaryota > Metazoa > Arthropoda > Insecta > Lepidoptera > Nymphalidae > Heliconius > Heliconius melpomene. The sequence continues at coordinate 13,685,511 of NC_140395.1, forward strand.
ATGGGAACGGAGTATTTTGTCACTAGGTGCCTAGGTTCCCTATGCCTACTCTACTATGTGTGGCGTACAGCGAGAAGCCGAAAAAACACACACACACACATTCACACCATAAACAACCTTTCACCTGCGGCTTCGACGGCATGGACAAATAATTAAGAGTAATGTATATCAGCGTAGTAGTGGTGGCCGTTTAAAGTGTTTTGGACCCCAGATACAGTAGGTTACGTCAAAACAAATACCATAATGTAAAATATTCTAGCATTTCTCTATTAATTCATTATTCATCACAAAAATAAACTTTCAATTCGGTGTAGTTCCGGATATAAGCGTGTTCAATCAAACCAACTCTTCAGCTTTATAATTTTAATAAAGAGTATGGATGAGCTAATAATATAAAACGTAAAATAATATTTATCTATAATAAAAATATTTTTTTGTCTAATATGACGTAATTAAATTATTTTAAATCAATAAACGAGATACAATCGGACATAATATAAAACTATAAAGTAAATTTTTCTCTAAATTATTATTTTATTATAATAACGTGTATCTCTACATCTAAATTTACATTAAACTTAAGATAAAGCTTTTTATTACGTACTAGCGACCCGCTCGCGGCGTCGCCCGCTTGAACCATACAATTATTTATTAACTATCTAACTACTTCTAACTAACTAGTAGTTTGAACCGATACAATAAAATTGCGGTTATTTTATAATAATTCAGTCGAACTAAATACTTAAACCGATTGAAATGAAACATACATTAATGATAATAGAAATTTAACAAAATTTAATTGTGAAAACAGCATTTAAATTAGTTTAGTCGTTTCTGATTCCTGACTATTTAACTTGCACAAACGCTATATTTTACGTTACTTTAATAAATGGACCCAATAATGGTATCGTATTTTATTATTGTTATCTATATATATAAAATCGAAAGGTCACTCACTCATCACGAAATCTTCGAAACTACAAGTGCTAGGAATCTGAAATTTTGCATAGGAGTTACTTATAGGAGGTAGGTGCTCGCTAAGACGGGAATTTGTAATATTCGACTTCTAAGGGGTTGTTTTTGGGGTTGAAAGTTTTTGTATGAAACTTCGTTACTACAAATGCTAGGAGTCTCAAATTTTGCATAGACGTCACTTATAGGACGTAGGTACTCATGGAGACAGAAATTATTAATAACGTAGTTCACGCAGGCGAAGCCGCGGGCGGGCCGCTAGTAATTTATAATTACTATAGTTTCACACTTTTGCTCGCAATAAAAATAAATCATAGTGTCATGTCACTCTGTTCTTACCGCTCGAATTATAGATATTGTTATAGTACGCGATGTCTTGAAAATTACACGGGGCGTAGGTAAGGAAGCCTAACGCTAGGTTCCTTTTACCTACCCTGCTGCAGAAAAGAACGTGAAGCTGCATTTTATATAAACGCCATAATAAACGACTGTATGAAAACAAAGTTTTTAGAAAGCCACTATACAAATATTATTCTAAAAGTAACAAGTAAACATTTAATTTTATAATGATCCACTTTTGAACATCGAAAGGCATGACTTTGTATGACGTTGTATGACTTTGAATTATCACTTGATGGCTCTTTAAAAAATTATAAACACGATTTTACCAAAACATAATTTCGTTATAATATTACAAAATAATGAACTCGCTGTAGAGCAACGCTTGTCGAAATGTAGCGTCTAATCGAGTTTAACCGACACTTTCGTTCGTGGCTATATATGATTTATCATATTTTTTATATAGAACGAATTCGTGTTGGTTCTGTATATAAATATAATATGTAGATATAGAGCGGATTTTTCAAGATTTTATGTATTGTGGCGGAACTCAACCCCGTGATATATCTACTACGAGGAAATAAGAAAAAACTATACATAATCATTTCCCCAAGTGCGATCAAACCTACACAGATTCTGCTCCAGTGCGCCACGACTGCCTAAAGTAATTTTATAATTGAAAAGAATTTTATAAACATACAATATGCTGTAATTTTACATGAAATATATTAAATTAACTTTTAAGAATAAATATATACCTCTATAAAGAAATAAATCTATATTTGTTTTTAGATAGTCCAAAAAACAAAAGAATTTTCAATATTAAAATCTATGTATGGATCTCTGAGACCGAGATCACGCGCGCGCTGGGTCGCGGATCGAACGTCACGTATGCCGGGTACTGATTGTCACTAGTGTTAAGGGTAACAACTATCTAATAAATATTTAAAAAATAAAAATAAATATTTAAATATTTTTGGCTGACATGGCGCGGGTGAGGTAGTATAGAAATAAATTGACATTTATACATAATAATTTAATACATAAATAAACGTAAGATTCATTAATGCATTTCTCCATTTAATACCGAATATATTTTTTATTATCATATATCACTGTATTGTAGTGTAAAACAATACAAACAAACTTTTATAAGCACTTTTGAATCGTCGAATGAATACCACCAGCAGGTCAGTAGGCAGTGCTGCTGAGAAGAGCCGGAAACAAACTTTATAGTAACAGTATCCCGCATGAGATTCTAGTAATATTAAATATATTATGAACAGTGTAATAGACTTTACTTATTACAATTGTGTATCACTTTTAATTTCTATAGTAATGACGTCATCATCATCATCATCATCAGCCTGTCCTCGTCCACTGCTGGACATAGGCCTCTCCAATGGAACGCCACTGAACTCGATCTTCAGGTCTTCACATCCAGCCGCTGCCCGCCACTTTACGAATATCGTCACCCCATCTAGCTGGAGGACGCCCTACATTACGCTTGCCGAGGCGTGGTCTCCACTATAGAACGCGCTTACTCCAACGGTCATCGGTTATGCGGCAAATGTGACCAGCCCATTGCCACTTCAGCCTGCTAATCCTTTGGGCTATGTCGATAGCATTGGTTCTCTGTCGGATAACTTCATTTTGAATTCGATCCTTCAGAGATATTCCAAGCATAGCCCTTTCCATAGCACGCTGAGCGACTTTAAGCTGGTGGACCAATCGCACTGTCAGTGTCCACGTCTGGGCTCCGTATGTCATAACTGGTAGGACGCACTCATTAAAGACCTTCGTCTTTAGACTTTGCGGTATTGATGACGAAAAGACATCACGCAGTTGTCCATATGCCGCCCAACCAAGCTGTATGCTTCTGCGAGCCTCCATCTCGAAGTTAGTCTCTAATAACGTAGTAACCGTTCTCCACTTTTCACCGAATTCTCGAGGCATTGCGCATTGAGTGGCGGAACTCAACACCGGACTTTACCTCGTTACCAAAAATATAAAAATTTCCTTCTCCCAGCGGGTATCGAACCCTCAACCATCGCACCTCTTAGAATATATTACAAAATTTTATTATAAACAAGCCTCACTTGCTTTCTAAATAAAATATATAATTTTTTAATAACAAATAGAATAAGCCTCTTAACAGGATAGAAAGTGTAGTGACCGAGGTCGGGTGGATCTTCATTAGGGCAGTCGGTATAATTAGCAGCGGATTTACTAAGCCCGAGGTCGCATACGAGTTCATGTACAGTTACGTGTATATCATATTTGACATTCTTTAACTTCATTCATTTTTGACGACTCCTCGAGGCATTGCGTGTTGAGTGGGGGCACTGAACGCCGCGCTAAATATTTTATTCCTACAAATGGGAAGCGAAACCACAACAGTAGCCTTTACATTAGCATGCTTATTACAATATTACGTTGTAATATTTACGATATTGTTACCAAAGCGAGGAAATAAATATCATTAATTTCCTCTCTACGATCATCGTTTTTATGTGCGACATTCGATTTATTTTTTTTAATGCTAAATCATTAGAATCAAAAATAAAAATGCACTACTTTTTATTCTATAAGATTTTATTCACCAAAAGATTATCATTGCTTTCTCTATAAAATACAAAAAAGAAAAACATACAAATATTCTTTTTGCGTTTCAATTCCCCTGAGAAGGAATCGCACCCACATTGCCGCGCTTGTGCTACCGCAAAACGACGGCCTCAAATTTAATAAAAACATTTAGACCATAAATAAATAAATAAATAAGCCAGAAGGTAATTAATCGTAGATAGTTAACAGAAACAACCGCATTCACATGAGCTTGTGTGACAACATTACTTCGCGTGTTTTAATGCTAGTACTGAATAAGCGTTCATTTATGTCATAAAGTAATGATATCGTTAATAGTGTAGTAGTTACTGAAGGTTGTAGGTTCAGTTCCCAGCTGAGTTATTGAAGGAATAAAAAAAAATATAATAAAAAATGTGAGAAGACTAAATTCAGACTAATCAACCGTTGCTTCATTTTTACCCTTTTATAAAATAATATTTTTTTCCAGAAATATTTTGCCCTCAACGTAAATTGAATCTATGACCCAAACGATATCCCAACAGTCAATCACCGAACCATAATCCCCAATTCATATACCAACAAACATATAAGCAAACATTTTCATATGTTCCACATATTCAATAGACCAGATTAAATACAAATCCAATGAGACTAAATGACCACGACCAGACCACGGCGTGCCCTTTGAATCCCATATATGGTCATACACCCATCACATTACTCTTTTGGCCAGCTACAGTAGCTAAAACTAATTAGGGAAGGTCTAATTGTGGTGCACTTATTGTTTCTTAACGTTGAAGAGATGGGATGGGTGTGGCTTAGGTTACAAGCTGAAGCGGTTTAAATGGAATCTTATGAGTTCTGCGTATTAACGCAAAGGTTATGGGTTCGATTTTTACTCGGGATAAAATATTATTTTATTTTCTTTCTCTGAAAACAAGACAAAGACCAGCTCTGAGGTTTCGATGTCTTTGGTGGGAATGTGGAGAACAGATTGTCTTAATACTAAAATTTCCTTATAAGCGGTATTGGTAGGTTACAAGGGAATGTTATACTTTTAGTTTATTTTAACAGAAATTTTAGTAAATCATAGATTGGCTTTAATTTTTATTACTCGACAAGCAATATACATATTTATGCAGTATTAATAGAAATATAGCCATAGTTAAAGCAGGCTATACACAGGGCAACGAACGTTGAGTGACGAAACATAACGCCATGACGCCTAGTACATATAAAATAAACATTTTCATTGATAAAAATTAAAAAAAAAAAACATTGAACTAATAAAAATATTCATAAAATAAAATAAAATTGCACCACACACCCTCCCATAAGGAACGTGTACGCAATCATCAGGTCAGATAGGTATCCGAGGGCTCTAGCGACGATTTAAGTTTATTTAACTTTAATATATCGTAATAAGGTACTAAGCCGGCTAATTTCCATGGCGACGTGTTTACTCGCTTTCTATGAGGCTATATCGTTTGTACCAACTGTTATGGGAATAGATATGTATTGAATTTTAAGCTTTGTAATGAGACCAGAGGCAGTTGAAGAATTGATTTTTATTGATTAATTTATGTTTGTTGGTATTAAATATAAGTTTGTTCATATTAATATTTTTTTATTATTCAATATTATCATTTGAATCGCAAAGTTCCTTTACAGTTACATATTATAAGTCTTAAGGTTGTCATCTCTTACATCAACCATAGCGTAATCAATTATAATTTATTTATCAATCAATATTTTTTTTTAATTGTACAGTAATAGGATAAAAAAACAAAAAAGTAAAAATGTTGATGCAGACTACAGAATAGTGCGAGGGTGACCTTATCACCATAGCTGATTTCTTACAGGCTATTTTTATATATAATAACCTACAGTAAGTTTATCCTGCATGTAGCAGAGTAGGCCGAAAGCCGAATCCTGGAGGCATTGCGTGTTGGGTGACGGAAGTAAACGCCGCAAGTGATTTTAGTTTCATATATATTTACATCCATACATACATCATTACCACATTCAAGTAGATTTATTACAAAATTTCAAACAATTCATACAAAAGAACACGTCGGAGCTTAACAAGTAACAATATGTAAAGAAAATCTTCCTAGAACTTTGGTGCTCGTAACAAACTTGTATGACCCATACATACATTTGCCATAGCTTTTATGACTGAAGGAAAGTTATGTGGTTTCTTTAGTTTTACGATCGTTTCTATTGCTATTGTCAAGTAAGAATTCATATGTGAATTTTCTATTGTAAAACTTCCTTTACACTGCAATTTTGGACCACCTATAGTAGTAATGTTGAAATTTCTTTGTAATTTGTTGCTTTAGGCTGTATTGCTGCTTCTGATGACCGTATGATAGTTTTATATGTTAAAAATATATAAAGAGTAGTTTTATATATAGAGAGTAGTTTTAAAAGTAGATTAAATAGCATGACTCGAGGTATGTTTGATGAAGCATTCCACTTAAACTTTATGGTAAGGGCGAAATTTGATGATCTTTTCCTCTATGGTAAACAAACAACAAGCAATGATTAGGTTCCCAGGTTCCCTACCTACCCTGCTATGTATGGGGAATACAAAATGAAGCTAAAACAAAATATATATACATTTTATGTCAGTATAAAGTACTCATTAAAAAGAAATCTAACCTACAATGTACGAGAAGGTATACGGCGTAATGTGGCCGTAGCTTTTGAACTGAAGGACTGGACTAAGAAAGTGACTGTTTACAAGCGAACTAAAGTGACGCGTCATTTATTTATACTAATTATAGTTTGTGGTTTTTAGTGTTCTGTTTACTTTGAAATTGCGTTTATTTCTTCTATACATTGTATTCCTATTGGTAAAATTGCTTATTGTACAGCTTCAAAGATGTATCCTGCACATAGCATTCCCATTAAAACGCTTCAGTTCCAAACTTTCCACCCAATTCAGCAGGTATTGCGTGTTAAATAGAGAAAATCAACGCCAAACTTTGTTTCTTTACCAGAGCTGGGTGGTTTTAAACACTTCCTATCTATAATAATATGTATTTTCTGTATTAACAGCGTTAAATTTCGCTACCCACAATCAGCGGTGTGTCAAAAAAGGCGGAAAATTTTAAAAAATGGCTGGTCCCTAGTATCTTTTTACCTAACCCACAAAAGTGCGATAGACAGGTGAGGAAAAAACAAACAATAATTAACTCGTTCTCAGTTATGTTGGGAATTTCGACATGACACGTCATCGTGCAGCGTACGTCTTGTCATGACAGCGTCGAAAAAAAACAACGTCCGGTTTGAGTTTAGAGGGCTCGAGGTCGATAATGTGGGATATTCGTTTGTTGTATATATGTATATAGAGAGCATAAATATTAAATAATAATAAAACTTCATTTTAAATTTTGGTTAGTTTATTTTTTGTTATAGTTAAATGTTTTTAATACATAAATGCAAGGTTTTTAAATGGAAATGAAAGCAATGCGTCCCTTGAGTAAAAATCGAACCCACTATGCTTGCAGTCAGACGCTGTTCTACTCAATATTATGTATCTTTGAATTATTTTTGTATTTTAAAACTGCAAGAAAAGCGGATCATTTTAACACTAGGGTCTCTCCATCTTCTTTTGAAAGAAAAAGGAAATTTTATAAATGCCTCAAAATAAGCACTTCCATACTTCTCGCAGGCTCTCTTTGGCCACCCTGTTATGTGTTCGCTATAGCGTGAAACTAAAAATCTATTCAAATGTATCTATACAAACTATAAAACTTGCAAACAAAATCAGCATAATACCTTTCCCGTATAGTGGGCTAGGCAGAGGAAAACCTTGTATTAAGACATTCCGTTCCCCACTGTTTACCCCATTTTCGCGTTGAGTTGACCTTGGTTTGTCTACTAGGGCGGAGAAATGGAAATAATTTAAATATAATTATTTTTTCAATTGGAAATTGAACCCAGACTTGGCAGACACTGCTCAACTGCGCCGCAATAGCTTCAATAAATATATACTTATATATTTACGCAAGTAAAGATTATTAACAAACAATTTTTTACTATAATGCAATTATGCTACGATGCTCGAACCCAATGATCCGGGTCATACAGATACGTCAAGGCTTGACGGCTCTGACGCGAGCGAGACGACGCGTGTGAAACATACAGTGGAATTGGAGCGGTGGATATGCTGCGAGAGCGTGTTTGCTTTGATTGCATAATGTTTTTTTATTTGGGCTTCACGCTTTATCCCGCATATGGTAGAGACAGAGGGAAATCAGTGCTAAGACCCTCCGTTCCGAATTTTTGACCCGGTTTCGGTTTTAGAGCGTTATCGTAGCTTAAAAGAATTTTTAGACGTTAATCATTTGATATTAGACAAATTTTGATACGATTTAATTCAACAGAACTACGTACTGCTCATAATTGATTTTTAACTCTGGAAAATAAGAAATATTTAAATTATTTACTATGTTAGCTAAAATATTTGCTATGTTTCGCTATGTTTAGACAACGTAAAGTTAACATTTACCTTTTGAAGCTAAAGGTGAAGAATTAACTGATCTTTGACTTTTAAAAATAACAGATGTAATTAGCCACAACCTATAATATAATTTTAGGAATAGTAAGTAAATCACATAGAGTAATCTCAAACAACATCTTCAATAGGCTACTGGTATCGCCAAATATCACGAGTGGAACGTCTTCTATTACATAACTTTAACGTTTACTTAATATCAACTTATGTAAGGCCTCTCTGTATATTTATATATGTACAAGTACTTATTCGTGTTTTTTGTCATTTCGATTGAAATATTTAAAATTTTGACCATGTCATTGATGTCATTATAGCGTAGAAGCATAAGCGTGTGCATAAGTGTGATTGTAAACGTGATAGTTGTTTGTTCGATTCCCACACAGGGGAATACCACTCGATGGAAAGTTAGGAACAGAAAAATCTTAATGACAAAAGAATGTCTAAACACTAGGTTCCTGGGTTTCATCTGCTTTCTCTGCTAAAGAAATTTAGCGAAAAATAGTGAAAAAATTGTCTTTTGGCACTAAACGTAAAGCTAAAAAAATAAGGCAAAATAATGGTAAACTGGTTATGTTATTATTTACACACGATTACATATATGTTGCTAATTTATTTAAATTATCTAACAATAGCTATTGATAATTTGAAAAATTACATGATATATTGGTGCATATTTTATTAGATTATGCCAAAATGCAAAGGTCAGGGTATAATTGGCGAACATATGAGCGCGTTGATGTCTTTTATTTGTCGAAACCGAAATGACTTCACGCTTGTTGATTCAGAATGACTTGGAGCCTTTCTGTAAGGTACCTACACTCCTAATTTGCAATAGTTCAAAATGTTAATGTCAGTGTTGTTAGTTGCTAATTATATCTGAAATATTTTTAAAAGTAAATAATTAAATAAAGGGAAAAATTATATGTAGGTATGGCGCAATTCAACACCGCGAAATAAGCAAATGTGAACATTATAAAAACGAAACTCTAAAACGCACATACATATTTTTGAATTAATCACTTTCCTACCAACTTTTGACACAATATTCATTTAACTATAGTAGTATAGTGAAAACCTCTCGTTTTATAATTTACCACCATTTATCTGTGGTTTCGCCCGCGTGGTCACTAGACAATAACTAGGAATTTTATATGACACGTGGTAAGTCAGACCGCAAGTACAGTGGCTTTCACTAAATCGATTACAGTGATGTTATATAAGACCTATAATAATATACTCATATATAGGCCTTCCTCCTAAAGTAAACTATCTTAGATAAGATCTTTTCTGGAATAAGCACATTCAACCAAATCAGCTTTTATTATATTTTTTTTAATACATATTAATACATATTTTATAAAGAGGCTAGTCGTGAAAAATGGGCACAAATTGTGACTATATAAAAAAATCGTTCAAATATAGTAAGCATTGATCTGGTAACGAGGCAAAGTGCGACGTTGAGTTGCGCCACTCAACACGCCGTGCGCCCACAATTCACCGAAAAATGGAGAACGAAGTGTCTTAATTCTACCTACCCCTCTGTGTGCGGGATACAGTGTAACGCTAAAAAAAAAATTTCATAATATGAGATCGTCATAATGATGGGATTCGAGATAGCAACAACTCTGTATTGGCCAAACCAATACCACTAGTGTATCATACGTACATACACACTACATAGGTGTCAAATAGCTAAGGTGTAAAATCAAGATTTCCCGTATAATTTTCCAGTTCTTAAAACGTTCGATGTTTATTTGTGCATTGAAATACATATATCAGTAGTTTAAACTGTTAACTTGTCGAGTTAAGAAACTCCGGGCGTTTCTTCACAGTGGGACGTAAATATACTGTCGATGCGGAATAATTTTACTTTGTAGCGCAAAAAGTTTACGCTTACATATTGGAAAACATCGATTTTACAAGATATCGATCAACAACAATTATAAGTGCGTGTAATTCAGATTCTTAGATTTTATTATATACTTACTTAGTTGCAGCTCGACCTAATAAATGCATCGAAAAAAAAACTATTTTAAATATTCTTATTTATAATAATTAAAAAAATAAGCTGTACGCTGTTTCTCGCAAACAGCAGGGTAGACAGAGGGAAACTAGCGTTGCCCATTTCCCGCCGATATTTTGGAAATATTGTGTGTTGAGTGGCGAAACTCAACGCCGCGGCCTGCTTCGAAACCAGAGCAAAGAAATAACAATATAGATTTGAATAAATATTTCATTTCTTCGAGTGGCAATCGAAACCACAACCTGTCGAGTTGTACACCTATAGAATAAAAATATTTCCCGACAACAAAATCAAACCTACAACCCTCTAATTTCAACACAAACATTGGAACTGTCCCACACAGGTCTATTACAATATAATGAACACAGAACTGCAAACAAATCGTAAAATGCCAACACACTCATATACTAATAACATTGTAAGTACGACAGTGCATAAAACTTTACTGTTACTCTCGTATTATGCAAATAAATATTTTTACATAACTTTGTAAAGTTCAAACTAGCATCGACATATAAATATGGGTTTTAAGTAAAACGATTTGAACCATCGTCGAGATGTGTTGGTGATTTGAAAATGCTTAGAATAGTTTTATATTTGTTATTGATTTTACTTTTTCATTTAATATATTCGACTAGTTGGTCAGTATATTTTTTTATTATAAAATAAATATTAAAAGATCTAGATGTCCTAGAAAAAATTAAAAAGAATCTGTATATTCTAATATATTTTTTCAAATACTATTATGATACTATGTAACTATTTTGGGCTTGACCCTCCATTCGGCTATCATTTCATTGCTCTGATAATACATACATAACTGTTTATACTACTGAGTGATTGACAAGCAACACAGTTTATAGGCAGCAAGCTAAGAGGGTGTAGGAGAACACTAACGAACGCAAGAACAAAAAATCCCTACCCTAAAACTTTCTTAAAATCCCTACCCTAATCCCTAATTCCTTATCCGCCACGCGCGGTTTTATTACTGCGGTTTTATTACAGGATATTGAGAGTTTTTACAGACTCTTTTCAAACCAAAGATCAATAAAATGCCCATATCTTTTACTAGGACATTTCATTCAATGACACCAGTTTAATACTCGCGTCATCTTTCTCACTTATAATTTACCTTTTTGTACTACGTAGACAGAGGGTAACTAAGATACACCGTTCCCATTAAGATACTACCGTCCACTTTCCCCTGAATTCTGGAGGCACGGGCTTAGAGTGGCGGAGCTTAACGCCGCGTCGTTGATATTTCAGTTATTTTTAATAAAGGTCTTACGTATATCAAATCTTGTGATTGAATCATTTTATTGCACTAGACAAAGACCCTCAATCATTATTTCTTATATCAATCATCATTATAATTACTATATTATAATCATATCTTTTCATAACTATCAGAATCAATAAAAACGAGACGACATAATAAAAGCTGTATTTTAATAAATATTAGTATCGACAGAAAACGAACGGTGAATTATGATGTCACTTCGAGAACTAAGCTAAGAATTTGATATTTTAAATGAAAATTGCTTAAATTAATGAAACTTAATCTAACTCATTAGTTTTTTTTAATGTTATAAGATATACATAATTAGTGACAGTTGCATTTCGATGATATTTATGGATTTCTTTAAGAATTTGTATATAAAACATAGGTATATATGTTAAGAATTCTACATATGTACGTACTAATACAAGTTTTTTTTTTGCTTTACACTCTAAACAGTTTTTAGAAGGCAAAGAGAGTCTCAGGAAGTAATTAGTTAGAAAGTTTTGATATTAGCTAATTTTTTTTTTATTAATTAACCCATTTTCATGAAACTTTTGTGAGATGAATTATAATTTGTTTGAAAGTACTTCAAACTTTCCACGATACTTTAAAAACTTAAGTAAATTTCTAAATCTCTTTAATAAGTATATAAAAATGCTACATTTTTTACTTAAATTGATCTATTCAACCTATTATAATTAACGGTAGTAAGCTACCTTCTACTGACACGCTCACATCTCATAATATATTCAAATTGGTTTTAACAAATTTTTAGTACAAGAATAACAAAAAAATCTCTTTTAAACACTACTTTATAAGCAATAAAATCATATCCAATATAAAATGTATTTGGGACGTGCCCCAAAGTGAGTAAGACTGAGTTGTCAAAGATAACTTGTCAATAAAAAAGATAAAAATATATACATATATGTTTAAATATTCAGCCCGCTGATTTATTTCCTCTTCATTTGCCACTATTTAATTTATTGCCAGTGATAAAACAAAATTATAATGTCAACACGATTTTTAATTAAATTTAAATTTAAAAAATTACAAAAGCAATGTAATGAGTAGTGACCAAATTTTCCATTTCTGACTTTTTAGGTGATTTTATTCTTACACTAGCGTGTTGGGTGGCGGACCCAACGCGGACTTAACAAGAGTTTTAAACAAAAAAGGCGCAATCGTTTAAAATAATTTGAACATTCCTACAATAAAAAATACATATAAATTACACTAATTTGCACAAAGATTTTGTAATCGTGATTTTATATTAGATCGAAATACTAAAGGCTAATTTTTGCGACCAAATAATAAAATTCAAAGTTTCTTTTTTTTTATACCGTTTTATATTTTATGTTTTGAATATGTTAATACAGATTGGAGCTGAGATATTGTAAAATATAGATGTTTAAGCCAGTCGGGTTGAACTTTGACGTATTTATTTATGTAGTTCAAGAGGGAACTGTAAGTGTCTTGTTTATTTATAGTATGTGCTTATATGAGTAGGTATAAAATATACTGTATTACTTTTTTTTCACGCTGTGGCAGGCCAAACTTCCTAGTATTAAAATACTTTGTCTCCATTATGACACTTCCGTTCCCCGCTTTCCCCCGACTTCTGAAGACATTGCATGTTGAGTGGCGGAACTCAACGCCGCATATTACTCAACAGCCTGATTGTAAATGTCACAGTTGTGGGTTCAAATTCCACTCGGATGAGCTGATTACTTGAAGTAGGAGCACTCAAGGTAACGTTTTGTTTTGTTACCAGAGCGAGACAATAAAAACATTCCCCGAGTGGGAAGTGAACCTTTACATTAAGGCCCTATGTCGCTCTGCCACGACGGCTTTTATGGTGACTGATGTTATTTCGTAGCTTCAAGCTATATCCCGCATCAGCGTATAGCGAGGTGAACGGGGAGAACCTAGTAAAGACTCTCTGTCACTCAATTTCCGCTGAATTTTCAAGGCATTGTGTGTTAAGTGACGGAACACAACGCCACGCTTTTGTGTTGTTACCAGAAGAGGCGATGGCCTCTATGGTATTTTTTTAAATATAGAATAATTTCTACTTCGCATATAGTTCCGTTAAAAGCGATAAAAATTACGTCACAATAATAACTTATTTGGTTATGGTTTTATGGTTATTTACAATAGCCACTATGTGTACATTGTATATGACTACAAGATATGAAGACGAATTTTTATGATCCGTAACCGTAATTACTTTAAATTAATAAAACATCCAAATTAAAATAATAAATAACTTTAGTTAATTATAATATGTACGAGTATTATTCGCCATTTGCAATTAATATGAAGGCTGATTTTTAATCTGTGAATAATTTGTGCTTATTCAAACAAAGACAAAGTGAGACGGCATTTTGTTCCGAATTGGGGTGAACAGTAGAGTAATTAAAGTAAATGTGAAGTCTTGACAAGGACTGCTTTTTTGTAAAAAATATCATATGTGGAAGACGAGGCGTTTGAGACATCGCAGGTTAGTGGCAGAAAACAACACCGCCCTATTAGATATAGCAGAAAAATAATTAATTCCTTCAAAAGTTGATTCAGTATCACAATAGTCTCTTCCTATCAATTATAGAAAATAATTTAAAATAATTTAAATAAGACGACTCCTTAAAATTACTACAAATCTCTTAAAACGGTAGAACCGTTTTGTTTTCCCATAACCGACCACACAAGCTATCAAGAGCACTTATATATTATAATATTATGCATATATTCTTATATCTAGCTGTAAATTGTTATAATATCACTTATGAAATGTGATACTATTAAAATAAAACATTTTATTCAATATAAATAAAATTAGAGCTGTGTGGAAGAATGTAAAAGTATTAAAATTAAATTATTTCGTGAAATATATATAAAATTAGTTAATCATTAACATTCTTTGGATACCAATACGTATTTTTTTATATTTAAATTGGTTTAATTTCGAAATATTTTTACATTTTTGTATAAGATTATTCATTGAATGAAGAAGGACGTACTCAGGTGGTTCGGGCGTATAGACAGAATGACAAATAGTTTGTAGACCAAAGTGAATACTAAGAGAGGTAAGTGGAGATCTCGGTTGACCTTGAAACACAGTAGCAATGATACAGAAGTGAAAGTCGTGTAAAAAGTAGGAGGACCCTCCGGGGAGTAAGTATGGAGAGTTTGATGATAGTGGAGGAGGAAGGAGAGCTCCAGAGACCGCAAAGTGTAAAAATGACAAAAATATTTCATTCGTTGGCAATTGTACAAGCTTTATAAAAATCAATATGCACTTTTCTATTATTATATCTGAATAATTTTAGACCAGCGCAGCGTGTAAAAGTAAAAACATATTTTCTTTTCAAATATACATATAAATTTATATAATTAATATAGAAATATAATTTAAAATAGAAAATTTTAAGAAAAATTGTTTTTGCAAAAATATAGGTAATATATTTTATTCTTTCACTGTAGTAACTTTGAATTTACTCCTCAGATAAAACATTCAAGTTATTGTGTCTTTAGAATTTTTAATATATTTATAACAACAACGTAATTTCTTGATACGTACAGAAGTATCTTCGGAGAATAAATTAATTAGATATCTCAAATAGGATATATGGTGTGTTCCAGGTGAAGCGAAAGAAATATACCGCAAATGGGAATGCTCGTTAAAGCTTTATTTAAAAACTGGATTCAATTACAAAAATAAGCTTAACATTTTAAAAGGGATGATAATGAAGAGAGTGAGACGATTTTGTACGTTTGTAATACTTGGAACTATTGCACTGATATGGCGTTAAAGTAACATATGTTTTAATAGCCTTTTTCTAGTTGCCGCATGTCCCGCACCTAGCAGGAACCTGGGTATTTAGTGTTGAGACACTTCGTCCCCATAAAGTTACCTCCGTTCTCCACTTTCCGCCGAATTCTGGAGGCATTGCGTTTTGAGCGCCGCTTAACTTAATGCCGCGCTTTTATCTCGTGTTCAGGATGAAAATATTAAATTTCGTTAAATTCCCCGATTGTGAATCGAACCCACAACCGTCACGCTTACAGTCACACCCATATACCCTTGCGCCATGATGATTTCATAATAATAAATAAAACAAATAATAATAATTATAATAATAACTAAAAATCTAAGCCTAGCCTAATTATATAGTAAATGCGGCTACGCATATTACTACGCTTATTTGTTAATTTATTTAAATCGGACTAATTTTGAATTGGTATCTCGTTAAAATAAAACTCATATAACATATATCTAAATATAAATTTGAAAATATCAGTGATTTCTTACAATGTTCCAAAAAAAATCAAAGCGCAATATCACATTTCTTCAACCAAAAGAATTCAACGGGATCTATGTAACAAACAATCATTGTTGCAATTTCACTATTCTGGAGTAGGCTCGTCATAAGAAATAGTACCTAAATTGTTTTTAAATGTTTAATAAAAAAAATGCAGAATTTTGCAATTGAAATGAACTATAAGTTCTTTTTATCTATTTATGAACAGTAGGTTCACGATGAACGTTATCTTATTTGATTTTACCAATATTTTTTACCATATACGATAATTGAAATATAATATAGTGGAGTTTGTAAAATAAATTTAAATACTCGAGTTAAATAAAACTAAATATAGAAGTTATAACAAATTATATTTAAATTTCAATAAAGGATATTTTTATACAAGGTTTGATTGTTAACGCAATGACTGTGGGTTCGATTCCAACTCGGGGAAACGAATTATTATCATTCCCTCACCTAACAAGGTAAAGGACGGCATTGAGTTGCGCTTCTCACCACGCAATGTCTCAAAAATTTGGCGGGGAACGAGGAACGGAGTGTCTTAGCAGTAAGTTTCCCTGAGTATATATCAATAACGAATTAAAAGTAAAAATTATAAAAAAAAATTTTGGCCGAAGCTACTTATAAACATTATATTTATTTGAAACATTATAGGGTAGTCAAGAACATTACAATGTTATTTTGACAAAAAATACATATATATAAAATGCTTTTAATTGCAACTGGATAAGACGTAGAAACGATTGTATATTTTCTCATACATCTTTAAGCACAAGAAAGTAGAAGTGCTTAAAATATTATAATAAGTGATAATTGTATGAATTAATGATATGGTAGTTCTTGTAAAAAAAAAATTATGAATCGTATCTATGAAAGCTATTGATTCGTCTTGATTTCAAAATACTATCATTATATTTATAGAATAGATTAGCAGTGCTCTTGCTACACTTATTTAACAAATACTACTAGAACAAAATAAAAGTATCGTGTTTTATTGGGAATAGGAATGGAAATGTTTCAATGGAAACGGAGTGGGTCAACACTAGGTTCCCAGGTTTCCCTCCCTACCCTGCTATGTGTTTTTTAATGTAAATTTATACTAAATTAAATAATATGGAGATTTACAAGCTAGCAGAAGTAGGTATGTTATAAAATTTATTTCTACTCTAATTAAATTATTGCCATTAGTTACATATTGAAAGATATTCTTAAATAAATAAAAATTAATGTAACTGAAAATCTTCATTTCGTTAAGTCACATTTATATCGATCGACTAACTAAAACAAACTTAATAATTCAAATAACCTTTGAACTAATACTCAATACACAAAAAAGAAAAACATAACTCACCGTGTCAATATGGTAACAATAGTTCCGTTTCAATATACTCTACACCAGCTTTATCATCATCACTTCACCCACTATCACAAAGTTACGATATGTCGAGATGCGTTCGTTTACTTGGGAGATGCGCATGCGCATCAACTTTTCAAACGGCTCACTCGAATGCGGCCAGTATGGGACTGCAGAAACATCTTACGCTTCGCGAAGAAGACACACGCACTGTCCCACTCACTCTTGTAGTAAATTGTATCACTGTCTCTTTCCTACTTATTATCAGAGGTTCACCGTTCATCTCGTGTCAGTTGACACGCGGCCATCGGGTGAGAAGGTCGTGCAGCGCTTTCTCTTAACATTATACAACTTATGATATATTTATATTTCTTTACATTTTTTACGTATGGTTATACATAAATCTTTAAATGTAGATCATCGAATTTGGCATTATCAGCGACCAATAAGCGAAACGTAAAATGACATATCTGCTAGATTATTCGTTAGAGCAATGCCGTTGCCGCGGCAATGATGGCGATTGGCGTAAATACTATAGGCCCCGCCTGTACCGTTACGGGCAATGACTGCCCCAAAGTGGGGGTTTTGTAGATCAAATGGAGGGAGAAACAAACATTCGCCATTTAATTAATATGGTGTTAGACAATGTGTAAAGTCGTTGATTTGTGGTTATAATTTTTTTTAATATAAGTTTAAAAAAAAAGCTTCTTAATTAATTTATTGTATAATACTGTATAAAATTTATAATAAATTTTAAACTATAAAAGTATATCTTTTATAAATTATTATTTTTTGTGTATTTTATTTTCAAATAGTACACAAAGTATTACTTCAATCAGACACGAAATAATAGAATAGATAAATATACATAAAAGTTAGAATTACCTTCACTTTTTTTAAATAGGTACATATATGTATAAAGGGCCAGGCCGTGCCGTTGTGTGGTCGATTACCATTCTAGGGAATAAAATATTGAATAATTTTATTTCTTAGGTTTAGTAATCAGGGCATATGCGCCGTTGAGCTTCGCCGCTAAAGAATTCGGCGGAAAGTGAGGAACGAAAGTATCAAAATTGAAAACGAAATACCTTAACCTTAGGTCTCCAGGTTCTCTCTGCCTACCCTGTTGTGTGTAGAATACCAATATAAACAAGAAAAGGAAATTTAAAAAAATATTGTTCTGATGACTCACTTTCTTTTTTCTGCTTAAAAAATAAATTTAGAAAAAATAATAGACTTATAAGTAGTAAAAATAAATTCTATTAAACTGGACATCACTTAATGGAGACGATAAAATTTACTTTAAATTTGATATTTGAGCTTTAGTCTTTTCAGTAGTTAATTAGAAGCGAATTAATTATGTTAACTTGTTAATTACAAAGCTGTTAATTAACGATTAACCTATCGCCTTTCGTTTATAGAATTTACGCAATTATAATTTATAAATTAATTGTCAAGATCATCTTTTGCATTTTGCGAGGTAGGTATAAACTTAAGATACTTAAGTGTTAGTTCGTGGAGTATTATTTAAGCAGCTTAAATTATTGAACTACTTTATTTTAAAATTCTCCTAAGCACAATTTTATAGCGAACATGGCATAGTGCCAGGCTGTTGTGCGATGGTTGTTGATTCCCACTCGGAAGAAGGAATAATTTTCATTTTCTCACTTTAGTACCAAGCCAAAGTCTACCATTATGTTCAGCTACGTTTTTTACGTTACTACTATAATTCATAATGACAATCCATTACCTACTAGATATAGTAATAATTAAATAATTAAATTAATCAAAAATATTTATTCTAATGTTGTGGAGTCAACTCGAGGAAATGAAATATTTATTTAAATTTATATTTTAACAACACGTATGGTAGCACCAAAATTGGGCAGTAAATGGAAGACGGAGTGTTTTAACACTAGATTCCCTCTGCTACCCTGCTGTGTGCAGGATACAGCGTGATGCTAGTTTTTTAATTTTATCGCTTCTAACGAAAAAAATAAGCTTTTATAACGACCGGAAGTCAAACTTCTTATTTTCTGCTTTTTTAAAGTATTGCCACTACACCATAAGGTGACAAGTAAAAGTGAATTCCATGGTATGATAATGTAAATGAAGTAACTTCTAAGCACCCACTGCGGGGTCACGTATAAAATTCTCGGGTCGACCGACCGAACGGTAGGAATCGTATAAATTATAGTATTGCCACAACTTTATTATGAAAAAAGTATAAAGAACTAATATATTATTAATGTTTTGTAAAAATCTTGTAAAGCAACTTCTAGTTCGTAGTTTAAAGTTTTTTTAGGCAAATTTGGGAAGTATTTAGTTGTATGGTGACTACTAAAAGGTGTTGCGTGCAGCAGGCTCCTCTAGAAACTATAGTCAGCGACATTTTATGTCTATTTTGTCATAGTCATAATTATACCTATTTTGATACAACTTTGCTTTGAGTGCTTTAGTTGTCATTTTCGTAGAGTTACGTTACATTCTGTTTTCTTTTACAATCCAATTTTTTTTAATATCTGTTTAGTTCTAAAAAATATTTATGAATACTAAACTTTATGTACATCTGAAAAAATACTGACCCACTCCCACAAGTACTGACCACTGTCCCCACTTTTAAGCCACAGTCGATTAAGATACACCCTGTATTCAAAACACGTAAAGTATCTAAATATATACATATTAACGTAATTAAACATATCAATGTAAAAATACAGTAATTATATTTCTCTAATAACTACCGGTACAATAGTAATAATGAAAATATAGAATAAATAAATATAGTAGGTGTGTGCCACGGTGGCCGATGTATGTAATGTACTATACACTGTACAGTAAATAAAATATTTATGCACGATGCATTAAAATTGCTTTAATTAATAAAAAAATATGGAGTTCACCAAACTCCGATATTTTCGAGAAAAAAAAACTCAGTACAAGCAAAATAAATCGACAAACACTAACAAAGTGGTTTACAGTAAATGCAATAGTTGAGGGTTTAATTTTCACTCCAGGCATTTGAATTTATTCTTGCTCTTATAACAAACCATGCATCTACTTCCCATCGGACATCAAAAATGCTTAATAAAAGTAAACATGATATTCTTCTTATTTGACAGAATATGAGCTTTAATACAAAGTATCCAATAAGAATCTAATAGGAATTCAAATTCAAAAAATTCCAATTCAAATATTTTTATTCAAAATAAAAAGTTACAAGTTTTATTTTTTGAACGTCAAATAATTTACCACCAGTTCACAAAAGTTGGTGCCTCAGAAGCCTGACGCCTGGGAAGCACCGACGCAAGAAACTCTAATTAAACTAAATATAATAAGTACCGTTCTCCGCTCCGTTCTCTCTGGCTACTCGGCTAGAAATAAAGAGTGAACTTAAAATAAAATATTATAAAAGAACCCCTGATATCCGCCTTCTCTTATTGGCACTGGTACTGGGCCACATGGTATTTACATAATACTAATAAAAACACAGCATGTTATAAAACCAACATTTACCTTATCAGATCAACGCATCTACAGTCGTAAAAGTTATAGCGATTAAGCTCTTGCAAAATAGCTTCAATTTGTAATATATTCATAGTTTATGTAGGTACGAAACATACATGTATGAATGTTGTGTTCTTTTATCAAAAGTAACAGATTCGATTTCGCTCAAGTAAAAAAAAATAAAGTCAAACTACAAAAACAATCATGTTACAAAAAACGATCATGGCGCAGCGGCGTAACGTCTGCCTGTAAAAGCGACGATTGTAGCTTCGATTCTCACTCGGGACATTAATTATTTTCATATCTTCGCTATGGCAAAAAAGACAAAGCGTGGCCTTGATTACCGCCACAAGATTTAGTTCCTTCTGATTATCCTGACTTCTATAATACAAATCGTGAAAGTAAACAAACGACTATCATATTATATGTACGTATTTTTCGTATCTACATTAACTATCTATAAAGAAAGAGACCGTTGTGGCACAAGCGTGTTACCGCGTGCAACCATTGTGGATTCGTTTCCCATTCGAGGGAACGAAATGATGATTCATTCGATTCCCTCTCTGGGGAAAAAATATTTAATATTTTGATTTCCTTACTCTGGTAACAAGGCAATGCTTGGTGTTAAGTTCCATTACTCAACACACAATGCCTCGACAATTCGGCAGAAGTTGGGTCACAAAAGTGTCTTATTAGGGACAGAGTATCTTAATATTAGGCTCTGTTTGCCTATATTGATTATTATTCTTGATGAAATCTTAATAAAATTGTCTAATAAGAAAGTAATTAATTCTAATAAAAAAGAAATGTACTTTAATGATATTCCTATAATTAGAAGACTAACTTCAAAATCACCATTTCCAATTTTTACACTGTTTTACTATGGGGAATGAACTATTTAATGTTTTCATTTCCTCTTGAGTTCCTCCTCTCATAACACAATATCTCAATAAACTAGAAAGAATATCCTAATACACCTCGACCTACCCTGCTGTATGCTGGACACATGAAGCTAAAAGAACGGCCAAGTGAGAGTCAAACTTACACACGAGAATTAGGGTCCCGTACCATTATCTACAAGAACAAATAAACAATCACGTTTGTTGTACGGGGCCCCCTTAAATATTTACTTTATTTGCATTCATAAAATACATCATCTGTGAAAATTTCAACTGTCTCACTATTACGGTTCTTAAGGCACACTCTGATGGCAGATGGATAGACACACCGACGGACGGACAACGGAATCTTAGTAATATAATATATTCAAACAGAATCTCCGTTTCACCCTTTGGATACGGAACCCTTAAAAAGAGACCTCAAAGAATCGCGCATATAGGCAACCTTGGCAAGGCGACGTGGTGCGACCATTCATCATTAGATGGCGTTGGCTGTATTGATATGAAACGTTTTGTTGAGATATTTCGTTTTATACATTATGTATAATAAATACGATAACAATAATTATATATAATAAATATAAACTGATTACATTTATTTAACATAATAAAAATATTTACTTCTATTAAATTAAAAAATAAAATCAGCTTCACGCTAATATGATGTATGATGTTATTATTACTAGCTGACAACTTAGTATAAGTTGTAGCACTAACTAGATTTCTAAATTATATGAAACTAAGTTTTCTTTGACTAAATATGTGTGTGTGTGCGAATTTTTTTATCAACAAGCAGTATCCAAAGAAAATATTAATTATTTCATTCGCCTACTGGCGCAGTCTCAGTGCCAAGAGTTAATTTCAATTATGAAATTAACTCTTCTGTAGGTCAATAAAATAATCTATATAAAATAAACATTAAGCTCTTCTGTTACTGACAGTGACTCACAGGAAACACACAGACGAAACTACTGGACTTGTAAAATTGAGACTTGACATATTTGGGAATGCAAGGAAGCACTGACAGAGGATTACATGAAAATCAATTTTATGCAAGCAAAGTTGTGGGCCGTAACTAGTAATTACCTACTATCCAATATGCCAAAAAAATTCTACACAATATGCCAAAAAAATCCTAAAGTTTTACCAAACAAAAGTTACATTTCAATATAATTCGTTTCCTTTAATGTATTAACAGAAAATTATTAATCGTTTATTATATTGAATAGTGAATACCCACTGAGACATTCGTATTACTCGTATATAAATCTTTTGAATTATTAATTGATTTTATTCAATCAAGCTTGATTGGTTTTGTAACCTTTAGGTCACCTATGTTGTTCCTAGAAACGTTTAAATTTAAGCTTATGTACATTTAGAGGCCGTTGTAGAGCAGGGGCAAAAAGGTGCTTCTGTAAACGTGACGGTTGAGAGTTCGATTCACATTCAGGGAATGGAATATTTAATGTTTTCATTTCTTCATTTCTTCGTTGGCGTCAGTGTTGAGTCCTGTCACTTAACACGCAACGCTTCAAAGCTAAAAAATAAAGTAATGTACACTAAATTTTTTAAAATTCTTTTTGACAGGCTTCTTAAAATAAGTAAAAAAAAATCAAAAGCCCTATTGATCCCGTGCTCCACTACCATAATATATCAATAATAAAATAAACACGTACAATAAATTATATTTGACACCTCACGAGCAAATAAAAAACAATTGTTTTTAGGAACGTATCCTTCGAAGAACGGTAAAAAATACTCAGAAAGGGCACAGCGACGATATCATTAATAACACAACGAAATTTTATTAATGCGGGCATGAAATAGCTTCGACGAAACATAAATTTGCTGTAAATATTTGAAATAAGTAGTTGAGGCCGTCGTGGCGTAGGAGCGTAAGCGGACTGTAAACGCGGCGATAGTGGATTCGATTCCTAATTGAGGGCATTAAATATTTGATATTTTCATTTCCTTGCTCTGGTAAAGAGGCAAAGCGTTCTGTTATTGCTTTATATTTGGTATCGCATATAACAGCCTCCGATCCCCGCTCTCATTTCTATTTCTGGGATCCTTTATTTAATATTAGGACATATACCCAGGAGCTATAACCCAAGTAAGACACACACTAAATATGAAAACGTTAAATGGATGACTTAGATACCAATAATTCTCTTAATAATAACAAAAGACTGTTGAGAATCTAGATAAAAATAAAAATAACGTAAAGCCAGTAAGGCCGGTAACATCCATTACTACACAACTTCAATTTATATTCGTCGCTCATACAAAAGCGACCACAAAAAATAGTCATACGATTTCTAAGTACAAAATAAACTATTGTAACAACAAAGTACTTGAATACAGTGAATTAAGGACCTTGACTAATGATTCGAAGATATACGTTCACTATTTGCGCTTTTTAAAATCAACTAACACATTCTTATTTAGTTGCATTATTTATATATTTTTTTTGTTTCCCTAACTTTGTTGAGGACAATGACGCAAATGGCAATCATTTGACACGATCTCTCAAAATATTTTTGGGGCAAATGAGTATGTTTTGCAAATATTTACAAGCAACAGGCGAGAGCGGTTTGATATTTGAGGATTTAGTTTTTTTATCAATTTATCAATTTCTTTATATAGCAACTTCAGATCCAGTTAGCGAATGAAGTCGTCTTAATGCTTTCTCTATCTATAGCAGATACCTGGATGAAGCTAAAAATAAAATTTAATAGTTGTTTTTCAATACAGAATGAAAAGATTTACAAAATTCCCATTAGTAAAAAAATCCCATGCCAAATCAGATTCTTTTGAGTGAGAGATTTCATTAATATAAAAAAATCACATATTTATGAAATAATATAATAAACATTTAAAAAATATATGATCTATTTATTAGGACTATTTGTATTAAATGGTATTAGTTGACGAGATATGAAAATGCAGATATTTTGACTTATAAGCATAGATTATAAAATAAGTATTCTCAATTCGAAAGTATCTACTCTTCTTCTTACTATAAAAAAGTGACCGAACGCCTTTCTCTCATGTACGTACCAAGGAACAAAAGTCAAAGCGACAATAAAACGATAAGTGGGGGTCCTTTCGACCCCAATGCGATTGAACAAAAACGTGTCAATATTGTGAACAATGTTTTCGTCCTCTTTGTGGCCAGATGAGATAAATTACTATCGTTCACGAATAATATAGCACAATTTGTAGATTAATTCTGTTTGGCTTATTGTGGATATGGTTTTTAATCAACGTATAAAGATTTTTTGTGATATTCGTGCTTTTGAATGGTTAGAAGTTTTATACGTTTTTTTTAGTGTTGAATATAAATATTTCTTTATACTCTAATTTTAGCTCCTAATATAAATGTTAAAAATATTGTAATATTCGCTTGAATCTTTCCTATCATGAAAAATAGCAATGTATATCTAAAATTAGCAATATGTTTTGAATATGTATACAAGTAAAAAAACATTAATAAAATTACTTTAAATATTATGTTTCTTATCCATCCTATACAATCACTACCGTATCTGATCACATTTCGAGTCTGTTTACCTGTCACCGCCTACCGAATACTCGTCCTTTGTTACAGCATCTGTTACCACAAACTATGTGGGTACTAACGACCCCAGGTGGCATTTTACTGTAATATTAGTTTTTGCTGCAATAAATATTACTGATAATATCATTGATAAGAACAAAAAAGACAGTTAACATCTGTGTCAGTTATAGTTTTTGGATTTATTTGATAGTTTTTTTTTTCAATTTTGACTTTGTCATAGAGTTAGTTTGGGGATTGGTAAGTTTTACGTGTTTGCACATTTTGTTGATCAAGTAATTTTGTCTAAATAAGATAAGAATGTATGGACAATTCCTTATTTCATATTTATGTACACTTCAATTTTTATTTTTTTATCTCCCACGCTGTATTGTGCACATAGAAGGGTAGTTAAACACAACCTGGGAATCTTGTGTTAAGAAACTGTATTCCCATTCAGACACTTCCTTTTCACTTCCGCCAAATTCTGGAGGCATTACATGTTGAGTGGCAGAACTTAACTTGTATGTATCACGTGACATGTAAATAAATCAAAAAAAAATATTTAGAATCCTGATGTTGAATGTTGCTGCTTGAGAGATGTTGTTGCTTACTTTTAGATATTGCGTAACAACTGGTGAAACTGAACGCCGCGCTTAGACTACCAGAAATCAATCGATACCAAATTATTCTTCTGCCTCTGGATCGGGCCCACAACCATCATATCTACAGTCACATGCACCACTGTGCCACGATGGTCTTAAAAAACATGATAGGTATTTAAAACAAAATTAAAATATATTCTACTTAGCCTTAAAACACACAGTTATTTTAATATTTTTCAACATTTTAGTCATAAAGTTCAGAGACAGTGAGTGATAAATTTCATGTTTCTCACTCGCCTTTGTCAATTTTGTATTGAGGACGCGCCATTGTTGGGCGGTAGTTCGATTTTGCTCGGATTTGTTTTTATATAGCGCAGAGCAAAGGCTTATAGCGTTTCTTTTTTTATTTATTTTTTGTTCATTAAATTAAATATATGTAAATTATTTTTGAACATGTCATATAAATATTATACCGAAATAAAATTATTGTGTAAATACGATACATATCTTTCCATAATTAAAGAACAGTGTACGGTGTATGCCGCAAATACTGGTATACCTACTCTACGGTAGGCAGAGAATATATAATTTAGTTTTAGAAATATATTTTTTAATTATTAATAAATATAAAAAGAAAATTTTAATAATGTATGTTCTTAATAAGGTCGTCGTTATTTAATCTTTCACGAGTTAAAAGTGAGTGAATTATCACAAGTTTTAGGAACTTTATAATAAAGTAATATATTAGAATCACCCAAAAACTCTCCGCTTATTGCATAAATCAAAATAAATAGAGAAATACAGTTTAATTTCATTCTATACGCTTGTAACTTGAACCATAGTTTTTAGTGTAGACGATTTAGCTCGGTGCTACATACCTGACAAAGCAGCTTCGTTAGCGACCCAGGAATATT
The DNA here is from genome assembly GCF_056956725.1 of Heliconius melpomene rosina. Lineage (NCBI taxonomy): Eukaryota > Metazoa > Arthropoda > Insecta > Lepidoptera > Nymphalidae > Heliconius > Heliconius melpomene. Next base: position 13,712,398 of record NC_140395.1, read on the forward strand.
AGTATGGGTTTTTGTAGATGAAAGAGAATAATCTTCATATATACGAGTACGTTTGTTTTCTATATTATGTAAAATTATTCTGGTTTAGTTTTTGATATACGTATGTTGATAGCCAAGCCCTGGTTGGCACGTTTATTTTGTACTTGTAAGAGAAGCATTGTCTTTTTTTATTTGTATAGTTACGTTTTTTTTTCAAAGCAATTTAAAATAAAGAATATATTTATACCTACATGTATATAATATATGTATAACAAAGGTATAGATATAACACACAATTAACCATAAATCTTTATGTATAAAGATATTTTACGTTTTTTGAAATACTACGGACGCAATCTAATTTTGTAAATACTAAGCACTATTTTACTAGAAAAAACGGGTCACGTACACCGAGGCTTTCGTACCAATTTCAGAATGATTAAACTTATAGAAGTTGAACTTTTATATTCACTCAGTTTGTATGAAAGTAAGTAACTATGTTACATAAATATAAGTTTGTACTATTTATGTTTGTGTTATACCTGTAATATCTCACTGCTCGATTTATTTTCGATGACTCCCGAGCGATAGAGATGTCTTCTGTCCAGTCTATTTGATTTGACAGTAGGACAGACGAACAACAAAGTTATCCTATAAAAGTTATGTTTATATGCTTTTGAGGTATGGAATCCTAAAAATGTGACTTTACATTATTATTGCATTAAACAAGCAATTCAAACAATTTTAAAACTAAAATAAAGAATTTCTCTTATGACTTAACCAATATTGTGTTCGATTTTACTCGCTACATCCCAAACAATGCGGCTTCGTTAGCACGAACACACGGTTTTTGTCATACTGCATCTAGATTCTATAAAAGACTGAACAAGCAACGGTTGCGGGTTCGATTTCCACTCGAAGAATGACACGCACATGAACGGAACACGCATACAATGTCTTGAAATTTAAGTGAGAATAGATAAAGTGGGGAATAGAGTATCTTTAAATACACCTCTGCGTACCATGCTACATGCAGAATATTAGACCTTAAACTATTTTTTTTTCGAATGTTAATGTAATTAAAATGTTTATTAAAGCATGTAAATATTTTTCAAATGTTTTAATTAAAGTAAAATATATTATTATAATTTAATAAATGTTTGACTTTTAGATAGATACTAGCAAGCTTAGTTTTTTTTACTTTTAAATAGGATAGACATGACGAACCCCAATTTGTTATTAACATTACGTATTAACAGTCTATCAATGCTGCACTTAGTCCTACTAAGGCAGAAGCAGTAGAGTATAAGTACATCTATACTAATATTATAATCGCTCTTATCTAATCTAGCTTATCCCTAGCGGGGTAGTCAGAGAGAACGGAGCGCCAAACGCTACGGTCTCTGCATAACTCTTTCGCCGCATCCACTGTGATCACTCTCTTCATACATGCCCTCATGCTTTTTACAAGCGTGCGACTGTAAACAGGACTGTTGTAGTTCGATTCCCACTCGGTGGAATGAATTGTTTAATATTTTCATTCTGGTAAGAAGGCCAAGCGCGACGCTGAGTTCTGCCACTCAACACGCAACGCCTCGAAAATTTGGACGGAGTGTCTTAACACTAGGCTACCAGGTTCCCTTTGCCTACCCTTCTTTGTGCGGGACACACCGTGAACCCAACAATATATAAATCAAAACAAATATTAACAAATTTAGGTCAATAAATTCATGCAGTGCAGTTTAACTTTGAGTTATATAATGTGAGAAGTGTGAATTTAATACGTAGGCGTTATAGTTTCGCTGCATACTAGTGATTTATTGAGTTGGTACTGTTTGCATATCTCTGCTACTTTGAGCTAGGAATATAATAAATCCTATCAAAAATATAAATGTGAAATGACAGCCAAGTTCAATATTGAATAATGAGTCATTCTCAAGTGTTGCTTATGCCTAGACGGGTTGAAATGGCTTTAGGCTCATCACTCGACATTCAAAATCAGTAAAATATTCCATATATGATGATATGACAAATTATTGGAGACTCACGAAAATTTACCAAATTAAAATCAGCTTCACGCTGTATCACGCACACGGCAGGGTAGACAGAGGGAACCTAATGTTAAGACAATCTGTTTCCTTCTTTCCAGACAATTTTCGAGATATTGCATGTTAAGCTCCGGAACACAACGCCTCACATTGTCTTACTATCAGAACTAGGAAATGAAAATTAGTCATTCCACCATCAGTAAATATTAAAATAACAAAAGGTTATCAGCTCCTATTTTCATACATCCACGTATCAACCTTGGCCCAACCATGATTTACTTCTACACCACACTTATTAGCATAGTTTTAGTTCGGGTGACTAAGCGTCATAACACTTGGCTACTACGAAAAGGGTTATTTGTATTGAAATATGGAAATACATGATGCGATTGCTATCGCCAGACAGTACTAGATTTCACACGTTGCTTTATTATTATTATTGGTTTTATTGGTTCTGACTGTGCTAAGAGTAATGGGTTCGAGTTCTCGGACAAGGCATATTACTTAGCCCGAAGATTGTGTTATGTATATTTTACACAGATGCAAAGAATCTAATTTCCAGACTCCTGCATATGCTATATAATGGAACCCAACGCTGTATTAATTCTCCAGAGCACGTATGGAACCCATAACTATTGCTTATACTTACATACGGATACTGTGTCTTATTTTTATTTTTAGAGAATATTTTTTAAATGTATAGCTGGATTACTTATGTCTTATAACATCTTACACCAATATTACGTGTATAAATATACAGAAAAAGTCCCAGATCTAGTTCCACATCTATAAAAAGTTCAAATGCCGAACTAAAAATAATGAACTTACACTTTATGAGAGCGTAACACATAAAAGCTTTCGAGTTCTAAATAGTTTTCAATAAAGCTCCCATAAACGTCCAGATTATCTATTAGAAAGTAATTTAAGAGGCATGGCGATTTACAAAAAAAAGATTTGTCGCGCCCCATTGCTGTGTCGATATTTCAAACCCAATTGTTACAATTCCACTTCAAAGTATATTTATTGGCATTATTAAAAATGTGAAGAAGTCAAACCTGGAGATATAGAGTCGAAAGTTGTTTGAAGTTATGGAGAAATATTGTTACTAATTCTTTCGGTATTATAGAGCGGTTCACGCTTCATAAATAAAATTATCAAACAATCGCTCTAGAACTGCTCGGTACCCTAGTCTAGTTAACATTGTATAATGTTGTGACATTTATTAACTGAAGAAGCTAAATGCATTGTGATTTTTTAGGGTTCCGTATCCAAAGGATAAAACGGGACCCTGTTCTTTAGTCTCCGCTCTCCGAAACCCACAATCATCGAGTTTACAGTCAAAGTCGCGTGACTCTTAATAATATTTTATGAAGCTATTTTAAGATATTCTGTTTACATAGCAGACCAGGGAGAGGGAACCTGGGGACCTGCTTAGACACGTTCTCCACTTCCGCTCGCCACTATCAATTTCATATACGTACAATGTACATTTTGTACGAAATTTTAAGAATTTACTCAAAATGTTAAAATAAAGAGAGCATTACTTTTTGTTTTTCTTTTTTCTGTATAACTCTTAAAATATCAAGAAAAAGATAGCTAGCTATAAAGTCACACCTAATTTTTAATTCTATACAGTAGGCATAGTAAATCACCGCTCTTCACCGGCTCTCAATACAATAGGGCACAAAGAGAATGATTTGTTGGCAGTAGACCCTATAAATATGTTCATTTTCATTGTATTACTAACTACTAACTTTTAGTATGAAAAAACATTGTTATGGTTACTTATAGAGTAGTATTGGTAGTTTGTTATCGGTCGATTAGTTTTGAATGTTCTTAGAGGAACTTTGAATAGGGGTGTTTATTAAAAAAAGAAAATATATATGACGACAAAGTTTACGATAAATGTGATGCTTGTGGGTTCGATTCCCACTGGGCGAGATTAATTATCTATATTACTTCATCCTTTTCTCCATGCATAGTAAATCGATAGCCTAAAATAATAAGTATAGCATAAGATATGCGCAGGACGGCCAGACTTAATTTGCTGATCATTTCAAGGTTTTAACTAAAAATAAAATTACATTTTTTTTAAATATATATTTAGAAGGGAAAAATTGTGTGGAAGCTATTGTGCTTAATAAAAATTTCAAATAAAGTGCATAGTAAAAGTAATCAATAATAAAATTCCTTTGATATGGATTCGAACTTGCAACCATAGCATTTTCAGTCCAACTATACTAAGATAGACCAAGACCACGACATCCACAACTGCCCACTTAAATATATATTAATGAATGAATCCCATATTACGAATACAACTCGAATCCGATTATGTTAATAAAGTACCTCCTATAACGTACAACAGGCAACACAAGTAATTATTTCCACGTATTTTCCTACAAGTTGTGCTCACTTTATAGGTGCACTGTACAACCATTGTTAGGTTATGAGTAAGTGCATAATACGACTCACTGGAACAGTTGGACCAGACGGTGGCAAAGATTATTAAATACATACATTTAGATTAAAAAGCTTTACGCTTTTTTCCACGAAGCACAGTAGGCAGAGGGAACCTAATGTGAAATCACTCCATTCATCCATTCGAAGTGGAACCCGTACCCTAGCATATTTCATGGATCTTTCAGGCAACTTATTCGTGTCCTTAATTAAAATACGCAATGTAATCTAAGTTCACCATTATAGAAATGTTAAATAATCGTAAAATGCCAAGTTATACTTAACAATGATTTACTGCTGAGAAATAGAACCTAAAACTATCGAGCTTAACACCGGAGTACGCCAGCCTCTGATAGTCACTTAAGATTCAGTAACGCAAAATAATAACTATAAATAAAAGATTGTAATAGTAAAATAGGTATTAAATTAAATATGTTGCAAAAGGCAATCCAAACACTTGAACTCTTTTAGGAATTAATTAGCTATAGATTGTTATGTCCAGTTATAAGTCGAGCTTAAAAACCAATAAAAATATAAGATTGAATAATTTACTTTTCTGTCTGTGTGTGTTTAGTTAAAAATATTAATTATTAAAAATAACACCTCGTTGAACTAACTTTCTACATAATAGGTAAAATAAACAAACAAGCACCCCATCTACAGCACATAATCTATATGTCATTATAAATTCACCATTAATAATTTATTTGGAGCCGGCGTGGGCGCTAGACAATGCGAAAGCTATTACTAATTTTTATTAAAACAGTATTGCGACACACGCCTCGTTACCTACGGGTGTCAGATACGATAAACATTTGAAATTTTGATTATTTCATATTAAATCATAATAATATATAGTTAGTTTAACTTGAAGTTACATTTTGTGCTCAATTTTGAACAATTTTAGAGCTCGATAAAGTCAAGTATTTCATTTGTTTGTTATATAAAATTAGACCGTTTTTGGCTTCCGTACTTTACCTACTCAAATTTTTGTACTGCAGTGGGGCTAGGATGTAAACTATATAGGATAATATTATCTATAGATGAAAATTTATATATACTTAATATATCATATTAAAAATCCTCATATTTTTTTATCAACGAACAGTTTTTAGGTTCCCGCTGTATCCCAGTTGGACAAATTTTCGAGAGAATACGTGTTAAGTGGAGGGATCCAACTCCGCGCTTTGAAAATAACTCATTCTCCGAGTCGGAATTAAAACCCAAAACCGTCGCCTTTATACTCAAAAGACTGTACCGCTGCGCCTCAACGGCGTCAAAGCTTAGAAACTGTAGCAACCAATAAATAATTTAACGGTGTTACAAATGGTGTGTGTAATCGTTTGATCGAGATACAAATCGAATGGGATCATTCGATTCTATCTTGATTGATTGTTGACGTTAATGATTGATTTGTTCGGTTTGCTGTTTGATTAGTTTTGATGTACGACTCATACACACACGTTACATATGTTACACTGTGCCTTATAGAGACGTATGCTAATATTATACTTACTTTGGTTTTATTAACCAAGCAAAAGATCAAGATTAGATTATTTCTTTACTAGATCATTTAACTTTACATTTACTTTACGCTGGCGTCTTTGATCACATGGTCACGTTGCGGGATATCCGCATATAGCAGGGTAGATAGAGTCAACTTGGAAACCTAGAGTTAAAATAATTCCGTTCCTATTAAGACACTGCAGTTCCCCACGCACACACCATAAGTCTGTCCTCGTTCACTGCTGGATATAGGCCTCTCCAATGGCTCTAGCTGGAGGACGTCCTACATTACGTTTGCTTACTACTACTACTTGCTTACGTTTCCCACTTTCCGCCAAACGTGTCACTCAACATGCAATGCCTTCAAAGACCTACAATGTCTAAGACTGTATTTTTCTGATCAAAATCTTTGAGAACGATATAAAATTTGACATGAATTTTCAATCTCTATTTTGAATTATTGGGAGTGGATTTTACAATATTTTATACTCAGTGTTCACTTACGTCACTTGGAATGTATTTTGATCTCAGGATACGGCAGTCACCTCGTATTTGTATTTATGTAAGTATAGTATACTATTTAGTAAATGTAAAATTTTATTTTTCCCCGTATATTGTTTGTTAATTATAGATTTTTTTCTAAAATAGAGAAAGTAAATCACCGTTTTTAATGCGAAGTACATCAATTATAAGCTCAAATAAATCATAAAAGCAATAAATTATGATTTTCATACGATAAAAACATGTTATGCACCATTACACTTGAAATTAATAGAAGATAGCGCTATTTTTGAGGTCCCGCAATTTATAGATCAGATAATTATTATTTTTTATGTTTAGTATAAGTTTTAGGGAATAAAAACAAATAATAGATTTAAATCACTCTATTATAATTCTTCCAATTATTCCGAGCTAACAGGGAAGGAGTAATGAATATGTACACCAGCAGAGTAAGCAGAGAAAAACTAGTGTTAAGACACTTGGTTCCTTAATTACCTTTTAATTTTCGAAATGTAACGTTTTGCAAATTGGGAGAAAAAATGGGGAATTAAATTAATAAAACAATTAGAGAAGAAAATGAGGAAATTAAGTGGCTGCATTACAGCGCCAGAGGACAACCAGAGGAGCCAGAGCAACCAGAGGAACTGAAACTTATTTTTTCGCTGAGTGGGAATCGAAGCGATTGTATTTACAGTCAGACGCAGTGCCACCGTGATTTTTTTAGCTTCACGTTATATCCTATACATAGCAAAAGGAACATGGGAACCTAATGTGAAAACACTCCGTTCCCTATTTTTGGCAAAATATATAAATATTTCATTCCGCCGAGTGGGACTCGAACCCACAATCATCGCGTAAACACGTCACACGCTTATGCCTCTGTGGCACGACAGACTCTATTATATATATTTCATTTAATATCTAATATTAATTTTGCCTGTTATCATATTATTCGAAATCTAAAATATAAACAAACACCACGTCAAAACAAAAATTGCCTCAAGCAAAGATCAAACATAATGATCTTTAGGCAACTTTTCAAAAAGTGATCTATATACATACCTGATTTATACGAATCGATTATTTAAAAGCGACGCTATCATAATTCTTTTGGAAATACTGTTATTAAAATGCGCTGGTTATGGATTCGATTCCCACTCGATGGAATGTACATTTAATTTATTTCATTTCCCTGCACAGTGTTGGATTCCGCCATAATGACCATATTTGAAATATATCAAAATCGATCAAAATAGAAAACAAAGGGTCTTGCACTGAATTACCAGTCAAACGTCGTAGTTGTATGAAACGGGAAAATGTATATTCAAAATATTGATAAGATAAAATATATTAAAGCTAATGTTATTTTGTCGGCTAATACCTATATATTGTCTACATTACTATCTGTATAATATATTGAACAACATTACGGCTTATTAGCACACAGACGGACAGACAAGAACAATGGGTGATACAGTGACAGAAATCGTTTAATCCAATTACACTGATATACGAATATTGTTGGATTTGTATGGATAATTTCGAAAATGAGATACGATTGGAGAACATTTGTGGCCCGGTGGCAGAAGGGTGTGACTGTAATCACGACGGTTGCGGGTTCGATTCCCTCTCAGGGGAATGAAGTATTTAATATTTTCATATCCTCGCTCTGATAAAAAAGGAAAGTGAGCAAAGCAGTGTCTAAATAATAGGTTCCCTCTGCCTACCCTGTTGTGTGCGAGATGCAGCGTGAAGCTGATGTTTTTTAATAAATTAAATAATAAATGACATCCCTACAATCCCATCCTATCCGCTCCAATATAACTCACGGCGCGTCCGCGGCCCGGCAGATGGGTGGTCCGTGTTACCGTTTTATCATCGCAACGGATAACGACGAGATATATTTTAAACAAATGCGAGAGTTGCACTTTATCATATTATATTTATTTTGAAAAACCTTTGTGGATGAAGGTGATTTAGGTATGAATGAAATAGCCATTCACATTGTATCCCGCATATAGCAGGATAGACCAAATTGTAGCGTGTGTCAAGATTCTCTGTTTTCGCTTTATCTTGTTACAAGAGAAAGGAAGTGAATGAATGTAAAATAGTAAAACATAAAGTGATTCTACTACATATATTGATCCTGCTTACACCTCAAAAAGGATACTAAATAAGTATAGGTACCCAAAGTCTCGAAAATACGCAAAAATAAATATGCACAATATTTGTAATGTATAATACTAAAAATCGTGCTGAGTAGCTAAACTAAGACAAAATAAAAATAAGTTATTTTCTCTAGTGAGAATCGAACCTGCAACTGTCGTTGTCCACTCATCCGCTGATATATACTACAAAAAGATACGTATAGCAACATCATTTGTTAAACCTTTAAATAGAATTCTAACACGGCTGTTTATCTTAAGTAGACCATTCAATATTTTTTATGTGCGCTTCGCGTGACCCCGCATTAGAGAGCCCACAAATTCAACATTGTATTGCCATCTTTCACAACCTTAAGCGCTTAAAATCTAGTTTTTTTTGTTAAAAATTCAGGAATTCGACTACAAATCGATATTTAAGCTTATTATGGCCGTGTACAAATCGATTTGTGTGAAATATTACTATCGATACATTGACATTGACACTTTTGTAATGGAGTTTGTTTGTACGTGATAACTTTGTATTTAAATCTTTATAATCTTATATTGTGAGTGCAAAGATAAGTGAAGATGAAGCCAAAATAACATGTTTCTTGGATTAATTCGAGTGGGAATCGGAGCATATAGCAGGGTAAGCAGAGGGAACCAGGGAACATAGTGTTAAGACACTCCGTTCTAATTAAGAAACTTACGTTCCCCAATATTCTTCGAATTCTGAATTCAACATTTCGAAAATGACATTACGTGGAAAAACGAAATAATTAATTTAAATGGAAATTTTTAATTCAATTTACTCAGGTAAGAATCAAACCCAAAGTCTGTCACGTTTACAGCGCTTGTGTCCGCACCTTCATGCCTTCCAAAGTCCAATAGGTTTAAAGCTACTAAATTACTATAATTTATTTTATCATAAGAATATAAGAAAAGAAATAAATGTACTATGGTAGGTTCGTAAATAAAATTTATCGTTATTTAGTCACATACTTATTTATATATTTCCTGCAGAAGCTAGTGTTAAGAGTAATGCCAGCCACCCGTTGAATAAAAACTACAAAGATCAACAAACTTGCCAAAGCTTTCACTTTAACTACTCAATAAATCACATCGCATTCATTTATTAACGTTTCAATAAATAAGAATGTTTGATTAAAAAAATTATAAGATATATTAATTTATGGCTGTATAATTTGCATTAATTGAATTCTGCGAGAGTCAATGGGGAACAGAAGTGTAATGAGGAACGGAGTGTCTTGTAACTAGGTTCCCAGGTTCCCTCTGCCTTCTCTGCCATGAGTAGGTAAACTATAAAAAATATATATATTTTGGCACTAACCAGTCCCTGCAGTGGTTCTGGTTCTGCTGAGACACAGAGGTTTCGTTTCACTCTAACCCACTTTCCAACCAATTTTCGAGTTGAATCGAGAGTTTGAGTGGCGGAACTTAACGCCGCGCTGAACATTGTCACCGGAGTGGTAATATAAATTACAATTAATCCCTATGTAAGTAAGTAGGAATCGAACCCAAAACCGACAGCGCATACGACCAGATGCTATACCTCTGCGCCAATACGGCCTCGTTCCTATCATAAAATGATATATGATATTAGAATATACTTTAATTAAGCTTTATACAACCTGGTTGAAAGGTCACACCGGTACAGCTTATGAAGCTCCGCGTTAACGCCAATCATCTCTGTGATTTACATTTAAAGCGTAATAGTTCATTAGACGTGGTTTGGACGTGTTCTAAGAATGTCTATGGAAAGAATTGATCAATGGTTTTGTTGATTTTTTTTAAAGTTTGGATAGATTAGGAATGTTATAAAATCTGCAGTTTCACACTTTTCCACACATGTCATTGTAGGCACTTAAGAACAGCGTTCTCAAAGACTGGCGCCACTACGTGCTTCCTGGAATGTTCCTTAACCTATAGGTATTAAAATATAACGAAACATAATAAAAACAGAGACAAAACAAACGATTATTAACAAGACTATAGCAAAAAGCGAGTCAAAAGTAGTGTGTACATCAAGTAATGAGGCAGATAATGACGGTAGATGCGGTATTACGTCGCATTATTTCATACTTATTGGGAAAAGTCAAGGTGACCGAATTTTGCGCAATAATTCGGCTTAAATGGATGTGGCATATGTTATGTATTCGTATTGTTATTTATTTTTATTAAAATATTAAAACTATCAACACACAAGCATAACTATTATTAGGAAGAATTAAGGAGAGGGAAAAATTGGATTTACGTTTTCCGTCGTAGAAACTAAAAGTTCCGCCACTTAAAACGCAATGCCTCCAGAATTTGGCGGAAAGTGGGGAGCAGGTAATCTTAACACTAAGTTCCGTCTGCCTACCCTGCTGTGTGCGGCATACACCGTGAAGAAGATTGATTTTTTTACGTACAATATTAAGAAAGAAGATAAAAAAATATACCACATCCACAAAACGCTAATCATTCAATCGAGTTGCAATCATTGAAAATATTTATAATATAATACATAGTTGTGTAAAAAACACGATCTCCGGTAAAGTTGGTAGTGTCCTTAATCTTAATGTTCTGACATTAGTGCACTTCATGTCTTGTCGTAGGGTTGCCATGAAGAATGATCTGCTAAGACGGCATCAACAAAGTGTAAATCACTAAGAGAAGATTTCTTGAAATTCCTAAGGAAACCATTTTACGTCCTTAAGTCCACGCAAGCAAACTTACGGCCGACGATTAGTACAAAATTAATATTTTGTAACTTAATATTTTGTAACTTAATAGTTATGACGTGCTATATTACTAAAATATTCAAAATGATGGCCACTGTATATAATAGACATCGCCCTGCGTGATCTTTGCCGCCGCGCGTACTTCAATTCTGACGCCATCTTGTATTAGCGGCGTTATAATTTAGAAATACGATGAGTTTTTGTATGAGACGACCCTGACTTCTGGGGTTATGTCGGATTTAGATTGTATGTTTACTCTAGCTTCGCTAGTTTTTATTGTGAACGTTATTTATAGGCCGAAGGTCATAAGTTTGGTGGTTGCGTCAAGTGTTTGTTTAATTTGGTAGAGAGAGCGTAGAGTAAGGAACAGTTGTAAATATTTTCAGTGAAATTGGGGGTTTCATCCCCAGATGGAAGAATGATAATTTTTAGCTATTTTCTATGGCACATGAAGCGTTGAGTTTCGCCACTAAAAAATTTTCGAAAAGTGGGGAATGGAATATCTTAATTTTTGGATTTCTTTCCTACTAATATACGGGAAAAAGCTTTTTATTATGTATATTTATATACTTACACAACTTATTTTTAGCATTTAGAACTAAAGCTTCTATCAATAACACAATAAGTACACTACATCATCACAAAGGTACAACCTGCGTGACCCTAATTCCACTGCAAGTCACCATTTTTTGTCCAAAGTAATATCCGCTTGCTAACATTGAAATTAAGTCGACTAAAATTATTTGTTAGAATCAGCTACTTGATTTGTTATTGCATATTATAAAAAAAATAGATTTTCTACAAATTCTATGGGAATAACGTGATCTTTATGTTTATATTAATAACTTTGTTTATATAGAATGTATAATATTTCATTTGATTTCATTGTACCTCTCTAACAGAGCGGGACGTTGAGTTTTGCCACGCATAAAGTTAGCAAGAAAGTGGAGAATAGAATGTCATTAAACACTGTGTTCTCTCCGTCTACCTCAATCACTACTCTATTTTTTGCAAAATTGTGGTCCTTAATATAAAAAAAATAATCTTTATATTGAGCGGGAAGTATTGAAGTGACAGATTTAAGTTTTTTCTGCCTACTCGTTTAAATGCCGGAGGTGATTGTTTCTAATGATATTAAGTTTGTTTTTATAATCATTTTAATCTCAGAAACTACTGGTCCGATTTGTTTTAAAAATTATTTTTGAGACTAGGGTTTTTTAGATATTGTAGGATGTGATTATAGTATATCACGTGGAACGAAAGTGTCTCAATGTAAACAGTGTCTTAACACTAGATTCCTATATACACTGCTATAAGATATAGCATAAATATTACAAAATACAACTTGAAATAGCTCTAGAATAACGTGCAAAGCTATTTGGCATAGAAAATGATGGCAGACCACAAATAAACTAATATTCCCATACATCACAATTTACATTATAAGGATTATATTAGAACACCCAACAAAAGTGTAGGCCGACTCTCACGGCACCGCGACCTCGCAGTTCACGTGAGCAAATGAAATCGGACGGATCAATCATTGCTTGTGTTGAATAATTTTATATGGAGGAGTAGATTGTGCTGTAGTTAGGTGGTAATGAGTTCGATTTGTGTTACATGTATATACAACATGCAGTTGGACAAATAATTTGTTATATTTGATTTTCGCAATTTTTACACATTTTAAATGATAGTACTTCTAAATCGGATTAAACGGATATGTATTATTATATATATATAGTAGGTACCTATTATATATTTTTAGAAATTAGACATTTCGAATACTGCAGTAGCCCGTAGTCACGGGTAGTAAGATGGTGGTACCTCTACTGAAAAATATCTCAATTTTTTATTTCCTACTTTCGGGCCATTTGACCACCTCGATTTACTGATATTATCAACTAATGCCCTTCTAATCACCATCGTCAAATATGTATATACAATATTGGTATTGTCACCCAAGCTAGGTATACTACCATATGATACAATTATTAAAATCAATTACACGCTGTATCCCGCAAACAGCAGGTTAGGTAGAGGGAACTAAAATTCACTTTCTGTTGATTTTTTAGAGGCATTGAGTGTGGAGTGGCGGATCTCAACGCCGCGCTTTCTCTTGTTACCAGAAGGAAGAAATGAAATATTAATAAAATATAATAATCCATTTTCCAGCGTAGAAATCCATCAACCGGCGCGTTTACAGTCGCACACTTGTGCCACTGTGCCACTACGGCACCTATATAATTATAACTAGTGGATCAAATTTTGTTTCTTAGTCACAAATCGACCTAATAAAAGCGTGTCTCCCTATATACCGTTTATAATGCTATTGGTAGTAGGTACTATATAATTGTACCAAAATAGGAGTATCAATAAAATTGTTACACCATTATATTATGTTTATATTTCCATATTTCTTTAAGAGGAATATAAATAAAAACTTATTATAAACCTATGTATAAAATATCTAAAACTTGTAGGTCATGTTTGAAATTTTATATATTTTATACTTTACCTAAGTGTACTATAAAATATCAAATGCACAGCCGGTAATGTACATCCCATCAAAAACATAAATGTGAAATGAGAGCCAAGTTGAATGTTAAGTAATGCGTCGTTCTCGACTTCACTGACAAAAGATTGGGAGAACTAATGGGTGCCGAGTTCTGTATTCACACGAAATAAAATTCAAATTAACTTGGCTATTTTTTATCACCAGGCACCAAACAAAATATCAACTTTATAGTGCAAGTGGAAATTTAATACAAGCGAAACAAGCTATTATAGCTTCCAAATACAATAGGTTCGAGAGAAATACTTAACCTAACCTTAGGGTTAGGCATTGCCCAAAACTTTTGGAACCTATCTGGGTCATGATAAGAAGGAAACGTTTGAATTTTGCCACCCAATCGCAAGGTCCCAAAAAATTGGGCAGATCTCTTAACACTTCCCTCTGCTTACCCAGCTACAAGTGGGATACAGTGTAAAGTTATAACTTAGGGTATACCCTATAAGGCTATTTTCAAAATACATTTATTCCTAAAGCTGGTTTAAAATATAAATCGCTAAGCAAGAGCTGTTCTCATCTAGCAAGGCAAGTAGACCAAATTAATGAGATGCCCACTCGCTTTGTTGCCTCGTGTAGGGTCTACTTTATAAATTGATATCTGTCGCCTTAGAGATAGTACGATATATCGCGAGGACCATGATAAAGGTAATGCTATTAGTATGACGATTTTTATTGCACACCTTTTGAATTTTGCGTTTTGTGTTTTGAATTGCGTTGGAGGTAACTGGTTTGATTCCCGTCAAAACTTAAGTGAATTACAGGTTATTTCAAAAAAAATTGTAAAATTCAGTTAATATTAATACAATATTTTATTAAAGAAGTAAACCCTTTTTCAATCGTAAATAATTATAATATGTATGGTTTGGTGCATTTCTCATCTTAGGAAATATAATATATATGTATAATATATTTATACTTGAGGCAAGTCGTGGCACTTGGGCACAAGCGTGTAACTTTAAATGCAAGAAGTTGTAGGTTTGATCACTCAAGGAAACACTCTACAATATTTAATATAAAAAATTCCTCGCTTTGATAACAAACACACGCAATGCCTCCAGAATTCAGCGAATAGTAGAGAGCGGAAGTCTCTTAACACTAGAAGCGCCGCCGTCCCATTTTTGTCCCAAACGCAAGGTTGATTGTTTATAACTTTTTTGTTTGTTAATGTATGTAGATGAAACTTTTTGACTATTACCAATTTTACACCTTTATTTAATTAAAAATATAAATAATTTTATAGCAGTCATACTTTTTGAAAAAAAAATAGATTTACCTAGAACTGCCGCTGGGTCATTTTTGTCCCGCCATTATTATTTTATTATTTGAGGGTATAATTTGACATATTTTCATGCCTCGGGGACGAGGTGGAGGTGAAAGGACGATGCGGGGGCGGAAAAAAATTTAATAGTAGGTTTAGCAGTCAATACCTAAGTTTTTAGGGTTCTGTAGCTTTTAAGGGGAAAAAAACCCTTATAAGATCATTTTTTGTCCATCCGGCTGTCTTTGCCTTTATCTCAGGAACGCTTGGAGAAACCGAGTTGATATTCATATGAGTATATGAATATCAACTATATGACGATCTACAGTCCCTTGATTTCTTGAAAAAGCACGCTTAAAAAACGATATGACCATTTATATAGTAAAAAACGTGTATTTCGACACTATAAAGGGAATCAAATTAATAAGGTACTTTCAGTTAACTTAGAATTATGAAATTTGGCAGTTAGCATGTACATGTAGTACTAGTACAGGAAAAAATCTGAAAACTATACATTTATGCATAAATCTTAAAAAATAATAGCGTGAAAAGTGGGGTAAAATTGGTGTCAATACTAAATTTTGCCGCTAGTTCAAGTGAGGTATCAGATGAAAGGATGACTAAGCTAGGCTTGAATTTTAGAAAAACACTCGATACCAAATGTGGGCAATTGTAGGGTAGGTGGAGGGAACCTGGGAACCTAGTGCTATGCACTCCGCTGGCATTTTCCGCCGAATTCTGGAGCCATTACTATGCAATGTTATAAATCATCTGTGATGTATCACTGATGAAGAATATATTAATGCATTACTTGGCCTAATAATAATATTAACTAATTTCAATAACTTATAATTTTGTAAGAGTTAATCAGTTAGTGGTCACGACCTTAGAACGTATTTGAAATATTTGATTCTTTCTTTGTGTTTGGTTTTTTGGTACTTTTATGTGTGTTAAAGAACAAAAATTGATCATTAAAGATGATCTACATATTTTACGAATTATTTTAATAATATTTTTTTGTATTATACCAAAAATCAACATAATAAGTACAATGGGACAAATTTGTCACGACGGCGGTTCAAGGGGGGTCTCAATCTTCGGCACTTCTAGTGTTAATGTGTACAGCATATTTTAGCACTAGGTTCCCAGATTCCTTTTGGCTATATAGGGAATACCATGACTTCTTATGGATAACAAAATGCCGCATTGGATTCATCGCTGGACAATGTTTCTAAAATAATTTTAGCAAGTGGGCTGTCACAATATTCAATATTTTCAAATTAAATGGAAGAAAAATCAACACAAACTTATTTTTTGATGTAAGCACGAGGTGACCACTAGTTTTACATAAATGGTTATTAACTATGATCAAATAAAAGGTAATCTAAGGAATGAAGTCATGACCAGTTATCTTAATAAATTAAATTTACCAGTTTATATTATGCAGAAGAATATAAATAATCGTGTGTATGTATGCGCATTAATAGCTTAATAGTTTTAAATAAAGCAAAAAAAATGTAAAGCATTTTTATATCGAAATTAATTAGAATAAGATTAGGTATTAATAGAAGATTATGATATATGTTTTTACTATTACGCTCTTCGCCGCATGTAGCTATAGGAAATCTGGGAACTTATAGTTAAGACACTCCGTCCTCCATTTTCCGCATAATTCTGGACGCATTGCGTCAGTGGCGGAACTCGATGTCGTCGTGGCCAGAGAGAGGAAATGAAAATAACAAATACTTTATTACATCGAGTGGGAATCGAAGCCCACTTGTGCCCGTGCGTGGCGACCAGCCTCTATTAGGTATTACAAAAAACAATATAACGAAATAACAATAATGTAACACCTAATGCAAACAGCCAACAATAAAGCCTATCAATAATGTCAGAACATGCTTAACGCGTTATATAAACATTTTTCAACACATACAATTTGCAACACTTTGGCTTGAGCAGACTTGCGACGATTGAAAAAAAGAAAAATGAGGCTATCATGGTTATTGTATAATAAATTAAATCGATTCTTATTTAGGGGAACAAAGTCTTTTAATATCTTCGTTCTGTTAAGAAAACGCAGCGTGGCGTTGAGTTCCGCCACTTAACACAAAATGTCTCGAAAAACAGCCCGTAGACGCGGAACAGAACATGAAAGATATAAAGACAATCCATCGTTAGGATTATTTATCAATATAATAGAACTCAAAATAATGGTTTTTAAATTTTCTGTCCATTTGTCTGTACTTTTAACGCGCTACTTTTAACGCGCACGCTAATCTCAGAAACGGCTACATTAATATAAAGTATTTCTATTTTAAGTACTACATAACAAGTGTTTTATTTAATCAGCTGAGACTTTAAAATTAAATGTATAAGTAAATAATGCTTTTAAAATTATTCTCTAATTAGATTAACAGTAATTTAGAGCAAGTCGCTAGTCTTAAAGAAGTCGCACGTCTATACAAAAATCATAATTTGAAGAGCGTACGTTTATAGCATTTTCCGCACATCATTCACTTGTCGTATTTATAATGGTTAGCATATTCTATTATGAAATCACTATGCTTAACCACAACGCGGACAGCACTAAATATTCCTTGTGACATCATTTTCAATGTATTTTTTTATATTTAGACTCCAATGTTAATTTCCAAGCTCCAAAATTAATTTTCTTGCTATGGTAACAAAAGAAAGTGCAGCGTTCAGTTCCACCACTGCATACGCAACGTCTCCAGAATTCGGTGAAGAGTGGGCAACGGAAGTGTCTCAATGGGAACGCAGTATCTTAACACTAGGTTATCCGGTTCCCTCTGCCTTGCCTGCTACGTACGGAATACCGACGCTAAGAAAATATAACCGTTCTTTAGTCATGCCATGCGCAAGTAAAAGTACTGCGTGATAGATACCACTTCCAACAGAACACAGCAACTTAATCATAAGGAACCTAGAATTAAGATACCCCTCAGTTAAAAAAAATTAAACATTGCGTGTTAAAGTCAATACCATGCGGTGTCTATACATGTCATATCGGTGAATACATTTTTGTAGCTTTACGCTGTATCCTGAATGTAACAGGATAGTAGAAACTTGCGTTTCCCAATTTCCGCCGAATTCGCATTCTGTGTTGAGTGCAGAAACTCAATGCTGCGCTTTGGCTTACGGCAAGGAAAAGGAAATATGAAATATATCATTAAGTCGTGAGAATCGAACTTCATAACCAGCCGCGTTTACAATCGCACGCTTACCACTGCGCTACGACTGACCTCATGATGATTTACATAATATATTGATCTATAATATTATTTATTACTTTAACGAGTGCATGCAAATAGGGTTATACTGATACAGCAAGCATTCATAAAACTAAAACCGTAGTAGCTTATTTCATCAAAGATAATATAAAGTATAATTTAAGGATATTTATAGATTTCGCAATATATAGTGTACTTGCACATACATATATATATTGAAATACACACTGCTCTTTCGAAAATTATGGTGTGTAATAATATTACAATATATTGAAACTGACTCAATTACTTTATTTTAATTAAGGTTCCAAACCCAAAAGGTAAAACTGGACTCTATTACTAAGGTTTCGCTGTCCCGATGTCTGTCACCAGGCTGTATCTTGTGAACTGGGATAGTTAGACAGACGATGTAATTCTCTATGACAACATATACTAAAAAAACAGAATAAAATAAATATTTAAGGAGGCTCCATTTTTTATGGAAAAGATAAGGCAAATGAGCGTGCGGGTCACGTGATGGTAAGTGATCACCGCCGCCCACGACCCCGTGCAACACCAGAGGAGCTACAGGTGCGTTACCGACCTTTTATTCGACAAAAATAATTTGTTTTATAATATTAATATAGACAATGTGTATCAATTATTTTAATTATAATTGCCCCTGTTAACATTACCTAAAGCTCCAAGAAACTTATAGATAAGCGCGATTTGTACGGTTCGAGTGATCATAAAATTGATTTTATTACTATCCGATATAACATTAAAATCACCTACATATGTAATATCATTTAATGGCTACACAAATTACAGATAAAGGAACATAGGTGAATTAAATTTCTGTAAAATTATGATTCGATCTAAGTTATTTTCATATTCCTGCTCTAGTAGACAATACGCAGTGTTGATCGTAATTTAAGTCATTTCAATATTTGAACATTCGACATACGGAGGATGTACCCTAAAGCCCTGAGTGTGAAACTCCCTCGATAATAATAGTAATGTTTATTACATTATCAATCTATAAGTGAAACAAAGTGTGGCGTTGAGTTACTCTAAACGACACTCAATGTCTTAAAAAAAGATCGAAAACACAACGTACTCGTACATTACGTACTTACGTTATTTTGGTGAATTTTGAGATGTAAAAATGAAAATCCCGTTTTTTACAATTCGCATAGGAATGATGAGAACTTCTCATTTAATCCTCCCTTACACACTTAACCTACCTACTTTCCAAATTTCAACTAAGTTCAATAGTTTCATTTGCGCGTTGTCTATCAAACAGTAATGAAAAAGATATAAATTTTCTCTCATAAAAAAATTAAACTATCGTCATAAAGGTGTCAATGATATAATTTTGTACTAAAAATCCAAAATAATCTTATTTTATTAACCATATAATAGGAAATTGTGATCCGTTACTGACCTCTTTCCGGTTACATTTCTCACGTAAACAAGGCGTTGATGACATTTTAATATATATTATATTAACGTGCGATGACACCCTCGTACAATTACTATGATATTATGAAGGAAATCGGACGAAACGTTGGGAATATTCGGTTCAGTTGGTGGTAATTTGGCTAAATTCAATATAATTTTCGAATATGCAGGTGTTTTTTTGTTTGTTTATATTTGCCGTGTTCAGGCATGTGTGGTAGGTATTTAGAAAAAAATTGTGAAACAAAAAAAGAAATTAGATATAAATTTATTATTATTTTTAATCAACATTTAAACTTTAAAATAAAGTAAACAAAATGGCCGGATGTAGCGTTCCCATGACAATACTATCGGTCTGTGGAAGCTGAGTCGTGCAACAGATGCGCTCGCGTATCGACGCCTACGTAGAAGCGAGATGTTAGGGTGGATATTACTATTTTATAAAAGTATTTATATACTAAAAAGGATTTTGTTTCATAGTTTTCTTTAATATGCTTAATGAACACGCAATGTCTATAAAAAATCGGCGGAAGGTTCTCTCTGCTACAGCAGAATTGGAATTTGAAAATATTGATCAGAAGAAGACTTTTTTAATAATGCTACATTTTTTATTTCCGTATTTTATAGCTTTAATGGTTTTTTAGTTTATATTTCTAAAATATAACAGATATACGTCCTCACAAGCAATTTCTGTGTACATTGTTTGAAGATTGTTGTCTTTACTAATAGACACGGTGGCACAAACGTGTGACTGTTATAGGTTCTATTCTAGTCCTAGTTGGAGGAAAATAATATTTAATATTTTCATTTCCTTGCTATGATAATAAGGCAAAGCACGGTGTTGGTTTCACGTACAACGCAAGGTCTCAAAAAATCGGCGGCAAGCGGTAAGTGAAGTGTCTAAACACTAAGTTATCTCTACTTACTTTGCTACGTCACGAAACTAAAAAAAATAATAAAATATATAACATGCTTAAGAGTTCCTCATATATTTGTTGCTATTTTATTAGCTTCCTGCACTTATATTATGTAGATAACGATTTAAGTTATACATTTTAATTTAAAATATAATTTCCACCAGTCCACACAAGTCTTTCCTATACCGTGAATCCGGACAGCGATCAATCTAAGCGCGTCTGCATGTGCCCTTGCCAACATTTTATTACGACTCGCCTCTAACTTTCAAATATAACCAACTTATTTTATTTAAATTCGTCAATTTATCATTATTTAGATTTTTTAAAGATTATTTAAAAAAAATAAGAAGGCCAGTTGTAATGTGAGGCAAAAAAGGCGGTGAAGGCTTAAAGAAGAGGCCAAACGCAACACCAAGCGTTGCATTCCCGCTGCCTACCTTGATACATATGTGCACCAAGTTCCCTCTGCCTATCCTACTTTGCTGATAAGCACATGAAGGTAACTATTCCAAATCCTAATTCCTAGGTTCTAGGTCACAATCACAATTCCCACATTCACAACTAAACAATGCCTAACGATAGGATTCATTGTAACTAAATATGCCTCTGATTACAAACTCGCAGCAACGTAATAAGCTCGTGATTTCAATTTATGATGAACCCGCACTTTGTACTGAGACATACTTGTGCTTGGTAAATGTTAGCTTTGTTCGAGCTTAATAAATGCGATTGAAGTTATATTATTATCAGGCTCTACATGTAGAGTGGTTGTATTGATGAGCTCTGACTTTAATGCATTTGATCGGGAATTCATATTGCATCCCCCACACAGCAGGTTAAGCAGAGGGAACATTATAACCTAATGTTAAGACACTCCGTTACCATTAACACACTTCCGTTCCCCACTTTCCGCTGAATTCTCGAGGCATTGCATATTGAGTAGCAAACCGCAATGCCGCGCTTTGTCTTGTTACCAGAGCAAGAATATGAAAATAACTCATTCCCTCGAATGGGAATGGAACCCACTACCTTAACGCTTACGGTCAGACGCTATATAAACCATTTAAGCCTAAAGTACAGTACGTAAGGTATTACTGTGACATGACGGCCCTTGAAATGATCGATCTATTATTCTATTTTACATTTGCACAAATATCAATGTTTGAATAGCAACGTTAGATTTATAATCATTAAGTCGATATGATCAACTCGCGCAAGCTGGTTGCGCCTACGCAGAACATCTTGCACTTTTAGATTTAAGAGATTACTTATTCACTACTCTTGTAAAAATATTTTTTTATATTTCTTTCTTTAGTAGCCAGCGTATAGCAGGGTGGGCAGAGGGAACCTAGTGTTAAGACAATTTGTCCCCGGAAACTAAACATCACGTTTTGTCTTTTTACCCCAGTGAAAAAAGTGCATAGAGCAAATATAATTTCTTAATTTACGAAATGTTAATTTGGTTAAAAAATTATGCATTACAAATTAAATAAATTATTTATTTTTATGTCAAATGTTTACCATGAATTGTCTGGTAAACAAAATTCGGTAGACATGGCCACTCACCTATAAAATGCCTCAAACGTTCAGCGGAAATTGGAGGAACGGAAACTTTTTCCATTAATTATTCTCTAAAAAATGGTAAAATATTGTTTTTAGGGTTCTGTACTTCAACAGCTCCCACAGAACCCTAATAGGATCGGTCTGTCTGACAAGATAATTTATCTCAAGATCACGTGGGAGTATCAAATTGAAATTAAAATTAATTATCTAACTCTACGGTCCCTTTCAGTAATGCACTCGCATAATCAAAATCGTGAAAAAATAGTGTTCCCCCAAGGGATCTATAAACTTGCCAAGTGAGAGCTAAGATTAAAAACAAAGTAAAAAATTCGATAACTGCAAACTTATAGGCGTATCATAGAAATAAAAATGCATGCTAATAATTTTCCCTATTCAAGCTTCCTGTTGACCTGTAAGCCTTACTTGATAAGACCAACTCGGACTTGAGTTTATAAGTATAGTAGATCTCACGCATACATCTAGGCTGGCAAATACATAGTTTATATTATAAAGATACATAATTTAATAGCAATTCGCCATCAAAGTCAAGTCTAGCCAACTTTATAAGAGCACACGCCTAATAATTTCACACAAACGTCACATCGATACATTCCCGTAGCGCATACCATCTCGGTGAAACAAGACAATTAGTTCGTGATTGTTGAATGAGTGACTCAGAGCGGTCTCACGATTACGTAGTGGGGCATGGATTGATTTTATGAACACATTTTGATGTAGAATTCTTTATTAATAATAGTAATCATATTTATGTTTTATTTTCAAAATTAAGTAAAATAAGATATTTAATTTCATGGTTCACGCAAATGAAATTATGAACTACGGTACCTTAAAAATAGAATATGTTTGTGAGTGAGATTCAAACCTACAATCCTAGTTTGAGTTATAATTAGGCCACGATGATATCATAAACTGATAAAACATTTAATTTGAGTTCTATTTTTCTTAACATTATTTAGTGAAATTAAGTTTTACAATTCATAAATCACGTCAAGGTCACTCCCACTCGCAAAAACCGTAGAACAGTACCAGAGCGTACTTTGAAAATAAAGTTAAAAGTTGATCGTCCACCAAATAAGTGTAATAATTATTGTATATAAAGTTTTATTCCACACTAAGGAAAGGAAAATACTTTTTTTAGAAAAAGTACAAAAGTTTGGAGCTTTAGTGTAATAAAAATTCATAGCGGAATCTGGACGACTTTCAAGAGGCGCGGGTTCAAATCGTGCTGCGTTCAAATTGTTATACGTTTTCTAAATAAGAAAAATAACAAAAATAACAAAATTAGGTTAAACTGAGTGTCCTGCTCAAAAGATTAAAAGAATAAATTGAAGCAATGGAAAAAGTAAAAAACACCAAACACTAAATTTAATTATATTATTTTACTAATCACATATTTACATTTAATATAGTATAACCTAACCACAGGGCAACACACCTAAACATCATTTATAGCATTGGAAAGTAATTACTGGCTGTAAAGCCTACACTTGATGAGTTCACACCCACGCGATAGAGCGTGCTGAGTATCTCTTGAGTATAATAAGTTGAGACAGGAGATTCGTGGCTCAAGCGATATTGTTTTGACATTTGTTGTTTCGACCTTATAAAGTTATGGGGCGACTTGAGATAAATTGTTGAAAGAGAATAAAATCACTCTGCTCTGTATTTAGCTTGCATTCCCTTTGAATAGCTTATAATACTTTGTACACAATTTTGTAAATTTATTGAATAGAAACGATTTCAACGAAGGCACAGCTCGTGAAATTTAAAAGTAGTTAGTAAAATGGTTTGTATTTAGTACATTTATATTTTTACAATAAAAGTAAAAAGCATTGAGTCTGAATTCAACTTTATTTTAAAAAATGCTTAATATTTTATGTAAGTATAAAATTCAAAGTGTGTGTATGTATGTAAGATCGACAAGTTGTGGTCTCGATTCTGAATATTTATTATTTTAATTTTTCCCGCTCTTGGAACGATTTTTTTTTTTACGAGAAAAGCATTATTTTAATTTCTTAAACTTTATTTTCAACACAATAAAAAAAATATATGAAAATAACTAACACAAATTTAAAGGCCAGCATCTTAAGTAATACTCAACGTGCCTACAATTCATATCGGCTCCACATTTCTCATATAAAACGTTGACCCCACGTAATATAGGGTCACACATCAACACAGAACATCTACAATGGACCATCTACTACAGTACTAATAACAGTATGCAATTAACGGCACTGACCTGCGCTTTGACGCTTGCAAAATTTACACCGTAATAAATTGTGAAATTGAAATTATTTCACAAGGCACAGATATATTATTATAATGTTTTAGATATTATTATATTATCATGTAACAATAATATATAGTTAGGTCGAGGCTAGACGTGGTGCAGAGGCACGATGAATTGTAAGAGTGGCAGGTTGTGGGTTCCTCGACGAAATTAAATAAAGAATATTTTAATTTCGTTACTGTGATAATAAGGAAAAGCGCGGCGTTGAGCTCCACTGAACCATTAACGTCTTCAGAACTCGGCAGATTTTAAGAAATGGAGTGTCTTAGCACTAGGTTCACTCTGCTTACCCTACTATATAGTGTATATTACAGAATATAGTGCAGGATACAGCTAAAAAAATACATTTATCCAGTCTTGAACCTGATTTTTTTTTATTTTATTCGCTTAATAATGGCAGAGTATGAACCCGCGACTTCTTTTTCCAAAAGAATTCAATAAAACGCAAATTCTTCATGCACCTGGAACTATATACTCCCTGCAAGTGTTACAGAGATACCATCAAATATCACCAGAGGTACAATTTTTATACTAAAAACGTGACTTCGGCATTTGTTTTATGTAAATTAGCGATTTGTTCACTGGGCTCTTGCCCACTTATTCTTTATTTTGGTATAGGTGGCTTATGGTTTACATGGTGTTGATATATAGTAGAGGAATTAGGATTCTATTTGTATCAAAATAAGGCCTTAAATGCTTAAAGCTATTCGATACTCTGTTGCAATTCATTGTATAGAGCTGTTTTTAGAACGATATTGTTGGTTATATATTTTTATAAAAGTATATATTTTTCTCTGTATTCAATATTATAATAAAGGACTACAGATTAACAAAGGGAAATATTAATATTTAATCTTTATCATTTAAAATAATATTTTTATATGTCAGCGATGTCCCCACAGTAACTATTAAAACGGTAAAATTATGATTCTATTTTATAAAAAAAAAACTTTTTACAGTACATTACTATGTTATAAAAACAAATAATTTAAGAATTGATGAACGTAAGAATTTTATTTAAAAAGGAATATACCTCATTGCAATCATGAATAATTATTATAACTTGTAATACTTTACGAAATTTAGTATCTACTTATATATTGGTAAATCACTATGCCCAAATATTACCCAATAATATATATTTTTAAGATGGTTCATTATAATTACAATATAATTACAATAATTCTAGTTCTAGGTGGTAATACCATCTCTATATCGACATACTAGAATACCTCACCACGGAGGAGACAATACGCAAGAACGGTACGAAATATGAAGACAATTGTTTCATATTTATGCTATAATATGTTAATCTCAAATTAATTCTACTTCAATTAAACGACATTTTCTCCCAAGTAGTTGGTTTGTGAATTAAGATTTTGATTTATAATAAGTTACGATATAGCTCAAAAAAGGTAGTTTTGGATTCGGCAACTGTAAATGTAAAAACTCTTAGTAGAGAAGCGATTTTTTAATACAAATATTTCTTATCAGTCTTAAATTTTCAAAAAATTATGTGCTCAATTTCGGAATAGTACGCCACATTATGTTTTGTTAGCAGTGCGAAAAATTAAAATAATTTGTTTCCGCTAGTGAGAATCGAAACCAAAATAATTTTGCATTTACAATAGTAAATGGAAAATTGAACCGAATTGAAACCGATATGGCATTGATAAACAAATTTCTCCAAAAAAAAATCAATTAAAAGAGCAGACCACCCTGCTTAGCAACATCAGTATGAAAGGCATACAAATTCGAAATACAAAATTATTTATTTTAATACTATCTATTACAAGAGGTGACTGTAAAAATGGCCACATCATTTATTTTTACGAGTGTTGACATTAAAGTTAATATTTAAATAATAAACCGTCTATTACACAAAATAAAGATTTAACTAAATATAAACTTTGGTAGTAAGAATAATAATTATTTTTTATGAAACCTAAAATAACTTATTTAACCGCTAAGGTTGCACGTGTTCATAATAAAATATTTCATAATCTTTTAACGTTCTCTTAGTTCAAATAGATATTTCTTGCGATAGTTGATTTTAAATATTTTTAAAATCAAATATTTGAAACATTTTCGTTTTCATAATCTTTTGGGCAAAAAGTGCCATATGATCGCCCAAAATTCAATGATACGATGGTATCGAGTTATTATTTATTATAAAGTAGAATGCTACTTTATAATAAATAATAACTAATTTATTTTAAAATATAATAGACATTACAATAAATCAACACGCAGTGCCTCTAGAATTCGGTGAAAAGTGGGAACGGAAGTGTCTCAATGGCAACGGGATATCTCTTAATCCCAGGTTCCCTCTGCCTATCCTACTGAGTGCGACTTACAATGTCTAGCTAAAAAAATTACAAAAATAAAAAAAAAACTATCGCACCCAGGACTATAAAATACGTATATGTAACTGCAATAATAACAGGATGTCTGTTTCCAAAAGGTTGTTTGTTAAAGAAATAAAAGAAAATTGACTTTAAAAACTCGCCCGTAGCGAAAGTCCGTTTAAATATTTGACTGTTCGACATACAATTATTATTGCTCTCGCCAAACTTCAGTTAAATTTAACCGTAAGAATCTTAACTTCAACGCGTAAGGTTTATTTTCTTGTATAGAAACATGAAAGTTTGGGATATTGGCGCCAAGTCTTGAATAACTGTAACAACAGTTTGACGAAATTTAACTGATTGCTTAATTATTATTGTTTACGCGAATGTATATAATTTGTAAATTTTGACATGTGAAGAATTGACAGGTTGATGAGAAATACATGCCACGATACGTGCAGAAGTACTTACAAAACTTTAACTGGACTCTCGTTTGCCTGAAAATATTCAGAGTTAAAAATTAAATCAAAAATCAGTTTCACGCTGTATCCCGCAAACAGCAAGGTAGGTGGGTAGAAGGAACCTACTGTTACAACACCCTGTTCTTCACTTTCCGCCGAATTCTGGAGGTATTGCGTCTTGAGTGGCAGAACTCAACGCCGTGCTTTGCCTCTTTACCAGAGTGATGGGGATCAAACCCACCACTTGAGGTTGTGTGTCACGCTGTGTGTCGCGTATAGCAGAGAAGGCAAAGGAAACTAAGTGTTAAGACACTCCGTTCCCCAATTTCCAGTTTTTAACAGATTGTAGATGTATGGAAATGAAAGTTTATAAAATCATTCCCCTGAGTGGGAATCGAATCTACAATCGTCACATTCCAGTCCGATGCTGTGCCGCGTAAAGTATTTTGTGCGTGCATAGATCAATATGTTTTATAGAACCGATTGAGTAACGCCTATTTCATGTATAATTGACCGAAAAAAACATACCGTAAAAAAAAATTATATGTAGGTTACACATTTAAAAAGTTCACTGACATTGAAATAGAATATGCAAAACTTAATGAAAAACATTTTAAAAAATACTGAAGGTATTTGGAGTCTACCTATAATCGTAATAATTAATAAATCGATTTTGATAATACTTACACTGTATCGTATCTATCCTTAAGTCTTAATTAATTCTAGTTGTAAGCAAAGCTAGTTTAAGTAATATAAAACAAATATAATTTAGTCGGAAGTAAATCACAGGGCACGGGAACATCCCTACTTCTGCACGTTGTTACGCCAAGAGTTGTTTGCAAAAATAAACCAAATATGGAATACAGACGGCGCCGGGTAATGGGATAGTGTTGGGATTATTTAAAAATATGGTATCGATAGCTAGGTATAGGTTAGCTTCACGTTATAACTTAATAGCAAGAAGTAACTAAACTAAAGAAGAAGGTAGGTAACCAAAGGGAACCTAGTGTAATATTTTGTCAACCAAATTTATAAAAAATTTTTTTCAACATGAGGTTAATGCTGTTAGCTCTATTGGCTTTTATAGCGACACTGGTTGAAGGGAAGAAGGTACTCTGTCCCTGAAGAAATGCAAGCACTAAGTGGCTGCCTGTGAGGAAGTCGACGGCTGTAAGGGCGTCCCCCGCGGAACTCGAACCTCGGCTTGCAGCCGGACGGTTAAACGTGCAAGGTTGTAGGTTCAATTTCCACTTAAGAAAATTAAATATTAAATATTTTCATTTGCTTACCCCGTTTTCTAGTAATAAAATTATTAATAGTTATCACCTGATAGTAATTTTGTAGTATTCTACAAACACTAGAATAAGTTTTATGAATTTCTATATATTTTATCGATATCAAAACAGTACATCCCTACCAACGATTCCGCACAAAGTAATCATTTGTCTACTTGACTAAACTGTACTATATTACATATTACTTTTATTATTATTTAATGACGGAACTGTAATTGAAGTATGCGGCTTCTGTTCTAGCTCACTCATCGCTTGGATTATTCGTATCATTTTTGTTAAGGAGCAGCTTTTAAGCTTTAAAAAGTTTTCAAATTTTATGTTAATGAAGAGTATTTTCGGGTATGTGTTTGTGGGTTCAATTCCCACTTTGAACTGACGTGCAATGTGAATGCAATAATTTTATCTTCTTCAGGGAGACAAGTAAATTTTATTTATCCACTTCACCAGTAAATGATTACGAAACGACAAATTCAAACGAAATCAATATAGTTATTTCTATATAGCATATAAAAGAAGGCGAGCCCAGTAGTAGCGCAGGAGCATAAGCGGTAAATGCAACAGGTTGTTGGAATAATGCTCACTCGAGGAAATAAAACATTTAGCTCTAGTAAGGCAAGGCAACTCAACACGCATTGCCTCCAGAATTCGGCGGAAAGTGAGGAACGAAATATCTTAAGGGAAACAGAGTGTCTAGGAGTAGACAATTAGGTTCCTTGGTTCCCCCTGCCTGCCCTGTTATATCCAGGGTACAGCATGAATATAAAAACAGTTTTGATAAATATATATGTAAGCTTCCCCTTAAGCCATTATTAGATTACTAAGAAATAACACGTGATTCACGCACGATATTTATTTTGTAGTAGCTCAATTGAATTGTATATAATTTATTTGTTGGCAAATTAATGAAATAATATACCAATGTGTATTGAAATGGGTCTATGGGTTTATACATACGAGTATGTACTAATGGGTTTTCTTGGGATGTGGGCTCAAATCGAATTTTGATGAAAAATATTAATTGTTTAACATAAAATATTTTTAGCAACGAATGAAATATTGCAAATTGTACTCATTTTAACTGACATTTTTTTAGCTTCCCGCAAAAAGGTTGAGGGAGCCTGATGTGATGTTAAGACACATAGTTCTCCAATTTCTACCCAATTTTTTTTGATGAATGGCAAAACTGAATTTGAAACCGCGCTTTGACTTATTCTAAGTTGAAATGAATATAGTCCATTCCGCTAAGTGACAATCGAACCTACAATCTCCCGTTTACAGTAGGACTCTGTGTCGCTGCACTATGACGATCTCAATAATTTGAAACATTGAAAATTCACTCAAGATCTCTCCCTACTACAATTTTTGTTGTATCAAATTAGTTTTAGCAAATTGCAATTTTATATACCTAGTTCAAGCTCATAAATCTTAACAAGAATCGAACTTGTGACCTACACATTAATAGCATATCTGAACTAATGTAATTAATATTCACAGTAAAACAGCGTATAATACTATATACTAATTCTATGAAGCAATTAAGCTCCTCTAGCTAAATTCTAATTATTAATTAATTAAAGTACAACTTGTAATTTGGAATAATTACTTCAACTGTACTTGTATTTAAATAGTATTCAGTTGAGCACTACATTGTATGTAGAATGTATTGTCGCGACCGTTGTGGCACAGTAGTACGGCGAGATGTTTGTGGGTTCATCGAGCCCAGTGAGAATCGTCTTACTCGGAGAAATTATTATATTTGGTAAGCTAGATTAGGTAGTTAAATCACGGTAAAAAGTTCCGCCACTCAGCACATAATATCTTGAAAATAGAAGTAAAAGTGAGAAACTGGAATGTGCTTACGCTAAGTTCCTACTGAATAAAGCAAAAATAACCTTTATATGTTCTTAATACACCAAAAAAGATCTACAAAATTGTTTTTATAAAAAAACTAGTGGACTCGGACGCGGCTACGCCTGCTTGAACTATAAGAATATTTTCGCGTCGGTCATACTCATACTATGCCGCCCGTAGGCTAGGTCATTTTGAATCAGTGACATCTCTTTAATTATTTATTAGAATGATATACAGTAAACTATAATTTCAATCTAGATAAAATGCTAAAAGTGACTATTATATTTATTTTCATAAGGATGAATATCAAAATGTCGCGGTAACGGTTGCGTAGCGACGCGACGGTTGTTATTAACATGGTAGAATAAATTGCATGTCAAATTAGAAAGTACTTTAAAATATATTAGTTTATATGTGTAATGTAATGTTATATAGCCTATAGCACTTCTGAAGAATGCAGTTTTCATACAAAACAAAAACAATGTAAATCGGACCAGTAGATCCAGAGATCTTAGCGTTCAAACAAACAAACAAACAAACAAACAAACAAACAAACTCTTCCGCTTTATTATATTAGTATAGATAACCCATATTAGTGTGACACCAAAAACAAAATTTTAATTGCAGTTTTCTTTATTTTTAATTATCTTTATTTTGAAGTTATTCAACTATTACTTTCTACTTTTTATTATGTATAGATTTATTTTAAAGCTTAACTTGAAATGTAATGAAGTTAGTTTCATACTGTATTAAGCATATAGCACAGTAGCCAGAGATAGTAGTATTAAGACACTCCGTTCCCCATCTAGCACCCCAATTTTTGAGACATTGCGTTGAAACTAGAGCTGAGAAATGGAAAAAATTTAAACTCTCCATATGTTATGCCGCTGCTGCAAGACGCCCTCAAATTAAGTTTATTTTACAAAATAACAATATGAATACATCATAATTTCTATAGAAATGGACAGAAAATATCTAATTTTCAATGGCGATTCGAGATTACAGGGTCGTAGGTTTGGTGCTCGGTGGGCGTGTATTAATTAAGGATCGCGCCACCCCTTCGGCTGGCCGAAGACAATTTCTGAGCTTGACTGTGAGAAAATTTACTAGTGTATTTAATATGTATTGAAAGGATATTAAACGTATGGATTTTGGTTTAGCAATATATATTATATACCTCTAGTATAGTTAAGCTTTAAGAATAAATAGAACATTTTTTTTATTTTAATTTTACGCATAGCAGTTTGGGCAGAGAACACCTAGCATAAGGGTACTCGGTTCCTCACTTGGTGTGCAATTTTCGAGACTTTTTGAGTTGAGTGGCGGAATTTAACGCCGCACTTTGTCTTGTTAGAGAAGGAAAATAGAAAAAAAATCGTAATTCCTCCGAGGGGGAGCGAACCCTTTGCGTTTGCTCAAGCTCAGACTTAGACGCTGCCCCACTACGGCTCCAATGGTTAATTATAAAAAAATATATGTGTATAATTTCAGAACACATGGGCGTTATAGCAATACGTCGAAAGTTTCGATGAACTTAAACGATAATGGATATGTTTCCTAAGAAGTTGAATGTATCAATAAAAATCAAGTGAGTTACTTAAGCTCATTGAAAGAGGGTTCCGTACATATTTCATTTTCTAGACCTATTTTTCTTCTATTTTAATAAATAATGTGAATGAGAACTTAGACTCATATTCATAAATTATACGTTTATAGGTATTTACTATCGGCCGATCGCTAACATCGAATCATATGATATTGATTAGTGGCGCAGCGCGTAACTCAAAACGGTGAAGACGGTTGTCGATTTAACTCTGGCCTCGTAACAAGAATAAGCACATCAACACGTAATATAACGAGTGGTGGCACTCTGGCTATTGTGCTATATATCTACGCGGGTATATGACGTTACTAGTGTCCGCTCACAACTTAGTTTGCCTCAACTATAATTTGTAGCGTTCTTATAATGCTCTCCTACACTCTCTAACCTACATGTTAAATTTCAAGTTTTTAAGTCAAATAATTTCATCTGTCCATTGTCTATCAGTCACCCAGTAACGAAAAGGCTTTATATATACAAAATTTTAGCACGGAACTCTAAAATAAACCACAATATATTATTTCATAAGAGGAAACATTAGAAACCATTTGAATGTAACCGAAATCACTGATCGTGTGTTTAATTAAATATTTATTCGTGTAGAGGGCGTGGCCGGCCCGCCCTTAGTGGTTATCTATATTGTTTTGTACGATAAAGATAAGCTGAGGCTATTAGGTAAGCGATTTTGTAATATCAATATTTATTTTATATTTTAGGAATTGATAATTTAATTGACATGTAGATAAGCGAAACCTTGCGCTATGAATTACGATACTCTATTCCTCAGTTTCCTCCCATTTTTCGTAGACATTATGAGGCGTAAGGCGAAATTCAATGCCTGTTTTGTGTACCTCCTTGTGGGAATCGAATACTGAACTATTGTTTTTAAGCTGCAATTTAAAGGATGTCAAATCTTCGCCAAGACGTCAACAAGATCAAAAAATCGTTTTATATATAGTAAATTTTATGTATGAGTAAATACTCATATTTTCTACATTATAATATTATATTAGGTTAAAAGGTCGCTTCGCAGTGGGACAGTATCCGGTTTTTAATGCGATGGTTGTGGTTCGATTTCTACTCAGAGAAAACACTGTGTTTATTTTCATTTACTAGCAGAATGTCTTAAATTAGATTTTTAATACCCCCTCAGTACCTTCAAATGCTGTTTTATATTACCCATATAAAGATACATTAAAAAATTAAAAAAAAATAAAAATAATAAAATTATATTCTGAATTTGAAACAACATTTCAAACTCATATATTTATTTACCCTTATAACAATTTCACAAGAGTGCTTAAACTTTGAAGATCAGGCCAAAAGTCCCATAAACAACAATAAATCATTCGTTCGGTGGCCACTTGACTCGACCTGGGTCCCGACCGCGTTTGTGAAGCAAAGGTCGTGTCCGATGCTATCGGTACATGTCAATGAAATTAAAAGTGACTTGTTTATTTCAAAATTTATTAAAATTGATTTTTTTTTTGATTCGCGCCGTATATTTCATACAGCAGGGTAAGTAAAAGGAATCTTAGTTTTAGGACACTCCGTTTCCTACGGAAAAATGGAAAATGGCCCAATTTTCCATACATTGTGCGTTTAGTGCCACAATTCAAAACCGCACTTTGTCTTATATATTATAACTAGAACGAGAAAATGAAAAAATATATATTTTCCTCAGGGGTGGGAACGGCATCCATATTACTAGTTTTCAGCTGCATGCATTTGTTTTAAAAACTTTCGATTTTTAAATTAATCAAAATGAACTTATGAGGTCAAAGCGTCGCACTGGGATAATTGGGTTCTACTACTTAAAACGTAATGTCTCGAGATGGCGGGTAAAGCTGTGTCTTCGCATTAGGTTCTTTGTGCCTCCCTTGTAATATGTGTGATAAAATTTAGTTTGAATTTTATTTGTATAATAAGGAAAACGACAGGAGTACTTAAAAACCTCACCTTTGATCACTTAAAGTTATTTTTATATAGTCAAATTTAACAAAATCTTTATATAAATTGGCTGTAGGTCCACTATACCATACGGTTCATATCTCGAGACTCACTTAGAATGTGTCATACACAACACAAGTCACAGTTATTTCAATTAAACAACAGAAGTAAAACTGTAGGTAAAAGGTAGTAGTAAAAATGTATGTATGTAAAAGTACTATAAAAGAGCACTTAAAAACAAAAAAAAACAACGTTTCAAGAGTCGCTAAACAAACAGTTATGTAAAACTTAATGTTAATTATGTAGTGTGTCAGTTTGTTCAGCTCTCGAAATAAGCTGATTATTGTATTGTAATGGTAATGAGTGAAATTCAAGATGGTGATATTCGATATTCTTAAATACTATTTAATTTATAAAGTGGATTTTACTTGAGCTTTTACTTTTGTCTAGTTTCATATGTGTAACGCGTGGCACTCAGTTCCGCGCGTAGCTAAACAGATGGAACCTGGGAACCTAAAGGTAAGACAATAAGATCACGAGACCAATTTCTCGCTCTAAAAATATTAAATATTTTCAAGTGGCAATCTAACCCACAGCCGTCCCGTTTACAGTCGCACTTTAGCCCGGCCACGACGGCCTAGAATAAACAATAACACAAAACACAGTGCAAATAAACATATTATGTACATAAAGATAAAACTAGCTTCACGCATTATCCCGCATATAGCAAAAAAGACAGAGAGTACTCAGTGTCAAGATACTCCGTTCCTCACTTTATATAATATAAAAAATGAAAACCTTTTTATCAACAAGAATTGTATTAACAGTATCGTTGTGCAATACCTAGGCGGAGTGCGGAGGTCAAATTACATAACACATAAATACAATGGACGCGCTTATTTACGGCTGGCTCTAAACTAAAAGCTCGTAGCTTTTATTGCAGTTAGAATGCTGTGTAGACTTGAGATTTGGAGCTTGGAGCTTAAGGGGAGCAGGTTAGTTCATGTTTTTCCAGTATAGTAGAGTAGGCAGAAGGAAATGCATTCCCCACTTTCGGACAAAATTTCGAGACTGCGTGTTGAACAGTGGAACTCAGCGCCGCTTAATATTTTAATTAAACTTTTGTTTTCTGGTCTAGTAAAATCAAATTTATAACTTTACTATTTATACAGCTTGAAGCTGGCTTGGCACAATAGCACATTCTCCTAATATAAATGCGATGGTTTTTGATTTGATTCCCAATTGGGTAATAAATGTTTTTAACTAGTGGCCCACACATGGCTTCGCCGCTTGAAGTAAAGCAAACATTAATTCTGACAAATTTTAACATTAATAACATTAGTATATAATATAGAGCGCAGCGTAAAGTTGCAAAACTGAACAAACAACACCTCTAAAATTAAGCAGTATGTGGGGTACGAAGTGTCTCAACACTACACCTACCTGTACCTACCCAGCTATACACGGGAAACAGCATGAAACAGAAATAAAAATAACATAATACCTTAAAGTCGCATATCTACGCGACCAGCACTAGGCACTAATGTGGTCGGATGCGCAGGTCGCTCTATGACCTCACATACACACCTATATACTCGTACAGGTATAAGACATATACTGTATTATACAGGTAGTGTATACGAGGTACGTCGACGCACCGATACCCGCCGACAATACCGGCATAAGTCACTCGGCTACATCGAAGCCGATAGTTTAGTTGGGTTAGTTACTTTCATTGTTAATTTTTTTCATATTTGTGAAAATGGGGAGAAATTTTGTTTTTTTTTAGGATAGGGTACAAATAGGATAACACGGGACCCTAACTATAAGGCATCAAGTATTAGAGCACTCTTTTCCCCGCGTTCGCGCTCCTTAAGCGAGCGAGCGAGGAAATAAAGAAATCCCCCTAAGTGGGAATTAAGCTCACGAGGGTCGCGTTTGTGGTCGAGGTCGTCGTCGATACACCACGACGACCTCTACCTATTTGTATAAATGGAACACTTAAATACATTACATATATAGTAAGTATCGCTCTGATAACGAGGCAAAGCGCGTATTGAGTTCCGTCACTCAACACGCAACGCCTCCAGAATTCCGTGGAAAGTGGCAAACAGAGCACTAGATTCACAAGGACCCTCTGCTGAAGCTGCTATGTGCGAGATACAGCGTAAACCTAAAAAAATATAATAAGTATAAAATTTCAACGCTACTTATATACTCGCACAACTAAACTTCCCGTTCGCATAGAAACATTTTGAATAGAGGATACCTATGGCCATTTTATGAGGGTAAGCAAGGTCGTAACCGATGTACCGCTAACCGATCGCGAGATGCGCCATACAGGCTCATATAATTGCATATAAAACCTTCGAGGAGGTCATCTATGCGTTATTATAGTTTACTGTAGCTTCGGGTTTATTTTTAACTTTTATTAAAATAAGGAACATTTGATGGAGTAAAAGATGAAATTTGTTTAGTTGGTTTGATTAAGCCAGTCCTGGCTAGTCGTGGATAGGTTGTGGGTTTGATTCCCAATCTAGGAACTGAAATATTTAATGTTTTCATTTCCTCGCTCTAGTGACGAGGCAAAGCATGGCGTTGAACTTTGCCACTCAACACGCAATGCCTCCAAGATTCGACGAACACGAAAAGGTAAGTATCGAACGGAATTGTCTTAATAAGAATGGGGTGTCTTAACACAAGATTTCCAGGTTCCATCTATCTATCCTATGTGTGAGATATAGCATGAAGCGTAAAGTTAAAAAAACATATGATATGAAAGCATAGACTTCTTATTCTATTTTAATATTTTTAAATATAAAGTTTTTAATAAACTTGAACTTCAATCGTAGGACATTTCTTAGAGAGATTCAAAAGGCAGCAGTCATTTTTGACTCTGACCACTGATTTTTATAGTCAATAATTATTTACCCCGAGTGGGGATTGAATCCATAAATGGGTTAACAGTCAAAAACTAACGGTTTGAGAATTTAAAAAATCTACTATATGTATATTAGTACGTTTATACCATCTTCAAGTTGGTACACACGTAACTGCAAGACTAAAATAGTTGCATGTGCAATGTAAATAAATAGATATTGTCCGGAGGAACCCTATCGTCTCTTAGCGAAATGCGTCTTCAAGCATTTTGTAATCCTTACATTACTGGAAAACGTTATCTTATTGTGACATTTATATGCTACGACACAAATATTGACAAATTACCTTTTACTACGCCGGTTTTTTCGTAAATTAAATTTCTCAAATATTTTTTGGGCACGTTTTTTATATACTGCTTTTATTTTAAAGAATATACTTTAATAGAAAGAAAATAAAGAAAATAATTAATTTTTTTTAGCTTCACACTACACGCACACATTTTCACACAAACACATCTTAAAAATACCAGGATCGTATTAGGTGGTGGTGGAACTCAATAATGTAATTTTTAAATAGCAATTAAATAACATCAAGATATCGTAAAGCAATCGTGTCGTAAAGCATAAATGTAAATAAAAGATCTCAGAACAAAATATCAAGTACAGTTTAACTTGCTTTTTATGTTTGACTCAACTGTAGACAATATTGTTAAACTTATTTCATACAAGTTGGAACAATGAGTATTTTGCTTGCGAGTACATTTCTGTAGAACAATTTATTAAAAGCTATAGAGGGCGTCGTGGTACGCTGGTCATGGCTTCGATTCCTCTCCGAAATAAGTAACATTTTTTCATGGTAACGACACAAAGCGCGGCGTTTATTTCGCTACTGAACAGAATTCAGTACAAAGTTGGAGATGGAAATAAGTTAATGGAAACAGAGTGAAGTTCAAAAAATCTTTTAAGACTATTTAAAACGACTGTAAAGGTGAAGATTATAAATGTAAATATTTATAAATAGATATAAATACAGTAATTTTGGATGCTAATTTGGTTACTGAATTTGTGTAGAGCATTTTTTTACAAAACTATTTAAGGATAACACAAAAACGCGACGGTTGTGAGTTTGATTCCAACTCGGGACAATTTTTAAATTATTATCATTTTCCTAAATTGCTGCTAGTAAAAAAACGTTAATTTAACGTTAAAACTTTTATCACTCATTCGCTCGAGGTAGAGAATTGACATTAAAAAAATGACCATCTACTTAACAAAATCATTTAATTTTGCCCAATTTTGCCCACGATCCCCACACTTAATTTTATAATACAATAAACGTCCTTATTCATAAATTTCGATATGGTAATGTCAATATATTGACAAGGTTGCCAAAAAATAATTAAAAGCACAAGCAAATTTCGAGTGAATCAGTATTAAAGTCGTCTCATAAATAGTTGAAAGGTCAAGGGATGGTAATAAATCGCGTGCCCGCTAACATGGGGTTATATCTGTAGGCTCAGATAGTCATTGAGTATATTAAGCGTTAATAGCTTCGCTGTAACCGTTATTAGGTATGCGTAGTGATGTATTTCTCCGTTTTGTGTATTAACACATATTATATATATCACATATAGATCGGAACCTTAAAACCGGAGAAACAATTATTAAAATATATAACATTTTTAAATTGTTGCTCCACACTAAGAGTAGAAACATACATTGGGAAACATAAAACTAATTACGAAGCTGGACCTATACCCACGCCTCTTGGGAACCGCTTAAATCATTTTATTTAAATTCAACGGCGCTTTTCGCCTGCGAGGAAATGAAAATATTAAATATTTCGTTTTCTCGAGTGGGAATCGAATTTACAACCTGTTTATAGTCGCACACTCGTGCCCTGCTCTGCTGTGCTACGACTGACCTCAATATAATTATACACTGTAAATATTTCATAACATAACATAAAATAATACTTGATTCCAATACACCCGTTTTGGCTAGGTCGACTTGTGACCTGCAGTTCAGGTATAGATTCTATAGCTTACAGAAGTGACATTAGCATACTTATAAAAAGAATTACAGATTATTATCATATACGAGTAAGATATTTTCTTTAGCTTAATTTTAGATATAGCATTCCTACGTAACGTTAGATTCCATTCAAGACATTACGTAATGAATAGCGGAAGTCAACGCCGTGGTTTCTTGTTGCCAGAGCGACGAAATGAAAATAATTCACACTCAAATGGGAATTGAATCCACAGTCGTCGCATTGCACGGCCGAATAGGTAGATAATAAAAGCAGAATGATAATATTTCTATAACTTCTATACTCTTTGGTTCCTTAAATGTCACATAAATATAAAAGTGTACAATTAGGAACGGGTTTAGCGCAAACTCAGATCCTACTGATAAAGTGACATCTTGCAAGTCCATACGCTTTTAACTTCTTGTGGTTAGGTAATAACGCTTATGTGAAGATTATGATTATATAGATAATTCTATATTATTATTAAGCTGATTTTGTTTGCTTGAACGCGCCAATCTCAGAAACTAAATAGATAGTATATTTTATCGATTAAGGCTGTACTCGTAAGGTACATATTTTTTTAACTGTATCCTGTATGTAAGGTAGTCACAGGGAACCTTAGAACCCAGTGTTAAGTCACTTCCGTTGTCCACTTTCTGCCGATATCTGAAGGAAGGCATCGCGTGCTGTTACCGATTCAGAGCTTTGATAGTCTTAAATTTATATAGCACTATAAAAATTTCACATCGCCGCCTTAAAATAGATTAACTTTACATAACTAGAGGACACTTCAAGGGGACAAACACTCGAGTAATAATTACTGAGGACAAAGTAAACAAACATAGTGGACAAACATAACAGCATCCGAATTAAATGGACCTAAATGCATTTTTAAGTATTAGGCTGATTACACACATGTGAATTATCTTATTATTTTTAAATGTTTTAAATGTTACTTTAAAATATAATCAAATTTGAAATATAATCTCTTGGCGTCCAAAATTCCAAAGGTTCGGACGCTTTTATTTTATTTATATATTTTATTATTTTTTAAAAAAAACGTTAAAAATGAAAGCGTCTAATGTTTGTCTTATATAAAGAATCTCATATATTTCTTATGTTTCTTTTAAATCCTTCAAACTAGTGGATTATAATTTTCTTTTTGACTTTCACGTTGTATTCCTGATATAGAAGGGTAGGCAAAGAGAACTTAGCGTTGAGACACTCGGTTCCTCACGCACCACCCAATTATCGAGACATTAGAAGTTGTATGGCGAACTTCAGTAAAGGAATTGAACCAAAAGCCTTCGCGTTTTACCGACAAGGCCAACGCCACGTAGATTGGCCACGAAGGCCAATCAATACCTCACTATTTTCATATAATTATATACATTAATATCTTATAGTGATAATATGATTTTAGTATGTATGAGGATTAATTGCTTAAGAATAATTTGGGTTCCGGTATTACACGTCGCATTCCAGTCTGCTTTCTAAGATAATATTACCCACGCGCCTATACTGAATTTATTGTTAATGGAGCTGTATTACATGGATGCGGCGGAAATATTTTTTCTTTAAGACTATATATTTGTAAAAATGATGATAAATGGTAATGTTATATAAAATACATGTATTTTTTATTTTTTCTTACATCGAACTTGCTGATAAGTGACAGTCATTTTTCGTAGTAATTGTGAATTCTATATAATTATGTATAGGTATATAAAACTTCTGCGTTATTGAATGATAGAAACTGTAGTAATTTGGAATTTCTCGAATTTTCACTGCTAATTGAAAAATACGAGATTTTCTACTTTTTAGTCTTGAACTACTAAAGCAACTAACTAATTTATGGCAAAAAAATTGAGAGTGACAACTACTCTCACATAAGAATCCCGTCTAAAAATAAAGCTATGAAGGAAAATTAAATTGAATAAATAAAGAACAATTGAATTGAATAAATAAAGTACAGAAAACAGGAATTGAAAACAAATTGATTTCGTGTTACTAGGCCTACCTCTCTTAAATAACTCAGATGAATATTTTTCATCATTTCATCGAGTGGCCAATTGAACCCATAAGCAGTCGCGTGCACGCTTGTGCCCCTACGCCACGACTGCCCGTCATGGCGAATGGCACGAAGTGTCTTAAAAATAAGTTCTCTCCACCTACCCTGTTGTATGAGGTATACAGCGTAAAGCTGACTTATTTATTTTATTATTTAGCATATCCAATCTATAATACATCCAACAAAAATTCATCGTATATCATCGACCCATATATTTGTTTGCTCGCCCAAGAGCCATCAAAGGGCCCTTGTAAAAATATGAACTCGTCGTGTTTCAATTCCTAAAAATAATCTTCACTTCAAAACTTGACCACTTACTAAAGTTTGGCCGTTTGTTTATTTTATCCTTTCACAACTGGATTGTTTCAATATTTTTTGAAGTTTCATATTTTGTGACAGAAGTTTTACGTTTTTAGAATCAAGATTCTCCATTCTAGAATTTTTGTCCTAATTGAGACTCATTGTGTAATGAAACTCGACGCAACACTTCCCAGAGCAGAGCGGAATTTTATTATCCCGTTCACATTATCAGCTTCATTTCCTCGCTCTGAGGCAAAGCGCGGAGTTGAATCTCACCATTCAACACGGAATGCCTCAAAAATTCGGCGGAAAGTGGGAAACGGAAGTGACTTAATGAGAAACGAGAAGGTAAGAATCAAACCTACATCTATCCGATAGCTATCTGACTTAGATATTGTGAGGCTGCGTTATCCTTTAAATAAAAATTGGAAATAAATATAGATTAAATGGAACTGAACTCGCTATTGACTCTCATGCAGTTCATCTTCGATTAGTAGCCTAAATTTTAATCAAAATGTAATAATTGGCTGGTCGATAAATCAAAACGGCATCTCAATTATTAATCCGAGATATGTCCATCTCATCTTTATTAATAATTTTTTGCAAAATTAATTTATTATATTTGCAATTTGAACGTAGGGGTCGAACTTACATCTCTTGGACGGCGTTTAAACAGTTCATACTCGTACTAAGGATTTTAACGTAACTTTTACTAGTAGACCTATAATTGCATTAGAATTGTACAGTCTAACCGTCAACGCATTAAGCAGCAAAATGGTCATAAATGTAGACCATGTAAGTAAAGTTACGGGCGGAACACGCTAGTGTTCTGCCAATCTAATATGTCCTCATGTCATGTCAATTTATACCTAACTAAAATATAAACTAAATTCTACATACAAAATTTACTACTTACGATAATTTAGCAAGATCTGGATTATTGAGCAGACCAGATATAATTTCTCCCTTAGTGCTCCATGCATATGCTGCTTAACTGAACCCGGTAGTAACGTGTTTGTTTCGGCACTCTTACTGGGCTTGAAACACATGGAAGAAAGATCTATCCGATCCTAGTGTATTATCTAGGTTTTTTTCTGCCTACCCTGCCATACAGGAAAAGTCTAAAACTACTTCACACTGTTCAGTACATCTGTAACATTATAAAAACCCTGACAATTCATGATTATCATCACGAACAAATTAACAAGATTCAAGATGTATTAGAAACACTTTACATTTTAATAACATCTAGCATGCCTCAACTTAACTCAACATATAATTACTGCATGAGGATGATG
Organism: Heliconius melpomene rosina; assembly: GCF_056956725.1. NCBI lineage: Eukaryota > Metazoa > Arthropoda > Insecta > Lepidoptera > Nymphalidae > Heliconius > Heliconius melpomene. The sequence continues at coordinate 13,755,183 of NC_140395.1, forward strand.
CATCAAGGATTAAAGGATTGTAATAATATTGTATTATATTTACAGTGACGTAAGCGTCGGTGGGTCGTGCCGGACCAGATGACCTATTTCTCACACACTTCCTTGAGTAAGTGCGTTACAAATGCTTAGATAGGGCGTATTTTATTTTAAATATTTTTTTGGCACAATTGAAAAAGAAATGTAAAGTCAATAGTCATATACCAGTATATGTATACGATTTGATAAATTATGTGGTTTTTTATTTAGTAGTATATTCATTTTATGTATTTATACATTGACATAAGCCGTGAAGCTATAAAAATATTATTAATATAGATAAAAACGAAATCTTCTATATTGGATTCTCTCTGCATGTTGTACGTGCTTTACATATTTTGGACTATCTATACATTTAGAAGTCTTCACTCACGTTCGTCACGCTTCTGAAATTAGATCATCGGTGCTCGAAATTCATTCAATAAACAAAATGGCATCATTGGATTCTTAATTTAATCGAATAGAAGTCCCCGACCTCAAGACGGTCACGAAACAGTACCTCACGACTCCAGTACTGGCAGCAGAAACATCGCTTATTTATTATCTCCCGCATGTGATGTAAGAGAGTAGGCAACAAGAATCTAGTGTTAAAACTCTCTGTTCTTTACCTCTTATTTTTTTTGGAAGTCTTATCTGTACTTCCCCTTAACGGTACTATTTAATCACTCAGTAACTACAGATACTGAGTGACCAACACTAAATAATTGATAATTGTTAATCGATTGTTAATATAAATTAATTTAGTATTGTTTAAAGAAATCAATCATCAATTTGTTTTGATTGATTTAAATTATAACAATGACAGTTTAATAAATTAATTCGTAATAACAAACTGTAGAGACAGATTTCAATTATATTTCATAGTATGGATATTTTTCTTATTTTATTCTTTGTTGTTAGAAATGGTACTTGTTAATTACAAAAAAAATCCTAAATAAAAAAATATTTTTTGTGTGCCTATGGTTCCTTAAATCCTAAATAAAAAAGGGGCTTTTTGCTTTGCTCGTCAATACCATATTGGTAACAATACCAACAACTCTTTGACACTAACAGTGTTTCCTCATATACAGTATTTTTTATTTTCACAAATACTTTGATTTTGTTTTATACAACTTTAATAAATATATATTTTTCTGTTATATATTTAGAAATTTCTAAATATCACACGATATCCATGAAATAAACTTAAATATGTTTCATGTTAGAAAAAACAAACTTACACAAATACCTTGATTTGGATTTTTTTGCAAACAGTATTAAACTTTATTTTGTTTGTTTATCCATCAATTAGCCAAAATAGAAGGTCGGGAGTGCAATATTTTATTTCAACTAGTTTACTAGATATCGTTCCGTTAAGCTTAATTACTTTTGTGAACTTTTAATTACTATAAAATTGCTATTGATTGTGGGTTTGTATAGACTTTTTAATAAATAACTATATTTATCGACTTTGATTGATATTTGATATCGATTATTTAAAATATCATAACGATTAAATATAAGCTATTATTACACGTTGAAACGTGTGAATAATTTTGCTCGTTTTAATATCGATGTTGATCATGAAACAGATGGGTACCATGTAATATATTATGAAGTATATACAAACATAAGCCTTGCGATACTGTTTTTAGCTATTTTCTCGGTATTTATATATACCTAGTACATATTTTCTATTTTCCGCATAAAATTTATGTATTATTAATTTAATATATTATTTTGTTTTTTATTTGTTAAAAAATATACTTCTGTAAAAGCATACATAAAAAGTAACAGATGTAAAAAATATCACACTTCAGTAAAACGTACAAAATTTTCTAAACCAAAATTTAAGCTTTCGCTAATTAAGTCTGTGGTCGTTCGGTTCATTAGCGGTCAGACACTTATTTTTATAAGAACTCACTTCTCTTCTACCTGTTAAAGATTTAAACGCGCGGACCAAAACCTATGTACATACATAATATTCAGCTTTTTCATTCCTCAAATATTATTAATTATTCTTTTAATTTTATAAAGTAGATAGAAAAAAATGCTTCAGGCTATACAAGGTTATATACGGGATCCGTATATATGTGCAAAAACATCCCCCCTTTAAAGACCATGAATCAACGATAATAGCATAAAATCAGTGATATAAATTAGGACAACATTTTGAGAATAAATTAGCACTAAATTGGTCTAAATTATGATAAACATTTTGAGCAGTCTGCATAATTTTTTAAGCTATGGCGGTCAAGAGATGGTAATTAAATTTTAACAGTTACTAACTAACCAGACTCAAATTAGTGAAACTTGAGTGCGGAAATGTTTCGAGTCTCGTTGTTAACTAATTGTCACTGTTTTCTTTAATTGCCATTTTAAATGTAATATATTAAATTAATATGTTAAAATATTTTTAAATTTTCTGGCTGTACACGCGACGTTTTTGAGTTCAATTCCCTGTTAGGGGAATGAACTATAGAGATATAAAGAAAGTATATGTAGAGATTCAGGGTATACTCTATGAGATAAAAATAGTTGAAGATAATCTCCTCTATCTCCTGTTTAAGTTCCACTATCTATCTAAGAATCAGTCTGTATAATACATAACAATATTTTGCTTGTTCGTCTATATATTCAATTTTATGAGCATGGAGACATATTGTTGGAATGAGAAACAAAAACTGGATTGCCTAGTTACCTCCTCCAAAAAGCAAATAAATTATTTATACGTTAATTGTTTATTAATAGTATTCTGCAATGTGTTTTGAATCGTACAAACAATCGTACACATTTAAAGTAACTGAAAAGAACGTGAATTAGAAAAACCTATTACTTTGTTGAATGACAATATAGGGGGAAAATGCGTAGAATTAAGATCATTTCAATTTATGTACTTCCAACGAAAATAAATTGATCAAGTGCTTGCAAAAGTTTATTTGAATAAAGAATATTTTGAATTTCAATATAAATGTAATTGCTGGAATATTTTATATCATTAATTTTAAATACACGATGTTTCTCAGTTTTTAAACGGTTTTATTTAGCTCACCCCGTTTGTATGTTTGTTTGGCTCAAATTTAGTAATTGAAATTTAACCCTCTTCCCGTTAACCGATTGATCTGAAATTTGGTATACGCCTTTGATTCTGGTGACAATACAATTATCCATATTCAATATTATTGTGAATCCAAGATGGCCGCCGCTACAAGATGGCGGACAACTTAGTTTTTTTTCAATCCCATCAATATGGGTATCAAATGAAAGGGCTTGTCAATTAGAATTCAGTGGACTATACAAAATCAAAATCCAAGATGGCCAACACTACAAGATGGCGGACAAGTTAGTTTTTTTCAATCCTATCAATACGGGTATCAAATGAAAGGGCTTGTCAAGTAGAATTCAGTGGACTACACAAAATCAAAATCCAAGATGGCCGCCGCTACAAGATGGCGGACAAGTTAGTTTTTTTCGATCCCATCAATATGGGTATCAAATGAAAGGGCTTGTCAAGTAGAATTCAGGGCACTATACAAAATCAAAATCAAAGATGGCCACTGCTACAAAATGGCGGATAATGTAGTTTTCAATCCCATCAATATGGGTATCAAAATAAAGGGCTTGGTAAGTATAATACAGTATACTATACACAATTACAATATGAATCTCCCACCTAAGTCAAGATCTGGTATCCTGTCGAGGACTGTGTGGCTATAGGATGCCTAAAAATGATACGTCGCTAGGGGTACCACCCAAGGTAAAAGGTAAAAGCACGCCGAGAACTGTATGGCACTAGGTGGATAAAAATGATATGTCGTTAGCGTTTTCCCCTCAAGATTCAGGCACATCTTGTTGTACATAGCCTTGCTCCTCTATTGGACCTCTGGGGGGTCGATCGTAACATTCTCCATTAACCTTGCAATAATGAGGCACTCAACGAATTGAATAGTAGGAGAAATAAAAACTAAAAACTTAAAAATAAAAAAGTAAAAAAAAAATTTTAAGTTAAACGGTTTTATATTGCAGATAAATGTACTAAAAGATAAAAAATAATTTCATGGAAATTATGATTACTAAAATAAAATCGTGGGGCACGTCCAATATCTACAATCGAAAGACATGGCATGAGACTTCACCCACCTAGTGGTAAGTAGAAAGTGTCCCCACGATTTTATTTTAGTAATCATAATTTCCATGAAATTATTTTTTATCTTTTAGTACATTTATCTGCAATATAAAACCGTTTAACTTAAAATTTTTTTTTTACTTTTTTATCTTATATAAGTATGTTGACTTTATAGAGTTTGTAGAATATTGTAGAATATTAATTTTTCACGTAAAATATACAAAAAAAAACCGTCAAATAAATATATTTTCTGGATTCCACCGTAGACATTATTTTCTAACTCAAACTCACTGGGCTTACACACAGCCCAGCTTCACCATACCAATTAAGAATTCTGCTTCCACAGTAGGCAATACAGATGCAGAAACACATAAATTAATCAAAATGATAGTTAGAAAATCATTAATTTAAACTTAGGTCTTATTATTCTTAGTAATTTAGCTAACATTCAATTCTAAGTGCAACTGTTCCGTACTGCAGTAAACAATATATTTTAGTGTTGTCATAAAATTTAAAATGTATAGACGAAATGAGTTTTACTTACAGCTTTTGTAATTATTTTCTTAAATATATACTGTTACAATGGTTCTTGTGGGTGAATTATGTTTGTATGTCGAATTTTAGGATGTAAATGTTATAATATATCTAGATACTTATAGTCTACTAGCGGACGCGCGCAGCTTCGCTTGCGTATTTAGGGGTGAATTCTAATAACCCATGAAACATGTATTCGATTAAATATTTTTAAGAGTCTAAATATCAAATTTTATAAAAATCGGTGGCGATTTAAGAATTTTTCCATACAAACGTTCAACCCCTTATTTGCACCCTTAGGGGGTGAATTCTAGAAAACCATGAAACATGTGTTTAATTATATACGTTTAAGAGTCTGAATTTCAAATTTTATAAAAATTGGTGACGATTTAAAAAAAACCTATATAAACTTTCAACCCCTTATTTGCACCCTTAGGGGGAGAATTCTAGAAAACGATGAAATACGTGTTCAATTAAATATTTTTAAAAATCTAAATTTCAAATTTTATAAAAATCGGTGCCAATTTAAATTTTTTTCCATACAAACTTTGAACCCCTATTTCACCCCTTTAGGGTTAAAATTTTTCAAAATCCCTTCTTAGTGGATGTCCAGATTACTAGAAAGTAAACTTTTGTCCAAATTTCACGTTCCTACGCACAGCGGTTACGGCTGCGTGTGCGTGCGTCTTACCTCAGTCAGTGAGGACAAGTCCTTTTATATATATAGACTAGCGACCCCCTTGCGGCTTCGCCCGCTTTTACTACTGGATTATTCATATAATGTATGTTTGCAAAGCACTTAATATAATGTGAAAATTAATTAAACCCTAATGCAACCCGCATTTTCGTAGTTTCAATAAGGATTTTCCAATTGTTTTACACAGCAAGGATTTTTTAGTAGGTACCGTAATTTTAAATCTGTGCTACTAATCTTTTCAAGTACTTATTAAAATATATTTAAATGACTATCTTTAGATAGTTAAATGACTATTTTTAAACGGAAGAAATTATAAACAAAAGCCTACCTACTAATAACTACTACAAAAAATATATCGCGCTGAAATAATACATTCAACTCTAATTATCCAATACGTGCAAACGCATCTAAATCTTCGTTGCTATAAAGGCAGGCGGGTTTTTTTTTGCTTGTGGTTAATGCTGAAGAGGGTATTCTGTCCCTGATGAAAAGCAAGCACTACGTGGCTGCCTGTGAGGAAAATTAAATAGAATGCATCGGCCGGGAATCAAACACGGGCCGCCCGCGTGGCAGTCGAGCATTCTACCACTGAACCACCGATGCGTGTAAGGCAGGCGGGCGCGGCCGACGCATGGCGAGTGGCGAGCCGTTTCGCAGCAAGGATTTTTTGATATTGTAACAACTTCTAAAGTACTTATTAAAATGAAAAACAGTAAAGACAGTTTTGATCTACATTAAATGGCCAACGTAACTAATATACTTATTTATATGCTGAGAGTAAGGGATAAGTAAAACTTGAGTCGATACTGCTGAAGTGTCAACGACGTGATGTGTCAACAATTAAATGCGTTTTTCTCTTAAACTATTCGCAATTTCGAAATTGTGTAAAAAGCAAATTTTATCTTCGTTTAACGTAGAAAATTAATAAAGTATTTTAAAGGATAAGGATTAATACCATTATGGAAAAATATCCCTCACAATAAAAAATATATTGAAATTATTATTTTTAGACAGAAATATAATCACTACACGTTATCCTTAAAAGATAAAAATATGCTCTCGCGGACTTTTTTGTAGATCTCATTGAGAGGAACAATACTCCAGTACATTTTTTTCATGTAGTACTTACCATTAAAGCAGCGCATGCGCGAAAGTGTCTCAGCGGGTAGGACTTTATTCATATTTTTCGTATTTATGTAAATTTACATAAGAATGTACAAATAATAAACTATATATAAACCTTCTACGAAAAATACTCGACCTAATGGTGAAAACCGCAACAAAATCCGTTGGGTGGTTTAGAAGAAGAAGAGTTAGAAACAACAGACAGACACGAAAAGCGACTTGGTTTTATAAGATATAGGATAGGATAATAGTGTTTAAACTAAATTTTAATTTTAAGTTCGACATGTTATGAACTAAATCGATAATTATCGAGAAACTTTTTTTTTCTCTACAATTAGCAGTTTTCACAATCCTAGTCTAGTTTTTTTTCTTTATTTAAGCCTATAAAGTTATAAATGAACATACACACGATTTATATTCCTGCGTATAGTAAAACTGGTATATTTAATGTGTTCAGATAACTCATCATGACTTCATTCTTCGTTTACTTTATATTTGATCACCAATTAATTAATAATTAATTGACAAAGTATTAACTTTTCTAGACTTCTATAAGTCTTAATGTATGTGTATGTGATGTTGAAAATCTGGACTCTTTTCTGACTTGTGTATTATTTTTTTTAGAAAACGTATAAAAAAATTGAACGTAACGGAAATTGAACTCATATCTCTTGAAAATTCCAAAAGGCGCGGAAACAAATCCAGACTTTTAAGAAGGGTGGCAAACATGTATGACATAAGATAGATAGAGACTTAGATATTACATAGATTCTATGAAATACAATACTTTTTACATTTTAAAAGTGTTTCACATTTAAGAAAGGAAATAGTATTATTTTTCCTAAATGTGGAGTAACACTTTAAATACGTTATAAATATCTTATGTACATATTTCAATAGACGATTCAATTATTGTATATAATAATAGATAGATATCTCTATCTTCTTTATATATCTATGTATCTATCATATCTATGTATATAGATATATAAAGAAGGTAGAGATAGAAATCAGAAAAAATGCAAAAACAAATGTCATCAAAAGCTACTTCGCTATCATGGCCATCTAATTAACAAACTTTTTATAAATGAACCCATTAATTTCTATACAGTTACGTAAGCGTTACTAAATAATGTATGTATGTAAGTGCGTACCGACAATTGTAACAAGGATCACGCCTCACCGGCGCCCACGCGCGTTATTGATGCTCCATAATACTATTGTAGATCATTTGTTTTATATAGATATATAATCTATATACATATGTATGTATATAGATTTATGTATTGTATGAGTTATATAGGTTTTATGCATTCATGTGACTTGTCTCTGAGAGGAATGTGTTTTTAAATATTTTTTCTCATCTTTATATATGTAATATATACAAAATAATATTTTGTTACTAATAAATAAACCGACAATAAATGAGGAGACGAAATTACTGAACATAGAAAGTTAAGTTTGGCATTTAGGTTACTTGTTCACAAGTATAGATTTTCGAATTATAAACTTTTCAAAATTACTACAGGACCATTACATTAAAAAAATAAAGGTTATCCTTGAAAAGTAACGAAAGAATAAAAAAGTGTATACGAAATCTACATTCTTTAAAGAAATACTATACAGCCATTGATAAATTTGTTACTCTATGACAAACTTCTAAGAATAATTCAGACGATCCAAATCAAATGCGCAAGCTAAGACGGACACGCGCACGATCCATAATAAATACTTAATAGTCTACTTGTAGTTTATAATGTGCTCGTTAACTCAGCTATAACTATAGTTATCTATTAATTGTGTATAGGTTTTGGATAATACTTATTAGAAAAACGTTTTTAGATAGTATTACAAAATATGACAGATTTTCAATATAAGGTACAATACGTACGTACAATCAAAATATATACAGGGTGGAATTGTCAGTACCACTTTAAATGAAACCGCAGTTTTAGCTACTCTATAAAAGCCTAATATAATTCAGAAAAAAAAAATTCCAAAAATGAAAAAGTTATTTTTTCAAACAAAATAAATAATAAAATTATCGTTTTAAAATAAAACGCCATTTGTAAAGTATAACATAGGCACGCACACACTTACCTGTCAAAGCGGCAACGTCGTATAGGTATGTGTGCGTCACACGAAATACAGGTATGGATAAAAATCGTGAAATGAAAAAAAAAATCCTACGTCAAAACTGTGGAGGTACCTTGATTAATTTTTTTAATTCTGGGTTTGAAATATTTTACCCTATATGCAGTTTCAGTAAAAGAAGCGCTGCCTCTTCCACCCTGTATATAGAGAGAAAAATAGTAGAGTAAGTGCGATGGTTGTGGATTCAATTACCACTTAGGACAGTGAATTATTCTAATTTCTTCGAGTACATATAATGAGACAAAGTACAACGTTGAGTTCCACCACTCAACACGCAATGTTTCGAAAATTGAGCAAAAAGCTAAGAACGGAGTGTCTTAATATGCCCTCTGCGTATCCTGCTATTGGGGAATATAGTTTGAAAATATCAAAAAAATAGGCAGAATCGAAAGTTTTCAAATATTACTTTGTTAACATAGCTTATTAAATATTATTTTATTGTTGAACTTTTGTATTCTATTACGAATTACATTATCACTAAAAAGATACTTTTGTCTACGTAAACTTAATATATTCATTATACAAATTAACATGAAGGTACTATGGAACCCATTCATCCTGTGCCACTCATTATATCAAATATTTATTCCATTCATGATCATAGAGACATACAAATATAAATAAAATACAAATACATATAATATGTAAATGCTTAAAACCGATAAAAATCACCATCACAACGTCTAAATTGTAACGTTCATACTTTATTAATAAACAAATCGAGTCATCTTTGAAACAATTGAATTGAATTGAATTGAATTCAATGGAAATAAGAAAAAAAATGCATTCCAAAGGCAAAATATGGCATGATCTAAGTAAGTTACTGAGAAATTAGCGACATATTTATAGTTGGGACGGCGTCCGGAAATCCCGTGCATGTGATACTATCTTTACAACCAGCGATGCCAACATTTGAATAAGTTTTAGAATTTTGTGTCAATGAGCAGTTGATGTAGAAATGATGTACGGTTTTTGTTGTGTCTCTGAGAGACATTTGTTTGGTAAGATAAAAATATAATATTTTTTTTTTCTGTTTTATCGTTTTTTATATGTTTAGGTAATTAGTTTAATACAAAAAATAGTAAATTTCGATGACAAATTACGTGCAATAATTTCTATTGTGCATTGTCTATCAGAAACTTAATGAGTAACGGAAGTTATAGGTACATTAATAAAAAGGTTATTCTTATTTTCTTCTAATCAAATCTTTTAAAGCTTATTTTCGAAAGATTATATATTCAAAGAATTGAGAATTAAAATACTATAATAAATACTATAAATTTCAATTATCGAGGCCGTCATTTGTGGGCTCGACTTCTACTTAGAGAAAGAGTTTTATTTCATACCATTGTTCTCGAAAACAAAAAAGAGACAAACCGCAGTGTTGAGTTCCGCCACGGAGTCTCTTAATTCTGGATTCCCTCTACTTACCCAGCATCATACTAGATACAACATGAAAATATAACAAAAGATATATTATTCGATATATTCTTTGTACACGTATTTACTAATTCACACCGCGTGCCCCAGCTCGTGTACTCCTCGTATATAGATCATTATATTGTTCAGTGTTTAAAGTGCGCTATCGTCAGCGTCGTAGCGCGCCCTGCATTACAACTAGATACCACTCATGTATAGTAATGGTATGTAATGTAATTGATTGGTCTATGTAATTGTAGACTGGTTGTATGTGAAATTGATTATGGGTTCGATTCCTTTTCGAGGGAGTGGTTAAATTTGAGTTGTCGAGGAAATAAAACCGAGAGACTGGGGCAATTAATGAATATTTTTATTATTTTTGAAGTATCATTTACTTTTAAATTTTCCACGTTACTATTTTTACACTATTTTAGGAAAACAAACAAAACAACAACAAAAAGAATAGAATAATAAAATAATTTATATAACCTTACAAAATACAACAAGGTTCATTAAATCAATAATAAAATATAATATAAATATAGTCCATCACAAAGCTCCGCGCTAACATGATTTACATAGTCGAGTGCAATGAAGTCATCAGTCAACGGTCAATCACGGCGCGATACATATTAAAAAGGCGTAGACTATTCTATGAATAGAAGTGATGTGATATATTTTTTATGATATAATTTTTAGTATGAAAACGATTTTTGGGGATGTTTAAAATTTGTATAGGAAAATTATAATTTGAATTAATGAAATATTAAGTAATTTAAAATAAAAATATTGTCTCCTTAAATCTAATATATAAAAACGTCAATTGTGATAATCCTACAGAAAGGACCAATGATTTGAGCAAAACAGTTCTTGCTCAGAAATGGATGCAAAAACTCAGTAGTTGTTTTTTTTACTCTCCCTGAACATTTTTTTATACAGTGGCAGATTAACACGCACATTTATCCATATATGCCAATCTCACAGACTATCTTAGACAATGTAACTAAACGTCAACCAAGTAAAAACGTATTCTTTTGAATCTTATGAGAAAAAAAAATTGCATGCAAAAGGTGAAATATCGACTATTCGAAATTGATTCCTAGTTCGTTGAGGGATTTACCATGAACGTTACATTAAGAAATCAAAGATTAACAGACAGATAGACGAATTGCAAACATATGCGAACTAATTTATCACATCTACAACTATCTAGTCATTATCAATCAACACAACAGGATGTTGTATTAGGATTTGTTCTAGAAAAATTAATAGACTCACTTGATAACTCATTAAAGTAACCTTTAAAAAATTATATATTCTCAATAATACATAAAATATATGTGGTTTTAAATAAATGTTTTTGTGAATATACAAAATAATTATTAAAATTGCCACAATAGGTGAAAAATAACTGTAAACGCGACGGTTATGGGTTCTATTCCCACCTGGGAATAAATTATTTTCATTTACTCGCTCTGGTATAGAGGCACGGCGCGGCGTTGATTACCGCCACTCAACACACAATCTTTTCGCCATCTAACACTAGGTTCCTCTGCTCAACCTGCCATATGCGAAATACAGCATGACACTAGAAAAAAAATCGAAATCTTTCTTTATATAATAATATTATCCCACAGAACGTTCAATAAATGGCTCTCAAAAAAAGGCTAGCCATTAACAAAAAACATTTAAAACATAGGCGCAGGCGCAGCATTCGAAATGAAATCTAAATTCGAAATCGTATCGCGTCCTAACGTTTCCTCTACGTGCTGTTTCCGCTCTTATGGGGACACACGAGGAATCCATAATCATATACATTTATATACGTTTTTTAATATTTTTTTATTATAATAGTATGTCTAAAGATATTTTTTTATAGAACAAAGTGTGTATCCTGTTCTACTGATTGATGGCGCCCATGAATGTATTGGATAATGTTTAAGAATACGCGACGGTCTTAGGCTCAAACTCAACGCATGTTCCAGGCATTTTCTGTAAAGTGGCAGAACGGGGAAATAAAAAAATCAACCCTACTCACAACTTAACCTAACGCTACGATCGATGCTGTTCCACTGCGCTACGACGGCCTCATATCATGACTTTTGACCTATAAAAGTTATTTTAAATTAAGACAAGCATTTAGCCAAGCTACGCGTGATAACAATATTTTTATTTTTGTAATTAGTTTTGAGATTCCCAAACAAAAAACTGATAAACGACTATTCACAGTTTTTGCTACTGGATACTACTGTCTTTTTTTAAAACTAATCGTTTAAGACTAGTATTAAACTTATTACTTATAATAATATGGTGTAATGTTTTTTCCTTATATTTCTTATGTAGGAATCGAAATTAAAAATAAAAATTTTAAATATCAATTTTAAGGAACGACCTTTGCTAAAAAATAATAATCTAAAATTTTTTTTATTCTTTTAAAAAAATGTGTTTAAGAAAAAAAAAATGTGTGCCATCGTGGCACAATAAGTGCGGCATCTAACTGTAAGCACGACAGTTGTCAATTCAATTCCAACTGTGGAAGTAAATTATGTTCCCCACTCTGGTAACAATATAAAATGTGGCGTTGCGAAGGCCACTTAATACGCAATGTTTCAAGTTCGGGTGGAAAGCGAAGGTGTGTCTCTGACTAAATTGCTATGTAAGATACTACTTTTTTAACTTTACGCTGTCTCCTGCATATCGCAGGGTAGTCAGAGGGAACCTGGGGACCTTGTGTTAAATTGAGATAGTCCGTTCCCTACTTGAGTTGAGTGGAACTCAATGCCCCGCTTTGCCTCGATACCAGACCGACGAAATGAAGATAATAAATAAATGTTTCATTTCGAGTAGGAATGGGCCTCGCTACTTGTTACGTTTACAGTCACATGGGTTTAGTCTCAGAAATACAGATGAGATTCGACTATACAAGATGGCGCCAAATTAAATAAAAAATAAAATGAAAAGAAAAAAATAAAGTCACATTTACACAGAAAGCGTTAGCTAAAGATCAAGGAGCAAATAAATATCATAAATTTTAAGGTCAAATTATATAAAATTTATGATTCAATTTTGCATATTACATTTCCTATTTAATTATTTAATTTAGAAGTAGAAAATTAATTATTTTAAACTGATGTTATTAATTACTGATGATGATGTATTTTTAGATTGTTTTTTATTTGATTTGATTTTAAGATATTCTAAAATATACGATATTTAGAGATATCAGGAATTCCAATTTAAAAAATACAAAATAATGGAGACCAACAAAAAACGTCCTAACACTAAATGATAACAACATACTAACTCTATATTCGTCAAATTCGATTATAACTTAATTTTTCATTACGTTATGAGAAAAAAAACCTAAAATTATGGACACGAATGGGCATGATTGATTTTTTTGCTCAATCAAGTTTGCATCGAACAAAAAAATACGTATGCATTTTGTTCAGGACAGTGTAGACTTCCGACAGATTAGTATTGCGTATTTAGTTAGACATTATAATATAATTGCAGCGTTGAGTTCCGCCACTCAACACGCAATGCTTGCAGAATTCAGCGCAAAGTGGAAAGTAGATTATTTTAATACCAGTCTCACTCGATTGTGGGTTCGATTCCTACTCGGGGAAATGAATTATTTAAGATTTTCATTTTTTCGGTTTGGTTATAAGGCGAACGTTGTATCTTAGTGGGAGAGAAGTATCTTTACACTAGGTTCCCAGGTTCCCCTTGCCTACCCTGCTATGTGAAGAACACAATGTGAAGCGTAAAACAAGTACATATTGCAACTTATGTACATTACACAAAATACATTACTATAAAAAATACTTCTAAGCACAATCTTTTGTCTGCTGCCATCTTGACATCTTGATTTTTTTGTAATTAGAGCAAAGTGCTTGTAAATCACGGTCGGGATCTAAACCTTTAGAGTTTTTATTCTATAAGCATTTTATGGACGTTATTAAGGGAGTCCCAAAATGGTATAATAGTGGTTGGTGTTACCTTTTTTTGCAATTTGATATAATTAGAATTTTCGCACCGGCTTCCGTTGAATTGATGCGTGGGTTGAACTTTAATATAGTATTCTTATTATTTATAAATTGGTAATAGACGGATTTTCCTTTGCCTTCGTTGAGGCACAAATAAGTGCGACGGTTTGTGGGTTTGATCCTTATTCGGTTAAATTAAATATTTAATATTTTTAACTTTTGGTAAACCGTTCCTTTTACTGAACGCGGTTATCGATTTAAATTGATAAATCATTTTTACGTTGAATAATCCATTTATCGAATAGAGGGGGCTATATTACATGATGTTTCATTATATTCCAATGTATATGCGGTTAGAGTTATAGACACTTGGAATATTATGGAAACGGGTTCAAATTCCGCTTCTGTATTTATCGGGGACAAAGCAGGAAAACGCTAGTTTTGAATATAAGTAGTCCTTCGAGCGTGTTAAAACGTTGAAACAAGCTATTAAAGTATATTCATTGACAAAACAAGTCAACAAAAACATATGTCGCATATATTACCGTGGAGGCGAAAAAAACGCACTAATCATTTTATCATGTCGAGCTAAGAAATTCTTCCATACACTCATTCTATAGGAATAGCTTCACACGGGAAATGTATGGTGTTAACCAAATTAATGACACATAAAACTGACCATTTCAGACCTCTAATTTCAACCATTTTATTAGTCTTTAGGGGTCTTTCTAAATGGACCAAAATATGTGGGATGAGGAAATCCATAGTAAAACCTTTAGCACTCGTCGTCGTGAGAAGAATTGGAATTTTAGGCGTACGATTGTCTCTTAATATTTTGGGTGGCCGGCTCCTGATATATCTTGGACAAGTTTGAAATAATGTTAACTTAATTTTGTTTAGCAAACATATGGTGTGTTTTATTTTATATTAACTTATATTTTTCATTTATATCTTCCATGAACATTTGTGGCCTTAAACGGGACGTGTGGAATGAGAATATTTTATTTTAATAATGTACCTAGCTATGTACATTATTTTAAAACGAATCGCTTAACACTATTTCATCGAGCAAATTAACTAGAGAAAAGTCCTTTCCTCCGCCCAGCTTTCCTTCTCAAGAAAAAGAAGTGAACAGAGTAATTCAATATAATGTGTATTCTGCTTATATGGTAAAAAAATGCGAAATTCGATACTTTTGTACGTGTATTACTTTGGTATACGGGAAACCATGAACCTAACAAAAAACTTATGCAACTTAACACTGCGCCTCGCACCCAGCAGGATAGGCAGGCAACGTGGTATTAAGATACTGACTCCCAAGTTTCCTACTTTCCGCCGATTTTTCGAGGTATTACATATTGAGTGGCGGAACAAAACGCCGCGTGCTTCATGTCAGAGCAAAGGCATGAACATATTAATAATAAAAATATTCATTCTTCCCATTGGGGATCGAAACCACAGCTGTCGCGTTACAATCACAACTTGCACCATGATGGGCTCAACTTAACTCAAAAAACTAACTTAAATTACTATAAGTTTAGTTAGTGTAGTGTGGTTACTTACTGTTTTTTAAATAGATTCTAACCGACTCGTCTCAGTGAGGTAACCGCAGTAGCATCATCACGTCGTTGCGGGGGGTGACACGACAGATGCTTAAAACAGATTATATTTTTACACTTCCGCGATTACCTTGCGATGAGCTTGCTTGTATAGTTCACCTTGATACATTTGATGTTTGCCGTTATTGTTAAATTGCGACCAAATCCACGAGAAAATCAAAAACAAGTTCCCTCCTATATCCCGGATATAGGAGAGTAAGCCGAGGAAACAAAATATCACACTTTTCGCCCAATTTTCGAGCCAATGAGTGGCGGAACTAAACGTCGCGCCTTGTCTTATCTTGAATATGGGAATTAAGCTGACATCCGTCACGCTTCTGTAAGCGTATTTGAGATGCTGATTACGTGTGTGTACTTGGAACGAACGTAGGAATGAAAAAAAGAGTTATTATTAAAATTAATGAGTTTTTCTTTATTACATATTTATAGCGAATGGGAATTTAGGAACTAAACAAGCAGGAATGAAATCCCCAATATTTATATAAGAATATAGTAAAATAATTAATACAATGCAGTAAAACTAATTAGTAAATAATTAATAAATGGATAAAACATTTAAAGTCACAAAAAAAACAGATGAAGCCTAATATTATAGCAATAGTTATAACTCAGCTAATGATTGAAGCTTGAATCTCAAACATCGCTGTTTTTCAAACAGAAATATAAAATTATTTACTTATAATATATTATCAAAATTTCTAAATCTCACTATACAGTGGAATAAATTCATTTCTAACATCGTTGTTAACCCGCAGACTAGTTACACAAATAAACTTTGCGGTGGAACACTAAGCGGTAACTTTCATATTATATAGTTATATTTTCCTGGCAACAACCTCTTAGCGAACATTTCATTTTCCTGTTATAAAAATGATATACATATATTGCGGCGTTAAATTCCGCCACCCAATAAGATGACCAGTGAAGGACCTTGTAACATATAATACTAGAATTTTGTTTAAATTCAGTTTCAACTAATTCATCATTAAAGCCCCTTAATTAGTTCTTATGGTAAACTCAGAATATTTTACTCAATATATATCTTAGTTAATAGCTATCGTATCTTTGTATCAATCTAGAAAACATAATCGCTGATAACGTCTTGTCGTATTGACAAAGCGTTTGACTTGCACCTTTAACCCTTTTAATCGTTTCTCATTAAGATAAGGTATTTCTCACGTTTTAAATTTTGTATATATTATAATACTTGTACGTATAATCTCCCGGACTGTATTCACATCCTTCGCCAATTTTAACTCTCTGTTTTTATCCAGCTTTACTTATTGAGTGGAGAAATTCAACACTACGCTTGGCCTACCAGAGTGACTAGTGACGTGCCCATAGAAGAATAAAAGATATGCCCAGCAGTGTACAGAGAAAGACTGATGATGATTACGATGACGATGACAATGTTGGTGATGATAATGATAATACAGAAATATAAAATAAATCTGAAATGCGAGTGAAACGGCAAGAAAAACACTAGCAAACACTTTTTATTCACATAATGAGTATCTACAGTATCCGCATTCAAAGCGTATTAACAAAATAGACTCGTTATATCGCACGTCAATCATATAGGAAGACTTCTTCAATTGGTTTTATATAAATGGTACAAATAGCAATCAAACTAACCTTGTGACAAATGACCTCACGTTTTAAGTTTTTATAGGATTATAAAAATTTTTGACAACTAAAATATGGAAAATTTAATTTTAAAACATAAATCTAAAAATCTTAATTCTTAACTTAAGATTCAAAATATAAAATGTATAAAACTCTTCCAGCACTGGAGCACTAAGAAAGGATTTATCGAAATTTCAACGGATACGGGAGAAAAGGGGATTTTCAATTTTACTTCTTATTATAACTTTATTGCAAATAAAGTACGCTCGTTAAACAGTTGCGTATAACGATTAGTCAACAATTAATGTTTACATACTTAAAAACAATGTAGCTAGACACACATAGTGGCCAATTATTTAAAATAAATTGAAGAGCATTTTTCAGTTTCAAAGTAAAAAGCTCAGTCCAATGTCTTTAAAGAAAATCAGTACAGCTATCTTTGCTAATAAAGCCATTTATTACTGATAGCCCGACCTATGCATGCTGATGCTATAAGATATACATCTAATGACGTTGAGGCTAAGACTGGGTTAATGGGGCTAAATCAGGGTTGGGTTATAGGATAATGGAAATAAAGGTAATCCTAGCTTGTGTAAGAATATATTTCTAGGTATGTAACAGGAAAAATAACTAATTTTTTTATTTCCCTCTCAAAGGTGTCACGAGTGTATCTTATTACAAATAATGAAAAAAAGCAAAAAGACTACAGTTTAAAGTGGTCCTAAATGAAATAAAATTATTAAGCATGAATGAATGTGGTAAACGGAATGACTCAAGGTTTCTCTGCTCACCTTCTTCCATCCATCAGCTTTTCAACATCCACTGCAGGACATAGGCCTCCCCTAATGCTCGTCACTCTATCCGGTCCTGCGCCCTTTGAATCCAGCTCCTCACCCTAATATGGTTGAAATCGTGACGTTGAAAAATAAAATATGTAAGAATTTCGTTTCTTTCTTTAAATTAAATATTTTTACTATATATTATGTACTTTTTTGAGATTAAATTCTTATTACCAGTGTCAACCCTAAGCCAGTTCAGTATCGTGAGTGAGAGGCCGTTTGAATTTAAGTTTACTTGATAAAGTAATCCCATTGTCCCAATATAGGCAAATGTTCGCAACAAGCCCGAGATAATCGTGTTACGTTGAATGACGATAATGTTAAATCTAACTTTGAGCTTAAAATATTAGTTTGGATCAAAATGTTACTTTTAAACTATTCATTTATATATATAAATCAGTCTTGAGTCCCCTGTCTTGAGATTGTGATGGTTGACTGCGTGATAGCTGTAATGCTACGTGATAGCTATAATTTTAAATCTCACGTGAGAAAAATAATTATATAAATTTTTTTTTAGCTTCACGTTTTATCCCACATATAGCAGAAGGAGAAGAGAGAACAAGGAACTTAGGAACCTAGTGCGCCAATTTTTGCAGGTATTGGGAGTGGCGGAACTCAACGCTGCGCTTTGTCCCGTTACCGGTGTGAGGATATAAAAATATGAAATATTTAATTTCCTCAAATAGAATATACTACTTGCTGTCTACTAGAGCATAGATCTATGGTGAGCGGCTGTCAATATCGAAAGCACAGGTGATGTATGGAATATTTGGCATTTTTCCGACGCGTTCCGATCATTGATCATTATTAGAGTGAAGTGCGCGCGCGCCGATGATTCTACCCATCATTTAAGTTCATGTTAATGTATTGAGATTCGATACCTGAAATTGCTTTGATTTTAATAGTCTAAATATATTTTACTTAACTTATAATTAAATTAAATTTTGTTACTTATTAAATGATTTTAGAGAACCCTTTACAGATTTTGTTATAATTATATTTTATTTTATAAATTTATATAATTTTTAAATATATTTGGATAGTTAGTGTAAACCTAGTGTTAAAACATCCCATTCTTAATTCCCCGACCAATGTTCGAGTTATTACGCATCAATGGCGAAAATAAACACCGCGCTTTACCTTGTTGCCAGAACGAGAAAATGAAAATAAATAATTCCCCTGAGTAGAAATCAAACCCACTAACATTTCTTGTAGTATTCAATATTATTATATAAATAGGAATACATTATTGGAACTAAATAACCGTTCAATTACGATATTCATAATGATCTCAGTTCTGACATCAGACCATGTTAATGCGTTATACAAATGTACGTATTGTGTTGACTACGTAAAACCTTATTTTGTAATACCATCTCACTCAAAAACATCTATTAGTTGTTAACTAACATTAAATTTATACAAAAGGTGGTCGTCGTATAGCGAAATAGCGATTGACTGTACGTCTAACGCGGAAGTTGTGGGTTCCATTCCCATTCAGACTAATGAAAATGAATTATTTGATATTTCAAGACAAACATTGGCTTCGAGTTCCGCTTTTCAAGATGCAAGGCTTCAAAAATTTGGTGTCCCGCTATATGCGGTATAGCAACAAGCGTGAAACTAAAAATTACGTAGAATCGCTATTATTTTCTATATCCAAATCATATTACCTTAATTATTTATTTTTGAATATATTTTTTAATAGAAAGAGACGTTTAAGCAAAATAAAAACAAACACAAAGTATAGCCAGTTCGATTTCCTGCTGAAGCTAACTTATATAAGCACAAGCAGTAAACAAATAATTAATTTACTTTATATAAAGTCCATTGAACTATGACACAGGTCACACAGGTAGGGAGCCTCGTATGCGTGTCGTACAATAATTTATAGGTTTAGCTATCACTATCTAGCGACAGGGGGAGATTTTGTCAGTAATTTTGCAATAAGATTTATTTGCGATGCTTCTTGGTTCAATCCCCACTCGGGGTAATGCGGAATAAATAAATTATAATATTTCGTTGATTGCTCTGGTAGACAAAACGCGGCGTTGAGTTCCATTTATTAAAATGAAATATGTTAAAAATTAGGCGGGAAGCGGGTGACGAATTGTCTTAACTCTCACCATCTGTCTACTTCCACCCTAATTTTGAGATATTATACAGTATTGAAACATTATATTTACAGGCCTAGGCCACGAATATAAGTAGTTTAGGGCACAAAGTAATAATATGGTATCATTGAATTGGTCTGATGCTGGAGCCAATCGAATTAAGGGTTATATAAATTTGTAGATCCGATCAAATTCTATAGCATCTGTGGCATATGTAAAACATGTTTTTATTTGATTTTGTTTAAACTATTAATCATTTTTAACAGTATAACTTCAAATTAAATATATTACACAAAATTACGAGAAGCTTTCGTCGTGGCGCTGTCACAGCATCTGACTGCAACGCAACTGTTACGAGTTCGATTCCCACTCGGTGAATTATTTTCACTGATTAGAACGCAAAACACCGTTGAGTCCCTCAACTTAGCACACAATGTTTTAAAAATTGAGCAAAAACTAGGGTACGGAGTGTCTTAGCACTTCCTCCTCCCAACCGTGCTTTATTAAAATATTATTATATTTATTATTATGAAGATTTTCATAGAAAACTATTCGAAATCATAAATAAACAGGTCAAGTAATACGACAAGATGCGACAAAGTGCCGTGGGCGGACACGCCCCTTGTTAAGAATGGCCACTTAATACTAGCTACTGGTATTAAACGCCGCCAGCTAAATACTTGATCGAGTGTAATTTGTACTTTATTACTGTTTCCCTTAGGAAACTGATGATAGATCTATATGTTAATATTTATAGTATAATAAATATGGAGATGTATGTTTAGGAAATGCTTTGGTAAGAGAAAAAAATATAACGTGTGTGGCTTTTGTTGTATGGTCTAGTTTGTGACAAGAACGAGAAATATAATAAATCACAGGAATTGACTTTTAGGGGAGTTTTTGTAGTATCTCAAATATAGACCAAATATTTACGTCATAGCCATAAAAATATTTGATTAATATGTGGATACATAAAAATCTACGTACTCTATTGGAAAATAATTGTGTAAAAATAACGAAAAACAACTCAATTCTCACTGAATTCTGGAGACATTTCATTCGTTGAAAGTTGCCTCGTTACCTTTATAAAATGTATATAACACATAATATGTATATGAAGAAGTTTATAAGACTAATGTAACTACATTATATACCTTTGACTAAATGACAACTTAAAATGAGTCAGTCAGTCCAACGGAAGTGCCATCCGGTGTAAGAACATTGCGATTTTTGTAAAAACATCATATGAGTCTGATCTGATGATCTGTATAGTTTTTTTTAATTTAAAGTCATCATCGATACAATAATATGAAGAATATAAAATATTTTTTACTCATGTATTTATTATTTTAGTTTAACATTATATCCCACATAAGCTGTTCTCTTAAATGAATATACAACCGAATTAAAACAAATTTTCGATTATTATTTTTTTATTATTTTCTAATAGTCCTAATATAGTGGGTGTGAAAGTTTGTGAGCAAGGGTGTATATTTCTTTTACTTTCGCTCAAAAACAATATAAATAAGATAACATTTTAAATAGTTTATACATAAAAAAAAACACGTAGGCAACCATTTAAAAATGTAGCATAACTTAGCTATAATTTGTATAAAAATAAATTTAAGCAAGTAAAGCCTCGCGTGAGTCATTAGTTTCTAATATTTTCATAAAAAACAAGTATGGAATAGCCATTTATATATTTAAATTGACAAATGATAGCACTCTATGGATAAGGTCAAATTTCTTGATCATTTAGAACGTTAAGTAACATAAAGGTTATAGAATTAAAACTAATAATGTGTACATTTGTAAAGTATTTATTACAAAGATACTCGAATTATGAAGCATTTTTGACATAAGCCTTGGCATATTTAGAAATAATAAATTGACTCAGTATACAGAGTGTTTTATATTAATAAATGGCAAAAATAAATTAAGAGACGGTCACGATCCAGCATCAACTATAAACGGCCATTTGTGGGTTTGATTCCTATTCGTTCCATTTCTCTCTGATAACAAGACAAAGGGTTGAGTTCGTTTCTGCCTACTTTACTATTGTAATAATTGGCGAAAAGTGGAGAACATGGTCACTTATTAATATGTTTACTGTCGTCTGATTGATGCATCAACAAGTACATATATATAAATAAATAAGTAATAAAACAACAACCAACCTGTATAACGTCTCGCAACGTGTCCCGTCATCACCGCAAAGAAATACTTTGATAACTCAATTCGACACACACTTAGCGCTTTTGACTTAATTTGGTCGCATTATTAGGACATCAAAGAGCACCGCCGCGGCGTCTCAAAAGGCGCCGCCATTTTTACAATAGCACCAATAGATTTTATTGATTTTGTGTTATCTATCGTTTGTCCGTTGTACGGATTCGTCGTGCTCTCTCTGAAACGGTCAATTTTGTAATTAGTTTAAACCTTTTGTTTGGTGTCCGTTCCGTTGCAATTTGGTATCGATAACGATCTTGTTTGCTCCAATGATATTTATTTTGTTATTCGCTTCGTTGTTTTCGAAATGGATTTGTGTGAATGTTTTATTTGATAATGATAAAATTATTTATTCGTTCTCTTTTTTTAATTAAATTTGTTGGTTTGACTTTTTTTATAATGAAATTTGATATACATATTATTATTTATTGGTTTCAATATTGTTCTTTAAAATTTGTTTTTTAAATTAATTTAATAATTATAATAGCTTCACAGTATTTAGTACACATAGTAGGAAGAGGGAAGACAGTGTTCAAGCATTCCGTTCTCACTTTTTGAGCAATTTTTGACACATTTGCAAAACTGACTGGTGGAAATTAACGACACATTTTTCTTGTTACCCTCGAATAGGAATCGAACTCAAATCCATCGCGCTTACGGACACTATATCGCCACGACTACTTCATAAAAAGTAAAAATATTAATTATATGAAAAAATACCTCATGCAGCTCCTACCTTATTAAGCACAGGTCCTATTTAAATAGATTTAAATACACCGTGCAAAAGCTCAAAGTAAAAGCTTAGGTTTAAAATAAAATCTTTAAAGTTTATTCGAAAAATCCTATCTCCGATCAACAATTCGGGCGTGGGAATGTCGACCGCTTATCTATCCACCTATCCATCGCGATCTACGGAACCCCTTGCCCTTTAATAGTCTTTAAATGATTCTCGTTACTTACAATTTATTTATAGATTTATTTCTAGTAGTGGCTTGGAGTAAAATAAAATAAATTTTCGCCTAAGTGGTACAGTTGAGGTGTGTTTAATGATGTATGATAGTTCTTGGTTCAAATTTATTTGGCCTCCACCAATTGTAGACGGAGTGAAGCTATTGTTAAGACATGTCGTTACCCACTTTCCGTTGAATTTTATAGACATTGTGTATTTTCTGAAGACAGTCAACACCGTGCTTTGTCTACCAGAGCAGGAAAATGGAAATAAATAAATGACGTCAAATTACACATTTCTTATATTTTTGCCTTTAGTCTAATATAACATTGAAATATTATACACATGAACCTTTCTCCTCCATAAATGAAAATTGCATTATAGTTAATTGCATACTTTGAAAGACCCTATTGCTATGCATAATTGCTTAGAGAAAACAGAATGTTACGGAAATATCTTTAAACTAAGCGAAGAAATGATCAATTTTCCACGTTCCACGCAAAATCTGGAGATAAGTAATAAATAAAAACATTTTTAAATGTAATATAAAAAAAAAGTAAATGTCATTGACCGCTCAATAATTCGAACTGGCTGGCGATAATTATTTTTAAAATACACAATACGTTTGCGCACGTAAGATGAGTGGTCGTCTGGTCGGGTTAATTACTACATGCTTCAAGTTCAAATATTTACTTTGGGATTATTTGGGGCTTAGGACACGACAAAGTCACTAGCATATTATATGTGCATATTTTTCTTAGCTTCACGCTGTGCGCACGTGTTGTAGACAGAGATAATCTCGTGTTAAGACACTCCGTTCTCAACTTTCGATTGAAGTCTCGAGATATTGCGTGTTGATTGGCAGGACTCAACGCCGCGAATTGCTTTGTTACCAGAGCGAGGAAATGAAAATATTTGAGGCTAGTCGTGGCGCAGTTGCACAAGCCGTGTGACTGTTTGCGCGACATGTTGTGGATTTGATTCCCACTATATGAAATGAAATATTTAATATTTTCATTTGTTCGTTCTGGTTGTTCCGCCACTCAACACACAATGTGTCTAAAATAAGGCAGAAAGTGGGAAACGGAGTTCCCCAGCCTACCCTGCTACAAGCGGCACACAAAATGAATTTCCCGAGTGTACATCGAAATCACAACTGATATACTGTGCACTTATACCACGATATCCCTAAGCTTTTTAATTTTTTAATATTATATACATAAAATGAGTACAATAGTCTATCATTATAACGGAACCCTGTACCACGCAGCAACTATATGGATTATGGCCAATGTTTGATACATTCCAGACGTCACTGCTCGCGCGCGGTGTGGCGCGTGCCTGGCTGATATGTCGACCGTCAATCTGTCTGTCGCTATGTGTTGCAAGGTGGGAACATAGGCGGGTTGATGATGTAACTCAACGCCCCAATTAAATATAATTGAGTATTTAATTAAGTATTTCATTGCCTAGAGTTGAAATCGAACCCACAACCTGCGTTTACATTCGCACGCTTGTGCCACTGCGCCACGACTGGCTTCATGGAATGTCTGTTACGGAAGGAAGGTATAGGAAATAAAGAGCATTCTCTTTTGTGAGATGATTATTTTTAAGAAAAATCTTCTAAAAACAGAAATTTGTAGATACGGTTAACGGTCAGAGCGCGTGGATAGTTGGGCTTAGTGTGGGTTCAACTCCCGCAACGTTCAAAAATCGATATATTTTCCAAAATATTTTTCAAAATATAATTATTTTCAGGATATGCATTTGACTGAAACCGTGCCAGTAGTAAGTTTTCACTCGGGGGATGAATTATCTTCATTTCCTCATTTCGAAAATTGGGTTTTTTAACACTAGGCTCCCTCTGCTGAGCCTCTACCTTTGTCATAATTTCAATAATATAAGTAACGTTAACGTTAATTAGTGTTTATGAATACGGTTAACTTTCATAGATAAACGCTAAAGCTTTCAATTTCCACCAAACATTAAAACGAAATTAGAATATTAAAGATGTTTTGAGACGTGTGACATCATTGCTAAACTGAGGTGACAGATTTAGTATTTTGCGAATGGTACCGCATTGTTGTACTTACCTTGACACAGAGTGACCAAAATGTTTCAATTCGAATACATTATATCATTTTAAGAATTATAAATGAAGAAGAAAGCTTATATTGCTCATATATAAAACTCTTGCGTTACTGATTAAATGCCGACGAAACTATTGGACTAAGTAAGTTTTTTTTACATCCCGCGCATAGCAGGATAGGAACCTAGGTATTAAAATACTCCGTGGTCCAGTTAGACAATTCCATTCGTCACTTTCCGCCGAATTCTGGAGACATTGCGTGCTGAGTGGTGTAGTTCAACGTCGCGCTTTACCTCGTTATTAGAGCGAAGAAATTAAAATATTTTATTCCTCCAAGTAAAAAAACAAAAAATGTTTGCTTTTAGAGTGAAAGATTACGTTCCATTTCATTTTCTGTTTAAAATATATTTACTAGTCATTTTGATAAACAAAAGCAATTTGAAATTTAAATGGATTTATTACTTAATGGCTGTATGCCAGTTTAGAGCGAGCCTCGTTTGTATCACGTTGTAACATAAAGAGCTTAGAAATATATAACATAAACTTAACATCTTTATAGGTTGAACTACTATGAAATACACATTATATTCTTGTACTATATTCGAAACAGTATAATAAATTTAAATAAATTTATTTTTTTATTGTAAAATATATTTTCGTGGTTATCTGGTAGATTGCCTATCTACAAAATAAAATCTAGCATTAAGTAGCGGAACTTATTTCTTAAACTTACACCGCGTTTTATTTTGAGAGAAAGAAACATTCACATAAATAAAATTTTATCATACCTCTTCGTAAGCGAACCTTTAATCATCACGTTTACATTCACATATACTGCGCTTCCATGATTGCAGAAAAACAAATATAGACATACGTTTTTTTTAACTATCTATCCTGCATATGGTAGGGTAGAGAGACATGGGAACCTAGTGTTAAGACGCTCTGTGCCCATTATGACACTTTCAGTCCCCTGACTTGGAATCGAACCCACAACTGTCGCGTTTACAGTCGCTCGTCTGTGCGCCATGGCGACCTCAATAAAATATATATATCCTATATCTTATAAAACAAAGTCGCTTTTCGTGTCTGTCTGAACTTTCTAACTCTTCTTCTTCTAAACCACCCAACGGATTTTTATGCGGTTTTCACCATTAGGTCGAGTATTTCTCAGGGAAGGTTTATATATAGTTTATTATTTGTACATTCTTATGTAAATTAACATAAATACGATAAATATGTCTAAAGTCCTACCCGTTGAGACACTTTCGCGCATGCGCTGCTCTAATGGTAAGTACTACATGAAAAAAATGTACTGGAGTATTGTTCCTCTTAATAAGATCTACAAAAAAGTTCGCGAGAGCATATTTTTATCTTTTAAGGATAACGTGTAGTGATCATATTTCTGTCTAAAAATAGTAATTTCAATATATTTTTTATTGTGAGGGATATTTTTCCATAATGGTATTAATCCTTATCCTTTAAAATACTTTATTAATTTTCTACGTTAAACGAAGATAAAATTTGCTTTTTACAATATTTCGAAATTGCGAATAGTTTTAGAGAAAAACGCATTTAATTGTTGACACATCACGCCGTTGACTCATCAGCTGTGCCGACTTTACTTATCCCTTACTCTCAGTATATAAATAAGTATATTAGTTACGTTGGCCATTTAATGTAGATCAAAACTGTCTTTTACTATTTTTTCATTTTAATAAGTACTTTAGAAGTTGTTACAATATCAAAACATCCTTGCTGCGAAACGCGCCCCGCGACGTTTTGCTTATACAAGCGCGTCATGAGCAGTCATCGGTGGTTCCGTGGTAGAATGCTCGCCTGCCACGCGGACGGCCCGGGTTCGATTCCCGGCCAATGCATTCTATTTAATTTTCCTCACAGGCAGCCACGTAGTGCTTGCTTTTCATCAGGGACAGAATACCCTCTTCAGCATTAACCACAAGCTCGAAAAAAAAAACCCGCCCGCTATAGAGGCATAGCAACGAAGATTTAGATGCGTTTGCACGTATTGGATAATTGGAGTTGAATGTATTATTTCAGCGCGATATATTTGGTTTCATATTTTTTGGAGTAGTTATTAGTAGGAAGGCTTTTGTTTATAATTTCTTCCGTTTAAAAATAGTCATTTAACTATCTAAAAATAGTCATTTAAATATATTTTTAATAAGTACTTGAAAAGATTAGTAGCACAGATTTAAAATTACGATACCTACTAAAAAATCCTTGCTGTGTAAAACAATTGGAAAATCCTTATTGGAACTACGAAAATGCGGGTTGCATTAGAGTTTAATTAATTTTCACATTATCTTAAGTGCTTCGCAAACATACATTATATGAATAATCCAGTAGTAAAAGCGGGCGAAGCCGCAAGGGGGTCGCTAGTATACATATAAAAACATATCCCACAAAACAAACATTCAGACAACATAACATATAATATTGTATATATAATATAAAACAAAACGCTTAAGGCACATAGTTAATCCGATTTAAATTCATATCGATAGCGTTAGAGCGCGTGCGCGGTAGGTTGCGGTTTGGCAGTCGGCACGCGTCCACTGCGGTGACCATGGCTTGTTAAATATTTATATTATTATATTATGGTTATTAAATAATATTTAAAGGCCAGTCATGGTGTTGGTTGTGGATTCGATTTCCACTCGAAGATATCAAATATTTTCATTTTCTTGCTCTGGTAACGCGCGTGACGTGAGAAAGCGCGTGGTTAAGTTCTACAATGTCTTTCAGCAAGAAATGGGGAACAGAAATATCTTAATGGTAAGATAATTTCAGTAGGTTTCCAAGTTCACTCCGCCTACCCCGCTATATATGTAAACCTAAAAAAA
Source organism: Heliconius melpomene rosina (assembly GCF_056956725.1). NCBI lineage: Eukaryota > Metazoa > Arthropoda > Insecta > Lepidoptera > Nymphalidae > Heliconius > Heliconius melpomene. The sequence continues at coordinate 13,783,571 of NC_140395.1, forward strand.
TAAATATTATTTTATAGGTACATATGCGTACTTTGAAATGAATAGAGCATTTTTTCTAAAAGCGGAGTAGATAGAGACAAATTACTGTTAAGACTACACGTTAGCCACTTTCCACCAAATTCTCGAGACATCGACGAGGGATTAAACGCTGAAATTCGCTATGCCGCCCTCACGAGTTAGGGTAATAAGACAAATTGCGGTGTTAAGGTATGCCACTCAACACGCAAAATTATTTGAGAAAGAAAGAAAACTGGGCGGTGATTTGGTAATGTAAAGTGTCGTAGCACTAGATTCCTTCTGCCTACACAGCTGATTGCAGGATACAGCGTGAAGCTACAAATTATGTATATTATTATCTAAAAATCCATCAAAACTAACATTTGATGGCAACGACAGTCCCAGCACATTCCAAATATTCGAGGTGTGTTTATTCGAGATCACGAACGTCGCGCGAGTCTGTGCTCATTTTGATGCGCAAGAGCATACGGACGCCATAAAATACATAGTTGTACGAAAATCAGTACGTTTTCAATTATATATTATAGTAGACTAGCTTTTTACCTGCAACTTCGTCTGCTGATATGACATATTCTAAATACTCGAGATGGATTTTGTATTTGTAGGCTACAAAATCGTTAAATGATATTCAAAATATTTTTTCAATTTTCAGTTCCTGAGATGAATGTGTTTACCAAACAAACCTCTCAGCTTCATAATGTTTGTATAGACGGTATTGTATCTATATGTACAATGTACATATATCATGAGGTCAATCGTGGCGTTGTGGGTTCGATACCTATTGGTGGAAATTAAATATTTATTTAAATGTATATTTCCATTTCTTCACTCTGGTGTCGAGGCAAGAGCGCGGTATTGAGTTCCGCCACTCAACACGCAATGCCTCTAGAATTCGGCGGAAAGTGGAAAACGAATTATCTTAATACTAGATTACCTCTACCTACCCTGTTGTGTGCGAGATTCAGCGTGACGCTGATTTGATTTGATTGAAAAAAAAAAAACTAATCATATTATATTATGTCTCGCAGCGTTGAGCCCCACCACTCAATACAACGTCACTCAGAAAGAAGTGCCATGTGGGGTACCTACAGCGTGAAACAAAAAAAAACTGTGTTTCAAAAAAAAACAACTGTTATACACGGACCATGTCAACTATAACATTTAGTACAAAATATGTTTATGAATAATCATGCATACAATGGGTTGAAAAAAATAAATTAAAAATATATGAAAATAAACCTTATTTCGTTCCGATAAAGTATAAAATCGATTTGTACCGGTTGAATGTTACGAAACTTTTGTCAGGAAAATTTGGTATACTAATGTGACAATGTAGAGACAATGCGAGTAGCCCTAATGTTTAAGAACGAGAAAAAATATAAACATGTGGTGGATACGTTTTAACTCACATATTTACGTATTTTAATAACACTCCTTCGGGACGCGGCGTTGAGCTACGTCACTTGACGCCAACGTCAACGGAATAAAGCGTGAATCTATACTTTAAATAATAATGTGCACATATAGAGGTCAGTCGAGGTGCTATAATAAATTGTAGATTCAATTCCTACTCTAAGGTTCAATATTTTCATTTTCTTGCTCAGGTAACGAGGTAAAGCGAGGTGTTGACTTCAACTTGTGTACTTTTTAATCAAATAACAACAAATCAATTACTATAAAAAACCGCCCTCTAGGGTTACATTTAGTTTATTGTTAGATACTGTTTAAAAAAATAACTCAATAATAAAAGTATATCAACTCCAACATTCGTACATCCCTATCTGTTTATATAGGCCGGTTTTGAAAAGTTCAAGTTCATTCGAGGGACGTGGCAAACGGTAGCTGTCACGCCTATCCTTAAACAATAATATTGTTCATATGATTTGTTTTCTCATTTATATTATAAATATAATTAAGAACTCAACGCCGCCCATCACTCACAAACAAGTCACTTACGAACAAAGACAAATTATAGCGTTGCTTTACGACGAGTTATAACGATACCGCCATGTCACAACAGCATAAGTGTGTGACTGTAACGACGCCAAGCACGCCATCCCGTGTTGAGTTCCGCCACTCAACACGGGATGCCTCGGGAATTCGGCGGAAAACGGGAACGGATGTTTCTTATATGGGTCCCAGGTTCCCGCAGCCTACCGTGTTATGCACGGGATAAAGCGTGCAAGTTTTATAAATCGGCTTACATTTTTAAGTCGCTCCAAAGGTAAGAACACATTCATAATTTAACATAAGATACGATTATAGCAGATATAGGTACACACTTTGAATTCAAATCTACAAATAACAGAACAAATAAAGTTTTTTTTTTTTCACTTTATAATAAACATATTGTGTAGATACTACGTTCGATGACACTGGTCACAGATTAGAAATTGAATAGAAGTATATTATCAACTACTAAAGTATAACATTTTACTAAAAATATATAAATAGGAGCAGCTTCACGCTTTTCCGCTCATAGCAGGAAAGGCTGAGGGAAATGTCAAGACAGGGAAATTAAAATAAATTTAATACAATGATATCCCTGAATAGGGATTAGCTTGGCAGTCGGGCTACCCATAGTAAAAAAGGTATACGCGGGAAGAAGCGTGAATCTGCTTTTTATACCATTTCTATAGCCAATCGTAAAAAATCACCAAGTAATAATACCTCTTTAGTAGGCAGTTTAATAGGCAGCGTGTGCTCACACTTTTGAACGCATCTTTTGGTTTCGCGAGACGTGACTTGGAAGTAAATATGTACCTACACTAGTACAGCGACCCGGCGATTTGTGTTTTTCCACTACAGGTTAATGGACTTTTAGGTAAATATATATTTATTAATAATATATTTTTTGTTGTCTTCTTTGCATTTTAAATGTTCAATATAGTTCTGTAAACTAGATGGGTTCTGGATTTTGGGTTCAATCTTTGACGTTTCCCTGCTCTGGCAAGACAAAGAGCGCAGTTAAGTTCTGGAACTAAACAGAGTAATATTCATTTTGCGTTTTGAGGATCTCTATTTTCAAATAGAGAGATGTTTTATTATTACAATTTACATTATGAAACTCTGAAGCTCATTATTTACATAAAACTTAGTAAGTAACGTAAATTCGAATGAATTATTTCCATCTCCTCGCTGGACTAAAAGAAGCACGGAATTATATTCCGTCATGGAATGTCTCGAATATAAGACGGAAAGTAAGAAACTAAATGTCTTAACACTGATGTCCCACCTCTATATGTGGGATTAAGGGTGAAGCTAAAAGATATAAAAAGCACTTTCAACTCTACCTTGTTTTTAAATTTTAAATATTATTACCAAAAAACGTAAAGCTCCACACATCTTAACTGTGAAATCGGACGATAATTTGCACTAAAAATTAACTATTTTCTAATATGGATATAACGTCGTAGGATTCGTTCAGGTTTTAAACCTACATTATAATTATCGAAGACGAAATCGATTAACCCAAATTTCACTCGATGACCATATCGCATATATCTCTTTACAGATGGTACGGTAATGGATGAACAAATATTATTGTATGGTCACCTTTGCAGCTCAATAGAACGAGAGTGGTTAGAAGCAAGCGGGTTCAAATTTAAATGAACATGTCCTATGTTACATTTATGATTTTCGTTTTGCTAATAGGCTTGACACAGTGTTTGCATCTGTTATATATTTCTTAATGGAAAGAAAATTAAAAACATATTGAATTGATGAACGAGGCAGATTTAAGCCCCGCCAGGATGTATTTTTATACATTTTTGTTTTGAACCTGAAATCCTTGCCAACATGTTCAGGATAACGGAAAAGGACTTTTAAGGATTTTTTTTTACTTTTATGATATATTCCTTAATATATATAACATATTTTTTTTTACATATTTTAGAAAATTAAGAAACAGCTTTGACTGCCTCACGGCGCCGGATGGCCTCTTCATCTTATTAATTAATTATGTATACAAAAATACAAACAATTGTCTCTCTGACCTTATAATTACAAAGAGGTTGAAGCTAATCTATTGTTACTTGTTTTCTATGTTACTTACCTTTTTGTAAATCGACGCGAGAGTGCGTAGTTTTTGTGTGGGCTACGATTTTGGTCTTAGACCACTAACACTAGGAACATATTCATTTTTTTTTGTTGAACGGTTAATTTTATTTGTGTGTTTTTACATTTTTTTATATATAATAATACAGATGAATACAGATAGGGTTTTCAAAAAGATAACGGTTAAGTTTCTTCTAATTATAACAGAAATTAATATAATTTGTTAACCTTACCACGTAAAGAACACATTATCAAATTGCACAATTGCAACATACTTTTTATTTTAATTTCAGAGATATTGTCGTTTTTAAATACTACGAACGCAACTTGTTTTTAAATAATGCTATAAATATTTAAAAAAAAAATTAGGCTCAATAACAATTTTCAGTAAAATTGTAAAGAAATTAGTTTCATAAAACAAACTATAGAAATACTTAGTGAATCTAATAATATGTAAAATTTCAAAATTGATGGGGTCAAGAAAGTTTAAACATTTTTAAAGTGTTATAAAAAACAAAGTTATAGTTTAGTTTATAGTCATCAATATATTTGTAAAGAGAGCAGAACTAAAATAAAACAAATTATACCATAACCATAAAATTTTAAATAACAAAAACAAATCAAAATAGTCAAAAACTACCTTAGCGTCCAATGTTTAGTGGTTCTTTCTACGGATATCGGGGGAGGCTCTATGCATTATCACTAATTCAAGACCGACCATTCAATTGGTAAGCGTTAATCAGCATTCATTCATTCAAAGGTTAAGTTCACATGCGCTTGGTTGGGTGTTTAGTTCAATTTCAAGTTATGTTAAGGCATCAGACTAACTTGGTCATATATATGTACACGTTCAACTTCACGCTGTATCACGCAAGTAGTCGGGTAGGAAGAGGGAACCTAGAAACCTAGTGTTAAGATTCCCTTTTCCCACTTTCTGCCGAAATCTGAAATCATTGCGTGTTGAGTGGCGGAATCCAACGCCTTTGCCTTGTTATCAGAACGATGAAATGAAAATATTAAATTTCTTATTTCCTTGAGAGGCAATGGTCGCCCTGTTACCGAGGCAAGGCACGGCGTTGATTTCCGCCACGCAATGAGTCAAGAATTCCGCGGAAAGTACAAATGAAAATTATTTAATCACAGTAATTCCCTAAAGAAGATATTGAACAAACAACATTTACCTATACAGGCAGACGTCCCACTGCACCTCCCAACTTAAAACAAAATCGAAGCAAGAGCTACAAAAAACAAAAACTAAAAGCTCCATAAAAAGCTTATGTATTTTGTTACTTTAAGCGAACCATTTATTATCCACGAATGTTTAGACAAACGTTTATAGATATCGCACTTGTTAATATTGTATGGGCGGTAAAAAATCATCATATTCAGTTCTCATACTGAGTCATCCGTTTCGTAAGACGCCCACGTACAGATGAGATTAGAAACAAAACTTAATTAATCAAATGAGTAATCCAGAAAGGACTTTGATAGATCAAATTGAAATTTTATATCGTTATGCAAATAAAAAGCTATAGTTTAGATTTGGCAAGTATTAAATTGAATAGAAGAATAGAGATTGGGAAATAAAGACCTATGCATTTTTTTTTGTTATCTTAACGTTTTAACACTTTCACTGTGGGATCTATTTTGGAAAAATTTCGGCTTATTGCGATTGAGGTCTTTTTCGACCTCATAATCGAGTTCCGCCGCTTAATAACTGTGAGAAATGGAATACAGAAGTATCTGAATGATGCTAATAAAATTGAGAGACCGTCGAGCGAGGAAATGAAAATATAATATTAATAAGTATAATGTGAAAAGAAAACAAATATTTGCAGGATTCAAACCTGCGATCTCAATTTCTTTAGTGTTAATGACACCCAGGTCTGCCTCGTCTAAATTTAGACCAAGCTATTTACACGGGTATTAGTACCAAACAGTAGTATGTTTATCCACCTCTTTAACTCATAAAGTTTCTCAACTTACAGAATAAATATACATAAGTTCCACTTTTCATGTAAATATTCATATAGTCATATTAAATTACGTTTCCATAATTATTTTCGAGTGTGTTTGAGATTAATTGGTCATACACACATACATGTGCAATGGGAGTGAGTGTTATGTTACCTGGTGTTTTGTTCTATTTGTCTTGTTTATACTTTGGTAAAAAGGTCGAAGCTCTCTAGCTTTAACTATACTTTTTTTATCTTCACACTGTATCCTGCATATAGCAGAGGAAGCTGATGGAACCTGGGACCCTAGTCTTAATACAATCCGTTCCCAATGGGACACTTCAGTTTCCCATTTACCGCTGAATTCTGGAACCATTGCATGTTGAGTGACGGAACTCAACGCGGCGTTTTCCCTCAACACTAAAACGAAGAAATGAAAACATTAAATATTCGTCTCCTCGAGTGGGAATCGTACCCACAACCAGTCCACAACCACACGGCTTCAAGTTATATATATCTGAATATATAGATACATGTATATAAATATTCAGATTATGTGATAAGCGCGTGCGCCTGATTGACAACACAATGTTAGAAATGCAAATGTAAGGACATATGGTTATATTTTACCCTTGAGTAGTTTTAAAGGACCTGTCCTATACGTCATTTAGACGTTACTAACCTTTTTTATAATGCAAATATGTATTGATTGTATTGGTGAAATCGTATCGACGTAGGCAAAAAAATGTATTATGACTCAACGATTTCACTGCTTAATATGAAACTTTTACTATATTTTTCTTTTTGTTTTGGCTTTACGCATTTATTCTAGGGTAGGTAGATGGGCCCTTAAAATATGGACGTATATATATATATATATATATATATATATATATACGTCCATATTATATAGTATATATATGTATATATATACATATATAAACAAATAATACCTATAACAACTCAGTATAACATCCGTTTGAAATAGAATCATAAAGCATTTAAACGAGGCGACTATACATAGTCGAGTCACATAGCGGCCTATCCAGGAATTCTGGTACATCTGCCAGGTGATATTGACATTCGTGAATTAACTTAACAATGGCCGTCGTGGAGCAGTGGCACAAGCGTAAAAATATAAGCGCGACGGTTGTGGGTTCGATTCCCAATCGGGAATTTTTCTGCTCTGATAGCGAGGCAACGGACGGTGTTGAGTTCTGCCACTTAACACGCAATTCATCGAGAATTTGAAACTTAGCAATGGCTTAGAAATTAAAAGTTTTATTTTTAAATTTTGCTAGGCAAATATTATGCTTATGTGTAGAAAATAATTTTTTATATTGTTTTAGACAACAGCAGACAGTACCCGTTTCAATCTTAACATAAGAAGACACTCCGTTCCCTACCGCCCAATTTTCGATACATTTCGTATTAAGTGCTAAAACTCAACGCCGCTCAATGTATTGTTACTAGAACCAGGAAATGTAATTATGTACCATTCTCCAGAGTGGGAAGTGAACCCATACCAATTCGGTAAGGCGCCTTAAATATTAATTAATTTCAGAAATTACCTATTAAAGCGAATAATTTTTGACCAATGTACCAATTGATCCTGATATTCCATTACATATTCACATTTTCATAGTTAGAGGTCTACTCAATTTCGCAATAAGCTTCGCCTCGCTTCGGAATGATGAGTAAAATGAGTTACGTTTGATTGCTTTTGAAAATCTATTTTGATATAAATGTAGTGGATCGGTGTATTCTTAATTCAATTATTCGTTATTAGATTACCCTTATGGCCAAATGGAAAAATCTTGTGTACAGGATTTCTCTTTTCTCAGCAGGTGACTGTCAAATATAAACATATTTTTTCAAAAGTTCCCCCAGGTTAGCGGCAGACCAGATAAACCAGAAGAACACTTCTTCTTCACCTATTACAAGTATTTTCAGTACAAGTAACATCTAAACCGTTACCTACACGAAATATAATGAGTAACTCGAGTTTAATCAATAATTCAACTTTAACCTACGTATGGAGCGCCATAAATCGATTTAAAACGTATGAGTAATACATTTGCATATTTGGGTGAAGGGCATTCTATATACTGTTGTATGTAATTGCATTGTACATTTTTTATATGCTTTCATTTTGATTTGTATGAAAAAAAAAAAAATATAGATCTCTTTTTAATGATGCAAATGTTTGTATGGAGGATGAACTCATGACGCAGTGGAACAGCGTCGAAACGTACAAAGGCAACTACGTAAGCCAGGTTCCCTCCGACTACTCCGCAGTTTGCTAGATACCACGTAATGGAACTCAACGCCGCGCTTTTAGCTCATTACCAGAGCCGAAGAAGCGAAAATATTTCAATTCCTCGAGTGTGAATCGAACCCACAACCTGTCACGTTTATCCAGAACTAACCCCACATTGTATTTTGCATTATAAAATCAGCTTAGAGTAATTTTATTTATTCAATTTGTCCGGTCCTGCCCAGTGACTTATTAGCGAGCTGCTAAGATAAATGATATCAAAGAGAGATGACCGATATCGCACGTCCGTTGTCGAGTTTCGTATTTCCTACTCTTTATAACGTGCTATGTTTTAGAACTTGCTTTGGATATAAAGTTCTAATAAACATTTTTAAATATTTATTAGACGGGTTTTTTTTTAATATTGCATTTTGACAAATTTAAGTGTATTTTTGTTAGTTTCACCCTGTATGCCGCATTTAGCAGGGTAGGCAGTGGCTCGTATTAGGACACTCGGTTACCCAGCTTCCGCCGAATTATGCCAACGCAACGCCACGCTATGTCTCGTTACAAGAGCGTAGAAATGAAAACATGAAATATTTCATTTCGTCGAGTGGGAATCGAACCCGCAACCTGTCACTTTCTCAGTCAAACGGTATATACTCTTACCGATATAGTATAATTTTTTATATAAAAAAACCGACTTCAAAAAGAAAATTATGCAAATCTATATATATAAAAGGACTTGTCCTCACTGACTGAGGTAAGACGCACGCACAACCGTAACCGCTGTGCGTAGAAACATGGAATTTGGTCAGATGTTTACTTTCGTAATCTGGACATCCACTAAGAAGGGATTTTGAAAAATTTTAACTCTAAAGGGGTGAAATAGGGGTTCAAAGTTTGTATGGAAAAAAAATTAAATCGGCACCGATTTTTATAAAATTCAATATTTAGATTTTCAAAAGTATTTAATTGGACACGTGTTTCATCTTTTTCTAGAATTCTTCCTCTAAGGGTGCAAATAAGGGATTGATAGTTTGTATGGAAAAATTCTTAAATCGCCACCGATTTTTATATAATTTGATATTTAGACTCTTAAAAATATTTAATTGAACATGTGTTTAATGAGTTATTAGAATTCACTCCTAAATACACAAGCGAAGCTGCGCGCGTCCGCTAGTTTAAGATATATAATTTTCTCATGGATGGTATTGTTAGAACTAGGCCATCTTAAAATGAGACCACACGATAAGCACCAGCTTTCGAATAAAAATAGAATAAAATTGATCTACCTAGTCGAAAATCTGACAAATAAAAAAATTCAGTCGATTTGAAAACCTCCTCCTTTTACAGAAGTCGGTTAAAAATGCTAATAAACCATTAATGTATGGATGCATTCTCTCAAGTATATTTGTTTGGAAAACGAGCGCATTTGTTCGCGAACGCGTATCACCTTTACGTTGGGATAGTCTTATACAAGAAATGATGCTTATAAATATCTATTGAATAAAATATCCTGTTAGAAACCTATTTTTATTGTATTTAATTTATTATTTAGAAAATATGTGTTATAAATAGTTCAGAAGCAAATAAATATTCATAAATAATTCCAAATATAGTTAAACTTACCCAAAATAAAAAGGAAAAGTCATTTCATAGAAAATTAGTAATGAAATTAAATACAGACCAACAATTGTGAATAACATACAATAACAATATATAAGGTTTCCATTATATGGCCAATTTCGTTGAAAATAGTATTGTTTTTGATATTTCTTCTACTTTATACCATCCAAAGTGGCCGCACGCGTCGTTTTCACGCAGGTGTTCGCAACCCATCCGGTGTACTTATAGTTTTATATTTACCTGCGACATATATTTAAATCTAATCTCCATAATTCATTTTAATTTGTTATTGATAGCAAAGTGTAGAAATAGCATCTGTAGTATTGCCTCCAGAATTCGGTGAAAAGTGGAGAACAGAGTGTATTAACACTTAAAATTATATATTAAATATATAGTATTAAATTTCCTCTGCTTACCCTGCTGTGTGCGGGATATAGCGTGAATCTGATTTAATATTTGAATTTGAATGAGCAATATATTGGGTTAGGTTTTACTTAAAAACCATAATTTACATGTCTTCTTCCCACAATTTCAAATTTAATTTGAACTGAACGCTCAAAAGCTTTATAACAATCATCGATGGAGGCACTGCTCGACAAAGCCCAGCCATAAATTAGCACATTTAATTATTAATTTCTTAAACAAAGATAAGATATATTTGAACAACCTGACTGGAACTGCCCCGGTCATATGTAACGCTAACGATTTTATTTCTTTTATAATTTGTATAGATGGTTTTGGGCCAGAGGCATTTTGTGAAGATTTTTGTATGTATTTATGACATTGTTAGAAATAAAACATATAAATAGATTGTATCATTAAGCTTAACATTTTTAAAGTATTTCAATAAACATATTTATAAAATAAAAGCTTTTCGTAGTTTAATTAAGTTTTCCGTGAGTTAAGTTCTTCGATACGGTCTCCAAACTCTTATTAACTGCGTCACAATACGTCTCAAGCTTCCATAGTTGTTTTGTGTTACACTGTATCCTATTGTTAGTACAACCCCAGATTGGACAGAGAATATAGGTAGCTTGTCTACCATAGAGTGTAGACACTCTGTTCCCACTTCTCGCTAAGTTTTCGAGACATTGTAGGTTGATTTGTGAATTATACTGTGTTTTGTCTTGTTATTAGAGTGAAAAAAATAATTAATTATACCTCGTGTAGGCATCGAACCCATAACCATCAGGCTTACACACAAAAGGGCTTAAGCACGGCCCAATTTAATTTAAAAACGTAAAAACGTAAGCTCTCTATAAAAGTATTCTACAAAACCGCGGCCTGAGATCGTAACATGAGATACGTATAAACATTGTGAATTATATTTATTACATTATATTCGGCCGACTATATTTGTTTAACCCTATCAAAACGGGCCCCGCCCCAGAGCAATGGGAACGGGCCGGATTTTAATTTGGTGGAACAAGTTGTTAGTGTGTTGTATGATTTTAATATATTATTTTGTAATTGATATTTGTATGAAATTTTTTGTAATGAAGTTTTAAAGGTTTTTTTGTTTATTTTCAGCTTTACGTACTATTTCCCATTTGCGAAGTTGGCAAATTATACCGAGAAGTTAAGATATTCCGTTCCATACTTATGGCTTGAATTGGTGTCAATGTGCGTAGAACCGCGAAGTTTTCGTGTCAGAAAAAGGAAATGAGTTATTTATATTTTCTGTTCTTCGCTCTGGCACTGAAGCAAAAGCCTAGTGTTTAAGTTCTGCCACTTAACACACAATACCTTGAAAAATTCGACGGGAAGTGGGGAACGGAGTGTCTTCTCATTTTTTTCCCTCTGCCTACCATGTTGTGTGCAGGATAAAGCGTGAAGCTGATTTAATGTTAACCTATCAATTATTATACACATTTTAATAAGTAACATCACAGTAAAACCTAGTTTTCAGAATATAACTTTAAATTGTTTCTCTTAAATAATTACAAACATGACTCACTTCATGACCAATACATTAGAATGGAGTTGTGGGTGATAGCCTTCTTCTTAATAGACAACGCCCTCATACATTAATATTAGCATCGCAGCTTAATTTCGCTTTTATAATAAATCAAAGTATGTTACTGTAATATATTGTGTAATGAATTGTAATATTGAGATACTATACTCAATGCGAAATTTCTACATTTAAGCTAAAAATATTATTTTACATTAACAAATACGACATATTAAAGACAATTAAGTATTAGTTTATAGCTTCACATATAGACAGAGGAAACTTGGGGCAGTTAGCCTGGTAGCGGGAATCGAACTCACAACCGTTGCGCTAACAATCGTGCCACGATTTTACCCCTGCACCACGACGACCTCGACCTATATATATTACTACAAATATAATTTACCACTATAATAATCATTGAAACACATACTTACGGTTAGTTTAGTTCACGATAGCATCAATGATGAACAAATTACGTGTAAATAAAAACTTGGTGTATAACGTTTACTAGCTATGAGCTACTGTAGTTTTTGTATTTGCTTGTCACAAGTAGTTGGCTACTAACAATGATTTATACCGGTCTAAAGCCCGGTTTCCATGGCGAGCGGAGCGGGCCCATTACGGACTACAGTGAACTCGTAATAGTTAACTGCATGCTGGTATTTCCACCAATAAATGGAACTAACTGGAATAACTGGAAAAGACCGATGGAGCAGAAATTGAAATGAACTCGCTCAGTTCTAGGGAGCAGAACGGAGTAATTGCAAGACACAACACGCGTCTAAGCATTACCCGCTCATTTCTCTTTCGCAGTGGAAACTGAGCTTAGTTACAATTTGTGAGAATATATGGCTTCATTTTATATTACAATATTAATTTTGTTAACATAGGACAGGCTCTGTCCTGTGATGGGTGATATAAATGTGAAGAATGTGGGTTCGATACCTACTCAGGCAAATGAGTAATTTTCATTTCCTTGACTAAGCAAAACAAAGTTTGAATTCCGCCACTCAACACACAAAATCTCAAAAATTGAGCGGAAATTTGGGTACAAAGCGTCCTAACATTTATAGCCTACCCGTATAAATGTGATACAGCATGAAGATAAAAAAAAGTAAACCTTTTCTACTATTGACTGATGTACAATGCAAAATATTTTATAGACAATACTAGTCGCAGAGAGCTATATTCCACATATTATGGAATATATTCCATAAGCTTTCGCGCTTACAGTCACTCTCAGTGCCACTGCGCCGCGACGTCCTAATAGAGATTTATGTATACGAGTATAGTATTGACATATTTTAAAAATCTTACACCAAAAAATGTACCAAATCGCCTCGCTTCTATCAACATGTTCCCACACGTCTAAGACACCGCAAGAGAGAGCCGACACTGTCAAATTAAATATTTACATGCCTTATGTTTGACGGTGGTAAAAGCCGTAACGCGGTATCACCATTGAGTGTAAAAAAATCGATTAAAATGAATCTTAACCGGTCAAAACGTGTGTTTGCATAACCAAGTTCATCTTAAGAATATATATATATATATATATATATATATATATATATATATATATATATATGTCACTAGCTTATAATGAAATACTGTATGTGGCTTCATATCTGTAGTCAAATGGAAATAATTAAAAGTTGCGCACTAAACATAAGGCTAGTCGTCGCGCTGCAAAACACGCTTGAGACGACGACTACGCGACAGGTTAGGGGTTCGATTCGCACTCCAGGAAACATTTGTTTTCATTTTCTCATTCCGGTAACGGGGCAAAGCGCAGCAATGAGTGCGGCGGCGGAGTGTGAGGAATGGAAGTATCTTAATGGCAACAAAGTGTCCTAAGCTAAAAAAATGGGTACAATAAAAATTTAACAATAATGAGAATATTTCGACGAGGCAGCGGAATATTCTGTTTAAGCCTAATACGTAGGGTTTGGCTGAGTGTATAACTAAGTAAAATTCACTTCGACTATGATACGACGCGACGCGACGTGTGCGAGGTGCCCGAGCGGCCGTCGCCCTTCAAACGTAAATCTCACAATGGCCCCTTTCTTGACAATACCAGGTTTTTGCGACTTTGTAGTGCATACTTTGAAACATCGTATGCTAGGTCTGGTCCTATGTTAAAGATCAATGCGGAGAAGTGACAAATTTTGAATTTACAGTAGTATAAAAGTTGCACGCTTCAAAAAGAATAGAAAGCTTCCCGCTTTCCCGTTTTCCTGCACAGCAAGATAGACAAAACGAAGTTATTGTCAAGACCTTCCATAACTTTTCAAAGTTTCAAATCAAAACATAATATACGAATGCAATGAAGTAAATAAAACATCCTTTTCCTTTATAGCATAGTAGACTGAATTAACCTAGCGTTATTAAGACAATCTATTCCCCAATTTTCGCGTAACTTTTAATATATTGCTTGTAGAATGAAATTCAAGGCGGTATTTCGTTTACCAGAGCAATGAAATAATTTAAGCACATTCACTCCTCCGAGTGCAAATCAAACCCATCGCGTTCTCAGTCAGAAGCTATGCCACTGTGCCAAGACGGCCTCAGAAAAAAGAAATAAATGATCTATTGATCTATGAGATGCGCACACGCATACCACTGTCGCAGTAAAACGTTGTTTAACATAGCTGTAATATTGTTTCGGTCATAAACTCAAACGTACGGACGGACACGAACGAGTATTTAATATGAACTGTTTTACTATATATATTAGATCTACAGTTAAACTTCATTGTTTGTATATATATGCTTAAATATATAATATATAGGCACGTACCATAAAATATGTTTTTATCAATAATAAGTATTAGCAAAAATTTTTTTTACTGGAATTGAATATTTTTGTGTAATTATAAGATCCATTCATAATTTCTTTAATAACTTTCAGAAGTACTAGACTCAATAAAAATAATATAGAATTGCTGTTATGGTACAATAAATATTAAAATATATTTTGAATATAATGAGCGCTTTAATTAAAATATGCTACGTTTTGTACGTAAACGACAAGGCATGGTGACAAACGAGACATTGCCTGACCGCAAATTTGACGGTTGTGAGCTCGATGACCATTCGAGAATATTAATTATTTTTACATCCCCGCAAGTGGATAAGAATTCGGCGTTGAGTTCCGCTACTCAATAAGGGACAAAGTGTCGTCATTCAACTAGAAACATACTACACTCTCAATTTTTGTTGAAATAGACAATAGAAAATGGTCACTATATATTATATGTACATTCTAGATTTAAAAAAATATTTAAAACAGATCCTAATGCTCCAATACCCTTTCCGTCCACTTTGTACTGGAATGCACTAAAGCTTAGCACCGACGAGCTTTTACGTCGTTACGTTCTGCTGATGCAAACTCGAGAAGTGTAGGCGCCATATACTTATATGTAGATATATATTTTTCACTTTTAGTAGAAATTTACATAAAGATATACTAAGGTTATTATTATTTCATTGTCATTATGTAATATATGTACACCTTAATATATTTCTTTTATTATTTATTAATTATTAATCTTAGTATATTTCAGTAAGATTATAAAGTACTATTTTAAAAAATACACGAACGATTATTGAATCTGTGGTATTCGGAATTAGGCATTCCACTGCCATAATTTATGATCAAAGGTTGTAATGTAGAAAAAAGCAGCCTCACATTTTTTTCTGGCACAGCTCTAGCTATCCTAGAGCACAGAAAATTACTATCGAGACCCTCTATTCTTCAATTTCCGCCTAATTTTCTAGACAATGCGTTTTAAGTGGCGAAAATGAAAATCATTTAAATATCGACTATGTTTAAATTACTTCCTCCGAGTGGAAATTGAACACACAACCTTCACGTTTGCAGTTAGATGATGTCCCGCTGCGTGAAACGAATGTTCCGTAGATAATAGTACATAAAAGAATAAAAATAATTTTCATAGCAATATGACGATTTCATTAGATTTTTGAAATATCTATCGATTGTTAAAGAGCGCCGGCGCCAACACTACATTATTACTATGAACGAATAGACCTACGTTTTTTTGTATGTTAAATTGTTAAACGACGCCGTCGCGTCGTGGCGCACAAGTGGGCACAAGTGTGTGACTGTAACACGACGGTTGTGGGTTCGATCCTCAATCGAATGAATCAATTATTATTTCTTAATATTTTATTTTCTTTGCTCTGGCACCAAGACAAAAACCCAGCGTTGAGTTCCGACACTCAACAAGCAATGCCTCGAAAAATTCAGCGGAAAGAGGGGAACGGAGTGTCACAATACTAGGTTCCCTCTGCCTACCTTGCAATATGAGGAGTACAGCGAGAAGTTGATTTGATTTTGTATCTTGAAATTGGTAAAAGAAAAAAAAATATCAAGAAATTAATAATATTTTGTTTAAATGTGACCATTTTAAAAAATACAATATTACTATTGCCATTGTAAAAACTAATAAAAACATATTTATTATTATTTTATTAATTAGACATCGTCATATTAAAACGACAACACCAAGTTTTTTTTCACCGATTGTAAAATTATTTATTATTTATCTCTACCTAGTTTGAGCTTACCAACAAAGAGGACGAAGTGCCAAACGCTACAGTCTGTACTCACTTTGACCACCAAATTTGCCAAAAAGATACGTTTTTAAAACGCCTAAAAACCGCTCGTCTATAATGTAAAAAAATCAAATTATCATAAAAGTGTCATCAGATGTGGGATGGCGCAATACTGTTCGTCTCGTAGGCGCATCGATACGGAATCACTTATCATTTCAATAAATATTATTATGAGGAGATTAGAAAACGCCGTGGTAGCTACAATTTTTATCCTGCATTGCTTAATAGCTGTTTTGATATTGTAACGTGAGTAGCTTTCTATTTTTGATATTCGTATATTAGTTAAATAAGAGTTATAACTGTTCCTTCTAGGTTGGCTTCTAAGTTGTTTCACTCATTATTTTTAAACGACAATTAAAAAAGAACACAGACTAGACACTTTTTAAACGGTTTTATTTAGCTCACCCCGTTTGTTTGTTTGTTTGGGTCAAATTTAGTAATTGAAATTTAACCCTCTTCCCGTTAACCGATTGATCTGAAATTTGGTATACGCCTTTGATTCTGGTGACAATACAATTATCCATATTCAATATTATTGTGAATCCAAGATGGCCGCCGCTACAAGATGGCGGACAACTTAGTTTTTTTCAATCCCATCAATATGGGTATCAAATGAAAGGGCTTGTCAAGTAGAATTCAGTGCACTATACAAAATCAAAATCAAAGATGGCCACTGCTACAAAATGGCGGATAATGTAGTTTTCAATTCCATCAATATGAGTATCAAAATAAAGGGCTTGGTAAGTATAATACAGTATACTATACACAATTACAATATGAATCTCCCACCTAAGTCAAGATCTGGTATCCTGTCGAGGACTGTGTGGCTATAGGGTGGCTAAAAATGAGACGTCGCTAGGGGTACACCACCCAAGTTAAGGTAAAAGGTAAAAGCGCGCCGAGAACTGTATGGCATTAGGGTGGATAAAAATGATATGTCGTTAGCGTTTTCCCCTCAAGATTCAGGCACATCTTGTTGTACATAGCCTTGCCCCTCTATTGGACCTCTGTGGGGTCGATCGTAACATTCTCCATTAACCTTGCAATAATGAGGCACTCAACGAATTGAATAGCATGAGAAATAAAAACTAAAAACTTAAAAATAAAAAAGTAAAAAAAAAAATTTTAAGTTAAACGGTTTTATATTGCAGATAAATGTACTAAAAGCTAAAAAATAATTTCATGGAAATTATGATTACTAAAATAAAATCGTGGGGCACGTCCAATATCTACAATCGAAAGACATGGCATGAGACTTCATCCACCTAAGCAAGGTAAGCAGCAAGTGTCCCCACGATTTTATTTTAGTAATCATAATTTCCATGAAATTATTTTTTAGCTTTTAGTACATTTATCTGCAATATAAAACCGTTTAACTTAAAATTTTTTTTTTTACTTTTTTATTTAACACAACTTTTATCGGTTCCATGCGCACTAGAATTAAATATATTCTCAAATATTAATTACTATGTGGGGAACGGAGTGTCTTAACACTAGATTCCCGCTACCTTGCTGTCAGCAAGTCACACTATATAGCTAAAACTCCAAAAAATAGCATAGAATATCTACATATATTCACAAAACGTGCATGACATTATTAATAAATAAATCAGCACCCGAGCACGAGCGGGCTGGCGGGCTGCGGTACGAGCGTCGTCCGTGTTATGCTTTCTGATAATATAAAATAAAATACCATCGAAAGCCGATTCGGTAGTTTAAAGTTTTTCTTTTCTTCTCCTCATGAACACGTCCCGTTCATTTGCATACAATGCGCTGGGTGCAATATGCTCGCTTATACAAAGCGATCGAGTAAATAGATCCTAAATAAATATATATAAATGCTAACGTGGTTCAGTGGTAAAACGTTTGACAGTTAACACGGTAGTTGTTGGTTCGACCCCATTCAGTGGAATTCGTAAAAAAATATTTGAAAATATTCTGTTTACTTCATAATATAAGATTCTGAATAAGTAAATTTTGAACTAAAAATGATAAAATTAAATTTAAAAAAAAATAAATATTAGTACAATCAAGTATATTATTATATTATATATATTCATATCCTCGGTCTGGAACAAAGCAAGACGCGGGCTTGAACTCCTCCCCGCAACACGCAATGCCTCCAGAACTCAGCGGAAAGTGGACAACGGGAGTTCCCGTTAATCTAGGTTCCCAAATTACTTTTGCCTACCATGCTATATGCGGGATATAGTATGAAGAAAGTAAAGCAGTATTATTATTTTCGATACACCATCGTAAGCAAAACTAGAAACGAAGCAAGTAGCGTCACTTGTTGGCCCCTCACCTCGCCACACATTGTTAGACACATTGAAGCAAACACTGAATATTCATATCGTTCGTTTGTCAATTTGTCTTAGAAGTTCACACAAATACACTTTTGAAGAATATTTGAAGTTCTTTGGGCGCCTATTTTTTATCCTTTAGTGTGTTTATGCACTATTAATTCTTTAAAATATTGGTTACTTTCTAAAGATTAGAAATATAATAGACAATTTAATGGTTGTGGGTTTGATGCCTCCTCGAGGAAATGAGATACGAGCATATGAACTGGGGGGAAATATCCCCCTAGTAAAATATGTTTATTCAAATTCAAAATATTCTTTATTCAAATAGGCAATTATTATAAGCACTTTTGAATCGTCGAATGAACATATGAACAAAAAGCTACCACCGGTTCGGAAGGCAGTTCTGCTGAGAAGAGCCGGCAAGAAACTCAACAGTTGCTCTTTTCAAAATCAATGGTACAATCTATTACATTAGTTGGCAGCTATCCTACATTACATTCAATAGACATTAATTCCATACATGCTTATCCTCTAATTTTATATTGTAATGTTTATTTTTATTTACGCAAAGCGTAGCGTTCAGTTCCGCTTTTTAACCCGCAATGTTCTAAATTGCGAGCGGATTATACAAGAGGAATAGACTTGATAGATAAAGAGAAAGAGAAGAAACACAAAAAGAAAAACTAACACAAAGAAAAACTAACTGTCAAAACTAACATGGGTTACTAAGTCGCTTTAGAGGCGGGGGTCACAGGTTCAACTTTAAGCTAAAAACGTTGTATTTTGTAACTCTGTTATTCTAAAATTACAAATTTTAAATATTGTATAAATTATATTGTTTAAGTATAATAGATATTTTTTGTTACAAATAAAATTTTACCTATAAGTCAAAATTGGATTATTTAATACTGCATAAATATATTATGATGGTTATATGCCTCATTTACCTATAGATACAGTAAATAAAGTGCATTTGCATAAAATATTTTAGATATCAAATGCAAGTAAGAAGCGAACATAAGGTAATACAAAGTAAAATAAGATAAGAGCAGCGTTGAGTTCTGCCACTTATTAAAACAACCAATACGGCCTAAAAAAAAACTAAGTCTTAATACTATATTTCTCCCCCAAAGGGAGATAAAACACAAAAATATATATTTTAACATAAAATATTAGAAAAAGTTTAAAAAAAGTTCTTTACGGTAAACGGTAGCATCGATCCATTATAATAGACATGTTGCTGACAAATGTATTAAGTTGATCGATCGTCGGCAATTACCTTTGTATTTCGACTTCCGTTTCTAAAAAAACTTATAAATAGGTGACAACTTTGCAATGCTTCTTTCAAAATTGACATTTTGCTTAATCTGTTTGTGTCGTATATAACAAGGATCGTCAAATGAATAGTAAATTTAAGCGAAAAAGCGAATTATATCAAATTCCTCTCAAATAGAATTATATTTTTGAATAACTTGAGTGGGTTAATATTCAGAGCGCTTGGACGGTTGCCTAGAGGCGCAGGTTCAACTGCGGCGTAAATATTAATTACTTTTTCTAAAAAAGTATTTTAAAATAGAACAAATTCAGTAATGTATAACTCTTATATATTTCTACTACTTCTATCTATCTATTTCTACTTTGAATGAAAGCAGTGTTCATTTTTCGTAACCCAAATCATAAAAATCCTTATTGTGAAACATTTTAAACTAAATTTCTTTTTAATTGCGAAGCTTTAATAACCAAACCAAGAGAGTATCAAATTATCGATTTACTTACAACATATTAAATAGAACTGTTTAACATATTTCGCCATCTAATCCATAATTAGTGGAACAATACCGTGTATCTTAGATATGGGGATCCATTGTGTGTACCACGTGGGTGGATGTCGTTATACAACGTCAAATTATAAGTGTTAAGTAATATTGTTTTATAGCTTCAAACTTTATCCCATGTATACCCAGGTAGACAAAGGGACCCTATTGTTAAGGCACTCCGTTATCTACTCTCCGCTCAACTTTCGGGGGTGTTGAGTGGTGGGAATCAATACTAAGATTTGTCTTGTTACCAAAGCAAGGAAATGGAAATAACTCATTCCACTGTGTGGAAATCACAACGCACAACGTCTGCTATATACAGAATACAGCGTAAATCACACAATATATCTACCTTCATATACCAATCAAATCTTCCAGCACGTACACGAGGAAACTCGAAAATCATAAAATCATCTTATTTTATTGATATGTAATAAACAAAAACATTTCACCCACGCGTACGACTGCATATATCTAGTTTATTAATACAATTTACAACCAAATGTCCCCCAACGAGGGACCACACACGGTTTTTCTCACCGTTATTGTCAAATCAACTCGGCGCTTGATAAGAGCTATGAATCAAAGCGTAATACTACGGTTTATAGATCGGAGTAAGACGGTAGGGTGACCATTGTGTTTTAGATTCTCATTTGGGGGAATTAATTATTTTTATTTTCACACAGCTAATAAGACAAAGTGCGGCAATTAGTTCCGCCAGTCAATACGCAAGGTCTTTACAATTGGGAACTTTTAGAGACCATATCTATTGGGTGGTGAGGACGGAGTGTTTTTACACTAGATTCCCTGCGCCAAATTTACTTTATGCTGAAAAAGCGTAAAAATTAAAAAAAATGTTTAATGGTTTTAGTCACGGGCCCAATTGTATCACAAATTTATAGTACGCAATTTAAATTATTTGATACATATTTAGAATGTTAGCTTATCTTCTGTTATTTAAAAGGAATAATCCCATAAGAAGAACATGTAGATCAATCTATGTATAATTTTTATGGATTGATACCGTATTGAACATTTCTGTTGTAAAATTTGATACAATAGGAATATAGTGCCACTATTGTCGTATTGTTTTTTACATATTTTATTTATTCCGCACATATCAGGGTAGGTATACAGAACCTGGGAACCTAGTGTACAGCCAAATTCTGAAGACATTGCATATTGAGTGGCGAAAATTAACGCCGCACTTAAAATATTAAATATCTTATTTCCTCTACTAGGAATTGACCGAAACCTGTCCCGTTTACATTGAAACTGAAACGTTTGTGCCTCTGCCCCACGACTGGCCTCTTGATTAAATATAATAAATATATGACAGTTTAATCTAGTAATTCATAAATAGTCAGTTATTGTTAATCGTAAAATTTCCTTACATTAGTATAAAATATTGTCACCCTATTTTTATCAGAACGTAAAGCAAGATATGCTATTGGACGTTATTTCAACTTATGACATACTCAATGCGACCACGTGATTAATAATTTCTAATTCTGCTTAAATGATATTAGTATCAATGTTAGTTAAATTGCATCCTTAGCTACTAATCTAACGTTCACGGGGAACAAAATAAAAATGTTGACAGTTTAAATTTTACCCAAAGTGGGTAAGATCTCTGTAGTCGGCTCCTTTTGTCTGAGGGTCGAAGTTGCATCTGGAGCTGAATTACATCCGGATCCGAAAAAAAATTGTACTATGACTTTTACATAATCAATCTATCTTGCGTCTATCTTGATAGTGGACGACTGCGCGTTTATTTATTTTTCCTACATTTACAACTACAATTGTTATTTTCTATAATATAGTCGTTAAGTTCTTTTACATATCTTCACTAATGATACATTGAATGGAGACTATACAAATAATAGTAATTTCAATTAAAATATCCTCAAAACTCCATGAAGTTCCACAATAACGGCTAACGTCATGGTCATTGATAAAAGTCTAAACTATTTTCCATACATTCATATTGATTTAATAACAACGATTGATAATAATTCAATTTACGATGTAAATTTCACTTAAACTAAGAAATAGTTTAACTTTATGACGCTGTAATGGTTTAAAATGGGCAAGTAGTAAAGTGTCCAGTTTATTTATGATCCAAATATAAATAAATCGAGGTTTATTGTCTAAGACATTGATGACTGAGCAACTAATATACGATCGCCTTTTGAACTCATTTTTTAACTTGTTCAATTTATTTGGTCGTAAATTTTAGTGGGCCGCTACCTTCGCAGTATTTATTGGTTGCCCAATATTTAGATTATAATCTAGTTTTATCTAGATTGATATTGTATCTTTCTTTTTTTTAAGTAAAATATCTATGAAGATACCTAGTAATAATACGACTGTCATGGCGCAGGGATATAAGCGTGCGACTGTAAACGTAACAGATTATGGGTTCGATTCCCACTCAAGGAAATGATATATTTAATATTTTAATTTTGTCGTTCTGAGAACGCGGCACAGCTCTGCCACTCAACAAGTAACGCCAGAATTAGGCGGTCAGTGGGGAATGAAAGTGTCTTAATGAGAATGGAGTGTCATAACACTAGGTTCCTAGACTCCCATTCACATTCAAGTCACCTAATTTCACTCCCATATCACTTTGTTTCATTCCAATGAATAAATATTTATACTATATCAGTTTCAGTGTCTTACCACTAGGTTCCTTCTGCTTAACCTGCTTTGCGGGAAAGAACATGAACGTGAAGTAACTTTTATTGCTTATATCTCTACAGAGTTAAAAGATCGAATTTAGCTATATTATATTATACTATGATATATGTGGTCGAATACACCCCAGAGAGGTTACGAGTTATCTAGGTAGCATTGCGATGTGTTCGTAAATCGAACTGTTTAGCGCGTGTCGCGGTCCGGGTGGTCGGTGATATCGGGGAGGGATGGTCTCCTACAGTAAAGCAGACAACTAAAGAGTTATTAGAAATAACAAAAACATATTATAAATCTTTTATGAATATGTGATGAGGTATTCAAAAAAATATCTATTTTTAACACTTTTTAATGTGTTAGACTAGAATTAGAAAAGAAAAATATTAAAAAAAAAAATGTATATTATAAGATCGAAGGAAGCTTTACCTAGCGCTTTTGAAGTGAGATTTGCTAACAACATAAATAAGTTGATAAATAAGTTGTATAACAAGCGTATAAGAATTTTATTAAACGTATGGTATAGCAGCCAGATTACTTAGACGGTTCTCAAGAGGCGCGGTTTCAAATTTTTATACGTTTTCTAATAAACACCTCAAAATCTATTCATATAAGCCCCATACATTTTCAATGATTTTGAACGATTTTGCCTGCCGGGATTCAGCGTGAAAAAAATAAAATATCATAGCCGTACTACTGCATAAACCAATCCCGCGCATGTCGCTATAAGCGCTATAATTCTGCGATATCACATTGTGTGCACCGCACATCGCTAAGTGCCGTGCACCTAACAGCAGGTGTCGACGTGGAAATATAACGATTTACGATTAAAAAACTCAACAATAATACTATTTGTATGAAATTTTTATATATTATTGATTGGTGTAAGAATTGTGGTTTACTGTTATTTGTTTTCGAGATGTATAGATATAAAAGAATTATTGATGTAGTTATGACTCAGAGACGATAATTAGTGATTTAATGTCAATTGTATTTTGAATGATACTTCTTTACTCAAGAATTACGAAAATGTTTTTGATATCTACTTACAGAAAGCTTAGTTTGTTATTACAGAATTGAATCTAAGTGAGGCGTTATGGTCCGCTACTTAATATACAACATCTTGAAAATGGAAAAGAGGGTGGAGAACGGAGTCTATTAGGTTCCCTCTATCTATCATGCTAAAATATAGCGTGATTCTTTACAAAAGTTACCACATATGTGTATTATAACAAGTGTTTTTTAAACTTCACTCTGTATCCCATAGTAGTAGGGTAAGCCGAGAGAACCTGGGAACCTATTGCTAACATACTCTGTTCCTCATTAAAATTTCAGGTCCTCACTTACCATGAAGCATCCGAATTCATGAAGCATTGCGTGATGTGTGGCGGAACTCAACGCCACGCTTTACTTTTGCACCAGAGCAAGAAATCAAAAATATTGAATATATAATTTCATCTAGTGAAAATTGAACCCACAAATGTCACGCGTAGAGTCGCACGCTTATGCCCCTACGTCACGACACGCGACGGCTTCAATTAACAAGAATTGTTTCAAAATTTTCTCTAATATCCACTTAATATCACATTTTACACTAAAACAAGTTAAGTTATAGACGTTTACCAGATTAAGTGAAATTTTATGGAACTAAAAAGCTTCGCCCGTATACCATGAATGTTCCCGATATTTAATCTTGTGTCGGTTTTCACGCACGAGTGTGTACATTACTTAGGAGTATAGTTCGTAAGTACATCGCGAGATAAAGCCATACATAGCCTTACAACTTTTCTAATTAGGTTAGAATATCCAATATACAAACTTGTTAACAATTCGGTGTACCGAGAAATTTTCTTAAAATTATAACGGTATTTAATAAATTTTGTAATTGTAATAATACGATTAGTATTAAATTTCATATATTATGATCAGAGCCGGATTTAAAAGAAAACTATGTAAAACTTTCTGTTGCATTTACGCACATAACAAAGTAACCAGAGGGAACCTAGGAACTTAGTTTTAAGACACTCCATCTCCATTGAGACACTTCCGTTCCCCACTTTCAGCCGAACACTGGAGACATTGCCAAGAATTGAAAATATTAAATATTTCTGACGCTCGTCCCTCTGTGCCACGACTGGCCTACATTATAAATACATCAACTGTAATATACACGTTAAAAAACACAATTTTATTACTAAAAAAGGCAAAAATTAAACATTTTAATGTCTACTAAAAACACTTGAACAAGAATTCGACTACGTTATTTCATCAATCACGTTCTTTAGTAATATACATAAACGAGTATAAATCGGATGAAAAGAATATCGTAAATCTCTTAAATTCCTGCATATAAGAATTTGTGGCAGCTAACAATTAAATCAGATTGGCTTGTGAAAAATAAACGATGTTGAAAAATTTGTATGGAACTGTATAAGGATATATTCTTATTTCAGCCACATGTATTTTCTCACAAAACAGAGAACATAAAGAGGACCGACCTAGTATCGAGATTGGTTTATGTATAAATCAAAATAATTCTTTAAATTTTGAAACCATCTGAACTTGAGAATTAATAATTCATAAATGATAGATGTGATTGTTTCGAGAATTATACCAAATCCAAATCAGCGTAGGGTAGCTAATCCTTATGAACAAGATTAGTTTTATCCTCCGGCTTCATCTGCGTTGTAAAATGGATTTTTAATGAATTTTAATTTGCAAAGTAAGTGTGATCTCTGGTATAGGTAGGTTAAATCGAAACGACTAACTTGGTGTAATAAACCATCCAATCCAAGAAAAATCTTTTAGGAAACGCAGTTCATTCGATTAGCGTTATCAACTAAAGAAACGATTCAGCTTTATAATATGAATAAAGAATAATTTTGTTATCACTATAAAAATATTCTCTCTTAAGCACAAATAAACTATAAACAAGTGGAATTTAATAATCATTAAAGAGAATCGATATCGATGAATCGGCGAGAAATAGTGCGGTACCTGGCTACGTAGTTAACCTAGGGTCGAGTACAACACTAAATTTATATTAGTGATGTCGCGTTAGATACGTTATCCCGCTACTGTATCCGAGATCCTTTGATAATGGCCTCAGTTAATTTGCTGCCGGGTAGTATTTTGTATATATGACTCATTAAGGTATTTTGACTATTTTTTTACTGCCTTAATTATCATTAAATCATTCAGATTTTTTTTAGGATTAAGTCAGTTTGAATGTCAGCGATTAGATTAGAATTTTGAAACTAAAGTTATTTTTGTTGTTATTGGTCAGATTAAATAAAACTGTATTAAATACCGCCACACTACCCGCAGTATCTGCAAAATGAAAAGAGATTAGGGAGCAAGAAAAGGTCACTGGTAAAAATGCAGAAGAAAAAGGGACCCTTTCATTGCACAAGTCACCGTACGTCAGTTATCTATTTTCACTTGGACCTATAAAAAATATAATTTCTCGTTATACTCAAAGGTTAATCAGAAACGGAGTTTTCGTTTGGCTAACAATTTTGGAAAGTTTATAAATTTATTATTTTCATATAACACAGTAAAGGATAAATATGAGGATGCGTCAAGATAAAAAATGCATCTTAGATATGCGGACACCTTACTTATCTATTTTAATGATGGGAATGGTGCTAAGTATGCTCTATCTGTTTCATGTGACCCATGGCACAAACTGTAAAAGCTTCATCGGAGATATATTTATAGAAAAGTAGGTTTAAGATATATTAATCTTCAACCAGTTCCGCATACTGCATGATTCCTCTGCATATTTATGTAAACATTCTAAACAACAATTTTCAATAAACCTTTTATATATTTTTTGAAATTTGTTGCTTATATACTTTCCTTCATTCGACCGGGTCTCTATAGTCTTTTTTTTCCTATCTTACCTATGACGACCAACCCTTACGACGTTAATAAATTCAAATTTAAATAATCTACTTAAGCATTGAGTGCAACTCCATACACTTTGTTCAACCATTGACAACATTTTTGAACCTATACTCATAATTAACACTCAGGTCATCCCAAATACCATGATACCATCCAGTATGAGAAAAAAAGATTACAAGTCTCATTGTAAGTCAAAACATTTACAACAAAGCAAAAAAAAATAGGGTTTTCTCCTAATTTATTCGCTAAAGGCTGTATACTTTTTTAAAGTTGAATAGATAATATCAATTAGTGGCACCTCGTGATTTGCTCCGCGGCGCGATATGCCGCGAGGACAGAACGCAACGTGTACCACTATCGCGTACCAATCGGTTAAATATATACGGTAAATTGATGTGCGAGCTTTTATTAAAGGGAGCTAAAGCAAAACATACAGACGACCTCAAAATAATTAAATTTAAAAATTATTTATATATTAATTTATTAGAGTAAAAATTATACGGATTTTAATCATATTTCTAATATTAACGAAAATGTTTTCACTAACATTATTACGACAGTTTCTCATTCTTTCAAGGGTGGACTGTAACGCGACGGTTGTAGGTTCGATTCTCACTCGAGGAAGTGAAATATTTATTTACGTTTATACTTTCATTTCTTCGCTCTGGTGTCGAGGCAAAAGTTTCGTTTCGTTGAGTTCTGCCACTCAATACGCAATGCCTTCAGAATTCGGCGGAAAGTGGGGAACGGAGTGTCTTAACAATAGATCTTAACACTCTGCCTACCCTGCTGTATGCGGGATAAAGCGTGAACCACCGTCACCATTAGAGGCAACAATACACCTTTCCACGATAATTTTATATGTCCTGTCCTGTTTAAGTGTCCTAACACTAAATTCTCTTTATCTATATATACGGTATAAAATGAGAAGCTGAAAAGAAACAAAAATCTCAATATTATTAATATTTTTTAATTAAAACTCGAAAACGTAAATTCACTATAAGATTGAATCTCATTGTTTCCTGTATTCAGCATAGCAGCCTCGTTCTAAGCAATACTCGTTTAACACTTAGCAATACTAATAAAAATTAATTTAAACGATCCCAGTTCAAATCCAATGTGTGTAATAATTTAGTAACGCCTCTTAAATAACAATATGTGAATGCCCTCGCGTTATAACATCGTGATCCAAATTTATCTATATTGTTATAAATTTGAAAGTAATGTCTATCTGTATGTAATTAGCATAAGCTTTTGTAGCAGTTATGTTTTGAATCATAGAAATGTAATGGTTCGGTGTAGCGAATTCATAACGGATTCTATGCGGATTTTTTGCACTACTATAATTACTTTCTCTTGCATTTAAGCATTTTTAAGAGAATATATACTGATATCAAAAAGCTGAAGACGTGGTAATCTTGGGAACCACCGATTTGATTGGAAAAAATATTTTTCTGTGTTTATTGGTGCATTCATTAGGAAATATGGGCTATATTGATTAACATTAGTCATTTCTATGTAATCCAAATCTATGGTCAAGATTATATTGAGAATTTAGAATCCTTAGTTATTTCCTATGGCCACACGAGCAAAGCCACAAGAAGCTTCTTAGGCGTGTTAGGTGGCGGAACTCATTGCCGTTTTCTGCCTTATTACCAGAGCAAGGAAATGAAAATAACGCATTTCCCTGAAATGGAAGCCAACGTCCAACCGGACGTTTACAGTCAGCGTGCATTTACAGTCAGAGCTTGCCCCGCTGCAGCACGACGACCTCAAGCACACAACGCGACCTAAATATGAAAAAACAGCTATCAATAAATAAATAGAAATCGCACCTCAATCTCAGGAACAGTGTGTGTGAGCGAGCTCGCGCGCAGTGATTTACAGGCGCGCGTCTCGATCGACGATAAACTTTTACTTATTGTGGCGGGCGATCGCTCCACCTATACGCCGCTATACGCCGTCCCCGTATCGTATTTATGTCCTGTCATCGCCTTTTATTGCGATTAATATGAAACGCACCTTCCTTTTTTGAGTCCTTATAACGTACTACTTACTATGTGTAATTTGTTTTTGAACAATGGTTCTGGTGGTGCTTGTTTTGTTTTTAGCGAAACTAGTTAGGGATTCTGTTGACCTACCATTAGTATGTAGATTTATCTTATGAGAAATATATATTAGTCTGGCAGCAAATTCTGGGATTAATACCAGGTAGAAATAATAGAATATGTAATCCGCATTTTACCCTAACAGAGCGGAAAAAAGGGGGGCATTCGAACTCACAGAGTATAGTATAACAATGTGCAGTGTGTGTGTATGGCCTATATTTTTATCATTATATACTAATTCATCACTCACATTGATAATTTCATGAAGATAATTCCAGTAGTGCTTCAGGTGCATAAGCGTGCTACTGTGAATGCAAAAAAAGTTTCAATTCTCACGGAAATGAAATATTTATATTTCATATATTTTCATTTCCTCGTCCTAGTAACGAGACAAAACAGGGCGTTGAGTTCCGCTTCAGAATAAGACGAAAAGTGGATAACGGAATTGTTTAATGGAAACGGAGTTTAACACTAGGTTCTCAAGTTCCCTCGGTCTACTCTGTTACGTGCGAGAAACCTAAAAAAAATATATACATAAAAAATAAATTAGACACGCATTTCTTTTTGAGATATGATTCAGATCTGTAGATTTGATGATAAAAAAAGGATAAGCTGTGGCACTGTGCTACGTTGTTACAATTATTTTATTAAAATAATATTTTTAAGGTATACAGATTAGTCACACTTTCAACCAACTCTTATATTATAAACTTATAAGGAAATATTATTAAGATCTAGAAATGAAATCTTTTCCATATAAAGAAATACAACTTTAAATATTAACTTTGTAGCAAATAATATTTTTGATGGACTTAATTGGTTTTTCTTGGTCTTGTAATATTATTACTTGTGTTATACCAGACTTAGAATTCGAAGGAAAGTGGGGAGCGGAAGTGTATTAACGAGAATGGAGTGTTTTAACCCTAGATTTCCAGGTACCCAGGTTCCATCTATCTTGAAAGAAACATCTATTCACTGGGTAGATCAATTATAAACCTTCACTTTTTAAATCGCTTTATTATGAACACTTTCTACTTAGGACTGACACTTAAACACTCAGCACTTAAACTATCACTTAATAACGTTTGCTTACAGCTTGCTGGCAGTATTACAACGTCGGGAAGACTGTCCTCATTTCTGTTTTTGGGGTGTTTTTATAGGTTACAATTTCCCTCCAAAACTAAGCTTACCGGATGTATCTCATATTCATAATTCACAATAAAGATAGTTTCAGTGCTGCCATCATTTATAACATAACATAACATAGTAACTTCCTATAGTTAATATAATGTACAATCACTATCAAAATATATTTAATTGAAGTCAAATTACTAAATCATTTTGACAATACTTATTTTAAAATTATATATTAATAAAAGTACTTCATTTATATTTTTATCTTCAGTCATAATAATATCATAACAACTTCTCTTTATTTAAATACACAAATTACACATTTCGTTTCATTCTAATTAATCATTTTCACATTTTTACTATAAACTCAATGAATTCTACCGCTAACATTATTATATATTAATAAAAGTACTTCATTTATATTTTTATCTTCAGTCATAATAACATCATAACAACTTCTCTTTATTTAAATACACAACTTACACATTTCGTTTCATTCTAATTAATCATATTCACATTTTTACTATAAACTCATAATGAATTCTACCGCTAACATTATTATATATTAATAAAAGTACTTCATTTATATTTTTATCTTCAGTCATAATAACATCATAACAACTTCTCTTTATTTAAATACACAACTTACACATTTCGTTTCATTCTAATTAATCATATTCACATTTTTACTATAAACTCATAATGAATACTACCGCTAACATTCGGCCAATCCTGACGTAAACGCGCCCTCGCGTTTAGTAGCGATTAAACAAAACTAATAATTAATACATAATACATAATTTAAACATAAAATAATATAAACACTAGAGTTTTTAAGTTTTATAGTCAAATCACTAGTTTTCATCACTTTTACTATTTTTATTACTATTTTTAACCGCCATACGTACCTACTAACACTGACTCTTTACTAACAATGACTCTTTACTAACAATGACTCTTTACTAACACTGACTCTTCACTAACACTGACTCTACTAACACTGACTACTAACACTGACTCTTCACTAACACTGACTCTTCTCCGACTTGAAGCCTTCTGCAAGGCTTTCACTTTTCCCTGGTTTTGATGAATGTACGCCGATTGCATGCTTTGCAATCAACGCACTAATATCGATTGCAGATCACTGCAACCGACCCACTCGGCCGGCACCGACCATCGAATGTAACCCTGAAAAAGACTCATTATTCACTTATATCGAGTGCAACTTTGCACACGACTCTCTTATTCACTTATATCGAATGCAACTCTGCAAACGACTCACTTATCGAATGCAACCCTGCAAACGACTCACTATTCACTTATATCGAGTGCAACTCTGCACGCGACTCTCTTATTCACTTATATCGAATGCAACTCTGCAAACGACTCACTATTCACTTATATCGGATGCAACTCTGCAAACGACTCACTATTCACTTATATCGAGTGCAACTCTGCACACGACTCTCTTATTCACTTATATCGAATGCAACTCTGCAAACGACTCACTATTCACTTATATCGAGTGCAACTTCTGCAAACGACTCGCTTTTTACTCACTATTCAAAATACAATTGACTGTACAAAATTCACTTGACACATTACATTCATATTACACTACATAAATATAACATTAACACCATAATACATTATTATTTTCTCTATTTTTATAAATCACTAAAAGCATATTTCATACGAGTACAATTAATCAAATGCATGTTTATACATTTCAACATCACTGTATAGAACCTAATGTAATATTATATTATATTTACTTTCAATAAATCATTAAAAATATGTAACTTTGATCACAAAAACAATATCTGATGAACATTTCCATATCATAAGTACAACATCAAGTATAATATTTTAAATGAATTAGAAAAACATTATTATTTTCTCTATTTTTATAAATCACTAAAAGTATATTTCATACAAGTACAATTAATCAAATACATGTTTATACATTTCAACATCACTGTATAGAACCTAATGTAATATTATATTATATTTACTTTCAATAAATCATTAAAAATATGTAAATTTGATCACTAAAAACAATATCTGATGAACATTTCAATATCCTAAGTCCAACATCAAGTATAATATTTTAAATGAATTAGAAAAACATTATTATTTTCTCTATTTTTATAAATCACTAAAAGTATATTTCATACGAGTACAATTAATCAAATACATGTTTATACATTTCAACATCACTATATAGAACCTAATGTAATATTATATTATATTTACTTTCAATAAATCATTAAAAATATGTAAATTTGATCACTAAAAACAATATCTGATGAACATTTCGATATCCTAAGTACAACATCAAGTATAATATTTTAAATGAATTAGAAAAACATTATTATTTTCTCTATTTTTATAAATCACTAAAAGTATATTTCATACGAGTACAATTAATCAAATACATGTTTATACATTTCAACATCACTATATAGAACCTAATGTAATATTATATTATATTTACTTTTATAATCATTAAAAATATGTAAATTTGACAACTAATAAAATATCTGATGAACATTTCGATATCATAAATACAATATCAAGTATGAATTAGAAAAAAGCACCATTTTATACACCTATGAATTTTATTATTATCCGAATCACTAAATATTACATCGTTATTAAAAACTAACCAAGGGTGGAATTTATCCACTTATATATTATCCCTTTGTAAGAAGAACTCCCTTCTTTTAATGGCGATCACCCTATGTACCCTAGTCGCACGAAAGAAAGGTCTACACTACATTTAGGCACAACCTTCCTACTTTGACCTGGTTCTGATCGAACAACTTCTTCCACACGAACTAAATCTCTGGGTTCATTTTTGTTTATAATTCTATATAATTTACCATTCTTTTCTAAATCATTTTTATAACCTTTTGTAATATCTTTCGTTTTTAAATCTTTACCTTGTATTTCAGAATCTTGACTATGTAACGACTTTAACCACGTGTTTTCGTCTAATAACAATCTATACTAATATAATAAAGCGAAGAGTTTGTTTGTTTGTTTGAACGCTAAGATCTCTGGATCTACTGGTCCGATTTACTTTGTTTTTGTATGAAAGCTGCGAAAACATTCTTCAAAGTGCTATAGGCTACATTACATTACACATATATACTAATATATTAAAATATTTTATAATTTGACATGTAAGTTATTCCTCCATGTTAATAATTATATAATAATTTTTTTTTAAAAAAACTCCGCGATGTTAAATGTTTATCTCTGAAGGTTGAGCAAAAATAACTATTTTGATTAATTTACTTTAAAATTGG
The DNA here is from genome assembly GCF_056956725.1 of Heliconius melpomene rosina. Classification (NCBI taxonomy): domain Eukaryota; kingdom Metazoa; phylum Arthropoda; class Insecta; order Lepidoptera; family Nymphalidae; genus Heliconius; species Heliconius melpomene. The sequence continues at coordinate 13,817,360 of NC_140395.1, forward strand.
ATTTTTGTTAATGTATAGTTTTTTATATTTTGATATTCATCCTTATGATAATAAATATAATAGTCACTTTTTGCATTTTATCTAAATCGAGATTATAGTTTACTGTATAACATTCTAATAAATAATTAAGGAGATGTCACTGATTAAAAATTACCTTCTGGCGGCACATTAGGTATGACCGACGCAAACGGGCAGACGATGTTGACGGTTTTATAAATTTTCATACATTTTCGAACTATTGTTAACTTGTATGTAATTATTCGCTGTTTATAATTAATCTAATCTACATTTTGGTTCTCTTATTTTATCTGATATTGCTCACAAAAATTATCCTATTTAATATAGAAAAATGTTTAGTTATTTCATAGAATCGATATATATGTACGCACGCACGGAATTTAGGTACTTTATCCAATACTAAGAATATCCTTTAGTTATTTCTACTTCTAACCAATAATTTCAAGATTTTTTATTCTAATAATAAATTCAAAATATTCTTTATTCAAATTTACTATCACAAGCACTTTTGAATCTTCGACTGAACATATAGACACAAAGCTACCACCGGTTCGGAAGGCAGTTCTGCTAAGCAGAGCCGGCAAGAATCTCAATAGTTGCTCTTTTCAAAGTCAATGATATAGTTTACTGTTACATTAGCTGACATCTATCCTGCCTGACATTTAATAGACATTAATTCCATACATGCTTATCCTCTAAATATTCTTGTACAGTGTAATAAGCTTTACTTATTAGACTTTTTTTTTTACAATTACTTAAAATTTGGGTAGTGGCAAAGTTAGAATACACTGAGGAATTTTATTATATACACGTATACTCAGACCCAGAAAAGATTTATTAATTTTTTGGAGGCGAAAACTTGGCGTAACAAGCTTATCTTTATTTCTCGTTCCCGTCACTATTTTTACTATGACAGTGTTTATTTTGTAGGACAAAGAGAATATTATAATATAATATAATATACAAATATGTCTCCATTTATTCTCTTGATTATTTATATTTTCTCACTATGTCTATCGTTAACTGAAAATAATTTCATAAATATATTTACTAAATATTCGTATAGTTCAAGCAGGCGAAACCGCGTCCGAGTCCGCTAGGAATATATCTCTAATTTAACTACACTTCTCTTCTGAAATAGAACTTCGTGATAAAGCATCAACATGCATCATCCGCTCGGCTATTACGGTGTTCAACAATAAGACGACATTCTTGCATTATAATATACCACCGGGCACTTGTAGGTAATAAGTCCCATAACGCTACGAATTGCAAAGTAATCAGTGATCACTTTTACCTAACACTAACAACTACAGTAACCAATAACAACAACGTCTACAGGTTTAGTGCTTCGCGGTTCAATAATTCGATATTTTACCGTATGAAGTTTAAATTTGTCACTGTCCACAATTTATATTAGGGACTTCAACGAATATAAAATTTTTATTTGTTTTGTAAATCATTATATACATTTTTACAGAAAGTATGTCCAATTAAGGTAGGTACTTTTAAATAGAAAACACCAACTACTAACAAATTTACGTCCGCACTTATTTACTTGCAATCTTGCAACAAAATTACCTAACGGCCAATCACATCGTCAATGTCACGTATGGAGAACACACGAAGGAGATTGTATAGTAAAAAAAAGACTATATTACACATTAAGAGAATACATGTCAAAAAGTAGTCTAGTCACAGTACCGCCTTCACCTATAAAATTAAAACATTTAGTTCTAAGTCAACGTAGGTTGTTGTATTGACACCATTATCGTGACGTAACGTTTGTAATATTTATCATAAGTATCATTATTAATACTACTATTGGAATCATATACTAAATTTCGTTTATAGCAATCTTGTTTCATGGCCTAATTTAAAATAATAGTTACTTGTTTGAATTAGTCGATTACATTTGATACTGATATAGCATTTGATAATGAAAATGTTATTACAATTAAAACACCTTAATCCTTGAAAATTTCCCCATATTACTACAATTTGAAGCTCTGTTACTTGTATTGTTATCAATATTTTTCAACCGGTTATACTATATAAAGTCATTGAGATAAAGTACTTAAATAATTTAAAACTTGTTCAGGTTCTTCAAATGTGCAAGTTCCCGCTCCCATTCTTATAAATTTATCATGGCATGTATTAACATCCTACCGCCTTAATATCCTTAATTACACTTTTTTTTTTTTATTAAAATCATTTTATTATAATAATAATTCTCTAAAGATTGACCAATTTTACACCTAATTTTTATCATATCCGTTAAAAGATCACCGTAATTTCATTTAATAAAAACACTAATTTTAATGTTTGTGTCAATTCTTCCCAAGAAAATAACAATGTGGGTAATCCTTTGAACCACTTGTCGTTCATTTTTTTGCCTTAATGATATTTAGGATTAAAACACTACATAAAGCAGGAAAATTATTGTGAGGGTAAATATCTCGCACATGATTATTACTAGTAGGTAACGGTACAACTTCGCTTACGTTTCCCCATTTTAAGTATAAGCAAATCCTATAGTTTTTACAAATGTAGTATTATAGTGATTCAAACCAGCATATAAATTTAAATATAACAAATACCCTAATAAGAAACAATTACTTAATAAAAGTAACCACAAAAGTAAAAATAATAAGAAGAACAATAGTCACTTGTGAACAACAAAATTCAATAGAAAAAAAAATAATAATATTATACAATATATAACACTTCTAACCTTCAGTCTTTAATGGGCGTTATTTAGTCCTGCGTCCCGCTTCTGAAGTGAAAGAAACATCTATTCACTGGGTAGATCAATTATAAACCTTCACTTTTTAAATCGCTTTATTATGAACACTTTCTACTTAGGACTGACACTTAAACACTCAGCACTTAAACTATCACTTAATAACGTTTGCTTACAGCTTGCTGGCAGTATTACAACGTCGGGAAGACTGTCCTCATTTCTGTTTTTGGGGTGTTTTTATAGGTTACAATTTCCCTCCAAAACTAAGCTTACCGGATGTATCTCATATTCATAATTCACAATAAAGATAGTTTCAGTGCTGCCATCATTTATAACATAACATAACATAGTAACTTCCTATAGTTAATATAATGTACAATCACTATCAAAATATATTTAATTGAAGTCAAATTACTAAATCATTTTGACAATACTTATTTTAAAATTATATATTAATAAAAGTACTTCATTTATATTTTTATCTTCAGTCATAATAATATCATAACAACTTCTCTTTATTTAAATACACAAATTACACATTTCGTTTCATTCTAATTAATCATTTTCACATTTTTACTATAAACTCAATGAATTCTACCGCTAACATTATTATATATTAATAAAAGTACTTCATTTATATTTTTATCTTCAGTCATAATAACATCATAACAACTTCTCTTTATTTAAATACACAACTTACACATTTCGTTTCATTCTAATTAATCATATTCACATTTTTACTATAAACTCATAATGAATTCTACCGCTAACATTATTATATATTAATAAAAGTACTTCATTTATATTTTTATCTTCAGTCATAATAACATCATAACAACTTCTCTTTATTTAAATACACAACTTACACATTTCGTTTCATTCTAATTAATCATATTCACATTTTTACTATAAACTCATAATGAATTCTACCGCTAACATTATTATATATTAATAAAAGTACTTCATTTATATTTTTATCTTCAGTCATAATAACATCATAACAACTTCTCTTTATTTAAATACACAACTTACACATTTCGTTTCATTCTAATTAATCATATTCACATTTTTACTATAAACTCATAATGAATACTACCGCTAACAATCTACACCATCATATGCGATAGGTATACAGCAAGAAGCTAATGAAGCTAAAACAAATGCTACACCAGAAATTTTCATATTTTTTAAAATAAACATAGAGCAGCCATGCATCACATGGAGTCCAACACCTAACCTGACTTTGTAAATACTGCAAAACACATTTTTATTCAATAATTTTAACGATATAATTGCAATTTTTAGGTAATTAAAATTCATTGCTTTAAAAACCTAGCAAAATCGCTAAAAACTAAAGGAAGCCAAACAGCCTTAGATACGATTAGTTACAAATTAACAATAAAGCTGTATACTATCAAATCGGAAGCACTGTTCAAGGCGAGGACGACCTCGTTAGCTGCCAACAAAGATGCATTGTCGCTGCAACGCTTGGAACAGATCCAATATTGAACAATCGCGACCTCCAAATTCCACATAAGACTCTACCTTACCCTCGAAAGAGTGTATATTATTAGAAAATAATAAATACAATCTAAACCTAATATCCTGAGTATAAAATTCAAATTCTAATAACATTTAAATGTAGGGTGTTTGTCACTAGCTAAGGCCAGGATGGGGCGAATGCTAGCCATTGTCTGTTGACCTCAGCAAAGAAAGGAGCGGTGACGAATCCTCAAGTCAAGGTTACTATAAGTTCTGTTGCTTACTATCGTAGTAATGTATTTATGGATTTGTAATTTGTTTTTAGTTTGTATAGAATTTGAAACTATTGTTTCAATTTAAGAGTTTCATATTCATAGTACCGCTGCGTTGAACTCCGCTGTTCAACTCACAATTCACTAAGAATTGGGCGGAAAGTGGGCAACGGAAGTGTTTTATTGGGAAGGGAGCATTTTAACCTAACACTGGATTCCCAGGTTCCCTCTGTCAACTCTGCCATATACGGAATACATTGTAAAGTTAAACCAAACGATAACGACATTAAGTCTGAACAACTCTCTTTGATAAACATCATGGCTATGAAATTTAAATTGTATAAACCACAAAATAAGTTAATCAACATTTGTTTGCACCTTTTTCTTTTATATTTTCACTCAATTTTAAATTCTAATGTATTGTAAAGAAAGGCGAAAGTAGTGTGCTATAATTAATATGTTTTTTTTATAGTGTTGACAATTTTAAGACTTCAGACAACAAAGATTGATATGATATTATGCGGTTTGGAAAGACAAAGAACTTGACGAACACTGGGCAGTTCCTAACACTTCGTAATTGACACCTAAATCAGGTGTATATGACTTTCGTTGTTTACAATATGAATCATTTATTGTGATTGTATTAAAATTAGTATCATTTTTTAAATATAAAGCTTAATTAAACCCCTGTCTTAAGAGAATGGCATTTCATTAAATTGAAATTATTATTATTATTCGTAGATTCTGTTAAATTTTTTACACATTGCGTGTTGAGTGGCAGAACCCAAGAACGCAACGAAATGAAAATAAAACAATCCCTCAAGATGGAATCGAACCCACAACAAACAATCACGCTTACAATTAGCGGTTACGCCCCAGCGCCACAATCGCCTTAATTTCAATTAATTTACTAAATAAAGGTGAAAATCCTTTTAATTCCCTCTCATTACCTAAAAGGACGTGTACAGATAGCATCGGTGCGGTTCGCGTAAATCACCCGATCTGTATCGGCGATGTCGCGGACATGCAAGCTTGGCTAGGCCTAATTGTAGACTCCTAGCTATGCCTGTGTTCGCTTTGGATAGCATCGTGCGATAAAGGAAGGTGTGTGTTTGATCTATTAATAGTGTATAAAGTATTTTTTTATAAACACGCAACGGATGAATGGTGGGAAACGCTCTGTATATCTTGCTTTATAAATTCGAAAAATAAAAAATAAATTACATGTATATACAGAAGTATGTACGTCTAATTTATTATTTCTCTTATAAAAGAGATGATTGTGAGTTGGAAGCTTCAATACTTTATATCTGTTGTCAGATATAAAATATTGATACATATTCTTTTTATCTATTTTATCAGATTCACGCTGCATCCAACACAGAAGAGTAGGGCACCGGGAACCTAGTGTTAAGATACATCGTTCCCCACATTTGGGAAAATTTAGTTAATAGTTATTTTTACTATACACAAAACCGCATCAAAACAAGTGTTCTAGTTAAATATCGACTATAACTATAATAAAATAAAATAAATTGTATAGCTCTCGTGAAATATTAAAACAAATTGTAATTCTAACGTCCAGTTTCACATCGAGTGTGAATAATTTCACATTGTAACGTTAAAAATCACTTCCGACGATAGATATTGTATGGAAGATGATAATATTTAAATTTATCGCGTTATATGGACGTATTGAACTTTTGAAACTTTCTATAGTAATTCGTTTATGTTTTATTATCACATGTTCGTTAAATAAAATGTTTTAGAAGTATCTACAGCACTTATAAGGCGTTGTAGAGCAGTTGGTATGTCAAGAAGTCTTGGTTGTGGATTAGAGACAATACGTGTTGAGTCAACGCCGCTTTGCCTCATCACCATATCTCGTAGAAAATGAAATGAAGTCATTCTCCTGTGTGAAAATAAAAACCATCACGTTTACAATAAGACTCGGTTGCACAGTGTCACAGCACAGCATCATCTACGACATTTTTTTACGCGAGTAATTATTTACTTTATAGTAAAGAATGAAGTGACTCAACACTAATTTCTCTCTATCTGTCTAGCTATGATAATTAAAAGTAGCTCTAGAAATCAAATAACGAATTCATGTCTGCTAAACATAACGGAAATCCACTTTTCTCCCACCAGTCTGGTCTGGTTTATCCATTTTACAACGATTTGAATTCGTTATCGGATTGAATTAATTACAGTACTTAATAGATTGCTATTAACAACCAATAAAATTTTATATCTATAAAATGTTAAATTATGTACTAATAATAATTTATCACTGAATAAAATTTAAATAAAAATCTTGTGATAACATCTAATACATTGGTTGTTTTTAATCGAAATTGTATCGAAGGTATGTATATAAATTATAGTAAAATTATAATTACAAACAAAAGCATCATTTTTCTGCATAACAGGGTAGACAGAGAGAACGTAGTGTTAAGATAATCCGTTTTCTGCTATGGGCGGGACACAGCGTGAAGCTAAAAAAATAAATAAAAACAACTTTAACTATCCTAATAAAAATCCAAAAAACAAATCGTAGCCGCATTATAAATAATTAAGCACATGATAACCTATCTCTATCCTCACCTAGAGTATGACAAAAACCGTCTCAAAATTGATGATTACTATTACCGTTCGTGTTGAAACATGGGCGTTATAAAACAAGTACTTCTACGTATAAATAATACACGAGACACAACGATTTTACAATGTCACTTATATCCAAGATTCTACAAAGTAAATTTTATAGAAATTTGAACTTTATACAGCAAAGATAGAGTTCTTATAGAGTTCCCAAAACGTAACTTAAATTTGGTAAAGTTTTTTCGAAATCGGTCTGGATTAATTGTCGGTCCTCAGACCGACCAACTGACAAATTAGATACAGCACATTGAATTCAAATCGATTAAAGGCCTTTGTTTTTTCTCATACTTGTTTGGTGTAAGATTGGGCTTGGACCCGACTGTTTCCGAGGTATTGTATTCAACAGGATGTGTGTTATTGATGCTATACTTAAATTACAATGATTCTTGTCATTTTGTAAAATTGTAATTTGCTTATGAAACTGTGTTGTTAAATATCTGATTCAAATTTTATTTGGGATATATTTCTGAGGAGGGCAGTGCGCTTTTTTTAGCTTTACACTATATGCTGTACATAGGATAGGCAGAAAAAACGGAATCGGCAAAGGGAACCGGAAGGGGAATAAGTTCTGAACTGTTAAGACACTCTGTTCCCATTAAGACACTTCCGTTCCCTATTTTTCACGGAATCTTGGAAGCATTGCGTGTAGAGCAATGGCACCTAACGTCAAGAAATGAAAATATTAACTATTTAATTTCTTCCAGTGGTAATTGAACCCACAACCTGTCGCATTTATGCTTCTGCACTACCACTGGCCTTGAAGTATTTGTTTACTTTAATACTATGATTTTTGGACATATTTATTTCCTAAGGAACTGTAAATGCTTAAAATTCTTTCTTTATATAATGCATAAGATTAGTTAACTTATAAATATTTTTGGGACCACACACCAATATTCAAAGACGGTCATAAAATAATAGAATAGCTCTTTATAGCTCTAACACTCGGATTACACGAACATGTTCAAAATTTGTATGAAATATCAGTGACATTGAGACGATTTTGAATAGATAATTTGATATTCATATATTTAATACGTAATGTATGTTAAATGTTTAAATTGGTACGTGATTCGATGGTTGTGGGTTCCAATATCATAAGGAAATGTATATTTTCTTGTTTGTTATATGGTCAGTTTTGTTATAAAATTTGCTTCTTAGGCGATGACTGGAGAATAATAATAATGTTTTAAGACATTTTTACAAAATCACAAGTAGGGAAGGTTTTAAATTTGTTAAAATTTTACTAAAAATATATTATATTTTTAACATTACTTTGTAACCCTTTGTAGGAAGAAGGATTCTAGTGTTAAGGCATTCCATTGGCCATACACTTTAAATGTTTGAGACATTGCCTCAAATCCTCAATTGCCTCCTGTTTGATCAAAGCCTCGCTTTTTCTTCTTGCTAAAACAACAAAATAGGAATATTTCATTCCCTAGAGTGGAAATCATACCATTGTAATGTAAGCATTCCCAGAACCAAACCCGGATCTTATTAAATATAATTAATCATTGGGAAAACATTTACATATGTAATTATTTAGGTACATACATTAGTTTCCTTATAGATTATATCTTTTACATTTTTAATGAACCGATTTCCCCCGATATTGATTCTTGCTTACTCCAAGTACCTTTAATAAGCATTAACTTTTAATATTTACACTGTATCGTAATATTAATGTTTTCTCCACAGGATAGCGATGAGATTGTATCGACGCCTATGGGAGCTATTCTAATAAAATATAACGGAAGTATTTAAATTTTAATACCTTATATGAAAGTAGTACGTGTTTGATTACGATAGAAGTGGATGCGATACCCATTTGTGGGAGAAATGGTATTTTAATTATTTCGCCTTTTAGGATTTGGCGGAGATTAGTGTTCATCCAGGGTGGAGTTAAATTACGCTTTCGGATATGTAATGTTTTTGAGATGGACGGAATGCTGAAAAGCGTTAATTATCCGCGAATTCCTGTGTAATATGAAAGATAATTGTCGATAATGACCACCTTACACTACAAAAATCGTGTTAAATTTAGTTAAATTATGTTTGATATTTACAAAACGCGGTGTTGAGTTACACTCCACACGCAATTTCTCCAAAATTGGAAGGTACGTGGGTCACGAAGTATATTAATACTACTTAGCCTATTAGGATTAAACAAAATAGCAAAAACTAAAACAATATATACCTACATACTAATTCATTCAATAGTATCGTCATTTACATAAAACTAAATATTACATAGATTAATCACAAAATATCATTTAAATAGACATTACAAGGGAATAACACAAAAATAAATCACTAGTGTTTCCCAAGAAACAAATCGAAAACAAATAAAACAAATACACGTAAGTGTATTTAAATTACAAGTATGTGGATAGTAATTTAGTGTGAGTTTTGTATAATTTAAATGAAGCTATTGGAAGGGAATTGATTTCCGAACCATTTCTAATTCCCGATACAATGTTACTACGAGAGTATAATTATGTACAATTAATGAATAAAACTGTGGGCGTGCAAATATTTTTTAAAAAATATTATAGATACGATATTTGATTAATACGTGACTTAGTAATTGTATGACTGTGTTACAATGCCTTTATGACGGGACTTAGGTTCAATCTCGAAGGTTAGAACCAATTCAAATCGATGTCGATTTAAATTTAGAAAAAGTTGACGGCTTGTGAAGTGGATAAGGATTCCTTTGTTGTTTGTTGTTTTGTTCCTTTTTTAAAATATAGCCTGTGACTATTAAAAATAACTAAGAGTTATGACACTTGATATATTTTAAATATCCGACGTAACCCACATCGAAACGATTTCTCAATAAATGGGCTATCCAACAATTACAACAATAACAAGAATTTTTCAGTTTCAACCTAATTTCTGAAATAAGGATGATCAACCGACAAACTCTTAATAATATGAGTATAGATTTAAACGTATTTCTTTCTTCTAAATCTTATTAAATTCAAGTAGATACACATAATAAGTTTAATCTCACAATCTGACATTCAAGCAACCTCTACACTGGCCTTGCACTAAATATAAATTACACTCGGATTATTACAGCAAATTATGTCACACAATGAGATTCCCACGGAAACAATGACTTAGACACTTCTGTGCTGAGCCTTGACTTGTGATATCTATTACTAGATAGTTAGGTTGCTTTTGGTTTGCAATTATTTATTTTTTTAACTTCGAGCTAGAATCGAATCACAACTGTCGTGTTTACATTCATACACTGTGCCACTGATCCATGACCGACTAATGATAAGAAAATATTCAAACATAAAATAAATTATTTTCATGTCTATATTCGTACAGCATCAGAACAAAAACAGAGAATATGTTTCATCTTTTTCTTTTAATTTTATGTTTCCACATTCTCACTATGAGAATTTCTTTGAATATATTATGTTATATATATTTATATTATATTTATATTAGAGACATCATACTTTCTTTGAATATATTATATTATATTTATATTAGAGACATCATACTTTAAACGCGATAGTTCTGGGTTCGATAACCATTCAGGAGTCTTGACACTAAGATCTCCTGCTTACCCTGTAATATATGAAACAAAAGGTGTGGCTGTAAAAAAACATTCATAAATGGAGAGTTTATCATCTAATTACTTATAAATTAAATTTAATTTTTTAAATGTGTACTAAGCAGGTACATTAATTACACGTTACCACATAACGATCTAGATAGAGAGAATCTATTTCATCCACTCATTTCAATCTTTCATTCAATTATTACTTCAATTTAGGATCGATACCTATAGCAATTCGCAATTCCGAACGAACATTCCGAACTCAATTTGCATAATTACTTTAAAACCCAGCAAAAAAATGATAACAAAGTCAAATCGCACATTAAATGAGACTAAAACAAAAACTTTATTTAGGACCAAAGTAAAATCACGAGCATTAAAGTCAACTAATTACAGATAATTTTGGTTTAATTAATCTTATAAATTAAAAGAACAGTACGTAAGTGACATAGCGAACAAAAGGCGTAGCAAAGCGTGACGTGCCCTCTTAAGAGCCTTGAACGGAAAACTGATTTTGCAGATTTCGTATATGCTATGTATTTGTACGTATAAATGTTTGTTTGTACGTAGATACTCTTTATGACAAAAATATATGTTTTTTTTTGTTGTCATAATATAGGTTATCTACATATTTTAATCTAACAGTGACATATCTCTTATATTATGTAAAGTAAATCTATCTTCCTTTTTAGCAGATTTTTATTAACGAAGGCAGCAAGAATAGCTTTGAAAACATAGTATCGATGATACTGGATCAATATTACATAAAAAAAATAAAAAATAAGAACCCATCGGAGGGCTTGTACGATTAGATTGGTGACGTAGACGACGTAGACGAGATAAAAGCAACCACTAGCCCCGCTAGGGATTGTTAAAACACTTTGTTCCCATAATGACACTTCCGTTCTCCAGTTTCCGCCGTATTCTAAAGACATTGCGTTTCGGAACTCAACGCAGCGCGGATGAAACTTGAAGCTAATTAAAATTTAGTGAGATTTGTTTTCATGTATTCTTTGGTTTATCTCGATTGCGCTAAGACTAATTCACTTATCTCCTTTTTATACCATAACATATTTAGTTAGATCGAAAATACAATTGTAACAAATAAAAATATTCTTAATCGGAAATAAACCCGCAATCGTTGCTTTTATTAACCGACTACGTCACATAACCTTACTTAACCACAACACATAAAATGAGTGCAACGACAACATTCAAATAAAAATTATAAAAATAATTCAATACAAGAAATATTCTTTAATATATATGTTATACGATGCATGTAATTTTAATTATCCCTCCATTAAAGAAGGTATGCATTAAAAACATAATTATTTGTCTCTGCATACTTAAGTCACGAAGAACAAACAGTACAACTGTTGCAGGTTCTTATTTTATTATAATAAATGTGATATTTTTTAAGTTAGTAAAATTATTTATTAACAATTATTTATTATTGCAAGAAGAAAATAAAATAGCGCAGCATCACTCGGAGTAATATAAAAGTCAATAGTCTCGCTCTGGTTATAAAACGTTTATTTTGTTTCAGCACTAGTGGGTAACGGAGATCTTCAACACCAGGTTCTCTTCTACTCTACTATATGAGGGATACTGACATTCAATTCATTCATTCAAAACACGTAAATATGAATAGCAATAATTACATACAAAGTGCATTCGGAGTGTCCGACCTTGCACTGAATCTATGCATCCTTAATCTCCGTGTTTTTGCTCCGATGGTATCTGCATCCGGCGATTGTACTTTTGAACTCTTGTTTTTGTTCGTTATTTTCATTTTTATATCGTATATTTTTGTTACATTATTATTATAAAAAATGTATGCAATTAATTTGTACTTCAGTCTCCGTTACTATATCTTGTTTCGGCTGTTCTTTTATTGTTTTTCTCTTACATATCTTCTATATTTTGCAAAGGAGATTGATTACAAAGCACTGAGATTGATGTTTTTAATTTTTCATAAAATTTTGATATTTAACAAACAATATGATAAAAACTAAATAATAAGAGAGAAAATAATCCATTCGCTGAGTTGGAAACTTTCATTTTCTCGCTCTGGTATACAAGATAATACACAGAGTTTAGCTACTGAACACGCAATGAAATGCAAAAAAATTACATTATAAATATCTAAAAATCAGTTAAAAAATCACAATAGCAACAAAAAGCAGTTAACATCTCTTTCATTTCTCATACTAGAGGCTATAATATGATCGAATAATTCCATCTGCCAAAAACTCGAAATCCATTTAGATGCGCACACGCATCGATCAAGCTCATCCCGTTCACCGTGAAAGGATTGTTACACTGTTTATTTAACGATTTGACATAGTGTTTTTTAGTTTCATTTGTATTGCGAATTTTAAATTGATTCGTGAGAATGTAAAAGATATTGGAAAGTATTTAGATATTTATATATTCGTATATTCGTTCGTGGCGTACATTTTTTTTAAATTGTGTATTAAAGGTATTTTTAGAATAATGCTTTTTAATTTACATGTAAATTATAGGTCAAAAATAAAAAGGTAAATGAAGATTTAAAGGTAAAAAATATAGTGACAAAATACTTCGTTCTTCAATTTTGTTTATACAGAGACGTAGTGGAAGTGTAATTAGACTGAAATTATAAAAACTAGCTTTAAATATGGCTTTGTCTCCGTAGTCAAGAGGGAATCAAACCAACAACCACCATAGTTAGGGATAATGCAACTGTGGAAATAGTAGTAGTAACCATTTTTACGAAAAAGCCAAAGCTGTAATATAAGCGAATTCCGATTCGCACTTAGCTGATTTAAATTTGCTGGTTCCCGTAACCTCCACATAGGACTTCATCTGGCTCTGCATTACCTTTACAGACAAATCCTGTCACTATTTAAGAAAATGTTGTAGAAAAATATTTTGTGGAATAACTAATTAATAAGTTATGTTTTTTTATTGTGAAGAAACTACCAGAGCGTTGCGAATGATGATAGTTCGTCACGTTAATATTATTTTTATGTTGCGTTTTATATTGCTTTATACAATTACGAGTAGCCTTAAACATTTAAATTCGTATAAAAAAGTTAATGTAACAATTATTACTTTTGGCCGTGCTTATTTTATTATAGCTTCACGCTGTATCCCTCATGCAGGAGGGAAGCTGAGAGTACACAGGAGACTTTGTTCCCAACTTAACGCAACATTTTTCAGATTTCGCTTATTGAGGGAATAGCCACATATTATAACAGTCACTTGGAAATAGTGTCAAGCCACTCCATTCTCCAATAACCAAACGAATTCCAAATAAGGAGTTGACTAGCGGAACTCAACGGCCCCTTTGTTAAATTTAAATTTCCTCTCCCAAGCAAGATTCGAAACCAAAATCATCGCGAAAGCTTCATTATTTGTAATTTTGTATGTATGATCACTTCAAGTTCTATTTATAATAGAATAAGGTCAAGAACTCTACCTAGAGACATTATCATAGTTATAATTAATTATTTTGACGTCTTCAATTGAAAAAAATAATTAACCGTATTTATGTATGTATTATGTTATTCATATTAAAAAATATAGTAGACATTTCAATACAATTTTAATAAGACCCAGGTCAATTATTTTGAATGCATTCATAAGAGATAAATAATGATTATATTGAAATAATTGTAAGTATATATACATACGTATACATACGTTTGTATGGACAATATATCAATAAAAGTGTAGTAACAAGATGTTACAAAATATGTAAACATACGGATTGGACTTCTTTTTTTGTGTTTCGTTTTTGGAGCTTCACGCGACGTTTCATGTAGCAGGTTTTGCAATGATGATATAAGGGAACCTTGAGTTAAGAAACTGAGTGGCGCAACTCAACGCTGCGCTTCGTCTTATTACTAGAACAAGGAAATTAAAATAGGTCGTTATCAAGAGTGGAAGTCGAGCCTACAGCCTTTCCTACTTGTACCTCACCTACTTTCAGTCAGACGCTATGGTCAATTTTTTTATTTTTTTCTTTGAACTTAAATAAAATATAATCATAAATTATGGCTAAAACCATCTATCGGGTCAAAATCACTGAAATCTCTTAGATGCAGCCTGGGCTGATCGAGCTCAACGAATTTTTTAAATAAAGTCGAACTTTTTGAAGAAATTAATTTGGCCAAGAATTGTTGATCAATTTACAAACACTATACATGCACTCACTTATTTACTTCTATGCTTAATATTATAAAGCTGAAAAGTTTATTTGATTGTACAAGTCAATCTCAAGATTGAAAAAATCTTACTACATTCCAAAGTTACCATGAACACTTAGAATGTATCATTTATACCATGCACAACTCCTAGTTATTGCCATCAGAGCTCGACGAAGCTGCATATAAAATTATGGCAGAAATAAAGGCAGGAAATGTGACAGAAGTTACATTAAATTCTAATTATTCCATACAACTTACCTACTAAATTAAAAAATCAATCGTTACAGAATATCTACCCGTATATTTTCCAAATACGTTACGATTTAACGGTCAAAAAAACATACAACTCTATAGACGAGGTTCGCGCGTAAGCATTACTAATTGGTTTGAATCAAATGCGGTTTAACATTTAAAAGCCATTATAATTTGAACCGTTCCCTACTTATTTCTATAGGAAATCCCTTATAAAAATAATCGGGATTAAGGTTCTAGTTAGAATAGATATGATCATAAATAGTCTTATTTTTTATCATTTCAGTTTTGTTAGTTGCATCAAAATTGAAACGTCATAGAGATATATTGAGCGGCAGATATAAATAAGCAATGGCGGCGTGATGAAAGCTCATAATCTTGTTCGTCATGTCTACTGCGCGTGCGCATGTGGCTGTGTTTTTAAGGGGGTTATTTAGATTTTGATAACATTTGTATAATTAACCATTACCAACTTTATGTTATTCGTCCAATATGAATACATTATGTATTGAGAAAGTAGTTTTACTTTTGATCAGATTGAAATTAAACATATCATTGTATTCAAAAAGCAAAAATAGAGAAAAAAAAAATATTATATTTATAATTCTATTATATTATATATTATATTTATAAATCTATAGATTTCTATAGATTAAAGTTTATACATACAAAAACAATACAACAGACAATCTTCCAACCGACAAATCTTATAATTTTTGTAATACCTATAAAGACTATATTTTTTATCATTGAAAAAGCTAGGAGGATCTTAAATTGCGGAACTTAACCCCGCGAAACTAAACCAAAGAATATTTTTAAATTTAAAAAGAAATCTCCAAATATTTCTATAATTATAGTTGAAAGCTCAAAAGTAGTCATACACTGTACGTGTATTTAGTTCCAGCCCAGTAGCGCAATGGGCTAATACGATCGTGCGCGAGTAACTCGGGAGCGACGGGATAAACTAACAAGTACCTATGCTAACGTTGTGAACAGTAATGCCTTTATTTTGTTTAGCTTTCTTGCCTAATAAAGTTTGATTTTATATAATTATAGGAATAATGATTAGTCGTGGCACAGCGTCTAAATGTGATGGATGTGGGTTCGATTCCCACTGATGGCAATGAATTAATATTTTTTTCATTTACAGTTACCGCTTTACACTGCCAACACAACACACTTTGGGTGAAACTTACTTTCAAGAGGTATACAGCATAAATCTAAAATAAAAAAGAAACTTCGAAAGAACTATTTTTTCTTTTTAATGCATCTCCCATTTTTACGTAGAAAATCTAATAATTTATCACATCATTAGAACACCACTTTTGATTATAAAAAAGTATGTTGAGTTACTCGTATGTAACTCAATTCGTTATCTCAACTATATAATACCAAAATACATAATCTAAACGTTTCCTTTTATTATAAATATTACTTTAACAGAGAGTCGAACTGACAACTACTATACACACTTAAATAAAAGCCATCTAAGCGCCTACTTCGTTGCAACAAAGTCACGTTGCATTATCAAGTACCTAGTAGGCACGATGAATCAAGCGCCCGCCGTATATTTGTACCCACATAGAATGTGTTTTAAATAAAATGACCATTGACAGTGTTAGTTTTATTGTACGATTATTTGCATTGGTTGAGTGCCAGGGGAAATTCCTATGACGGTACGCGGATATCGATGTATGAGGCATACATACATTTGACAGCCTAGCCGACACTACCTACACCTGGATTATAGCAAAAAAAATGGAGAAATAGCTTAAACTAACATGAGGAACAGAATGTCTTGACATTACATTCCCTGTGCTTATTCCTTGTCTACAGCAGCTTCAGGAAACTCATCTATTGGAACTTATCTATTGGGGGTCATTCATGAATGACCCCCTATTAGGGGGAAGCTAATTTTAAGACAATCACCAAACTGCTTAAATTTTTCAACGCCACGCTTGCCTTGTTACCAAGATGAGAAAATGAAAATGAAAACAATTCATTGGGAATTCAGTGGGAATCGAACCTAAAACCGCTGCTTTTCCAGTCAGACTCTGTGAACTTCTGTGACCTCTCTTGAATTTAACTATAATACTATCAAAAATAAAAGACAAACCAAACAAAATAAAAAGCTCAAGCAGAAATTCTAAAAGCTCAGTCAACATTAACTTTATATAGATAAACCGCTATCTCATACTACAAAGTCCGTTATTCTCCATTCAGAACAACCCCATACGGATTCGAACCCGCATCTGATCCCTATCTGGTATTCGTGATGTCGCATAAAATAATGATATAAGAAACAGTACGCTTTCATCTATGTATGTAAGTGTGTATTATACAAGCGTGCGACTTTGAGATATTAAAATTTTGTGTATTTGTTGTCTAAACTTTTTTCAATTATCTGCCCTTTTTAAATTTAAACAAATATTTAATTTATAGTTTTTTTTTGTAAATTACATAATACACATAGAAAATATTAATATATACTTACCTCATACAAAATCATTTAATATTTGTCAGTTTCACCGTGTTTTTAGTATTTAGCAGGGAAGACAGAGAATTTCGTATTGTAGACACACATTTTTCCATTCTTTGCTCGAAAATCCAAACATTGTGTCAAGTCGTTACGGCGTCAAGGTCACTTAGATCTTGCAAAATGCGAAATGAAAATAAATCGAATCCCGCGTCTGGAATACCACACCACATCCATAGAGTTCACAATCTAGTTCTCTCTTACTATCAGTTATCGCTGCCGTGCCATTCACCCATTTTCTCATTAAGTAACACAAAAAATATGTAACATCTTTTTTACTCAACTGGCAAACATAAATGTAATTTATTCTCAGTTTGCAAAAATATATTTTTTTATATAAATCAATCAATCGACAATACTATATTCTGCACCGATCACATGCATAACATCTAAAAAGCTACCGTATTATTTTTACATGACAAGATTAAAAAGTAAAAAAATTCGAATAACCACCAAAAGGTGCGAAATATCAGCCGAAAAAACACCCGACAGTTACAGATCACAACCCCATTTATTATAAACATATTAAGATATAATCTGTGACGCAAAAAAATGCTCTTTATTCTTTTCTATTCTATAATCCTCCTTTTCAATAGTTTCAAATTGATGTCGAGCTATTATCACGTTTGTGTGGATAATAGTCGCCTTGTGTGACTTTAGAAGGGTTGCTTAAATCTTAATTGTACTTTAAATTTTGTTTGTATGCATTATTTTATATAATTCGTATCTTTGATTAAGAAATAGTAGGGTAGATCACTCAGTTATAACTCAACCTAGAATGCAGAAATTAAAATTATTTAAATATATTGCCTGTTTTTAACCGGCCAAGTGCGAGTAAGACCCGGGCACGAATGTTTCCGTACTAGTATGTAAAAAAACGAGCAAAAAACACGTTTGTTGTATAGGAGCCCCGTTAAATATTAATTTTAATATTTTTTTTAAATATTTGCTGTCATAACGGCAACAGAAATAAATAATATATGAGAATTCTAATTGTCTTATTATCACGGTTCATGAGATACAGCCTGATGACAGACGGATCGACAGTATAGTCTTATCCTTTGGATACGGTACCCTAATAAATTGAGGCTATCGTAGCACAGTCGGTGTCAATTTGCAATCGCGAGGGTTACTGGCTCGATTCCCACTTGGGGATGTGATTTATATTAATTTTCTCGTTCTGCTAGCAAGACGTTAAGTTTCGCAATATACGCAATATCTTGAAAAGTGGAGTTGAGGCGAGGCGAGGCTATAAAAAAGTCAGTAGCGTAATGATGTATCTGTTATATCAATATCCTCAGCTATCTCCAAGATACGGATTTTTTCATACAATTAAAATTACAACCAAAGAATAAAATATACAAGATAATAAGTAAAAATTAATCTTCCATTTAATGCACATAAATTCGACGAACAAAAGGCGTTGAGCAGTTCACGCGTATCCGGCTTAACTTTAAACAATGCTAACTGGTAATAAACAAATGCGATTATTTTTCAAATAATTTAAGTTTCCTTAAATAATATATTTCGTATTTTAATCCTAAACTCTTGAAACATATCGTATTTGAGACCGCAATATTGAATTGTAAATATACATGTAGGTATACTGTTTGTTTCGTAAATTTAGTTTTCTTCAATTAATTTGAAATAAAATTAAAGATGCGGTTTTATTAATTTCACTTGGAATAAATACTAATGATAAGTTCTAAAGAAATATGAGTCAGTCTTGACACGTGATTACAGATTTAACAAAGCAAAGTAAAAATATAAAAATATCACAGCGGAGAAATGACGGTATAACTGCCTTAATCTATAGCTTCTTTCATATTATGTAGAAGGATATCTATTGATTAAAATGGGCCCGCTTGACAAAATATGAAGTTCGCTAAAAGTCAGTAGAGTGGTGATGAGTAAGAAAAAATAAAGTTTACTAATTCCGGAAAATACAAAACACAAAATATTTTTTTTTTAAATACTGAGAAAGCGCAACTCCGCGAGACATAACTAGTCAAAAACACAATATAAGGATCTTAAGATCTTAAAATGAACTAAAAAACGTCCAACTGGAATCAAAACAGACAATAGTATACGCTCACACGTCAACAGCCTTGTGCCCCTTACAAACAATGAACAGATAAGCAGCAATTACTGTGCACCGATTTGGCGTTAAATTCCCTGAGATCCTGAGCACGCGCCGAAACTATGGAAAATGTTTACTAAATATATATCAAAGAAGTATTGGAAATTCAGGAAAAGATTAATTATTCATCGTTTGACTGTTCTACGGCAACATATTTAGGAAAACGCTGTTAAGTTTTTTTACATTATATCCGTTTTCTTTCTTGTAACGTGTCAGATTCTGCCAAAAAGTGGAGAGCAGAGGGTCTTGACAATAGCTTCTCCCAGCCTTCCCTTAAGAATGAAGTGAATGAAGTCATAAAAAAGTTATTTTTTTTAATTTGAAACCTTCGTTCAAAGCAAAAGTTGCTAAATGCGTACATACATGATCTGGAGTTTTATTTCTTATGTAAATTATAAACGAATAGTACTTAGTCTTATGGTAAGCTAAGCTTACTCATGACTAATGTGATGGTACTCTATGAACGAATGGCACCTTGAAACATGCTCACCTGTCTTTCAAATGTTGTTATTACTATTATTTTAGATTCAAGTTGTATCCTGCAGAGAAGGTAGAGGAAATCTAATGTGTCTGATCCGTTTCTTTTTTTTATTTATTTTTTATTTTTATAGCAGAATATACAAAAATATATCTAGTGTCTATAAAAAATCCGGAATATAAAATATTTTTAAATTCCGGAACTCAACGACAAATTTTTATACCACAAATCAAAATAAGTTATAAAGTCGTTCCCAGGATCGAATTTACAAATATTACATACCTGGCAAGATTACAGATGACGTAAAAAAAAGTTTGCTTTTCATTGCTAGTTACTAGAATAATTTATTATAGAATCGAACAAATAATATTTATATCTTAACTAAAAATAATATAACCACAAATTAAAGTTTATTATAAAACTGCAACTAAAAGTCCTCAACCCCTCGACTTGAGACAAGAGCTAAACAACTCCCATCCTTAGCATTATCGCCTCCATTTACATTCTACGCTCGATGTGCAGGGCTAGGTGTTTCTAGATAACATCTAGGTACCCGCGGTCATCTCCGATCGCTGGATTCCTTTCACGCAGAATTTTAGCCCATGTTTGATTTAACACCAATTACAGACTTCCTAGTCTTTGGATCAATATCGTGATTTGTTTGCCTATTCGTCGATTTGCGATAAGAATATTATAGTGTTTGGGATTTATTTATGTTTTCTTTTATTATTAGTAAAAGAATAGAATTTGGCCTACTCAGCGACATAACGTTTGACTGTAAACTAGATGTTTGTGGGTTCTATCGCCAATCGGGGTAATAATGATGATCTAGTTTTATTTCTTCACTCTGATAACAAAGAACGGCTTTTAGTAATACCACTCAACTAATATTATAAAAGTTGGATGGAAAATCTTCATCTTCCACCGGACATTCTGTGGAGGATTCTCCGCAGTGGAGTGTTTTAACACTACGTTATATCTGCCTCAGCTAAAACGAAACAACATGATTTTTTGTCATGGTTCTTGAACCTGGAATAAAAATAAATTCATTGTAATGTTTGAGAAAGACTGGTTGAGAATTTTTATTTAATTGCTATAAATATTGATACATGATTTTTTTACATCTACCGGGATAACGTAATACTAATGAGTTAGAATTGCACTTAAAAAGTGAAGTTAAAGATATATGAAATATGTTAAGTATGAGAATTTGAAAATTAAGGGCTTTAAATAAAAAAGCAAACAATGGCTTATGGGTTAGAGGATCAATAACAATAATTAAGAACCGTTAAACATATTTATCTACGAGAATATTAAATGTTTATTATTTAGTTAGTATGTCCAAATAAATAACACATAAGCGAACACACGGAGGACAGTGGTTAAGTCTTACAAAACACGAAACAACATCATCAATTCTAAAACTGACTAATTTGTAATATATTACTTATTACAAGTGTGAAAACGCAATACGCAAAGATTTATCAAACACAACGATAAATTCATTAACATAAATATAATGGTATGAAATTGTAAGTGGTCGCAGATTAGTACCCTGAAGGACGCCTATTTCCCAATACATTTTGCTGCTGACAATAATCAATAAAATGCATACGAATGATTATAATCGATTGTGTTGTCCAGACACTTGCATGAGGGCCGGGCTATTGTGCGTTTTTTTCCACATTTTCACAGTGAAGGGACTGTGTGAACTATGGCACGTCAAGGTCAACTTTGTCAAAGGCTGAAACAAAAACTATTCGTTTCAACTCCTAATACAGTCCTATCGTCTATGTGTAAGGTTGATATTTCCTTAAAGTTGAAGTTCTTGAACGTATATATATATATATAATTTTAGTTCCAAGCGTTTCTAGTTGTAGGAAAACTTGGTGCTTTAAGATTAAGCATAGTTAAAACAAAAAAGCAATTTTACATAACAATCTCTCTATACCTTACAAACCCCTTCCATTACTACGTGATTGCCAGATAACGCATTGACGAAACTAGTATACTTATAAAACTTTTTTTTGGTTTGTTTAGGGAATTTTGGTAAAAGTAATTAAAGGAGATTTTTAAAAATTTCTTCGGAAAGGAGAAGAACGAAATTTTTAACAAAGTTGTGTGACTAGACTTTTATAATATTTCTATTAACCTCACATAGTATGTACGAAAATAAAACTGAAAGTGAAACAAGGAGAATTTCTCTTCTACTTCAAAGATAGAATTATCCATGAATTACTTTACGTCATAAACACTAATGAACAAAGAAAAACCAGATTTTGTAGATACATATAAATTTTTAGCTGGTTTTACTAATGCGTTAAAAAGTCATGAAATAGTTTTCATTCACTTATGCTAATAGACTAATCCCTATTAGAATGAAACATTATTTAATACTGTAAATTACAGTCGATCGGATAAAAATATTTTTTTTGAAATGACTTGAACTGAGTTTAACTTCATAAAACGTCAATAAAATCAAGTTATATATTAGAAATGAGAAATAAAAAAAGGATGAGCAATATGTTTACTGTTACCAAGGTAAAATTAAATAACTTTACTACAGCCAGTATCGTATCAAACACTTTATTACTATACTTCAAAGGCGTTATTCAATTTGTGGTGCAGCTGTTAAACGCACTCGTTAGCGAGTATCGTCCATAAAAACCAGTAGTACAATAAGAGATCAAGGTAAGTGGGCGTAATGCGGTTGACGGCTATGTCGGGCTTCAGAATAAATAAACGATTTAACATCGTCACTGGGGCTCGGTGTAACCCGATACGAGGATATAGACCAGTTCGTGTAATGAGCGCAAAAATTATGACAGCAATATATTATATGGTATAATTGGTATAAAAAGTACAGTAAACAGTAAAAGCTATTTTATTGCAGAATATTTCTATTAAAAAAACAATATTTCCTCTATAAAGATAATAAAAACGAACATTGGCATCTATTAATAAAACGTTGTATAAAGATTTCTGTTTTTTTTCTTCTAGCTATGTCTCTTCTACAAAAAAATATATTAAAATTTAAGTTTTATATTTAAACAAGCCAGGAGTAACTTCAGAGTGACCGTCGGGAACATAGTACCGATAATTCTGGAAAAGATCACAAAAAACATTAGGGCTCTTTGAAGGTCAGTGGAAGAAGCGAAAGAGGTATACAAAGACATAGGCTGGCGTCAGCTTTGCTTGGCGCTCCATTCTTCCTGGATTTCCTGCTAAAAGCGTGGAGCTAAAAAAATATGTAAATACCTTATGTTCCTGTAAACTGGCTACTACTATAATAATTTAGACACCTGCTCACACACACGACTCAGTTGAGTAGAAAGCAATATTTTTCTAATTTAATGAAAACACTGGACTAAATTAGCATTCGCCAACTACCAAGGATATTATTCTATCCTCAATATGAATAAAACTATGGCCATATGTATCGCAATAAGTATAATATGTAATACATAAGTATTTGCGGACGTCCTCATGACACTGTATGATGTTACTCACATAAATAAAAGTCATAAAGGTAAATGTAAACCTTTGGGCTTTATTAAATAAATGTTAATAGAGCTTCTAGTACAAACAACTATAGGCATATAGGCGCAGTGACACAGCATCAGATTGTTAAAGCGACCGTTGTGGGTTCATACTACGTTTATTTTTTAAGTTCACGCTGCATCCCTAATATAGTAGGGTAAGGAGAGGGAATCTAGGAAGCTAGTGTTAAGACACTCTTTTCTGGAGACTTTGTGTTTTGAGTGTTGGTACTCAACGTCACTCTTTGCCTCGTCTCCAGAGTGGGAATCAAACCCATATCACACGCACAGTCGTATTTACATTCGCACAGTTGTGCCCCTACGCCACGATGATCTGAACCTCATTTTAAAAAAATCCTTTCGCTTTATCCCAGGTAGGCAGAGAGAGCCTATAGATATTCTAATCTCTACGTTTGCCATTTACGAAATACTGCGTTTTAAGTGACCAAACTCAACGCTACAATTGTGCAATCTTGGTATTACAACGAGGAGATAAATATAATGAATTCTCTCGAGTGGAAATCGAACCCACAGACCCAAGATGATAAGCCCTGAGGTGAAAGCCCACAACCTCCTAACAAAAAGACATATAAAACATAATTCAAGAGTAAATATAGTAAATTGATTTGTCGCAGCCACCGTGAAGGCATACAAAGCTCCACAATAAATACTAGATGTGACATGATAACGTGAATAATTCCATAAAATATGAACGGTATGGAGTTTCACACGGACGACTAGTTAGAAATAGCTTGGTTAAGCTGACTTATAACTTTCAATATATGCGTATGTATAAGCTTACATGTAGGGCCCGTCGAAGTACAGTGGACCGCGCGACTGTAAAGTGACGATTGTGGGTTTTATACTCGTGCGAGGGAATTATTATATTTAAACAATTTTATGTTTCCATTATGGCAGATTAATCGTTGCGTTGAGTTCCGCGTTACACGTAACGCATTTCCTGAATTGGGTTTACATCTCAATCGGTGATGATGCTGCATTAGCCCTACCTTCTCAGTTATAAGCGAGATAAATCGTAAAGAAAAAAAGGACAAGTACTAGTTGGACTTGCGCACGAAGGGTTCCATACCGTTATCTATAAAAACTGCAAAAAAAATCATATCTTTTGTATGAGAGCCCTATAAACATTTGTTTGTGTTTTAGAATTTATTGTTATAGGGGCAACAGAAACCCATCATCTGTGAAAATTTCAACTGTCTCACTATCATAGTTCATGAGATAAAGCTTGGTTAAGGACGGACGGACATACAGACAGCGGAGTCTTAGTAATAGGGTCCTATTTTATAAGCTGGGTACGGAACCCTAAAAAGGACAATTATAAATACCTAACCTACCTAAGTAGGGAAGTAAAATAAATCAGTCACTGTCACTGTCTTGCAGGATGCTTTTCGTTTTCCCATTCCGCAGTTATAGATACTTTTCCATTATATTAATTACTGTGGCTTCAACTGCTAAAATAACTAAGACCTGTGGTGATACCTTCGAAGTGCTTAAGGAAACTCTGGCCGCATTTACAATAGCCCAAGGCATTTCTCGATAAATAGACTAAACAACACAAAAACTGTCCTTCAGCTCGAACTAGTAGTTCCTGAGACAAGCACGTTCAAAAAAAATTCTTCGTCTTTATAATATTACCTACTTAGATACCTATTAACCAATGTAGATTTAATTCACATAATAATCTATTATAGTTTTAATAACTTTTTAATGAGAACGTCGTTTTATCACTAATAAACGTGAAAGTGGATGAACCTAGTGCTGCAGCTTTATGCTCTATTTGCTAATTTTATGAAGCCAATATAAATATATAGAATCATTATTATTTACATAAAATAAGGTATTTTATGAAACTCAATTTCATATTAATTAAACATTTAAAATGAAAGAGGCCTTTCGTGGCGCAGGTTACAACAAGTGTTTGACCGTAAGCACGTCAGATTGTGGGTTTGATTCCCATTCGAGGAAATATAATATTAAATATTTTCATTTCTGCTCTGACAACGAGGCAAAGTGTGGCATTCAGTTCCGCCACTCAACACACAATTTGGGTTAAAGTTGTGAATGTAAGTGTTTTAATTGGAATGGAGTGTCTTAACACTAGGTACCCAGGTTCCTTTTGGCTACCAAGCTATGTGCGGGATACATATAAGGAAAAAATACTGTTGAAGCGCAGTGTCCGATTGTAAATGACCGTAAGCTTTAGTTACTCCAAAAACCAAAGATTTTAAAAGTGAAAGAATATGAAGAACTAAATAAATTATAAATTATGACATTCATACTCCAATAAGCTTTCCAGCATATATTTAATACATTATAGACACACAATTGTACAGAAATAATATCTATTAAGTATTAATTAACATCTCTGAGCTCATTAGACAACCAAAGAAGATATATAAAGATAAACTAAAAAAAAAAAGAAAAAGGCATCCACTTTACATAACAACACAACCACGGTCATAGAGCAAGGTTGTTAATTATCTAATTTAAGTCACCTTACAGTAATTTAATATTAAGCATTATGATAGAACAATTGTATCAGGTACCAATAAAAATACACAATGTTTGATTGTGATGTGAGAACGGTGCCGCGCCTTGACCGACCGCCGCCCGCCGCCGCCGCCGTAATGGTACATTGTTGCGTCATATAAGATTTGTCAAAGCGGATAATGTCATTAAATTACTTGAAATGTTCATTTTTTTTTTTTTTTTTTTTAAAAACCGCGTGTAACTGAAAATGTGATATATATGTAATGTACTTGGGTTCTATGGTGATAGTAGATCCTGTACTTTTGGAGGTGAGGAGAGAGAATGAATTATTTTCATTTTCCTGCTGTGGAAATATAAAGAACGGCGTTGAACTTCGTTACTTATCACGCTCTACAATATTTCTAATCCGGATCAGAACAATGGCCTCCTAGACATTTATGCTAATAAACAAATCATTTTTTTTTAATATTTTACATTCAAACGTATGATCTTTTCATATGTAGAGTAAACTTTTTGAAACTGTGCTACAAGTAAAATAAAGAAAAGAGTTATTTAACCAAAAAATTCTAACATTTTTTCTACCTTAATAGTGTTGTGATTAAACGGACAGTCTTATAATAAATAATTCGTATCAACCGTGAGAATTTCTAGCGATAACTTACAAACCGTTTAAATAATGTTTGCCTTAATAACTTATGATTTATACGAAATCGTTAGATCTCAGAGTCACCTACAGTATAGTTAAAAATCACATTACTGATTATCTTAGATAAATTGTGGACCGCGGTCGCATTCACACCGACGGGTTGATATATCGACGACATTTGTCTACTGGAGATTGCATCAAAATATTTAGTATGACTTCGGTATAAGCGTCAAACTGTAAAGGGCTTAGACGGGGACGCGGCTTAAATCTTTGACATCTTATTTATAATGTTTAGTATGAAAGATCAGTTAGATAGTTTTTTAACTTATAATCTACAAGTTTTTAACATTCAATATAATTATAATGTCAACTCTCTGTTGGAATTTATTTGTGTAATGTAACGGAACACAGATTTTTTTTTGAAACACCGTATTATAATAAAATAGAGTCCGGCTATAACTTTATTTTCACTACAGCGGTAGCGAAGACGATGCAGTCAAAGAACTCATCCGCAGTGCAACGATAGCAACAACGAAAGGGATTGTGGTTGGTT
This sequence comes from Heliconius melpomene rosina, assembly GCF_056956725.1. Taxonomy (NCBI): domain Eukaryota; kingdom Metazoa; phylum Arthropoda; class Insecta; order Lepidoptera; family Nymphalidae; genus Heliconius; species Heliconius melpomene. The sequence continues at coordinate 13,844,970 of NC_140395.1, forward strand.
GGTAAGTTAATAGATTGATTATAAGTTAAATATTTACAAAAAGGCAATCTAAAAATATCTGCACTTTCGCAGGAATTAAATCTAAATAATTAATTTAGATATAAACCTAGTTTAAGTAACAGATAAAAATAAAATTAATTAGCTGATAATTGTGAAAAAGTAAAAAAAACCACGTGTCTGTAGTTGAAAAAAAAAACTTTCTTTTTGGAAACTTAAACTTAAAACGTAAAATTTCATAGTGGTCTCTTACTCACTCTAAAATAATATTTCAGGAAATTATATTCAAACTTCAGGAATGAATTTTGATACATGCATAGGCATATGTAGATTGACATTTTCTAACGTATAGTCAAACTCAAATATATCTAATTAAATTTTCGACGGAAATTATTATACAAAAACAAAAAATAATTCAATACAAAAAGTAACATTATAAAAACTAATTTAACAATTTAAATGTCTTTCCACTCAACAAAAACATAACCTAATTAATACGTCACAATCATAAATACAATAATAGCGGGGTTAAGCGCCTCGTTTCGTGTTTATGAAGTAATTAGAATAATGTAAAGATGACAATAAGGCGACTGACCGAGATCATGATGAATATTGAATAAACATCGGCAATTATGAGGCCGCCGTAGATCAGGGGCTGTAGCGTGCGACTGTACACGCGACGGTTGTGGGTTCAATGCCCACAAGAGGGAAGGATATATATATATTTTTTTTAAATTAAACTTCTCATGTTGCTTCTGCCTACCCTGCTTTGTGCGGGATACAGGGTGAAGCTAAAAAAATAGGATTACGACACTGCTTAGTACACGTATTGATTGTGGATTTGCTTCTTCGTCGGGAGAATGAACTATATTTCCATTATTTTCGTATAACAAAATGCAATATTCAGTTCCACCACTCGCCAACACAAATATGTGACAATGACACTAATGACATGTTTTAGAAATTAACCGTAGAGTAGAGGAAGAAGAATCTTAGCCTCTGCCTATTCTGCTATATGCAGGAAATATATATTCCTACAAAGATTATACCTAAATGTGCTAATAGATGCTTCCACGTGTAATTTAACACGAAGTCCACTTGCAATAGAATAACTAACGGTATTCATTATTTAATGAATAATTTAACAGCAACTGTTACTAGATTTGTGCTTTTAATCATTCGCTGTAATAACTCCAGCTTTCCTATAGTCCTGTAAGGCTGGTTCTATTCTCAATATAAAGTATAGCATAGCTTTTATAGCATAGCCTAAATATGGGCTTCGATGTCGCTCCATTGATATTTGTTATGTATTTTTTATATGCCACGACAGGCCTCATAAATATCGATAATTAGATTATTCAATTTTCAACTCAATACAATTATTTTTTTATTTCAGACTAGTAGTTCCTAAGAATAGCGCGTTTAACCAAACAAAATCTTCATTTTTATAATATTAATATAGATAAAGAGACTTTACGAGACTACTAATAATTGAATCTCGCAAGATATGTTTTTTATTTCACTTTTTCTTAAATGAATAAGAAAGAAGAAGTAGAGTTAAAACACACTGATCACATATGATCTCTAAGTGCCACTTCCACTGATCGTACTGCCAATAGTATTAAGTTGATGCTATTAAAATATTATATTGTCAATTACAATATAATATCTAAATTATATAAAATATCTAAATTATAATAGCTCACTAAACCTTTCTCGTATCGATAGATATAATGATTGATTTGTATCTATCTACACTTGTATAAAGCTAATAAAAGCGTGTTAATAATATATTTTTTTATTTATTTATTCTAAGCTTTTATTTAATTTGAATGTTAGTATATGTGTTAGTGTATGTGGTATATTATATTTACTTAATCAACCACTTCCTAGTGTCCGGTTGAGCTGAAACTTACATTACAATGAAATTACATATAATCAATATTGTTGCTAGTCCAAAATGGCCACCGTACCAATATTTTCACACAATCCCCCTAATAAGGGTAACAAACGATAGATCTTGATTTGTAAAATACAACATGAAAAAAAGACTGTTTCTAAGAAGGTTTTTATTATTTAATATTTTATTTGTTATTTATAACACTACAGACACGTGGTAATTTTGTTAGTTAATACATTTCTTTTCAATAACACAACGTTCAAAATTTAACATGGCCGCCATTTTAACAATAATCTCCACCAATTAAGTATTACAGTTCAGTGCAGTGCAGCGCAGTGGTGACTTGCACTAAAGTTGAATATAACCGTGTCTCTGCCTCAGGGTCGTGAGTTCAAACGGCGGATGCATACCAATTAGTTTTCAGCATTGTATTTATTTCAAGGCGGGTTCCGTAAGCCGTTAATAGATATACGTTATAATGCATCTACTTATACTTTGGGCTTGGCTATACGTTTTCGCGAAGTGGGTAATATTTTCATATAATCCGATTTGATTTAGTGTTGTAACTTAGATAAGTTTTAGGTTCTGGGGTTAGTCTGTTTTGGTGTATTTTAACTTTGGTAGGTACTACTGTATTATAAACACGATTATATTAGATTCAAATATTGTAGTGTTTCTAGGTGCGATAGGTGGATGCAACTATTCTGGGTTCGATTTCCCTTAAGGGAAATTATTTTTCGGCGAGTATTAATGATAGGGGAAACCTACTATAATTTCCTATAGAGGGAACATACTGTCTGTTCCCAGTTATGTGACAGGAGTCCATTTTGTTAGAAAGTAAGGAACGAAGAGTCTTATCGGTTATTTTTCTGTAACTATTCCGTACGAGAGACATACCAAACCAAGACCAAAAACCAGGAAAAATACTTAATAAATCAGTTTTAAAGTAATAGTAATCAAATGATGTAGAGCCGTTAATTAATTTTATAGTATAATTCTTATTTCTGATTTTAATGTGACCAGAATTTACTCACAATAATTTCTTATGACGAGAAAGACCAGGAAATATAAATAGCATAACGCATCGACCATGTCCTTATGGTAATAATCAAGTTCTTTATTAATATATAGTACCATGTTTGTTGCATTACTGGTAAACATCTTCGAAGTACAAGAACGTATGTGATAATTATAAATTACTAGCGGCCCGCCTGCGGCGTCGCCCGCGTGAAGTACGTCCTATAAATGACGTCCATGCAAAATTTGAGACTCCTAGCATTTGTAGTAACGAAGTTTCATACACACTTTCGACTCCAAAAACAACTCCTTAGAAGTCGAATATTGCAAATTCCCGTCTTAGCGAGCACCTACGTCCTATAAGTAACTCCTATGCAAAATTTCAGATTCCTAGCACATGTAGTTTCTGAGATTTCGTGATGAGTGAGTGACTTTTCGATTTTATATATATAGATTAGTCTTTTTGCTGTATTTTCTTGAAAATAGACATTGGGAACCTAGGAAGTTAGTATTAAGACTCCGTACACATTAGTTTAATTTTTTTCCACAGAACTCAACGCCGCAGCTTCATTCCACATCGATAGAAAATATACAATAGAAAGAAAATACTAACAATAGTTGTGGTTACTCTCTGCCTTCAGTACTGTCACTCAACACCCAAAGGATATCCCTCTATCGTCTATTTTAATAAATTACAAAAGTTATTTCTAAAAAATTTAAAACATATTTGGCGCACTTAAGTAACCATTACCGTTGTAATTCAATTGTAGTAAAATTTATAAATACATGACAAACAATATTATAATGAATCATTACTAAACGTTTTAATCTCCTTAAAAGACCAAATGGTCCAAATTCGATTCTAGTTTTCGAACAAAAGGCTAAAGCTACTTTTTCATAGTAATGAAAAGATTACGTTCCAAATCGCTTCAAAAATCACGCTCAGTATTTAAGTTTCTTTATTTGTTGATTCTATTGTTTCCATATAATCTCTACCTCCGCATTAATATTGTTTTATACAAAATATTTTTCGTTTCTTACCAATTTTCAAGCACGTGACTAACTCAACTACGCTCCGGGTAAGTTCTATAAATCCTAACAAAATAGCTTCACGCCCTTTCCTACATTTGGTAAGGTAGGCAGAGTTCCCAACTAATTTTTGAGACAATACGTGTTGAGTGACGGAGGTCAACGCCGCGCTTTAGCTTGTTATTAAAGCGGGGAATTAATTAATCCTCAATTGGGAGACAAGCCAACAATCATCGCGTTTAAAATAAACCGCAATTAGAGATTATTGTCTATTATGATCATACCCTTAAAATAAAGGCATAGAGCACGCGATACGCCGTTATAAAATAATTCAAGCTAGGTATTTGCTATGTGACGTAAGTATTAGCGACGTTTTTCTACGGGTCAATGTACTGTCCATTCAAGTCCGAACTTAGGACCGCTACAGATGAATGTGGACACTTTTGTATGAGTCATAAAGATGTTTTTGGCATTCAAAATTACTTTGATTATATATTACGATGTGACAAGCCATTTGCGACTCTGTGTTGTTATTAATAGAGTTGATTTACTATATAAAATAGACTAAAATCAATTGTACGTTGCTGAAAGTTAAATTGAACTTTATTGTGTGGTGGTAAAGTTCATTATTTATTGTTATTATGTGGATATTAATCAAATAAGTGAACATAAATCGAGGCGAGCTCCCTAAAGTATCGTTATATCGGATTAACAGCTCTAAACGTGTACGATATCGAGGATGTGTTAATTCAAGAGAAAATGATAGGATTTCAGGGTTCCTTAAATGTTTTTTTTTTATTTATTTATAACTACTACATATATTAAAAATGTTTTTTTTATACTCATATTTTTTTTTATTTAATAAAATAACTTTAAATAACGAAATATGATGTCTAAAATCTAATTTAACTATTTAACACACTCATATTATATACTCATTATAAAATGCAGTTGCATAACTGTTGCCCAATTTTTAAAAAAAAATGCTTTCGGAATACTTACGCATATTTTCTTATTGACCAAATATTATTAACCTATTCATAACGTCGAGTTAAAGATATCAGCTGTTATTTGAGATATACCTTCATAATGATAATTCTGTATAAAATAGTTTTATTAAGAAAAAACAAACTAAATATTTTTTTTCTAAAGCATGGAATCAAACGAACCAATTTATAAAGTGTACATATTTTAACTAAAACAACACACACTTTACCGGCCGTTACTCAATACACGGCCACTACTATCTTGTAACGTATTTTGGTACTTCGCCCCCAATAAATATTAAGTGAAACCAAACAAATAAATTTATTGTAAAATTAAGACGTATGAACGAGATCTAATCTGTGCCTGTGATTTATGTAGTCGAGATTTATGTATAGAAAAGTATTCTTTATCGACTCTATTAAGTTCAATATTTTGGTTGAATTCTTCGATTTGTGTAAGGAATTTTTATCGTTTTTATGTTGAAAAATGAACATCTAAAAAATATTTTACTATCGTAGCAAAAATATATTGAATGACAGTTTTATTATTAATTCATAGCCGGTAGTCTGGTTAGCTAAAGTCTCTTTCTCAATTTATCTGAAATTGGGCTTAAGAAAGCTTAGGTTGTTCCTGCTAATAATCTGCTTATGTGGAGATAAATAAAGCATAGACTGTGATTCTATAATTTTCTACACCTAAATATTTCTTATATAGTACTACAAAATAAAATAATAATAATATACATAAGCTTGAAAACCAAAAAAAAATAATATTTATGGTATTCAGATACGATCTAATCCCGTAAGGAATAACGCGTTGATGTCTTTTCTTCCTTTCTTTTGTATTGATCGATTCTGAATTTATTATTTTCAATCATAACTAATGTTTGTTATAATATAAAAGGTGTGTGTGTTGTTATGATAACTAAAGAAATTATTATATTTTTTGTAAAAATTGTCACTATTCAGCATTTCTTAGATCATTATGATGCTCGCGGTAAGTACGTTCCTAATTGATATGCGCACGGCGTCATGTCTTGCGGGTTATGTGCTATAAGGGTAAAATATTTATATTCAGCTTACATAGATACTTATTCTCATTTGTTCTAAGGAAATTGTAATTTTCGGCTGATGTTATATATAACTCTACTTAAATAGAATTAATATTCATACTCGTAGATAATCTTTTTTTTAGTTCCACTTCTTTTTTCTTTGTAGTTTGCCTAAGTATCAGAGCGTTAAAAAAATTGACAAATCATTCCTTTAGTAGGAATCGAACTCACAACTTGTCGCGTTTACAGTCGTATGCCTGAGCCCCTGCGCCACGACTGTCTTCATTTTTGCAAACCACCGTTAGTTTATTGTGATACAATTAAAAAAAAACAAATTAGTTTTAATTATTATAACACTGAAGATACTAAACTCTTTACAAGACGAAAGTTACAATTCGCACATTGAACAGTAATGGCTATTCTAAAATGCAAATATTGACCATAAAATAACAATAAGAGAGAGTGTTATAAAAAGTTCACAAACATTCGCCGATTCGCAAAAAACAATTCTATGAAAAGAAATTTGCGCAAAAGTTTAGTTTAGCTTAATTGTTTTATAGCTGGCTTCTATACAGTTTCAAACGGTAAGGTTTAACGGTCTTATTTAATATTCCTGTGACGTCAAACTAGAGTTGATGAGATAAGTAATTAACTTTAGGAAAATATATTTCGTTGTTTTAATAATTTTGTAAGAGCTTATACTCGTATACTTTCTATTATGCTCGTTGCTTGCTATTATGCCAAAGAAAATGTTCGTCAAAATGAAACTGTACTTGGTGATACGCTTACGCCTGCTTATGTTAAAACCTTTCAAAGGGAAATACGTAGCAGCTAGTATAAGGTATGTAGTGTGCGAGTGTAATAATATGTTGTATGATAATAAAATATTCATTCTATAATATTTTATGTAAATAAAATAAATAAAAAGTACCAATGTACAAAGATTATTTACGTTAATACAATTCTATCGGCTCTAAGTAATATTGCCTCATTACATTTAAGTCAAATTTTAAGTAATAACTTATCACTAGAGTGAACGTAAAATATTTAGAAATTTTAAGCAAATATTACGTAACATTTATACAAAAACTAACTATAACGTTAAAAATCACGCAATTTGCACAAAAAATAATTCCAAGAAAAGAAATTTTGCGTAAAACGTAAGGGTAAATTATTTTATAGCTCGCTCCTAAACTGTTTCGAACGGTTTATGGTGCAACCGTTTTTTCTATGACGTTGAACTTTTTTTAACTCAACTCATTATGTAGTGTGGGTAAAAAGAAATTAGTTTCTTCCTCTATATTTCCTATATTATAAATATTTCTAACAAATATATAGATAATATATTTTGTTATTTTCATTTGTGTACCTCTCGCAAGTTTTTTTTTCTAGCTTCACTCTTCATTCCGCATATAGCAGGGTAGGCAGAGGGAATCTGGAAACCTGATGTTAAGACATTTTGTTCCTATTAAGACGTCACCGTTCACTAGTTTTTTAATTCTGGAGGTATTGCGTGTTGAGTGGGGGAACGGAACGCCGCGCTAAAATGTTTTATTATGCTTTATCATGTAAATATCAGAGTAGGCAGAGTAAATTTAGTTTTCACGGAATTACATAATTTATCACTATGAACATAAAAATGTAAACTATTACTGTGGAAGGACAATCGTAATATGAGCATAACTATTTGTAATATTTTAAACGTTCCAACAAATCTTCCATTACAAAGACTCATAACATATCTATGTAATTAACTTAATATTTCTAACACTTTAAAGCTAATTCTAATGAACATTTTATAACTAATAATGTAATAAATATAATTGTATGCACAACAATATGTACATACATAATTAAAATGAAACGATTCAGATTTATAGTTCTAAATAATATATTAGATACATACCTAGGTATTATTATTGATGTTACATGAAACTCCTGACTTTACTTGTTGAGCTAAAACAAAAAGAAAAATACATGATATACGGTGAGGTCACTACCTCAGACGCACTCGTCTGACTGTACACCCAAGGATCTGGGTTCATTACCTATGCAGAGAAAAGATTTATTTTTATTTCCTCGCTCTAGTAAAAGGACAAGGTAGAGCTGCGCCACTTAACAAACAAAAGACTCAAAAATTGGTGGTGCAAGGAAACAGATTGTCTAAACACTAGATTTACTCTGCTTAAAAAATCGGGACGCAGTGCGTTGTTGCATAGTATTAATATGTAATTTATATTCATTTTCTGGCTCTAGTAATATAAAGCGTGCATCACTTGTCATGTAATGTTTCGGATTTAGACGTAAAACAGCGTCAGCACGCACAGAATGAGTTTATTAACACTAACATTAGGTTATGTTCAAAGAAAGAAAATATAATTGGGAAGTATGAAAAAATTATCGATAAATTCTTACTCTACTATTGAGTTTTTTACCGTCATGCAGTATTCCGCACATAGAGGGATAGAAGACCTTGGAGACTAGTGTTAGGACATCACTCCGTTCCCTTTAAGACACTTTGATTCCCCAATTTTCGTTTAATTCTCGACATGTTTATTGGCAGATTGAAAATAATAATTGTTTCATATCCCCGAGTAGGGTAACCTACAATCGTCGCGTCTCGCTTGCGCCATGATGGCCTCTACCTTTAATTTTAATATATATAGATAATTAATATTTGCTCGTGTAATAATAATTACTTGCATACATTACGCATTAGTATATCTCTCTGTGTCAAAACTAGTATATAATAAATTATGACAAACACGAAAAGATTTAATATTCTTTTGCTGGTAGTAAAATTTTCCCAGTTCTTAAGATAGAAATAATAATTATTTTTTATATGTTGACCTGACATGAGTTTATCAATAAAACTATATACGTGATAATTTTTTACTGCCAGTAGGTAAATGGGTAATGACTGCACTGTAGAACATTTGCTCTCTACTAATTTTGCGTGTAGAGTAGCGAAACTCTACACCGTGCTTTGTCTTATTATCAGAGTGAAGAAATATGAATTATTAACTTCCCTGAATGGTAATTGAACCCACAACCACCGCGCTCACGCTAGAAGCTAAAACAAAAATAGATATTTTTATTTTGTATATATTTAGATAAGCGCGACATCAAGTTCAGCGAAAACGTTAAGTTGATAGAGTCTTAGCTTGCATATGGTTTTAGTTATGTGTGCATGTCACTAAATATGTTAGATGGTTTAGTTTACTTATACACATTAGGTAATAGTTGGTACAGTTTTCTTTATATCAATGATAAATTTAAAGATTAACGGAAGTTGGTGAATACAGAGTATTATTACTTTATTTTTTATGGTAATTACTTTTCTGATGATATCTTTTTATTTTAATACTTCCCTCTTAATTTAACTTTATGTGATTATCCTTTAAATGTGTGTAAAATTACTTTTAAAATATTTAAAACTAAGTAAATTTAAAATATATTTCGAAATGTAATAAAAGCTTAATCGTAATTTCACGATTAATGGAATCAATATTTTAACGAGAATTAAAAGAAAATCATATCATCACTCAATTGCTATCAAACTGATAAACTAAGCTTATTAATGTGTAAGTTTACATTCAATTAGAATGAGAGAGATATATTTAATATTATATAGGTTAGACAGAGACAAGTGTATAGATAGATGTTACGTTAGACACAGGCCACGCCCACCCAACGATCAACTTCGCGTGACCACCTCTAAAGTTATTCGTGCGCGCGCGCCGAAGAAGCAGCACGTTTACGTATAAATGAACAATGTATAAAATTTACGTGATTTCCCCTGAAAAATGATATAAATTTTTAATTTCTAAATAATATAAGTTTGATATATTTTTTGTTTTATGTATATTATGATAATAACTTGGTTTAAGTGACTGACGTTGTGAAGTGTAATTGTGGAATTTTTGGCTTTTCTTTTTATATACACCAAAGAATTAAGGTAAGTTTTTTTATTTTATTTTGAAGTTTACATATTAATATAAAATTTTCCTAACTTCTTGCTAGTGAAAATCTCTATAATATTCGTTAATATTACGACTACGACTTAATATTTATTGTCATGTTTCGTAGGCCATTAAATTATGAAAATTTCAAAGTTAATAAATAGTATAACATATTATTAAATATATCAATACTAAATTTTATTATAATACAATTAAAAGCGTAATTAAATAATAAAAACTTAAATACTATTTTAAGAAAAAAGTCTGCTTAAGCAATAGCTTCATAAATAAACTTTTAAATTAAATATTAAATAATATAATGGACCACAGATTATAGATAAAGATAATTTTTAAAATTAATTAAAGTAACATAAAAAAATGTTAGACTATTTATATATCTTATTCCTATATAAACCTAAGTTTTATTAAAAATTAAAAATTCTATTTGATAAATATAGATAATGAAATAACTTAAAAACGCGGCGTACATATTTTGAAAACATAATAAAAATATCAAATATTATCAGAAGCGGTGATCTCACCTTTTATAAAAAAAATAACATTTCTAATAATAATAACTATAATTAAACTAATAATTAATAACGTAGTTTATTCTCAAGTTTTATATTAGTTGAACCATCGAGGAATATTTTTAACATCAAAGAAAAATACTTATTTAAAAAGACGTAGCAATATTTGAACGTAACGGAATTTGAACCCGCATCTCCTGGATGGTTTCCAAGAGACGTAGGTTCAAACCCCGCTACGGGGAATACTTCTAAGTTGATTTGTAGGCGGTAGAAAAATGTGCAAGAACTATAGTATAAGATTTTATAGAAGTCATTCCTGTCCCGGCACAGGTAAAAATAAGAAAGTAAATGTCACATTTAAAGGAGGTTCCTAAAATTACACTTGGATCTTTAAATGCTGTTTTTGTTTCTAGAGTAATTTAGATAAGGCTCTCTTTCCGTTTTTTATTACATACTTTATATATTATTAGATAGATTAGATATATTATTTTTTCAATACGAATTAAAACGTTCCCTATAGTAAAAATAATCTGAAAAGTACGAACTGAACCTAAACAATATATACGTGTGTATAAGCTTTTTTTAATTATCACACAATAATAATATCCTAATATTATTAATTTTTATTTAATTTATTTTTATAATTAAAACTAAGCTCTTATTCTAAATAGTTAAAAGACTGAATATAAACCGTTATAAATCATCGCATTACACTTATCCCATGCTATAAGAATAGCCTTATAAAAGACTTAAACGCGTTACTAAATTATTTGTTCAAAAATTCATAAGCGATAATCCTTTAAAATATTTACTTTTGTTCTTTCAACTATCCGTGGCTTAAAACTGCAAGGATTCCTGAAATAGCTTGTTTTAAAGAACTTTAAAAAATCTTTTGTAAATGAAAAAGCGATTAAGTAATATTGAAAATTTTTGAAAGTAATATTTTTTTTTAGTTTCTTTTTTTGTGAAAAAGGAGGCGTCGCGTTTTTTAATTACTACAGCGTTTTTATATAAGAATTATATTTTTTTAATTATTTGAATTTAAATGATTGCAATCATTGAATTAGTACAGTCAGCACTACAATATATTGTATAATAATCTTAAAGATTCTTTGTTTAATTTGTAAATAACTAAAATTTACATAATCATACTTAATGTACAGTATTTTTAATGGACGAAAGGCATACAATTTTATACTTCTATCTCGTCAACGATGTAAAAGATAAAAAAAAGTTTTATAAGTCATTATTAAATTGAAATTCATTTGTATTAGTTACTGTGAGCCTTTTTATGTGTATAATTTTGGGTAGAATTCAAAGTAAAATAAGACAATTTTATTTTTATCGTCAATTCAGAATCTTTTGTAAATTGTAATAAAAACCTGCTAAATGCAAATCAGAATCGCGTCCGAAAGTTTCCGTATATATATATGGCACGGCAAAAAATCACATTTGTGGTCGCTATTGAATATTTATTTTATTCTGTGTTTTTTTGTATTTGTTGTTATAGCGAAACTCAACGCCGCGCATTATATACTTGAACAAAAATACAAATTGAATTTCCGAAAATAATAAAATTAGACTCAATCTTGCTCTTTGACATTTACAATACATAAACATGAACTCCCGACTACTATACAAAATAAAGAAGAACGATTGAGCATTGAAGGTCACTTTAAAATAAATTTATTAAAACATTGACATAACAGCAAGTAGCGACCTATTTAAGAATCAATTGAACAATTCGCCATTATTCTAGTAATATTATTAAAAAACAACGATATTAAACACAATATATCCGTGGGACAACTTCTCACGGGGTTCGACAAAAACACTATGTCATTTATGCTAGGCTTCAACGTTTAATGAACGTGTGGACGAAATACAATGCCGATTGTTGTAAAACAAAATAAAAGATAATGTAGCTACTTGCCTAAATTGGTATAGGAATTATTAGATTTTAAATTATAATTTAAGGACAATATAAGTCGTTTTACGATTTTCCCGCACATAGCAGCGTAAACTGGAGGAATCTTATCTATATTAAGAGAGCCATTGCGTGTTGAGCTTCTATATATTGATACTAATAATAGATAAATTCTTTATCTATTATTAGTGGTTCAATGAATTTAAATCACGGATTATATGGTAAAGTTAATTAGACCTTTTTAAATATGTACATTAGATTAGTGAGTTCAAAACGTAATCTATATTTTAAGCGATTCGTAATTTACGATAATAAGCTGATAATAAGTTAAAAATATATTTTCCTCTTGTCCCTAAAATTTATTTCACAGCCACTTTCTACTTCTAAATATAAACAATTTGTCATTGTCACTTTAGTTCGGTTTCGAAACATTTCGACGACTAATTACCTACAAATTGGTTTGCTCTATTGCTTTAGAACTCTACCGTCGTCACTTCAAACTCGAATATTTAAAGATTAAGTTTGCCTGATAATAAGCGTCACGCCTGTCGATAATAATTTCATCGATCAACTATTATAAAGCACTAATACTGTACTGTACATATTAAAGATAAGTTGTGTTTAAGTTTTCTACTTTTATTCTATCGCAAATTTTAGTTAAAAAGCAGAGTATAGAAGTAAAAATATAACATGGACATGCGTAAATCTCTTGACTGCAAACGTGTCGCTTGTGGGTTGGATTTCTACTCTGGGAAATTAATTATTTTCGTTTCCTCTCTGAAAAAAAAGTGCGGCGTTGAGTTTCTCAACCTACAAAATCTCGAAAATTGAACAAGAGAAAAGAGGTAAGAACAGTATGTCTTAAGATTTTGCCTGTATAGCCGCTATGTACGGGATACAGTACGAACCTAAAGGCTAAATATATAAGTTGTAAAGTTTTTAATCTTAGTCGCTCATTTAAATTTGACTATATTTAACTAGACAAACATTGTTTCGGTCTGATGGAAATATAATTAACTATTTAATCTAACGTCTCATATAATATATATTCGCATTTATTTTTTAGTTTATATGTATATGTTGTTGATAAGATGAAAAAAAAATCTTTTGCATAATAGTAGGGTAGTATTAAAAAGGTTTTTAACCGTCACGGTCTGTCCTATCTTTCAAGTCGGTCTGTATCATGGACTATCTGATGTTAATTGTTTGTAAATTTTCATTTTACTAACGGTAAATAATAATTAATTATCAGTTGTTAATTAAAACGATATTATGCAAGATAACTTTTGTTAACATGTTCAAATTCAGAATACTGCGAAAATATATAGTCTAATTTTATAAAATTTTTCATCGTCTACAGACAGACAAACAAACAAAAATATTTAATATTACATTTTACTGATTAAGATAACAAAAGATGTGTTTAATTTGAAACCTTAAATTAATAACATTGTCCTTTTAATAACACATAATTTTATTAATACTATCGTATAGCTCAACTTATTCTAAGTTATTCTTAAGTAAAATTTAGTCATGTAGTCCATAAAAACCTTAACAAAAATCACTGCTATTTCCTTTATTCAACCTAAAATATATCCCAATCTACAACTAGCTATTCAACACGAGCCTAAATTATATATTTTGTCCCGTGTCATGGGAATCTCCGGAACATTTCTGGTACAATACAACACTGGTACAAAAGTAAGAAATAGGTACGTGGTGGAAATACAACTTCATTTGAAATCGTGCGCGGTCGTGAGCGCTTGCAGAGGTTAAAAGGAACACCCTATAGGACTCGCCTATTTAGGACACTTACATAATATTTTAAAGCCTGTGGCTGATAACATAAATTATTATTCAATTATTACTGTATTTTATTGAATTTGTGAAAGTTGAATCTTAACTTTTGATAAATAAAATAATTATAAGATAGTTTTTTCTAAATACTATTCTTATTCTCTTAACGAAATTTTATATTTATTTATTTAAAAAATTAAAATCCATAAACTGTACCAAAACATCAAGCAACATATTTATTTTCAAATACCTTTTTCTTCTTAAATGTGTAATCAAAGCTCCACTCTTCACATCATATACATAATATATTTGTATAAATGAATAAGTGTCATTGTGAATATCTCCTAAGAATACATGAGCGACATACTTGTTTACGACGAAAGCACTTACATTTTATTGGGACTTCGTGATATCTCCATATATCAACCATAGATGGCATTATAGACGATATTACTTAAATCTAAAATTTGTCTAATGTTCCATATAAGTATAATTTTCGTATAAAACTCTATGAAAGTTACAAAACATAGTGAAATAGATATGATAATTGTTTAGATAATAAAACAATAAGTTAAATGTATCCTATATATTTCTGTTTAACTGGCATGAACAGTAATTTATTACACGAACTCTTGTCAAGCACGTCTTCAACCTGGCTCTATTAGTAGAGTCCGGTCGTAGCGAACAAGTGGAGAACAAATTAAAAATCTGTTCATCAAAAAGTAATGACACTTCAAATATGAATGACATGAGATCTTTAACCGTTGTCATCGCCGACGTATATGCCATTCTCTTTCTACACCTGATTTCGAATCAATAAATAATCTGACAAATACCTATTAATTAAAGCTAGTCGTTAGACAAATGATTGTTTTTTTCAAAAGCACTCACCCCTAAGTAGCGTTAAGGTTTGTATCATTAATTACAATACTTTTAACAGCTATTAATTATAATTAAATTGAATCGAGGTTTTTGATGTGCTTTAAAACACAGGCGCAAGCGGATTAGACTATACTCAACCATTTTGAATCTTCATATAGTAAAAATCAAATTCTATTGTATAGATATTTACATTATTACACACAAAATAAGATTTATTTTTAATTTTAAAATATCTTTCATTTTTCTAGTAGGTAATACTTTAAAAATGCGTGATTCCCATACACCTTTCAAAGATTTATGTAGAAAGTTGAATACCAGCTCGTTAGTTAAAATATATAATTAATATTAATAGACAACAACCTATGTACTGCCCCACACACTACTCGTACGAAGTTTCTATCACACTCACATGACCTCTTGCGTCACTCACCTTTAATTACAGTGTAGCGAAAATTTGATGGCACACAAACAAATTTAAAAATACACCTGAGTAGCAAATAAATACTATAAATCTTCATACTTTCCTCACATTGCCAAGCGCAAAGCATAAACTTGTCAGTGTTTGATATTTAATTTGTCAATGTTAGCGTCGACAGGCTGTGTTATTATTGATTTTTTTAGAAATTCTATTTGGTGATGTGAAAAATGACCTCGGTTGAATGTTTTGTATGAAAGTTATTCTCTTATGAACGTCTTATAATATGTGTAATACTTTTGCTTGGGACTGAACAGTTTTATATACAATATACATTTTTTAAATTAATTTTTACTATATATACAAAACATCGGAAAATTTAAATACTTAAATTCCTGAACGACAATGGTTTTAATTACAACAGTACAATAGTCATAGTAGACCATTATATGCTTAGAATTATTCATTAGTATTGTAATAAATAATTCTAAACATAAAGTAAACAATTTTCATATATTGACTTTAAAATTTAAATAACTGTAAAGTTTTCAATACAAAACCTTTTCCTTTTCGTCATCTTAAATGGAACTTCACGACTATAGGCGCCGTAAAGTCTACGATTGCATAACGTACATTTACACATTACGATTTGTCGTGTCGTGTAAATTGTTCATTTGTTAAATAAATCCCTATTTTAAGGGAAGTATCTGACATCTAGATTCACATTCAGAGAATGATTATACAGTGCAAACTCTTATAACATTGTTTTACTTCTATTAGGATTCTATTCATTTTACTTCTATTAGGATTCGATTCTTAGATCTCTTTCTATTTAACGAACTGTGCACGAATAAGTACACAAAATATTTCAAAATTTTAGTTGTATAAGAAATTGTATGACTAAATAGAAGAAATCAGGTAAATATATATCTTATTACTAGGTAGGATTCCCTCTAGCTCCAATACATAAAGAACAAACATCTAAGCTTAAAATATATACTTAGGCACTTTTTAGTTACACGTCAAACAGGGTCTATTAAAGAAACACAAGTAAAAAAAAATATTTTTTTTATATTTGAAAATCAGTTAAACCTAGATAAGTGTGTGACTCATCACTATATCTAACAAGAAGTATATTTAAACAATATAACATTGATTTATATTATAATTATTAATTCAAATTCAAAAATTATACACTATTTAAACTTAGGAGAAAAAAATCTAAAATCTTTATCATTATGTTAATTTAACGCCCTGAATAGAAGTCAACAGAGTGAAACGTCGCTCCACATACTACGTGCGATAACATCGGTAGGAATATAATTTGCATTATTCAGTTTTGCTATTAAAACGTCGTCATTTAATATAATTTATGGAATTACATTAAATTAAATAATTTTAAGACAATATATCTTCTCAATAGTTAGAAATTAGCATATTAGTAAGTTTTATAATGTCAAAATTAAGGTACATTCACATTAGGTTTGATGTTTGCTATACACTATATAAAAAGATGCAAATTATAGTATGAAAATTTATTGAATTCGTAAAACAAACAGACAAACAGATTAAGATATAAATAATGATGAATCGACGCGGATATAACAAAATTACATAAGAAATATTCTATATAATGAAATTGATTTTCATTGCAAATGTTCTTTAAAGTTCAGAAGATTTTGCAAAAATATTCGATGACGCGACACACGAACACACATATTAACTTATTATGCATACAAATTTGTCTATCTGTCAATGTATGAATTTTATTACTTATCTAAATAAATGCACATATTTTTGGAAGCAGCTTTTGCAGAGAAACTTAGACAGAGTGGCTCGATTTTGCTCCAGAAGCGATCACTGTACCTGTTTTACGTAGACTATACCAAATCATGATTTAGAATATAATAATCATTACCTTCAGTGATATACCGCAATTTCGCTATCGGATTTATAAAAAATATATTAAATTACAAACAAAACCTAAAATATAAACATAAATTTACAAGAAAGACTCAATATAATGTAGAACCATAAATATTCTATACAAACATATATTTTTAAATAAACCTTACTAGGTATATAAATCTTAAGCAATATACATAAAAATATGTAAATCAAGCGATATTTTTTTATATTATCACTGGTGGCATAAAATTTAAATGAGAAAATCGTGTCGCACACGTGTCGTCCGTGTAAAAGGAAGAAACGGAATAAGTAGCAATAACTCGAGTGACATTTACTATAAAATTTCAATTTTACGACTGCGCCATGTCGACCGTCTATGATTGATTTTCACAAATAACAAGTCAACGGTATTGTGCTGTCACTCCCGAGATTGCACTGCACTTCAAAATACCTCCGATATGTTGACGTATGTGGAAGATTGCAACGACGCGTGGCGTAACTAAATTACGTGCGTGAGACTAAATTATAACTTACTTAATGTTAATGAAATTGATACATATCATAAATATTAGTTAAGACATTCGTGGCGCAGCAAAATATCTGACTGACGGCAGCGATTGCAGTTTCGATTTTCACTCTGTAGTATGAATTATTTTCATTTATCCACTCAGGTAAAAGAACATAGCGCCGCGTTGTTCCGAAACTTATTACGGAACATATTGAAAAGTGGGCGGACAGTGGACAACTGAGTTTAACACTAAGTTCCCTCTGTCTATCCTGCTACAGCGGGATACAGCAGATGATGTATCCCACGGCCTGAAGCACGCAAGAAGAAAATATAAAAATATATTCAAACGATATTGTTATAGAGTTTATTCATGCCCGACTAGTCGTTGGTTCAAATAAAATTTCACCCATATATCATTTTAGTCAATTCGGTTGAGGGGATTGAGTACAATTAGTATCTCATAACTCATTTTGAACGGAATGAAAAAGTCTTATTTTAGGGGAAAGATAAAGATGAAGAAGAGAAAGTTTGAGTCAGTTTGAAAGTTAGGAATCATTTTCATAATAAAAGCTTTGTGGCTATTACTGTAATGATCATGTGATACAACTGCTTATGAAATTGGTAACATTTATTTTCGAGTCTTCAAATGAGAATTGAACTCATTTTTCCATTAAAAGCAGATTTTTAACACAGTATTTAAAAAAATAAAAACATTAACCACTGATAATCTGTGAAAAATACAAAACAAGATAATCGGTATAATATGCCGCAATTAACTTTGTTACTGTTTACAGTGAAGAGCGAGGTTTTATTATCGTGTAACTCAAGAACATGCTTATTCCGTTCAAAAAACATGATTTTTTAGAAGAAGAATAATGGTTACTTATTAATCGTTGTAATGTATTTGAAACTAACTTTGCTAATTTTAGAGGTTAAGTTACGAATCCAAATTCGAAAAAATATTATGCACCGACACAGCCTTACTGGATGAATATCTAAGCCGTAAGGCCAAATGCGGCGTTAAGCTCCGCCACTTAATACATTACGTCCTGAATTCTGGCTTAAAATAGATATTTAATCTTCTTTGTTATATACGGGATACTTTACATATGTCTGTTACGCAGTCCAAATCTCATGTGAAAATAGAATACTTCATACATTTTGATTACTCCCTAGTATTAGGAAGAATATTTTAATATCACAATTTCTTATTTTTATGTGTAATATGTAATAATATTGACGCAAAATATGAGATTTATTCTAAAAATACGTACACACTTTCGTAATATGGATAAATCATTTAAAATATCTTAATCCTCTTAACTTAAATTTTATAAAAATAAGATTTTATTACACCTACTTAATATTTCATCAAGGTCGTCGTGCTGCAGTGGTTCAGAAGGAGACTAAGTACGATAGTTCGATCTCTACTCACTCTTTTAAAAATACACATCGCAACGTTGGGTTTCGCTACTCAATATAAAAATACTTAAAAAATAAATTATACTACAAAGTTGATATACCGTCGAAAGTTAGTCTATTACTACTATTGTAGACTAACTAATTATAATCAAATAGCGAGAATCAAATTTACTACCACAACAGAACTGTAGAAATACAGTAAATAACCAAACAAATGAGGCATTTTACAATTTTATTTAGACATGCTTCAACGTCACGGCGGCGGCGCGCGCGTAACACCCGTAGTTAATTACAAGATCAAGGTTAAATTATAAGTTATGAACGGCAGCGATTTAATAAAAGCATCTATTAAGAACAAAAAAGTTATGGTATTTTTCTTTGTAAAATATCAGGAACTTATTATTTACTTAACTGGAAGATACCATTCTAATTTAAATATTGTGCTTAGTTTACCTATGGGCACTAATGTTATAATATATGTGTCTATGTTCATTTCTATGTAAATGTAGAGTTGAAACCACTCTTGGAAATATGAATATTTTTATTTACATTTTGAACCTTAAAAATATGGAATATTAAAGAGTAAATCTAAATATTCCATTCCATTTTCACATTTTTCAAAAATGTATTGTATATGTATGACGATATAAAAAACTATAAAATAATAAAAAAGATACATATATACTAAAAAACAAGGGTATATGACAGTTTAACTAAATATACGTAGGTTTAGGAATGTAGGGGCAGCTCTAAGAGAGGATGGCTCGAAATTTCCACAGGAGCAAGATTTTTAATTTTAGGTCTTAAAATATACGCAACAATATAAAATGAAATTACCTTAACACGTAACTAGCGTATACCTCATCACTTGAGCTCCAGACCAAATGTCATGGGAACTAGAGCGCGAACTTTTTCACTCTTATCCGTAAACGTAATACGTTGTTGCCACTGTTTACATTATATTACACTTACGAGTATGTACTTAGCTATGCATCAGTTTTGCTTATGTGCCGAAAGTCCAAGGTTCCATTTCTGAGTTAATAAATATTTAAATGGATTTTCAATTGATTATTTTTGATTGTTAAGTATAATTATTTTATAATATTTTTTATTTTATAATATTTTTTATTTTATAATATTTTATCACGCTGTATGCCGCACATAGCTGGGTAGGCAGAGGGGATCCCGGAACCTAGTGTTAAGACATTCCACTCCATTCCCCATTAACATACTTCCATTCTCCACTTTCTGCCAAATTGTTAGTTGTATTGCATGTTGATTGCCAGAACTCAACACTTTGCCTTGTCATCAGAGCGAGGACTTGAAAATATTAAATATTTCATTCCCCGAAATGAGAATCGAACAGAAATCCGTCGCGTTTACAAACCTGCACCTCGACACACTACGGGCGGACTATAGCTATTAGCCAATATTTGTGTTACGCAGTATAAAAAGCTTGTTTGATCGATGTATTTCTGACTGTTACCACACTAATAATGTTATTTAAACTTTGTTAAAGTGTACGTTTGCTTTCGATTACCTCATTATGTGTTTAAAGTTAAATCTTTTAGCGATTGGGTGAGATTCCATTTTTTTGCGTAATTTCATTTATTAACCAGAAATTGTTATTTGTCTATTCTATTGTTATTCTTATGCGATTCAAAGGGATAGTTTTGAGTAAAATATAACTTTCAAATTTACACACACAAGTATATGTAGATATGAAGCCATTGACGTGGCGTAGGCACAAGCGAGATTCTGTAAACGCTACAGGTTGTGAGTTCGATTCCCAATTAGAGGAATGAAATATTGAATATTTTTATTTCCTCTGATAATGAGGCAAAAGCGCGGCGTTAACTCAATACGCATAGCCTGCAAAGTTCTGCGGAAAATGGAAAATGGAAGGATATTCATGGAAAAACTAAATTGTACATCTATCATCACGCCAATCTATTAGTTTTTTTTAACAAATACTTTTTGAAAATAATATAAAATTGTTAATTATTTTCAAAAACCCCAACCCACGGTGTCTATTCACAATATGTGTGGCCGTAACAGTTAGAGCATCGAAACATACTAATTATAGTATTAGGGAGACGTTGAAACCACTTAGCGGGCACCAGGTGAGAAATATTCGATAGAATAATTAAATTCAACTGAGTTTATACCATGGATCTATCAATTAGATACTTTGTTAGCTCATATTTGCTGGTTGGTAAGTGTAAATCTAATTAACGGTGGTTAAAAAGATGTTAGAAAATACATTTTTGTATTTACCTTAAACAAATAGACCACTAGGAATTTAAATATATAACGTCTTTCAACATATTTCTATAAATGATTTTTTTACTGTTTACGAATAGTATATAAACTTTAAAATTCTATGGGTCTAATAAATAATAAATACTTAGATGTACTTTAAAAAATGACCCAAAATTGGAATCGAAGTTGTAACTACCACATGTGCAGCCAGGCACTTGCCAGCTACGCACCAAAGGCAACAAAAAAAATCATTAAATAGAAAAAACCGTGAAGCACAAGAACACTTACTTCTAAGCAATTTGACCCTTCAAAAGCGAATAGCGTGATAATATCGCGTGTACACACTGCATAAAAAATTCAACCGTAAAATTTTTATATACATATACTGTAATTATTTTTATATATTGATTACTTTAATTCGATGTCTCAATAGCTTTATTGATATAAATATGGATTTCAAAAGTTTGTTTTAAACTCCACTATCGATATTTATAATGGTAAAGTTGCGTAAAAATTAATTACTTTTATTGTGAAAGATTATTTTAATTAATCAATTTGCTTGGAGATCTTGCTTAAATATAGTTTTGCGAGCTACTTCCAATTAAATACAGATTAAGTTTTTTTTTTGAGAAAGGCAGAGAGTACTGAATATTAAGATTAGTCTGACACAAGACTGTTTCACCACTCTACACGCAATGTTTCGAAATTCGGGCAGTGAGTCGAATGGAGTGTCTTAACACTGGGTTCTTTTCGTCTACCATGACATATTGAGGATGCAGCGTGAAACTAAAAAAGTATACATTTAAATGCTAACCGTACAAGATCGAACCACTAGTAAATCGATGACCTTTCACAACATAGCAAGTATAATGAAACCTAATAATTAAGAAACAAAATACATATTTACACAGCGTGTTTTATCAGAACATTTATCAAGAAACAATAACCGCCTCGATGCTGTGTGAAATTTTAATTCATATCACACTATGGAGATGGGAGATCATTTTTTATGGCTTTTGTTTTGTTAGATAAGCTGTTATCTCGAGTACATTGAGACGATCGTATTAGCCGGGTATATATCATATTTTTAGATTATACATGGATGGTTAATGTGGATATTGATTTAAAAGTTTATAATGTTTTTATTTCGTTAATTAGACAAAAAAAATGGCTCTTACTAGACTACTAGACATAAAAGGTCAAATATAATGTGTGTTATACACAGACATAACAAAACTATAGATATCATAAAAGTATTGTATCATTTAAAATTTGGTTAAATTAAAATTACTGACTAGCCAATTTAAAGGCTTATAATATTATCACTGTATGTTGTTTTGTACATGTTAATTCATATAAACAGCAGTAAAAGCTTACTTATTTATTATTCAATATAAGGAAAAGTCAAAAGCTAGAACTAGTACACGATATCTAGAATATCAAATAAGGAATTCAATAGAAAACGTAAGGGGGTATGTAAATATCGTTATGGAAGACGTGTAGCCCGACCTGCCCGGGCATTTGTTAGCTTGTTTAGTTTTTGATTGATCTTGAATCACATTTTCGTAGACGTGAAAAGGCATCGCAATACAAAAATATACATACAAATATGTATGGGGTATATGCTATATAACAGTAACTCGAAGTCGTCCAGTTTATGTTTTACCTTTACGCAGTATTCTACACATAGCAGGGCAGAGGTACCATGTGGATTTTGTGGATTGTTAATGTCTCTCCGTTCCTCTGTTCCGTTTGCCTCGTTACCAGAGCGAGAAAATAAAAATATTAAGTATTTCACTCCCCACGAGTGGACAACCGAACGAATCAAACTCACAACCGTAGCGTATACGGTTTGTGCCCATCTATTTATATTTATATTTATATATATATACTAGTGGACCCGGACGCGGCTACACCTGCTTGAACTATAAGAGTATTTATTAAATATATTTATGAAATTATTGGATGAATATCAAAATATAAGTTCATTTTGGGTGACGTTTTCTTAAAACAACAAACAAACTTTGCAAACCGTTCCTTAGCAACGGCGGTTGTTATTAACATGGCAGAATAAATTGCATGTCGAATTAGAAAGTATTTAAATTTATTAGTACATATGTGTAATGTAATGTTATATAGCCTACTAGTGGGCCCGGACGCGGCTACGCCCGCGAAAATATAAGCCTAAATAATTAAAATAAGTTAAAAAATAATAATAAGTAGAGATTTATTATTAGAAAAAATATCTGAGTAACCAAAATGAACAAACAAAAGAAGTAAAAGTAACTAAAGGAAATTCTTAGTATTAGAAAAAGTATAAAGTTGCTTGTCAAATTAATTATTGTAATTTATTGGTATATATCGAAAATATTACAAATATGAGAAAAAAAATTATCCTATGTTCATCCCGGGACCCTCAAGTATCTCTATATGAGTATTTTATCACAATTAAATTAGCGGTTTGGCCCTGATTGCGTAAAAGACAGACAGACAGACAGAGTTACTTTCGAATTTATAATATAGGTATGGATATTT
Source organism: Heliconius melpomene rosina (assembly GCF_056956725.1). Taxonomy (NCBI): domain Eukaryota; kingdom Metazoa; phylum Arthropoda; class Insecta; order Lepidoptera; family Nymphalidae; genus Heliconius; species Heliconius melpomene. The sequence goes on from NC_140395.1 coordinate 13,869,099, forward strand.
ATTTATTACAAGTTTAAAATGAAATACATATATCTCTATCAAAAAAATATTCAAATAAATCTTTTAAATATCGTTTATATAGACTAAACAAACATACATAAATTCAGATATATATTATTATGTATTTTATATACCGTAAATAACTTTCGATTGCAATGTGCACAATAAATTATATGTGTTTATTGTCACTCTCACTGCGAGCCCGTTTTACAAAGTTTACTTGAAAAATAAACGTTACGTGAATACCAAATAAAAGTGTCAAAGTGCAAACTGAAATTTTGCAACATGGAGGTTGCTTATGATTCTAATAATAGCTTCACGCTATATCTCGCACAGCAGGATAGGCAGAGAGAACCGGAACGTGGGAACGAAGGGAGTGTTAAAACACTCCGTCCCCCACGCACCGCCTGTTGTCTAGACCTTGAATATTGTATGGTGTAACTAAACACTGCGCTTTTTCTATTTACCACAGCGAGGAATTTCATAACGCCCAGATGACAGGTTGGGAACGTCATTTAAATGTAATTTAAAATCGTATCTTGATACGGAGAGTTAAAAAGCTACAAGGTTCCATCATGGCACATCACTAGTTAGTAATATCCACAATACATTTACAAGTTTCAAAGCCCATCTCTATCCGGTTCGTAGGAAAGGGCCGTGCGGGTGTGCTCGTAGATCTGGCTCACGTAAAAGTAGTCGCTAACACAATCGTTCCGGAACAACATTATGTGTAGCGCTAAATGTTTTCAATGCGTTTACCATGATTTTTGAAATTGTATGGATATTAATTGACAATGTCTTGGTTTACATAAATTTTGTACATCTTTTACTCTCCATTTTTGCTTTACTACTTTCTTAGCTGCGGTTATATAATTTTTTTTTTGTTCCTGAGATTGTTCTCGCAACACGACAAACTCTTCAGCTTTTTAATATTAGTGTAGATTTCAGAGAAAATAATGAAGAAAACACTCTATGATAAAAAAGAGAAAGGATTCTTATCTACCATATCAGTACAAAATGATTTTTTAATAAGGATAAATCGTGAAATAGATAATATTTACTTTGGAATTGTGGTCTACCATACAATTAGCATATAAGCTTACCTAACATTAACACAATCACGTAATTTTTCATACATCAATACTAATAAGACCTGATATAAAAATGTTGAGGCAGTCGCGGCGCAGTGGCACAAGCGTATGACCGTAAACGTGACGGCTGTGGGTTCGATTCACACTCGGGGAAACGAATTATAATTAATTAACATTTTCATTTCTTCGATTCCGTTATTTAACATGCAATGCCTCAAAAATTAGGTAGAAAGTGGGAAACGGGTGTCTTAACAATAGCTTCCTTCTACCTACCTTGCTATATGCAGTATACAACGTAAATCTGGAAAAAAATATATACAAAAGAATATTTATTTTAGTAAATCAAAAGCAAACAAAAGTCTTAACAAAAATTCAAAAACACAAAAAACCTTACGAATAATAGCAGGAGATCAACATATTTTTTACGAAATACAATATTATCGCGGACTTTAATTGAGTGTGAACAATTTGATTACAAAACCCAGCTCTTCCAATTACCTACATTTAAATATGAACTAAATACAATTTAAACTATTTTTAACAAAAAAATATAATCGATTTTATAACTTTAATAATATAATTAAGAAACATAAAAATTTGGGATTCACAATATTCTTTTGTATTTTTTTTCTTTTTGTTACATTTGATTGAAGATAATTGCAGATGTGTTTAATATGAATCTTGTTTTTACCTACTCACTTGAGATGATTCCATTTATTTATATTCTATTAAAATTAGTAATTGGAAAAATTATAAGTACTAATATGTATTACATAATATTGATATAAAAAATTCACCATAGTGGTGGATGGTTTATACAAAAGTGGCAAAAGACATATTATAATCTAAATTAGCTTTCAGGCTAGCTAGCTTTATGCTGTGCAAATACGACGGTTGGCAGAGGGAAACGAATGTTAAGACATCTCCCCTTCCTCAAATTTTACCTAATTTTCGAGAAATTGTGCGTTAAGTGGTAGAACTCCACGTCACGCCAGAGCTATGAAATGAACATAATTCATTCCCCCGAGTAAGAATCGAACCCACAGTTGGCCTAAACGTATATAATTAAATATAATACAAAAATATGAATTTCATATATTGCACATTTATCCATAAACATGTATGAGTAATGGCCAGCCCACAGTGAGTGTGGCGTGTGGCGACCAACAAAAGACGCTAATAAGTCCGCTATCAATACGACGTGCTAATTTAGAAACGCGACTTTCCCCGCTCGCGATTGTTAACGGCGAGAACCAAAAATAAATAAAAGTATTTTATTTTTATAATAGTGCTAAAATAAGTGATGCACTAGATATGGTGAAGAGAAATTATACTTATACGTACACTTTGTATAGATTTTATCTGAATTCGTAAGGTTCTTTTATTTATTTTTTTTTATGGAAAAGGACAAAGTAAACGAGCCTGTTTGTCTTATTTAGATTACTTAACGTGCTTAGTTACAAATATTGTTTTATATCATTTCTTAGTGGAATGTAACTAGGTTTCGTACCTAACCTTAGGTTTCGTCTATCTCAAACTACTTTTAAAAACCTATAGAAAACAAAATTTCGTCTTTTTTTGTCGGAAAATAAACATATTGTTTAATTTTTAATAACTTATTCCCCTCAACGGGAATCAAACACACAACATTTACGATACAGTCCCACTGCGCCACGACGGTGCCAACTAAACAAACTAAAAAAAATAATCCTTCACACCGGAAACAAAACTGGTATTCCAAGAAAGGTTTTAATCTGCCTACTTAGTGAAGTCAAATGGGTGTCATAAATCAATTGACAAACAAACACACATCCCTTCTTAACAATAACGGTAACCGCATACTAATTTCAACAAAGCGACAAATTATTATATTTTGACGACTTAATTATGAATGAGATGGTTAAACCCTTTTCTAGGAGTGAATTTGCATTTCTTTACTTCTAAGTTACTGATATTCTTTTGTCATCTAATCACATTTAAGAAGATTATGCAGAGTTTTTCCATAACATGTCTGTTTTAGGGTTACGTATATTAAAACTAAACTGTTTTAATTATTATGTCAAATATAGAACATATTAAATGTTACATAAGTAACGTGAAATGTACTCGTAAATATTTTTGAGGAGGCCATCGAGACGCAAGGGCATAAATTATTTGATTCCCACTCGGGGGAACGAATTGCGGGATACGACGTGAAGCAAAAAATTATGCCCGAAATGACTCATAAAAAAAATCATATATTAAAATAAAATAAAATTAAATAAGATAAATATATACAAATTTGTATAGAACCTCCAAAGTTGCAAAATTAAAACTCACCCTTGTCCCTTTTTGTTGACAGAGTAGCATTTCCCAGCGGACTACAAACAGTAAGTCGAATGGGCTTACGTTTCTAAAAACAATCTTTTTGTCTTTTTTTTTGTGTTTCCTTTTATCAATAAAAATGTTGTTACTAAATTTAAGCATAACAGTAAGAAATACTTTTTTTACTTAATCTATAATGTTTTTGTTTATCTTTCAGGTATGTCTGGCACATTATATACTGTAGATACGCAGTCATCGATTAAAATAGGTTAGTGAAATTAGAATTAAATAAGAAGACAGACTGCCGAGTTTAATTCCGCTACTAATTATCTCTCACTCACTCTTAATTTATTTCTGCCTAAACTGATATATACAGGATACAGCATGTAGCTAATATAAAAATATTATTTCCAACTCAAGGCGTATATTTAGGAACCAACCAATATGAAAAAGTGGAAAATTTAGAACGGATTGACTACATTACCTTCACTCTGCCTATGAAATAGATAAAAAAAATCAATCATTTTTCAATAATAATCCTACGAACTACTAAGCACGAATATATATAAACCTATAAACTCTAAAGAACACGAGCTCGGGTCGAGGTCTCGGTACAAAGAATTACACCTTATTGTTTCACCTCCGCGTTCCTCTGCATATTGTTCACTTGTACCAAAATTGATTTTAAATTATAACTAGATTTGCCCCGGGGCGTTGTAAGTATGGAATTTCCTTAATAACTCTACATGTATATTACAAAGAGAATATTATTAATTCATTTGTGTATTTGGTACCCACTCGAGATAATGAATTATTTTCATTTCGTCGAATGAAAAACAATGTCTCTAAATTTGAGCAGACAGTGGACAATGGAAAAATTAACTTTAGGTTCCCTCAGGCTACCCTGTGACTGGAGGAAAAACTTGTGACTTGACGTGAGAAAAAATCTTTAAACATCGTTACATACTCGTAGTAGGAAACACTTTAATAATATTATGGCTTTGTACTTATTAATAAGATCTGCCTTATATGAAAAGGGGTAGTGAGTTCAAGAAAGGATTGCAATTACCTATTGCTAACAAAACTTACTCTATCCCAACTTATAAAATATAACATAATGGGTGTACACGTAACAACACTCACAGTTTAAGGTACGTGTCGATTTCGCTTCACACTTCGTTATTAGATCGTAAAATGATATCGATTTTACACCATTCGATTATCCATAAAACATTGATACAAATTGTGGAGACGGTTAAGGGTCACTACGAATATATTCCATTCGAGTGTAAAATATGTGCCATTAAAGTAAACAAGTTTGCTTTTTTGTACAAATAAATTATAGTTTATTGATTTTACTTATATAGATACTAATCGTTTTTTGTGTAGCTTCACTTCAAAGGAATTCTAGTGATATGACACACTTCGTTCCTTACTTCTAATTTGTTGGCTTGAAATCGCTCTCACACAGAGTCTGTTTTTAAACGTGATGGTTATAGGTTCGATGTCCTCACGATGAATGATACCCAAAGGGTAAAACGAAACTCTATTACTAAGACTTTGCTTCTACCACCAGGCTGTCAGACTGTCTGTCCGCTATATATCCCTGGATACAGCGTGACACTGAAAAAAATCAATATCTCCTTGTAACTCTGAGGAACTAAAAAAACAAAATAGCGCCAAGAAACAATCTAAAAGTCAAAGTTAAAATATAACGTGCGAACATAGAAAGTAATCTTATTACAAATATATATTATTAAACCAATATATCATATCAGGCATTGCAAAATCTGTAATCGTTTGATTTCAACACGTAATAAAGAAATTCTTAATGCATTTGAATAATATTTTGAACTTTATTACTTTGAAAATAAAGACGTCGATCGAAATTGCAGGTGATTTTTAGAAATTAAGCTATATCATTGGATAGCCCGGCGCCTGGGGCTATCTTCTGTCTCTATCGTTCATTTGATTTATTAATACGCCTGTCTCTTTCCCTCGCCTTTCGCGTTGTCATTTTTGAGAATTGAACTTTAACCCGCCGTAATGGCAAATGAAACAAGGCATAACTCAGGTCGTCTACATCGAGAGAGTGACCTAACTTGTGTGAACTGTCGCTTCTTTAACGCTTTGCTACATGGGGAATGGTTTTGTTTTAGTAATTGCATAATTATTATTAAATATAAATAAAATAAAAATATAAATTACTGTAGTTTACAAGAATCATAGGTGTCATCTTGTATTTATCATATTTGCTTCATTTTCAACTTTCCGTTCAAAAATTATATATTTTTTTCTAAAATAAATACTGTAAGAGGCCGTCGTGATCCAGTGACACAGAGAATAACTGTAAACGTTGTGGGTTCGATTCTCACTCAATAGTGTTGAGTTCCACTACTAATCGTACAATGATCGTGAACGTAATATTTACACTAGGTTTCTCCGCTTACTACAATTTTTGGGTGAAGCTAAAATATAAACACAGACAGAGAGAGACAACAGGAAGTCGAAAAGGTTTCATACATAATTTGTAGAGCAATCACAAACAAAATTAGGCTCAACAACGTGAAATTATAACGCTTTATCGCCATACAAATGATACAGTTAGTCATAACAATAGACGCCGTGGGCATCGCAGTGGGCGAAGTTGATATCGTTTTAGCGCTTTTATTAATTATATATGCAAGTTACCTATATAATATTTATGTAAAGTAGTTTTTTTATCCCGTATGGCACCCTGTCATTACTTGCCTACAGGCAGAGATAACCTTGTATTGAGACACTATGTCCCCCATTCACTACTCAATTTTCGACAAAAAACAAATTGACATATTTCTATACGTTGAAGCGATTAAATAAAAATATAGATATGTCAAGGGTTAAAAGTTTAATTAATCTATGTAAGACATAAAATAATATAAATAGATAAGTCTAATTACATAAGAAAGCTGTATGTGGGCAATTCTGAGTTCCCACGATGCCGCGCCCACGCCGTCGCAACCTAGCTGATCCTAGCTTGTTCCATAGTTGTTATAAAATAATTATAATAATATATATATATATATATATAAGATCATATTGATAATAATCACAACATTTTTATTTTTATACTTTTAGCCTTAAATGAAAATAATTGAAATATACGAATAATACTTTAAAAATGTAAAAAAATTGAAATACATTTGTTTTCAGCTCCACATTGCATCTCGTATATATCAGAGTATATAAGACAGAGCCTGGGAACCTAGTAATTTAAATATAATAATGTCCCTAAATTGGCATAAAAATCGCAATTATCGAGCACAACTCTTCATATCTTCATGCCTTATCTGTAATGATATGGAGAAATCGATACATAACATAGCCTTACATTGTACAGTGACGCGAACGTTAGGTAACAATCCCTTACTGGTCTCTAAGGTAAAAGTATCATCATCTGCCTAAGTTATCTTTATGAGGCGCAGTTAAAACATTCTAATAGATACAAAATTATTTTTGCAATGTGTTTCATAATTTTGTTTGGGCATTACAAGATGTAACGAACATGTGTAAAAAAAATAGTTTGTTACGAATATTTTATTATTGAGACCGTTTTGGCACAGGTGCCACTTCGTCCCAGGTTCCCTGTGTCTTCACTATATTCATCAACTAAATTACGAGCTGCACTTTAAATCAGAGATAAGTCTTTCTTTTCTCGTCTAAGCTATCTGCTACGTTGGGAACCAAATGCCAAACAATACCCATAACATTGAGGAAACATATATATTATAAATATGATAATATTTGTCAAGGTGACGTTCGAAATGTTAATTAAGCTTCACGCAGGAAATGTCCACGTCTGTACAATATACATACTTAGCAGCACAACACAATTGTACTCCACTAAACGAAACATTCAAACGTATCTATTCATTAACGAAAAATTGAAATTCATAACACGTTAAAACTATAATTTTATATATTCAAAACATTAAGTAATAAAATCATGCATTCATAATTTGTATCCGGCTCGAAGGACCAATGGCCAGAAAGAAGGCAAGGAAGACCGCAGTGATCGAGACGCGGTGATACCAAACAACAGTTATTTAAGTCAAAGAAGGCTAAGTAGTTGCAGAAGTCTCAATTACATTAGATTCCCATACGGCATACGCTAGGCGCGTCATTACGGGGGCACGAAGCGCTCGGAGCGTTCTCGGTACGTTACGCCTCGGACGACTTTTTGGAATACGGTGTTGTATGTTTGTCTGTCTCACGGAATTGGTTTGTTGCTATCAAAATTGCACTACGAGCTGTGTTTTTAAAACCTGAGTTAGTAAATTAGTGGTACACAATGTTCTCCATTGAGATATTCCCGTTCACCACTTTCCACCGAATTATTGAGGTGAGATGTTGAGTACGGAATTCAATGTCACGCTTTGCCTTGTTACCAGAATGAAAAAATGAAAATATTAAATATTTTTACCCCGATTGGAAATGGAAGCCAAAATCATCATCATGCTTGCGCTCCTGCGCCACAACAACACTCTATTTTCATACTATTTAACTAGTTTTTGTTGTTATATTTATAAACGGAAACATTACACCTTTATTTATATAACATATTTGTTTTATATTACCATAACGACTTGGAGCTGGACGTTCATACATAATATGGTGCACACAACCGACTGGTTTGCTATTTCTTTCCTATTCAACTCGAGCATAATTAACTAAGAATATTTGTTGTCATATGACCCCCGTCTCAGTACATTCGGTATGTTAATAGAAGTACGAAAGAGCAGGCCTATAACACTAGCGCAAGATCACATCAGGACATAAATACCTCATATTATTTGATCTCCTGACGATCTCACGCCAACATCGGTTTTACTGATCACTATCAACATATTTCATTTTATAGTAAAGACAACTTGCGCACAGTAAGAAGTCCAATACGCTACTTAAATGATACTTAAAATGAACAAGTTATTAGATATTACACATCTAAATTTAGTTTTAAATGTTTGGGCTGGCTTGAAACAAAGAATATGGGGTTGTGTGTTGTAAATCTTAGAGAGCTATTAGTGAGATTTGGAGATGCTATCGAACATGTCCAACTGGGAGGGAACAAAATGCGACCCGCGATTCTTTGAAGCGTACAAAGGTTCGTGGGGAGACTTGGATACATTTTGAAGCTTATTTTTTCATAAGTTAAGCTTAGTTTTGGTGAAAACGGTCAAGTCGCCCGCTGAGAGCGTTAGCATAGCGATACAAATACGAGAAATAAAGTATCAATATTCAAAATAATAAAATCTTAGAGCGGTCACACGGCGTCACTGCCACCATCTTACTTTGAACTGTCACATTGGGTTAGTCATTCGAAATACTACCTTATGTCAATACACTTAGGTTCACTACTTGGAGCACCATGTATAAAGTGACATATTTTTAGCACCACAGTAATCCTATAAATTCTAATAAAAATGTCAAAAATGAATACTTGAGATAATAATCGCAATAAAGTTAATAATATCGCGATGAAATTTGTAATAAGTAAAAATATAGTGATATGTGGGGAACATTAATAGCTTTTGTTACATTTTATTTTTCATATTTTATACGTGATTTTGTTTTTGACATGATATAATCTAATTTTGGTATCGTCGTGACTTAGTTCCGACGTGATACCAGACGTGATACCATGGTTCCATTTGCATTAAGAGGAACGGGAATATTTTGAAGAAGTCTGAGTGGGAAAATGAAAATAGTTCAAATGAACATTGAACCCACTACCGTTGCGCCTACAGTGAAATGCTACGCCACGAGACGACAACATCTAAGACGGTACAAGAATTTCAATTAAAATAATATGCGGCTTATAATATTAGACGCATTATCCATACTAAAAGTGCAATAATTATAAAATGCCATACGATACAACTTTTAGTTCACGCATTGTCCACCTACGGACGTAAATAATAGACATTAAAAGGTTGTGGCTTTTCCACACGGGATTTGAACCGGCTACCTTTTAACTGCAATACATTTTAGTACCAATTATATACACAATCTATTGCGGTGCTGCGATTGGTCGGCGAAATGTTAAATTAGTAGAGCTCTTACTGTTAACCATAGAGTAGGGTGTGGGAAATGAGCATACACTAGCGCCTTTATGATTTCAATAAATAAATATCGTTTCGTATTTGCTATGGGTTAATTAGAGAACGGGGTAGCTAATTTCATTTTATAGCGTGTGTGAGGTATGCTGTATTACTTTATTTTAAGCTTAGTAATATTTGTTATGCATCTCTCTCTACCTGGACTCTAAAAAATGTTCTAAAAAAAGTTTAATTATTAAAGACAATTTTATATTATTACAAACTTCACTGTGTCCTCGTATCACCTTGTATTAAAACACTGCGTTTCTCACTTTGTATTTACGAGGTATTACGAGTTGAGTGGCAGTACTCAACGCCGCGCCTTGTGTTGTTACGTAGCGAGGAATTAAACGCAATTAATTTCCCCCAACAAAATGGAACCCATAATTATTGTCGAATATAAACGACATTTTACTTTAAAAACTTAAAACGCTTTCCAGTAAGGAACAGAACATTCTAATTCCTGTTTAATCTCAAGTAATATTTCTTAGCAAATTGGCCCGCACTTCGCCTATAAGTTACGCCCCACAGCCCCATAAACCTGAACAGTGTCACCAGATAGTGTTTCTACCATAACTTTGTTGAAAGACGCCGCTATTATGGGAGCTGACCTTAGTACTGTGTCATTTCGAAGTTCATCTTATATTTTATGTTGAAAGTTTCTGAAGAAGGTATACGTTATACCTACTTGTTTGGAAAACGTATTAAAAAATTGGACGTAGCGGGATTTAATAATTAACCCATTACCGCTTTCATAATTAAAATCTAGTAAAAATAAGTGAACTGAAATAAATCTAATTCGTTCAAATTGATTTTTAAACAGAACCCTTCACTTGACCTGGTTGGACCAGAGCAGAGACAATTCATTCATTCAAGACAATTCATTCCCTCGAGTTAGAATCGAACTCATAACAATTACGCTTAGAGTCAGATGCTGTGTTCTGTGCCACGACGGCCTAAAAAACGCTAAAATACATTATTTATAATACAAGTTCAAAGTAAACATAAAATCCAAAGTAAATAATTTGTACAAAATCAACCAACTTTATCATAGAATCGTTAAGGAGGCGTTATAACGGAATATTTACAGCGCTGTGAGAACGTTGATATGCTATAAATGTCATCAATCCATTTAGCGGCCAAAGTTGTTACTTCACCGTAAATGTGGAAGAGCCTTTATTTAAACTCTGTATTAAGGGTAGAGATGGAGTAATGGCTCGAGTAACGGGTTTAAAGTCTACAATATTATAAAGATATTTTTTAATCAAAAAAAAGCTTCATGCATAATAGGGAATCTAGTAAGGTCTTTGATTTTATCAGAATAAACGTGGCATACGTACTAAAAATTACCGCATATTTCAAAGTTCGAAAAGTGGAGTTAGCAAAGTGGAGTTAGTGTATGATACTTAATAGTCCTGTTTAGTCTGGTTTAAGAGTTCCGATTAAAAAGGGAATCTAGTGTTAAGACATTCCATTCCTCTTTCCACCCAATTTCTGAAGTAGTACAATAGGAACGCCGCACTCTGTCCACCACAGTGTAAAAATAAATAAAATAAGATGATCAAGAAAGTTAAAAAGGAAATATAAAACACCAGCATATATCACATCATCGTAAACTTACCCAGGTATAACCAATTTTGCATATTCACCATACATCGGTACGCCGGGTCGAGGGTAGTTATAGTAAATCCGAACGCCAATTATTTACAAATTATAGCTCTAGAAGATAATGCTATTACAATAATTTTAGGGCAGATGCCCTCTGACGTTTTCATACAGTAAATTCTCACCTTTAGCTTCGTTATTAGTATTTATTAATATCTTGAGATATGTCTCGCACCTCTACACCTGCTTCATTTGTAACGAGATTTAAGAATATCATAAGTCTTGTCTTAAGATCTTTAATGGTGTGCTCGGTTTAAGTGGATATGGGAATGATAAAATAAATTTTCGATTATAAAGCTATTTTAAAATCCAATTTAAAATTGAGTTAATCTTTAAATGGCGCTATTTGTGCATATGTATCATATATGTACCAACTTGTTAGTTACAAAAGCAGTTACACCTAATTAGATTCCAAGGTACATTTTTACTAATATAATAAAATAGAACAAAAAAAAGTTTGTTTGGTTGAATGTGCTAATCTTAGTAACTACTGATCGTAGTCCATTTATCGAAAAGCACTATACAATATCGCATTAGACGTTTCGATGTTACCCAGTGTACCTTCTAGGGCCAGAGTTTAATTAATTTCCCACTTCACTGCAGATTCGAAGCCGCATGAATAAACTAGTAAAGATTATTTACAAAAAGTGAAAAAAGCTAAAAAACACAAAAATAAAACACCATTAATCAGAAATGAACGATCTGGTCTGCAAAGTTTAAAATTTAGATATAATATTGCCCTATAATAAAAGATTGTGATAAATGAGTATTTGATTACGGATCGTCTTAAAGAGCAAAACAAATAACTAAATTATAAAGAAACTTTTTTTTGTATTTCTTATATTCTTGATTGGATATTAATAGTTACAAGAATTATTTAGTGAATGTTAAATGTTATGATAAGCATCTCAATTTGGCGGCCGTTGTGGCACACTGAAACAGCGTATGACTGACTGTAAACGGAATGATTATAGGTTCGATTCCCACTCGGAGGAATAATTGCATTTAAGTAATTTTCATTTTCCCGCTCCAGCTCAAAACTTGGCGTTAAACTTTGCCTCAAAATGCAGTGTCTCAAATTTGAATGAAATAAAAAGTAAGTGACGGCGTAAGTAACTATGATTAATAAAATATATAAAAAGAGTATTAGTCTTTTATGAGAAGCAACTTAAGGTAAAATTTGCCTAATAATTCACAAAATTTTTTTCGCTTCACACATACATATGTCACATATCCGACATGGAGCAGAATAAGCAAAAGGAACCTAGTGTTCCCGTTCTTCAAATTCTTCAAACACATATCTCGTCATCAGTGAGCGAAAATGAAATTAATGTATTCCACCGATTAGGAATCGAATCTACAACGCTGTGCAATCTGACGACTGCTTCTAAATAAATGCTCACAGTTAAAAAGGCACATTGAAGTAAAACCGTCAAGTAAATCCTGAACTAAGTTAGATTAACATACAATCCGTATATAACAGCATTTCAATAAATACACAAACTAGTACCGGCCGAGATGAGGAGAAATGCACTGAATGCCAACACGACGCTGCCACATTGTTGTCCTATTTTACTATAAAATGTGGAATTTAATTTTAAATATAGATAAAAACTATAAAATTTAGTGAGCTACACTTTAGTGGATATTGTAAAGCAGTAGAGTTTTTAAATGTCTCTCTAAAGACAAACTACGGCTTTTAGTTGACACAACATCTCGATCGATGATCTCGGTCGATGGAGTAAATTTTAGGCTCAGAGCCCCATTGAAGGCTAATTGAAATAAATATATAAACACTTTCCTCTTAAAAAAGAATAGATAATTCGACAAAAGATAACAAGAGGTCCCCAAGTTCTCTCTGCCTAATCTAACCTTATTATTTTAGTGTAATGTGTATTTACCAAGAAATTACCACTTTAACCCCCTTACACAATGATCAACCTATAAATAATTTCCGCCTAATCTTAACCAAAATATCAACTTACAATAGTTTCGTTGCGCCCATTGTAGAACGAACCACGCGTGAAAGGTTGGGCGCATCCCGCGACCTAAGAGAAGAGTGCACATTTTAGTAGCAAATCCGAACGTATTAACGATTTTAAGCCCTAACTCTACGAAATAAGGCCTAATTTTGAACCCTAAATGTGCTATTTAATCGAAAGTGTCGATGGAATGTAGGTTTTATGCCTTAAGTAATAGAGAAGACTAAGATGGGGCTAGACTTAGAAAGTTTGACATTATAACCCCAGAGACTAGTTGGATAAGTCAGTAATTTTGGTTGTAAGTTAAAATGCAATTGATTTTGCTTGATATTTTATTTGTTTTATATTATTTGTTCTAATATTTTGTACTAAATATGTTATGTTATGTCAGTATTGACTTTTGACAATTTTCTTTATATAATTAATTTTAATATTTCACAATATTTAAAATTTAACTCTATATTTAAAAATTTAAGGATCTTTTAAACTTACATCTAAAAACTGCATGTAACAGATATTGACACTCTAGCCGATCATTTCTTTTTTTATTTCACTAAATCGAATTAAGTAAAACTTTTAAGATAACCTATAACCGTGAAATATACAAAAACTGAAATTACTAAACATATAGGCTATACTCTATGCTTGTTAATACCTAAAGGATGCAAATTGACACAATTTTAATGTCCTCGACGACTATCCGCTTGCCACACTTCCGAGCCACCCACCGTGACGTTACTACTTAGGGTTATACAGGTGGTAGAAAAAAAATAATAGTAATACTTTTTTAGCTCCACCTGTATCCCGCTCATAACAGGGTAGGCAGAGGGAACCTGAGAACCTAGTGTTCAGACACTTGAATCCCATTCTGGAGGCATTGCGTGTTGAGTGGCGGAACTCAACGACGCACTATGCCTCGTTACCGTTACGTTAAAAAAAATACTTACGTCTAGTATATAAAATAATAAAGTAAAGTAACGATTTAATGTACAATATATTTTTACATATGGGTAATATATACGCAATTTGGCAGAAAGTAGAGAACGAAGTGTCTTAACACTAAATTTTCAAGTTTACTTTATTAGTCTATGTTATTTAAAATTATTAATAAAATATGCATTAAGTACTCATATACTAATAATTGAACACCTGTATAAGCCAAACGGTAGCGCGTGTAATCTGTCATTTGCATCGTCTCATCCCGGACGGACTGCCTCTCGGTCTCTCGACAGCCTTCGAATTGTTATCGGAAAATACTTGTCGATCTTTTTTTTGTGATTTATATTATAAGAGTGTAGATAGAAACGTTTATCATTGAGTTAGTAGTTAATATTATTGTTTTATACATAATATATGCCTATCTAGGTTTTTGTAGGATTAGATTAGAAATAGATTAATTATTTTGTATAAATTACTCAAAAAAAATTGCTCGTGACCACTTAAATATTGCCCACAAAACATATTTTTTACTAACCAAATTTACATATGAACTATTAAACTATTAAATATTTAAAAAAATAATAATTTTGGCATGAAGAGAGTGTAAAGAAGAACTAAATGATTTCTCAAAAATGAGATTTTACATTTTATGTCTAATATCAAAGCAGGCAAAATAGCTGGCGATCACTAGTCAATTATAAATCCATATACAATTTGTGCATGTACAAGTAAAGTAAAGTTGCATATCGGCCCGTCGGCATCAGCGAGACAACATTGATATTACTGTCGTAATACGAATTTGATGATCCGTTATTAGCTCGCGAAGGTCGCGGAGGAAACAATCTGACACAAGGCCGCGTGATCGTCGACTTGCAGTGTGTGTACACCGACGTCTGCGGGTAGATACCGACTTTACTTTAATGCCCGGTAGTTGTCAATTCGATATCTGCTCATTTTTTGTTATAAGACATACGTTTTTTAAGTTCATACTGAATCCCACATATAGCGGGGTAAAGTTCACTCCGTTCCTCACTTTTCGGAGGAATTGAGAGAGGGAATTCAACACCACGTTTTGCCTCATTACTAAAGCAAGGAATAATTACAATATAAATAGATTTATTTTATTTTTGTGTATATAAAATAAAATTAAAAATTTAAATTAAAAGTATTTTAGTCAAATAACATGTATCAATATTTTATTAAGCTTATTATATTCTTTAGAGAATTGTACGACAGTAAAGTCGCATGTCTGTTCGCAGCCTAAACACCATGTATCTAAAGTGTTGTCAAAGGCCAAGCGATTTTGACGACCCATTTAGCACTCTTGTGTAAGATTTCCATAGAATTAGATGGATTAATTGCGGTGTTTCATCGTCTAGTAGTAATGTTTACCTAAAAACTTTAAGCAACAAATATTTGACTATAAAAACTGATAGTTGTTTGTTCAAATAGTTATAACTTGAACAAATAAGCAAAGTTATTTTATAACTTATTTTATATGTACCTATAGACATTATGCCCATATTAACAGATTATGATTTGCTACAAAATTAACTATCAGTTCTTATATATAAAATATAAATCTGTAATATTGAATACCTTTAATACGATTCGATTATCGAATATAAAACTGTACCAAATTATTAGTAGATAAATAGTAGATAACAATAAATCCCTGTGGATTATTGAAATATCTGTATATACTAGTAAAGTAAAATAAAGATTTATACAGCGTCCATTTTATCGATTTGTAAATAAAGCGAATCGATTTCTCAGTTATCGATCAGGTTGACATTTGAATGCCGGACTCATTCATAGTGATCGTCGACTTTGAAGCGGTCTTTGTGATCCAGATCAAAGAAGTAATTGTTGGTTTAGTGCTGAATTACATACATTTTAAATATATACGTTACAGTATATTGTCTAATTTATTATTCTGACGGAGCGTGTTCGATTTTCATTTGCGGGTAACTCGCTTTTAAATAAAACAACGAGGATTAAACGCAAGTTTGTAGATACCCTTAGCATGGATATATTGCCTTACTATATAAGAATAGTTTATTTCACATATATCGTTTTAGTTATGACATGTGTAGAGAGTTCAGTGATAAGTCACTTTGTTCTCCTTTTTTTAACTCAAATGAAAATTTTATCTATCCAGTTTTAAAACTCGACTTTTTCGAAATAGTCTGGATTTTGTTATTTCCAATGTAAGTTCGAAACATTGAATTAAATATATTAAAAATATTTAAACTAGAGCATCTTAATTGCAAATATCTAAACTTTAACATTAATTATAATATATAAATATATCACGAAACCACATGCTACGATCTAAAAATACTTCTGGCATCATATCATATACTCGTATGTAATAAATAATATCAAAATGATCTATATAATGACGTAATAGAGGCGTGGCGGAAACAACCAATCGACAGCGCTCTATTGTCACGGATAGACTTAATGTATCAACAATTTGTTATATATTAATATACATACAATAATTAAGTGTATTTTAAATAAAAAATATCAGGGACGAAGTTTTTTTTCATAAGTATTTAGTTGTAAATTATATAAAGACAGAAAAATATCAATATGTATAAGTAATACACTCCAAGATTTTATTTAGGCCGTCGTGGCGCGGCAACATAAGGGTGGGTGGGTAAGCTGGGTTTCACCGTGACGGTTGTGGACTCGATACCCATTAAGTATCTCGATATCCATAAAGAAGGAAGAACGAATTATTTTCATTTCTTCGCTTTATTAACAAGACAAAACGCGGCGTTAAGATCCGCCACTCAACACGTACCATCTCGAAATTTGCCATCACATTGCTTTTGTTTACCCTACATTGAAAAGCTAAAAAATATAGATTTTAAAGTCATCTAAGACAAAATGAAATAACCGTTTGCTACACAAAAGTCATAAGTAATAAGTCGAACAATGCTCACACTCTATGTTGTGCAAAATTTCTTTTCGCCGAATAGATATTTACGAGTACTTTGTCGGCACTTCGCTCTTTCATGTGCCGACCGGACTCTGTTTTTGCAATTAAGTGTTTCTATTTTTTAACTTTATTGCGTTAATTGTGTTGCGAAATCTAAGTTGCCTTTTAAATATTTTGGCAGGTTAGATTTGCTCTTAGAAATTAAGTAACTGCACTGTTTTGGTTTAAATAAAAAAAAAGACTAGAGATCATTTATTTCTAAAGCATATCTCAAATGTTGAAATTTAAGCATTATAAAAATATATTATGAATTCTTGAGGTATTGCATGCTTAGTGGCGGAAATTAGCGTAGCGCTTTGCCTGGTTACCACAACGAGGAAATTAAATATTTCATTCCCTCTAATGGGAATCAAACCCACAACATTCGCGTGCCCCTGCACAACGAAGGCCTCATTTATATGCTAATTTTACTTAAAACATAGTTATATTTGTTTAACGACCAAAATACTAAAATTAAAATTATATTAAAAGCCATAGTAGCCATAGTAGTCTGTCCGTCACAAAGTCGACCGTCCTCACTAAAGATAAGAGGATAAATTAGCGGCTACATTATAGGACGCCGCCCGTATGGACGTATTGTATTCGAATGATTCGGCGGCCATTGTGCTGTGACAATACTTTGACGACTCTATACCTCTAGTATGGCAGTTGGCGTGGACTACTTTTTACGTGACTATATCTATATTATACTTATTTTACCTACGACTTTGCTTGTTAAAATGGAAATACTTGTAATATAACTCTGACCGCTGCGCTAGTACAGTGGGTTTCAAGGGAACGATTAAATAACATGATTTAATATATGGTATATTACTATTCTACACAAAAATAACTATTTTGAACTAGTAGATCAGATCAGATTAGTGTCTTCAAAAAAACAAAACTGTTCAGTTTTATAATGTTAGTATCAATGGAATTATTGTAGAAGGATGTACCGTATACTGGTGTCTATTTTAACATCCTTATGCTTTATTATGCTTATAGGAGGATGGGCAGAAAGAACCTAGTGTATAGAAACTAGATATCACGTCATGCAATTCACGTGTTGAATGGCGAAACTTAACGCTGTTAATTTGTTTTTTTAACATTTATAAAAATCATCAATCCTTGTAGCTACAGTTTAGTTAAACGAAATTGTAGTACGAAGCAAATCTTAATTAAAGCAATTAACAAGACAAAACTAAATCTTTTATTAACACATTAAATATAATTTAAATGAAGAGAGGTATAGTCTTCATTAGGTAGATCGTCGTAGTTAATACAGGTTCAATTCCACGAATCATGTTTATGGTAGAGTTAAGGCTAACCTGATTGATTAGTCACGGATTGGCATAAAAAGGTGTGATTTTAAAGGGTAATGGAGGAAAGCTGAGTGGTAATTTATTGAGATACAGCAAAGTCAGTTCATACATACTAATTGGAGCTTTTGTTTTAATAGATCGACGCCAACAAGGCGCAGGGTCTTGTTTGACTGGAATTGCATGTTTTTAAGATATTTAGGTGATCTTACTTTAGAAACTTAGAAACAGAATAACAGAGTAGGCATACATATTGTTAATACACTTCGCCCCCTACTTTTCACCAAATTTTGAAACATTACGTGTTGAATATCGGAACTTAACTTAAGATGATTGCCACTTCATATCCTGCTACATTCAAATTTGTTATTTCTTCAATATCGTTTTATCAGAACTATCTATACTAATACACAAAGACATAAAAATAAAAGATAGATAACACCGATTCAATGGAGTATAAAAGGTGAAGAACAATAGATAGGTAACAAAGCGAGTGCTCTACAAAAGTGCTCTGATACTGTGACACCAATTGTTTAAAGATATGACTAAGCGAATCATTGTAAGTAACGAATTTATAACATTTGGTCCAAGTGAAGATATATTAAAATTAATAATTTTACTTATAAATTATATTGAGGCAAACCACGGAGTTGCCACAACTCCGCCACTAGATCCCCAGGTTCCTTTTGTCTACTTTGCTATGTGTGGGATACAGTGTGCAGCTCATAAAATGTTATAATTTTTAAGCAGCCATGTCCTTTTTTACACAAAGCGATTATAACTAGTTATATTTATTAGGTATATTAGATAGAACAATATCAACCGTAATATAAAAAATCTTTCAGTTAAAACTTAAAATATTGATAAAGTTAAACCTGTAAGGAGAAATGGGCGACCAAGGAAATAAAGCTTCAGCACGCAATACAATCACAATTTCTCAATATAAAATTTACAATCAATAAAAAATCACAAGCTATAAAATCGTTAAAAGGAATCCATCTCGGTTTATAAAGATAACCAATTATCTTAGATTTTATGGATGTCATCCAAAACCTCTAAAATATAAAGTTTCATTAAGCTTCCTTTATGAGAAAACAAAGTAGAGATTTATTATTATGTTTTCTGTTAATAAAGATGAGATGAGTGTTAGATGGTAAGATTTTAGAACAACAATACTAAAAGTTAGGTGATAGCCACAACCCATCGAGACGTTGATTCGTGTCAGAGGTCACCCGGACTCGGAGACCTCTAATACAGTGTATTATTGGATAGGAAATGTGTTCTATCGCTGACTTGTACTCAGCTATATGAATACATTTGTAATTACTGTGACAATGGCGGTGATTATTTGAATTTTTGATGATGGCCCTTTTATTTTGTGACTTTTAACATGTTCTGTGACAGCTGCAAATAATGGAGTGTTGAGTGTGTTTTGTACTTTTATGATTTGTTTTTTTTTTTTGCTTGTGAGTTTTTATTACTTTTGTTAGGTGTTACACTGTTAGTGAGCTTTTTTTTCAGCTGCTTAAATATTATACATATTTCGCATTTATATATTATGGAAAAAAAATTAAGATCTTTTTTTTATTGTTAAGAAACATATTTATTTAAGAAATGACTAATTAATTCACTCAAGAATTAATTCACTCAAGTGGTAACAAGACAGAGCGCGGCGTAACGTAAAGTGTAATGTATTGTAAAGCTAAAAAACACAATAAATTTACCCACCATGATCACTGTTCATCAATACAATCAATATAATATCTTCATACTAGAATACGTTTAAAAAAGCATAAGGTATATAAATCATTTGAATTCTATAATATAAAACTAATCAAAAATTTATTAACCTCATAAGTTCCTTATACGCTCACAATCATTGATTATTATTGTTGAAATAACAAAATTCTATTAATTAAAATCAACATATTTCTCTTAATAGATTTTTGATTTATGAGATATATATACATACATACAAACATACATAGATATATATGTATCGTTTCATTTTAATTTATAATTATATTAAACGATTTATATTTGCATTTGATATCGAGAAACGATATTATCGATTCAATAAATTATATTGAGCAGATGTTTAAGTATTTTTCCAAGTCATGTTACAAATAGTAGTATTCATATACATTATATTCATTCAGAGGAAATTTAGACTGCCTCGTCATTCGTGTCTTTCTTGAAATGCTAATAGGGGTTGCTATACGCAAATATATAGCTTATAGCACTCTCGTAAGGGTGAATAGAACACCTCTACAGGGGTGGGTTTGCCTTAATTGATGGTTTTGGTGAAATATTTTGTCACAACAATTAGTCATGGCTGTCGAAAAAGTGCATGTCAGGAGGCCCTGAATTTTATTGATCGATGACAAAATCGATTAATCATCGATATTGATCACCGAATCCTTTGAAAGCCCATTTCGATTGACAAACATTTGTGACAATTGTACAATATTCGTTGCGTAATTTTATTCAATTATATATATTTTTTTAAATAATAGATGCAGAATGCAATTTTTTTATAGACTACAAAGAAGTATCTTTGCTATATAATATTTTGCAACTGGGGTTAAGTAGAATACGAATTCCACGTCTTCTAATAAAAATAAGAAAATAAAAATAGGGTAGGTAGAAAGTATCTAGTGTTAAGACTGCTTTGTCCAATTTCCTCTCATTTTTTGATACATTACGTGGTAAGAAGAAGCTCGACACGGCGTTTTATACAGAACAGGGATAAAATAATAATTTCCTGGAGTGGGGATCAAACCCAAACTAACTTATAACTACCACGTTTATAATCACACGCTCCCATTGCACCACAATGACCTAAAAATTCTATAAAAACATCTAATTTCCAAAAAAGCTGTGCGAAATCGGAGATCCACACAAGCTCTCAGATAAAGCTCCATAAAGCTCTACCGTTAGCGAAAGCCTTATTAATCATGCAACCATAGTTTACAAACAAAACACTAATTGGTCAGAATAAGTCCAGTTTAACCTAATTGGGTCCTATTCACGTTTACGATGACTATCGTTGTTTAGTTAATATTCTATCCCAATATTCATAATTTGTATTTCGCAGTGGTATGTATGGTTTTAACCGTGTTCTAAGATGTTAGTAATGTATAGTTCAAATCGAATATATTTAAAATTTCTGGAAGTATAATATACATATATTAAATATATTAAGTAACAATTATTAAATATCAATAATAAGGGCCCGAATTGTGTCTTAAGTTTTGGAATTTAAAACAGGTTAACTTGCCAAGCCGGGTAAATAAAAATAATTCATTGCTCTGAATGAGAATTGAACCCACAACCAATAGTAATATTTAAAAAAGTCTTAAAGAATAAAAATATAATAATAAATATTTATACATTGGATATATTAATCACAAATCAACAATAACTTAATAACAAGACAAGATCTACAAAATCTATTTACAGAAACAAAATTAATAATCTCCATTTATAAGCGTGCAATTTTTATATCTTAGACTTAATTTGTATTAATGAAGTAATTAAATACCCGTAATACCTAAGTGGATAAGTAATTGAAAAATGTTGATTTCGATAAATACAGTTCTCACCATTAATAAGAAACACGATATCTCTTTGGGCTATTGAGTTTAATTATCAATACTTGCTTTACTAGAATGCTTGGATAAAAGTGAATTATTAAAAAAATATATATTCCGACGTTAAGTTCCGCCAATAAAAGTTCAGGATATCATGTAGTAATCTCTAAGGTCACAAGGTGGTCGTGGTATAGTATCACATCGCCAGGCTATTTACGCTATGATTGTGGGTTCAACTCTCTCTCGGGGAAATGATTATATTTATTTTACTTTCATTTCCCGATTTAGTTTCCGCTCACTCAACGAAAGATATCTCGAAAACTGAGTGATCCGTGGTCCACGGAGTGTCTTAACACTATGGAAGCACGAAATATCAATCGAAATCGCCCAGGTCAAATAATAATGACGCGACGACTGACGCGGGCCATGCTCTCGCATAATACCCTTCTATTGCTATTCCGAACATGTACATTGAGCATGTACATGTTGAAATGATAAAATTACTATTACTACAGTTGTAGCAAATACGTAAGTTGTTATGCGGTCTGTTTGTTGTATGGGTGTAGACATATCACTTATGTTAGAGGAAATTGGTGACTGATTGATTCTCAATCGGGGAGAATGACTTATTTTCATTTTCTCGCTCTGGTATCAAGACAAAACGCGGGGTTGAGATCCGCCAATCAAAACGTGTGGAAAATTGGGCTGGAATTGGGTATATGGCTGTCCCAACACTAGGCTCCCTCTGCCTACCTTGCTACTTGTAGGGTATAGCGTGAAGCTGAACAAAAAAAGCAAATTGTATCGAGTTATGGTAACGAGAGTGAAGGTAAAAAGCGTTAAGTAGAGTCTCACAGATAGGTGACCGTGACAAACTTATAATAGCTTGGAAAAAGTATTCTTCGTAGTAAGTAGTGTGAAACAAAATAAACATTAATCTTATTATAGTGCATTTACACTTACTACACTGTGGATTTTTTCTTCGCGTAGTTAGCGGGCAGGTAGTGTCAAGATACTCCATTCGTTGGATCGTTGTATGAATGGAGAACAAACCCAGTCTTCCACCCAACACAACTCCATGAACACTAACTGTCCCACTGAACTTTGATGGCCTCTATTCGTACGTAATATGAAAAAACATTATTAAGATACTTACGTTCCCCACTTTCCGGCGTATTCTTGTATGACTCATTGAGGGGCAGAGTTCAACGCCACCAAAATATAAAATTTTTCGTTCCTCCTAGTGGGATTCGAACTCACAACCGTCGCGTTTATAGTTGCACCCCCCACGATACGTACGCTGGTACGAGTATAATGTGAAATTTTAATAAATTTCATACAACATTCTATGAACCCATGAACCCAGATCACAATCTGAAGAGCGAAACGATTAAACATAAAAGAGTAACATAATACGCCGATAGTAATATAATAATCCGTCATAAAATTTGTAATACCCTCGCGCTCTACGCCGGCGTACCTTGATTTAGTTTTGATCGGCGATCATTTGTTATGCCTTAGCTCTTACGGAGCAGATAGCCAGGGTGATAAGTCGTTATTGAACGTACATATGCTACTTTTTTATGTTATTTTATCTTTATTTCGTGTTATTGAAACAAAATTAAGGAAGAAGATACTTGTCAACTACTCAAGCACTTGTCATGGCGTTAACTTCCGCCGCTCGAAACTAAATGTCTGGAAAATTAAGTCAAAATTGGAAAATGGAGTGACGTAACACTAGTTTCTGCCTACCCCACTATAGATACAGTCCAATTAATAACCCTCGTCTTATAGAAGTTCGTCCATTAAAAAAACTTCTAATAAATAAATACATAGATATATCCAATAATATCCATATAATATATGTACTATAATATAATATTTATAAGAAAATTAAGATATAATTTACCTTCGCGTTAAGACACTGACAGATCTCGTCACGTTCCAAAGATTTTTTTTTGTTCGTAAAGTTTAACGAATCATTAAATGAGTACAGTTTTTCTGTTTGTTTTAAAAACACCTTTTATTTATTTGTGTTAATAAAAAATTTTAATGTATTCAAAATGATTAACTTATCGTGTAGTTCCTTGTGCCTTTTTAGTTTTATTTCATCTGTCATTTTATTTATGTTCATTTGATTAAGTGTGATCCTTGGATGTGTTAATATTAACTTTAAAAACTGATAGTTATTCTTAGGTGTACAATATCAAAATGTAAATCTGATAAGTTTTTCAAGCTAGATAATTTGGTGTACTAAACCATATTTACTTTGTCATTCTAATAAGATACAAACTGCCTTATATTTATATATTTGTCCAATAAGAAAAGAAACGTCAAACAGTTAAACATATGAATATGTGGTAAGAGAACGTCAACGGTTTCCAAGAGACGCGAGTTCGACTTAATTGTTACGCATTTTCTAAAAATATTTTTCTATCCTCAGTATAGAATAACACTTTTAAAGCGCTAAAAAATGCATATATTTCTTACTTTTGATATACATACGCACACGTCCCCATATATACATATTCAGTAGGTACAATAGGCCTAATTAAAACATTTTGTATTCGCAACCACCTTATAAAATCGAAGCACGAAATCATTGCAAATGCCTTGTGCCATAGAATATAGATTTTTCTAAACGAGCCTAGCATAGTCCCTTGCCGTAATGAAATTTCAAACAGATCCCGCGTCTATAGAAATGTGTTTTTCAGGTGGGTGACATAGTTTGTGGTCGTGATGGGAATGGTGATGAACTGCTTCCTCTTGTTAGTTGGAATTCGATTTTAGTTATGTAGGTTAAGGTTAATTTTGTAGTATATGTAGGTATTTGTGGAGGTATTTCTTTCCGTTTTGATGTATTTTTATCTTGCAACAACTCAGGGAACGGGGCATAGCACGGCGTAGAATTCTGCAAGTCACCACGTAATGTCTCAAAAATACAGCCAATGGTGAAGTGTCTTACCACTAGGTACACTCCGCCTATTCTGTTTTACGCATGGTACAGCGTGAAGCTAAAAAAACTTCATTAATTTGTAAAGAAGGCAACCAACTGTTTCATGATCGCACCATGAGCCCAATATATAAGCTTAAAACAGCTAACAATATTTTCATAATATCAAATATTTCTGGTCAAAATCCTCCAGATTTGTCTAAAATGATGGCATTCCCATAGATCCCTATTTCCCACGGCGTCAGTGCGGGGCATAATGGTCGTGGCAAATGACAGGCCGCGGCCGCTTCACACGCTCGCAGCCTCGCATCGACGCGAACACATCGCACAGCCACTTTGATTTGTCCAGAACAACTGTAACTGCTCTAATAGCGGCGACCTGTTGTTTTTTGTATTGCTATTAGATAGACAGATATGATAGATGTCGAGGTTCACGTCTTTGGAGTCTAGTGGGTAGGTAATGAATTGTTTTCACTCTCTTGCTCGGGTTACAAGACATAGCGCAACGTTAAATTCCTATCCTTATATATTATCAATTTTTAATTTGAATTTACTTATTTTTTAAGACGTCCTTAAGTTGGCTTAATGAAATCTTATTTATCCACTGGAAGTGGATGGTGGCCTTTTCTGCAATAACCAAAAATATAAACACTACCCCTTAAACACCCTAAGTAATAAACTACATGCTACACTTAATAAAAAAATAAACAAAATTAAAAAAAAAAAATACGCCAAAAAGAAATCGCGGTCATCGCTCTCAAAAAACTCAAAAGCGTACTCGAGCGATTAACCAGACGTAGCAGATCAATTCCCTTCAAGTATCATTTAATTAATTTGTCAGTTGCCCTTACGTGTTTTGTACTTACGCATCCCAAATTTAAAAGTGCACAAGCGAAAACGAACCCCATGCCATTAACAAAGAGTTTAAAATTCCTTTTGTTTACGGAACCGCTGAGCCGTATAGACCATGATATGTACCGATTCGGCAAAAAGCGGGCCGTCAGCGATTTACAAGTTATCTCATATGCAATCTAGACATACAATTATCATATTAATTACTTAATATTTGGTTGACGTGGCTCCGCCGTTGTTTTGCAACCCAGGTGTGGAGGTATCGCCCAAATTGATAAAGGTGTGAAGGATTTTAAATTAATCTCGAGGAGACGCCGTGATTGACGGCTATCCTCTAAATAACTCTATAAGAATGATGAATGTTAGAGACGTGACATTGAGGATATATGTTTGGCTTTGGTTGTGGATTCGATTTTATATTAAGATTTTTTTATATATTTATATGGCCATCAACTCGCAGCAGTACAGTATCTGACTGTAAGCGCGACGATGGTGTATGTCAAACTAGGGCCCCTCTGCCTACCCCGCTGTATGAAGAATATAGTGTAAACCTTAAAAATTTTCTTGGAAACGACTAATTCGATTCTAATAAGATCATCTCAGTTGGAAGAATTATTAGAATTTATTTGAGCAATTATATTGTACTTTAAAGGATAGACCATAGATAGACCATAGACACTAGGCACCATCTTGGCTAAATCTGGAATTGGTTGCGCTGCTGAGCAATAGGAAAATAACTCATTTGTAATAGTGAAAATCGAACCCATAAGCCTTGTTTACAATCGTCGTCTCACTGCGCCACAATGTCTAATGTCCAAAAACAAATAAGCTACTAAAATATCTAAAAGCCCTAAAACTCAAATAACTGACGAAACAGCCATACAATAACGCACACGCTCTAACGACTAAAAGTATTAAATATTAAAATATAGCAGGTGATACCATAAAACCGACAAATCATCGCGACAAACTACGTACAGTATAAACAGAGCCAGCGCACTTTGACCCCTATGCTCATATAAATAAGAGTTGGTTGGAGGTCTTGTACAATCTAATTTAGAGTCGACGTGATGAGCGATAAGCGTGGAGGACCCCACGCTGGGTGATTTAGTTGATGCGCCCGACGGATGCGTATTTACAACTTCGAAGATTTTGTATCGCGAAACCGACTGCCTTTTTGAACTTTTGTGCTTTTCAAAGTTTGTTAAGATTGTTTAAAAAGTGGTTTTTATTTAATTTTACTTTAGATAACCCCATATTTTATTAAGAAGTAAAAACAGAAGAGGTCATCGTGATGCAGTGGCAAAAGCGTGAGACTATAAGTGGGACGATTGCGACTTCGATTTCATTTCTTTGCTCAGGAAACAAGACAAAGAGCGACGTTGAGTTACGCCATTCAACACTCAACGCCTCAAGGATTCGACGGGAAGTGAGAAACGAAGAGTCTCAACAATAGGCTCCCAGGTTTTCTATTCCTGCAAAAAAAAATAATTTGAAATAAAAAAATACCTTAGTTACATAAACTTAATAAAGTTTCTGCAAAATAGATAGTAACATAGAAGGAAGCTTTGTGCACCTGTTCAGTGATCGCTGATAGTTCCACCTTCTCATAGTATAACGGAGTATAACCCATTGTTCTACTAAGTAGAAGATATATACACAGCTTCAATGAAAATAATGCTACATTTTTTTCCTAAAAAAGAAACATTTTTTATATAAAATTTAATTTAACTTAAGAAAACTAGTAAATAAGAAAATAGCATTCGATCAAGTCCTTGGCAATGACATCTGAAACGGTAAAAAATTCAATAACCACAATACACAACATATTTTTTCAAATCTTTATATTAAGTACCTTTTAGACTGCAGTTTCGTCCGCGTAATGGAATTGAAATAACTAAGAGTTGTGTATAA
Source organism: Heliconius melpomene rosina (assembly GCF_056956725.1). NCBI lineage: Eukaryota > Metazoa > Arthropoda > Insecta > Lepidoptera > Nymphalidae > Heliconius > Heliconius melpomene. Next base: position 13,896,837 of record NC_140395.1, read on the forward strand.
AATCTCTGACAGTAATATAATATATCGTAAGTTTTTCTCTATAAATAGGTTATCTAGCCATCTAAAACAATTTTTCAATTCGATCCAGTAGTTCCTGAAAAGAGCACGATCAACCAACAAACGCTTCAGCCTCATTATATAAAGTCTAAACTACAATACTTAATATATAATACCGTGGATGTAAATCCATTCCGCAACACTGTGCAATGACGGCCTCAAATACTAGCAAAAAAAGCAGAAAAAGGATATCAAATTTCGCACAAATTTTGCACATTCGCACAAATTCATTATGTATTTGATTTAAAAGTGAAACAAAGTGTACGTTTTCCAGTTATCGCAGCCATTTAATAACATGCATCGCGATCCTTAAAATTAACAGCTAAATGAGTGATTGCGATCGCTCGATACGCCGTATTAACATCGTATTGAGTTTAGACCGTTTCAATAAAAGTGCTACCGATAACCGATAAGAGAGCGTACGCTGTACGTACGCTGCTTTAGTACGACTATTTGTTTTGAGTTTCATTTGTGGCGGGCGAAACTTATTTATATGTAAGTTGTATATGAAAAGTATTTAGATGATTTTTTTTCTTTTTAGCGCCGTCATGTATATGAAAATCATTATTAAAGTTTATTAATATTGTATAGTTATAAAAAAACTACTTGACGGGAAAAGGTTCCCGGATATGAGATGCGCAGAGAGAACCCAATACACTCCTATCCCTTTTGTGTTGACACTTTACGTTTTCAGACATTACGTGTTGAGTAGCGGACATCAACACCGCACTTTGTCTACCAAAACGACGAAATGAAAATTATTGAAATATAAGCATTTCCCAATTAGAGTGAGTATCGAACTCTCACTGCCTCTTGACTTCCTCTTATAACTGAATCTTTAAAATTAAGCAATACCTGCCGCCAGCTTCTTTGCTTACGCGAGGAGAGAGGTATATAAAGATTTATGCATTTTGGCGCTACCAAGCTAGGAATAAGGCGTGAACCTTTAGGAAAATAACTTAATGATCACTAAAAACTTGATTACTAGAAAAAAATATATATTGTAAAAATATGTTTTTGTTTGTAAGGAAAAACGGAACCTGTGTACGATCACTTTGTAATCTGTTTCTCATGAGCATTTAAGTCGAGATCGCGTGGCTGGTCTGACTCGCACTTGACCATTTTTTTTTCTTATACAGTCTATCAACATTATGAATTACTTGTTCCAGATGAATCAAAAGTGCAAAGTATGTGGAGAGCCAGCGGCCGGCTTCCACTTCGGTGCCTTCACGTGCGAAGGGTGTAAGGTAATTAATTTTTTTTTATTCTTTATTTTAAATATTTTCTTATCTTATCTCCTTTACTTGTGAGCATTGTTAACTTAAAAAGTGATTAATTGTGTTGTATTGAGTGATTTCCTTATAAAAATATTCTATATAAGAGTATAAAGTGCCACTAGCTAAAATTAATCATCCGTAGAATTAAGATTCTGCGAGTAAGTAAAGCTGTAAATAATATGAAAATGATACTGGTAATATTATTGTCATCAACTACGTAAAGAATGCCATTGAAAAATGTTAAATATTCTTAGATTTGGACGTACACTTGCGTGGATCCTTTAGGGGCTCGTTTCCTATAATGTATTATATTACACCCGCTAGTGACCCGCTCTCGGCTTAGTCCGCGAATATTACACAATTATTTATTAACTAATCTGAATTACTTTCGTGTTCCAATAACATTATCATTCTAAAGAAAATACCCATTCATGTAAATCTAAAATTTCAGCTAATTCAATAAACAACATAACATAACATAAACATAATATATTAATATAACTTTTTTTATGAACCAATTTTAATAAAATAAACGCAAAATATTAAGTTTACCAAAATACAAGTGGAAAAATTGGTTTAGCCGATTCAAACATTAGCGTACACGAGCGCACAAACAAACAGATAATAATTTTAAAAGCGATTGTTTTGAGTTCTATTATATTGACATATACTCTCAATGATTTTCTTACATAATTATCTTCTATGTACACGCAGGGATTAGTTACAGTTTTATTATTGGTATATACATATAGATTTACCTTTAATTAATAATTTTCTGATAAAAAGTAAACAATTTAAATTATTATTAAATGAAATATTTTTTCTCCAGTAAAATTTAATCAAATACTGAATTATTAGCGAAATATATACTTGTATCGAATAAACAAACATTGCTATAATTAGTTTTAAATAGGAAACGGCGTGGAAGAGTTGCGGTTGCGGCAATTCCGAAGCAATTGTAACAAGGTCTTATATTTTTTCAATTAATTATTTCAGTTATCACTTTTAATGATAACTAGAGTTTGAAATGTTGTTATTGATAGTATACTGTCTAATGCTACTGAGATATTATTATTTTAGTTTTTTTCAATTTTGTTAGTCGAAGTAACACTTAGCACACAATATCTCGAAAGATTGAGCGAAAAGTAGGGCACGGAATGTCTTAATCTAGTTATGTTTACGAAAATGTCTTTCATAGAAAATTTTTGTATAGTCTTCCTTAAAAAATTCTGAAATGTATTTCATAATATAAGCCATACTAATAATAGAGTACTCCGATATTAAATTCATTCAAATATCGACATTATTTCAGTTAAGTACCAAACTTACAAAACATACGAAAACAAATCGACTAAAAATGCCAATAAATAAGTATCGAATACCATCCACTATTAATTGCTGTGATTATTCAATTTTATTTGGTAACAGACAAATTACGCCTTTATTTTAATATAATTTAGTATAAAAAATGTGAATTTGGCGTGCACTTTGCGAGTAAAGTGTTTCTCCGGGAGATGCACTTGAATAATTCGTTCACGCAACTAGTCCGTTACGATTTTTTCCCTTTTAATAAATGAGATTTGGATTTCTCGTTCGGAGGATGCATAAATCCTCTGGTTACATATCATTACATTTCAAACCAGAGAATTTATTTATTTAGAGTTTAGTGGATATTGGAATTATAGCTACATACATTTTTAAAACTCTTCCCTTAATTGCAACAGGCAATTGTTTGCTCTGGTAACGTGACACAGCGCGGCGTTGAGTTTCGCCACGTGTGGAATGGAAGTGTCTTCACAGTAGGTCCCTAGGTTTCATCTGCCTATTTTGCTACGTGCGGAATGTATTGTGAAGATAGTAAAAAAGTAGGTTAGGGAGTATACCTAGGGGAACACTAAGAGAGGATTTCTGGATTAGTTTCGAGAATAAAATTTGACGATATTTTTCATTTTACATTCCAAAGTCCACGCAAATAAAATTGCAGGCGATGACTAGTATTATAATATCTTTAATTTCACATATACCCATAGGCCGCGAGAGAGAGAGAAAAATATCTGTTAAATATCACATTTCCAATACATAATATATAATAGACTTTGAGTTTTTTTCCAATCTTAAAATAACAAATGGAGCTCGTTTGCGTAAACGTAATTTGTATCAAGTGGAACGACCACAATGGTGTTTGCGTCAGTGTCGCAGGATGCAGGAAACTCGGTCAATCGGATACGTAACGTGCTGAACTGATGGAGAGTTGCTAGTTCTATTCTCAATAGACTAATTTATAAATCATTAATTAGGAACAAATATAGATATATTTTTTAATTTCTTTTCGTTTATCGAAGAGATAAAAAGAACAGGTACAATTTCCTTTGATTCGAAGATGTCTTTTTAAGTAAGAGATAGGCATGATTTTAGAATAAGAAAATTATGTTCCTTATTCTCTCATTAGCTATAAAAATTATTACTTCTGACAGAAATTCAGATTTAACTGTTCTGAATTATTTCTAATTCATAAAACTCACAAAAATAATGTACAATTTATTACTTAAAAAAACAGGTAATAATTATTTTTTAAATCAACAATGACACCCTAGAAAAGAAGCCGTGACCCGCTACATTTCAATCGTTCATTTTCTATAATCAATCTTAGGATTACAAAATTAAAGTCATGAAGACATGTAGGGCGAAAAAAACACACAAAGATGATTTTGATTGATTGTAATGATTAAATGATACGTTCGTATCAATGAAAACGGAAAAGTTGGTCATGGAGTTTGACTCCGGTTGAGCAACTCCCGGCACAGTTCAGAAGGCCGTAAAGTAGAGGGAATCATATCGAAATTATTTGAAATATTCTCTATATTTATTATTGTGATTTCGATTCGATTTGTACAATTGTTTGTAAGAATTAGATGGAGATACGTAATTGGTCTTAGCATTTTAGGATTAAATACAGAAAACACCGCTATAGTAAGACACTCCGTTCCTCTATAATTTCGAGATATATTGTATCGAATACAGAGGAAAACAGGAAACGAAAATAAATTATTCCCCCGTTTAAGAATTACACCCAGAACCGTCGCATTTACAATCTGATGCCGTGCCGCTAACCACGACGGTCTCATAGATTATTTAATTTCGTTATTGTTATTAAAGCCTGTGAAACGATTTCATCATAAATTTGGATATAAAAGAAAAAAAAAGAATAATATAACCTTTAAGTTTGATCTTTGTAATAAAATTAATCGATCATGCTAAATAGATTTAAACAAAACAGCTAAAACTAACATAAATTGTATATCTAGATGTAATATGATGACCTAACCTTGGGAAACCTGTCTGAAACTCTTATTGACCTATAACAGAACTGCGGGGAATCATTAGTTTAATTGTCAATAATTCATTTACAAAGGTAATATATGAAATAATTAAGTAAATATGTAGAATAAAATGATGCCTGACTAATCTATTAAAACTAAATCGTTAAGTATATAAGCATACTATGTCGTGTACTAGTCGTCGCTCGCAACTTTATTTGCTTACTTTAATGTAAAATGGAAAACCTTTTTTAGTCCTTTCGTTTCTTCCTTTCATCTCGTAGCGCTTCATCTACCTATACCAATTTTTTTAGCTAAAGCTTCCTAATTCCAGTACTTTACTCAAAGCCGCGTTTTGTTCTTGGAATGGAAATCGAACTCGCAACTAGCTAGCTAGATCGAATCTAAATCTTTGTCATATTTAACAGAAAAATGTATCTAAAATCGAATGATCTTTGCGAGTATTGCATATCCATGATTAGCTACGAGCAAAAACGTGTGTGTTTCCACTGCACTGCTCCAATTGCCGCTTCATACAAAATGACTATGGGTCATTCGTCCTTATATTACGGAGCACGGTGATGCGATATAAAGTATACGTAGCGTTTAGTTTCTTCTACGCGTTATCAATATAACATTATACTAACGACTTACGCAATACTGACTTGTATGAAATGTTATTTTAAATCATTGGAACATCTAGATCTTCGTTTTCACTTATATTTAAATATTTTAAAAATAGCTTAATTAAGACACTTTGTTCCCCACGTTCACCGAATTCTGGAGACATTGCGTGTTAATTGGCGGAACTCAACGGCGCGCTTTTGCCTCGACACCAGAGCGAAGAAATAGATTCATCCCCTGGAGTGGGGATCGAACCAACAACTAGTCGGTTTTACAGTCACACTTTGTGCCTCTGCACTACGACTGCCCTCAAAATACTGTCTATCTTTTACTTAGCTATTATTTCTCACAAATATTACTAGAGCTTCACGATTTTTCACGTATAACAGTGCTCTTGCTTAGGTTACCTCTAATCCTAGTATTAAGACACGCCGTTCCTCACTTTGCGCGCGAACGTTAAAAAGAACTAAATGTTTGCTATTACATAACAATATAACATTTGAAGATTTCGTTAAAAGCAGAATGATTTTTAAACGTTGCCTCCGTTACGGCACCAGCCAACGGTCATAGGTCAAACAGCCAAGGGCGAGCAAAAATACTCGTACCCACTTCAAAAACACAACGATACGACGACGACAACGAAAACACCAAATTATATTCAAATTTAGATCACACAAATTACGTACAGTAGTGCACGCGAAGTAAAAAATGAACCAAAACCGCTCATTGTGGGCTGTTAGTAATAAATCATTGTTACTAATTTGTTTTTAAACATTTTGCCGCGTTTATCTCTGCGTGTAATCGGTTTGTGCGGAACAATCGACGGTGGCGCCATGCCTCCATTGTATATCGGTTCCTTAGCAAAAGGTGCCGCCACTATAATTTGTCACCCGAAGGACTCGGCTAGTTTCTTAGTGAATTAAGCGAAACAAAAATCCTTTAATGGTTAGGACTGGATTAATCGGATTGTATTGTACTTAATTGGACGTTCTGCTCTTTTGTAATTGGTTAATGAGTTTTATTTGAAATAATAGTTTTTTGTCTTTGTGTGAAGGTTTTATATGAATATCTTTTAATTGTAAAATTTGTGCTAAATTTTAAGTGGCGTTTTTTAGGATTTAATTATTTATTATAAGCAAATTTTAATAGTTTTCAATCCTTAAGTTATATTCGTCCAATTTTAACTTATATTTATTGGATAATTTGAGTTTGATTTTAACTTATAAAATAAGTAAATTAAGATTTCGATAAAGTCTACAAAACATGTATATGTAGTATACGGAACCTGAAACAAAGGTTAACGTTACTATTGCCTACACCACTCAACCACCCATACTACCATTAGCTTAATCATCTCCACTGAACTTAAATGTAACCTTGTCTACATAGTTATCATTTAAAAAAAAACTGGATCAAAATCGATCGATTCATTTGCGACGGCCGTCATAGCTAAAACAATATTGTTATTCGCAATACCATTCACGGCTTCAATTGATTCGTTTCAACGTGACGACACAAGTCAAATCCAATTTGAAATATCCTATCTATCCCGCCAAAGGATTCTCATATCGAAATCCTTCAAAAAAACAGGTTTTAGAGTATATTTTCGTGGAGCAGATAACAAGTGGTTAATAGCTGTCATTGTTTTAGCGTAGTCGTTATGAAATTGTCAACTAAGTTTGTTGGCACACCGATCGACTTATTGGAGCGTGGTGGTGATTTTTATTCATGTCACGGAGTCCTACGTTGGGTAGCTGGTAGCGCATTGTAAAACTGAATTTTCGTAGAGCAAATATAAACGAGCGATTGGGTTGTCTTCGGTAGCTTATATTTTAGAAGGTGGAATTTGGTGAAACGATAGATGGATATATATGTATTTTAGTTTGAATGTGATATTTTCTTAATAATTACTTAATAATTCAAAATTCTGAATTCAAAGTTGGCAATTAATGTTTTGTTTTAACCAAAATAATTATACATGTCATAAGTTTTCAATATTACTGTACAATAATCATCCAATACTAGTGATGTGCCTTTAAACAAATGAAATCAACGTATCAAGTGAGTCTGCGCCCATCCCTAAGTGGTTTATTGTGACAAGTGGCATTTTGACGGATGATTCTACCGCAACCGAGAGCAACTCGGTAATGGCAACATTACCTGATTTATTATGAGCGATAGGCGGATTTACGTCAGTTCAAACAGATAACCTCTTACAAAATCGTTTAGGCACACGTTTTGAACACCTAACAGTTATTATTAATAAGATTTATAGTTATATAATTATTTATTTATAAACAATAAAGTCATTATTTATTATTATTTACGACTGTTTCGATTTCGCCAGCGCCAGGTCGTATGATGGGGAATTTTTATGGTAATTTACGACCAAGCCTATATATGCATAATGTATAATTTGCTTAAAAAGGTATCTTTTTCAGTATGCTTATAATATAATATCGCCTTTGTCAAGAACGATCAAAGTTCAAGTATTCGTCCGTTAAACAAAACAAATGTTCACAATCGATCACAAGTATTCCAGTTCCATAACGAAACCGGATATCGATATATCAGAAGCAAAACGCGGCATCGGTTCACATTACACGAATAATCGTTTGTATCCTAATGTCAGGCGTAATCAAAATATCGAGACTCCGTTCAGGTCAGCGCCTCCGAATTAAAACGAGAGATGACGCGCTATCGCATGTATCGATACAGCTGTCAAGGAACAAATAATCGATTGTCAACTTTATGGTGACGTTTTAAAGAGCACTTCACTGTATTGTTATATTGGTACTACTGGAGGAGAAAGGTCAAATATTGTTCTCACGTTTTTCATTTTTCAAGATTAAACTCTTGATATACGGCCTGGACGATGTTGTGGACGATTTGTCAAAATAAAATAAAAAATGGCGCCATATTTCACAATCGAATCGTTAATTTTAAAGTGTGACACCGCCACACCTTGATAATAGACTAAATATTTATATAACTTTCTACTTACATATATAACTTTGTATTTACAATGATTAAGGTCAGAATTTTTATTATTTGTTTCTTGCAGTCGTGTAAATCATTTAACATACACATAAATTAAGTGAATAAATATAGAGCTTTCCTTGTGAAGTAATATTACAAATAATGAGTAAAAGATGCGTGATGATAAAAAAAAACGTACTTACATAAGATTACCGACACTACCTACCTGTTTTATAAATTTAGATTCGCTAATTGCTTAAATAAAAGCATTACAATATTGAATACCTACATAAAATAATCAGAAAAGCTTATAAAACAATTCAAGTTATCGTATGAACACATATTATTAAGTATATTTGTATTCATTTAGCTATTTCTCAATGGTTATTCCACATAATATAACTAACGACACCTGTATTATGTATGGAGATTTATTATATCAGCATATATTTAGTAGCAAGGCCCAAGGTGGACGTGTGCAGTCTTCAACGTAAAGGCATGGGGATTGAATTATAGATTTACATTAATAAGTTAATGATAACATGCAAATGTAAATACTAATTGTACTAACTGGTTTTGTATCTATTTTTATACATTGTGTCATTTTTCGCTATTGTAGAATCGTCAGTGGGTTGGTGGTGATGGTTAAAGGTTTTAATTTCAGTTGGGGCAATATTCATCTAAAGTTTGTTTGCTTGAACGTATTAATATCAATACGTATAAACAGTCACTGAATAATAGAATAGAAATTAAACGTATGAATTTAATTATAATTTAGATATTATATTTTCATTAATAAGTAATGAAAATATAATTTCTTTTTCATCCCCCGAATTATTATAGCTTCCATAATGTTCTATAGATACATATCTCTCCTCTTACATAATATATTTAAACACTGCGGTAGGTAAGTCGCAAAGGGAGCACCATAAAATAAGCTATAAGTTTTATACCTTACTTTATGAAGTCCTAATGGGATAGAGAATTTACTCAGAGCAAAATTTATGAGAGTTACAAGTTACAATGTATTTATACGACGTTCTTGTTTGATAATGACTTCGCGTTGTAGCGGCTGGCATTTTGTACACTCGTACCGAGCTACGCCAATCTGAAACTAAATAGTGGTCTGTAGGTGCGCGCCCGAAAACGTCACGTCACTTTGTCTTTGATAGACTATTTCTGATATTTAAAATATTAAAAAGGAAAAATTTCAAGAAAGAAAGATACTAACTTCAATTTTTATCTAAATAATTATAAGTTTCATGAAACAAAAAAAGTTTGTAACATATAACATTGTGTGCTTCATTATGCGTTAGAGGACGCTCAGTTAGAGATATAAATTATTTCCATTTCCCCTCTCTGGCAACACATAATACGGCATTAAATAGTAGCAAAAAAACTGTAATTCTCGATTTTGCAAAACAAAAAAAAAATTAAAATGTAATGTAATAGGAGAAATAATAAAATATAATTTAAAATGTAATAGGTATATGAATACCAATTCTTTCACGTTGCTAATTTTTCAATTTCAAGCACTCCTTCAACGATTGATGTATAATGAAGGAGAGCTTCACTAGAAATCTATTAATCACATCTGTCAATTTCCGCAATAATAAATAAATCGAAAAATCTCTCGCACAAACACTTTACTGTCACATAAAACATGTTCAATAACGATACGTATATAATTCAAAAGCTTTATCGAGTTCAAGACGCTATTAGAGGCTGTATAATAAATGTTATTATAGTATTTAATGTATCTGACATTACCTTTTTCAGTTATTAACTGATATACTTCAGTTACTGGTTATAGAGATAGAGGCAATCGTAGTACGGTGGCATATATATGATTGTAAGCGCTACGGTTGTGAGTTCCGTGCTCACTCCGGGGTACGAATTGTTTTCTTTACGCTCTGGTAACAAAACATCGCGCGGAATTGAGTTTTGTCACTCAATACCTAATGTCTCTAAAATTGGGGAGGGTTGGGGAAACGTAGTGTTTTGACTCTACGTTTCCTCTGCCTACCCCGTTGGGTACGGGAAAAAGCAAGAAGCCGACAAAAAAAAGAACAAGTATTTGATAGATTTGCCTATGAACGACTCTTAAACGTTTCAAAATAACAAAAAAAAACTAGTTAATATTATATTATTAGAAGCACTGTAAGAATTTATCGTTCAACCATTAAACTCTACACTTTTATTATCAATAAATAATAATGTACATTAAAACTAATGTTAGCTTGAACTCGTAAATATCTTTACATTTTTTATTAGTGCATCTCCAGCGTATTCGCAAAATAAGTATTAAACTTTGTATAGATCTCGATCTCTCCTTTTTCCTATTACGGAATGATGGGACTCAATATATTTTTTAACCCAACTAAACCGTATTTATAGCATTATTATAAAAACATATTTTACTATCCTGTTCGTCGACTGTCTTAGCACTAGGTTCCCTCTGGCTACCCACCAATATGTAATTAATGAATAGCGAACAATGCTATTCAGTTCAACGTGCGCAAGAGTGGACATGCTATACTCGTAAATCTAGCAGACGCGGCTGCGGTGACGCGGACTAGTAATAAAATCAAGCCTTATTTTACCATTAAATACAATACAGCATTAACCTTGGCAGTTCATGCAATCTAACTAATAGGATGTATTCATAAATACCCGAGCTCGCTATAATGGTCCCATATACGACGATACGACGGTGTTACATTCTAAGGACGCTCAAGGATCTCTAAAAGGCTATTTTGTAATGGATTGTGTTTGTACTCTTAAGGAACTGGAAATTAGTTTCATTTAGATTGATTTTGGTTTTTGAAGTAAAGCTTCTCGCTCTATCTTGTCGTATAGCAGCGTGGACGAAGACTATCATTCCCCACGGCGGTTAACAAAATGACTTACAGTCATTTGAATTTGTTATTATTAGCAAAATCATCATAATTAAATAATATAAAAATAAAATGTTTTTACTTTTTGAAATGTTTTAAATATCATATATCTTTCTTGAATCACAAGAATCAACAAAACAAAAATCATAGACACATTTGAAGACAACTAAGGAAATAATAAAATAAAGTAAAGCCAAACAATTAAAGCAATTATTTACGTTGACATTAAACTAAAAACATTACAACCTTATATGAAATTAGAAAATATAGTAACTAACATATTTCTAGACTTCAAGTGACATCTCAGGTGCTCCAGGTCAAAGGTGGGCAAGCCGGCGACTCGTCCGGCCGCGTCTCATATATAATTATACATATATTATTACTCAACGTGACATGTATGGATGCCGTCGTGGCACACTTAGGTCTGCTAACGCGATGGTTGTAGGTTCAATTTCACTCCAGAAAACGTTTATATATTGCAAATATTTAAATTCTTTAGTCTAGTTCCATAAAGTGCGATGTTGAGTTACACGATAGTGAGTTAATACTATGTTTTTCTAGTCTTTTTTTGCAAAAAAGAAAGATCAACGTATTGTCAGACGGTCAAATGCTTTGATAACCATAGTATGTCTAAACAGTCTATTGCAAACCCTTATCAGTATTTGGGACACACTACGGAGTGGTTAAAAACCACTTAGACGTTACGCATTTATATTAACCATATAAGACCTTCAGTTTTTAAAATGAAACAAAGACAATAGTCACTTTAATAGTCCGTTTCTAGTTCAGAGTGCTATTCGATGAATATTTAGATAGCGTATATTCTATATCATATGAATATTGCATTTTTTATTGAGTCTACATTTATTATTATAAACTCGAGAGAGACTTTTGTCGCCCATTTCTCTGTTCTCTGGCTACCCCGCTCGGGATAAAGTTTGAAACTTATTATATAATATATTATTACTTTAGTCACCTCAATACCTACTCTACAAAACAAGTACCTACTTCATTGAATAAGCAGTAATTTCAACATAACCATACTAAACCACAACGAACATCATTTATTTATGAATAAAATATTTAAATGAAAACGTATACGTACATAAGTAACAAATTATGCACAAATTGCGACGCAACCCGTCGTATTCACGGCAAATATAATCTAACCAATTAATTATAATATCAGGTGAGCTTGTACAACAGGAAAACTCAATTCACTGGCCTCGTTGGTCTGGTCTGGTCTGGTCTGGTGTGGTCTGGTAATTTTGAGTTCAAAGGGTCGTGGCTTCGCAGTTGTGTGAAAATTTTCACTCTTATATAAATTGATTTGTCTTAATATTCTATCAGACTAAAAAATATATTGTTTCTCTAGAATCTTGTTATACTTACATTGGAAATTAAATAATTTTTGCAATTTACTTTATAGAAGAATTAACAAAAATTTTTAAGAAAGAAAATTAAATTTTAAATTAATTAAATTTAAATTTATTTAATAACTTTTACTGAATATTAGAGATAGGGATAGGAGATAGGTATTTTAATATGAATGTTTCCTAATATCTGACTTGAACTTATAATTATTGTGTATAGATAGTAAACAAGGCAACTACGTGACAAGGTGTCATAATTAACCATCATTTATAAATTACTTAGTGAACTTTAAGTAAGCTTAAGTGAGTGATAAAAATAACTTTAGTGGAAGGTAATTCAAAAAATGTCGCCTTTAACCGCGCAAACACCTAGCACAGTGAGCCCGCGCGGGCGCCGACTCTATCTAACATTCGATCTCGAACGGCGTTTACACATTCGTAAGATTCGGATCACGCGCGGAACGCGATTTAAAGATGGCATTGTTTCAGTTTAAATTCCTCGTCTATGACGCGATCGGTGCAATCGCACTCCATTTATAATTCCCCCCGTGTCCGGAGAATATTTTGGCAATGGTCACCGATGATAGCGATATAGCTTTGTTGCTCAAAATCATCAAAAACCACCGCGAAGGTTAAAACACTTTCAAGAAACATCAATCCACTCAAACGTATCGATTTTGCCTTTTAATTTTCGCTAATCCGAAAACGTAGACAATAGAATTGGTTTATATAATGAATTAAAGTCCAAGGTCAAAAAATGAAACCGTACATAAACGAAGGTAGCCGACCGGAACCGAACCTATGGCCTATATCCAACGGAAGTGACGTCTTAAGCCGTAAACACTACGTTAGTAAGGTAGTGGTTTCACTTTCGACGTTACGCACTCGGCTTGTGACCAGCAGCCCGTGTAAACACAGCTTTACGTGCTCGCTTTATAAGATCATTTCAAATTTTATATCATCCATAATTTACGATGTAAATTTTAATGATATCATTAATATGCTATGATTAAAGACCACTTACATATCTATTTAATCACAATGTTTATAGGTTCATAAATCACTTGTTTTTACTATGATGCCCTCTAAACTTTTCTATCTCTTTCTTTTCAGTCATTCTTCGGCCGCTCGTACAACAACTTGAACTCTATCACTGAATGCAAAAACAATGGTGACTGTGTTATCAACAAAAAGAACAGGACAGCGTGTAAAGCGTGTCGATTGCGCAAGTGCCTTATGGTCGGCATGTCAAAGTCTGGTTCAAGATATGGAAGAAGATCAAACTGGTTTAAAATACACTGCCTACTACAAGAACAGCAACAGGCTGCCCAATCACAGTCCCCGCCAAGGGTACCATCATCACCACATCTAGCGCCACCATTTCCGCCACATCTGTTCCCCGGTCTCGCAAGACCGAGGACTAAAGAAGAATTAGCCTTGTTAGGCCTCGATGATTACAAAGTTCCCTGCTCTGGATCACCTGATTCACACCGTAGTGGTTCTTCTCCTAAATTAGATGAAAAGACACGGATCACACAATCGCGTCCCCTAGACAGACCATTGACACCACCTAGGGATGCATTTCTACCCCTACCCTTAGCCAATATATCCTTGCCTCATTTCCCTCATTCACCATTTTTACCACCGCCACATTTTAGTCCTTTCCCCCCCAATCACCTTCTATTCCCGCCTGGATTCCATCCCATTTACTCAAGACATTTATTGGATCACGCTGCGCTGAGGCAAGCAGCTGAAAATAATAACGATGTGAGAATTGACGACAATAACACGGAGTCTTCAAAGCGATTCTTTTTAGACGAAATTCTTAAACAACAACGTCCTACAATGCCTACTCCTCAAAAGGAAATAATTTCAGAAGAAGAATTTGTTCCGACACCGCCAGCTGAAAGGAGAACATCCGAATCTCCTCTTCAAGAAAACCCAATGGACCTATCTGTTAAATCAGACGGCAGGTCGAGCTCAGCCCGTCGGCGGTCCGACGACAGTGAAGTGATTGCCCCTGACAACGATGATCTGTTATCTGGTAGCGACCAAGCATCCGCCAGCGAAGAAGAAGACATGCCCTACTCGCAAATAAAGAGAATTAAGCTTCACCCTCTAGATCTGACGACCAAAGTCTGACGCCAACTTCGCAATAACGCTTCGCTAGCGGTGATCTCTTTGTCCACTCTAAGGCCAGTACATTAGGTGGTGATCGTTACGATCGAAGGACAAAAGCGTTTGTTTTGTAAATTGTTATCAATTGAAGAGTCTATCCAAATACGTATCTTAAGTAGTTAGTATGAAAATGTTATTGTGTTATTGGCATAAGCCTCGGTTGAAGGTTGTACAAACAGTGTATATATTAAATTATTCGTACCCTAAGTGTAGATTAGATAGCTGGTTTTGAAAAGGAATTGGATCCAACGAAAATTAATATAACTCCGTTTATATATATTTATGTATAAATGATATTTTTGTATAATTATTATATAATTTATTCAATTTTAGTAGAATTTTGATTGAAGTGTCGTTTGATGATTTACGAAGTGTTCAAATCGGGTGCCTTGATTGTTCTTGTATCACAATTATACACTGTATTCTTAATTTTTGAAGAATTTACATATGTTTTAAGAAACATTCCACTTTGTACTTAATATCGGTATATAACTAAAATATGTACCTATTGGTGTAAAAATAGGACTGTATAATTATACTCATCTGATGAGTCCGTCGTGGCGCGATGACACAGCATCTGCAGTGTCGGGGTTCGAATCTCGCTCGAGAGAATTATTATATGTAATTATATTTGAATTCCGCTACATAGTACCACAGACAGCGTGAAGCTGATTGTTTATAATTATACTGTATGACATTCCTAATAGATTTGCTCAATACTTCTTTATATTATATACATATTTCATATTATCTTATGTACTCATGTAGTAACATTTAGTCGCGAACACATACTCAAATGTAATGTTATATATTGTGAGAAATGATTGTGTATAATTAATATATAAGTAGCATGTTTTATGAATGTTTTGATTTAATGCATTCTACAGACGTACAAAATAAATATTCACGCACTCGATATTGGTTTTTTTGTATTATTTAAAACATCCACATCACCTTGAAATTAGTAATACACTGACTAAAAATATTTTTGAAGACAAAGACCTCAGTTCCTCTCAAGATGGAACCCACAACCATCGCATTACAGTCAAACCCTTGTGCCCCTGAGCCACGACGGCCTGAATTAGTAATATTTTACTTATAAATGTAACATTCTAAAAAAGGTACCTGAACTAACAACGAACGAATCAAAGATTTGAAAAGAACATAACTAAATCTGAAGGGAAAAATCTTTAATTTAATTTAGAGCCGTAATGGCTTAGGGTCTACTTATAAGTACGTTGGTTGGGAATTAATTATTTTCATGGCCTCGTTCTGGTAACAAATTAAAACGTGTCGTTGTGTTAAACCACTCAACACGCAATATCTCAAGAACTGGATGGAAAGTGGAGAACGGAATTTCTTAACATTAGGTTCCCTCTAGCTTTCCATTCAATTAATGGTGGAACAATCTATACTAATATAATAAAGCGGAAGAGTTTGTTTGTTTGTTTGTTTGAACGCTAAGATCTCTGGATCTACTGGTTCGATTTACTTTGTTTTCGTTTTGTATGAAAGCTGCATTCTTCAGAAGTGCTATAGGCTATATAACATTACATTACACATATATACTAATAAATTAAAATATTTTCTAATTTGACATGCAATTTATTCTGCCATGTTAATAACAACCGTCGTCGCTATGCGACCGCGTTCGTTACCGCGTCATTTTGATATTCATCCTTATGAAAATAAATATAATAGTCACTTTTAGCATTTCATTTAGATTGAAATTATATTTCTATAGAAATGATATTCTTATATTTCAAGCAGGCGTAGCCGCGTCCGGGTCCGCTAGTCAATGATAAAATTATAATGATTTAGCAAAAGTAAGACAACCACACAAATAAACAAAACCTTATTTGATACTAATAAATAGACATAAACACAAATAAACATCAGAAATAGCTCGAAATAAAATAGAGAATTCACGCTATCTCTTCAAAAGCATCGTGATACACGAAGTCCTAGGTTCAATTCAGGTCGCTTATTTAAATTGCCAATGAAAGATTCGCGGCTCGGTGGAAACGTGTTGATTATGCCAATTACATACAAAATATATCCTTTAGAATTTATAAGCTATGCCGTATGGTGCAGTGGGTGTGATTGAAAACGTGAAGGAAGTGGGTTCGATCCCCGCTCGGGGGGATGATTCTTAGTCACAAAGTTGCTACAAGAGATGGAAAGAGGAGAATGAACTGTCTACAAGCACTGATCCTGTCAGCCTGACATGCAAATATTTAAAAATAAAAAATGTATGAGGTGATTTTGGTGATCATGATTTTATCTGGTGATATATTTTATAGTGATAGTGAAATAGTTTATGAAACGTCTTTAATGAGTGATGATTTGGAGTTTAATGTCGTATGAAGAAAAGCTCCCCGATGCGGCGACGCCCTAGGTACGTTTTGCAAGGGTTCAATTCTCCGCAAGACAAGGCGAGGCATTGCGCTTCGCCACTTAACTATACAATATATAAGCAGAGGGGGTTCCCTCTAAGGTATAAGGTTTTATTTATTTATTTATATTATTTTAATACTTTATTACACTATAATTGATATTAATTAACTAAAACGCAAAACAAAAAAACAAACATAAATTAACCTAATTATTTAATAACCTTGTGTTAAGACTCTCCGTTCCCCATTCTCTGCGAATTCTTGCAGCATTGCATGTTGAGTGGTGAAACTCAACGCCACGCCTTGCCTCGTTACCAAGGCGAAAAAATGAAAATATTAAATATTTCATTTCCTTGAATGAGAATCGAACCCACAACCAGTCGTATTTACAGTCACTAGTGTCGCCAGCGACTACTAATACGTGAACATAAAAACTGGCTCTATTTTATTCACTGACTGATTTCTAATAAAAGAAAACATTTTGAACCAAATATCATATAAATTATAGTTTTATAGATTAGAACTAATTTAGTCACGCATTTAACTTAATATGAAAATTAATATTCCGCTATGAATTTAAATTAGTATTATGATACATCGAATCGAAAGTGTAACCTAAAGTTTGAAATCAAAATATCCATATTAGGTTAATCGTTAGTTTTTTAGCTTCACACTACACATGCTATCTAGGGTAGACAGAAGAAGCAGCAGCGAACCTAGTGTTAAGACACTCCGTTACTTTATTTGCCACTCTGCACTGTAAAACATATTTATGTTTTCTAGTAACTTCAAATACACAATACAATACATTGTAGGTAGTTTTAGTAGTTTTAATAAATTAAATTTATTATGACTTTTAATAACACCTTAAAAATAATTTAAGGGCCTTATATTTTAGTACATAAATTGAGATTGTTTGAAGTAATCTTATGTACATATTGTAATACATAAGTGCATTCTAGTATCTATACGTACATATAAATTATCTATTAGTAACCGCCCGCAACTATTATCCTATAATGACCCCTTTTCGGTATATTTCTAGATATTCAAAATATTCTTACTTAATATTAAACAATATACAAAATTATATAAAGACGTAAATACAACACCATTACACATCGCCTCTAATATTATTCATTCGACATTTTAAAAAAATCGCCGTACACAAACTGTACCGTGCAATTATCAATTTATCGCTTGTCGGGGTTCTTACGAAAACGCTCTGTAACATACATATGTACATACAGACATACATAAATATATGCCAAATAATATGCCAAAAGATCATTGTATTAGAATTATTGCTAAACACAATTTCATGATTTAGTGACTCTTTAGTAATTATGTGTAGACCGCGACCTACTTGCCGTGTAAGTGTCGAGTGTACCTACATAAACTTCTGTATATATCTAGTTATGTATAGAGATTAAGGCACAACGTTTTAAATACATACATTTTTTTAGTTTTGCGCTGTGTCCCGCATATAACAGAGTAGGCAGAGAGAACCTGGGAATTAGTGTTGACTTGAGACAATACGCTCCCATTAAGACAAATCCATTCTCCACTTTCCTCCGAATTCTGTCACCACACAGTGTTAGGTTAGGGTGGAAAAAGTGAAATGAAGGAGTCAAAACTCTAGGTTATCTTTACCTATCCTGCTATACGGGAAGAAGTGTTATAATATAATAGTTTTATAGTTCCTCTAGCAATTTAATGCACATACTTCACTTCTCCAGAATTTTAGACAAATTATTTTTCTATTATTTCACCGCAACTCCGAACAACCGACGAGAGTAACGCCTATAATAATAAGAACATTGCGCTCAATAGGATTTGAACCTGTATATTAGTTCATTATATTTCAAAACATTTATTGAATTATTTTCATTACATTTTGTGAAGGTTTTATGATCACTTGGAGCATACTTTGACATATTATTATTATTTTTTTATTGTAGATAGACAAACATTTGTCCGCTATCCTGGTCCTGGTGGTGGTAAATGACGATGCGAACGATGGTGGAGCGTGCTTACCTAGATAGTGCCTATTCACTCTTGGCTTGAAAAAGTCCTAGTTCTACTTATCGTAGAACAGTTCGACATGCAGGGAATTCCACTCTTTAGCTGTTCGTTTTAAGAAAATGTAGCCGAAGCACTGCGTATGAAAAGGAGGTATATCGAAAACATATGGGTGAAATCCCAGTCTACGTCAAGTGCCCCGGAGATGGAAAGGAGAGGAGAGTACTAGGTCACGCACTGCGCTGCTGCTCACTCTCCGAGATGTATCCTATAGAATACCGACAAGCAAGCTACTTTTCGTCGATGTCCAAGGCTTTGCAGCTTTGCCTCAACAATTGCTGCGTCGCCAATGTTAACCTAAAAGGGCATTTCCCCGAGCGTGTTAAGAATCAACAACCGTCACGCTCAGAGTCCAACACTGGACCAGTAAGTCCTCACGGGTCCTCACCAGTAGGACATCACGAGGCCTCTATAATAAAAGTTGTTATTTAGTGTTTTTATTTTCTTGATTTACTAAAACTATAACAATTACTCTATTTGGGGAGAAAAAAACTAAAATAAAATTTAGAAATGAACAATACAATTAGTTTGTAAATAACAAATCTCCTATCGAAAGTATACAAGCACAAGCATTGCGTGACTGGCATCTATCTCTATTGACTTTAGCGTACAAAATGAACACCTTACATAATAAAGTCTTGATAGCTCGCAGCTAAAATTAAAATACTATGTTTTCACAAACACACAAAAGTCATTGCATTTATACGTTATAGGTAGGTCGGTAGGTACAGTGCCATGTGAACGGCGCTCCTTGACCCGGAGGCACGAGCATCTTCACGTAGAGCTAATGTGGCTAGATGGATGTGTGTAATCGAATTATTATTATATTTGTTTTTTTAACTTCACGCTGTCTCGCATATAGCAGGGTAGGCAGAGGAAATCCTTTCCCCACTTTCTGAAGGTATTCCGTGTTGAATAAAGGAACTCATTGGAGAGGATTGTGTCAAGCAGTAAACGAGGACAGGCTCATAATGATGATGACGATATGATCAGTTCCTATCCCCCATATGAGATACCCTTAAATACATATGCCATATAAAAAAATATTGATTGCAACTAAAATGATAACTAAATATGAATATTAAGACAAAATAAAAAGTACGTAATAATTTGTTTTTGACGCTTAACGAAGTTAAATGGAAATTGGAAATCTATTCTAAATTTCAGCTCATTTTAAGACATTGACAATTAACAAAATCTAATTCTATATATAAAAAAATATATATACTTTTTAACTCTATATACTTATAATATTTTTAGGAACCAGTCACCTTTTTCCTTTTTTTTAAATTCATGCTGTACCCCGCGCATGGAAGACAGAAGTCTTCTAAGAACACAGTGTAAAGACACTTTCGTTCCCCATTTTTGCCGAATTCTCGAGGCATTGCATGTTGACTGACGCAACTCAACTCTGCGCTTTGCCTTCTTACCAGAGCGAGGAAATAAAAATATTAAACATTTCAAACCCCCGATTGTTAATCAAAATCACAACAGTCGCCTTCAGGCGCTGTTCAATTGTGCTGAGAGGCCGTCGTCTCTTATATTTTCTACAAAAGCTGTAGTAATGTAAATTAACTAAACACATGACGAGTGCCACATCCAGCACATCTACCGCATACAAGTAAACGCAGGTAAGCACTTGTGTAACAGTAGTAGAGCCAGCACAATAACTGCTATGTTATAGGTCATTTTGTATTGAATACGTAATTAGGAGAGTCCGAGACTGTCTTCGTAAAACTTTCAAAACAATTATGCCTATTACGAAAATCGTTAATGTGTCAAAGAATGAGATGATTTTACTGCGGTTTACTTTGTCTGTTGTGCGTTTGTTGTGAGTTCGAATTTAACCAGGGGAATTAGATTCGGGTAACACAAGAGATTCCATCTACCACCCTGGTGTATGCGGGATACAGCGCAAAACTATAGAGGTATAAATTTGTTTATTTAGAAAACGTATAAAAATTTAAACGTAGCGGGACTCGAACTCGCGCCTCCTGTATACCGTCCAGGTGCTCTGACCACTAAGCCATGCGTTCTCACCAAGCTACGTGGAAATTCTTATCAACTTATTTATGTTGTTAGCTTCTCTGTAGGGAGATTTTTACATTTTTTTTCCCTAATAGAGAAGTTGTAACAAGAGTATAAGAATTATGTAATGTATTTTATGCCCTGCTATGTGCGACATATAGTATAGCTAAAAATAAATTTACAAAATAAATATTATTTATTAACTCAAATCAACCAAAGAATTTAATAACATTTGTACCGCTCTGATATGACCTTCTTAATCTACCTACATATACATATATGTACGTATGAGTTTGTAATATAATAGAATTAAAATGTGATGAAATCCATTTATTAAATGTAGGTATGTGGTTATTCCACATAAATTATGATCAATCAGAGATCAAAACAGTTGCTTTTTATTTTCCTGGACATACCTGGGTAGGCAAAGGGAACCTAGTGTTAAGACATTCTGGATCCCTCTTTCTGCCATAATTCAAAATACTGCTATGTGAGAAAGAACGTGAAGCTGTTGTCGTTTTTTAAACAAAGTAAAACTTCCAGTAACATCACAAGTTAACACAAACAGCTTATCTTCACAAAACTTGTTTTATCTCAATATGACATTAATACTCGTAGTACAAAAGAAACAGGGTGTCGAAGCTTTCGCTTGAGGCTTTTAACTACTACTTGTTAATTTTCACACGACTTTATTATTATGGTAATACAATACGTTATGGCGATAGAATTAATTTCGCAATTTTCTTTTAAACATTATATAGACATTTATGGCCGGAGAGGATTTTGTCTAAGATTGTATGTTTGAGTATTTAATGACATCTTTTTAGTTTTTTTAGGGTTTCGTCGTACGGTTCGTACGTCGGTCGTACCTTTTAAGGAAAAAAAGATCAGTTTGTAGTCCGTCCGTCTGTCTGTCTGTTTGTCCTTTATCTCAAGAACGTTTCGAGAAATCGAGTTATTCCAACATAAATGAAATTCAAACCACATTAAGATATTACGCGTTGGCCGAACTCAACGTCGCACTAAACCGAGGAAATTATAATAATTTATTCAATAAAAATAATTCATTTGCTCGAAGAAAGTGGGAATCGAACCTAAGCTATGCCTCTGCACTACGAGAACCTCGGATAAGAATGTCTTAAATGTTAATATAAAAAGTTAGGTTTCTACGCATAATAATCAATCAATTACTAACTAAAATTACCTCCCATACCAAACACCATATATAATAAAGTACCCAAAAAAAATTACTATAATATATTTGTAACACGAGGCCCCATTACGTGGGGAAAATTTTTGCACCAATATATAACGTTTTTTGTTACAATATTACCTTATAAAGTGCGCTATGTTTTAAAAATAATGAGTGTACGTTGCGCGAGCGCAGCGGGACACTGAATTATAGCGACGCGGGCCGTAGATCAAAACGTTGTAATGTGATTTTGTTAAATTTCAATACTAATTTTCTTAACTAGAACTAAATCATGGCCGTTTTATCTTAAGATATATCGATATTGTGATTTACACGGTGTTGTTTAATTTATTATATGATTTATTACAATTATTAGATATAATATAGATACTTTTTAACACAGCTGACTACATAAGGCGTTTGTTAGTTTGATGCATTTAGTAGCGTAAGCATTTCCCGAATGGAAGTTGTGCGACGGTTCAGGGTTCTAATACTGTTATTAGAATATGAATTTTCAAATTACAAATAGAATATATAAACTTAGGTAACTTATATCCCACATAACCCGTTTCAGTCTCCATTTGGGCGGCGCGGCGGGATGATGAACAGAGACAGAGATCTATAGGTGGTATATATAGTACGATGGCAATTAACTTAATGTAATCACGATAGATATATTAACATGGAACTTGAAATAAAAAATATATAATAACATTGTCCAATTCTCACACCTATCTGTCGCTTAAAATAAGCATAATTACAATTCAAGTAAAACTAATCTAATCTATTTTTTTATTTCAAGAAATTAACGTAACGCGGAAAAATATAACAAAAAGATTTGAACAACCAAAAAAGACATGTTTGAGGTTTTATTTTTACGTGACTTCCAAGGAAGATTATTTTATTATTATTTAGATCATTTTACGCGTATCTTCTAAACTGCTGGATGGGTTAAAACAATTATTTTAATAATTTGAAATGATTTTGATGATTTCCAAGAGGTCTTATTTTGTTAAACAGTTCTAATTTTTATTAATTTTCTAAATAGGTATTATAATTGCGTAAAACGGCAAGTGGACAAAATAAATCAAATAAAATTATAAGATCGTGGATAGTGGAGAGTATTTCACAAGATGTCAGCTAAGATGTAGGCAAATGGAAACGGCGCGGGCGATTAATAACAACGGCCGCGACCCGAGGGTCGAAGTTTTTAACTATTTTCTCATACGATACGCTATATTTTGAGACATTATGAAATGTTATTATTGTACAGAGTAGTAATGAATGTTAGGTTACGTTTTTTCTCATATCTATATATTTTTTTGTCTCATATACATAAATACACAATATTAATACGGGAAGGAAGTACTTTGGACCCTTTTTAAGTAGAATGAAATTTGTACATACTTAATTGTGTATAGCAAACGATCACAAATTCAATATAGTGCATTAAAATATAATTAATAATGCAATAGAAATATTTTAAATTAATAAAATAAATGTACCTACCATATATGTTTGACAATGTATACTTTATATGACATAGACGTTGCTATGGCAACCCGTATTTTCCGCGTCAACGGCTCCTAACGTTAAGTTAGAGATCACCGGCTTATTATAAGGGGGTTGGTCCTAGATTCGATTCCTACTCGTGCAATATTTGTTTTCATTTCGCAACTCTGGTAGAGAAAGCGAGGCGTTGGGTTCCGCCATTTAACACACAATATTTTCATGGGAAACCAGTGTGCAGCTAAAAAACCATATCCTCTGAAGCCAATAGTAAAATAACACATAAAAATTGTACACTTTACGAGTAAATAGTTGTAATAATTTTATCTGAAGGTCGTTACGTTACCGTGAAATGAACATAATTCAACAAAATACGCAAATTTAATTTTTATTAGTACTTAACAAGTTATTTTGACGTGTTTCATATTTTTTCGGACGCTGTTCATACCGACGAGACGGAAGCTGCGATAGTGTGGTGTGAATAAACATAATATATTCCACTCTATATAATTATTAACAATTATAATTTGCATACATTTTGAAACTAAGCTAGAACAATAGAATATAAATTAATATACTTAGAATTATGAGAGATGTTTATCTAAAATTTATTTATCTTAAAAAATGTGGGCGTATAATATAATTTTAGACGAAAAATACGAAAATAAGTAACATAAAAATATAAAATTATTAAATTTGAATCTAATGTGATCTGTCATCAACCTCTTTCCAGGCACTCCCTCATGCTAAGGTCTCCTCCAGCTCACTTACTTCAGACTATATAAGGTCACTTAAAAATTTAGACTTATTATGTAATAATACTAATACAAAAGAAACATAAATAACATAATGTATACATACAAATAAACACAAAATGCAGGTTATTTATTATGAAAACTAATTTAGATTATATTGTATCATGTTACTAAGAACAATATAATATAATGTTTCTTATAGGTGCATATATTATGTACAGATATAAATTTTATTTTATAACCTTAGATGTCAAAATGTGACGTTTTAATACGATCATGTACATAGATTTTAATGTTAGACAGGCGGCCTTGACGAAATCCTCTTTAGTTGTATCCCTTACATGGCATATGGGTATGTGGGAATCCAGCGTTAAGATACTCTTCTTTGCATCGTTACTAGAACGAAGAAATGGAAATATTAAACATTTAATTTCCTCAAGTGGGAATCGAAACCGTAACCTGTCGCTTATACAGTCGCACGCTTGTGCCACTGCGCAAACGAAAGGGAAGCTAATTATTATCTACTCTCGAAGTTCTAAGTACAAATCTCACTTATAATTTTCAATCTATCCTTTGCGCGCAGTGGAAAAAATCTTCAAATAAAATATATAGAATAACCGTAACATCTGCTAAATAAAGTAGTCGTCATATAAATCGACAAAAACAAAGTAGGAAGAAAAAACTACTCAAATTTGAAAACCACTGGAGCTTGAGTGAGGCGAGAACATATTGCTAATTTGTTATGCAAAGCTTCGCCACGGTTCCTAATACAATGCGTCTACTTATATGTAAATATTATAATAAAAATTAAAATATTATAACACTAGTATTTACTTGCGGCTTCAACCGCGTGTGTAAGACGAAATATGTAATCTTTTTTTATGATCCCTCCTTAAGCCCGTAATATTCTCATCAGTTTCACGCTGTATCCCGCACACAGCAGGGTAGGCAGACGAAACTTAGTGTTAAGACACTCCGTTCTCCAGTTTCCGCTGAAAGTTAAAGGCTTGCGTGTTAAGTGGTGGAACACGACGCCACGATTCTAAAACACGTATTTACATATAAACCGCTTTCATTACATGAAACTGAAATACTGAGATGGCTCAGAGTTTTATATGTAATGAACATGATAACATTTAGCGTCTTTATGAGAACGCAGTGTCTTAACATTAGGTTCCCATGATCCCTCTGCTTACTCCGCTATGCGCTGGTTCCAGCCACTGATTCTGGCACTGCCGTAAGGAGAATATGGGCCCGCACAGTGAACCCACAGAATGCTAAGGAGTTTCTTTTCATATTCGAGTACAAAACAGAACAAAATAAGGAAAATCAAACCAAACTCAAGTTTAGTGACACTAATTTTGAATACATTATTTCATTGTTTTAATTTTCATAACATGTATTGCGACGTGACATGCCTGCCTCCACTGACACTTACATCGTATACAAAAATTACTTCCCGCTAAATAAAATATTTAAGTTTTTCATACTACACTACACATGGTATAGCAAAAAATAATTTCAGTTTCTGGTTGTAATCGAGACGGTTGTGGGGTTCCCCACTCGGGAAAATTAACTAGTTACATTTTCCTCGCTCTGATAACACGAAAAAGGGCAGTGTTGGGTTCATATTATGTCATTCCCCGAGTGGGAATCAAAACCACCAAGTAAAGATCCACCTAGAGGCCTGCGCTACGACTGGACTTTTATATTTATGACATTTTATTTAAAATCGTAATACAACTTTTATATAATGTTCATTAATATAACAGTTTAAAATCGCAAACTCCAATTACCAAAAAACCTTTCAAAGAGAGGTCATGTTAATTTTTCATTTTACACAATCTTCTTATTTGGCATACGTTTTAATAGTACGAGTATATTATAATTGAAGCTATCGCCGTAATGACTACAAATGGCCGTGCTATGTAAATGAGCACTGATTCTCAGCTCTCCTCCTTGACCCTCGTTTAGGATTATATTGTAGCAAACTATCGATCATTTCCAAACATCTACGTACATATAAATGTTATTGGGTAAACTAAAATTATGCTAAAATCTTTTACATTACTTTAAATATTTTAGCATATTCATTACTTTTTTCTTTGTTTTTCGTGTTAATTCTGTGGTGACCTTTGAGTCTTTTACGCTTTAAATGATTCTTAGTTATTATGAAATGATTCTCATATGTTAGGTCATTCAGGAGACTGGTAATTATTATTTTGACTTCTCTGTCATCCCCCACCTATTTTTAGGCTCACACTGTTTCCGTACATAGCAGGGTAGATACTTCCGTTACTCACTTTCCTCCGAAATCTGCAGGCATTGCGTGTTAGGTGGCGGAACTCAACGCCGCGTTTTGCATCATTACCAGAGCGAGGCAATGAAGATATTATATATTTAATTTTGCTGAGTGGGAATCGAACCCGAACATGCCGCGTTTACAGTCACACGCTTGCCTCTGCGCTTCGACTGTCCTCAATATGCATGCATGAAAATAAGCACACAAAGTATATATTACGGCACGAGTAAATATTGATCTACACTTTTTTCTTGATCTCGACTTTGTTGGAATATTATTAATTATGAGGCCTCGTGCCTGTTGAGGCCGTTCCTTTTTTGTAAATATATTATTTTACAATGTTTCAAAGTACTTTTCATATAATAAGGTATACAATATTAATACATTTTACCTAATAAACATTAATTTCGCTTTTTCCGTATAAAAAAAATAAAAGATTGAATTAATAAGGTTTATGTTATTAAATTATGTTTTTTACATACAAATGCGTTAAATTATTCTAAAAGATCATTCAGAGAGGTATTTGTGAAACATTAGTTGGAAATTATAGCTAAAATAGTTCACAAAAACTTAAAAAACATACTATTAAAAAATTAAGTGTCTTGTCATACAGTAAAACTAGGGTAACATTTTATTAATTTCTGTTAGCTTAACCTTCAAAGTTGTAATATTGCTGTAATGTAATCCATTAATGTATTATAATAAGGCCTACTTGAATAAATAAATAAATATATATGCAATATACAGCGTGGACCTAAAAAATATTTATTATTACAATTATTAAAATTGGTTCAAATTGAGATTCTTAGATGTTATTACATAGTTTGTAACAGCTCAACCTATTCAAAACAAAACCACTGTCTAGCACTACTCACATTGTCTTAACAATCAAACTGGGACGGAGGTCACCAGTTCAACAGATAACTTTTAATGACTCACTCATGACCGCTGACGGATGGGTTCGTGGTTAAAGTGCACGTTTACTTCGAACTGCTGTCCTTAAGCATCTTCATATAACGATCGGACTAATGATTTGTATGGAACATGAGTGTAGGTACAATATATTCGAGAATATTTGTTTTTTAGATTATGTTGTGCCACCCAACGTGAAAGTGACTCAAAGTGTTCTTTTGTAGCTTCACGCTCTATCCTGCATATAGCAGGGCAGGTAGAAGGATCCCGGTGTTTAGACACTACGTGCTGAGTGAAATCAAAGGTGTGCTTTATTTTGTTACCAGAGCGAGAAAATTAAAATGAATATGATAAAATTCTTTCGCCTGAGTAGAAATCGAACCGCTGATATATGGGGAATAGTGTCTAAACATATACAGTTGAACACGCCTAACGACGCCACGATAGTGGTATAATAAATATATAAATAACTTCACCCTAAGTTCCGGTTATGCCAGTAAAATAGACGATGACGTCATACATAGCAGAAACTCATACATATGTAATAAAAGCTTAAAAGTAACAAATAGCGATGATTTAAGTCATAATCTTAATAGCTCTAATAGTATTAAAATCAGGGTTCCTTATTTAATTCGATATCAAGGTTTTTGTTAACTGCTTTATGCAAATAATAGATAAATACAATTTTATTGCCACTCTTTGAGAACATCGTGTCGCAAAGAGACAGAGTTGATTCCCCCGCTCTGGAAGACAAGGCGCGGCGATGAGCTCCCCCACTCAACATGCATTGTCCCGAAAGTCATTTATATTATAGCTGGGCCACAACAGTATCAATTGTTTTGAATTTACATCGCATGTAACAGGGTACACAGGTACACAGTGGGAGCCTACTGTTCCCATTTCACACTGCGTGTTGAGTGGCGGAACTCAACGCCGAGTCGCCGTCAGTCTGTCTGTATGTGTGGTCACGCTAATCTTCGAAAGTACTGAACCGATTTACTTAAAACTTTCACCAATTATTTATTTTAACTCAACTTAACATCTAAAGTTTGTTTCATAAAAATCGGCTTATTAAAAAAAGTTATCAGCATTTGAATGAAATCAAGGAATGAGTTTTCCTGCAAATATAAAGCAATCCATATCTTTACTTATACTTTTTTTTTTTTTTTTTTTTATGGAAAAAGGACAAGGCAAACGAGCGTTCGGGTCACCTGATGATGATCACCGCCGCCCACGACCCCGTGCAGCACCAGAGGAGCTACAGGTGCGTTGCCGGCCTTTGAGGTGGAGATAGACGCGCTTTTTGAAGGTACCCATATCGTACCGACCTGGAAACACTGCCGCGGGTAGGCTATTCCACAGTTCGGTGGCGCGTGGAAGGAAATTCCTACGAAACCGCACAGTAGTGGAGTGCCACGCATCCAGATGGTGTGGATGATATTTAAGTTTGTGACGTGCTGTGCGGTTAGAAAATTCGGCGGCAGGTAACAGGTCAAACAGTTCTTCAGAACACTCACCATGATAAATGCGATAGAGAACGCACAGCGAGGAGACGTCTCTACGCAGAGCCAAAGTGTCAAGCCTTTCACAGCTTACTGGGTCCTTAATGATTCGGACAGCTCTACGTTGTATGCGATCAAATGGGTCAAGCTGATACTGGGGTGCACCAGCCCAGAGATGAGAACAGTACTCCATGTGTGGCCGAACCTGGGCCCTATATAGAGCCAATCGGTGTTTTGGCGTGAAGTACCGTCTCGCTCTATTGATGACCCCCAGTTTCTTCGAGGCCAACTTGGCCTTGCTTTCCAGATGATCGCGATACTGGCAGTCACTCGAAACATTAAGGCCCAATATGCTGATACTCGGCGCGGCTGAAAGGGGAGTGTTCTGAAAGACTGGCGATACGATAAATGGGGTTTTTTTTGTGGTTAACGCGCAAACCTGTGTCTTCAGGGGGTTAAATTGGACCAGGTTCTTTTCACCCCATGAAGAGACATTCTCGAGGGATGCCTCAACAGAAGACACAAGTTTATTTCGGCACTGTTCAGCGTTTTCCTGAGAAAGACTTGCGCGGCCGGAGTAAACAGCGTCCACCGTGCTGTCATCTGCATAGCAATGAATGCTAGAATCCTTACTTATAATAAATCTGTATTTAAATTCAATAAATAAAACCGACTTTCAAAATAAGGAGGTTCAATTTCGATATTGGATTATTCGATTCTTCTTAGGTATGCAATCATTACAGTTATTTTACAAAGAATATTATAAATCCTTACCCAAATCAATAATTTAACATTTAAGGCTGTTTCTGAATGGGTAAATTAAATTATTCATTGACATCAACACATTTGACTGTTAATTCTGATTACTAAATAAATAATCATGTAGTTCAAGCGGGCGAAGCCGCGAGGGGGCTGCTAGTATAAAATACATTATATCTTCGAGCGGGGATCGAACCTAGAACCTGGCGCGTTTACAGTCATATGCTTGTGCACCTGCGCCACGACAAACACAAATTAAGCAAATGCAGTTTAATTTCAAAAGTCATTAAATTTAATTAAGTTAAGTAGGTAAGATGATATAAAGTACAAGTACAAAATAATTCTTAAAATAAAAATAACACGTCATCAACAATTATAATCTATAAATATGACGGCATAGCCAGCAGCAGCATATTTATACATTTTCTGACTATTTAAAATATTTTCCGTTTATTCTTTTGCACTTTACCCCCTAAAGGTACAAAATTACTTTTATTTGATAACTAATATTTTTTTCACGTAACTCACGACTTTATTTGTCTACTAGACCGGGGAAATGAAAATAACTTAAATATAATCATCATTTTCACCACTGCACCACTGCACCACGACCGTCTCCTAGATGTACCTCTAAATGAGATTTACATTTGTAACCCTTATATTCAATAAGATTTTAGCTTCACCCTATATCCCGCACATAGCAAGATAGGCAGAGGGAACCGGTTAGCCATTTTCGAATGTGGAGAACGGAGTGTTTGACGCAAGCTTTTTCCTGTCTACTGTATTATGCGGAAAAATACGTAAAGGTGCTTGTTTATCACTCTTGTAATAAATTTGAATTTCCTTTTTCTATTTTTAATGTCGAATTAAATTATAATAAATAGTGTATTATAACATACGGAACCTACAATCGAAATGAACTTTACCGATATAATATCGATCTATAACATCGTAAATATTTAATCGGGAAAACGGTTCTTTAATTCTACCCATCGAATACATTATAACAAATTTCCAATAATAAACGAACTGATTGGTAAGAATTTAGAATTTTTATAACATCTGTCGGAATAAGTTCGTAGAAGTTCGTAGTAGGACTAATAATTGAGACTTCAATCAGCTTCACGCATGCACGCTGTATCCCGCATATACCAGGGTAGGAGAAGGCTATCTTGTGGTAAAGCCCTCCATTGTCGGAACTCAACCCCGCGCTTTGTCTGCTACAAAAGCGTGTAGTTTAAAATAAATAATTTCCCCAGGTGAGATTCGGACCCAGTAAAAGTCACATAGTGATATGGTCATATTTGTTTTTAATAAATAGCTTGGAAAACAATTAAAGACAGTAAACTGTCTATATATTTTTGAAATGGACATGGACAATATAGATACATATTATATAATAATATATTATATATTGACTGGTTCACCAGTCCGAACGATCGAAGTTCCGTTTCCCTCTTTCTGCTGAATTAGAAAAACGGAAGTCTTAATGGAAAACAGAGTGTCTTAACATTAGGTTCCCTTTGCCTACTCTACTATGTGCGGGATAGCGTGAAGTTAAAAAATAAAAATACTACAATCTACAATTACTAGGAAGTTCACTTTAACACGATTATTACGTATGGTGCTCCCCGCCGAGATACCTGCAGGTTTTATATTTTAATCCAACTACATTTTTATTGAGTAGAAATCTTTATTGGTATAAAAACTAATTATAATAACCTTATATATTTATGATTGTCTATTTTCTATAGTTTCTTTGTATTTGACTTGTATTTTTATTTTAAAATCTATCCATTCGTGTCAACGCGGTCTTTTATAATCATATAATATAAACTTTGTTACTGCTCTCTAATATTGAAGTGCTTTAGACTAATTTAATTTTGTAGTATGTATGGAGAGTAACAATCTTTATTAAATTGATAAAAAAATTGTGAAATAAGATAAAGATAAGATAAGATAAAATAAAAGCTTTTAAAAAAACTGTAATTTTATTTACGAGTACGTACAATACATTAATAACAAACGGTCGTAGCTGAAATTGCCTGTATTTAACGAGTTGATTAGAAAGAGCGTTTGCTGTTTTTTAAACCTTCACCTTGTGTCTCGCATATAGCTGCTTTTGAGACAGTTCTATATAAATTTGAGACATTACGTGTTGAACTACCGCCGCGCTTTGTCAGTTTACCAGAGCGAGTACATCAAAATAATTCATTCCTGCGAGGGGGAATCAAGCCCACGACCCTCGGGTTTAGTCATTCGCTGTGACGCTGCACCACCACGACTTCATTTTCACTTTCACTCTGCGCTCTGTCTCGTGTGAGGCGGAGAATGTCTAGCGTCTAGATTCTTTATTCTGCAGACATTGTAAGTTAAGTAGTGCAATATGATACTTGATATCTTAACACGCTGGAAAAAAAATTACAGATAAAAATGTATGATTCATAACATACATTTTATTGTTATATATATTATATTTTACACACTAGAATCTCATGCATGATAGCCACCTATGTTTTTAATAATAAAATTGAGACATTCATTTTAAAAACAACAACTATTGAATTTTTTGCTGACTCTTTTAGAGAACTGCGTTGTAAGCGAGTGGCAGCGACATGTTCATTAGATTTTTTAAAATTGCTTGCATGCCTGTTGAAATCAAGAATATTTTGAATTTTAAACAAAGCATTTAATCTATAATGCATCGAAATTACAACCATCGATTGCAACTTTCACAATTTTTCATATTTAATTTCAATATATTTATAATCTAATCCAACGTGTGTCAATTAATATTCGTGATTACATTGGCTTCCAAAGTTCTAAATTGCTGACACGTGTTCTCATACATATGTAATGAAAACACCTAATGTAGCTTTGATTCTTATCGCTTGAAGAATCATTTTCATATATGATTTCCAATATTAATACAAGATAAAGCTTGATATGCGTATAAAGATAAACTTAAAGGTACGTGAAAAATAATATACGAAATATATATACATATTTTAAGTTACAATGTCGAAGAAACTATCTCTTGGACTTAGGACTACATATTAACAAATCGGTGATTACCCGCAGAATACTAATTATAATTTATTATATCCATATTTGTATACATTCGACATATTTACCAATAGCTAAATTTGAGCAAAACTATTAATTTAAGAGCATTAAATATGGGAATTTTCTTCATACAAAATTGTAGAGCCAAACTCTACTTTATTATTAACAAAATAGAGTATTATACCGTTAATTTACAATGTAATGTTTAAGTTAAATCCACTTGATAGTGAAGTGCACTATTTATCACAGCATCATTTTAAAGTGTTTTTTATTCATGACTTGTATCGCGGGAATCGATTGAGCTATCTCACAGGGTTTTATTTTCCGATCGACAGGTACATCATTAAGCCTGCCAGTAAACAAGCCTAACTATAAATCTTTTTAAATATTATTTTTTAATTAAAGAACTGTTTTATTTAAAAAATGTTTAATTTACATTTTACACATGTAATGTGTAAAAAATGAGTGTTTTGGCATAACGCTATGTATTTTTTTCCTATCAAGGATGTCACAGTCAGATGGTTTAGATACGTTGAGAGAATGTCTGATAAAAGAATATCAAAGCGCCAAGGAGGGTATGAATGGAGAGGTTGATGGCAGTGGATGAGGCGAAAGAGACGTACTACACTGGTAGGAATAAAACTAAAATATAAAAAATCATAGACTTAATCGGCGTATCTCGTTTGAAAATGAGTCAACCTAATGACAGAGATGATATAAGAAGAGATCACATCACCGTGAAATTCAAGAAGTATTTATAATTAAATTGAAATCACAATTTCCCGAAAAAGTAAAAAAAAATAGCTAAGAAAATATTTTTGCTTTTATATACTAAAGAAGTCAGAAGCGGCCGTTAGTTAAATCACAATACTTGTTAGACTGATTGATTATTGGTATCCGTCACGGCATACATTTCTCGCAATTAAATTGTAACGAATCGCAATTTGCTTATAGTTTCGTAGCATAGAGAACAATTATTGTTTTTTCTTGCATTATAATACAAAATTGGGCAAGCGTGAGCAGGCTTTTCGCATTTGTGGTTCTAAAATGTCATTGTAGTTCTGAAATTTTAAATAATTTTATTTTTATCTATTTTAATGTGTAAATAGTTACTACTATTGTATAACTGTAAACACGAAAGTTGTGGATTCAATCTCCACTAGAGGGTATTCAAGGAAAAAACGTCAAATTATTTTTTAATGGTAGTAGGCTTATTGCCTTTATAAAAATTAGAAGCTTATTAATTTTATTAGAAGCTTATTAATTAATCTTAAATATAATTATTGTGATAATATTTAAAATAATATACTAAATTATAATTGAAGTTCATATTAGTAGTAAAGTAATATGAACAAATTAAGTGTATAGAATCACGTAGTAATCCTAATTACTAATAAACTATTCTTGTTAGCTAACATATCATTGCCTCCTTTTTCTAATCAGTGGTTATTAATTCAAAGGAAAAGTAAGAAGTTATTAAATTGTTCATGAGCTTACCAAAGTGAACATAAAGTATATGTACTACGTCCGGCTAACAACGCGTATGAGGGTTCAATTTCAAATTCCAAAACTGGTGGGAGACGGAGTGTTTTATCACTAATTTTCTCCTGCTGCAGGGATGCAGCTTAATACTACAACATACATTATTTTAAATAATAGTAATTCTATAATTTACAAAAGGTGACAAAGAATGCTAATAATAAAATAGTTTTACATACATACGAGTATGTTAGGTACATATGACAAAGGAACCCTAAAATAAACCGTTATAACAGTTAGCGTCCTCAGTTTCTACAAAGTAATTATATCAGAGTGTGGGAACTAAAGACGTACGTATGTAAAAATTATTTCATATTGCACTTCAGTGTAAGCTTTTTATTAATTTAGCTCTGATAATTGCAACTATTTGCATATACGTCCTTCTTACTAATATTATAAATGTGAAAGTTTGTGAAGATGTATGTTTGTTCCACTTTTTCACAAAAGCTACTGGAGGGATTTAGATGAAATATTACAGCAATATAGATCTAATTTAAGAAAAATAAAATCTATATATCAGAATAACATATAGACAACAATTTATGTAAACATTTTGTATAATGTAGCTAGGAAAGTAATCTCGCCTTTCGGACACATTTGCGTTTTATCTTAGTCGCGATTATTAGAAATTCGATTTCCATTCTAGGTAATATATATCTTCAGTGACTGAGTCATTGATAGAAGAACACTAAGAGAATATTATGACAATATTATATTCCTTTAAGTGGGAATCGAACTCACAATCATAACGTTAACACACCTCTAAAATATTTATGCATACTTGAAATTGAACAAACTTTGAGTTGGCAACTTTTGTTAACGGAGTTAAAAGAATATTTCAATAATTAACTTACAAATGTATACATTAATAAGCGAAGTTCATAGGCCACGCATGTACATGAAATGTGGGTCTACCTATATAAATTATTGTTGAGTCGGCAAGTGCTAGGGCAGGCAGACCAGTAGTAAACTATATTATGAGATGTTTTGTTCAATTTTGAGTATTCAAAGTCAAAATCTAAATACTCTTTCAATGTTTCACAATATTATAATAATACTGAGGATCGAGACGTGGGGCGTGTGATGACATTGGGGAAGGCCTATGTCCAGCAGTGGACAAAAGATGGCTGTTGATGATGATGATTATAGGCAGGACAGCTGCCAGCTAATGTAATAGTAAAATATACCATTGACTTTGAAAAGAGCAACTGTTGAGTTTCTTGCCGGCTCTTCTCAGCAGAACTGCCTTCCGAACCGGTGGTAGCTTTTTGTTCATATGTACATTCGACGATTCAAAAGTGATTTTATAGTTTATTTGAATAAAGAATATTTTGAATTTCAATTTGAATTTGAATAACAATACTATATTAAAATATTTTACAATATTTACTTAAAAATCCTGGATCATTCAATAATTTCTTTCATTTTGATAATATGCCGGCTGGTCGTCACTGTGGTGCGTTTTCACTACTGTCATATATTTAGTGACGATTGCAAAGTTACGACAAATCGATCGAAATCGAACTCTACAATGCCACATAGAGAAAAACATCTTGATTATTATAAAAACGAAGATTGTGAGTTCGATTCCCACTCGAGAGAATGAATAACTTTCATTTCCGGACTCTAGTTAAAATACAAAACGTGGCGTTGCGTTCCGCCACTCAACACGCAAAATTTCAAACTTTGAACGGCGAACAGGGGAACAGACTGTCTTAAAAGTAGGTAACCTCTAGCTAACCTGCTAAATGCGGGATATAGCGTGAAACGAAAAAAAAATTGTATTAAAATAATGTATATTACATAATAATATATATTACAATATAGCGCTATATATTTACTGGACAATAACGACTCGGTGTTGAAACAGTATATATTGGTCTCATTTTATTTGAGAAATGATACATATTTTTCACTGCGCACAACTAGTCCTAACTAATTGGTCTGATGACGAATCTTCTTGCGAAGCTTTAGATGTTTTAAGCTTCTTTTTTTTTAATGATTTGAACTTAAGTCGTTATTTTAATAATGTACAAATAAATTTTAGATTTTAAGCTTTCATAAGGTTTAGTTTTATTAGTTTAGTTTATTCATAACCAAAAAACATATAAAATAATTCAGTCATCCGACTGAGAATCGAACCCACAAACTAATAACAACCTTTAACCCAATAACTCGTTTATAATGCAAATAAATGACAAGTTTCGCCCCAGGCCGCCCCCTGGGAACGCCGTGGCG
The DNA here is from genome assembly GCF_056956725.1 of Heliconius melpomene rosina. Lineage (NCBI taxonomy): Eukaryota > Metazoa > Arthropoda > Insecta > Lepidoptera > Nymphalidae > Heliconius > Heliconius melpomene. The sequence continues at coordinate 13,933,819 of NC_140395.1, forward strand.
TGCCGTGTCCTTCTTGTCCGCACTTGACGAATCACTGCGTTATACGTCACGATCGTCGCGTAACGAGATCGGTACAGTGTAATCTTGTAACAGAACATACTTAATATTATTCATTTATTTTATACAAATATTATTGAGAATGGAGGCTATTGGGGCTGTATTTTCGCAATGAGACAGCGTCTGACTAAAAACGAAAGGATTGTGAGTTTAATTCCTACTAGACTAGGGGAAATGTTTTTTTTTTAATTTTCTCGTTCCTTAAAGCGGAAGTAAATATCTCACGCTTTAAGTGAAATATAAAATCAAGCGAAAACCTTGTCGTGATTTTAATACCCACTTACAGTAAATTAAGATGGAATAACTTGTGTAATGTTATTAACCACGAACACTGCGTGAAATATTTTTTCTTACCTACACTCAATCTTACCTACTGCTCGTTCCGTAAAAATCAATATTTAAATTATTATAATAAACATAATTATAAAATTTTTATTTTTCTTTTATCGGTAATTCATAAATAATTTCATTTAAAAGATTTTTTTTCAGAAAGAATGAGTGTTCATTTGTACCTCTGTACTTTTTAGAAAACGTACAAAACTTTAAACGTAGCCGAATTTGAACCCGCAACTCTTAGAAAATTAAAATGTTAAAAATAATATTTCTTAAAATGACTTACACTGTAAACACCGGTCAAAGTGCTTATCTGGGAAACGTCTCATCCATCGTGAACCAAATAATCCTTTATTTATTAAGCTCTCGTCTTTTATACGATAACCGACGGTAACGGATAAATTGCGATACTTACATAACTTACACTAATTTAGTATAAAATATTGACATACGAAAGAGCGAAATGTCTAAATAAATTACTGATGTTAAAATAAACAACATCGACACAGCGTCTTTCGGTCATAGCATAGCGATATTTGGGGGTTGGATTCCCACTCGAAGTAATTAATTATTTCTTTGCTCTAATAATAATATAACTCGCGGTGTTGAGTTCCGCTATTCAACACTCAATATCACGAAAATCGCTTTGCCTTGGTGCCTACACACTTGTTGTGTAATAGAATTTAACTAAATAGTGAAGAGGGAGGTTTTTCAATAGACTGTAAAGTTTTCTTAATTATTGTAATATAGTAGCACTGTTGCCTTGCCGATATATTTTTATACTATAAATCTGATTTCTGTGTAATAAATATTGAAAAGATCAATCGTGGTCGATAGAAATAAAACAGATGATTTATCTCTATCCATGCAACATATAGAGGGTAACACATGTAACCGCCCGAGGTAACTCTAGTCCGAGTTATTCGATGATATCATTATCAATTACATCGAAATAGTCATAGGAGTCATAAACAGTATATATGTCAAACATAATGTGCGTCTGAGTATAAACGTGACGTTTGTGAGTTCGATTCCCATTTGGGGAAAATCTCATTTCCTCGCTCTGGTAAGATTCTATTCCGATTTGGGCTGAAAGTGAGCAAGTGAACAATATTCACTCTCCGCCTACTCCGCTTTGTGTAAAATATAACGTGATATTAAATAAAGTATAAAATATATCAAACATAACATATTTTGCAAATAAGCCAATAAATGTAATTCCTAGTTACAGTTTCGGAGCCGCGTACAAGTATGAGCAAGGATATAATGAGGCGAATTTAAAGTTACATAATAGTTCACTAGATCACGAGGACGGTATTTCACACGCGACCTATTGCCGTAGAGATAAAACCTCTAGAATAACATATTTTTATACATGATAAAAAGCCTATAAAAAAAGAAGAAAATAGTGGTCGTTGGCACAGCGGGACAGCGTTGTGAATGCCACGATTGTGTTCAGTCCAGTTTCAGCTATTTACGCGATAGACAATGAAACCCTTATAAAAATGTCATAATAATATACTATCTAATGATGTAATCATGTACTTAACATTTTTCACTAGAAATGACGAAAAGCATGCAGATAGATCGAGGAATGTAGAAGAACACCGAAAGGTAAGAGAAGATGTCCCGAGAAATTCTGGATTTTATATTTACACCTTAAGGTTTAGGCAAGCAAAGTTGCGGGAGGCGAACTAATCGTAAAATCAAGTTAATTTAAAATCAAAATTAAAAGGAAAATATATCTTGCATAAATAAGAACTCAGTGGATATTGAATTAGATTTCTGCTTGAGATATTTATAAAGTTATTTTTACAAATTTTTAATATTTTATCTCTGGTACTGAAAGAAAATTAATATACATTTAAATGAATGAGTTTAAGATAAAATTTGCTGTATGATGTAGCTCAGCCTAATAAATATTTATTTTATTCTAGTTTTTAGTATTTGGTGTTATAGCGGCAACACCAGTCATCATCTGTGAAAATTCCAACTGTACTTGTAAAGGCCTAAATGGCACTTCTTGAACATCTTAAGTCTTCGCAATTGAAGCAAGGTCATCAATTAGGCTAAGCACTATTTTTAAGTGAAACAACCGCACGCCGCGTCTCGGCTAACCGACACAAAGTACACTCGTGTTGAAATCCACACCATTATATACCCATCATAGAATATTAGCTAAACTGCGATTAGATATTGCTTGATAAAGTATAGCTTACGCAATCCTTGGTGATTTTTAGTAGATTCGAGACCCAATTGTAAGTAGTTTCACGATTTTTCCCGCATGGCAGATAAGACAGAGGGAACCTAGTGTTAAGACACTAAGTTACCGCTACCGCTGCATTTTTAAAACATTGCGATTTGAGACTCAAAATGCAATGTTTCTGAATGTTTCTGTTTCTGAGATTAGTACACGAATGAGAGAGAAAACGAAAATAAATTAAATATAATCATTTACTTATTCTGACATATCTCGATGATGTACCTACCCTAATGTACCCTGGTGATTAATTAAGCGCCATTAAGTGAAGAACTAAGAAATATGCCTCCCTATGAATATGTTTAAATGGTAAAACAAAACTACGCTACTTTACTAAATAATAACTCTTACCTTTTATATTCATACAAGATTGGTTGTTAATATTAGAATTGGTAATGCACAACACAATGTGATTCATCTAAAAAAAAGAGATTTATTTATTAGTTATTACATTATTGTCACACAAATATAAAACTCAATGAAAAATGAACAATAAAACTTCTAACCTAAAAAGAGAATCGACAATTAAATGTCTATGCACTAATTCCTCTTGTTAATACTTTTTCCAATGATTGCACTGAATCACACACAAGAAATAATTATGATTAACAACAACTCTTATAGTCAAATAATTTAAAACAAAAGTTTGTTAGGAACATCTATTTTTAAAATGGCGGCGGCAAGCGTCTACCTCCAATCCTTTATTGACAGTGGCGCCATCTGTCAACTAAGCAACCGATACGGTGCTTACATTCATATTATCTAAATTATACAAGGACTCCTTTTTAACATGTTTTTTTTATTATAAGGTCGACTTGTAATTAACCAAAAAGAACAGAATCTGCTTGTAAATACAGTTTTTTGTTTTAATTAGAAGTCCACTTATAATAATTGTGTCGTGATCAAACTTGGCAGTTATATTTGTGAGCTGATCTGACGATGAAGCCAACACCTCAATATTGGAATTTTTGTATTTATATTTTTTATGCACTATAAAACATACGTTTTTTAACTGTATATTAATTATTATTATGCTATATAATTTACAAATGACGAAAAGTAGATAATTGGCGATTTATTTCTTATACGAAAAAAATATAATAAATAATTAATTTATCTGCCTGTCTATTTTAATTTCCCGCGCCCATATTTAACGTTATCCTATCCTATATCTTATAAAACAAAGTCGCTTTTCGTGTCTGTCTGTTGTTTCTAACTTTTCTTCTTCTAAACCACCCAACGGATTTTGATGCGGTTTTTACCATTAAGTCGAGCATTTTTCATAGAAGGTTTATATATAGTTTATTATTTGTACATTCTTATATAAATTAACATAAATACGATAAATGTGTATAAAGTCCTACCCGTTGAGATACTTTCGCGCATGCGCTGCTTTAATGGTAAGTACTACATGAAAAAAATGTACTGGAGTATTGTTCCTCTTAATAAGATCTAGAAAAAAGTCCGCGACGGCATATTCGTATCTTTTAAGAATAACGTGTAGTGATCATTCTGTCTAAAAATAATAATTTCAATATATTTTTTATTGTGAGGGATATTTTTCCATAATGGTATTAATCCTTATCCTTTAAAACACTTTATAATTTTTTTACGTTAAACGAAGATAAAATTTGCTTTTTACACTATTTCGAAATTGCGATTAGTTTTAGAGAAAAACGCATTTAATTGTTGACACATCCCGCCGTTAACACATCAGCTGTATGTTACTCAAGGCTCACTTATCCCTTACTCTCAGCATATAAATAAGTATATTAGTTACGTTGGCCATTTAATGTAGATCAAAACTGTCTTTTACTGTTTTTCATTTTAATAAGTACTTTAGAAGTTGTTACAATATCAAAAAATCCTTGCTGCGAAACGGCTCGCATCTCGCCATGCGTCCGCCGCGCCCGCCTGCCTTACACGCATCGGTGGTTCAGTGGTACAATGCTCGCCTGGTACGCGGGCGGCCCGGGTTCGATTCCCGGCCGATGCATTCTATTTAATCTTCCTCACAAGCAACCACGTAGTGCTTGCTTTTCATCAGGGACAGAATACCCTCTTTAGCATTAACCACAAGCTCGAAAAAAATAAACTCGCCTGCCTCTATAGCAACGAAGATTTAGATGCGTTTGCACGTATTGGATAATTGCAGTTGAATGTATTATTTCAGCGCGATATATTTGGTTTCATATTTTTTGTAGTAGTTATTAGGTAGGTTTTTGTTTATAATTTCTTCCGTTTAAAAATAGTCATTTAACTATCTAAAAATAGTCATTTAAATATATTTTAATAAGTACTTGAAAAGATTAGTAGCACAGATTTAAAATTACGGTACCTACTAAAAAATCCTTGCTGTGTAAAACAATTGGAAAATCTTTATTGAAACTACGAAAATGCGGGTTGCATTAGTGTTTCATTAATTTTCACATTATCTTAAGTGCTTTGCACACATACATTATATGAATAATCTAGTAGTAAAAGCGGGCGAAGCCGCAAGAGAGTCGCTAGTTTACAATATAAATTCAAATTAATATAAATTACAATACCGGCCCGATTAAATGTATGTCGCATGCCTAACGTGCCTTGTTTCTACGAGTTGAAGCGTTACGTTACAGTATATACCGCATACAGCAGGGTAGGCGGAGGGCAATAGATTCATGAGAACCTAGTGTTAAGACTCTTCGTACACCACTAAGATACCCTCTTTCCCAGTGGTGGAACACAACCCCGCGATTTGCTTTGTTTTGAAAATGTTATAAATTTCATCCCCCCGAGTGGAAATTCACAAAGATCACGTTTACGAGTAGGTACAATCGCATGCTTGTGTTCCTACGCTACAGCCGACTCGCCTTCTACGAAAGAAGTACACCTAAAAACGGAATCTTTGCATTTCTGTTTTTGACCGAATAACTTTACTGAAGGCGCACAATATTTTGAAATTATTTTTGATCAAATGGAAATAGATGGCTTATGTGTGACACATGACACATTCTATGTGTAAGTGCCCGAGTTAACTCTGTATGTACGGTGGGTTATACTGAAGTGATTATCATGATCTTATATATAATTTTTTGATAAATTTACCAATTAATATAAAAAAAATCTCATTTCGAGCCAGTAATGTCTGAGATTGGTACATTGAAAAGGTCATTGCCTTTAGAATAGAAACATAAATAAGAAATTCAACTGAGGACATCTGAAACCACTAACCACATTATCATATCGTACAATACAAAATCAACAATAAACAACTAAAATAACAACAATATAACTTTAATATGAAAATAAATAACTCGAACGAATCTCCACAGTTTTTGTTCTTTAAGGTAAAAGTAAAGATAAAATAATTACATTAGTTCGTTGGCAATAACAATAATTTTGGACTGCCCGCCGTGCCTCTTACGTTTCACAGATCACCAGATACGACTAACATATGTATGAATGTATGTATGTATGTGGATACCAATGTTCTCGATTTTTCAAGATTTTAACAAATCTGATTTAATTTGTGGTTCTCTAATTATAAGATACAGGGTAGCGTTAAGCGCCGTCACTCAACAAGTAATATAACGAAAATTCAAGCGAAATTGGCACAGACACCCTACCCTACGGGATATAGAAAAAAACGCTGATATGTTTTTAGGACTCCGTAACTCATAAGGAAGAAACAGAACTCTTATAAGATCATTTTGTTGTCTGTCTGTCAAGACCATTTATCCCGAGATCACAAGGGGGTATCAAGCTGAAATTAATACCAAACATTCAACTCTACGGTTCCTTTGACCGAGCGAGTACGCAGCAACGAGCGTTTGTGCATCGTTTTTGGTGTAGTTTGTATGAAATTCGTCACATCATTAAAACCTATAGGGCACTTCTCATGGACTTACTCACTTTACTTCCCGACTCGCACTTAACCGGTTTTTTAGTATATGGACAATTTCTTTCACTAGTGTCAAAATATTTTATGCCATAAGCAATCAGTCAAGTCACACGCTTATGCCACTGTGCCAGCATAGCATATGTGCACAGGCGTGTGACTGTAAGCGCAACGGTCGTGCGTTCGATTCACACTCGGGGGAATGGAATATTTAATATTTTCATGTCTTCGCTCTGATAACAAGACCAAGTGCGTTAAGTTCCAGCACTCAATACGCAATGCTTCAAGAATTCGGCAGAAAGTGGAAACCGAATTGTCTTGACGGGGAACGGAGTGTCTTAACACTAGATTCCCACGTTTTCTGAATACCATGATATGTGCGCGATATAGCGTAAAGCTAAAAAATCAGAAAGGAACTTGTCTTAAATTACAACATTCTGTCATAAAGACACAAAACAACAAAATCGAGAAAAGAATTTTAAATATAAATAAGCCCCCAAAATTTTACTACCTCGCTTGTCGCTTAAGTCGCTACAGCCCTTAGATGATTCCCAAGAAGAGTGGGTTCTAGTCCAGCTACGTTCTCATATGTACATATTTTTTAAAATGTTAACGGTTATTTGTTACAATTTGTACATACATAATATTGCCTTAGCAAGGCAAATATGTATATTTTAAAGTTCACTTGCCCTTACTTCAGCATTGAAATTCGCTTAACCATAATATCTAATTAATTCTTCACATTTTATCTCCTATTGAAAGTATGGGTTCTCCGCTTTCCGCTCAAATTTCGAAATATTGAATGTTGAGTGACGCAACTGAGTGAGGAAAAAAAAATATTCCCCTGAGTGAGAATCGAATTCACAACCGTCACATTTACACACACTATGTCGCACCACTAGACACATAGCCGTAATCAATTTTAAGCATGGGTTTCGCCAATTTAGTAAAAAAAACTCGGTCTTCAACTTCCCTTTTAAAATACACATAGTTTATATAAATAAAAAGAAAAGCTGAAAAGGAAAGAGATCAACAAACACAACCACCAAACCGTAGCGTCTCATTAATTCCTCACATTTTATCTCATATCGAGCGCCCCGTGAAGTTAATATACGGGCGTAATGACAGGCATTCGGATACAAACATTTTCTATTGAATTTTTGGAATCCGAAACTTGCGTTGATCATGTATGATATTGAAATTGAAATCTTATACGTTACCTCTGTCTCTTATAATCTATTTATTGGTTGTAAAATATTGTTGTTTATATGGTTTATATCTGTATTTATTGTATATTATGCCTAATATTTTCATACTTTTATGAAAATAGCTCTTCAGAGCGTGCCCGACTGACGTGACTGACATGATTACTGCAGGTTTATAGTCGTAGCTTAGGGGTACAAGTGACGACTATAAACACGACGGTTGGGAGATCGATTCCCAGCCTACCCTACTATAAGCGATATACAGCGTAAAGCTAAAAAAAAGTAATACAGCGTCATACGTGATGCTTGTGCGTTCAATTCCCAGTCGAAGCAACGAATATTATTTTCACTTTCTTGCCCTCGTAGACGAAGTGCGGCGTCGAATTAAGCGAAAAGTGCAGTTGTGGCTCGTAGCTTCTTAAAACCAATAAGAATATAGTCTTAATAAAGTAATAATGAAGAAAGCAACACCATTTTCAATTACGAAAAAAAAAAATGATCACTGTTTATAACTATGTTTATTTTATTTTTCAACACATTTCATATTCCCACGAAGTTATAGGCGTGGGCGGCGAGGCGACAATGGAACATCGTTGTCTTCTGAAATACGACCGATAACTCTTATTAAATATATAAAAATGAGCTGTCTGTATGTATGATATATATTCTAAAATTTGAATGAGAAGCTTTTCTATTATGTATTTTGAAAACAACGTTAATTAGGATCAGTTTATTACTATGTCCAAATATACTTAAAGGATAGGAAAATGTAGTGTGAAGTTAAGATCATTATTTTGTATCTTACTCAATGAAAAACCGGTTACACTTAGTGTTGATGGTTTTCAATAGTAACTAAAGGCGCGCGTTTAAGTCTTTTACATCGAGTTCTAACTATTGAACTTGCAATTAAGTATACATATTTGAATTATGATGTTTTTGAGAAAAGACGGTCGAAGTTACTTCTATACAACTGAATTTCCTAATTTATCCATTCTTTTAAAAATGCTGTACTTGGTTGGAAAACCTAATTTTCAACGAGAAATGTAATTTATGTAGTAAAAAATAATAGTGTGAATTATTATATAGCTATAAAAAATGTACAACTATACCAATATTATAAAAATATTTAAATTTCAATACTATCACCAATATTTAGATTCTTCACATCATAACTTCGGGACATTGACATGCAAAATGGCTAAATCTGCTGCAACTTATTTCATTATTAGACCAAAGAAATGAAAAAATAATTTTAATACACTATACCAAATAAAAAGAAATCCTACAATCCACGATTTCCTGAACAAAATATGCGAAACAGCAGCTAAACGAGACAATTGTGAGTTCTATTCATATTCGGTAGAATGAATTTATTTTTTAGGCTCTGGTAACGAAGCAAAATAAGTCCCGAGGTTCCCTCTGTCTACACTGCTATGTGCATCCCGCACACAGCGTGAAACTGAGAAAAAAAATGTTTGCTGGTATGGAAACGCACTTGGCCAGTTTCGGCGAATCCAATTCACTCTTGGCCGGTTTTTATGGGACTTAAAGATCCAAAAGTGATTGTAATGGCTTGATTTAATAAAGCTTTATTTGAGCGTTCGACAAGTACAAATGTAGGTGGTACTTATTATTTACCTGTCTACAATATGTATGTATGTACCAACAGATACAGCCTCCAAACCGTTATCATAATAGCTTATCCAATTAAACAAGTTATCAATACAAAATTAATAATGTAAGTTATGCACATAGTTCTGACATAATAAATATATAGGCTGGACACGTATCGTGGTAATCAGAGCCACTGTGGAAGACGCATAGCCCCACAGCGCCGTATACTGTTACAACTGATAAACACAAAATAATTACCTGCACCGCGCTTGTTTTACATACTTTGTCATTAGAATGAATGCAGTTTGCATTTACAATGGCTATTTACATTTAATGGTGGTCTTTTGTTGAAAGTGGTACGTACTGTAGTATGTACGTACTTACGTATTTTTGGTGCAGGGTGTATATCTCATAGTTTTTTTTTTCGGGGTTCCCCCGTCTCTGCCTGTTATTTTTTGATTATTTATATGATTATATTAAACTCTATATTGTGTGTGTTTATTTATATTTCTCTTTTGCGTATATCCAAGTCGGGTAAACGATAACATCAGAAATATGATATGGTGATTGGTTTTATATAAATAAATTCCTGTACTGATAACGCTCTATGCGTAAGAGACATAAGGAACTAGCGGATATCTTTGAACCTATATAAAGTTACGCTCAGAACTAAAAGATGTTTTGCTAATAAATATAATAAAATAATAATATTAAATTTCATATCTTTAGTTCGTAATTAGGTCTCCAGCAGGGTTTTCTTAAATTGTTAGTACTCTTTATTAGATTATAAGCATATAATTATGTAAAAAAATAAAACATAATGAAATCACAAAATACCTAACGGTAACGATGCCGTCAGATCCTACACAAAGCGGCTTCAAATCCCGCTACATTTAAGTTTATTTTACGGAATTTTAATGCGATTTATATCAATCCTATATACCGCGAAAGTACAAAAAACCTCGAAATTCGATTAAAAAATAAAATTAAAGTAAACCTAATTGAGTTTTATTAAACACTGAGACGGAAACATTAACAAAGTGCACCATCCAAACAAATTCCTGTAATAAACCATGTCTCGCACTCACATAAGTCCTAAAGTTACTTCTCATTTATTTCACTCCGAATACCCCAAATATCTTATTAAGTAGAGATCACGAGATAAACTAAATTGACCCATTACAAGAATATGGTATACGCTATAATATACAGGTTATTATAAAATTTCAAAATTGTGGAAAGAAACTCGATGGCGTCTATTAGACACGTGCTCTAATTAGTCTATAATAACTACATGGTTATAAAGAAATGACATTTTTTTCTAATATAATGTTGAATACCTTAAAATGTATCCTTGTATTGTTAGTATATGAATAGTATAATGTCATATATATATACACATGACTTTAATTACAATTGTATATTTCTCAAATATCTATACCACACGTTTTTCCAAGACGATTTTCCAAAACAATAAAAAAATACAAGAGAAATTGAAAACTAGGAAGCAAGAAAGGTATAATATTCAAACTATAGAAATCATTTTTTTTTTATTTTTAACTTGCTTTTCCGTTCTCCACATTCCACCAAAATCAAGATATTGAGAACTCACTACCAAAGTCAACGCCGCACTTTGTCTTATCTGAACCGAGAAATGAAAAAAAGTCCTCCGAGTGATCATCAACACATAATCATCATGTTTACATGGGAACGCTACTATGTCACGATGGCCTAAAGAATAAACAAAAAAAATAAACCAACAAAGTATCGAACCCCCACTCATAATCCACTTTATAATAGCTCTACCAGCACGCTTATAATTGCACAATAAAGCGTTGAGCATTATGATTACAGTACATTAACATCGAAATTGTTCTAATAAACGGCGATACGTTTAATGTCTTCATTGCTATCGTGCTCGGACATCGATGGTATGTGGATAGAGAACGTACGTGTTAATTGCTGTGGATTGAGCTTGTGGCTTTTAGAATTAGGCTTGCAGTAGTATAAATAGTTTTTTTTTAGTTTCACCCTGCACCTTGCACATAGCAGAGTAGGCAGAAGGAGTCTGGGAACCTAGTAAGATACTCCTACTTCCTACTTCCTTAGGTACGTTTTTTTTTACAAAAATATTATATAATATAGACTTCAATTAAATAATTGAATTATATAAAATTCAGCTTCATCCTGCATCCTACATATAGTAGGGTAGGTATGTAGTTTAGTTATTGACAAAATAATAATATTATGAGTCTGAAAAGTAACCCAAATAGAAATTGAACCTATAACCGACCTACACTCGTTTACAATCACAAGCTGCACTACAGCGGCCCTAAAAATAATAATCCAAAATAAAGCATTTAAATCATATCTCCGTTGAACTTTCAACACTCAATAGCATCGAGAGCCAACATTAAATCGATAATCTCTATTATTACACCATATTAATACATTACAAGTGTATACGGAACACCTCCCGCTATATTCACACGGTCGATATAATAACGAATGAGTTTATTTGGAACTTAAATATATTTACTTTCACAAACATTGATGCTTAAATAGCTGTGTTTAGATACAGATCGTAAAGAGATTGAGTTAATAAATTTAATTGTCGGTCAATCAAAACAAAACTACATGTAATGACTATATAAACGGTACCGTGAATTTGGACTACAAGTTATTGGTTTCTATGTTTGCGAATGTTGTTTATTTAATAGTTATTAAGCCTCAAAGCCTACATTCAGTTTTTGTTTTGAGTATAATTTAAATTTCACGCTTTCGCCCTAAGAAAGCAGGATAGATACGGGGAACGGAGGGCTAAACGCTACTGCATACCTCTTTAATTTGATTAACCTCTCCATACAAGACCTCCGAGGGGTTCTCATGCTATTTACGTGACTTATACTGTGTTTTCGAAGATCAACCGAGGAGGTTAGGGGAGATACCAGCCACTCTTACCACTAACTCTTCCTGAGCTATTTTTTTTCATAATTATTTTTGTAATTTTTTCAGCATTTAAGCACTCATTCTCTCGTCGTGACCAAACTGCCTGAGCACGTTCGTTTCAGTTCTCACGTGACATCCTCGCATGTACCTGCCGTTCTATGTATCTCTTAATTACAGATTAGATCTGCCAAAGAGACTCCGCGTAGCCTTCTAGTGAAATCTGATTTTGCTAATTGACTTATTTAACAAAAATAATTAATTAAAGTAACAATATTAAAACTTAATTATACAACTTATTTTATATACAACTTAATTTGCAGGTACTTGTAATATAATACACACGCTCTTCCTTACATTCCATTATAGTTATGTGACAGGTGGTAAGACTACGTCTTAATACGTATAATGCCTAAATACACGAAGAAAACGAGCATTGGGTATTCACACCTCTCTAAAAGCTACTTGATTAAATTAAAACATAATAAACGACTCCTCGTCCTCCATCTTTAATTCACATGTAAAAAATTGAAATACAAATTGATTTGACTTTTCAACAATACGGTCGTTGTGGCGCATCGGTAGAGCGTCCAACTATAAACGCGGCGGTTGTGGATTCGATTCTCACTCGGGGAAACCAATTATTTTCATTTCGTTGCTGTGGTAACGAGACAAAATACAATGTGAAATTGTGAGTGTGAATACTCGAAAATAGTGCGGAAAATGAGAAACGGAGTATCTCAACACTAGTATCCTCCACTTACCCTACTGTATACAGATAGATAAAACTAAAAAATAAGTTTTAAACAACGTTATACCAACTAGGACAGTCGTTCATGAAATCTCTCAATTGATCGCTAAACAAACTATCGATCTCCCATACATCGAGAGCAATTATGACTATTAACAAAAACCAAACCGTTGCGTTACCATTCACTAGTGACTAGAGTCAATTCGAGTAATTAAATATTTATTCGGTTCTATTACGATCAAATCTTACTGTTACACAGAATCGATTCGTCATTGTGAAAATGTTTAAACACAAATTGCTTGTAATAAAAAATTATAAAATGCCGTGAAATACATTTGACAAACGACCGAGAAGAAAATCGATATTTGCTTTTAGTTTATTTAATAAAATCGGTAATTGTTCACGTTTAGGCTCGACACGTTATTGTTCCGGTCACGGTATTAAACATATATCTTTCTATTTTCGATACGAGGAATAGTGTTTACTTGGATATTACTCGTTAGCGGTCAAACAGACTAGCAGTTATACATTCGTTGCTTACAATACTCTCTCATATCTGATGCAGCCAAAACTATAATAATGGAGTGGAACTCTTTATGAGTTACTTACTATTAATTCATTCGAGTTTAGGTTCGTATCATAAATAGTTTCGAGGACATAAGATTGTGTTATTTTTTGCTATTTATCACTCATTTGATGACAGAAAATGAAACGGAGTGATTTACCACCAGATTTTTTAGTCAGACCTACTTTTACGATTTTACTGAGTTTTTCTGTGTCCTATAACACAGAAAAACCCAGTCATTCAATCAGACGCTTGTCAACTTCAGAAATCGAAGTCGCATTAACCTAAAATTGTACAAAAAAGCTTTAACAATTACATCAATAAACGCTAAGAGGACTGGTTAACTAAACACATTAAAACAAAGAGACGAAAACCGACGGCCATTTCCATTTTATTATATTAATATACACCGTCCCAGCATTCCACACCGGCGATGTCGATAACGGAGTAGTGACAATTGATTTTGTATTGAACTTTGACACTGTTAGAGAATTCGTAGCGGTACGGTCATATATTTCAATCAATTGTTAGAAGTAATATGCTTATAAATGATCTATTATGAGTGACTTTACATGGCTTGAATGTCATATTTGGAAATTTGTTTTCTTATGTAATATTGTCATTTGTTTTAATATTTTGAATATTTAAATAAATAAAAATATTTACATTATTTAGGGAATATTTTTATTTTATAGTTTTGACTTCGATTCCCACTCGGAGAAACGATATTTTCATTACCGCACGCACGAAGAAAACTTAGGGGTCTAGTCGAGAACTTTATGAGTCTTAACATTAGGTTCCTAAGTACCCCCTGTCTACCCTGCCAAGTGCGGGACACAGTGTGAAGTTAAAAAAGAAATAAATGTAAGGTACAAATCCGAAAACATCACCTTAAAAAATCACGTTCATTAGTAAATATTTAAAACACGCATTACTAAACACCGAGGCCGGGACCCGATCAGAATCTCTCTATACCATCCTTATTCAATTATTAATCTATCCCGCGAGTAAGAAGGACAGAACCAAACCGACTTACGGCCAGAGGGAGATAACTTAGCTATAGGTGTCCGTTATTTTATCTACTAATTAAGTTCTTTAAAAGTTACAATTTAGATACATACTCCGTTCAATCTGTTATTATTTATAACAATATGGGGCTACCCGCGGCGATTTGATTGGTTAATTTCGTTAATTTTCTTAATTGTTATAGCTTTTTATAATTTCCGTTGTATGTTTTTAAAGATTTTTACGCGTTTGTTTTTTTTTATTGTATGACGTTTTTATGTATATTAAGTAATCGTGGGGATTATTTAATTAATATTTTGTTCGCTTTGGTGGTTATGGCCCCCTGGTGGTGACGAGAATTATGTAAGGTAAATGAAGTACTGTTATTTTGTGACATACTTGGTTTGTTGACAGGATACCTTAAATTGTTGTTTAAATTAAATAATATAGAAAGTTTGAGGCGCAATCGCATTGTCTGACTGTTAACGAAATGTTTTTGGATTTGTTTCCTACTAAAGGGGGAATAATTATATCTAAAGAATATTTCAATCTTTCCGGTTTTAATAGACAAAGCGTAGAGTCTAACCACTATTTTCCCTCTACCCTACTTTGTGGATAGGTGTTTTTATTTCAATTTTTTGTTTAAATAACAGAGTAAAATATTGTGTTCAATTCCAGCCAGATCAAGTCCCCAGAGTATATTATCCTGGTATTTAAAATAAATATAATATAAATACGACTAAATCAAATTAAATCAATTTCACGCTGTATCCTGCACAGCGGGGTAGGCAGAGGGAACCCAGTGATAAGACACTCCGTTTCCGATTTATGACTAAATTACCATAATTACTTATTTTAATATATTCATTGACGATCATGAAGACACAAAATCAGTTTCAAGACCACTGTCTCTACACAATCTACGAATATAGCCTATCTATCTAGTGTATTCATATAAATTAAACATAGCTATCGTAAACCAATTAAAAACAATATAGATTTTTATGACATCTATAATATAAAACTATTTGTTTACTGATTGACCGACAGACAACGCACGGCCGAACGCAAAAATTTTGAGTGAAGAGAAGCACTAAAAGAGGATGAATTACAAATATCTTAGGGGAATGGAAAAATAACAGGATTGTACCTTTTACGTTCACCAAAAAGAAGTCGCGGGAAGCCTCTAGTTTATAATATAAATGTAAGCATTTCTATACTTAACAACGGCTATTAGTCTATTACTATTAGCTATATAGTAATAACGCTCTGTGAAAGCAATCGTTGCCGAAATTGATCCGAGTAAAATAAACACTTATATTACAAAAAACTAACTATAAATACATTTATGCTTAATTAGAAATGGCCATTTTACTTTCTATAATAATTATGAAATCGTGATGTAGCAGTTATGTGGATGATTTTTGGTGGTCTTAAAATATGAGTTAAAAAGATTTGAATAATTTTATTAATGACACTAGTTGGTTATTTCATAAATTTATTAATGAACATATTGGCGTGATTAGTAAAACTAAAAAACGAGTATGTAACTTTAAATATGCGAAGAATGAATTATTATAATTTCGCCGCTATGGTAACAAGACAAAACGCGGTATTGAGATCCATCACTCAACAAGCAACGTCTTGAAAATTGAGCTGTACGTAGACAACGGAATGTCTTAGCGCTAGATTTCCTCTGTCTATCCAATATGGGATATAGCGTGACGCAAAAAAAAGGATATTGCTTAGGTTAGTAACTTAACTTAATATTGGTTATTGCAACATAACACTTTAAAAAGACTCGTTTAACATTTGTTAAATAGATTAACGATCCAAGCGCATGTGTGCACAGTACATTAGAACAAGGAAAAAGAAAATCTCTCAATTTTATATGGTCTTAACGCGGCGGCCGTGTTAACTGGTGCTAATAAGCAACGCCGAGTGTTCGATAAAATCTTAACAAACCTGTTCGGATGTTCAAAATGTATGATTAGTACTAGAAAAGTGAAATGTACATTTTTACATATTTCTTTATCTGTTCTGTATGATGATAGAGAATATTTATGATTTAAGTTTGCAAATGCGCACAAAAGCCTTACGACTATGATCGTCGCTATGAGATAATATAAAAATGTCAATATTGGCAGATTTGATAGATAAAATTAATATATGGATTATTAAGTATTTATTTTTTTAAAAAAGCTCTAAAATTATTAATTAACTCCCCCGTCCCCGTCTTTCAGTGAAGTTTTCGACATCAGGTGTTGAGTGGCAGAACTCAGCGTCGTCGCTGCACTGTGTCTAGCATAGCGCGGAAATGATAATAGTATTATCGATAATAATGGATTCGAATCCACAACCATTAGATTTATAGTAGAACGATGTTTCACTGCAATATGGATTAAACGTTGAAAATGGTTCTCCGTTTTTAGAAATTATATTGACAAGTAGAAACTTGTTGTTGTAAAAATTTCTTTGAAGATAATATAAAATATTGATTTACACAGAATCTGACTATGAGCATGTGGGTTCGATTCCCACTCGAAAAAATGAATTATTTTCATGTTCTCGTTCTGGTACCAAGATAAAACCCGGCGTTGAGTTTCGCCTCACAACGCATAATCTCCCGAACTTTGGACAGTGTGTGGAATACGGAGTGTCCTGACTCTATTCCCTCTGCTTACCATAAAACTCTGCTTAACTAAAACTAAAAGACGAAATAATAATAATTAAATCGTGAACAGCATGATCGATAAACAGACACGCCCAGCTGATCATTTCATTACGCTGACACATGCTTTAATTCATCACCGCGACTCATTAAGCGACGCTATAAAACGCCGCTAGGTCTGCTCATAATAAATTATAGATCGGGCGAAAAGTTCACATAAAATTCGTACGTTCTATAATAACAATAAAAATTTATGATTATTTATTGGAAAAATTTGTGTATCTGTTTGCAAAATTATGTATTTAAATATTTTTAGCGTAAAAAAATTTTTGATGGTATTTGGTATGAAACAGTTAATTCTAAGGCCTATTTTTTTAAATTCAACTTAATTTAAAATTGCCTTAATAATAAACTTAATTTAAAATTCTGAGGCCTTTTTTCGTTGGTTTTACAATTATGTAATTTTACAATATTTATATATATACAGGCTTACTAACCGAGTAAGTATTCTACTCATATAAAAAAATCCGAAATTTATTATGTAAATCATATACTTGTAAGACACGGGAGTAAACAAAATAATATTTCATTAATATATACCTAAATAGAACTTTTGATTCACACTCTGCATACGATATAAGGTCACCGTTAGTTTACAGATAACGTTAGATTTCGTATGGAAACGAAGCGCGTGGGTGTCGACTCTAATTGGCCAATAAAGTGTGGTGGGCATGGTCCAAAACTACTAAATTATCCGCCTCGAGACGTGCCTTATACTTTGCTGTAGGTCTGTCTGTGTAGATTTTGATTGTAATCAAATAAATTACTCATTTCTATGTTTTGATAACATTTTGGAGACTTTTTTTTTCTTTCTATTGAGTGAAATTTATGATTTGAGTGAAGTTTGAATGTATAATGACTGTTGAGTAGTGGTGCGGATGTTTAAATTTGTTACTTGTTTTAGTTGATAGTTTAGTATTGAAGTAATTGTAAATTTGATCTTTAGGGGGGAGTCTTTAAACTCGAAACTTTTAATCTCAAAACTGGAAACGTTTGAGAAACTTGTAATATTTTAAATTTTTTAGTTAAAGTATGCAATTCGATTCTTTTACAATAATTAGTTCTAAAAGTTAGGAAACACATGATAATTATGCCCTTAGGACACTCCAAGACGAATGTCAGTTTCGCGTGTCCTAACCCCGTAACGTAAAAAATATTAACATAATATGAATAATTTATAATATTCCATCGATAATGACATCGAAATTAATTAGGGAGGCCTATTAATAAAACGATAACACCGTTATAAACAAACACCTAAACGACACGAACTAATCAGGGCTTTCCTGCATACAAATTGGATCTATCGAATGGCCATTAATGACAACTGTCGAACGTAACATAAAATATCTTAGCGTTCATATATTTTTAAGTCCATCTTCATAGGAGATATTAGAATAATAAGCTCATTAGATAAAACTTTAGGTTTTGCCATATAATGAATGTCTTCATATCTTATCCACAAACACATATTTGAGATATTGAGTGTTGATTGGCGGAGTTCAACGCCGCTTTTTCTAAATTTGCTAGGAAATTAAAAAAACAATTCCCCGATTTGGAATCGAACCATCAATCGTTGCGTTTGCAGTCACACACATCTTAGTTCTGTGCAATATTATCTACATGGATAAAAAGGAAAAAGCCGATATTTTTCATTCAATAGAATTCACAATATCTATTACCATTATTAAATCTTAATAGCTTGAGCTTAAATCTAATTAGAGCTTGCTAGCATAGAGCAACACGCGTCTGCGCATCCCCTTAAACAGACAATATCAGTAAATAATAAGTGATTAAGCTCGAACACGCGACCCATTCATATACATATAAAATACCACAAAATATACATTTGAGCTATAACCCAATGGGAGGTCGGCTAATTATTGATGATATGCATATACATGACTTTTAACGGGCCATGCTTTATGGACGACAGTAAATTATGAAACACTGTTCTTGGTCTTGGTCTGCTGTGACTATATTGTTGTTATAAATTGTCATCTTAGTTTTGTGGGTAACATCGGTTACGTAATGCACCCTCACATTAGTCGTATATCTTTATATATGGTGGATGTTTTATCAAGATTTCGATCGGGTGCTGTTGTGGTTTTGTGTAAATTATATTCTGAGAATATATTCTATTAAAATATTGTAAAATTGCAACAAACATACGAGTACATTGAAGCCAGTCGTAGCGATGCGCCAGGTTGTAGGTTTGATTCCCACTCTAGGAAATAAAATATTCAATAATTTATTTCCTTGCTCTGGTAACGAGGCAAAGCGTGGCGCTGAATTCCGCCACTCAACACAGAATGCCTCCAGAATTAGGCAGAATGGGAACGGAGCGTATTTGTATTGCAGATAGATATTAAATTATTTTGTTCTTATACAAGCAATAGAGAAGAGTAATAATTAGAAAAGATAAACAACATTATTTTAACCAGTTCCATCTCTAGCGAAGTAGGTAGAGAGAACGTAGCACTAAATGCCACGATCTCTATATACCTCTCCACCTCGTTCCCTGTGATAAATCTCTTCATATTTACCCTCATCCCCTTGCTTTTTTCTTTACTTTGCACAAACTTTGACACAAGTGTAGATATACTAGATAATTTTACCATACAAAAAATAAAGTATTCATAATTAAAATGATGTAAATCTTAAGAACTGTTTTTCATCATATTAATATGTAATATTTTATAATTAATTACGATCGTTATATCTAAGAAAAGATATGTTATACAAGATAAGCATCTCGTAGAATTTTTAATACGATTATATATTTTAATAGGCTTTGACATTTTAAAGTAAATAGTTGTAGCCCGCGACATTGTTTGCGTGAATTTTAAACATAAAACAGTAAATCCCCTAATTTTCTATTCCTATAGAATTTTGGGAATCCAACTAATATATTAGTACTTCCCTAAACTCCCTAACTCACCGACATGCCAAATTTGTACTTTCTCTTAATTGTAAGATTTTTATTAATATTTATTATTAAAACATAATTTCTAACTTCATGCTATAACACTTAGCAAGGTAGGCAATGGAACCCCGGGAACCTAGTCTTAAGACATTTCACACTTAAGCTTTTTACTAACGATTTTGTGTATGTTGCACAATGGATTTGCTGGCAATTGTTGTACAATTTAGGTCTACGAGCAAACATAACTTGAACGACTTTAACGGATCATAGACATGAATATTTAATATTAATTACAGATGGTCTGGACAGGCGGACAACAGACTGATCTTATAAGGATTCCGTTTTAACTAAAAACCCTAAAAAGAATGAGAGTACTAACAGTTACGTCTTTCATCTACGATAGAAATTTACACAAAAGTACTAAAACTGTAGTAACACTCAACTAATTGACATAATTTTTATTGAAACGAGCACGAGCACACTAAAAATCTACGATTACTTTACATTCGATATGAGATTTTGATTTGAATACAACATTGTTAACACAATATTTGTTACACGAGGAATTATATCTTATTTCTTTTTCATAGAATTTTACATTGTATTACTATTGTAATAAGTATTAAATTTCTAGGTAAAATTATCTATTAGGTAGCAAGGAAAACCGATATTGTACTTGTGTATTATTTATATAAAATTTACGATTATGGTCCCCGCCGTCCGCTCTGAATGGTATCGTAGGCCATGAAACATTTTATATAGATTTTAAAATTGTTGTAGAATATATTATATGTGGATACTTGTTTGTATCGATTATATTCATATCAAAGTTGGAATCGATGTATAGTCAGATGTTATTTTACCTTTGGTGCTTGCCAATACAAAAATAATACTAAAAGATAACTACTATATACACCGCACAAAACCTAAAACAATATATAAAAAGGTACGCAACGGTCCGACTCACACTTAACCGATTTTTTTATATTTTAGAAAGCTTATTTTTAAAAAGTGCTTAAATAATATTTTTTGTTTTTAAATTATTGACTTTTTTTACCACCAGGCTCCAAACTAAATATAAACCTTAAATTTCAGTACAACTTGAACAGCACACTAACTCGCAAATTTGAATAAATAATAAACTTGAATTTCATCCCAACTGAAAATTGAAGTCGCACCCATTTAAATCTCCCATTCTTTTGAAGTCGGTGAAGTCGATACCGACACATATTAAATATTTAACTTCGGTATCATTTCAGATTTATGTTTTTGATGGGAGATCAATATACGTAAATATTGTTACTATAACAAACATTATGTTAGTATAAAAATGTAAATGGGTTACAAGTTCAAATCCATGAATAAACATATCTTTCAATGTTACACTTTATTACTTTTTTTAGTGTCTCTCATATTAATTAACTTAAAACATTCATAATGTATTATTAAATTAAATATTCATATAGGATATTGTTTAACGACAATTTAAATTTAAATAAGATATCATGTTTTGATTCCATGTTTTATGTAATATAATTTTAATTCTTACTTAATTTTACTAAACTAAAATAATACTAAATTCTGCCACTTAACACGCAATGCATCCGAAGAATTCGGCAGAAAGTGGGGAACGGAGTGTCTTAACACTAGGTTCCCTCTGCCTATCCTGCTGTGTGCGGGATATAGCGTGAAGCTTATTTTTTTTTTAAATAAAAATAATTTTCTGGTTCTTAGAACGAGGCAAAGCTCGGCGTTGAGTTCCGCCACTCAACAGGTAGTTTATTAATGAGAACGAACTGTCTTAATACAAGGTTCCCAGGTTTCTTCTACCTACCTTGCTAAGAGCAGATACAGCATTAAGTTAAAAATGTATTAAAAAAATAAATAATTTATGCTATGAGTTTGGAAGGTGTATGAATACATTTAAATCAATGTGAACAGACGGACAGGCAGACAGACAAACAACAGAGTGAGGGTTCCGTTGTTTCCTTTTGATATAAGAAACCCTAAAAAATATATTGACTTATTCATTTTTATTATTCTTTGAATCAAGTTTCCAAAGAATATATCTTGGCCTAAAATCGATTTAACTGTATATGAAATGACTATATTAACTCATTATGTCTCTTTAAAAAGCAATAACTCCAAAATTATACAATATAATCAATATGTGCATGGCTAATTAATTATTTGCGACACATACTAAAGCGACATCTTTATCACACCAGTCTTGTTTATATAAAATATAATATGTTAAAAAAGACAAGACAAGAAAGAAAAGACATGACAAGAAAGAGTGTACATACCAATTTCAGAATTTTAGGTCAACGGGAAGTATAAATAAAATTGACACAATTAACTTTGCAGTAAGTCTAACTTATCCTGTTATATACCTGATATAGGATAAAGCTTAGCTTTATTAATTAAGTAGAAATATAAAAAAATGTTAATGAATAATTAAAAGATTGTTATATATGGCCCTCACGACGCTAAATCAGAATCACATAACTAAAAATCGAAGCGAACCGAACCCGTCTTATTAGTAAAGTGAGTCGCGTGGGCGAAGCTCGGAGGTCAAAGTACACTATAAATTGTTATTTACAGAGCCTACTTAGAAACATTAGGGGAAAGAAGCCCGTCGTAGCGCAGTGGCACGAGCGCGCGTCTGTAAGCCCAACAGTAGCAGATTCGATTCGGAAAATTCGGAAAATCGATAATCAAATGTCTAAACACTGGACTCTCCGTAACTTTCCTATTTAATGCGGGATAAAAAAGAAATGTATCAATACGTTTTGACACTTAATACGAATTATATTATATCGATATCGTCCAATTCAGTATCGACAAAATATATGTCATATTAAAAAAAAATCGATATATGTCTACTATAACATCTCTAAAAAGTATTCGTCTTATTTTCAAGTATATTCTGATTGAATGTTACCAAATGGAAGGTAAGTTATAATTTCTTATGTAATAGGTGGGCGAAAGCTCTATAATTCTAATCGTATAATGAAATCTAAGGCTTCTAATTAAGTATAAAATTAATAAATTTATACAGTTTTATGGCGTACCTACTTGTGAAATAGTAATCATCTATTTATAAGTTATTACGTTAAATACACTTGTTAAGCATTATGCTAATACTGTACGTATGTACTGTAATACGAGAGTAAGTCACGAATTAAAAATTAAACCCCTAAACTTGAAAATTTAAATTTTCTGTCAAAAAATGTTTAAGATAAGTGATGAAATTAACAAAATGAAATATAATTGATAAAGTATGCAAAATTAGCAGAGGTTCAAATCCAACTAAGTTATTGAGGCAAGTTTATATTAATGATATATGTTTATGTTTATACTTTTAATCTATACGCCTTCCTCAGTCTAGTTGGCTACAAATCGACAATCGAACGAATGAACGAGCTCGAATCGCTATAAAAAAAAAAATGTAATGTCATAAAGAGATGCTTGCGAATTCACCACTTCCAGCCGCACGGGAATTGAATTATTTTCTTTTTTATACTTCTTTCTATTCTACGTTGAGCTACGTCAAAAAACTTAATTAAGCACTCCAAAAGCACAAAAATGGCATATAAAGAGATATCACATTAAATTCTCTTAGCCCATACCGCCAAGAAAAAAACAATACAACACATAAAAGTTGTACCTACATACACATATATCCAAAACACACTATCACTGTTATAAAATATTATCGGCTGTCATCAGACCGAGTGATTCCATTTGATTTGTCACAGAGTTTTATCACTATATTCATCAAGTGACCTGAGCGACACTGTGAACGTCATTAGCTCAGATAGATTTACAATACCTGCGTTCTGAAACACTTGTCCAAACTAAATTTACTGTTGAAAACTGATCAATTTAGCTATTTTCAACTCTATTTTCTATACATATAAGAGCTAATATATTTTTATAGAGCTAATATGCTTCGTGTGAAATAATGCCACCCAAGGCGCACATGAGCTCTATAAATGTGTACAATTTACTACGTTCTTGAAATTGAAAACTTACGTCCTAATGACATGAAGTGAAAAAATAACCTCGCCCCTGCTAGACGTGGTGGGTATAAATTTATTAGAACAAATTACTTATAAAACATATATATTAATTTAATCTGTATGTCTTATAATGGTTTTTAATGATACAAAGTTAGTTTATACATATATTCTCATTATTTTATATATTATATTCATTACACATATTACCATATAATCGTATATTATATATTTCGCATTCTCATTCTTCCCTCTTGTTTTACAGGATAGGAAAGCCAGTGAGGACGAAAAGAAAAAAAGAGGAAGAAAAGCTCTATTTTGAAACTTTTAAGCAGAACCAGAAATCGTTTTTAGTTATTACAAAAAGAACACATAATATTTAGAAATTTTGTAACTGTGACGGTTGGTGGGTTCTATTCCCATTCGGAAGAATGAATTTGATTTCCTCGCTCTTAACTGAATTCTGGTAACACGACAAAGTTAAAAAATTGGGCAGAAAGTAAGAAACGGAGTGTCTTTACACTATACGTGGGATACAGCGTAATACTGTAAAAAAGGAACTTTTGAACAAAATTCTCGATAAATAAAATAAACCAATGACTTTATAGCAAGTATACGGATCAAACTAGGCAATGAAGTTTTCTCAACATAAATAATAACACATAAATGTCTTGATATAGTGTCATTTTGATAAACTTTGATTTACGATAGCTCTTTTAAACGTTACGGCCAGTAAATTACTTATTACGCTCTCGACGTATGAAATGTAACTTTGTTGTTATCTATGATCCTCTCAAACAGATATACATTTTGATTTAATATTTTAAAAAGTCAGTGATTGTAAGTTTTTTTTTTACCTTATGTTAAGTGATTACCGCTGCTCAAGAGCCCGTATAACATCTTGAAGTTTAAGGTGAAGTGAACAGTAAAGGAGTGGATCGCCACGTATCTAGATGGTGAGGATAACTATTTAAGCTTGTGATGTACTGTACGGATAGAAAATTACCAGGTACCAAAATTGTCAGGTCAAAAAATTCCCCAGAACGCTCCCATCGATAAATGTGGCAGAGAATGTACAGCGAGAAGACGTATCTTATAAAGCCAAAGTGTTAAGTTTTGCACACATTATTGATTTCCCAACGATTCGGGCGGCTCTACGTTGTATGCGGTCAAATGATTCAAGCTGATACTGGAGCCAAAGAGGAGAAAAGTATCTCCATATTTACAATACTAAATATTTTACTTAACCAGAGTTTGGAAATTAAAATAATTCATTCCCCCGAGTATGGATTGAAGTCACAGCCATCGCAGTCACTGTCAGAAGTAGTGTGGCTGCGCCACAAACCGGTATGGACTTTTTATCGGTTCTCTGTAAACAAAGCTCAGTTTCATACATTTTATAACACCATCGATGTCTGATGTCACCGTGTCATAAAACTAATTAGAGCTCTCGTGCCATCTTATGGTTTACGACTACCACGCTAAGTGAATAACGGGTATAATATGTATATACGTATATTGTATAAATCTACGTATCTATGAAATATATTGATTATATATGAATCGTTATGGCTACGTTGTCACGTACATATCTGTTCAAAGCTAAAGTCCAGGTCAGTCCAGGTCCAGAAAATATCTCTAGATATGCTAATGGCTGTGAGGTTCGATTTCCATTCGGAATGGAAATATATTGTCATTTCTTCGCTCTGGTTTCCAGGAAAAATGCGACGTCAAGATCCTCCACTCATCACGCAATGTCTATAGAATTCGGAGGAAAGTGGGTAGCGGAGTGTCTTAATACTAGACTTCTCTAGAGTTTTATGTGGAACATTGCGTGAAGCTAAAAAAATTAGTAAATTTCGTTATTTTTAAACAGTATGGATTGAAGCTCTATTTATGTTTCTTATTCTATTATTCTTACTTACAATATACCTTGCTACAAGTTCTAATATTGTGTTGACTAACATTTCGTAAAAGTTTTGTACGTTAGACATAGTATAGTGCAAATATATGTATCATTTTCTAAGGTTAACCTAATATTTTATGACAGCGCAGCGCCCGGATATAATAGAATACGAAGAGAGAGCTTAGTGATAAAAAACTCTATTCCCCATGCACCGCCCAATTTTCTGTGACTGTGTGTGATTTTTATACTTTTTCTAAATAATTATGTTATTAAAATTATAACAAAATCAGAACAAAACACTCGGAACACAGTCGGGAACTCAAACTAGTTTTCAAAACACATAACTCACATTTAAATTGAATCAATTTCCTACTTGCAACGAGGGCAAACGATTCGCACGCGATTTATTAATTTCGCGTGCTATTAGCGTGTAATAGTGCACTCCGCCGTAATGGTCGGCGCATTTGTTTCTGAGCACCTCTGGGACCTCTAGGGATGGTCGGTTGTGTATTCCATTTGTAAGGTTGATAGAAAACTACATGTATTATTCTCAATATCATATTTGATTTTAAATACAAATAAGGAGTCATATGTTTAATGCTTTTGAACGTACTATATTTTGGGGACTGTCTTACTATAAATTAATTATCACCGAAACAAATATTTTTCAATCAAATATAGGTACGATCAATTTTATATTTATCAATTTTAAAGTAAATTATGTACAAACAGTGCTCTCTCCCCTACTAGCCTCTTTTCATATATTCATCGAAGTAATTTTTAAAGATGAGACTCCAGCCCATTGTTTAACTTTCACAAAACAAAACAAAAATACTTTTAAATATGAACTTGTGCATTTCTATTCATGTATATGCTTAATTTCCACATGTTAAAACTTCTTATATTATGTCTTTTATGCTGTCGTCCGCAATGGGACAACGTCTGCGATCTGTGAACGCTATGTTCGATATATATTCGGTGGGATAATACAGGCTGATTGGTAGATAGATAGATAAACTGATGCAGGTGATAGAGGAGGCAATTTCCAATGTCTTGGAATTTTACCACTTCCGAGATGTTGGATATTAAAATAAATATCTTAATACCATATGTGCGCAATCAAATGCTCGATCACATTATTTCGCATGTTTTTCCACTGACTTTTGAGTTTCTTGTATTCTCTCATGTATTATGCCTCATTTAATAATATTATAACATGAAACCGCCTAAAAGATGTACTTTTTTGTTTATTGGGAGATAAATTTAAACACGTAAAAAAATTGACACATACTGTAATTTTCAATTGCTGTTCTCAAAATTTTCTTGTTCCTTCAATTTTAAAAATATCTTCTCATTGGGCTATTTCGAATAACATGAAATAAATGTAATTCTAACCATATTTTTTAAAGATATAAAGTGATTTCACCTTCAAATCAATGAGAATTTAATTTTCATGGTATACTACAAGAATATATAAGAAACCTAATATTTAAGTAATATTCATATAGATTTGCTTATTATCTTGATATCTAATTCTTTTCTACCTCTTACTTTATTTCTAAAATACTTTTAGTTTATCATACGCCCGTCATCAAATTCTGTTGTAAGTTTTAACTAAAGAAAGATTACTTTTAGGCTAAGTACGTAGTATTAATGAACTAATCAATCAATTCAACAAGTACATATAGTCTGTGTTCTGTTCTGTTTTAAGTGCTCAACTG
Organism: Heliconius melpomene rosina; assembly: GCF_056956725.1. NCBI lineage: Eukaryota > Metazoa > Arthropoda > Insecta > Lepidoptera > Nymphalidae > Heliconius > Heliconius melpomene. The sequence goes on from NC_140395.1 coordinate 13,961,741, forward strand.
GCACGTTCTGAACACGTCCGAACATGCCAGTTGAGCACTTATCACTTTGCCAATGTCACGTTGCATGGAGAACACACGAAGGAGATTGTACGATAAAAATGAGATTCAGTTAAAACACTGTGTACGCCTATAAGCAGATCTCTACGGCACGGCTAAAAGTTCATAACATTTTAATTTGAACAATAAATCGCGTGACAATTTACTTATAACAAAAGTACAACAAGCCTCCCCGAGATAGTGCCGCCATTAATCACAAACAATATTTCGAGTCTTATAAATTAACCACAGATTATATAGTGGGACATTCATAAAGGTTCGTGTGGTGTAAATTGCACATCCCTACTGGTACTCGAAGACACTGAGCAATAACATCCTCTGGCGACCGCGCGATATTTAACAATACTTCAGCCGGCGTGCCTCCTGAAAACTACCAAATGGGACTCTAAAAACATATAAATAAGAACTAATCTCGTTAATAATACAATATTGAAGATTACAATACAAAATTATATAAAATAGACTGGATTTTGAGTCTTTCCACTAAAGAAATAGCTTTGTGTCCAAAGGCAAGTATATCCATGCCGGCACCAACGGTCTACAGCCCGCTGTGAAAATGACCCTATTTGATTTATACATACAAACGCCTCTCGGTATTAATTCACTCGCAATTTGTCATTCGATGTGAGAAAGTGGTATATTGTTCGTCTTCAGCGGGAAATAATAACGTAAGTGTATTATTTTGAAACCACCCATACAGCGATTTATTTGTATGGGACAATAATTCAAATTGTAAACTGTGGTATGCATTTTATTAAAGCAAATGCTATTGAAAGTGGATGTATGTAGAATTGAATTAATTATAATATTTGTAGAGGATTCTAGTATAGTAATTATTTTATATATTATTTTAATAAGCAAGCAATTTAAAGCAGTCTGAAGCTCTAACAAAGGACAGAAAAAAAGGGCATAAAGCATTACGCTCATTTATCAACACTGTTAAATATTAAATAGTTGTCAGTGATGTACCTTTTTCGTTTTCGCATCACCTAAAACATCGTCTTTGGCAGAGGAAGCCAGCACCGCTCTTTATTTTTCCATATAGTAGTAGAAAAATTGCATTAAAAAACGAAGCTTCCCTAAGGCCATCGTGGCATAACGGCAGTGTCTGACTGTAAACGCGACAATTCGGGGTTCGAATACCATTGGCAGGAATGAATTATTTTCATTTCCCCGTTCTAGTAACAAGACTAAGCGCGACGTTGAGTTCCGCCATTTAACGCGTTATTGAAAGGAGTCGCGTAACACTAGGTTCTTTCTGCCTGCCTGATACAGTATGAAGCTAAAAAAGACATGTTCCATTAATAAATAAATAAATAATAATTTATACAAATGAATACATAGCTTACACACAAGCAATATTTGACACGCGCCCAAGTGTGAGAGTCGCAAAAGCTCGCCCCGGCCACACTTAATGCGTTTCGTGTTCATTAATATTTTACGTTTAACGCGGACGGCCTCTAATGAGTATATTAATAACTCGACATCGATTTTATAGTTATACGCAACACATCATTTTTTATCTTAACCTATCGCCCATAGGGTACGGTATGGAGAGGCTGTTGAAATATCACTCTTTATTAATTTAATTCGAAGGGAAACTATTAAAAACTTTTATTTTCATGTTATGATTCCATTGGTCTAGACTTATAAATTATTTACCAGAGGGCAATCGTGGCGCAGGGACACAAGCATGTGAAGCAAACAAACAACACCAACAAATCCACAACATGTCACAATGGTGACGGATGGGTATTCGATGCCCACTCGAAGAAATTTAATACTTAATATTTAAATTTCTTTGCTCTTTCTTCTTTCTAGTTCCAAGATAAAGCGCGGCGTTGAGTTCCGCTACTCAACACGCAATGCTCCCGGAATCCGACAGAAAGTGGGGAACGGTGTTTCTTAATACTAGGTACAATCTAACCCGCAGGGCAGGCAGAGGGGCTGCCTTGAGCGATTCAGCGTGAAGCTGATTTATTTATTTTTTAATATCCTATACATATAGATAATGTAACACGTATATTAAATGTAACTACATATTATGTACTCGTATATATAAAACATAGATTGTAGAGGCTAAGTAATATTTCCAATATATTATAAGTGATCATTAAAAATGCACTTACAGACCACGGGAAAGCCAGACGAGTGCTGATTCGACAAATTTGTTCTGTTTCAACGATTCGACGCTCCACTTCGCCGCGATTCCCAGGCGAGATGACTAGGCTTGTAGTGTGGATATATTGAAATAGATGTGTGGGACTTGTGTACATTTAAACTTAAATAATAATTAAATTAACTTAATAACTATTAATTAGATGTTTTTACAACATTTTTTATTATTATAAGGCCTACTACCAATTAATAGAATTAAGAAATTAAAACAAAAAAAAAATAATTTCGATTGCACAATCAATTACAGATTCAATAACAATTTTCAAATTCCTTAAAAAACAACATGGCTCAGACATAAAAGTTATCTAATGTTTATCTTTTTTACCCAGCTGTGCTGCACAAAGAGTATTAAGAGGTAGTGTGTTTATTAATATTACAAATCTTGTCACTTCTTTTTTGCTAAACCGGACTTTCTTCAGTCTAATCAAATCACTGAAATAAATATTAAGATTTTTTTCAAAATAAATATTGACTACAGTTTAATTTGAACCTAAAGGCCATACTTGGTCGGTATCCTGTCGGTATTATGTCTAATTTTCTTATCATATACATTAATTACATTTTTATTTACATATACCATTAATACGTATCATAAAAAAATAAAAATTAATGTAATTTTTAAACAATATCCCACGTTTTCAAGCAACACACAGTCTCTAGCCACACTCGATTATGAGCAATTGTTATTTTTGTAGTAGACGAACACCACGCGCTGTAGTGGAATAATTCATAAGCACAATAACATTTAACTACTCGAAACGTATCGAGGGCTTCTTAATACGCGCCCACGCGGACCCATTCATGTGGTAGAAATATGAATGTATGTTTGTATGTATGTACAATCTACTAAATGTTTCTTCCGTGTTGTCTAATTGAATGGGAAAATATTATTTGATTAGAAAATGTGTAGAATATTTTTATATAGCTATATACGTTTCATATTTTCTTTAGAAGAACCTTAATAGCCATGACAGCCTCCCCTCCGCTTACTGATTGGAACTGAATTTCACAATTGAGGAACGAAGTGTTTTAATTTAGTTAATAGTGTTTTAATTTATAGACAATAACTTTCACTAGTTGGAGTTATTCTTCTTATAACGTAGTGTTCTTGAAATGTCGTTCCCCACCTACAGCCCAATTTCCGATACATTACCTGTTGAGTGGCAGAATTCAATGCGGCATTTGTCTTCTTGCCATACTGATGAAATGAAAATAATTAATTCTCCAGATTCCACGGCCTCATTACATATAAAATATAAAAAAATAGTATATATTTTTTTAAATACCATGCTATAAAACCATATCGAGGACTGTTATCCTTATTTATACCATAAGATATAGCGTGAAACTGTTATTTAGTATATCATTATTAACTAATAATGATATTTTACAGTAAAATAGTGGATGCCTATTTAGTACCGAAACGTGAATAAAAATACATAAGCGTAAATGCGTTTTTTAATAACCAGGCGATACCATTACGATAACATCGAAACGAAGTTTCTTATCCTTTTAAATAAGTATATAAAATAATAGTACTACTTAGCCGTAATAAGTTGTAATTGGCTTTAAATAAGAAGTGATCGGGATCGTAACAGCTCGGTTTATTAATTTTAGGATGCGCAAGATGCAAGCGCGATGCGGGACTTTCATTTTCGTATCGTAATTTCTTCTATTTTAGAAAAAACACCTACGTAGAGCTTATCCCTTAAGATAATTCGGTCGAGCTTCGAGAAAAGAGTACCAATGATGCTAGAGGAAGGTCACATAAAGAACCCCAGCAGACCTATGAAGTCGTACATGGAAAGATTGATGACAGTGGATTAGGCGAAAGAGGTATTAGGCGCTCTATTCTCTCTGGCTACCCCAAGCAAGGGATAAAACATAAAGCTAACAACTTCTTTATAAAATGAATATTTTTAAAATAAAAATACCTTTACACGAACACAAATGTCCAAAGCTAGCAGTACATTTTAAGCGTTGCATAAATTTCAATGGGTAAGTTAAAAGCTCTGATACATCAAGAGTATCTGGAAGTCTAGTTTAAAAACGAATAAAAGTAATTTCTGTTTTAATCACGGACCATATCGTTACGATAAGCGCGAATCTTGCTATCACCTGTAGGGTTGTTCATGTAAAAAGGACAATAAAATTCCTCCCTATATTGATAAAAATCTAATATAATCATAAAATATTATATTTACAGAAAAATAAAAAATATTATTATAATTTTATATATTACCTATGTATAGAGTTTAGTGCTTTAAATATAAATATTCTATTTATCACTTACTTATTTTTTCTATTCTGTTGATAGTTGATATTATTTAACTCTGCACTTTAGAGATGTCCGGGAAATAAACGTTTGTCACTAAATATGTTTATTCACTTATTCGTCTTTTAAAAAATCGTAAATATTTTTTCTTTGTAATTTGTTTATACGTATTAGATAATATTTCCTGTTTGTACTAACTTATTTTATTATTTTTATTTATTCATATAAAATCTTTATATTTGTCAATTAGTCTCTAAGTTTGACATCGAATATCTCATAATGTTTTCCAATTTATTATACATTTTGATATAATTCGCAACAACGATCGCAACCCTACCTTATCAATGTAAATGACCCCCTTCAATAGAATCGAGATAAGCAGTGTTTCTACGTCTATTTATTTAATGACTATCAATTAAGAAGTAGCGTCTGGAGCAGTTTTCATATGTTACAGTCACATCGACAATGTATGGTCGTTTAAGATAGTTAATATGGCTGAGCAAAAAGTGATAATTACCCAATATTTTATAATTACCGCCATATTGTCGCTTGCAATCTACAAGACATTTTCTTTTAAATGTCTTAGACTCAATCATGATTAGGTCGCACATCTGTCTCTACTACTAAAGTATACCTACTTAATGCGAAATCCATCGATTTATACTAACTGCTAAAGTCAATTTATAAGGTTTTCAAGGTTACACGTTGAAAAAACTTTTAGTTGTAATATTTATTAAGCATAAAAAGGGTAGCAAGATCAGGAATAGAGACTACCTAGTGATCATAATATTCTTCACTTAAATATTCTTCATATTGGATAACATTAATTACTTAACGTCATGCGGTATCTTGCATATCACAAGGGGAACAAAGGGAACTAATTGCTATATATGACACTTTATTCGAAACTTTTCGCCTAATTTTCGAGACATTACGTGTTGAGTGGAAGAGCTCAACACCGCTGTATGTCTTGTTAGAGCGTAAAAATGTAAATAATTCATTTCGCCGAGTGAGAGTCACCCACAACCGTACCCCAAATCGTGTAAAGTCTCCAGTACATATTTCCTTAAACACGACTACCATCTTATATTAGATTAAACTTAAATAAAAATATATAGCTTGATCATTTTAAATACATAACATAATACGAGTTAGAAAGAGATGGCAGCACTGTCTTATTACCATATAAGTATCCGGATTTGCAAAGCACACCCACGCACAGTGAACTACGTATACCGTACCGTATTAAAATTATAAAGTATTAATATTTGTTATCGTTGTGGCTAATGAGGCTTGGTCGTGCAATGAAAAATATTTGCTCTTATCACCAAATTTCTAATAATGTGATACGAAGATATATTAGGTATTTATAATGCGCAAACTTTTCAAATTAAAGGTAAAATTTATGTAAATGATATGTATGAATGTATCACATCAAGTAGGTACACTCTTAATTCTGGTACAGTATATATCGAATGGAATGCTCAATAATATTATATAGAGTATAAACTAACTATTGTACATTTGACGTGCATATGTGCACGCCATACATTTTTTCAGCCTTGAAATAAATGAAATATATACTTAAATAAAAAACACGCTTTCCTCCACCAAGTGCTATAATAGAATGTGCTCGGTATTATGAATTACATGAGCCTAAACATGAATGGTTTACCAATATCAGGTCCTGGCTGCGTCACACCAGCTAGTTGATATCAAAATATTGTATTATCACCTACACTACGTATAACTTCCAAGTTTTATGAGAATACTATTATTACAAGTAGTTTAAATTTAGATTCTTAGATTTTATTACATAGTTGGTTACAACAAAAACGTATTAAAATATCCTTGGAATAAATTTAAAAATATTTTTATTTAATGTCCGAAACTGTCATTTCAAAAAATATATAAATATTGAGTTGACAGTCGTTCGCGCTCAGGCCAGGCCCGGGCCGGTATGACCTCACTCGGATTAAATGGAAAGACAAACAAATCTCATGTACCGTAAGGTTCTCTCTCGCGCTTCGCCGCGACCGCGCCCGATACCTGTCACTTATTGGGTTATCCTTATGAAAATTAAGATATTTTATGCGTTCGCCTCAACTGTTTAAGCTTTTATATATTTTTAACCGATTTCAAAAACGGAGGAGGTTCTATATTCGTCGTCTGTTTTTTTTAAATCGAGGGACACTTAATTTCTCCGTCATTTGAGAACCGATTTAATTTTTTTTTATCTTTAAGATTTATTTGCAGCATGTTGCAGGCAGAGAAGAGGAAGGGAACCTAGTGTATAGTATACATCACTTTATTCTCTACTAATTCCCAATACACAACTGATACGTCTACCATGTTCCCTCAGCTTCTCCCTTCTCTCTTTCCATCCATCCATCTGTCATTTTAAATTCGGCACCTAAGAACGCAAAATGTCTATTCAAGGAAAGTTTACAGATGTAAATTTCGCCGAATGCCAAATCGGTATCGGTTTCATTTATGGCATAATAAAAAATAGAATTATCCGTTAGTTTCGAATAACTTCGATTATGTATAGAATATAAAATTTTGATCATGAATATAGAAGTACTCTTATACTTCTATATTGAAAAAATTATGTGTTTCTAGTAACGTAAGTTCGAGTGTGTCGGCTCTAATTTAAATTGCTCATTTAGACTCCGCTACGGCTACGGAGCGTCATAACATCTCTCTTCTTTACTAATTGGCAATAACTTAAACATTCACGATCATTTTGGATTCGCTGCCCAACATCGTAAAATGTCTTACCAGTCTATAATGCAACATTTGCCCGAATTAACTTTAAAAGTTCACGCTTCACTTTATCCATAGCGGATTAGGCCAGAGAGAACAGACCGTCCGACCGATACGTCTTTCCCTCGTCCACTATCATCTACCTCTTCATACATGCCTTCCTGTCTTTTTACGTGGCAAGGTGCCCCAGAATCATTGAAACTGAGTTCTCGAAGCTTATTAAAACTTTGAAATGTTTCGCCATTGAAATGTAAACATTCTGTGTCTAATTAAGATCGAAGTGAATTCACTCTTCTTTTCATTCAAAAGTCTGGGCAATTCACTCTAAATGAACTTGATAGCAGTCAATATAGCATTGACGTGAGACAATCTCTATCGACAATTCTTACTTTTACAGCGCCTAGTATTTAAATTAAGCAAATCTTCTAAACGAGGATTTTATTATTTTATTATTATTATTTTAATTATTAATTCAAGCTAATTAACTTCTCCTTTGTTAGGTACAAATAAATTATGATTTCTTGTATGTATAGTTAAACATCCCTCACTACGTATCCTGCCAATTTCAGTCGCGCGCCCATAGAATATTATTCGTGTCATGTGATGCAATTCAACGCCACACTTAAGTCTTACTAGGGCTGGGAAATAAAAAAACATATATCACTTTTATAAAATACAAAATGAAAAATATATTTTCTTCTGTATCCCGCACATAGCAGGGTAGGCAGAGTGAACCATGTGTTAAAATACTCTGTTCCTTTTTAAGACACTTTCTTTTAGCACTTTCCGCCAAATTCTGGAGGTATTGTGTTGAAAGGCGTCGCGCCAGCCGTCTCGTTTACAATCACTTGTGCTGCGCCTCGACCGGCCTCAACTATTTTATATTTGTCAAAAATCAAATAATTTCATTTTTCTAAGTAAATATCGAACTCACAACCAGATAGTATAAATCCGCGTGCAAAAGATTGTTATACTACTCTATACAAATACTATAAGGTAATAAATAAGACGTAACACCGGTATAAGCAAATGAACAGTAGCGGTTCCTTCTCCGCCTACTAACACAATACTTCATTTTACGACTCTAGTCGTCTTCAAGCAATTCTGACCGAAAAGGGATTTTCATTACTTTCAGCCTGTTCGTACCTATCATATAACTAGGCTAGTCTAGACTTAAATTATGATGCATTCTACTACCTATCAATACCAATAAATTGACATTTATGAGTACGCGGAAAATACTAATACTTAAATGAGAATTATTGGTTAAAATCCCACGTGGTTAAATAATTTTAAAAAACGGAAACCCTTCTACGATTACTTTGTTTTGCGTCTGGCCGTCGGTCAGGCCAAAAGATATTCGATATTCATTTTAAGTCGACACCTTCACGCGATCTCGAGACAAATGGTCTCGAAAAGATATCGAAATTTATTTAGCTTAACCTTTTACCCCGCACTTCTCAACTGACAATTATACGATTAGCCAATCTCAATTAGAACACTCATAAGCCCTAGCTAGGTATATAAAATTAAACAAAATTACTTCCTTACGCTTTATAACTAACAAACTCAATTACCACAAGAGAACGTATAGCAAATACAGTAAATAGTAACGATTCTTAGAAAGCCTTAGACTTTAGGTGGTCTCAAACAAATATTGTTTGCCAATTTAGTTCGACCCGAGCTTAATAGCCGGCAAAATTAAAACACCTAGGACATGTTATAAAATATTCCTTATTTCTATTATAATAAGGAATAATAGCAAGACTGGTAATTTTGATGGAACTTCAGCTCTTTTTAATAGAATGTTTGGTTCGCAAGATGTGTTAATTAGAAAATGCGAACGTTTTAATGTTCATATATGGTTTGCAAATTTCGTTTTACTAGCTTTTAACGTGTTATTCTGGCTTAGACTCTGTACAGACACACGCAGTCACTAGCACAAATCTGCGGCTTCGCCCGCACGGTCAATTGGAAATAAGTAAGTTATGACACATAACACTCTTTAACAAATTCTAAAGTTACATCGAAACGATTAACGTCATGTATAGAGAATGATCATTGTAGGTAATTTCAAACGGAAACGGAGTGTCTTAACACTAGGCAGAGGGAGGGAGGCACCCTGCTGTGTGTGGGATACAGCGTGAAGCTGTGCTTTCTACCTAATAATCAAAACATTTTCATTTAAACTAACTAACTTAAAGAAGGCATGAATTTCAATCAATACTGATATGCACAAGATATAACACAGGCGCATCTCTATAAAGCGTCGGTCTGTTACATATCTTATAAGTGTCTTTGGGCTTGGACTCTTCTGACTGGGTCTCGTCTAGTCAGAAACGTAGTTATAACGTTTGATGCTTATAAAAAAGCATCTTGTTCTTTATATTTTTTTATTTTATTTACCTAAGAAAAAATAAAAAATCAATAAAACTTAAGCATTTATTTCAAATATCCATATCAGTTACTTACAGCTACAATTCATTTCAATCATCAAAATGGCTTTATAGTGATTATTTCTTGATTTCATACAAACAATAATCACTTTCGTTAAATGTTTTATTAGTCACCTTCTACTACCTATATAAGTAAAGTATATTATTTTGTATTACTTTTATTATCAATTTACTTTTTAATTTACAAAAAATAACAAACCTATCAAAAGAATGCATGAATTTCAATCAATACTGATATCCACTACCCGTCAAAAGTTTGAGACCACTAATAAAAACTTCAAAATGAAGTTATCCGACAGAGAACCAATGCTATCGACATAGCCCAAAGGATTAGCAGGCTGAAGTGGCAATGGGCTGGTCGCATTTGCCGCATAATCGATGATCGTTGGGGTAAGCGCGTTCTAGAGTGGAGACCACGCCTCGGCAAGCGTAATTTAGGACCTCCTCGAGCTAGATGGGGTGACGATATTCGCAATTCGGGCAACGGCTGGATGCGAAGAGCTGAAGATCGAGCTCATGGCGTGCCATTGAATAGGCCTATGTCCAGCAGTGGACGAGGACAGGCTGATGATGATGATGATGAATAAAAACTTTTACTATCAATAAATATTTTACAAAATATTGGTGATAGAAAGTAATCTGCAAACCTGTATATTCTATTGTTCATAAAGATTGCCTAAAAGCTTATTTTTTTATATTTTTTTAGCTAAGGAAAAGGCAATAAACAAGCATTGTATCCAAACTTCAATGTAAGGCGGAAGAGGTAGCCCGACAAATCGATTTTAAAAAGTTTATTACCGCACTAGCCGACCTGGGCGGCTTCGCCCGCTTGAACTATACGAATATTTATTAAATATGTTTATGAAATTATTTTCAGTTTAGAGGGTGAATTGTAATAAAACATGAAACACATGTTCAAAGAAATATTCTTAAGTCTAAATTTTAAAATTTTATAAAAGTCGGTGCTGAAAATCCATACAAACTTTCAACTCCTATTTCATCCCTTTAGATTGGTACAACAAAAATCTGTTTAAACTTTCTTGTGTGTTTTGTTAAAATGTTGTGTGTAACATAAAAATAAACCCAGTTTTACATAAAGTTTTAAATATGTTGGGGTTTTATTTGTTTTTTCATATTTTTTCATTGATCAACCCGAGGCTGCTTTGGGTTTGCTTCAAGCTAACAAAGAGGATAATAAGAGTATTCTTATCAGCGGCGTATGCGCCAGTATCCTCAGCTCCATTAGGCGAACAGGAACGACTTTACAGGGGATGAAAAAAATAATAATATATGGTGAACGGATGGGTCGGAACTGCGGGAAGCGGTTACGAGGGAATGCTAGGTCAGTATGATGATAAGAGAACAAATGAGGCTCGAAAGCTTATATTGGAAATATTTAAGGAAAAGATTTTTTTTGTGGCAAAAATCGTGTTTATGTTAAGTAAGTAAGAAAGTATACTTTTTCATTGTGTTCTCAAACTTTTGACCAGTAGTGTACATCACTATTAAACAAGATATAACACAGACACATCACTATAAAGCCATTAAGTATTCACTCATTTGGGTTTAGTTTCTTGGTCTGTCACATATCTTATGTATATAGTGTCTTCAGGCTTGGGCTCTTCTGACTGGGTCTCGTCTAGTTGGGAACACGCTATGGCTAGGGCTGAACCATCATGGGAGAAACTTAGCGATGATACCGCTGTATTGTACCTGTAAAAGAACAATTATTAATATATGATTTTTTTAGCATAATTATTATTTTATCAGAGAGGAAATAAAAATATTAAGTATTTCATTCCCCCTAGTGAGAATCGAACCCACAACCTGTTGCGTTTACAGTCGCGTATGCTTGTACCCCTGTGCCACAAGTGGCCCAGTTTTTTTTTATTAATTTAAAACATAATTCATACCTATGGAACTGACAAAGCCGCTTCTTATTGAAACCATCCCATATATTGACATAACCGTCAGATCCTCCCGTGGCAAAAGTGTTGTACATTGAGTGGAAACTTATTGCATTCACTGGGTAAATTTTTTCTAGGCCTGAAAAATTTATTAAATAATTTTATTTCACTATTTTTTTCGTATTTCGTGTCATATATAAAGTCAAAGATTGTTATGTAGATTTAAATGTAGGTACTTATTTGCTTTGTTAAATAATAAAGTGAATTCAAGTGGGTAAGTTGAAATTATTTATGACAAGTTTAGTTCGTGTCAGGCTACCTAGCCAATACAATACTAATTAAGAATTCACTTTATTTACGTTATATATATAATACTAGTGGACCCGGACGCGGCTAAGCCTGCTTGAACTATAAGAATATTTTCGCGTCGGTCATACTAAAACTATGCCGCTCGAAGGCTAGGTCATTTCGAATTTATTAGAATGTAATTTATTGACTATTTTATTTATTTTCCTAAGGATGAATATCAAAATGTCGCGGTAACGGTTGCGTAGCGATGCGACTGTTGTTATTAACATGGCAGAATAAATTGCATGTCAAATTAGAAAGTACTTTAAAATATATTAGTATTTATGTGTAATGTAATGTTATATAGCCTATAGCACTTCTGAAGAATGCAGCATTCATACAAAACAAAAACAAAGTAAATCGGACCAGTAGATCCAGAGATCTTAGCGTTCAAACAAACAAACAAACAAACAAACTCTTCCGCTTTATTATATTATAGAAGTATAGATTTAGAAAAAATCTTTAAATAGCCAATATCTAAAAAACTATAAAAATTGCTCATCAGCAATAGCCTCCTGCAAATATTTTGCAGCCATATATTTTGATTTATGTATTGATCAACCAGTCACTCTGTTTAGTATCTCACTGTAATCCATTATGAGAAAGTGTCTGACTGTAAACTGTGTGATGGTTGCAAGTTCAATTACCACACACACAGGAAAACGGGTGCTCCTGGCTTAGAATAGGATCACTCTGGCAGTGACGGTGTCGTAAGAGGCGACTTAAGTACGTGTGGGAGAGTCACTTCGCCAGCGATGGTAACATGCATGGGCAAACTCGACCGGGTCATTACTCACTCCCAGCATTTAAAACCAGTGGTAAGTAGTGGCCATATGCCACTATGTTTCGCATAAGGTAATGCCGGGCTCTGGAGCCCAACCCTCACCACTCCCTGGAATATTATAGAGGCACTTAGTAGTGACCAACCGAAGATTCGGTTTCGGCCAAAATCGTCAGTTTGGCCATAGTTTCGGTTTCGGCCAAAATACGGCCGCACCTTCGGCCAAACCGAAACTAAGTCCTTGTTAGGTGTCAGTCTGCTAATTATTGTGATACATGAGTTGTAAAATCAGTTTATTCATTTACCCTCTATGGACAAGGCAAAGTGCAGCAAGTTCTGATCAAAATGTATATCTTGCAATAAAGCAAGGAAATTAAAAAAAAACATACCACCATCTTTGATCCTATGACATTTGAAAGCATATTTCTTTTTCTGCACCTCTGGGTTGCTATCCAAATATTCTACGGCCACTCTACCCTCTATTGAACTTAGGACATAACCTTGCTTGTTAGGAAACACTCTGATACATCTTGTTTGATACTTGAGTGACGATTCTCTTCTTTGATTGACATGGCCCATATTACGTACATCCCATACAAATATTTTACGTCCTGATGTGCCTACTACAAACTTTTCGCCTACTATGCTCATTGTATAAACCTGAAATAGTTAGTTAACATTATATAAATAGAAAATAATAATTGTCTACTTATACATATAGAATATTCCTTCAAAAAATATATTTCATACAAAAATTTACATATGACCATAACAAAGAAAAATATACTAAAAGTTATTACTATGAATTATTTCATTAAAATAAAAAGAATACAACCAAACAAACTCTTTAGCTTTATAATAATTAAACATACCCTTTCATTTCCTTGATTATAAGTACCAACACAATTAGGCACTCTACTGTCCCACATTTTCACAGTACCATCCCAACTGCCAGTCAATACAGCATTAACTTCGTTCGCAAATTCTACACATCTTATCGCACCTTTGTGTTCACCCAAAATAGTTTCACTGTTAGCATTTAAGTCAAACATCTTAAGTGTTTGGTCCAGGCCACCGCTATATGAATGGACGGCATCCTGTAAAAATTATGGTATACTTTTTATTAAATGAACAAAAGTGATAGCTTTTCCAATAAATTATTTACTCTATGTAATATTTTTTTTGGAACAATGAGTAGATAATTTTTAAGAGGTTATAAACATTTAGATATAAACAAACTTACTCTAAAGCAAACGTCAAGTACAGGAAGTTCATGATTGTATTTGTATCTTTCAATATTAGCCGTCACATCATACAATCTCACAGAACAATCCCATGAAGAAACTAATAGAAATTGATTTGATTTTGGTGCGAACTTTACACTAGATATAGCGTCCTCTGGAAGACTTTTTAATTTGAATTCAGTACGGGACTCCGCCACCCGCGTTACAGTCATTGTGGAAGCAATTTTGTTGGTTATTTACAAACTAACACAAAATGAAAAGGATCACTATTTGAAAATATACTTGCAAACTATTATTTATGTCAAAAGAGCGGGGCTACTACAGATAAAAATAAAAAGAAAGGTTAACTCCATAGGTAAGAAATGAACACTGCTTTTTCTTACAATAACTAATAATTAATATTTTTTATGACCACGTATTATAAGGACATAGTACCTATGTATTGTTTGTATTTTGTAAAACAATAAATATTTATTATAAAATTTTACGTAGTTAATATTTTCAATTACATGTTGGACTATGTTTTAATTTTAAAATTATAGCCTATATTCATATTTTATAATACTCCATAGGTAAGAAATGAACAATGATTTTTCTTACAATTTTTTTATTAGATTTTTAAAAAAATATATTTTTTGTTGTATATGACACCAACAATTATTTGGTATAGTTTAATTCTGAACGCATTTTTATAATTGACATGTTTGTGATGAGGTGTGAGTAGAAAGATCCCCGTCTCGGTGAAATGAATTCACGTAAATCATTAGTTGCATAAAGTTTTGTGATGTTGTATTTGTATTTTTGTTAAAAGTGCAGCTAAATTAATAAATAAAATATATTGGTGCCTAAGTATAAATGACCATAAATGAGAAGACGAAACCACCGCGCACATAAGTCGATTCCTATTGGATCGAATGGATTGATTAACACATAAACTAACGATGCAAACCAATCTTAAAACTAAAGAAATGTTTATAGTCAGAGCATTAGAAAAAATATTAGCTGATAAGGATATTAAAAGGTCCTATCATAGTCAGTTAAAAAAGTCTTGCGAAGTAGCCCTAGGTAAGGCCATCTTGACACATACCATAAAAGATAACATTGCAACTTTATTAATTTGTTGTCATATTTCTGCTAATTAAGTTATGTTTAAATATGTTGAGATTGTTAAAAGTTCATGTGAACTAGACTACTTTGTGACCTTGAGATTTGTATGGAGGGGATGTCTCTAGATATTATTGACGTTATTTTGCATAATAATCAAGTGCTAGCAGTCATTCATTCATAAATCACTTTCAAATCTCTCAGTGAAGCATAACATTCTATTTTCTGAAAAACTTTCTTGATTATATGTTGCAAAAACTAATAGATTATGAAATATAATATAGAAAGCAAGGGCATTAGTTAATGTCATGTCATAAGTTACATTGTCATTTAAATAAACTATGCTTCATAAATAAAATAATAGCAAATTATTGAATTATTCTATTTATTTTGTTGCAGAGGAAATAAAGGCAGAATTAAAAAATGGAGGCCAATTGGAAGCTTCTGAAAGTCCAACTTCAGGCACTCTCCCTTTACCCAAAAATGATTCATCTAACATCATTACAGCAGAAAAATATTTCCTCCCCTTTGAATTGGCTTGTCAGAGCAAGGCATCCAGAATAGTTGTGACAGCTCTTGACTGTCTCCAAAAATTAATAGCCTATGGCCATTTGACTGGAAACATTCCTGACTCTACAACACCAAGAAAGCTTTTAATTGATAGAATTGTTGAAACTATTTGTAGTTGTTTCAATGGCCCCCAAACAGATGAAGGAGTCCAACTCCAAATAATCAAAGCCCTCCTAACTGTGATAACGAGTCAACATGTCGAAGTCCATGAAGGAACTGTGCTCCTCGCTGTCCGTACCTGTTACAATATTTACTTAGCCAGTAAAAATCTTATCAATCAAACTACGGCGAGAGCTACTCTGACACAAATGCTAAATGTGATATTTACTAAAATGGAAAACCAAGCATTAGAAACTGAATCTACACCAAACCCTCCCCCTGAAAGTCATAAAATTCCAAATGGTAATATACCTACAGAAGGAACTCAAGTAAATGAAAGCAGTAAAGAAATGACACCAAATGAAGAAGAAATAGATGAAGTGCTAGAAGCAAAAATAATTGCAAAACAAATAGTTGATTCAGTCATAGATAATGCTATTAGTATTGCATCAAAAAAAACTGCCACAGAAATGAGTCTTAATGGTCCTGAAAACAATGAAAACCCAACTGACTCGCAAGACAGTGGTAGTATTTCACAAGAGAGTAATGGACAAACAAATATTGACACAACAATGACAAGGATCCCTTCACAAGAAAGTGTTGATGCTGCATCTGAAAATGATAATTCTGTTACAGCTAAATTCACTCATGTCCTTCAGAAAGATGCTTTCCTTGTTTTCCGAGCTCTATGCAAACTTTCAATGAAACCTCTGCCTGATGGTACACCAGATCCTAAGTCTCATGAGCTGAGATCAAAAATACTGTCTTTACATTTACTTCTCTCTATCCTTCAAAATGCGGGCCCAGTGTTTAGAAATAATGAAATGTTTATAACAGCTATTAAACAATACCTGTGTGTTGCCTTGTCCAAAAATGGCGTCAGCTCTGTGCCCGAAGTGTTTGAACTTTCTCTTGCAATTTTCTTAGCTTTATTGCAAAACTTCAAAGTCCATCTCAAAAAACAGATTGAAGTATTCTTTAAAGAAATTTTTATGAATATTTTGGAAACTTCTAGTTCAACTTTTGAACATAAATGGATGGTAATCCAAGCTTTGACAAGGATATGTGGAGATGCCCAAAGTGTAGTAGACATATATGTTAATTACGATTGCGATCTCTCTGCTGCTAACCTCTTTCAGAGACTAGTTAATGATGTATCAAAGATAGCACAAGGTAGACAGGCTTTAGAATTGGGTGCAACACCTAATCAAGAAAAATCTATGAGAATCAGAGGACTTGAATGCCTTGTGTCCATATTAAAATGTATGGTAGAATGGAGTAAAGAACTTTACATAAATCCCAACATGCAAACTACACTTGGTGAAAGACCAGTGAAAGAAGATACAGATCGGCAAAGCATTAAGTCTCATGGTGGATCTAGCCTTAGTCTAGTGTCTACAGGATCAAGTAATATTGGCAATAGAGAAACATTAGACTCGCCTGAACAATTTGAAGTTTTAAAGCAACAAAAAGAGGTGTGGGAAACTGGCATTGATCTCTTTAACAGGAAACCAAAGAAAGGTGTAACATTTTTGCAAGAACAAGGCCTACTGGGTACTTCTACTAAGGAAATAGCAGAGTGGTTATTGACAGACGAAAGAATAGATAAAATATTTATTGGAGAATATTTAGGTGAAAATGATGATCATTCCAAAGAAGTAATGTATGCATATGTAGATTCTATGAACTTTTCGAATATGGATATTGTGGCTGCTTTACGGTATTTCTTAGAGGGCTTCAGGTTGCCTGGTGAAGCGCAGAAAATTGATAGACTGATGGAGAAATTTGCCGCCCGCTACTGTGAATGCAATCCAAATAATACATTGTTCACTAGTGCTGATACTGTTTATGTCTTGGCATTTTCTATAATCATGTTAACAACAGATTTGCACTCACCACAAGTTAAAAACAAAATGACAAAAGAGCAATATATTAAACTAAATAGTGGTATAAGTGATAATAATGATCTCCCACGCGAATACTTATCACAAATTTACGATGAAATAGCCGGCCATGAGATAAAAATGAAGAATACATCTAAGCCTGGCAAACATATGATATCTAATGAGAAAAAACGTAAATTGATCTGGAATATGGAAATGGAACAAATATCGACCGCAGCTAAGAACTTAATGGAATCTGTTTCACATGTTCAGACACAATTTACAACAGCCAAACACGTGGAGCACGTACGGCCGATGTTTAAAATGGCTTGGACGCCATTTCTTGCTGCCTTCTCAGTAGGTCTTCAAGATTGCGATGATCCTGAAATAGCTTCACTTTGCTTGGATGGTATCAGATGTGCAATCCGCATTGCCTGTATTTTCCACATGTCGCTTGAAAGAGATGCTTATGTCCAAGCTCTTGCAAGATTTACACTTCTGACAGCTAATTCACCTATTACAGAAATGAAAGCTAAGAATATTGATACTATAAAGACCTTGATAACTGTGGCACATACTGATGGGAACTATTTGGGATCGAGCTGGTTAGATGTAGTGAAATGTATTTCGCAATTAGAATTAGCGCAGCTTATTGGAACGGGAGTGCGACCTCAATTTCTCTCTGGATCTGGAATTAAACCTCAACCGGATTCGTTGAAATTCAGCCTATTAGCATTAGATCCTAGTGTAAAGGAACACATAGGAGAAACAAGTTCGCAAAGCGTTGTAGTTGCCGTGGACAGGATCTTTACAGGATCAACTAGACTCGATGGTAACGCAATTGTTGAATTTGTAAAAGCGCTTTGTCAGGTGTCACTAGATGAATTAAGTCACCCTACCAATCCTCGAATGTTTTCTCTTCAGAAAATTGTAGAAATATCGTATTACAACATGGGCCGTATCAGATTGCAGTGGTCCCGTATTTGGCAAGTACTTGGGGACCATTTCAACAAGGTTGGTTGTAGCGCTAACGAAGACATTGCATTTTTCGCAGTTGATTCGTTGCGACAACTCTCCATGAAATTTATAGAGAAAGGAGAATTTGCTAACTTCAAATTCCAAAAAGACTTTTTGCGGCCATTTGAACATATCATGAAAAAGAATAGTTCACCGACAATAAGAGACATGGTTGTGAGATGCATTGCACAAATGGTAAACTCACAAGCACCAAACATTAAATCTGGTTGGAAAAACATATTCTCAGTATTCCACTTAGCAGCGAGCGATCAAGATGAAGCGATCGTTGATTTAGCATTCCAAACTACAGGTAAAATAATAACAGAATTGTATGAAAAACAATTCTCAGCTATGATAGACTCATTTCAAGATGCAGTAAAATGTCTGTCTGAATTTGCTTGCAATGCTAAATTCCCTGATACGTCTATGGAAGCAATAAGATTAGTTAGGTCTTGTGCTACAGCTGTTGGCACTTCTCCCCAATTGTTTGCTGAGCACGCAGGGCTGGAGGGAGAGCCGGGTGCCCCTGAAGTCGATAGGGTGTGGTTGCGGGGATGGTTTCCACTTCTATTTTCACTTTCTTGTGTAGTAAGTCGGTGTAAACTTGATGTCCGTACAAGAGGCTTAACTGTTCTCTTCGAAATAATAAAAACACATGGCGATTCATTCCGTCCTCATTGGTGGAGAGATTTATTCAATATATTGTTTAGGATTTTTGACATTATGAAATTACCTGAGCATCAACTAGAGAAAAATGAATGGATGACTACAACGTGCAACCACGCGTTGTACGCTATTGTAGATGTCTTCACGCAATACTTTGACATTCTTGGCTCCCTCTTACTGGAGCAGCTCTATGCACAACTTCACTGGTGTGTGCAACAAGACAATGAACAGTTAGCGAGATCTGGTACTAATTGCTTAGAAAATCTAGTCATATCGAACGGAACAAAATTTGATGAGGATACTTGGAGCAAAACCTGCCAAATAATGTTAGATATTTTTAACAGTACTTTACCCACCACGTTACTTACTTGGAAACCTGAAGAAAACGAGGACGGCGAGACTCCTCAAGTCCGCCATGGTATCTTAAAGAAGCCACAAGGAGGAGATGAGATCAAGTCATCCAATCGAGTCTTTAATAGTCTTCTTATAAAATGTGTGGTACAGTTAGAACTTATCCAAACGATCGACAACATTGTCTTTTATCCTGCCACGTCACGGAAGGAAGACGCCGAAACACTAGCCTTAGCTGCTGCAGAGTTAACTGGTGGTACTCCTGGAACTGAACAAGAATGTCAGCGTGAAGAACAAGGCATGTACAGGCTCCTCAGCTCACCTCATCTACTGCGACTCGTGGAGTGCTTGATGTGCAGTCATCGATTTGCGAAAACATTTAACACGAACAACGCGCAAAGAAACGTCCTATGGAAAGCCAATTTCAAAGGATCAGTGAAACCTAACATGTTGAAACAAGAAACGCAATCGTTGGCGTGCGTTCTCCGAATATTATTCAAAATGTACAGTGATGAAGCTCGGAGAAGTCACTGGCCAGCGGTACAGAAGAGCTTGATAACGATATCTTGTGAGGCTCTCGAATATTTTGGCTCTTTAACGAACGAAGCTCACAGGGACGCGTGGACCTCGATACTATTACTTATTCTCACTAGAATATTGAAAATGCCTGATGAAAGAGTGAGTATACTTGATTTTTTTAGTAATATTTATGAGTAAAAAAATATTATTTATAGCGCATGAGTATGAATCTGCTTGTGAGTAGTGTGTAATATATTGTGTACGTTTGTGACATAAAAATTGCGTGGTTGAATTTTTATACATATTCGTACATAAACTTTTAATACATGCTTCATAAAAATAAATTGTTTATTTTTTTTTGCTAGGGAAAATAATTAAATAACAAGATTAATTCTTCGTTTTACAAGATACGACCTTATTTTTTTGGTTATTCAATGCTATATTATTTGTTGAAGGGATAGGCCAATATTAATTATACATAAATGCTTCTCTGATTTGATTAGACAAAGTGCGGCGTTGAGTTTTGCCACGAAACATAACTTCTAAAGTGAAGAAAGAAATGACCGTTGTGGGTTCGATCCCCATACGGGGATCGGAGTGTCTTAACACTAGGTTCCCTCTGCCTACCATGCTGTGCTCGGGATACAGCGTCAAGCTGATTTGACTTGATTAAAAATCTGCAAATAGGGTATAGTTATAACGGTTTTGTCAATAAAATTTCAACCTGTATACAATATCAACCGCAAAACGGATATTCACCGTTCGATCCGTCGCGATTATACACTTTGCATATTAAATTTAACGTTACTCATATGTTGAACTTAGCGGCTAATGTTGGATTTTATTATAAGTACGTCATATCTCTCACTGATAAGATGTTATCGTGATTACAACACTACTTAAGCGTATTTGAAAATTTAACACTTTAGAATAGATTGTGTTAATTGATATTTATTGATTATAGCTTGTTAGTGTATATGTTTTCTGCATATTTGTGAGGATGGATGTTTATACCATTTTCACGAAAAAACTACTGTACGGATTTAGATAAAACGGAGTGTTTTAACACTAGATTCACTCTGCCTATTCTGCTATATGCGGGATAAAGCGTAAAGCTGATTTTTTAACATTCAAATTCTAAACAAAATAAATTATTATTAAGTCATTTAGATAATTTTTTTGATTATTAGTCAGTTACCTCTTACTAGGAAGTATATTGTTCTTAAAATATTACAATTTTATTTGTACAGCATATTTAGGTGTTTATTATTACACCATAATAAAATGTCAAAATTTAAATAACCCAAAAAAGTTGGGTTAAAAATGGTATAAGAAAGATGTTTATTTCGGTTAAATACGTTTAACGTCATCGATAATATATATAAATGAATACTATTCTTTTTGTACCTTGCTGTGTAATGGCGAGTGTTATGGTGACATCTATCATATCATTTAATCCAATTGAATATTTAAAATTGTGGCACACGACATGTGGGTTCTATTCCTAAGATGAGATATTTAATATTTTCATTTTATTCGCTCTGGTAACGAGACAAAGCGCGACACTTCCACCACTCAACGTGCAATGTCTCCAGAATTCGGCAGAAAGTTGGAAACGGAGTGTTTTAAAAATAGGTTCCCAGATTCCAGGTTGTATTTTAAAGAAAATTCTATTCTATCCTAAAGAATTGAAGAGCTAAAGTTTTATAAAATCCAGTATTATCTAGAAATAAAATGCGCTAATATCAGTTTACTATATTTTCTTTACTTTAAATATAATTTTAGATCTCTCAAGACGTATTTTATGACGGACTGACAACATTGAAACTTAAAAATGATCTAATTAAATAAAGAATATTTTAAATTTGTTTAACTATAAAAGTCCTAAGTCAGGATGTCTGAAACTTTTGCACGTTTTGAGAAGAACAGGCCATAGAGCTACTAGCTACAGCTAACTTTAGGGTGGCCACGACTCGTCGACCGTCTTTACCTTACTTAGTAGGTTAAAACTTTCCTTATATTAAGGAAAACATCTTAAAAACCATTTTAACCTCAACACAAACACAAACAAATAATTAAATATGTATTTGTTTAAAATTTTAAAAAAATAAGCCCCGCTGAGTTTCTTGCACCGGTTCTTCTCAGGTCTGAGGCACTAACTTAAGTGAACTGATGGTAAATTATTTGACGTTCAAAAAACGAACCTTGTAACTTTATTTTGAATAAAAATATTTGAATTTGAACACGTTAAATAACCTAACCCTAATATTTGTTTTTTCAGTTTGCAGCGCACGTATCGAGCTACTACCCGGTGTTATGTGAAATAACCTGCTTCGATCTGAAGCCGGAGCTGCGGTCGGTGTTGCGACGCGTCTTCATACGCATAGGACCCGTATTCAATATTGTTAGCAATACGCAATAAATTAATTATGTCGGTGGACACCCGATTATCCGGACTGATTGCTAGGCTATTCAAATAATCGATTATTTTGACAAACGATTTTCTTGTTTTGTATATAATGTTGTGTTTATTAAAGGTTTCAAGAAAAAATATCATGTTTATTAAAATAATTATTCTTGTTTTTTAATATTCTTTCATACTTTTTTCAAAGACTACCTTTTAGTCATCCAATCGTATTGTAGCCCGAATAAATCTGTATCCGAATAACTGAGGGCCGGATAATCGAGTCTGCTGTATCTTAAAACGAATGGCCTTATAGTTTAGTAATGTACGACGTTACGACGAGCCGGGGTAGTTATATATATTATGTATTTAATAAGGCTTGTCTCAATAAAAAACACGTTTGATTTCTATTTAAATTTAATGACAGTACTTCAGTAGTATTAAAAGTGATCTATTACATAGTGCATAGTTGTCCTAATATTTATTATAATAATATTATATAAATTATTTGATTATTATTGAAGTTAAAATTTAAATTGTATAAAACATAGATGTTGTAACTATTTAATAATTATAGTTTATTGTGTATATTTGAAGTTTTTATAATACCGAGCTGATATCACTCACTGCTTGTTTTTTCTTATTAGAGAACAGTGTCTAAACACTACGTTCCCTCTACCTTTCCCGCTATGTGCGGGATACGCGTGAAGCTTCTTTCATTTCTCGCTAGACTGAACAAACTGTGATTTTGATGTTTTTTCACAGCTTTCCTTTTAATTATCTTATTGAGTGATCTCGGGACTCGTAAGCAAACTGATTATATTATCACTTATAAATAAATATAATAAAACATTTGTTTTGTCTTTCATTAGAATATTTTGAGACCGTCAAAGGTTTTTTCTAGGGAGACCAGGTCCCATATAACTAGTTGACCATCTAAACCAGAAGTGCTGAACTTGACTGCATCAGCCTTAGTTCCTTTATACAGATTAATACAAGTAATAGCATTCTGATGTATAGAATCCAAGAAGGTATCGCTGGTCTCGATACGTGCTTGACGATCCAACGACTGGAATTTCTTCATAGCTGATAATCCACCGGACTCTTTCCTTTGAGTATTATCTAATTTGGCAATAAATTTAATTTCATCCCCTTCATGAGAGTAAAGCAACGGTATACAGCTATGACCAGCGACAATGAGGTAGTTGTCAGAAATCCAAATGCAATCCAAAAATGGCAGATATTCAGTCTTTATTTTGTAAACAGTCTTGCCTTCAGCCGCGTCGGCCACGTTAATTGAACTGTCATGGCCAACCCATGACACTTTGTTACCACTGGCTGAGAAAGAAACACTATGGACCCACCCACTGCCGGTCGAAGGAAACTCTGCTAATAATTGCCCAAGAGGAAGCTTAGATCCCCAGACATTAGGTCCGGGCTGATCTTCAATATCTTTAATATAAGCTGAGAATACTCGCACCTTGAAATCAGTTGAACCCGCAACCAAAAGTATATTGTTAGGATGCCAATCCAAAGTGGTTATAGTGGAACGTATCGGTTTCTTAATATGCTTGGAGACCCACCAATTATTTTCTTTCTCAAAATAACAGATAGATATCAGTCTAGCTCCAGAACCTACAGCAAATTTGTTCTCCATGGGTGACCATTTAACACATGTGGCAGCCCTATTAATACGTAGCAATACTAAAGTTGTATTCCACTTCCCGTCTTCATCCTGTGTCCAGACATAGGCATTACGGTCGACTGAACAAGTGACTATTCGGTTTGTATTAGGTGCCCAGTCAATGCCCATCACTCTCATGTCATGTTCGACAAGATTGTTAGTCTGTTTCCACTCGGTACCTTCTTTTTGATAAATGTGGACTTCATTATTGTTGGGTGAAAAGGCTATTTCTGTAATAGAAAATATTTGTATGCTTTAATTTTTGTTGGCTTAGGCAATTTTGCGTTGTGACTGTTGTGGCACAGTTGTATATGAATGTGATGGTTGTGGGTGCGATCCCCAAAGATTTATTTACATTTCTCAGCTCTGTAAGGCGAAGTGAAACAATGAGTTCCACTACTTAATTTACAATCTCTTAAACTTGGGTTGAGAAAATGAAATTGAGGTGATAGTTAGATATTAGGTTTTTTTGCCTAACCTGCTGCATGTAAGATAAAATGTGTATCTTAAAAAAAATAAAGATACAATTAATAGTAAGCTAATCTGTTCTTCACAATGTCCAATTAAAAAAAATGTGTTCCAGGATAGCTTTTACGCATAGGAAGGGCTGGTGTACTGCATATAGTATATTTTGCTACAGTATTGGGTT
Organism: Heliconius melpomene rosina; assembly: GCF_056956725.1. Classification (NCBI taxonomy): domain Eukaryota; kingdom Metazoa; phylum Arthropoda; class Insecta; order Lepidoptera; family Nymphalidae; genus Heliconius; species Heliconius melpomene. The sequence continues at coordinate 13,986,699 of NC_140395.1, forward strand.
TGGGGTAATATGCAAGTAATATGCAAATGAAGGTGCAGGTGGTGAATAGTAATAAACATTTCACTCTGAAAGTCTTTAGCTTACAACTTTTAATACATTCACAATGCACAGATAAATATATAGAACAGGACAGTCACAGACAACCCTCTCATACCTCATGCGCACACACACACACACAGAACACACACAGACACAGGCACTCACGCACGCACACACACACTCATGCACAGGCACAAATGCCTACATTTACGGCCCCCTTATTTGTTTTCTGTTATATCTATTAACTATTCTCTAAGCTTAAATGTACCAAACGGAGAAGCGAGTCATTCCCAACACAAGTATCCTTGATTATTTACTGGGAAGTCTCAGCGACTCAACTTATAAAAAAACTATGAGAATAAAGCTATTTTTTTTTTTCTTATCAACAATTACACATTATTAATTAATAAAGCCTAATTGAATAACTGAACTTGTTGAACTGAAAATGTTATAACTCACGATTTCTCTCTTTATTCCACGCATGACAAGTTATCGGGGCGCATGAGTCACCGAACGTTAGCGTTTGAGACATTTTCAATAGATATCTGAAAAATTTATGAATCATTATTTAGAATACAAATGTAATATTTTATGATAAAATTATATTTTTCTCAAGTACTAATGTACATATGTATCATATTCACCTGATAAACAAATCTCGTTAAACAACTTTAGGGAGGGGAAACTACAAACGAATTCGTGGACTCTGGGCAGTCAACACGAATCCTGAAAAGGAAAAATATTATTTAATAAGAAAAGTACACCGATATAAACTAAATTATTAACGAATTAGAAGAAATAAATAATGAAATGTTTGGTATCGGTAAATCGTACCTGCAAATACAATCCGTGCAGTCTACTTTGACAATTTGAAATTTTAAAGCACAGTGACAGAAGTCACAAAACAAAACATATATATCCAAAGAGTGATCACTGTCACTAAACTAAATAGTTAAAAGTTTGAAACTGTATGAATCCATAGAGTTAACAGCAAATTATCTGTGTATGAGAGACAAAATGTTAAGTTTATTTTACTTAATATTAATTTTCCCATGCAATCTATTATTTTGATTTTGTAACTTACAGATTAATTATATTTTTGAACCAGTTTCTATTATTTATACTTGGAATTACTCACATCAAAAATGATCACAAATGTTTTGTCGACAATAGTGATTTGTGTTCTCTACAAATATACAATTAGGTTGTATTTGTATTTTATTTAAGTCTTTAATGGTTGGAACATTACAGATAATTTGGCTATATAAGTATCTTTGCTTTAGCGCGTGAAATTAAAAAAAAATCGACAAATTCAATTTCAACGTCAAATATCATATTTGATTGTAGTTCTAGTATATGTTCCACAGAACCAGTAAATGTGTTCTGTGCACAGAACCACAGAACACATTTACTTATTTTGATATGTTCCTTGTTGTAGTTTGTGATTTGTGTGTCATATTTGTGTTGTAGTGATTATAGCTTATAAATATTAAGAATTTAAGATAAACTCTAAGTTACCATAACAATGTCTGGTCGTGGTACGTTATAAACTTAATACATTTAAAAATAATAGTATTACATATCAAATTTATTTAGTTTAACATTTTTCACAGGTAGATATCGTAATAATCGACAAAACCATGGCCATACGACGTTATCGAAAGTTGCAAAAGAAGCAACTATATTACTACCAGCCGATAGTCCTGTGTTGGCTATGTTCAAAAGTGCGGCCGTAAAATTAAATAACCGTCAAGACCGACATGAAAGACTAGTAAAACTTTCCAGAGATATAACTATTGAAAGCAAGAGGATTATTTTTTTGCTACACTCTGCTATGACGTGAGAATTTACTGAGTAATACTCTTTTAATTATAATTTTTTACTTTTTATTTCCAATTATTATATTTACAGTGAAGAGACTTCTGAAAAAGCAGTATTAGAAGCTAATGAACGTCTCCAAAAGCTTTTAAAGGGACCAATTAAGAGCATAGGTCTGGAACTTGAAAATAGCCCAGCTTACTTACACTCACGAGCAGTTACAGCTGGATTTCAAGAATATATTGAAGCCAGAACATTTTGTTCTCTAATGCAAAATAAAAGTATAATAACTTATACTGAAGTACAAAAGGAATTTCAACATGTCATTAAGAATAATGATGAAAGTGAAGAAAGGATTGTGATGACTTTGTTGCCGCAAACAGATTATATGCTAGGTATAGCAGACTTGACTGGGGAACTGATGAGGAAAGCAATAAATTCCATATCTAGCGGAGATAGCCATGAGTGTTTCTATGCTTGTCAGGTTGTAAGAGACCTGTATACTGGTTATTTAGGTAAATATTTTATATAAAGCATTATAGAAAATGCAGCTTGACACTTTTTCAGAAAGAGAGAACCCTTTTGTGACCCACTGTGAATGTGTCTGAACATATAATGTTGATATTGGTGTGCAATTTTGTTGCTGCACTTTGTCTTATCAAAGTATGAGGAGAAAGCCACAACTAATGTTTACAGGCAGATACTCTCCAAATGTGCACAATAGCAACAAAAAATATTATAGGTGGAATTACACAAAATGTAGTATTCATCTCCAATCTCCATCATTCAACATGCAGTATCTTTAATTCAGGCAGAAAATGATGAAATCTTTATACTGCGACACTGTGTAAGAAAATATTTGAAAATTAAACATTTGATTCTTTTCAGGACTTTTTGGTATGGGTAAAGAGTTAGCAAGAAAGATGTCTACTACTCGCAATAATGTAGCTAAAGTAGAAACTGCAGTCTATGCTTTAAGGGTTCGCGGAGGGGAAGCCCCTCCTACATTATTAATTTTACCATCAAAGCCTGAATGGGAAGTCATGGAACATTCAGATGATGAAGGATATTATTAGGAGAACCTTTGCTACACTTGGCTCATTAAAGCACTGGAAATATTTTATACCAATTAAGACCAAAATATTGTTAGCCTAATAAGCCCATACCCTTGTACTTCCTATTTTGGACTATGCAGACAGCTGTTACCCGGACATTACAGAGGATCAGCTTAATAAGCTTGAACAGTTACAAAATATATGTTTAAGAAGATGTCTCAGAATACCGTATGAAACTCAAATGGCTTACTATTAGAAACTGCCACATCTTGCACATCCTCTCACTCCTTTATTCTATAATGTAATCCTTTTAGTCCTTCTTATCTAAAATCTGCACTAGCCTGTATCTCTTAATACTAATTTCTTCAAAAGTTGTCTGTAAGAGATTGCTATCACAATAAAAACAATTATTTGTATAGAAAATATTTTATTCAACAATATTTTTAAAACAGATATAAATAATTTTATTTGTCAGTCGCTTTCTTTTATTTTATTAACTTTAACATTCGCCAGAAGCATATACCTAATTGTAAGCAGAAATGACATTTTTACATTTTAAGGATGGTGTACCTAGTCTAAGACTGTTAGAATAAATTAGAAAATAATATATCTATAAATAGATAATTTGATCTCAGAAACAAATGATTTATTTATTAAGTACAGAATAAGAATTATGATGCTTAATTCATATTGCCACTTGAAAGTTATAAGGTAAAATCTCATATCAAATATGAATCTTCTTTGTACTAAATTTTACAAGAAAAAGAAAACATCTTAACCACTATTAGGTTGCTATCAGATTCATCAGTATCATATTCATTCTATTTACTTTGTCTTAAATAAATTTCCAAAAATATACGTTTTATTACTTTCCTACTTATAATTACAACATTTAACAAACTTTTTTAAGACCGATAATGCTTAAAACTAAATTTTTGCAGTTACCATAAACCGTACCATCATTAACTCGTCGCAAAAAAAGTTCAATTCAGTTTTTAAATAAAGTACGGTAGTAATTAATAATACCTACATTATTTTGATTTCTCTCCTGTTACAAAAACTATTCACATTTTACGACATTCTAGCTTTTACGTTTACCTTTCGAACGGGACCGCCGAATAATAAGATACGAGTCGTACCTACTCGCATAGGTACCGAGGGCTCCGTACCAATTTCAGAATTATATACCAACGGGTTAATACAATTTATAAAATTTGACAAACTTAAGTTTGCGGACGCATGCAATGCAAGTTTGTAATGATTTTCTTTCTATGAAATAGGTATCTATATTTCTCTTTTTAGATTCCCTTTATTTATAGGTACTGCACGTTCTCACTTGTTGCCAAATTTCACAACTGTAGGTCCACGGGAAGTACCTACCTACCTGTAGGTTTTGATTACGCGGCGATTTCATATAAAATGCAGCAAAATCTCGTGTTTTGATTGCGTTGACTTAGAAGCTTGAATTGTTCTGCGCTTCAAGGGATCATATATTTTAATATTAATTTGAGCTTGATGCCTCCACGCAATCTCGAGATAAATGAAACTGTCGTATTCTAGTCATGAAATAAATCAACGAAAACGAAATTCTAGTCATGAAATAAATCAACGAAAAAAAAATAAGACATCGCTGTTTTGAGTCGAAAAATAAATGGCCACATCCTAAGTGCCCGAAGTATCTAACGTTTAATATACCTACATATAATATGGCATAAAAAATAGTAAATGAACTATCCAACAGATAAAAAAGAAATCGAACTAATAGTTCCTTAGTTTAGAGCGTTTAACCAATCTCATCATCAGACGTAGTCTTCGGAAAAATCCTGGCTGCTGTTATCTGGCTGCCATTCATCAGACTCGTCGGTGCCGTAAGGATCGGGCTCCGGGTCGGAATCACTGAGAACATCTCTCTGCACCACTTTTCTTACTCTCTTACCAGTTACAATGACATCTTGCGGTAGGGTCGGCATTGGCTTTCTATGTTTACCTGTATGTTTAAATTTTAAAATAAATATATTTCGCAATATAGGTAAAAGATAGTTTCCATAAAACGAAAATTAATAGTAGATTCTTTAAACATTTTTTAAGTGTTATTCCACACTTACCTAAGAAGAAAAATACTTATTGAGAAAACGTATACAAATATTTAAACCCACCATATTAAATCATTGCGAATCTAGTAGGTAAGCTGTCCAAGCGCTCTGACCACTAAGGCATACGATCTCGTCAAGCGTATAAGAATATCAACGTGATATTCTTATACGCTTGCTACTTATTTACAATATTAAAGGAAATAATATTTTTTTCAGCTCCAGCTTCATTGTATCACGCAAACAGCAGGGTTGGTTAAGACACTCCTTTCCTCACTTTCTGCCGAATTTTCGAGGCATTGTGTTTTGTGTGGTGGAAGTCAATGCCGTGCTTTTGCCTTATTACCAAAGAGAAGAAATAAAATTTAATGAAGAGAAGAAGTTCATTCCCTCGAGTGCGAATCGAACCAGTCGATTTTACAGTCACACTTTGTGTCCCTGAGAAACCTTAATCTATTAGAACACAAAACACATACACAGGTAAGTATGTGTAGGTAATGTGTTAGAAAGGTGCATGAGCTCCTTTACCAGAACGAAAAAATAATATAATTAAAAATAATATAATCAGAGGTCGTCGTAGCACAGTTGGAGAGGTGAGACTGTAAACGTGTGGATTCGATTCCCAATCAGGCAATGAATTATATTTAAATAATTTTCACGTCTCCACTTTTTAAGCGTAGCGTCGAGTCAACCGTGACCCTTTCAAGGCGTAATGTTTCGAAAATTAATTAATCCCTAATTTAACCCAAGACCTTTACGTTTACAAGCAAATTTTATTTCACTGCGACAATATGATATTTTTATTTAAAGCCTATCTCTATCTTAGTCTCTAATTATATAAAGGAGTTAAAACACTAAATATTAGATTTATAGATATCAAAGTAAAATTTAAAAAAAAAATACAAAAAAGAATCTTTATTTTACAAAATTTACACATACATATAAAAAAATGTTTGTGTATTTAGTTTTTAAAAGTATTATTCCACAATTACGAACAAAATACTTTTTTTAGAAAAAACATAAAAAATTGAACATAACGGGATACTAATGAATGATGGCGAAATGACGAAGGACGATTACCAAGAGGGTCCAATCCCGCGTTAAAATTTATGTAAGATTCCAAAAAAAGTGTTGTATTGTTAAGTGCAGCTGCGTCCGAAATTTTTATACGGTATGATAAAAGTAAATAAAAAGTTGTAATACTTCAAAACAAATATTTTCGTTAGTTATAGGTGCATATTGTATTGTTAGCAAACTCGTGTAAAAGCAATGGAATCGTGTCAATCGAGGGCAGCTGCTTGTAGGCAACGGCCTTCATTGGAAGGAAGCTCGTGTGAAGTATTGTTATTAGGTGACACAAATCACTTATTACAATATTTTTTTTTGTTTTAATTTTTTATCTGTATCATTTAAAAAATAAATGAGTGAAATAAAGTGTATATTACATAAGGTTTAATTTTTAATACCTCTGCTTAATAGCTATATGACTTACAAGTAAAAGATGTGGGATTAAACATTAATGACCAATAACTATTTTTTAATCAATAACAATCTCATCAATTTTAGACTTAATCTAGGTTATTTAAATTTAATAACATTTAAAATATATATATAAAATTATTATTATTACAAAAGTATTTCGAGATGCCGCGCCACAGGTATAACATTAAATATATAAAAAAATAGCGGACGCGCGCAGCTTCGCTTGCGTAATTAGAGGTGAATTTTAATAAACCACGAAACATGTGTTCAATGAAATATTTTTGAGAGTCTAAATTTCAAATTTTATAAAAATCGGTGGCGTTTTAAAGATTTTTCCATACAAACTTTCAACCCCTTATTTGCACCCTTAGGGGGTGAATCCTAGAAAATCATGAAACACATGTTCAATTAAATATTTTTAAGAGTCTAAATTTAAAATTTTATAATAATCGGTGGCGTTTTAAAGATATTTCCATACAAACTTTCAACTCCTTATTTGCACCCTTAGGGGAAGAATTCTAGAAAACGACGAAATACGTGTTCAATTAAATATTTTAAAAAATCTAAATTTCAAATTTTATAAAAATCGGTGCCGATTTAAATTTTTTTCCATACAAACTTTCAACCCCTATTTCCCCCCTTTAGGGTTAAAGTTTTTCAAAATCCCTTCTTAGTGGATGTCCAGATTACAAAAGTAAACATCTGTCCAAGTTTCACGTTTCTACGTACAGCGGTTACGGCTGTGCGTGCGTCTTACCTCAGTCAGTGAGGACAAGTCCTTTTATATATATAGATAAGTAATAATCATAATTTTTAACCGAGATTAACTTATATGTTATACTGTTAACTTAACCTACATCAAACGATTTTTCTTTAGACTTACACAAAAGAAAATTAAAAATTTATATACTTCAGTTTGAATATTATGTATGAAAAAATAATACAAGAAAATAGGTTGATCTTTTAAAATATCGTGATCTTTTAATTGATCATTTTTAGTGTTTTCTTTAAACTGATTTACCAAAATTTTTTGTTATATTTTAGTATTACATTACATACTTTACAGTTTTATTTTACATTATATTTTACTACATTATAATTAAAAATGTCGAATTTAAATTAATATTTAAATTCGACATTTTAAGAAACCTGGTAAAGAATATTATTTGAAAGTTTTAACACACCTATAATACGGTGGACTAGTCGTGGCCGCCCTGAAGTTAAGTTTGCAGAATTTTTGCGCATTATTCACTCGTTGTAAGTGCGAGAAAATAATCAAATATAAGAAAATTCCAAGACGACCATGATTCCTTCACTGTACTATAGACACATTCTTAATATATACAATTATAATAACATTTTTTGTACAAAAAAAAACATTTTTTTTTCTTTATTTTCATTAAAAATAAATAACATCTAAAGTCAAAATTCATAATCGTAGTCCACACTATCGCCATCACTGTCCGTCACTTGGAAGTGATCGTCGTAAAAGTTGACCGCGTGCGCGTTTATAATGAACACGTTGCCGTGCCTCTCTACTACTTGGCTGCCTGCAAACATATTTTTTTATTTGTAAATTATAAAAAAAAGCAGAAGAGTTTTATTTAGTTTCATACAATTTCCGCATATAGCAGGGAAGACAAAGGAAACGTAGTGATAAGACGTCCCGTTTCCCGCTTTCTAGTAATTTTTGAGTCATTTTCTAGTAATGTCTCGAAATTCGGCGTTATATGGAAACGGAATGTCTTAACACTAAGTATCCTCTGCTTAGTTCCTACATATTACTAAATTAAATTACTTAATTTAGAACTATACAGTGATAACCGATAGTTGTGGTGAATCTTGACTCCGCAGAAAGGTCATATTATGTGTTTAAAAATATATTATCGCTTTTTATTAAATATTTTTTACATTTTTTAAGAGTTGTTCATCCCAAATTTCAAATCCCGCTACGTTCAAAATTTTGTTTTCTAAAAAGTACCGCTTTCAAACTAAGGCCAGAGAAAACATATTGCTGGGTATACGAGTGGAGATGGTTCCACCATTGATTATTAAAACTAACTCGTACCTATATTATATTTTATATTTAATAAGAGTCAGTAATGCAGAGGTGGGCAATCGATTTCAATAAATGAATTATATAGATGAAATACTTATCTTAGATACCGTTGGTTTAGAGAGTAAACCTGCTAATAGCCTATTAAACAAATTATCAGGAAATACAAATATATTATATGCATCATCAGCAGCAGGTTTACACTCTCAGCCGATGTAACATTTGTCTACTTGCGTTGTCATCATAAAGTGCTAAAAGATATTATAAATAAATAAATATATAAATAATAATACTAGCGGCCCGCCCGCGGGTTCGCCTGCGTGAACTACGTTATTATTAATTTCTGTCTCCATGAGTACCTACGTCCTATAAGTGACGTCCATGCAAAATTTGAGACTCGTAGCATTTGTAATAACGAAGTTTCATACTAACTTTCAACCCCAAAAACAACCACTTAGAAGTCGAATATTGCAAATTCTCGTCTTAGCGAGCACCTACGTCCTGTAAATAACTCCTATGCAAAATTTGAGATTCCTAGCACATGTAGTTTCTGAGATTTAGTGATGAATGAGTGACTTTTCGATTTTATATATATAGAAAAAGAAAATAAGACTGAGTGAGCTAAAGAGGAAACAAATTAAGCTAGTTCCACCATCGTCCGTCTCTCGTTGGTGGCTCTCATAATATATAATAATACCTTACCCTACCACTCAGTTGTCGCCGTATTTGCGACATTAAATAGCTAACAGTAAATTAGACTGGAGTGCAAAGGGTTAACATGTCACTGTCATGTAGTGTGCAAGAGATTTTGCCAGTCTATTTTTACAAGTCGATGTATGTATGTATGAATGATTGAATGTATAAAGGATGCGTTTATAAACGAATACAGTCGACGAGTAGTGTTCTGAAGTTAAGTTTTCTAAGAGTAGCTCGCCCCTGAAGAAAAATTACGAGCGTTGATGGACGCGCGTGAAGGGTTGGCGACCGCAGAGGAATGCCCTGCGTACGCTCTTATGGCGGCGGAAAGTATGTCGTGCGACTGAGGAGTGAATCCTGCCTATTTATTTATATCCTGCCTGTATTGGGCGTTTGCGACTGAGATTGGGTCGTCGGGATCTAGAAGGACGCTGCGAGGGCATCGAAGAAGCGGGTAAGTGAAAGTAAGAACGCTTTATAGCGTTAATACGTTACACGGGCATAAGCTTATGCTTTTAGAGGCACTTACCGTGCTTCCCCGCTGTTGTGAGTGGTCGGGGGGTCATGCTTAGCTTTGGCGGCGCCGAAGGGGCACGCGCCCTATGGCCCCGAGCCCCAGTCGGCGTCACGCGGATGACTGAACTGTACCAAGTGGACTGTATTTATAGAGGCACTCACCGTGTCTCCCCGCGGGCGCGGCGGGAGCAGCGGCCGCGGGGCGGGGCGCGGGTGGCTGGGTGCCAGGGGGGTGTGTGTGGTCGCGCCAGTGTCGCGGGTCGCGCTTGGCGCAGGCGGCACCAAAGGGGCACACACCCTGAAGCCCCGCGCCCCAGTCGGCGTCGCGCGGGTGACTGAACTGTACCAAGTGGACTGGGTTTTTTCTGGAATAAAGGATTTAAGTTTAGGGATTGAATTATAATTAACTAGCAGCCGGTATGCAGCTTTGGCTGCTTAAACTTATCATTATAATATATCATAATCAAATTATACAAAATCTTTTAATAAATTATAACATATGTTATTTTAATTTACCAGTACAAGATAAAGTAAAACATATTTTACTTAAAGAAAATTTGTTTTATCACAACAGAAACGTCAAAGAACACAAAATATTAACGAGATCAATTTCAAATAATACAATAGAAACAACTGGAGCAAGCAATTTTTATGGTAAAAGGACAACAAACTATATAATCCCACGACTGATTAATGAAATACCGAAAACCCTCAAAGATAAAACTACTATACATAATATAAAATACATAATAAAAGATTTTTTTCTTATCAAATTATTAAAGTTAAACAATATAAAATAAATATTTAAGAAATGAAAAAAATATATATATATTTCTTGTAATAAAAGTAACACACTGTAGCTTGACATTTAAAACGTACGCGTAGTTATAAATACGCATCTTTTTTCAATCTACCTCACAATCACATTTTTTTTCGGTAGTAATTTTGTTTATTTTTGTGTTTGTTAAAAATATTTGTATCTTTGTATAGTTTTTATGTTTTCTATAACTTAATGTACTTAGGAATGTGCAGTGGTCACACAAGCCAAAGCGGGCTTAAGACCGCGAAGAATAATTAATTTTAACGTACTTTGTTATAAATAAATAAATAAATAAATACACAAGCTATATTACTGTAAAGTTTTGTCTTATTCCAGTCAGTAATTTTTGCGTGAAAGTGAAACAAACACCCAAGCAAACTTTGACATTTATAATATTAGTATCAGACAACTAGCAAATAATTGCAATAACATATTACATTACATCATACAAGAAGGTTCCTAAATTCACTCTGCCTACCCTATACAGGATACTGCGTGAAACTTAAAAAAAAGATATTATGATGCTAGAAGGCCCTTTGATGTAAAATGAAGAATTAAAGTGGATAAGCTGGAATTATGTATAGCAATGTCAATTTATATTAGGGTGTTTACGTAATACAATACTTATTGTAAAGTTAGTGTGTATTTTATGTTACTTATTCAACAGTATGAAATAATCCAGTAAAAAAAAGTTAAAAATGTTTACAAATGCACACCTATAACAATTCGCTCCATACATGCACCTCTCTCTCAGTGGTTGTGAAGGCTTAGTGGCCGCGCCATCATTGTCATTTGAAGTACTCTAAAACAATCAATAGTATATTAATTTAGGTTCCATTTTTTTAGCTTCAAGTTGTATCCTCACAAATATGTAGGGTTGGCAGAGGAAACCATAATGTAAGATATTTAATTTGACACTTTCTAAAACTTTCAAAATGTTGAGTTTTGAATATAGAATTAAAAGGGAAATGGAATTCTTTAAACAAAATTGTTTCTCTGGTTGGGAATCAAACCCAAAACCATCACATCTATAATTGATTCCCATTGTGGCTTGGTGCATTCTTCAATTCGCATTACTTCCTATATCTATATATATAAAATCGAAAGGTCACTCACTCATCACGAAATCTCAGAAACTACTAGAGCTAGGAATCTCAAATTTTACATAGGAGTTAATTATGGGACGTAGGTGTAGGTAGGTAAGGTTGTTTTTGGGATTGAAAGTTTGTATGAAACTTCGTTATTACAAATGCTAGGAGTCTCAAATTTTACATGGACGTCACTTATAGGACGTAGGTACTCATGGAAAAAAAAATTAATAATAACGTAGTTCACGCAGGCGAAGCCGCGGGCGGGCCGCTAGTGTAGCATAAAATATAAAAATGGAAAAAGAAATAATAACAAAGTGTATTTTACTAAAGGAACTTACAGCTTGATCACTAGTACTTGGTTTAGCTTCAGTGGAAGTTTCATTGTCAGACTCCTTCTTAATTTTTTTAACTTCAATATCAACACTATTTTCTTCACTATGAGACCTCTTTACTGGACTTGAGTTACTTTGATTATCATTATTATTTTCATTTGTACTTTCATTAGAATTAATAACATTATTTAGAGGTTCATCTTGATTCAGAATGGACTGTAATTCATTTGTATTTTCTGTTTTTATGTCTTTATTTAGTATGGTCTCATTACTGCTTGTTGAGTCGCAACTAGCAGCATCTTCATTTTTTAATAATGCTGTAATTTTTCAAAAAATAAAAATGTTTATATAAATTTTGTACTTTTTAATAATTTTTATATAGTCTGTTATAGTATAATGGTATAGTAACTAACTGTAAATGTGATGATGTGGTTTCAATCCTCACTAAGGAAAATAATGATATTTAAATTATTTACTCCCTAGTAGTTAAAGCACAGCACACAATAAAATGTATTACAAAAGTGAAAAGTGGAGGGTGCAGTGTCAAAAAATAAGTTCCCTCCACTTACCCTGCTAAGCAGGAAAAGTTGTAAATTTACAATTTTATTTAAATAACATATTATATATTACCATTTATATCTTCTTGTAAAGATTTTTCTTCTATATCAGACTGTATAGTATCAGTGTGTTCATCATCAGACACATACACAATTTCATACCAAAAATTATCTAATAACAAGCCAAATCTATCACCATTACTTAATGTGACTGTGTCACCTAGATTCAGTATTTCACTTTCATTTGAACTCTTTGTTTTATAATAGCAAGGATTTATATGTAACTGAAAAAATAAATTATTTTTATTAAAGATAAACAAATAATTACTACTAATAATACATATATTATTATTTTTATTTAATGGATGTGTTTTTTACTAGAGCATATTATATAATTAATTCATAGAAGTTGTCAAATTCTTTGTCAGTAATATAATTATTAAGAAAATTTAAACCAATAAATGGCAGCATGTAAACTTTTTATATATGCTACATGAAGTAAGAAAACAAGCATACAAGGAATACTATCCTACCATCATACTGCAAAACTAGTTTGGAGGGTAGTGCTTATCAATTATTGTTAGCTTAACCAAAGTTGTATTACTGTTATAATTATACGCTATTATTGTACTAGGTTAAGGTTTATATATATAAATAAATTTTGCTATTAGTACGTTTTTCCTACCGATTTTAGAATAATTGATGTTTTCTCAACCATTAGCTCTCCATGTTCTCTAGATATACGTTTATCTTGACACTAGAAAATAAATATTAGGTTACACTACGCCAAAGTTATCTAGACTGAGTTAAATAACAACGCATAATATTTGTAAGCAGTAGTTAAACAAGTTTCATTGATCAACTCACGTGTAAAAGTTTTTCTCTTCCAAATTTATGGGCACCAGGTGTTAAATTAATTTTATTATCGCCATTTGAACCAAGTATAATAAGTTTAAAAGGCATTTTAATAATTTCTGCATAAAATATAATATTTTAAAACATGATCAGATCAATACATATAAGAAGCTACTAAACAAAAATGAACTAAAACTGAGTAAGTAATTATTAGAACAAATGTATTAAATATTCCAAAAGGTTTAATAAAATCTATTACTCATAATATTATAGAACTAAGAACATAAACATGTTTTTACTGGTATTTCAAACGTCAACGTAATTAAACCTACTTGTCACTGACAAGTAGAGTCACTGCACAGCACAGACACAGAACACATTGACTCAGAGGTATACACAGTATATAATACAGTGTTAAACTCAAAAACTGTATACATAGTTTACAACACGAAACACAGATATCTGATGAAAGAAATATAGTAAATATTTTTTATAGATTTTTATTTTTTAAATATAAATTATGTGGTAATAATTCTGTGAGATTATTCTTATGTAAAAATTTAAAATATTACAAAATTTAGTATAATAAAATCTCAGTTGACAGTTTAGCACGAATTGTCTGTTGCATATTTTTTTTCTCGCTTCATCGCATGTCAATTTTGTCGCAGCCAAGTACACAAGTGAGCAAATGTGTTCTGTGCAAATGAGTCAAGTGTCAAATTATAATTTTTGTAAATAATGTTCTAATTTTACAAATATTCTGGTTCGTGAACACGAATTAGAGCCACAAACAGGGACTTGGACTTCTAAATTAAAGTTAAAATATAATTCTTTAAAAATATGATGAAGTCCACAGGCTTAGGTTCCAACCGGCCGCTTTCTGGCCAACTTTATAAATACACCAATGTAGTAAAAGGATGGCAACAGAGGTGGTTCGCTGTTGATCCTGAAACCGGTGTTCTATCGTATTACTTGTTCGATGGACCTGGTGATACCGTACCACATGGACAGCCGGCAAGAGGGGAGGTATTCTAAAGTTTTTTTTTATTATTTATGTTATTTTTAATTGCTATCGACACTTTTTCATAATATCCACTGGGATCACGATGTGTTCAACATATTGGCATCAATGTCCTATGTATCCTTATGTGCATAGTGTTGTCTATATTTTAACATAAATTCCAGGCTCACTTAGCTGCAGCAGTAATATGTCCAAGTGATGAAGACTCCAAGACATTTACAATTAACTGTGCTTCAGGAGACATGTTGAAACTTAGAGCCACAGATGCCAGAGCTCGGCAAGAATGGGTGAACGGCTTGAGAGCTATAGCAGAGATACATACTAAGGTACTGGGGCTAGAATAAAAAAAAATACAAAAAACTGTTTTTTGCTTAGTATTACAGGAAAACCTATAGAAAGTCTATGGAAATCTCTCAATTCAAATTTAATTCACACTCATATATATATTTTTTCAATATGCTTCTTGTTGTAAAACAGGAGAAGGGTCACAAAGATTGTTTGGGTAAGAGTTCTATTGATCAAAATATCCTATCTATATTTATATTAAAATAGGTACATCTATTTCATTAACTTTAATGATTTTTTATTTAGCATTGAAAATGAAGTAGATATATTAATTTCTTATTTTGGATAATGTTATCTAAGTTTAACCCAAAAATAATTTAAAATATGATTATAAAAATGCCTACATAAAACTATTGGTAAAAAAAGGTAGGTAAAAAAATAATAAGGGATAATACTAATATTATCTATAGGCAATGGGGGCAAACCCACCGCTACAGCCTCGTGAACAGCTTGCAGTCCATGATGCTATGGCATCTGCACGTCAACAACTACAAGCTACTGAGCTGAGGTACTTTAGAAGCAATCTATGATCACTTTTATATTTAGTTTGTACTTATTATATAGTCATGTTTGTATCTTGTTAAACTCAAACATTTATCAGAAACTTTTAAATAACTAGTTTTAGATGCTATTTAGAGGCTGGAATTCGTGAAATACACATATTTTCTGCTTAAATTAAAAAATATCAAGATTGAAGCCTTGTGGTGCAGCGGGGCAACATCTGAGTTGTGACTATAATCATAATATTCACAGATTTGATCCCCATGTGGTGAATCATTTTTTTTCTTTTACCCATTCTGACAGGACAAAGTGCAGCGGTGAGTTCCGACTCTTGACAAACATGCAATAAATTTAGACAATAAGAAAAGAACAGAGTGTCTTACACTCTCTCTCAAATTATAAATAATATGCTGAGGGATAGACACGAAAATGTGATGCCAAAAAAATACCAAGCATAGAATACTTGTCTATTCTAATTATAGATTGCTATTGTAAAGTTACCTTACATAGATAGATAATTATTATTTTTGATTATTCTTAAGGTATTGCGTGTTTAATGGGGAAACTCAACGTGCACTTTATCTTGTTACCAGAGCAAGGAAATGTGCATAATTTAAATATAATCAATCAAAAAAAAAAAAAAATCAATCTTGTACTGATTTGAAATTATCGCATTTAAAGCTTAACATTTTCACAATATCAATGAAAACACACTTGGTATAATTGTAAAATAAATAAATAAACATATCCTTTATTGTAGAGCTCAATACATTCATATTGTACAGTTGTTTAATTCAATACTTATATATATTTTTTAATGCTTCCAGTGACGCTGCATTAGCAAGGTGCATTGAATCATCGGACTCTCCATTCCCACATACCGATCCAGATCTGTTACTTTTAAAGGTATATTCATTTTAATATTTTTGAAGCAAGTAACAGTGCAGAACCACAAACGTGCGACTGTAAACAGTATAGGTTGTGGGATCGATTCCCACTTGAGTAAATTAAATATACAATACTTCCTACCCTGGCATTCCCTTGGAAACCAGGGAATATCGCGGCGATGAAACACGCAATGGCTCCAGAATTTGACGGATAGTAGGAAACGGAAGTGTAAGACACTAGGGAAACGTAATGTCTAAGGAACATAGTGTCTTAACATCAGGTTCCCAGGTTCTCTCTACCCTGTTTATATCCTATATTATAACCTTTTCTTTTCTAGGCAACCTCAGCAGCTAGTATGCAATGCCTTCTACAGTGTCTCGGTATACTTCTACGTCAACAGCAGTATGCTACGCTAAGTATTTCTAAAACATCTAGTAACGATCATTAGTTATTAAAAAGATATTTATTTTGTATATAATTTATTGGCATTAGTACATTATGGAATTAAGCTGTTACTCTTTTTAGTCATAGTTATTTTTATTATACAATAAAATAACTAAAATTATATCTATATTATTATTGTTTTTTAAAAATTTTTCAACATTTCATTTTATAAATAATTATGTAAATTGTAAATATTAACTCAAAATTTTGAATAATTGTAATAAAGAAATTTTCATAAATATATTTTAAAAATAATAATAATTTATAAAAGTAGATCATATCAAAATATTTAATTGGACAGATTTCAAATATGTTGTATTGTAAATGAAAAATAATATTTTAAATGGTTTTATTATTTAGTTGTAATAAATGTGATCATTCCGAATTTATAAATTAATTTCTCATTTTTTTAATTTTTAGTATGTTAATTGTGCTACAAATAAATATATTATGAAAATATTTTTGTTTTATTAAATCGGAGAATCATGCCGCTGATTCAATGGGCGGCGTCTGAATGTAAATGTATTCGTTGTGGTTCGGCGGCGTTTGCGCGCGGCGCGGCGTTCTTTTCCGTCACGAAACATTCAATGTCTTGACTTTGGGCAGAAAGCGAAGAACTTACTGTCTTGACTGTTTCTATTTTCACCCCACCACCCCTCCGTCGATTCTGCTTTATACAGAACAAGAGGTGAAGCAGAAAAAGAATTGGCTACTGCCATTGCCATATGATTGCAGAAAACAGAAGGCCAAAAAAAATGTAACAGAAATAATGTGTTTTAGAAATTATAGTTGTCACTATGCTACGTTCATATTTTATCAAAAGCCATTAAAAGATAACACTACATTTAAAATTATATTTATGAAGAATTAGATTATTTTATATTTTAAGATTAATATATTTGAAAGTTATTTACCAGATCTTTTGAAAAATAGACTAATCTGATTTTGCACCTGTGTACGACCGTCGTAAGTTTCCTGCAAATTTGTCAGAAATTATTCATAATCTGAAATCTCGTTCATTATAATTTACACTACAAACTAGAATTACTAAACAATAAGATTACTAACATTAAACTTTCAGTTAACTCAAAAGGCAATGCGGCATTGTTACGTAAGAGGTAAAAGCACGAGCACAGAATGATCAATAATTTCTTGGCACGGTTTCAAATGCCACTGTATTCTTTAAAGTTCCATATAGGGCAAGAATTTTTCTTCAAGAAACGAATATATTAATAGCTTTCGAGTTTCCAACAATGCTTATTGTGCACTAACCATTATTTTTTTTACATACATACATACAACAAATTTTAAGCAATTCAAGGAAAAAGAAGCGGATTATTATTAAGAGCCCCAGCTTGTGCTTACCTTGATATTATGTGTAATAATATCTTATTAGATTAAGTATTATATGCATTTTTAAATTTTGATAATTTGTGTCGAAGCCAATCGTGGTAATTCTCATTCGAAGAAATGAAATGAAATATTTAATATTTTCTTTTCCTCGCTCTCGCCACTCAACACGCAATGCCTCCAGAAAACATTAGGTTCCCAGGTTCTATCTCTCTTCTCGTCTTACCCTGTTATGTGCGGGATATATTGTGAAACAAAAAAAATGTTGATTAACTTTCTTAATTTGTTAGGATTTTAATACACACCAAGTATGCACGTATATTTTTCTACGACAAGAAAAGAGGTCGGTTAAGTGCTATAAACTACGCCATCGAGATCTAAGCAATTTTTATTTGACGTAACTAGTTCTATTTTGTTTTGTGATTATTCAATTACTAAAATTGTTTTTTGTAACCATTTTTATATTTATTTTTCAAAATGTGTGATGAAGAATTCAGAACTCAACGATTGGATCCTCGATATCCATTTCAAAACCAAACTAAGTAATAATTTTTATTTTCAAAATATCTCTTATTATTTTATTAACAAAATTAATATATATTTTATTATTTTAGAGCTTGCTACGATAACTACTGCGATTTTTACAAATGTACTCGTTTATTAGGCGATGTGGACGACTGTAAGATATTCAAGCGGTACTTTCAAACTATATGCCCTAATTTCTGGATTGAACATTGGGACGATTTAAGACAGAAAGGAGCATTCCCCGGGCCCATTTAATTTAAAAATAAAATTCTGATTTTGAGCAATAAATGCTATACAAATTTATTACAAACATTGTTTTATTGAATATAGTGTTATATCAATGTTCAAAAATTTTCGTATATCAGTTTTTTAATTATAAAAGAGATTTGTATGAATATTAAAATTATTAATTTAACGACATATTTTTATTGAATAAATCATTTACTCAAAAGTCATTCCTAATAACGAAAATTATGTAAGTTAAAACAATACAAATAAAACACCGATAACTGTAACTGAATTTATTCTATATCACGCATCCTATGGGAAATGAAAACATAAATTAATATGACTAAACAATCAATAGTTTAGTATATTTATATTTTGCCGGGGAAAGTGCCCACAGAGCGTTGATCGTCCCATTTCTCAACCCATTCGTTGGGGCAGAGGGACTTGTAGACCCTCTTGAAATACAGGCAAGGCTCGTACTTCTCACCGCGGACCTTCTGACACCGGTGGAAGTCTAGGTAGCTTTGGTAGCAATGCCTGTAAATTTTCGTGTTTTAGAAAATATATAAAAAAAATATATGTAGGGTGATTTGAACCAGAGCTTTTGGAAACCGTACAGGCATCCTAACTATTAAGTAATATATTTTTTATCAATTGTGTATGAATAATGTTTCTTATAAATTTTAATACTATATAGCAAGCATTGCTACATATAAATTATTATATAAGAAAATTGCCACTCTTAAATGTTTATAAATAGTTTATTCATACACCAATAATATCCCATATCCAGTACTATTATTAGAGCTATAATTAAATACTCAATATTACATAAGGTTGTCCTTCTGGCATCTGCAGCGGCATCAAGCAATTAGCATAATAAATTTACCTTGTTTGGTTCTGGTTAGGGAACCGCGGATCAAAAGGGGCAGTTTTGATGTCTGCTGGTGATTTGATCATTTCAGGCATTTTACTGTAACGAAAGAACAACAAAATCATCCTTATAATACTTTATTGGGAATAATTTTCATAAAAATATGAGGGGATAAACAGACAAGTGATTACATAAAAAAAATATAATAACTGCTTAAATGCAGGGGAATCCTAACTAAATCTAACATCTATTTGACAAGAGGCCTAGTCTTCCGTTCCTCTTCACAGGATGTCTCTCGGTACTTCTTAACTTCTTGCATGTACAATGACCATGCATCCTTTGGAGTGTTATCTACTGTTTGTTCATCTATCGCCTTAGCCTTTTTAACTAGTCCCGTTTTCAATACTCGTCCACCGCGTCTCTTGCCAATGAATGGCAAAACAGGTTTTTTTATATTGGGCTTTTTCTCAGCCTCTTCAGCCTTTTTAGTTTGCTCTTGCATTTTTTTGAACATCTCCAAGAAACTGCCATCATTTTTTATTGGTATTGGCATTGGCTTGGACTTGGAGCTCGATGGGACTTGCATAACTTGATCAGGAGTAGGAAGGAGGTCAGCAAAATTTGGTCCTTCAACCTCAGGTGGGTCTCCATAAGTTATGTCATCCACTGTCGTCGATTCTATAGCTCCTGGCGGTGGTTTGACTTCTTTAGGCGGGGTTCTACATTTCTCGGCTTGCTCCTGCCTGTTTCTGTGCAATTTCCAAAATCGTTTTCTGTCGGCCACAGTGAACTGTCCACGACATTCTTCGTCACTTGGCGTTCGGCTGCGACTGCGCGATCGAGAACTTCTGGATCTTGAACGCGATATTTTAGATTCATTATGGCTTCTCGACCTTCTACCCCTAAATCTTGAAACGGAATGACGTCTTGACTTGGACCTGGTTTTACTCCTCGACCGTTCCCTGGAATGGCTTGTGCTCCGAGATCTATGTTTAGACGGTGATTTACGTCTCGATCGTCGTGCTTTTGAATGTGATCTCGATGATCGAGATGATCCACTCGACGAAGATCTACTTCTTCTTGCTTTAGGTGTGCGTGATCGTTTACGTTTCGATTTTGGGGTTAAAGATCTCGAACGGGACCTAGATGTGGAGGATGAGCGGCTCCGTGCGTAACATCGAGGTGGTGTTACTGAACTGTCTCTGGGCGGCGGTGTTCGCGATTCTCGCTCTCGTTTAATCTTTTTAAGTGGTGAACGCTCAGATCTTTTATATGTAGTTGGAGGCGTCCCAGAGGATCTATCAGACTTTTTATGTGGTTTTGGCGATGTTGATCGTATTTTTGGTGGAGTTAAAACATCTCTTTCTCTTCCATCTTTTGATTTTGTCGGTTTCCTCGAAGCTGATCGTTTTCCTTTACTTTTTTCTTGGCTATATCTGGGGTAGATACTTTTATCTTGCTCTTTCCCGTAAGATCTGTTACGTGACGTTCGACCTTTTAGAGGTGGTGTTAGAGAATGATCAATTCTTCTTACTTCCTTTTTCTTATAAGACCTTTCAGATCTTGAGGAATTGGATGATGCAGATCGTCTTTTGCTTTTGCCCTTTTTAGTTGGCGATTCTGAGTACGATCGAGATCGGCTCGACCTATCACTGGATGAGTACTTTGAGTGTTTTAGCTTGGAGAGGCTTCGAGACCTTCGTCGCCGACCGTCGTAGCTGCTCTCTCTCTTTTTAGAATACTCCCGTTCACGGTTGTAAGGTGAAAGACTCCTAGAGTCAGACCTGTAGGAAGAACGCTGGCGGTCGTAGTCGCGAGATACACGCTTTGATCTTGATTCACGAGATTGATTGTAGTCGTAGTCTGGCGCGGGTGGGTAAAGAGCCCTAGAATTATCAAAATAGGTACTCTCTGGTCTCTGGTAATACTGGGTGGAATCATAATTGTAACCGTAAGGAGCGGCACTGGCACTGTACGCCTGATAGTCGTACTGAGGCTGGCCGTACTGGCTGTAGCTGACCCCAGTCCAAGGATCGGTGGTGGGCAAGGGCGCGGCCAGCGGGGGCGCCTGCGCCGGCGGCACGTAGTCAGCCTCGGCGCCCGGGGGCCCTCCGTCCCACGCGCCCGCCTCCACTCGCCCACCGCGATACGAGGACATACTTATACGAGCCTCTTCGCATAACCTGCGGCAGTTTGTAGGTATGCTCACACCTACAAAAAGAACAACTTTTCGGTGTAGACAACAATTCTATCTTCCGCGTCTGTGATATCGCTCTCTCGAACGCTAATCATGTTTCGTTGTAAATAATGTTTGTGAAGAAACATAAATTACGTAATACGAGTCCATTTAAACTACATTATAATGAAATGGCATGCGATACACATAAAGCATAAAGGAATGTAAATAAATGAAAAATACCTTTCTACTCATGCTCACCTTTTTGGTATTTATTATATATATTTCCTCAAGTTTTATTTCATAGAAAATGGCAGCGAACACATTCGCTTCCCAAGATAGCTATAGACAATACAAGAGATATATTAATATAGAATATAAATTATAAAATATTTCTATGAACCATAAACAAATTGCTATCTCGAAATATATGAAGACGTTTCCTTCTCCTTCATAATTTTTAATGTCTTACAGAGTAAAGACACAGTATATTTAATATTTAAAGTAAATGTTTATTTTATGACTATTGTATATTTTGAAATAAATAAAATTTAGAAATATAAACATTTTTACAATTTCTTTTACTCTTTTAAACAATTTTAATCTGTTTTGTAGTCTGTGTTGAGTCTGTGTATGTAGTTGACATGACCGGTAAACGCGCGCGAGCCTGTGAAAGTAAATGTGTTCTGTGGTTCTGTGAGTCTGTGTAATGTGTATTCTATTGTAATTTGTATCAAAATCAATTTGTACTTATAGTGTAGTTTATATGTGATTTGTTATAATTTTCTTTTCTCACAAAATATTTAATTCTTCCTTATTTGTCTAACATATGAACAAATCAAAAGTATCAGCAGAATGGAAGAAACGGGTAAAATCGGAGTACATGCGATTGCGACAAGTAAAGGTATAGGAAACATCCCATTGGTGTTATGTTATGAATGATCTTAGTCTTATGATTTTCTAATCAAATTACTTTTATTTTTTGAAGAGATTCAAGCGGGCTGATGATGTGAAAGTGGCATGGGCTAGGAATTTACGTATAATGTCGGAGGCGATCGAGTCTCGTGAAAATGAGACCACTGAACGTGGTCGCAGGCCTTTTTGGCCACCTCCGGCCCCCACCTCAAGCCACGAAAGCCTCATGAAACGCGCTGAAGTCACTTCTACTGACGGTAATTTTCAATATATATTTTATTAAATTAATTATTTCGGGACATTGCGTGTTGAATGGCGGATTTCAACGTCGCGCTTTGTCTTTTTGCAAGAGCAAGCATATGAAAATAATATATATGAAGTCCTCCGAATAGTAATCCAACGCACAACCATTGTTTACTGTCACTAACATAGGCCACAATGGCCTCAGTTAATTAGAATACACATATTTATACACTTATTTTTATTATCAGTGTCTGGTGTAGTCACAACACAGCAAGTGCCAATAAGAATCATCAGCTCAGTAAATCCGATTCCTACTATGTACACTTGGGCGCCCACACAAAAGAACTTTATGGTGGAAGACGAAACTGTACTCCACAATATACCATATATGGGAGATGAGGTGCTTGACCAGGATGGTACATTCATTGAGGAGCTCATAAAGAACTACGATGGGAAAGTACATGGTACATTGACTTGACATCAGTATGTTTGTGGATTGAACCAGTATTTTAGATTTGAATTAGCTATTTAGATACTTTTGTATTCTCATAAATTTAATATAACTATTTTATTTTTAAACCAATTTGAAATAAAATAAATACTAAATATTGATATTTAAATTGATTAAGTTGTTTCTGTTGTTTCTACTAGTGTGCACAAATAAACAAAGGCAAATAGACACAAAATATAAAAATTATGGGTACTATTGTTTTGATAAATGTTTTGATAAATCAGTTACATTTTATTATGTACTACTTATGGCTTCGCCTGCATTTACGACAATTATTTATTATCTGAATTACTTCCATAATCTAATAACACTATCTAGACTATATTTCAGCCAATAAAACATTTTATAGCAATATTGTTACACTTGCAAATCTTTATATTGACATGTTTTTTTTAATTATCAACCAATTGAAATAAATTAAGAAATGTTAAGTTTTTTAAAAACTGCATTTAAATTGGTTATGCTGTTTCTAAAATTAGTGTGAACAAACACACAGAAAAGCAATCAAAATTTAAAAATAAAAATGTTTGCTTCTATTAGACTAATAAATGCCCTCAATAATAGATTTCCTCATAAATGTTCCATGTACATACAGCAATGAGTTATAGTTTTACTATATGTATTAGATATATATGTATATAATGGTTTATATATATATATATATATATATATATATATATATATATATATATATTTTCTTTCTTTCACTTTTTATTTTGTGGGCATTGAAAATATTATGTACATATAGCAACCACAAGATGCTTATTTGATTATTTAAATAATGTGGAGGATAAAATTTAAAAGTAAACTATCAAAATCAAAATGATGATCCCTAGGTAAAGTATTCAAAGTGAAAAATTTAAAATGTTTTTATTACTCTTTTGAACTACTATAAAGTGTAGTTTTAATGAATTATTTTAAAATTAAAATAAAAACTGTTATTTATGCGTTTTTAAAATGTATATGTAATCGAAAACTACCTTGTTAGTAGTTCAAAACCCCAATTAACGAAATGTGTAATTTTTCACTTCTGTAATTTACCTAGGGACTATAGAAAATAAAGAACTTGAACAGAAAACAAATAAATGTTATAATTTATTTGTTTATGTTGTTTCGTGAACTTAACAATTCTTTTTTTATTGTAGGTGATAAAGAAGGCGGTTTTATAGATGACCAACTGTTTGTAGATTTAGTTCACGCGTTAGTTACATATCAAACTAAAGAAGAAGTTGCCGAAGAAAGAAAGGAGCGGGAGTTACGCAATTCTAAAGATGAGAAAGAGGTATTTATGTACTTGATATCTTTTCTTTTGTTAAAATTAAAATAAGTAATTTTTTGTGTAATTTATAAATATAAAAATCATTTTTTAGATGTAAGTTTGTCATTAATTTATTTCTGCTGTAATTAGCAGTAACTTTGTACATTATATTTATTAACAGAAAGAAGCCACAAAAGATTCAAAGGACATGGATAAGGAAAAAGATAAAGAAGAAATGAAAGAAGAGAAGAAAATGGTATATGAGAAGCAGTTCCCAATATTTATTATATTTCAAGCAATCAGTTCTCAGTTCCCGGATAAGGGAACAGCTCAAGAACTAAGGGAGAAGTATGTTTCATTAGTTTTTTAATAGATTTTCAAAAATCAAAAACTATATACATACTATGTAAGTGTATAATTCTATTCTTATCTTAACAAGGTATTAAAAACGCCTACAAAATACATATAATTTGCAATCATTTATATTTATAAATATAACATTCCAGGTACATAGAGCTAACATCCCGCAGTGACCCCAATGCCCTTCCACCGGAGTGCACTCCCAATATAGACGGACCGCTAGCTGAGTCCGTGTCCAGAGATCAAACAATGCACTCTTTCCACACACTGTTCTGTAGACGATGCTTCAAGTATGACTGCTTCTTGCACCGTGAGTGTTCTTGTTTATATACAAATACGAACACATGCACGTTTATACACATACATACACTAGAACTCTTATTACATATATATTCAATTCCATTTAAAAATATAATTTATTAAAATCAATAAAGATTCAAGGTAAAAAAAATATATAATTTCAGGAAATCAAATTGCATCTTCATATCAACTCTTATCTGACGTTTCATCTAAATTAATACTGAATTGTTCCTTTACATCATCAAGAACACCGTTGTGACCATGAAACTGTATACATTGGTCACATATATTTATGCATTATTGTGTGTTGATAGGGAAAAAAAAAATTTTTTCCCTTTTAATAAATTGAACCTAAACCTAAGATTTTAGTAATTAATTAGTGATAGTTATCATTAGTGAGGTGCTATTAGTACTAGGGTCGGCTGCAAAAACCAGTATAAACCGCCGCGACTGATGTCACATCTACCCCCACACGTGTAAAGCCGGCTTTGACCTTGCTGACTGCACTACATATACATACAAGCATATAAACTTGGTTCTTATGTGTGTGAAATGAGTTTTATTTTGTATAAATGTTCAATTCTAATAATTTCAGAGGCGTTACTATTTTAAAGAGATTATGGCAGAAACAATTTAGTTATGTGCTGTTTTTTAAATTTGTTAAAGTCAGTGAGTCAGATTTGTGGAAATTCATAAAGTTATTTTGTTCCAAGTTTATATCAGTAAAGTAACTGGGAATATGTATTCTTTCACTGATTCTCACTAAGAAATATTGAAATATACATTTATATATAAATGGCATTCTATTTCAACATAGCTCTATTATAAGAGTCTATGGCTTAGTTCCCTAGGGCGATTGACCAGGTTTCAAGAGGTGGAGGTGGAGGTTCAAATCCTGATAACATCAAATTTTTATTCTATTCTTAATATTTTTCTTACCCTAGTGTGGGAATACCACTTTGAAAAAATTACTTATAAAAATTCTATAGTCTTCAAATCTGAGAAATGTGTTTCTTATATAAATAAGACTTTGGACAGTTAAACATTCATTTTATTATATAAGTATAAATACATACAATTTAAAATATTTAATTATTTTATACAAAAGATTATATACATATATGTGTGTATTTCGTAATAGTTTTTAGTGATAGACCTAGTTTGTTATCTAGTCTAGTGATAATTTTGACTGCCTTACCATTATATTTTGTTCTGTTTGGCTTCGACAGGCAGTCAGGCCTCAGGTAAGGCAATAAATATATACAAAAAATCACCTTTTCTCCTATTATGTTTTGGCTATTTTGCAATTATCTATGTCTTTTATAAAAAAATTACAAAAAAGTTCTGGAGAATTGGCTGTATATAAAAAACTCTTTAAAAGAATTGATATATATATATATATATATATATATATATATATATATATATAATGTAAGTATTATATATGAGTATGTTTATAAACAATAATTACACCTATTTTGCAATGTACACATATTTTTTTTTAATCCATCCATATTTTTTCATGTTACTAATTTAGATTTTTATATGTATATTTTTTTTATTGTATGTTTGTTTTATCATATTTTATATTATAGTTATTAAATTGTGATATTTAGGAATATTAGTTAAAGTGAAAACTAAAAAAATATTTCTATTAAAATTTCATTTAATTGTTATTCATATTTTTTTTGTAATTTTTTAAATAAATTTGTAATGTAGGTTTACAGGCATGTCATCCTCGACCCAATCTTTCTAAACACAAAGGCCCGGATTTGAAGTCCTTCCCAGAGCCTTGTGGACCCAACTGTTATATGCTGCTGGTGAGAAATCATTAAAATTGATTATTTTTTAATACTCGACACTATGTTTCCCACTTCCCGTTCCTTCATTAATCTTTATTATTGTAGTAAAATTATAATCTAACTGTTTAAAAGAGAGTGAGAGTGAGAGTTTGTATTCTTAAAATAATTTGTCTTTACACATTAAAAAAAATATTGGTAAATTATTTTCTTTTGGCATTAAATTATTATATTTAGTATAATAAGAAAAAAAATCAGCTTCACGCTGTATCCCGCATACAGCAGGGTAGGCAGAGGGAACCTAGTGTTAAGACACTCCCGTTCCCCACTTTCTGCCGAATTACGGAGGCATTTTGTTTTGAGTGGCAGAACTCAACGCCGCGCTTTGCCTCTCGACACTAGAGCGAAGAAATGAAAATATAAACGTAAATAAATATTTCACTTCCTCGAGTGGGGATCGAACCCCCATCCGTCGTGATGCAGTCACACCCTTGTGCCCCTGCGCTATGACGGCCCCATTACTGGATTTTGGATTATAACCGAATATTGGAATGCTGGGAAAATGTTTTCCAGTACTGGATTAAGGGTTAAAATCAATGATAATAATTTAATATTCCAGGAGGGTATGAAAGAAAAACTAGCACGTGAAAAAGCGGATGGCGAAGCTGGTGATGCGGCTGAGGCGAATGAGGGAGAACACTCCAAAGCAATAGACTCACCGAACGACGCCTCGTCTGAGGATAGCAATGACAGCAATAGATACCAGAAAGGTTTCACTTACTTTCTGTCATTTCTTTAATAGTAGCAGTCATTATTACATAGTTTTAGATCAGCTTAATATTTTCTGGCCTTTAAAATACTTTACAGTGACACAATAAAAATAAAAAGTCACAACTTTCATATTAATTAAGTATGTGGCTATTTAGATGCCACAATGTTATTATACTAATATTTAATTTTAATTACTATTAATTAACTTACAACTTTTTATTGCAATTGAAAAATCCAAAAAAAAATAATGACAGGCAGCAACAGCAACTCAAGCAACAGCAACTGGAGCAATGGCACCAAACCTGCACTAACCGAGCCCTCTTACAACACCCTGGGCCTGGCAGGCACAGACGGCATTGATGAATCTGAGTGGACTGGCTCCGACTCATCTCTATTCAGAGCCTTACATAAAGTATTCCCAGGCCAATACTGTGCTATAGCACAGGTATATATAATATTATTTTTTTGTCTTCATGCTGTAACCCGCATATAGCAGGGCAGGCAGAAGGAATCTAATGTTAAATTGGTAAGACACCCTCTTGCCTATTTTACGCACAGTAATTGCGTGCTGAGTGGCGGAACTTAACAACGCGTTTTACCAGCTATGAAAATATTAAATTATTTATTTCGTCAAGCGAGAACACAATCCACGATCGTCGCGTTGACAGCAAGATTGTTGTGCCACTATATATATATATAGCTATTATATACATACAGAATACATATGTACATAAATATTTATAGGATGGAAGCGTCTGCCCGCCTTTTACGGGAGCAGCATATAGGGAAAAATATAATAATAATATTAAGATACGTCAACAGTTTTTTTTTAATTTCACGATTTAACATACTTTATTACGTGTGCTTCGAATAGATACTAATAACGTAAACATATACTACTAAGTACTACTAAAGGCGGACTTTCCTTTTTGTTTCGGGATGAGGCGTGTGCGGCGGTGTCCACTTCATAGGTTTATGTATGCGTGCGTCGTTCTTAACAATGGCGTTTTAATAAAGTTATCATTGCAAAATAATTTTGTTTGAAAAGATTACTTTTTCATTTTCATTGTTTTAATTGTATTATAGAGGCTTTTATAGAGTAGTTAAAACTGCGGTTTCTTTTAAAGTGGTAATGACAAAAACTATGATGATATAGGTGATGGTATCCAAGACCTGTGCACAAGTCTACAAGCACTGCACGGGCACGGGCAAAGCCCTCCGAACATCACAACCAGAAAGAACACCTCCGAGGAAGAAAAAGAAGAAGCATCGTCTCTGGTCCGTCCATTGTAGGAAGATACAGCTGAAGAAGGACTCTGCGTCCCACCACGTGTACAACTACACTCCGTGTGACCACCCCAACCAGCCGTGCGACTCCATGTGTCCGTGTCTGCAGTCCCAGAACTTCTGCGAAAAGTTCTGTCAGTGTAGCAGTGATTGTGAGTTCTATTTTGATAAATTATTTCTTAATTAGTTGTAAAGTGGAGTATGAAGTATCCTAACATTAGGTTCCCCTTGCTGGCTTAGTGTGGGCAAAACCGTGAAACTTCTTTTTGTTTCTCCATATTTTAAAAATTGAATATTGTAATGTGCTGTCAATAGCGCTTCGTGACATTGAAATCTTGTTCCATTTTGTTATTGGTAAAATACATAAAACAAAAAAGATTATATGACATTAAATTATAAAATAGTGTAATATTCCAAACCTCAACTTATCTGTTTTTTTTTTCTTATTTTGACTGTTCTCACTCTTCAACTCAAAAGAAAATAATAATTTAATATAAATTAAACCTTTCTAGGTCAAAATCGGTTCCCTGGCTGCCGTTGCAAGGCCCAGTGCAATACAAAGCAATGTCCCTGCTATCTTGGGGTGCGAGAGTGTGATCCAGACCTGTGTACTGCGTGTGGAGCTGACGCCCTTTCTCCAACCCTTGGACACGGCCAGGCCCATGTGCACAGCCAGACCCAGTCTCATGCAGGTTCCTCCAGACCCCCTGTGTTCTGTAGGAATATTAGTGTGCAAAGGTAAATTACAGACTTTGTGCCATATGTGAAGTTAATTCCTTATCCCTGACCCTTTGTCGTGGCCAGGCTTATATTAATAACCAGACCCATGGACAGTCCCATGCATACTCGTTCAGATCACCTGTGTTCTATTGGACTATTAGAGTATACAGGGTGGAAGAGGGAGCGCTCCTTTTAATATAACTGCATATAAGGTAAAATATTTCAAACCCAAAGAAATTTATCAAGGTACCACCTCAACAGTTTAGACGTAGGATTTTTTTTTCATTTTACGATTTTTTTCCATACCTGTATTTCGTGTGCCGCACACATACGTATGCGACGTTGCCGCTTTGACAGGTAAGTGTGTGCGTGTTTATGTTATACTTAACAAATGGCGTTTTATTTTAAAACTATAATTTTATTATTTATTTTGTTTCAAAAAAATAACTTTTCATTTTTGGGAATTATTTTTTTTCAGAATTTTGAAGTTAAAACTGTGGTTTCATTTAAAGTGGTGCTGACAATTCCACCCTGTATAGGTCAGCTAGTTAGTTATTAGAAAAAAAAATCCTATGACATATAGCCTGTCTCATGTATAAATTTGTTTAAACCGGGTACTGTAAGAATTTTCATAGGCTTTAGCCCATATTGCTCCCCTTGTATTTGATAATGGACAGACAAATGGGTTGTCTTATGTTTTGGTCATACATAATTTGTTGTAATTGTTGAACTCATTCCCTTTATATCAATTATTAAAACATTATCTTTAATATTTGCATTTGTAAATATTATCTATATATATAAAAGGACTTGTCCTCACTGACTGAGGTAAGACGCACGCACAGCCGTAACCGCTGTGCGTAGAAACGTGAAATTTGGACAGATATTTACTTTCGTATTCTGGACATCCACTAAGAAGGGATTTTGAAAAATTTTAGCTCTAAAGGGGTGAAATAGGGGTTCAAAGGTTGTATGGAAAAAAAATTAAATCGGCACCGATTTTTATAAAATTTGAAATTTAGATTTTTAAAAGTATTTAATTGAACACGTGTTTCATCGTTTTCTAGAATTCTTCCCCTAGAGGTGCAAATAAGGGGTTGAAAGTTTGTACGGAAAAATTCTTAAATCGCCAACGATTTTTATAAAATTTTATATTTAAACTCTTAAAAATATTTAATTGAACATGTGTTTCATGGTTTTCTAGAATTCACCCCCTATTTGCACCCTATTTGCACCCTGCAAAAATAAAGGGTTGAAAGTTTGTATGGAAAAATCTTTAAATCGCCACCGATTTTTATAAAATTTGAAATTTAGACTTAAAAATATTTCATTGAACACGTGTTTCATGGGTTATTAGAATTCACCCTTAAATACACAAGCGAAGCTGCGCACGTCCGCTAGTAGAATATATTTTTGAATTGTTGAATTTCTTGTCTATTATTACTACAGTAATATTATTAACATATAATAGTATTTCTAAAGGAGCTTATAAGCATTTATGATATGAAATTTGTTATGTTCATCTGGCAGTTGAGAAAGCAAAAGAAATATAAAAGGGGTTTTTATCGGTGGAGGTTAGGTTTTTTGAATTCTTGCACATTCTCTTGGGAAAAAAAATATCAAGAAGAAAAAACTCTTTTGAGGCCAGGCTTGGCGCTGGAGCATAAAGCGTGACAGTAAACGCGATAGGTTATGAGGAAACATTTAATATTTTCATTCCCTTCGCTCTGGCGTCGAGGCAAAGTGCGATGTTCAGTTTCGGCAGCCAATCACGCAATGCCTCCAGAACTCGGGGGGAAAATGAGAAACGGAGCATCTTATCACCAGGTTTCCTCTGCCTACCCAGCTGTGTGAGAGATACAGCGTGACGCTGAAAAAATCCTATACTTTAATTACTTTTATTTGTTATTCTATAACAAATATTGATATTAATCTATATATTTTTTTCAGGGGTCTTCATAAGCATTTGCTATTAGCGCCATCAGACGTAGCCGGTTGGGGAATTTTCCTAAAAGAAGCCGCACACAAGAATGAATTCATATCGGAATATTGTGGAGAAATCATATCTCAAGACGAAGCCGACCGACGAGGGAAGGTCTACGATAAATATATGTGCTCCTTCTTGTTTAATCTTAATAATGGTTAGTATTTATATTTTTATTGTGCACTAGCTTCACATTGTATCCCGCACATAGCAGGGTAGGCAAAGGGAACCTAATGTTAAGATGGTCCGTTAGGAAGACGTCCTATTAGGACACTCCTGTTCCCCACTTTGCACCAAATTCTTGAATGGCGTATTATATTTTCCCGTGTGGGAATCGAACCCCACAATCGTCGTGTTATTACGTCCCATTATGTACTAACTTTTACCTAATTCAATGGAAGTAACTAAATGTTATGTATGACACATGAAACATTAAGCACCTGTACCAGTGGGTTGTGTAGAATGAATAATTCAATATAGATTTCATTATTATTTTTAAAGACTTTCATAACAATTTAAAAAAATGATTTGTTACAGATTTCGTAGTGGACGCAACAAGAAAAGGTAATAAGATCCGTTTCGCAAACCACTCGATAAACCCCAACTGCTACGCCAAGGTGATGATGGTCAACGGCGACCACCGCATCGGGATATTTGCGAAGCGCGCCATACAGCCTGGAGAGGAATTGTTCTTTGATTACAGGTAACCTTATATTCTAGATTTTGGATATTATTATATATTTATTAGATAATATTGAGACTGTCTTGGTGCAGCGTGTGATTTTCTTCAAACTCGTGTAAACAAAAAGCGGCGCTGATGCTGATGCCGTGTGTTACAAAACAAAAAGCGGCGCTGATTTCCGCATTACGCCAAAGGTAAAGAAGTGTTTTAGCACCAGGTTCCCTCTGCGTACCCTGGCTGCATGCGGGATATTGAGGGACTCGGACCCACAACCGTCGTATTTATAATCAAAGACCAGCTGGTCTTTGCAGGGTGGAAGCGTCAGCGCTCCTTTTACGGGAACAGCATATAGGCTAAAATATTTCAAACCTAAAGAAATTAATCAAGATACCTCAACAGTTTAGACGTAAGATTTTTTTTCGTTTTATGATGTTTATCCCCACACACTGTGTTACACGAAATATACCTGCATTTCGTGCAGTAACGCATAGACCAATAACGTAAACACATGTCTACAAAAATACTATTAAAGGTTAAACAACTTTGAACGCCAATACCTACGACTCTATTTCGGAATGAGGCGTGTGCGGCGGTGTCCCTGCGGATAGGTTGGTGTGCTTGCGTCGTCCTTAACTAATGGCGTTTTATTTTACAACGATAATTTTATTATTTATTTTGTTTGAAAAAAAACTTTTTCATTTTTGGGATTTTTTTAAAAATTGTTTTAGGCTTTTATAGAGTAGTTAAAACTGTGGTTTCATTTAAAGTGGTGCTGACAAAAACAGCCTGTATGATATATTTGTTTAATATTTACAGATACGGACCAACAGAACAACTGAAGTTTGTCGGTATAGAACGTGAAATGGAATTTTTATGAGACCAGAACAAACAATAACAAAAACTGCCTTCTTGTTCGGACAGTGATTGAAATACACAACACTTTATATATGTTATCTGTGGAAATTGCATAACATCTGTGAAAAAAATGTTTTCTGTGGCAAAATGAAGGAAATATAAAAGAACACTAAAGTTCAATATGAAATATTGTATAATCTGTGACAGTTGTATTTATTGTAGCTTTTATATCTGTGTAGCTGTATTATGAAGTAATGTTATCTATATTTTAAAATATCTTAAGTATATCATGTTGTAGAATAAAGGTTGCTTGTTCGTTTCCCACATCAAATATGTATTTGTATGACATTGCATTGGAAATGCTTAAAATATTTAATTATATAGCATGCATGACATAAATTATAAATATTGCACCATTAGCATAAAAATGTATTTAGCACTTAATAACTTTTAATTATGTTATAAAACTAAACCTAAGCTTCTTTTATTACGATTTTATAGTAATTTCTCAAAAATTTGAATTTGCAGATATAATTTTCATTTGGGGAGTGAATTTAGTATAATTATAAAAATAGCATACGAAATGTCTGTAGTGTAGTTAAAAACAAGCTATTTATTTGATACCCAATATACTGTAGGAAGAAAAGATACTTTTCCATTTGGGAAAATAATTTTCAAAAATTTTGCCTAATAGCGACATGCTACTAGAATTAAACAACACATCATATGTCACAAACAGTCCACCTATTTGGGCTGTGAAGTGTGCCAGAAAGTAGGTATTATGTATCCTTTTGACACAGTCTGGTTTAAGTTAAAACATTAATTATTTTAATATTATTTTTTCATACATCTTTTTTGTATAATTTCAAGAACTTTGAATGAGAATTTGTATTAAATATTAGGTTAGCATGAGTTGTTAAGGATTATTGACGTATTTTTTTTTTATAATAAATCTGGTATTTGTAAGTACCTCTTGTTTTTATTACCATTTTCTAATACAGCATTTTTCATTCACTTTCAGTAAATGTTTGTTTAAGTGTGGAATAATACTTTAAAATTTTAAAAAGTAGTCTTGCTAAGTTTTCTTTAGAGATGAAGAGAAGACCTCGTTTTTTTGTAATTTCGAGATACGCCAGCTATCCCCTGTGCAGTGATCAAACCTTTGTGGGTGTATTCATGTGTACATTTTTATAATCCAACACAAGCACAATGGCATCTGGTCTTTTTTTGTTTCTTTATTATGTGGGGCTATAGCAATATATTTATATAGCAAGGTATTTAGTAGTAATATTGGAGACATGCAATGACTCAAATCAAATGTGGCAGCAATCAATGCAATGCCTCGACTAATTCATTATCCATGTTATCCTACTGCGACGACTCGCAACATTATTAAATAAAAAATAAAGAAGAAAATAAAAACATCGATATATCAATGAAATTGCCCCATAGTGAATTTGGAAAAACAAGTATTAGTAATTAGCATTATTAAATGTGTTAACACAATACTATAATACGCTACTACCATTGCTAAGCCTTTATAGCCAAGGTTAATGTTGACCGGGCAAATAGTTAAATATTGACATTTACATGTAAAGGAAATGTTTCATTTCCTCGAACCCACAACCTGCCGCGTGTAAACGCGACTAAAGTCGCGCTACGGTACCCCTACGCTACGACTAGCCTACTAGCGGTAAGGATGAATAAACAACAAAATTATTCAAACAACTTATTTATTTCCACTACAGTATATAACAATATTTAGTAATAACATTTTGTACAAGTATTGTAAAACTGTAAACTTCACGTAGTTATCACATTACTACATTATTAAATAACTAACAGCCCTTTTGAAGCCTCAACATAATGCTATATATATAATAACCCAAATACTTTGCTCATTTCAGCCATAAAAGATAAATCAATTACATAAAAACAGCAACAACTATATACATATAAAAGTGAATGTTGTCAATGTAGTTTGAACATTTATTTATTTAAAAATAATCATTCAATGGCGTTTACAACAATTTTTGTTGCTGTAGTGTTCTACCATGATATATCATCCATTTGTGACTTCAATACACAACTATGATACTGTATGAGGTCTAAATAATTTGGTAAGTAGACATGCATGTTCAAAATTTATAAATTCACAACTTCAGTTTAAAAATAAGTGAAACCTATAGATTTATTCAACCTATAAATAAAGCATTCCTATAGATTATAGAACATGTGATAAGAAAAATGGTGTAATAGGTGTGTTTGGTACATAATTACTAAAAAGGTCACATATTCAGTACATATATTATTAATTATAGTTACGTTTAATCACAAGAGCCATCAAGCCAGCCGTCTCTCCATCTTTCATGCACTTTAGTACAATCAAATGTAGGTTTGCCGAGCTTTACATTTACTGTATTGTGTCTCTCACAGAGCCACTTTGCTAGATCATCTCTAGATTTAGTTTTAGGTGGATTCTTTTTTATGCTGGAATTAAAATAATAGATGATTATAATATTTGAAATACATATATATATTTTTATATCTACAATTGGCTGATTAGCTATAATCAAATGATTTCTGGGATGGAATTTAAGTGAAAACCTTGTTTTAATGTTGTCTAAACTTTTCAGTTTCTATGGTCAAAGTCCTAATATATGCCATGTTTTAGGTGTTTTATATTTTGTTAATTACATGTTGAAGAAAAGCACTTTGAGACAAAATATATTTTGTAATTGCAACACAGTGGGCTTATCAAGCTAAAATATCATTATTATACTTCATTATACCTAAAAAGCTACTAACTAGCATATTCCATTATATTTTTTAAATAAAAATGTAGAAATCTATTCTATATTTAAAACAAAACAGGAAAAATATTTTGTCTGTACATTTAGTATTTTTGACTGAAATGGACAATGAATGGACACTTAAAAAGAATAATAGAAATATCTTTCTTGTCTGTCTGTCTGTTTGTATGTATGGTCATGCTAATCTCTGAAAATACTAAACCAATTTACTTCAACTTTCACCAATTGTTTGTTTTAACTCAACACCTAAAGTTTGTTTCATCAAAATTGGTTCATTAAAAAAAAAAGTTATAGGCATTTGAAAAGCATGAGTTTGCCTGCAAATATAAAGCAATTCATATCTATACTTATACTTATAATAAATCTGTATTTGTTTATGATAAATCTATATTTTTAACCAACTTTCAAAACAAGGAGGAGGTTCTCAATTAAATATTTTCAATTCAATATTCAATGCACTACTTAAAAATAAAGAACTTTTACACAGAAATTTATTCGGTTTTTTTGTGTCATAAAGGCTTTAGTTAAATATCAACTTACTCTTCTTGAAAATCCAAAGCACAAGGTTCACAAGGGTAGAACTGGGCGAAAATATTAAAGAACTGTGTCATATTATCTGACTGGGACTTGGTGGGCTTCTCAGGGAAGTAAGACGCCATGGAGTGTAGAAAGCCCCATGTAGAACTGCCAAGCTCATCTTTATCTAAAGGACAATCTTTTTTTTGTGATGGTGCCTGAAATTCAATTCAAATTCAAAATATTCTTTATTCAAATTGGTAATTATTATAAGCACTTTTGAATCGTAGAATGAACATATGAACAAAAAGCTACCACCGGTTCGGAAGGCAGTTATGCTGAGTAGAGCCGGCAAGAAACTCAACAGTTGCTCTTTTCAAAATCAATGGTACAATCTATTACATTAGCTGGCAGCCATCCTGCATTACATTCAATAGACATTAATTCCATACATGCTTATCCTCTAAATATTCTTGAACAGTGTAATACGCTTTACTTGTTAGAATTTTTTTTACAGATATTTTAAAATTTTTGTAGGGGCAAACTGAGAATACACTGCGGAATTTTATTATAAACACATATACTCAGACCCATAAAGGATTTATTAAAAAAAGATTAATGGGTGTTATAGGATATTGTTAATATAGTTGACTCTTGTTAAGTCAAATCACAGATAATATGTACTTTTATTTGAATAAAGATGTCAAGACTACACCAATGTGCCATGTGACATGTAGTGATGATATTTTTTTTCACCATTTATGAGCTCTTGTATTTCTCTTGTAGAGAGTGAAGGATGAGGTTCTTTTTTTTCATTATACAGTAAAAATTAAACATGAAGTTAAAAATACTTATAGTTTCTTGCAATAAGTGTGTTTCTGTGTTACATTTTACAATGATTGTATTAAATGTAATATTGGAAAATGCAAAAAAAAATTTTTATAAAATGTAATTTTATAAATTATATATATATATATATTGTAAAACTAAAGTTTGAAGTTACTACTAGTTTTTTTCAATTAAGTCGTACAGAAAATTCTAGACATTAGATTAAAGACTACTGTTATGAAACTAAAGATAACCTCACCGGTGTAGCGAGTGTCTTAACGCTGGTTTTATTTTGTGATTTCGCCCAGGACTTGAAGTCTGAACACGCTCTACAAGGCTTGTCCTCTTCTTCACCGTGATGTGACGGCATTATTTTATATTATGTTTTAAATTTGAATAGTTTGCAAAAAGTTATAATAGTTTTGCAATACCGATGTATATTTTTGTATAACATGATATTCATAACATTGCAGGATTTTTCATTTTATCACTATATTCGGCTTTGAAAATGTAATAATAAGAGTCACTGTATTATTTTGTAAATATTAAAATAATTTATAATATTCTAAATTCACGATAGCTCCAATTTTCTAAATAAGCTGTCAAATACATGTGACATTGAAATGATAAATTCATATCAATTGAATGTTACCACACTGTTGACGCAGAAATAATAAAAAATTGCCTTATATAAATACTAGAGAAGTAATAAATTGCAATTAGTTTATAAAAATTAACACAGACCTACACTATGATATCGACTGGTAAATAAAAGATAAAAATTTCAAAAAGCTATGTTAAGTTAAGAAATATATTTTTTTAAATGATAAAAATGAAAATGAACTTATCTCTAATTGGAACGTCAAAACTACTGGTAACTGACTGAACAATTATTTTAATATAAATTGATATTTAAAAAAATCTCTTCTGCTACTGAGTGACTGACAGTGACTAGTGAACTACACACGAAACAACTCTTCAACTCAAATTCAAGAAAGTTTTTCTCTAATTTCTACAGCCTACAGAAAAAGAATTTTACGTTTAACAGCTCACACAACTTTCGCAGGTGCCTAATAAATAATTTATTAAGTGTAAAATAAAACACGTATATAATATGTCAGTAAATTATATTATTAATTTTTTATACATATAATATAGTTAACAGTACATTGCGTAGTCCGATTGATTTGTAGGTACAGTGACTAGGCTTTACAAGTACAGTATAATTCTTTATTTATTTATTAAAGCACAAAGTTTCAAATTACGTAGATTGTTCACAGGCGGCGACGAGTTCTGTAACAGGTTAAATGTGACTTAATTTAAAAGGTATGTTTTATTCTTATATTCAGACTTCAGGAGTCATGGAATAGATTTTTGCAAGTTATGACTTATATAAAAATGTTATGGAACTGTTCTAATATTTTAACAATATATTTTGAATATTATTATTTTTAAATTAAGTAGGCTTTGTTTTCATATAGAATAGTATAGTATCTTCTTATTTTAGTTTTACGCTGTATCTTGTACATAACAGGACATAGCATCCTACGTTTAAGCTGTTGAGGTATTTTGATTATCTTTTTTAGGTGTGAGTGAGTGTGAAATATTTTCCCTATATGCTGCTCCCGTAAAAGGAGCGCAGACGCTTCCGCGCTTTACTACGAATCTCTCTCTGTAGCCGAATGTGTGTTATGTTATGTGTTGCTGCTGTTATTGCGTGTATATACAGTTTACTCACTATTAACGATGTCGTGCAGGGCGTGCACGGCGGGCGAGTCGGGCAGCTCTTGCGTGTAGTCGCGTCCCGAGTCGCAGCAGCGCGCCAGCAGCGGGTCTATGGGCAGCGCGCCAAGCGCCGTCAGCGACCACTGCGTGCATAGCTCGCGCACGCCGCCTGTCGTGGCGGGGAACACCTCGCTGCGGGACTGCGGGAGGAAGGGGGAACCTGGTGTTAAGACACGTTACGCACGCACCGCCGTTAAGTGGCGGAACTTAACTCCGCGCTTTATCCTCGACTCCAAAGCGAAGTGAAAATATAAATTAGAAATAAATATTTCACTACCCCCCATTCGAATGGGGGATCGAACCCACAACTAGTCGCTTTTACAGTTTACCAGCATGTGCATCTGCGCCACGACTGACCTCGATAGTTATACAAAGTATAAAAAATAGACACGAGCGCGAGCGCGACTACGGAAACCGCCTTAACGCTCTGACCAGTAAGCCATTCGTTCATGGTTAAGAGATGTACTAGGACTAAAAGATATGAATATTCTAAATATAAAATTTAAAAAATCAAACTCACAACCACTAACCAAAAACAAGGCAAACGAGGTATGGGTCACCTGTGTAGGATCAGAGGAGCTATAGGTGCGTTACAACCTTTGAGGTGGAGATAGAGGCGCTTTTTGAAACACTGCCGCAGTGGCAGACACACACACTCACACTTAACTTATGTCCAAGTGTATTCCTCACCTTACAACTAGGACACACAAACACGGACATGTTCTCCACCAGGCCCAGCACCCGCAGCCCCACTTTGGAACAGAACTGCAACTCCTTGCGGACGTCCAGCAGGGCCACTTCCTGTGGAGTGCTGACCACCACTGCGCCGGTCGCGCCTGCGCCTGACAGGTATTGCACTAGCGATAGATGCTCGTCGGATGTACCTGTTTTAATTAAATATAATAATAATAATAAGATGCGTACTTTTAACGGTAGCTTAATGCCGCTTAGTTAAATTGTTAGTTAGATTCTGTAGATCGCCAAATACGTCAAGTTTGTAGGTCGGGGCTTTATGAATGTCAAGAACTCTCCACGCCGTCACAGAAAATTAACCACTGTAAAAGGAAGAAGTGTGAAAAGGTATTTTTAGGGTATAGTTCAGAGTGACGAGATGGGATACATGTCTCGCCCAAAAACTCAAAACGTTCTTTAAGGTAAGGAGGGGAAATTAAATTGAACAGAATACGGCAGAGAATAGCGGATAGGGAGCCACTCGAGTTTTTTAAGGAAATTAGATATGTGATAAAATTTGCATAGGCTGAATGAATCGAATACATAAAATTTGTATGTGCACAAGTTTATTTGATCCCCTCTTAAGTCAAGATAGCAAATGTCAGCATAATCAAAAATCGGTAGAAGGAGAATATTTGTTAATGAAAATGTATTATAATATGTACATGCTCTTAACTGTGCAAATACATCAAAAGGTCATTAATGGCAATCTGTGGTGTAGAGTACTGTGGAGGAGATACCGTATAGTTATTAAATTTGGATATTTTATTACATAAATGAAAACTGTATATAATAAGTAAAATAAAATTAAATGAAATTCAATACCATTATTATTACAATAGCAGTATTCTTCAGGGTCAATGTTGCGTATACTCAAAAAATACCGGTATTACAAGCCTTGGCTAATTATTAGTATTTCATTTCATTAAATTATTGTGTAATAGTTGTTTTATACTGCTCACCTGGCGGAGTGTCTATTAGTAAGTAATCCAAATCCCCCCAGTCCACTTCGCTGAGGAACTGTTTGATCATGCCTGCAATAACATAACAATAAATAGTCATAAAAACGACACCCTTCAGCATTGTAGAATAATTTAGAGAGTTTTAGTTTTAGAGAGAACCATTTATCCGGACGCTGTCCCTCTCTGAGCCTGAATTTTATTACTGTATATGGCGCAGCGATTTAATTGCACTTAGAGGCTTATAAATTGTTATATAAAAAATATAGTAATTATTACATTGCTATTTTTTTTCTGTAATAATTTACTGGATAAGTTAAATTTCTCTATATAAATAATCTATATAAAATAAGAAATATCATTGTAGTTTTTTGTTTTTATAAGAAGGACGACAAAATTTATAATAGTTGAGAATTATTGAAACTTTGGATTTTTTTAAGAATTTATTATTTAATTGGTTCTTTAAATAGTAAATAATACCGCAGATTAGGCAGGGGGAACCTAGCATAAACACACTCCGTTACCCACGCACCGTCCAATTTCCGAGACTAGTTGAATGGCGACACTCAACGCCACGTTTTGTCTTCTTACCAGAACGAGGATACGAGAACAATTCATTCTCTTTACGTGGGAATTGAACTCACAATTGTCTCATTTACAGGCAAGTTAAATTAAGTCCAGTCCAGTTAGTTAAGTCCAATTTATGTCTTTTAAGGTCCAGAGTAGGCATATATTTATAGATTTAATATCTTTTTATATTATGTAAGTATTACTCACCGTTCTTCTTGGGCCCTCTCCATATAACAGCATCATCCGGACTTCCCAATAGAAAACCGATGGACATAAGTGATAGATTGTCTGTTACATACTAAAAACAAAAATATTTTATGTAGGTTTAACAATTCAGTACCTTCTATTATATGACAAAAAATCTAATATTGTTTTTACGTTGTATACTGCACATTACAGACCTTAGTAAATAATTGCATCACTTGAATATTTCTTAATATAATATAAATAATTAATAAGGAAATATTAATAGTTAATCTATTAAATATCTCGTTCTCGTTCTATTAAACTTGCGTGCTTACTTTATAAGAGGAATTTGAATTTGACTTACAACGGGCGACCACCCAGAGCCGGACTTGTGCACCTGCTCTCCCCTGACGCCGAGCACGCGGGGCTGACTCGGTCCGCAGATGTCCGCGTCCAAGATACCTATCTGGATACAAAATATGGAGGCTCGGTTGATTGCTTTACATAAAATAAGTGTTATAATAAGATCAGT
Organism: Heliconius melpomene rosina; assembly: GCF_056956725.1. Taxonomy (NCBI): domain Eukaryota; kingdom Metazoa; phylum Arthropoda; class Insecta; order Lepidoptera; family Nymphalidae; genus Heliconius; species Heliconius melpomene. Next base: position 14,029,064 of record NC_140395.1, read on the forward strand.
TTTATAGCTAAGCCCGATTTTTACCGAGATTCCCATGAACAAAGTTTTGTGCTTGGTACTTACTTCCCTACACTTTCTGCTCGTTATTTTTGCGAGTTCGCGGTGAAAATCGGGACCTACTCGTATGAAACACTATTCCCAGGCTCCCAAGCACATAGTCATTAACATTTTCAAAAACACATAACGATAAAATAAAATTAATCATACAGATATATTTGTATTTCTCTCTAGATATTCAAGAGTTCGAAAGATGGTATTATCTTTGTTATAAATAAAAGATCGTCCGAGCAGGAGTAGATTCCACTCGCGCTGGAATGACATGTGACTTATCTAGGTGTTTCAGATCAATAATCCAGTGCTTCAGTTTGATCATAAATACACACTACTGCAGTTATCAATGGTGTGGGAGCCGTTAACTATACCTATATTAGAATCTAGAAGTTTATACTCTACTGCATCACTGTATTAATATCATATTTGATCTCGTGGTCCTTAGATACTATCAAACCGTTTAAGCCAATCAAATTCTATGGATAGCGTTGATACTTTCATTGATAGGAAAGCCTTGTAATCCAAATGTTATAAAAAATGTTACAGAGGAAAACAATTCAAGAAGGTAACATTTTTTTATATAATATTGTAACGTTGATATTATTTACACACATCCGATCAAAACAGCTGTTATGTTCAAATAGGATATGTCATTGCTTTTATAATTCCAAATAATTGAACATTTTAAAATATTATACAACTTCAGTTTCACGCTGTATCCCGTACGCAGCAGGGTATGCAGAGGGAACCCTTATGTTAAGACACTCGGTTTACAATTTTCTGCCGAATTCTGGAGGCATTGCGTGCCGAGTAGCGGACACCGAAGCGAAGAAATGAATATATAAATTTAAATAAATATTTCCTCGAGCGGTGATCGAACCCACAACTAGTCGCGTTTACAGTCACACTTGTGCCCCTGCGCCACGGGCTGCCCTCAAAGATATTATACAATGATATATAACGATTGCGAATAAACGCTATAAATTGCGAAATATGACAATAACCTTGTTTAATACTATTTTTTCAAGGCTGTCGTGGCACCTACCACCCAGGGGCACGAATATTTTGAGCAGAATCAGAGGACCACCAATATCATTAAACATTAACAAAATGTTCAGTATCTCATTCTCTTTGCATAACATAGGAAGGGCCTTGTACTACCGAATGCAACTAGAAAGGAATAATATTTCATTGAACTTTAACAGTTGCTTAAATAACTTCGTTTCCCATTTCTACTTCCTATTACCCTATCGTGGCGTAGTTAGCGTGTCAAAGTCTGAATGCAATAAGTGTGGATTTGAAATATTAATCTTATTTGAGGTAAAATTGTAAAGAATATTTAGATATGTATGTATAAATTTTTAAAAGTATCAGGACTCGAAACCGTCCAAACGCACTGACCATGCCATGACCACTATGGAAATGGTTTGCAAGAAGTTCGGGTTCGAGTCCCGCTACCTATTAATAGTTAAATGGGAAATGGGAAATGGCTACTTGAAATATCCCTCTATCTAGTGGTGCAATGATATTAGCTTGCAAGTACCCTATATCGATAAAACAGAGAATCTCAGTACCTTTTTAAAGTAGTTACATCACTTTTAGGTCAGTTTTTACTATTTAATGTAAAAAAATGTATGCATTTAGAAGGTCGTGCACTGACGCCGACGATATGTGCCTTTTATTAATAATAACATATAGTATAATGATATACTATATTTAACACTTAAAAAATAGGTATAAATGTTTAAAATGTTTCTCTTTTATAAGATAAAGAAGAGTTTGCCACTGCGATAAAGCATACAATTTCTAAACGGACCGATTTATTAGCGGTTATCTTTAAGTTCTCTCTGACAATACCGGAAATAAGTGAAGATAAAAATATAATAATATTTTATTTATTCACGGCTATCGTTATAAGTGAACTCAAAATACTTATTTAGACTATAAAAACGATTTTATATGGATTTAAATGTATTTTATATAATGTGTATTTCGAAAAATAACGTAATACATCCTGTTAATATGATTTTTGTAGTTAATTCTAAATATACAGGGTGGAAGAGGCAGCGCTCCTTTTACTGAAACTGCATATAGGGTTAAATATTTCAAACCCAGAATTAAAGAAATTAATCTAGGTACCTTAACAGTTTGGACGTAGGAACTTGTATAAAGTTCAAAGGTCATAAAAGGTCTAAATCGGTCAATCAATAAAGAGAACAGATCAATAGATTGATATATGGACTATTCAACACTAAAATATTTTTTCAATTGTAACTAGGAGTTCTAAAGATTAACGTGATAAAATCTTCAGCTTTATAATGTTAGTAGGACAGATTGTAAAAAACAGCTTTTAAGAAGTATAAATCTAGCCAGTAAAGAAGTCAAAGTAACTTGAAACATACTTTAAATACTAGAAAGTCTTGTTCAAAAACAAGTTTTAGATAAGGTCAAAATATCGACCTTCTTGTCTTTCCGGATTGGTGTTATAATACACTTTTGATTTTAATAGAGTAGATAAGAATAGAATTTGTATTTCAAACTGATGGAGAAAAGCAAAATCAAAAGCTTTTCTATATAAATATTTGAACTGTTTAAGAGTTCAACTCCGCCACATCTAGATAACCACGTCTCGGGACTAGGTAACTTACATTGATATATATGTATGATGAATTGAAATAAATAATAATAATTTTAACGAAAAGAAGACATAATTTTAATATTCTTTAGGAAATTTTCTAACATTAAAAATAAACGTAGCTGGCAAATCGATTCAAAGTCCTTATGCTCTGTACCTACGTGACTTCTATTTTCTTAGGAAAATCAGCTTTACGTTCTCTCCTATAGCAGAGTAGGCAGAGGAAAGCTAGTCTTAAAAATCTAAGAATCGTTCTGTCCAACCTCAGAGACATTCTGTGTTAGAGCTTGTATTCAAGTCAATTCTAGCAGAATTCAACACGCTTTTTAAGTAAGTACTTAGTACGAAATACCTATTAAAATATTTTTGTGGAGACGATATTAAAAGCAATTTATTAATAACAATCTAATAAAACATAGCTGATAAAATAATCACAACTTAGTATATAAAAATAACTGGTTATTGAAATGGAAACATATAATCACCTTTGATAAGAAAGTAAAGTTCGCGAGACAACCAAAATTTTCCGCATTTATCAAGAAAGGAATGGCTTGTTGCTAGTTGGTGTGGAATTCATTTATCTTATTTGACGTTTATGCAAAAATAAAATCGTAGTAAAAAGCAAGCCCCTCAGCCGCGTGGGTGTGTCTGTTTGTTTTATTGTATAACATGTTTATTATGGCTGAAAACGTTTTGTGTATTGCATAACACAGTATCGTACTTTTTCGATGTAAACAACAAAGAATATATTTTTCATGACTATAGTCAGGAAGCCAGTTGTTGCGCAGAGGCACAAGTATGCGACTATAGGTTGTGGGTTCGATTCCCACTTGATAAAATGAAATATTTTCAATTGTTCGCTCTGGTAGCTAGGCGCGGCGCTGAGTTCCGGCACTCAACAAGCAATGCTTCTGGATTACGGCGTAAAATGGGAACTAGAAGTCTAATTCGGAAAGGAGTATCTTAACACTTGGTTCCAAGGTTGTCTCTGCCTACTAATGGCGAAATACAGCGTGAAAGCGGTAAAAAAGACTAAAGTAGAAATTGCTTATAAAGCTTTATGCTCTGTATTTATTGTGTTATACAATCAAAAAGATACTGTAATAATGCAATATTATTCTACAAAGTGGAAAATTTAAATCGTAGGTACTATTTCTATAGAGCTAGATAGACGACTACCTACAGTTTTAAGAATAGCGTACTGTATGTACGTACTTTAGGCACAACGACTAGAGCATTAAAAGTAAAATAAATTGATAATAATTGTAAATCAATGAAGTAGATAAAATATAATATGTAGAACTTAAGACAAAATGTTAATCTTTACATATCTCGTGATCCAACACTCATTTATTGACATAACATAGGTATTTTAGCTTTACCACCGTTAGGCAACAACTAGTTAAGTGAGTGGTATGCACAACAATTGACCTATATTCTATATATCCAAGGCCTGGCTGTGCCACCCCGTGCCGGCGCTACAACAGTGGGCCTTTGCTAAATCTTACTGAAGCCTTCGTAATCGATACACGTGCCGTATTTTTGGATATTTTTGGACATGGACTTTGGGAACTCTCACGAACGACGCTCCAGGTACAATAGGGTAAAGTATTTTTATTTATTTCTATATAATAAAGAAATAGAATTAGAATTTAATTGATATCACTTATCTATCTTTGTAGATTATAATGAAACACTGTTAGAAGTTATTAGAACTAAAATGTATATTTATAACGAAGTTTTATCAAAACTGAACTAATATATTAAACATAGAATATATTTACCATATAATTTAAAGGGCTTCCTTTTAATTAAGAACAACTAGTCCATGTCCACTGTGATTCTAGCACAATAATATCTGCACATTGATTGATTGATTCTGATATCAATTAGTAATTTTACAAAATAAATCAATCACATGTCAAATATATATATATTTTTAAATATCATAATCCCTATCCCTATTTATAGATTTTTACTTGTGCATAATTGTAGAATATGGTGTTTATCTTATCAGTTATTTGTAATTGTTTTTTATAATAATAGCGCATATTTATACATATATTCTGATATGGTCCAGCAGAAATTAAACTACCAATCTATAAATGTAGCTTGACCATTCCAAAGTAATGGCTCTAATTGAGTAAAGAATATTATTAATATAAATTCACAAAAATTTGTATATTATTTATTGTTAGCAATAAATGTATAAGAATGTATATATTCTTATTGATCAAATTTATATTATATCGCTTTTGAGAGAGTAAAACAGGTGCAAGTTTGAACCAAACAATATTAAAATTTTTATGTTTTATAAAATTGTTTACTAAAATTTTTATTAAATATTTTTAATATAAGTGCTTTAACAAATTTATACTAATATATTTAAGATAATTTATTTTTTAGAATACAAAAATGACAGAATCTCTATTAAGTACTAGTAGGCTCAAATTGAAAAAATCCTATTGTGTTGTATAGTCTATTTACAGAGGAACATTATATTATATTACAACAATCCTTTTAATCTATCCCACTGTACCTGCAGTTAACTCCTGCAGTAAAACACGACTCATAGTAAATTCTGTTTGACCATGCAGGTCAAGCCACATGTGAAAAGCTAGTATAACATATATTTGATATCTTAAGAATTGTGGTACAGTACAGCATAAAATTAATAAACTCAGATAGGATGGCTATCTAGTAAATTTTAAAGATAAAGTCAAAATAATATTTTGTGTTACTGTGACCAATCAATTACATGTCAATCAAATGTGATAAGCATGTTTGTTCCAGCCAATATAAGGCAATGATAATTTTCTTTTAGGTATATAAATTATTATTATTTTTATCATGTATTTTAAAATATTTTTATTATTATTATTAGATACATTTGATTTCTATTCTTAAAATAAAAATGAGAATACACTATTTGGTTAGTGATATTTTATTGATATTGTGTACACTAGAGCATATCTAATATTTGTGTACTGTAGCATGGTGGTGTATATTGTGTAATGGTGAAATATTATGCAAATATCTTATTCTATTTCTAAAAACTCACATTTAAATCTGGATTAAGTTTGGCAAGCCCATGTCCAAGTAGTGATGTGACTGTGCTTTTACCAACACCTCCTTTTCCAGAGAGAATCAGTATTTTGTGTTTAACATTTGCTAGACGGCTCTTTATGATTTCTATAGCAGGATCAGGTCCAGCTGGGATACCTAAAAACCAATATAAAATGCCTTTCTATATACCACTTTAATTTAAATAATGTATAAGCAATTCACATTTCCATTCAAAATCTAATAATAATATGGAGCAAATACATTAAGACAAACATAAGGTGTACATTTAATTTGGAAATCAGATTATTACAGAAAAAAATTATATTAAACATATCTTCATACATACACCAGAATATTCTAGTGTCGTGTACAAAAAGGAACAATGGTGATACACTCATACAACAGTAATGAATAATAAAATGATATAGTACCTGATGCACAAATATTTTGATTGGGGCAACCAGCACAAGCTGAGGCCTTGCCTGCGTCCTCGCTTTGTGTCCCAGGACAATCTAAATACCATAAAAAAATAAGATATAAATTCGAAAAAATTAAAAATATTTTTATTTTGATTAAATTAAAAATCTCTTACGATGTGGCGCGTTTTCCGGAACGCTGCTCATTTTTTAAATCGTTATATAAGTAATGAAATAATGGTTAAGGTCACTTTAATTGTATAACGTAATATGCTCTCTATATAACACCAAATATTCGCATAAATCACCTATTCTTCGTTTACAAGGTTTATATTTCGTTCTGTCTAGTTTTATTATTTTTGACATTGACAAGACTGATACTGAATAGATTTGACTTGACATAAACGACTGCAGATAAAACAAACGTAAACGTCAGGCTATGTTCAAATATCTATACGATTTTATTAATTAGTTTATGTTATTTTATTATTATTTAAATTTCATAATTCAATCAGTCAATATAGTCGATTTTTTTTATTATAAGATAAATTATTATTATACAACAGAGATCACTTATATAAATTTCATTTAAAGTAACCGTCATATGGTTATAATGACGTTAGATTAAATTTTGAATATTTATATTTTACTTTTATTTTTAATTATATATATTTTTATCTTAATTAGTTTTTATCACACAAAATGGCTAAAGAAGTGTCTATGTGCACTGTAAATATCTTGAAAGTTCTGTTTGAGCTATAATTCGATTTTTATGGAAAACATTATATATTGTTTTGTTATAGCAACTTCAACAATGGAGCCCTGTGAAAGAGACACCAGGTGCCCCAAGTGTACCGCCTCAAGTGGGGTACTGCTTCCATTCTCCAAAAAAACACCCATGGAGACCTATAATGGGCTACGAAGAGATAGAAGTAACGCCAATGTTAGTAAAGGGCAAGAAAAAAAATAAATCGGCCGACTATACAATTATTCCTTTTTAAGTATGAGGCTAAAAAAATATATAAATAACATTTTTTCCGTCCTAATATAGGCCATCTCAGCCAATTACTAACACAATGGTAGATCCTTGTTACACGCCGACTGGAATGGCCACTGAGCCTCTACGATTTCCAAATTTGGTAACCGGGTTCGACAGAAGTCCCGAGCACGCGGCTCGAGCTGCCCTCTACACGCGATACACCCAAAACGAATGGAACCAGAACAGTATAAAAAATTATAATGAATCAGACGCTAAAAGAAATTATTCTGAACGTGTTCGAAATGATATTATGCGGTTGTTAAGGTTTGTATATTTTTAATTTTTTTAGGTTTTTGTGTGTTTTATTTATGGTTAGTGTGTTCTACGGTCCTTGACAAGTCAACCACCGTATACACACACAAACAGTGTAGATATAATAATTACTCCTCATACAACGTGACATTGGCGAAGTGAATAGTGCTCAACTGGCACGCTCGAAGCGCCATAAATAAAGAACCGAACCGATAATTACTCCGAATAGATACCAATTCATACCGATCTTGATTACAGTTAAGCGTTGTAGGTACTATCTGTATATATAAAACTTGGACTGACTTGTCCTCACTGACTGAGGTAAGACGCACGCACAGCCTTAACCGCTGATGGTAGAAACGTGGAATTTGGACAAAAGTTTACTTTCGTAATCTGGACATCCACTAAGAAGGGATTTTGAAAAATTTTAACCCTAAAGGGGTGAAATAGGGGTTCAAAGTTTGTATGGAAAACAATTTAAATCGGCACCGATTTTGATAAAATTTGAAATTTAGATTTTTAAAAGTATTTAATTGAGCACGTGTTTCATTGTTTTCTAGAATTCTCCCTCTAAGGGTGCAAATAAGGGGTTGAAAGTTTGTATAGGTTTTTTTTAAATCGTCACCAATTTTTATAAAATTTTAAATTCAGACTCTTAAACGTATATAATTAAACACATGTTTCATGGTTTTCTAGAATTCACCCCCTAAGGGTGCAAATAAGGGGTTGAAAGTTTGTATGGGAAAATCTTTAAATCGCCACCGATTTGTATAAAATTTGATATTAAGACTCTCAAAAATATTTAATTGAACATATGTTTCGTGGTTTTCTAGAATTCACCCCCTAAGGGTGCATATAAGGGGTTGAAAGTTTGTATGGAAAAATCTTTAAATCGCCACCGATTTTTATACAATTTGAAATTTAGACTCTTAAAAATATTTCATTGAACACATGTTTCATGGGTTATTAGAATTCACCCTTAAATACGCAAGTGAAGCTGCGCGCGTCCGCTAGTTACCTATATCGCGACATTTAAAATTTTCAATATCTTTATTTGTCAGTAGGTATCCTCAGTGTGGTGGTTTAGCAACCATATGGACTTATTAGATTGGCTACAATATATTTTTATCTTATAATGTAGGTGAGACTATTATAGTTTTTAATATCAATATCAAATATCCATGATGATGAACATTTAAAGCTAATGCGGCATTTCATTATTTCCTACAATTTAGGTGGACAGTTATGGTTATTCATAAAATATATCAGGTGATCGATTTTTATATTTATACATTTAATTATTTCTCAAAAATTTAGCTGGGCCATTATGGTTCGACATCAGATGTGCCAGTCTTCAAAATCAAATATAGCTTAAATTTTTCGTAGGCCTATTAGCTTCAAATGAAGTAACCTTTTTTACATACTTTATCATATTTTACCGATTTCTATCCAGTAGAGTTCAGAATATCTGCGTGTACAAACAGAACTACTGTTTTTTCGCAAATATACTCAATGTGCAGACACATTTTTTTACTTTTTTCTTATATTATACTTATCTGATATATATATATAAAAGGACTTGTCCTCACTGACTGAGGTAAGACGCACGCACAGCCGTAACCGCTGTGCGTAGGAACGTGAAATTTGGACAAATGTTTACTTTCGTAATCTGGACATCCACTAAGAAGGGATTTTGAGAAATTTTAACCGTAAAGCGGTGAAATAGCTGTTGAAAGTTTGTATGGAAAAAAAATTAAATAGACACCGACTTTTATAAAATTGAAAATTCAGACTCTTAAAGATATTTAATTGAACACGTGTTTCACGGTTTTTTAGAATTTACCCCTTAAGGGTGCAAATAAGCGGTTGAAAGTTTGTATGGAAAAAAAATTAAATAGACACCGACTTTTATAAAATTGAAAATTTAGACTCTTAAAAATATTTAATTGAACATGTGTTTCATGGTTTTCTAGAATTCACCCCCAAATAAGCAAGCGTAGCTGCGCGCGTCCGCTAGTGGTCTATAACTGTTTAGTTAGACAAACTGCAGTTTCTTTTTCTCAGCTCAACCAAACTAAGTATAGCCTAATGAAAAGTTATTTTTATTAAAGTAAATTTTGCTTCTCTTTAGAGAAACAGATGAAATTGGCACTCAGGGTCAACGAGACTCCGGTAGAAGAATCGGCGAAAGAATTACCGATACTACGTTTTGGAGAAATGAGGTGAGATTTTTCCTTTTTCAACTCAAAAATAATAATATTAAAATATATAAAAAATAAATGAATACTGCGGTTTTAGGTGTCTATAGAAATGGAACGGTTGGTGGCCACCTGTCAGAAATTGAATGATACGAGGAGGCAACTGGAAAGAGCAATAGCTGGGATTGAAGGACCCTTGCATATTGTACAAGAATGTCTTTATCATAGAGAAAAAAGACAAGGTCTTAAAATATAATTTAGATTATACAACTCTAAAACTTACTGTTTTAATATTAATCAATAAATTGTCAGGTTTGGAACAAGTTCATGATGCAGTGGAACAATCACTTTTGAAGGAGGTGGCCATACTTCGTGAAAGTCAAGATAAATTTCGTAATATGCTTGAAAAGGTAATAAGAAAATTATATTAATGATGTAAAAGTTATAAGTAAAATACGAGGAAAATTATTTTGACGTAAATGAGAACTTTGGACTTTACACGATAAGTTATTCTGAAGAATGTCATATTTAAATTGGTTTTGTTCGTCATACTTAGAATTTTCCTTCCTATTCCTAAATACGTCTTTATATAATTACACACATATCAGATACAGAACAAGTCCTTCTTAATTATAATAGTAGGTACTTTTCTTCTTAATTTTAACAGTTCTCTTCATAATTCTCTATCTCCTCTTAATTTTAATAGTAATATTATCTATTTGATATTCTTAGGTCCGGCAGCAGTCCAAGAACTGCCGCGCGACGCAGCACGAGCTGGAGACGGACATGCGCAACAAGGAGTACGCGCTCGGCATCGACTCAATGTGCCACCAGCTCAATAACTTCTCCAAGGTAAGTATATACCTTAATTTTTATAGCTTTCAAGTATTTTAGAAAATGGATAAATATCTTAACATACTTAGCGGAATTGGAGAAAAGTCTAGCAGCTCATAGTGGCGGCGTATTTTAAAAAAAAATAAATCACGCGTAGGCAGAAAAAACCTGAAGTTAAGACACTCCGTTCCCCACTTTCCGCCGAATTCTAGAAGCATTGCGTGTTGAGTGGCGGAACTGAACGTCGCCCTTTTGCCTCGACACAGGAGCTAAGAGCTGAAATTATAAATCTACATAAATATTTCATTTCCTCGAGTGGGGATTGAACCCACGACCAGTTGGGCATACAGTCATAGTTTGTGGCCCTGCGCCACGACTTGCCTCAACTTATTTTTTTATCACTCATATTTAATTATTTACACCTCTTTCGGTGTCATATGTCATTGTCATGTTCAAAGTTAAACATATTATAATTTATTCGCAACCATTGATGGCAATTATATCAACTATTTGCCGTTTGCGCCATGGATATACATGTACACCTGTGCAACTAGCTAAGATCAGGGTCAGGGACCACTCACTGTGTGAATGTCGCCTGGATAAAGGTTCCCCTTCCCACATCCTTTTCACCTGTCCTAAGTTAATCTGTCCCTTGTATGATGTCCTTCCTCATATAGTTCCCCGTCCCCTTAATGTTCAATGTTTGTTAATGTTTGTATTCACTCCTGTGTGCAAATTTTTATGTAAATATATTAGATATAATAATATTAAAGTATAAGCTAACAATTTTGTAAAATATTACTTATTATTAACCCTTTATTATGTATATATTGTATATCATTTTTGTTTATCTTATAGGTGAAGGCAGTATCTTAGCTGGATCTCTTTTTAACGTGCATTCTACTATTGCGTAATATTGTCTCTTTTTACCGTACATTCTCCTTTATGTGTTTTCCATTCAACGTGACTTTGGCGAAGTGATAAGTGCTGAACTGGCACTCTGGGAACGCCATAAATAAAGAACAACGACAATTTATGGCAATATTTTCATAACAAGAGCATTTTGAAATTGAAATGTGGAAATATAAACGAGAATGAGAGCCAAGTTCAATGTTGATAATTGTCTTCTCTTTTTGGATTTCTATGGGTGCAAGTCCTGTCTTTATTCGGGATATAATATGTCCGATATTTTATTGAAAATTAAAATTCCAATATATGTTACATATGTGCACCAAAAGTCAAGTAACCAAGGCAAATCCGCATAATTGAAAAATTCAATGAATAATATTTTGTACGTTGTACGTAGGGCTTGCAATTCTACGCGGGCATCGAGCGCTACGACCCGACGGTGTGCGACGGCGCGCGCTGGGCGGCCGCGTCCGCCGCCACGTTGCAGCGCTCGCAGTCGGAGCGCGCCAAGGCCGTGCAGATGCTATCCGGTCAGCTATTTACAAGTTTCACGCTTTATCCCGCTTTTAGCAGTGTTGGTGCGAACCTTGTTAAGTCACTTTGCTCCCCACGCAACTGCCAATTTTCGTATCTTCATTTTTTGAGTGGCGGAACGCCGCGCTTTATTTTATGACCAGAGTGAGAAAATGCAAACAATTCGTTTAATACAATCGGATGTTATACAGGTAAGCAACAAGTTAGATAGAATATCTAAACTAAGAAAATAGATAAAACAACAATTATTACGTCCAAAGAACCTAACAAATATACCACACTTTCAATAGATGCGGAGAATCTGATTAATGTGTCGGCCACCGAGATCTGGGATCAATGGAGCAACACTAACAGCGCGTTCACACGACGCATCGCGGAGACTATCGAAATAAAGAATAAGTTGCAATTGCATTTGCATAAGGTAACTTTGTAAACATAAATTGTGTTTTTGTAGTAAATAGCCATATTTTATTTACTAAAATCGAATATAAATGTAATATAATTCATTATAGGTAAGTGTTTTAAAAGATCTTTGGAAACAGTGTCGTAGCGAGCTTAACTCGCGCCCAGGCAAAATACTTTTACAGCGAAGGAAAGCTTGTAGTGTTTTCTTTTTGAAAAGATACGAGACACGTCACATTAATGCAGTGCACCCACCTGTACCTACTTAATATATCTAGGAATTATGCAGTAGGTACGGCGACGAGTTCTGGCCACTTTACGTAATTATTTTTAATTATTTCCTTCGCCAGTTATTAATGCTCAAAAGTTCAGAAAGTCTAACTTCAAGGCGACCACGACATTTCGGTCGTACTTTACTTCGGGACGTCATGTGATACCAAATAATAATAAAATGTCTACTTATTTTCAAGATACAACAAGAGATGTTCGATGTAGAGAAGACGCTAGAGTTATTGAACAAGGCGATAGAGGACAAGCTGCAACCGATGAAGGTGGCGCACACGCGGCTGCAGGCGCGCACCAACAGGCCGCATTTAGAGAAGTGCAGGGACGAGGCTCAGCACAGGTCAGTTGTGAGTGCTTCATTAATTTAAGTTGATTGAGTGTTTTTATGAGGTAGGTATAGGCAAGGGCTCATGTTAGAACCTTGAATTATTGAATATACTTATTATAACTTAATGTTTAACCGACTTTAAAAGGTAAATAGTAGTAGTTCTCAATTTAGTTGGTATATTTTTGTTGTTAGCATTTGTTTAGGTGCATTGACGGGTCCCGGCGGAAGAAGCCTATGCTATTTCTGGAGGTATTGCGTGTTGAGTGGCGGAAATCAACGGTGCACTTTTGTCTCGATACCAGTCATCAGAGTTAAGAAATGAAAATATTAAATATTTAATTTCCTCGAGTGGGAATCGAACCCACAACCTGTCGTGTTTACAGTCAGTTATTAAGACATTCGGTTATCCTCCCAATTTTTTGTTCAGTGGAAAACCAAATGCGTCGCTATATCCAATTAAATTGTGAAATTATTGTTTTATCCGCCGAGTGCGAATCGAATCATCGAAAAATGATAAATGGTTATGTGTGTTTAAGATAGACCGCTATTTAAACTTTACCGCCATATTTTATTTTGTTGAAATAAAAATAGTAATGTTTTATTTGTACGTATACTTATATGAATAACTTTAAAGTAGGTAAGGTAGTCTTGCAGGGTTTTCCTTAAGATTAGTACGTAATAAGGAAAATTTTTAACAAATACTTATTTATCATAATATGTACCTCTATAGGTAACTTCACTGGATTTTAACATAAGAATGAGTAAGAAATAAACAACATTAGATACCATTCTACTACATAACTTAACGTAGCTTCACGCTGTATCCCTAGCGAGGTAGTCAGAGACATACCTCTTTCGCTTCGTCCATCTTTTTTTGTTCAACCACCTTTTCCAACCTACAAGCTCGTTTTCCAACCTTTCAAGCCTTTTTCATTTTCAAAATTGAGTATTGAGATTGTAAGTCATCGCGTAGTGCGTGGTAAGACTCGCGAACGCCTGCAAGCGGCGGGCGATAGTAGCTTTTATCTACACTAATATTATAAAGTGTGTTAATTTATAATTTAAAGTTTACAATATAACGAAGTTCAGATGATAAAGTAGTTGTAAAGTAAATTCACGCTGAAATTTGACAATAAAACTTATTTTATACGAAATTTATTTTATACGAAATTTATTTTATACGAAATTTATTTTATACGAAATTTATTTTATACGTAATTTATTTTATACGAAATTTATTTTATACGAAATTTATTTTATACGAAATTTATTTTATATGAAACTTATTTTTTACAATATACTTTAAAGAAGTCTACCACCTAGACAATGGAGAGACAACTGGCGATCACAATAATTTATCCCTCAATTAGTATGAAGTCGTCGTGGCGCAGCGGCACAGTATCTAACTGTAAACGCGATGATAGTTATGGGTTCAATTCCCACTCGGGGGAATGAATTATTTTCATTTCCTCGCAGTAACAAGCAAAAGCCCGGCGTTGAGTTCATCCACAGCTTCTGTCTAATCTGCTAGCATGCGGAATTATGCTAAAGCTAAATAAAATCTTCTTATTCAAATTCTTTTCATAGGTTGGTGAAAGAAGTGTGTGACCTCCAAGAAAGCATGGAAATGCTAAGATCCAAGATAGCTACAGCAGAAGGAACCCATCAAACCCTGCTTGGAGTCCGCGCCGGTCTCGAGTCTGAGCTCCGTAATAAGACCACTACGCTTTTCATAGATCGAGACCAGTGTATGGGTCTGAGAAGAGGGTATCCCGTTACGGCAGCTATTAAATCTTAAGTCGGTCCTTTTTGTATTGTTGAATAAAAATCGTGCAAGTTAAATTGCGTTTTATTTGACATTATTTAATAATAATCATAAATTTCTGACTTTAGGTAGGTAATATAAATTTGTTTGTGTGACAAGTACTATATATACTAATATATAGTAATAATATATTTCTGGGAGTTCACGCGGGTGTCGAGTCAGAGATCCGTAATAAGACCACTACGAAACGCTGTTTAAAGACCGAGTCCAGTTAATGGGTTTGAGAAGATATTTTATTACCGTTCTGAAGTCTGACTTGCCCTGTCAAGTGTTTAAGTTAAAATGTGTTTTATTTCCCTTACATTATAACAATGATAGATTTAAAATGTAGATATATGAAGCAAAATAATTAATTACTAATATTGTCAATATGGCATAAATGTAAAATGAGAGCCATTCAATGTAGTGTAATGCACAGTTCTTGAATCTAACGACAAAAGAATCAGGAATCTATATGAATGCCGAGTTGAAAAATTCACTCTGGACAATTTAAGCTCAAAATTTTACTTGAATAAAATTTTCTACTTGCATGCTATTAAGGCGATGGTTATGGGTTTAAAATCACTTTGGGTAATGATTTAATGTATATTTTTATCATTTACCTGCTTTGGTATGACAAAACGCAATAATAAGGTTAATAATAATCTACTAATTAAGAAATTAATATTTTAATAGACTTTATTTAGAAATTTAATACATAGCAGAAAAAAAACTTAAGCCAGTACTAAGTACTACATATATTTATTATTTACATTTGTTTTCAAACATTTAGGCATTTTATCTAGCATAGGCTGGAACAGGAAGCTTGAGACCTTCTTTGGCTTCAAAAAATGTGTAAGATAATACTATTTCATCAATATATTCCATTTTAGGATCTTCCTTGAACTCTGGATCTATGTAAAAGAATACTGGCATGTCTACCTGAAAATATTCACTTATTTAATATAATTATTAATTTTCATGATATGATATGTGTAGATAACATTTCCAATGAAACTCTTGAACCAGATAAATTGCATATATTCATACACCTCAGTCTACCACACACCAACACCACAAATTGAATTTAGTTGTTTTATTTAAAATGATTCCACTCGTTTGTTATATCTTTTTCTTTTACAATATACAATGATAGTTTAGGGTTTCATCCCAACTTTGGGAGGCATTGAGTTACAACACTAAGTTTTGCCACTTAGCACACACATACACAATCCCTAAAAAAATTGGAGAACATTCTTTATAAAGCTTAAAGCTAAAAAGAGCATTTCACAATATAGAAAAGTAGTACTTGTTCATGGGGATTCAGCAACTGCTCCTCAAAACAGAAGCACTGAATTTTATTAAAATACTGTCCTGCTTCAAAAGGAATAACATTATATGTACTTATACCAATTACTGGCTTGTCAGTAGGATTACGGGCTGTGTAAAATGCTAAGGCAGTTTCTCCTGGCAAAACCTGAAATTATTGAAATCAATGCTAATATTAATATTTATAAAGCTGAATAGTTTTATTAGTTGAACAGACTGAACTAGAAATATTACATAAAATTCTTTAATTTAAATAAAATCTCACTGTTATATCTCCCTGTTGTGGCTTAAAGTTCCATTGCATTGAAGAAGCTACATCAGCATTGAAACGAATTTTGAGTGGTCGATCTTTAATAGGTTTCATGTTACTTATTGTTTCATTTGCCTCAATTTGACCTGTAGTGCCTCCATAACTATATGCCTATAAAGAATTTTAAAAGAAAAAGTACAAAAATAAGTTAAATGGATTTGTGTCTAGCTGTTATCACTCAATTTATATATTTATTAAATAATTTAGATAAAAAAAATAATGTCCAGAGGTTAGATTATTTCACCTGACAAAATATTCTGTACAGAGGTACTGCTGCGTAACTTAAGCCGACTGTCATTACACCAATTGCTATCATATAGTTCATAGTAGATCGGATTTTCTTTTGCTCATGAGCCGCACGGACAATATACATATTCGGTAATACATTCTTAGCTGCTAATATATTTGAGGGTGTTTTACTAATAGTACACCTTAAAGTATTAAAGTAACACCTGTTTATGGAAAATAACTTATTCATTTTGATAAGCTATTTTTGTTTTATTCATAAATTCAATCACGACATTTTATATTGTAAAACAAATCCGTAAATTAAGAATTTTATTGAATTTTGACGTTTCAAGTATTTCCTTCTCATGACAGATTATAGACAGTGACATAAAAGAAAAATAAATTTTTCACGTTTAGAAAATATAACGTTATACCGCATTACAATATTTTGGATAGATTGTCTATGGTGTATCCCGAACAGTTTTGGCGCAATTTTCGAGTTTCGATGATCATTATGAATTTCGTTCTCGGAGAATATCAGAAATGTGGTAAGTTTTAATTTACTTTTATACCTTATCCAATAAAAATGAAATGACTACATTAAACTGTACCGTCACTTTAATTATAACTATATTTAATATCACATTTAATATATTCACTTTGAGTGACGCATCATCCTTTATATTCTATAGTAAGAACTTTATGTTTTGTCTTGATATGAGCGTCTGTATGAGTCTTCTGATAAGCTTTGTATGTGCAGTCTAAGAATGGACACCGAAACATAGGTTCCTTGCCACATTCGTAGGTAACATGTCGTCTGTATGTGCTTTTATGCCTATACTTTCTCTTGCATTTTTCACATTCAAAAGTGGAGTCACAGTGGGACCAGTAGTTTTTAGTCTTCATTGGCATGATGGGCAACATATTGTGCATCATTGTTTTAAAGAAGTCCAGTTCACCTGAAACAAGGTATATTCCAACAATTTATAAATAATTGACTTGTTTTACTTAGATACCTGCCATAATATAACCTTTACGATAGCCGTTGGGGGTTGAGGGTATGGGTACATAAGAAAAGTATTTATTAAACTCAGAACATTTATTCTCATGCATATTGCAATTAAAACAAACCAAACACACTCCACTTTATAATAATTTATAAAATAAAAATAGTTCATTAGTTTTTTGTGGTGTACCAATAAGTAATTTGAATTATTTGAACTATAAGGCAGACTTTAACATTAATTAACATTTTGAAATTGTCGATTTTATTAATTTATTTTGATTTAACATAAGTTTAAAAATTTTATAAAAATTTACTTGTTCTTCAAGTTGGTAAAAATATGATACAACTCGACACAGAGTTCTGAAACGTCAATTCGGCGTATCTAGAGATATTTTCCAGGGGCATTGACTTTACCTTAGAAAGTATTTTTCTTTACACTTATTTTTTTTGAGGTCGGCACGGCCTACCCAGATCGCCCCATTCCCACGTCCATGTATACATATTTCTGTTAATATGATATTGATACTTATCATATTACTTAAATGTGGCTGAATAACGTTTATATAAACCCATCATTTAAACATGTACAATTGTAAATGTAAAATGTATAATTAAATTAATAAACATAATTCTTAATACATTATTAATAATGCTTTGGCACAAGTCACTAACATTAAGAAAATATTTAGCAATTTATTAAACATTACATAAAACTTGAAATGTTAGTGTTATTAAATTTAACTAAATGGTTCATAAAGTGTAGGAATAAAACATATTTTTATGTAGCTTCTATACTGTCTCTGTAAACAAAATCTTGATAAAAAATGTGTATCAGTATATTCTTTTTTTATTTATATACTAATCAAAATGTGGTTAGAATATTTTTCTATTAAAAATTATATCAATTACTAACGTAGGTTAAGCAGATGTATACTAACGAAATTTTATATGGACTTTTAAAATATATTTTTCGTAATGTTTACTCTTCGTATAATTTAACGATTTCTAATTAAAATTAAATTGCGTCTAAAAGGATTTAATACATAAGATTATTTTTAATTGTTACTTGTTTCATGAATTTTGCACAATCTATATTAAAAAATAGCAAATAATATTACTTAACACCAAATTATTTAGAAGATAATAAAATTTTATAATTTCTATTCAATAATATTTATCAAGTTACGATGTATTTTTCAAAATTATTTAAATAAACTTTAAGACTCCATAATGAACGTATCTTAATATCTTTTAAAGCGTTTTTTCATACTTTCAAGTCGGCCTTTTGAATTAATATTCTCATATTAAGTTTTGATATAAATCGTTCGTAAACAATTATGCAACATAAAAAATTTTATATAAAAAATATTTTTGTAATATTATTTTGAAGAACGAGATTTTTGGAGGAGCGTCGAACCTACCCATTTTCTTCTTATCAATGTATACCACCTCATCTTTGTGTAAGGTTGGTTAGGTTTTCATAGATTATAAAAAATGTGGTCATTTAAGTATATGAACTGATGATGAAACTAAAAGTACATTTGGGAAGTTCATTTATTTATTTTATTTCTTAAGTGAAAGAAATATTTAATTGAATTGAACTATGATTCTCTAAAATCGCCGTAGGACCATTAGAGGTTGCTAAGTAATTTATTGATTGACTTCAATCAACATGAAAAGTTGATGATATTAAGATTGTCAAATCTTACTACGAACAGTTTAAGAATTCTATCACTACAAATTTATGGCTAACACAACTATGTAACATCTAATGGGCATAACATAAATGTTAAGACCTATATCAAAATAGATTTTACTGGAATCCATCTCGGATATATGAATAACAAGGTGTATAGTTGTATATTGTGCCTTCATATAAAATAGTTTTTATTTTAATTAGTACAACGCTAATGTAGCTTTGCTTTGTTCTTGTAGAAATTCAAATTTTGAATTGAAAACCATTACATACTTCGCTGCCCGTCCGGGCTAACACAAACAAATCTTGAAAAATTATAACATTTTTGTACATATATTTAATGATTCATTATATAAATCGTAAAGTATTTTCATAAATCAGAAACGAAATTGAGATGGTTGTAGAACCAAAAATTAATATACTATATGAAATTAAACTTTTCATTCACAATTAAATATTTCCTTTTAGGAATTACTGTATTCTTCATTAGCAGTTGGAAACTTGTTGTAAACTTCAATATGCGAATATCACTAAAATCCTCTGGTAATTTGCCAAATATTGTGGTAAGGCTACGTATTAATTGATGAATTTTAGCGAGTTTAATTGAAATTTTTAAAAATCCTTAATATAAACAAACTTTCATTCGCTATAACGAATTAAGTCATAGCTGTTTCTTGTAAGTCTTTGAATCGCAATAAGATTATTAGTACATGGGCAACATTAGGCAAAATCCGTGCATAGCGTTTCTAATTTACAACAAAAATATTTTTCTAGGCATAAGTTTCAACACGTAAATATATTTATAAACTTAAATACAAAACATTATACTTAGTAACAATATATTAGGCGTTATTAAGGCACTTACCAAGGCTAGAATCAGGTCGATTCTAGATTCTTTGGTATAAAATATTGCGCGTTTCGATTTGAACTCTAAAAGGTAACTTATTATTAACAATAACAAATGCAAATATCATATTTATACATTTTAACAAAAATACTGAAACTATAATACAGTTATTTGGTTTCGTATAAATTACTTTGATAAATTTCTTTGGCAACAAGGAACACACACTAAACAAAAAAATAATAACAAGAACAAGAAAATTTAACAAACTACAAGTAAAATTACAAAAAACATGTCTTACGTATAATCTATATTAAAAAGTGAACATTGCCACCAAAAACCAAAATTTCAAATTTTATATTAAAATCTCGGTGGTAACTATAAATATGTATTATGCTTATTATTATGTCGCTGCCTTCCATTTCGCTTTCTTAGTTCATTTATAGAACATTCTGTATATAATACATTTCCACGTATAACATTTTACAAAATATTTAATAAATGTATTAAATATTAAATCTAGGACTACGTTATATCTCCATTACGAATATAATAATAAATCTAGCATCAATCACGTGATCCTATATCCCACGTGCCTGTCAACATTATATTTAACAAAATGTATATAAATCAAAATGCTCTGTAATGTAAATATGTTAGTTAAAATATTTTGATCGGTTTAATCACCGGCAATCGAATATTCGGTAGTCCAATTGATATTTCCGACGACATCATCTTTAAAATTTTCTTTTGATCTTCATTAGCTGTAACATAAAAGTTAGATTTTTTAATAACTCTAAAATTTGCAATTATTGATATGTTCTCAGATTAAAAAGTTAAGGAACGTAAAAGGTAATTGATGATATTTAACATTCAAATAATTTTACTTAATGAATAAGGAGGCCGACAGAATTTTACACAGAAGCAACTAAAAATATGTATATTTGTAACAAATGAAAAATAATAAATACTTAAAAAAAGCTTAAGAAGCGAAAATAAGAAGTCATACGTGTATATGTAGATATATATACAAATATTTGGTTGCTTGGTGAGCTATCCTAATATGTACTTGTACAGTTAGTGTTGTTAATAAGCCCAATGGATGCCCAATATGTCCCCGTTAGCCAGTTAGTGTTAAATAATTGTTTACTGACATTGACTCGTGTCATTCCGACACGAAATCCACCTTCTCTGGTAAATCTTTGTGGAGATGCCTCTCGTGCAGAAGCAGGTTATGCTTCTGATATGCGCGATACACACAGTAGGGACACTTGAAACTTGGCTGTTTTCTACACTCGTATTTAATATGTCGCTGCAGAGAGCCTTTGTGCTTGTATTTGTTCCCACAATCCACGCACTCATAGAGCGTCCAGGCTTTGCCACCACTGAGCCCGGGCGTACCATAACCCAATATATAAGGCGTGTACAACTGTGCAACTGAAATTAAAACGCAAATAAAAATAAATACGTGCAAATAATAAGCTGCCACCGTAACAGTAAGCCAAACCACAGTGCCGACGTGAGAAGCGTAGGATAATGCACCATGTCTCCCATTAATTTGTTCCTTCTCTAACATACTAATGCTACTGTCCTAGTAACCCTTCAACCAAGGCGACCCTAACATGCGACCATCGGTTTCATATTCACCTCAATTGAAAGTACCATCATTTTTAGTGAAGATGAAACGTGATTTTATTAAATGTTAATATAAGAGAGAACATGCAGTGTTAAAATTCAGGATATATTGGTAAAATCGTTAAAAATCTTAGTTACCGTAATTAATCCATGTTTTAAGTCCAATTGGTCATTTATTGCAGGTCAACATATGATAAATAAAAACTAAAATAATATCGAGAATAGCAACTTTATTAAAAATACAAAAAGGTTATAAAATACAATCAAATGCGTATAATCACTGTAACTTCTTATTGTCAGTTTATATGCTACAGTTTATTGAATGCTCTAGGTGTCAATTCTTATTGAAGGATCTGCTATCGTAGGATCACTTAGACTTGGGTCTGCGTCATTGAGTGAAAAAAACTCGCAATGCAATACGCGAAATTACTTTAATTTGAGAATATCCTTATCACAGATATGTTGTACTTAAAAATATGTTCGGGAAATACAAAAGCAACATTTTGTTCCGTCATCGGTCGCAGCGGTTATTTTCAAAGATCACAACCGAGATATTTTGTTGTTAACATTTTAAATCCTAATGACTAACTTTTCGAAGGCACTTAATGTTACTGAAATGACTTTAAATGGTTGTACTTAACGAGTTCTACATATTGATTGTTTGATGGTAACTCCTGCAGCTAAAATTCTAATCAATTATCGCGGAAACACAATCGTTCGTGTCAAAAACTAGGCCTCTCTTAAAGGGAACGCGAAAGATTCTGCTCGGCGCGATATCGCTAACTTATAATATCTAAATGGTAATGTATAAAAAATACTTAAACACTAAGTGGAAGATTTTGCTATCATCCTAATAATATGACGTGATTTGTGCGGGTCACTAGTAATAATCCCTCAATGGCAGTGTCTATACAAGTGTAGTCTAAAATTTAACAATCATTTTTAATAAGGCACTCGATTCCACTGGTCTAACCATATCTTAACTAACAATTGGCCCCAAGTATAACATCAAATAACGTCTCCAGGAACTTACAATGAATACCTCTTATACAATATACGATCTCGCCCCCGCGCAACGCACGGGCCGGCTTTACGCTCTAGATTAATATAAAATAAATGCATTACACGTAAAGAGATCTAAAATAATTGAAAAAGTAAAAAAAAATAATTACATTGAGTATTACAAAAATAATGGAACATGCATTATGGCAAAGACCTATAACTTGCAAACTAAGCGACGAATAGCTTCATTTTAATTAATAACTAAAAGTATAAAACAACGAACGCATCTGTTCATAGCTCTTCCATTCTCACTACATTAGGTACCTACTCGACAAGGAGTAAAGTAGGTACATTATATTTGCCAACGATTCTAATAATCTCGTAATCAATGTTAAAATTTAGTCCGTAGTAACTGTAATTGGTAACAAGAAGTAAACTTTTCTAAGCAACGATCTAGCCCACAGTGTCTAGAACACGCCCGACGTCGACGAACACCAGGAATGATCATTTACACGATAAATGCTCTACATAAAAATATATAAAGCGTAACTATACAAATCACTTTCCTTAACGTACTGGATAAATGCAACAGTCGCTCACACCGCTGCAAAATCTGCACCCAGTGTCAATAGTAAGACAGAAATTCGACGCGAGATTAAATTCATAGAGTATGTATAGCGGTAACGAGCCAGGCGACTACATCTAACGTGACTGTCTCGAGTCACTATCACAAGAGAGATTTCATCACATTTATCACAATCGGCAATAATCTTGAGGAGCCTGAATAGGTATATAAGCGAGAGTCGAAGCGTCGGAGCGGCAAGTCGCCTAGGTGCATGCGTCCACGTTGTCCTGCTTGATGTACTGCTCGGGCTTCATGTGCACCTCGCGGTGCATGCGCTCCATGTGGCGCGCGATGTGCATCTTCTGCTTGGCGCGGTACACGCAGTAGGGGCATTGGAACTGTGGCTCTTTGCCGCACTCCCACTTCTGGTGGTTGCGCAGCGAGGACTTGAGCTTGTACACGCGGCCGCAATCGGGACACGTGAAGCTGGGCTCGCCGGGCGCGGGCGGCAGCGCCGGCGCCGCCACGCGCATGCCCGCCACCAGCGGCAGCGCCAGCCGCGCCGACCACTGCTCCCACGACAGCCCGCCCAGCCGCGTGAAGGACGCGTCCTCCCCGCCTCCGCCCCCTCCGGCACCCGCGCCTGCAACAGCGACACCGTCACTACTCGAGCCACGCGCCACGCTTGCGCCACACACATTCGACATTCCCGAGTGTTAACCAGTACAAGCACAATTATACATACATGTTATATACGAAATTATATAATACTGATACGAATCACAAATAATATATACATATGTAGAATACCAATACATATTATATATAGATAAATATATACATAAACAAATAAGATAGATACATATACATACGATATATTCTACTGTGAGTGTCCACCGAGTGCTGTGATGAAAGCTTTTGCAAAAGGAAAGTAAAAAAAAAAGAACAAAAAAGAATCATCAAAACGTTTATTTTGACAGGTCCAAACGATCAATGATTTCGAAGGTAACTTTAATGGTATGTCCCTGCAAACGTGTAAGAGGAGACTCGTGGCACTGTACAATACGAGCGACAAGGTTTTAGGTTTAGTCACTGTGTGCGCTATTCTAAATAACTTTTGTTAATTAAATGTAGTCTCCCGACCCCATGGGCTTTCTTGTCTACCTGAAATTATTAATTATATTAGTATGAACGAAAGGAAAAGAAAAACAAAACAATGCAAAAGTCAAAAAGCAAGCGGTGAATCATGCGTCCATGCACTGTTAAATAAAACAAAAATAAATAAAAACGATGCAAACTCACCTAACAGAATGTAAAAAAAATACAAATGCAAAAAAAAATAAAAAGGGGTAAATAAAAAATAAATAAAAAAGTCTATAATTATACACTATATTTATATTTTAATAAACTTTTCTACCAAGTAAACCCCAATATATTCATATAAAAGTCACTCTAACTAATTCAATCCAATAACATTAACAAACAATGTGAACATCGTAACATTCCAATTTAATTCTATCATACAATGAATACCTAAAACCTTCAACTAGCTTGATATGATGAGACATTGCATTCATTATTATCCATTATTCAATGCTTAGCAACGACTTTACTCATAACACTTTAAACTAATACTGACTTTGGTCAAATAGCTTTGTTATCCTAAATTAACAACAAAAAATATCAACAGTCAATATGATAAAAGAAACTTGATTATTGCGATAAAATATCAGATAATATCAACCAACATATATTTTTTTAAATTTTGAACACATTTTTTTAACCCATTTAACCGAGATATACCACATAATCATAATAATATATAATAAATATTTTATATTATCTACAGGTAACATTGTAGGCACATAGTCGATGAGCTCGCTTACCTAACTGCGGACCTCGCGGTCCAAAACCATCATTAGCCTAATAAATAATAATACAACTATTAAAGTATAAACTTTGGATCGTCTACAAACGGGAAGACAAGTAAATGGTCCCTGATAATATGTTAGATAATTTAAATTAAAATATAACAAGAACATATAAACATAACTTTCAGGTGGAGAACTTTAAACAAAAATTTACCCGTGTCGGAAGTGCTAAGCTTCCGCGACTTTAAATAATTGTAACAGTGACTCAAAATGAATATCAACATTTATATAATATCAATTGCACTAAGTTTTCATATTTTGGAATTATTCCATAAAAGGAATGTTAGGATACTAAAACTAGACAAATTCGAGTTAACATTATATAGTTCTACGAAAACAACCTTTCAGGTCAGATTTAACATTTGGAAGGGGATTCGACCGGCGGCCGGCGAAATAAATACAACAATAAAAACGTTCTCGTGAACAAAAATACTTAGGGTCAGTCTTAACTACGACGAATAAACTCTAAAAAAACAAAAAAAAACAACAAATTAACTCTAATGCCGTTAGGGAATGTGCAAATTACAACTATTATCTTTAGTGTATATTAAAAATTAAAAATATGTCTTTAACAAAATAAAATGTAAATATAAATAATATTATTGCAGTACCGATTTGGTTGGGTATCTACTTTGGTGTGAGACGCGCGCGCGTGTGTGCTTGTATGTGTGTGTGTGTGTGTTAGGCGGGGGTCTTCTTGTTGCGGCGCACCTTGTTGCTGGCGTATATGTACCACTCCGTGTTGTGGTGCTTGCGAATATGCACGCCGAGGTTGCCGCGCTGCTTGGCGCGGTAGGAGCAGTACGGGCACTGGTGGCTCGGCGCCTTGCCTCCGCATTCTACGTTCTCGTGGCGACGCAGCGTGGACTTCCAGCGATAGCGCTTGCCGCAGTGTCGGCACTCGAACTGGCGACTGGCATCGTCGTCGCGGCGCCCCCCTGCGTCCCCCGGCTCGCCCGCGTCGCCCTCCTCGGGCAGCACGATGTCGTCCGTGTCGTCGTAGTCGGGGTCGGGGTCCGAGTCGCGGTCGTCCAGCGCGTCGTGCTTGGCGGCGGCGGCGACGGTGTTGTTGTTCTGGAGGAAGGCCTGCTGCAGCAGGTGCGCCTTGAGCGGGTCGGGGAGGTCGGGGAGAGGCAGGAGACGCGGCACGAGCGCGGCCTGCGCGCGCTGCGCCGACAGCAGCGAGAGCAAGGCCGACGGCAGGGCCTCCTTGCGCACCTCTGAAATACAACACATTAACGGTATTGCAAATAATAACTCAAGCGCTACTGCGGGCGACGCCGTTTTGTTAATACTACCAGAGGCTAAAATAAAATTAAGGAACCAAAGAAATGCGTTATAATAATAATTAAAAATATATATATATATAAATAAAATAAAAAATTAATTTCTGTTAGAAATCAAAAAGAGGCGAAGCTTCTAATTCATGCAGACATGCACAAACCGAACGTCTCCGCGTTCGAGTTATCTTCCCATAAGAGCGGCAAACGAGCGGCGAGGGTGAGAAATCAAAGTCCGGTTGACGAGATACATCATTTAATAGTAAAAATATATCGTCGAATATCGATCACAAAATACAATAAGTATACGAGGCTCATTAAACTTTAGAACGAATATCATCTAAGAGGAAATTCGCCGCGGCGAGTAAGGCACTTGGGTGAGGGGGAGGGGTTGTGGCTACTTAACACCGAGGAGCTTGTGAGGGTGCTGGGGATGATGGATATTTTCTCTCGATGTGCTTCTTGAGCTCATTGCCATATGCTTGCTGTAGAAACGCTCATCATTACCTTGTAGCAGCACAGGCAGTAAACGAGGCTCATAACACTTTACAATCAATATTATATAAAAAGGAAGTTTATATAAGGCACGTGGGTAATTTTAGGGACGCGATTACTTAACACCAAGGGGCGTTGCAGGCGTCGCGGGGGACGTTGCGCATGAGGGGTGCTTCTTCTCGATGTGCTTCTTGAGCTCGTTGCGGCGGTGCTTGCTGTAGGAGCAGTGCGGGCATTTGTACTGCGGCTCGCGGCCGCACTCCAGCGTGACGTGGCGCACGAGGTTTTTGCGCGCGTTGTAGCAGCGGTGGCAGTTGGGGCAGCGGTAGCCCTTGTCCGTCTTGTACTGCGCGCAGGGCAGCTGCTGGGAGCCGCGCGAGTAGATGTGGTAGCGGGTGTCGGGCTTGGTGTCATTGGGCTCAGGCTCGGGTTCGGGTTTAGGCTTGGGCTCGGTTTTGGCCTTGGGCGGTGACTTGGCGCGCTGTCTTTTATTCTCCTTAGCCTCGTCGTGGGCGGGGACGGGTGCGGGGGCGGGGGCCGCGGCCGGCGGCGCGCTGACGTTGTTTAGTATGGCGAGGGTGGTTGTGTTCGTCTCCTCGCTGACTTTTTTACTACGTGTCATGATACTGTGTCTCGGTGTCGTTCTTCTTCCTGAAATGAAAATTTCAGTACAGTCCGGATTATCGCTTGTGACTTTTATATGTACTACTAACGAATACTGAGAAGCTAAAGAAAAAACATAATATAGCAAAATATGTATATTCAAACAAAAAAAACCTAATTAAAAATCAACAAAAATATAACGTAAACTCTTTTACTTCAAGACAAAACAAACTCAAAAAAATAGGATTTTTTTGCAATCTACAAACTATCTAAACTTAAAAAAAATCAAATATGGCACTGGCTTCATTTAAAAATCAACAAAAAAGAAACATGATTTTAACTTGAAAAAAAAATGTAGTATTCTTAACAATTCATATTTTAAAGAAAAAAAAATAAAGACAATAAGAAAAAATAATAATAAACAAAAGTAAAAGCAACAAGTATTCAAAATAGATCAATTGAGGGTTTGGTCTCGGCTTGTATTTCGCTGGACGTCTCGTGTTTTTGCGCAATGTGCATTGTTAACGTTTTTTTCTGCGAATATTTTCTGTCACATTTGTCGCAAGTGAACTGCGGCCCAGTGTAGCATTCATATTTCTCATGTCTCAATTTATTCCTTCGATACTTATATTTTTTCTTCTTACAAATTGAGCACACGTATTTTCTATCTGTACGTTGACCCTCTTTTATTATATCGCGCTTTTTTTTTAATTTCTTTTCAGTTTTAATAGTTCTTTTCTTATAGGGTTTTCTACCTCTAACTTTTATGTTTTCGGTCAACTCCTCCTTACTCTCTATTTTCACGTTGATAGTTTTAAGATACCCGCGCGTTAATGGAAAAGGAGTTTTAATGTAATTCAAGTAACTTGGTAGATCGGTGGATGGTTCTGGAAGGGGAAATTATGAAAGCGAGAATGAGGTTAACAAGCATTACAATTAGTTGCACAGGTAAATGACAATAGTAATGTTTTAGCAAGTTTAAATTTGTTTTTGTAGTGTACATTTTTTTAAAGATAACAGAAAAATGAATGAAGTAAGAGTGTAGTCATGCTGGGACAGCTTAGCGGGATTATGCACAAGGAGTAGGTATTAAGGACATTGATATCCTGTCCTAATTATTACGTCGTAAAAGCTTCAACACCGCAGCCCTAATCTTTATTCATTTTGTTACAATTTAGTAAAGATGAAATGAAATGCGCATCCACTAGGAAATTTTCATGCCCGTTTTCAATATTATTAAAAAAAAATTACCCAGTGAACACATGCACGTTTGCAAATAAAAGAGTCAAAAAAATAATTTTAAACATGAATTGCTAAGAAAACATCTGCAGTGAAATCACATGTGAATGCAAATAAAGAAACGAAAAAATAAAAATAATAAATAAATAAGCCACATAAACCAACAAACTACGAGATAAAATGAATAGATTTGATTTACCTTGTAAAGTTCAAGCCTCGGGGGGAGTCCATATTCTTCTACAACAAATGATTTGATGCAGTCACACAACTGGCAAGAACACGGTACGCTCGACTCGACTCGACTGACCAATAACAAAACACTACTGACAATTTCATCAATAAGGTTATTTTTATCTGGCTTTAATTGTTTTGCTATATTCTATTTATATGGGCGTAATTGATACGTCTCGTACTCACCGTCTCATAGTCCACTCCGTAATGTTACAATGTAAAAATTAATAAAGTTAGCACTAGTAATTAAATATGGAGACATCGACACCGAAGGTCGTGTGCTCACAATTTACTCTACAATTGGGTAAAATTTTCTAAAGTAATGAAGCATGCAATGATCTACTCGAGTCCCACATCACAAACAAAGCGAATACACAGTACACTACACTAACTAGTGATATAAATGTGAACCTATACTTACCTTGTCGCATACCTCGCCTCAACGGGCTACAAACAATAAAACAATACCTCTTAGCCATTACCTTTACCTTGCTCTGAAATATCCTAAATCATATATAGGAAATATAAAATTGCAATAAGATTAGTAATTTATAATATTAATATTAGATAAGTAATTATTAAAGGTTGAAAATTTCACATGTGAAAACACTAGCACTCTCGTATCTGCTGTTCTGGTATATAATATTTATATATAACAAGATAAATACATTATTTTAAGCAATAACTGTTTGTCTGTATTTCAAATTATGGGAAGACATTGCGCATTTCATCCGTTCCTTGTACATCTGGGGCAATGATCTTTTTCTTCATACAACAATAAAGTACTATTATAAAATACTATTATATCAAAATAAAGATACAAAAAAGTTGATTGCCCCAAAAACAAACATCTCGAGTCCCACTTAACATCTTGTATTGAAATTTAATAATAATACACATAATTATGTTTAATAGTAAATAAAAACATATAAAAAAACGTACTTGCAATACAAGATGTTCCAAGTTAGATAGCTTTTACAAGCACTCATGGTGTCCCATAAATGTCTGTAACAGCGATCGCTATAATGATAGCGTCTTACCTTGAGTCTCTCGAACACTATCATTTGAATTCATCATTTCATCTTGAGATCTTTCCATATGCCATTGAAAATCTGAAATTATTCAAATTAATCAGATCTTACTTGCAATTGCAGCTACCCTTAAACAGACTAATGGGACTTATGTTCTATATAATCCAATATAGCTTAGTATTATAAGTATATCTTAAAAAAGTTTTCGAAAAGATTAGTGTTGCATGGATGAGATAATATTATGTCAAAAAATACGAAGATTGAGAGAAATTAATTAAGTTAGTTACGCGCAAAATCTTAGAAGAGGTTTTAATGGACATAAATTGTTAAATTATTTAATAATTATAAAAATATTATAATAGAAGCAAAATTTTCAAGTTTTTTCCCAAAAAAATCCATATTTTTTTGGAAACGTAATTTAAGTTAATAATAATTTAAATGTAAAATCCTTCTGCATGTCTTCTTTTATCAGTCCCCTCAATACATTAACACCTTACTATTCCTATCTCTCCATAAATCTTTTTTCAAGTTCATGACACAATTAATCATGAACTATGAGCAGCATGATACTAAACAACGGTTTTTATAGACAGCTTAATTCCATTCCCTAGTTGTTGCACAGTAGCAGTGTAAAACGGGAAACATAATTATTGTGGATTCATTTTCCGTACAGGAAAATTAATTATTTTCTTTTTTCTGCTCTAGTATGGAGACGTTGAGTTGGACTCACTCAACTACAATGTATATACCGAAAAGTACTATATATATATTGAATGTACAGTGAAATCAAAGAAAACAAAGAACATTTTACAATACTTACTGCGTACAACATCATTATGTGTAACAGAAGGCTCGGCCTCTTCATCTAACGTCAGATCCTCCACTCCATCTCGTGACACTTCCTCCTTCAATGGCAGGTCCTCGGGCTCGGGCGCTGGTACGGGGGTGCTCTCGGTGGACGTACGACGGGCTTTCTTCCGACGTCGCGATGGACTTATGGAGCCCTCGCGGCTGTCGATGCTACCATCTCTCACCTGGGGAGGTAATTTATGCTGTTATTACTATATTTATGTCAACAACATAATAGTTTTGATTAAGCCTACAGCTGGCAATATTTATATTATCTAGCCAAAACTGTAGCCTAGAAAAAAATAATATTAAGGAATTCAAGTACATTTATTTTTATTTTGATAATATGTTTGGGAGTCACTGTGGTAAACTTAGGTTATTGCAATGTCTTAATGATACTAGCAAAGTTAAGAGGAAGGTCACAAAAATCGGATTGCATAGAAATTAGAAACAAACATATAGATAAACTCATTACCGTCCTGTGCATCGCACAATCGATTAATTCCTCAATTTCTCAAAATATTTCATTAATGTTATAGACATAAGTAGTTGAAATATTTTTAAGAACTAATAAATTAGCACATTTACATTGTTGCAAATAGAATTATTATAATTGGAAGGAATCCTACAGTGACCTTCAATGGCAATTCTAATTATTTTTAGAATCACTGAGTTATTTTGTGTTTATATAGCAAACAATAACAATTTAGTAACTTTAAAAATATTATGAATAAACACTATGGAATGAGGCAAATAGACATGTGTAACATAGTTATTACTCAAGGTCAACCATATTTATTTATGGTGGTAAACATAAACAGTAACAGAAGAAATGCTGTACAGAATAACATAATTCATATTTAAACCTGTTCAAAGAGCATAATCATACAATTAATTATTTACATGGCTAGTCATCATATTAGAAGAGGTTTAGTTACAATATATCAAAGATAACATCTAGTTTTTAAAAGAACTATGCTGGCTTGCAGTTTTAAAACATTCAAGATTTTGTATTTATAAAAAATATTATTTATTTAAATTAATGAATTAAAATTTTGAACATTTATTATGTTTGTATATAAGATAAACAACATTCAAAAGCAAATTAATTTAATTACTTGGATCATAAAAAATAGCTTAAATAGCTCTTTGTAATATCAATTTACACATAAATGTGACATATTGTTTAATAAAGTATAATATTTTATTTATATTTCAAAGCAAAATAGAATATTAAAATTTATTAAGATTTATCGGTAATTAACATATCCTCCATAATTTAAAGAAAACAAATACCTAGCTTTTTATCAGTTTAATGTTTTTTCCCCACATGCTATATATATGAAAAAATGCCAAGTGGTGGGTGGTAAGACCAAATGGTCTACCTGTTCACCTCATTTCACAATTATACATATTGCATTTTAAGCAGCAGCTTTTATTATTTTAAAACAAGTTATTTGTATTATTTCTACTCATATTATACAATAAAAGAATTTGTTTGTTCAAACATGTTAATATCAACTACTAGATCAATTTGAAAAAAGTTTTAGCAATGAATAGTTACTTTATCAAAGTAGGCTATAAGGCTATATATATATATAAGTTATAATAACCCTGTCAGGGTTACCACACAGATTCAGAATTTGTCATGTTAAAACTCTTCAGCCTGGGGTGTTGTTTTCATTCATAATATGAATTTATTAATAAGTATTTATTATTTATTAATAATGATTATAATTTATGAATAAGAATAAGCTTCCTAAAATCACTCTTGGAGTGGAGTCATTTATAAATATGAGCCTTAGTTATTTGGTATAAAGTAAAATTAATATAAAACATGCAAAATTTTTTTTCTTTTGTTTTAATTTAAATACTATAATGTTCCTAGAATTGTGTCTCGTGAATACATAATGTGTATTATGTTTCATGTTTACAGAAGTTTGCATTAACACAACAAATGCTTACAGGCAAGTAATCAAAAATATTTAGTGATTTGATTAACATATTGTTTGTTCTGTTTGCATGTTGAAATGATTTTTTGTATTGAGGGTAATAATATGGTTTTTTAATTTAAAATATAAGTTTTAACTTTAAAAGTAGGCTAAAACTTTATATTTATAATATTTTTAGTAGGCTAAAACATTATATTTATAAGATTCTTAAGTATTATGGTCATTCTTTACAGTTAAATCCTTTTTTTTTTAATAATGCCTGTTATTTATTTATTCATATAAAAAGCTAATAGTATATTAGTATACAATATTTATTATATTTTATATTTTTATAGTTGAAATTGACTTTAGCATGTAGTTCAGATTTGTTCCATAATTCCTATTCCTTCATTATTTATGTGACAAGTTATTTTTCATATAGCAGCGTAAACAGTGAACTTAAAGAGTTAAGACAACATGCACCATGTTTTGAGACATTAAGTTCTAGAACAAAGAAATCATTTTAATTCATTCTCTGAATGAATGAAAATAGATTAATTACACAACCATCATATTTACAGTCAGCCATTATGGCCCTAATTTACAGTTTACGGAATAATTAAAATGTTTACTTACACTAAGTATCTTAATGTAACTGTAATACTTATTGTAAAGGTAAATTAAGTACAATAAATAAAAATTTTCTTACTTGTGGAGGTGGAGATGGGGCACGTGGCGGGTGTGCAGTAGGTTGGGCAGGGCGCGACGGTGGCCTTGAGGGCTTGTTATCTGATAAACCTTTGATTTGAAGAGACTCTGCGGCTTTTAACAAAGCAGCTAGCTGGTCTTGAGATATGTTTACTTCACCACGGTACATATAGTCCATCATTGCTCTTAGTTCAGCATATTTAACATCTTTTAATATTATTATAGGATGTTTGTCATACTGTTGGGATAGTACACTCTGAAACAATTATTATGTTTATTGATTATTATCTATAAATATGCATATATTTGTTTTTGGGTTTTATTTTATTTTGTCACTTTGTAAAAAAAACCTGTCACTGTACCAATCAAGTTAATAAGAGATAATTAAGGTATAATTATCAAATTAATTACTGGTGACATTGTAATTAAGTCTAATGTTAAGCGTTTGTAATAGTTTTTTAAAACTCGTATTTTGAAAAGTAGTAGCAACAACTTTCAATTGCCAACTCATCTATACATTAATCCAAACTAATTGCAAACATATGAAAGCTAGAACGAAACAACTGGAATGTTTATTAGAGCAAAACTGTGCCTGCAACTTAGTTATACGCGATACCAATTGACCTAGATAACGTTAGCATCGTACCAACCTCGAAATAGGGACTGCAAGCAGACAAGACTACTTTATGAGCCTTGAGGGTCTGCCCCTCGGCTGCCAGGGTGCAGTCCACGTGAATGCCCTTCTCCAGTAGTGTGTCGAACACGGAGACCAGCGTCGACTGGTGGTTGTTCCACCGCAGGCAGAACTGCTGGTCGTCGTCCATGGTGTCTCTTGCCACGCGCCGCGCCCTTCGTCCTACGACACCCAACACTTAATTGACACTAGCTATCTACGTACAAAATATACGCTCTACACTCTTTAAACACCACGCAGTAATTAGGCCATTGCGAAAACTTTACTCGGAGCACTTAAAATATTACATTAGACGTTGTTTTTATCACGTTATATAGCAAATTATCTCACCGATCTACTTCATATGATGAGATCACGCCTCAACTTAACTAAATTAACTTTACGGACCACATACGAGTCGTCGTAAGCGACGCGGCACAAAGAAAATGGCCGCTTTTCCAGCGCGACAAAAAATAAAATGGCGACGAAAATTCTAAGTTTAACTATTTCCTGGGCTAAGTATTCGCAATACGTTAACTAAATCAACATAAATGTACACACGATACTCGTGAAACTTCAAAAAAGTTTCAAACTCGCTAAAACTTTTCGAAACTTTACTTCGAAAGTTCACAAATGGAAATTTTCAAGATGAAAAGTCGTAAGAGCAAGGTAAGCACTTGTCGGATTCATTGTGGTTTACAAAACTTCGTTGGCACTTACCTCGACTATATCATTCACTATATTATAGACAATTAGAGGTGTTGTACTTCTCAATGTAAATGCGACACAGTTGTTTTATAATAAACACATTTATTTTGCACACCCGCCAGCTTTCTTAGAATGAAAATACTAAACTATGCTATGTTGCAAGTTTAACGAAGCGAAAGGCACCTCTACTATAACCCAAACGAAGTACAAGTTGGAAGCGAGCAAACGAATGACCCAAAATAAGCTCTAATAATGTTGCCATTGTCAATAATAAAGAAAGCTTGTAAAACTCTCATTTTTTAAATATTACACTAATAGTGTATATTTTCTACTATAAAGAACAATAAATAATTTATCAATTATAATATACTTATAAGATTTATCAGTTTGATTTGTTTATCATAATGTAAAGTAATGTAAATACTGTAATCTATTCTATAGAACTATTCAATTGGTTCAGCCTTGACCTACTTTTATATGAAAGCGTCTCGTGATTTATGTCACTTAGTAATAATTATATGCATAGATGTGGAATAACGAATTAGTGAATAATTTTCAATAACTTCATTGCTAAACTTAAATAAAATTCTTTCTGTATTTGTATTGTCTTAAATGACATGCTGTTATGTTTCTTAGGCAAAGTGGCGCCATCTATCACGTGGCATTTAAACTCAGTCAAACTATTAAAACAAAGTAGTAAGCAACTGAACTTGCAAAC
Organism: Heliconius melpomene rosina; assembly: GCF_056956725.1. Taxonomy (NCBI): domain Eukaryota; kingdom Metazoa; phylum Arthropoda; class Insecta; order Lepidoptera; family Nymphalidae; genus Heliconius; species Heliconius melpomene. The sequence goes on from NC_140395.1 coordinate 14,064,829, forward strand.
GCTAGTAAATATTTGAACTAATTTAAATGATAATGTATAGTCTGGCAAACATGTTATTGATAATGAGAAGCACCCGCGGCAAACTGCGCAGAAAGCGTATTTTGATGTCTGCACATAGACACCCGCTCACGCCGGACCGATTCCCCGTAAGGCGCAAAGTGGCGCCATCTATCACGTGGCATTTAAACTCAGTCAAACTATTAAAACAAAGTAGTAAGCAACTGAACTTGCAAACGCTAGTAAATATTTGAACTAATTTAAATGATAATGTATAGTCTGGCAAACATGTTATTGATAATGAGAAGCACCCGCGGCAAACTGCGCAGAAAGCGTATTTTGATGTCTGCACATAGACACCCGCTCACGCCGGACCGATTCCCCGTAAGGGCTCGCGGGGAATTGTTGCGGGGTGTGACCGGGCTACGGTACAGTCGAGTGCAACGCTATCAGTTCATTACTATGAAATATGAATATAATATCATATGATATAGTCTGGCAAATATGTTATTGATAATGGGAAGCACGCGCGGTAAATTGCGCAGTATACGTATGCGCAGAGAACGTTCGATCAGTGTTACCCTGTTATGTTGTTTTACTTCACGCTTAGCAAATTACATTTACCTATACGATAATTAAAATATCTGATCATGTTTATGTTGTAGTAAATTATGCAAAACGAATATTTTATGAGGATATCTAAATATCGCAAAATAATCAGCTGTTCCATACATTGTTGTCGAGAATAAAATCAAGACTAGCCCGAAAAGTATAATAACATTTTTGAGTCAATAAATAATTAATCAATTCCAAGCTTCTGCTTATATAACTAATGGCACATGATATTAACGTATATGTGTATAAACTATATACACACTTATGTACAACATAAACATTCAGTGTGCATAATACAAGCTTATAAACTATGCAATATGAATAAAGAAATATCTGGCAATATTTAAACTTCTTAAAGATTATATAAAAGAAAATAATATTGGGTAAATTATTTCAATAAATTTTGAGGTACAAAAAATGAGAGTGCGGTATCCCTTTGCCATAGTTTGCCATTTGCGTCAGTGTGAGCGCTACGTCCTTACAGGAAATTCGCACCCACACATCTTTGAAGGTACAATCGAGCTCACACTATATTGTTCAAACAAGAATATAATTAATTGTAATTATTGCTTTGATTATTTGCTTTATTATTTATCAATTTTTATTTTTGCATGCATTAATTAACGTTTTAAATAAAACGGTAATAAAATTTTGATTTAATTTGGAGATATAATTTATTAACATAATTTATTTGTTAAGACCTCTATTTCCATTATTTAAAAAATTTTTTACTTACCCATAAGTTGATTTTGCATGTTGCCTAACGCCAAAATCTTGTATTTGTTTGCATGTTTTATATATTAAATTTACTTTTTAAATTTTACTTTTTTATTGAATTTGGATTGAGAAGATTTGTATGTGGCCTCATTATAATAATTTAATTCAGTTTTTTAATTAATTTTTCAATTTACCATATCTTCATTTTACATGTTGCTTTGGTGTTTTTTACTAATTTTTATAATATTACTAGATAAATATGCTCTACTACGCCATTCCATATATATGATGCTATCATATGATATTATATTCATATTTCATAGTAATGAACTGATAGCGTTGCACTCGACTGTACCGTAGTCCGGTCACACCCCGCAACGATTCCCCGCGAGCCCTTACGGGGAATCGGTCCGGCGTGAGCGGGTGTCTATGTGCAGACTTCAAAATACGTTTTCTGCGCAATTTGCCGCGCGTGCTTCCCATTATCAATAACATATTTGTCAGACTATACGTAATATACGTATTTCTTTCTCTCTTACATGGTTAGAATGGCGACGCGATTACTGCTTCCCTATTGTTATTGGCTTAATCGACACGAGTACACGACGGATGTCGTAGTAGTTATCGTTTCTATATACTGTGTATAATTCTGAATTCTGATTTAGATCACTAAAGCGTGCATTGCATAATATTTTGTGTCTGCACTCTGTAACTGCAGTCTGCAAGTAATGTTACTAATATGCAAGGAAGTAGAGAGTGTATCTACTAGAATTCTACAATTTATATAAAAAAATATACTACTTTATTACTGAATTAATTAAGATTTTGTGTTAAATAAACATATTGTATAATAGTAGGTACGTTGCGAATCTAAAACACGTGTCAAACATATTTAGTATTAGGCTTTTATTAGGAACTCCTAAAGATATTTTGACAGGGTTTTCATAAGCAACGTGAATAAAACATTTTCATAACAAATTTTATTTTGTGCCTTCTTTGCGCAGTGGGACAGTGTAAGCCCGTAAACTCGACAGGTCCTATTCTCACTCGGATCAATCTTTATCATTATCATCATTTAAATTATTTTCATTTTAATTATATATTCACGTACGTGCAGAATTCCTCGATGGGAACGTAACGGCACGTTTCAAAAATAAATTTGGTAGTAGCTATATGTACCTATCAGCGTTGCCAGATTTTTTCTCAGTGAAAAACAGGATTTATGAACATTTTAAGTTAAAAAGCGGGATTCTTTCGCCAAAAGCGGGACAAAATACCTAAAGATTTAATTTATCCTATCCTATCCTATATCTTATATCTTATATAATATAATAAAGCGGAAGAGTTTGTTTGTTTGTTTGTTTGTTTGTTTGTTTGAACGCTAAGATCTCTGGATCTACTGGTCCGATTTACTTTGTTTTTGTTTTGTATGAAAGCTGCATTCTTCAGAAGTGCTATAGGCTATATAACATCATATTACACATATAAACTAATATATTTTAAAGTACTTTCTAATTTGACATGCAATTTATTCTGCCATATTAATAACAACCGTCGCTACGCAACTTTTACCGCGACATTTTGATACTCATCCTTATGATAATAAATATAATAGTCACTTTTAATATTTTATCTAGATTGAAATTATAGTTTACTGTATAACATTCTACTAAATAATTAAGGAGATGTCACTGATTCGAAATGACCTAGCCTTCGGGCGGCATAGTATGAGTATGACCGACGCGAAAATATTCTTATAGTTCAAGCAGGCGTAGCCGCGTCCGGGTCCACTAGTATCTTATAAAACAAAGTCGCTTTTCGTGTCTGTCTGAACTTTCTAACTCTTCTTCTTCTAAACCACCCAACGGATTTTTATGCGGTTTTCACCATTACGTCGAGTATTTCTCAGGGAAGGTTTATATATAGTTTATTATTTGTACATTCTTATGTAAATTAACTTAAATACGATAAATGTGTCTAAAGTCCTACCCGTTGAGACACTTTCGCGCATGCGCTGCTTTAATGGTAAGTACTACATGAAAATAATGTACTGGAGTATTATTCCTCTTAATAAGATCTACAAAAAAGTCCGCGATGACATATTTTTATCTTTTAAGGATAACGTTTAGTGATCATATTTCTGTCTAAAAATAGTAATTTCAATATATTTTTTATTGTGAGGGATATTTTTCCATAATGGTATTAATCCTTATCCTTTAAAATACTTTATTAATTTTCTACGTTAAACGAAGATAAAATCTGCTTTTTACTCTATTTCGAAATTGCGAATAGTTTTAGAGAAAAACGCATTTAATTGTTGACACATCACGCCGTTGACTCATCAGCTGTGCATATAAATAAGTATATTAGTTACGATGGCCATTTAATGTAGATCAAAACTGTCTTTTACTGTTTTTTAATAAGTACTTTAGAAGTTGATACAATATCAAAACATCCTTGCTGCGAAACGCGCCCCGCGACGTTTTGCTTATACAAGCGCGTCATGAGCAGTCATCGGTGGTTCAGTGGTAGAATGCTCGCCTGCCACGCGGGCGGCCCGGGTTCGATTCCCGGCCAATGCATTCTATTTAATTTTCCTCACAGGCAGCCACGTAGTGCTTGCTTTTCATCAGGGAAAGAATACCCTCTTCAGCATTAACCACAAGCTCGAAAAAAAAACCCACCCGCTATAGAGGCATAGCAACGAAGATTTAGATGCGTTTGCACGTATTGAATAATTGGAGTTGAATGTATTATTTCAGCGCGATATATTTGGTTTCATATTTTTTGTAGTAGTTATTAGTAGGTAGGCTTTTGTTCATAATTTTTTCTGTTTAAAAATAGTCATTTAACTATCTAAAAATAGTCATTTAAATATATTTTAATAAGTACTTGAAAAGATTAGTAGTACAGATTTAAAATTACGGTACCTACTAAAAAATCCTTGCTGTGTAAAACAATTGGAAAATCCTTATTGAAACTACGAAAATGCGGATTGCATTAGGGTTTAATTAATTTTCACATTATCTTAAGTGCTTTGCAAACATACATTATATGAATAATCCAGTAGTAAAAGCGGGCGAAGCCGCAAGAGGGTCGCTAGTTTCATAATAATTATTATATATTTTTGTCCATTTTTAAAGTTGTATATCCATTTTTAAAGTTTTAAATTAAGCTTCAATGGGGACAGATATGAATTTAAAATGTTATTAATAGAAAAACCTCACTATATTTAAACGATATTGTTTTTGTTTACCCCGTTATGCAGGGCAGTAAGTAATAAAAACGAGATTTCTCACAGTACGTGGAATAATCAATGGTTGTACTGATCGGGACATTGCAACTTGCAACGCCGGTACCTATATAGTACAGTAACATATTTTTGCACAGAGTAGGTCGTTCGTTTTATTTCAATTACTTTTAATTAATAAATTAGTTTTTATTAGTTCGTTAGTAACTAATGGGAAATGTTTGTACAAATTAAGAGGAAGGTAGAGAATAGGGCTGTCTTAACACTTATGTGACCATCTCACGACTGACCTACCATATACGGAGAAACGTGGAGCTAAATAGCTGAGTCGCAGTTTGAGTTTGAGTGTTCCTATAGTCCGGTATATTTGTTAGGCTATGTCATTAAAATAATTTAATATTTTTTGGTTAAGGTGGTCCGTTCACCCCTTTCCTGGAATGGAAAATTGAACTACTACACCACTGCCCACAACCATCACACCCCGCCACAATGTTTTATTTGTCATTAGCGTCTACGTCTAGATACAAATTTCAAGAGAATGCTATGCAAAATTATGAATTCTGAAACCAACTGTGCATCAAATGTTGTGATGATGTCAGAATTACGTCACTTTTCTTTGTAGTTTTGTCGTTCTTGTCTATATTTTATCAACAAATAGCAATGTTTTTTTATATGACACGATTGTGATTAGTTTAAATAGAGTTTGAAAGAAGTGAAAGTGGTTTACTTAGTGATTACTTTTCATGAATATCTTCCACATATGTATAAGACAACACGTAGTGTCAATAAACTCTTTTCCTCACGTTCCGCTGAAACGCCGAACTTTGTATTTTAATACTAATTTAGTATTTTTAGTATTTTTGTCTGTTTGTCCGTTTTTCTGTGCATTTATTATCGCATCTCAGAATTGACTTAACCCGATTTAGATGCGGTTTTCACTATTGGATTCTGGCAAGCTTCCGAAAACATCTCGGGGGAATGAAATATATATTTTTTTCATTTCCTCGCTTTGGTAACGACATAAAGCGCGGCTGTGGGCAATTGAACGGAAAGTGGTTAACGGAAGTGTTTTAATGGAAATGACGTGTCTCGTACTCTGCTATGAGCGGGATACAGCGTGAAGCTCAAAAGAAAAATCAAATGAATTCGCAAATTTGTAAGAAAAGTAATAAATACATCAAGCGATTCCTAAAAGATCTAATCTAATAAATCTAAAAAGAGGAAATCTATTCAGATATTATTTGAAACATAAACATTCTGAATGCCCAAATAAAAGTAGCTAACTTTTCACAAAGCTCGACTGAAATAACGTTTCCGGTTATATTTGGCGAGGGAGGAAGAAACAATGTAGCTTCGTTAAAAAAATCGATAGCATTAGTAACTTCGTACAAATGAATTATACGAGTCCCGCCCGCCTGTGTGCGTCTCGGGCTGGTGTGCGAGAAACAAAAAAAAAACAAGTGAAATTCTTGTAATAAAAATCAATCGGAGCGGAGAGAAGGCGCCGCGCGGGGCGCCCGCTCGGCGTCGACTGTCGAGAACGCCCTCCCCCTGCAGCCCTGCACGTGTACGCACTGGAACTTAATGCATCTATATATTGATACCCTCATTTTATCAAATCTTCTTAAAGCAAGTCAGATTCTTTCCTTAATAAATGAGTTGTCTGCGAATATTCGACGTTGAATGCGAATGGAAATTTATTCATCGCATCTCAGCGCTAGAGCGGTGCCGCGAGACCGCCGAGCGCTAGGGGCCGCGTGGCGTTTGTTTTTATTTCTTTGGCGCGGAAAAAAATGAGCACGCGCCCGCCCTGCACCTCCTCCACATGCGCCACGCAGCGGCGCGCGGCGGAGCGGGGTGGAGCGGGCCCACTGCCGGATTCACTTTCATTTGTGACATCCCAGCCTCCCCCGAAGGTCACGGTGCAGGCGAGCGCCCCTTGGCCTGCCGCCGACCAGGTGAGTGCCGGCCTCCCACGGGAGACTGACGGGTGACGGCCCGCCATCGCGCGTCTCCCTATCTGCTCGCCAAGGTAGTTCCCGCGCGAACTTAAACCTCGCACGAACTTTTGACACCGCCGAGAGGAATGTCCCGCGCTCAGCTTTGAGTAATATGCGAGGCGAAGTAAACACAAATAAATAAAGCTCACGAGACGAAGTGCCCCGCGACTCCTACGAGCGACGCCACCAACGAACGAAAGAGAGGGAATCGAGTTTGCACTCTTCGGCTGTGCACCAATCGAGAAAAAATTCAATAAAGCTCGCTTCCTTTTGTCTAATTGCCTATGTAAACCTACTTATAATATGACGACTGTTCAATCCCCGAGATGCTAGCAGGAAAAAATGGGAAACTTGTTTCGTACTGCGGACGGTCACAATAGGTCTCTCTTATTCATTCGAGTATAGCGATTAACTAACTATTTGTACGCTGGAGTGAAAGGTAACTCGTAGCCAAGTTTAAATATAAATAATACTTTTAGGAAATGACTGGGACGGAAACATTCCGAGTGAAATGCGAGCCGCTATCCGATGAAGAAGAGACAAGTTCACAGTTCACCAAAACTTATTTTAATAAGGTACGTATGTTTATTTATATTTGTAATTATGTCAAGTTTTGAAACAGATGAGTAGCGGATTTTTTTTATATTTGCTATTAATGAATTGAGTTTGTTTAGCTGATTATTTAACGTGTTTTGTATATGATTTTTTTATCTTTGGCCTATAAGTAATTTTGAGTGTGTTTATTTATAGAATACGTATTATTTTTTTATATAGGTAAAACAAAAAAATGTATTACAAAACTCAGTGATTCCAGCTTAACAAAAAAGTATTATAAATTATTAATTATGGAAAGCCATTATGTGACCAGTTGTGGTGCAAGTGCACAAAGTGTTCCTGTAAACGCATCTGGATGTGGGTTCGATCCATACTCTAGGAAATAAAATATTTATCTAAATTTCTATTTCCATTTCTTCGCTCTGGTGTCGAGGCAAAGCGCGGTGTAGAGTTCCGCCTATCAACACGCAATGCCTCCAGAATTCGGAAGAAAGTGGTGAATGGAGTATCTTAGAACTAGGCTGCTTCTACCTACCGTGCTGTGTGCTGTGTGCGGGATACAACGTGAAGCTAATAAAAAAATATGTAGAGCTATTAATTTTCTAATAGTTAAAGTTGTGGCAATAAATGTAGAATGCTATTGACATATTTAGTAATATTTTTTTCATTTATTTCCTATAAATAGCTTATTATTATTTTTTAAAGACGGTTTTCCTACTACTTTCCTACTTTGCACCGATTCTCGAGGCGTTGCGTGTTGAGTGACGGGCCTCAACGCTGTACACCACACTTTGTGAAAATATTAACTAATTCATTCCCGTGAGTGGGATCGAACCCACCACTCGCATTTGCATATATTATTAGAATATACTTCAATTTATAGCCTTTAATGTCAGTTTATAAGAATTACTTTTTTATAAGAAAATAAATTTTTATGCCTCATAAGCTTTCAAATGAATACGTCCCCATCAAATTGGAGCACATTTCGCAAGCTGACGAAAATGTTCCATTGAACCTTCTACATCATTTGCAGGTAAATAAAAAGAAACTTCATGCCACTTATCCTGTATATAGTAGCCTCAAGAATTCGGTGGAAAGTGAGGAAAGAGTGTCTCATCAGTAGGTTCCCAGGGTCCATCTGCCTACCCTGTTATTTGAGGGATACAGCGTGAAGCTGAAAAAAAATATTAAGATAATAACAGACTTGAAAACCAAGTGCTATAATTAAATATTATTTACGCCGTAAATGATTATAACCGTAAATTTTACGATTTAAGGAAAGAGGAACTCTTAAGAGAAACTCTTTAAAGAAATTTCTATATAACCAAATCACTGTACCTACTTGCAACTGCGTTCGAAGAGTGATTGACGCTTCTGCCGCGGATGTTGATCATGAATTGTAATCCAATGTGTTTATGAATCTAAAATCACTATATTGTTAATTGTCTGTATTTTATTTTACTAAAATTAAAAAGATTTTAGATTGCTTAGAGTATTTTTTAACTAATTTAAAAAAAGAGTTTTTCTGTTTGCTCTGTAAGTACGTATGTAGTAGGTATGCGATATTGTTGGAACTGAATAATGTTTGAGTAGGTGTTTCGAGCACGTGCGTTAAATTTCGTTTATCGAAATCTAAAAGTTATTAAATGAGATAATCATTTTGAATTTAAATACTTCATTTAAATAGCCATCCGCTTTTGGCTCATTAATAAAATATAAAAATATTCCACCAAGCATGGGTTGGAGGAGCTCGCGCCCGCGCCCGCCGGCCCCGCCGCCACGCCCGTGCGGGACCAGCTGGCCGCGCCTTATGACACTTCTCTTGCTACTCTCGAGCCAGCGTCGGATCCTCAGGTGGTAATATGTTGTTTTGCTTTTAATATACTGTATTTTATTAAAGTGCTGCCACTTTCACGTTGTGGGTTCAATCCCATATTTAAAAAAAGAATCTTCCTATTTTTTATTTTTTTTTATAGCTTCATCCAGTTTTCCCTCGTTACCAGAGCGAGGAAATTAAAAAAAATATTTCATTCCCCCCATGGAGAATCGAACTCACAATCACCGCGCTTACGCTACGCCACCACATCTTCTAGTGAAAAAAAATAGTATTTTATTTATTTAGTATCTATTTTTATATTTTAGTTTATATTTTGAGTATTTTGACGCGTATATTATCTATACTAATATAATAAAGCCGAAGAGTTTGTTTGTTTGTTTGTTTGAACGCTAAGATCTTTGGATCTACTGGATCGATTTACTATGTTTTTGTTTTGTATGAAAGCTGCATTCTTCAGAAGTGCTATATATAGGCTATATAATATTACATTACACATATATACTAATAAATTAAAATACTTTCTAATTTGACATGCAATTTATTCTGCCATGTTAATAACAACCGTCGTCGCTACGCGACCGCGTTCGTTACCGCGTCATTTTGATATTCATCTTTATGAAAATAAATATAATAGTCACTTTTAGCATTTCATCTAGATTGAAATTATATTTCTATAGAAATTATATTCTTATATTTTAAGCAGGCGTAGCCGCGTCCGGGTCCGCTAGTATTCTAATAAATAAATCCCAGTGCTAATTTATTCCGCTTCTCAATTAAGTAAGTTAAGTAATTTTTTAAATTGTCAATTTCTAGGGGACGTCCCTCATTACTAGGCATATGGTAATGATAAATGAAGCGGCGGACTCGTCGGAGTTCGTACCACTGATGATCAAAGACGAGCCGAGTTCAGAAGGCGGTGAGTCTTTATTTTTTATAGCTGCAGGCTTTACATACGAACAGAGCATATAAATGTTAATATCTATCTATCTTTATAGTTTTAAACTACGTATTATCTAAATTCCTAGAACAACCACATCTAAGCAGTGATGACACAGACTCAAACGGACCGACACAAGAAACGTTCAGCCGATCGAGTCCCAAGAGCTGGACTCAACTAGACATGGAGAAAGCTCTGGAAGCTTTGAGAAAACATCACATGAGTTTGACTAAGGTTGGTGCAATGTACGCGGGGACAACTACACTCATCCTTCATATAGTCGTTTATCCAAATATACAATATCATTAGTCATTATAATATGAGAATTACGAGAGTAGACGTGTTGCTAGTCTGTCCATCGAGGGCGGCCTAGTGCCTGTGAAGCACAGCACTATGTGGTTTTTTTTAATTAGTTAAATTATATTATGTTGGAAGCCATAATAGTGCAGTGGAATAGTGTCTGTCTAACTCAGCGGAATTAATGACGGTAAAGGTGCCTGACGTGGAAGATATAAAAGAAAAAAATGTTTTGGTGATATTTAATAACGTAATAAAACAATATATATTTTATGTTTTTTGTCTGTTTATCTATGCGTTTGTCCACGCTAATCTTAGAAACGGCTTTACTGATTTATTTAAGGAGCAAGCAATTTAATTATGCAGGTTTTCAATATTGTATTTTGGCAACCATTTAGTATGTGTTTAACATTTAGTGTTTATTTTTAAAATGGTAATATTATTATAAAACAAAAGTAAAGAATACTGGTGTATGAGAAAGAAAAAAACGAAACGTTGAGTTTAAATATGAAAAATTTATTTTAGATTATATACAATTTCGAGCTTTTCATGATATTTTTTGTATATAATTTTACACTTGTAATAATTAATTATTATTTTAACTCCAGGCATCAGCAACCTACGGTATCCCATCAACTACCCTGTGGCAAAGGGCACACAGGCTCGGTATAGATACTCCCAAAAAGGAAGGGGCTTCGAAGTCGTGGAGCGAATCGGATTTAAAAGGAGCTTTACACGCTTTACGAGCCGGCGCCATATCTGCTAACAAGGCTAGCAAAGCTTATGGTAAGAGATTATAAATTCATTAGTTAGTTAATATGGATCAATAAATGTCTGACTCATAGTAATTGTTGTAGGTTCGATTCCCACGTGAAGAGTTGAATTCCTTTTATTTTGCTGCTCTTTTTATCTGTGTATATACAGGGTGGAATTGTCAGCACCACTTTAAATGAAACCACAGTTTTAACTACTCTATAAAAGCCTAATATAATTCGGAAAAAAAATAATTCTCAAAAATGAAAAAGTTATTTTTTCAAACAAAATAAATAATAAAATTATCGTTTTAAAATAAAACGCCATTTGTAAAGTATAACATAGGCACGCACATACTTACCTGTCAAAGCGGCAACGTCGTATAGGTATGTGTGCGTGACACGAAACACAGGTATGGATAAAAATCGTGAAATGAAAAAAAAATCCTACGTCTAAACTGTTGAGGTACCTTGATACATTTTTTTAATTCTGGGTTTGAAATATTTTACCCTATATGCAATTTCAGTAAAAGAAGCGCTGCCTCTTCCACCTTGTATATATTTCTTTTCGTCGCTCTGTTAGAGAAAGCACGATGAATTAACACTAAGCTCTTTCCTCTGCTTACCCGGATATATGCGGAATACGGCTTAGAGCAAAAAACAACTCAATGATATTAATAGATAAGTAGACTACCAGGACAACATAACCCAGTCGAACAATGTACAGGTATACCATCCAGCACTCTGTACAAGATAGCGCGGCGCGAAGGCATCCGCCTGGCCGCGCCGTTCAACGCCGCGCCCACCGCCTGGCGTCGCGCCGACCTCGAGCGCGCGCTGCTCGCCATCCGCGCCGGCGACGTGTCTGTGCAGCGCGCCGCGCACCTCTACGGCATACCTACCGGTAACGTATGCTCGCCTGGTACTTGTAACTGTACGACATGCTTACTTACTTGTGTGAAGTTGTGTGACACCATGTAATTACCTGCTAACTCTGCATGCAGTATTACTACATATCCTGTGTGTATATAGTAAGGTTGACGTGTCGTGGCCGCCCTGATGTTAGGTGTGCGCAGATTTGATTTTAAGAATTTGGTTACCATTGATTTTATTTTCTTTTTGAGTGCACAATGAGCAAATGTGTAGAAAACCAAAGTGGTCATGACGGGTCACTACCTAACCTACCTACCAACCAAGTTAGTACATAATAGTAGGAGACGAGCTGTATGAGACATATTTATATGTAACTGGCTCCTCCTAACTTCTGTAGTTCTGGTACCTACATGTTACAATGTAATACCATGCAGCATAAAGGGCAATTTTATCACCCTACATGTAGTACACTAGAAATAGCGTGATGTTATCACCACTTTACATCTATTTTGTAAGAACAGAGCAGCTTTCCTCCTGCTACTACTGAAGTCTTATTAAGTGTTGCTGTGTTACCACTTGAGCAACAGGCAGAAATATTTTTTTTTATGTGTCTATATTATATATTGCAGGTACTCTATACGGAAGGTGTAAACGGGAGGGTATAGAGCTATCCCGCTCTAATCCCACGCCGTGGTCGGAGGACGCCATGGAGGAGGCACTCGAGGCTGTCAGGTTTGTAATTATACCTTATTGTGGTCATTTTATTATTAGAAGCGTGCGACTGTAACCGCGATGGTTATGGACGCTCAGGTTGAGCAAACGAGAAGAGAAAGCGTTGAGTTCCCCAACTCAACACACAGTGCCTCGAGATTTAGAGATTCGCTTCGAGAACCAGACATTAAATACAACATGAAGCTAATATATGACGTTCAAATTGCAAATGTACGATGATGTCTAATTTAATGTCATAACTTTATGTTTTATGTCTTGCATTTCCCTATGGGAAAGGAACCCAAACATTATTTAACAAGATTTTTTTTTAGATAATTATTAATAAATAAATATTGTTTCTCATTCCAGAATTGGTCAAATGTCGATAAATCAAGCGGCCATTCATTATAATTTGCCATACTCGTCGTTGTATGGTCGATTCAAGAGATGCAAATTTCAACCTGTTCAGGTAAATATACAAACATACAATGGAGAATATTAAATAGCCTACATTTTTGGTATAAGTGATATAATTATTTTCAGAACCCGCCACCGATCACAACAGACGCTGAGCCCCGTGACGCCTCAGAGCCTGTTGACCCCAGCGACCCGATTGACCCCTACCCCCAGTATGGCGTCGTGAACCCTCACGCGCAAACACAGGTCACTAATGTGTACCCACACGCGCATGTCTCTTATGAAACCTACCCATACGCAATGTACTACACGCAGTGTGACGTCACTAGCTGAGGACAAGCGCCAAATGATAGTCAGTGATGGGACACTATGTTTTATTTTGTGAAACTATTTATTTTTTTAGTAGGACTCGTCGCCAAATTTATTCGTTTGTTATTTAAGTATAAGTGTATTATTTTTTCTTTAAAAGTAAATATCAATATGTTCATAAAATTTTAATGAAGGGCAAAAATGTAATATATTTGCTAAAGGCAGTTATTGAAAAGAACTTTGGAAATGACAGTTGATATCGTTTAAATTACTTGTTAAAATCATTTTGATACAAGTATTATAATAGTTGATACTAACTCCAGCAACCCATATTCTCAGTATGGGGTCATAAACACTCATGTCCCATATTAAACTTACCCTTACACAATGTCGTGGACAAGTGCCATGATAGTTAGTGATGGGAGACTACATTTTGTTTTGTGACACAAATTGTAAAATGTGAAACTGTTAAATGAAATACGTTCACATATGTATATCTTTTGTCGTCTATCATATATATTTATTTTTATCAAAATATTTCCTTCTGTAAAAAATCCCCAAAAAATGTTAATGAAATTTAATTACAATTAAATTAATTGTCCTAAACCCCCAACACGGCGTCGCCCAATACTCACACGCAAGTGTCATACACGCATGACTGCACTAACCGAGGTGAAGTGCTGTGTGATATTAAGTCCATATTAAGACATTTTTTTTTATTTATCGGCATTTTTATTTTCACTTATCGGCTTATATTAAATTGAATGTAGTTATTTTTTTTTATAATATAGAGAAACTAATTTTTTTTCTGCAAGAGAGAGACATTGGTCTGATAACGACCTCTTTCATCAATCATTTATAACTTTAACTAAGTATATAATAAATAAAGAAATATTCATCCTTTATTAGAATATAACGGTTGTTGTCAGACGGTTAGTGATTTTAGTCATTTTACATTTTTTTAGTAATTAAGTATATTAGAAATTGCTAGAAATTAACTGCCATATAGTTATTTTAGATTTAGAAATTAGTTTTGTATTGATAATTATTGGGATGAAATATTTAATATTAGGAATGAAATATTATAATTAATATTTTAAAATCCTGGGCCCCTCGCTTGGTTCGGCGTTGAATACTGCCACTGAGCACGCAATACCTCAAGAATTCGGCGGAAAGTGAGAAACGGAAATGTCTTAACTCTAGGTTTCCTGCAGCCTACTCTGCTATGTGCCGGATACAGCGTGAAGCTAAAATTTTTATGTAGAACAACATTTTTTTTATCAAAGTCCAAATAATAACATAATTTCAATTATTAAGAGCTTTTCATGTAACCACAGAAAATAAAATTTCTTATAATCTTTATTTATAATATATAACCTGTCATCTCCATATAATATTCCCTATATAAATAAACATGACTATTTATTATCTGTATTTGTTATATAATTAATATCTAGCAATCTATTACGTATTTAAATGGAATTAGCAATATTATTAATATAAATCTGTCCATAATGATATACGTAATTTTTATTGTGATAAGTAATTAAGTATCTATATAAAAAAACCTATTTTAGAGATTAACCTAGTTGTAGAATACATTGTACACAATTATTTTTATGTACATTTTAAGGCCAGTTGAGTTTTGTTATGTCACATTTGCATGGGCGTAGGACTTGGGCAGCCGGGTGAGCCGTGCCTACAGAAAACAAGCTCATATGCGCTACAGATTATTTAGTAACAAAAAATAGGAAGTGTATTTGAAAATAATACAAGCTAATTTTCTTTCCTTAACTTGAAAAAATTGGATTTCGGCTAGACAAATTCTTCATAGATACTGATTATATTTTAGGGCTGCGTAAAAATAGTTCATATGAAGATTATCTCTTCATATATTAAAAGTTAACTCGACTTTGATGGGAAGTGATCTCTTCTAAGTGGCCACTGGAGGCACAATCATATTTGTTTTCCAGTTTGTATATTTTTATAATCGTAAGCTGAAGGAAAAAAATCTGTTGTGATTTTTTGGAATATTGTTGCATTTGATTTTAAATTAATTTAATGAAAACCATTGTAAAAGATTTTTTTCCTATTTTATTAATCTTGTGATTATTTTAATTTTGTTATACTAATTATTAAATGTGGCTATGTCTTTGAGTTAAATACGTTAAGTATTATGTAAAAGTAAGTTTATTAATAAACGAAATTGTTGGAAGTGTAGGCATTCGGTAATAGATGGCGTTTCATTCCATTTTAAAATCGCCATCTAGATTGATTGTAGGAATGTAGAACGTGAAATGTTTAATATTATTTAATACCTTATAACCGCACTTAGGGACTTTTATTAATTGTTAACGAGCATTAAATAATCATACTGTGTAGCATCAAATTATTTTTTATATTTTTCAAGTGCTATTCCACACTAAGGAAAGAAAAATATTTCCCACCTCTTGGAACCCAGTGACGTGAGTTTAACTCTGGCTCATTTTCTAAATAATAGTAGTAAACGAGTCTTAGTGGGAGTTAAGCATTTAATTGACATTTCTAAGTGCGGCTATTTATTATAGTAATTGTTATTCATTTTATTCATGTAACTTTCAGAATATTTTTCATACAAGTATATACATAACAAGTTTTTCTTCTACTACATACAGTGAGACGTCCATAGAACTAGGTTATTTTATAATTTATACGTTGGTGCCGGACGAACAATGTTCAAACTAGCAATAATATTATACATAAGTAGTCCTTTAAATAAAAATTTACAGACTGACAAATTTTATTATTGTCCATGTTTTTTTATAATCTGTATTCAGTATTTAGTTGTAAAAAAATTGGTTTAAATAATTCAATCTGACTTTGAAAAAAATACTGTATGGTGTGTAATGTTTCAACCAATCGTTTGTTTATAACTAATCAGTTCATAATATTTTATAAATCTTATTGCTTCATTCTCATTCATGTTATTTTACAACCAAGATTATTTTGCGAATGTCGTAGCAAAATCAGGCTAATCAAATGTTTCTTTTTAGAAGTACAGAATAATTTTGTTCTTATTATTTATGTAAGGATAATTATAGTAAAAAAACTAAATTAATTAATTGATTATCTTTGTTATTTATTATTATTAATTTTGGTTCTATTCTACATTCCTTACTTAATAAAAATATTTAATATAGCTAAGTTCATTTATAAATATAACAGGGAATGTGAAGGAAAATTAAACACATAACTTTGATACATAAAAAAGTCACTTTATTTATCTACATTTAGGATATAAAATAAATTACATAATGATTTATCGGCGCCGGTGTCCGTGTATACATAAACAAACCACATCTCGTGATCACTTACACTTAGGGAGGCAGACAGCGGCGGTTATCAATGATACTATGTATAATGCATGAAAATCACAAAATGGTTTAGCAATCAGTCGTTTTTATGTTTGAAAAAAAAATAGGTTTATTAATGAAGATATCACAGTATTCATTCATAGCCGCCGTTCTCTAAAAGATATACAAAAAGGTCCGCATTTAAATATGCTTTATACAATTCTACGCCACGAACACTACTACTAAGTAATAGATGGCAGTATTTGTTATTGCTACTCGATCAGAGGTGGCGCTGACTCCACTCGACCAACTACGGACTAAATACAATAATGGCGCTTTACATTTTGCAATTTACATGAACTTTACGTGTCAATAGCTTATTATTTACAGGTGACTTAGATTAAATATATTTTTCTATGTAGACTTCGGGATTGTGTTCTGCGCCTCATTCAGTCATCGTGGTGCGGCAACGTTACAAACGATGCTAGCTCATACTACCTTCAAGAAAGTTTTAATTTGACATAAGATTACAGTGACAAGCTCTTTTGAAGATAATATAAGTAGCCGTTACTGGATGAGCGATTAATGCACTTCTACTCTATTTATTCATTTCACTGTGACACAGTAATGGTACTAATCAGGTAATTCCACTTAATGCACACTTTCCGCCGAAACAAGGTCGCGAGTTCCTGGACCATTTAGCTCGTTACTATTCCACCATCATCAGTTCATGAAATACGATTACGCAAAACTCGACATCAGCGCGGGGGGCTCGCGCACGGTCTCCGGAAACGGCACTACGAGTTCGAAAGTTCGAGAAACTATGCAGACTTGGAGACCACCTTGGACTTAACACTATTACGTATATAGACTATCGCGGGACTAGACGGGCCCGTAGTCGGACAGCGGCTGGCCGGAGCGAGCCGAGGGCGCGGTTGCGGCGGAGGGCGCGGTGGCGGGCGGCGGGGGCGGGGGCGGCGCGGGCGGCGCGGCCGGCCCCGCCCCGCGTCAGACGGCGCCCTTCACGAGCGCGCGGTGTGCGGGCGGGGGCGCGCGCCCGCCGCGCCACACGCGCCGCCACGACTCCAGCGTCTTGCCCGACCAGATCCACACGCCCGAAGTGATGCCCACGGCCAGCGCCATGAAGTACTTGAGCATGAGCGCCGAATACAGCGGCTCAGGCCCACAGGCGGCGCCGCACGCCACGCGCCGCAGCCAGCGTTCGCGCCCGCCCGCTTCGTAGGCGAGGCAGCCGATGACCACGCCGGCTGGCACCGCGTACAGCACGCTGAACACGCCGATGCGGATCATCAGCTTCTCCAGCTTATCCGCCTTCGAGCCGGCGCCGATGCCGCCCTGCCGCTTGATCACCGACCGGATGCGGAACAGCGACACGAACCCGGCGAGCAAGAACGTCGCCCCGAGAGCGAAGTACACGATCAGCGGCGCCAAAACATATTTTTTAAGGTTCTCGGCGGAGGTGTTGCCCACGTAGCACACGCCGGCCACGGGGTCGCCGTCGACGGCGCCCGCCAGTAGCACGGCCACGGTCTTGGCGGCCGGCACCAACCACGCCGCCAGGTGGTAGTACTGTGCGTGCCCCGCGATCGCTTCGTTGCCCCACTTCAGCCCTGCCGCCAGGAACCACGCGAACGACAGCACCACCCACCAGATGGAAGACGCCATGCCAAAGAAGTAGACGAGTATGAAGACCAAAGTGCACGCACTGGGTCCGTTGGCGGAGGTCTTGAGCAGCGCGCCGTCGCAGGCCACCTCCTCGTGGCCCACGGCGAGGCGCGCCAGGTAGCCCAGCGCCACCATGAAGTAGCAGGCGGACAGGTACACGATGGGGCGCTCGGGGTACTTAAAGCGCTGTGAGTCGATGAGGAAGGTGGTGAGCGTCATGAGCGTGGAGGCGGCGCATAGGCCGGCCCACAGCGCGACCCACACGGCCGCGAACTCCTTCTCCTCGCGCGTGAAGAAGGCGCCGCGGCACGGCAGCGCGCACGCGGGCGCGGGCACGCCGGCCGCGCTGGCGTTGTGCGCGCGCACGCTCACGAGCGGCGGTCGGCACGCGCACGCGCATTCGTCGCCGGCCTCGCCCGGACTTGCAGGCGGGCCGCTTTCGCAGTTTTTTGGATCCTTACAGTCTTTCTTGTAGGGGCGGCGCGGCGGTGGGCGCGGCGGCTCGGGCTCTTGCGCGCGGTCATTCTCCTCCATACACAGGTGGTCGGGGTCCCCGAGGCGCGGCAGCTTTTCGCACGCCATGCGCTCGGGCCACTGGAAGCCGTACTTCTGCATGAGCGGTGCGCAGCCCGCGCGCGCTCGCTCGCACACGCTGCGGCACGCCGGTAGCGGCTTCGCGTAGTCCTCGATGCATATCGGTGTGTAAACGGAGCACAGGAAGAACTTCAAGTCGGCCGAGCATTTGATCTCGACGAGGGGCCAATATTGATGAACCTGGAAAAGGAAGATAAATTATATAAATAAAGAGTAACATTGATTATAACACTAGGTTTCCTCTGCTGTTTACGGAATACAGCTCGAAACTAATGTAATTAAATTTTTCGAGTTATATACAATTTAAAGATTACAATATTATGATGAACATACCTCAAGTCCGGCCTCCTCCTGCGTGTCGTGGTCGAGGGCGTTGGGGAAGGAGGTGAGGTTGTACCCGATGCCGCGGCACATGGGTATGGTGATCTCCTCGCAGCGCGGCTGCAGCGCACTCACAGCCGCCAGCGCCGCCAGCGCGCACGTCACTGTGCGCCACATTGTGCTGCAACTACGCTAACCGCATCTGTAACAAATTAACATAACATTTAATAAAATACTACAGAAGTAAAAATACTACTAGTATGGAATAATCGGCAATAAACAAATTAAAATCTTTATGATATAGAAATGTTAAATCCGTATTTAGGTATTATACTTGTATGAAAAATCTTTAAATATTTTATTCGAAAGAATACCACTTGAAATACTCGCGATGAATAACAAATTAGTTTCAGACAAACGCTTCCAACATTCATCGAAATCGCATACTCTGAGACCACTTCGCTAAAGTCCTTTTAATGTTATTGGAAAAGAATGAGTATGGATGGCGAAACGATTGTTGAACTGCTGGTGTCTCAGCCGGGAACGTTATACATAAATCTTACTTAGAACATATTACAATTCTAATTCTAAAGAAACTTTTGCACAGGCTCGAACAAAAAGCTTGGCGGCATTTTTGTTTTTGTCTAGAACATCAAAAGTAACTGATGTAAAAAGGAAAAACCGGGGATAGCGTTTAAAAGTGGCAATTAGAGGCTGGAGCGAAAGCTTCGAGTTAGAATGTTATAAAATCGCTTCATTAGCATTCATTAGTCGGGTCGGCATTCGTACAACAAATACGTGAATCAGAAGCTGCCATTAATATTCCTACAATTCCCGACCAAGGAGAATAGGAGAAATAATGAAAAGAGAGCTCCTTAGAGGGCTTTGTTTTTCTTTTATGATTGACGTCAAGTCGATCTATACATAATTTAATAGTGATGCCTTGTCTGGTCGGCCTAGGAGACGAACTCACATCTCGAATATTAGTTGGCAACGATTCTTACTTATTTATATTTATTATTACGGGTCTTTTTCGATCTGATTGAGCTAAGTGTCAAATCACATTATTTTTAAACGTTAAACGTGTATTTTATACTCTTACGTCGATAGTAGTTATAAGCAGTCCAATGTGTGCCGTAAAGTCAAATAATTTCATTTAATGAGAAGTCAAACGTCACATCGTTCACTAAAGTTACTGCCTTAAACCTGAGAAGAACCGGCGCAAGAAGCTCCGCAGAACTTTTTTTTTAAATCTATCATTCACAAATTCAGATCGGATTATTTGGAACAACGACACATTTGAAATAGACTGGCGCGAGCATTGCATGCCCAAAATAGTATTCATGAATTTCTGATAATCTATAATAATCTGTATTATACGAAGTCCATAATATTTAATTATCTGTTCTTACCTACAGAATGTTAAAGGTTCGTCGAACGTACATTTAAGTTAAATGGCATTATTTATTTTAGTCAGGCCATGTGCCGGTAAATATAGCGATTCCCGACGATTGCTCAGCGACTAAAAACACTTTAAACCTTACGTTGAGTAATTTTATGGTCGACAACGGATTGCAGGTGTTGCAGTCCAAGTTCGGTGGGATCGTTTGCATCATGCAGAGGAAAGCATGCGGTAGATCATATAAGGCGTCGCTCGCCCGCGAGTCGTCGTCGCGAGGACTACTCTGTCAGTTGCTTAATTGCATTTTAATTAGTAATTAAACGGAAATATGGTAATACGAACACATTTTTACTCAAATTATGCGAATTTATATCCGACGTGAGCTTTTTACTTAACATAATGTTTCTGCAAGTTTGAACACCTTTAGTCCATGTTGGGCGTTGCTAGTTTTTGTGTGGCAATTGACGCTATGTAAGCCAACAAATATATTTACTTAACAGAGTCAGCCCTGTCGATACATTCCCGATCGGTATCCGGTGTACTCCGCTAATGCGCTTTTAACGACGCGACGCATCGACACGTGGCCGTCCCATACTGTAAATGTACTGAATACTTCAATATTATATTTTGGGATTCACTATTATTAGATTCTCTTTGCACACCCAAATCAAAATATTATTCTTTATTCTATAGTGCCAGTCTTGCAAGAAACGCCTTGCATTATATCAAAAATACGTGTCAAAAGTGCGTTATCGTTTGCCTTTTGCCTACAAACACAACAAAAAGAAAACAATTTCTCTTGGAAAATATCCTCGACTTTTGAATCGTATGAAGTTATAAAGAAAATATTCCATACATCGAATAGTAGTTTCAATACGCGTTTCCCTTTATCTCTACATGAACGGCAAGGCGTCAGTGCTGTAAGGTGCACGCGAGCACAATATACAAAGGCGCGTGCTGAGTCGATGTCGGTAAACATATAGGGCTTAGTAACGACGACTGTCTGGAGTGGAAAAGCTGGAGAAGTAAGTAAATGTGCCTGGATAAATCAAATGTAATCTCTTTTATCATTATATTTTTTTATATTTAAATACAGTTATGTAGTATGTAGATGTATGTAGATGTAGTATGTAGATATTTTACTTTTGTTTTCATCTTTAGTTTGAGTCATCCTACGTGATATATGTCTAATCCTACTTCATCAATTTAATTCATCAACTAGCTTACTAACTAATCTTATTAAAAACAAAAAATATTTCATAAATATTAAACAACTACGGATTCGTATTCATATTTACATTTAAGCCTTATACTAATTCGTCATGGCTTAATTTAGTGTTCTTCGGGATTATAGTCCAAATTGTTTTATATGTTTTTTAACTTCACGTTTTATCCCAGACACCGGAGAATATAGTCAGGAGAACCTAGTGTTCAGATACTCTGTTCTTTTTGTGTGCGGATTTGGGAAATAGCGTGGGAAACAGAGCGGAAAAATAACAATTATTCATTCCCTCGAGTGAGACCCAACCCACGACCATAGCGTTTACACTCATTGTCGCATTACGCTGCGACGACCTCATCATAACTACTAGTCCATCTAAATACCTAATATATGATAATAACATTTAATATAAGAAGCACAATATAACATCTTCATTTTCGTCTTTTACAGCATCCAGACTATAGTATAGTAATTAATCTTTAAAATGTTTGCTCGATATTAAATGATAAGGTGGCATTCACGTCACTCGTCATTGTTTGGAGAAATTTGTTTTTGTAAAAAATATTCCGACGATGTACCTGCTGGCGCACTTGACATGTTACTGATTATACACGAGAATATTGTAAGTAGGAATTTCTACATATTTTTTAGCAGAAATGGCGACTTGCTTGGTCACCGCCACTGACCAACCATGCTTCTAAAATGACGGAAGGTGAAGGCGTCTCTTGAACATTCCTTTGTTTCCACATTTAATTACGCGAGTGTTTACTTCGTTTAGAATGATAGAATTTCACGAGGATTAAATTACATTGGGATTTAAGTAAAATAAATATTGTAATCGGGTCCCGCGATGAGGTAATGCTTGATACAATTTATGTTAATTATAAGTTACTGTTACTGTGTATGAACATAGGAGGAGAATGAAGTGATTTGTCATCTTACAAACAACTTTATAGATTTTTTTGAGCCTTTTACGAGCAAATTCATATTTCTTTTTACGGACAATTAAATAACATTTAAAAATACATATAAAGAAAATAGTATGAAGTAATTGTGTTCGCGTACGGAGGAGGAAGGAGGAGGCCTGGTCGCTACTCGCTGCTAGTTTAGAGTGATATTACGACGAGCGGCTATCGGCAACACGTTCCAGTAATAATGCTGGACTTGTTAGTGTTTCCAGTTACAGGAATAAACTGTGCTCGTACATACGCTCATTACATATACATACCTACTCATTATGTTTTATACTTTATTAGGAGTCATATTTTTCAGTTAATTATACAAATATATATTATTTCTTCTATAGTTTATATGTAGGTTTAGGTTTTACATTTTTCGTTATAATGAAGGTAGCGAAATACTGAAACGTCGCGGCAAAACTTATAATAGTTGGACTGAACGCGATGGTTGTAGATACATATTCTATTTATATGTAAGTTATTTTTGCCAACCTCGTAAAATTTCTAATGTTTGCAAAGAAATTTCGTATGTGAAAATATAAATGAACGTTATATTGTATCTTTATATAACTACTCTAAAGATCTCTTTCACAATTACATATGTAACGATATAAGTTTTTCTTTATTTTCTTGTATCTTGGTAGCGCCTTGAGTGACATTTTAGATAATTTTTCATTGTCAGCGACTCCGGTCATTATACGGTGGGTGTGGGGAGTGGGCACGTTCAGAACGGTTTAGAAGGTTGACGTCCGGCCGGCTGGCCTGAAGCCAATGTTGTACTATCGGAGCTTTTTTATTATGTTCGTTTAGTATATATTTTTAAAACTTTTATATAAATATCCATTTGTTTCATGTAAAGTTTACATTAATATTGTAATACGTACGTGATGCAGGACATGAGAGCCAATGGTCTCACCATCCAGGACGTTACAGATCGTGCAAAGTGGAGTAGGTTAAGTAGGAAGGCAGATCCTGGCAACATACGCCGGGATTAATGCCAGGAGGAAGAAGATTTAGGATAATATATTTTAAATGGGGTAGGCAGAGGGAACCTAGTGTTAAGCCACTTCGTTTCCCATCTTTCGCCGAATATTCGAGGAATTGCGTGTTGATTGGCGAAAATGTCTATGTGAATGTAAAGAAATGGAAATGATGGCCTCAAATACAATTCGATAAATATTTTTTCATTAATAATGATTGTGTTGGCAATATTAAAAAAAAAATCATTTACATTAAATTAGTAATTTAATACAGGTCTCGCGCGAGATTAAACCTACTACTATCTTCGACTCATACCTACCTAACACCAAATGAACCAGACAACTATTTATAATATAGATTAGTTTGTTAGCGTTGATTTATCTATCCTTATCTGTGTGTACACGGTGTGATCATTACATGCTAAACCTAAGAGGATTTTTTTGTTTTTATGGCTTTCATGTGTTTTTTATCTTTGTTATGTATATGTACATACTACTGAGTAGGTGCAACGATGACGTAGTAGCACTATTTATAAAAAATAAAAGTAAAATATATCCATGTATGCGTAAAAACTACTTCCACACTTTGATTGTGCAAATACGTTATTGCTGTGCTAAATGTGCTGTATATTTTATGTTTTTTGATATTTATGTAACTATTGTATTTTTCTAAAATATAAAAATATTTAAATTCATAGAATGTTGAGTAGCAGGACTCAAAATTCAAACTTAGAACCTTACACTCAATTTGGCAGGCGCAACTGAGCTATGATGGTGTTTATTATTAAGAATTAATACTACATACATTAAATTTTTACTAACTAATTTCAAGGAAATTATACTATTAAATCATCCTTTACTTATTATAGCTTTTCATGAATAAACGTTAGGTTGAAGTGAAATAAATTAATGGGAAAATACAATGCAGTTTATTGATTTCCTTATTCATGTAAGTATTACGTAATTGGTATGGTTTAATGTAATGTGAATATTACTAATATTTATATATTACTCATATACATAGGTTACGGTCGTCATAGTGCAATAGTTTCATTTACCAATAAGTAAAGCGTCAAAACGGCGCGGCGTTGAGTTCCGCTATTCAACTCGATGACGAAACTTTTCGATTCCCTTTGCCCCCGCCAAAAAATTCGACAATCGATATTCGCGATGATAAAACAATATAAATGCAAATCAAAACAATTTAAAAGCACACAAAATGAGTTCCAATTAACTCGTTATAGAGCCGAGTTTTATTTGCATCGATATTCAATTTAACGGTGTTTATAAATTAGCGTGTATAGTACCTGCTACCTACGTAGTACGTAGGCGTGCGCTCCCGACGCTTTTGCATAACCAGTTGCTAATACACTTCGTCGGGAGAACTATACAATCTGATAAAGGAATCTTTGATACTTGCCGCCTTTTCGGCACGTCTTTTGAAAGTGTCGATACAAACGACTTATAGGGGCATGTGCGAAGCTTGTTTTTTTATAGAATAAATTGAGGTAAAAAAAGGTTTAAAAAAATATGAAAATTCCAATCCGCGTCACTCGGTTGTTTGTTTAAGTGGCTTCTAGAATAATGAGCTATGTAGAACTTCAAAGTTCGCATTATCAAATTGACATTTCGAAACCAGTGTTATAATAATGATTGGTACGCAAGAGAAAGTTTAGTGTCATGGCGTCCTTGTATAATTTAAAGTACCCGCATCAAATATTCTATATAAGTTTACACATACCACATTTTGCGGTGCTGTGTGTATTGACAAATCATTTGTATACAAGTATTTTGCTTCACCCGATCGGGAATATACCTGTAAAAATATATCCCTCCTATCAACGTCTGACTGTAACGACACGATGGTTGTAGGTTCTATTATATCTGGTTCTGCTATATCTGGGATTCTTCAGCGTGAAGATGAAAATAAAAAAAATATTATATCCATACAGATACATCATACATAGATAAAAATAGAATAGAATATATATAAAGTATTTGGAAGGACTATCGACGACATCGATGATTTGTATATCCAAGACGGGATGTAAAGCGGCAAATATTTGTGGGGTCCGTGCAAATATTAGTTACCTGCGGGGACGAGTCAGACCTCAATAGTGTTTACATTCATGTTGAATAAGCAGAATTGTGTTTTGATATACAGTTATATGTTATGTTTTATCATGATAGATGTGGGTTCATTTCCTAGGCATATAGCCATGACTAAACAGATAAAAATACGAAATATTATTTTTTTTTAGTAGGAGATAAGTGAAGAACAGAGTTTTTTATTAATACATTTGCAAAAAATATAGTGTACATAAATTCTTCTAAAAGCATAGTTTTACTTGTGAATGGTAGTTAGTATAAACCTTAATAGTATTTAAAAAGATGAAAGATGTAAAACTAGCTTTCTTTTAAGTTTACTTTGTATCCCACATATAGCAAGATGATTGTATACTAAGCATAATACAAAATAAGGCACCCAAAAAAGACCAGGTTGTTATCTGCGTCCACCCGTTCGCTTAGTCACCAGAAATCCCCTCACCTTCACTTGGGGTGAATATATTACATGTAAGACGAAAAGTTCTGGGGTCCTATTTGCGTGCTCTTTACTCCTTCATACAATTCTTTACATTGGTTTTCTAGAATTTGTTTTTTGCGTGTGTTTGTTCCTTAAACAAATTATTTACTGGGTTGGCTGGTTTACTGGATATTCTAGATAATTTATTTGGCATATATATGTGTATTTTTTATTATAATTACATTTTATTGTTTTTAGATAAGCAGAGAAAATTAAGCGTAAAAACACTGGGTTCATATTTTAGAAACTTCGTTGAATGTTCAGAACCCAAGTGAAGATCATCCAATCCTCTGAATAAAGATCGTATTCAAAACTACTTTACAAGTTAACCAAAATACATTTTTTACAACCAATTTGTATAACGTACCACAAAAGTGAAGATGGCTTACTAGATGAGTGTCTAGTCTCTCACTGTTATTTATTTTCATCGCTAGTGAACAGTACATTAAACCTCAGATAGCTTAACTATAGGCCACGACTCGCCGACCGTGCTATATACTTCTTTATACAATTCTTTACATGTCTTTTCTAGAATACAACATAAATATTATATATACCCAGCTGCGTGCTATTCAAGTTTTTAGTTTCATTTCAGAAGTTATTGTTATTTGCGGTGGCGGGTCGCGGAAACCGCGCGCTCGTAAACTCAGCTAGCTGGCTCGCGTTTTATGACCCTGCATCCTGCGACACCTAGCGCTGGCGCTGGTCAATGCCCACTTCTTGAATGTGATGTGAACTTGCAACATTTATGGTTGGGTGTAATGGTTGGTTTTTATTTGTTACAGTTTTACTGCGCATTTGGTGTGGATTCTTTTTTTATAGGGATAAAAAATTTAAAAAGTTGGTTTTTGGTTTCCTAAGCTTTTTGTATGTCTCATATTACCTGCATATAGCAGGGGTAGGCAGAGGTTACATTCAACAGTTAATTTTCTAAGCATAACATGTTGATAACCGAACTCAACTGTTGTGTCCCAAAAGGAGTTCAAAATGTAAAACTATCGCATTTATTTAGACACGTCCCAGTTCCGATGACTTTCATAAATATATTCAATATCATAAAAGAATATATATATCTTTATTTTGAATATCACTTTTATGATTAAAGAAAGCATAGTTATAATAAATAGCGAGAAATCTGTGGTAGCGGTGCAAAAAACACAAACGTGCTTCGCAACCAATATAAAGGCTTTGCCCGAGTTACGCAGCTTACTTTTTGTCACCTTCAATGGCGTTTTACCACAGTATTCTAACAAAAGATCCTAAAATTATTCTTAATCGTGGCACATCCTCTGAATGTAACTGTGGTTGTGGATTCGATTCCATTCGGGGGAATATTTTCTGTTCTGATAATAATAAGCGCGTTGTTGTCTTCGCTATCAACACGTATTGATTCGAAAATAAGTGGAAAGTGAGGAAGAGTTTGAAGACTAAGTTCTTCCTGCCTGTTCTGTTAAAGAGGGACATGTGTGGCACCTGCTGTCACGCTCTTGTAACAAGACAAAGCGCGGCGTTAAGTTACCATTCAACACGCAATGTCTCGATAATCGAGTACGTGCTGAACGGAGCCTCTTAACACAAGGTTCCCTCTGTCTATCCTGCTATATGCGGGATACTGCGTGAAGCAAAATATAAAAGATAACAAAAATAAAATATTCTCCTTAGTTACTTTATAAAGTAGGTCGATAGTGTTGCGTATTGTAGTGAGAGTAAACGAATCGGACAAATCTGAAAGTTAAAACGTTTTTCGACAAAAACCGACCAACGTGAATAGGTCTTTTGTGAATTTTAAATGAATCGAGTTGAACCGTTGACCGATAGAGGAAAGTTAAAGCGATATAATCGGTTTTTTTTTACTTTTAAAAATATATAAAAGATTGCTTTTACTACGTTTATGTTTTATAACTACATTTACATGCGTAAAAATAGAGTATTTTGTCGCAGTGGCATAAGGTGTGGACGGTAAGCGCGACTGTCGTGGGTTCTATTCCATGCACAAAAACAAAAATCCTGGTGATAAATCTAAGCACTCTATTTTCCAATAACTGAGATATAGCGCCCTATATATATATGGTACTCATCGCTGCCCTTTGTCTAGTCTAGTCAATAAAAATTTATTTATTTATTTATTTATTTATTTATAAGGCCCACCAACAATTGATACAATTATTACATGCCATTAAAGAAAAAACAAAGTAAATTATTTCTAATTGCTCAATTATTTACAGGTAAGCTCCACATGCAAAAATAAATTCAACGATAACAACAAACAACAACTTAAAAATAAACACAATACAAAAAAATAAATAATAAATTACACACAACTTATACATTATTAAGATAAAAAACAGATTCATATATGCATTAATAAACTATTCACTTATTCTATTTTGTTATACAAGTACGAAAAAAAAACAATTAATAATATTAATAATTTAAGGTAAAAGACACTTAATAATAAATAATTTTTAAAATTGAAATTAAATTAATGGTACAATCAATTAAAAATTAAATAAATTAATTAAATAAAATAAATTAATCAGCAAGCTTAAGATTCAAATAAAACCAATCATAAAAAATATATTATATATATACATGTACGCATGTATATACACATACACACACACATATATATATATATATATATATATATATATATATATATACATATACACACACGCACACGCACACTCACATATACATACATATATATATATATATATATATATATATATATTCTAATAAATTAAACTGACATGGTAATAAAAGCTTTTAAAAAGAACGATACAGCTGAATAATAATTTTTAATATCTTTAAGTTTCATTAAGTATTTTATTGTCAACACAAGTGTATAAGATTTTTAATTTATTTTTAATAATAGGAAGAGAATCCGCAAAAATGTCAATGTCTTTTGGGAGACCATTTGCCAGCTTACATATTCTCGAAATAGGCGAATTCGCACCCAGTACAGTTTTTCTGAGGGGGGGCACAAAAGACAAAATTTGATTTCGAGGATATCTCGCTGGAACTTTAAAATTAAGCAAGCCTACTAATTCAGCGCTGTCAATCGATCCATGTAAGATCTTGTGAAGAAAACTTATGTCTAGCATTTTCCCACGATTGCTAAGAGATAATATCTGGAAATGGTTAAGTCTTTCTTCGTAAGACCCAAGCCGGTGGGCAATATTCGCACTATAGGATAAATGCCAAAGAAACCTTTTTTGTACTCTTTCGAGTCGTAGCAAGTGCGTCGAAAAATGTGGTCTCCAAACAATGCTACAATACTCCAGAATGCTACGGACTAGTGCATAGTATAGCAAAATTTTTGTTTTAGAGTCTTTGAAACTACTAGTATTACGAGTGATAAATCCGAGTAGCTGGGAAGATCTTTTCACCACCGAGTCAATATGAGAGGTAAAGCTTAATTTGGAATCAATGATTATCCCAAGATCCTTTTGTTCTTCCACTTCAGTTAGTGTATACCGTTCTATGGCATAAGATGACTTTATAAGGTTATGTTTCCTAGTAAATTTAATGTGTGAACACTTTGTGCTGTTTAGATGGATGTGATTGGTTTTGCACCATTCTAGAACTCTATTTAAGTCGTCCTGCAGTAGAGATACATCTTCATAGGTATTAATTTCACGCGAGAACTTTATGTCATCTGCATAAATGAATGGTGTAGAATTTAAAAAACAATTTGATATGTCATTTAGGAAGATATTGAATAGAATTGGGCCCAGATGTGAGCCCTGTGGCACTCCAGATGCAATATTGACATCGTTAGACTTGAAACCTTTCACAACTACAGCAAAGGATCTATTCGTAAGGTATGACTTGAACCAACGTATTAGAGGACCAGAAACACCATAAGCGGAGAGCTTACTTATAAGGATTGAGTGAGATACCGTATCAAAAGCTTTCCTAAAATCCGTGTATATAGCATCTGTCTGTTTATTTTTGTCAATATTACGAGAAAGCATTTCAATAAAGCTAGTTAAATTAGTTAATTATTAATAATAAATAAACGAAATAAACATTATTTTATTATGAATAAATTTACAACATAACTCACACACAGTTATCTAAATACTATTACTATGACAGTTGTGTTAAATCAACGTCATCTCACACATGTACTTAGTACTTACATCAAGAGTATTTATAAATTAGGATTAATTTAATCATCGATTGTTTCAATTTAAATCGTCGGCCTCTCATCTCCAATGAGCCGTTCACGCGTACAACAATGGAACAAGCTCCACTGCACACAGAGAGACAGACAGCTTGTTTTGACCCGAACTTAGTCCACGGTGCGGAGCCATTTATTGTCGCGTCCATTCTGAATGTTTTATTCATGAGAAATGTCGAAAATCTGGTTAAGAGATAACGGCAGAAGCGATTTAAAATTTAAAATTCCATGCTGAGAGCTCCTCTCCTCTCATTTAAATATTCGGTACCAATAATGAAGTGTTAACTTATTATTCAACGTGACCAATGACGTTAGCCAAATAGTTTTTTGTATGAAATACTTAATATAAAATATTATAAGCTTAATATGTTAAGTTAATAATATTATAATTGTTTGCCAGTAAAACTGTATTAAATAATCGTTTATTTCAACTTATAGGAATAAATTATTTTTGTTTATTAGGTAATCCATATTTATTACACGTATTTTACTTTATTGAGCACACGTAGAAGGACACTCGTGGTTTTATATTTTGTCTTGTTTGTCCTGACAAGGTGTTTCTAAATACAATGTTGTCATTTTTTATTACTTTCAATCTCCAATTGTTTTAATTATAGCACCACCTTGCAAGGTGCTGCTTTTTTATAATACAATATTACTTTTTTGAAGCTCT
The DNA here is from genome assembly GCF_056956725.1 of Heliconius melpomene rosina. NCBI lineage: Eukaryota > Metazoa > Arthropoda > Insecta > Lepidoptera > Nymphalidae > Heliconius > Heliconius melpomene. Next base: position 14,096,038 of record NC_140395.1, read on the forward strand.
TTTCCTAATGACATATTAAATATATTTTTTTAAATAGTTTTTCATGTTTTGTGTCTTATATATTGTGGACTCAAGTATATTTTATTTACCTATAAATAATATTATTAGGCTGAAGATGTAGATCTCAGGAAGTACTGTTTGAATACTTCTAGAACAGTTACCTCCGACACTTGGTGTCACACAAAATCAAATATATATCAAATTTATATAAATATTTACTTCCAGATAAAGATATAAAAGGATATTACAGTATATTTGTTATCTCAGCGAGTGAGTCACGTCAGTATTCTTAGCTAATTACGTGTTAGTGTACACCGTCGCGGAATGTAAAACAAATCGGCTTATTTATATAAAGGAATATTTATATATTCTAGTATCTAAAGATCTCTATGTATTCCTTTATAAGGCAAAGAATAATTCTATTGAGTTCCTTACGTCTTTGTATCGCCGCTATAAAAACAAGTCAAGTAAAGCTTTGGATTTGAAATTATTAAATATTAATTAGAGGTTTTTGTTGAGAAGGAATTTGTGAATGTCTCGAGTTATAATTAATTATTTTACCTTTACTTTTATTATATGACGACTTTGTTTCGCAACGTCTCGAGTTATTTAAAATATTCAGTAGAGTACGATACGTAGTCGGTATTTATGTAGATTATTCTTTATTATATTTAGTATTATTATAAATTTATTAATATTCTTTATATTTGCTAACAAAAATATTCGCGTAATGTCACTATATCGTTGTCTATCGACGGCCGTGAGCATGAGGCGGAAGAAACAAAAAAATATTACTTAGGTATACTAATAAATTAAGGTTAAGGTCGAATATAAAATTTGCACTAATGTTTTAAATAAAAGTTTGACTATAAATTTCGTAATATTGCAAATTTACATAAATAATAATAATAAATAATAATAAACAAAATATATTAAATGCAAAATTAAGTAATTAAACGTCTGTAATATGTATAATTCAACAGATACTGGACGAACGGAGACTAACATCCATTAATTACGTAAGTCTAATAGAAATAGGTACAGTTTACAGTTTATAGGTACATAAATTGCGTGTACGGAACCAAATACAAAATCTATATTATTATTATTTCCAAATGGAACTTGAATCAGCTCCTGTCGGTTGAGGTATGAGCCAACTGTGCCACAATAGCGTCGTTAATAGTTTTATATGCGGCAATAAATAAAATGTAGCTGTAAAACGTGACTTAAGTAGAACTGTAAGAATTTCATAATTCCAACACGCCAATAATAATAAGCTTTACGTAGAAATCATAAATGATTTCTCCTATATATACAAATATATTGGTTACCTCAAAAAACAACTAAACGCTGAAAGGATTTGGCAATAAATCTAAGGATTGGCCTAATTTCTATCTAAAAATACATATTTGAGACTTGCTAGTCTAATAGTGCTCTGTGTATGTATTGAGGCCGCCGCGGCGTAGTATCTCAGCATCTGAGTGGTTGCGGGTTCGATTGCCATTCGGGGGAAATTATTTTAACTTTGTCTTTGTTAAGCTTCGCCATACCATATAGGTTTTCTCTGTGTACTCTGCTATATACGAGATACAGCGAAAAGTTTGTACGATACAACATATATTGTTATTCTTGTAACTACATATTTAAATTTACGGTAGGTACCTACCTACTTTTAAAAAATATAATTTTTAAATATAAAATTTATAACCACAAAGAATTAGAGTGACTACTATTTTGCGAACAAACCTATATTTTTTCATTACCTATATTAATTATAATAAAAATAAATGTAACTTATAAATAATTATTTAGTATAAATTTCAAACGTTCTAGATTTTTTTATTATATAATTATTTAAATATAAATTAGGCTAATCTCTTACCTAAGTCATTTAAGTAAGAGATTATGTAATTAGGTATATTACTAATACCAAATATATGTTTATTAAAAACAGTGAGGAACACTTTTTGGAGGTCACCATTAGGTTTTAGCCTGCTATATGCGGGATACAGCGTTTTTTTGATTACAAGTTTTTACGTAAAAGTGGAACAAACATACATCCTCATTAACTTTGACAAATATTATATAAGTAGGATTAGATTTTTATTTATACATTGAAGTAGGTAATCGTTATTACATAGTAAATGCAAATTTAAGTGTAATCAGTAATTTCACGCAGCAAAAATATATGGCATTTATGATTTATTAACAAGGTATAGCTCCGTTGTCTTCGGCTACCCCGCTAGGGATACAGCGTGAAGGAATAAAAAGAAAATAAAGTAGAATAGTAGTATTGGCGTAATTAACTTTAACTTTTGAATGATATTGAATACTGAAAATGAAATGTTGTTACTTATTGTATTAAACTCGTAAATCCCAGTAATCGGATTTGGATGAAGTTCGATAGACACATAGTTTATAATCCGTACTGACACGTACGATGCTCTATACACATAGACGATGCGGCTTAACGAGTTTTATTTGTATTAATTAAATAAAAAATAAATTAAATCAGCATTTACACAGCACCAGTAGTGTTATGACACTCCGTCCCGCAAACATCGCTCCATTTTCGAGACATTTACTTGTTGATTAATGGATCTCAACCCTGCGTTTTGTCTCGTTACCAGAATAACGAAATATATACAAATCATTGACATCGGAGATATTTAAACTTTTTTTATATACATCTGGTATGTTCATATCTTTAGATTAAGTACACTTACCTAGACTATTTCTTGTTTACCTACAATTTTAAACAGTAAATTATGAATTAATTTTTAAACTTCTACTCTGAGTACAGAAGCATTTCTCAAAGGAAACTCAAATCTAATTTAAAGTGTGAATTAAGTTGCGCAAAGGTCTTACTATAATACCTACGGTGATCGCTCGAATGCCTCGAATAAACAACTTTTAATAGCCAATCAAAGACGTTACAGCTGTTGAGGAACTCTGATACCGTAGCTATGTTTCTATAAGTTATTATAAATCTATGGGGATTTTAGATGATATGAGACCGTCCTAGCGCAGCGTAAGTGACTGTAAGCGACGGTTACGAGTTCCACGTTGCTAACTAAACTACTAAAGCAGCGAATTATTACGGTAGTGGGTTCGATTGTGATTTGACGTTGAGTTCTGCCATTTGACACACAAATGTCTCGAAAATTGGTAGGAGAGTGAGTAGCAGCGTGTCTTAACACTAGGTTCCCTCGGTCCACCCTGCTATGGGGGAAAAAGCGTGAAGCTCCTCTTTAACTTTTTGTCCACTCGCTCTCCCTATGGAGCTTTTTTTACAAATACTTAAAAGAAACGTGTGTAAAAAAATAAATAAGGAAAGTTCCAAAGCAAATAGTATCGCGGCGGGCGGTGGCGCGCGCACCTAAGAGCCCTAAGGTCAAAGTTTTCTTGTTCACTCAATTTTCCGCTTCGCAAATCAAACTTGCTCGTCGTAATTCAGGGCGGCCTGATGAGATGATTTGCTTGCTGTTGGAGGAAAATGTATCTTGTACTAATATTGATATTATATAGGTATGTAATAGATAAAAAAAAAAAAAACACTATGTCGACGTGTACGTCTATATGTAATATGTAGGAAGGAGGCAGCTACGCCACGATGGCCGCAACGTTCAGTCGATCTTTCCTTACTTTTCCTAATTACAAGAGCTATAAAATCTTAACTTTAATAGTTTTCCGCTTTATTTTAATAAAATAACACTCCTTGCAAAATCAAAGCAATAATTCAGAATTTTATAGACATTACCTTGAATAGAAATAAAAGGACTCGGAAAGCCATAAAATAAAAATACTCAGAACGATTATAAAACATTACGTAGGAAAAAAATCGCATTTAAAATTCAATGGGATCATAAACATTGTAATTTTACAATATTTTGCTAAAATGGTAACATAAAACACTAAGCAGTTAATTTTATTAGTATCCTTGTACGACCGTTACTTTCAATATAAAGGTGATTAAAACTAAAGTTGTCGGTAAACGGTCGAAAATTTATTAGTCCTATTGTTTTATTTATTGCTGTTCAAAGTTTCAAATACAGGTAGATCGTACGACAGGTGTTTGAGCACAAAAACGGTAGCCGGGATAAAAAGAATGTTTTTTTTTCTCCAAGCTGTAAAAAGCAGGATAGACAGAGAGAACCTAGTGTCAGTACTTCATTTTCCTCTTTTCGAACAATTTTCATATTAAGAAGTTAATCCACAACTATCGCTTCAATATAAAATAGCTACCACTGAGTTCACCTAAACTAACAACATTAATTGTTCATTGCACTTTAAAAATGTAAGCGGTCAGTAAACCCAGCTAAGTTCGTTAGCTAGAAATGTCAGTCTTTTGTTTTATTTCCCAAATTCCTTTTTCCCCTTCATTCTCAGGTAGCGGGGATGATTTATAGCCACGTTGTTTGTTCAAATAATCGATTTGTAACCGTGACAATTACATAGAAATAACACACTTAGGGTTCAGGAGATTAGGGTGATAATACAACGAATCTCGTTCAATACAAAAATATCACATGTGCTAACAGAGGTTCGTCCGTGAATTCGGCAAATCGTATGGGATCAGGTTTTATGGCTCATTTTGTAATCAATTTGTTAGTTCAGTTAAGAATTATTTGGATATTTCTAATGTCAGGTGCATATTAGCGTTAAATTGTATTTAAATGAAATATCTGCTTAAAAATATAATACAAACTAAATACTAAGTATACCGATTTTGATTAGAACTGGCACAAACCGATGTTACTTACAGAATCATATAAATCAAATATATGTACACTCTAGATATACTAATATATATTTCCATAAAAAATATAATAAATAAAACGTCAAATTATTAAAATTTAAACACATAAAAAGATAATATCTGAGACGAGCCATCTCGTAACTTAAATATAATAGTTTATTAACATTCCTTATTCGCAGAATACCTCATATAAAGAACCAGTTTGCGATCGTTTATTATCTTATTGTTTGCATATTTTAGTTTCCAGACCTAAGCAGTCGCTTTGAAGGTCGCGGGTACGATTCTAATCCAAAATTTTTTTTTTAGTAAAGTTATCAGAGCAAGGAAATGAATTTAATTAATTGTCCCCAAGTGGGAATCGAACCCGCAAAAGAATGAAATCGAGACATTGCGTATCAAGTGACAGAACTCAACGCCGCTCTGGGACTATCAAAAAATATTTTCTCAGAAAATAATTTGGTCCTCGGATAGACTATTTCACTGTGCCACGATGACCTCATTTCTTAGTTATTATTTTCTTTGTTTCTTGTTTTCTTTCTTATAATTTCTAGAAAACTTTCTTTAGCTTTATATTATGATAAATATTATCTGCATCTATATGTATGTATACTATATATATGTGTAGTCCTCTCGTGAAGTCGGTAGTCGCCAAAAATATGATGTCAATGACATTTTAAAAGCTACCGTTAGTTTTAAAAAAAAATACAAATAAATCTTCTCTATTACATGCCATCTAAAAAATCCATACATATCCGACGTTCATCTTCCCCGTAGGTAAGAGGGTCAGTTCAGAATAATATTAATACGTGTTAGGGTAACTGTGGGGTGCGGGGTGTGGGGTGTGGGGTGTGGGGTGTGGGGTGCGGTCCCCTTAGAGGGAAGATGGGCAAATTCACAGGAAATGATTACGGTTTAATGTATTTTCAATGCAGTAGATTGCTTTTATTTTTTAAACTTGAGGTATCTTGCGCTATTGTGGCGGAGTTGGTATACGTCACGCGATAAATAATGAATATAAAAAAATAGAAATTCAAATAGATATATAAAAATTTTGTCAATTTTTTAAATAGTTTACTTTCATATATAGTTTCAACATAAATAATATTGATAATACACTTAAAGAACCCCAATAACAACTTTATGAGGAGTCATCAAATGTTAAGCACTAGGTACTTCAGATATGCTAACTTGACTTGACTACAAAGTAGGTACTTATTACATATATTTAAATATATAAATAAAACATTATCTCTAGGGCATCTTATTTTATCTAGGGCATTTTTCAGTTTATTTTATCAATTTTTCAGCTTAGGGGTTAAGGTAGGCAGAGGAAACCTGGGAACCTAGTGTTAATACACTCTCGTTTATCATGTATCTATAAAATAACTTATTGATACTGTATCTGCTATTACAATATATCGTATTCGGGAGATAAAAGAGCCTTTGTCTGATGTACGAGTATACGGGATTGAGCGCATATTTAAGAAAAGAGAGTTCTAGAGAATCTACTGTTTAGAGATTCACACTTTAAATCCTATATTAAATGCTAAAATTAAATTTTCATGTTCATAAACTCTTGATATATGAAGAACTCTTTCAAAAATTTTCTATACAAAAGTACAAAATAGGTGATTGAAATGAAGCTCATTAAAAATGTTCTACATAATTCCATTTAGAAAGTATTTAAAACACCATATATGGGAAAATCCCTTAGAAAATATGTCGTCCATTCCGTTACGAACGTTGAGTAACAAGAAAGCGACGCCTTCTATAGATTGTATGAAAATCTATGACAGTTTCTAATATTGTGGACTTTTTCTTAAAAATTATGAAAATTACAAAAAAAATGTCTACAAAATTTATACGTTTATACTATAAGCTGGAGAATTTGCCTGGTTTAATGCGTTTATTTCAAAAATTGTGTTACTATACTTTCAAGAATAAATATAATAAAAAAACATTTAAAATATACTAAATTAAATATTTAAGATATACGACATTTAAAATATAGTCAAGTAGCAATTCGTGTTATAATCTTGTTAACACTAGATTGTGGCTTGTGAACGGTAGTAAGTACTGGCTACTGGCAGTAAAACTAGTTATCTATAAACTGTAAACATTTTTATAACGTCAAACTTAAAAAAAAATGTTATCACTAAAAGATATCTATAAAACTAACTATAAATCATTTCGTTAGAAATTTCTTTTTAAAATTTATAATTTGATAGAAAATTTAATTTATCTATACATTGTTCATTGTAACTAACGATAGCGACGCAATTTAAGTACAATCACACTGCGGGAATCGAACCCACATGCCCCTCTCAGTCTTTACTAATATTATAAAGCTCAGTAACCTCAGTAACTACTGATTTGATAATTTCTTTTTGTGTTTTATACATTATTTCTCGAGGCTGTAACCGTGGGCCAAACTGGTAGTTACTACAGATATTTATCAAGGGATCCTGGATTTTTTAGGGTATATTTTTTATCAGTAAAATTATTTCAGAATACCCCTCTATTCCTACGCCCATGTACACCACTCTTAGTTATTCTAAGTAAAAAAGCTACTCAATAATAAAAAGCTAATCCCCACCAATAAATGAAAGGCAAGGATTGAATAAATTTATAAATAAGTCATAAAGCAGTAGTGCGGTTGTAATATATCGTCGTTACAAGGTATACAAGGCTTGTACCGGCCAGATTGCAAGATAACCGATAAGATAATATATCGCGTACGAAAATATTTTTTATCGAACACTCCACTGGACGCTATTATAGATATATGTATACTAGCGTTGACCTCTGGCTTCGCTCGAGGAATTTAAATATTAATATTTCTGTGGAATTATTAGTAAAGTGCGGAACTAGTATATTAAGTGCGTTGACTGACGCCCCTCAATACCCAGTGTCTCAAAAACTGGGCGGAAGTGGGAAGGGAAGTGACTTGGTTCTCTTTGCATATACTGCTATAAACGGAATGCGCGAAGATGGCTTTTTTAAATTGTAAAGGTAAAGTTAATAAATATATCCAATAATAAATTGAAATCAGACATGGAAAATATAGAAATACAAATCTGTCACATTTTTTTCTGCCTATCGTGATGAATGCGAGATATGGAAAAGAGAAACGAAAAAAAGGATTTGACACGGCATTTGTAAGTCAGCGTCGGACACCTCACTGTGGCAATGATGAATGGACGTGAAAGTTAGGCATCTACGTTGACAACACTTTTTATATTTAGAAATTGGATTGTAAATCATTTTCAGGGAATAATTATAACTAAAGCTTTTGTTTACTATCCAATCTAGGCTCTGCAGCTTCGGTTCCGTGCACTAGTAGATATATATTTTATAAGTTCTGTCAGTACACTTCAATGAAGGGAAATTAAAGAAAGGAAAGAGGTTTACTAAGTTATCTTTATATAAAAAAGTAAAATAATGGAAGTATCACTTCTAAATTTTACGTTTCTACGCCCCCCATATTTTGGCATACTAGTATCGTAAAAATCGTTCTAATCGATTCAGTTTTTTACCTTTGCCTTTGAGCGTCAATCAATCGATTCGAATCATTCATTTATAACGAAGTGTCAAAGCCTAACATTCGTTTGTCTAAATTCAAAACAAAGTTTAAAAAGTTGAACAAAAAATCGATTTCTATTATTATTTGTGTATTCGAGTTTTATGTTGCTTTATTTTCGATGACAGTTGTTCGCAGCAGTTGGCTGTATTTATGTGCGACATTTTTTTGATAATAACTGACTGTTACAATTTTAAAACTAAACACATCCCAATATACAATTTTAAACTTAGTTTCGTATAAACACTACAAAACCATTAGTTTTGTATAGAAATAGGTATTAGTGAATGGTTTTTTTATTTCATGTTCTATCCATAGTGGGATAAACGCTATGGTTTGAAACGTTATTGTTCATAGGAAATAAGTAGTGCAATTACCAATTAAAAAAAGAAGCAATTCTCAACAAGTGTTTAGCATTTATCGTAACACATGTAACGCTGGCTGATAGCCTATCAGTGATGGATGCTTGCGTTTAATTACACGCGCTATCTGCTCGATGATTTATTGATATTGCAACCTGTAATGTTACATTTTCCATTGATATATTTTGGCTACCAGTTACTTTTCTTGAGAATATTCTAAAATAGTTTCATTTCAATTTCATCGTAACTTGAGCCAAATTTATTTGACGTATGAATAATACTTACAGCATTTATTTTAAAAATAAATAAATTATATGATAATATGTTAATGTACGTTTTATATTTTGCTTATAAATAGAGTATTTCCTTTTTAATTTTTTTGTCTCATATGAAAACCAGAGGAATTTAAAATATCGATGTTTCATTGAGAGTGGAAATCACAACCATCGAATATATATCGCAATCGAAGCATAAAGTACTTATAAATTATTATAATTATCAACTTAATCCAGATTTGAAATTGGCAAGAACAATAGCTCAATCAGAGCACAGTAGAAGCACAACATTGATTGGCCTAGTTTATAGTCGAACGTTATAATTGCTTGTTACAATCTGTTTGACTGCTGCTTGCTGTCAACGTGGCAGCTGTATTGATCCCACCGAAAAGAAAATACCTATATAGCAGCTGCAATAAGGAAAGTGTGTAGTTCAGTTCCGCGACTCAACGCAAGGTCCTTAATTCGGGCGGAAAGCGGAGTGTCTCAAAGTTAGGTTTCTCTGCTACTGCTGTAAGCAGATAAAGCGTTATGCTGGAATAAACGTAATATGACAGATTTGACAGGTTCAGCAATTTACTATTTATTCTTTCAGCAGGTGCGGTTCGATTTTATAATTATAAAATGTTATATAACTAACAACAAATCAAAAAATACTTAGAAATACAATAAAATGCTAATTAATAAATATTTTATGATTCATAAATTTGAAAAATATGTTGTTCAAAGGCATCCGCCGAATTGAAATTCCTTATACTACTTAAGCACGTCTTAATAAAGATAAAGCTAATGAGTGATTAGTATTTCCAGCGCAGTTTCTTTTCATATATTTAATTAATTAGGTACATTTCTTTATCAAATTGGAACAAAATTGTCAAGGTCTTCAAAATGATGTTCATGATGAATCTCTTGTGATCTAAAGATTGTTTGTTTCGATATTAGCGTAAAAGTATGACATGTTACTTTTTTTCTACCTGCGAACTGTATTCTCACATAGCGGGGTAGGAGCGACAGGACCGAGTGTGAAGATACTTCGTTGCATAATTTCGGCCCAATTATTGAGGCATTGCTGTTGAGTGGTGAAACTCAACGCTGCGCATTATATAGTCCTCAGAGCCAGGTAAAGGAAATAATTAATTCCCTCGAGTGAATCAAAACTTTGAAGTTAAAATATAATATTAAACAAAAAATCATATTTATTATTAAAAACTATAGATTGTTTTCGCCATGACTGAGCTTTAATAAACAAAACTTTATATCACAATCACAAATTAACCCGACACATAAAGACAAACACAAACAAAAAGCTATTTTAAAAAAAAGCTCGCCAAAACCAATTTCCAGAGTAAAATGTGAAATTCCGCTATAAGTATTTTCGTTTAAAAAGTAAAAAACTGTACTGTTTTTAAAACTGGCATTTCCCAAAACGGGGCTTAGCACGTGCACAAAACCTTTACAACGTATTGCGTCTCTTCATCCCCCTTTTAGGAATACCCATTTCGCTTTCCATTCCTATATTCAAAGTATTTTCGAGGCAATCGGTGCCCATGAAGCTATTCAAAATATAACACCAAATCACCGGCGGAAAACCTTTCTAAGGACTGTTAACTAGATTTTACTCTTTCTGGTGGTTCTATATGAGTTTTTCGGTCGGAATAACCTGACAAGTCTGTTTTTTAGAATTTGAATATGATCATCGGGAACGGCGAGACGAAGCGGGTGATTTTGCTTCAGTACCCAATTATTTGTTAAAAAAAAGATTCTTTTCAATTTAAATTTAGTACTTAATTATTGTTTGTGATTCGCTTTTATCCATGTCCTCTTTGCTAACCTCTTAAATGGAAAATGCTTGGAGCTTTCAACTTCTATAATCATGCCATTACACTAGATGGCATGCTAAAAATTAAGTTGAAGACAGTAAAATTATTTTTTTTACTTGTTCTCACAAGTGTTCTATAATCGGGATAACTAGCAGTAGGTTGACGATGCCTCCAGAATTCGGCAGCAAGTGGGGATTAGAAGTGTCCTAATGGGAACAACGCGTCCTTAAGGACCTTACGCGCTAGGTTCAACTTAGCCTATCCTGCTATGTGCAGGATACACTTAGATACAAGTAAAGCTAAAAATAATTAATAAATCTACATATTCGAATCAAACTGTTGAGCGTTCACTCAGGCTCACGTTTATTGCGTCACGATGGCATCTGGTGATATACGGTTTGGAAAGTTCTATCCCCATTCAGCTTTTGCTCTCGAATTGAAAAATAACAGCATTATAACAGGCGTGAACTATCGAGTAAACATTTTGTTTTTCGTTTTAACTAAAAACAACTAAAGTCCTCAATGGGAAAGTTGATAACTAAAAATATTTAAATTTTTAGTGACATAAATAATAAAAATAAATTAGATTACATAGAAACATGCATATAAAAATTGATACAAAAACAACTACACTGATTAAATGTTAGTGACAAGTGCGTCATAAATTAGTAGTTTCACATTTATTTCACAAATTATTCTTTACTTAAAAATATTTCAAAAAGTCATTTAATATTGACATTGCAATGTCTAAAAGTATCAACCAGCTCGCATATTCATTAGGAAGCTTTACAGGCTGATTACCAAGCTACAACGATTCGAATATTTAATAACCGGCCATTGTGTACCACGTGTTTGGACTTGATGAGCTCGGCCCCTACGAACGGTACTGTCCCAGTAGATACAGTACGTTAGCTATAGATGGCTGCGCAGATTTCACTTTAGGATTTTACTTACTTTTTATTATTTTGAACTATGCGCAAAAGTTCACAGAGCCTATCTTCACAGCGGCCGTATACAATACGGCGGACAAACGACTCTGTTCCAGCAAGTATCTAAATATGCACTCTAGACCTTTGTTATGAGAGTGATATGATAATAATGAGGTGGTTGTTGCCGCTTGGTGTAAACGGTAATTGTTATTATAAACTTTAATTATTGAGTTTATAAATTTTATTGTATGTTTGATAATTTGAATTTATTTATAAAACGATGGTTGTTTGGCATGTACAGCCATTTGTCACGTATCCCTCTCACTTCGTTAGTGTACCTAGTGACTCATTTTGTTCCCCGCCCTCCCCCGATGGAGTCATTGCATCATAAGATGGTTTGTCAAAAAATCATTTGAGATTTAATATAATACACGAGACGAGGCCATCGTGACGAAGCCACACAGCGTATAACTGTACTGTAGGGTTGTTCTGGGTTAGAGCCTCATTTGGGGGATCGATTATATTTAAATTATTTTAATTTAACCTCTGGGAGGATAAGGCGCAGAGTTTTGTTAGAAAACCAGAAAGTAAGTAGGGCATAAAGACTGAAGAGAGGTATAAAAATGCTGTATAGACATCACTTCACCTTTGTACACATGCACAGTGGAACAAGTGCTGATTGTAAGCACGATGATTATGAGTTCGATTTCTAAGCTCAAGTACACAACATTTTAGAAACAGGACAGAAAGTAGGAAACGGAGTGTCTTTGCACTGGGATCTGCGAACCCTGCTATACCGGAAAAATAGTTATAACATTTTTGATATGCGCTTAAGCCTATTTTAACCAAGATGAATGTATTACACAGAAAAAAATCTGTATTTTTAATGAACACGGCTCATTGTGGGAAATGAAGGAAGCATGCAATCAAATTTATCTCGATCGTACTCGCGAGGAATGTGAATATAAAAACACGAGCGACGGCCTTACACAATTAGTGTTTTATTATACTAGGTAATTTGCAGAGAAATGTTCTTTATTTGTTTGTGTTGACTTTGCAAATACTTTTGTACCCGCCTCGTCATAAAAAGAGAATTGTTTAAGTCACAAACTATATAGTTTTATAACTTTTGTTAAATCTTTCCTCTTTACTCCCTTTTTTATAGAGATAGATAAATATATTTATCTCTATATAGATATATAGATTTAAAGATTTAGTAATAAGTTTATAATTCTTTTCGACTTTGTTTTGTGAAAATCGACTGGACGTGTAAAGGAGTGTATCCTTTCTATGAGATAATAAACGAATACTTAAGTACCAGTACGCGTAATAATGATGATTTTTGAATGATGATGACATGAAATATTTAAAAAAGGTTTCCTTCTGTTCCGTTTTAAATATTTTAAAGGTATATAAAAAAATCAAATGATTACTCAAATTATATATCTAAATCACTTTAAAATATATATTGTAAAGTGGGTGGTGTATAGGTACATACAAACAGTTTAACATCCAAATCAAAATAGAACCAAAAGTTTATATTTCAACCCGTTATTTTTATTTAGAATCGTAAAACGTGAAATCAGTGTGGGTATGAAAAAAAAACCGGTAAAATTCAATGTGCGTACGTAGTCTAAGCGATGGGTGGCCGGCCGGTGCATGTATAAATAATTTGATGAATGTCCCGAGACACTGTACTGTGTAGTACGCTCGGCGAGCCGTGGCCGTCCTGAAGCCAAAGTTATATGTTATTTACACTTTTTCAGAGTTTTGTTTAATTTCCTTCGGCGTGAACAGTGTGGCCACGACTTATCGACTGTACTGTACTGTAGTATGTAGGTACACGGCTACGGTAGTCCAACGTATATCAGGATTTCTATTTTTGTCTTGAATCCCTCCGTCTGCATGTGAGCGCCTAAATACTATCTGATTAGAATTTACCTCAGGCAATTGTAAACCTGCTTTATTACTATTTGCATTTGCTGCATTATAGTTTTTTATTTATTTTTCAACTTCACGTTGTATCGCGTATATGGCAGGGTAAGTCGCTACCGTTTCCCACTTTCCATCGAAGTCTGAAGGGCATTGCGGAACTCAACGCCGCGGTTTGCCTCGTTCCAGAGCGAGGAAATAAAAATATTGCATGTTTTCTTCTCTTGAGTGGAAAACAAACCCACAACCTGCCGCGTTTACATTCCCACGCGCGTTCTCTCCCTGCGTGAAGACTGGCCGAAAATCATGCAGTAAGTAGGGAACGGAGTGTCTAAACACTAAGTTCTTTCCTACCTAGCCTACTGAATGCAGAATTTAGCGTGGAGTTAAAAAATAAATAACTAAACCCATTGTACTTTAATATTAATTTTATCATACATACATAGATTAAGTAAGTAAGCACCATTAATTATGTAGATACAAGATTACATAATGTATGAGGGTCTGGCTCCTCCGTCCTCAAGGAACACCTGTACATGGCGACTTGTTTTTTCCACCCTCCCAAGTAAGTATTCTACCCTAAGACAGTTCCAGCTATTGTGAGGAATGTTTTAATTTGCCTTCCTGAATAGGCATTGTTTATACTTAATTTTACATTTTAACCGTTTTTTACAGCAATACTATATATAGAATTGTATGACATATGCTGGGGGAACTTGTTATTTTAGTTGTATTAGCAAAACATAATGCATTTACATATGTCATCTTACTAGTTGTTTGTCATACATTAACTTTTTATTTTCAAATTAATGATATAAATGAAGCGTTTCAGTTTAGTTAATATTAATGTCTTCTTGACATTTAAAGACTTCTTTTATATTTATATGGGTATGTTTGTTTTTCTGTTTGTTACAATACTAGGCATAATATATTTGCATATACAAAGAATCATTTTTAATTGCTTGTTTTACCAAGTATGGTAAAATTTGAAATTCACATGTCAAGGTGGTATGGTAAATTAATTATATAGTAAGCCCATATTTATTATAAATTAACTTAAATTAAAAACAAGCTTCCTGCCGCCGTGTTTACATGGTAATAACTAACAGTCAGTGTATGACACATCACACGATACTCTAACTCTCTCTCTCTCTCTCTCCCGCAATTACTGTAGATTACATCGAAACGATTAATATTATGTAATATAATTTTGTAGCAAATTGGTTCTTAACTAATATGTCATAAAATTCACAAAAAAACCTAAAAACAAAATAACAACAAAATTAATATCAAATGATATCTAAAAGAGCAACACAAAGGGAAGCTCAATACAAGTTCATAGACCTCTCTATATCCGAATGTACCAAAACGCTTAACGCTACTAATTAGAAGGTGTTAGGTAATACGTAGCAGTGTTTAACCGTTACTAAACCTGAGATGTTTGAACAGAGCTGCTCGCGCCCACGTTGAGGTGACGAGAGGTAGCCTGTTCAAATTCAAATTGGGTTGAAAATATTCAAATGAAGTGAATTTGATGTGTAAAAGGATGAATATAAAGTGTAAAATTCTTGATTTCACCGCTTTGGTAAAAAAACAGCGTTGAGTTTCGCTACTCAACACGCAATATTTCGAAAATTACTCATAAGGTACCTTCTGCAACTGCAAAAAATCTAGAAGTTGTTCTGTTTGTAAAATGCGAGTGCTAAAATTGCTTAAAATATAAGCAAATAAGATAATGTTTTGATCGCGGCCTCAATACTCAAGCCTGGCACTCGCACTGACGTTAGCTGTAGACGGCCGTGCAGACTTGATATTTTCTTCTCAAATGAACAATGCACATTGGTTCATAAAAGCTAAGTTCAGGGCGGCCACGACTGGTCGACCGTACTGTATCTACGAAGACGTAGTGGATCTATCAGTTTATTTACTTTCGCGTGTATAGTAATGTTGGCAGAATATGCGTATTTAAAACGCGGTTGCTGTCAATATTTATAGCTAATACGCTCTCATATGTTTACCATAAATTGAATTGATTTTTCTATGAGAAATCCTCGTTGAAATTTCACGATTATGTGGCGGAACACGTCTATATAGTGGCGGAACTTAACGCAGCGCTTTACCTTGTTACCAGAACGAAGAAATTAAGATATTATATATTTCGTTCTTCCGAGTCGGAATTGAACACACAACCCTCGCGTTTACAGTCACACGCTGGTGCAACTGCGCCGCCTATAAGTACTTTATGCCCTAAATTTTCTTTTAAAATAATAAATATAAATTATAAACAGACTTAGTTACTAACATTCAAGAGTTTACACCTGTTTCTTAACACGAATATAACAATTTTGAACACAATATCGCGGTATTTCAGAGGCCATTATACCATTCATTACGTTGAAAATATTTTTTCCAGCTGGAAACGCTGAAAAACGCTGGAAGTAATTGTCGAAGTGGTCTTGGTAAGTGTGAAATTTTATTTCACTACTGGGTACTGTACTTTCCCATATTTTGGTAGCGGGTTTGATAGTTAATATGGTGACGGAACTCTCTGCTATTTTATTTTAGGATAATATTATGATTATACGCTTGAGGCCGTCGTCGGCGGCACAGGTTGAATGTAGACGTGACGTGGTTGTGGGTTTGATTCCCACTCAGGGGAATTAATTATTTTGATTTTCTTGCTTTTATTTTCATCTTCTGATATCTAGTCAAAGCGTTCAGAGTTCTGCATCAGAACGCTTGTTCTCGATACTCAACGTGTTGAAAATTAGGGCGAAAAGTAGGTAATAAAGTGTTTCAACTCTAGGTTCTGTTTGGTTGGTTTAGTACCCTACTATAGGCAGGTTACAGCGTGAAGCTAATAAATTAATAATAATAATAAAATATGCCTATATCCTGACAAATACCCAATTTAAAACAAGGTTCGATTACTTTACAAATAGTTAGCCTTGCTCGGGACTTCGTCCGCATTGTAAAAACCAACGACATTTAATAATATTATTAACTAGGAATTATAATTTCAAACTTAAAACTTTTTGAACTTTGAAAATGTCTCTTTTTCGTATAAAATTATGTAAAACAACGACTAATATAAGAGTAGATTTTTCAAAATTACTTCCTTATAGCTCACTTACTCTCTATAATAAACCTATCTGCGAATTTTCAATAGCAAAATGGATAACATGGGTACAATAAAAAATAAGCACTTTGCCTGTATCATAAATCTCCTCCACAGACAGACCTCATTTATATTACTAGCACAAAGCTACGAGTAATAAATTGATGTTGAAATCGTGATTTTGTTATAAATTATATATTTACGATACATACAGCTATTTACGTATGTACAAGTATATGAATAATTACTGTTTGGCTCAAATAGTATCTTAGATAAAACGCGGCGTTGAGTTCTGTCTTTCAACACGTAATGTCTCAAAAAAAATTAGGCGGCTTGCGGGGAACGGAATATTAACTTAAAACTAGGCTCCCTCTGCTTATTCTGCTATGATGATGAAGAATAATAAAGAAGTTTATGTTTTATATTAATTATATAGATTGCCCAATAAGCTATTTAAGTAGCTATATAATAAATAATTTAGATTCAATACAGGTCACAAATAGGTTCTGCCTTTAGTTACGGATATCCCGGACTGTAAGCAACAATTATGCATATTAAGCTCGTAATCGACAGGAAGCCATTGTAGTAATCTATCGTTACAATAGAATAGTAATTTTGGCATGCACATTTTTATAGCCTAATATTTTACATACTGACTGTCAGTTTTGATTATAAAGAAAAAACTAAAACTACTCAAACTTCTATTGTTATAAAATATATGGTTGTTTCTTTTCTTACACATAAAAAAACTATAGGAATTATTTTATTTAAATTAGTTATTTAAGTTATTACAAGCTTAAATATAAAGTTTAATTTTGAATTTAATGACATTAATTTAGTTTCGGTAATAAAATACTGTTATTATATTAGGTATTTATTTATACGCATTTTATAAGCAAAAACGTTTTATTAAATTAAATTTTATATTATTCAAATCTTCAATCTTATTTGACACACAGACAATGTGTCTAACTGAGCGGAGGACGGAGAGATTCGCTGGATTTTCTGCGCATACCATAGAAATATTTAAAACTACAAAAACTATTCAATTAATTGACTTAGTTAAACGTAGATTTACGATCGTCAGTAATAAATAACAGTGAGTCAATAGTTATTCTCGCCTTGCAAATGTAACCAAATGTGGTTATAGCTTTTCTGGTGCAATGTACTGCACGCCTTAGGTTCTTGCCGTTTGGCCATAAATAATTTTATTTCATTTTCTATTTTTAATGCAGGAACTACGACCTCGTTGCATATTTTTTTGAATAAATATTGTTATTTTAATTTATTTATATATTCACGTATACCAATAATAAACAACTGTGTTGAAGAAGTACTATTTTATTATGTTGATTTTAGTTCTTTTGTATCTAATTTGAATTACTAATTTATTTTAATAAGTTAGTTTTATATTAAAATAAACATAATTTATTACTTGGCAATTTTTATTGTCATATTTGTATAAATGTTATACAATAATATTTTTTAAATAAAAATATTTAGTTGTATCGTGAATCGACGATTAATTTTTTAATTTCGGCTAATCACAAAACAGCCGAAGGGCACAACATCGACCTTCCTATATACGATCGATAGTAATCGATTTCTGAACGCATCGCACCGATATCTCGACTTATCGTCCAAAACAAATCCCGGCGCTATCTAGCACTAGGCAGCAGGCACTAGGCACCGATAACTTACCTCAGTAAATTTTACTTTCACAGCACAACACAAACACTATTCACCGTCTTAAATCTAATTGAATCCATGTTATCATTTAAAAGTATCGATCTCACGCTTTGGAACCGTTCTCTGCGACGCGTATATTTTTACATTCGTTCACAAATATGTTTATTGTCCAGTCAATAGTTAAAAGAAACACTTTGAATACGTTTTTATTTGAATAACACTTTTATATATGTAAGTCACAGTCAGCTGAGCGATTGTTTGTAACAATATATCGGTAATAGTTATTTGTTTTAATGGACGCACCTTCACTGCGACGTGTGGAGAGAGACTGACGGGCTGGATTGAATGAACGGGGGACCGCGGGGCGTCGCGGCGGGAGAGCGGGGAAACGGCGCGGGGAGCGGGAAGGTGGTAATATTCACCAATAGATGGCGCTAGTCGTTAGTGAAAGCTTATTTATTTTAAGCACGATGTGTAGTTTGTGAGGTAGTCTCGTTTGCTTCTAATATCCTAATGTTTATGTTTTAGGACATAATTATAACAATTTCCGTTGTACTTATAATGAATATCAATCAAATAAGAAATTGTTCTAGCATAAATTAAAGAAAATTCTTGGAAGATTAAATTTCGGTATAAATATTCCTTAAATAATAATATTCTTTACAAAATCACTTGAAGTAATCTTTTAAAATATCTTTAGACATTATGTAAGATAAAGATAAACATATAATATTACTAGCAACTACCCAGCTAATAAGTTGTAAGTTGATTCATAATACTGAAGTTGAATAAGAATGAGTATCAACTGCATATAGCAGGGTAGACGGAGAATTTTCTATTAAGACTCTTTGAGTCTTTGATTCCCACGCCAATTTTGAATATTGTGCGTTGAGTGGTAGAGCTCAACACCGCGTTGCGTCTTGTTAGCAGAGTGACGAAATGAAAATAATTAAATTCCCCGAAGGGGAATCGAACCCACAATCGTCTTATTTACAACCGGATGAATAAGAATAAGATTGCAATGTACTTATTTATTCTACATCCGTTCTCTAACATTGGGTGGTGTTGAGGAGCTGAATCCGCTGTTTTTAACTAAATCGGGGAAGCATTTTAAAGGGATAGCTTTATTGGCGACGTGCGCTGTGACTGTTTTCCAAGGGGAGTGGGTTCGAGTCCGATCATGACATTAAAATTTTTATTTCTATTTACATTTCTACACAGTAACTATATATATATATACATCGCTTCACAAACCTTTATATCCATGTGTATGGTCATTATAGTATCATTATACATTGGACCGTGCAATAAAGATACCTAAAAAGTGTTTAGCGTCGTGGCGCAGTGGGAAAGTGTATAATTGTCACGACCAGATAGTTGCGGATTTAAAGTCCACTCGAGGGACGAGACGGAGTTGAACTGACGTCCACGTTCGAATTCGGGCAGGAAGTAGAGAATAGAGTATTTTCACACTAAGTTTCCAATCAACTCTATACCAACAGCCTGAAGCTATTTAAATTCGTCAAAACGTTAAAACAAACACAATTTCCTTGTAACAAAATTAAGCAAAGATTAAAAATAAACGTTCATTTCCAATTTTCGTTTCCACATCCTCGAGGAAGGAAGCCGTCAGGGTAAGCAGTTCGCTCGTGTATTTTCCGTCTGTGATGGAATTAGGAAAGTGTTTTTGAATAATCATCAGGCGTCCGCGTCGAGTGCGCTTTGCCGAATACTCCGATGTCCGGAATCGATTTGCACGGATTTTAAATTTGTCTGAGGGAAATGAGTGTGTACATTACATTACTGCGGCGCACAGGACCGGATTGACACTAAGAAAATGTTAAAACTTGAAGGTATTTTTTTTATTAGCGTTTTTCAAAATTACTATTTATTGAGTAGTCGTGACGCAGTGACACATGCTGGCTGTGGGTTCGATCCTCACTCAAGGAAGTGATATATTTATTCAAATTTTTATTTTCATTTCTTTGATCTGGTGTTGAGGAAAAGCGCGGCCTTGAATTCCGCCATCAACGCGCAGTGCATACAGATTTCGGCGGAAAGTGTGGAACGGAGTTTTTTAACACTATGTTCCCTTTGCCTACCTTGCTGTGCGGGATAGGTAAAACATGAAGCTGATATATAGATAAGAAAAAAATAGTAATATGTATGTCTAATAAAAATATTTTTCATGTTTGTAATATAGTATTAAGCTCGGTAATATAAGATATAATGAATTATATAATCGTGTAATGTATCAACTATCAACTGTGAGACAGGCGTGACTGCACTGTCCACTGTCTGGAACGTCGGCCATAGGGTGTACTTATATTTACACCAATACACCACTAAAACCAAACCCACAATAAAAAATACAGATCTTTACTCCTTTCTTCCCTTTTGTTTATTCACATACACACAAGTACAGTACAAGCTAATATAACATTTTATATGAACAGACCAGGACGATTTAATAATCCCGGACTGGAAAAAATAAGAAAGGCTTTTCTCAACTAAGATCGAAGACGAAGTCGTCATGTCTCTGGAATTTGAAATTCTTCTGAATTAAAATACAATTTCTTCAATTTATATGCACATTGTAGATACATAAAACATATATAAAACTGTTGCGATACTTAGTTATTGAAAGAGCAGGCACAGCCGATACTACTCAGCTTAGAAATCTGAAGTTTGACATGTAGGTTGTAGTCCACGAAAATGAAATTGCGGGCCACAATATGTAATGTATTTATATATTTCAGAAGAAAGCATTTTTTTTCTCGTGTACCTCTTACGGACCGAATACGGTCCCTGTCGGGGGGAAATAATTATAGGAAGTCGCGAATGTTGTATTTCAATTAAACCTTATAAATGTTCCTTTTGACGACGCGAGAGTTGGCTCCAAGTATGTAGTCAGTTCGAATTTTCAATGAGGCTTGAATTAATGATTTATATGCATTTATATACAGAATAAGAGTCCACTTTTGCGTCATGTTATTTTAATTATAGTACTAAAGGGTTTAAAAGATGTTCTAGCTCTTTTTATATTTGTTAGTACCTAGCTTGAGAGTGACAAATATTTAATCTAAATATAATAATACGATTACGTATATACTCGTACATATAAATTACGGTTATAAACAGACACATCGGGCACGAATGATGGTTGCCAGTTCGAAACCAACTTGAAGAAATTTGCACGTATTCATAGTCATTTAATTCATTATTTTAAAAAATGAGTTTCACGCTTGCCCCCATATAACGGGGTAAGATACTTCGATCCCCATTTTGGTGGAACTAAGTCCCACTGCGCTACGACGACTTAAATTACGTTTTCTTTTATTTCTCCCTGTATTCCACATGTAGCAAGCCTACCCCGCTACAGAGAGAGTTTTATTATGAAAACACTTCGCTCCCCCCTTTACGCCGAATTCTGGAGGCCTTGCGTGTTGAGTGACGAGTGTTATACCTCACCTTCAGCTGGGCGAAAAAATGACAATATTATATGTATACTCTGGTGGGAATCGAGCCCACGACCCGTCGCACTTACTAGTGCCACGAATGGCATAGTTTACATTTTATATTCTTAATATATTTAGATTTATACATATATTATTAATAAGACAATAATATATAAAGAAGCTCCTATGGACATATATCATCGACGCGCGTCATTGTAATTGATTTAGTCTGTGCGTCCACAATAAATCATTTCTTATCTGCTCCTATCGCCAGGCTATTGTTTATGTTCTTTATCATCTGTCATGTCATAGACATGCCTCGTTACTTATACGAGTAGAGCTACTAACGCCTCCTATTTATTATTTTATTTTTAGCTTTACGTATAATATAGCGGGGTAGGCGGAGAGAACCTACTTTTAAGAGTAAGACACTCTGTTCCCTATTTTCTGTCCAAATCTCGAGGCGGGACTCAACGCCGCGCTTTGTTACCAGAGTGAGAAAAAATCCCCCGACGGTTGTGGAAATCGAACCCACAAGCGTCGTGCTTACAGTCTAACGCTAGTGCCACTGCGTCACGACCGCCTCATGAATATTTGACTGGCCTATTTTGAGTTCGCTGATTAATCTAGTCACTTTCGAATTGTTGAATATTTATAGGATTTTAGCGTTAGGTTTGACAAGTTTGCTACTAACACTTTATTTAATAAATTGTTGATAAATTTATATGGAATTTATTGGTTTGTAATATTTTTTAAAATTTTTAACCGACCTCTGTAAGGAAAGGAGGTTATCAATTCGACTGTATTTTTTTTTATGTTTGTTACCTCATAACTTTTAACTGGGTGAACCGATTATGATATTTTTTTTTTATTTGAAAGGTATAGCTTCCTGAATGGTCCCATTTTTTTTGGTCCATGTCTGACAATGGTATCCATGAGAAAATAACATAAGCCTTACATTTGCATTAGGCATGTGCGCGACTAATAGACGAATAACTCAATATCGCGCCAACCGATTTTGATGATTCTTTTTTTATTTGAAAGGATACACTTCAAGGATAATTTGGTGAAAGTTTGGTTAATGGACTTCAAAATTATAAAATCTTTGTAAAATTATTTTTCACTTTTTAGTTCGTTGTTAGAAGTCGGTTTTTCTTTTTGTTAAAATTTAATTTATTGTTTGAATCTTTTATAATAAGGGCCGCTTTATACCAAACAAAGGTTTTAGTGATTCATTATTATTCTTTATTCCGCATTTGATAGATGGAAAAACTCGGACAGTAGAGGCGAGCGTTAATGTGCAGAGTCACAAGTACCAAGCACTGCCTCTAGGAGCTTCCCGCAAGATGAGCATCCATATGAAAAATCCATGAAATGGTAGAAAGTTGTTCCTCTACTGATTTTTTTTACCTAATATCATTTTATTCTCCGCCCATCTACTGTGGGAATTGAAGACAAAAATAAAGTCTTATATATACTGATCTAAAAGTCATTATTTTGTTTATATTTTATATGTACCAGATAACCCGCTCAGGTTTTATACTGACACTGCTATCGAAATTAGCAGTATTTTATATTTGTTTAAAGTTGTATAAAATTTTAATTGGCTATTTATATTTTTTTTATATTTAAATGTGATTAGTATAACAATATGAGATTTTAATATTGTACATTGAACACTGGCTGTATAGGCTTTACTTGAACTTGAAATACTTGAACGTAGCGGGACTCGTACTACGCTACGCGGGACTTGAACGTTTCCTATCCAAATTTTAATTAATTATATTTATCGACTAGCTTAGTGTTTAAAAAAAACCATGCTCGAACATCTGCTTTAAAACTTAAAGAAATAAACGTCCACGTACGTTCGTACCACGAAACGAATGTCTGTAGAGTCATAGACAACTCTACTCCACAGACATTCTGTTTATAAATGTTTTTGAAAACGGTCTTAAAAGTGCGGGTTCGAGTTCCACTGTATTAAAATTTTTACATATTTTCCAATAAAAACTTTTTTTGTGCTGATAATATTTTAAAAATCCTAGAAATACTTCTATTTTCTTGTTTTACTTGTCCTTAGAAATAAAAAGTCTTCCACATTTCAAGTCCGAGTACAAACATTGTAAAACCTACAATACGTACCTGCCGGCGCACAATGGCGGCGCGCGCGGGCCGCCGTGGGGACCACTATGACATGAAAAACACAAGTCTTTTTACTTTACCACTGTGAAATGTGGCTTTGTAAAATGCTTTACGTTTAAACATTTTGTTATTTTAAGGTTTTTTGTGCTACAATTTTTTTCTTATCTAATAGATCTATGCCATGGAAGACAAAAAGCAGCTTTGAGTTGCGCCACTCAATATAATGTCTTGAAAGTCAGGCAGAAAGTGAAGGGCGGAGTGTTTTAACACTGGGTTTCCTCTGAATATCCAGCTCTGCAGGAAGAATGCGTAAAGGTGCTTGTCTTATTTGAAAACAAAACATTAACTATTTCATACTCTGGTGCGTGGTGCGTTGACTTGGTAATTTGGAACACAATATTTATTTGTTTTTTTTTGAGGCTGATGTGGTGACTGAGAAGCTGCAAATTAGTATTTATATTAATTCACATTATTTTCGTTTTAAATCTTGGAAATAACATTGTTTTCAATATCGGAATGGAATGAAATCGGAATGTTTGCGGGTGGGACTTTGTTTAAACTAGAAATAACTAGAATCTATAGTATTTACGATAATGTATGAATTTATTTTTGGTTTATGTATGACTTTCCTTGACACACATCCATTTCAAATAATTATAAAATAGTATTCGCGGCGACGGTAACAATTTCTAAAAAAAAAATTTAAAAGTAACGGTAAAAACGTAAAATTTTACAAACAAATCGAAATAATCCTTTTTAAAGTTAAAAATAATAAATAATTAGGGACTCTAAGCTCCAGCAAAGCAACCAAAGGGTTATAAATCCTAATCGTATATTGTGACAACTTTTTTCCCTTCAACGAACTCTAACAAAAGGACATTGTAATGTTCAAAATATTGACAATACTTATAATACTTACTATGAGTTGATTTTGGAAGACGCTAGTTAAGCCTTGCCATGTAATCCCTCAGACGTGATCCGATCAAGATGGAAGTTCGATAAACAGATTTATATATTCTGCATAATATTATAAATACACTAGTGTAGCCCGCCCTGCTTTGCCTGAGTTTATTTTGTAAGGTCACGAAATAATTTTAATAGTTTTTCCTTATTTGGTTTTGTGCTCGGCTATCAAAAAATATTCATAAATATTTTACGTCGTGTCTAAAGATGTGACTCTGGGATGGTTGTGGATTCGATGACCGGTGAGAGGAAAATCTAAACAAATTCAAATTATTTACATTTTAATGCATTAAGTGGAAAGAGAAACAAGATTAAACCACGGCTCTTAACAGTTTCCTCTGCCAGTGTAGCATAAAAGGAAAAGGAGTTTATCAAATTCGTATCAACATAAGACAACCTACACACACTTCTCCAGGCGACTGTACATTGAGAGTTATAATAAAACGAGGGCCAATAGGAAGGAACAAAATAAACACATAAATATAATATAATGTTCGGAAACCTGCGCCGAGTGTCGCTCTAGCTTAATGTAGTAGCGGTTACAGCTTTACATAGAGAATTAAACTCTATTAAGCTTTTATCATTAAATGAAACGTAAACATGGATTTAATAAAAATAATAGCGTACTTGTCATTGAAATGTTTATCTTCACGCATGTAACGTGGAGGCTAGTTGTGGGTTCGATTAAATTAATAAATAAAATTAATTAATTATATTTTATATTATAAAAAAATATGTATATTATTATTAGTAACATTTGAAATAGTAAATAATTTATTTTTTAAATATTAGAAGCAACTTTACGTTTTTTAGGATTAAGACACTTCGTTCCCAACTTTCCAGTTAATTTATGAGACATTGCGTATTCAGCGGCGGAACTCAACGCCGCGTTTTGTGAACTAGATCGAAAGAATGAACATAATTTATTAATAATAATTGAGTTTTTTTGAAGAGATTCTAAATATTAGTTTTATTATTAGCACAGATCCGTGTAACGGTATAAGCCCTCGATGATTAGGAACGAGTAATTTACGTGTTCAAAACAAACAACGCCCGCGTTACATTTTATTGCGCACAAATCAAGTTAAACCTTTCAAACTAATATTGGAAGCGATAAATAGTATTTAACAATATTAAAACATTTAGTTAGTTTTTTCTATTATAAGAAATGATGTAGGTTTTTATTTTTGTTTGAGATTCTAAAACAGAGTCTTCACGAATTTTCTCGCATAGCAAGTTTGGCAGAGGAAAACTAATGTTAAGATACTCCGCTCCCATGTTTCTGCTTATTTATTCGAGACATTGAGGGTAGAGTGGCGGAAATCATCGCGGCGTTCTGTTTTCTTTATATTTTTTCTTTCTTTTCTGTGGAAATCGAACTCACAACCGTCGGGTTTTCATTCACTTTAACTAAATAAGAAATAACTAAAAGTTGCGGTTGAATACCCACGAGGAGGTGTCGCGGGCGGCGGCGCACGGGTATAGAGTTACCTACATTTGATATTGTGTTGTTTTATTGTCTTTCGTTTTTTTGATATCCGATGAGATGTCATTTTTGGATATCGATAAGGGATTTTTTTTCGTTTTTGGTTGTTTTTTTTGTTTGGAAACAGAGAGATATATATATCATTTAAGTTTTTACGTCGTTGCCAAGCCTCCGACTGTAAATATTACGGCTACAGGTTCGATTTTCACCTAGGGAAATGAGTTATTATCATTTTTTCGTACTAGAAGAGTTATCATCACGTCGATTTTCACCCTTGTAAGGTCCAAAAGCTGGGCAAAAAGTGGAATGAAAGAAAAACTAAATACTTTTCCAATATTGAGATTATTATTACAACAAAAAACAATATATTTTTTAATAGGTTTAAGGATGTGCCACACCTGCTGTACTGCTACTTTTTTAGCATTTATAGCATTCTGTAGACATATTTTTACAAATTTATCCAAAGATTATTGTTAAGATATGAACATATTGGGCAAATGCGATTAAATAGAAGCGTCGTTTAAAAGCTACTATTCAGAAACCTTTTTTCCATAACACATTAAGTTACTGTATAAAGGTGCTTTCACTAAAATCAATTTTATTATTAATCCCTTTCATGAACATCGTGACTGAGCATTTTCTTTTTTCAACTTAGAAATAAAATTAAGATTTTTTTAGCTTAATGCTGTATCCTGCATATTTAGCATGGTAGGTATCGGGAACCTAGTGCTATGATTTACCAATCTCTACTTCCGGTCCAGTGGCCGGAAATATGGCAGATTGAGTGGTGGAACTTAACGCTGGATTTTGTCTTGCTACCAAAGGCAGGAAATAAAAATAATTAATTAGCCAAAAAAAATAAAAGTAATAATATGAATAGAACTGTTTATAGCTTAAGCTTATTTGCAACGACACGTTTCTAGAGATCAAGATAAAGGCGGTGAAGGCTGCAGATTTACTTCCCGCATGTCTACATAAATCTTTTTTTTGTATTGTGCTCTCCTTTTATTGGAGACGACATCTTTTTGTTATTTCCAATGGTTTTTAGGGGAAGACCATTCAGATAATGAACCGGTGTATAAGTAGCTTTGTATATCCGTTTAGTGAAAGTGAACTAAATATATTTTTTTAAGAACTCTTCATTATGTCTCTATGAACATTGCGAGTTGTAAATTTTTGAGTGTAACTGTCTTAGTCCAGTAGATTGTTTTCAAACAGCGACTCTGTTGAGTGGCGTAGCTCGAGTCCGGGCCTGGTCTAACAGAGCGGGGAAATGATATAAAAATATTTTTTTTCCTGAATTATGAAATATTATAATATTATTATTAAAAAACTAAATTAATATAGATTTCGATTCCGATTAGAGGTTCGATTCCCACTCAAGGAAATGAAATATTACAAGTAATACAGATTAGTAAAATAATTATTACTTTAACTATATAATAATTATTTAACGAATTTGTATTACTTTCGATTTTTAATAATAACATTATTTGAAAAACAGTATCTACTGGTACCTATATTGAAAAGTAAAGTTTCTGCCAATTCTATTAAATAGATATTTACAGCAATTTTGTAGAACAGCATTCTTTAAAATGGTACGTCTTTTTGTGTTTAAATTAGGTTAAAAATAGCAGCAATTAAGTTGAGAACATTGTGGTTATTAATGAGGTTTCTCTGAATAAATTTTTAATTAGTTATCAAGTTAACAATATCTAAGAGGCGTTCAACTAAAGTCCTGCTTATATAGCTTCTAATAAATATAATTATTTAAAACCAACAATTTGACATACGTACATTGTACATACATTGGTACTTGTGTGTCAAACTACAGTGCTAACTAATTTAGCAATATATATAATATAAGCGAAAATGCACTTTAAAAAAATGCAATAAAGCACAAATTTAAACAGAAAGACAAGCAGATGCAGTTCCTAAGTCTTATATGGAAAAACACTTAAACTAATTCTTAAACCAGCTGTTGTCCGCGAACAATGATGACTTTTAATTAAATTTAAATTATATAAAATGGATTATTTATTTATGTATAAAATACAAGTCTTGGCCCACTACTTTGTTTGCTTTGGACTTTAAGATGTAACCTTTAATTATTAATGTATTACCCTTATTGTCTACATTCTCTATTAGTAAATGTCAAGTCTTTTTTAAGTCCAGTAGTTACGAGTGTGCGTTGTCTGTCAGTCACTCGGTAACGGAAGAGTTTTATATAGTATCTATAATCTATATAGATTTTATATATATATATATATATATATATATATATATATATATATATATGTAATTGTTGATCTCTTTGTTAATGGTGTTGTCCGTCGTCATACTTATTTATAAAGGTATTTTAGAGTATCAATGTATTTGTTCGAACATAGTTATTACTTTTGTACGCTAAAAAAACTGTTTTTTAATCGAAATGAGTTCTACGTATTAATAGTGACATCTATGTTGAACAATGTGTAAATACCTAAAAACATTCTGGATCCATATTATAATAATTTTATACGTAAATAATGAATATTTATAAGATAACATAACAAAAAGTAGCAAGACATTTTAAAAGGCATCTAGCATTTAAACTCGTTTTATATATTCTCGAAAACAATAAAATTTATATAAAAACAGTCTAATAAAGACTTACTTGCACGCAAAACGATCCATTATTCATTGGCATACCAAGTTTTATAAAATGACAGAATTACAAGATGTATGCAGTACAGTATAAAAATAATTATGTTAAATATTTTGCGTAAACTTTAGATCAAAAAGAAAATATTATATTAACTTGTATTTATTATTGTATCCCGCGTTGCGGGGTAGGCAGAGGGAATCTCGCGTTGTTAAGATACTCCGTTCCCCACTTTTCAGCCAATTTTTGAGATATTACGTTTTGCATGGCAGAACTCAATGTCGCCCTAGGTCTCGTCACCAGAACGAGAAAATAAAAGTAATTAATTCCTTCGATTAGGAATGGAACCTACGACCGTCGCGTTTACAGCGACACACTGTTCAGTTACCCCACGATATCCTCAAGTGTCAATATTCTGTGTTTTTTTATTTATTCCTACTGAGATTTGCGTAAAGACGGCGTCTTTTATTTAGTAGTTTCATATTCAACACCAAGTTTAATTTGTGGTTCTGTACACATTCCAAACGTAAGTTTTAGACTTAAACATTGTATAATAATTTGACAACGTACTATTAGGCAATACTATATTTTGACATAGCTGAGATGTTTTGTCATGAACGTATAGCCAACGTATACGTAATATGTACAGTATCCATACCTATATTATAAATTCGAAAGTAACTCTGTCTGTCTGTCTGTCTGTCTGTCTGTCTTTTACGCAATCAGGGCCAAACCGCTAATTTAATTGTGATAAAATACTCATACAGAGATACTTGAGGGTATCGGGATGAACATAGGATACTTTTTTTCTCATATTTGTAATATTTTCGATATATATCAATATATTAAAATACTTATTAGTTTGACATGCAATTTATTCTGCCATGTTAATAACAACCGCCGTTGCTAAGCAACGATTTGCAAAGTTTGTTGTTAGAAAACGTCACCCAAAATGAGTTTGCTTAACGTATCTCTCTATTGAAAACTGAAAATAATTTCATAAATATATTCAATAAATATTCGTATAGTTCAAGCGGGCGTAGCCGCGTTCGGGTCCGCTAGTATTATATAAATTCTATTAACTATTAAAAACGTCGTCGAACGTGACAGTAGGACAGTCAGGCGATTGTAAACGTAGAGGTCTTGAGTTCAATCCTAACACAGCTTAATGAATTATATTTTAATTATTTTCAATTGCCTGCTTTAGTACCTAGACCTGAACCTGGGAACCTAGTGTTTTAGACGCTCCTTTTATCCGCAACCGTCACGCTAGTGGCAGCCTCGATATTCATAAGTTCTACATTAAATCTCTCTAGTAGGTATAACGAGGACTAAAGTTACGCTAACTATGTTTGAGTGGCGTTGTGTAATCGACCAATTACTAAGTTCGACTGCGATTTGGGTACGAATCCATCGACAAATTGGGGTACGCGGACTCGGAAACTTGCTCTGGGGGTGACCAACCTTTTAGTTACTATAATTGTTAGGGCTTTTAAATCTATATACTTATGTGTTGATTTAGGTCTTGTATTATTACCTAACTGAGTAACATAAAAGGGTAATGTGTCCCTATACTTTACAAAGGGTTTACCAATAGTTCAGTGCCGCGTTGAGTTCCGCTAGTCAACACATAATGTCTCGAAAATTGCGTAGAAATTGGCAAACGAAGCATCTAAACTCAAGGTTCCTTCCGCCTACGTATGTTCTTTGGTATACAGTGTGAAGATGCTATTGAAAGCCTATGTTGGTTTCATAATCATTTTGTTTCAGGAGGGATTCACACTATATCGTCTGATCTATTATTCTTGCAAGAAAAATATTAGCAGAATAGCATTAATGCTCTCGTTTGTTTTTCATATAACAATATTATTGACAGACTTCACTGGCCACCTTGCCTCAAGCCACCTTACATAAATGTTTCTATCGTGTCTATTTTAGACTGCACCTAGCTCCTAGCGTACATGTTTACTTTAGTATCACGTAACGCGTCGTGTTACAGCGATTGCGGGATGCATCTTGAGATGAGACTGTCCTGCTTCTTAGAACTTGTTGGTGGTACTGAGTAATATTACTTGCTATTGTTTATCTATTTTAAAATGTCAGCTATTTCTTACTTCCTTCGAAGGAACATTAGGAGATAAAGAGAAATGTGTGATTGTGAACATTCATGTGGCATAATATTTTTAAACTTAAAAAATATAGATTTTTTTATAAACTACTTTCAACTCTGAGATCAATCTTGAGATACAGTTTTTCAATTAAAATTAAAATCTATGAATATTGAGTTGTTGGTCAAATGTACATAACAACAAGTTGTGTAAATGATACATTCTAGAGCAGGTTCAGTGCCCGAGATAACTCTAAGGAGCTTAGATCAAGACAATTACTGTGATACAATATATACATTTCTAAACCCTTTTTCAGTAGGTGGACTATCCAGTACAAGAATATTTCTCCATCCGGACCATTAATTACTTAATGAGATTAAAAGCTAAACAAACTCTTTCATTACATAATATTAGTACACACAGATTTTTCCCCTGTCGAAACAGATTCTTCATAAAAATAAACATCTAATTGAAAACTTAAGTAAATTTACGATTAAAAATTTCTCTGCTTACAAGTAATTTATATGAAAATAAAAATTACCAGATAAATATTATAAGCGCCATAAAATAATGAGCATCACTTAAATTTTTCCTTTATAGCTCTAAGATAGTCGTATTGTGTATCCAAATTGAATTATTTAACGACCGAACGACGGTCGGCCGCTGCGTGTATGAAATAATTTAATTTATTTAAGAAATTTATCTCATAAATAATTAGGGTTGCTTAGAAGTTGCGACCGCTTGTATCTCATTTTCTAAATTTGTCCTTAAAAGTTAGATTATTGTATAATATACAAAACATTGTAATTTAGCAGGACTCTAACTCGCTCCTCTTGGAAACCATTCTAGCGTTAATACTTTAAAAATGTCAAAAATACGTAGTTTCATTTTACATAGATGTAAATAATAGTTCAGAAAACTTATATATCTTTCATGGCAACTTCTATTATTATCCTATCTTTTATTATTAAATACAAACAAACATATTACAATAAAATTTTGTGTATTTTTATATTTTAAAAGTCCAAGATAAAAAAATCGTATCGTGAACAGTCGCGTCGTCGTTATAAAGGCGCCTATAGACGCACGTCCCAGCGGGCGGGCGAGGAGGCGATAGTAATCGATACCTGCACTTGATATTTACGAGTTACGAGTTAGCTCATCGATTTTTTTATTCATTTCCATACACTTATACGCTGTGGTTTGTGTCATTATATTATTGTACGAATTAATAAAAATCTTGAGTTGAATATCTAATTTTCTCGATACCAGTTTGTGTATTTTTTTTATTTCATTCGAGTTGTGTAAATATTTCGGTAATATTTGTTATGAAACGCCGTTGTTGCTCTCGAGCGAGTCTACATTAACGCATTACATGTTGATATAAACTTTATTAACATTATTTACTAATTAATATTAAATTTGAGAACGTCGTAGCATCTGACTGTAATCTCGAAGGAATAAACTATTTTTATTTCCTCGTTCTGATAGCAAGTGCAAGACAAAGCGAGGCGTTATGGTGCCCCATTCAACTGACCTGATCGATGAGGTGTAGCGTGAAACCAAAAAAAAATAACTGAAAGTCTTGTAAATATATAAATGATTAAAATTACTAAATTATCGTTATTTCTAGCCAACTGTATGTAATCTAATGCAAAGGTAAGAGATTGAATTTTTAACAAGAAAATAAAATCTGGATCTTTTTCTGAATACTCGTGTTATATAATTGTATTTGATTTTTACGTAACATATTATAATATAACGTCTCAACATAATGTATTATTTAAATCACTTAAGTTTTAAATAATGGCCATGGAATGTACGATTTCTAGAAGTGTGTTGAATTTATGGGAGCCATTAAGAGAATGACTTTCCTATTTAAAGCGAATTTATGAAAATGACGCACTAACTTTGATGGCCTTTGACCTAGTCAGATAGTATATTGCGTAAATATATTTACATTCCGGAATATATATATTTTTGTTTTATTGCGTCCAAGTGACCGTAGGACTGAATATAGGATCACTTTATGTCCTATAAGGTTCCACTTTTTACTTTTGATGTACGAAACCCTAAAAGTATAAATGCAAAGACATGTTTTACATTATATAAAAAATATATTGATTTCTCTTCAAGAAAACGACTTTTGTAAGTAATAATAATATACAAAACTTACATATATAGAAAAGAAAACAACAAACCCACGCATTTATAAGAGGTGAACGAACACTCTTGTAAAATTTATATGCAAATGAGACAAGGTTCACACCTCCGCGGACAAACGATCGGTTTCAAATATCAAATTATATTATGCATTCGAGATATGCCACTTAGGTACGTTGTAACTTATGTTTCCACATTTGCGTACATTTATTGAATTATTATTAATATCCCGATGCGTATTATTAATTTGGGGCCATTGAGACAAGGAGACAGCGTAGGTGCTCACGACGGTTCGGTTGCAGATTCGATTCAATTTAAAACAATCTGTCTTAACACTAGAACTTCTCTGCTTAGTCTGTAATGTGCGGATATAGCGAGAAGCTAAAAAAAGAATTATACGTACAACAACACCACCACCACCTAACATTGAATGATTATGATGATTGATAACATTGAAACATTGAATGACGTTTTTTTTTATAAAATTATATTACCTTTTCGTTAACAGTAGAAATGTGAAAAAAAAATAAACAAACGCTACAGTGTATAATATATATTTTTATTTTTATAGTAGGTATGTTAATCTATTTTCAAGAAAACTTATAAGTAATGTGTTTCTAACAGCTTTGAAACGAATTTATACACTTACAAGAGACAATTCCATCAACATTTGCATCGACATCAATAATAATTGTCATTCATTCAAAAAGCTCATACAAAATTCCAGTGCTTTATTGCAGCCGCGATCGTAGACTCATAACTATGGATTAGTAGCCAATGCATGAAAGCAAACCCACGGTGGTGTAGTGGGTGTCTAACAGTTCATATATAATAATCGTGAGTTCAATTCTAATTGAAAAAAGTTGTATCGAACAACTTAAAGATAGGTTCCTTCTACCTCCTTCGGTATATGCGAGACACAACGTGAACTACAAAAAAAGAAAAAAATATAAAGAATAAAATATTTTTTTTTTTATCTAAAATGGTCAAAAATATGTATTTATTTAATGAATTATTCATTCAAAACACACGCCACGTTCGCATCAAACGTTGTTTGTCCGGACTACGGCCGAATGATTGCATATTTGCATTATCGTATGTTTGTTACGTGGAGATTTATTAGAGTTATATTTTATGGAAGCCATTACCGATTTTTGTGGATATAAATAAAATATCGATTAAAATTTTTATACGTTACGTTTATTTTAGTTTCCCTTGAAAAGAACATACATATTTTGCTATAGTCGACAACCGAATCTTTGTGTAATTCTGTATATATTAAAAAACTGAAGCAATTGTAGATTTTACTACTAATATGTATGCATTTTTTACTATTAATAACAACAAGTTGTTTAGAGTTTAGACAGGTGTTCAGTTCGAATTCATTTTCGTCGCCTTTGTGACATCGGTGCAAGAGTCAATAGTTCTATGTAATCATTTTGTTAAAGCTTTTATATGAAAAACTTGTTTCATTATTTTATTTAATTTTAAAAATAAGTGCTGTTATGAATTATGAATTAATTTTGAATTCAATTAAATACTTAAATTATTACCAGTATATTGATCTTTAGAGGAAGAGAGAAATTAGTGGGGTCTTTCAAGCTTCCCGCTATATTCCGCAGGCAATGCAAGGTGGGAACCTAGTTTAAAAACAATCCGTTCTTCACTTCTCCTGTCCGTTCATGACTTGGTCATTGAGTTATGAGTGACCGGCCGCTTTATTTTGGTACCACAACGCTGTTTTTGGGACGCGCCTATACAGACCAGTGTACCTGTACACCTGTACCCACAACCATCACTTCTACATTCACATTTCACCATTCCATTTGCGTCGTGATGGCGTCTAACGAATATTTCTCGTTTATCTATAAAGACTGTCGCAACCGGCAAGCCGTTGCCGCGGGCCAGTGTCGCTATCGGTGATAATTCATTAAGTAATTAAGCCGGTTGCTGCCCGAGTAGGTAGGTCCCACCGCCCCGTAAATATAAATATTAAGATATTAAATGCCATGATATCGAGATTGCTTGCGATGCCAAATGTTAATAACTTTATTACTTTATTACTTACGCGCCGTCGCGGCGTCGCGCGTGGCGCAATTCGCACGGCTGCGGGGAAAAGAGGTTAGTGTTTTTAAAAGCATTTTTTAAAATATTAACCTCTTTTAATTTTAATTTAATTTGTCGGGTTAGTTTGTTAGTGTATGGGAAATCTTGCAAGCTCAGTTTGACCCACTTGTTAGTGTTCCATTGAGGAATTAAGAATTTGGATATGACTTCATTTCCGCCCAGCAATTTCATCTCTCTATCATATTTATGATGGGTATTGTATAATTGTTGGTGTTATTTCAAATCCCCACGTAGAGTTCACCCTGGTGTTCGGAAAGAAATAATTAAGACCTGTATATGACATAAGCGCTTTCACGCTTCAACCAAATAAACTATTTAACTTAATATATATTTGCAGTATAAATTACAATATTAGTAGGTATAAATATACAAGTAGATTGTAATGTAAAATTACAGTTGCCGGTGCTCAGCGTAGGGATATTAGGTTCTCACTATCCTGTCAATGCAGGAGGCGTGGAGATGGAAAAAAAAGGAACAAAACCATATTTGGACATTTTCAATTCTCTCCGCTTATTATGTATTTTATTCGGATATAGGTATCTTAATTGCACCACAGGATTCTATCTTGTAATAGAATCTGGAGTTTCTAAAGAACGGTAAAGCCGTTTGAAGTTTTTAAAAGTGGCCGTTATCCATTCAACTTTGAGAGCCGCCTTGCTTTGGGGGTTGATTCGCCGCCTCCGCCCGCCTCTGTGTAACGGGGTGTTCGTCTATTGTCTATATTTAAACGGCCAAAATATATGACACCATGGTAGCTGAGTTGGGAAGTACTCGTATTGCAGTTTTAATTGTATTTACTGTAATCGTGGGTTCGATTATCATTTGGAGGAATTAAGGAAATTACTTTTGTTAGAAAACGTATAAAAAATGAATAGGTAGGTAGGTATGTACGTTGTTTTAAACAAAATAATAATCATAATTATTAAAAGCTTCAGAAAGTGCTCAAATTACTACTTCATGTGAAAATCAAACCCACACCATCCGCTTAAATCAACCCACAAGCAACTATAATGTTGTCGTCCGCACACGCAGCCACCGATAGTGGCCATTAGTCAAAATAACGAGTTAATTGTTCGGTTAAATTACCGAGGGTGGGGGGTGACAAATTGATTAGAGTTTAATTTGAACTACCGTAAGCTTTGTTGGTTTTCGACGAATTAAGTTTCTGTGAGAGCTTCTGTATAATTAAGCTTATTGTTTCATAGTGATCTGGTGTGATAGTTGGTAAGGTTGATGCGAGGGGTTACTTATCTTTAAAAGGAGCCCTTTTCAAATCACGTTGTTGTCCGTTTGTCTGCCTGTCAAGACTCTTTAACTCAGGAATGCTTGGAGATATTAAATTGAAATTATATACTTAGATCTATAGTCCTATGATTTCCTGAAAACAAAAACCTGTTTCTACATTTACTTAAAAAAAGATTTTAAGAAGAAAAAGAGAAAGAGCCGTTTATATCGCAAAAAACGCGCATTTCCACATTACATAGGGCAGGGTTTCTTA
Organism: Heliconius melpomene rosina; assembly: GCF_056956725.1. NCBI lineage: Eukaryota > Metazoa > Arthropoda > Insecta > Lepidoptera > Nymphalidae > Heliconius > Heliconius melpomene. The sequence goes on from NC_140395.1 coordinate 14,133,091, forward strand.
AACTATGAGTCGCGACCCCAAAAGGGGTCGCGTAGCAAAATTCTGGGGTCGCGAGAGATTTTAATGTCAACTATTTATATATACCATTTTATAACATCACTAGAGTTGGCGGAATGTGGACTTGCAGCGTCTAGACACGCGCATTTGTTGAAGGTTTTGAGTTATCTCCACCGACAGCAGTAAACTATTGATAATCTCTATTATTGTACTGTAATACACTTCTGCCATTCAACACCACATATTTATGTGAAGTTACTTTCTCAGCTTTAACACATATTAAAACCCAATATCGTTCAGTGCTAAAAAATGTTGAAGAGGTCTTACGTCCAGCAGTTTCAAACATTCCACCAAGATTTGATTTGTTATGCAATAAAAAACAGGCGCATCCATCTCATTAAATTTCTTACTTATATTTTAATTTAATACTTACCACGCGACTACTTGAATATATTCGAGCGAATTAAGACGGTCAGAATCCACTTTTATTTTTGGAACTATAATAAATAAAATTTTATAATTTTTTGTGCAATTTTTAGTTTTAGATTTTTGTATGTTTCAAAACGAATTCTAAAACTATATATTTTCATATGTATATGTATATTTTTACCTAATAAATAAATCATCAAAAAATATTAATTTATTTTTCTTTTATATTTGTATGGGGGGTCGTTAAGAAACTCGCAATCATAAATGGGGTCGTGAATGACAAAAGTTTAAGAAGCCCTGACATAGGGAATCAAAATGAATAGGGTGCCCTAGTATTATGAAATGTTTCATGACCCTTAGTTATTTCTATTTGACTATATAAAGATAATACAAGAGTTTGTATGCACAAATGTTTTTGAGGCGTGCCGTACTCGTATTTAATAAGGTGTATCGGAGTTAACGAACTAATACCACTTGTTTATATAAAGAAACTGGTATTAGTTTGTTTAATATATTTTATGATTCTCTTATACCCTATATCTGAATTGAAATGTGTTCGGATGACTTTCCGCCGAGTTCCTGATGCATTGTGAGTGGCGTTAGTTAGTGTGATCTGAGCACGTTCTTCTTCATTCTTAGTATGATAACCTCACTTAATAATTGTAACATGCCTCTATTATATAATAGTTATCCACTAAGTACTATTTCAATATACAAGTCACAGGTGACGCCAACATTTATAATCGCCAATAGCAATAACTCATGAATTATTAACGTTGCGATTTAGCGTGGCAAATATTTTAACCAGGATAGCTGGTTGTTGAGGTATTTGGAACGAGCTAACGGTCTAATGGAGATTGGATAAGTTGTCTGTCCGTTGAGGTGTATTTTGGAAGTGTGACTCAGTGGTGGCTTTACATAATTTCAAGGTATAGGTTCTCACAACAAATCGTTTTTGTTGGTTAGATATTAAAAAACCAATATTGAAAGCTATGCTCAAATTGATGTGTTAAAAATTTGCCGTCCTAGGCCTGCTAATATAACTATTGTATAAATCTCAATACTAAATTTTACCTTTAGCACAGGTGAATCCAGATGAAAGGTCTGTACAATATCGTTTACTAGGTTATGCATACCACTTTCACGTTTACTTCGCCTACAATGGTTTACCCGACCAACGGAACTAGACTTCACATCTCATAGACTACTAGGAGTTTACAGAACACTACAACTTCACGTATCTCTCGTAAAGCAGATTAGCGGAGAGAATCTAGAGTCAGAAGATAAGACACTCTGCTTTTCACCTTCAATCCTGTTTGACATAAAGCGTGTTATTTAGCGGAACTTAACACATTTTGTTAGTAGAACTCGAGAAATAAAAATAATTTGAATAAAACTAGTACCCCAAGTGGGAATCGAACCTATGATACCCATCACACGATCGTTTACAGTTAACGATTGTCGTTCTACATTAGTGTAGCTTTATGTCAGAGATCATCTTACCCTGGTTGTAATATTTTTGAATAATTCAAATCGTATTGTCATTCTAAGCGCTGCGCTGCCCGGGTGCGTGACGGGAGCTGACGTGTTGTCTTTAGTTTATTCCTTTTTATTACCATGATTGATCAATTGACTTGATAATAATTTGTTGGAAAAATAATCGTTATTTGTTGTTCATTTCAATCACAAATTGTATATTATGCACGGGTTATGAGAGGTGCGAGTTCAAATAAATGTACATTACAACAAGAATTCGATAGGGTTCCCACTAGGGTCAATGATTCTATTTTAGCTATTATCATTTTCCCGCTCTGATAGACGGAGCGCGGCGTTTACAAATAATATCTTGAAAATGTGACGCGTAGTGGGGATTGCAGAAAGTGTCTCAATCTTAGGTTCTTTGCTATAATCATTGCTCCAAGTGGGAATCAAACCCACAACTGCCGCGTTTAGAGTCAGACGCTGTCCCACTGCGCACGACAGTATCTTTAAGATGAGGTTCATATATAGAATATTTTAAATTGGCGTATAGGGCTATAAAATTTGTGCTTTTTTACGATACAGTATATATTAGAAACTATAAAAATAAATGTCTTCAACTATAAATCTTAAAACTAATGCATTTTAAGAAGACGTTCTGAATATATAGTATTACAAAAATGAGGCCGTCGTGACGCAGTGGAACAGCGCGCAGTGTTGATTTACTTATTTATACGACAGTTGTGAGTTCGATTCGAACTTAGGGGAATTAATTATTTTCATCTTCTCGCTCTGATAAGGAGACAAACCGCGGCGTTGAATCCCGCCACTTAACTGTGCAACATTGCAAGTTGAGTGGCGGGATTCAACGGCGCGGTTTGTCTCCTTATCAGACAATGTTTCGGAAAATTGAGCGGTGCGTGGGGAACACAATGTCTTAACACAGGTTCCCTCTGTTTACCTTGCTATATGCGTGATATAGCGTGAGGTTCAAATGTATGATAAGAAAATTTGAATATGATTTAAACAAAATCTTTATGTATCATAAAATATTGCAATAAATTAAATAGTATCGTGTAGGTTTATGTATTTCCTTGTAATATAAAATTTAAATGGCACGTATAATAATTAACTGTTGTAATATGAATTTAAATATAGTCTAAAGAAATCTTAAAGGTCGTTATGGCGCAGTGAGGCAGCCTCTGATAGTAAACGCGAAGGTTGTGGGTGAGATCCCACTCGGGGAATGAATACGACTATATTTCAAATTTGTTCATGTCGTTGCTCTGGTAAGATATAAGTGTGGCGCGCCACGTCAAGCCTGATCTGCGGGATACAGCTTGAAAAACCTCATCAGTTCCTTTCTTATTTTGAGATACGGAACCCAAGAATTCTCTAAATTAAAATCTAATATACACATCTCAACTGTACCACCAAAGCGGTTATAAACACGTCAAAACCTATATATGAAAGATTTAACTTAACTTCATTCCATGCAAAAAATATATTAAAAAGAAAGTGTCCTACTGTTTTATACGGAACTACAGCGGTGGTCGAATACTTGGCACAATGGTGTTAGTTATACGAGTCGTATAGTTAACAAAGGGCGAGGTGTTTACTTAGGGAGGACCACCTACCACCTATCACTACAGGCGACCGCTGTCGAGAATAAAATAATGAACTATAAGATTGAGAGGACAGAGATGATCGATATGCTGAGATTGTAGAACAGATATAGTGCAATTGAACATGTTTTTTTTGTTTCTGAGTGCTTGATTAAGCGCTAGCTAGTAAGTAGGTCATAGATTTATCATGTGTTCTTTAGGTTGACTTTTCACTAGGCAACAATATAATAATATGGCATTATCATATGGTGTGATAATGGAGTCAGGAACTGAATAGTAAAACACCAGAAATTACTGGTAAACTACTCGAGTCTCAGGCTATATGTATATACAAAGTATATCAGTTTTTCGTGTTTTGTGTAGAATATCATTAAATGTAACGCTAAATAAGTATAGCATATATACTGACATGTAACGCAAAATAAATGTATTTACATAAAAACGTAGTAGTAAGACACTTCGTTCCTCACACACTGTCCAATTTCAAAGACATTACGAGCTGAGTTGTGGAATTGAACGTCGCGCTTTATCTTGTTACCAAAGCCAGGATACGAAAATACTTAATTCCATCAAGTGGCCATCAAGTGGAAATCAAGTCAGGCGCTATCCCAGTGCGCCACGAAACACCAGTGTTGTCATTTAAATATTTTCTTTCTCTCAAATAATGAACTATTATTGTTTTGCTTGAGTATTTCGTGACAGATCGCGGCGATTAAGGCTCGCTCGTGCCTCGCCATTCTTTAATTGGACTAAGTAAAGGGGTCGATACGTTTTTTGCGGGATCGTTAGCGCCGCGCCGCGTCTGTGTCTCTGTTATCACAATCACACATCTATTCATTATAAGGACGGACAGACAGACGGATAGGATTAGTCGTGGGTCTTTTCAATTTAAAATAAAGCCTATATTTAAATTTTATATAGACTACTGATGATTTTGTAGTCTAATTGGTGGTTTTTATAGGTTTGTTAGTTTTTCGAATAAGCGGAAAGTGGAGATCTGATAAGGAGGCCGTAGTGGCTCAGTGGGCCACCGAATATAAGCAAGAAAGTTCGCGCTTCGATCCCCACTAGAGAATTAATTATTATCACTTTCCTGCTCTGGCAAAGTAAAGTATGGCCTTGAGTTTCAGCACTCAACGCGCAATGTGCAGAACTGAATGTTTAAGCCTGATAAAGCGTGAAGGTATTGTAATAAATACTCTGCCGCAGATTGAACCTACTACTCTCAGATATACTTTATTTCGATTTCATTTAAATATCTTTATATAAGGGAACACAGCATGGCACTGTGAAAGCGACGGTTGTGCACTAGGTTCCCTTGAAACTTGAACCTTCCCGTAATGTGAAGTAAAAAAAACTTTATATAAAAAGCTTCCTTAGTAAAAAAGCACATTCTAAACGACAGGTGCGGCTAACTGTTGTAAGTTAACAGACAGGCTGACAAACCCAGTGGTTCCCGGAATCCGTGGCGAGCACGTGAGATATTTGTAGATAATATTAGTAGCTCGTTTCCTTGAAACGCATAGTTTGTTAGAGATTCGTTTGGTGACATCATATTTAATATTTAAGTAATGCCAGTGGTGATGTTCTTATGCACTCATTCACGTGGTATGCCACAAGTAGCAAAGTAGGCATTAGGAACTAGCACCCTTAATAATGCCATTTAAATAATGTACAGTCGTTTGTTTGGTGCTATTTGTTTGAACGCGCTTGCCTCAGAAATTACTGGTTCGAATTTAAACATGTTTTGTGTATTATACAGTCTATTGATATTGAGATATAATATATTAATCTTTTCTATGTAATCCTCCGTAACAGCAGTCAGAGTTACCTCGGCAATGTGTCAAAGTTAGTTTTAAACATGTAATGAACAGTTAAAATGAGTGCTTTACAAAGCACTTGATTTAAAAGCCCTCTTTAACCACTATTTGGAAATAGGTAACACGTTTAATAAAATATGAAGGTGCTCGTGTTCGCCTCGCGTCAAGATAAACCTGGGGGAAGCGTGCTGTGAATGTGGAATGTAGCATTATACATCATTTGTATCTACATACATTTGCAGGTAGTGGGATTCTTATTGCTGATCTAAGATGAAATAAGTTATTGATTGACATTATTTAGTTTTGGTACTAAAATAAATAAAAAAATGGACTGTGTTTTTTATATTTTTCACTAGCTTTTATCAGTGGCTCCACCTGGGTGGTCAAATGAATCAAAATAATTGTGACCGCAAGTACAGACGCCAGTGGGTTACGTCGAAAGTGTCTAAGCAAACAAACTCTCTTTCTCTTTATACTATTAGTGTAGAAGTAACTATGGATACTAATACCAATAAAAACATAAGGAAAAAAATGTGAACGAACATAAGGATTATTAAGTGTGAGCGACGCGTTATAAATGATGTTCGCGACAGGGTTATAAAATTGAATTTTATACTGTGTGTTAAATAATAATTTACTGTTGTTATCGTCACCTATCTCCTTTGTGAGGTAGGTAAAGGTCTTCTATCTCTTGTGCTTATTAATATATCTGTGATGTTTATAGCTACACGCTGTATATCGCATATAGCAGGGTAGCAGAGGAAACCTAATGTTCATTCCCCTGAGAGGACTTTGAACCTACAAAAATAACGTTTTTCTGTCTTACTGTGCCACCATGGCAAATTAATCATTCGACGCGTTTAATTCCTCAATATCTTTACTCTCTCTCTCTATACTTCCATAATGTGACTAATTCTATTGTATTTTTTCAGTATTGTTACCGAAAAGTGACTTGTCGTACATTATTGAATTGTTAGAGAGCGTCAGTGCAGGAAGACATTCATCACAATTGGCAGGTAAATTGTTTACTTAAGGACAATTTGAGATAAAACTCCGCCAAATTCACTTAAAAGGGCATTCTGGGAGGCGAGATTTGCGCCTTAGATTGTAGCGTGGAGGTGGCATCGTATGAACTGTGTTATATATTTTAGGTAATGTGTTCATTTTTGTATTATATTTTATAGATTCGTGCTTTATCCCGCAAGAGCTGGCAGAGTGTCAAAACACTTGGTTTTGAACTTTTCTTTTGAATTTGAGATAATATCGAGATTCAACTATGTACTTCAATGTCCTTTGTTCTTACCGAAATGGGGAAATAAAAGTAATTCTTTCCCCTAAGTGGGAATTGAAGGGTATTATATATTATATTGAAGGGCACCGTATTTATAATCAAACGCTGCCCTGCATATATTGCTAAAATAAATGGTTAGTAGTAGGTACATAGGTGTAATGTGATTAAAATTAACTATGTTGTAAATATTTATTTTTATCTGTGATCATTATGGGTACGTACGTTGTATTTATCTTAGTAACTTATTGATATATTTTTTGAAAAGGCGATGTTAAAAAATATATTATAAAATAGATTAGTAATAAGAATTATAATATTTTTATTAACAAAAAACATAAAATTCCTTCACAACCCATACCACTTCCCTATTTAACACGTCTCAGGACCAACGTGTCGTATCTACGCATCTTCGACCATAAAATTGACTTTGTCACTACTCATAAATCTTTTTGAGACAAGACAAGAAAAAAAAATGACAATATGGCGTCCGCCAACTCCATTCGCCCGGATGTTGACACAACAGGCGACGAAGTTTTTTTCTAATCTTTAGAAATGGTTCACGCTTTATTTAATTCTCGAAATGGTCCCAATGTTTATATAGAGATGTCAAATTGTTTTAGAAATTTTGACACAAAATATTTTGCAACACTCGCTTTTGTGTTTATTGTTCTTTTTTAATTTCATTTTGAATAAAAAATATTTCGAGAAAATGAAGCGAATCGAAGCGTTGAGTTCGCAATTGAAAACGTTGTCTTCTAATTTCGGAGGAAAAGAGAACGGACGGGCGGGTTCAAGTCGGTCTCAATTTTAATAAAATGTCAAGATCAAAACAAAATATTTCACTCGAAATGGCAAATTTAGCATATTCAATTTGAATTGACGCCAACGCAGCCCATTACAAGCACTATCGGAGAAATACGATGTTTTTTAGCTGAGATGTATGAATTAATATCGGACGTTCAGATCGCAGCTTCCTTTACTGCCTGGAGTGGTGCCAATAAACCAAAGGAGTTCTGCTGCTCCGCCATAACTCCTAAACGGTTGGTAGTAAATGTCATTGGACTGGGGTTACCATGTGCGTTATGCTTAGAGGGATGATTAAATTTTATTTAAACCAAAACATCACTTTAATAGTGCCTGTGAGATTCTCAGTGTCTTTTCGGGATGTGATAGATATTTTTTTGTGGTAATTTAATAATACTTTAGCATTAATTTAAAAAAATGTTGATGTTGCTGGCCTATATCGGCTGATATATGTCGCTACTGAGGCGATACAAATAATTAAATAATGTAGAATAAGGCGGCTAACACTAGGTTCCCGGGTTTCCTAAATCTACTTTGGTTTGTGCACAATATTATTATTTTTGTTAGTATACGTATAATTTTTGGTTTTGTGGTCCACATAGTTATTTTGGAAACCCTACTCAGGATTTTTATGTGCGCGGTAGTTTCGCCTATTGCGCTATCGAACACCACTTTGAAGGAATAATGCTGAACTCATATTTCTTATAATTACGAGCATTTAGATTTTAAACTTAAACTTCTACAACAAAGTCGGTTTGCTCTACACGGGAATAAGCACGCGAAGTCTGTTGATGCTGGGCCAATTATACTGTCGTTTTAACGAGTCGTTTCGCACATATACTCTAGTATCTAGATAAATATACATTTTGATATTTATAATATATGGAAAATGTTTACTATATCTAAGAAGAACGAGGGAAAACAAGACTTTCCCGTAACTTTGTTTACGTGGACTTTAAAACGTAAAATCAAAAATTATGTTTTATTCCATTCCCGCAGGATTTTAAAGAAATTCTCTTTTAGTACTCCCCTATACTCCCTAAAGTTGCTACATTTCAACTTTCTTAGTCCAGTAGTTTTGTCTGTACCTACGTCTTATGCCAGTCACTCCGAAACGGAAGAAGTTTTATATATGTATCGATATAACATTATAGATATAGGCAGATGTCAAGTATAAATAATCAATAAGAGATATTATAAATAAGTTATGACACTCGCTTCTACACTTTAGTGGCAGAACTTAACGCCGCGCTTTGTCTTTCTAACAGAGCAGAGTCAGACGGTCCACAGCTGCACTACAAAATCATCGAAATATCGTATTTTACATTCAAAATCGATATTAACTCTGAGCGTTAAATAAGTCGTGTTCAACTTAGTTAGTTGCGAGTAATCGTCGCCATATTTCACGAACTCCATTCTAACTTCTACCAAACTTCCGATTTGTTTTATCTTTTACGACAATTACTATATTTTCAAATATAACTGTTTCCGCTCATGGTTGTATTCTGTAATATGGCCCATACCTATAGCCTTTCGTGATACCTTGTGTAAAAAAATAACGGTGTTCCAAAAACTGGTCGGAGTGTCTTAACACTATGTTGGTTACTAGATAAATGCATAGAGTACATTCGTCCTCAGGTACATTTTATTCACACACAAAAAGATTTAAAAAAGAGCATCGTTATTTCAAAGTCACTGAACGTACTTCCAATGATTTATTTAACGCCATATTTATGTTCAACGGGTGTCTGTTTATTTTGCGAAAGACTGCCTCTGTGATCCTTAGATCCTTATATGAATAGAGTTCAAAATTGTTTTATTTTGGTATATTTACAAAGTTGTTAAACGTTAACTTGACAAAGGTTTACGAGCTTTTCTGTAAGCTCTTTTAGGTTTTAAAATAAAGTTTATTTTGGTATGATTTAAAGTTTTCGTAAGATTGTAAGGTGTTGGGAGGACAATAGTTTCGCGTGGGCACACGGGGGTCGAGACGTGTTTCGAGACGGTGCTTACTATGCTTAAAATTTTGAGAATACATGTAGTTTTGTATACATTGAATTTGTAGTACGTTCTTTAGTATTTTAATATTATTTTTTTTAAGCTTCAAGCACATTGCAGTGTAAGCACAGGGAACCTGTGAACTTAGTGTTAAGACATTCCCCATTCCCCATTTCCCGCCGTATTATTGGGGAATTGCGTGTTGAGTGCTGCGCTTTGTCTAGCTAACTAGACCGAAGAAATTAAATTAAACGCCCCTGAGCAACGTTGCCCTTGAAACCTGTGTTTGGTTGTAAACGAAATATTTATTTCGTTTTCATGGAATTATTATCAAATAAAATTTCTTTCGCTATTTTTTTTAAATCTATAGCAAAGAAAATCACTGAAACACAAGAAAACACCAACTTAACCTCGTCCTATGTCTTGTCAACACAATGAGGATATTTCATTCTTCTGAATGTTAATCGAACCCACAACCGTCGTACAATCAGACTGATAGCCATTTCCCCACACCACTTATTTTTAAAAGTAAATATTATTTTCATTTTCAGAATTACGAAGCAATGTATAATGAATAAAGTAGAACTATCGGCTTAAAACATCTTAAAGGAAGGTACATGTGTATATTTTATGAGGAACATTCCGAATGCAGATTTCTGTAGAGATTAATTGCGTATTATAAATAGTCAGTTGGTGTCGCTTAAGTGGCTCGCTTGTTTAACTTTTATTGTGGGCGAAATATTTCATAACTCGTTAACGAACACCGGGGGTATTCAATTTTACTTTATTGGCTGCCTTTTATTTGTAAAATAAAGCACTGTAGTGGTTGCCAAGCAACTGGCAATGGTTGTCAGATCGATTTCTTAAGGGAATTAGTATGTATGTACATTGCTTTCCTAACTCTACCCGGTTCCGATAATTTATCCTGTTAAGATGCTCCGGCTCCGTCGTCAGACATATCGTGCTTAGTGGTGGTACTCAACGTCGTGCATTGTCTTGTTATCATACGATATACATAGCGAGAAAATATAATAAATTAATTTTTAACAAAAACAAAAACCGACTTCTAACAACGAACTAAAAAGTGAAAAATAATTATATAAAGATTTTATAATTTTGAAGTCGGTGCCAAGTAAAACAAACAGGCTTAGTAATTAGATATTGTAGTAAAGGTGTTGTAGCATTAGTTTGACACCGACTTCAAAATTATAAAATCTTTATATAATTATTTTTCACTTTTTAGTTCGTTGTTAGAAGTCGGTTTTTGTTTTTGTTAAAAATTAATTTATTTTACGATTTTTAGTGATGGGTAGATCTTAAAATTATGCTTCTTGAACGAGTGGTGATCGTGGTGGTAGTGGTTGTCAACGAGTGGTTGTGATTGTTCTATGTAAAACTTCATTTTATTAGCTAGCTAGCTTTTTGTGCAAAGTTACATTTTGGTATATTGACAAGAACAAACATAAAAAGTATTCGGGTGAATTCGGAATCTCCCTTTTTTGAAGTTGGTTGAAAATGAGAACATCCTCTTTTTTGAGATTGGTTGAAAAGAAATGCAATGATCAGGAATCTCACTTCTGACATCAATTTAAAAAGTTTTTTCTTGTAACTATTACAGTATAATTAATTTTTGACCAAAAAATACAAACTTTCTCAATTTTCTCCGGATTCCATAATCGAAACCTAACCAAACTTTCACCAAATTATCCTTGAAGTGTATCCTTTCAAATAAAAAAAGAATCATCAAAATCGGTTGGCGCGACATTGAGTTATTCGGCTACTAGTCGCGCACATGCATAATGCAAATTTAAGACTTATGTGATTTTCTCATGGATACCATTGTCAGACATGGACCAAAAAAAAATGGGACCATTCGGGAAGCTATACCTTTCAAATAAAAAAAAAATTATCAAAATCGGTCCACCCAGTTAAAAGTTATGAGGTAACAAACATAAAAAAAAAAATAAAAAAAATAAAAAAAAAAAAAAAATACAGTCGAATTGATAACCTCCTTTTCTTACAGAAGTCGGTTAAAAAATAAGCAAATTCCCCGGTGAGACTCGAACCCATAATCGTCGCGCTTTCCTAAAACCTAATTCATTTCGAACCTAGAATACTTTTTTTAAATATGAACTATGCTTTATGTCCAATGTATCTAAAAAAACGTGAAAAATGGAGAATTTAATGCCGTAACACCACTTTCTCTTTCTTAACTCCACAAATAGAAGTGAGAGAGAATTCCATTCCCCACTTTCTACCGAACTCTTAAGACATTGTGTGTTGAGTGGCGGAATCGTGGAACTCAATTCTGCGTTATGCTGCCTATCTCGTTTATAAGATTAATAATATATACAAATATGTAAAACTATACCAAATCTATTAACACAAATATGATAAATAATATCCTCTTCCTTGTAGCCGAGGCAAGGGCAGGGCAGGGAAGGTAAGAAATACAAATAACACTAAACAAATATGTGATGGGTGGCGTGATTAGGACAAAGCGCTCGAATTCAATAAGCGCGGCCACATCCTTCACGCCTCGTTGAGAACATGATTGTCATCTTTGCTGGTACTGGTGGAACTCGACGCTAACTCGATTTAAATATAACCTTTGGGTTATTTTGAGTTATTTTTGTTTTTATTATTAAGTAAATATACTAACAAACGAAACTCAACTTATTTTTTTGCAAATTCAATAACAATGTAATTTACATTACGTATAACAAATATCTCAGAAGATCAATGTATTAACTGATATTTTTTGATGTTTTTATTAATCACGCTTTATCCCAAATGATATCCCTTATCCAAAAAAAAGAGTAAAATAACAGAAATAATAAATTTTAATTATGTTTACGAATACGACAAAATATATTACTCAATTTCCAAAGTAATAACCACGAGTGCGTGTAATTTGAACGACAATAAGAAAACAAATAGAAAGCGCACAGCGACATTTGTTTGAAATATTTTTAAATATATGATTGTTTTATTGCTCCCAATATCCTTTGGGGTGGAGACGCTGCCGTGGACGCGTCGCGTCGGGGCGGAGTGACTGACATATTTACGTTACTGCGTTTCCTAAACTTCTTTCTGGTGTACAAGGTCTGCTAACAATTTGAGACTAATAATATGTTTTTGGTATCATCCTGAATATCATTTAATCATTTTTCAGACTATATGCGTAAGTGGCGGAACTGAATACCGCAATTTGTCGTTTTACCAGAGCGAGATAATAAGAATATTTCGCTCTTCCGAGTGAAAATCGATCCCTAGCTTTCGTGTTAACACAAGGTTCCCTCTGCCTACCCTGCTGTGTACGGGATACAGCGTGAAGCTGATTTTTAAAATGATATGTGGTGGTTGATAGTCTTCTTTCTTATAACACAAAAAATACACTTGTACAAGACAGGTATATTTTTTCATACTTAAGCCTTAGAAAATTTACCAAGTCACGTCTCTATAGCCTCTACATACAGGTACACTTTATAAAATACCCGAATAATATAACCATTTAAATATATATATACTGTTTGTAAGTATTTTGACAGTTCGTTTCCGCAGAGATGAATTATGTGCATATTGTTTTTTAGTCAGTGTTGATACAGCACGATGTGGCACCGCGTGAATTTGAATTTTGAGTGACTTTTGCGATCTTAACTGTCATTAAAATTAATACGAAGAGTGGAGAATGAAATGTTTTAACATTATTTACCTCTTCTCGTTTTTAAAACAACTTCTTATTCAAAACTGAATAAATAGGAGCTACAGAATAACCTACATGTACACAAAATCTATTTCTTTTAGTTTTACGCTCTGTCCCTCGTTAAGCAGAGAAATCCTAGTGTTAAGCCACTCCGTTTTCTGCTTCCCACCTGAATTTGAGACACTTAGTGTTGAGTGATCTATTAAAATGGAGAAATGAAAATAATTCATTCTTTTCAGCTAGCAGTCTGACGTTGCATATTTATGTAATATAAACACATAGAACCATACATACATATTACATATAAATTTACAAAGTTTTCTCGAATATTTCACTAGTGTATCTGTAAATTTAAACATGTTAACATCGGCCCGGCTGGGGCTGGGTGTCGCTACCCATCCACTTTGTGATTTCCCCGGCGACGCCGCCCGCTTCTAAACACATCTCTTAATATTGTTTACATACGAGCATATAGGTTCGTTCGATATTTTGGCATATTTGATATCGTGTGTTTTGAGAATGAGGTCACTTCTTCTTGACATACATATGCTCTCTATGAAAACAATTAATAAATCACAGTTTCCAGAAATAAAAATTGCAAGCTTAGCCTTTTAGGTTCATCCCAATAGCGATATTTTCTGTGAGACGAGATATTTTTCTGGGGCTCAGTGAAAGATGTAAAAATGGTTGTGACAAGGACAAGGTTGTTAACAGCCATGTCATTCATCGAGATGAAAAATATTCCACGTGGTAATGATCGTTATAATTTGTTTGTCAAATATCCAATACAGATCCGACAAATGAAAATAATTTATTTCACAAACAACCTTATTTGCTATCGTATTTTTTTCTTATTTTTGTGGTCTCATGGAGTTGATTTCTTTATAGTACTAAAAATAACAGAATGAGAAAGGAATTTTTGCCCATTTGATCATAGCGACAATTTGCATAAAGTTAAAATTGTAAAGAGCATTAAAACATTTGATTAAGCGCTTTAATTAAATACTACCTAAATTACACGAAAAAATCAGCTTCTCGATAAATGTTCAATCTACAAATATCGGCACGTTTGAAGTGTGATTTAATAGATCATTAATGGCCGACTCCGGTTCTGCGGGGATGAGTGGCACTACTACTGTAACGTCAGGTTTGTTCATATTTTATTAATGTACTTTTTAAATTTCATTCTTTTTCTATTGTTAAGGTAACCGTGGTGCAGTCGGAAAGAGTCTGGTATTAGACGTGACTATAGTGAGTTCAATACTCGCTTCGGAAAATTAATTATATTCATTTGACCGCTCTGGTCAGACAAAACTAAAATTGAGTTTAGCTGTAAATACCTAATGTCTTCAATTCGGCGGAAACGGACGACAGGGTACAGCAGGGTAGGTACAACACTCTGTTTCTCACTTTTTGCCGAATTTAAGAGATTGTGAGTTTGATTGTGGTGGCTTCCAATTAATCTTTTTATCGGAGCTTGGAAATGAAAATAACTCTTTCTCCCCAGTGGGAATTGAACCTCCACTTGGCTCCACCAAGGCTGTCTCTACGGTCGCGGTCAACGGCAACATTGAACTTATTACTCCTATACCAAAATAACTTTAACCAACCAGTAATTTGACCCAAAATAGCTTTAAACGCATATCAGATAGTAAGGGATGGATCCTGTAAGTTTTGCGAGAATTAATTTGTATGCAAATTAAAGTAACGAGGCGGTGTTATTAATTTATCTCAATCACTGCCGATCGCTCGAGACTCGAGACGTGCTCCACTCTGTATCTGATGTAATATGTTATTTGAAACGTAAGTATATATGTTTGTGGATTTATATGTGTTTTTTTTTCACGCTGTATCCCGCATATAGCACGTTAGTCAGAGGTAATCTATTGTTAAAACATTTAAGTCTTTCGTGTTGAATTGCTGAGCTTAACGCCACGTTTTGACTTACTACCTGAGCGAGGAAATGAAAAAATGTTCCTTCACAAATCAATCCCTCAAATATAGGAAGGTCTCAAATATATAGATATGATATTACTTTAATTGATATACTCATGCAATTGTCAGTTCGGATTCTCTATTTCAGTACATCATAATTTTATTTTAAACTTACACGTTGTTAAATTCGCTCGTGATTTTTGGTTCAGCCGAATATATGCAAATGACAGCTTCGGGAACAAAATATATTAGCATTTAAATGAAAATCAAAAGTTAACTTGTTAAAATATTGTAGTAAAATAATAGTTAATTGTTTATAAAGGGAGCCTAGTGGTAAGACACTTCATTCCCCACTTTCTGGCGAATTTTGGAGACAGTTCGTGTTGAGAGGCAGAATTCAACGCCGCAATTTTACGTCGTTACTGAGAGCGAACAAATGAGACAAGGCAAAGCGCTTGTTTATTTACTCATAGTTCATACAACATAAATAATAGTAATACTATATTCTTGACTTTACAGTAGAAGGAAGAATAGAAAGGCAGAAATATAACTTACTCACCCCTCGTTAAAAGAGATGAAGCTGCTTCTTGTCAACCTGATAACAAAGAAGAAAAAACTATATTCATTTTTAATAATATATGAAATAAACTGGTAATAGGAAGCTTTTTTTTATTATTTAATCATTATCCTTGATACTAAGTCTTTCGTGGCGCAGCGGCACAGCGTCAGACTGTAAGCGAGACGGATGTGGGTTGAGTTCCACCACTCAACCATAGAATACACCAAATATATTGTTCCCACAAGTATTTTAGCCTGTCTAAAAAATATTTATTTTTTGTATAGCTTTACGCTGTATCGGGAGTACGATCTGCCTCACTTCGCCCAATTTTCGAAATAATATTCGATAAGTGGCCGATTTCAACGCCGCGCTTTGCCTTCTCATCCAAGCGAAGGAATGAAATTAATTAGTCCGCCCAAGTGATCATCGAACCTATAACCATCGTGTTACGATAAGACGCCATGCCGCTGTGCTATGGTGGATTCCACAAATGATTAAATAATAAAAAAGCTTCCCAGTACCGTTACATGGGAATGCATTTTTTTCTATTTTTTCTTAGCATCTGTCCCTCAACGGGGGACCGTTTTTGGACGATAAATATCAATTTTGGACCCACCCACCCATTTATATTTATTTAGGCTTGGTTTTATATTAAAGTTTTTCTTTCTTTTTGTGAGCTCCGATGTGACAGAATTATTAATTAATGGAGAAGTAGAATATTGAGAATTAATTAATAATGCTGTAGTTTTTGGTATCTGTTCCTAAAAGGTAAAAAAACTGTGGTTATATTTTTTTTACACTGTACAACATTTAAGGATTTTAACAAACTTTATTGAGAGGTAGAAAAAGGTAATTTAAATATCTAACTCTAGTAATAACATATCTAGAGATACGTGTTTCTTAATTCTAAGTTGAGATGAAGTTGAAATAGTAGAACAATAAGAGGCAAATAAGTCAATAATTTGACAAAAATAACAAAGTACGGACCACGTGTCCATAAACTAGATAAACATACATCTATATACGGCTTGAACGTCTAGTTTCATTACACTACAGCCCATACCGCAATACCAAGAATATCAAAGGGAAACCGTCGACCGCGACGTTAACTTAATTCTGTTTGCCTTCACCGATCCAAAGCTCCGCAAATTATTAGTAAACAACGTCCAGGAAGCTCCCGATATAGCACCAGCCAGCACGTGCTGGCTTTTGTTTTGGCGAGCTTTATGCGAGGAAGTCAGATGGTGACTCCGAGTGTGTGGGCATTGTGTTAATGTATGTGGCCGTTTGGATTGGTTGTCGGAGCAATTTCTTATTGAGGGAATGCTATTATTTATATCAGTCCTCCAATATCTGAAAGTTGGGAATCAAACCTACGACCTATCGCGTTTACAGTCACACGCTTGTGCCCATGCACTACGACTAGCTTCTATTATCATTATTATCCACATTAAATTGTTAGTTTTGTCTATTATACTTTATATAAAGATGCGTATATTCTGATACAAATTAAAATGTATTGGAATTCCATACGTTGTCTATATAATGGGATATGAACCTATGTCCGTTTGAATAGTTCATCTAAGCTCACGTGCAAGCTTTGTTTTGACGAGCTTTATACGCACGGAAGTGATTCGGTGGCTGGTTCTTCGAACTGTAAATTGTAATCGGTAAATAATTAACCGCCATCCTGTATTGTATTTTGATACAAATCGTAGGTAATAGGTATGTTAAAACTATTTTGTTGTGTAGAAAAATAAGTCTATTCTGTTCTTTTATTATGGCGTTCCGAGCGTGCCGGATGAGCACAAAAACACTTCGCCAATGTCACAATGTAAGGAAAACACACGAAAGAAAAAATAACTTTCTAAGTCTCTCTGGTCTCCGTTTGAAACCAAATTAGAGTCACTGGGTGACAATATATCAAATAATAAATACTATTATGTTATAAATATAAATATTATTATGAGATAACTTGCGTATTTAACATGTGTGCGCTTATAAATCATGTTAATACACTTTGGCTAACGAAACTATAATTTGACTTGCATCGCGAATAGTGTTTCTGTTTCTACAGCAAAACTACTATTCATGTTTTATTGTAAAAATTGAAAACAATGACTTATCACTACCCTCCTAATCCATCCTCCTATCAGCCTACTCCAAAAACCTACACCATGCGTAAACAGAAAACAAAAGGTAAAACCGACCAAGTAACCATAGAAACAATACTTCTACACTCAAATGAAAATGGGGCAATACATCGATCAGAACGAGTGACCGCTTTGTGGAGCTGGAGCCTGGAGCCTGGAGCCTGGGATGCCAGAGAATTGATTGAAATGCCTAATGAAAAGGCAAATTTTGGTTCGCAATTATCATTTGTATATCTTTGTTATGAGCGTTTGGTTATCGGTTATCGGTGATTAGAAATCAGTGTTTGTGTGATTTGATTGGGGGTTTTAATTAGTTTTCTATACGGAAATGAGAAATTTTGAAGTGTAGGATAGGATAACGTGTTTTTTTAGAGAATTTGTTAGGTTCAATGCGCTAATCTTAGGAATTCGAATTCGTTTTTTAGTCCATTTATGGAGGAACGCTACAGGAATACGATGCAATCAACTGTACAACCAGAGCTACCTTGGGCACTTAGGTAGTGTCATGTCATACACAACAAGTGAGGACTAGTTCATAATGTTATCCATATTTTATATTTATATTATTCTTTTAAAGATGTTTATAGAACTGTTTTCTGCGAAATTGCAAATGTTTATCATTTAATATGGAATTATAAATATGAATTATGCCTGCTATCTAGAGGTTACGGGCACTCAATGAGATTTATTCACAAATTAACCTTCCGTTATCGCCAGTTCACTCGGTTGTTAAACTATATTATTATATTTTTTATAATTATTTATAAATATTTTAATACTTAACAAAATATAGTTGTGTTCTGTGATTATGCTTATCTTTTTTTAGTCATTGCAACTTTATTATACCACTATGGTGACATTTTAAAACGCAAAATAGAATAATCATATGGAATGAATAGAAAAAGAAACATAATTTTAATATTTTTATAATCTGTGCGAATAACAATTTGAAATGAAAGTCACTTTTTAAACGGTTTTATTTAGCTCACCCCGTTTGTTTGTTTGTTTGGGTCAAATTTAGTAATTGAAATTTAACCCTCTTCCCGTTAACCGATTGATCTGAAATTTGGTATACGCCTTTGATTCTGGTGACAATACAATTATCCATATTCAATATTATTGTGAATCCAAGATGGCCGCCGCTACAAGATGGCGGACAACTTAGTTTTTTTCAATCCCATCAATATGGATATCAAATGAAAGGGCTTGTCAAGTAGAATTCAGTGGACTATACAAAATCAAAATCCAAGATGGCCGCCACTATAAGATGGCGGACAAGTTAGTTTTTTTCAATCCTATCAATACGGGTATCAAATGAAAGGGCTTGTCAAGCAGAATTCAGTGGACTATACAAAATCAAAATCCAAGATGGCCGCCGCTACAAGATGGCGTACAAGTTAGTTTTTTCGATCCCATCAATATGGGTATCAAATGAAAGGGCTTGTCAAGTAGAATTCAGTGCACTATACAAAATCAAAATCAAAGATGGCCACTGCTACAAAATGGCGGATAATGTAGTTTTCAATCCCATCAATATGGGTATCAAAATAAAGGGCTTGGTAAGTATAATACAGTATACTATACACAATTACAATATGAATCTCCCACCTAAGTCAAAATCTGGTATCCTGTCGAGGACTGTGTGGCTATAGGGTGCCTAAAAATGATACGTCGCTAGGGGTACCACCCAAGGTAAAAGGTAAAAGCGCGCCGAGAACTGTATGGCACTAGGTGGATAAAAATGATATGTCGTTAGCGTTTTCCCCTCAAGATTCAGGCACATCTTGTTGTACATAGCCTTGTCCCTCTATTGGACCTCTGGGGGGGTCGTTCGTAACATTCTCCATTAACCTTGCAATAATGAGACATCGAGCCTCATTTCAACGAATTGAATAGCATGAGAAATAAAAACTAAAAACTTAAAAATAAAAAAGTAAAAAAAATATTTTAAGTTAAACGGTTTTATATTGCAGATAAATGTACTAAAAGCTAAAAAATAATTTCATAGAAATTATGATTACTAAAATAAAATCGTGGGGACACTTGCTACTTACCACTAGGTGGGTGAAGTCTCACGCTATGTCTTTCAATTGTAGATATTGGACGTGCCCCACGATTAAATTTTAGTAATCATAATTTCTATGAAATTATTTTTTAGCTTTTAGTACATTTATCTGCAATATAAAACCGTTTAACTTAAAATTTTTTTTTTACTTTTTTATAAGAAGATGAAAAAGAAATAATAACATGATATTATTTTTTTTAACTCAAAATTATATACTTATCTAAACTTATAGAGTGGGTGGACTTAAGGTGCGAATTTTAAGAAGCGTAAATACTTTTTTATTACAATGTGAAGAACAGAGAAGTGTTTTAATGGGAACGGAGTATCTTAACACTAGGTTCCCAAGTTCCCTCTGCCTTCCCCGTTATATGCAGGATACAGTATGAAGTTAAAAAAATGTAGTTATATTTTTACACGTTTAGGTAAAATAGAAAAATATTAAATAATACTTTGGCAGCCATCACATTTGGTTGATGTTTGACATTAGTTATCT
This sequence comes from Heliconius melpomene rosina, assembly GCF_056956725.1. Taxonomy (NCBI): domain Eukaryota; kingdom Metazoa; phylum Arthropoda; class Insecta; order Lepidoptera; family Nymphalidae; genus Heliconius; species Heliconius melpomene. The sequence continues at coordinate 14,153,445 of NC_140395.1, forward strand.
TATCGCCGCTGGCGCCCGCAAACGTCTCGTATACATTTATTTTGGCTACACTTACAATTATTCGCACTCTCATTGCAAATTTATTATTTTTTTATTTGTTTACTATCTCCTAATATCATAAAAAAAGATGAAAAATTTAAATTAAAATCTATATAAAACTATAATACTTTTTTGATAAGCAATTTATTTATTAAAATTTAAATTTATAAAATTATTGGAATATAACTTTTCCCCCGAACATGATTGAATCCACAACCATCCCATACACAAGAACTGTATAATAACAATATAGTTCTGTAGAGGTAAATCGAAGGACAGAGTGATTTTTCACTCATTACGTACTATCAATACCGCACCGCAATATGTATCTACTACCCTAGTCTAGTCCACGTTAGTCATAAGCGCCGATAGTTACCTAAATTGCTGTCGGTATATTTCGCCACGATTAAAGTAGCTGATTACGAACTAATACCGTCACCAGGAATTACCATATTAAGACATACATTTGCATTATCTAAATTAAACCTTAACAGTATTGAAATAGAGTCAATTTTCTTTTGTTTAGATGTATTATTAAATAATACGCTTAAGCGAAATTGATCGTTAGTTCGAAGGTGGTAGGGAGTTTAATCCCTTGTGCGGTAAAGGGTTAGTTCTAATTATTTGTCAGGATGTCGAAATCTAGGATATAGTTTACATATTGTTATGTATACAATGGATCTGAATATTGAGTGTGGCTGTGATGTAATCTGTATAACATAAAAAAATAAATATGAAGTATCGCTTCACGCTCTATCCCGCGTGTAGCAGGGTAAGCAGAGAGAATCTAGTATTAAGACATTCTGTTTCCCGCTGTCTGTCCGAATTCGGGACATTGCGTGTTAAAAATAAAATCGAGTCCTCCTCGTAAAATCGTCGGGTTCGGGTTTCGGTCACCGTCAGTGGCTGTCTCTCTGCGCCACTGTGGTCTCTACAATACAGTTTAGCTGAGAAAATAAACAACCATTATCACTATTGTCTGTATTATCTACTATTATGTTTAAAGCCTTGTGAACGATGAAGCATGCGGTTAAGCAATGTTTTACATACCTGCCTTATACCTGCTGTGTCTATAAATATATGGTAGTATGTATTTATTTTATGAAGTTAGTGCATTTTTTATGAATTATTTAAAAGAAATATTAGCATTCGCCACCTATGACATTTGGCACATTTACAGTCAGACAAATTTCATACTCCTCCGTCTGCACAGTTTTCGTAAAATGGGGAGGATAGATACGAATATAAACAAAGCCTGCTATTATTTTCGGCCACTCAACTAAAATATGTCTTAACTCTTGTTGTTCCCTCTGCCTATCCTGATATATGCAGGATATAGCGTGAGACTATAAAAAAAACCTTTGAGATCACTTATTCGTTTCCTAATTTACTAACTAATTCACAGCATCCGTAGACAACTTGTGCTATCACACTTTATTAGAGCCACGCGGCGGCAGGCGGGTAGCGGGTAGGTGTGTGGAGTGCGAAATAAATCTGAAAGGCTCCTGTAATTAACGGCCTGGCCTCATTAATATCCTCGTTAATACACTCTCGTGCCGTCTTACGATTTGATGCGTGTGTAGATGCTGTATGCTTCTATATTTTGTGGGATACGAGGAATTTCTGTTTTAGTTTTTCTAAGCCTGGTAAAGTTCAAGCTGTATCCCGCGTATGACAGGCAAGGGGTAGGAATCTAATGTTAAAACAATTTGTTCCCAATAAAAACACTGTCAGTCCCATTTTCGAGATATTGTGTGTTGTTTGAGCGGTGCGAAACTTAATGTCGTTAATAATTTTGTTGAGTGGAAATCAAACCTACGAGCATCGCGCTTCAGGTCACATGTAGATAGATGCCGTAATAGCCTCAAAAGCATGGAACCACCAACCCATACATTTCTTATAAACTTCCCAAGAGAAATGACGAAACAAAACAATATCTGCTTCAAACATCTCTACACGCGTAGGTATACCCTTTGTAAAATAGCCTATTTCAATTCCAATAGAATGCAAAACGCATCTCATCTCGTCATGGTAATCTCCGCGTCGGCAGTGCGGCAGTGCGGCAGTGCGGCAGTGCAGCAGCGAGCATGGTGACTCTACCTCCACTAGCGATCCTTTGAACTGAGCTCATTAATGGAAAAATATCACAAAAACTGTTAATTGCTTACTTAAAATTACTTAAAACTGCTGTTTGTTAATTGGCAACTTTGAGTTTGCTTTGCATTGCTTAGGTACGTAGTGTACTTTGAAAATATAGTTTTATAACTTATTTGGTTGAGTTCCGCCAATTAATACCCAATACCTCTAGAATTCGGTGGAAAGTGGAGAACGTAAGTGTCTGAATGGGCACGGAGTGCCTTAACATTAGGTTCCCAGGTTCCCTCTGCCTACCATGCGATGTGCGGGAACAGCGTGAAGTTAAAAAATATATATTTGGTGCTGTTCGCTGAATGATGATCATGAGGTGACATTTCTGGAAAGAGAAAGCTTAAGCTTCACTTCGTCGTCGATTTACAAATAAAGGCGTCGGCCATTATTAAAAATTAAACTTTACTACTGTTACTACTGTTTTAATATGTGAGAGATACAGCTTGGAAGTTGAAAAAAATAAAATTAACGACTTATTAAATAAAGCATCAAAATATTCAGATAGAATCGGTGTTCCTTTGATGATTTAAATCATTACGGATAAACTGAACGGCTAATTAGAATGTTAATATGACAATATATTTATTTGAGACTTTTTTTATAATGTCATTTTTTAAAAACAAGTTTTTTATTTCGTCATAGTTTTTTTTTATAACAGCTTCCTTACTATGGGTTTATTGAGTATGAAGAAAAGAGTATCGAAAAGGCTGTATGTTGTAATATTGTTTTTCGTCATGTTTAAAGTGAAAAGCCTTTCTTATATTTTATCTGTTTTTGAGACATTGTGATCTGGATAGTCAACAAAACGCAAAATTTTTTTCTGCATAGCAGGGCGGGTAGTGGGATCCTAGTGTTAAGACACTTCACTCAATTTCCACCTAATATCCGAGACATGACACGTTTCATGGCTCAACGCCGCGCTTTGACTACCAGAGCGAAAACATTAAAATAAATGAAATATAATCATTCCCTCGCGTAGATAACGAACCCATAACCATCGACGACACTATCATTCGACACCGCCAAACTATTCGGTAGATATTATTCATATTACAATATAATAGGTAAAGGGCATTCAGACACCTGCATCTCGTTGGGTGGCGATCTTATCTCTAGAGGCGTCTCAAGTTACCGGGCAGACCACGGGCAACCATTTGTTTCATACGAAAACTATTTAGAAAATGTCAATACTTAAATCTATTTTGTATTTGGTTACAGCTGTTTTTAAGGTTTTGGAATGGAATTTATCATTATTTATTTAATAAGCATAAAAACAATATATTATCTGTTATTGACTTTTTTAAAACCCACGAAATACAAACCTATATTTCATTCTTTATTTGTGGCGTTCCTGTCTGAAATTTACTTCTAACTAATATGTTTAGCGAAACTTAACATCGTATCCATGTCTTCGCTGGCTGGCTCGCTGGTGACGATGACTCGTCAACACGCAATGCTTCCAGAACTCAGTGAAAAGTGGGGAACATAATGTCATAACAGTAGGCTCGCTCGTAGGTTCAAGGTAAATCCCCTCTCAGTGGGATCGAACGCACAGCCACCACGTTTACAGTCAAATTCTGAGCCGCTGCGCTACGACGCGCAAGTGAATAAATAATATATTTATTTATATTCTGAATATTATCATATATTATTACATAACAATAATATATGATAACATTCAGAATATAAATTACCTTTTAATCATAAGTAATGGACAATTTAATGGAGTCTTTCCGAGTGGACATTTGTCATCACCACTATTGATATCGTCTGATATAGTTGTGGGTTTCATTGTCTCTTGTTCTTAAATTATTTACATTTCCTCGCTTCGGAAAGCCCACTCTGCCACATGCTAGATGGAAGTCAAAGAATTTAAACTACGAGTGGATTTATTAAATTCAAGCACTTAGCTTACGCGAGGTGAAGTCAATAAAAGTTAGTTATTTGATGAAATCAGCATAAATACATTCTATTAATAAAAATATTACATGTATCATATAGGTATGTACACGTGTGAATAAAATTGAAGTGTCTCTGTGATTTCTATATCACTGTGTTTTTTCAAATCCATGTATTAATTATATGATAACACAATACTAAAACGTAAACAAACAATTTTAAAATTTTTGTCTGACTGTCTGTATTTCTGTAAGTCCGGTATAATCTGTGGAACGGCTAAACGGATTTTTATGGGATTTATGGGATTCTTGGAAAGATACCCTTTATCTTTCCCAGACAGTTATTGGTCGTGGAGCAATGCTTAGTTACTTTTCATCAACAGTACATGTTAAATTAATGAACTAATTATTATACTATTCCTTAAATACCTAAATGCTACTTAAATAAATAGTCGTATAGGTCAAGCGGGCGAAGCCGCGTGGGGGCCGCTAGTGGCCTTTTTGGTTATTTATTATATAAAAAAACGTGTTATGAAAATAGAATATTATCAATACGTTTGATGTTCGCGATATTTATTTAATGGAACGGCGGACTTTTATAATAATTTATGAATATGTTTCATATTATTTAGAAAATATGTTAATGTAGTAATAAAACGCTTATTTATGTTTCGCTTTTTTATTTTATTTTTCTTAAAATATCTACTTACAAACATATTTTAAATAATAATGTAGAAGCCATCGTGGCGTAATGGGACGGTATCTGATTACGATAGTTATGGATTCAATTTACCCTGCTACAATGGGATACAGTGTAAAGCTCTAAGTACAGGCGAAAAAGAAGTTTACATTTTTTGTTTTTACCTTCAAGCTATACGCACAGGGAACCTGGGAACCTAGTGGTAAGATACTCCATTTGACACTTCCGTTACCCACTCTCAGCCGAATCCTGAAGACACTGTGGCTCGTTATCACAGTGAAGAAATGAAAAGTCCTCGAGTGAGAATCCTTTATTTATTACACGTACTCCATAGGTTTGATTCCCTACCACCTGTCGCGTTCACAGTGTTGTGCCGCGGTTGACATCCTGAATAACTATTATAATTATAGCAAATATGTTTAGTAAATAAAGGTCAAGTTTACAATACAGTAGCGACAGAAGATTTTTAGCGACTTTATGTTCTCGAAACTTGTTTTACAGCTATTTATATTCACTTATTCTGTGCGACTTGAATCACAGTGTGAACGCGATAGCGAGTATCTATTTTTAATAATAACATTATATTAACAATATCACTTATTGGAACAAGACAACAACCTTTTTCTCTTCATATTATATCGCGTATGTAACAGTGTAGACAGAGAGAACTGAGTGTTAAGACTTTTTTCTCCGCCTACCGGCTAAGGGCGGGATTGAGAAAAAAACCTAAAAGCTAAAAAGGTGATTGATCCTATATAGAATTATAAAATATTCCTTTAAGTCGTTCTTCCCAACAACTGTTACAGCATCAAAATCAGTGTGGAGACCAATAAATATATAATTAATAACAATAACACTGACAGACGGAATCACTCAATCAGGACCCTTGCGTTGAGTAATGCGTGCTAATGTCGTTTTGTAATTTAATACTAATCGGAACACCGGGATTTAGTTTATTTTGTTTCTAGCTTTATCTTTAACAGGCAGAAAAATCGCTCTGTAGAAGCTAAAAGAAAAAAATAATAATAAAGAAGTGAGAACAACAAAGCAATATAAAGAGATCACAATAGCACAGAGTCTGACTGTAGCGACGATTGTAGGTTCGATTCCTATTCCGAGAATTTCTTGCTCTGGTAACAAGACAAAGCGGGGCGTTGTGTTCCACTTCACTTCTTCCACGCACTATGTCTAAATTAAGTGAAAATTAAGAAACGGAATGTATTAAAATTATATTTTCAAACTCAGAATATAGAGGATGTAGAAATTTTTATTTATACTTTTTCTGCTTATTCCACAAAAAGAGAAACTTTTTTAAAGAAATAAATAAAAAGTTTCGACTTTTTAATCATTAATTTTCTTGTATACCTACTAGTTAGTTATTTCTTTACTACTGAAAATCCTATGCTTCTTAATTATGCCTTATATATATATCTCACCAACATGTGTAACTCAATACAGAACAGAAATACGTAGAGTCGACGTCACTAATAAACACATTTTCGGAGTTAATGCGTTACCTCCCCGCGCTCAACAATCGTTGGTGTTTAGTTACCTTCTATTTATGGCACGATAATTAGTACGTTTCGTTTTCTGAATATACTAATGTATTGTACGAGTATGTAGGGCTGCTCCATGTTTATTTGTTTTAAACCAGCTTTTTATAACAGTTGTGGCACAGGATTTGATTGTATACACGTTGGTTGTGGGTTCGATCATTGTTACATTATTGCTATTTCATTGATGAAAAACGAGATGTTATAATGAATTTCTCCACTCAACACGTAATAACTCGAAATTGTGAGAAAAATAACACTGACTGTATCTTACAAACCATTACACCAGGTTTCATAAGCCCCACATTCTTAGAAATGATCCGCGAGGAGGTATAAAAACACAAAAATATTCTAATTGAAATAGATCAGATGGTTAGAAAATTTGTACTAGCTGGGACCCACTCATAAAAGTTTGAGGTCTCAAACCCATCAAACCCTTTTGGTGTGGCTAGATCCAGCCAGCTCATTTTGCAAGAATCCAAAACAATTAAGTAATCGTTGGCAGTGGTTTAATGTAATAATTGTGTCAACTGATAGAGGGATGCCACTCGTGATCACGGACTACTGTAAAGTGTTCGAAGCGCCAGGTTTCCCACAATGACGAATTGTTCTTTGCGTTAGGCTTCCAATAATGAACTCGTACAATACAAAAATTACGGGATTAATTCGATAAGAGATTTTTATTTAAATGAGAGTATCTTGAACATTTTAATTATTTCCCATAGAAGAAATCAATCGTATAAATTTTTGTTTTTTATTTTTACAAAAAAAAAGAACGTACATTAATTTAATTCACTTTACAACATTCATTTTGACACAGCAAAAGAAAGTAAATGTGCTTTAAAGCTTCTACAAATTATTTTAATTCTAATATGAAAAATCTATAAGCATTTAATGTTTCAAATAGTAATTTGGCGATAGAACCAAACATCCGATCTTATTTTCTGCGTACAATGGCACAGCAAGATGGCGTTGTATTGTTCACGGAATGGCGGCGAGCGCTGGCTCGTCGCCAAAATATAGGATGTAGATTTTACATAATTGGCCCACTTCCTCGAACTTTGTTTACCAATTAATTTCAAACTTTATAGTTCTAAAGCTTTTTAGTAATTTCCCTTTTATTCATATACAAGTTTCGTGTGTATATAAGTATGATTTGTGGAATTAGTTTTCATTTTTAAACTTGAACAATTATTTGTCTATATTCTAGTATTTTTTAATCCACCACGCATTTCACAGTTCTCGAAACATTACGGTTTAAGTGGCGGAACTCAACGCCGAACTTGGTCTATAACCATATATCTTAAGTGATATTTATTTTTAAACTCAATATATTTTTATACTTTCTTTTATTTTCATAATAGATAAATATAAAAAAAATATCATAAATATGTCGTAGCATAAAAGTGGATTAAAATCAACGTTTAAAGTAATATAAGAACGGTTTTAAAATACGCATAATATTTGTTAAGTACTCGTAGATGATTTTATCACAATCTGGTACAAATGGTTTCCACAATAAGCTTACATATTAGGCGATGGTATCTTAACTGGAATTGAATAGATTTCCATCGCCTATCGTGCGACTATCAATATTTAAACATTAAGACTGTTTCGAAATAGTTATTGTTATATGAATTTAAATATGGCTTTAGTAATAGGAGGAAGACAGGCCGTCGCGTCGTGGGGCAGCGTCACATCAACATCTGAGTGTAAATACGAGTACGTTGAGCTCTGTTTATAAGTCTTAGTCTTAGCGCGCTCAGTTCCGGAAATAAGGCGGAAAGTGGAGAACGGAATCTTGTCACTGGGTTCTCTCTCTCTCAAAAAAATAATATGAGTAAAAGTTCATGTTTTAATTTTTTAATTCCTATATTCACATGGCACTGTTTAGGCATTACATATTACTAAACTATAAGAAAATTCGACAAATCTCTATTCATGTTGAAAACAAAAAGGTTGTAATGTCCTAACAAAATGCTCATATATAAGAGAAAAGTGTTGAAGTCCAGTCGACAGTGGCAGCTCAGGCGGTCAGAGTCTTATCATCCATCTTAATGCGTCCCCCGCGGACTTGTGACCCGATGCTCCCCGACTGATAGCGGGGTTTAGGCGGCAAAGTATATTTATTGTGTAGAAATGCTACTTACGCTGCGCTTTGTCTACTAGAGCAGAAAATGGATTGAGAGAGACTGTTGTTATACATTTATATCTTATGTTGTATTAATAAATTTTATTAAAATTAATAAGCCAGGGGTTACCAAGTGGGTATAATAATACCTACTTGTTTGAAAATTTTATTTTCCGTTTCCTGTTCTAAAAAAACATCGTGTGCCGTTGAGTTGTTCCACGCAATAAGTAATGTCTTGATTTCGGGCGATAAGCGGAGAACAGAATTTCCGGGGACTATTATTTATATCTGTCTACCCTGCTATGAAAGAAATAGCTACACAGATTCCGGATCGAATCTACAGTTATCTCGCTTTTAGTCGCTGTCCCACAGCGTCAAATAACAAGCCAAAACCTTTAAAAAAAGGCGCATCTACGTATTTACGTTGATCTATTCAAGTGTAAGCTTCGGGATAGCTGTTATCATCCCAAATTATCTTAACCGCTGTCCCAACTTATCCCCGCTTTCGCTAACTCGGTAGAGCATTTACATTTAAAATATGTCACTGATAAATTATTAACTTGTTTGTTTACTGTTTAAATATTTGTTTAGTTTATTACTTTGTAGTAGTTTTATTATATACGATATAATTCATTTTTATTTCTCTGGTAGACATAGCGCTGCGTTGGGTTCTGCCACCCAACACACATAATCTTTAAAATTGGGAAGAACATGAGAAATGGAGTGTCTTAACACTGCGCTGCGCTCTGCCTACCTACCTTAGCTTCCTTTATGCGGGATCCAGCGTGAAGCTAGCAAACAATTAAAAATAAGAATAAACTAACACAAATTGCATTTTACGATATATCTTAATTTTTTTATGATACTTTAAAAAGCCTCAATATATTTGGGCTAAAGTATTTTAGTGTTTGTTTAGAACATTTATACTTAGGCTCGTATAGAAACAATTAAAATTGATCCATTTTCATATTTAATGGCCGAATCGTTAATTTAAAAACTTTTGTTAAGTAGTTAGACCACCCGAGTGTTAGATGGGTTTTGTTTTACAACTACCTTGTGAGAACACCTATCAAGATGGCGTATGCGTATGTCTATATGGTATTTTCTTCAGCTAGTAGGCTGGGCGAGCTTAGTGCCAAGACACTCCGTTGTTGGAACAGCAACAACACCGTATATATAAATAATCTTAACATATCTTATACCACCTTACCTATCTTAGGCGCGAAGCGAAATAAAATATTAAGCTTATAAGGCATTAGATTTTTAAGTGACATCGTTCACAAAGTCGTTCCAAAAGATTATCATCAGGGGACGAACAATTGAAACTTTTATACATTTCTTTTATGTTTTAAAATGTCATAATTTTGACGTTTAGTAAAAAAAACCAGAGCGGGTCGGAATCGCCCAGCAAGGGTTCTGAACCTTATAATACTTCTTATTTGTACTGCTAGTTGTTCCTTCTTGCCAAATTTCATAACTGGCGGTTTACGGACAGACTAGCCTCCAGGATTTAATTAAATAAAGTTAACAAACGGAGAATAAAGTTAACAAACTTAAATTTGTAAATGTAACTCATAAATTTTCACTTTTATTTCTATAGTAATTAATAAATTCATGGCAATTTTTGCACAAAATACAGCAAAACGGTGCATAAATTCGCAGTTGATTTCAAGTTGATGTCTTTACGCGATCTTAAGAAAAATAATCGTGACAGACGAACAAGGTTCTTTTTTTTTCTATTTGAGATACGGAACCCTAAAAATAAGAGATTATAAATACAAATATACAAATAGAATTATAATAGCCAAATTTCATTTAATTGTTATATATTTTGTGGCAGCAGAAACAGCAGCTGTCAATATTTCTAGTAATAGCGAAGGTGCCAGGTGAAATCCTGACTGGGGTAAATGTTTTTATACCTATTACCGTACCGAGGTAAGTGAATCGTGTCGTTGAATTTTGTCACTTATCACGCTATGCCTCCAAAATTCGACGGAAAGTGCGGAATGGAAGTGTCTTAATTAGAACGAAATGTCTTCACTATGTTTCCAAGTACCCTCTGCCAATCTTGCTATGTGCGGTATATAACGCGATCCTAAATAAAAATATTCACGTTTGATTGGACATTTATTAATCCAACAAAATGTCCTTACAGATTGTAAAAATCACCACTTAATGAATTAAATTTTTTTGTAGGACTTATCCTTTGTTCATTATCATATTTGCCGTGTAATTTACTTAGAAGTTACAATATTTACGTAGACAAATGTAACTCTCATACAAAGACGTTCTATAACTAAAGTCTAGCCATTGTCGATATTATTATGAATCTTGTATTAGATCTGCCGTATATCGGCTTGTTTTGCTTCGTGTGCCAAAATATACATTTGGTACAAAAGAATCTTCATTTTAATAAATATGATATCTCGTGAATAGTTTCCTTTGGGCAGGCTAAACGTCCTACTTCCCCACATCCTACTACTGCGGCGTTGAGTCCCGCTACTCAATGTGCGTTATCTCGAATTTTCGAACTCTGGTATGTGCGGGATACAGAGTGAAGCTAACAACAAGTTATCAATTATTGTAATGTTTGTTATTTATGATAAATATTGTTACGTATAATAACTAAAGTTCGTATTTAAAAAACATCTTGAGATGCCGTTAAGTGTAATATGTAGGCATCTCAAGATTGATCTTAGAGTTGAGAGTGGTTTATAAATACGGGCCTAAATATACATATATCAATTATATTTTACATAAAAGTACAATTTTATGTATTAGATTTATTCTATCAATAAATATGTCCGCACGACCGTTGTAATATTTCTGAGAAAACTTTTATCTTGGCCGTGTTTAAATATTATGACGCATAATGTAAGATAAATCTGAGAAGAATTTGATATTATACATTTTTAAATATCTCTTATATTAGAAGTATTAGTAAAATATAAGGAAAATAGTGTCGAGGTAATTTTTTCTCCATCTTTCGGTCGTTGTTGTGAAGTTAAATATGTATTTAAATATGATAATCTTGGTTGAAGCCATTGTGGCGCAGTGCAGCATCAGACTGACTGCAATGTGTTGGCTGCAGGTTCAATTCTCTCTCGGGGGATAGATTATTCCCTATTTTGAGAATATTTTAAGTATTTTAATTTCCCTCTTCTGGTAGACAAAGAGCGGCGTTGAGTTCCACCACTCAACATGAAATGGCTCAAAACTAGGGCGGTGTGTGGAGAACGCATCTTAACATTACGTCTTTCTTTGTCCCCGCTATGCGGAAAAACCGTAAAGCTGTTTATGAACATCTCCAGAGAAAAATATAAAAATGTATGTATGTATAACTTTGAAATCGAAAAAAAATTCAAATAAAAATACTATGGTATATAATTGCATAGACCTATGCATTTATTATATTTTTACACTTAAATCTAAAATATATACAATAACTATAAAAAATCATGAACCTGAATCACTGGTTGCTAACATCGTGCAAATAAAACGATCAAGCTGTCAAAATATTTAACGACGTACATGCGCCCGCGCATGTTTGCCATTTTAGTTTGTTTGGATTTTTTAATGATCGAAAATTAGAATTTCAAAATTGTTATTACTTTATAATATCTTAAGGCGTTATTCACACATTTAGAATGATAAAAATACGGAAAAAATATCTTTATGGCGCAATTAAGACATTTTTTATGGTGCACGAGACTGCGTTCGATTTGCACTGAAAATAATTATGAAAATTACTTCCGTTTCTCTGACGTGGTTAGAAAATGCTTAGTAAGTATGTATCGAAAATATAGTAAAGCATTTTTTGATAAATAGACATTGTTCGAAACAATTTTTGGATTGGAAAACTTTCTATAAATTCAAAATTCAAATCAAAATAATCAATAATTTCAACAACAGTTTTGTTCTATTTATATTTATAATATTATAAATGCATATAAATAATGTACTAGCTTTTACATACGACTTCACCCCGAGGTCAAATAGAAATAACTAAGAGTCTTGTAGATTTGATATACTCGTATTCGTCTTCCTCGGTAAATAAACTATTTAACACAAAATTATTTTTTAATTCAAACCATTGGTTTCTTAGACATTGCGTTCGACCAAACCAACTCTGAAGCTCTATTATATTACTAATGTATATAAAAACAAAATATATTTGTAATATTGAGATCCTGTACACGTGTTAGAAGCAAAAACTCATCCCACGGTAAATCTGTCACTAGCAACATTAAGCATTACATACAAATACACTCCGTATTGCATCTGCCTTTTAAATGTATCATCGACTGACAAACCTAGACTTCCTTTATAGCTGAAAAATCAATATACTTTTCTAATATTATACAGTTTAAGAGGTGAACGCGCAAATCTCAGAAAATATGAGCTCGAATTAAAAAAAGTGTCAATTTAAGGGGGGTTAGTAGATTATATGTTACTAGTTTCACTGTAGTCCACTTTACTTGCGGCCAGGGCTACCTCCGTCTTAGAATGTGTCATGATACAACTCTTAGATTCCAGTACTTAGAGAGTGTCTTCTGTTTTTGTTTCGCTTTATTACGAATTTAAAGAATTCAAAATTCTAGAATTGAAAGTAAAGGGTGAGTTTTCATTCTCCTGACTGTAAAGAGAAAAAACTTTATTTGCATCAATTGTACGTCGTAGATGCGGATACGAATAGTATTCGACTACGTAGGTACACTCCGCATTTTCAACTGCACCTTTATAGCATAAAAATATTATAATTTCTTACAGACAAGTTTGACCTTCTCTTTGAGTACGAACAAAAAGTTATGAATAATAAATCAAATCTATTTAGTTTATTGATTTTATATTGTATATAATTGCTCATTCAATCTGTCTGTGGGATGTGGGTCCAAGGTGACCTTGCGAGACGTCTTGTATGTAACTATATACGAGTAGGTACTGTAGATATTATTTTAATCAGGTTGTTGTTTCATTCTGTATATACATCAGTTAAATATATTTTTTAATCGTAATACGTAAACAGTATCGTAGTACAAAAAACAGAGGAAGCTTCTTAGTATATTACTCACTAGCCACCGTGTCGCATGGAGAGAAGTCTGGATTAGTGCCTGCGACATTCATTCATTCTTATTGATTCTAAGGGGCCCATTTAAAATGCGTCCAATTAAATTAATAAAATATTACATATATTGAACAGAGTAGGCAAAGAGAATATAGTATTAAAGCACTCTGATCTCCACTTTCCGCCTACTTTGTTTAAAATAATGATGTTTATTTTTTTAAATATAATCTTGTCCCGAGTGTGAATCGTACCGACAACCTACACATGTTAAGTCAAATGGCCACAAGAAAATAAATTTAATTTACTAATTAAAAATATAATATCAAAGTAAAATCGCATATAGAAACTAGTATAGCCATTTGAACTTTGATTTATGTACATGTAAAAAAACATCTTATTAAATTAAACATACGATGTTATGCTTTAAACGAGATGTATGTAGATTTTAGACACTGTTTATTTATAAGTAGGAAAAAAACACTTCAACGTGTGAGTCAAATTCATCGACTGAGGGTTCTGTAGGTTGTACTCTTATATTTTATGTGATTTTTTTGTAATATACCAGTAAAATGTGTATTTTTGGATTTTTTTAATTTTTCGTACTGTAAGTTACGCCTCCCATCAAATTTCATAATTCAAGTCAACATGAGGTACTCTTATTGGTTTTGATTGTGCGGCGAATTTCATACAATATATCTTTTCATTGTGTTGACTCAGAAGCTGTTCTCTATACTCTAATGGACTTAGACCTGGATATTTGATTTTAATTGTTTTTTTACTTTTGAAATACGGAACCCTAAATACTATTGGTACTATTGACCATGCTATGAGAACAAAAAAGATAATCAATTATTTATTTAAGGCAAGACATCGCATACATCGAGGTACTATAAAAAATTGCGCCTTCTAGTTGTTTAAGCAGTGTTAAGTTTTTTATTTCTAATATTATTTGCGTGTAATTATTTTTGTGTTTAACGATCATTAATTTTAAACGTTATTAACATATCTAAAGAAATAGTTCATATTGGTTTGGTTTTAATTTACCAATACATTAGTTATTGTGGATAGATAACGTTATTCAGTTCTATGCGAAAATGTGGTCCCTATTATGAGTGAGGAGCTACCGATGTCGCTTTCATGATTATTACTTTGAAGTGGCAATGGGCTGGACACGTCTGGCTAAGCACCGACGGCCGTTAGTGGATACCAGTCTTTGAAAGGAGACCACAGATTAGCAGCAGTAGTGAAGGGCACCCTACCTTCCCTCAATGGACTAACGACCTGAAGAAAGTTGTTGTACATCGGAAGACTGGGAGATCTAGCGCACTCTGAAGAAAGCATATGCAAAGCAGTGAATTACAACAGGCTGAGGTGTCTGATTGACTGATTCATTAACATGACATAAGTAAGTGTGTAATTGTTTCAGTTATTCACTTTATCCCGCATACAGCAGGATAGGCACAGAAAAGAAGAAGACACTCTGTTCTCTAGTTTTTAATAATTTTCGCCGTTCAAATATATGTATAACATATATTATGTTATACATTTCACCTCCTTATATTTTAAACGTAGTAAGTAGTAAAAATATATTTTATTTAAACACTTGACAACTAATGACCACCGCATCTTATATTATAATGGAGTTTCTCTTGCGTTTCGTACTTTTAGTATAAATGAGTAAGTCTGTGAGTCAGTGACGGATACACTAGCATTTGGTTGACAGGAAACGTGACGAATATTGGAATGTGTTAAAATGGCTATGTAAATTTAAATAGAAAAATCTAAAGCACCAAAGTCATAAGAATAATCTGTCGGTTTGATTATAAGCACGATGGTTGTGGGTCGATTCCCATTTGGGGGAATAAATAATTTTCATTTCTTCGTTCTAGTAAGTAGATAAAGCGTCGCGTCGTGTTCCGCCATTACGCAAAATAATAAATAATAAATTTTAATATAGAAAACAGAGTGTTTCCTTATTAATAATAAGTTTCTCCGCCTACATACTACATTTAAACAACTGTGTAGTCATTCTAAATGAAACTCTTAAACTGGATTAATCGCATATATTTATGCAAGTCCACACAACAATTACAACAAATTTAGAGTAATATCCATTTAAACATCACAAAACTGGCAGCCAGAAGACAATATCACTCATTAAATCAGAAAAGGTAACACAACCCCCCGAGTGTCAGCGTGGTGTCGGCGACACATCCCATCATTGTGCCCATATAAAAAATGCTGGCAAATGACGGTGAATTATTATTGTAGTACCTTTTTATGTTTTTTAACGAGCCTCTTGTACGGCGTTCGTTAACACCTCTAGAGGCTCTGTCAAATGAATATACTTCGTGACGCCGATAAAAAATGTTTTCGAGTGTAAAATTTCGTTTTAGTACGCGACAGTGACACCTAGGCGATGTGATAACGCGATTTGAGTAGCTAATAGTGAAACATCGTCGATGGCACTGTGCATCTGATGGCAGCGTAGTTCCATTTATTTGCTTGTGAAATTCAGGAATATTTAATTTTTGTGAAAGAGCTGATTGATATGCAGGGGTTTGACGAGGGAAGTACTTCATTTTTTACACGTTGTTATCATAAAAAAGTTATATTTTTTATCTGTATTGGTATATAGCAGCTGGAGAGATGGGTAGATGGAGATCCTCGTGTCAATAATAGAACCTGTTGTTAAGACATTCGATTCCCAATAATACTCTTTTGTTTTCCACTTTTCGGAAATGAAAATATTAAATATTTCAATTAGTAATGTATAATACGTATATACTGAGGCTAAACCAAAACTATCACAATCACGTCTTACATAAACATAAAATGAATCCCGAATAATAGTATTCCATCATAAAAGAGCTAAACTAATTAAAACGTAGCAGTTACGTATTAAATGTAAACTTCCGTCATCCGTGTCAAGTAGTGAGTGGAGAAGTCGTAAACCGTGTTTGACGACCACATACTTTGTTAGATAACTAATCAACTTGTTTATTTAAGTTATTGTCACGCTGTATCCCGCACACAGCGGGGTAGGCAGAGGGAACCTACCTCCTAACCTCGCCGAACTCTAGAAGCATTGCGTATTGAGTGGCGGATTTCAACGCCTCGCTTTGCCTCGTCCGCGTCGCCCGAGCGAATAAAATTTAAATAAATATTTCATTTCCTAGAGTGGGGATCGAACCCATAACCGCGTTTGTTGTTGTTGTTCACAGTCACGCACTTGTGCCCCTGCACCACACTGGCCTCAATAAATCCCTCAATTCATAATAACTCACTATTATTTATTAATTTTACAATAATTACTAAAACAGTTCAATTTATGAACGAAAACAAATATAAATAATATAAATATATTGTTTAAGAAAAGGTGACATATTTCGCGGAAGAACAGGTCGCGTGCTAACCTCCTTATCGTTCAACTACAGACTTAATTAGAGCGATATGAATGTAGAGTTATCCAAAACGTGAACACTTTATTATTTTCATTTTAATTAGCTTCTCGCTTTCCCGCATAGCGAAGTCGACACACGTAACTTAGATTTAAGACACTCCGTTCCCCAAAAATAATTCTCTCTTCTGAAAGGAAATTGATGAAATATGAAACGATATTTTGAAAAATTGTCAACAACGAGAACTTCAATATGTAATATATACCATTACATATTTAAAATAAATTATGAACGACTTCGCATTGTTACATACAAAACAGTTATCTTTCCACAGTCAAGTGTAGTTCCTTCAAAAGCCGCCTACTCACGTTTGTTGTGAGATGACTGTCCAGATCGGTAACGGCTACCTTAATAGCTAAACCAACACAGCTACTGGAGAAACATTACTTTAGCTTGCTTTATAACTTTCATATTTACTTAGTTTGGAGGTAAAGAAATGATTACCCCAGTTTACCATCGAGTATTTAAAAGAGCCCATCCAACCTACACGTAGGTCTCAAGGCTTAGGCACTACTGCAAGCTTGCTCCTCACCCTGCTTCGTGATGGACACGGTATATGTGGTTTCTTCTCGTCGGTGATGGATCCAGAAATATTTTCGTTATAATACAACGTTAATGAAACTGAGAATGTGATCGAGAATGTGCACTTGAAACCAGAGTTGGACTTGGATCTCAACCCAGCATGAACAGTCGGGAATTTAGCGCCTTTATTAAAAGAGCGTCTTTTAACCTAAGTTTTATTTTACTTGAGTTATATTTTACCTCGCGGTTTCTAGACTCGAGTTTAAACCTCTTTTAAAATATGTTTTTTTAAGGTAACGTTAAATATATGACATATTTAAACACTTTTTTATTATCTTTGGACCTGAAAATGACCCACTTATACCATCAGCAGTTTTATGAAGGTCATCGAGCTGGTCTGATAATGTGAGTCAGAACCTGAATAGTTGAACCCTTCAGAGGTTACTAATTCACAATTCAAGGTTAACCTCATATATGTTTAATTTCATTTTACTTTGTTAAATTATCAGATAGGAAACTTTTTTACAGCTGAAAAGTAGAAAATAGAGAATTGTGTCAGTAACTTCTTTTTGTCCAGTTGAAAGAGAAAGGCATAAAAAAATGATGTCAGATACTCTATAAAAATATTCAAAATTTCATTGTTTCGTTTTTGTTATTTTTATTGAATCTTGCTTATATTGTATTATACTTCTATAGACTTTGTTCGACTCCGCAGATTATCCCAGCTCGACTGTATTCTGTTTTAAAAAGATTTTTATAAAATTTTTAGGTCAAAAATATATATATGTTTATAGTAGATATAATAAAAGAGTTTACACTATTTTGTCTGTTCTCGTTGAACATTTTGGAATCTTCATCTTGGATAAAGATTTGTAAAATTATCTTCTGATATATGAAATTTAAATAGTTTGCTTATTCCAGTCTAGTTAGGCAAACGAGCTAATACTATAATAAGAGTTGATATCTGGAAATGAAACTTTCTAGTTACTCGTATATTTTAAGACAAAGGCTATTAATTGTACTTATGTTAAGTATAAAATTGAGGTGTTTTCTTTGGTTGAAAATGTTAATCTCAGGAACTAATTGTTTTAATATTATTATTGACGCCATTCGTAGCGCAGGGGCACAAACATGCGCCTATAAATGCGACAACACTCGAGAAAATCAAATATTTAATATTCATTTCTTCGATCTGGTATGAGGCAAAATGCAGCATTCATTAATGCCTCCAGAATTCCGCGGAAAATGGAGAATAAAGGGCGTTAATACTAGGTTCCCTCTGCGTATCCTGCTATGTGGGGGGTTAAAAAAAACGATATATCACCATTATATTAATAATTTCGATATAAGCTACTTACTGCACCTCCGATCAGGATAACCTCGGGCAATTAAAATGTGTCATTTGTTAAACAAAATTGTTAGTTATTTTCATTTATTAATGCGGGCGAAGCCGCAAGTATTAGATATTTTAGTTCATATTCCAAGTGAACTATTACATTTAGTGTAGTGAATAGCGGAGGCGAGTGAGTCGCGTTCAATTAGAGGGTAGCGGGCAAACAGCATGGACGAAACACTATACTGCACTGTGTACCAGAATTATTATATTTCTGCATTATATTAGGGTTGACACTCTCCTATTTAAGTGTGTAACAAAAAAAAATATTAGACGAGTATTTAAGCCATTTAAAGGGTATAACGGTAAAAGCAAACCTTAAGATATATCACGTCAAATTCAAATAATATTTTTAAATGACTCTACTAATGTACCCTCTACTCTACTCTGCCAAGGAAATTATGATATCAATAGCATAGCATAGCGTCAACATAAAATAACATTGATAATGTTCGGTCTGATTCAATAAAACGTCTATTTAGCGACGCAAACCAAAATTTTGCCGATTGTGACCCGATTCTCTCATCTGCCTTAAAATAATATATTTTTACGTTTAAATAGACAAAAAATAATAATTTCGCCAACCCTGCCCTACACTAGCGAAGCAAACAGAGGCACTGTCTAATGGCGAGTGACAGCGCTTGCACAGCTGCCTGTTCCGGCGAAATGTTTGCACGGAATGAAGTAATGTCGCGGCCTTAGGTTATACTATACTGTTATATACTTGTAGTGTCGGGTTCAGATGGTTATAGAATTGAAGTAGTAATTTAACTTTAAGACATTTAATGGTAATCCCGTTTTTCCGTTCTCGTAGGAAAGTTGAAAAATCCTTTCTTAGTGCACTCCCTGACCAGGTGCGTTTGCCGCATTGTGCATTATCTGTCTTCGTTCACGAGGTAATGAAAGAGTTTGATATAAATTAAAAAACAAAACTCTTGTATACACCTCTATGAAGTTTTACAGTTTTTGTTTCAAAAAAATGTATTTTACATTCTTAACACGCCTGTATTGAAACGATTTGTAACAATATACTACTACTTAATACTTTAATACTTTATTGGAATACACAAGAAATTTACACAAGAAACAATTTGTACGATAATAACCGCATTAGTGATACACTGTGTTGCGGCTATTAACGCCCACCACCCTAGCGTTGCTTAGTAACTATTGTAAATATATGAAACAGTAAAAATTTACAATGAAATACAATGAAATACAAAAAAAAAAACTCTTAAAGTAAAATAATATAAAAGTAAGTGGGTTTCTGTGAGTGTGTGTGTGTGTGTGTATTTGTGTGTATGTCTGTATGTATGTGTGCGTGTGTACACGTGCGCGTGAGTTACTGTGTGTGTGGTGCGTGCTTATGTTTGCATCTGAAATTTAATAAGATTTTCGGTGTCTCTATAATTTAGTGTTAGAAGCCAATTAAACAATACAATTCTACATCTTCGTAACATTAGGCTGTAGATTTTAAGGTATTCATTGACTTTATTGTACAGTGTTGTTACTACTACTACACTACCTATGTAACATAAACTCAGTATCTGAAATTGATCCTTTGTAATTATTGTATCATCATGTATGTACCTGAACTGTCATACGGAACTTAGGTGACACTACAATATGTTATCCTTGAACTGGTCTGATGATGAAGCCAGGAACTGAACACTAAAACTAGAGGCTACTAGTAAACCACTCGACTTTAGGCTAAAGGCATTGTCTAATGATGAGATTTTCAGTTGTACGCGTAAAGCAGAAATAAGTTACACAGTCAGTGTCAGTCTCAAATGACTGAGCAGCGCTTAATGTAATATTCCTTATAAGTGAGGATCGAATCCACTACTACCGCGTTTACAATGACTCCCAGTCATATTTCGATATTACTTTTTTTTATACATCTGTTATACGTTTTATTCAAATTTGCTTCAAAATATAAACCAAGCCTACTGAATGAAAAATGTTTCGTCTTTACTTCCATAAGTTCCTCCCACGTGGTACATAAAAGACAATGGGCTATATTTACATTATTATAATTTATTGACGCAAGTTATCTGAAAGTATAATGTTTGGTGTGTTACTGTTTGTACCTACTTGAATGACATCTTTTGAGGAAGTAGTGGCGATGAGAACAAAAGGACCTTAGGTTCAAATCCGAATGTGTATTAACATAATGTGTACTTGCACAGTGGCCGTTGCGGCTCAGTGGAGCAGCAACAGCGAAACCACAATCATCACGTGTACAAGCAGACACTGTCCTAGTGCGCTTTGAACCTTATTTTTTTAGTATACGCTGTATCCCGTACATGACGGGGTACACAGAGGACACCTAGTGCTAAAATACACCGTTCTCCATTTTCCATCCGATTTTCGAGACATTGCGTGTAAATAGCGGGGCTCAACACTGCGCATTATTTTTTTGCTATTAGAGCGAGAAAATCTAAAATATCATTCCCCCGACAGGCAATCGAAGCTCCAACTGTCGCTTTTATAATCTCTAACCTCAACAATGTTAAATAATTTATAATATATTACACGTAAATCCATAAACAATTATCCTGTCGTGATCCCCCAGCATTCCGTCGCCATCCGGCCATTTTTACGCAATTTTATATGCAAAAAGCTACCTTATTCTGCGCACGCGCATGTTTATCGATAAGTCTCGCAATCGATTCTGTTTTAAACGTCCATTCTACGCATGATTTGAATGAAGACAGAAAGCACTCGGTGATATCATGATTAGAAATACAAATTGCTGTTTTAAAATACTTTGTACCGGCGACGGGTAAATAATTATGTAATTTGGCTTTTATGTTGGTTCTGTCTGAATTTGTTTGTTGAATCGTTTAATTTTAGAGGTTATCATGGCGCAGCAGTACAGCGATATAGCGTGTGACGGTAAGCACGTCGATTATGGTTTCGATTCCGGGGATTCAATTTTCATTTTTCCGCTCTGGTAATACGACGATACGATACAATGCTGTTTACTGAATACAGCTGTCTCATGCGGTGCTAACAAAACTTTTGTTTACAATAATTATGCTAATAAGTAAATATGTATATAAGCATTCATAATGACTGTTATTAACATATAAGAATTCGCGTGGACAGATCATTGTTCGTCCCACGCCGGCGCCCGCGCACTGCTATACCTACGTTTACATAGATTAAAAAGAAAACAGATATGGTAGATATGTGGATTGATATTTATAGTTTTATGTATGTTTTTACAATGACATGGGAAGAACGGACTGGGTGACTTATAGACAATGAAAAGTATGCATTAAAGCACTTCTATTTATTTATTAGATGCGTTTTCCCGCATAATTAGGCCAGTGGAGGTAGCGTAAGGCACCCTGTTTCTCATTTCGCACCCATTTTTCGAGATATTGCATGTTGATAAGCACAGAACACAATCCTACGCTTCGTGAAGAAGACAGGGTGTATGAAAATAATTCAAATACAATTATTATGGCCTCGCTACAATATTTAATCAATCAACAATATCAAGTCTATGTGTTTAATGGCAATTAAAGTAATCAAAACAGCTGTCAGTCCGATTTGGCGCATGTAATTATTAAGTGTCTGTAATAAGTGAGTTAACAACTGTGTAGGCGGCGGCGGTGCCTGGGAGTAGGACCCACAGGCCACAGCTCCCGACACGGCACGCGGCGTGCCTTGGAAATGACTTCATGTTTAATTACGACTTGTAGTACATACTTCATCATTTTATGTGTTTTTAATAATGGGTTTAAATTTATAGTATGATAAAGTTGTAAAACAAGTAATGTTATAGCTGAAAAGTTTGTTTTTGAGGCCGTCGAGGCACGGTGGCACAGGCGTGTTTGCGAAGCAGCGCCAGCGCAGTTCTTATCGTCGGAATACTTAGACACTGTACCTCTACGCTATGGTAGCCCCATGCGGATTTTTTTTAATAATATGTAATATAATAAAACAGACTTAGACAAAATAAATATTTATAGTTAGAAAAAAGCTTACCTATTAACGTCGTTCAAAAGGTGTACATATCTGAAACAATCAAAGTTACATTAATATTACGAAAATTATTCGTTAAAGTATGAAATAAAAAAAAAAGAAAATTTAAAAAATATTATATTAGATAGTTGTTTTAGCTTGGGATTTGAACCGCGTTTAAAGCGAAGCGAGGTGTGAGTGTAACGCGATGGTTGTGGGTTCGATCCCCACTCGAGGAAGTGAAATAAATATTTATTTACGTTTATATTTCTATTTCTTTGCTCTGGTGTCGAGAGAAAGCGCGGCGTTGAGTTCTGCCACTCTACACGCAATTTCTCCAGAATTCGGCAGAAAGTGGGGAATGGAATATTTTAACACTAGGTTCCCTGTGCCTACCCTGCTGTGTGCGCGATATAGCGCGAAGCTGATTTTGACTTTTTTTTGTTTAAAGCGAGATTTCAACCTGCTGTTAGTTGCCTAAGAACAGATGTGTCTTTAGTAACAAGATAACAATGTGTCTTCAGAAATCTCGCTTTACTCGTACTTTTACCAGTTTTCTAAAAAAAAGTATAGATGTGCTAAATGTAACTGCACTATAATGGCATTTGTAGCGACTAGCGACTCATAAAATTGATAATTGTTTAAAATGTGAATATGACCCGCCACTAACTCACGGTGGGCTGTTTAACGATCATAACGGGGTTTACGACATCCTGCGACTATCAATTACTGTTTACATGTTTTTATTATTGACTCGCTCCTAATTATACGAGTACGTGTGTGCGCGAGTGGTGAAGTTCACGCGTTACTTTAAATATACACAAAGATTGAAAGTTTTATAGTTACGTTACGATTAATTTGATTAAATTTTTTGGTAACGCGACAAAGCGCAGCGTAGTGTTCCGCCACTCAATGTCTCGAAATGGGCGGTGCTTTGGGAACTAAGTATTTTAATACTAGATTTCTTTTGTTTACCCTCATATATGTATACACACCATTGTAGTTGGAAAATGTTTGATTGTTCACGCGACGGTCATCGGCCCAGTGTTGGTTAAACACTCTAGGTTAAGTACCAGCTGACTTATTACCAGAGCGAGAAAATGAAAATAATTAATTCCCCTTAGGGAGAATTGAATCCACGACCGTCGCCTTTACAGTCACACACCATGCTGCTAGTATTTGTCAATATTACTTTCGTAATAATTTACCATGATTCAACCTTGCCGCTCGTGTGTCCCGGCCGTGCGGTCGTTAGACGCGCGTTAACCGCATCCTGGCTGCACACAACGCGGCGTTCAACATTGACAACTCGTAAACTATTTTATTTATTTTCTACCACCGACCGACATTTATCGTCCATATGTAATTACATTTCTATTGAATGAGGTTTTTGATTAATTAGCATAGTGTTACTGTTTCTATTTTGAATTCAATATTATATTAAAAAGCAAATAAGGAAAAGCTTCTTTTATGCTTCAGGCAAGGCACAGTACCCTGCTGCGGGAACCTAGTGACAAGAGTTTCATTACTCACTTTCGAGACATTGCGTGTTGATTGGCGGAACTCAATGTCGCGATTTGTCTACTGGATGGATACAATATATGTATACTGAATACAGCGTGGAGCTGAAAAACTTCTATATGAAAGGAAAGGACTTGATAGGGAAAACTCCGCCGAACCATCATACTTGGACGTCTAAAACTAGAACATCTAAGGGTTTGTTTTATGGTAAGCCCAATGGACGGAGGCAGGGCAAAGCTCAGGTGGATGGACAGCCTTTAACAAAACCTTTGAGCATTAGAAGATCCAGCAATAGAAGAAACTGGAAAAATATTCTGGACCAGGCCAAAGCTCACCCGCGGCTGTAGCGCCTTGGATGATGATATTAGATGTATAGAGGTTAATAAATATTCATTTATAGAGAAAACATATTAGAAAAAGGCAGATAACATATATTGATACGAGTCAGCAATTAGCGAGTTTATAAAGGTAATAAAATTAGATCAGACAAAATATATTGCCTCAAACGGAGCTCGTATCTACGCTTAATTTCAAATTTAAATACGAATATAAATATTATAAGAACAAAAACTGTTTTAATTATAATTAAAATTGAAACATAAATGATCCAGAGATGCGCAACCTCTCAATTTGATTAAGCGTAGGTTTAAGCCCAGCCAGGCTCTACTTTGACGAAATTTCCCGTATGTTAAAAGGCTAACAAGCACTGGCTAAGTGTCATTTAATAAATTCGTGAGCGCCACTCACGCTAATTATAGTTACAGCTAATTACTGTTTAGCAGCGACTTGCAGCGAGTTATGTGCAACGTGCGATTGCATTTTTTTAAATATTTCCGCTTGAGAGTTGAGATTCTTCTATGATTATTATGTTAATTACTGTTTGGTGGTGGAAAGTAGTGTCGGGTCACTAAGTTTTTTTTGTGAAAAGAGACGCTTAAGAAATATGTAGCATAATACGTATATGAAAAAATAAATAATATTAAAAATAAGAATGTTGTATTAGAGTTGATTTAAAATTAAATTTTAAATGTTTACGTTTCAAAATCAAATTAAAGGTTTTTGATTAATTATCAAACTTTATAACGATTCGAAGGCCAAAACGTTGTTAATTCGGTACTTTTATATAATCTAATTTTATTTCACGATCGCTACAATACGAAATATTTCAAATGAGCAGTTGTCATTGTCACAATGTTCTTTCTCAGGTAGATTAGGCAAGCTATTTCAGGACACTCCGTTCTCCGCACAGAAGAAAGGCTGAAGTTAACGCTGAACTTAGTCTTTAGAGCGACAAATATTCATTACCTCGAATAAATATCGAACACACAATATCTGTGGTTTCTCTAATCTACTGCGCTACGACGGCATCAATAACAATCTATACTAATATAATAAAGCGGAAGAGTTTGTTTGTTTGTTTGTTTGTTTGTTTGAACGCTAAGATCTCTGGATCTACTGGTCCGATTTACTATGTTTTTGTTTTGTATGAAAGCTGCATTCTTCAGAAGTGCTATAGGCTATATAATATTACATTACACATATATACTAATAAATTAAAATACTTTCTAATTTGACGTGCAATTTATTCTGCCATGTTAATAACAACCGTCGTTGCTAAGCACCGGTTTGCAAAGTTTCTTTGTTGTTTTAAGATAATGTCACCCAAAATGAACTTATATTTTGATATTCATCCTTATAAAAATAAATATATTATATAATATTTAATAAATATTCTTATAGTTCAAGCAGGCGTAGCCGCGTCCGGGTCCACTAGTTATTATTATATAGTTAACAAAATAATTAAATCAGCTACAATTTTCCCATTTTAACATTATTAGTAATTAAGAAACGACTTCACGTACAGCGTACCGCAATATTAGTTAGCGCGTATTTTAATAACAACTAAAGTAACAAGTTACAAGCTTGTAATTTTCTATGTTGTAGATGAATATTGTTTTAACAGTTTTCAGCGCAGACGTTCTCAATGAAAATTAAATACTAATCAGATTAGCATAGCATCTGGAACTTTGGGTATTAGTATTTTATTTAATGTAAAGTAATTATTACTTTAGTTTGCTATATACATCAGGGTAGGCAGAGGGTACCTAATGTTAAGACACTCCGTTCCCCACGCGACGCTTAAATTTTGAGACATTTCATGTAGACTGGCGTCGTTTTCCATCTGGTGCCATATTGACACACTAGAAAGGCGTATGATTGTAAACGTCATTGTTATAGGTTCGATTCCATTTGGAGGAAATAATAATTTTCATATGCACTTACTGTATGAACTATTATTTTTGTTCTGTAATGGAATGGAAAGTGCGGCGTTCAGTTCCGCCAGTTAGAAACAGAAAGTCTTAGTAACTAACTGAGTTATTCAAACTTAGTTAACCACATTGTAGTTTAAATATAAAACACCAAATTCATTATGCTGTAATGCAGAGAAATTAATAATATTATAAAGATGAATTCGAGGTATCATTTCAGTTTAAGCGGCATGAAGTGATTACTGAGGGTAGGTGCGGACCGTAATTTATTTTATCGCTTAACACACATTAGCAAGGAGCCGATGGAAGCGTTAGCTGGTTGCCAAATTAATGGCCGGGATAAAGGATAATCCTTTTTGAGGTATCCCATATTTAGGTACTTTGCGTATTACCTATGAACCCACTAATTTAGTTAAGCCATTGTGACACTGTTGGTAAATGACTGATATTTAGAAAATTTCAAATTTTTCCGACAATATGCCAGCCAGTTCTAGTTCCACTATACTAACTTTCGAAACATTGTTCTTTCTTTAGTGAAAAACTAGCGACCCCCTTGCGGCTTCGCCCGCTTTTACTACTGGATTATTCATATAATGTATGTTTGCAAAGCACTTAATATAATGTGAAAATTAATTAAACCCTAATGCAACCCGCATTTTCGTAGTTTCAATAAGGATTTTCCAATTGTTTTACACAGCAAGGATTTTTTAGTAGGTACCGTAATTTTAAATCTGTGCTACTAATCTTTTCAAGTACTTATTAAAATATATTTAAATGACTATTTTTAGATAGTTAAATGACTATTTTTAAACGGAAGAAATTATAAACAAAAGCCTACCTACTAATAACTACTACAAAAAATATATCGCGCTGAAATAATACATTCAACTCTAATTATCCAATACGTGCAAACGCATCTAAATCTTCGTTGCTATAAAGGCAGGCGGGTTTTTTTTTTGCTTGTGGTTAATGCTGAAGAGGGTATTCTGTCCCTGATGAAAAGCAAGCACTACGTGGCTGCCTGTGAGGAAAATTAAATAGAATGCATCGGCCGGGAATCAAACACGGGCCGCCCGCGTGGCAGGCGAGCATTCTACCACTGAACCACCGATGCGTGTAAGGCAGGCGGGCGCGGCGGACGCATGGCGAGTGGCGAGCCGTTTCGCAGCAAGGATTTTTTGATATTGTAACAACTTCTAAAGTACTTATTAAAATGAAAAACAGTAAAGACAGTTTTGATCTACATTAAATGGCCAACGTAACTAATATACTTATTTATATGCTGAGAGTAAGGGATAAGTAAAACTTGAGTCGATACTGCTGAAGTGTCAACGACGTGATGTGTCAACAATTAAATGCGTTTTTCTCTTAAACTATTCGCAATTTCGAAATTGTGTAAAAAGCAAATTTTATCTTCGTTTAACGTAGAAAATTAATAAAGTATTTTAAAGGATAAGGATTAATACCATTATGGAAAAATATCCCTCACAATAAAAAATATATTGAAATTATTATTTTTAGACAGAAATATGATCACTACACGTTATTCTTAAAAGATAAAAATATGCTCTCGCGGACTTTTTTGTAGATCTCATTGAGAGGAACAATACTCCAGTACATTTTTTTCATGTAGTACTTACCATTAAAGCAGCGCATGCGCAAAAGTGTCTCAACGGGTAGGACTTTATACACATTTATCGTATTTATGTTAATTTACATAAGAATGTAAATATATATAAACCTTCCCTGAGAAATACTCGACCTAATGGTGAAAACCGCATAAAAATCCGTTGGGTGGTTTAGAAGAAGAAGAGTTAGAAAGTTCAGACAGACACGAAAAGCGACTTTGTTTTATAAGATATAGGATAGGGTAACAGTTAATGTTCCTTATCTTAAATTTCTTGTTTATTAATTATTATTGCTATTAGTAGCGTTGTATCTAGCAGAGTATAAGTTGAAAGAATCAAGTTGAGATTTCTCTTGCGAGATCAGCACAGTGGATCAGTGTCCGACTGACACACGCAATGATTATAGGTTCGATCCTCACTCAAGGACTTATATTGTCTTCATTTCTCCGCTTTTGGATATATCATGGCGTTTTCACCGTTCAACAAACAATGTTCGAATTCGGATGGTGGTTGGAGGGAGGATTCTCTCTGTTCACCCTGCTATATCTGGATAAATCGTAAAAAAAGACAAAAATATCTTGCCAAAAGATAAAAATATATTGCCATACATAGATATTAACAAATACCACATTCTTCTTTAAGTTGTTTTAGTACCTAATACCATTGCATAGACTCTGTCCCAATTAACTGTGATAGCATAATTTAAGTTTCATGTTAATTTATATTATAATGTAAATTGATGCAAATATTGTACCTCCATCCATCCTCGAGATCTGAAGTCAATGTGAGAGTAAAATATGTAGATATGTCGTAGTATAGTATAGTATAGTAGTTTTTCATTATATCCCTAAATATACGTTTATGTAAACAATAAAATATTGTTTAAGAAGCGTATTAGAATTCATCATAGCTTAGTAATGACGCAAAGCTAAATCGCGGCGGCATTAGGATTGCATATATCTTTCTAAGCACACATGCATACGTGTTTTTTTACAGTATTATTACTAAGAGGTTAAAAAAATATTAAGATACATTTATTTGTAGCCGGTCATCCATGTCTGAAGTGGCTGATGACAATGGACGAGGCGAGAGAAGTATGCAGAGCGTTTAGCTCTCCGTGTTTCCTGACTACTCCAAAAAAAAATAAAATTAGCTAAAAAAAGATACAATAATAAATATTTCAAAATATTTCATTAAAATGATTTCGCTTAAAATTCGTAACTTTTGAGCATAATGCTGAGAGCCATATCCCAACACCTTAATCCTATTAAAGTAAAAGTTTCTAGCTTACCACACTGACACATTTAACCCTAGATTTGGATCCTTGAGCCGGTCGTACCGTGTAAGTACCCTCCAAAAAGCGTCTTTCAGGTCTGAGTTGCCTAAAATGTATGTGAACGAGCTTTAGTGCCTTAAGAGCTTACACAAAATGAACATTTAAGTTGTGAAATTTATTTGAAGATTCTGGAAACTATGGAAGCTTGTCTCCTTTATTTTGTTACAATATTTTTTTCTAATTTTAGATTATTTAATCAAAATAAAATAAAATAGTGCTCTTAGCACTGGGTTCTCTCTGCCTAGCCTGCTATATGCGTGATACAGCGTCAAGCTACTTAAAAACTAAAAACCCACGTGATTTAAGATTTCTAAAAAAAAAAATGAACCTACGTTGTACCCCAATCAAGTGTCCTAACACTAGAATTTCTCAGCCTATTCCGCGTTAAGCAAAACCATCTAAAAGCAGATTTATTATTACGATTTTTTTTAAAAACAATAATCTTTAATGAGTCATACACACACACACATGTGTGTCCGTCCACAACGTTTCGTCACCGACTGTTAATTTAGTGAGACGTAAATTATGCTTGACTTATATTAATTGCTGTTTCAACAGCCCCGCGTAAGTAATTGTTCGCAAATAAAGTACTCAAATCGTATAATTAGCTAGGCATACTTTGCGTGGTCGTATTTATAATATAATTGATTCGAGTACCTTTTGGTTCAGTTGCTCGGTACTTCAGGAGGTTTTCAGTTCGATTCCATGCTAATTAAGTGGTTTGTTGTGTGTTTAAAAGCTTAAAATAGATTTTATAGCGTCAATTAGTTTTTACTTGCGACTTCGTTAGTGTGGTGAAATAACTATAATTTGTAAATGACACGAGTGACATTCTAAGAGCTCGGGGTAACTCTGACCGCAGATTACCCTCTTTGGATTACGTCAAAATAATTAACGTTATAGAGTCGATGTTGAGATTAGCGAATCCAACCAAAGAAACTCAATTAAAAATAAAGCAGAAGCAGTCGTTTTCAGGATATCGTATCTCAATAGGCACAAGCGGAACTGAACCATTATGGTCCATCTGTCCATCTGTCAACAATAGTGTTGATAAATAGTATCTAAGAGATCGCGTAGAGGTATCAAACATTGGGCTATATGGACTCTTGAAGCATGAAACCAAGCTTCTAAGTCGAAATAAGAATACTTTACATATAATTCAGACAACCCACAACCACGATATAATGAGCAATGAAATGAAATAGTTAAAGCATAATAATTCCGACTAAATCTATTTTTTTTGTAATTTAATAAAACAATACATACTTGAACAAGCCAAAACCTCAACAACCATTTCCTCTCTCAGTTTAAATTCCCTCTAAATAATAAAAGGCGTCAAATTACTATTAAACACATCCAGAATTGTATGAACAAGGAACAATGTCTCCAGATGTCGCCCGACGTGACGTGACGTGACGCGGCGTGACGCGACGGGGCGGTTACCGGCAATGTAAGTTAATGTAGCGCAAAAAATACATTTAGAGGTGGTTCACAATGAACTTATGGTTAAATTCCATTTAAGAGATTTTATGGTTTGGGAAGAATAAAACTTAGTTTATCAGTGACCTTGGACTATAGCAAAATGTTCAAAACGTCGGGTTTTCAATGTTGTATAATACTGTAAATACATGCAACTAATCCGTATTAAAAATGTCATTTAAATTATGTGAAAATTGAGGAAATCAAATATCCTAAATAAAATTTGGCTTATTTCTTAGGGTTTCGGTAATTTCGATGTAAAAATATATATCTGTATATTTGTTTTAAAAACAGTAATATTCAGAATTTTAGTATTTAGAATCGATAAGTACTACTCACAATCTTCAGATAATTTTCAATCGATTTGAAGAAAAATATAAACTCTGTAACTAATACAGCATTTAAAGTAATATTCAAACATTGCCCTTGATCTACAACACTGCTGCTGAGCCAAATATACCTAATTTCTGCTTTATGCGCATACAGTAAAAAAAAAACAATAAATCTACGGAACCGATAAATCTAGTTTTATAGTGAAATGGTTGTACAAGTGTAGAGGTACTTCTCACGTCAAGAATTGGCATTAAGATTTACAGGTTGAATGGAGGAAGCATTCTCGCGTTAAAAGCCTGTAATTTTATTTTTAAAGGTATTTATATAATCGTAAGAAGAAATATTTAAAGTAGAGCACCTTGGTCCAAGACGCGCGGGTTTGGGTCCCGCTATGTTTAAATTTTATACATTGTCTAAAAAAAATATGTATCCTTAATGAAGCACACTGCGGGAGAAAATGAGAAAAATATTATTATTATATTAAATTATCCATCGAATAAGCATCATAACGTCAATTTTTTACAAAACATTTTTTTCTATAGACATGAATGTCGTGCGTCTTTCTATGACGTCTTAACAAGACCGCGCGTAAACTCCCCTAACATTTAGTCGATAGCGGGTTCAAATGCCCGAAATAATACAATTGTTCGGTAACAATGCCTTCTCTAATCACAATATTGTGACCATTGTATGGAAAACGGATTTTATATGAATAAAGGAACACTTCAATTACAGTTTCTTTTGGATATGACTGTTACGGGAGTGTGCAGGAAGTGTAGATATTATTATATTACTATTCATAGCTCGTAACTTTTTTTGGGTTTAATATCTTAAGATGTACAATGGGAAATGCCTTTCCTCCTCCTTCTCTTTTCTGAAATATCCTTTGAGGCCAGTCATCACACAGCGGCACGAGTGTGTTACTGTAATTGCGACAAGTTGTAGGTTTGATTTCCACTTGAGGATGTCTAATATTTGTATTTTCTCGTTCTGGTAACGAGGCAGAGCGCGACGTTGTTCGGCT
The DNA here is from genome assembly GCF_056956725.1 of Heliconius melpomene rosina. Classification (NCBI taxonomy): domain Eukaryota; kingdom Metazoa; phylum Arthropoda; class Insecta; order Lepidoptera; family Nymphalidae; genus Heliconius; species Heliconius melpomene. The sequence goes on from NC_140395.1 coordinate 14,185,921, forward strand.
TAAAGTGGGGAAAGGAAACATCTCAATGGGAACGGAATATCTTAACACGAGATTTCCAAGTTCCCTCTTTAACTGACTGACTTAATTTTCTAAGTATTATTTAAATTCATTATTAAATCAATCTAGTCTAACCGATTACCATTATAATACAAAAAATATTTGAAATGCACTAATATATATACGTAAGTATGACTGCCGAGTTTCATGATGGGAACGACAGGAAAGAGAGAGTAATGTTTTATCACCAGCTTCTTTGACTTCTTTGTGAACTGGAATACGTGAAAAATATGTGTAGCTGAAACTATTAAGCTATTTTCCTTCAGTCTTCCATAATAAAAACATTACTTGTTGACAACAAATCCTAAAATATATTTATTTTTATTTAAGAAAAATTGAGGCCGTCATAGCGCAGGCACACAAGCGTGGGACTATAAACGCAACAATTGTGGGTTCGATTTCCACTCGGAAGATTGAAATATTTAATATTTTCTCGCTTTGGTAACGAGGCAAAGCACGGCGCTTCCACCGCTCAACATGCAATGCCTCATGAATTCGACGGGAAATGGAGAACAGAAAAGACTTTTCCCAGGTTTCCTCTGTGTATTCTGTTGTTTGCGGGATACAAAGTGAGGTTAAGTGGAGGACAAAATGTCTCAGCAATCTGTTCCTTCTGCCTCTTATTATGCGGAAAGTGTGAAGCTTTTTAGTTGCAGTTGTTTAATAAACTAAAAACAAATTAAAATAAATGTGTTTTATTTCCTATTGAGTAATTGGAGCTCACTTATGTCAATCCAATACATGGCGACTTATGAATAGGCTTAACGTCCATTGACTCATTAAGTAGAAAACCAATAAATGTAAAAGGGACGGGTTGTAATACAATTATTATTATTTATGATAAGGATTACCATAATTACAGATTTTACTATTACTAACGTATATCGTGGCGCTCAGCTCAGTTTCACAGTGTCTGGCCGTAAACGCGACGGTTGTGGGTTCAATTCACAGTAGATATTTTCGTTTCCTCGCTGAGGTAATAAAACAAAGCGAGGCGTTGAGTTCCTCCGCTCAACGCAAAAAAATGTGTTTTGTGGAGTGGAGTATATTAAGTCTAGGCTATGCTTACCCTGCTATGTGCAGGATACAGCGTAAAGAAACACTAAAAATCACGATCAATGTTAATCTAAATGTACTTAATTCTAATGTTTATGGTAACTTTATACCGACAAGGCTATCATGGTGGCATGCATATGCATCAACATATATACTAGCTACATATGTAATTTTCCCCTTACGTCGGTAAATGGATGCAATTGAGTGGGACTCCCCGAGTGATGACTTGAAACACTCTTGATTACAGTGAATACCGATCGGATTTGACTAAATTGTAAATTGTCCTACATTCACATTGCTTCGAAAGCCTCTGATTGGAACTGCTGCTGTTTTGTTGTCATTAGTAAACGAATACTCCTTCAGGGTTTACTTAATTAGATCTGTATTGGTGGTTGCGGGCTCGATTCCTGTTGGGGGAATGGGGAGGGGAAGGGGAATTCATTTAATAGCTCTGATAACAACTAAAATGCGTTTTCGGGTCATCCCGGTTTCTAGACACTATGATGGATATTAAAAATAAATACATTTATATCATTATGTAGATTGGACAGACATTTATCGTGGTTATCATTATACGAAAAAAAATTACAATTCTGGAATTACATAAAAGTAAAACTAAAAATTCGTATTTTTCCTCATTGCTCATAAGAGGAATTAAAAACAAAGTAAGAACAATTTGGACACTTGTCAATTGAATCAAGCGCCCGCATCATTCACGGCTTGAGCCAAAGTCAATAAACAAAAAATATTGTATAAAATTGCAGTAAAAAGATCCTTTGCCAATGTACACACGTACATATATTATGTATTTTAATATTTTAATTAGAAGGGTTTCTTTGGTATAATACACTAGATAGACATACACATCTTAGATTGCGAGTTTGAATGAAGTAAAGTTATTGTATTAAGTAGGTAATCTATTTATTAAGGAAGGCTATATATACATCACGGTTCACGGATCGTTTCGGTATAACTTAATGTATACAACTGTTGAGTTTCTTGCCGGCTCTTCTCAGCAGAACTACCTTCCGAACCGGTGGTAGCTTTTTGTTCATATGTTCATTCGACGATTCAAAAGTTCTTATTATAAGTTTATTTGAATAAAGAATATTTTGAATTTGAATTTTGAATTGAATATAGATGCGGTCAGAGATACTATTTCTTAGTTTCGCGCTATATCCTGCAGCAGGGTAGGTAGGGGGAACCTGGGAACCTAGGGTTAAGACACTGACACACGGCAGCCGCAGGTTAGCTAAGTTAAGCTAGTTAAAAGTTATCAATAGTTTCTTCCTGCCTTTTACAAAATACTGAAAGGCCTGAAAATTATTAGTCTTTAGTTTGAGAGCTATTAGTCAGTCCAACTTGCATTAGTCAAAGTACTAGACCAGACCTGGTGCGACGTGTACGGGCTACGATGGGCCTGACAGACGCTCGGAGCCCGCAAGTTAGTCAGTGACCAACAGATAATATAACAACGGATATACGTAAGCTAGACTATCCTTTCACGGATAAGCCTGCTAAGATTTTGATGGAATTTTTCATATGCATTTGCAAATGTATTATTGAAAATTTATTTCTTTTGCTCAAATTAATTTTGAGCCCTTCTCGTTAGCATATTTACGTATCGGTATATTAAAAATATTTTTATTTCTGGTTTTTTCAAGCTGTACTTATATATACATCATATATATCAACTAGTGGTTACTAATATATGAAACTACATAAAGATACCCCAAGTGAACCAAACAAGTAGGAAATTCTACGTGCAACGATCTTGGCATACTTTTCCTAAGGAATTCTTCCACTCGAGTACTATCGTGGTGCTTATATGAGACCTTCGATAGGACTTTAACGGGACTTTGTAAGCTGTTCTCGATCACACCCTGCCTCATTTTCCTGTTACGTTTTTGATTTCGCACTTTGTATAGGAACATTTGACATATTTTATTTGCACATTATATTGAGTCGATTTTCTTTCTATTCTGCACTTATGTTTAAAAAATTGAACAAATGTATGCTTACACTTAGCTAGTTTAAGCTTGTGCTAACTGGCTACGCTAGACAAACATTGTAAAATAGTATAACTTTTAAAATTTCCGTATAATACATGTATTCAATTCATTTTAAACCACAAAATCGGCAAGAACTCCAAATAGAACAGTTAAGTTTCAAAGCACAAAAGTTTCGGATGGTTAATTCTACATAAATAGTTGTTTGACAGCAACAAGACAAGTAAGCTTTGCAATATTACACCTCGCGCGTCCGGAGAACGCGGGCTGTTAGTACCTACTATAAATAGTGACATCCGGCGGCGCTCGGCGCTCGGCCACGAAACGCGGAATGCGATTTTAGAAAATTATCATTAAGTTGAAATTACAAAATCTGAACCTTTGATAATTCAAATGACTACTGATTAGGGCTCAGCGACAATTTTGAATGAATGTAAAAAGTAGTAGTGAAAGCGTCGTTACATAAAAAAGTCAGTAATGTCAGTTCACGGTAACCTATCATCACTTAGATAAAATACAGTAAAATGCAGTTCCTAAGATAAAAAACTTGAAACCTTCTAGATGCGTCGTGTCTGTTTACTTATATCACAGTCAACAGTTACATTTATTATGAGAAAACCAATATTTTATATAAACTTTGTCTTCTGTATTCTTCGTGACATTGGCGAGGTAAACTTTGCTTAACTAAGAATCTATATATATAAAAGGACTTGTCCTCACTGACTGAGGTAAGACGCACGCACAGCCGTAACCGCTGATGGTAGAAAGGTGAAATTTGGACAGATGTTTACTTTCGTAATCTGGACATCCACTAAGAAGGGATTTTGTAAAATTTTAACCGTAAAGGGGTGAGATAGGGGTTGAAAGTTTGTATGGAAAAAAAATTAAATCGGCACCGATTCTTATAAAATTTGAAATTCAGACTCTTAAAAGTATTTAATTGAACACGTGTTTCATGGTTTTCTAGAATTCTTTCCATAAGGGTGCAAATAAGGGGTTGAAAGTTTGTATGGAAAAATCTTCAAATCGCCACCGATTTTTATAAAATTTGAAATTTAGACTCTTAAAAATATTTCATTGAACACATGTTTCATGGTTAATTAGAATTCACCCCTAAATAAGCTAGCGAAGCTGCGCGCGTCCGCTAGTCATCAATAAAAGAACACATCACTCGCCTGGATTCTAACTCGTTGCCATTGTGTGTACAGTGAAAACAATTATAATTTATTGTAATTATTTTCATTTCATCACTATGTTGTCATCGACTTTTTTTTTACTTTAAAATTGTTTACACCACTATTTGTGGGAACTATACGAGGCTGTAGAAAACACTACATGTTATGTTACCTTTAATCAATAAAATTCTTGAAAATGTTAAGCCCTGACAACCCTGTTTGTTACTTCAGAAGCAGAACATGATTATATAAAAAAGGAAATAAACGGTCGAAAATTTAAATATCACTAGGAAATAATGTTGCCATGACATTAAACGCGAGTGAAGTATAATGAACCCAATTGCAAGGCACTAGAGTATATATTCTAAAGCTTGGATAAGTCTATTTGTAAAAGCAGACGATCGCCGATGGACAAATTTATCTGTTTGCATGTAGACTGTGAGATTGATAGATTAAAACGGTCCCGTATGTAAATTACTTGAATACATTATTTGGATGATGTGAGTTTTGGGTGTTAATGTTAATATGGCGGCGTACTTAGACAAATGTAGATAGCTTCACGCTTTTCCCGCATGACACGGTAGGTACAGAGAATACAGTGTTAAGACATTAAGTTCTCCGCTCGTCGCCTGAGTTGGAGATACTATGTGTTGTCTCGCCACACTCAATAGTGGGATAAAAATAATCCTCCGAGTTGCATTTACCTAGAGATAATTGCATTTACCTAGAGATATCTAAACGCATATTTCTGTAACTAACTACCTACGACAACCCTAACGAGACACATTGAATTAAGATCAATCGCGCACGTTTTTCTCAGAAGCGTCCACACTCGACATGATGGATCGGAATTGTTTTACTTGCGTTAGAGCAATTTGGCTCAACTCGACGGCACCAGCACCCAGCACCCAGCACTTCCTAATTTACTCCTCTTTATTTTGTCATCAATCATTTTCGTGCTTTGTTTTGGATTGCCGTCTGTTACGTTGCGTCAATTTAACGGTTTTCTGTGCGAACGCTTGGAATGATAACATATGATTGGAACGTCATTTAAGCAGCTTCACGGTGTATCCCGTACAGCAGGTTAGGCAGAAGGAACAGGAAGGAGGAACGAGCAAGGTGGCGGAACTCGTCTACTTGAGCAATTGGGAGAAATGAAAATAAATTAAATATAATCTAATATAACTCTCTTGAGTAACGATCGAACGTGAAAACGCTATCCCATGTCACGATGACTTCAGAAATAATATATATAAGTTCTGTAAAAAAAAATAAATGAACGTACTATGATTTGGGTATCTTAAATTAGAGGGCCCTGAATTACCTAGGTATGGTCCATTTATTTCTATTATTTGTCTATTGGGATTTAATGCATAATGATGATGTCTATATTTTATAAAAGGTGTTACGTTCATACTTGAATATTGTAAAAATAATATTTTTTAGAAGGTAAAGATATACACATATGTATATATATCTATCTATATATATAAAATCGAAAGGTCACTCACTCATCACGAAATCTCAGAAACTACGAGTGCTAGGAATCTCAAATTTTGCATAGGAGTAAGTGTGTGTGTGTTATAGGACGTAAGTGCTCGTTCGCTCGCTATTCTCTACTTTCCGCCTTCATAGACATATCAAATAACATAATTATCGCAGTTCGTTTATCTTTATATAAATATTTATTAAATATAATACTTAAACTCTATCTTATTTTAAAAATTATAATATTTAAGACACACATATTAAATTACCCAACCCGCGGCTTCGTCCGCTTAATAAAAATTAATTGCATCGCGTTTTCGTTATGACATATATTTCATTTCTAAAGTGAGAAATGGAAGTCGTACAAGTCTTGTCTTGAGTACATTGTCTTCACATCATTGTTTCTTCTTCTACCCTCATTGGTGATGAAAAATAACGTATAACCTTCTTCGATACATGGACTAATAAAAAGAGAGTTTTCAATTTGAACCAGTTGTTCCTGAGATAAACGCGGTCAAACAAACTCTTTCACTTTATAATATTAAGTATAGAATATAGGGATAGATAGGTATTATACGAGTATACTAGTTCGGTGAGAGGCTGGCCGCAGCATCCTATACGCTCCCATCCATCATCTCTGATTACCGACGCTTGCTCTGACAGCTCTGAGAATGTACGAGTATGTAGGCGTAGGGCGACTGGAGCTACCAATTTTTTTACCTAAGTGTTTATTTATAGTAAAATTTTGCCTATTTAAACTAAATATTATGTTAAATGCTAACAAACTAAAATTGATTGAAATGTTGAGTTTGTTTCCGACTCTTCTCAACAGAACTGCTTAACCGAGCTGGTGTTACACGTTCAATCGATTGAAATATGTTCAATCGCATTTATCATGGTGAGTGTTCTGAAGAACTGTTTGAACTGTTACCTGCCGCCGAATTTTCTAACCGCACAGCACGTCACAAACTTAAATATCATCCACACCATCTGGATACGTGGCACTCCACTACTGTGCGGTTTCGTAGAAATTTCCTTCCACGCGCCACCGAACTGTGGAACGGTCTACCCGCGGCAGTATTTCCAGGTTGGTACGATATGGGTACCTTTAAAAAGCGCGTCTATCTCCACCTCAAAGGCCGGCAACGCACCTGTAGCTCCTCTGGTGCTGCACGGGGTCGTGGGCGGCGGTGATCACCATCAGGTGACCCTAACGCTCGTTTGCCTTGTCCTTTTACCATAAAAAAAAAAAAAAATCGACGTTTGCAAAGAGCTTGCAAAACTTTATTTAAATTTAAAATCAGAATTTATTTCATTTATCTGTTATACTGCTCCCAATAATAAATTTATGATCGAAAGCTACATTCGTACATTTCAAGTATACAGTATACAATGTCAAATTGTAAGAGTACCAAATTGTTATTTTAACAAGAATAAATCAATATTAGCATGCGCGTGCGTGTTTACTCAGATGACTCGCACAGTCGTTGCCAGTTAAAAAATCTAAAAGGAACTTTTTACTTCGAGCACCTCTTAAAACATGTCATCTTGGAAATGTCTCGCTTGTTTTTTTAATATTTATCTTGTCTGCAGAAATAGTGATAATTGGACGGCTGTTTAGTTAAGACCGCTCTGTCAGTGGGTTATTTCTCGAAGGTTCATGTTACGTTTTATTTTCTACCCAAATAGAGATGCGTAGTGGTTGTGGAGTAAAATATTTGACTAATTAGATACATTTTAGGAAATTGAAACAAAAAATCATTAATCTAACATATTTTAAGTCACAGTCGTGGCTCGGCGGTGTACACATGTGACTATAAACGCGACCGGTTGTAGAATCGACTCCCACATGACGAAATTAAATATTTAAATTTTCGTTCCTTCGCTCTGGTGTCTAGGCAAAGTACGGCATTGCGTTCGGCTACTCAACACGAAATGCATCCAGAATTCTGCTTAAAGTGGGGAACGGAGTGTCTTACACTATAACACTATGCTCCCTCTGCATGCGGGATACAGCGTGAAGCTATTTTTATTTGTTTATAGGAATATTATTAACTATACAGGCGTTGATTTTGAACTTAGTGTTCCTGGGGTATTAAAAATGTTTTCAATTCCGAGAGTTAATTAGCTGAAATATGTCCTATATTCCGCCACTTACCACTTCTGGATAGTGAAGGGAAAATAGCAATACTTACCTAAAAACAGATGATGTCTAGTATCAGAGTAGAACAGTATTGGCAAAGCTAACGAGAGGTCAGCTGGTTCACTTTAAACAGCGTTAAGCGTGTGCCGGCTGCCGGCGCTGTGCGGCGCTAACGAACGAACCAAATGCAATCAGCAATCAGTCGTGTTGAGCAAGGAGAAATTTAATATGTTACGAGAGTCACATACATACTACTACATACTACTCAAATCCAAAAGGATTTAAAGACCGTCTGACGGTAAACGCGACGGTTGCGGGTTTGATTCTCACTTGGTGAAATGAAGTGCTTTCATTTTCTCGCTTTGGTAACAAGATGAAGCGCAGTTTTGAGTTCCACCAGTCAACTCACAATTTTTCCAAATTATAGTGAAATGAGGGGCGACGAAGTGTATTATCACTAGACTTCTTCTGCCTACACTGTTGAAATAAAAAAAATATAGAGAACCTAAAAAAAATTATAGACATTTGGTAATTTAACATTAAAAAATGGTAACGTTTTTCATGTTACTATTTCTAAATCAACAAATAGCGACACTAAAATCAACTTTACCTTTCTTAATCTAACATTGAGACACACCATCATCAACCATACAGGTATACCATGTATTCATGAGGGCTATCTATCCCAGCTAGTGTATTCATTATCTGTTTACATTTGCCTGGGCGGGTTGACACGTATAGTTAGCCAAAGGATTTAATTGTGCAAGGAGCCAAGCCAGCTCCATTGTGTAGTAAATAATGGGGTAGGATCTGTTCTGTTCTGATGTAACAAGTAGAAGCTGGACTATTAATTTGATGGTAGTTTAGCTATAGGATCTTTATAGGTTACTTAAGATATATATTAGGGTAATTAAAATAAAAACAAAAAGAATAAATAATTTGAAACGAGATATTAGATCAGAGACCCCTAATGAGACCACTATGCCAAAAGAAAAAGAAATATTACGGAATCCATATATATCAACAAACCCAATAATGTAAGACAACATGGATACCATATAATAATAAAATTCAATAAATGCGCAATTCACTGAGCAGCTAACCCGGAGGCTCTTCGGAAAATATGAAATTTGGCGAATCAATTGATACGACGGCGACACCGCCTGTCGGTAATATGTCTGGGCGTTTTGTGAAATATTCAATTTGGCTGCGAACCGTCGCATGACATGTGACGCCCCGCGCCACCACGAGTTATGGAAGAGTGCTCTCGGATGAAACGGGAAATGGGATTTGGTCATTATAGGGCTTGGATGCGTGTATGTGGGTATTTTTTGATAAAGCGATCGTCGCTATGTCAGAGTCTTATGAAATTATGATTTAATTTTTTTCCCTTATAGCAGAGTACGTAGAGAGAACCTAACATTTAGATACTCTGTTCTAAACATTACTAGGTTTACTGGCGTGACATTGAGTTCATTTCTCAACACCAATATCCTGAAAAATTGTCGTAAAGTGAGAAATCTAAGTCTTATCACTAGATTCCTTCTGCCTACTTTGTTATGCGGAGTACACCGTGAAGGGTGTTTTTTAAACGTTTAAGACCTTTGCTCATTTCAATCAGCAGCCAATGTTCATATATTTAATGGCGCAAGGGGTCCGCCGCATGAACAACGTTAATTCGAGGCGACGCGACGTGGAGAGGCGCGTGGCGCAACGCTGACCTTGCGGACGTTTAAATTGACTTCGATTGACGACAAGTTCCTCTGGAACACTTGTTACGAGTGTGATTTATTTTGTGATACAATAAAAATACTAAAGTAGCGACGCCATCGAATGATATTTATGTAACTGTTGAATGTTGAAATTAGCTTCATATATTTTTTGTAACTATAACAATTTTATTCGATTCGCATTTGTAGATGTGAAATTTTATAGTATTGTTAGTAATTTAGTCTTTTTTATTGCATTTTTTATATACAAATAATTTCTCAAGGGTTCATTATACGGATGGCAGAGTGCAGGGGCGGCAGCGGAGTTGTTCATGTAAAGCCGGGAAGATTTTTAATAGGTTGAAATCTTCAAAATGTTGTTTTACATATTCTTTATAAATATATATTAAATACAATGTAGCTAAGTCTGTAAAACAGCAATAAATAAAGGTGTCAGCGTTCAAAGCAAAAAGAAATAAACCGAACTTCTTGTGATGAATACGTCGACGGGAATATTTCACTCTTTGTTGTGCTCGAAGTTCGCAGAAGTTACGTGAAAAGTCTATGGGGATTAAAAGGGGAATGATTCTATGGTATGTGCGAGACATGCGGAAAAGTTGAGCCTGTGTTAAGTTCATAACTTCTAATTCTGTTACATCTGCTATGCGTCTAGCACTGACGTTTGTTGCTGACATTGCTTTTAGTAAGTTGGCGGTTCAACATATTATATTCTAGTTCAGAACATCCTATTACTGAAGTCGTTTTGGTGGTGATGAGTCAGGCAACAGTTTTGATCAAAATAAACGATATCAAAAAATATGATGATGACTGCTCCTGTTTGAATTCCCTGAAATTCTTTTCCTCACTGAAACTGAAACTCTTTACTCACTGAAATTGCCATCTGTGTTTTATCTGTCAGTGAGTAACAGAAAAGTTTTTAACTTAAATATACGAGCTTAATACATATTTGTAAGCAGAGACAGGACAGGCAGATAGTCAAAACTTTTTAAATAAAAATTAGATTGTTTGTTCACAGTGATTTATCGAGCGACAAGTGGCAAGTATATTTATTAACAGACACGTCCTGATACGCACATTAAGAGCAATTAATCAGAATAATTGATTGAGGAATGCATTTAAATGCAATGTAAGTGTACGCGAGTGGCGTCAGTCGTGGAGTGAGTGGTTCATGTTTAATATTTTTTTTGTGATACCAGAGCTCAGAATTATCAGAGTCTACGTGCGCCGGGATAGAGTTCCAATCTTACTCAAGGATTTGCTAAATATTCATCTATAAATGATAAATGTTGTAGCTAGGAAAGTGTGTGTTTATTAGGTCGGACTGTAAATATGTAATGCAACTTACGAATCTCAATTATACTGATTGCTGTATCACCACTAAACTTGGCAATTATATTATAACCATCGAGCTGCTCTGATGATGGAATTGGAAGACGGCTGATGGATATATGTGCTCCCTAGAAGTAAACATATCGAATTTGTGCTCATTACATTCTTATTAGTGCGTTCTGTTGAAAAAAGTGTGTTTTTAGTTTTTTAATTAAAATTAAGGTAATATTCAAAATTATTATGCGGCATTTCTAGCGCAGGTATCATGCGCTAAAGAATAATAGGGAATGAAACAAAAACGCTTCTAAGTTAAGTAACATTGAAATCCATAACTATCTACGTAAATGATAATATGAACATAACTACTGATCATAAAGGTATAAAATAAATAAATAATTATCATAAATTTTAAATAAAAATCAGATGATACATGGTTTTGAAAAATTAATAAAGTCCGAGCCCACGCCAACTGCGTTATATGTAGTTTACGACCTTAACGAGAAGAACAAATTGGAGGCATAAAGATTTGTTTTCACGGTGTCATGTTTGAATTAATTAACGACCGACTGGTTTAGTAAGTGGATATATTTTTTACATTTTTAAAGTGTTATTTCATACATACGAAAGATAAAAATATTATTGTAGATAAACGTATTCAAATTACTTGAATGCAGGGGAAATTGAACCCACACCGCGTCGACTTTCAACAGGCGCAGGTTCAAATGCCGCTACGTCAAATTTTTAAACTATGTAATTTACACTTTATAATACTTTTATTGGAAAAAAAATAATTTAACGGAAATAGCAAAACATTACCATATTGAGTGGCCGAACTCAACGCCGCGGTTTATCTTGTTAGGTACTTTAGCGAGAAAAGGTAAATAATTCATTCCCACGAGTGGGAATCTCACTCAAAACCGTCGTGCCTACAGTAAGAGGCTGTTCCACTGCGCCACGATAGCCCCACATAAATGTATGTATATAAAGACGAATGGTACATATACGTATATAGATAATGTATGTAATGACGTAAAGTCATTCTTTATTTTAGCGTGCATGTAAAAAGAATTTTCCTCAAGCCACATCCCGAATATGTTTTATGGGTCACATAAAACGCCCCATTGATCCTTGCCCTAGTAGTTCCTGCCACAGAGTAATGGAAAGAAACATTTCATATACACGATATTAGCAAATATGTTTACATAATAAAAATTTGTTCATATAATGTGTATTGTAATTACTCTGTGGCAGGAACTACTTTATTTTGCTATTTTTATTAGTTGTTATTATTATTAAATGAAAAATCGGCATTGCGTGTTGAGTGGCAGAACTCGACGCCGCGCTTCGCCTCGGCACCAGAGCGAAGAAATGGAAATATAAACGTAAATAAACTTTCTCGAGTGGGGATCGATCACACAACCGTCGCGTTAAAGTCCTGGTGCCGCTGCGCCACTACGGCCTATACATCCATCCATCCATCAGCCTTTCAACGTCCACTGCTGGACATAGGCCTCCTCTAATTCTCGCCACTCCGTCCGGTCCTGCGCCCTTTGAATCCAGCGGATTCCCGCCGTCTTTTTAAGGTCGTTGGTCCACCTGGTTGGAGGGCGGCCTGTGCTTCTTTTGCCGAGACGGGGTTGCCATTCGAGGACCTTTCTTCCCCATCGGTTGTCGGCCCTCCTGACGATATGGCCTGCCCATTGCCACTTCAGCTTGCAAATTTTGAGAGCTATGTCGGTAACCCGCGTTCGTCTACGGATTTTATCATTACGAATTTTGTCGCGTAGAGAAATAGCAAGCATAGCCCTCTCCATCGCTCGCTGAGCCACTTTGAGCCTGTGGATAAGGCTTGTAGTGAAGGACCACGTCTCAGCGCCATAATTAACTTATAAACTTAACTTAACTCACTGGACACACACACTGGTTGAAAGTTTTTGTCTTCAGGCACTGAGGGATACTAGACGAGAAGATATTTTGTAGTTTCTCAAACGCTGCCCAGCCTATACATAACTTTGTTAAAATAATTTTCTATTCGTTCATAGTCTGTGACGAATTTAGTAGTCAGCATTTTGATATCTGCGTTAAAGGGGCTATCTCCATACAGCTCGTAGAGTTCTATTGGCATATGAAGCTTATATGTTAGGGAAAGATATTTCCAATACAATAATGCTATTATTGATAGAAACAAAATTTATATACTGTGCAAAAGGTGTGGGTTCAAATTTTCGTTTCTAAAAAGAAAAGATAAGTTTTTAAAAAACATTACACCCCAGCAGGTTAGGCAGAGGAAAATAATTCCTATTAAGTACTTTTAATTCATATCGCGTGTCGGGTGACGAAGCTGTTACCAGAGCGAAATCAAACTCACAACCGTCGCGTTTCATCTAAGCAAGTCAATATAAATGATAATAATACTGCAGCAGCAGGGAGGCGAGCGCTCTCTAAGTTCCGCCTCGAGGGATGAAAATTTAACCGGCCGCTTACAGGTGGCCGGTAAATTCTGGGGAAGCTCGGTTAGGGCGGCGTCTCTGTGGCTGAGCTGAGCTAAGCTGTCATTGTTAGCTAGCAATGTAAAAAAATGACGTTCACTTGTTCTTTGAGTAAGTTTACTTTTGTTTTTATTATTACTGATTTCTGTCTAGATACAATATGAGTAATTATTATATATTTTTTCAGCTTGTACTTTAGTCCCCCTGTAGCAGGGTAGGCAGGTAGGTAGGGAGTCTAGTGCGAAGACAATCCACTCCACTTTCCGTGAACTCTGGAGGCATTGCGTATTGAGTGGCGGAATTCAATGTCACGCTTTGTCTCGAAACCAGAGAGAATAAATGAAAATATTAAATATATCATTTCCTCGAGTGACAATCGAACCCACAACCACTTGCGCCTCTGCGCCACCACTGGCCTTAAATAGTAAGTAATTAATAATTATAATCCCAAAAACCACGCAATTATATCGCTATAATAAATCTCCACGTACCGCGTCTACTGGAGCTAAGTCTCAACATGCCGCTCTCAAACATACTATAAAGCTGTTTTATTTATTCTTAAGCACTTTTGTTGTGCAGTTCCAGCGAGCTGTGTGTTACTCGTGCATATTTCATTATACGGGGCTTATGAAACATTCTGTGTTTTGTACCGAGATGCCATGGATGCGCAGTGGGACCAACGCCGTGGTTATAGATGCGTGGGTGCGTGGAGACGGAGAGACTTTACAATTAGTTTCCTTCTATTCGGGTTACAGCGTGAACCTACAAAATTAAGTTTTAGATGTCTGTGGCACATTAGAAACGATTAGTAAAAGTTCCAATGGTATTCAAGGGAATTTTCATATTTCTAACTTAACTAGCTACAATAAAATTATAACATATCTAACGATATCTTTTTGGGCAATCTTCTTCTTACTAACTTATTTTGCTACGTCTTTATGTACGCATCTTATAATTAGTTAAGTTAATCAATTTGAGATTCATGTTATTCTTGTATATCTCTTTAACGCAGTATAGATAATGCTGGAGAAAGGTGATGTAAAAATACGAGTCTCCCCAGGGGCCCTCTGCACACCAGCGTAGAGGGGCATGTCTGCACTGGACGAGGCAAAAAGAAAACGCAGAGACCGTAGCGTTTGACTTTTGGTTTGTAAGATATAAGGCTCTGTCGCTTTCTTTGTAACCAAAAACTAAAATTTAAAACAAGGAGTTTATTGACTATCTCGCCTCTACAACAGGTAAAGGCTGAAACTATTTGTTTCATTCAAAGCAGCCGGAAATACTTGAGCGGAAGTTGGCGGCCGGTATGGACGGTGTTAGCGGACAGTTGATTAACTTAATAAATCTGTCGCCGCAAATACCGGAACTAAGTTGAACGGATGAGTGAGCTAGAACTGGTGTCTAGTGCACTTCTGGTGTCTAGTTTGCTATAAAAAATACTTAACATTTTTAAAGTTGTATTCCACACATAGCAAATAAAAATACTCATTTAGAAAACGTGGGATTTGAACTCGCGTCTGTTAATCTCGCTATATATTTTTTTTACCAAATAATACCTACGGAATTCAGAAAAGAAAATATACATTTATTTCTTAACGGCTTAAATTGTTTCAACTATATATGACATTGCGTGTTGAGTGTCCGAACTCACATTATAAGCAATAATTATTCGCTTTTTATTCCATTTCCCTTGATTTTGAATACGTATTTTATACAACCTTAAAATAGTTTATCGTCAGGTAAGCATCCCTCCACGAGTCCACGCTATGCACTAGTTTTACAGTAGGTACGAGCAACCAACGCTCCGGAGCGACCCGTCGCGGCTTGATTTATGTGTCTGTTGTCGAACTAATATATAGATGCTACTTCATTTTGTTTTGTCTCTCTTTGTACTACAGCTTATTATGTGAAGGATTGGTGTAAGCACGAAGAAGAAAGCTTCACGCTATTTCCCGCATTGCAGGAAAACAGATGAAACTCAATGTTATATTGTGTTAATTTTTGACTCATTGCGTGTTATGTGGTGGAACTTAGTACGTAACGTACTCAGATGGTTTGGGCACATCGAACTGATGGGTGACGAAAGAATGGCAAGAAAGATCTATGATGGAATAGTTAGCGGCAAAAGAGGTAGGGGAGACCTTGGTTGACCTTCGCAGTATCAAAGATACTGGAGCTGGAAAGAGCATAAGGACCCCCCGAAGGGCATGTATGAAGATTAACGACAGTGGATGAGGCGAAAGAGATATGTAAGACCGTAGAGTTTGGCGCTCTATTCACTCTGACTATCCCGCTAGAAATAAAGCGTGAAGCTGTGTGTGTGTGTGTGAGAGTGTGTTTTAGTTAAGTTTATTTAAGTAAATTAGTTTTCATCTTCCATATATTGAAAGAAATCACTTTCTAGTTTAAAAGTAAAAAAAGGATGTTAGGTAAATGAGTGTAGTTCATCACAGTCTCAGGCAAGGCCATACATTCGTAAGAACACCTGTTACGAGTAATGTAACGGCCTGCCCTCGGGGTGAAGGGACGGTGCCTATTGTGTTCTTTCTCACATGTTGTATCTTCATATGCGTTTGGGCTTGAAAGGATGAAAATGTGCGTTTTTAACAGGAGATTATTTGAGATGTGTGTAACTGTAAACGCAACAGGTTGTGGATTTGATTCCCACTCAAGGAAATTAAATATTTAATATGAAGATAATTATTTTTATAGGCGAGGACATCAAGATGTCATTGTTACCCGCAGCTACACCAGCATGGTCAATGGAAATAACTAAGAGTTATTTAGGATGTGACACCATCTAAGTGACTGTTACAACTCTGACTGCAGGTACTCTATAGTTTCTGATATAAGTGCGTTTAACCGATCAAAACAGCTGAACAATTCTAAAATATGTAAAAATTACTGAGTCTAACATAATTCGATCTGTCCAAAATAGACAATAGGCATACGAGTAGTTACTTTGGAACTCCATAGGTATTAGTCAAACGCAAACTACCCGGTATTTTCCTCTTGCAAAAATTTTTACATAATTGAATTTAGACTGCGATGCTGTGTCCACAGCCGGCAAATTCGGCATTTGGCTATTATTTTTAATAGTCCAAACCTGAACACGATGACTAACAAAATAAAATCGACGTAATTGGACGCCGGCGTGCTCACTATGAATTCGAATTTAAATATTTGTCCATTGCATCGGCGGATATTTTACACGTTTCATACTAAAAAAATATTTTATTTACAAACTTTATATCTAAATACATTCGAAAGTATACCTTTCCAACTAAAATTTTGGGTCAGAAATCGCTTGTTCTGCCTCTATCTACTTTAGAAGGGTTTGATTTTTCGACTTTAGACCCACGATAACTTATAAGTACTTTATTTTTACTTTTTCGGATCCCCGAATTATTTAACGGCTGACAAATTGGACGGTCCGGTAATTGATCGCGGTACTCTCGTCCTGGTGCTAGGCTTTTCAATCTGTACTGAAAATGCTGGAATTAATAATACCAAGTTTGATTTTTTTGGATGTTTTTGGCCTTTTCACTTTAGAAAACCGATCTTAAAACTATGTAAGCTATATTTATTATATATATATATATGTAACTTATATACATATACATATGGATTTGATCATAATTGTACCGAATAATACGTAAATATTGTAGCTTTAAATCTGAGGTGATTATCGTTTGTGTCGGATAAAAGATACTTGTCACTGAGTTATTAATATTTTTGCCCTGAACAATCAAGTGTGAACGACGTGGTGACTCATTACATTGTTCGCATGTAAATTTCATCCCAATTTACACTGTATGAGAGACACGAGTTACAATATTAATTACGCATACAAGCATAGCAGGGTAGGCAGTGTAGGCACTGTAGCCTAGTGTAAAGACACTCCGTTTCCCACTTTCCACTCAATTTTTTTGACATCAATTGCTTAAAATATATAATCTTTCCTGAAACAGAAACTAGCTAATAAAAATCTAAAATCACGAAGCATCGTAATACTTAGTACCTTAGAATCTTTTTTCCGCAATAGTTCCGCATAAAAGCGCCTCTCGTTGCGGAAATGAGGTGTACTTCCTCCAGACCGGCACTTCCGGTCGCCTATATCCGCTATATCCGTTGTCTGTACTTGGCTGGATGTTTGTTCGCAACACACAATGGGACGGTCCGCTACTTTGACATATGTCCGTGGATACAGAAAAGGCACGGGTACGTTTTATTTTTGCTATTTGCCCCTTTGGATATCGATTCTAATTCGGATAGACTGAAGTCTGCCTTTAAAAGACAAACAAGAAAATTGGGAATGTCTGGCTCCCTTCTCGGTGTGGACTGTTGACACAGGGTTACAGATTTTGAGACTTCTTTTTGCTTGGTTTAGTTTATATCCAAGAATTGGCTAAAATGATCTAATACGTCGACGTCATTAGCATTAAACAGTCATTAATTTAACATGGAGACAAGTTTAATGTCAGTTAAGCCAGATGTTACAGCGTTCATCAAAAGTAAGCTTAGAGGCATTCCGTGCTGTATTCATGTTACTAATTACAGTATTTATTATTTAAATTTCTTTATTACTACGTATACTTTATCGTTTTAGTAAGTTTAAAGATTACTAAAGGAACAATTCGGTAAGGTTCATTACTCTGTTCTTCTATTATGTCCAAACTTTGCTGACAGAAAAATATTTATAACCTATTTATATAAGAATTTAAGACATAAAATGGAAAAAAAATTCAAATTACCAATTTTCCAAATTTTGTCTGTGCAATGTCTGTTAGTTATACAGTAATAGATTAATTTATACTATAGAATGCAAGGTTGGCTATCATTTTAACTAAATTTTAAGAAATTTGTGGCAAAACTAAACCGCTGCCTAGAAAATGGCATTGGAATTAAACGAATTGTTAACAACTTTTACTTAAGTTTAAAAAGATGTGACAATGGTGAACGAAAACAAGTGAAAAACGAAAAAGAAATGAACTGAGCGGCAATTAGTAAGAAGAAACTTTTTAAACTTTCTGGGATAGTGTCGTGTTAATTATTTCTAATATACTTGAAGTAGCTTAACTTATATAAATATATAAGAGATATTAATTTCAAGAGTTCAATTTACTTGAAATTATGCACATTTTTCTTGTTAGGCAGAGTTAGCCTAGTGTTGAGACATTTTTTTCCCCGCTATCCCTCCAAACTTCGAATTTTAACCAAATAAAGAAATTGAAAATATTTATTATATATATCGAAGGCACAGTTATCGTATTTACAGTCAAATCTTGTCGTACTTCGCTACAGTGACCGTGACATATGGTAGCGAGTAGCGGAACCGAACGCCGTGGTTTGTATTCACGGAGCGGGGAAATGAACCCACCAGATAACTAAGACCTGCTAATATAGTAGTAAATTAATTACTTCTCGTTACAATATTCATACAAGCAAGATTGTGCAGTTCATTTGAATATGCAAATATGGCGATTATTTTTATTCGACATTTCATGACGCGAATGGTGTGATGCCAAAAAAAATGATAAAATAATGTTTATATGGTACAGTTTATAAGATAAGCGGTTATATATTATATATATATATGGTTTTAACTCATGCAGCCGTCGTGGTGCAGCGGTACAGCTGTACACGAGGCGGTCGTAGGTTCGAATTCCACTTAAAGGGAATAAAATATGTACTTATATAATTGTAACTTAAAGCGTATTGTTCAAAAATTTTGTAACAATAGTGAGCATGTGTAGTTAATATGAGACCCTCCATTCTTAGCTTTCCCCCCGAATACAAGACATTGCCTACAGAGTAGCGGATATCAACGCCGCGCGGTGCTTTTTTTTACCAGTTCAGATACATGAAAATAATTAACTTCCACGAGTCAGTACTAAAGCTACAACAATCACGTTCATAGTCAGATACTGTCATTGAGCGACGATGGATATATAAACGAGTGGGAGTGAGTATAAATAACAATTAACTATTTTTTAGCTTCACGCTGTGTCTCGCACACAGCAGGGTAGGCAGAGGGAACCTGGGAACCTAGTGTTAAGACACTCCGTTAAGATACTTCAGTTTCCCAAAAAACTCTGGAGGCTTTGCGTGATGAGTGGCGGCGCTCTTTAAAATACCGACCTTAATAAATAATTTATAAATATAACATCGCTTCATGAATTATAGCAATCAAATATGTAGGAAATAACGTAAGGATATTTGAACAATTCTTCAGAGTAAGAAGGCCGAGCATGCCAAATGCGTTTGCGAGGGCCGGGGTCCTCACTGGCGTCTCGCCAGCGCACACCTCGTCAGAACTGTGGAACTGAATTATGAACACGTGTTAAGTTTTCCACTTACATTCTACACCACTGTATTTTAAATTTTTATATCACTTACTACTAGTAGCCTGCGAATCCGCTTGCGTGAATTGCAAAATTTATAATTTCGTTCTTCGCCGTTCCCGTAGGAGTTTTGGGAATTCCTCTGTGATTTCCTATACTCTCCAAAAAATCTGTGTATCTTCCTACGTATAATTTCAGCGTTCTGCGCCGCGTATTTCTACGTTGGATATCTACAACATATATATTTTTTAAATATAAATAAAAATATATCTTTTTATTTTAAATTAAGAGCTAACCAGAAAGGATCTTGTACCTAATACGTGGGTCAATTTCAATCTTAATCGATACTGTATTCTTGTTTGAAGTTAGAAGTCACCCGAGATCTCCCTCTGCCTCTCTTACCACTCTCTCTTGCTTTATCAGTCTTACTTATAAAAATCTTCATATTCATATTATTTCTTAACTTACAGCTTCAATTTCGTACCACACACAACATGTGTCCTATAATAACTTATAAATCTCTCCAAGAAAGGCGATATTGTGCAAAGTTCATACATTCTGGACCATAGTGGACAACGTATGGTCTTTTTATCGGCCGCCTGTAGCGCGCTGCGAGCGATGTGGGGGTTGTTACTTTGATTTATACCATGGAAAATTTTAATTTTACACTTTTATACGTGGCCGAGTTAAAGTATGGTAAAAATATTTTTACAAATTTTAGGTGTCTACTGTCATGTGGGTTAAATATTCGATAATGATATTGGTATATGTTATATTAATATTGAGGTCGTCCTGGCACGATAGTGCAGCGTTTCACTGTAAAGGCGGCAGTTAGCGGCGGTAGGTTCAATTCCGACTTGGGTAAATAAATTATTTACAGTTTCCCTTCCCTCTGATCATAAAATAACGCGTGGCGTTGAATTTCGCCACACAACATGTAAAAAATCAAATTGTATGTGGGCAACGGAGTGTTTTAGTTCAAAAATTTTTTTAATAACTAACAGGATAAATTCGATATATAGAATTGAAAGATAAAAAGGTAGGCTTTCAACTCTGTGCAGAGATCTCTCTGCTAACTTCATAGAATGTGCTATTTTTTCTAGCTTTACTTCAGAATTCATTCACCTGAGTAAGAATCTAATCCACGACCGCAGCGCTTACAGTGAGACGTTATCCCACAAGGCCTCAAAAATGCTTTAAATAAATAAAGATAAAAAAAATACATTAGTTTTTTATGAGCCAGCATTTGGTTATATTTTAGTTAACCTAACATCAAAGTTGACTTTAAACATTGTATGAAAATATTTTAAGGAACGCTCGCGTCTTGTAACGTAGCACCTGCACGCGCGCGTGGGACGGAACATAAAATATGAAAGTTATCTTACATCTCCCTCGACAGTACACACCTTGGGACCACTAAATAAAATACTAAACATTTTTAACGCGAATCGCGAGGTATATAGGTACAAGCTAGGACATTATTATTGAAACTTACAACTTTACCTCAAGGGCATTGTGGCGCAGTGGGATTGCGCCTGGCTGTAAAAGTGATGGGTGTGGGCTGTCTTTATTTTTTTTAGTGCTCAGAAACTCCGTTCCCCACTTACTGTTAAATTTTCGATGCGTCGGGTTTTCTCTTGTTACCAGATAGATAGAAAACAAAAATAATTAATTCCATCGAGTGAGCATCAAACCCGTTTGCAATCACGACGATCTCAATATAATTCTAACTGTAAGAAAAAAAAACAAACGAAACATAATTTTTTATCAGCAATTATCTTCAGGACGTTAAAAAACCATAACTCTTGATCTCTTTATCAAGAGGTTACTTTTGAACCAGATATATTCCAGAAAAAATGAAGTTTTTGCTGAGTTTTTGTCCACTTCTCATGTGAACTGGCTAGACCCATGCTGTTACATTTCTATCGATAAGCTTCTTAGAACACAGGATGTAGTTTGTTTGGTTTGGTTGTAGTAGATAAAAATCGCAAAAAATCTACCTGATATCAGGATTTCTGATTGAGACTGACGTGGTATATTTGGTGTATTAGACTGACATTCAAATATTGTTTTCGGGGATATTTATGTTCATATTATAAATTTTTCCTCAGTTTGTACAAAAATCTAAGTGTTACGATACAATTTTACATGAGACTTTATCTGCATGGTTAAATGGAAATCTCTAAGAGTGCGCAGCGTGCAACAGACGGAGTTAAGTTTTCTCATTGTTATATATATTTTATGTTATTGATATAATATAGACAACAGTTTTCTTTAATTAATGGACTATCCACACAGTTCGAACCAACAGTTCTTAATATTAGTGTGTCCAACTTTTTAGCTTAGATAAATTATTATAATTACAACTTCTTAAGCAACACAACATACAAATAATTTACACTACAAAAAAATATAGCAAATAAAAAGCATTACTGTCTCAAAATTAGTAACGTTTTTTACAAATTTTAAAACAAAAACAAGAATAGCACATGTACCCACTCGACTCTACTGGTACAAGTGGCTACAAATCAATCAGTAAGATTAAGATTTAAACGACAGTTAAGCGCGACAGTGGCGGCGCCACGACGCAGGTAGCCGGTACGAATGCTAGTTTGGGATATATTGTTTATCGATATTTCAATGGAATGCATGGACTTTACTACGTAAAATGGTTATTTCCATTTTTTCCCCGTTTCCTAAATAAATCCTCTCTAAGTGTTTTCTTATATTCCTTAAAGTACCCACATTCACAAGAAAAAAGATTCTTTTATTGTAATTTAGAGGCAGTTTGTATAATTAGGCGCTGATTATTATTAGACATTTCTTTTTTTTCTGTTTTACGCTGCCGCATATTATAGCAACTCTCTGTGTATCCAGCTAGAGGGGACATAGTGTCACGATACTTTCCACTTTCTCTCTGTGTTTAATGTCGAAACTCAAGGCTGCGCTTTGTCTGTGCGGAAATGTGTAAATATTACTTTTCCTTACTAAACATATAATTAAATCATTTAAATACTAGAAATAGTACGTATGATAGTTTTGCTGTTATCGACATTTTAAATTGACCACCTCACGTCACTATCAGCTGTCTTTATCAAAGAAAAAGAACAACTTATTTGTAGTGTCTCGGGCCGCGGCGGCACAAATAGTTTTAACGGCAGGACGTAAAAAGTGCAATATTATTAGAATACTTATTATATAAAATATTGAATGATCGTTTATACAACGGGATTATTAACATTTAGATATTTTATAACTTGATGATGTATCCAGCACGTAGCAGGTTGGACAGAGGACTCCGTTCCCCACACACCTTTCAACTTACATAGAAAAGATTGTTTTCTCTATAAACCACAAATAAAAAGGGAAGTATCAAAATTGAGTCTGACTATAATCACGATGCTGGTGTGTTCGATTCCCACCCGAAGGAATTAATTACTGTTATTGCTCTTTTACTCGTATGACAAAAATACGGTCCGGATTAGAATTTTTTCACTCAATGTTTTTCAAAGGTGGGAAACAGAGTGCCTAAGCACCAGGATTCCTCTGTCTGCCCTTCTTTGCAAAAAAACCGTAAAGCTGTTGTTTTTACTGCGTCTGTATGTAGGCCATCTAGTGGTGATATGCAGTAAATACAGTAATTGAAAAATATCAATGTTTTTGATAAAAAAAACCTTTGTTATTAACGCTGGTAAAAGTTGCTTTACTTATGCTTGCTAATAAAATGAAAATGAGCTATTGGAAGATAAATAAATATATAAAGTAAAACTTTACGCGGGTTGGTATTAGTTTTAGTCGTCTATGGAGGCATTTCTCTACTCCTAAAAATATAGATACAAAAAATAATTAGCACTATTCCAGTCTTCATTATATACAAGTTAGTTAAATTGCAAACATTATTTTTAGTTACTTTAAAATAACGTTGAAGTTAGACTTTTGACTGTAATTTATTATTACTTAACAAGGCAAGTTGTAAATCAACATTTGATCCTAATACGCCTAAGACATCACTTGAAGTATTCATTACGGCAGTATAATACAGATGGACACGAGAGTAAACAGAAAGTCAATGTTTTCAGAGAACTACATGTGGATCGAGTTACATGCGCGCGCGCATCCACCTATATAGTGCGAGAACATATTTTTATCTATTAAAAATGTAATATTTGGATACGAGTATATTAAGTATAAATATTATAGCAATTTTATAATATTATAAGTTAATCTCGTACAGACAACTAAATTTAAGAGTGGCCATTCTGTTTTGAATTATTACGATCATTGTGGTCGCTTCCTTCCTGCCTGCCTTGCTATGTGCGGAACAAAGATATAAAAAATCAACCTAAATAATTTAATACTAGACTATGAATATGGGCATCTTCCATCGTTCAAGTCAAGGTATGTATGAATGGGAGATGCATTTCGTTAAGCGCATTATTGACGAATGAAATAACTACGAGAGGATTATAGAGGTTTGATTGAGGATAAACAGAGGAAAGTACTTTATCTATAGATGGTGATAGTGTAGAGTTAGTTACAGTGTTATATGCCTCTCCTAACAGGTTTAGGCATGATTTCTCAGTAAATAAATTCAATTTGAAAGTAGACACATAGATTCATTGTATATTTATTTTGCTGTTTTAACACTTTCGTCTGCCTATCCTTTCTGCGGGATACTGCGTGAAGCTATTAATTTAATTTTCATGTAAGCATGAGGACATCTCGGAAGGCGCGTATGAAACGGTTGATGAAGCGTGGCTAGGAATCAGGTGAAGGTACAAAAAAATTACACACATACAGCATATTTTTTTTTCTAGTAATAAATAAAAAATATTTTTCGTTTATAAAATTCAGATAGCACAAATTCTATGGTATCGTGACTGAACACCATGAATCGGTGGTCGCACCTGGAGCTTGACAGTCTGACACCTGTCACCGTGACGACCTGTCATACTAGCCGCGTCTGCGAGTGAGTGCCGCGAACGAACTACTCTTTTTTACATTTGTTAAATGTAAACTATACTATTATATAGACAGTAGTCGTTACGCGCTACCTTAAATGGGTGGAATTTAAATGTAATAATTTTTACGGCTTCACGCTAAACCCACATCGCGGCGTAGACGGAAGAAACCTAGGCACCTAGTGTTATGACACTCCGTTTCTATTAAGATAATTCCGTTCCCCACTTTCTGGTAAATTCAAGACTTCACACACGGAATGTGTTCCGTATATTCTATGCCAGTAACGCCATCTATGTTCACAATTCTAATTCCAATTTGAGAAATATTAATATTGCATATATTTCCGTTGGCTCTGTCAATAGGTGCACTGTTAAAATAAAAGTAGAAGAAAACAGAATGACTGAGGGACTAAATATCTTAGCCTAGATCTTAGAAAGTCTTAGAAAGTGCAGTTTTCAATTCTGAACATTGTATTTTTTCGAAGCTTCACGCATTGTTCCAGGCGGAGTGGCCAGTCATAATAATGAACACCTAAGTAACTAGTGTATTATAGATCATTCAAAGAACATTAAGACCACACACGATGATCCACTTACTCACATACATAGAGGAGTGCTTGTGGAGTGCTAGCAAGTTGAGTAGCGACGCATCCGACCAATGCGAACATGTGTGGTGGCTATGTTTTACCGACTTATAAGACTAGCCAGCTATTGGAAACCGGCCGTGGCGCAGGGGCACCAGTGACAGGTTGCGGATTTGATTCCCACTCAACTAATACTTCATATTATACGTTGATGCATCATCTATTGAAGTACATTTATATGTTTTTGATTTACTTTCCATTAGAATTATAGAATTTTAAAAAATCTGATTGATTGGCACAGGGAATCTAGCGTCAGCATTGTGTGTTGAGTAGCGGAACTCTACGCCCCACTTTGCCTAGTTTGCGAGAGCGAGGAACTGAAAATATTAAATATTTTATTTGCTCGAGTGGGAATTGAATCTACAACCTGTGTGACACTGCGCCACCACTGGCCTCAAACATATGACTGGATTTACTAGTAACAATCAACATACAGAGCTAAGCTCCGTAATTCCTAGCCACCCTACTGCGGACGAGGCGTGCGCTTGCGATGATAGCGAAATGCACGCGTTGATCGATTTACGTTATGATACTTAATTTTGCTTAACTTAAAATCAACTTTATTATTTAAATAATAAAGACCATAATGAGTTACAATGCAACGTGTCTAAAACAGTCCAGTTAAATCTGGGCATTGTATGCGCATCCGCTACTGTTGTATAGGAATTTTAGCTTTTTTTACTTTTGTAGAGAGATTTTAGTGACATGTCACTTCTTATATTAATAATGTAGTAGAAGAACATTCACATTGTTTTAGCTTCACGCTGTATCCTGCATTTAGCAAGGTAAGCAGAGGGAACCTAGTAGTAGCGCTCCATTGCCAACTTTTCATCCAATGTTTGAGACTCCTCCGTGTCAGACTCGTCGCATTCACTGTGGGGTCAGTGCCGTAGTATATAGTGGATGAGGTTATTATAAAATAAATACAAATATGGATCATAACCTCATCTGTAAAATAAAGAAATGAAACGACAAAGAATTGTAAAAAAATATTTAAAAAATATTAAAAGGGAAACACACCAAATATCGGGAGCGGTTTTCTAGTTATACTTTAGAACCTGTAACGAAAGAAACTTAAATATTTAGCAACTTTTGTATGCATATCTTGCCTTATGCTATATCTCTCGTATAACAGGGAAGGCAGTAGGATTCTAGTTCTCTCCATTCTCAATTTTTTGGCATTTAGCGGGTAGACGGGAGAAACCTGAGAATCTAGTGTTAAGAGATTCTTAATCATTATGTGAGTTCCGTTCCACTTTCCGCCGAATTTCATGAAGCGTTTGGAATCGAGTGGCGAAACTCAATGCCGCGTTACCGGAGCGGAGAATTGAAAATATACCATATTTCATTTCGCCGAGTAGGACTCGTACCCATAACCGTCGCGTTTAATAAGAGAAATGCAAATATACGTAGAAATAAAATAACTTCAACAGTGAATTAAATAGCGGGACGCTCAGTAAGACATTTCTTAAAGGCAACCTGTTGCAATAGTTACACAGTAGTAGCACCATATATTGAGAAGTTAACAATATCTTCTATTGCGCAATATAAACATAGTGAATGTTCCCAACGCTGTAGCTAGATGTTCACAGAGACTTGTATCATTACATTTTATATCATTTATCATTTATTTTACAAAATAGTGTTTCTTCACCTGCAGCTTGGCCCGCGTGGTCCAATGGAAATAAGTAATTAAGGAGGTGGGTGGTGATATATCATGTGACATAGCGTATGCCTCGGACTATACAAAAAAACTTTTCCAATATGTTCCGGTAGTTCCTGGGATAAGCACGTTTGTTCAAATAAACTATATTAATTTTAAATTTTACACAAGTACACTCAAATCTACCAAAGAAATAAATGAACTAGCAACCACTTCGTAAAACCAATACCTATATATAAAAAGCACTGAGCAGCACCGACATTCAGTTCATTCGTTCATTCAAGTTCATTTCGTTTAAGTAAATACATTAATGATCAAATTGAAGTTCTAAGGTCTCAGGGGCGCGTCGCTAAGATGCGGTGTTAGAATAATTGTGGAACTCCCTCCGCCTCTCTCCTCCTCAGCTACATACCTATTGCGATGTAACTTGTAATTTACCAGAGTACTTACCGTATAGAACAGCAAGTGTCTCATGATTATCGTGATAGTAGAGTACGGATGGTTGATATTTCACATTTTCAAAGATATATTGATAAGATTTTGTAATTATAACCCACAAGTGTATAATTATATACTCTACTCTGGTCTCCGATGTTGTCTGCGATGAAATGGAAATAAGTAGTGGGTTTACTACTCGTACGACAAAGGAAAACAGTCCAACGTCCACTGTACCACGGTGGCCTCAATGGATGGATAACATGTAATTTGTAAAATCGATTATCCTTACATTATTCACGAGCCCAGAGCTTATTTAAGAATCGATGCTACTGACGAGTGCATGTCGTGACTGCGGACATTACTATTTAATGTATCTATCGGAATACACGTGTACAATGTATATTCCGATAAAGTTCAAACCCTCGGAGCTATTTTTCCATTTATTTTTAACAAATAGAGGCAGTCGTGCCGCAGGACAGGACAGGACATTTTGTTTGGAGCTGCGGAACTGAACGCCTTGTTTTGTCTACTAACCCAAATACGGTGTAAGCTCACAAGCACTGCCATCATATCACATTACAACTGCTTCATGCACAAATCATACCTACCATCATAAAATGCTAATTAAACATTAAAATACCTACTTAAAAACTCCACGTTACTCAAGAACAAACAATACTACCCTATAATAGAGACGTCGCTTACTAACAAAGGGTGACAAAAAACGTATAACAAAAAAGGCGCGCCAAGGCAACAATGCAGGCGTTGAACCGTCGGTCTGTCTCAATAGAATCAATATGACAATTAAAGTAACGAGCGTCGTCGGGAGCCACAACAAGTGCGATGCTAATGTCTAATACGATTGTAGCGCTGTTCATATACTAGAGAGGGTGTGAGGGATGGGAGGTGATATGTCGATGTTTAATAATGCTTGTAGATATCATTTTGTGAAAGGAGGTTTGAATTGTGCGTTAGATATATATATATTTCTTTTAAGGCTGTCGTAGCTGTGTCTGACTAAACGCGACGGTAATTTGTTCGATTCCTTAGTTTAAGATTCCAGAGTTAGAAGTATAACATAATTAATTTTATTTCCTCCCTCTAATAACAAGGCAAATCATGACGTAGAGTTTCGCCACTCGACTAACTACTCTGTTATATGTGGAATAAAGTGTGAAGTTAAAAAAAATATATAAAAGTTATTGATGACAAACTTTTACGTTGTGTAAAATACTAATTTATAGGGTAGCATCATATGAAAATCTATTATACATTAAAAAACACCAATAGCCACCGTTACTTCTCTTATCTCTACAATTTCCATTCATTCCATAGATTTTATCGATATAATTACCCCCATTCAATACTATCGAACATCGATATACGTACGTACATACCTATTCCTCCCCTTGCTTGTCATTAAGGGTGATCCATCAAAGTCCGCCTGGATTTAGGGTGAACAACGCTTGCGCGGTAGCCTCGGGCCATGGGGTACACACGGGGTAAGGGGTTAGGGGAAGGAAGGGGGGGGGGATGGTAACAAACAAAATTAGATATTCGTGCGGTGTCCCAAAGCGGAGCACCTCTGATTGATTGCTTTCCCAAAGATTCTCATTTTTACCCCTCCCCCCCTGTAGTAAATTGCATTGGAACAGGTCGTTGCTCTGTTTTTTTTTTTATTTCCTTTGCAAAGAGAAGTTAGTGTTAAAGCACTACAATTTAAAAATATTTTTTTTATATTAACGTTTCGCTGAATGATTATATTTGTTTCCCTGCTCTGATGAGCCACGGTGTTAAGCTCCATAACAGACAATATTTCGTAAAAATTAACATCCAGTGTTTTCGCTCTAGATTATCTCTGAATAATAAATACTCATCTAAAAGCTTTTCCTCACAAACTATTCGCTTTGCAGCTTCGAAATTTTCATTTTGAGGGCCACACTTTACTTTCAGTAATTAGGCGTACAAGCTTGAGATGTGCTGAGGGTGTAGAACGAGTAAAAATATGATAATTAACATAAACGATGCAGATAGAATGTGAAAAAGTTAAAAAAATGTGAAGTACCTACTAATTTATTCTTTGCGTGTCTGGTGGAAAACTTTTATCATATCGGTCTTTGTTTCAGTAAATAATTTCATTTTAATGATAAAATTTTTAGTCAATGCTCTACTTTTGTAAATATGGCGGAAACTCTTTTAGCTTTGTTTGCGTGGACTACAAAACGTAAAATCCTGTTTTTCCCCTTGATTGTATTTACTGTTTTTACCAAGGAACTTTACATATTTTGGCGTTCTACGCCGCGTAGTGTGCCCCCGCGTAGGCTGTGCGTTGTCTGTCAGTCACGCAGTAATGGACGAGGTGACAATCCTTGCTGTATGTTACTATTTATAATTACTGTTTTTCTGAAATATATTATAAAACCTCAGTATTTTCTTCTCTCACTTAAAAATGTTTGTATACGGAAGGAGAATAGAAAAGACGAATGGAACGGAATGGAAACTGGGGAACAAAATGGCATATCACTATTTCATTACACATATCTTCCTATCATTCCGAAACGTTAGATACATTGAAAATAGACATTGAAATATCTACAGACTCCATACAAAGTTAAACACATAATTATGAAACAACTGAAAAGAAAAACACTTTAAAGCAATGAGCGCCTCAACAACTTAAGGTACGTTTTAGTATCGGCTGTTTATTCAAATAACAATAGGTTATGTAGTAGGTCATGTAGAGCCAAATTTCTACAAATATTTTAAAAAATATGGAATTTATAAATTTGTCTATCTATTAAGTAATAAAGTTGAATGGTTTGTTTTGTTGAACTACTAGTTTGTGTTGAGTACTCCATGTATCGAGACAGATTGTAGTATCATTCCGACGTGACCTACCATACCCTCGGTCCGCGTCCGGTTACTTCAGGCACTGAAAATGATATACTACTCTTAATCATGTACATTTGGCCAGATTGTTCAAGCAAAAAACTTGCAATATGGTTTCACCAAAGGCAAGTCCACTACGGATGCGGGTGCTGCACTCCTAAAGCACATTTATGACGCATGGGAGAGGTCACAAAATGCAATTGGAGTGTTTTGTGACTTATCCAAAGCCTTTGATTGCGTAGACCATGTAACTCTGTTATTAAAATTAAAACATTATGGTATACAGGATACTGCCCTTGACCTTATTGCCTCATATTTAAACCAAAGAATCCAGAAGGTTAGTATAAATAATGTAAAATCATCTGGATCTCCTCTAAAGATGGGCGTTCCACAAGGATCCATTCTTGGTCCCCTTTTATTTCTTCTTTACATTAACGATCTACCTTTTTATGTAAAGAACCTATGTGATATTGTACTTTTCGCGGATGATATCTCTTTAATATTTAAGGTTGACAGAAATAAAATAAACTATGACGATGTGAATAGCGCATTATCGCATATTCTTCGTTGGTTTGATGTTAATAATCTAATGTTAAATGCTAAAAAAACTAAATGTATTGAGTTTGCTTTACAAAATGTTAAAAAAAATAATTTCAGTCTACTAATTAAAGGAGAAACTCTCAATTTGTCGGAATCAGCTATTTTCTTAGGTGTAACTATAGATTCCAAACTCCAGTGGAACGCTCATCTGGAAGCACTTGCGGGTAAACTCAGCTCTGCCGCGTTTGCAATTAAAAAAGTAAGACAAATGACGGACGTTGACACTGCCCGATTAGTCTACTATAGCTATTTCCATAGTATTTTATCTTATGGAATGCTGCTATGGGGCAGTGCTTCAGACATAAATTCAATATTTATCCTCCAAAAAAGAGCCGTGAGATATATTTATAATCTAAGAGCTCGAGATTCTCTGCGAGATGTTTTCAAAGATGCAGGTATTCTTACAGTTGCTTCCCAATTTATATACTATAATATTCTCTTTGTCCGACAAAATATACATTGTCATAGTAAACATAGTGACAATCATACATAGAAACGTACTCATACGATAGAAACGAGAAATAAAGATAAGATTGTTACTCCAAGTTTTCGCCTCCAAAAAGTTAATAAATCTTTTATGGGTCTGAGCATACGTGTATATAATAAAATTCCACAGTGTATTCTAGATTTGCCACTTCCAAAATTTAAAATATCAGTAAAAAAAATTCTAACAAGTAAAGCTTATTACACTGTTCAAGAATACTTAGAGGACAAACATGTATGGAATTAATGTCTATTGAATGTAATGCAGGATAGCTGCCAACTAATGTAATAGATTGTACCATTGATTTTGAAAAGAGCAACTGTTGAGTTTCTTGCCGGCTCTTCTCAGCAGAACTGCCTTCCGAACCGGTGGTAGCTTTTTGTTCATATGTTCATTCGACGATTCAAAAGTGCTTATTATAAGTTTATTTGAATAAAGAATATTTTGAATTTGAATTTGAATTTGAAAATATTTCTCTTTCACAAGGACCTAGAATAGACAATCTATCTAAATGACAGCTCCACGGCAGCACGGCTCCCATACATTGCGAGCAACATATTTGTCTTGCTTTACGGCTAACGGGGGGCTTCGTAACTACCTAGGTATCTGTGTAATAAATACTAAATCTATATGTTAGTTTGTAGCTACATCTGTATAAAATATATTCTAAAATAGAAAAAAACTTTTGTTACGTAGATATGTAACTCAAATTAGCTGCATATTAATAGATGAAGAACGGAATTTGATGGCAAACTGACAATACAGTGATATGGCATCATCGAGCTGGTCTGATAGGACCTGAATATAATTTATAACTCCAAGCACTTTGACATCCTTTGTTTACCAGCATTTTTGTGGCTTATAATAGAATCTAAGTATTGACACTAACAACGAGTGAAATGTTATAATTTAGTTTAATAAAAAATAGATTATCACTTCAAATATGAGGCCGTCGTCGCGTCAGAGCCTGACTGTAAAGAGGACACACGCAATGTCTGGAAATTCGGCGGAAAATGGGAGACGATATGTCTTAAGATACTCCTAAGATAAATTAATTAACAAATTAATTTATAGATTTTTTAAAAAAAATAACAAAAGATGCATTCTGTATCGCCAGTAATAT
Source organism: Heliconius melpomene rosina (assembly GCF_056956725.1). Taxonomy (NCBI): domain Eukaryota; kingdom Metazoa; phylum Arthropoda; class Insecta; order Lepidoptera; family Nymphalidae; genus Heliconius; species Heliconius melpomene. The sequence goes on from NC_140395.1 coordinate 14,218,543, forward strand.
TTAGTAGAGACGCATCACAAAAGGGTTGCGGCCACAATGGCCACGTTGGAGCGTCGCCAGTTCAATGCGGAATGGACGGCTTAGAAAACCTTAGGGCTTAGTGTTCTTCCCCCTCAATACATTTATTCTGTCAAATATATGTTTTAGATATTGCTTTCTTAGAAATTGTGAGATTTTGCGGTTTCTTTTAATATTAGTTTCTGTGAGTAGTACAGTACACAGTAGGATAGTGTCGGGGACTGATTTCTGTTCAACACGCAAATTTCTTCAACGTTTGGCGATGCGTGGGGAACACGTAAATCAAGATCTGTACTAAGGTATTAAAATATGAAATGCATGTTATTCTAATTAAATATTAATTAGTAATTAATTTGATATTTTATATTTAGGCCATTCGCAGCGTAGAACACAAATTTGCGACTTTAAACGCAACAAGTTGTACAAACAATTCACACTCGGAGAAATGAAATATGTAATATATTCATTTCCTCGATCTTGGCAACAAGGTAAATCGCGGAGTTGACTCAACACATAATGCCTCCAGAATTCGGTGGATGGTAGTAAATGGATGTGTCTTAATGGGAACCTCTTAACAAGAAGTTCCTAGGTTCCCTCTGTCTACCCTCCCATGTGCGGGATACAGTGTAAAGCTAAAAAAATATATAATTCATTGTACAGACACAGAATGAAATCATAAAAGTTTTACGCGCTACAAAGCTCGGGTCTGCGAGGTCTGAATAAATGACAAGCTCATCTTGACCGCGTCGATGTCGCGGCGGTGCGGACGTCCGAGGTGCCGCTCTTTTGTTTACAACTTTTATCTAAATAATATAAAAGAAGGAAGCATGTAGCTCCGTCTGTCCTCAGGCTTGTTTCTCACTTTTATTTTTTTAGCGAGACGCTGTATGTAGCCGTGTAGGCAGATAAAACCTGGGAACACTTCATTCCATCTCCACATCCACGCTTTGCCTCGTTGCCAGAGCGAGGAAATTAATATATTAGCTATTTCATTCCTCCAAATCCCTGGGGATGGAACCCACAACCGTCGCATTTACAGTGGGATGGCCTCTCGGCTTATTTGCTAAGACGCCTGTGTTAAGACACTCCTTTCTCATTAACACAGTAGATTGCAAAGCTCCCTCTGCCTACCCTGCTAGGTGAGAAGATAAAAAAAGAATATAAAATATCAGGATAGCGTCTGCTTGTAAGATCGATACGATTGCACTCTTTAAAACAAATTCTCAAGTAAGACAAACCGCATTGTTGATCTCCATCTCTCGGACCGCCACACAATATCTCGATTTTTAGCAGAAAGTTAAAAGTTTTGACTTTGAACCAGCGACCTATCGAAACGGCTTATGGAATCACTGAACAAGAAATCTATAAGTCAATATTACTCAAAAACTATTGAAGTAAAATAAACACTACAAATCCTTTTGGTGTTCACGAAACTGGAAAATATATTTTGTTGACTGACTCTGCCTGTGTGCTACATGTGCGAGTGCCACGCTAATTTGAATCTTGTACTATAAGAATAAGATATATTAAAACCTACCTTACGATGTTGTTTCAGAAATCAAAGATCAATAGAGCTTTCCATCCAGTTGAAACATATGTAAGAGTAGAATTTCTTCTTGAACTTCTCTACGACATCGACATGAAGAAACTCTACAGATATTATACTATGCAACAACAATTATGTATTCTATTTAGTTACTTTCTTCAAGGTATGTTGAGAAAATGGTTTCACGTTAATATTTTTGTTGAACAAAATTTGTTTTAAAAAATTGTATCACGCCGTATCCTCCATATATAGCAAGCATTATAGGAATACCGTCCCCTACTTTCTGGGCAATATTCGATGCATTCGTTGAGTTCCACCACTCAACACGCAATGCCTTCAGAATTTAGCGAAGAGAATTTAGCAGAGCGGAGTGTTTTAACACTACACCTACTCTGTTACAGGCGAAAGGCGAGCATGAAGATGAAAAAACATTCAATTATTTTTTAACAACAAAATGTAAAAATTCGACAATTGTACAATATTATTTCAGTATAAAACAGTCCAAGAGATTCAATGTCAATGCTTATTCGCGACATTGCCTTTACGACTTTATGGGATCAACGTGGATAAAGAGCGTATATTATTATTTTGTAAGGGATGCGGAAAAGCTTAAAGCTTTATTAAGTAGTAGCTTCTGTGACTGAGCTTCGTTCATTCGTTTATGTAATTGACAAATATAATTTTGCAAGATAGAAAATGTGAAGGAGGCGATAGGCGTGAAGGAACCTAACGGCGCGCTAAATGAAATATAAATTTTAAATTGAAACATACCCACTAATAGGATCGTCTTCAAAACTACCACTATTTTACTAAAGAGCCGAAAGTTCACTTTAAATTCAAGTCCTCCTGTAACATTGTTCAATATCGTAATTCAAAGGCACCGCGGCTATCACCGCTATTAAAACAAGTAGTGTACAATGCTCAGTCTCCGGGCATTACGGGTTTTGTTCGTACCGAGCCCGCCCGTCGTCTCTTCCTTTATTCTTTGGTAAATCATGAAAATGGCTCTCAGACTGATGCAGATGGGTATTCAAATTATAAAACGGTATCGTGGCTCTGTTGATAGGTATTTGGTTGTATATGCGGTGATCGTGGATTCTGTACTGATTGAGGGTTAAGTTTTTGTTTAGTTGTTTTGGTTTCGCCTGACTAATTAAATAAAGTGGTTTTGTTCCCAAAATGTCTACCAGAGTAGATATTCAATTTATGCATACTTCTTTACTTATATTATAAAACTTAATAAATTCGACTACTTTTTTGAATTGGAGAGTACTTTTATCGAAATATGCTATATTACCCAGTAATAGGGGTCCGACTTACATACATCGGGCACCTAGATCGTGTAATATGTTGTATGCACCTCTTATTTATTTCCATTGGACATACGAGAAATATTCAACAGAAAAGTTATATTTAATGCGCTAGCAAAACGTCAAACCCGTCGTGGCGCAGCGGCACAGCTCGTAGCTGATTGTGGGATGAATCTAAAGATAAAACGCGGCGTTCCACTTCGCCACTTAATGCGTAAGCTTTTAAATCAGGCGGAAAGTTTGTGACAGATTGTCTGAACATCAGGTTCCCTCGCCTATCCTGCTATGCGGGAAAAGCATGAAGCTGCTTCCTTTTACTAAACGTACGAAATGGCGCAAATAATGAAACGTATTAATAAAGAAAAATACAAGAAAGTTCCCCTTTCATACATTTGAAAGAAAATGTTTTCCATAGGTCCAGACGTGTTAAAATCTACAGACATGAATCGACGTTACGTATCTCGCGCTTGAGTTGTATAGTGCGCTATAAAGCTAAGCGATTTCCTATTCCTGGTCAGAAAAAATGCGGCGTTGAGATCCGCCATTACATACGCAATATCACGAATACGAGTGGAAAACGGAGGCTAACGGGAACGGAGTGTCTTTACACTTTGTACTCTCTGTTTACCCGGTTAAATAGAAAACCTGAAGCCTTTTTAGAATACTGATCCTCGCCTGTGACTTTGTTTGCGTTTTGAGACGTTAAATGGAAAACCCCGTTTTTTCCCGATTTAAAAAAGTTTTATACCTCAAAATTTTGTATCAGTTGCATGCAAGAAGTTCACCTGTCACATTATTTACACCTCTTAAAACGTATACGTCGTATAACACAACAGATTCCCATTCGGTAGGACGAAATATTTAATATTTTAAATTCTTCGCAGAGTATCCTAACAGTAGGTTCTCGGGTTTCCTCTACCTACCCTGCTATAAGCTAAAAGAAGAATAGATATTTCCATGTAACTACAGCTTATTTAGCTTGCACCTACTTGAATTTAATATTATTACGAAATTATTTTATTGTATTGTATTAATCACCAAGTCTCATAATGATACGATTTTACAAGTGGGTCAAATTCAGTTTCTTATATTTTATTACATAGTTAAAACTCCTAATCGAAACATATAAAATAGGCTTAAAATAACATTTAAGAACAGCTCTGTTATCAATTATCAAAAGCTAAATATTAGTAAGTCCAGTACGGATTCAGGTTTAGGCACCTCAATGTGTCGGGCGTCTTGAGAGATGAGCGAACATTCCCCGTGTAATATCTTAAGATGCGTGTACTTTATATCTCACACTCGTGTCACGTACACACACATCTATCCAAGAAGCTTTTAGTAAGTATATTAATGATTTAGACGTTTTTGTGGAAGTCCGGTATAGTGAGCGGAGTGTCTTTACACTGAGTTCCCTCTGCTTGGAAGCGTGGAGCTGCTGTTTTATTATCCAAAAAAATACATGTTGGTACAGTTATGTGAAAGCTTGCATGTAACTGTTACTATTTAGTACAAATTTAACGAATTCAAAACGAAAAAATCAAATCATTTGCTTTAAGCACGCAACAACCTTTCCAATTGAACTTTGAAACTTAAAACTAGCAGAGTAAGATCTAAAATAGCTCGTTTCATTTACGGAAAGGTGAAAAATGTATGTAGTAAATCAAATGAAGGGAAATGATTCAGAACGTCGTAAATCAGACCTGTATGCCTGTATCGTGTAGTAATCTACTACGAGCTGGTGTACGATACCAATACGACGTTACTTTACTACAGTTACTGTAGTATAATTGAAGTACTAAACACCTTTAATATTTTAAACAGTACATTTTTGTGGTTTATTTAGATTTAGATCTAGGTACATAATATATTTATTGTTAAATGTATGACAGGTCACATACAACTACCACATGGTATTCACACTAGAATTGAGTTACTTAAACCTTTAACTCTAACACTGTATTGATAAAATCAAATACCTAAATACATAATATGCTTAAGCTATGTTAACATAAGATCTATCTCACTATAACGTTAACATCAGCGACTGTCGAGTAAAGCCTACGGTAGAGTGACTGTAATTAAAGCGACTGAAATTAGAAAGTAAATTATCGTATTCACCAACAAAGGGTACGTACATACATACATACATACATACATACATATTATGCGTATATAGATGTCGATGACGTCTGACGCGTGAAAACGGGTGATTTGATGTTGTAATTAAAAACCTCGTTAAAGAATAATGAGGAGTAACCAGTAGGTGGTGTGCCTTAACAACACTTTAAATTATTAAAAAAAAATGGAAATTGAAATATTTGTTTTGATGTATTCTATTGTTTTTTTTTTCTTGTAAGTTATATATAAATGTATATCACTAAGCTCGTCATTTTCACTCAACGCGCAATGCCTCCAGAAACCAGCAGAAAGTGGGGAACGGAGTGTTATACTAAGTTCCCTCTGCCTACTCTGCTGTGTGCTCTGCTGTATTCTGATTAAAACTAACTGTGTGATTCTCTCACAAAGTTAGGTATTTTTGTCTCTCACAAAGTTAGGTATGTAGGTTCCGCACCAAAGTCTACGTTCAACCGTCAGCCTGTAAAAGCTACGGTTGTGGGTTCGATTCCCACGTGTGATAATAAATTCTATTCATTTTCTCACTCTGGTCAGGTAAAGTTGCGTTGAGATCCGCCAATCAAGAGTGTCTTAAAATTAGATTCTTTTTGCCTTCCTTGCTATATTCATTCAACGAAAAACTAAAATAAAAACAAAAAGTGCCAAAAACAATAATACGAGGCTGTTTTCCTCGATTTTGTGGGCTATATACTGTTAAATTAATAATATTGATATATAAAATTAACAAAGCTAACTTTATGTGTTAGCATGTTTGATACTATTCTTATATACTCGTATCTTAAATTCAAACATTAGTGGTAAAACCAATGCAAAATCCATCCATTTGTTCCGAGCGACGCTGTTTTTTCAGATCCCTGTAGCCCGCGTGAATAATTTAAACGTCTTTTTGCCGCCAATAAAAAACGAACTCGCCCCTCCCACGCAGATAAACCACCTAAGCTGTCCATCCGGAACTACAAATGTAAATACAATTCAAGTGTTTTAATAGTCTTATTATAAGAATAAAAAAAAGGTAAATATTATGAAAAAAAATTGTGTTTGAAATGAGGATTAAGCGACTGTGCGGGACTTGTGTATGAAGTGCGGTTTTTTTAATTAAAAAAAAATATTGTTAATAGTCTCCATTCTGCAATTTTCGAATATTGAAGTATGGTAGTGGAAGCCGTCCCTGGGCGCCGCGATGCCTTTATGTTCAATTAACAATTTTAAACGTTTTTATTTTTTCTATTTTTTATAATCCTTTTCTCTTTTTTATATCCTCTAATTTCCTTTTTAAGACTTAAGCTTTTCTGCAAAGTGTGTTACATAGAAGAAACGTAGGGCTACGACACTCCGTCCTTCAAATCGCCAAATTTTCAAAATGAAAGAGCGAGGAAATAGAAGTAAATTAAATAATAATTATTCCCTCGAGTGGAGATCGTGCCCACGACCGGTGCGGTTAGTGTCGAACACTGTCCCACTACACCACGAGGGCGTCGACATTATTAAGTTTAAATATAACATTGAAAAATAATTAACTAAAGTATAGAAACACTAATATTAACTTGGTGTTACAGTGTAAAGTACAGGGTGAGTCATATTGAACTTTCCGGTTTTGGAAGGACGTTGCACGAAGAAGGGAAGGAGTAGAAGGGTGGGGATGGTGTCATTAGACGCGCCATGACATGCAGTTTTAGTGTGAGCAATGGCTTGGTCGGGACAACATCGTGCGTTCGTAGTTGAAGAGTTTATTAAAAATGGCGGCTCCGTGATCACAACACAGCGTGCGTTCCGTTTACATTTTGCTATTGGTCGACGTGATCCCATTCCCACTGGACCAACAATCAGAAATTGGGTATCAAATTTTAGAGCAACATCATCAGCATTAAAAACAAGACCACAAGGCCGAATTAGGACGTCAACGTCAGCGGAAAACGTGGATAGAGTGCGGGCTTCAATTCAACAATCCCCTCGGCGTTCTGTTCGGAAACATGCCGCTTCACTAGGATTATCTTTCAGTAGTGTCCGCAGAATACTGCATAGAGACCTTAAATTTCACCCATACAAGATTCAGGTAGTGCAAGAATTAACAGTTAGAGACTTAGACACACGAACAAATTTATGCCGCGACATTCAGCAGATCCCCCGCACTGCTGTTTTGATCTTCAGTGATGAGGCACATTTTCACCTCGCCGGAACTGTCAACAAACAGAATTTTCGATACTGGGCTGAGAATAATCCACGAAACCTACACGAACGACCACTTCACAGCCCTCGAGTGACAGTGTGGTGCGCTATTGCAGAGTTTGGTGTGTGGGGTCCCTATTTTTTTGAAGAAGATGGTCAAGTCGTCACAGTTACCTCTGCTCGGTATTGCGACATGCTTGAAACTTTTCTGAAACCGAAATTGGAGGAATTAACGCAGAATCATGACAACGATAACATCTGGTTCCAACAAGATGGTGCTACAGCCCATACATCCAGGCGTTCAATGGAAATCCTGCGACAAATGTTTCCCGGTCATCTCATTTCTTTGCGAGGTGACGTTGGGTGGCCGCCGAGATCACCTGATTTAACCCCCTGCGATTTCTTTCTCTGGGGTTACCTGAAGGAAAAGGTGTACACGCATCGTCCCCGAACCATCGATGAACTGAAGGCTGCAATCACGGAAGAAATCAATGCTATTCCGCTGAATATGACTCGACGAGTAATGGACAACTTCCGGGAAAGGCTTCAGCAGTGTGTGGTCAATGGAGGTAGACATTTACAGGATATCATTTTTAAAACCAACTAAATTAAAACTGCATGTTATGTGCTTTCAAACAATAAAATAATTTTTACTGCATGTCGCTTTGTTTTTAATACACACCTTATTGAAATCGGAAAGTTCAATATGACTCACCCTGTAGCTTAAAAATGACTTAACAGTTCGCGCCAGGAGAAAATGATAATAAAAAGAATACCTAGAGAAGGGAGTAGGGACGACACTAAGCCGGATTGAATGAGCAGTGGGAATTAGTCCTTGAAATTTTAAGAAGGATTTAAGACAAGTTTTTGCGTAAAATAACATTTCTGGCCGTTTTGAAAACTGTTGAGTTAATAAAGCGTTTATTGTCAGGTTGATGTTTTAGTTGGAACTTTAATAACCTACCTACCGACTTAACATTTCTTTCTGAAGAGGATGATTTCAAATTTATATTGGTTTTACTTATTACAAAATATATTCCCCACGAGTAACATTTTAACATTATATTAGTCTTAATTTATCACCAACTAGCGGACGCGCGCAGCTTCGCTTGCGTATTAAGGGGTGAATTCTAATAACCCATGAAACATGTGTTCAATGAAATATTTTTAAGAGTCTAAATTTCAAATTTTATAAAAATCGGTGGCGATTTAAAGATTTTTCCATACAAACTTTCAACCCCTTATTTGCACCCTTAGGGGGTGAATTCTAGAAAACCATGAAACATGTGTTAATTTATATACGTTTAAGAGTCTGAATTTCAAATTTTATAAAAATCAGTGAAGATTGAATTTTTTTTCCATACAAACTTTCAACCCCTATTTCACCCCTTTAGGGTTAAAATTTTTCAAAATCCCTTCTTAGTGGATGTCCAGATTACGAAAGTAAATATCTGTCCAAATTTCACGTTTCTAAGCACAGTGGTTACGGCTGTGCGTGCGTCTTACCTCAGTCAGTGAGGACAAGTCCTTTTATATATATAGATATTGTAGGACTTTAAAAAATATTGTATAGTTACATGTGTTTCCCAAAAATATAATCATCAAATCCATCAATATAATCATCAATTGGCAAGCTGGAGCGACTCAGCGCACATAATACACAAATAGGCTTTCAGAAAGATCTCCCCTTAACAGCATATTTGTTTGCCACTTCAATTGTCAGTATCAGTCTTGTACCAGTTGTCAGCAAATACATTTTTTTGGAATTAAAAAATGTTAAAACTTATTTTAGAACACACGTTTGTAATAATAATCATGTTTGTAATAATAATCACATCTTATCGAATATAAAACTCAAACTCAAAACGAAAAAAGATGACAAATTATATTTAGAAATTTTCTATCCAGAAAGAAAACAATAAGGTAAAAAGCCTCAATAAAAATAGACAAGCATACGAACACATATTACTTTACCTATGTAGTAGACCGTCATCTCCTTACCAAGTATTATCGTGAAGGCTCGATGAAGCGTTCAGAGATGAAAACTGCTTCAGTGGAACCTTACGTCACCTGAACCTTATGCCGGCTTTACTTTGGATTTTTGTTTTTAACCTTTATGTTAAAGCTATTTTTAGATGTAGCGCCTGTCGCTACTGGAGTACATGAGTGATAGTTTCTAAAGCTTTGTAAACTAATGTAATATATAGGTATTATAAAACTGAAGATTTTTTTAATTCAGCTAATCAATATCAGGAACTAAAATTCGGACGAAAAGTGAAGAACAAAGTGACTTAACAGTTAGGATTTCTCTGTCTGGCCTGCTATGTATGGCGTATGGCACGCCATGATGGCCGAAGCCATATATATAATTAAAAACAAAGTGAAATAAAAAATAAGAAATTAAAATATTTTTTTACAGCTTTATTGTCTTTCTTAGATGTAGATGGTCTTTGAGAAGCAAAGTTTTACAAAAATAGACCTGCAGAGGACGTAAGGAGGAGGAGGAGGAGTAAAAAAACTTATAATAATGCTACTAAGACTTAACAAAAGTGGACTTATATTTATTTGTTTATACTTTAATTGGCTATCCCTATAGGATAGACTAAAATATACGGCTTCTGGAAGAATACGCGATAATCATGTGTTCAACTCCTCAAAAAAAAATTTGAATATTTATGGTAATGCAGTAGTATAGCAGAATTTTTTGTTTTACCATTACGCTTTTTTCTGCAATCAGCTGCCTTGTGTCAAGATACTTCGTGTTCCTATTCTTTGGTCTTACCACAGCGAGATAAAATAAAATATCTTTTTACTTACTTTATTTTAGGGTAAGCAGAGGAAACCTGTTTTCCATTTTTCCAATTCTGGAGGTATTGCGTGTTGAGTGGCGTAACTCAACGCCACGCTTTGCCTTGACACCAAAGAGAAGAAAAGAACCCGCAACGCTGGTGCTCCTGCGCCTCGCATAGAATATAATAACTTTCCTAACACAAGACACCTATCTACAACCTACAACCATCATGCTTATAGGCAGACGCTGCGCCACTGCACCGCGACGGTCTCTAACATAATATATAGGCAAGATATAAAAAGAAACTTAGAGACAGACAGAAACAAGCACTTGAGATACGTTCTAAGCGACATAATATATGCGCCATTTAAGTGAAAAATCTCAACGTTAAGGTAAATGAAGACAGATTCTCGTAACGCGTGCAAGTAATACTCACTCGCAAATATATCTGTGGATACATATGTGTGGATGTTCCCGAAAATGTTCTACTTTATTTACAAGGTTATAATTTTTCGCGGCAGAGAGAACTTAGTGTTAAGACTCACCACTCAATTTTCGAAACATTGCGTGTTGCGTGGTGGAACTCAACGTCGCGCTTTGTCAAAGTGAGAATTTAAATAGGATTATTCAAACCCTTACACTTACTTTCAGACGAGGCCCTACGCTACGACATCATCTTAAACATATAGATGTAGGTACCTATTTACATATAATACTTTGGAAGAACCTCCAAAAGATACCTCAACTTGTAATATACTCGCACATCTACAAGCAGACCGGCTACCACTGAGCCACGGGGACCGTCTGCTTAAATGCAATTCACAAAATCCACGTTAAATAGAGAAAGTTAATGTTTACGTTTAATGAACGATACTCCACCACCTTTTCATACAAGTCGCTTTGCTGAATAAAAGACGTTGTTAACGGGGATATTCCGCAATGGTTGGGAAAACTGTAGTAATTAAATGTCTGCCTGTCACGTCTAATGTTAATGTTGTTGTTGATGAAATGGAGTTTTTACCATTTTCATGACTTATCCCGCTTAAAGAAGTAATGGCAGAGAATACATAGTGATACTCTAGGCTAGTGACACCCTCCGTTCTCCGCTTTCCGCTATAACTCGAGACATTGTATTATAGGTAACGAAAAGTTTTGTTTATGTACAGACTGCCGGATGATTTTCAAACATATTATGTGTATACATTCATGTGCATGTAATTTTCATATATATTACTACAAAAACAAAGCGATTTCAATTCCTTAATAGTTTAAATGAAAATTTCAACTTTTGCCGGTATTTGTATAACAATGCTATTCAAAATGCAGTACAAAAAGCCGATTAAGTCGGTTATCGACAGCTAATAATACTGTCCCCGGCCCGACTCTGATGGATGACAGCCCCTGATGCCACCCCTTTTAATTGCAACGAATGCACGACGAATTTCGATTTATATTATAATAAGTTTAACAATACATGTCCACAGTAATATGAGCTATATCCTGGCTGACTAGGTCACAGTATTGACTGACATAACTGTCAAGACTTGGGGGAGTACGGTGATGGCTGACGTTTAATAAAGGACAGTTCTATTTGATTATACGGTGTTTGGTTGTTATTCATATAAAGTTTTGAAAATTGCAATCTAATATATTTGTTACCACCGTTTACATTATTGTTGCGCAGTATATTTTTGACTGTATATTTGATTATCATGAGCTCGATCCCCACTAAAGATTTTTTTATGTTTATAATATTTTTAATTATATTTCATTGTATATGAAAAACACAGTTTTTGGCTGTAACAAAACAAAACGCGAAGGTCGTGGGACAGGTATTGAAAATTTTATTTTAGCACTAGGCTCCTCTTCCCACTTCTTTGTAATTCTTAACAGTTAATGAACGCATCGAAATGTAAATCTCCCGAATGGAAATCGAACCCATAATCAGGCCACGTTTACAGTGGCACGCTTGCACCCCTGCGTACGACGGCCTCGACGGAATTATTCACATTATGTATTATTAAAAAAGGCTTTTGACATCTAAAACTATAATATTTTCACATATAATTTGGTAAGATTTCCAATAATTACCTACTATCACGTATTTAACATACATACGCCGAGCAACCGAAACGAAGTTACAAATGAATGAACTTGTCTAGAAACTAACATATTCAGCCCTCGTACGGACGTTCGGAACCCGAGTAACATAATTATAACCCACAATGCCGCGTGATTGGACCGCGGGCGGAATCCTAATTATCTAAGTTTTCTGAGACACTGAAGTACGAACATCGAACTTGATAAGATCTTATGTTTGATTATCTAGAAATAGTAATGATGTATGAAAATATTATTTTTATAGTTTTATATATCTTTCGTATTTTAGTAAAAGATGGTCATGGCCAGGCCGGGAAGAACTGCCAAGAACGGGAGTTGTGAGTTTGATTCCTATTTGGAGTAATGAATTATTTTCATTATATCTCTCTGGTAACAAGACAAAACGCAGCGTTGAGTTCCGTCATTCAACACGTGATGTCTTGATTATATGATGCGTGCGACGGACTGTCTTAGCCTAGGGTCTCTTTACCTATCAGGATACAATGTCAGCCTAAGAAAATAAACAAAATAGTATAGTGATACTCATATAGTAGTTAGTCAAGTTAGATAATCAAGAACAAGCAACAAAGAGGAAAATAAATATTAGATGATAATGTTTTCATAATTTATATTTTAATTTATGAAAATATAAAAATTAAGTGATTTTATAAATATAAAACTTGTGGCGCAGGGGCAAAAGCGTGCGAACGCTTGTAAACGCGACAGGTTGTGGATTCGATTCCCATTCGAGAATGTATAATATTTAGTATTTTGATGTTTTCGCTCTGGTGTCGAGGCAAGAGCACGGCGTTGAGTACAGCCACTCAGCACGCAATGCCTCCAGAATTCAGCGGAAAGTGGGAAACGAAAGACTTAGCTCACCACTTTCTGCCGAATTTTGGAGGGTGAGTGGTTGTTGAAGGCGGAATATTTCATTTTCTGAAGTGGGAATGGAACTCCTTGGACGCCTGCCCTTGGCCTATGTTACTACAAAGAAAAAAACATACAAATATTCTTTATTACAGATATGCATTTTTTTTTATTTCCTAACTCCCTCTCTTATACACATGTAAGTAGATGCTAATTAGTCAAACGAGGGAGGTCGTCAAACTGCCAAAAACCAGAACTCAGACCACTCTCGAGCACACAACAACTAAAAAAAGCTTTAGTTCGTGTTCGGGCATGTAATGAAACCATGGGAAAGTCAGAAGAGAGAACAATATGGTTAATTATTTTTATTGTTAATTTTTAATTTAATTAACTTGATTCTTTTTTTAGCATAGGAAGTACGGAAAACTTAGTGCTTTACACTAAGTTTCATCATTCACACTCCATCATTCGCTTTCCGCATAAATTCTGTCCTTACATGAGAGGGAGAAAAGTTTAAATACATTCCGGATTCTCCAGTATTCAAACTAATAGATATTCCGTCAGCGAGGTTAGATACAGTGTAATGTTAAATTCTACCATCCGAAATGCAAAGATTTGCCCTTATCACTGCAGAAAAGAAGAATAATTAACAGTGGTGTCTCTAGATATAGTGGTCACTTATATATACATACATACTAGTATTATATATGCATGTATATAGTTTAGGAGTGTACATAACAGCGTATACTGAACAGGTTTCGCTCCTACCCATATCGAGGCAATTTAAGGAAGAACTCACGACGACGCTAATACAAAGTATAAAAATGTAGACGTCGTCGTCGCTTCAACGCAATTGGAAAATGTCTGCGCACGGCGGTAGTGCAGTCAAATTACACGAGGGGGAGTACTTACATTTATAATACATGTATTTGCCCTTTCACATAGTCACTATAAGCCGGTTTCTATCATCCTGTAGAATGTTAACACTCTCTTCCTTACTTTCTGTTAGAGATATTGCGTCAGATTTACCGAAGCGAGTGAATGAAAATATGGTGCAGTGGTACAAATCTGCGATAATTGTCGATTCCATCTCCAGTCGGGGAATGAATGAGGAATGTATTTTAAATTCTGTCCTTAATAAAACAAAATGAAATGTGAGATAAAATCCCTCAACTAAAATTTTGTGTGTTAACACTAACTCTACAGACCCATATGCTTCAATCTGAAAATATTTAAATAGCAGCTTCTTGTCTTTCCCGCATAGCAGAGGAGAACTAATGTAGACTCTCCGTAACTCAATTTTACAGACATTGCGTGTTTGGCGGAACTCAAAACTTCGCTTTATCTGACAGAGCAAGGAAACAAATAAATTAAATATAAGCATTCCCACGAGAGGGTAGCGAACCGACAACCGTCAACCATCGCGTCAATCCTTGCGACACGAAGGCCTCAAATCTAATAGAATAGTGGAATAATTATACATTTGCTAAAGCTAAGCCAGTTATGAATATGCAAGGCAGACCTAGTTTGCCTCCGTGGAGCTCAAAAGAATTTCTTTGAACTTTTGAAGCTTTAATTTTATATGACATAGATATTTCAATATAATGCCTGAGCATAAAAAGATTTTTATGTAAACCAGCACAAGTCTCGAGCGTTGCGTACGCGACCACCACTTCAAACCACTTGTATTTTGTAAAGTGACATCATTTTAAAATTAATCAAATATTTTTCTTTATTTTCTGCAATTATTATGAAAATATAAAGCTGTATATTAAAGTCACTTATTTAAAATTAAAATAAACACTTACACAATATAACATCTTGAAATTTATATATTATTGATCACAATTATTTTGAGCGATTTTCGTCTCGGAAACTAAGTTGATATTTGTTATTGACCGTGGCAGTCTGTAACACTTGGGTCGGGTATATGACAGTATCTACAGTATATATAAAAGCTAGAGGCGACGTTCTATGAGTTCTGCCACTCAACATTCATTGCCTCCAGAATCCGGCGGAAGTGTTATAATAGGACTGAAGTATCTTAGTACTAGGTTCCCAGATTCATTTCTTAAAAAATATACATTAATGCATTTTGAAACTACTTTACGTAGAAAGTTAATATTTGGCAAAGTTGAAATTCCCCTCACCTACCTAAGACAGGTAGGTTAGGAGGTCCCCTACACTTCGAGATATTTCTTTTTACGTCTTGAAGATCACGCAAATGTGAACGCCGTTTCGCAACATCGTTACAATCATATTGAAATTAGTTATTTCTTAAATAACTAAGATCCATAGAATTACCATTTCCCGTGATGGGTCAGTACAAATTAATAAAAGTAAGTAGCAGTAAAACTAAAATATATTTTCATTTCCTTACCTCACGCCAGATGTCGACTTCATCAATTTCAGCACAGCAGTTCAGTCCCCTTTGTAAATATTTACGTCCGAAACACCTCTTACTACAGTGAAACAACACGAAATATACTCTATTATCTGCAAATAGAGTCGAAATTAAGCTATCATCAGATTTACCGCCGCGTTTGTTTTCGAACAACCGATTAACGATTGTTCAAATGGGTTTTTAGAGTTTGAGATTTATTTTTATATATAATGTTACGTTAGTAGTTAAGTTGCGTTATATTTAATGGTAGTTTAGTAATAACTATGGGATTATTTATAACATTAAAGACACTACTTTATCATATATTCTAGGGAAGATATTGAAAATTTAAAAAAGCACTACATCAAATGTACAATAATCTAAGTCATATTACACTGGTAAACTATCATCTTATAATGATAAAGCCAGGGCGGGCGGCGCCCTCGGTGTTCTACGATCGAGTGACGCGACGGCTACGGAGCTACGACGGCTCTACGCTGAGATATTGTATACTAGAGGTATACTAGACGTAGTCTTCTTGTGGTTCTAGAAGCCTCGCTTAGTGTGAAAATGAGAAATGATATACATATATCTACGTACGTATGTTACCTTAAGTTAGTATTTTTTGTATTAGTTATATATATACATTAATTTCTGTCAGTTGAACATACCAAGTTGAGTTCTTCAACAACGCACTGATTATCCATTCGAATCTTACTGAGAAGAATTTATATGTAATATTTGATGTGCCTGTTACATGATCAGTATTCCTGTTGTGTGCGTTTTAATAATTTTATCTTTCAAATTATTTAGTTTAATATGCAGCACATTTTCACCCTCCCCCAATAAAAAAAATCATTAACTTTCAGTCATTAACTTTACAACATCGATCATCAAGTGGGACAGAGTACATATCGTAACTAGATTGTAGTTCAGTTCGACCCCTTCAGGCAAATCTATTTGGTAAATAGGGATTAGGTTAATAGTGCACCCTTCTGTGTCTATATAAAAATATTAAGAATGTTCCTAAGGATAATATAAGATTCACTTTATTTTGTCTTTCTTCTTTCAGCTTCAAGCTATATGCCGTATATAGCAAAGGTAAGTAGTTAACTTAGTACAAAGACACTCCGTTTGTCGCTTACCGCCCGATTTTCGAAACATTGCGTATGAATGGTGGAACTTAACGCCGCATCTCATCTTGTTACAAGAATAGAAATCGAATCCACTACCGCTGCGTTTACAGCAAGACGCAATTCAGTTGCACCAGTACGGCTCCTCACTCAACTTTTAACCCGTTACTAAAATATATACAAAAAAAGAAAAAAAAATAATAATCATAAATATTTTCTTTATCTTTTCTATTGTATCGATTATAATATTCGACTCTATAATATAATAACGAATCGACTATTAACTTTTAATCATTAGACAGTAGAGTAAAGCTGAGTTAATATATTTATATTTTACATGAAAAGTTCAAATTGTTCGTGAAATATTCTGAAATGTTTTGTGTTGGTTGAAAATGAGTTTTGTATAGCAAAATAAAACGGATACCCCCAAATAGTTTGCAGAGTCGGTGACATGTTTCTAATTAAATGTTACACTCGCCGCTGTGGTTGGGCATTGCATGCTGACATACGACCTGGCTTACCCCGAGTTATATACATAAATATTAAGATAAATTGACAAATATATATGAGAATGAGTACATTTTTTTTGGGAACCTAGTATTAAAATACTCCGTTCTTATTAAGACAATTCCTTTCTCCATTTTCCACTGAATGGCAGCACCGCAACGTGTGTGTTGAGTAGCGGAACTCAACGCAACGAACGCCGCGCTTAGTCTCAAATATCCATTTTACATTTAAATACTGAAGCATGAAAAAATAAAGCAGCTTCACACTTTCACTCCGATAGAATGGTAGGCAAAGGGAACCAAGTTTTAAAACGCTCCGATCTCCTATGCACCTAATTTTCAATTTCCCAAAAATAAAACAAAATTATTTAGATAAAATCATTGACATTAATAGAAAATTTGCGAAATTTTAATTTTACGAAAAAGTGAAATTTAAATTTTTTCGAAATTTGCGCAGTAGCACAGCGTGTGACCGGAAAAGAGACGGGGGAGTCATTTAATATTTTTATGTCCCCTTTTGAATACCGCCACACAACACGGTATATGCTCGATGTAGTGAAAAGGTAAAAATAATATATTTTTACTAGTACTCATTATACTAATAATAAATATTCCGTTTCCAATTTCCGCCAAAGTTTAACTGCCTTTTCTGTTATATATAGTTCCGTAGACATGTTGTCTCGACAATCGAACTCACAACAATCGTTTCTTAACAAAGGTGAACGAATTCGATCCTACTTATACGAGTATATTACGGTTAACTCGGATATACCGCGGACCCGGACCCCTCACCAATGATCCCTGGCTGGCGTTTGACATATTTTTAATTAAGCCACTTAGACACGTGACTGTGATGGACTCTGGAATGAGGCTATTCCCCTTTACTTATAAAACAAAAAATAGATGTTAATATAAGAAATAGACAAATATCTCTCTGTCTGTCTTCAATAAATACAGTCTTCTTAAATGTCTTCAGTGAGGTGAAAAAACATATTTAGATACTATATTAAAATTTTTTGGCGTAACCCGAGCCCCAGAGAGAGAGAGTGTGTATTGAGTGACGGAACAGTCAGACGTCCCATTGCACTACGACAGCTTCTACACAGGATCAAAACAAGCATAGAACCGCTCTGCAATATGAAAATATAATTTATAAAGAAAGCTGTATAACGAAGCCGACACCTACATAAAGATATAGCCCTAGCCTCTTAGCAATCTAGCAATATCCCTCGCAAGCGTTTGACATGTTTTTAATTAAATGCCACTTACGTCGCAGCTGCGGCTTCACGATCTATCGCCTAGGACGCCGGTTCTATACATTTCATACATTTGGTATAGCGCAGCGCGTCAGTTTGACATTTTAACCCCTTAAATGTGCAAGGTTTATTATTTTTCATACTTCGTGGCCAACGGTATGCGCCTTTTGGTTACATTTACGCTTTACGTAACGAATATAATCTATGCAATATTCAGATTCTGAAATGCAAAATCTTATATGGCTTATTCAGTTATTTTACTGAGATCATTATGTTTTATGTTTATACTAGTCGTCGCTCGCAGCTTTGTTTGCGTGGACTTGAAGACGTGGGTGTAGAATGGAACGAATGTTTTTTTCCTGTTCTCGTACATTTTTGAAAAATTCTTTCCTATATAAATCCTAGCCTAACCTACCTAAATGGAAAATCTAAATGCTCTAAGTCCAGTAGTAACACCCAATCACGAATAAGTTTTATACAGATATATAGATTATTTTATTTACTGTTTAAGCCGTAACTGAATGTTTTATTTTTTTATTATTAGCAGTTATATTTTTTATTTATTTTTAATATTTTGTATTGTTATTATAATCTATATATATAAAAGGACTTGTCCTCACTGACTGAGGTAAGACGCACGCACAGCCGTAACCGCTGTGCGTAGAAACGGGAAATTTGGACAGATATTTACTTTCGTAATCTGGACATCCACTAAGAAGGGATTTTGGAAAATTTTAACCCTAAAGGGGCGAAATAGGGGTTGAAAGTTAGTATGGAAAAAAACTTAAATCGGCACCGATTCTTATAATATTTGAAATTCAGACTCTTAAAAGTATTTAATTGAACACGTATTTCATGGTTTTCTAGAATTCTTTCCATAAGGGTGCAAATAAGGGGTTGAAAGTTTGTATGGAAAAATTCTTAAATCGCCACCGATTTTTATAAAATTTGAAATTTAGACTATTAAAAGTATTTAATTGAACACATGTTTCATGGTTTATTAGAAGTCACCCCTAAATACGCAAGCGAAGCTGCGCGCGTCCGCTAGTAAAGTATATGCTTAAAGCAATGTTTTAATGGTTCATTAAAAATACTAATTATACCTACATTTTTTGATTTTCTTGTAAAAGCTATACATTTAAGGGTTAAGGCGTTGCATTCAGTTTATATCTATATATATGATTTCTTGAGATTTGTAAAAAAATACGAAATTATAAATATTAAATACGAGAATGTAAATATTAATTAATATTCTTTGAAATTATCAAATTGAATATTAATATTTAAATCATTTTCATCTTCTAGCTTTGGTAATTCTGTCTCAAAAATTAGGCAAAAAGTAGGAAATGGAGTGTCTTGGCAATAGGCTTGAAACAAAATGTGTTGAAACAAGTGTGACCCACCACTACAAAACAATATACTTACAGTGTTCATTGTAACATAATTGAAAGTAAAAAATAGTAAAAGTTGTCCTAGTGGAGCGGCAACCGCGTTATAAGCCCGACGGTTGTGAATATGATTCCCGTTCGGGGGAATTAATGATTTTTATTATTATGCGGAAAAGGCAACTACTCAATAAGAATTATGAAAAAAGTACCTAAAGTTGTTGTACTTTAGGTAGTTTTTTATGTTGTTTTATCACCAACGAAGAAGGCTATATAAAGTTATTCCGGAAAAATCTTCCGGAAACAACGATAAGCGAGCGGGAGCGGTGACTGTGCAGGAGATGTCATCTGATGTTTTAAATCGTTTATGTCTTAGCTCCGTCTGTCTGACGTGCTTGAGTATTTTAGAAAAGTCAGGATGACTTTCGAAACTTTACAGGATTAACATTTATGCACGTTTATCTATATACTTATACTTTATTAAAAAAATTTTCCTGGGTCTGGAAACTGGGTCCAACGCGTTTATCTCATACTAGCCTTATTCTCCAAGAATTACAAATTAATGCATCTTAATACACAATTCATAAACGCAATCACGAGCATTACAAGGACAAACACCGGCTGGCGTCGTTCCCAGCGCCCCATATGCAGTGTAAACAGTCGCGCGGGATCTCTCCGGGATTCAGAGTCCGGGATACAGCGTGGATGCATTCTCACACGGGATTAGCGGCGCTCGCGTCGTAATCCCGCTGGAGTTCGTGCAACGGGATTACCGGGATAAATAGTTTATAACTAGCGCTGCCAATTAGCGTTCGTGTTTAGCAAACACTTGCTGGGTTTAGTTTAGAATTGAGTATCGACATTTGAAGTTTTTTTTATTATATCCAATATGTAACGTCTCTAAAAAATGGTAAACGGAGTATATCTGTTATAAACAGAACATGTGCTAATATATTACGGATTTTAATCCGTCACACAGACATGGAATAAAAGTAATTATTATACCTTATTACTCCAGGTCCAAAGTGAAAATGTTGTACAATTTATTATTATATTTCATAGCTTCACGCCGTGTCCAACCAGGGTAGGGCCTCTGCCTACCTAAGATTCTAGTGTAAAGATATTCCCTTCTTCTCACTAAAACACTACTTTTCCCGCTTTCCGCCGAATCCCCGAATCATTGCGTGTTGAGTTGGAACGCTGCGCGCTACCTCGCTACCGAAAATATTAAATATTTGATTCTTCTAAATTTATACTTCATCAAAATATACACATGTATGTATACTTATTGATTTAAAAAAGAAGTGGCACGATAGTATCTTTATTATGTTCTGTTTATATCATTTTTTGTCCACTGCTGGAGATAGGCCCAGCAGGCTCTTTATATGCGGCATTTAACTATCTATTATTACTTAATTTTTATGATAGAAGCTACAATTAAGTGACAAAATTTATTTATAATTAAACATACGAGTGAAAAAAAATCTAATCATCCATAACCAGCCACAAAATGGCAACCCCACGCAATATTTGGAGTAGGTACATAAAAATAATCCCACTAGTTCCCGAGGTGTCGCGACCGAGGTGTTCAACTAAATAGCTATTTGCCTTCCCCGCGTCGGGGGGAGCGGCACTTTAACTTATTACATTAATTATAATATTAAAGTATTTGTCATTTAATTTGTACTGAGACCATATTCATTTCATTTACATTTATATATGTGTATAGGCGTTACTTGTGTTGGGGCCATCGTGGTGCAGTGGTACAGCATCTGACTGTAAACGTGATGGTTGCTGGTTAGTTTTCCGCTCAGGGTAATGAATTATTGTAATCGTTCCCAGAATAAGTCCCGCCAATCCACGCGCGATGTCTTGATTGCCGAAGATTAAAAATACAAAATGATTTAACACCATGTCGCCAAACAGGTCAACTATTTTATATCTCTACTAATATTTTAAAGCTGGAGAGTTTCTTAAGTCGCACGAGCATGCTAGTGCTAGTCTTGGAAACTACTGGCTTCAATTGAAAAAAATATGTTTTCATTCATGTCAATCGCTTCAATGTAACCTGTGCTTATTGTAACTGTAGGAGCCACAGTCATCAACTAATATTAATTTGACTACGGGGGCAATGTCATAGGTAAACGCTAGTATAGAATAATATAAAAATGTTATATAGAAATTTATTATTGACTTAAATTTATTCTTTACTGTAAAAATATGTATATCTTATTTCGCAGGAACTACAAGAACTAGATTTGTATACCAGTTATATAAAATATATTCTAATACGATAAACACGGTTGTGGTGCTGTCTCTCTGTCTGTCACGCTGAGAATGTGTATGATTTACATTTTGCTTCAACAAGATATTCCCGTGAGAAAATATATCCGATTTATATTTATAAAACGCTAACAAAAGTTTATGTTTCACAAAGTGGCAATATGAAGAGTGTGTGACTGAAAACGATAGCTGTGGGTTCTCGCCTCACTCGGGATTTTTTTTTCTTTTCCTTCACGCTGGAGAACCTGGTAGAAACCTATCTCTATTCTCCGCCAGTGTCAGAACTCAACGCCCTGATTCTTTAATATTATTGTATTTTCACTATAATATTTCGTTCTTACTATTTTGTTTGCTTCATGTGAGATTTCACACATGAGTACGTATTAATGACTAAAGGTTATTTAAGCAACAATATTGTTCGCAATCAATCAATTTCAATATTTCGCAATCTATTTCGCAAATAGCAGGGTACGCAGAGTGAACTCAGTGATAAGTCACTTCGTCTCCCATGTTACGCCAAGTTTTCAAGAAGCTTATCTTGCTACCAAAGCAAAGAAATGAAAATAATTTATTCCCCCCATCGGGAACAGAATTTATAACCGTTGTGGTTACAGTCGAACTCCAATGCGCCACAACGACCTGTATTAAGGAATTTATACAAAACTTGAAATCTAGAAAAAAATTCAAATCATTTAAATATTAAACAACTTCCATATTTTTCTTCAATTAAGAAAATTTCTTACAAAAGTGAAAACAGAATACTAAATACAGACGATTCATACAAAAAGTAACACATAAAAGATACTTTCACAACTAAAAGGAACGAGGGCTCCATCATGGGATCATACATAATAATCCATTCCGGCGTTTTCGCGTAACAAACACCAAACATAACGTAACGAATCATCACCATGTGCCTTTTCGCTTATAAAAAGTAAAAACATTACGGACCGAGTCTCTAGTATTGTACAGCGACTGCCTTTTTATGAAAAAACTCTTTAGAATTTGAACGTAGGTGTTTGAGCCCGAATGGGCTGTGACCCCGCATTATGCGGCGCGACTGCCGAAAACAAATCTTTTATAATTCCGTTTCAATGGACTTCAGTCCGACGTTCAGGCCGACAACGGCCGTCTCGTGAGATGCGAGTACTTGTGTTGTATTGGGTAGTGTTTTGGCTTTTTGTTACATTTTTTTCTATAAAAATTTCCTTTTTTCCATGACCTGGTTGGAATTTGAAATGATTCGATTTTTTGGTGGTTTATTTTTTTAGCTTTACGCTGTATCCCGTGCATAGTAAGGCCGGGCTTGCCTTAGTTTATAAAGTATAAATATATAACAACAACATAACCCTTTAATAGAAGTTAGCAAAAAAAACTCATGTCGGAAGAACGCACAAAAGATGTAAAAACAGATGTACGGTACCTACATCATTAAAAAAATTACGTTTAGAAAAAAATGAGAATAGAGACAGTCCTCTGTCGTTATTGTCGGGCGCAATCATCATCCTTTATTATGCTGGCTGAGAGTGGACTCGACGGCCGAGTGTAACCCCTGTAATAACGTTACAGAGTATTTAAATTATCTTTTTCATTATTTTGTTATATTGCCGTATTATAATATAAAAATGTATTTAAGAAAAACAACACATTATGCCCTTGGCTGAGCCTTGAGGGGATGAGATGATGAGCGCTAAGGTAGAGTCCCTAAATCATTTGATTTTCTGTAACCATAGTGCGGTCTGTGTCATTGAATTATTTTTGTGTGCTTTCGGAAATTTTAGGGATAGACAAGGAAAATCTAAGGATAAATATGTACTTTTGATTAGTAAAGACTCATTTGGCAAAGGTTAGGTAAGGTAGGAAGAGAAATGAACTTTCATTCCCTCGCTCGGATAAAAATCGCGACGTTTAGTTCTATCACTAAACTCGAAATTACTCAAAAATTGGGCGAAAAAAAGTAGATTTAAAATAAAATTCGGTAATGTAACGGTTATTATAAATTAGGTATAAAATTCTGAAAAATAGTATAAATACATTAGTTTCTTTGGGTACGATGTTTTTTGCTACCTCAGGTCGCACTATTACAATTATTGGAATTACCTTACTTATCTTAGTAAAATAATAATTATAAAGTTGAAGATTTTGTTTGTTAGAATAAATAAATATTGAAATCATCTGGAACGGATAATATTGGTAAAAATATTTAATATTGGTAATTTATCAATAACCAGAAGCTGCCTCTAGAACTATGGATTTCATTTGAGCACCGAGGCAAAGCCGCTTGTTAAAGCTAATTTGCATTAAAAAATTAACTCATAAATTTCAATATTTTTATTTTTTTATTTTTAATACCTATCTCGTAGTTTTAGGTATAAGCACATGAAATTTTCTTTTTTTATTCGTAATATTAATGCCATCATGGCACAGACTACTGCTATACTAATAGCGTATGAGTGTTAGCGTGATGGTTGTGGATCCAATTAATATTTTTTAGATTCATAGAACTATTAATGAAGATATTAAAAGCCGCGCCTAATTTTACGCTGGCTTGCTGTATCCCCCACACAACAGAATAGACACAGGGAACCTAGTGTTACGATACTCCGTTCCCCATTTTCCGCTGAATTTTAATGGCATTGCGTATTGAGTAGTGGAATTCAACGCCGCGCTTAGCCTCGATACCAGAGTGAAGGAGATGGAACTATGATGTATTTCCTCGAGGGAATTGAACCCACAACCTGTCGCATTTACAGTCAAGCGCCATTTAAAAAGAAACATATTTTCCGCTGCGCCACGACGGCCACTAAACTACATCTGTACCTAGATAATAACAAAAAAGTTTTGATTAGCGAAGACTCATCCTGGAAGGTAATTCTCACAAAGAAAGATCCCCGAATCCGGATTTTCCGAAACGACCTGATTGATTACAACCCGCGGGAAGACCTATATTTATTATCCTTTCGACAAAATCTTCTTCGACAATATCCTTCCATTCAATCTAATATATCCAAAAAGATTAAAAGATTTTCGTTTTAGCTTTGCGGTGCTATAAATAAAGCAGGATATGCGGAGAGAACCTAGTGTTAAGAGACTCCGTTCTCCATCCACTCTCTGTCTAATTTTCGAGACGCATTTAGTGCCAGTACTTAAAACCTTGCTTTGTCTTTAAAATAACTTTCTTAGCATTCTAATATTAATCTTGTAAATGAAATAAAATGTATATAAGAAATTCATTAAAAAACACTAAGTCTGTAAGCCGTAATATGAATGAATGAAAAAAAACAAACCATTTTACCCAAAAACCAAATCGCTCATCTCTAATTCTCAACCAACCAACAGAAGCGAAGTGCGACAAGTCAAATAAATCTAAAATGAAGCTACGAGTTGATTCCGATTTTAATCCAAAGCCATATTGGTTTGGGTATTTTTTGTTCGTGGCCCACCACTAGCTACAAACTCATACATTAAAAGGGACTTTCCAAATCCTTTTTGATAGTAAACCAGCTTACACCAGTTCCAATTCTATCTACCTCGGTAGTGTAAACAGTGAAGCAATCAATGGCCAGCGCTGGCTGCATCCCGCGGGATCGCCGCCGGCCGCGTCACTCCTAATTCCATTTGGGAGCCGTTCCGATTGAACGAGGGTGTCTACTGTCATGCACCTTGCTCGATACCTATTTTATTTGTATAGGATTTCGTGAAATAAGATTATTTGCTGTTGGGGCACGCATGGGTGCATTTTTATATATTATTTGGCTTTCACTTGCGGCTTAGCCTGCGGGGTTGAATTAAAATAACTTACGAGTCGTGTATACCACACGCCAGTCATAGTTAGTGCGAGAGATCACTATGCACACACTTGCGTGTTGAGTGTCGAAACTCTCTCTGTGCTTTAACAGTAGATTGCCTCTGCATACCCTGCTGTGTGCGGGATACAGCTTTAATGAGATTTTTATTTAAATACCTATAACAAAAAATTATATACTGGATTATGGATGGTATACTGGATTTCAGACTTAAATGTTAGTTTTATCATTTTGTCGCTGCACTGGTTAAACATTGAGTTAGAGGTGCGACGCATTCCTCCGAGGGCGGCTCTCATAATTGCGTTACCTTCGGAGGACGTCCCTGCACTCCGGTTAGCTCGCCGGCGCTTCCGGTGCTATTTGATCAAGAACATTGACAAACTAAATATCTGTTTTACGTTCAATTGTTTATTGAAAAGTTAAAGTGGATATTGCTAATTGATTTATGGGAATTTAGTGATGAGTCTATATAAATGACTAGTGGACCCGGACGCGGCTACGCCTGCTTGAACTATAAGAATATTTTCGCGTCGGTCATACTGTGCCGCCCGTAGGCTACGTCATTTCGAATCAGTGACATCGCCTTAATTATTTATTAGTATGTTATAAAGTAAACTATAATTTCAATCTAGATAAAATGCTAAAAGTGACTATAATATTTATTTTCATAAGGATGAATATCAAAATGTCGCGGTAACGAACGCGGTCGCGTAGCGACGCGACGGTTGTTATTACCATGGCAGAATAAATTGCATGTCAAATTAGAAAGTACTTTAAAATATATTAGTATATATGTGTAATATAATGTTAAATAGCCTATAGCACTTCTGAAGAACGCAGCTTTCATACAAAACAAAAACAAAGTAAATCGGACCAGTAGATCCAGAGATCTTAGCGTTCAAACAAACAAACAAACAAACAAACAAACAAACAAACAAACTCTTCCGCTTTATTATATTAGTATAGATTTTAAATAGTTGAGTTCCGTCACTCTCGAACATTTTGTGGAATACGGGGAACAAAACTTTTTTATATTTAGTTTTATGTAGTTCTATCTGCCTATCCCGCTATGTGCAAGAAACTTAAATTACAATGATAGAATGTAAAGTAAGTGACATGACTAATAATTTTAATATCCATTACATAGCAACACGTACCACATTAACTCTGAGTTACGCAACAAAACAGAAAAATCTATTGAAAAGCTCTCCTCATAACGAGTGGGCAGAAATTCTTCGTTTAAATAAATTTAACTTTAAAATTAAAGTTTGCTTCGAGCACTGCATCGAATCTTACTCAATGCTTCAAAACAAACACGGTATCGAAGTTTCTCGAAATTTTTCTTATTACTTAACAAGTTAATGAAACAAAATTCTCATTGGAACGTGAAAACGTTGTGGAGTGAACAAACTTATTTATATTATTAACGAGAAATGAAGCGAACGAATTCAGTTCTCGAATGGAAATAAACTACGAGTGGGAATATATTGATTATGATTTCCGATTCATTTTCCGTGTACGTACATTTTTGTAGGCCGAGGGCTGGTTGTTAAATTGTCAGTCGTTACTGTAAGTAATAAACTAATGGTTAGTTCGTTACCAAACTTTTATTTTGGCATGGTCGATAGCAAAAATATTGTGTATATTATGTGTAAATTTCGAATAAAACACATATATTTGAAGATAGAAATCGTCGTGATATTCTTTACGACCACTATGATATTTTTATTATATTGTTTTTGTTTGTAGATTTTTTCAAAAAGTGTGAATGAATTTACCATAACATTTATATTGTACCGCCCTTGATATATATACCAAAAATATATATACGAGTACTATTCGAATTTGATAACATTCTTTGGTTTATTCGTCGATAAAAAATTACACATTTTTGACATTTGAGGTTAGTGTTGACGTTTTTTCTAGCTCCACATAAGGCAAAAAAGCGTAAAACGGCACAATTAAACAGAAAAAAATGTAATAATATCATTCTAAATTTTAAAATAAAGTATAGTATTATAATAAATAAAAAAAGGAAATCGCCTCCCACACTACGAACGATTAATTCCGATATAAATTTCACGCTTTTCACTCGGAAACATTATCGACATTACATTTATGTATCGCGTCGAGCTCGCGGCTATCACTGAGTGACGCACGCGAGGGGATTATTCCAGTTTTAGTTTTAGCACTTCCATCATTTGTTATCGTTTAGCATTCCTTTAAATAAAAAAATACTTAAAAATGATAGATTAAGTTATGTTCAACTTCAAAAAATATTCTTATAAATGCAAAAAAATCCATTACTATGTAATATAAACTAGCCTTTCCACTTCGCTCCACTCTCGAAGTCAATTGAAAACGTTATAGTGCACTACAGCTTTCCTCGATAAATAGATTATAAAAATAAATTAAAGTAAGTAAAGTAAGTAAAAGTAAAAATGAACGATTTCAATGAATATTTCGCATTTCACGAAAATATCTTCCCTAATAATGTGAATAACAGGAAAAAGCTCATTAAGCATCGCTTATTTGGTCTTAATACTGGCAACAAGCTGAAGCTCTAATTAGTCTTAAACGATTGCCACTTTACCCCCTTCCCCCCGAGAGAAGAGGCCAAGATTTTGTAAAGATTCAATTCATACAAATAAAATACACTGATTTTAATAAATTTTCAGCTCGAAAATTCTATTTCGAAAGGTATTTCAGTTCGTGTAGTAAGTTGATGGAAGTTTGTCAGAGCCAACTTTGCCAAATTCTCAATTGAGCTCGAGAAGTTTTTGAATCTTCTTCTATTTATATTATAGTTTCAACTTCAGAAATATGTTTTTCATTTTTCTCCATATATATCAATGGGACAGCCGGTAATAATACAGGAATATCAAAAAGAAAACATTCTACCATACAAAACAAAATTTTTTTTAGATACACGCTTTATCTCGCATATAGCACAGAGAGCACCTCTTTACAATTTGAGACATTGCGTGTTAAGTAGTAGAAATTAACGTCGCACTTTGGCTTGCCAGAACCATCGTGTTTAGAATCAGACGCAACATGAGGTTAGGCTTAGGCTAGGCTAAAATACAAAAACACCATAAAAATTAAAACAACTGAAAACATATACATCTAAAGAATATTGTACGGAACTCTCATTGGCTGCAATAAGAAACGTTTTGCCCCAATTTTTTTAAAGATTTAAAATACCAATTATTATTTAAATTTCATCTACGTCTATCTAAAAGATTGAATAACAATTTCTTTTGACCATATATCGTTACTAAAATGTAATTCGCCTCACCCCTCGAACGGTGGCTAACTGTAGAGCTGTTGCATTTTATTAGACTTTTATAGAGCACTTAACTAATACTTTATTACTTTATTGTAGGAACAGCCTTGTTAGTCGTGTTATGTTAATAGACTTTATAAATATAATATACTTGTATAGTGAGGCCAGCCGTGGCGCAGAGGCGCGCGTGGTGTAAACAAATAAATTAACTATATAGATGATTTTAAAACATATTTAAAACAGGTCTAATAGACCTCTACAAACTCAACCAACTGCCGCATACTTACGGTAAAGGGTGATTTTGAAAAACTCTAAAACCCGTAATGACTTACTTTTGGCGGCGCTCCGTCTGTGCCTCGATAATGACGAGACTCTACAGAACTTTTAGTTGAGCAGTCCTAGGTTGATGTGCCTACTAAATAGAAGCTGCCTTTGACGGTTCACTAGAATATGTTTATTTGTACATACTAACATACGAGCATAACATGTGTTGCACGAGTGGCATTCATTGTAGAACAATTATTTTAATCATAAGTTATAATTAAATATTTTTTAATTAAATTCATTCTTTATTATTTTCAAAAAACTATTCTTTTTGAGCTATTATTGATATTCTTTGTCGAAAAGCAAATCCATTCAGCAAAAAAAAATCAGGTTCACTTTATTCCGCACTTTAGTTACAGTAAGTAAGTAAGTAAGTAAGAGGTAGCCGAGTGTCAAACTCTCCGTCCTCTCCTCTGCCCGATTTTCGAGATATTTCTTGTTGAGTGGTGGAACTCAACGCCGCTCTTAATTTATTTACTATCTCGTTTAAAGACAGACGCCCCAACTGCGCCTCGGCGGCCTCAACTTACAATTCTGATTGCACTAATAAATGTAAAAATCGAACATAATTAAACTAAGAATTATATAATAAGCTAGTAATAAAGTGCATCTCGATAGCACACCGCTAGACCACCAGACCGCGAGGCCCGCATCCGGTTAAGGCATCAAAATTAAGAATCTTAAATTACACAAAGAAACGTCGAATACCTTCCGCCTCATTTAAATTCACCCCTTCGTGATTAGGCAAAGACGCCTGAAACGATCTTGGCCAAATACTTTTTCACTTTTGTAAGCAAAATTATGCTTAAAACATAATTGTGATGCTACAGTTCCTTTATAACGAATTTAAAAACCTGAAAATGGTTATTTTTATTGTTCTTTTTTAAAAAAAAAGGTTTTTTTCCTAAACTTCTGATAATACTTCATTTTCTTTCATTTCGGACAGGGCAGACAAAAAAAACCTAGTGTCAAGACACTTCGTTTCCCATTTTCCATACAATGTTTTCAACAATTACGTGTGGAACTTGACGTCGCGCTTAGTCTTTTTCCCGGTGCAAGAAAATAAAAATAATTCCTCCTCCCGAGTTCGAATGGAGCTCACAACCGTCGCACTTACAGTTACAAGCCTATATTTAAGATGTAACAATCCCATAAAACGACTACGCACGGAACTTACTCCGAATCAAGTGAGACATCAAAAGGGCCGGCCCCCACTCTGCCCCCCTCGCCCCTCGCACGCGCGCTCATTATGTAATCGACTTCTGACATTTAGTTAGTACTTTTTAAAATAATTGTATAACATTTTTGTTTAAAAGCCTAGTGGTGCTTTAGTTTGATAATGGGGAAATGATCTGTTGGAAATATACGGTAAAAAATAAATAGTCGTCGCCCACAATATTTTTGTTTTTGGATTTTAAAACATAAAATGCAAAATTTCTGTTCTGTATCGTAAATCTGTAGTGAGTAATAAACCAGTCTGCGTTGAGCTGTCGTGTCTCATTGACGTGTCCCTAAACACAACAGTGGCGACGAGGATCATTTACTTACACGTGTTAGTTCGAAATTAATAACAATGCCTATTGGACGAGTTGAACCATATAATTTAGGAAATGGCAATTGGGGCGCTTATGTTCGACGAGTGAATCAGTTTATTATGTTGAATAACATAGATAAGTCATTGGAAGTTGCCACGTTGGTAACTGTAGTGGGTGCGGAATGCTACGATTTAATGTGCGACTTGTGTGCTCCCAGCATACCTGAAACAAAGTCTTACGGCGACCTTGTCAAGTTAGTGAAGGAACATTTAGAACCGGAACGGTCCGAGATCGCGGAGAGGCACATTTTTCGCCAACGTGTGCAAAGACAAGGTGAAAGTATTCGTGAATACCTACAAGCATTAAAACATCTTGCGAAAACGTGCAACTTTGGTTCTTGTTTAGAAGTATGTTTGAGGGATCAATTTGTTTCGGGACTGTTCGATGAAGATATGCGATCAAGAATCTTCGCAGAGAGTAAGTTAGACTACAAGCGAGCGGTGGAATTGGCATTGGCGCTCGAGGCGGCGGAGCGGCACGCGGTTACGGCGAGAGCTTCAGGCAACTCGGCTAGCGCGCAATCCAGCGCACCTCCGCTCGATGACGACGGCTTGCACCGGATCGGCGCGGGCGCAGCCGGTCCGCGGGCACGTGGTGGCACCGGCGGCGGCGGCGGTGGCGGCGGCGCGAGCGTCAGCCGCTCGGCACGTGCATGTTCGCGGTGCGGTAAATTCGGTCATGCTGAAGGCAAGTGTCGTTTTAAGCATTACAACTGTGATGCGTGTGGTGAAAAAGGCCACTTAAAAATAGTGTGTAAAAATACTTCCGTTAGGAAGGGTTATAAAAATCAGTTTTTTTTAAATGAGTCCGATGCTGAGGATGATAATTGTAACTTTTATAATTTAGTTATTAATAATGACGGCGACGGACCGTTCTATATTAATTTGATGGTGGAAAATATTAAATGTAAATTCGAAATTGACACGGGATGTAAAATATCTATAATTTCTAAACATTATTATGATGAGAACTTCTCAAATATTCCAATTGAAAGTAAAATTCTTAATTTAAAATCATATACGGGTGACGTTATCGAGACTCTCGGGTACATTGTTGTTAATGTTTGTTGCGGTAATCATTACGCGAAGCTTAATTTATATATTATTAAAAATGGCGGGCCCCCTCTGATGGGACGCGCCTGGATTAAAGATTTAAAGTTAGCTGTAGTAGAATGCCATAGTTTATCGTATGAGGACTCGATGGCGACATCGTTACGTAATGAATTTCCGAATGTTTTCGCTAAGGGGCTAGGGACATTCAAATCTAAGTTTAGATTGTATTTAAATGATATTACACCGGTATTTGTTAAAGCGCGGCCATTGCCTCTGGCTTTGCGGCAGCCTGTAGAAGAGGAGCTCAACCGGTTGCAAAGGGAAGGTGTGATTTTTAAAGTAGAACGGTCAGACTACGGTACCCCTATCGTACCGGTGGTTAAAAGTAATGGTAGTATTAGGTTGTGTGGTGATTATAAAATAACCATTAACCCATTATTGAAGGATTATCATTACCCTTTGCCACGGATTGAGGACCTATTTGCAGTTTTAGGGGGAGGTGAGCAGTATACTAAATTGGACCTGTCTAACGCCTTCCAACAATGTATTTTGCATGAGGACTCACAGCCGATGACGGCGATTACAACACATGTTGGCACTTTTGTTTATAAAAGGGTTCCATTTGGAATAAAATGTATTCCCGAAAATTTTCAAAAAATCATGGAGGAGACATTGAGTGGATTGCCGTCAACGGCAGTTTTTGCGGATGACATATGTATTACTGGTAAAAATAAGGAAGTGCATTTGTCCAATTTAAAAGCAGTACTACAAAGACTTAGTGAAAACGGCTTAAGAATTAACTTTTCTAAGTGTAAATTTTTCAGGGACAGTGTCACTTATTTAGGATATAAAATCGATAAGTTTGGTTTGCATACCGACAAAAAAAAAATTGAGGCAATTGTAGCTGCACCTCCTCCAATTAATATTACTCAACTTAAAAGTTTTATGGGACTTGTAAACTTTTATGCCAAATTTTGTATGAACATGAGCGATATTCTCAAACCACTCTATTGTCTTTTAAAAAAAAATATTAAATGGGAATGGTCAGATAAGTGTAAGGCAGCTTTTATAAAAATAAAAAATATTTTAAGTAGTGCTCCTGTCTTAGCTCATTATGATGCTAGCCTTCCACTTATATTATCGGTGGACAGCAGTTCTTATGGCGTGGGCTCTGTGCTTACACAGCGGTACGCAGATGGAACTGAAAGACCGGTGTGTTGCGCTTCGAGGACGCTCAATGTGGCTGAAGTGGGTTACTCTCAATTAGATAAAGAGGCTTTAGCAATAGTATTCGGGGTGAGTAAACACCACCAATATATTTATGGTAGACATTTTACTTTGCGCAGCGATCACCGTCCGTTAAGTTACATTTTCGGTAAAAAGAAGGGAATACCTGTGACCGCTGCCAGCCGTCTACAACGGTACGCAGTTAAGTTGGCTGCCTACGATTATGATATCGAGTTCGTAAATTCATCAAAAAACTGTTTCGCAGATGCTCTTTCCCGTCTTCCTCTCAGTTTGCCATGTAGGCAAACGAGTGGTAATGACCGAGAATGTAGTTATTTAAATTATGTACAAGGACACTTTCCGATTAGTTTTAAAGATATTAAAAGTGAAACGGTTAAAGATCCGGTATTAAGTAAAATTTATGGTTTTGTGATGTACGGATGGCCAGCTGAGAGGCTAACTGATAAAATTTTAAATATTTATTATAATCGAAAGGATAATTTACATGTAGATCAGGGTTGTTTAGTGTGGGGGTTTAGAATAGTGGTGCCTAAGTCCTTGAGGGAATTAGTTTTGAATGAAATACACGACGGTCACATGGGGATTGTGAAAATGAAACAAATCGCGCGTAATTACGTGTGGTGGGAAAATATAGACGCGGACATTGAGCGCGTGGCGCGGGAGTGTGCGTCGTGCCGCGCGGTGTCGGCCGCCCCGCCCGCTGCCCCGCTGCATTCGTGGCCCTGGCCTCCCGAGCCCTGGTCGCGACTGCACATTGATTTCCTAGGTCCGTTCAGTAATATGTATTTTCTCGTAGTTATTGACGCACATTCGAAATGGATAGAGGTGGAGAAAGTAACAACGACATCAGCTACAATTGTTATAGATAGTTTAAGACGGTTATTTGCACGTTTCGGTTTACCAAAACGTCTAGTGAGCGACAACGGTCCACCATTTTCATCGTCAGAGTTCGCGCAGTATTTGAAACGGAACGGTATAAAGCATACATTAATAGCCCCGTATAATCCGTCAAGCAACGGCGCCGCCGAGAATGCAGTTCGTTCGATTAAGCGTGTTTTAAGAAAGGCACAACTAGACAGAGAGGATTATAGTACGGCTTTAAACAGATTTCTATTTACATATAGAAATACCGAACAAAGTGCTACGGGCAGGGAACCAGCGGTAGCTCTTTTAGGTAGACGACTACGCGGACGTCTTGATCTGCTACGGCCCGACGTATCTGAACGCATTCGCAGCGATCAGTTACGCCGTGAGCAGAGCACGGGCCGTCCGCTACGATTGTTGGCGCGCGACGAGCCGGTCATGTTACGTAATTATGGTAAGTCGGGTCGTAAATGGACTGAGGGGGTTGTCGCAAACCGAACAGGGCCAGTTTCTTATACTATTGAAACAAATAGTGGGCAAATCCATAAACGGCATATTAATCAATTACACAGTAATAAATCGCGCCATTCATTGAGTAGGACTATAGACGTATCCGATTCAGAAAACCAGGAAGATTTAATGGTTGAAGATGAGTCCTTCGCCAGTGAGGAGGTAAGAACTAGTGAGCCACAATCGCCCTTGCTAAACACGCCGCCCACGCCACCCGCCGATAATAACCGACGGGAACGAAAAGCTGCTTTACGGTGTAAAGAATTGTTAAGAGCATTAAAGAAATAAGTTTTTTATATTATTAGATATTTATTTTTAAGATATAAGATATAAGATTTTATTAGATAAAATATTAGTATAATATAGATAAAAATATTAATATAAAATAATTAGTTTAAATATATAATTAGTTTAAATATATAATTAGTTTAAATGTATAATTAGTTTAAATATATAATTAGTTTAAATGTATAATTAGTTTAAATATATAATTAGTTTAATTTTTTTTTTTAATTAAAGGAGGAAAAGTGTGAAAAGGAGAAAAATTA
Source organism: Heliconius melpomene rosina (assembly GCF_056956725.1). Lineage (NCBI taxonomy): Eukaryota > Metazoa > Arthropoda > Insecta > Lepidoptera > Nymphalidae > Heliconius > Heliconius melpomene. The sequence goes on from NC_140395.1 coordinate 14,253,662, forward strand.
AGATAATTTTTTATGTTACTAAATTAAAGGAGGAAAAGTGTTCTGTATCGTAAATCTGTAGTGAGTAATAAACCAGTCTGCGTTGAGCTGTCGTGTCTCATTGACGTGTCCCTAAACACAACAATTTCGTTCCCTTCAGGAATTTTGAGAAATGTCAGTTCTTTCTAAGTCCGGTAGTTTTGTCTCTGCGTGGTCTGTCGGTCAATTAGTAAGGTATGTTTACGCAATTACTCTATTAATTGTTAAATTAGGTGCTCCATAGCCACTTTACAGAAACATTCTAATTATTATTATTTATTACTTGGCGTAACTCTACGCTACGCTATACTTTCCGAGCCAAGAAAAAAATACATATGTACAGTATTTGTAATATAAAATATATCCACTATATAATGTATGTCTATTGCGTAAAATAAAATCAAAAAGTTGAATAATACTATAATAAAAAATAATTTAACATTCGCTTTTTTAATAACTTTTACATGTCATCTGTCATTGAAGGGGTGAACCCCAATCTCACCCCATTGCTTACTATTCTAACATCCAACCCATACGTTAAGACATAAACTTATTAATACTGATTTAGTTTCTTTTCTATTACGAGTGTTTGAAAAAATGTTACACTCGAGTCCACTTTCTTTATAATGTTCATATGTGCAACACAATTTTTCATAATTTGTGAAAGAAAATGTTATTACTTTTTTTTAGTCATTGAATACATATACTTTGGCATTATTTAAAAGTTCACGCTGTTCCACCAGAGAGTAGGCAAAAATAAGCTAATCGTTAGCAATGGTGGTGTGACACTCCCTTTTATACTTAACCAAAACCTAAGTTTTACATATTTATATTATTTTTAGAATTCCATTCCTCAAAAGGAAAAAACACCATCCACCATCCTTTGTAGGATCACTTTGTTGTCAGTCTGTCCATCTGTCAAGATCATTTATCTCATCACGTGATTATCACTATCACGGAGGGGTATCACGCTGAAATTGATATCAAATATTAGAATCTACAGTTCCTTGGAATACACAAAAAATGAGGCTTCTAAATCAACGTAATCAAAAGATATGAGCGTTTGTGAATCGTTATTAGTGCACTTTATATGCAATTCGCCGCTCGCTCTCGGTACGCGCGAGTCCGACTCGCATTTCATCGGTTTTTTAAGCTTAAGTCATACCACTTTACGTAATTTCTTTGTTTAATTAATTGGACGTTTTAAGTTTTATCAAATTGTATGCGATAACAAATTAGTTTGTCCCTCATATAAAGACTACAATATAATTTATAAGCTTATTGTCCCCTTACTTTCGTTACAGCACCGTCATCCGCGTCAGCCGACTAAATAAGCTCCATCTGAGTAACGACACGTAGCCTTCTTTTCTATTATTATCAACCACACTGTAGCTAATGCGTAAATATGTATATATATATATATATTTTACCAATTTTTAACATATTTCGTGTATTAACTATGTGATATAATAACTATGTTATATGAAAAGGCCCGTCGTTACGCAGGGGAACAAAGCGACAGGTTGTGGGTTCGATCCCCACTCCAGAAAATGAAATATTTATTTAAATGTATATTTTCATTTCTTCGGTCTGGTGTCAGGCAAAGTACGGCGTTGACACTAGGTTCCCGCTGCCAGTCTGCCTGCTCATGTGTGGGATACAGCGTGAAGCTGATTTCATTTTATAAAGTTTCTATCATCGGTTTTTAGCAAGAGTAGCAACATGGACCATAATACTGCAACGTTTTCTCTTTAGATCAACTTTAGATAATAAATAAAATATAAACCAAAAATAAATTTATTTAAAATCAAAGCAAGTAAGGTAATTTGCGTGCCTTAACAGAATTTACTGTAGGTGCCTGTAGGTGCCGGCAGGCGACCGTGCCTGTAGCAATTTACACTCAATAAAACGGTACAAATTGAATCAGAGCCACCGTTCTATGCATAAGTGAGTTAGCCGCCCCCCTTCCCCCTTCCCCCCTTCTCTTCCACCAGAGTGGACCTAATGCATCCAACCTGTCTTTAATTGCGATCGGTGAAAGAGTTCTTTGTACAGAAGAGAATATGTACATATATGTTGATGCAATGTGAAGCGTGCAGTCTGTAGGTACGTCTCTACAGACGTGTTTTTCTTCGTTGTGAAACCGATTATTAGCCAATATGATGCATGCGCTGACATAGGGAGTAGAGGGGAGTGATCGATGGAGCACTTCAATTCTGGTATAACACACGAGTTGTGTTTTAGAGTTGTGACGATAACAGATATATTATTTGGTACCTAATGGTTTTCAGTACAAATACTATATCAACATTCGTATTTCTTCGACTAGACTAGGACAGTGGCCACCTCTAGCAAGGTCTAAGAGGTGGTATACAAATATTGTATGCGCGTAACACATTCTTAAGTCGTAACAAATACTGATCATAATATATCTTAATTAATTTTATAAAATTATCTTCCAAACGCGGCCGGGACATAATATAATGAGCTCAACATCGTGTAAAACAATCGCTACTCGAACAGTCCAGCGGCAACTAAACGTACGCAAGTGTATGCATATATGCATGTAAGTGCATAAGTATACCCATTTATTTAAGTATACCCATGATTTACGGGAATTTACCCATTAATGGGGCTGGTTGTGATGTATGAGCCCTCGATAGAGAGTCCTCCACTATTATGCACGGACTAATTACTATGCATTTTATAGTCTGGTCACCGGAGCGAGCGGCTGCCTTTGAATTTTCATGTGTTATTTTTTACGATACGATGGACAGATCGCTTCAAACTATAATGAATTGGTTATAGAGCATATTATGTATAATATCTATACATATGCACGGACGTGTACTTGTTACTATAAAATATTATGTCATTATATTTATGACATACTTATATATATGTTTAAAGTGTTATTCCACACTTAGGATAGGATAAATAAATCATCTTCACGCTGTATCCCGCACACAGCAAGCGAGGCAGCACTCAACACGCAATGCCTCCAGATTTTTGGCGGAAAATGGGGAACGGAGTGTTTTAACATTAGGTTCCCTCTGCCTGCCCTGCTGTGTGCGGTGTGCGGGTGAGCGTGAAGCTGATTTAATAAGTAGTATTTTAACTTATTAAAACTCGAAATGTGTGAAAAGCTGCCGTGTGAAAATAAACTGAGTGAATTAGTGATAAAATTTTTAATAAGATTATTTGACTTTGACTTCGTTCTCAGCAATCAATGTTAAAACAATTAGGGAACCAGATTCGTATTTGTTTCCAATGTAAGCACAATAAAGGCACATATCTAAACTAAATGTAAATTCAACGAAATTTACAACAATAATTTGCATATATAAAACAATTAGCGAACAATTTGTAGAGCTAATAGGGTGTAATGTCGTTATATATTTCTCGCTAGAGTCGTTTGTTACGTTTAATTTGTCATTTAAATTACCCATGCTTTATTTAATAGCATTAATTCATTATTTTTTGATATTGTACGATTTATTGCAATGAAACAGTACAAGGTGAACGACGAGTATAGTTGTACCAAGAAATTTTTCATGAGTTAAGATATTCTTATTTCAGTTCCTAACGCTACATGAATGGCTGGTTTTGTGTTTTCATATTCAAGTCAATTTCTCGAGTGGGAATCGAAGCCACAAGCACCGCGTTTTACGTTGCGCCACAGCCGCCTAAAATTCTAACAACTTTAAAAAAAAAAAAATCTTTAAATATTGGAAACATTTTAATAATAAACAATTTAAAGTTCCTACATCGCAGCACCCTGTACCCTCGTATACGTATTTTATTTTCGTAGGATTTATTCCAAACAAGTTCCGAGTGCGAGAGTGTCAATATTTGCGTTTTGCCTGGCCCCCGACGTCGGCCGCGTAGAGCTCCAACCAGCTACGTGGAGCACATATGTAAAGGTACCTCTACTTCAGCCTGGCTTGAAGTATATAATTTATTTATATGTAATGCTTTTATTGCCTTATTTTTACAAAAAATAATTATTATTTTGTTTTTATACTAATATGCTTATTGACTGTTATTCACAATGATCTTAAATTTGAATGTCTTTTGTCATAGCGTTACACGGTAAGCGCGATGGCTGCGGGTCTAACTCCCACTCGGAGATATGAGTTATTTTTTTCTTTCCTCCCTTTTACAAGACAAAGCACAGCACGCAATGTGTGAAAAATGGTACGTAAACTAAGAAACGGTGTTTTTCAACACTAGATTCCCACTGCCTATATGCGGGTTACAGCGTGAAGCCATAAAGAAAAAAAAACTTTCAATACCATTGCTGGTAACCACCACCCATCGACGCCACCATATATTAATAACCGTAAGTACCAAGATCTTAAATTCAATTGCACATTATAATTTACCAATAATCATTTACAGAGATACAAGGCTTTAGTACTTTAGTCAATTTGCAACAAATGGGAGGTCCCAGTGTTCGCGCAGACAGCTGCAAATCCAATTGCGGCGTTGAAAGGACTCCAAGACCTTTGTCTTTCTTGGTACGATTAATATTGCCTGTCTATAAAAGTGTCGACTAAATGAAAAAGAATTACACTTTTGAGAAATATATGTATATGAAATATAGAAAAGATCACCAGTGGTGGGTGCAGGGGCAGCGTGTTACCGACGAGGAACGAAGTGCAGCGCGGAGTAACGTTCCTCCACTTGACACGCAATGCCTCAAAAATTCGACGGAAAGTATCTCTGCCTACCCTGCTATGTGTGTCAAGCAAAAAAAAAGAAATAATTAAAATTAGATCGTTTAATTTATTATATGAGGTCTTAATCATCCATTTGAAACATTGAATTCCTTACATGATTAGAATAAAGTAGCCTCACTGCACATTCACAAATACACAATATTGCAGTAAATAAACAAATAACTGGGAATGTGCCAAATTACAGTTGAGTTATGTTATTCTTTAACACAGAGCAGAGAGACTAAAATGAATAGCAGTCCAGTTTACTGAAGTTGTGAGCAAACAAAATAATAATTTTAATAAAAGTTCTATAATCAGGTATTTCATTAAAAAAGTAGGTTACATAAAATATAGTGAGACGTAACGAAGTAGACGACTCTACTACTTGTATAGTTGGCAGCTACCGACCGCTCGTCGTATTTGCTTGGATTACTTCAAAACTTTTATTACTACACTATTCAAGTTTCTGCGTTAAAGAAACAATATACCTACTTAATAAAATGTATTTATATTGTCTTTAGTAAATTAAAACAGTCCCTGACTGTTGGATGTGCGTTCGCTCTCCTCTGTGTTTTTTATTATTATTAGTTCAATTATTATTTTTAGCTTTTTCCTAGAGTGTGAATCGAACCCACCCACCATCACAATTACATACAGACGCTATAATGACGTTAAATACATTTTCTCTGGCATTAGCGTCACACTGTATCCCAGGCATAGCAGAGTACGCAGAGGGAACTTAGTGTTAAGACCGAGTTCCCCTTTCTGCCGAATTCTTGAGGCATTGCGGGTTGAGTGGCGGGACTCAAAGCCGCACTTTGCCTCATTATCAGAGCGAAGAAATCGAAATATTAGAAATTTAATTCCCCAGAGTGAGAAACGAACAAACAAACATCGCGCTTACTGCCCACTTGAGTCCCTGCGACACGATGGACTCATATATTTACTTGCTTCTACATTATTAAAATAAGTCTCTATTTGTCGACAGAAGTAATAATTAGTTCTCGTATAGAAGGACTCTGTGTGTGCTGTGTGACCGCTACACCTTTTATTACTTCAATGTAAATAGCTCCTTCGAGCACACTCGTATGAATGCCCATTGCCCGTAGCCCATTGCTCGTGCTATATTGTTACTTGTTCAACTTCCTTTTTCTTTGTTTAGATATAGTAATATGTAGGATGAATCTTAAATTGAGATTTGACTGGAAATCCTATGATTATGGTTTTGACTCTCACTCAGGAATTTTTATTTCCCCGCTCTGGTAAACAAAGCGCGAAGTTAATTTCCGCCACTCACCACACAATGTCGTGACAATCGAGCGGTGCTTCGAGGACGGAGTGTCTTAACACTCTCCTCAACCATCTATGTTCTGCTGGTTTTATACAAGTACACTTTATTTTTATTAATAGTATTCGAAATAGTAAGTGGTTTACACTAACGCGCTAAATTCAGGAATTAATTACTACATCGAATTCAAATAATATTTTTTCGTTAGACAACATATTTATTTGTCAAAGAAGGCTCAAAGGCTATATTACAACAGTCACAAGTGTCAACTTTTTGGAAATAAAAAACATTGCGTTGGATACTAAAGTGACTTATCACTCCACCTATCACACAACATGTCACCCACCACCTATGTACTATAAAATACAAGATTTTTTCCGAGTAAAACGTAAAATATAAAAAACAAAAAAATAAGTTTAAAATCTGTAAAAAGTGGAGACAATTATCTGTTCAGATCGCAAGCACTCTCGTTACTCGATTACCACTCGACAGTATGCGCGCTCCTTTGATCATCTACTTGGCCATTTGTGATGCAACTTTCTTACAAATAAGGTACAATTTCGAGTGAAACCGGTACCTGTTAGTTAACTTAATCGCATTACAGTTTCACAGGTCCGCAGTTGAACATTTAAAATATATTATTTTCTTCGAACGAATCGTGACTAGACGAAATGAGTACCTACAGTTAGATTTCATTTTCAATTAGTTTTGTAAAAAAGTGTTGGCTCATTGCTTTGGTTCTGCCGATTCTTGTTTTATATTTATATATGCTTTTATCAAATGGATGTTGCTAGGAATTGTGTATGATATATAAAACATTTTAAACTGAGGCAGCCCTGGCTGTATGTATAATGCAGGTATAATGGGTTACATCAATACGATTAAAGAAGCCTACAGCTTTCATCGATAATTGAACTATTCGTAATAAAAATAACGTATCAAATTGAGCCAGTAATTCCTGAGATACCAAACACACTCTTTACTTAAGATAATTGTGTTTAGTTGACACTCGCTTCGCCAGTTTAAATTTAAATTATTTAATTTCTTGCGTTACCTAACGTAGCTTACAATTTTGTTTGCTACACTTGAAAATATAAAATGGAAAATCCCATTTTTATATGGTCGCTTCTAAGTCCAAAAAAAACATCAAAAATTATATAAGAATTAGTGAATTTCACAATGTGTAAAAAATGAACAATACAGCTAATGTACTCTCCTTATTACAAGGACAAAACGTAATGTGATGATAGGCCTCCTGCACGCCGCCTCGGACAGATGTTTAAAATGTCTGCCCAAAGTCACTGTGCAGATGGCGCGTCTTCTCTTATTGCTGACCACAAAGCCTGCCGCTTTATACCCTAAACCAACATAAATTACCCTAAAATTAGACGAAAAGAGACTTTATTACATACAGATAGTGATATAACGAGTGTAAAAGTAAATTAGTGTTGTTATAAAATGAACGCAACTAGTTTACAATGCAAATGTATCGTTATGCGGACGCTGAATTGCTTTTTAATAAAACCTGGTAAAATATATTGTGTAAAATGTTGCTGGTCGCTTAAAAACATTTTATTATATAATGGGTGTAGTAAATGCCTGAGAGTTAAGTAACTAGAACCAAAATTTATGATTATAAGTAATAATTACCACCAACTATAATTTCCACACGTCCCTAAGTTTAAATGAATAATCCCAAGTTAAGCGTTTAAATGAAATGTTTTCAGCGAAACGATTTAATACACTTTGCAACTCCCACACGCGTATGTCGAGTATGTATGTAGCTGACAAATTTTACACTGTGTTCTATAGGTTCCCTCGGGTCGTAGGCTTTTACGTAGACCCGCTACGGTACGTGCAGCTACGAAACATTTGTTATTTTTACTTTCGTATTTATTGTTTCATATTTTGGGATAAATTAGGGACAGATCACTCAACCCTAGTGAGTTGGAAGAATACATATATATATATAACACTTTTCCCTTACTGAGTGATCGACCGACAACACGCAGTCGAAACTACGGGAGTACTTCTAGGGGAGTGTGGGGAGTACCTAGAAAAAGGATTTTAATATATATTTTTAATTCAACTAAACTAGTCATAAAACTAGTAATGACAATATACTGATGACATTCAGTTTTCTTTATTTGATTGTGGCATATATATTAAAAAAGATATATGCCACATCCATTTATTTACTTTGACACAATCACGTTATACCTTCAATATCAGTTATGGAGTGCTTGTAACGCATGTGAGAACACGCACGACTACCTCCGGCAGATAGGCTGTAATACCCTCGCGTAAGGCAAATACGAGTATGACATCGTTCAATTAAGGTCGTTCGAGAATTTGGAACAAAATATAAAAATTTAATAAGATTTTTTTACGTTAAGACATAAGAAACAGAAATATTCATACATAACGTTTCGTTATTTTGCCCAAAAGATCTACGAGTATATAATATAAAAAACTCTTCTCTTCTCTTCTGTTACTGAGTGACTGACGTTCAACGTAAAAACGAAACTGCTTAATTTACAAAATTGAAATTGACATGTGCAGGGTAGGTTATGCATTATAGGGAAACTAATGTTTCACTCGAATTAACGATCAGCATTTGGGTCCTGGAGGATATGCTTAGGACATTTTTTAGGTTTTTGTTAGTAGGAAAACGCGCTAAGGACGTAACAATTTTTTTTTTAATCTTTATTTAAAGGACTTGTCACATAAAAGTAACATGTCGTCCTGTAATAACTATTATACATGCACCTTATCTATATTAAAACTTAAACTCTGACATTAAACATAAAAAAAAACAAAAACTAAACTAACTAAACAAAAGACAACAACTAAACATAAAAAAAAACTATTACAATTCAACAATTCTCTTATCTAAACCTAAATTTACTAATTTATACAAGCTAATAGCAGCATTAGAACTAGAGTAAACTAGCATACTATTACAAATACCAACATTAAGTATCCTCAAAGATTCGTTCCGAGTACATTCCATCACCATATGATATACATCTTCTTTTTTCCCACATACTGTACACATTGGCGATGCAACTTTATTAATTGTAAAAGCAAAAAGATTGAGTGGAATGTGACCGGACCGAATTCTAAAAGCTAGCACAAGAGTCTAGAGAATACTAGACTTACATTTCAAACGGTAAAATTTCTTTCATATTCATTTTCATCTAGATTAAGAGAAGATTTGTTCTAATAACGATTTCAAATGCTTTGTACTTTTTTTCAAGCTTATATAGTATAATATAGTGGGTAATAATAGTTTCAATTCCTCGAGAGGGGATCGAAACCACAAACAGGAGGTTTACTTTGGGCCCCTGCGCCACGACTGGCCTTATTGTACTTAAATTACACGCCAAAACGCTCTACGCTCTCTCTATATGTAATTCCTTTCAAGATGGCATCCATTGCCAGATCAGAAATGAGATGCTGAATAAAAAACTCCCGAAGCAAGCCAAGATCGGTTCACATACTCGTATAGCATGATATATATTTATTAAATGGAACGTGAATCGCAGTAATTAAACACTGAACTCTCTCTGGGTACACCACTAAATAAACATGTTTTAAACAATAAAATACGTAAGAATTATTGTGAAAGTTTATTTAATTATTAACTTGCATGTAAGAATCAAGTTTTAAATCAAAATTTTCAACGTAAACCCGAAACTCTCAAACTCATTCTCTGAAATGGTGAAATTTTCTAAAGCAAATTATCTCCGTTTACTTTTACAACCAACTACCCCAATATAACAATTATATGAGGGAATGACGAACCAAAACCAAATGCTTATATCGAAACGCAGCATCTGTACCAAAATGAATATCCGAAATTAAAATAACGGTGACGTGCGCGATCCCCCCTCCAGCGCCGCGTGCGAGGTGTCGGCCTGTCGGGGTAATGTAAGGGCACTTATACAGGGTGTTCCTTACGCTCTGATGAATGAACGCGCTTCAATTACGTAGGATTACGAATTATCCTTTATTTTATGTCATTTATATATTGTAACTTATATTAATTGGTTGTTTGTTTTGTGGTCATTTTTGTGTAGTACCTTATATATATATCCTGTATATAATATATAATATATAATATATAATATATAATATATAATAAATATAATGTCCCAGGAGTCAACGGTAAAACGAAAACAGGTGATAGACCAAGTCGTGACAGTTATGAGAAAAATATAAAAAAAAATCTGTGTCATGTATTTTTCATATTATATTGATTTAAAAAAATATCGGAAAAACCGACATCCTGTGATGATTTTTCAAGTCCTAAGACTACAAATATTACTCTTTTTTCATTTTTTTTTCTGTAATGTAATCATGAGTAACCCTTTTGTGAATTACAGTTTAAGATTGAAACATACCTCCATCGGTTTTGAATAAATTGCCGTGTTTTTGCCAAACATTAAATTCAAAATATTTAGTACACCCAACTTTAACCGACTGTACTATAAAAAAATGTACTACACTGTTTTTGCAAGTAACCTTAAAAGTTGGCGCATTTAATCTGGATTCCGAAATGGTACAATACTTGCAGGATTACTTCTTTGTTGAAGAGAGAAAAATCGAAATACACGATAATCGGGATGACGTTCAACGTTTTGGTATCTTTTCCGATACATTCTAGCTGCAGCATTAACATTACATAACCATTCTCCATGAATGAAATGCATATTGTCAATGTGTCAAAGACCGAGTATATGGCCTGCGAGAGCCCGGACTCGGATATATATAAGGTAGTATAGTTGATTCGAATCCTGTATTAGCTTAGCCAAGCACTACCCAGCTTATACACAGAGTTCAAAGTCATGCACGTCTTTTACTATATCTTTTACCTCGAAGCCTAGTACAAATGTTATATGTAGACCTAGATGACCTAGACCTTATTGCAATTTCGTATTTATATATATTTTTATATAGTGGCTATATTTTTAGCATCGCCAGAATGGTGGTCAAAGTAATTGTTTATTTTGTACGAAAAAACCCATGACAAACCGCATAAGAGCATAACAGTTTGAAACAATATTAAATTTTCACAAAGCTGCTGTGTGTTGCAATAAAATTCTAATATCCGTTTAAAAAAAACAAAAAATCACAAAATAACTCGATGTCGGGGCTACTTTTTAAATCCACACAATCGTAAAAAGTCCACTTATAAAGGATCCACAGTGAGAAAAACAATGCAAATATTATGTAAATTGAGGAAGTTTTTTCGAGCGAGCGCCGCCGCCCGCCCGCGGACACGGATTGCTAACTTCGCGTTAATTTCTACTGCAACTCGGTACTGTGTACGTAATTTTATATTACGACTATATTTACATTAGAAGTTATATTTAAGCTGCTGTGAAATTGAGATTTAAGATTAATTAATTGTATAAAGCTGTGTTAAGTGTAACGGCAACTTCCGAGATTCTTCCTTTATTGATGTCTAAAGTCCACCCAAATAAACTTGTTGGTATTTAATTAATTAAAAATACAAGGAATCGTATGTCTTGACACTAGATTCCCTCTATCTACCCCATTAAAAGAGATAAAGCGTAAAACTAAAAAAAAAATAAAACATTTTCCAAGTCCACTCTGGATATAAAAATCCACAATGTCCAACAAAAAGAAGAAAGAATAGGCAAAAAAATGAATATCTCACAAGTGTCATTATTTAGCAACCCCACTTCACTCGCGCTCGTCGATGATGAGAACCCACCTGCTCGTACCTGTCTACTGAGGAAGTTCTCGATTTTTCCAAACTGCACAATACTGAGTCCTTAGATTATGTCTTAATTAGATAACTTGAGGCCGGACTTAATTATAACTTCAAAGGTGTAAATCCTAAACAAGAACCACTAATTACTCGGGGCATCTCTTTCAGCCGCGGGTTAAAAGCGCTCATTCTTTTTATTTAATTTTATTCGTCCATTATTTAGTTTGAAGGAAAAATGAGGGTTGCTATCGAGGTTCTTGCAAAATGGGCTCCTTAGAAGCAAAATGTGCCAAGTTAAGTTTTTAGTACAGAATATATGGTATAAAAAGGAGCTGACTGTATGTCACCAAAACCACAGAGTAGGTACAAGGAACCTAATGTTAAGACACTCTGTTCCCCACCTTCCCTTCAAATTTTAAGATATTGCGTGTTGAACGCAATGCTATGCTTTGTTAAGACAAAGCATAGCATTGCGTTCATTGGCGTTCAATTACCAGAGCAACAAATTGAAACTAATTCACTCCCCGAATCGAGATCGAACCCACACCCGTTGCGTCGACCATCAGATGCTCCCACTATACTACGACGTCTATAATGATTTTAGCTTTATAACGCCGCCCAATCCTATAAAATAAGATTAATTAAATAGGCTGTTTCCTAAGTAGGTACATAAATATAATATATTTCCTGAAACTTAAAGAAATTTTGTTTTTTTTTTACGTTCTTTCCTTTTTATTATTGTACTTTAATGATTTGGAATGCAATATTACATAAAATTATTATTTTTTATACTGTGTAAAGCAAAGTTACTTCTAACCGATGCATTAATCTTTCAAAATACGCGACCAATTATAATCCGTTTTTCAAAACATGCACATATTATATTAGAGAAAAGCTGAGAATATAAAAAAATGTAATTTGGAGTCCTATTTCCTCGTGTGTCCACTAACATAAGAAATAACAATATAGCTACGAGCATAACCGCGGGCGGATCGCTAGTATTTTATGATATTCTATATTATTTGTACAATTTTTTATGCCCAATTTGATACAAATAGAACAAAAACGTTGTGATAGTTTCCAATAACATAACTTTAAAATCGATAATACATGAGTTGGTCCACTTTGCCTTAATTGATCTAAATTAAATCTCCTTATAAGACGCAAAAAACATGCTTAAATATCTCCACGTTTTATGTTCTTGTTTCTTAAACTTCTTTTGAACTTCATTTTAAAACGCCTTTGCTTAAAAATAATACTTGGTCTTTTCAAAGATTAACGTAAATAAACATTTTAAATGTTTTTTAATCTATATGTATAAAATAAGTTATGTTAAATACAATTATTACTTAAATAAGTTGTACAAATGGTGGCGTTAAATTCCGCCATCGAATAGGCAATAACTGTAGATAAAAAACTATATATATCACCGATCCTAACTACATAATTTACAAGATGCGTCTACTAAAATTAAAGATACAGAAAGTCAGCTATGCAGTAATTTTGGCAATTATTGTCATGCACCAGACTCCCTGTTCCTTAAAATCGCCCATTATTAGAAGATCTTCTAACGCCTATTAGAAGTTCTTATATTTTGAAACCATATAATCCTGAGACTATGTACATATATTTATTTAGTATGTATTACTTAACTTTGTACCTAGATATATAAACGGAAGCTATTGATGCTGCGTGTAGACCTGGATGTTAGAACTGGTACTACTGGCACTTATAGAGGAAAATAAACAGAATTTCGACAATAACAAAAATTTACATCATTTCTTATTGTTTGAAAGTTGTACCGGCGGAGACTGATAGTAGATTCCTACAGGACCAACAATACTAACATTTTTTTTGTTCATTCATTCATCATAAAAACTGTACCTATCTACCTACTTTCATTTAATTTCGATTTGGATTGCTAAAGTATTGTTATATTTGCACATCCACCTTACTGAGGCAGATGTAGCGATTCTTTCTTATATAAAAATCAAATAAACCTGTCAAACTATATATCCTCAAAAGTATCGAAATGTATCCTTCCTACATTCCAATGAGACAAAAAGGGAGGCCAGCCTACAGTGGGTTACGAAGGGCGACCAGCACACGTGCTGGGGACGCCTAATGAGGAGGGTTGCACGCCCCTGGGTGACTCTGCTGTAACGGACGCGTACTATTGTCTTTTAATATATTAGACAAATTGTACAACGATTGTGTGCTCTATAAAACGTATAATTTCGTTTTCCCGTTCTCGTACGAAATTCTTGAAATCTGTTCTCAGTGTTCCTGCACCAAGGAAACCACATGCCCATCTTTTTCCGTTTCGCAGTTTTAACTGTGCAATATCTGTCTCACAAGAGCCCACCAAAGACATGAGACATGCAAGAAGTCGCCGTCGCCGAAATCGGTGTGGATATATATATATATATCTGTCTCAGTAAAATACGATTTTTATATATTACTTTTTTAGAGAACGTACAAAATTGAAGTGTGAGTTCAAATCCCGCTGCATTAAAAAAATCATAGGTTTTCAAAAAAGTGTTTTTCTTTCATAAGTGTGGAATAACACTTTAATATGTTAAGAATAGTCATATATGCAGTAGTCTAAATTAAGCCCCGATTATATTTATTTTTATTTCTGTTCAACATGTTGTGAAGAGGCACAAATTTCCTTATTTTCTGTTAGTAATTTCCTTTCTTAATACTACTCTACCCAAAGTAAATACAGGCCAATTTTTTATTAATTTTCTTTGCGTTGTCAGTAACTCCGTAGTGAAACAGTTTTATAACATTAGATTTACGATTTTATAAAATAAGCTGATAAATCAATAAAAATCTTACCTCTAATAGCGTCAAGGATAGCGCCAGCCTTAACCTGGAACAAAAAACTAAATCGTTATTGAACCATATAGTTTTAAATACGATTTAGGATTTCTTGGTTTTAAAATTCATTCTTTGGTTTTTTTTTGCCAAAACTAAGAAAAAGTGAAAAATCATATCCTAAACATATTTTTGACATTATGTTTTAAACCAAAAGAAAATAAAAATGCAGCTTCGTCTTTTTATTTTTTTATGCAAAGGAAAACTTATTTTTAAGATAGTTGGTCTCCAAGCACCGCGCAATCGTCGGTATGTCGATATGGTATCTTAAGTCGCGGAACTCAACTCCTCGTTTTGTCTTGTTACCAAAGCGAAGGTAAGAAAATAATTCATTTCCCGAGATATCACAACAAAGATAATAAAACTTAATTCGGAATACAGCGTGAAGATAAAATAACAAAACTTAAAAGTACCTTAGGTTTCCTAGCAACATCAAATACAATTTACTCTTTTAGATCGATACAGTGAACGACAGCTGACTTATAGAGGTTACTGATGACCTTGCGGGACAAATGAAAGAATCTCACTGTATCGCCACTTGCCTCAATCACAGTGGAATAAGAAGTTGCACTTAAGGTTTCATACTTATATCGTAACTAGATTCACTTGAGTTACCTTTGATTTTTCCTTCATTTATGAAAAAAAAAATTTAAAGGAAAAAAGAAGCCACTTAGGTAAGCGGCTTCTTTTTTTAGGGTTCCTTATCTGCAAAGGTAAAAACGGAACCTTTACAGGATCACCTTACACACACACACACACAAATAAAGGAAAACATCTGAAAAGTCAAAATTTATCACCTATGCTTAAGTTTGTCAATTTAATTACGAAAAAGTTGTACCTCCTTCTCCGTCCTTTAAAATTGGCACGGAAACTTCGGTGGGCGAGTCCGACTCGCACTTAACAGAATTTTTTCATACATGGCGATAGTTAAGCTTTGTAAGAAGAGATACAATAAAAAAGTGTGAATATTTATTTTTATATCGTAGAAGTCGTATAGACCTGGACATCACGAATGTGATATATTGATAGGTTTTCTTTATCTATCCCACACGATGCGGTATGGGATGAGATTTTCTAGTTTTGTTATTAAGCTACTCATTTTTGTTAATAATTAGTGTACCCTCAACATAATAAATAACTAATTCGAGTCATTACGTATTCAGTGGCGGAACTAAACACCGAAATGTGCCTTGCCAGAGCGAGAGTTATTCAACGTTATACAACAAAGTTTAGATTTAAAAATGTCTCTTTACTCTTCTATTATATGTATAATTTATTTTAATAATGCTATTTATGATATTTACTAGCTTGACGCTTTTGAAAAATTTAAAAGCCCAAGTGCGAGTTGAAGAGTTCCGTATACATTACCTATAAAAACGGTTGTAACACAAATACATAATTAAAAAAAATCAAATATGGCCAAATAAAAATCAAAGAGGCCGTCGTGGCGCAGCGGCACAAGGGTGTGTCTGTAATGCGATGGTTGTGGGTTCGATTCCCACTCGAGGAAGGGAAATATTTATTTACGTTTATATTTCCATTTCTTCGCTCTGGTGTCGAGGTAAAGCGCGGTGTTGAGTTCTGCCACTCAATACACAATGTCTCCAGAATGTGGCAGAAAGTGGGGAACACTAGGTTCCCTCTGGCTATCCTGATGTGTGCGGGATACAGTGAGAAGCTGAAAAAAAATCCACATGAAGTAACGTTATATAAAAGTTCATTTCAAAATAACATTTTAATCATAGCAGCACACATTAAAGGAACACATAACTGGCAAAATGATTTTAATTTCTTGTGAGCCTAATTACTCGAGATCGTTCGCGCCTATTCACTTCCGGTGCCTTGCCGCCTGCGGAGTGTGGAGACACTAGCGCCTGCCTGCAGCCTCATTCTTTAATTACTAATGCCTTTAATGAAATACACGTTTCAAATTATATTTTTAGCTCACATTTTAGTGTTGAAGCTTTGCCTCGTTTGCCCTTTGAGTGACGTCTCAAAGTTTATTTGCGTTAATTTAAGCTCCCTCGAACAGAGCTTTTACGTCTGTCTGAAAATTAAAAATTATTTTAAGAATAGAAAATATTTCTTTTCAATGTTTTTTTTATTAAGTAAGGTTACTTACGTTTGCATTAATTTACGTGGTTTTAAGGAAGATTGTGGGTTGAATAAAATAAAAAAATAATTTATTGAACGATTGAGATCTGCGTACCGAAGCACGTGTAAGCGTAAAATTATACTGATATTTTGGTCCATTTCCTTTAGCTTATCCCGCGTATAGCAAGGTGAGCCTAGGGACCCTAGAGTTATAACCCTCCGACGACGTTGCGCCAATTTTCGAAATCAACGCCGCACTTTGGCTTGCCACGAAAATAATTAATTTAATCATACTCCCAAAGAGTAAAATAACAAGTTACATAGTTTTTCCTACCTTTTAACGTAAATGAACCGAAATATGTACGCTGGATGGAGAGGATAGGCAGGGAAACCCTGGTGTCAAGACACTTGCCTCCTAAAATACGAGATACGATACGTTTTTTGTAGTGGCGGAACTGAACGGCGAGCTATAAGTGCGCCAGTAAGACAAACTTACCAGGGCATAAAAATCTAAATAAATCATCCCCCCCGAACACTGTGAGAACTAAATACCAGCGCGCGTACAGTCAGGTGGTGTTCCACTGCGCTCTATTGGCATTATTTTGGGTTTTAGTGTAATCTAAAAACGCCGGAGAATAACACAATAGACGAAATATAAAATATAATTCTATTTTCATTATAATTTAAAGCCATAATATCTGTTAAAATGCATAAAAAATTTCATGAACAACGTAATAGAAAAAAAATAAAATGTGAACATAAAACTAGCTTATGAAAAGACGGGTAAAGTAAAAAAGCGCACGAGATGTATTTATTCGCAATTAAATATAACTGGTGTACGTGTGTGTGTGTACACGTGTGCGTGCTTGTCGTTTATAAGTGAATGTGTGTTTAATTCGCCGGTCCTAGTCGCGGATCTCAAGACGATGCCGAGGCGTGATTCCAAAGCGAGCTGCAATTACCGCACAACGACGTTAATTAAAAGCTTCCCCCCTACATCCCCCCCCCCCATCCACCCCCCGCCCGCTCTAAACTAGCCCTTACAAAAATTTGTTTTAATTAAAAACACTTCTATTTTTTGTTGTGGATTTCGAATTTTTAACGACTGTCCCTCAGACTGTAAACCTTTTGTATAGGAACTTTAATGAATCCGCAAATCTACTTGCAATAGTTTTCTTATGATTTTTTACCTTTTTAAACGAATTTAAGTAAAGTTTTTGTGTGAGTGTCTGTTGCGAACGTTCATTAAAATAGGAACGAAAAAGACAAGTAACGAAACGCAGAGGTGAGCCTTTTACACTTTTTCTTTTGTAGACCTACATATTTAGCGGACAATGGAGGGATTAAACAATTAATTTATTATTTGCAGCAGCTTCACTGTTGCACACCCCCGTAGCAGCGTCTACACGTGGACACTGCCCATGCCTGCCTCATATTACCTAATATATATATTGTTAGAAATAATCAAATAATGACCATAGAGGTTATATAAGAACGACTCTAATTACTGGCTGGCACTTATGGGCTGTCAACGACGACCGAAAAAAAAGGATCGCTAACGTCACTCTGCCCGATAGTTTCTTGAGAACCAGATATTGTTATTAGACTGCTAGATAATTCCCTTTGGTTGTTTAATAATTATTTGAAGCCTTGTTTTAATTCATTACCTTTCCCACTTTATTTAATATTTCCAATAGTTTCTAACATCAGAAGTGGGATAGAAGCCTTAGTTACTAAGCCATCCCATTCCTGATCTTCCTAATATTTTTGTGTAATCGGGTAGAGTTACATGGCAATGTATTCTGATAGTTGACGTTCAAAACTAGAGGGAGACGCCGTACGCGAACTCTCTCCCCTATTAATCACTTCGCGAGACAAAGCCGCGGAGTCTGAGTTCGTGTTGGTGCTGGGTGCGGCACAATGTGCTCCTGCACCATTGACATCAACCTAAACAACGCCAACGCAGTTACCAGAGTTGCCGATATCTGTGGGACGACAAGCACCAGTAGAGCAATACAGCTGAGCGGTTACTTGAAGTGTGAATGAACTCTTTCACGGTGAGATCAAACCAATATTATGTTTCTGATTTTGCCCCAATATTCATGACGTCGACACGTCGTATGACGAAATCGATAAAACTTGCATACTTTACCAAATAACTGTAAAGATTAGACATCCTCTTCCTCGTGGTCAGGTTAGGCCGAGCCAAAATAAAATAATAGCCGCCAGGTACATGATATGACATGCATAGCTGGTATTATGGCGAGGAGAATGGACACCAGATATATGTGCTGTTCTATTTGATTGATAGTTTCCCATTTAGTACCTTTTTGTTTTTGACTATGTATCAAACTTTTTGTGTACTCACCATGTTTTTGTTGTACATGGTGCTTATGTAAAGTTTACAGCTTATATTTGTTTTGTATTTTTTAGTTACTGTATACCTCTGTAGGTGTCAGATTGACTCACAAGAGATTGGTGTAAATCCTAATGCATTTAGTATTTGGTTGCGCGGGAACAGGATCCGACCCTAAATCCTACTATGTCCATTTTATGTCTGAGTTAATGGTTACTTTGTAGGTGTCGGATTGACTCGCAAGAGACTGATGTAATTCTAATGCATCTAGTATCCGATTGCGTGAGAAGAGATCTGAAGTAAAATCCTACCACGCGTATTTGATTTTCATTCTTGTGTCATTGTTTAATACGAAAGTTCAAAGATACATGTTCAAGGACAGATTTCAGATACAAACTGACAATTATATTTGAAACTAATTATTACTAACGCTACTTTTTACAATAACTAATTCCATTTCATATGACAGATCATAACGAAACTGGTAATGTGAGCTCTACTAATACTGATGAAGCTGGTCCTTCTTATGAAACGAAGGAAGGCATCGGGACGCTGCCATGTCAGGAGAGGCCGTGTTAGAAATAATCAAATAATGACCATAGAGGTTATATAAGAACGACTCTAATTACTGGCTGGCACTTATGGGCTGTCAACGACGACCGAAAAAAAAGGATCGCTAACGTCACTCTGCCCGATAGATTCTTGAGAACCAGATATTGTTATTAGACTGCTAGATAATTCCCTTTGGTTGTTTAATTATTATTTGAAGCCTTGTTTTAATTCATTACCTTTCCCACTTTATTTAATATTTCCAATAGTTTCTAACAATATATATTACATACTATATATAAATACTTTCAACAAAAAAGAAGAAATTATAAGTCTGCAATACAATCACTACGATTCAGTTGCGTCAGTCGCGAAAAAAGACAGAGGTATAAAATAAGCTGGGAGCAATAAAAGGGTGAAGTTATCAATGGAAGCCGCCTGGCGGGCCGCCAGCGTCGCCATTGATTTACTATTATACCTACAAATAAAGTCACTATGAAATACTTTTGCCGAAGTAAATACATAAATTCATTTTAATAGATACCACCGTAGCTCAGAAAACAGTAACTGTAGCGGCGATGGTTGTAGGTTCAACTTCCACTGGAAGAAATAAAGTATCATTGAAATATAATAATATTTCATCTATAAAGTCCGCCACTTAAATTGCAATATCTTGAGTTCGGACGTAAAGTTAGAACGGAGAAGAACAGAGTGTCTTAACACCATGTACTCTGCCTAACCTGCTATGCGAGATTATTAAAAAAATATAGTATTTTTTATTCTTTAAAAAATTATTATCTCTACCTATTGTTACGCGCGATATTTAAATCACCCGTCCCAGTAACGAGACAATGGAATTAAACATGCAATTTATTAAATTCGTATATTTATTTATGCCTGCAATTATAGCGGGTAGGAATCCACTACTCATCATTTATAGGTGACGTTAAAGATATATGATTAAACTATAAACCTTTATGATTCATTTACGTATGCATTTTATTAAAGACGTATATTATATTGAAATGAGAGGAGAATGAGAAAGTAGGTTAGGTCATATGCAAATCACTGTTTTCGAGCAGCGTCAGGCGGACTTCGACCTCAAGCATGACGAACTGAAGATCCACCAGTAGTGCGTTCACAGGAATTAAATGAAGTAGAAGTGGTCGCCTTAAAGGAAATCGGCATGAAGCACCACCATTATCATTTGACTTAATTTAGAAACACTTTGAATTAATATTTGTTCAAGTTATTTCTATTTTAGCTTCGCGCTATGTCCAGCACATAGCAGGTTAGGTGGGGGACCTGGGAACCTAGTTTTAAGACACTCCGTTCCCATTAAGACACTCGTTCTCTGTTTACCGCCGAATTCTGGAGGCATTGCGTGTTGAATGGCGAAACTCAACCCCGTGTTTTGCCTCGTCACTAGAACGAGAAAATGTAAATAATAAATTTTCTCTATTAACAAAAACTGTCGCGCTTACAGCCACACGCCGGTCTTTAATTATATTTAAAGTGCTTAAATTTTAATTGTCAATAAAATCGAACTTATAACCCACGTCGTTAAACACAGATATATGACAAAGTGCAATTATTGTCATATTCGTAGCAAAAATATAAAGAGACTATTTTTTACGATATTCAATAACTCTTGACATATTTATGAAGACTGCAAACATATGAACTTCAATGATGAAGACAGAATGAGCTTAATTAAGCACCTGCTCTGTCAAGTTTGTTAGAGCTTTGTGCTTGCATGCATACTTCATGTTGAGTTGAATAATATTAACATAACTACATACTGGCTCGAATTAAAAATATTTTATTTTGTCTCTCTACCTGTGGCAGAGCTAAATCTTAAATCAAGTTGTCATGTCCACAGCATCCTTATACCTATCTCATTTTCATCTCATCTAAGCTAAACCAGGACTAGAGATTTAGTTAAATATTAAAAATCCTTGGACAAATTATAAGATCGTTGTATTTTCGCGAAGGAAAGTTACCGGGAGATTGTGAAAGAACGGCAAATGAAGAGCCAACTAAATATTTCTTTAGCCATTCCTGTTTCCTGAGCTGTTTCACTTGGAACCCACTGTAAATACATGATGAGTTATTTGTAAGACTGCCTCGTGGTGTAGTGGTGTAGTGGTGCTACGTACTATCGATGATTTAGAGTTTGATTCCATGTTGGCAAATTAATTTGTTTTTTTACAACTCTCATGGAAAACTTCTACTGTCACTAATATTTTAAATTAAAATTTAATAGAATATTATATTATTTATTAGCAATTATGAATACTTCTTATATGTAAATCAGTACTTTAATTTTTCGCCAACTTAGGGATATAAATGTATGATATAAATGTATATTGCATTTAATGGAATTCTTAACTGCGCTTTGTTTTAGACCAGACCAAAATACATTCGTTGTGACGCAGCGGCTCGACATCGGACCTTCTCGCTCGACTATGGCAGGTTCGACGTTTATAAGAAATGTCTTAACACAAGGTTTCCCTTGTCTGCACTGCTATATTCGGGATACAGATAACTAAAAACGAAAAACCACCTAGTTAATATACATGAATGCTAATAAGCAATACAATATTCTATTAAATATGAATTTTAATCAAAATCATCGCGAATTGTCTAGACAAATGGTTTCTACTTGGAATTTACTTAGCATCACAAACAAGATCCCGGGCTAATATAATGTAAATGAAAATTTTCTTTTGTTCGCTCAAGATATAAGAGAGCTACTAGAGACACAGATATTATGAATCTTTTATATTCTGTATTTGTGCGGAGGTATTTACGTTTTTCATTAAACTTCATCGTAATAAAACAATAATATCTTTAGTATGGTCTTTTGTTTTCGCGTTTCGAAGGGAATAGTAGAATAAGAAAATGTAGTAATATATCATTTTCTTATCAATTTTCCGTTTATTGTAAAGGGAAGAATATACTTTTAAGACACTCCATTCTCCGCTTTTCGACAAATTTTCTAGACAGTGCGTATCAGGCGGTGGAAACGGAGTTTTTTAATATTATATTCCCCTTCTGCCGTCTGCTAGTTAGTTTTTTTTAGATCATCCACTTAAAAGGGCCTCCGGTAACTGCGACTGCAGGCAGGGTGGGCAGGTACAGTGGGTTACATTGAAACGTTTAACGTGATTTATTTAATAGCCCACCTTGGTCAATGAATTAACGAAAAAAAGATTCAAGATTTATCAATTCATTCATCTCATGTGTCTTGTCACAATCCAACTAATTTTGCCAAAGCTGGGCCTTTATTTAAAATAATTACAGGATTAGAACGTACTTTCTCTACAAATTCTCCATTCTTTTGCGAACATTAAAAAAACAATGTAAAATTAAATGAGACAGTACAAAAATTTGCACAAAAGAAGCGATAAGCTCTATAAGCATTTACAAAAAGCTTCATTTACAGCTAGTAAAAGCTCACGAGGTAAGCTTCACTGGGGGTGAAAGGAAACCCAACGCGGCCGTCCCAAGGTGTGAAGTAATACACACATTACGCCCCCGGCGTCGGCTCCAGTTACCGATCAATTGCGAACGTTATTCACTCTACATTTTGTATGGGGATGGCACTATTATGGGAGTCGAGTGTTTTGTAATGTTTAGTGTTTTAATAAGACGATTATTTATTACTTATTAGTTATATACTTCTCATTACATCACAAAAGTGTCAAAAGAATAATTAGTTTGTGAGTGAGAAAATTGAAAAAAAAATACTACCCCCGAGTAGGAATTCTAATTCACAACCGTCGCGTTTACAGTCAGACGCTCTACCACTGCACCACGACGGCCTCATGTATAAATGATGGAGTAAAGACATAAAACATATCAAAAAATAAAAAAAATAAAATTATGAAACCACCAAACCAACCTACCTACATATAAAAGGCATCATCACAGGTCTATGATAAAAATATATATATATACAAAAAAACATTTACAACAGTTAAAAAACATCAAAACCAGTTCTCAAAAGATTTTCCAAGGAGCCCTCACAATGTGCACCAGGGAAATGTGAATTATAATAAGTAAGGGTGCGAGTCCTGCGGGGCAAGTGTGTGATGTGAGTGACACTGACAACTAACTATATAACCGTCTTTGCGTAGAATTATGCAACACATTTTAGTGGATTTTCCGCTAAAAGAAAGAGTCAAGAATCCATGTATAATGATAATAATAGAAAAAAATTCAAAAATATCACAGATTTGTAGACATGGTATGGAAAAAATAAAATAACGAACGCTTCTGCCACGACCCCGTCATTCTATAGCATGACAAACAAAGAATAATACTATCAAAGAATAATATAAAAATAACATCTAGGTGTAATACACCTAGTTTTAATATAAGCTTACGAAATATCAACTAATAGTTAACGGTGTTAGTTACAACCCCTTTATATCAGGGGCTGGTTAAGTTTTGATTGTCGCTATAAAGTGTCGCCGAGGAGTCTTTACGGGTACAACAGTTACAGTTGAACTTACCTCCTATTAAACAGTTAACATGTAATAAAAATATCGGTTGAACTTTTATCATAGTTAATATTATTATTGTTTAGATGTTTTTCTAATCTATTGTGTTTTCCTTTCTCTATTCTTGCATAGAGGAAGGAAGGTCAAAAATATTAATTGATAAATGGCCGGTCGGGAAGAGAATGTTTAACACTAGGCTTCCTGTGCATCTCTTTCTACAATCTGCATTGTAGAAAAGCTAAAGCTAAAAATAAAATAAAAAGAACAAATAACAATAATAAACTTTTTCCATAAAACGTAACTCGACTTTGTAAATTAGTAGTAAAAGTCATACTACACCGGTGTTATTCGTGATGTATGACACCCTTACCGCGCAGTTGAACAGTCTCACATAGCACGGTGTTCGTAACTTCGATTTTCAGTTTAATATTTGTATCCATATCCAATGTTTTTTCTATATTTCATAGTCTGGTTAGAACTTGTCTTGAGCTTCAGTTTTTTACCGCGATCCGAAAGTAATAAATATACAAGAAAACACACATGCGTGTACTTTATACCAGACTAATATAATTATAAACAATTGTTTACAACAATTGTTGTAAACAATTACACCATAGCGTATGTCGAAGAATACACGCATCTCGGCCTAATTATTTCACCAATAGCAATGATCGACAAGGAAATTACAAAGCGAATACACTCTTCATGGAAAAGGTACTGGTCCTTAAAAATTCATATATACCAATAGAAGGTAAAAGACAAGCATACAATTCTTGCATATCATGACGTATGGGTGCCAAACATGGGTCCATACTAATAAAAATATTCAAAAATTACAAAATATGTCAACATAACATTAAAATACATAAGGAATAAAACTAATATAATAGACGTAACATACACAGTAAAAAAATTAAAATGGAAGCGAGCAGGGCATATTATTCGGAGTGGGTTCGAGAAATTCGAAATTCGGTTCGAGAAAAAGATGTCACAGAGTGGTATCCAAGGGAAGGAAAACGGAAAAGAGGACGACCACTACGGAGATGGAAAGACGACATAAAAGCATCAGTGGGAGCAACATGGACGAGGAAAGCACACGATCCTCAAGTGTGGAAGGATCTGGGGCAGGCCTATGCTGAAAAGTAAAACAAACAAGTTACCGATGTCTAGATATAAGTACCTTATTATATATTGTAAAATATTAAGTTTGTTAATAAAGGCTATTTCTATTCTATTCTATTCTAATATAGTTAATTTATCTCAGTGACTGCTTCAGCAGCTAAAGTAGAGATCGCGGGTTCGATAATACACCTATAACGTTTACTAGCTTTTATCTGCGGCTCCAATCGCGTGGTCGAACAGAAATAAACAAGATTTTGTATATCATATAACAAGTGCCCGAGGTAACTTTGACCGCAGGTAAGTTCTCAGGCCTTAGTTAATAAATAGAACTATTAGTTCCTAAGACTATTTCAAATAAACAATATCTTTAGTTTTATAACATTAGTATAGAATCATAAATAATATTAATAATATACCACACACATCTTTTTCTAGTCAAAAGCAAATATCGCGATAGTATCGGTAATCTAAAGTTTTGTACTATAATTAGATACAAATGACAATTTCACAAGTGTATATACATATGTACAATTGTTATACACCCTAAAGTAATTGCAATAAGCCCCCATTTCAGGACCGATGCTTCCGTTGGCCGCCGTCTCCATGGCGACGGGGTGAACGACACCTGAACCTAATGCAACCCATCATTGCTGTAATAAAGTTGATATCTTTGTAAGAAGCTAACTGTGAACAGACTGGACTCGACATTTTACTGCCTACCTTATGCATTTTGCTTTTTTTTATGAAGTATATAAATAGTGAAAAACTGTACTGATAAAAGTCTAGTCACCTAAAGAAAATATTATAAAAATATATATATTTATACAAGTTAACTATCTTTTGTAACAAAAATTAATAATTGATTCAATTCTTACCTTATATTGACGTTGAACAGCTTAAATCCTCAATTGTTCCGTATATTATTATAACAAATGTACTATTGTTTACTAAATCTATGTAATCTAAGCTTAACTTTAATAGTATACAATCAACAGGCCACAGAAGTTACACAACAACGCACAATCCTCACAACAACATAGCGCTAACTCTACGCAAAGTAAAAAATACACAAAAAACAGATATTTTATAAAAGAATGAAAGAAAATGATTCGCGTGCCGGTACATGTCAACGAATGCGACCGGCGCCTTATGTTCCGAGCGTGGAAAACAACACTTGCTAATTACTTGTGGTTACTCAACTTTACGCAATTTTATACCTTAAGTCGAAGTATTAAGAAATGTGTAAAATAAACAAACAGCAAAACTAACTTAGCGATGGTATTCAGTTGAATTCATTTTAAAATTTTGCCGCGGAAAACTAGCTTTTCTCCTACCGATGTAAATGCCAATTTCCTTTCTACAAATCAACGTCAATCCAAAATAAACTCTAATTCTATGTATTAAGATGTAATTTCCGTTTGTACACAATTCAGACAATGCGCCACGCAATGACGTTTCTATAAAGAGAGAGGGTGTTATTCTGTTAGGGGTGCGAAAAGGATAGAAGGTCTCTAGGGAAGGTAACGCCAGGGGTGCATTCGCGCGTCTGAAACGCCAGGAAAGCTATAAAGAATCGATCTTCAAGACGCTCCGCTAAATTTTCTAGTGTTTATTACAGTTATTGGTTTGTTTAACCCTAATTTTGTAATGGAGGTACAATTTGATATTTTTTTATTTTTTTACTATTATGTGTATAGGAATGCTTATCAAATTTATTTTAATTTTATTATTGCTATTGTTAATTTAATTATATTATTGTTTTAGTTTAATGCTAGAGGCCAGTCGTGGCGCAGGGGCACAAAGTGTGACTGTAAACGTGACTGGTTGTGGGGTCGATCCCAACTCGAGGAATTGAAATATTTACTTAAAATGGATATTTCTGTTCCTTCGCTCTGGTGTCGAGGCAAACGGCGTCGTTGAGTTCTGCCACTCTACACGCAATGCCTCCAGAATTCTGCAGAATAATTTTAAAGACAATAAAGTTTAGTTAATTTAATGAAACAGTTATTTTGCAAATCCAAATATTTTAATATTTTTTTATTTATGAAACTAATCAAATGCCGGCCAATCGTGGGAAACTCTCTGTAACATTTAATCTTTGTTTTATTAAAATCGATTCATAAATAAAAAAATACGTCAATATAGAGTATTTTGTTCTACAAAATTGATACAAAATAATTGTTCTATTAAAATGGCAGAAACTTTAGCTCCCAATGTATGGATATTGTCTAAACGATAAAGTGGAATACGAAAATAATTAGAATTAGTAAGCGATTAATAGTATAGTACAAGCGGGCGAAGTCGCGAGTGGCTCGCTATTATGAAATAAAAGTGAGAAATATCGAGAACCTACGACACCCTCATACATTCATATATTTCGACGCTGGTGCAAAGGCAATACGAAAGAAGGCAATCTTACACGATGCCGCGCTTTCAAATTAATTCAGTTGATTTTAACGGCTGATTTTAAAGGCTTATAAAAACTGATAACATTATAGATATTCGGTCTCTTATGTCGGATACTCTTTTTTTAGGCAGTGGAAGCCTAGTTTAATTACACACTCCATTCCCTCACTCACCCACTTCCCACTGATAGGCATTGCGTGTTGAGTGGTGGAACTCAACGCTGGTTTTTTGCTTTGATACCAGAGCAAATATATGGAACATTTTAATAAATCATTATAATAATAAAAGTACACACGTACACAATTAATAAGCACTCGATTAGAGATCGCTCTATGAATTAAAGTGGTAGTATGGGAGACAGAGACAAGGGCGTCAAACATTGATGTTGAATGGCGGAAGTCTCCTCCGCGCTTTGTCTCATTACAAGAGTGATATAATGAAAATAATTAATTCCCTTGTGTTAAACTCGAACTCACGTCTGTGCCTTTTACAGTCAGTTAAGAAGTAGCATCGCGGCAGAATCGATGCAGACATGCAAAGGGAATGCGAGATGAGGCTGGCACGCGGGCGCATACTGCCAGTATGGAGATACAGCTTCCTTCTCCGCTAGATAGTTAACTTTTGAACTTTTAGTTGAAAGTTGCCTATCCTTTAGTTTAGCTGCTGTATCACTCGGTTCCCCAGGCACTGTGTGTTAAGGGAGGTAATCCAACGCTACGGTATGTGTGCATGCTACCAGAGCGAGAAAATGAAAATAATTCATATCTCTGAATGGTAATCGAACTCATAATCAACTCATTGTAAAAGAACAACTATATAACATTTTAAGCATGCACTATAAGTCCAATTCCACCAATCAAATACACAGAAGTTGAAATCGAAACAAGCTCGCTGGGTATATAGAGTGCACCAAACCCCATACAGATATCAAAGAGTGCTTTCTCAAAGGTACAGCTAATTACCACATGGTTGCTACGAGCACTTCGTTACCGTGAAGGAATACAATGCTTTTTGCCTTTTCAATACGATCTTCAATGGTTTTAATGACAAATGAAAATGTCATGTTAGAATTGCATACCTATATGTAGTATGTGGCTCGTCTGCTTAGTTTTGTCTGTTTACATAACGTTAAGGCCGTAATATACATGGTAATTATACACTAATAGTGTCACGCACTTTCATTGCAATGTCTAAACTAAGACTACCTATACTTGTAATCTAACTAAAACTTAAAAAACGCACAAAGCCTAGCTAGTAGCAGCAATAGTTTAAGTGGCCAGTCGAAACGCGGCACATCAAAGGCCCCGTAATGGGTTTTAAGCGGTCCGCGGGTGGGGGTGGGGGTCGGGGGTCGGGGGTTGGGGACTGTACTTGAAGTAGTTAGGGCGAATTGTTGCGTACACTCGTTTTTGTTTGGGGGCTCGTTGTCTAATGAAAGTCACTTGTGTGTAGAGCCGCCGATGGCTCGGAAATGAATCTCAGACTGTTTGATATGCGACTGTCGCGAATGCGTGGGACTTGTATGTAGTATGTACGAGTACTTCAATATCATTTTCTCTTAAGCCATGTTTTCTGTGCGATTGGATTTTTTGCTTGGTTTCGTTGCTGTGAGGTAACGTTTTAGTGTGTTTGTGCCATTACTCGTATTGCTAAATATTAAGATGACACAAGCGTGAGACTGTAGACGCACTGGTTGTGGGTTCTTTTCCCAATAGAGAAAATGAAATATATAATGATTCCATTTCCTCGCTCTCGTACCGAGGCGAGCACGGCGTCGAGTAGGTACTACTACTGGCTCCAGAATTTGACAGAAAGTGGGAAACGGAAGTGTTTTAATACAAGGTTGTCAGGTTCCTTCTCATATATATTTGTATATAAATATTATATCTATTATGGTTATTACATATATCATAGATCATCCAATACAAAATATTCTTCAATAAAGAGACTTTTGCAAGTGATTTTAGGTCTTTGAATAAATAAACTTAAAGCTATCTCCAACACCGGGGCCAGTTTTGCTGAGAAAGGATTATAAATTTATTATTACATTACCGATATTTAGTTATCTTGCCTGAGATTTAATTAATATTAATTCCATGCATTTTTATCCTTTAAATATTTCTGAACTTGTTAACATTGTTTTTAGAGTAGAAATGGAACCCACAATCTGACCCCTTTTCCAGTCACCCGCCTGTGCCACTGCGCCACGACCTCTCCATGGCCGCACACATATTATTTGTTATTTATAATTATTTTGTATAATTTAAGTAAATATTTAACTTTTCATTTCCTCGATTTGGGAAAGAAGTAAATCGCGGCAATGAGTACCGCCTCGTACTCGTCACGCAATACTTTCAGAGTTCGTTGGAAAGTAGGAAACGTAGGTGTCTTAATGGAAATAACACTAGGTTCCCAGGTTGGTTTCTTCTGCCTAACCTGGTGTGTGCGGGATACAGCTTGAAAATAAATAAAGAAATCAAAAATATTTTTCAATTAACTCCTTCTTTATACTCATACTATACAAAATAATGATAATTGAGTAACTGGAATTATTCCATTTAATTCATAAAAGTATGCAATAGTCATGGATGTTGTTTTATGACGTTATCGCGTAAAATTATTTTACAATATTCTAGAGCATTTTCCACTTATTTAGAACGAAAAGTGTATAAGTTAACTTTAAAGTGTATAAGTTTGAGTAGACTTTAAAACGGAAAATAGAAAATCTCGTCTTTCCTTTTTCCTTAGGAATTTCGCGACATCCTCTCCTAGTGAGACTACCCCCCTTCACTTCCTAACCTATCTTTATTTTTCATTCTAAATCCGTAGTTTCTGTGTTGTGTTTCAGTCATCATTTATATATAGATTGTACACACTAGTGCTAATGTTAGCTCACAATACAAAATATATATGAAAGTTAATTTGGATCGTTTACGCGAAGTCAGACATTTAGAATATCAAAGTCTCAGCCGGCGCTCGGTGGAGTGGTGGAGAGCTGCCGGTTGTTTGCACGAACAAATTATACTCTCAAAGGGCGAACTTCTGCTCCTATTCTGGTGCCCTAAGACGATCGCAATTTTTTTTCAACCCCCAAGTTTTTTAAAAAGGGTAACATAATTTTAGTAATTCACAACTGTTTTATTTTTTCTGTTTTTTCGTTCTTCAAGGACCTGTTTAGGTGTTTTTCGTCGAAACACTCTGTTTTACTTTTTTTAACACCTTTCTGTTGTTGACGTTGAGGTGTGAGATATTGTCTTAACAGAACGATGAAGTATCTTAAATGAAAACATTTAATATAGCATCCAACCTGCTATCGCGTTTACAATTAGACCCTTTCTGCAATATGATAATCAAATCTTTTACAGTATTTTGAAATATTATTAAAATATCAATTTATTGAAATATTAAATTGTTTTAGTTTACGTACAGCTTAATTAGATGGAAAATTGAGATAGGTTATATAGTCCTTTTTTCTACACAATCCCAATATTTAAGTTAGGTACTATAGCCTGAGATTTAAGCTTTATTAAAAAGTTATCAAAACATTACAAGCAACCATTGAACAAATAAAAAAACCTTTTGCTCATATATGTAACCAAATTTTAGACACAGAACAAATACCCTCTCAATGGACATCTTCAACAATCATACTTTTGCATAAAAAGGGAGACAAGAGTAATATAAACAATTATAGACCTATCAGCTTAATCCCAAATTTGTATAAAATATTCATAAAAATTATACTAGAACGCCTGACCAAACAGTTAGACAGTAATCAGCCTATAGAGCAAGCTGGATTCCGATCCGATTTCTCAACAATTGATCATATACACACTGTCAAGCAAGTAATAGAGAAATGCAACGAATACAACCGCCCGTATTACTTTTCCTTCGTCGACTATAATAAAGCATTTGACTCCCTGAAGCATAGCTACATATGGGACTCATTGAGAAACCAAGGGGTTGAGCAAAAATATATAAGAATAATAAAGCAAATATATGAGAAAAGCACAGCAAAAATACAACTAGAAAAAACAGGAAATCTATTCCATATTCAGAGAGGAGTTAGACAAGGAGACCCGCTGTCACCCAAGATATTCAACGCAGTCTTAGAGAACATCTTCAGGCAACTCAACTGGGACAACTTCGGCATCAATATCAATGGAGAAAAGCTACACCACCTGAGATTCGCAGACGACATAGTCTTGTTTGCAGAAGATCCAGACACCCTACAACTAATGCTGCAACAACTAGCATCAGAAAGCAAAAAAGCAGGACTATCAATGAATACCAGCAAAACCAAATTAATGACTAACATGACCAAAGTCAAAATAGAAGTGGAGGAAGAGATTGAATATGTCAACGAATATATATACCTGGGTCAAGTAATATCAGTAAAGGATCTGCCAAATAAGGAAGTAGACAGACGAATAAATAACACCTGGCAAAGATACTGGTCTCTCCGTGAAATAATGAAGAATAAATCAGTGCCCATTTCAGAAAAATCAAAAATATTTAACACATGTATCCTCCCATGCCTCACCTACGGCTGTCAAACTTGGCCATTATCACAGAAAATTGAACACAAACTGGGAGTATGCCAAAGAGGAATGGAAAGGAGCATGATGGGCCTGAGATTGAAAGACAAATGCAAAGCAACAAAAATCAGGAGCATTACCAAAGTATCGGATGTCAAAGTAAAAACAAGAACTCTTAAGTGGAAGTGGACTGGTCACATGATGAGATCACATGCAGGAAAGTGGACCAAAAAAGTCTCAGAATGGTACCCAAGAAATGGAAAAAGACGGAGAGGGAGACAGATTAAAAGATGGGAAGACGACCTGCCAAAGGGGTGGAGACGGACAGCACTAGACCGGCACAAGTGGAGGGAACTTGAGGAGGCCTATGTCGTAGGACAGCCTGACCTGGTAGCTGACACTAGCAGAAATAATAATAATGAATAATAAAAAACAAAAAAAAAAAAAACAAAAAAAAAATTTGGAAAAAAAAAGCTACATTTGAAAAAAATTAGCATTTCAATAAATTAACATTTGAAAAAATCAAAAAAAAAAAAAAAGAAGGACAATTTCAGTTAATATTCAATTCTATGTTAGTAAATATTTTTTATATATTGTGTAAAATGTTAGTTATAAGCAAAACAAATTATGTAAACAGGTCAGAGAAAATAAAGGCTCTTTTTATTTTTATTTTTTTTTTTTTTATCAAAACATTTACAATTTAGATTCGTTCCACCAATTAGACACTTCCACTTGAATACGTCATGAATAATATTAATAATAATAATAATAATATTCTTTATTGTACACCCAAAAATATAACACAAGAAAAGGAAACAAGATCAGAAAGAAATGTACAAGAGGCGGCCTTATCGCTAAAACAGCGATCTCTTCCAGGCAACCTTAAGGCATAGGACGTTAAGCGTAGGAAAGGGTTGGGGGTGTGAATAATAAATTTAATAAAATACATAAAAATAATAAAATATATATATATATATATTCATATATAAACATATCCATACATATATACATAGATACATACATATACATACATACAAACATACATACATACATACATTCATAGTACACATATATAGCTTACAGTATAAACAAAATGTAAATAAATAAAAGATAAGAAGCTCAGAAAGTAAGAAAATATTGTTTTAATAAACGTTTAAAAATAGGTAATGATTTTGCCCGTCTAATATTCAAAGGTAAATCATTCCAGAGTCGGGAAGATGTAATTGTAAAAGAATTGCTAAGGAAGGAAGAAGAATGTGAAGGAATTTTCAGTGTTAAGTTATGATTTGAGCGCAAGTGTCGTGAGTGGGATCGCCCCAAAAATTCAAAACGCTCTTTTAGATAAGGTGGGGTCAATGGATCAAACAGTACACAGTAAAGAAGATGTAGAATACGAGTATTCCTGCGAAGTCGGATTGGGAGCCACTTGAGCTTAGTTCGAAACTCTGAGACGTGGTCATACTTTTTTAATCCAAAGATGAACCGAATTGCAAGATTTTGTAGCCACTCAAGCTTATTAAGTTGCTCTTCTTTTAAGTCAAGGTAACATGAGTCAGCGTAATCAAGAATTGGTATAAGGAGAGACTGTGCTAACGCAATTTTTGTTGGTATAGGCAGAAAATTACGCAATCTTAAAAGATAACCAGTCGAAGCAAACATCTTCCTGCTCACCTCACTAATCTGTGGATCCCAAGACATATTTTGGTCAATAATAATGCCAAGATTTTTAACAGTCTTACTGTACGGTATTGTTTGTCCGTTCAATAGTATAGGAGGTAAAGAGGACGTATTAAATCTAGACATAAGCTTTGGACTACCGATGATTGTTACTTGAGTCTTAATTGGATTTAACTGCAGTCCAAAAGTCTTACTCCAGTTAGATATAGTCAATAAATTGTTATTTAAGAAATTTATCGCCGCAGGTAGTTCAGACACTTTGGAATGGCAATAAATTTGTAGATCATCTGCATATAGGTGGTAGAGAGAAGAGATATGTTGGGAAATATTATTAATAAAAAGTGAAAATAAAAGAGGAGACAACACGCCACCCTGCGGAACGCCAGCATTGACTGAAGACCAGTCCGAGTACGAATCATTCATTCGAATACGTTGACGGCGTCCATGCAGGTAATTGTGAAACCAGTCAATTACGTTAGGAGATATGTTAAAAGAAGCTAAGGTGGCAAGCATAAAGTCAAAATCTACAGTGCCAAAAGCATTGCTAAAATCTAGCAACACTAACACCGTGACCTGTTGTGTATCCATAGCAGTACGGATGTCGTCAGTTATTTTTATGAGTGCTGTAGTCGTACTATGACCAGGACGAAAACCGGATTGCAAAGAATTGAGAAGGTTATGCTTTGAAAGGAAGTATGTGAGTTGACTTTGCACCAGGCATTCGAGGACTTTGGATAAGAAAGGAAGAATTGAAATTGGACGGTAATCGCTATCGCAAGTGGGATTATTCTTTTTAGGTAAAGGAAGAATTTGAGCTTCTTTCCATGCTGAAGGAAATTCACAGGACTCAAGGGAGAAATTAAGCATGGAAGTCAGGATAGGACAAATGATATCAAGAATAGGGATGATCATATTACGACTCACAGCGTCTGCTCCAACGGCGTCAGAGCTGATAGCCACAATATTCTTCTTAACATCACTTTCCGTAAGTTGACTAAAGAAGAAGTTAGGAGCGTTAGAAGAGGTAAAAGCAGTGATATGTTTGAGTGTTTTTTGCTTGTCAGTATCATTAATGTTACTTGAAGAAGAGAAATGTTTATTGAGCTTATTTAAGTCTATATTCTGAGGATTAACGCTTCTGCGTGCTTTACCTACTCTTATAGATTCAAGAAATTTCCATACTCTAGAAGAATCATCTTCTTCGACTATAGATTTATGAATATGGCGTCTTTGGTAGTCTCGACACACCCTATTGCAGTGATTTCTGGCTTTGTTATATTTACGTTGATTTTGGTCAGAGGGATTTGATCTGTAGCGTAATTTTGCCATATTTTTCTTTTTTTGCAGGTCTTTTATATCCTCAGTAAGCCAGGGAGCAGGAAGATGTCTCATCCGAACAGGACGTAGAGGAGCATGACAATCGTAAAGATGCAACAGTAAGGAGTTAAAAGTACTAACTTGTTCGTCAATTGTTTTAAAATTTGAAATATCGCTCCAGTTGATTGCAGCTGCGTCCCCCCGCAGTAGGTTCCAGTCTATACCACGAAAATTGCGTCGCAGAAGAATTCTTGATTTGGCCTTAGGAGGTCTAATCTTGTACGATATGTAAATAAGATCATGGTAAGAGAAAGCCAGAGCAGGATATTGACCGTGTTTTTCAACATGATTAATAGAAGATACGAAAGCTAAATCGAGAAGTGAGGGTAAGCTATTTGGAAAATTGTGCGTAGCAGCGAGAGGAAGTATATGCAAATTGGCACCAGTAACCACTGACTTTAGACGGGAGGCACGATAATCATCTTTTAATAGGCAGGTGTTAAAATCGCCCATTAAAATTGTGTGGTTGTACAATGGCTTCAGACGCTCCAACAGGGTTTCAAGAGATGGAAAGTAATCGATCGTAAGGTTTGGACTATAGTAAACTCCGAGCAAGACCCTTGTGTGTGAAAAAATTACCTCTATGAAAAGATGTTCTGGGCCACCAACTGTTTGGTGCTGCGACTGGTCAACTATATTAAAGGCAATGTGGGAGCGTAAGTATATAGCAACTCCGCCTCCGGAGCGGCCAATACGATCGTTACGAATCAAATGAAACCCTGGGAGCGAGTAACAAACCGATTGCAGACATGGCTTTAACCATGACTCTGATACCAATATTGCATGAATATTTTTATTGTTAAAGGAAGTAAGGAGATCTGGATAGTGTGCAGGAATACTTTGTGCATTAATATGAATGACATTAAAGTTTTCCAGAACGTCTGAGAAATTGCTATCAATAGTGTCACTTAATGTGGGAATACTGAGAAAGCTGTCTGTACTACTCGATCCACTAGGAGAGGAAGAAAGGGACAAAAAAGAATCGTCAGGTTCATCATTACTATTAGCCATAACTTATTAGTATATACCATATATGTTTTTATAAAAAAATATATATATATATAAAATATATAAGACAAATATAAATATTAAAATAAATAAGAATTATAAATATAAAATAAGATATATGAATAAAATAAAAATAAATCAATAATAAATAACGAAAGTAGAAATAAATAAATATTTGTATAATAGATTTACTGATTGACTAGTTAAGTACCCGCCAGTTGCAAGGAGAGATTAATAATAACTTAAACAAGTACACAAAACAAAAAATTATAACTACTTAAAATTTCCCTACCACAAAAGAAATAGCAGAATTACATAAGAAAAATATTGTAATTATAAAAATTGTAACAATAAAAAGAGATAAAAAAAGAAACACAAGTATTAGAAAAAAGAGAAAAAAAAAAATAGAAGATTAATGACAACAGTACATATGCATAGGTTGTTTATATAAATAACCTAAAAAAATAATAAAAAATATAACACAATATAAGCAAAATCTACTATAAAAAAAATAAAAAAAATTGGGAAGAAAAATAAGTAATCAATTAGTTAATAATATTGTTAAAGTGTACATAAGTTGTAAAAAAAAAAAAAATCTGAAGTAAAGGCAAAACAAATAATTTGAGTGGTATAGTCACTATACAAGTTATTTCTTGGTCACTCGTTTACACCTTTGAACAACCACTTTATTGTCTTTGTCGGTGCTTTTAGCAACCACAGTCCCTTGCTTTGTTGGTGGTGACTTAGTTGAAGCGACAGGCACTTCCTGGAGATCTGCATTACACTCCACTCGGTAACGCAAACCATTTGGAGCAATTATGTGAATGAGGCCATCCCGTGTCCAACATTTCCCCACACCAAATCGTTGCCTAGCCAGCATAAATACACCATGACGATTTTTCGTTAGAAATTCAGATATTGTGATACCTGAACCCTTAAGTTTAGATTTAGCGGTCCAAACATTGTGACGCATCTGCGGAGTTGCAAATTTAACCAGTACTGGCCGAGGTTTCTCTCTGTTTAAGCGACCAAGACGATACGCTGACCTGATGCATGTTGTAGAAAAATTAGGAAGGTCAAGGTCATCCGCCACAATATTTGTAACCAGTGCCTCAACATCTTCTGTTTTACTCTCACCTACACCATGGAAAAGTAGTGTTTTACGTCTCCTCGACATCTCCATACGGTCAACCTCCAGATTCAGTAGTTCAACTTGTTTTTGTAACGTACTAAGCGCAGTGTGGATGAACTTTTTAAAAGAAGTAAAATCTGCAGCAATTGTTGTCACGGTCACTGGTGATGAAGTTTTGTTCAGATCTTGTTGAAATTCGTTCATCCTGGCGTTAAACATGTCAGCCATAGCAGTGATGGACTCCTTAATAGCATCCATGGTTGAATATGAAGTTATTTTATTATTAATTGTAAAAACTCAATATAGGACAACACTAGCTTTAGGTACTTAGTTTCACTAGCACATATAGAAGTTTAAAATACTTGTAAATAAAATAAAATATAAAAAAATAAATACAGAGCTTTTCTAACAGCTGTTCACTTTTTTCACGCCTACCCGCGAATCACTATATTACTATACTAGTGGACCCGGACGCGGCTACGCCTGCTTCAACTATAAGAATATTTATTAAATATATTCATGAAATTATTTTCAATTTTCAATAGAATTAGTAAGAAAATATAAGCTTAAATAATCAAAAAGAATATTAAGTAGAGACATATTAATAGAAAAAAATATCTGAGTTATTGAAATGAACCAACAAAAGGATTAAAAGTAACTAAAGGATAGGTATTCTTAATATTAGAAAAAGTACCTAAAGTTTTCCGTGCGTGCGTACATAGATATCGACTCTACGAAATAACTAAACATTTCTCTCTATTAAGTAGGACAATTTTAACGGGCAATATCAAATAAAATAAGAAGAGAACAAAGTGTAGCTTAAATTAATTATAAACAGCAATTAATTACATAAACATTTACAATAGTTCGAAAATGTATGAAAATTTATAAAACCGTCAACGTCATCTGCCCGTTCGCGACGGTCATACTATGCCGCCCGTAGGCTAGGTCATTTGGAATCAGTGACATCTCCTTAATTATTTATTAGAATGTTATACAGTAAACTATAATTTCAATCTAGATGAAATGTTAAGAGTGACTATTCATAAGGAAGAATATCAAAATGTCGCGGTAACGGTTGCGTAGCGACGCGACGGTTGTTATTAAGATGGCAGAATAAATTACATGTCAAATTAGAATGTACTTTAAAATATATTAGTTGTGTGTGTGTTATGTGTAATGTAATTTTATATAGCCTATAGCACTTCTGAAGAATGCAGCTTTCATATAAAACAAAAACAATGAAAATCGGACCAGTAGATCCAGAGATCTTAGCGTTCAAACAAACAAACAAACAAACAAACAAACAAACTCTTCCGCTTTATTATATTACTAGTGGACCCGGACGCGGCTACGCCTGCTTCAACTATAAGAATATTTATTAAATATATTCATGAAATTATTTTCAATTTTCAATAGAATTAGTAAGAAAATATAAGCTTTAATAATCAAAAAGAATAATAAGTAGAGACATATTCTTAGAAAAAATTATCTGAGTTATTGAAATGAACCAACAAAAGGATTAAAAGTGACTAAAGGATAGGTATTCTTAATATTAGAAAAAGTACCTAAAGCTTTCCGTGCGTGCGTACATAGATATCGACTCTACGAAATAACTAAACATTTCTCTCTATTAAGTAGGATAATTTTAGCGGGCAATATCAAATAATATAAGAAGAGAACCAAAGTGTAGCTTAAATTAATTATAAACAGCAAATAATTACATAAACATTTACAATAGTTCGAAAATGTATGAAAATTTTAAAACCGTCAATGTCATCTGCCTGTTCGCGTCGGTCATACTATGGCGCCCGTAAGCTAGGTCATTTGGAATCAGTGACATCTCCTTAATTATTTATTAGAATGTTATACAGTAAACTATAATTTCAATCTAGATAAAATGTTAAAAGTTACTCTTATATTTATTTTCATA
The DNA here is from genome assembly GCF_056956725.1 of Heliconius melpomene rosina. Taxonomy (NCBI): domain Eukaryota; kingdom Metazoa; phylum Arthropoda; class Insecta; order Lepidoptera; family Nymphalidae; genus Heliconius; species Heliconius melpomene. The sequence continues at coordinate 14,293,009 of NC_140395.1, forward strand.
AGGATGAATATCAAAATGTCGCGGTAACGGTTGCGTAGCGACGCGACGGTTGTTATTAACATGGCAGAATAAATTGCATGTCAAATTAGAATGTACTTTAAAATATATTAGTTTATATGTGTAATGTAATGTTATATAGCCTATAGCACTTCTGAAGAATGCAGCTTTCATACAAAACAAAAACAATGTAAATCGGGCCAGTAGATCCAGAGATCTTAGCGTTCAAACAAACAAACAAACAAACAAACAAACAAACAAACAAACAAACAAACTCTTCCGCTTTATTATATTAGTGTAGAAGTATAGATTGTGAATTTGTAAGAAGTGTTTATTTTAAGATATCAAGAAAAAAATCTTTTTTTTTGTAAATATTTCGCTATATTTTTAGCGAGTTTTTAGGAGAAATAAAAATATTAATTACTTACATTTAACCTTAACTTTCCTTATTCAGTGTGACGCCATGTTATCTAAATCAGAATCACTCGGATTCCTCTTTAGTAACTTCACTAATAACACTGGTTTTGAGTAAGATCGCACTAAATTTGCGTTGAATATCATTTAAAGAATATTGAATAATTTATAACTGTCATATATTATGATAAAACGAACAGATTAATAATTTGAAACGTTCCACATTATTAGAGCTCCCCGTCTCAACGGAAGCCCATGAAGGATTTCATCGACGACCAATTAAAACTATTTTAATTTCGACAGCCGATGCCGATGGTCTGGCCGGAGTCATTAATTGGATGAGTTCTCGTATTTATTATTATGCCGAAAAATCGCGAACCACCTGCCGCGTATTTTTTATTTTGCATACCGTTTATCCCATTGAGACAATTTAAATTGTAAAAATTAATATATATTTATTTTTTACTAATTGAAACAATCGTTATTTAACGACTTCTCATAAAATATTTATATAGATTTGTTAATGTGAATAATTCTAAAGAATCCTTCAACTCTTTCAACAAATAATTTCTGTACTATTATATATAATAAGACTAGCCACGATCGGCAATCGTGAAAAACCTCTCTCCTCACCTAGCAATGCGACGGGCACCATCCATCCATGGAATGCTAAGTAGTTTCTTCTCATTCTTCATTGATTATAAATAATCAAAAAATTAAAAAAAATAGTGACTCATAATACTTAAACGAGCTACTAGACACATTCGGGTATTTATTCGGCATGTCCTGTTCTGTTCTGTTCTTTCTAATATGGCGTTCCGAGCGTGCCAGTTGAGCACAAAATCACTTCGCCAGTGTCACGTTGAATGGGGGCATGTCCATGTATAAATAAATGGTTTTTGACATTCAACCATTAAAAAACTTGATTTGAATGTTATTTTCTAGCGAAATAACATTTATCAAATACGAACATTTTCCTTCGTTACATCAAACCAAGTAGTGTCAAAAATGTTTTTATTAAACCCCAAATCAAAAAGCTTTTCAACTTTACGATGTTTTATAGCATATCCAGTGAGAAAGAAGCACCATGCTTGTTGTGTGACCTTCCACCAGGAAGTAAAAAAGTTGTCACTCTTGTTTTATTAATCTAACGAAACATGTATTTTTTTAATCTCATTATCCAACTAGCACAAAAACAAAATACAAAACAAATGTTAGCACCCTAGCACCCGCCCTACATACTCAACACACAAAGCTAGTGTTAGCTTACGCTACGCAATATGGGTCGAGCACGCACTGTCGATAATAATAAGTAATATCTTGGCATCAGAATACACCAGCGACCTACATACCAGCCCCACCAGTGCTATCTCTGTTTGTAGTCGCAATATGCCAAGAAAAGCCTTTTAGAGCAAATCCCCGCACTTCTCGTGTAAGAGAATTTTTAATTCTAAAAGAATGTGAGAGACGGGAGCAGTTTTTGTTTTAAATGATCCTAGATAAATATAAATCGTTTGGTGTGTTTGTGTATGGGTGGGCTTAAGAGGGCAGATATGAAACCTAGTTAAAGAAATAATAATGGCCGAAATAATAACGTCCGACTGTAAATATAACGGTTGTGGTTTTGGTTCCCACTCGGAAAAAATTATTATGATCATTTCATCGCTCTTTTGACAAGTTAAAGGAGCAGCGTTGAGTTTCGCCACACAACACGCAATGTCTCAAAAATTGGGCGGAAAGTAGGAGACGAAGTTTTTTAACACGAGGTTCCCTCTGCTTACCCTGCTTATATGCGTGAAGGTAAACAAATGTTTCCATAGGCTCCTAAGTAATGTATCTTAGCACTAGGTATAGACAAGTTGTTTACGTTTATAACATTTACTTTAATAATGTACTGATTAAAGTGAAGAAAAGTGTTCTTCAAACAAATATCAGTAATAATTAAAGAGTGTAACACACTTAAATAAATAAAGGGATTATACTAATAAATCTTTTTTAATAAATATAATAAAAAAATATCCAAATCTTCAATTTTTCCTCAAAGAGGCATATCGTGGAGCATCGAGCGGCCGCCCTTCTGTCGTGCGTGATGTATTGACTCGCGCCCTTTCATACTGCCTTCATCAATATTGGGATCGGGCAAAGCTCTCATCGGAAACGATATTTCCAATAAGCAGAAGTATGTATTTAAATATGAGTATATATTATCAATCGTGGCGCAGTTGGAGTTTAACGCCGGTGCGCGGTAAGGTAAAACCGTGAATTTTAAGTTTTTGGGCGCTATTCTTTTAATATACTCGTACATCATTTATTTCGTGGCACTCGCAAGGTCTATCTCTCTCTCTCTCTCTCTCTCTCTCTCTCTAATCGATTACTGAAATAATCATCAGAATTGGCGAAGGCAACAACGCCATATATAAACATACATACATACAAAGACTGATAAACACATAACCCTCATTTGCGTCGAGCAGTCGGGTAAAAATAAACTAAATATGCCATCCAACCATTTTCTTCTGTATTGTACTGTATTTTATATTTGCAGAAGCATAAAATTTTTACTATGAAATAATTTTATAGAAGCATAGGAAAAGCATTTTTAACGCAGCATAAAAAAATATTTTTTTAATGTCAAAGTATTCTTCAGAGTTACGAATCCTCTGCGTGAGTGACGACTCGACCTATAAACTATAAGAGAAAACATTTTCTATCTATACTATTTGTATAATAATTTCAAGTTCTCGTCGCATCTCTTTCCTATTATGATGTAAATAAAGAGTTCGTGATATCTCACTCGGTTTCAATTTTTCGTCTAATTAGACAGTAGACACCAATATTGTTAATTTAAAGTAATAATGTGTAGTTTTTTTTTGTCAGTCTGTCGTATCGTTGATATTTCTTATAGTTTTTGGTACAATCTCATACAAATTTCTTTAAAAAGTAGCTTATATATAAATTATGTGTACATCTCGTCCCTCTGCTGCACAGAGTAAAAAAAATTTGAGGGAATTAATTACTGACCAACAGTGGGCGTCGAAAGGCTGATATAATGATGAAGTACTTTCACTCTCCAACCTCAGTAAGATAAAGTGAGTCACTGCATTCCGCCGCTCAACATCCAATACCATGTGTTTTGACTCTACTAGGTAGGTTCTCTCTGCCTACCCACCTACAAATGGGATGCAGCGTGAAGCTGAAAAAAATACTCCAAGATTTAATTAAAGGTTTTATACACTTTCTCTAAATGTATGAACAAACGTGTTAGCAAACGTTCTTTATCCACTTGAGTATCCACCGATATATTGATTCCTTATACAAATATTGACTCCATCATAGTGTTATAATAATGTTTGGTTATCTCGTGGGGTGTGTGCTGTTGAGAGAAAACACAATATCCTGTGCAGCTTCCGCACGATTTACTTCTAATTGCTATCGTTAAGCTCCCCCATCTTAAGGTGAAGGAAGGGGACAACCGAGTAGTTTGATCTAAATTAAAAATTATTCTCTAGGAATTCATTTATGGTAGTGACTTGTGGCGCAGTTGCCTGTGTGATTGTTGTAGGTTCTCTTCATAACCGAGGTGTTTGTATTTTTTGGTTTCTAATTTCTTAAGTGTTGGACAATTTCAGTTGACGTTAGGGATTGTTCTGATACTTATTGTACTATTATTTATGTTGTAGATTGTCAATATACAGGGTGGAAGAGGCAGCGCTTCTTTTATTGAAACTGCGTATAGGGTAATATATTTCAAACCCACACCTAAGAAATTAATCAAGGTACCTCAACAGTTTGGACGTAGGAATTTTTTTTCATTTCACGATTTTTATCCATACCTGTATTTCGTGTGACGCACACATACGTGTGCGACGTTTCCGATTTGACAGGTAAGTGTGTGCGTGCCTATGTTATACTTTACAAATGACGTTTTATTTTAAAACGATAATTTTATTATTTATTTTGTTTGAAAAAATAACTTTTTCTTTTTTGGGAATTTTTGTTTTTCAGAATTATATGAGGCTTTTATAGGGTAGTTAAAACTGTGGTTTCATTTAAAGTGGTGCTGACAATTCCACCCTGTATAATTAGTACCTCCAAGTTTTGGCTTTTACTATAAAAAGGTCGACGTCATTCATAATGTATCTCGAGTGAATAGCTACAACAGCAATATATCACTAAAACACTTAGGCTAAAATTGCGATTAAGCGGTCAAAGCCGCTAAAGGGACTATTAACGCCATCTATTGGCGAGTTTTTGAAGTAAAAATAAGCCTCATCGGTAGTTCATGCTGTAATAAGAAGATAAAGTAATCTATAATAATACACATAAAATACAAGACTAAGATAAAAATTGAAAAAATAATATTTTAATTTTACGCGATTGATGATACATAAAAATACTGAACTGTGCTTAGAAAAAAAACTAAATAAATATGAGAATAAATAAACTTCTACACTCTTATTTTTATTTATAAAAAATATAAATAAAAAAAAGCAAAACGTGTGCGTTGGCCGGGAATCGAACCCGGATCAACTGCTTGGAAGGCAACTATGCTGACCATTACACCACCAACGCCACTTTTGCCTGATATGAAATTTCTCGTGATTGTCATAACAATTGGTACTTTTTATTGATTTGATAATATTAATATATTTAAAATTTTATTTATAAAGAAAGAAAATAAAAATATATATTTCATTACATTTAAACATTTATTTTCATTTCTCAGATCTCATTAAAATAGTGTTAAAACGCTCCGTTCCTTGCTTGTTAAGTACGTAGTGGAATTAAATGCCGGGTTTGTCTTGTTACCAGTATAGCAAAAGAGCAACTAAATCTAAAAGTGAAACTAAATAAGTCCCCTTTTTGATAATCGTACCCAAAAACCATCGCGATCGCAGTTAGCGCACGGCTGTCGCCCTGTGCCATGAGGACCTCACCACTCATAATAAACATTTATTTCAAATATATATATTTTAGATACATTTGACTAGTTCAAATAAGGCATGTCTATACAACTATCACCTGTCTGCTGTCGTGTACGGTGTACCTCAAGTACTAGCTCAAGTCGCTATCGTAGAATAGATACACTCCGCTAAGCCTAGTGTTAGGACACTCCGTTCTCAACTCGAGGCTCAACGCGTATTGTTTTGCTATCAGAGCGAGTAGCTTTTGTACTTTAAAAATAATCTCAACCAACAACAGTCGCACTTTGTAACAGGTAGTTATTACATTTAATTTGGCGCGTGTTATATTTATTTATAAAAAATGTTCAATCACACCTTTGTAAGTATACCTATATAAAAAAATATATTATATTTGGTTAGTTGTTAGCTTGTATGTTATTACAGACATTTTATTTCCTTACCTATTACAGAAAATAATTTCAATATAATGATTCTCCTAAGTTTGGATCGAGTCCACCAACGTTGCGTTTACATTAAGACACTATTCCACTTCACTACGAGCGGTCTTAGCTACTAAATATAGCTCCAGGCCATTCTGCTAATATCAACAAATAATCATTTAAGAATCCAATCCCAGTAAACAAGTACTTATATCTGAAGTGATACAAACAGACACTCGAGACTAACGGTCCTCGTTTCAAAGCCACCCACCTGCACCTGCACCTGCACCTGCACCTGTAATCTCGCTAAAAAACTCTAAAATGTGACAGAGCTAATTAAACTTGCAATGGCTCTAGAGCGCATCTTAACCCGGAGGTTGCGACTGAGACAATGCAGCGCTTTCGGGGCGCGAGGGGCCCTCGACGCAGTAATCAGGGCTAATAGAAGCTCGCGTGCTTTGATCTCGCGTCAAAGGACGCCGCCTCGGATAGACGCTCACCAACGGATAGAATTGGAAGAGGTTAGGCTCGTGGCTAGTGCTCTTGCGCTCGTGCGAGACAGATGGTGGTCGTTTCTACATTCTATATATTGTTTATAGATTTCTTTGATGGAGTATTTTTTCTAATCTGTAGGTTTATTTTAATATACTTATTATTGATATATTCATTCGGAATATATATAACTTAACTATAATAATTAAGTTGTATATATTCTGAATTATATGTGCTTGTAAATAATAAGCTGTGCTTATTACATACAATAATGTACCAAATCATATTTGATTTAAGAGTAATAGCAGTACCCAAACATACAATATATCTAAATGTTTTATTTTTACTTTTATTTAGAAAAAAACAGTAATGTCTAATCTTACATAATTCTTCACAGGAGCGCGCACACAGAGCCCGTGAAGAGTCTGCGCGAAGAGTTGAAGCGATATTGTTTCTTTCTACTTTACACGGGCGGGGGGGGGGGGCGGCGGCAGGCGCGACGCGTAATTGATTCCTTTGTGGGGTAACCGCGGGCGGATCGCATCGGTCCTGAAGGTCCACATCTCGCATTCAAGGGTTAAGCTGTGTATTATTGCTTTGAAGGAAAATAGGAATGTGATAATAATGTGAATGATAGAGCTGCTTTGTTGTTTTCTTTGTTTCAAGTATGCAAAGGCTATTGTGCTAAGCGTGTGCTATAATTGTATGTTTTCTGAAGCAACTTATTACGTATTGTACTACTAAAGGTACTAAACACTGAAAAATGCAATGTACATATTAATATTAGTTGATACAAAACTTAAATTAAGCAACATTCCTTCAAAAAGCTTTAATATTTGTATACACAAGTTCTAGCAAATAAATATATATCAAATGAGTGGATTTGAGAGAATGTATATGTAGGTACTTACCTAAGCTAGGAAAAAGTCCTAATTAATTTGTATCAGATCATCTAAAATGTTGGGCCTGGGTCATTAACTTTAGTGAATTGATAGACAATTTGGCGATCAAAAGTCATTCATTGACTCCTTTGTTCTTTACATATTTTGAAAGAGGACGAGGAGGGAGTACCTGGCGGAAATGATAAGTCCCAACGACACATCCTTCTGAAAAAACATATCTAACTACATGTTATTAACATAAGAAAATATTTTTAGAAATCGGTTTACAAATAACGGAAAAAAATAAATAAAATGTTCAAAATCCAACTTCCTTCTTTGAATTCGGATAAAAATAAACAAATACTAATTTATTGCCTTAAACTTTTCACCTTTCATCCACAATCTTCTCACCGACGCGCGTCCACGTGCTTAGTTCGTTGGAATCTATAATATCGATATCGTATAATATGCTTATTATGCAGATAATTATACTAGTTTTAATGGTTATTATCATAAAACATATGCGAATTCATTTAGTAACTCTCCTGGCAATTAACCATGTATGAAAGTAAATAAAAGTTAGAATGACTTAGGACACATATTTCTGACCGTCTCCTTATCAACAGGAACAGATAGCCGGCTATCACGCATACACGTGTTAGCAAACACGCCAGAAAGGAAATAATCCCTCTATTAAACGTCCGGATTATCAAATGTAAATAGTAGGTTTATCACTGCGCCGACAGTGATTGATCACGGTCATGTTTGAGTTTACTTGGAGACGAATTACGAATGTTATACGAGACCTTGAGCTCCGCCACTTAACACGCAGGAGGACACGGAGTCAGAGTGTGTGACTGTCTTAAGTGTCCTAGGTTTTCTCTGTTTACATTGCTGCATGAAGCTAAAAAAATATTTCCTAAAGAAGAATTTTATGTCAGAATGACTCTTCACATCTTTTTATCTATTAATGTAATCAAAATTGTATTAATGTAATACAAAAAATGTAATAAACTGACATAACTGCCGTAGGTATTACAACGTTACATTTTTACCAACTTTTCTCACGACTTCCTGTAACAAGCACCATCTAAATTGCAAACATCCTCGTACAAGCTTAAATTAGCAGAGGTTTTAAGTTACAAACCATAATAGTTCTATATGAATATACTAGCTTTATTATATTAGTATAGATTTAAAAAAGATTTCTTTTTTATTACCTACATGCACATTGATGCTTTTACTCTAATTAATTATCTGTACCTACAAATTATTTTTATCTTTTTTAGTTTTAATCATTTCATGTGTTGTGTTTGTGTTCATGTGTTTTCTAAAAAATATTTTTTTGCTTAAGCCTGGAGTAACTCTAATATACTGAGATACAGTCCAAAATCACCAAGAAAGCGACAGTTTAATACAAGTGACAACCATTATAACACAAATGTACTATAAGTAACACGCAGCGACTCTATCCAAGCCACACAATCCACCTCATCAACGATAGACATTAACCTTGGACGATTAAATCGTAAACGAAACAAACACAAAGCCGCCATTAGAGCGTCAGCGGGCCAGTAGTCAGTACAAAATAAACTTAGGTATTATTCTCCAAACTCCACTTCAGTGAAAGCCAATAACGTATGGTGACGTTCACGAGAACCAGGCGACCGTTTATCTGTCAGTACTTCCCGATAGCATCTGTATAAACATACAATAAAATATGATTACCGCGTACGAACTGAAATAGTTTGAAATCTTAATAGTTTCACTTTAAGGTAGAATTTGGGAAGGTTTTCCTCACACATAATGCTCCCGATTCGTTTATATATTTATGATAAACATAAATACGCAATAACTTACGTTTCTTTAGCTATTTACTTGATTAATCGGTTTGGAAGTAACAACAGAAGGTTCCCGAGGCTGGTAGTTTATATTGCTTATGAAATTAAATTAAATTGTTTATTTATTTGCCTCAGATAATTTATTTCTATTTTAACCAATTTCAGTATACTTAACATTACAATAGAGTTAGCAAAAATAACAACGAAAACACACGGGGGAAAACTCTTATGTTCGAAATTTGAACGAAACATACGTTTTAAGGTTAAATAGGCAATTGATATTAAATTGCCGCATTTGAAATTGTCGTTTTCTTACATAGCATATAGCAACGCCCCGTTCTCCGCTGAAGACCTCGAAAGTGACCTCCCTCGTGGGAGTCGGTCAAAAGCGATTCCTGTATAAACGATAGTCGCTATCACGTATCTACTATCATATCATCATACACAGATCATATCATCATCGATTTAGATGTTCAAGACAGCGCAAGTGTAAGTGGGACCAGCCGCCCCAGCGAAGAGTACTTACATGCGCCTTTAACATTATAGTTGTGAATCCAAATTAAACTTCAAAATATACTACAAGTTATATATATGTTTATTGCTCTCCTATCATTAAAAAGCGGCATGAAGAATAAAAATCTCTTTGCGGAGAAGGGTCAAAACAATCTTAGATAATGTTGTTTCTGTTAACTTTTAGCAAAATCAAAATGTATAGTCCGAAAATATTATGTAAATTACTTTTATACTAAGAAGATTTTATACTTATATACTTCATATTATAGGTGATAATAAAAATACACATATATACATCTGCAATCATTCTTCATACATATAATAGGAAAAAGCACCCTTTCTGTAATTTCCGAACTGTCTGTCATTCGAGCCATTCTTATCAAATAGCTAAGTTTATTACCAGAATCCTTTATTTATAAAAGATAAAAAGTTCCGTTTGTTTAAAAGAGATTTAATATTAATAGAGTACCTATAGACTGTGATGTAGTGATGCGTCACTACACCCCACAGTCACATAAAATAATATATATCCAGATACTTTTACGCTGTAATATATGCAAAGAACCTAATCTTAAAGCAGTCCGTTTTCCAGGTGTTGAGAAGCAGAATCCAACGTCGCACTTTGTCTTGCTACCAGAGTGAAAAAAATCTCACCTTCGAGAGGGAATCGAACCCACCGCCATCACGTTTACACTTAGACGCCTCAAAAAAGATAACAAAAATGTTAAACATTAATTAGAAACGCTAACTAATATGAAGTCACAAGTCGGGCACATGTTCCAAGTTGGCGGAACTGGCGCAATTTCCCAAACGTCAACTGAACTGAAGCTATCAGGAGCTATCAGGGCCTTTGTGAAACGTTATTTGTGAATGACGTTAAATAATATAGTATTATCGTTACTAATATTGATATTGATTTCTTTTTGAAACGTGTGTTTGTGTAATTTGAATTTGATGATTCTTTATACATTACAATTATACTTAATGGAAGCCCTGTACCTACTATACCGGTGGTCGCGACAGGGCCTCTTTGACGGGTGCCATAAAATCGATGAAGGTTCGTCAGTTGTGGGATTAATATTTACATTTAAGGATTTTTATTCTTACTGTGATACTCGTGAGGCCGTAATATTCTTCAAATAAGCCAAACAACGTTCAATGAAATTAGTATGCTAATAACTAATATTTTATTAGCTTCACGCTGTATCCCGCACATAGCGGGGCAGGCAGAGGAAACCTAGGAATCTAGTGCTTTCTACAAATGAAATATTCAGTTTACATTTATATTTTTTCCATGTAAGACATTAACAAATAAATAAAATCAAACTAAATCGACATTATTTGTCCATTTTGCACAACAATTATTATTAACTTATCAGCTTAACATTAGCTATTTACATAAAAACACATACATATATACACGTAAGGAAAAAAATATTCACAAAAAAAAAATAAAGATAATTTATAAGGAAACAAAAAGAGCACGCCCCCGGGTGGGCTCGAACCACCAACCTTTCGGTTAACAGCCGAACGCGCTAGCCGATTGCGCCACGGAGGCACTTGAACTGTTGGCCTAAATACATATCTAGTATCTAACTGTAGAAAATATAAAATATTTATTTGTATAGAAAATGTTTTAGTTCTAATGCAAAGCTGATATATTCAAAATTTAAATCAATCATTGTTCCAAACAATTTTTATGAAATAATTTAACAGTTAAGTCTTTTAAATAAAATAGTTAGTCCAAATATCAACTTAGTACTTACTTAACTTAGTAAATATTTTTAATATTCTTGAAAACAAATAAATACCTTTGTTTTCCTCTTAAGATGGCGTAATGCATAAGTTTTTCAAGCGGCAACCCTATTGAACTTATAAAACCTGTTTCGTACCTGCTCAATCTCAACAATAGTGAACTAAGCACGTGTTATTTAGTTACACTGAGATTCGACCTGAACTTATCAATTTACAATGTTTCTTTAATTAAGTGACCAAATATAAGCAATTAAAGCTTAGTTTCATTCATTAAAATACCATTGTATATTAGTTCGTGTGTGTCTTTGTGAAATTCTTAAATTAAATAAAATTATTTTGTTGACAAACAAACACAAAGCTTATGTTTCATTGTGACGTTTAAGTTTCATATTAGTTTTTTGTCTTTAATTATACAATGTTTAAGTGTCTATAAGTGAAAGTGACTGAAATATATTAAATTAGGTCTACACAATAAAAGTTCAAAGCTCAATTCAGTTTAATAAAATTATAAATATGGCTGGAAGAGTCGCCGGTACTTGTTGTACCGCTTCTGTGGAACGAGCTGGACTACCTGGACTTCTTCGAGATCTGCAAAGGCTGGCTGAAGATCAGGATTCAGCTGATATAGTGTTTATACTTGGCAATGCTGAGGAGAAAGTCTATGCTCACAAGATTATATTAATAGCCAGGTAAGACAATTAGCTTAAATTGAAAGTTAAACATATATTTTAATTGGTTTTATAAATATTTCAAATAATGCTACAGACTACAGAGGCAAAAGATTTATTACCATAGACTATTTTTTTATATCTATGTAATGTTTTTGTTATATTTTTTTATTGCAATGCTTTCTAATGGAAATTAGAAATTAAAATTTCATTTATTATTTCTATGAGTACTAAAAAAGTGTTTTCTTATTTATAGTTATTTCATTAAGTAAGTACTCCTATTACATTTTTGTTAACATTATTTATAAAAAAAGTAGCCAAGATAGTCAGAAATATTTTGTTATCATTTTATGATATGAAATGCAATAAATGTAACTTAATTTCCATTATAAATTTCAATATGATAAAGATTATATATTTATGATTAAAAGGACCTGAGCATATTCTGCTTAGTTCTTTTTATTAAAATGTTATATGAATATCTAATAACATTACTCTTGACTTGTGTTCTTTGAATTTACTTTTACAGATAAGACTAGGCCACAATATTTAATATTTATTTTTATGAATATATAAGAATAATTTAGAATAGTTTGTATAGTGTAGTTATAAGCTACAGAGTAGTTTGCTCAAAATGTGAATATTATTTCAAATTATTTCATACAATAAGAAATAAATTGTTATAAATGGTTTACCAAAAAAATTATAACAAATTTTGCAAATTTGAATTAAGAAGCAGAGCTTAAGATCCAAATATAACAAACACTCTATGTTCAGTATATAAATTATTAAAATCCTTAACTATAAATATTAATAACACTTAGCTGAGGCCATAATAAAGAACTTAATTTGTTTTATTTTTAGTATTTCAATAATTCTAGTGACATTTAAATATTGATACATCAATAAATTTAAATGAAAGCTTACTGAAATTGGTAGAATAGGGATATATTTGAAAAATCTTTATTTAAGCACTTACTAGCGACATCTATTGGTGAATTCTGCAAATATTTTCGGGAATATAGATGACGCTGTACAATATTAATTTAATGATGTATTATTTCTTATAAAAAAAATTATACACAACAAAAAAATACGTAGATTATTATTATGCTTGCATTCAGGGAGAGACTCTCTGCGACCCAAATAGGGCTAATAGAATTAACCTCATGTTCGAAAAAAAAAGTATTCTTCATTCACATTTTCATTATTGACGATTTTATAGTCTGCTAAATGAAAAAATAAACGCGCTCAAGTTAAATATCTTAACGAAAATTCACCAATTTTGTCTGATTATTTTGTTGCTATAACTTTAATAGATACATTTACTTAATTAATTTATACCTGATAAAAGTATTTATTACAATTTTATCAGGTATAAAATTAATTAAAAATACAAACATACGTAACCAAACAAAAGCGACTATATAATAAGAATACAATTCTTTATTATTTCCATAAAAAAGGTACACCAGTATCACTTTACAGAACTCTATGCTAATAGAGCCGCCCGTGGCAAAATTATTCCGGCCGCAAGGACAATATGACTGTCCAAGATGGTCGCACAAAAATGGAGGCAAATTTGCATCTGAATAAAGATACTGCTGGGTAACGTGTGGTCTGCTTAGAGTGCCCAGTTATATACAAGTATCTTATTGCTGGGTTTTATTTGCTTTTCTATACCAATAGTTTATTTAGTCGAACGCGCTATTTTCAGGGACTATTGGTTGGAGTTGCTAAATTCTTTTCCTATTTATTAGTCCAATTGCTATAGAGAGATTGTGTGTTAAGTGGCGAAACTCACCGCCGCGCTTTGTGTAACTAGAGCAAACAAATGAAAAAAAAATCCCTGAGTAGGAATAAAATCCACAGCCGTCGTTGGTTGACGCCAAATTAAATAAACAGTTTATTACATTCTGAGCAAACAGAATGACGTATCAAACGTTTTTTTACGTAAATATTGGTCACCCTGAGTCCAGCGAGGGGTGGGCTGGGCCAAGCGGCGCGCTATAGACCGACAACTGTACACTCCTAAAGTTATTCGCCAACTTCGTCAACTCTACATAATACTTATTTCTAAAGAGATATTGGAAAAATAACATTCGCACTAAAACTTTCCTTTGCGTGATATACGAGTGCTCATATGCGGATAGTTCCGAGTGTGTTATTTACTTGGCAATTCTTAATAATTTATGAGTCATGTAAAAGTTTGTAAAACGTAATAAATATTATATTAATAGTACCTAATGCGGTCGTATTAAACACAATATACTCGTATATGGTATGTCGTGAGTGTACCTCTGCTCCGCTAACCTATACGAAATGTCTAGAAATGGGGTGTAAAGTGGGGAACGGAGTGGCAGTGTCTTTATACCAGGTTTCTTCTTTGGCCCGCTCGAGTCCCCATTCGGGCGACGTACCGACGAAACCCAGTATCGTGTTGGCATGCGGAACTTAACGCCGCGGTTACTCTTCTTGCCATAGTGACAAATGAAAATACTTCGAGCTCGGCCAGTTAACAATATGCTCCAGTGATTGTGAATGGTTTATACCAAACTCTGAAACTAACTTTACCAAACAATTAGGTTTGCTGTCTAATATAAAATATGTATACGCCTAGAGGTAGGTAGACAGCAATACTGAAGTACCTAGTTAGTATTTCGACCAGAATGGAACAATTTAGAGGAAGTACTCTGATGGCAAAGAATAGTCTCTTGAAGATCGCTACCAATTTATGCACAAAAAATAAGTAGTTTGCAGTGGCGAAGAGTGGAATTTTTATGACGTAAGCCTGCGTCGAAAAAAAATAGAAATTAGAAAGTCAGTTATCCCGATGAAAATCGTATTATGGACACTTAGGCGCTGATACTCAGTATAAGAAAAAATATCTTTTAAAAAACTGTTCCTATACCTAATTTTTTTCGCTTCCAAAAATGGGTGGAAGGCGGAGTGACGTAACAAACTTGTAATTGTTTTCACTTACACAAGAGAAATTGCACGGAGTTTAGTAGAAAAACATTCAAACAAGCTAAGCTGTTTACTTAAAAGCAAATAGCATTTTACATAATAGTACACGCCCCGCGTGCGGCGTGCGGTGCGGGAAGGCGAGGGAAGTGGCAGCTGCGCGAGATGATTAATTTAAAAAGTTCGCGCTCATGCCTATCAATCTTCGTGATAAGCGTTTTTTATTAATAACCGCCGCGCCGGCGTTTAGCGAAAACACCTCCATTGATTACTCGCTTTTGTGTAAACTGTGTTTTACAAGTACGTACTTAAATATAATCATTTTTTTTTTGTTAATTGATTTAAATAAAATCAAACAAAAATAAATATACATATATTTGTCATTTTGTGTAATGACACCTACTTTCTGTTCGGCTGAATGCGCTAATCTCGAAAACTACTGGCTTGAAACTTGCGTGCTGCGGTCAGAGTTACCTCCATACGTCTAGAATGTATCATTTGTATTGTGCCCAATTAGATAGGGTTTCTCTTTAGTATCTAATAACGACATTAGTCAGATTACCAAGACAAGCACAATAGAAATTTTCAATTACGTTACCTATTAAATTACTATTTAAATTATTAATAATTAAATATGGCGAAAGCAAAAGAAAAGAGCAGTATTAAATTCCGCCACTCAAGGAGCGTGAAGTTGTATAATTAAATATATAATATAGAATAAATACAGTGTCCATTGTTCTAAGTGCGCCCACGACATCAAAGTTTGTCAAAGTAGGCACGCCTAGGCGGGCGGGCTCCGAGTGTACGAGTGTGCACAAAGTGCGTCGATCGTGCCATCAATCAGTCTACCCTGTAATTAAGTGTCGTAATATAGGACCCAGCGCCGCGTACTGTCAACCTGCTAATTAGTTCATAATCAGGAGTCATCAGATCTCTTTGAATCCGCTGCAAATTGCAAACTGAAACCATTGAGCCCTAGCCTAAGGAATTATGGTGTATTCAGACGCTGCAGACGATGAAGTGCCTAATAATTGTTGGTTGTTGCTTAAATAAAACATGTTATATTTAAAATATCGTTGTCGATTCATTTTGATTTTGGTACATACGAGTATATGTTTAAATATGTTAATTGTTGTTGTCATAGTGGCATTGCACCTTCCCTTCCCTTCCCTTCCCTTCCTTTGTTCTCTCTGCCCGCGTTGTTTGCATGTTTGTATTATAGATGCCGGTCGAATGCGAGTCGAACTCGCCCATCAAGAGTTTCATAATAGGTTCAGGATTGGTTCTTTCAAGAACGGCGAGTTTCATACAAAATTCAGCAAAAATTCGTATCTTTCGATTGTATAGATGTTTTCTCTGCTGAAATATTCAAATCTACGAAGATTTGATAATATTTAATACTAATTAATTTCGGTTAATACTTGCACAAGGTCTAGTGAAAAATGGTCTTGACAGACGGACAAACGATAGACAAAGAAGTGATCCCATAAAGGTTTCGTTTTTTTTTCTTTTCAGTTACGGAAGCCTGAAAACTAGTGAGAAGTTAGACTAGGTAGAGAAAAATTAGATACGGCTATGTTCACTTATCATAAATGAAAAGCTAACTATAATGTAAATATCTAAATTTTCCCAATTAATGGTTGACCGAAGGCCAACTTTTCTCTAAACTAACATTGTATTGGAGCCCCCTGCGCCGCGCCTGCACGACGCGGAATGCGACCGCACTTATAACTTCATGTAAATAGACAATTGCGCAGAAACCGTAGTATTTTTTCAGTATTTTTAACGCCAGCAGCCGCTCTCCTACAATTACAATACAAATAACACGAACACGTCGCATTACGGGCCACAATGGGTGTAAATGAGAAAAGTTGAGGTGCAAACACAATGGACGAGCGCGGGCGGGCTGCGGGCGGGCTGCGGGCGGCTGACAAACAAATATGTTCTGTAATTATAAGTTTACATTCATACTCACACCTATTATAGGGTGGCCATGGTTTTTTTATTATGACAAAAAAGTACGGACGGAGAGTGGAGAACAGAGTAATATAACAAGATGCTCTTTGCAGGTTCCACTAAAGATTTAAAGTAAATAATCATAACATTATTCGATAAAGATGGCCATTATTTTAAAGGATACAGCAGTTAATGGAAGGCGTCGTGGTGCAGCAGCAATGTCTGACGGTGAATGTGACGGTTATGGTACGATTACCACTAGTAGGAATTATTTTTGTAATTTCCTCGCTCTGGTAACACGGTAAAGTGCAGAGTTGAGTTCCGTCAATCAACACGCTATGTCCCGAAAGTTATGCGGAAAATGAGGACAGGAGCAGAGTTAATTTATCCTGCTATACGGGAAAAAGCGTGAAGCTGCTTGTAATAAATCAGTTCAGTTCTTTCTGACTATTTATATATTCTATATTTATATATTCTATGAAAACATGACGTGAACGCGAACGGGAACTAACTTAGCATATAAGAAATATCCCCGAAATATAAGTTGAAGTAAATTTCAAATCATAGTGAGAAGTAGACAAAACAGTTTCATAGCAAAAATGACGTTGACAAAAAAGCCAAATTGGTAAACAATTACAAAAGTTTTTCGAGAACTTGTCTCACATTTACGAAATGGAACAATTTAAGGCGCATTTGAGGGTATTTATTTACATAAATATTCCATGATAACTGTAGCCGTGCGCCGTGCAGGCACGACCACGAGGGCGAGGAGCGACAGCTGCACGCCGAAAATGGATTATTTCAGAGTTTCGGCTGAATTCTGTTACAGGACTTCGTGTTTACTTCTGACAAAGCAAAGTGCTTTGAAAGCTGCAGTTATTGAATAATAATTGAAACAAAACAAAAAGATATGCTCGTAAGAGTAGGTACGACTATTTTCTGTTTTACTTTTATTAGGCATCGTCGAGTTTTAAACTTTATCTAAATCTAAATTAACTAAATTTAACTAAATCAAAGTAAAACTATTAGGTAATCCGAATACTCCAAAAGAGAACTGCAATAAAACGTCGTAAACCCGGTTTCATATTCCGACAAATAGAGCGGTCCCGATATTGGCACTTCCCCGTTATCTCTGTCACTGTGACACCGCGCTCAAGTACTCTCCACTTATATTTTGGAGGTTGATTTTTTGACTCTTACAAAATTTTTGTAGCTCTATGAATTTTAGAACATATTATTGCTATCGTTGCCACAGTGCCCACGATGCCACGATGATGATGCCTTGCCAATAGTTATTTTGTTTTTTTATTTATCTTTTTTTAAATTCGATAAATATCCCGCACACGGCAGGATGGATAGACAAAAGGTGTTATAGTGCTTTCAATTTCCCGTCCAATTTTCGAGACATTGTTATGTCTTGCCATCAGAGCGAGGAAATAAAAATAATTCATTTTCCCTCCAGAGGAAATCCAACCCACAACTGTCGCGTTATATTCGGACACTGTGCCGCTGCGTCACAACATCTTCAATTAACAAATTATATTACCTATTCTAATAATAAAACCTTACAATATCAGGAATTTTTTCAGTATTTCGATTCAAAAATGAGCTATAAAGTATCTTCAGTCGTACTTACGAAGCTGACGCGTGTGACGCGTGTGAGCCGTGTGTCTAATAAGCCGTCGCGCGTCGCCAGCAGTAGTGCACAATGCACATCCAATTTGCGGCCTCGACAATGGCGACCCAACGCTGGAGGTTTTCTTTCTTGCGCCTGAATGACATGACTTAAACTGTCCTTACTCATAGATATAGATTAACTTTAGTTATTTGTTATTTTTTTACTTTAACAGCTTCACGGTAACTAGACAGAGACTAGTGCCAAGACACCCTGTTCCCCATTTTGTACAATTTCCTCCTTTCTAAAGGCATTGCGGTTTGCGATACATTCCCCCAAACAAAGTTCGGAACTACGCGTATAGCTGCACGTATGCCGTCGACATATGGAACTAAACGAGCAATGACTTTAAAATGGACACAAGTTATAGAAAGGAATTAGACATCATTAAATTTTCCTGTCTTGCAAGAGATATAGGAAAACAACTTAAATAAATACCTATTATTCTTTTTATTTTTCATTTCATCAGCGCCATTGGAAAATCATAGTCAGATACCGCAAATTGTGTCCCGCTTGCTCTAGACTTGTTGTTAGCTAAGTACGCGTCAAAATTATAATGTATACAGAGTGGAAGAGGTAGCGCTACTTTTACTGAAACTGCATACTTATAGGGTAAAATATTTCATACCCGGAGCTAAAGAAATTAATCAAGATGCCTCAACAGTTTGGACGCAGGATTTTTTTTTCATTTCACGATTTTTCTCCATACCTATGTTTCGTGTGACGCACACATACACATACTACTAAGCGTTGCCAAGTTTCTACTTTCCAATCACCAAAACATAACCGAACGAAAAAGAACGATATTTCGCGTTCTTTTTCACGCAATTACCTATTTATTATAATTAATATAAACAACGTTCAAAGCTCTTATTAAAATTGTTTAATAAAATCATACTTTAAGGAATTTATTATATCTCCTTTATTATGAAACTAGCGACCCTCTTGCGGCTTCGCCCGCTTTAACTACTGGATTATTCATATAATGTATTTTTGCAAAGCACTTAAGATAATGTGAAAATTAATTAAACCCTAATGCGACCCGCATTTTTGTAGTTTCAATAAGGATTTTCCAATTGTTTTACACAGCAAGGATTTTTAGTAGGTACCGTAATTTTAAATCTGTGCTACTAATCTTTTCAAGTACTTATTAAAATATATTTAAATGACTATTTTTAGATAGTTAAATGACTATTTTTAAACGGAAGAAATTATAAACAAAAACCTACCTACTACTAACTACTACAAAAAATGTGAAACCAAATATATCGCGCTTAAATAATACATTCAACTCCAATTATCCAATACGTGCAAACGCATCTAACTAAATCTTCGTTGCTATAGAGGCAGCCGGGGTTTTTTTTTCGAGCTTGTGGTTAATGCTGAAGGGGGTATTCTGTCCCTGTTGAAAAGCAAGCACGACGTGGCTGCCTGTGAGGAAAATTAAATAGAATGCATGGGCCGGGAATCGAACCCGGGCCGCCCGCGTGGCAGGCGAGCATTCTACCACTGAACCACCGATGCGTGTAAGGCAAGCGGGCACGGCGGACGCATGGCGAGTGGCGAGCCGTTTCGCAGCAAGGATTTTTTTGATATTGTAACAACTTCTAAAGTACTTATTAAAATGAAAAACAGTAAAAGACAGTTTTGGTCTACATTAAATGGCCAACGTAACTAATGTACTTATTTATATGCTGAGAGTAAGGGATAAGTGAAACTTGAGTAACATACAGCTCATGTGTCAACGGCGGGATGTGTCAACAATTAAATGCGTTTTACTGTAAAACTATTCGCAATTTCGAAATATTATCTTCTTTTAACGTAGATAATTAATAAAGTATTTTAAAGGATAAGGATTAATACCATTATGGAAAAATATCCCTCACAATAAAAAATATATTGAAATTATTATTTTTAGACAGAAAAATGATCACTACACGTTATTCTTAAAAGATACGAATATGCTCTCGCGGACTTTTTTGTAGATCTTATTAAGAGGAACAATACTCCAGTACATTTTTTTCATGTAGTACTTACCATTAGAGGAGCGCATGTGCGAAAGTGTCTCAACGGGTAGGACTTTGTACACATTTATCGTATTTATGTTAATTTACATAAAAATGTACAAATAATAAACTATATATAAACCTTCTACGAAAAGCACTCGACTTAATGGTGAAGACCGTATCAAAATCCGTTGGGTGGTTTAGAAGAAGAAGAGTTAGAAACAACAGACAGACACGAAAAGCGACTTTGTTTTATAAGATATAGGATTATTTAGAAATAATGCATGGTTATTGAACCACCCACAAAATTATATCCAACATTTTTAACACACAAAATGATATTGAACTACTATACATAGGTACTTATATTTAACATTAGTGTTACATCGCCGTTGGCGCATTCTCCTTTTACTAGCATTAATATTTACATCATAAGTAATATTAAAAACTCAACATTTGTTTGTAATGTCTTAAAAGAATGTATGTTTTGATAGTACACTCAAATACTAATACACAATAGTTTCACATGTGAGAAAAATACTCAGTAATCACATCATCACGATCACGAAACATTCATCACGATTTTAGAAATCCAATTAATGATAAAATTAATATTAAACAACATCCAAATAATTTAAAACACTTAATAATTATTCAACGTCTAAAGTCGAACAAAATAATGTAAATACAACAGAACTTAGCCGTTCCGCGGCTAAGTTCTGTTCTTACACAGATAATTAAAAGCATTGTAATAGTTGCCATTAATTAAAATACTTATCGAACATACTATTAAATTTTCATTATTATTTATATTTGTATAATTATTTTGATAGAAAATCGTATAAAAATTAAATAGTAAACGAGTTTTATAATATTATACGAGAACCTACGAAAACTCAATACGAAATAAATTAATATTTAGTAATTACCTATTTGTAAATAGTATTGATAATTTTATTAATTATTTTAATATCAAATCATGCGTAAAAAGTTTAATCTACATTTATTATGAACTATAGTGTTATATTAAACAATCAATCAATATTAAAAATGAATTTTGATATCTGCACAAAGGCCCGCTCACGCCGCACCGATTCCCATGGCTTTGACAGGTAAGTGTTTATGTTCTACTTTACAAATGACGTTTTATTTTAAAACGATAACTTTATTATTTATTATATTGAATAACTTGTACGTAACAATTTCAAGTGAGGATATTTTCTTGTTTTATACTTTTTAGAGATGATATATACTTTTATTATATAAGAGGATAAAGCACGGCATGTTAGAGCACGATTATTATCAGTGGTCGGGTTTTACTTGTCAATTTAATTTCGATAAAAGGTACTATTTCTTATTGCGACTGTGTGAATATACCTACTAGGATGTTTTATTTACATAAATATCGCAACCTACTTTACCCTGCCATTGCAATCAAAATATATAAAAAATGTCATACCATAATTTACAAATACAAATAGTTGCAATCTCTTTAATAACTTAAATATAGTACTGAAGACTAAGACGTTGAAAATAAGCTATTCATAGCACTCTAACGTCGGTCTGTAATTTACAACTGGCGCCAATATAGGTACAGCTTTCTTGCGGGGGAAGCCAGCGTAGTCTTCTTGACAAAGTGAGAAAATAAAAATAGTTCAGTCCTCCGAACGGGAATCGAACCCACAGCCTGAATGAAACTGTATAGGGGAACTGTACTGCCTATCGTAGCGCAGCGGCACAAGCATGCGATTGCTGACGCGACATGTTGTGGATTCGCTTCCCACTCGAGGAAATGAAGTATGTAACATTTTCATTTCCTCGCTCTGGTAACCAGCACTGGGAACGGGAACGGAACCTGCTATATGCAGGATACAAGCTAAAAGAAACAAACTGTATGGTTGGTTGATTAGTTTATTAAGTTATATACGAGTACCTATAAACGTTCAAAGTGATTTCTGTAACTAAAAAAATGTTCTGATTTAACTTATGGAGATGGCATATCATATGCATGCATGCAGTCTCAGCTGCTAGCTAGCTGGTTTGTGTACTTATTCTTGTAATATAATGTAGATGTCTAACATATACATATATAGGTAATGACTGCTTGCTGTAGGCGATCTCATTAAAATGATAGTATTAGAACTGGCTTGAGTTGCACTCGAAAAATTGAGATTATTATTCAACTCCACTATGTTTCCCACGATTTACTTATTTTTAATTGAAACTATATAATTAGTGCCACTGCGCATCTGCTATAATCTCCTACATAACTCACTTCGTACCGTTACCCGACCGAAAACCTAACCAAAGCTAATTTCCCCGATATCGATCTGGAACATCGCTAATAAAATATGCGGGAGATTAATCGTTGTCACGTTCATCGCGGTAATGCAGATTGCGTATCGAGACGCTGCCGTGACAGGTGACAGGGAGGCGGACGTGACGTCATCAATCATTGCCGGGGCTGGACACTTGTGTCTAACGCCCAACCCCGGGCCTACAGCTACAGCCTCAGTATAGTGCCTGTATTACATACATTTTGTTTATGTTTTAAATTTTAATTACTATTTTATGAGCATTTTCTATGCAACCGGGACTACAATATAATTTACATAATTATATACTGGTAACTACTGCTTTATATTTTAAAATAACAGTCACTGAAAATATTCTTCATTGTAAGCCACTTACTCAGTATTGACAATAGACAACTTAAAAATATTATATTTTATGTATTTTTGACAAAATATCAAAACTAAAGTCCTGATTACCAAATATAGATAACAAATGTCTGACGTACCGCGTGTCAGTTGCAATGGCGGGAAGCGGGGGCCGCATCATTATAACTCCGTGTTAACTTTTAACTATTTGAAGTTTGCGACAAAACTTACGTGATTAGTTCTTGACGTTGTTATTAATTGTCGCGGTGAGGCCGTGACGCAAGCGGGACATGGCGGAAATTATATAGGTACATGTAATTAAAGTTTCAATATGTAAAGCTTAATGACAGTGGCAGTATCCATAACATTCATTTTAATTGGTAGGTATTTTTTTAATTTTACGATTATTGTGAATTTTAATATAGAAGCTACAATATTTGTAATTATTCTAATGTAACTAACTAGTAACGGACCTACATAGAGTAAGTAGGTGTATATTGAATTTATGATAAATAACGGTTCCGCACGAGGATATTTATTAATAAAATTTTCCTCCACAAATGAAATAGCTGACATTATTTTAATATGATACTATAGTAGTGAAAATTAAGTTTCTAACTGTATTCATTATGAAAGTGGGGTCGACTTTCTACTAGTGGGAGTAGAAATAATAGATAGTATAACAAAGTAGGCAGAGGGAACCTAACGTTAAGACACTACGTTCCTCACGTAGCGCTGGCGGCAGTCAATGTCGCGCTTGAGTTAGTTATCAGAGCGACCAAATTAACATAATTCGTACCCCCGAATGGAAATCGAATCCGCAACCGTCGTTTTTGGCACAGTCTAACGCTGTAACGCTATGTTATGACGGCCAATTTGTGTTATCTTGGACATTATTAAGACCAAAACTTATGGAAATATGTTTCATTAGCAACGTAATGAAAGCAATCTACAAGAGATTGACAAAACGAATGACGAACGCGAGATACAACCTAAGTGATTAATGTATTGTCAAACATCGACCGCAGCGATTACACTGGCCGGTGGCCGCCGTCCTCCATTAATGGTCTGAGGTCTAAGCCTACGCCTCGCTCCATCAGTGTGTAATGTCCAGCACACGAGGTTTTCTTTCCGGAACAACAACACAGTAGGCCAAGTGGCCAGCACAGTCGCATTTGTCTTGTTTAAAGGTTATCTAAATCATTGAGTGCATTGCAGTTCGTTGATCAATGCTGTCGGCCCCTTACTTGGTAGCAAGGACGGATCCGCGCGGTGTCTACTAGGTGCAATAAATGATACTGAATTCGTTCGGTGTAGGACATTTATTATTTTGTTATCGTTAACTAGGTTACATTAGATGTAGTGATTGTACGAGCTAGTTGAAATTTTTTAATCCAGCTTGGTCCTTCTAGTTCCTGTTTCTCCTTGGGGAGAACGAGACGGGAACTACCCTATAGGTCTCGATTACTCGGCGATTTGTTTGTTTTCTTAAAGGGTTCAAATCTAAAGTAGATTTGAATATTTGATATTAATTTTAGCTTGATAAACACAACCTCGAGATAAATGGTCTTGACAGACGGACAACAAAGTGATCCTATAAGGGTTCCGTTTCTACCGTTTGAGGCAGGGAACCGTAAAAACAAATTATCTCCCTAAATTGACAACTACATACGTCTATTCTTAACAATTTCTTTTCTATCATCATCTTAACATACAAAGTCTCATACAAAAATTAAATAACAATCCAAGTGTAACAGACTTGGCAAACTTTCCAGGGTGCTCATTCGAGGAGCACTTTCCAAAGTCCATCGTAGACCCGCGCCGTCTATCGCCTGATTATCGGTTTTTAATAACGACGAAATGTGACGCTTAAAACTTTCGAGACTGAATCTATAGAAGTTATTAACTCACTCTGGCTTTGAATACAATAAATATCTTGAGAGCTCGCACTCGCGGCGCAGGAGCACTTTAAACGGGTCAGCTAGTGGGTTCGATTCCCACTCCAGTAAAACGTCAATGATAGTAAACTGATTGCAATCGATGTTAGAATTTAAAAATATATATTGTAAAAATGTCAGGTGGTAAGTATAAGAAAATACTTAAATAACCATAATTTACTGTTCCTCTTTTACATATACACACTTCTAACACTGTTTCTATATAACACTTTACACTTATACACGTTTTAAAACGCATAGTTCCAACAATGACACTGATTTTAAATACTTGAACACTGTCACAATTTTACACCTTACGACAGGCAGAATAACGACGTACTGACTCAATCCTTCAAAAACGTCACTTTTTATAGCCGTTCCCTTCCTCTTTTATAAATAATTATGTGGGTATTATTATTTTATTTTCTGTAAAATACCCTCACACTGACAATTGTCTTACAGTTCGGCCGTCCTGCACCGAAACACGACCTCGTGTTTCCAAAAAAACAAAACAAAAAGAGAATAACTATGGTTCATAACTCTTACATAATTGACTGTAACAATGTCTCTTACAAAAATAATTTACAGCTTTCACAAACAATATTTAAAGGCAATCTGCCATGTTAAACTAGGGCCAATTTTTACCTACGTAACCTGGGTCAATCTGCCCACCTGAACCTAGAGTAATCTGCTAACCTTAACCTGCGGCAATATGCCCATATTAAACTGCGACAATCTGCCCGTTTTAAGCTGTGACAATCTGCCCATTTTAAGCTGCGGCAATCTGCCCATTTTAAGCTGTAGCAATCTGCCCATTTTAAGCTGCGGCAATCTGCCCATTTTAAACTGCGGCAATCTGACCATTTTAAGTTGCGGCAATCTGCCATTTTAAGTTGCGGCAATCTGCCATTTTAAGCGGCGGCAATCTGCCCATTTTAATCAGTGGCAATCTGCCCAACTAAACCTGCAAAATCTACTCACCTTAACCTGCGGAAAACTGTCCACCTTTACTTGCGGCCATCAGCCCATTTTAAACTGCGGCAATCAGCCCATTTTAAGCTGCAGCAATCTGCCCATTTTAATCTGTGGCAATCTGCTCACCTAAACCTGCAAAAATCTACTAACCTTAACCTGCGGAAATCTGTTCACCTTCACCTGCGGCAATTTGCCAACCTGAACCTGCGGCAATATGTCCCTCCTCACAGTGCTCCTCCTCGACTCCCACTGGCTGCGAGCCAGCGAAGATTAGAATCCTCCGTGAAACGTGGCGGCAGAAGCCTGCTAGGCACCTTACGGATCCAAAGATGATGTTGTCACCGTTGATGGTCTGCTCGAGGTAGCTCGCAGCAGCTACCTGCGCGTCTACTTGGCCCAAGTTGGTAGGTGATCAGCTTTGCGGCAATCTGTCCCTCGTCACAGTGCTGCTCCTCGACTCCCACTGGCTGCGAGCCAGCGAAGATTAGAATCCTCCGTGAAACGTGGCGGCAGAAGTCTGCTAGGCACCTCACGGGGTCAAAAGTGATGCTGTCATCATTGATGGTCTGCTTAAGGTAGCACGCGGCAGCTACCTGCGCGTCTACTTGGCCCAAGTTGGTAGATGATCAGCTTTGCGGCAATTTGTTAACCTGGAACTGAGGCAATCTGCCCACATGAACTGAGGCAATCTGCCCACATGAACTGGGGCAATCTGCCCACATGAAGCTGGGGCAATCTGCCCACATGAAACTGGTATAATCTACCTAACCGAAACTGGAGACAACCTGTCCACATGAAACTGGGACAATCTGTCTACATGAAACTGGTACAATTTACCTAACCGAAACTAGGCACAATCTACCCAACCGAATCTGGCAGCATCCTGCCCAACTGAAACTAGGGCAATCTACCCAACTGAAACTGGAGGCAATCCGCCCAACTGAAACTGAAGGCAATCTGCCCAACTGAAACTGAAGGCAATCCGCCCAACTGAAACTGTAGGCAATCCGCCCAACTGAAACTAAAGGCAATCCGCCCAACTGATACTGAAGGCATTCCGCCCAACTGAAACTGAAGGCAATCCGCCCAACTGAAACTGAAGGCATTCCGCACAACTGAAACTGAAGGCAATCCGCCCAACTGAATCTGAAGTCAATCCGCCCAACTGAAACTGAAGGCAATCCGCCCAACTGAAACTGAAGGCAATCTGCCCAACTTAAATGTAGGGCAATCAGCCCAACTTAAATCTAGGGCAATCAGCCCAACTTAAACTAGGGCAATCAGCCCAACTTAAACTAGGGCAATCAGCCCAACTTAAATCTAGGGCAATCAGCCCAACTTAAACTAGGGCAATCTGCCCAACTGAAACTGGGGCAAACTGCCCAACTAAAACTGGGGCAATCTGCCCAACTGAAACTGGAACAATCTGCCCAACTAAAACTAGGGCAATCAGACCAACTGAAACTAGGGCAATCAGCCCAACTAAAACTGGTGCAATCTACCCATCTCCTACTGGGGCAATCTGCCCATCTTCTACTGGGGCAATCTGCCTATCGTCTACTGGGGCAATCTGCCCATCATTTACTGGGGCAATCTGCCCATCTTTTACTAGGGCAATCTGCCCATCTTTTACTGGGGCAATCTGCCACTCTTGAGCTGGGGCAATTGCTCTAAAGCTAAATCTAAAACTATACATTAAACATAACAATTCACTTAGAAGTAAATAAATCCATATACATGTATACTTTATCTACGTGACATAAGTATACACTGTATACTATACTTTTAACTTCACTTAACGCCACGCTTTATTCCTAGCGGGGCAGTCAAGAGAGAAAGGAGCGCCAAACGCCACGGGCCCCTACATACCTCCCTAGCATATATCTATCTATCTATCTATCCATAATAGTACTAAAATATTATCTAGACTATTTATCAACTTATACAAGACTTCATTAAATTAAATAATTCGAGACTGACATTCGTTATCATCATGACTACCCGATTTGGCTTGAGAATCACTATCGTCTGAAAGATGGTCAACACTACCCACGCTCTAACTTTATCTATGGTCATTATTGCTTTATAAACACCAGTACACTTTTTGTAATTGGAAGAAGATCTTAAATGTCATTTGTTTTTTTGTTACAAACTTGTAACCTTTTTATTACGAAAAACTCTAACGACAAATTCATTTTGGTACTTACACGGCGGTTCTTTTATGCTATTATATATTTGACCCCTTTTTTTAAATACTTCATTTATAATTTTATTACGAATTGATTCTCTATTTTATTCTTTACATCTACGCTTAATGACTTTAATATAAGACTCTCACAGTTGCTACTCATTTTTTAAGCCTCAGTCGGCGTTCAACCGATTCCTTTATTATGAATATTATTTAACAACACAATTATTGTCTGCAATTGCTAACGATTGAATTAAAGTACGTATTAAACAGCACTAGCAATACTAAATAGAATATTCCTATTTATTATCTTTTTTATACATCAAAAGGGTTTGTTATTATAATAGTAATGACACTTTAAATTAAGTAGATTCATTTACTATATAAAAAGCACTTGTAACTAGCACCAGCAACACTGTATTCTATTTCCTATTGTATAACTTTTATTCTAAAACCTCTAACCAGTCTGTTATACTCAATTCAATTATAACTAATAATTAATGACATTCTGACATAATACTCAGTAAATAATACTGTGACAAATATATTATATATATACTTTCTATATTGTACAAATTTAAAATATAAAAGTAGCTCATTTGACAATAAGCTCGAAAATATACAAATAAACAATTTGTTTAGCCATGAGAGTACAGAACATGACGCTGCTCGCCTTACTATTCCTATATTCAAACCACTACTGGAACATACGATTATCCTCTCCACCTGCTCATTAGATCGTGGAGTAGAGATAACGGTAACAATAGACTTAACACGTAATTCGTGTTTTTAAATGTCTGTCTTATAAGTCAACTATCTGGTCAGTCTAACTGAAGTAGTGAATATAAAATATAACATTTTATATTGTATTTACATAATTAGCATCTGTTCCTCTTAACTGGTTGTATTATTTCATAGTTTAGGAAAATATATCAATGATTCACAACAATTAACTATTTTTATTACTAATCTTTTAGGTTTTGCATCAGTTTTGTGATAAACACAATATAAACATAACTGTACGTATTTTTTGCACTTTGTTGAATTTACTTGAAACATAAATGACTACATCAGTGTTCTGTTCATCATTTAAAACTGGATTAAGACTTAAAACATCCGCGTGGCTCATTTTACTAGCCATACTATTCAATGTGCCAATTACATTATGGAATCTGGCGCTACCAGCGAGTAACTCCCTCGAGTTTTTTAATTAACATCACGTTTTTCAAAAGTTGCCCGCAATGAATACAATATGTCACCATTTTAACCTTTAGACGAGTGAATAAAATCTAAAGCACTGTAACGCAGAAACTACTGCACTAATATCAATTAATTTAATTTGCTAGATCACCGCCTAATTCTCTTGAATTACAAGCAAAACAATTTCAATATGTATTCCTTTAATGAAACATCTATATTAACGCTTATCATTTTTTTTCCTTTTCTATTTCTTAGTTACTTTAAGTTTTGGTCTGCTTATTTAAATTACTATTATTACTTTTATAATTTTTGAAACACATTATAACTATCTTTAAACTATATTTTGAAAGCTTATTTCTTTTTGTCTTCAACAAATTATTTTAGAATAAGTTTGCCATTTTTATCGTTAAATTCATTTAATTCTTATAAAACAAAATATTCTTTACACGTCTATAAGTTTATTACATCTACCATTGCTATACACTAACCATTGATAAACCGTTGTTTGATGCTTTGACTTAATAAGACTTTTTTTGTTCAATTCTACTAAATGATAATACTGCGGGTATTATAATTTTATTTAGCTATTATTTTAAAAGTATCGTAAGTCATAAACATTATAAATGTTTGTTCTGTAACAGCATAACCTAAGTAAATATTCATTAGACACTAAGCACTTCCGTTATTGCAAAAATGCTATTAATAATAATTTAAATATCATAACTATCTACGGGTGTAACTGTCGAGTTATCAAAACCTATCGAAGGCTCCGTTTTATCCTTATTTTACTTAATATACTACTGACCTTTTATTTCACTTAAAGTTCTTCCTAGTTTAATGAAAGAATTTAAAACAATGCCGTTTACTGAGACCACGTCACTGTTAATTGTATTACTTTTTTTTTTATTACATTTTCACTTCATTTACGCGATTCACTTTTCTACAGACTTTAACCAAGTAAACTAAAAGATGACATTTAGCACACTGTTAGATTTGTTATAAAGGAGACTTTAATTATAGCGACTACTTTGACTTTGAATCTTAATATCTTATTAGAATTTTGTTACCATATTGTGCGGCTTCTGCACTTCTACTTGATTAATATTACTGTTACTATTAATAAAATGCTCGTACCTTCATAACGATGCTTACTTCAAGGAAGACGATTTTCATTGTCTTCTTTAGAAGAGTCATCTGCACGGCTGTCACGCTAGCGGCAAACATACTGTTCACGCTTCGGTTTATAAACATGGTCGCTGTTGCTTTGTTGAACACTACTACGGCCACGCCTGCTACCACGCACCTACGCCTGCTGAGACGTCCCTGTTCCTCACGTTCACGTCTGCTGCGATTTCGACTGTACCTTCTCCTACTTGGATGGCGACTATAACAATGATTTTGACTACAACTTTGGTTATTCCGGTTGCTGTGATCGCTTCCGCTTATTATCTCCGCGTCTATTCTGTCTACGATCACCGTCGCAGACGTACCGTGTTGGTCGTCGTGCGCCGGTTGGTCTGCTTTGGGCGTAGTAACAACACCAGTTATCTTTAGGTGTTGGATCCCACTTCTGACATTTGTAAAAATGTCAGGTGGTAAGTATAAGAAAATACTTAAATAACCATAATTTACTGTTCCTCTTTTACATATACACACTTCTAACACTGTTTCTATATAACACTTTACACTTATACACGTTTTAAAACGCATAGTTCCAACAATGACACTGATTTTAAATACTTGAACACTGTCACAATTTTACACCTTACGACAGGCAGAATAACGACGTACTGACTCAATCCTTCAAAAACGTCACTTTTTATAGCCGTTCCCTTCCTCTTTTATAAATAATTATGTGGGTATTATTATTTTATTTTCTGTAAAATACCCTCACACTGACAATTGTCTTACAATATATTGGTAAAATAGTGATGTAATCACTATTCTCTTTGCCTGTGTCACAAAGTATAGGCGCTGCTAATTGTTAGAATGAAAACAATATAGAGTTTAATTTAAGACCAGACTCAAAGTTAATGCATTGTTGCTGCTTGCTCTCCGAGCGCAAGTTAGTAGACTTTTATTAGCTTCCAACAAGAAACTTAATCAATTATACCTAATTAATAGAGATGCGCCGAATAGTGGTTTGACCGAATAACCGAATACCGAATATTATTCGGTTTAAACTTTACCGAACCGGATATTCGGCCGAATGATTCGGTTTACGATTTCTTTGTTATTTTGTCGTGTAAACACGTTTTAACATGTATGCCACCTGTCATCGTTGTGTGTTTCGAATCGAAATTTCAAAAATTGTCCAAATGTACTAGAAATTACCTATGAACATTGTTAGACCCTCTATTTCGAATGAGATTTTCTGATCCTGAAAATTGTGAACTGGAACTATAACAAACAGGGAAGGACCTCTACAAAATATTACATTTTATTAGAGGAATCTCATGTGCCTCGACCAATCTTGTCATTGCAGAAGATCCTAAAAGCCCAATCGCTGTGGAATTAGATAGTTATGCATGTGAAGGTCTTCTACCGAGAGTCCTTTTGATTAGTGGGCAAAGTATAAATCATCATCGAATCGTTGGGGGACTCAATAATCTGTGAAGAATTTGACACTTTGGCTTTGCGTAGAGACTCGCTGTGCGTTCAATATATTATTGGTATCGACACTGGAGAAATACAAATTTTACTCATTTGACTTATAATAATTACTTAAATCTTACAGAAGACGTTTTATCTTTCATTTGTATTGTGTCGTGCAGCCAAGTAAATAGAAATACTCGAACCGAATATATTCGGCGCCATAACCGAATAATTCGGCCGAATACGAATATTGAAAAAGATGCCGAATACACCGAATACTGAATACAAAACGAATATTCGGCGCATCTCTACTAATTAATAATGCAAGAATATCCAGACAAGTTGTACTTGTGCGTATTTGTTATACCACTTGGTGTAACACCGCGTCACCAGATAGCCTAATATGAAAATCATTATTTATTTTTATTAGGCTTAAACCTACATAATATGTTAACGACATTTGACACACTAGCAGCTCCCCATTAATGCACTTCAGTTCCGCACTTTTCGCTGAATTCTAGATTACATTACGTGTTGAGTGGGGACTTCGACGCTGCGCCTGTGAACCCGCGCTTCTTGAAAGTCGTCCAAAACCGTCCGCTTATGCGTTTTCCATAAAAATAAATATTTCCTTTTCCAAGATTTGAAAATTCATATGAAAGAACAGCGAAGTTAATGTTGAAACATTCCATATTTTACTTTTAGATGAATTTAATACACTTTTTATAATAATATATACTATTAATATTGTATAATATTTATAATTTCTACAGATGTAAAAGTTTTCAAAACACAAAACGTGGTGAGATCTGTCGTATGCCCGGCTGCATAGTGACGCCATCTGCCGGCGGGACGACGCCGATACGCTTGCCGCACGTGCAGCCAGAGACGTTTAGACTGTTCATACAGTATGTATATACCGGGAAAGTACGTATATACAATGTAAATATATGCTAAATGTAGTTAGTACTTAACTAGTTACACTTATATGATAAAGCTGATTTGTATTGTTTTGGTGGCTTATTCTTTTGAAAGTAAGATTTTGTTTGTTAACGCCATCTGTTATCGAATAGTAGTAACTTCACAACTTTGATTATTAAAGATTAAAATGATATAATAGGTGAAGCCGAACGAAAACCGAATAATATTTTATAATACACCTATCCCCCAGTTTACACGGTAGATAGGTTCCTGACAAAAACGTGTAAATCGAAAATTTAAAATTTTCAAGTCAAAACCGTGTAAATCAGAAAATGGCTTGCAGAAAATGCATAATTTTGCTATTAACAGTTGTAATTTTTTTCAATATTTTTAGGTGTACACCACCAACCAGTTGTTTTAATTCACCATAACTAGACTGTTTAACAAAAGTTTAATAATATTTTTTTTATTCAAATTAAAATGTTTTATTTTTTTTATTTTAATTAAACCTATTCGGTAAACTGCCATTTCTCTCCTAAATCTCCCGCATTTTCCTCTCTAAATTTTACTTTAATCAAAGCCGTTAATTTATAATAATCTTAATTATGCACTCACTTGTAATTTACGAATATGGAAAATTATTTTTTTCTGAAACTTTCACTCAAATATAATTTTATGCAAAGAAATACAGACACAGTGTGCGTGTGCAGCAAGTCTGCATATAAGCTCGCAGCATAAAAACAAAAAAAAAACTTATTTGGAAAACCGTGTAAAAGCAAAAACGTGTAAAAAAAGTACCGTGTAAACCGGGGGATAGGTGTACTATAAAGTAAACAATGAAATTACTTAGAAATATTTCACAATAAATTAGCTGTTCCGCCGTGGCGCAGTGTGACAGCGTCAGACTATTAACTCAGTGGTTATAGATTCGATTGCTGCTTTTTTATATCTAAATATTTGTTTTGACAGTTATTACTACAAGATTCAGGTGTATTTGAAATGATGACTTTAGCTGCGGACTTAGGAGTCGAGGATCTAAGATCTGCCTGTGAAGACCATGTCACTTCCACTTTGAATGTGGAGAATGCTTGCACCTTGCTTGCTGCTGCTATGGATATACAAGATAGACCAGGTAATCTATATAAGTAAAATATCATTATTAATTATCATAATACATTTACAAGCTGAAATAATTTTCATTGTTCTTACGATACTAATTTATAGACCACGCGCAGACGCTACAGCGTCTTATAATCCAAAATTTGGATAAATTAAAATATACAAATATAATCATATAAAAATAATATGTTCACTATAAATATAAAGAATTACATTATAAGCTTTTATATATTTATGTGTATATTTTTCAATTAAACGCATTCATTGTTATTTAAAATATAAAGTTAATTTTTAATAGGAGAATTATAAATTAATTATTGCAAAGAATAAATAGTATGTTTTTGAACAGGTTGTCAGTTGCGATGGTGGTGTAATGGTCAGCATAGTTGCCTTCCAAGCAGTTGATCCGGGTTCGATTCCCGGCCATCGCACACTTTTTGTCTTTTTAATTCTCATTTTATATTACATTTTTTATTAAAAAAAATATATATATTTTGATTCTTAAAATATAATAAAATCATTTTTTTTAACATACTTTCAAAGAAGTTTCAATTGTATATTTTTAAAAAATATTTTATGCAAAAATAATATAAGGTAAATGTATATATTTTTTAATAATTACATTTAACCATAATAAACTAAAATTGAAATAAAACTTGAATTAAATAATTAAATTCCAAATAACCCACGTATAGACAATGATGCGTTTTTATTTTATCTGTAGTCTGTAGCGTCGGCCATGTTGTTGTCTTTTGGCTATGACAATCGCTTTTCCTTTCTTGACGGGTGAAAACGACGCCGGCTTGGCGCTATTTTGTTTTTAGCAAATTACTATATTGTGTTCAAGAATAAAACACAAAAATGGCATACAAGGGACCACCGAAAGTACAAAAGGTGATGGTACAGCCCATCAACCTTATTTTCAGATATTTACAAAACAGAAGTCGTGTTCAGATTTGGCTTTATGAGAACGTGAATTTAAGAATTGAGGGACACATCGTGGGATTCGACGAATACATGAATATTGTGTTAGATGAAGCTGAAGAAGTCCATATGAAGACAAAAAACCGAAAGCAAATCGGTCGTATTATGATGAAAGGCGATAATATAACGCTAATACAAAATGTCAACCCCAACGCTACTGTATAATAGGTTATAAAACTCGGATGAACATTCCTACCCGTTAAGTGTGATCACTATTTGTGAATTGTGAAAGTTTCTTACCAGTGCACTCAATTAATTAAATTTAAGATCTACAAATTGGTTTTTATTTTATAACCTCTCAACCATTTAAATATTTAGTGTACAGTTAGGTACTTCAAAATCTTAAATGTCCTTCGCTTATAATTTATATTGTTGAAGTACTTATAATGTTAATTTAGAAGTTATATTTTGTGTTTTCTAAGTATTAACATTATCCTCTATATATAATTTTTTTAAATAGCTATGATTGTTATTTTCATGTGTTGAAATACAGTTTTACAAGTTTCAATAATTTCTATTTACATAAGTAATGAAACCAAGGTGTGTATTTACATTAATTTTTGTTAACAATTATAGTATATTTATTATTTTTATGTTTAAACTATATTCTTTATAGCAGGGTAGGTAGAGGAAACCTAATGTTAAGACACTCCATTCTCCATACAATGCACAATTTCCTAAACATCGGATGTTGAGTGGTGGAACTCAAAGCCATACTTTGTCTTATTACGAGTGTGAGTAAATGAAAATGACTCATCCCCAGAATGGGAATTAAACCCATAAACATCATGTTCACAGTTAGACTTCTTACCACTCTGCAACAAAAGTGTCATAGTTACATAATATGAGACCTATTGGTGTATCTTTGTTGTCATTATTTATCTTAACATTACAGGTGGGAAGAGTGCATCTTCATTTATGGAACGCTGCATATCATTCATAGAAGAAAATGCTCCTGAGTGTGTTAAAAGTAATGCCTTCTTAAACTTGCCCAAAGAAGCTCTCATCAAGCTTATTTCATCTGATAATGTTAGTATTGCAACATAGCCTTCTGAACCCAAAAGAAGTTTTATAAATATAAGGAACTCTGTCAGGATAAAAAATATAAGTAGCCAATTACTGAATAATTGTGTATAGATTAAAAGAATTCTTGAAGCATTGCATATTGAGAGGCAGAATCCAACGTCCCTCTGCCTCAACACCAGAGCAAAGAAATGAAAATATAAATGTAAATAAATATTTCACTTCCTCGAGTGGGGATCGAATCCACAACCGTCATGTTACAGTCACTCCCTTGTGCTGCTCATAAAAGTCACATAATCATACGAAACTAAACTTTGTCTGCTGCTACACCTGTGTGGTTGTCAAATGTGTGTTTCCAGATAAATAACGGTACAACACATTGTTTTAGGTAGCAACCTAAAACAATATAAGTTGTTGGTTTTTTATTAAGATTGTTGTTGACCAAATATTCTAAATATATATTATTATTTATTGATCTCTATTGAAGAAATATTGTAATAAAATAATTTCATTTCCCCGATTTGATGAGATAAATGCGACATTTGGTTCTTTCGGTCAACACACAATATATCTCAATAAGCAAAACATGAAGTCTAGTAGTCGAGTATAGTCTTTATCTTAACTCTCTCTACTCAACTAAATATACATTATATGAGTATATCTAATTTAAAAAATAATTTACTTTATATAGTTACGTCTAGAAGAAAACAAGGCGACAATGACTCCGTCTACAATAATTAAACTAACTAAATAAATAAAAGCCTTTGTGTTTACACAAAATTTTTTTTTTCTTTAGGCTACTATAAAAATAAAATAATTTTATACAGTTACGATTAGAAGAGAAGGATGTATGGCGATGTTCGCTGGCGTGGGCCAAGCAGAGGGCGGGAGTAACTCAGCCCACCGCTCACTGGGCAGAGGAAGAACGGGCCAGAGTAGTCCATCACTTAACGCCTCTTATGCAGCATGTGCGGCTGTTGCATATTGGTAGGAAATTTGTTCTAAAAATGTATATCAGTAGTTTCTAAGATATGTATGCTTACCCAAACATATTCTGCTATTTGAAAAAAATATATTGAATGAGGCCGTAGTTGTGCAGGGGCCAAAAGCGTGCGATTTTAAACGCGAAGGTTATGTGTAGTTAAATTCCCACACGGGGAATTGAAATATTTTCATATGTTCGCTCTGGTAACGAGGCAAAAGGCGGCGTTGAGTTCTGCTAGTCAACACGCAATGCTTCACGAATTTGGCAGACAGTCTGGAGCGGAAGTGTCTTAATAAAAATTATATTTAAACAATACCCTCTACACCTTCTAGATAGTGTAGTGTTTGCTGAAGAAGTGGAACCAACAGGTGCAGTGCCCATGGAACTGTCTCTCAAGCGGTATAAAAGTGCAGCTTTGCATGCAACGCCTCATGCTGCGCCGCCTGCACATGATGCTAGAAGGCGGACTCAACCCAGGTATACTATCAATGGAAACACAGCTTAAACTTTTTGTTATTTTTTATATTATAGCTAAATTATACTAAATGCTTATATAAATTATAGTCTATGTACTATTATTTTTTTTTACTACAAAGTTCATCTAAATCCATTTAGTAGTTTTTGCGTGAAAGTGGAACAAATATCCATCTTCAAAAACTTTCACATTTATAATGCTTTATTTGTAAACGCGGCGGTTGCGGGCTTGAGGCCCGCTCGGGGGAATGAATTATTTTCATATCCTAGCTCTGGTGACAATAACCAGGTAAACCTCTAAGTTTAAGAGGTGGTTTATTGAAAAAAATATTGTTTACGCTTTTAACATTTTTTAAATTTTATTACAAATATTTTTATCTTTTTGTACTTCATTTTTATTTTTTTTTCATTTGGACTGCTTTGTCATGCGCGCTGTTCAGTGGGAGAGATCTTTTGTAGTCCACTGTTATGAACAACATATTGTTTTATTTGTATGTTTACCCGTGTAAATACACAAATAAAAGAAAAAAATAAAACCCTGGCGCGCTACGCGCTTTTGGAAGTCGTCTAAACGATCTGTTATTTAGTCAAAATCAAATCAGCTTCACGCTGTATCCCGCACACATCAGGGTAGGCAGAGGGAACCTAGTGTTAAGACACTCCATTCTTCACTTTCCACTGAATTCTTGAGGCATTGCGTGTTGAGTGGCAGATATCAACGCCACTCTTTGCCTCGACACCAGACCGAAATACAGACATAAAAATATAAATGTAAATAAATATTTCATCTCCTCGAGTGGGGATCCAACCCACAACCGTCGCGTTACAGTCACACCCTTGTGCCGCTGCGCCACGACAGCCTTCGAGTGATCTTTAGTGGTTTAAATTTTATAGAAATTATATGATACCTTTATAAAATATAGTCTTTACAAAAAAAAGAATGTAATATGTATTTAGAGATTAATAGTAAAAATTTATTTTTCAGATGTGCAATCAATTTCTTCGTGGACTCTGTGATACTGAGGCAAGATAAGATTGCTTTCCAATCTCTCCTTAACACATGGTAATGTTTTTAGTTTTGGTGTGTTGTAATATCCAGTATTAACACTGTCCATTCCCCAGGCGCGGTCAATTCGAGAAACATGATGGTGAAGATGGTGGAACTTAGGTTCTACTACTTTAGGTTAGGATGAGGAAATGAAAATAACTCATTCCCCCGAATGAGAATTGAACCATCAACTGTCGCGTTTACAGTCAGAGCCTATCCCGATGTCATCTACTTAACATTTGTGTTTTTCTTTATATTTGTGTTATTCCAATTTTCGTATTGCAATTACTATAATAATATTTAGTGTGTATGAGAAATAATGGCTATTAAAAATTGCTAACATTCTTTTGAGACAGATTTGTTAATATTACTATTTTATAATTTTGGTAAGAAATGTCTGTCCTTATATTTTATCATTTTGTTTTCAACATACATAGGTGTGGCACCCCGTCCCAGTCGTGGCGTTTGGTGTTCCGAGCATCGACACATGGTTTTTCTGCGCACGCTTTCCATTCAAGATGTGATGCTATTGCACCTGTTTTGCTGTTAGTACAGGTAGGTATTTGAATTTGTAGTTTCATAATATAAATCCATACCTATATTATAAATTCGAAAGTAACTCTGTCTGTCTGTCTGTCTTTTACGCAATCAGGGCCAAACCGCTTATTTAATTGTGATAAAATACTCATATAGAGATACTTGAGGGTCTCGGGATGAACATAGGATACTTATTTTTCTCATATTTGTAATATTTTCGATATATACCCATATATTAAAAAACTTATTAATTTGACATGCAATTTAATCCGCCATGTTAATAACAACCGTCGCGTTGCTAAGCAACGATTTGCAAAGTTTGTTGTTAGAAAATGTCACCCAAAATGAGCTTGCTTAACGCGTCTCTCTATTAAAAACTGAAAATAATTTCATAAATATATTTAATAAATATTCGTATTTATAGTTCAAGCGGGCGTAGCCGCGTTCGGGTCCACTAGTACATATATAAATGATAAAGCAAGTATGAATGTTGCTCATAATAATGGACTAGAAAAATGTTATGTGAAAAAATGAAATGTGTAAAAAAATAATTAAAATTAAGTTCAATAAGAAAAAATATATCTATAAAATATGCACTAAAAAATTATGCATAAATGTGTAGTATAGATACATATCTTATATAGAATTTATGTTTATTTCATTTCCCAATTTTGTCGTTACTATAGAATAAACTGACACATACAAGAAATGTTGCCATCACTTCGTACAAAAATATAACATATTGTTAAACATGGTAGTGTGTTTCTTATTTTTGTTTCATTAATTATAAATATATCTAAAACATTATTTAAAATAATGTATCCTCTGTAATCACTATATAACTTTAAGTATGTTGAGTTTGATACTTCTCCGTCTGCACAATTATTCTAAAAAGAGAGACTAAAGTTATATAAATCTATAAATTTATTAATATATAGATTTCCTTCCCAGCTACCCCGAGGTGAGATAATCGGTGGTTTCTCCACATCAGGCTGGTGTGCACCTGCTGGTGGAGAAACCACAGCAGGTGGTTATATAGCAGCAGAACGAGCACTGCTCTTCACCCAGGACCCGCCCGCTTTGTATCCATTGATGAAGAACTCGTTTGCACTGTGCTATCATTCTGAGTCAGTAATTTTATTACCTGTATATACTTACCTACACTAATGTGTCAATCCATCAATTTCCGTATTCATTTCATTCTATGTTTGTTTCAATGAAACTATGCCTGTATTTACTGACGAATACCTTGTTTACAGTAATATAATTCTGGCTGATTTTGGGTGTATTATTGGTATCTATCAATGCCATCATATCTGCATTTAATATTTTTTGTTCAATTGCAACTTTTATTATTTAATTTCTTATTTTGCATGTTATTAGAATTTTGATCTGTCTAGTCCTAGTATACTCCGTTCCTATTAAAACACTTTCTTCCGCACTTTCTTTATAATATTAAGTATTTCATTTCCTCGAGTGGCAATCAAACCTGCCGCGTTTACAATCGCACGCCTGTGTCCCTGCGCCACTGGACTGGCCTCGCAGGACTAGTAACAACAGTTATAGTAAGAGCTAACACCTGCGCAGGTGCGGCCCCATCTTCGGCGCGGGCGCTGACCTGCTGGTGTCGCACAACGCGCACTGCAACAGCGACAGCTACAGCAACCTGCACTCGTACGGTGACGTCACCACCACCTCCCCGCACGCCTCGCTCGTGCCCGACTACAACTTCACCGTGCGCGACTACGAGATATTTACTTACTGATTGATGGTTATTCAACAGTTACCGTTGGGATATCGAGAGGGGGTCAGCAGATTGCTTTACTGTGTGTGACTATGAGATATTTACTTATTGGCTCACTGACTGGTGTTGGCTGGTTGATTACAATAAATTCTATTATTACATAATTAATATTAAACGCTTATTGTACAAGAAATGTATAATTTCTTGATCCCTCCTTCCTTTCATCGGAGACAAAATTTCTGTGGGAATATGTGAGGAAATGTCAAAAATGCTAAAATTGCTTTTCGTTTGCTACTGAATAAAAATGACAAAAGAACTTATACAACGAATTGCAACCTGCCAGAAAATACTGTATTAAATCAGCTTCACGCTGTATCCCGCACATACCAGGATAGGCAGAGGGAACCTACTGGTAAGACTATGTTTCCCACTCCGCCAAGTTCTGGAAGCATTGCATGTCTAGTGGCGGCACACCAGACTGAAAATATAAATTTAAATAAATATTGCATTTGCTCGAGTAATTTTTTAAAGATGTAGTTTAAGAATACATTCATTCATCTTTAAAGCTGCAACTCTCAATCACATTTGATAGAAACATTATATGTTGTTATACAGACCTGGTCTTGGTTATATAAGATTGTCATACATATATGATGTGGACAACTTGCAGCTTGCAGCGCCATCTCTCATTACCCGCGGTGCTTGTACTACAGATATATAATACTGGTAAGGTATATAACTTAATATTCGAGATCATTAGTTCACACTAGATGTCACTGTAATACGGTGAATGAAAACTTTATTTAGAGAAACTTTTCTTCCAAATTAATTTACAAAATTATTAGGCACTACTTATTTATTTATTTTAATACTTTATTACACCATATTTGATATTAATTAACTAAAACACAAAATGAAGAAATAAACATAAATTAACTTAAACAGAAACAATAAAAAAATGGTGTAAAGGCGGCCTGATCATCCACAGGTGATCTCTACCAGGCAACCTTTAACTTAAAAAAGAACTACTACTATTGGTGTAAAAAAAATATGTTAAAATAATAAACTTACATATATACATAATTTATAGCGATAAGAAATAACTCGACGCATGAAAATGTGAACAGACTTAGACTGGCGTAGTTCGCGCAGGAGTGTACTTCTAATGCTCCCCTATGCACTATGGCCCATAATATAAATCTGAGATCGATAGTTGTCATTCATCTATGAATGAATCTCAAGATCTATCTCAGACTTGAGAGCGATTCTTAAATACAATGCAATCCATATGAGATATGGAAATGTCGCCTGAACAAAAATTGAGATATTAAAAGAAAAAATTGAGATATTAAATTGAGATAAAGTGATTAGCTAGCTAGTCTAACAGAATATAAAATGAGCCTGAATAGGCAATGCGGGAACCTGTAGCTCCTGTACAAACTTTAGGTAGCCAAGCCAAGTCTAAGGTCCTTACCGTATTGTGTAGAATACCGAATTGTACAGATTGTCGGTAACGTCTTCTCTGGTACCAAGTGTTGCTGACAGTATCAGTTACAATAAACAGTACAAATGAAACAGCAGTTTATCACTATTCACTTATTCTTGGTGAATCGCTGCTGAATTTAATATATTATAAATTTACATAAATAACATAAGAATATGTGTGCCAAAGGCTTTTCCACGGGAAAGCGAAGTGGAATCCCCTGGAGCCCCGCGGCTCTTATCTACTGAGTATTGAGGGCACGCGCCCGCATCTGGGGGGCACTGGCGTTTGATAATTTATTTTGGTTATCCCCGTTTTAGATTATTTTATAAGTAGTCTAGACGATAGAAGTCATTTCGTTTTCATAACAGATTATTAATGTCATTTTTTAGAACCTGAGTGAATGCATATATTCAGATTAGTTTCAACAAATTAATCCATGACGTTCTTAATAATTTAATATTTATTATTTAGACGTTTCTTATAAGAACGATCCTATAAATTAATTTGTAGACATATAATATTTTAATATTATGTATTTTTTTTAACTCTACGCACATAGCAGTAGGCAAAGGGAACCTGGAAACCACTTCGAATCACCACTTCAACCGAAATCTGGAGGCATTGCGTTTTGAGTGGCGGTATTCAACGCCGCGTTTTGCCTAATTATAAGAGCGAGGAAAAGGAAATATGAAATATTTAATTTCGTCGAATGGGTATCAAACATGTCGCGTGTACACTCGCATACATGTGCCCCCGCGCCACAACGGCCTTCACCGGATCCCATAATCAGAACATAATCAAATTCTTATCAAACTTCCCTTCAAATGTATCCTTTTCAATAAAAAAAGAATATTCGAAATCGGTTGGCGTGATACTGAGTTATTCATCCATTTTTCAATACAGTTCAATGTACATAATTAAATTTAACAATCCATAAACTTTGAATGCATGTTGCAACTTGCAGCAAATGACCTCTATACATAAGTTATAAAATGCTGAAACTTCAATGTTAGCCGAAGGTGAGCGCGCAGAACCTGTTCCCCCTTCTCTGTGGTCCCCTCGCATTGCGAAGGCGTGGTTTCCGGTCGACCTGAATACAGGTCACATTAGCTCCGGCTGAAGCAGACACTAGTTACTAAGCCTACGTCATTTGTCGCCGCCATTTGGGTTTATGCCTAATAAGAGTAACTTTGTCTGTCTGTCTGTGGCGCTTTTACGCCAAAACCACTAAATCAATTTTAATTAAACATTTTTTTTATAGAATAGTGATTACATTGGGAATGAAAATGGTTTGGATGGACTGTTTATATGACAGTGTACCCTGTTCCTGACACTAATTATTAGTTAGAGTCATCTCGAATCACAAAGTACAATGGAAGGGCAATTTAACTAAAGACTACGAAATAATACCATTTTTAATATTTTTGTTTAAGTTTATTCCATATTACCCTTATAATGGCACCCACCGTAATAAAAAATCACATTAAATGCTTTAAATACGCTGCAAGTAAATATTTTTAACATGTTTTAGATCGAGCTGTATATACCTAACTATGTGATATATGTATAAGAATCTGAATTAAATGCGCTTCTACTTCTTATACAATACTAGCGGACGCGCGCAGCTTCGCTTGCGTA
The DNA here is from genome assembly GCF_056956725.1 of Heliconius melpomene rosina. NCBI lineage: Eukaryota > Metazoa > Arthropoda > Insecta > Lepidoptera > Nymphalidae > Heliconius > Heliconius melpomene. The sequence goes on from NC_140395.1 coordinate 14,337,029, forward strand.
TTTAAGGGTGAATTCTAAAAACCATGAAATATATGTTCAATCAAATATTTTTAAGAGTCTAAATATCAAATTTTATAAAAATCGGTGGCGATTTAAGAATTTTCCTATACAAACTTTCAACCCCTTATTTGCACCCTTAGGGGGTGAATTCTAGAAAACAATGAAACATGTGTTTAATTATATACGTTTGAGAGTCTGAATTTTAAATTTTATAAAAATTGGTGACGATTTAAAAAAAACCTATACCAACTTACAACCCCTTATTTGCACCCTTAGGGGGAGAATTCTAGAAAACGATGAAACACGTGTTCAATTAAATACTTTTAAAAATCTAAATTTCAAATTTTATAAAAATCGGTGCCGATTTAAAATTTTTTCCATACAAACTTTCAACCCCTATTTCACCCTTTTAGGGTTAAAATTTTTCTAAATCCCTTCTTAGTGGATTCCAGATTACGAAAGTAAACATCTGACCAAATTTAACGTTTCTACCACCAGCGGTTACGGCTGTGCGTGCGTCTTACCTCAGTCAGTGAGGACAAGTCCTTTTATATACAGGGTGGAAGAGGCAGCGCTTCTTTTATTGAAACTGCATATAGGGTAATATATTTCAAACCCACACCTAAGAAATTAATCAAAGTACCTCAACAGTTTGGACGTAGGAATTTTTTTTCATTTGACGATTTTAATCCATACCTGTATTTCGTGTGACGCACACATACGTGTGCGACGTTTCCGATTTGACAAGTAAGTGTGTGCGTGCCTTTGTTATACTTTACAAATGGCGTTTTATTTTAAAACGATAATTTTATTATTTATTTTGTTTGAAAAAATAACTTTTTTATTTTTGGGAATTATTTTTTTTCCGAATTATATTAGGCTTTTATAGAGTAGTTAAAACTGTGGTTTCATTTAAAGTGGTGCTGACAATTCCACCCTGTATATAGTTTATGGTATCATCGAGCTGGTCTAATGATGGAAAATAGCTGCTTACTTACTACTATCTAAACATTTCGAGTGTGGACTCATTACATTCATCTTACTAGACTTGGCTACCTAGCGAAGAACCAAGCGCAAGAAATTCCAATCCCATTAGGACACTCCAAACAATTGATTGAACAGAATTTGGCAGAAAAAACTTTCTGCTAAATTCTGGCGGCATTCTGATTGCTGGAGGCATTCGAACTCAACGCAGCGCTGCGTTGTCTCGCTTATTAACTTATAATTATAATAATACTAGTGGGCCCGGACGCGGCTACGCCCGCGGAAATATAAGCCTAAATCATTAAAATAAGTTAAAAAATAATAATAAGTGGAGATTTATTATTAGAAAAAATATCTGAGTAACCGAAATGAACAAACCAAAGAAGTAAAAGTAACTAAAGGAAATTCTTAATATTAGAAAAAAAAACCTAAAGTTTGCTGTGCGCGCGTACTAAACATTTTTCTATATTAAATAATTATTAATTTTTGCGAAAAATATTAAATAAAATCTCAAATGATTAAAATTACGATATTTTAAGTGTATAACATCGGTATAGATAACCGAACTGAGATAAATTAATTATAAGCAGCAAATAATTACATAAAAAATAATAGTAATTCGAAAATCTATAAAAATTTACAAAATCATCAAAGTCATCCGCCCGTTCGCGTCGGTCATACTCATACTATGCCGCCCGAAGGCTAGGTCATTTGGAATCAGTCACATCTTAATTATTTATTAGAATGTTATACAGTAAATTATAATTTCCATCTAGATGAAATGCTAAAAGTGACTATTATATTTATTTTCATAAGGATGAATATCAAATTATAGAAATCATCTAATTTTTGTTAATGATTTGTATAAAGAGATTTGTATAAATCTATATCGGCGCGCACCATGTATGCATTAAGCAAACTCACTGTGGGTGACGTTTTCTTAAAACAGCAAACTTTGCAAGCCGTTGCTTAGCAACGCGTAGCGACGATTGTTATTAACATGGCGGAATAAATTCCTTGTCAAATTAATTATTTTAATATATTGGTATATAACGAAAATATTACAAATATGAGAAAAAAAAAGTATCCTATGTTCATCCCGGGACCCTCAAGTATCTCTATATGAGTATTTTATCACAATTAAATTAGCGGTTTGGCCCTGATTGCGGAAAAGACAGACAGACAGACAGACAGACAGACAGACAGAGTTACTTTCGAATTTATAATACAGGGTGAGTCATATTGAACTTTCCGGTTTTGGAAGGACGTTGCACGAAGAAGGGAAGGAGTAGAAGGGTGGGGATGGTGTCATTAGACGCGCCATGACATGTAGTTTTAGTGTGAGCAATGGCTTGGTCGGGACAACATCGTGCGTTCGTAGTTGAAGAGTTTATTAAAAATGGCGGCTCCGTGATCACAACACAGCGTGCGTTCCGTTTACATTTTGCTATTGGTCGACGTGATCCCATTCCCACTGGACCAACAATCAGAAATTGGGTATCAAATTTTAGAGCAACATCATCAGCATTAAAAATAAGACCACAAGGCCGAATTAGGACATCAACGTCAGCGGAAAACGTGGATAGAGTGCGGGCTTCAATTCAACAATCCCCTCGGCGTTCTGTTCGGAAACATGCCGCTTCACTAGGATTATCTTTCAGTAGTGTCCGCAGAATACTGCATAGAGACCTTAAATTTCACCCATACAAGATTCAGGTAGTGCAAGAATTAACAGTTAGAGACTTAGACACACGAACAAATTTATGCCGCGACATTCAGCAGATCCCCCGCACTGCTGTTTTGATCTTCAGTGATGAGGCACATTTTCACCTCGCCGGAACTGTCAACAAACAGAATTTTCGATACTGGGCTGAGAATAACCCACGAAACCTACACGAACGACCACTTCACAGCCCTCGAGTGACAGTGTGGTGCGCTATTGCAGAGTTTGGTGTGTGGGGTCCCTATTTTTTTGAAGAAGATGGTCAAGTCGTCACAGTTACCTCTGCTCGGTATTGCGACATGCTTGAAACTTTTCTGAAACCGAAATTGGAGGAATTAACGCAGAATCATGACAACGATAACATCTGGTTCCAACAAGATGGTGCTACAGCCCATACATCCAGGCGTTCAATGGAAATCCTGCGACAAATGTTTCCCGGTCATCTCATTTCTTTGCGAGGTGACGTTGGGTGGCCGCCGAGATCACCTGATTTAACCCCCTGCGATTTCTTTCTCTGGGGTTACCTGAAGGAAAAGGTGTACACGCATCGTCCCCGAACCATCGATGAACTGAAGGCTGCAATCACGGAAGAAATCAATGCTATTCCGCTGAATATGACTCGACGAGTAATGGACAACTTCCGGGAAAGGCTTCAGCAGTGTGTGGTCAATGGAGGTAGACATTTACAGGATATCATTTTTAAAACCAACTAAATTAAAACTGCATGTTATGTGCTTTCAAACAATAAAATATTTTTTACTGCATGTCGCTTTGTTTTTAATACACACCTTATTGAAATCGGAAAGTTCAATATGACTCACCCTGTATAGGTATGGATATAAGCTATATACCTACCTGTGGTTTAATTTTTCAATTCGCTGTGATGTACTTCTTAGCGGTATCAGTCACTATTACACTTGATAGTTTACAATACGGGTGTATTGTTAAAGTAATTATTTTTGAACGATAGCTTTGTTAGACGTCTTAAGAATATATCGAGGTGGTTTCAGGATTTCCTGCACGCCTCACGCCCTGCAGCGCGGGTCAGTGCCTCCGCCCCGGCACGCGCCGGAAACGTGTCGCCACAGGAAATCAAGTTAATTACTAAATTTGTAAAAAACTTTTCAGTATTTTAGCGCGAAATAAGTGTCACATGACTCATTAAAAATGTACACCTACCGAGAGGTTTTAGTCTTTGTTTTTTTTAATTACATTGAAAACTTAAGTATGGTAATAGGTACTTTTATTCTTCACAAATTAAAGCATTAGACAAGGACTTGTCGTTTTTTAACAAAAAATATAATTAAACATTTTTAATCTTCACTAATGTCATAAACGTTTGATTGGTCGAACGCACTGATATCAGCAACTCGTGGTTCAATGGAAAAAGATATTTATTTATCGTGTATTTCGTCTAAATTTAAATTATGGCTTATTTTGATTGTTTAATTATTATGAAAACTTCCATTCCCTATTCTTAGTTGTGTTTACGCCAACGTTATTTCAACTTATATCGACGGCCTTCACTTTATCTTTCAATTTTATACCGAGGCAACTTCTTTCCATTCTCCTCTGGATAACCTGAATATTATTCCTGTTTTTGAGATCATGGATCCAAGTGTGACACCCGCAGATCAGGCATGGTCTGCAGAGGAAGTTGAGATTTGAATTATGGTTAGAGAACTTGTTCCACGTAATTACTACTCGTTTGTTTATGTCCTCATTGCTTCTTTATTATTTACTAGACAGGCGTTTCACGTCGGCTGGTTGACCGCAGTGAAACGCCCATCTCCACTTTTGTTTATTGTTGGGTCATTTCTAATACAACTCCACCATTTGATGCTGGCCTGGTTTAAGTCGTTAACCATTTAGTTTAACTGGTAAGTGATAACTCCCACTTAATATTTTTCATTCAACACGCAATATCTCGAGAATTTGGTAGAAAGTGGGGAACGGAAATGCATAAACAGTCGATTTAGCAGCCTCACCACGACTGGCCTCAAAAAAAAAACTTACAGAAACATAATTCATATAATTCAAGTATAAACTAAAATATAAATATATTATTCAAATATCACACACATCGCACAAGTGCAGTTGCAGTGAGCCTCGTGACGGATGAAGGTCAGTGCCCTCACTGTACTCGTGCTGCTACGAGTATACTACTGCTGTACCTGTCTAAGGAAACTGAACACTTGCTTTATAATGGTTTTATCGAATAAACTATATTTTGTGCGTTTTTTAAATTATTTTTTCATTACTTGGTAATTGGTATGTTGGTGTTCCTTATTAGACATATCTATTTGTACTATAACGGCGGTCGAAGTCGATAAAACGTTTAATGTGCGAAATAAAAATGTTCACAACTTTGAGGTTGTGTCAAATGTCACTAGTTTTAGAGCATTTTTTTTTATCTCGAAACGCCATATATCAAGAATTCAATTCAATTCATTTTTTTTATTTTAAATAAAAAAATGCAATTTAATATAATTATTCATGCATCAAACCAAAGTCGAGAAAGACTAGCGATGTCTGCGGTGTTTTTTATAAAAGATTTTAATAATTTTTGCCAATTTTTTTGTTTTTCTAAGACTAAGGTGACCAGACCAGACTATTCTGGGGTGAGCATCCAGCTGGCAATTCAGGAGCGTAGGAAGGTAAGGAAGGTGCCCCACCTTATAAAATAACATCATGGCAGCTTCGAATAAAAGACTTCAACGACTATATACATTATATTACAAGAAATTATTATAGAATCTATACTATAAATTGAATTAATGTACTAATATTAGCTTTCTAAATAAAATATAATTACTTATATGAACTTTATATTTATTGTTAATCTATACTACAGGAACTTAAAAAACGATTTAGGAGTATCTTCGAAATAATGTTTCGAAAAAATATATATGTAAATGTTGATTTTGTCATCCAATGTTTGTAATAACAGCGTTATACTTGTATAGCTTCCCGCTGTATCTCGCACATAGCTGGATAGGCAGAGGGAACCTTGTGTCAAGACACTCCGTTCTCTATTTTCCGCCAAATTCTGATGTCATTACTTGACACCACAGTGAATATTTAATTTCCTCGAGTGGGGATCGACACACGCCTGGCCTGCACCACGCCTGCCCTCCATTGATGTTCATTTGATAGTCCCTCTATCAAGAAACTCGTATTCTATATTACACGTCATACTGACCTCGCGGGTGTGCAGGGCGAGCAAGAGGGCGCCGGCGCCGCACTCTTGCCTCCGGAAATACCATGCATGATGCAACGCTGGCGCTGATCTTATTTATTTTGCCTATATTTTCAACAGACACTATACAGACTTTGTCCCTGTCTTTCTTTGTTTTTCCAAAAGTATTAGCTATAATTATAATTTTGTTTTTCTCTGTTAGTTACACCAGGCTTGGAGCTGGACATAATTATCTCTAGGTGTTAAGTTCCTAAGAGAGGCCAGGTTCGATCTCTATTTCGTTCTTTACAAAGTGATGTTATAAGAGTTCTTTTTTCCTTAATATGTACGGAACCCTAATAAATGTAATGCATTTTTTTTTAGGAACCTTACATTAGTGCAGGAGATGACGCACCGGAAGTAGTCGCATACTCGCCAAGTCCAAGAGTCCAGGCTGGTGGCAAAGTGCTCTCGCGTTTGTTGACCCAGTCACGTAATAAGAACGTATCGTTTAGTTAAATAATCATTGCTATGTATTCGAGACAGGAAAAGATAAAGTTGTCAATTAATTAATTCGTGTAATAAGCTTTACTGGTTAGTATTGTTTTTACAGATACTTTACATTTTGGCAGTGGCTTAAATCCTTATCATTTGACTGCCTACTTTCCTGCTAGGCATAATACAGCGAGAAGCTACAAAGATAGCTTTACTATCAGCCAGGCTTTACATCGTCTAACATACATTAATATCCACACAACACAGCGTGACATTGCCGTGACGGCATACGTCGTGACGTGTCCAATCGATCGGTCACGGGGCGGGACAGCAGAGCTACGTGCTGGCCGTCTCGTAGCCCCTACGTGACGACGCGCACGCGACCTCGTCTAAGCTCTCTAAAGCTTCAAAGCTCGAAATAAGCTCTGATAAGTTGACTTAGCTTCTATAGAAGGAAGTGTGCCAATAAAAACAATAGTTGTAGAATGTGGCGTCGCGAGCGTGTTGAATGACAACATGTCTCTGAGTTCGTAGTGATTATTTATAGGTTTATTATATACATTTTATATAGTATATGACATAAGTAGGAAACTATTGTTTACGCTGATTTAAATTTAATAAAATGTATAACATCTTATTACGATTGACATTATTTAAAAAATCTTATAAACCTCAAAGACACCACAATTTTAAAATTACTTTTACTATATGATGTCGCGAAGTGAAGCCTACTTCCATATATAACTCCTTAACTCCGCGCCGCGGTGTCCATGTCCTTGTTTAGCGGCAGCGGCGTGTGATGCGTGACATGGTGCTAGTGACATCTGTACTAAACAGTAGTTCTCTCTGTCGCGGCCACCGACGTTACTTGGTTAGGCAGAAGGTCTACGATATACCACGTAATTATTCTTTATAATTAATTTAAAATTTGACTTTTTAGACATTTTTATAATAACTCGTTTTTGGACAAAATTGCACTCATACGTTTTTTATATGATTTGCACATCATTTACAAATACAATTTGAAACAAAAACAAAAGAAAATTTGAAAGAAAGAAAAAGAAGTCACTAAATGTTAATAATTTGCACTCATGTGTTTTATTAATGAATTATATATCAAATTAAAGCTTATTTTTTTCTGAACACTATAAAACAGGGTTGCCTGGAAAATTCCTGCCGCAAACAGGGTTGGCAGCGTTTGAAATATTTTATTCCGGTTCCGTTTGACTATGAGAATAGACGATGAAAAGCGCGGTCTGCCTTATGTTTTAAAGTAAAATATTATATAATAGAAGGTCAATCTTAAAATCATTGTTTATTCTAATTGTTCACCGTTTGTTGTTTGTTGTTGTTTGTTGTTGTTGTTAAATTATGATTTTAATCACATTTTAAGTACACACAGAAAACTATTTAAAGATGAAATCATCCTTATTTTACACGTAAAATAATGAATCCATAATATTGAGTCTTTGCAAAATGTATTTTATAAATACTAATATTTATTTAAATAACCCTTTTAAATCAACTAAATTATCTATTAAGTAAATGTTTCCAAATATCGATCTACTATAAGGTATTAATTACATCATGTTTCCTTAATATAATGAAGGGTGACATTTATTGCGGATATTTTTTTTATAATTAAGAAAATATGGAAATTACATTTCAATAAACTCTCACTCTCTTTGTCCTCTGCTTGTTTGATTTGACAACGCCGTCCGTATCCGTAGAAAGAACTATGGCGCCGTTCTTTTTGGTACGCGTATCTACGTTTTTTGCAAAGAAAATGAAAACTATTCAACTAATAAAAACTATTAAAAAATATAAATATGAAAATAAATACTTCCAGTGATAAATAAGAGAGCACGCCAGCACCGTGACGTTGTCGACCTCACGGGAGTCGGGACTCTGGCGTCACTCCTGCCTCACACGTTTCTGGGATTTCGAGTGAGTCACGGGAGAGGGTTTTTATTGAGTACCGTTAGTCGGTAAGTCGGTACTACTCGATAGTGAATCATGAGATTGTGGAACGAGACGAGGATGCGGTCAGTTCAGCTTCTATGAAACCACTGTGAATTGATGTATTGTTTGTTTTTCTATAATTAATCTGTAAGATGTTTCTTGTTTAATATGTGTGCTAAATATTCAGTATCTACCTACCAACTACTAACGGCCGATAATCATCTCATGTGTATCTTTTCCAAATCAGCTTCACCTGCACATAGCAGGGTAGGCAGAGGGAACCCAGTGTTAAGACACTCTCAATCCCCACTTTATAATTTTTCGAGGAACTCCGTGTTGAGTGGTGGAACTCAACGCCGAGCTTTTGCCTTAGTGCCGGAACGAACAAATGAGAATATTAATAAATAATAATTTACCTATTCCTGCGAGTGCATTCTCCGTCGCGTTACAGTCACACCTTTTACAGTGAACCTGCGACACGACTGCCGCAAATAAATATTGAAATTAAATATTAGAAAAGAATATGTTTAAAATAAAAACAATAAGGTACATTACATACTTATGTATGTGTATCAGTTGACATCTCTCACACGGCGCCCTCGCGCGTGTTACAGTGACAGATTACAGAATATTTAACATTATGTTAGTAACGCTATCAGTTTAGGTTTTAAAATAAACTCACAGCCTTACTTTTAGTTTCATAGATCTTCCATATAGTTTTGCAAGTTGTAAGTACTCAAAGAGCCACGAATATGGAGCTTATGTATTTTAATTATAGGCTTTACATAAAAAGTGACTCATATATTATTTTTCAAAAAAATAAATTGTTGAACAAAAAGGTCTTACCGATTAACGGATCACTGTCATCTTACAAATTGATCTTTCTTGTGTTAGTTCTAATAACATTTACAATATTATCTAAAGTAAATATTTAATTAATTAATCGTATTCACCCCTTAAAACGAAGAAGCGACAGAAAAATAATAACTACTCATACTCTACGAAACGTGACAGTATTGCACGTGAACGCAAAAAATAAAATGTAATAAAGTAACCTAAGAATGTCTCTAATATTTAAGATCCTTTAAATACTAGAGACATTGTTAGGTTTATTAGGATCAATTGAATTTCATGCATACAACCAGAGACGGTGTATGGTATTAATAGAGACTCTTTTGAATTGTGCTTTAACATTTTATTACCTTATATAGTTGCATCTAAGGAAGAATGAAACATTATACAATACAATGTTTATAAATGATTATCATTGGCAACGAGTACCTGAGGGGCCTCCCCTACAAGTTACAACAATGGTGAAATATTATTGAAAAATAAATGGAGATTATGAAAATTATTGGTGATGAAAATTATTAGCAAAAACAATAACCTAAGCTAATAATTATTATGTATAGTTTTTTTAGGTTCAACATGTATCTCATATGGGATGGGTAAAGGGAACCGTGTTAAGATAACCTGCCCCCCCACGCACCGCCTAATTTTCGAGATATTGTGCGTTGAGTAGCGGAACATAACGCCGCGCTTGTCTTGTTACCAAAGCGACAATATAAAAATAATCAACTACTATAAGTGAGAATCAAACTTACAATCGTCGCTTTTATTTATTCGCGCGTCAGAATCAGTACACACTTATTCGAAAAGCTAAAATGAAATAAGGTTATGCCTTCCATTCCCACCCAGGTGAAGTTTTTATTACATTGCTTTGGTAACAAATTGGCGAAAGGATGGGTACGGAGTATTTCGACACTGTTTGCTTTCTGCCTACTCTGCTATATTCGGGAACCTGTATTTAGCAGCCTGTATTCGACAGCCTAACGTTAAATAAAACTAATGCACAAATATCACTTCTCTGAATCCTTTAACAATTTTGTTTTTATAATTAATAGTTTAGACAGCGGAGGCCAGTGTTGCAACACTCCGTTCCCCACATTCCGCCTCATTTTCGAGACTTTGCGTGTTGAGTAGGGGAACTCAACGTAGCGCTTTGCCTTGTCATCGAAATAGATGAAAGTCCTCACGAGCGTTGCTTTCACGCCAGTGACGGTGCCGCTGTGTCGTGTAGACCTCTGACTAATCCAAAAACACAAATTTACTAAAATTCAATCAATCATGAAATTCATTCAGTCAATTTCAAGCATATCCAGATCAAATACTAGGGTTTTCCAGCCCTACATTGTTTTTATTTGTCTATCAATTAGGGGAATAACCCGTGAAAAAATTAAATATACTCACTAAGTAGCGATCTGGTCGTAGCTCGTAAGACAATGCGCCGGGACCTCGACCGTGAAATAGGAGGGAAACACGTCACACTACTGGTGGGTGCTCGTTTGCTTCGGACAGACTTGATAATTGCTTTTTTAGATTTACTTTTAATTAACTGCGAAATTGATCGTTCTTAAGTTACACGAAAATAGCTTATGCGTGGGTTTCGCAAAACCTATTTATAAATAACTTGTTACTAAGGTCTATAAATAGCTAATTGAATAACTGAATAAATAATTACTATAATAAACAATGTAAATATCATAAAAACGTCTGTCTCATTGAACACTATGTCGATTTTTTTTTCACTTCACGCTGTATGCCGAACATAGCAGAGTACGCAGAGAGACCCTGAGAATATTTTACAATATTTATGTGCTCGGAGAGAGAAGTCATATCCACTCGGTACTATTCAGGGTTCGGATTTATAAAAGTAATTGTTTATCATTAAAATGGGCGGATATAATAAATAGAGTAAGTGCTTTTTCTATTATAAAGAATATGGCCATAACCGTGCTAAGACCCCACTCAATAGTTCAGTACCCCTAGGGAGTGGTGACGCACGGCTGCGAGAATGCAGAGCGCGGTGTGCCTGGGTCCTGGTCACGCGCCCTAGGGCTTACGCGGTTGACTTTTTATTTAAAGCAGCGCATAATAAGCAACCAAGTGCCGTTGGTGACTTTTTCAATATATAATATTACAAGTTTGCACCTGCGGCTTCGCCCGCGTGCTCTACTGAAAACGTAGAACGTTAGAAGAGAGAATAGCGCTCTCAACCACACAAACTCTTCGTCTTTATAATGTTAGTAAAGTTTTTTTATCAATATATCTTTCTCTTCTTCCTCTAAGTGACTATAAGCGCAACAGGTTGTGGGAGTGAAATGAAATATGTTTATTACCTCGCTCTGGTAATATGGCAAAGCGCGGCGTTGACTTCCGCTACTCAACACGCTATGACTCCAGAATTCAGTGGAAAATGGGTATCGCAAGTGTCTTAAGAGACTAGTGTAAGACACTAGGTCCCTATGACCATGTACACCACGACTGCCTGGCCAGCGACTTGCAATTTAAGCGAATCCTTTGATAGCAAATCTAATATACACACGTACTTATCTAAGCTAATAATATAGCGCGAGTATGATGCAGATGAACCACGTAAGCGATTGCACCTATATATATATACTACACTATATATATAAACTATATTCTTTCAAATGAAATGCCTACGAAGTCCATTATCCGACTAGCGGGCCGGCTATACGGTACAGGTAGACTACCTACTCGTATATCGATAAGCAATAAATCCTCAATTCCCGCAAAGTTTATGAATCAGGGGCTTGCTTCGCCGCCGCCCGCGACTTCACACGCTCCACGCATCGTCAATGGGATCCGCTTTGAGTCATCACTCAAGACGCGGGTGAGACTGCTGGTGGTCCTCACCTGTAGAAACAGAGAAAACCTAGCAAGTTCATTTATATGCATAGCAGATATTTAAATAAAATATATAATGTTCTCTGTCTCTGTCTCTACAATGAAATGCATCTTCTTTCACATGTTAAACATTTATTCATTTTCGTTACAATCTACATATAGCAACGTAATTCACATGTCGTCGCCCGCGCAGAGTGCAGCGTGTGCCACACTGATACTGATTACACACTACTACAGTTTGTAACGGACAAGTTGTCTATTTTATATTTTAATGATAAAATTACTCTCATACTTTAACTTTTCAGATATTACTCAAAGCCAAAGTAATATTTTTATTGGCGTCTTATTTTACAACGATGATTTTATTCATTATTTTACAGAGTAGTTAAAACTGTGGTTTCATTTAAAGCGGTGCTGACAACAACTCTGTGTAGTAGCAGGGTAGGGTGGTCAGAAAGAACCTAGTGTTAAGACACTACGCCCCCCACTTTCCGACGAAGTTTGAAGACATTGCGTGTTGAGTGGCGGAACTCAACGCCGCGCTTTGCCTCGACACCAAAGCAAAGAAACACATAGATTTATTAAATATTCAATTTCCTCGAGTGGGAGTCGAACTCCCAACCTGCCGCGTTTATTTGTATTTCGAGTAACTCAACATAGGTTCAATTTGTCTGGTTGTTACTCTCTTATTATGGCTACAGTTGCACTCTGCTGCCCACCACGCTGTATTCCAAAGGGTGTGTATAATATATTTCTATTGTACAAAAAACACTTTCCACAGACAGATAGACAACATTAAAGTCAATAAAATATTAGTATGACCCTAGCGAGCAAGCCGTGCACTATAAGTGGACTACCAGTCTCGTACAAAATTAGTTTTAAAGAAAAATAAACAAAAAAGATGGTAACATATATTTATTTATTTAATTTTCTAATTCGTTATCTATTAGCATGGTTACACTAACACTACAACGGTTCCCTCTCCTCCTCGAGACAGTTCAAATCGAACAATTTGGATGTTTTTCACAACTCCTGGTTATTCCGTTTGCACTTTACTTAATAATATTGACTCACGAAGGTTCCGAGACCGGTCGAGACTCTGTCTGCGGAGAACTCTATGCGGAGACAATAGAGTCCATTATCGTGATGTACTGATAGTGAATCAACGGGCTTTCCCGCTGAATGTGCTGTTAAAGTTTTATATGGTATGAAACTTGAAAGTAATGTTCAACATGTGTTTGGTTGTAGATGACGTGCGTGAGTGCCGAGTGCCGGGTGCCGGCGCCCCTCCGCACTGACGGACGTCTTCGTTAATTGATATATATTGTTAATATTGTGTAAAACGTAGTTGATAACATCATATTGTAATTTAGGTTACATTTGTGTTGGCTTACATGTGTGTACATAGTTTTTTTTGATTCATACTACACATTAGATATTGATATTAGTTATATATTATTGAGATTATAAAAATGCTTTATTTTTTCGATTATGGCTTATTAACAATAATATAGGGCTATAGCTTTTATTATTTTTCGATTGTGGGTTCGATAAAACACGTTCCACTCAGAGGACTGAATTGTTTCTAGCTCTCCCTCTCTCAAAGCGTAACGGTGAGTTCCACCACTCACCATGCAATGTCTTAAATTTAGACGGAGAGTGGAGAACGGAGTGTCTTGACATGGGGTTCTCTACTTACTGTACTGTACTGAAAGTTATGTGAAGCCGAAAAAAAGGCATATCAGAATTATTTTTGACTCAACCAGGAAATTTCGTATTTCATTACAATTTAACACAGTTCAATGTGACGTCAAGAGTCCAGTAGAAAGTAACTAGCATCCTGTTCCGCACAGAGGTGCCCCGTGCCCGGCGTCCGCTGGGAAACACAGTGCGGATACTTTCTATATGAGGTATTAAAATATCATAAATATGAAGCCGTAGAGTCGCGGCGGTACCACGGATGTTAACGGTTGCGGGTTCGATTGTCATTCAAGGGAAATAATTATTTCATTTCTTCGCCCTGATGACAAGATAATGCACGACATTGAGTTTTGCCCCTTCACACGTAAGTCTCGGAATGTCTTAACACTAGATTCCCTTTGCCTACCCTGATATGGACGACAAGTCGTAAAACTGCGTTTTTATCTACACGTGTAAACACCTACACTCAAAAAGTCAAAACATACTCGTAAGCTTGATCTGTGACACACCGCACCGACCGCACCGACCGCACCGACCGCACCGACCGCACCGACCGCACCGACCGTACCGACCGCACCGACCGCACCGACTTGTGCGGCTGAATTTCGTAGAACAATGTTCGGGAATTTCATTTTTGCTGATCTTTTGGTAGTTTACGGCAGGTAATGCACTTTTGAGTATTTTTCCTGCAGACCTACATTTTAAGAGTTACGATGCAAGTGTTAATCTGGTCATCGTTTTTGTCTTTATATTTTTGACTGTAGTTTCAATTAAAATATACAAAGTAACAAAAATATACAAATTAAAATATATAAAAGTAATTATTAAGAAGTGTGTGAATGAAAACTCGTATGTTTTTCTTACCAATAGAGTAATGGTATGGTCTGTAGTCTGTAGTGTTTAAAATTATTATTAACTAACTTTCAAATAGTCGGATGAATAGTAGAAAACAGTGTGTTTTGGTGCTGGATCCTCTCTGATGACCCTGATTTGAAAAAGCCTGCATCTTTTTTTGGTATAAAACGTTATTCTTAAATTTATTACTTCTACAAATAGGAAGAGATAGATCATAGAAATTATATAAAACACTACAGCTTCTTCATAAGAAAGCGACGCACGGGCGCTCGTAGTTAACGTGCGTTAACTCCAAGCGGCTGATGCAATGTTGCATCACATATACCTACAGTTATTAAGCTAAATAAATTTTGTATTAAAACCGTAATTCAGTAATTTCAAATTAGAACAACATTAATTTTTATAGTAAGCTTTAGTTCAAAAATGATACACGATAGCATCCTAACCTAGGGAAACTAATGTGAATACACGTATTACACTTCGCTCCCCACTTTCAAGACATTGCCGGGCCTTTGTCTTGGTACCAGAACGAAGAAATTAAAATACATATTAAGAAATAAACACACTATAGCGGAACACTTCGTTCCCTCTGCCTACCGTGCTGTGTGCGGGATACAGCATAAAGCTGATTTAATTTTTAATTAAATTGTTTTCCTCGAGTCGGGATCGAACACACGTGTGCCATGTGACACTAATATGTTTTCCACTCGTCTCCATAACGGGAGTCACGGACGGTGACTGTAACGGGAACAGGATGGCTCTGCGAAGGACCTGTGACGTTTCTTACGCGTCTACGGTCTAGACTCTACACTCTAGATACGCGATATGACTAATTGTTCTAATTAAAATGTTTTGCGCAGTGTCTTCAATGTTCTACTAACTATATGTATATCTATAGGTATAGGTACATATAATAACATTGGCACTGATCGTTGTCTGTACATCAAACATACACGAGAGAAACTATAACTATAACTATTTTCTATGTAATAGAACCCTCAACAATATTTTTTTATGTTTTTTTCTGGTAGTCTAAACTAATATTTACAAATTTCAGAAACGGGATCAACCAAGGAAAGGAAGATAAATTAAATTTAATTATATTATTTCTTCGAGTAGGAATCGAACCCACATTCTTTGTTTTGACAGTCAGGTATGCTTCAGTACTTCTGTAATAGTACATAATGAATAATTTTATGAATTTATTAACATAATCCTATTTTTTTGAAAATTGTAACTTTTTAAAACTATTTTAAAGCGTTATTAAATTATGAATGAATTTAAAGAGACTTGAGCCCGTGTCGTGATGGTTTCTATAAGAAGCGGGTTCGAGTCCCGCTACGATAAAAAATAATTACATGTTTTCTAAAATAAAATCTATTTGAAATCCCTAAATATAACCTTAAAATAATCGATTTACATACATTATAAGAAAGAATATTACATACATTATTTGAAACCTAGTCGTTTTTCCTGTTGAGGACAGTACCACAAGTCGCTTAGTAAATGTAGTACAGGTGATCACGCCACGCGGAGTGCGGACACACCCCCGCTAACACGCAAACTATTTCATCACTTACCGGTTCTACGGGCTTTGATTGAACGCTAGGAATGTACATTTCTATTTACATAGGCTTACGCTGTATCCCGCAAACAACAGATCGGCAGAGGGATTCTGAGAAACTAGTGCTAAGACACTCCGAATTCCGGAGGCATTGCGTGTTGAGTGGCGAAACTCAACGCCGTATTTTAAAGGCACATGAAACATATACGAGTATGTATATAAATGATCTTTACTCTCGTCGTTCATCATAATATGATATATCTCAAGGGCACACTGAGGACTGTACCGTGCAGCATCATGACTTCCGGAACAGCTTGCAATGTCGTCATTGCATATGATAAAAAAAAATACTTGTACTTTCAAGAAAACCATATTTTATACTAAAAAAATATTTAAGGTACTATCGTATGAAAAAAAAGTGTTTAATCCTATATCTTATAAAACAAAGTCGCTTTTCGTGTCTGTCTGAA
Source organism: Heliconius melpomene rosina (assembly GCF_056956725.1). Taxonomy (NCBI): domain Eukaryota; kingdom Metazoa; phylum Arthropoda; class Insecta; order Lepidoptera; family Nymphalidae; genus Heliconius; species Heliconius melpomene. The sequence continues at coordinate 14,353,672 of NC_140395.1, forward strand.
CTTTCTAACTCTTCTTCTAAACCACCCAACGGATTTGGATGCGGTTTTCATCATTAGGTCGAGTATTTCTCAGGGAAGGTTTATATATAGTTTATTATTTGTACATTTTTATGTAACTAACATAAATACGATAAATGTGTATAAAGTCCTACCCGTTGAGACACTTACGCGCATGCGCTGCTTTAATGGTAAGTACTACATGAAAAAAATATACTGGAGTATTGTTTCTCTTAATAAGATTTACAAAAAAGTCCGCGACAGCATATTGGTATCTTTTAAGAATAACGTGTAGTGATCATATTTCTGTCTAAAAATAGTAATTTCAGTATATTTTTTATTGTGGGGGATATTTTTCCATAATGGTATTAATCCTTATCCTTTAAAATACTTTATTAAATTTCTACGTTAAACGAAGATAAAATTTGCTCTTTACACTATTTCTAAATTGCGAATAGTTTTAGAGAAAAACGCATTTAATTGTTGACACATCATTCCGTTAACACATCAGCTGTATCGACTCAATTTTCCTTTATCCCTTACTCTCAGCATATAAATAAGTATATTAGTTACGTTGGCCATTTAATGTAGATCGAAATTGTCATTTACTGTTATTCATTTCAATAAGTACTTTAGAAGTTGTTACAATATCAAAAAATCCTTGCTGCGAAACGGCTCGCCACGACGTTTTGCTTATACAAGCGCGTCCGCCGCGCCCGCCTGCCTTACACGCATCGGTGGTTCAGTGGTAGAATGCTCGCCTGCCACGCGGGCGGCCCGGGTTCGATTGCCGGCGATGCATTCTTTTTCCTCACAGGCAGCCACGTAGTGCTTGCTTTTCATCAGGGACAAAATACCCTCTTCAGCATTAACCACAAGCTCGAAAAAAAAAACCCGCCTGCCTTTATAGCAACGAAGATTAAGATGCGTTTGCACGTATTGGATAATTGAAGTTGAATATATAATACATTGAGCGCGATATATTTGGTTTCATATTTTTTGTAGTAGTTATTAGTAGGTAGGCTTTTGTTTATAATTTCTTCCGTTTAAAAATAGTAATTTAAATATATTTTAATAAGTACTTGAAAAGATTAGTAGCACGGATTTAAATTTACGGTACCTACTAAAAAACCCTTGCTGTGTAAAACAATTGGAAAATCCTTATTGAAACTACGAAAATGCGGGTTTCATTAGGGTTTAATTAATTTTCACATTATCTTAAGTGCTTTGCAAAGATACATTATATGAATAATCTTTATTATATAATAAAGATACATTATATAGTTAAAGCGGGCGAAGCCGCAAGAGGGTCGCTAGTTAAAAATATATTAATATTTCGCGGGTAAGGGCAGTCTATTCGTAACGTAGGGGTTACCAATAATGTATGATTCATTGTCTTAAGATACGGAACTCTGTGCCATTCGGAAAAATCGTGTAAATTCCGGAAAACGCTAGAGACATCAACATATACGACGATGTATCTGCGGCATAAAACATAATAATATAACATTATAAATAATATTATATTAATATGTAAATAATACAAATAAAACAATCCATACTCCAGTAGAGCGCGTCACCGCCAGACGGCGCGGCGCCGGCGCGCGGGTGCCCGGGTGTGCGGGGGCGGGGACACACCGCCACATCACACATAAAGCGAATGCACGAGGAAAACATACAATTATACATTTATTGATATGCATTATGCAATTCAGCAGCATGCTCCGTCTGACTGCCCACTCCGCCTTGCAGGCAAGAAAGTGGAGCTGCTACTTAGAAGTTAGCAAGGATTATCATTCAGACGGACGACAGGCTGTAATTGATCACCCACGTCTTCCAACGTTCAAGGAAATCTGTGGATAAGATGGGATTACCACTTATCGCAGAGTGACGTCACTTCCCGCAGAGGGCACTTTTAGCAGTGTCACAGGGCACTGGCTCTAACTATTGGTACCCAGTAGATTGCAATCAGGACTAAATTAAGTAAAACTTCAAAATATCATATTTATTTTATAGTTTCAATTTCAAGCAAGACAAACTAGCTTTATCTCCCTTCTAACTTGTCTAACTTGTCTCTGCCTATCCTGCTGTGTGTCCTAAGGTGGTGAATCACGTAGCGAAACATTTGCGTGTTCGCTTCTAACAAGGTTTTCAGTGCAATAGGAACTGACTCTATTAGAATGATGCAACGAATAATCTAATAATGGCTATTAAATACAATGACTGTACAACGAGCACTAACCGTTTATAAATATGAAAGCGAAGCTGTTCTTGATGTACGCATTATCGCGAGCGTGGTGGTCCCCCATCCCCCTACTGCTGGCGCTTCGTCCACTATCATCTACTGGGGGATCTTTTTGCTTTTTAAGTGACCGTCACATTAACTGAGAGCTTCCAATCAACATCGAATCACATTATAATAATTGCACTTTTTAATAGCGTCACGAAGGATTTTAACGGAAGTTACAAATTAGGGATCAGAAATTACCTTGTACCTCCCAGCTCCCTACCTCTATAACGGAGTAAAGGAACCCTCATCTTGTTTCCCATATTTGTATATTTCTCTTCGGTTTCATCATAAATACGTGTTTGTTTTTAACTGGAATCGTCGTTGTAACCGCACTCTTTGGCTTTTTATGTCATCTACCATTTCTACCTCGTTTCTATGAATAATATATACAATTTATTTATGAATGTGTCTATGTTAAATATAATAGTAATATTCAATGTTTACATAGATTATGATAATATTGATATATTGATGATTATGATAATATTGCCTTCTATATTAGGATCATCAGTAGCGGCAGCAGCTGGTCTGCGGTTCCTGCTAAACAGACACAAGTTTCTAGTATATATTACAAGACTGTCTCTACGACGTGACACTGGCGTGACATGTAATCTATGCTGTGATGATTGAAAACCATTATTTTCTGATATTGTCAACCATTTCATTTGATATCATTCTAATTAGTTTAATAGCATTATGGCGGCACAAATACGAAGACGGTATCTCGGTATCTACAGTTCGCGGTATGGTACTTACTGTATTTGCAGGTCTGAATAAACTTATAATTAAAATGTTTCAATTTCAAAAAAAGACAATTTCAAGAATTAACCCAGTGTCGCATAAAATCGATGCGGTAAATATGGATATGGGGCCTTAAATTGCATCCCCATGGGGCTCCGTGGCGTTCTGAGTGTATTCTGATACATGTGTTTAGGTTTTCTTAACCGAATAAACGTTGTAAGTAGGTTCAAACAAGGTCATGTAGCAAGTAAGGCGAGTGGTGTACGTGTGTGACGTCACGCGGCGTCACGCTGCGGGCCGCGGGACTCACCTTCGCTGCTCAATGAACATTCTACGTGCATACTGGATTTGGAAAATTTGTAAAGCGACTAGAGCGGGTGAGTAACCGTCGCCGTTCAATAATAGTGTCACTTCTTAAAACGATTTTTTACAAATGTTCTGACTTATGAGTAATTGTGTTTTTAGGGTTCCGTGTCTTTTAAGGAAAAAGGAATGCTTATAAGGTCACACTTTGTTGTACGTCTGTCGGTCTGTCTACGTTACGAAAAGAAGAAATGTACCTGGACTAATCTGGACATCCACTAAAAAGGGATTTTGAAAAATTTTAAGCCTAAAGGGGTGAAATAGGGGTTGAAAGTGGTTGTAAAATTTAAATCGGCACCGATTTTTATAATATTGTAAATTTAGACTCTTAAAAATATTTCATTGAAGAATGTGTTTTGTAGCATGGTTGATTAGTGGTTGATTAGCATTCGCCCCTAAGGGTGCTAATAAGTAGGCGAAGCTGCGCGCTTCCGCTAGTATAGAGTATAGAGACTTCTCAAATGTAAATGTTGATGTTGTCACGTAACTTATATTGTTATATTTCTAAAAGGAGTATTTATTTAAATGCTGAATCTCAGTATAAATAGTAACTTAACAGCGTTTAACACCAGGTAACCCATACAATGCGGATGGCAATATTTGTCTGTTTTTGTTTTATTTAGCTTTACGCTGCAAAGGGAAGCAAAGGGTAGTTATAATTGTTAAATCAACGTGGTAAGCGCATCAGTGAAATAACTCATATCTTAATAAGAATATGAGGTACGTTTCAAAGAATTCACCCAAAATTTCGGTATATTCGTCGGGCGCAGCGCATGCGGTCGTCACGCAGGTCCCACCGACGAGGTCAGCGCGGAGACGTGCTGTACATACAATAGCCGCTGGAGACCACAGAATGTGGACCTGCAATACGTCATGACTCGCACATGCACCTGTCATCAACCTCCACATGCATGTTCTCTAGAATGTTCACATTCAAAGATAATAATCTAGCGGGAGTCGTACCCGCGTCTCTCGGATACCGTCTAAACACTCTAGCCACTAATTAAGCTATGCATTATTGACGATCGTACCGTATAATTCTAAAAAAAATCTTATTTTGAAATGGAATTACATATTACATAAACAGTAAAAATGTTTCAATGCAAGGAAGAAAGGAGGATGTTAGAATACCGAGATATTATGAACTAGTCAAAACATAATATTATTTGAGGGTACAACCAGTCAAGAACCAGATTGAAGCTTTTATTCCTATAGCAAGTAGCTCAGGAAAACTTAGTGTCGAGACACTCAGTTCCTTACATTCCGTCCGATTTTCGAGGTATTGTGTGTTGAGTGTCAGAACTCAGCGCCGCGATTTGTCTGCCCAAGCAGGCAATTAAATATATTTTTAAATATTTCCATTCATATCTCTGTGGTACCCATATGTGGTTATTATACATTTAATTAATTTGACAAGCTATAAAATAATACTAACGCAATAAAATAAAGATAATAATACAAAACAATAAATTTCCTACGTATTAATATAAACGTACACAGGTTACGAACTGAAATAACAGTTTTTTTTTATTTTGTATTTAAGACAACCATTAAGACAACCTGTAGTGCGCGTCACGCATCAAGTGCCTAATCAATAACTACATGTTCGGAAACCGCAAGCAATTTTTCAAAAATATGCACAACCGGGTTTAGAGAACACATCATGAGTCGCGACTTCGCGGCCTGACTCTACGTGATGTTAAGGTTCTGCAGAATTTCTGGATATCTTTTGGTTGCCTTGTTCTAGTAACACTTCCTTCCACCATGGCAAATGTCACCTGAAAAAGTACAAAGACTTCCCTTCTACAAACCGATAATTTTCTCATGTTTGGTTCACAGATACATTTTCCTAGAACCTTTATAGATTTTCACGATTTTTTATATGACGCGTCAAACATTGAAAAGGAACCTAGTGATGAACCATACTTTGCAAAGAAAGTATAGACAATTCCCGATTGACTTACATAAAACAGAGAACCCGACCACACAGCCTCTACTCGACGTGCAACTTGTTCCTGCTGCTGCTGATCCCTAAACAGTAAAGACGCCGTTATTCCATCTTTCTAATTGTAATTGCTTATTGATATATCGCTGAATAGATAATTATTGGTGCTCTCTTAAGCTTGTGGTTAAACATAAAAAAGATTCAGCAATATTTGCAAGTCATAATACATAAATATTTTGTTTTTTATGTCGTAAAAGTTTTAGGAAAGGTGATAAATCGACATCACCGGGTTTTTGAAAGCAACAATTATTTAAAAGCTTGGTAATGATGTGGAAAATACTCGTATACTGTTCAATGTTAAATATCAATTAAAGCAACTGATTTGAAACGCCTCAGCAGACAGACAGTAGTTCCGGGTCATGTTGCAGGGGAGGCAGCTCAGGGCAATACCCCAGGTACACCCGTGGGCATGCGACAGAGTGAGTTTAGAGAGCCCTTCTATCAGCTTGTTCGCGGAATTATATACTTTATTTAATTGCTCATTTTTATTTTGGCTATTTCTACAAATACAGCTTAGAAACAAATATTTCACGCTCTTTATATCACATGTACAGTTATAGGAATATGAGTATGAGTGACAAATATCTAACTAATGCGACATTATTTTGTGCCGACCAGCCAGGATGGCCGAACAAGGTAGACAGAGGGAATTTAATGTTAAGACACTTCGTTCCCCAATTCTGGCAGCATGTACAAATATAAATGGATATATATCTATTATATTATTATACTATTATATACACCTTTTATAAATATATTCGAAAGATATGCAAAAAACAAACACATTTGATAATAACGTATATATATATTACATATAGTTACTATTTAAACAAATTCTTATGCATTGTTTCGACCTGACCGACGTTCGCACGGACCGGAAATTCTTGTGTCGAAAGAGAAGGCGAATCGAAAGAGAATCCATAAGAGAATGCTTTAAAAACTTACGTTATTTTCCACTTACGCACTAATAACTGTTAAACTAGTCTAGTAGTCATTTAGTCATTTGTTTGTGTAGCTCCGCCATCCAATACTCAATGTCTGCCTACCCTGCTACTGCTTAACGTAAACTGCACCATAGAGCTAACTTTCTTATGTTTATCACACTATTCCTCACGTATTATTTACAAATTAAGAGATAAATCCTAAATTTATCTTAAAAATTCATGTTATACCTAGTTACATTATAGTGTACCTACACTACGCTATACAGTCGCGTGATCTCACAAAAGGATCCGCAGTCATAATGGAATGTTTACGGTGAAGAGAGCAAGCAGGTAGAAAGGAGAGTTTCCGGAAGGTGGCATGATTCACAAGTGAGGTTGTAAGCGATCGGGCTCGAGACAACCAAACTTTACTTTTTGTTTAGAGGACTAATGACACCTTTGTGTTGTGCGGCGTTAAGGAGCCGCGCGCGACTTGTGGGAATTTAACACCTTTAAATGAAATGTTGGGTACGTTCTGACAGGACTGTGCCTGTTCAGTTAGAAACGGTGCCTTTTAATATGTGGTTGCACCAATCTGCAGTTGCTATATCTTTTTGCCATAGCCTATAAGAAGATTTTTTATTTCTAAATTAAAATAAGTTTATACATAATTTTATTATATACTTTTAGAATTAGAAATAAAAAGTTTAAGTACCCACAATTTTGGCAAACAATATAAAAACAAATGGAAACACTGCCCACGGCGTAGTAAACAAGTACTCGTATACCGTTACCATTGTGATCATGTTAATATTCCCATTTGTATGAAGCGGTGGAGCTGTGAGGGTCCCCCACGTGCCCCGCTCCCCCCGACTCCCCGGTGCATTCCTGCGCAGTTACTCAATGGACCCCAGCGAACAAGTCGAGGCACGTTCGCCCTTATCTGACTTCGAACCGCTAATTATTATCGATGCTTGTACTTTACTTGTACACATTACATACATTTTTAAGAAATGCCAAAAGATTCCAGGTATTACGCGGCCGTTCTTGAAGTTTGTTTCGCTCTCATAGTGAACGACATTATAGGGCAACATTTATTACAGGAGTTCTCAACATGTTTTTTATGTTTATGACTAATTAGAATGTCTTCTAATTAGGCGTTCAGAGTAAAATGACGAAACCGTTTTTAACGTAATATTTAATTAAGAACAAGAATCAACTTGACATTGTGTATCCCGCACAATGCAGGGTAGCCAGAGGAGCTTGCGAACCCAGTGTTCAGTCCCTACGCATTGCCTCATTACCAGCACATTATGTAATTAAGATTTCCGATCGCACCTCACAGATGTTCTATTAGTACACAGCTCAGGCTCGCGGAGTGTCGCACGACGTGTTTTCCTTTAACATGCTATATATGTAAAGCATTACATATTGAAATTCATATTAATTCTTTATTTATGTAAATATTTATTATCTAATGGTTTATAAGATAATATTGAAATCTATGTACAAATGTTAATATATAAAAAGCTTTCATCACTCAACTGACAGACCGCACCAACGAAACTACTAGACTTAGAAAGTTGAAGTTTGGCTCTCAGGTAGGTTGGGGACTACGAGAAGACATCTTGAAGTTTTTAAATATATACTTATTTCTTTTTGTTTAATTTACCTTAATCTCTAATAATCTGTTACAGAAATTACCCTCAGAGTTAACGATGTTGCAACACTGACGTCAGCACCGAGCTATGTACCACTCCGCCGCATGCATGATGACGTCGCCACGCATCCCGAGTGCGCGTAGGAAATCTCAAGAGACAACATTAGCGGCGAATAAAAGTGCGTTTTCCTTGTACCACTCATGCACCTTATTTATATTTTAATTGATACGGTCATACCTATCAAATCTAATATCAATTATAATATAACAAATTTGAGGATAAATAAAGCTCCCGTACTTACTTCTGCCACATTGTAATTTTTTATTTTATTTTAAGTAATTAATATATAAATTGCATTTAAATATACCGATTTTAATGTTTATTAACTAACTTTTTGTCTGTATTTTTAATAAATTTGTTGTTTGCTTAATATTTTTTCTTTTCTGGCTTCATACTGTATCCTGCACATGCACTTCCCCAGTGTCTCTGACTCATGTCCGCAAACTGTACACTACAGACAGGTTTGTGCAGAAGTACACGTATGATTAAATAGAAACTAACCTGAAACATGTTTAATACGAGAACTATAAAACACAAGCGATCCGCGTGTACTTGTTGTAGTTTTATAGACAAACAACAAAAATAATATCTAATTAATAAAAAGAATAATTTTTTTTTTTAAATTCTATATATAGCTATAGCATAATATGTACTATTACCTCCGTACGTCGTACATCACTATAAAACACTCTGCTCGCATATTTTTTATACTTAGATATAGTAAGCGCTGCATTTATAACATAATAAATACGTAACTTAGCAAACATACGGCGGCTCGTTTTATAATGAATTGTAGAAGTCAATGTGGTCTGAACGTTTTATTTAATACGATATAGTAAGTAGATTGTTGAGTAGCACAAAAAACGTGTACGAATTAGTAAAAGACTACTAACTAGATACAATATATTTCATAAAAACGTTGACCGATTAATTTGCTCATGTATTAGTCATCACACAATTTTTTTTAAGATTGACACATACACACGTCCACACTGTGTGTGAACAAGTGTATGTCACACAGACACAAGACACGGCGTTTAGCTCCGCTACTTGTCACGACAGTGGCCTTGAATCCGCCCACCGTGGACCTGTGCTAGACAATAAAGAAATTGAAAAAGGTTCTCGCTTTATAATCGTGAAACCGTAGAACTCAGTATCTCGATAGTACCTACTTCCTCTCTGCCGACCATGCTTTTAGCGCATTCTCAATCTAAATATTGTTTTTGTTCTTAAGTTAATTGAAACAACAAAACTTTGAAAGCTGAATATGTAATAAGGCTCATATTTACTCTAACTGTCATTAAGACGAATGAAGGGGTTTTACCACCATTAGAAATCGCGTTGAAGTTCAATATTATCAATACATCTAACTATGAATCAGTGAGCTCAACATAACAGGCTGCAAATAAAGAGGTGCCGGGCCGGAACCGACCGGCACACTGCCGACTATCTGACGCACTTAGCGCCGGCGTCTCAAAACTCTTAAATCACACTTCCATTGAAAGTTAACAGAGAGCGCCCCCGTGCCTGTCGGTGCCAAGTTGTCCATTCATGCTGTACAAACATATATCTTCAATGACTGACCGCGTCACAGATAAGTTTTATGTTTGTTAATGTCTTCGTGGAATTTTTTGTTTTTATTGTATTCGGTTAAAATGGTGTGCTTAACGTTAATTGTGCTATTTCTGGTATATTTTTTTATTCAGTCGGTCTTTTGCTTATAGTTAGGGTGTGACAGCCTTTCGTTGAAACATCTATGTTGTGAATCATCAACTATGAATGAAAGATCTCACACATCGAAAGTACGTAGCGATTTATTAAATTAAAATATATTTATTATTTTGCCATACTTTAAAAGATCTGACGCAGACGAGTAATGAGTGAGGTTACTTTACACAGCGAGTGTCATTAAATTAATTACTAGATAACGATCGACGTTTTAACGCTTATATTTGAATAAATAAAATTTCATCTGTGACTCACAGGTGTTCGATGTGAAGCTCGCACTTTTTCCTGCTATAAAAACTATGTACACACTTTTTTCCGCATAGCTCCGCTGGATAGGCAGAGAGAATGTAGTGTTAGGACACCCACTTCTTCGAAGTCACTTTGTGTATTTGAGTGGCGGAACTCCAAGCTTTGCTTCGTGTACCAATAACAAACAAAAAGTAGAAAATGGGGAACGGAGTGTCTTAACATTTCGGAGGTTTCCCCCCCCCCCTTGCCCACCCTGGTATGTGCGAGATACAGCATAAAGTTAAACATACAAAAGAGCTAGATATGAAAGTTAGATCACAGAATATAGGAAAATAAACATAATTTAAGAAATAACAATGTATTAATGATTAAAAGTAATAATTTAAAATAAATCAGTTTCACATGCGCGCGGAGTGCACAATATACAATGTGACACTGCTTTTCCCATTTGTACCGAGTTTTGGAGGCATTAAGTATTTTAAATATTTTTTTATTTCCTCGATCGAATCCACACCAGCAATGTTGACAGTCACACACTTGTACCTCAGCGGCACGATTGGTCTCGAATAACTTGACAAAAAATAATGATATTACATCAAAATCACAAAGGTAATACGTCGTTCTCGATTTCACCACCAAAAGAAAGGGAGGTCTTAATGGGATAAAATACAAATTCTAAATTTGACTCGACTATTTTTTTGCAGTACAAGCTAGGCACTACTTTACAAACATATAATAGAGCCTTAATTTTTGAGTGTAAATACAGAACTCGACACTCATATAAATAGGCGAAGTTGAAAACGACGCATTACTCAGCATTAAACTTGGCTGTTATTTCACATTTATGTTTTTGATGGGATGTTAGTTTTACAAATAAGTACATAAAGCCCATAGAACGGGATTCGTTCACACATTTTACAGCAAGTTAATTGTTTGCAAACTGACTCTACAAACAATCGTTCCTAGTTAAATTGTTTAATTGCTTTAGTATGTCATCGTCCAATTACGCCATTGGGAGCCTTGTACAGTGCGAGGCTCGTGACTCATTCATAACATTTAATCGAAAAAACTCCAATCCAAATCATTTGAAATTATCTTAAGCAAGCTTTTTATTTTTTAAAATAATAATTTTACTTCAAATTGCAAATGTTAGATTAATTTTTTTATATTTAATCATATTATTTGTGAAATAATTTGTACAATTTTTATCTCTTTTTTTGTCTCTCACATTATAAGTTAGCTGTATGTAAAAATGATGCAGTGATACATCAAATCGATCTCCGTTCGTTTTGAATAATTATACTCTATGTATATGTGATATGAATTAAATACAAGATACCATACTGGACCGATGGGCTGCTGTTATCGAAAGCAAGGGAAAGAAGTAAGTTCAAACATAGCAAAGACTTTCGAGTGTGGCATGGGGCGCTTCTTGCAAAACTTCATCTTACGGACTTCCCAAGAATTTATGGAAATGGTTCACCAGCTTTCGCACTAGACGTAGGACCAACAAGCCCCAAGAAACCCCTGAACAAACTGAAAAAACGGCTTTCTTTTATTTCATTCTCCACTTTTCGCGAGTCATTAATTTTTGATTAGCAAAATTCAACGCCGTAATTAAGTAGAGTTATAAATGAAAATTCTGTACCTACTTAATAAATAATTCCTTACAGTTGTTTACCGATTCCAAGAAGTAAAATAAAATAGAATGAACCGACTGCAAGGACAAGAATTGAAAAAAAAACGTATTATGTGGATACATCAAAAATAATACGAAAATTTCTGTTTATTTATATAAATATGAATAAAATAAATATGTCTGGTTCCATAAATATGAACACCAATAAATTAATTGTTCGAAGTGTATTACATCCGCCTCGCCCCCATCCTGGACCGAGATGCTGTAGAGTCATGTAAACTGAATGACTAAACTATCTGTTGTCTTCTCATTCGCGTCATCATTGTTTCATTAATACACGAACGATCCCCACACCACATGCCGTGCGTCTGTCCTCTACCAATAAACAAATGAAGGATGTACGTAATACCTGCGACGAGTTACGAGCTCGGTCCATATGTGGCCGGCGAGGAGGTCCGGCCGTGGGCGTGGTGTGACGTCGCGTCACGTCGCGTCACGTCGCTGCGGCGCACGAGGGCTGCGTCACGCACGCAAACATAAGGTTTGGAACGTACTGTAAATTGGTGATGTTGTTATAATCTACCTCGCCCGCGACTTTAAGTCGTACGACGGATAATCCCGATTTTCTCTTAGTACTCCCCACTCACTTCACTCGCTGACCAGACCATGTTAAATTTTACATTAAAAACTCAAGTACCAGTTTTGGCTGTGCGTAGTCTGTCACTCATTCAGTAATAGAACAGTTATATATTTCAACAATATTTCTATGAAATTTAAGTACATTCAATTCAATATTGGTCTTATTGAAGCGAATTTCTACATTTAATACAGATCTTATTGTCAGAAACATAAAAATGCAGAAGAAATTCCTCAAGTCGAACTAGTAGATAAATATTGTTATTTGCTCGTTCAACCCAACAAACTCTGTTGTGTGGAGCAAGCCTTACGTGCAGGTGACGCCGTTAACGTAGTTGTAAAGTCACGCCATTGTCTCTCATTTCTATACAAAATACATAAATAAAAGATGATAAGAGAGAGGACTCATCTCGCCCCAGTTCTATTTATAACACTTTCTTGTATTCACTAATTTTATAAATATATTAAAGATCTCATTTATTTTAAGCATATTATATTATAATATCCCTGATTTTTTTTTGTATTTATTGTATAAAGTAGCGACGAATAATCTGCAATGATGTCAAGCGAAAAGATGAGAACCCCCGTGACCGTCGCGTGAAGTATGAGATGATGGTTCTGGATGAGCTCAGCCTGAATTATCTGGTTTTTTGTTCTTACGTTATGAACATTTTTATACCAACTAAAAGTGGAAAACAGAACCAAAATTGGCCTTTACTTTATTTCATGCAGAAGCGATAAAACTAATCGAATATCCAAATTGTAAAGAATCTTTTACTATTTCATACACAGTTTTTAATGACATTTTTTTGCTCTCTTCACAATTTTCTTAATAAAGTGTTTACTTTAGATAAGACGGCGACTTTAGATTAGTAAGACTCACATTTGGTGTTGAGTGTAATATTTACATAGAATTATACGATTATTTAATTATTATTTGTATAAGTATGCTACGCATGTTCGAACATAAACTAATGTTTAGGAGATAGCGCAGATCCTACTTGATACCTGCCGCAAGATAACGGATTTACTTTGAGAAATATAAAACAACAACTGTTATATATATGTATCCCTGTATTTTCATGTTATTTTAAGGAACAGAGCAATTTACAAAAAAAGTCACAAACTACTTTGAAACTTAAAACGAATCCAGATTCAAGAAACGAAACAGAAACGGACAAAGAGACATCTCCTCTCTGAATAACACATACATACATTATTGTGGTGAAATTAATTATTATTCTTGTTTCTCCAATCCGGTAAGACAAAGAGAGAGAGAGAGGTTGAGTTCAGACTAAAAGAGGACTGTAGAGGGGGAGACACTACCAGGGGCTCTTTCAGAATGCTTGGAGAGTTTTTATATAACGTTCTCCGTTCGTTCTCTGCAACCACTAATAAACAAGCACTCTTACTGACTCCATACTCGTAGCGGTATAACATAAAAAGTTCAACCAAGTTTTCGGGTTTTTCATACAATATGATGTTAACTATTTAGCTACAATATAATAATTATGTTAACCATTGATTCGATTTCGAAGTTTATATATGGTCTTTGTTCATCTCTACACCGACAGTGTTCGCTCGAGTTTCAACTCCAGGAGTCCACACGCCTTGCAAAAAGTGAGTCCTTTTTTATAAAAAAAAATTATTACATTTGTACTTTGGAATTCTAAATATCATAATGATATGCCTAATATTTTTTTCAATTTCATCCACGTACGTTTTACTTAATGCAAACAAAACTTAGTGTTACATTAGTCCGTCCTCCAGTCTCCGCCTATTTATTTAGCAGTACTGTGGTAGAGCTAACTGAACAGGCAGGCGAGACAATCACTTATTAGGAGGTTAATATATGAAACTATTTGTTTTTTAAAGTGCCACTGCGTCTACGCCGTCAGAATTTAGAATAATGTATAAATACTCATATTGCAGTATTCTGAACAAATTAGATACAATTGTTAATTACGTAACTAATGAGCACGTGAACGTAAACGCAACAGGCTATTGGTCCGATTTCCGCTCGACAAAATTAAATATTCATGTACATACATGTACGAGTACGTGTGACTCGGTGACGCGCCTCAAACAATATATGTATATTTTTTACTTCATCTCAAAAAAAGTTTTTCAATATTTTTTATAAAAGATGAAAAGAATACAAAACTTTCCATTAATTGAACTTCGTTTGAACGTTTTTGACGTCCTAACATACATACAGGTGGGCCACTGGACGGAGGAGGGGGAGTGGGGGGGGGGTGTTGTCACGTAATCTTTCTATAAATACTCGTTATCAGTACAACATATTTATAAACGTCAAAATGTTGCTGTTTGCTGTGATAATTACAATTTTATAAAATTCCCGCGCATAAAGTAAACAATAACAGAGATAAGTAGTAAGTCATATATCGCTCGCTCGGTGCAACAATGACGAATTTGCAATTTTTTGATGTTATAGCAGAAGACACGATCAAAGTGTGTGAAGGATCTTTCGGGAAAATATTAATATTAAATATTCCACTATTAAATATTTTCTAGAATCTAATTTTGATTCAAAATTACAATACAGCTTAAAATTGAAAAAAACAAAATAAACTTATTGAAATTTAAAATAAAAAAAATTGATTTGAATAGAATCCGAAACGATCAATTTGAAAAATTGTATAGGGACTCGACTTAGAAAACGCGAGATTATTTTTTTTGTTAACTTTCATATATTTTACGTTTCATACGCTTCTATGCAACCTAGTACAAATATAATATGTTATTTTAATCAAAAAAGATCATTTCAATGAATTACTTATGCGTGAGAAAAGAAATTATGCGCAATAAATATAATGAATCAGTACAAAGTTACACGTTAGTGCCGTGTCACGCTGTCACGCTGTCACGCTGTAACGCCGCTATCACGGCCAATGTTTGTTCCGTCGTCATGTTTAAATAAGACGAGGGACTCGGATTGTTTTTGCACTCAGCTCGAGTGCGAGTAGCGCTGCGTGCAGAGAGGACAGGCCCGGCTGGAGTATTTAAAGGTCTTGGCTAAATGCGTTAGTTGAAGATAATATATCGTATTCTTTAAAATTACATATAAATGTCAGTTGTATCGACAGCGGGTGGTTGGCGGTAGATTTTAAAGGTAAGAAAATAAAGTTTATTAGTATCTACGTATAATTGACGATGTAGGGTTTCTCTAGAGATGTTTTCCAGAAGGGCTTACTTTGCCTTTAGTGATTAGCATGCTTTAATGACTATGTACATTTTGATATCAAATGTATACAATTGTGCGTTTATTTACAGATTTGATTATAAATTCAAAATAAGACCATGCATATTATTAAAATATTCTATTTTTTTTCGAAATGGCTTTGAAACGATCTCTCTTTTTTTCTATTTTTATTTGAACGATTTTTCATCCCCACCCCTATGCGTATTTAAAGATAGCTGATAGCTGGTACCGATCACAGAGGTGATATAAACAAATAACTTTGCCATCGTACTTTACAATTTATTTAAAGATTGTAGAAGAGATATACAATTTGTAAATACAATTATCTATACATACATATGAGGAGTATAAAAATATATTAATTATGAAGATTTCATGTTAGCTTCACGCTGTATCTTGCATATAGCAGGTTATACTGTTCTCCGCGCACCGAATAC
Organism: Heliconius melpomene rosina; assembly: GCF_056956725.1. Taxonomy (NCBI): domain Eukaryota; kingdom Metazoa; phylum Arthropoda; class Insecta; order Lepidoptera; family Nymphalidae; genus Heliconius; species Heliconius melpomene. Next base: position 14,369,624 of record NC_140395.1, read on the forward strand.
AAAGACCACATTCATATTGCTAGTAATTTATAATTTATTTACTCTATTATTTTATAGCATTTTTTCTTACATATAAAAGACGTGCTTCGTAATTAAGAAGCCTCACGCACGTAACTGCTGTCAAAATTAACATATTGGGTTATATATAAACAATTAATAAAAAATAAGCATCAATAAAAGAACTTTCTATACATAATTAGGAAAACCCGCAGATTGTGAGCAAAACCGCAAATCAGTCAGTATATACGACTATCGAGCACACATCTGTGTGACTGTGAGGTGAGTGACCCATAAGCTACGCGCCACGCGCCACACGCCACGCGCCACGCGCCACGCGCCACACACCACGCCCACTTTCTTTGACGTTTGATATTACTTTTAGAAGTGAGATGCTAACCTAGTTTTAAAATATTCCTTTCCTCATTTCTGCCCTATTTCTGAGACATTGGGCAAATGCGGCTAACTAGCCGCCCTTTGTCTTGTTACCAGAACGAAGACATAAAAATAATTCTTTTCCCCTAGTAGGGTATAGAACCTACAATCATCGCGTTTACTAGCGGAGCTCGGGGAAAGGTCCGCCGGAATGAAACGTGGATCATAGCGAGGCACTTTCAGCTCGCAATAAGGACAATAATTGTTTGCGTGTGTACATTACATTGTACTCTCCCCGCTGTTTTGATAGATAATTAGATATCCACTTCCACTGGTTGGCTGGAAGAGATTTCTTTTAGTCACTCCGTTCCCCACTTTCTGATTAATTCTGGAGGCTTTGCGTGTTGAGTGGCAGAACTCAACGCCGCGCTTTGTCATTCGCGCCCAGTTTCTTCACTCTGGGTCACATCTCTGCCAGCCTGGCTGTATTTGGGATACAGTGTGAAGCTAAATAAAAATCTATTTTTGAGATTTATGAGACTACAAAAATTAAAAAGAAAGATCATTGCTCTTGGAGCTTTAGAACAAGTTACAGCGGCCAAGGGCGCACCTTGAAGGAGCTGTCTCGGTCAAGGTCGCGCGGGGTCCATCGTCGCGCGTCGTATCAAATCTTTTATAAGCCGGTAGATTTTTTTGTATTGAAAAGACATTTTGGTATTTATTATATTGTTCTAAATAAATTAAATGTTAAAATGTTTCTAAAATAAAATTATTTTTATTCCTAAACTACAACACGAGGAGAATTCTAAAATGCGGTACGCGATTAAGATTAGTTAAATCTGTAAAGTACAGGTAACAAAATATTCTCTTCTGAACTTTATAATAATTTCGAATTCCTTTAAAAAGTTTAAAATTATGCCTGTATTCCAAGTCTGTTGATGATGACGCTGCTCTTCGCACTAGCAGCCGGCCCAGAACCTAGTACCTACTAGGTACTACCTAGTAGACTACCGAGTATATCAGCGTGGATGTCATAGCACCGTTTGAAAGCGGATTGTTTCGTAATGCATGATGCAGGAGTCGACAGCCTTTGCATCATGCAGTGACCTACAGCCATCGTGCGCATCTTGTTCATCCTATTAGTGGATGTTTTCGTACTATTTTTTATTGCTTTTTAGCCTTACTACTATCCAGTAGTAAAACACTACCTAAGCTGGCTGCTACATCAGTACCGCCTGACTTACAGAAAAAAAATCTTGTGAATAGTTTTCTAGCAGCAAGTTCGAAATGCCATAATCAAAGAACAGAACAGAACAAAACAAAAATATCCAGATTTAACTCACTTGCCTCATACAAAATGTAATAATATAAAACAAATTTGAACTGTCCCATACCTTGAATACGAGTACATTGAAAAATATAGTATAATATTGTATGATAAGTAAAATATTTTCCTAATATGATGCATTTTGTAAAACATGAGAGTAATTACATATTGTTATGCAACTATGCATCGCACGTCATATGCTCGAAGGTATGCGAATACGGCGCGAGGGGTCAAGGACATGGGAAGACCGCGAAGGCGCCAGTGAAAGTACCACCCACCTCCAGACCACTACAGACCACGCGCGACCCACTTTACACCATATTTTATATTTCTCGACGTGGTATATGCGTGTTATGGTTTCCACCAGTGTTCGTTTAATTTATTTATTAGTTTTAGCATTCGTTGGCAGTGTTGTTATATGTAATATGCAATAATTGCATTATCAATCGGTAAAACCACCGCCCGGCGACTGATTTCAATATATTTCATTATCAGTGTAGACGCAGGTATCTGAAGGTGAACAGGTATTGTATAATACGCGGAGATCCTTACACACGAGTGCTCGAACTTATTTAAACATTCATTTTTGATTGACTTGATTTGATCGACATTGACATAGTATAGGTTAAATATGTAACAAAACTAAAAATAGATAAAATAATTTAAGAAAAGAACGTTTAGCGTTTAAAACTATAGACAGAAATGCAACGTACACAACGCCTAATTAACCGTCTGAAGGTCAGTAATAAAGGCTAAAAGTTCGAGTCATTCCCAAACGAGTAAAAAATCCATGACGTGTCTCAGTGTCTCAGTGTCTCCAAGGATTGCGCAAGTCAATAATATATGAGTTTACCTGGTTGTGAACCAGTACCGAGTATTACGAGGCGCAGAGGCCGGCGTGAAGGCGCGGGCTGCCCCGGTGCGTCACGCCGCTCTCCCCGGCCCCTTACCCTGCGGTTGTGTAATGTTGCCTAACCTAGCTCGCCGTCGCACTACGGGAAATCGAGGACTGACACTTCCTCCTCCACACATGTGACCTGTAACGGGCTAATTAAATAAAGACCTTTTTTATTTGTTCTCTCTGGGAAAGAAAAAATATATTTTTATTATTTGTAAACTGAGATCTTAGTATTCTTCTTTACATATTATATAGTATGTATAGAGGTAAAATATTATTTTTAAGAAACTTAAAAAACCCAACGCGAGACACACACACACACATAAGACATACGTCATGTTATATTTTTATCACAAGTATTCGTTTCTTTTCAAATTTATTTAATGATGTTTGAGGAAAGTGAATGGTTTCGGTGTTACACTTTCCACGTCCACGTGCTATTACATTGTACTTCGCCGCAGCGACTTTGGTGAACATGAAACATACCAGCCTCAAATCATGAACATTGCTACTAAAACAATTTATCCAGTTTTAAGTTTGGAACGTCTCCAACTCTCTACAAGTTAAATAAATGCGAACATCAATACAGATATTGTTCAACTACTTCTCCGAACACGGAGAATGTTTGTTGGGACGAGTGTGACTCAATAATTACGTTTAAGCGGTGACCAAATAGCACCAATACCGAATAGCGCCGTGACTTGCGAGTCCGCGCTGCCAATGAACGCGTTATGTAAGGAGTCAGACATAACGGCGAATGATTCAAACTTTAGACCAGCTCGGGGGACCGTGTGTCTCTGGAGTGTAGTAGTGCAGTATATGTATGTCTCAAGAAAATCCAAGTATTATTTCATGAAAGTAATGAGAAACCGTACTATGTAAAATACAAGTTGAAGAATGTTGTTTAACAACAACAACACGCTTTACCTGCAGCGGGGACGGACGACTTACATATTTTCTAGCCAGAGAAAATAGAAAAAATTAAATAATAAAATGAAGTCAATCATCATAAAAAAGTAAATGAAAAGATCAAGAAATTAATTCTGCGTGCACACCGACACCACTCCAACTATTAAGAATATCATTCGCTTATTGTAGACTAATTTGTATACAATTTTTTAACAAAATATAAATTGATAGCACAAATTATTGTACATAATAATTCAAGTTCCCACGTCATTTGAATGCACCCATACTGATGACGGGTCGGGCCTCCGGGGCCTCCGGCTGGTGAAGTGAACGTTTGATGACAACAATAATGTAAGCGTGTCATCTGATTCTCAGTTTTCTATTGTAAGCTATAAAGCACCGGGGCCGGCGGGGAACCCCGGCGCGTGCCGACGGTACTCGTTTGTAACCTCGTTACTGCGCACGCGCACCAATTAACGTCGTCACCGTGTTGTATGTACGTGAAGAGAACGCGCTGACTGAACTGATTAGGAACTGCTAGTTCTAGTCCCGCGGTCGGAGCCACCTCCTTGTGAGTCGCTTCACAATCACGTGCTCCATGTTACAAAGGCGACGTGCGAGCTGCTCGTGTCTCCTCGCATCTGACATGCCCGATAAAGCGTTATCTGAAGGTGTAAGCGCGTAGAAGCCACATTCTCTAAGCGGGTAATCTTAACTCAAACAGAGGGTTTTGCTTGCAACTCTTTACGTCATTATCAACGAAATTTTTCCTATGTGAATGTTATTTGCACTGATAACTGGCAGCCTCCCTGTCTCACTGTCTCCACGCCAGCGACTCATTTATAGCAGTTTCGTGAAATAGTACAATCATATTAAAATACAATACTTAAATTGTATCTTTAATTAAAACATTTTAAGACAATTAATAAACATGTTTCATATACCTACATAGCACTCCATAGAGGCATTGACCGGGCCGTCGAAGGCCAAGTGTACGTAGTGAGCCTCTGGGCTAACCCATTAGTTAGGTGCCTTCTACTCGTATCATTTACACTCGTAACAGCGAACTATGAAACTGATAGCAGCGAGTTAATTCAGTTAATTAAACCGTCATTCTATAACAGTCATAGCTAGTAAACATTCACTTTGCATAATACGAGTAAGTACGAGTATATACACTTTACATAATTAAAACAAATAGCGTAATCTAATAGCGCTATTTATAGAAACCGCGAGTTCATTTATTTATGAGCGTACTTAAACCATGTCGTAACAAACGTTTCAGTTTTTTCTCACAAACATTAATAATATACATCTATATATATACCTACTAGTGGACCCGAACGCGGCTACGCCCGCTCGAACTATACGAATATTTATTAAATATATATATGAAATTATTTTCAGTTTTCAATAGAGAGATGCGTTAAGCAAGCTCATTTTGGGTGACGTTTTCTAACAACAAACTTTGCAAACCGTTGCTTAGCAACGACGGTTGTTATAAACATGGCGGAATAAATTGCATGTCAAATTAATAAGTATTTTAATATATTTGTATGTATCGAAAATATTACAAATATGAGAAAAAAAAAGTATCCTATGTTCATCCCGGGACCCTCAAGTATCTCTATATGAGTATTTTATCACAATTAAATTAGCGGTTTGGCCCTGATTGCGTAAAGGACAGACAGACAGACAGACAGACAGACAGACAGACAGACAGACAGAGTTACTTTCGAATTTATAATATAGGTATGGATGTGTATTTCTTCGCTCTGGTAAGAACATTAAATGCGGCGTTAAGTTCCACCGCTCAATACATATATCCATAAATAAGGTTGCTTGTAAGTTTATTTTTGTTGTTTGTACATTTCCCGGTGTATATAGAGAGTTTAGTGACAAAACAACACATATGATAAGTGATCCATTATAGATTCCTATAATATCGAGTCAAGTATGCATTTATTTATCGCCAGCAGCGCTCTAGGCACGAGTACGTGGGTGCGCGGACCGGCTCGTGCTGGGTTTTTCGGACAGGAAGCTCCACATAATACTGTTAAGATAATATTTCATAATCTTAGTCACATTGACGTGGCGCTGCTTAGAAAACCTACGTTTTGAATCATACGCGAGTAGAGTTGCCAACAAATCAGTTTAACGTTGAAATTATGCAATTTTCCATATTGTCGTGGGAAGTCCGTCCTGATGCGCCGCTCGTTGTGCAATAGTTAACTAGGGGTCGCCACTTACTGCCTGCCTGTACTGCCTGAGAGAGTCTTGAAAATATATATATAAATTATCAGGGAGCAATGTGTACAAACTAACATTACACTACTACTCGCGGCTATAATTGTTTTATAAGAACCATCAAACAAAACTCAGTGCGAAGGCATCACAAGTATAATAAGGATTTAGATAAAAAAAATAACAAATAATTATAATCAGTAAAAAATGTATATTTAAGACAACACTTTTTTAAATAAAAAATAGTTTCAAAATTTTTGTTTAAAATGCAAGTAAAATATCCAATTAAATTTATTAAAAAATGCAAGTAAAATGTTCAATTCCCTATGTTACATAATTAAATTATAAAATAATATGTAAATATTTGTTTAATATGAATAGATAATTGACCTAGCTCAACTGTGCCTCCATTACTGACGCCGCCGACACTCGCGCACGTGTACATACTCGGGATGTGTTAGACCAGTCGACGCTTACTTCTACTACTACCTATATGTATCTGTATCTGTCTGTCACGTGCAGTCGAAGCGAACCGTACAAAATATTGCTTACCTATAGGACATTACTTAAACACCTGCTCCACTGCCACTGCTGCTGCTATGTCCTCAACGCCGTTTCAGAGTGTCTTAACACTAAGTTCGCTTTGTCTACACTACAGCGTGATACAACCAATCACATCACATGTTAGACAATTATAATAAAAATTAAAATACCTTAAATCAAATATTTTAATCGTTAACGTCAAGATAAAGCTATAAAGGCAAACAGTTTTCACATTCGCGGGTCACATGACCGCCTCCCTGGGTACCTCAGTGTGTGATAACAACGATTCAAATCTAATTATAAATATCCTAAAATGATAAGAAATTTTTACTTAACAATTTATTATCACTATAATTACTATTTATATATTTATTGTGTTGCTTACAGAGTGCGGTCTATTTGGTGTATTTTTTTGCAGTCGGTTATAAAATAAAATAATACATATGTATAATTTATAGAATTTTAAAATATTTTATATTAAATTTTTGTATTAAAAATATATTTTCTTAAATAGCAAAGGGTTAGGTGCGGAAAAAAGTATAGGTACTTTAATTTTTGTATTAATGATTGAATCAGTGAACGATTTGATGAGAATTAGAGCAGAGAGCAGGCCAGCATTCATTGCATGCATACGACAGCACAGTGCACCAGCCTCCACTAGTAGTACTTCTACAGGTAAATATAGCTCACACGTCCTTCAGATAGCGATAGCTATTATCAAATGTTTGTATTTATATTATAAAACTGTCTTTTTAAAATAATTCTCAACTGTCATTGTTTGTTCGCTTCTGTAGCTTTCCAAATTATGTTATTTGCGTACAGTTGCGTTGTCGGTGGCTTATCAACATGTCTTGTATGGTTTAATATCTAGTTATGTACAAAATATTTAAAAAAATCTTTGAGATCCACCAAAATAAAGTAAAATAAAGAAACTTTCCGATGAGACTCTCCAACTCATGAAGAGACGCGAGATGAGGCTGAGGCTGAGACTCGTACGCAGCAGGACTGGCAGTAGGCACTAGCGGCGTTAGGGTAGGGGCGCCGGATATAAAGGGCGCCGTAGACGCCCGTTTAGGGCGCTTTGCGCAAAGATGTATTGGGTATTTGCTACCCGGTGCGGCTTAGGGGACTTGATGCCTTTTAAAATAGTCTAAGAACTAAAAAAAAAAAAAAACAAAGTGATCGTCGACTTTGATATCTAAAAAAAACATTTTTTTATTAGATGGTTATTTCGTTGTACCCATTCCCTTTTTTGTATATTGTATATTATTAAAATGTAGTTAGGGGGCGCCGAAAAAATTTCGCCCAGGGCGCCGGTAGTGCTAAAACCGGCACTGGCAGTAGGAACATGGGTACGTAGTATTTTGACACTCCGTTTCCTTTCCCCATTTTCCGCCGAATTCTATTGCGTGTTGAGAGGCGTAACTCAACGCTGCGCTTTGTCTTATTACCAGACCGAAAATATGAAAATACAATTTCCCCTGAGTAAAAATTGAACCACAACTATTGGCAAAACAGCCTTCAACATACTTCTTATCCACATCACGATAACCCTTTCAAACTTAACTTTTCTACGCTTATAATTTGAGTACAGTAGAACCTCGGTTATCCGGCCCTCAGTCCACCACCCACCACCACCACCTCCCGCTATGGATCCGTCCGTCCCGTCCTTACATACATGAATAAGCGTATGTTACAAAAAGGGTATCTCTTAATAATTTCTTGATAAACATAGATTTTCGTTTATATGTACATATTTATTGTTTTAAATAAACAGATAGCAAACATTACGTACAACAAACATAGAAAACCCTCTTTTCTTCCAAAATTTGGATAATCGATTATCCAAATTTTCGATCCGGTTAATCGAGTTTCTAGTGTTGTATTAAAATGATGTTAGGCTAACATATTTGCCCTCGAGTTGTCCGTGGCGACGCATGTCCTCTATAGTAATTAAGCAATACAAGCACGAGCTTAAAATAAACGAATACTATAAAACCCAGGCCAAAAACTCAACTGCGTCAGATGTTGGTTTATGTGTCTATGAATGTAAAATAACGGGTTGACTCGAAGGTCATGTGACGTCGACGAAGCGCCTGTAGCAGCAGCCCGTATACGCAGGCCGTAAACCCACATGTGCTGATTAACATAAAATATATCTATTATAACGTAAATATATTAATCTGTCATTTTCATACAATCTAGATGTAGCGATAATAATACGGTGAATAATAAAAGTCAACTCACTGTAAATATTCATACAGCACTCTCATTACTCCTTCTTCTCCTTCTCAGTCGACCGCAGCGAGCGCTTTCATATAAATAAACTAAATACGAATACTTACGATTAACTATATAAATTCTATTAAATGTATGTATATTTATAAATGAACGATGAATGTGAAAAAAGTGATGCGATCTCTTCGGAGGACATGCGGAGACAGCTTAGCTGATCGAATCCGCAAAGCGAGGATGTCACGGTGAGAAAGAAGAAGAAGAACGTTCTCAGCTGGTTTGGGCACGTCGCACAAAGTGTGAGTGATGAAGGGATAGCAAAAACGATTTCCGGTGGAAAAGTGAGTGGTAAGAGAGATAGGGGGCGACCTCGGTTGACCTTCAAAAACACAGTATCAAAGATACTGCAGGAAGGTCATTTAAATATCCTCAAAAAATCCATTATCCTCCGGGGGCGGGGGGGCGTGTATGAAGAGGTCGATGACAGTGGACGAGGCGTTTGGCGCTCCGTTCTCTCTGACTACCCCGCTAGGGATATAGCGTGAAGTTATGTTAAGTTAAATGATAAATGAATAAATTACAACACTGAAATATATGAATAACTCATATTAAATAAACTATAAATATAAATAATAGTTCCCTACACTACACGTGTCTACGTCTCTGCACATACGTACGTATGTATGTCCGTGTTGCCTATCGTTAGATAGTGTGATTATATTTGATTTATTTTGAGAGCGAGGCACGCACCTATCATCGAGATAAATATTGCATTATAGTTAGAGAGTCGTGCCCCAGGAGCAGACAGAGTGATTGTAAAATCGACTGTTTGGGGGTGCCATCCCCACTCGAGGAGATGCAATATTTATTTAAATTTATTTTCCATTTCTTCGCTCTGGTGTCGAGGCAAAGCGCGGCGTTGAGTTCTGCCTGCATTTTAGTTAACTTTGTGAAGTTTATCTACACACTATCAGTTGTTCTCAGACACATATAGACGGTATCTATTTTTATCGGTTATTTTGAAAACGCTAACCGCCTTAGATTTCTAACAATATATATATATATATAGCGTATATATATATATATATATATATATATATATAGCGTATATATATATATATATATATATATATATATATATAAGTATGCGTCTATTCTAAAGTCACGTCAAGTCATTTCATAGGAGGATTAAAATTTTATTTAACTAAAATATCATTAAAAACGCTCATTCCATGAAGAATCTATTCTACTTATTTATTTACTTATTTGTCTCTTATTAATGCTCGATAATAACTAACGACTTCAAGCCCCCATAACTGATAAACTAAACACTGTACCTACTACAAACGTGCAGTCGTGTGGGGACTCATATAGGTCCAAAATATTTAAAAAATACCAAAACCCCACTTCCTCGCGGCGTTGAATTTCGCCTCTCAACACAGTGTCTCAAAAATGTTGTGGAAAGTGTGGAGCGGAGTGTCTTTACACTGACAGACACATACACACTTCTAATTTAAATAATAAATAAAAAAATACCAAAACTACGGCATTTAAACATACCTACCATCTACTTATTGACATTGATGCTAGAACCAAGCATCATTTTCATGATATAAAACTAAATCTTTTATTTTTTATTTTTTTTTTATTTTATTTTATACTAGCGGCCCGCCTGCGGCTTCGCCTGCTTGAACTAGATGATTATTAATTTAAAAAAAACAGAATTGACTGACAACTATAATGACTTCTAATGTTTTTTTCCTACATTATCGTAATTTCTATAATAATTCTGCTCCAGATCTTCATTTTTATTAAAGGGACAGAAATTGCTTGTTATGTTGATCAATTTTTACTAAGACACTATATTTATATCTCTTAGAGATTAGATGGGCTGCTAGGGGAACCACACCACATTGTTTCCACATCAGGTACTCCAGACCTTCATTTTTGTTATGTGAGTGGAAATTATTTGTCATGTTGTTCAATTTTCCCCAAGGCAGTATATTTATATCTCTTATAGTTTATCTTAGACAGGTTGTTAAGGTTTCACATCAGGTATCCAGATTTTGAAAATAAAATATAGCCTAGATGTTGCCTAGACATAATAGCTATACAACCAAAAAAGTTTCTTTCAAATCCGTCCAGTAGTTTCGGAGATTAGCGTGTACAAACATACAAATAAACAGACAATTTTTTATTATTTTGTAAATATATTCAATGTACAGACGCGTCTTTTTTTACTTTCTTACTATATCTATAGATTAAAACCTTGAAAACATTATAATATTAGTAAATTATTTTGATGCGGATCACTGAGCGAGCTACTAGTATTGATGGGAAATTGTACATAAATGGGTTTTCCTCTAAGTTAAAAATTGTCTAGTGACTCGAGAAGTGTCGCCGGCTTCCTCAATGTCATATATAATTTATCTTTAACTACACGCTGTATCACGCATGTAGGTGGCGACCACTCCTATGTCCTAACATATAGTGTTATACATTACAAGACTTGCCGACAACTTGTATTACGTTATACAAGTTTAAACCTTAGCAGCTGTCAGTTATTGTTCTTATTCAAATATAATTATGGCATGATTTGCCGTCTATTTTTTAATATAAAAGTTACGTATTATTTTCAAATATAAATATTTTAAACTATTTTCAATTTTATAAAAAAATATATAGTACTAGTTATTTTTTCTATATGCTAAAAAGAAGAGAAAGGCCCAAGAAACTGAAAACCTTTGAGCATTGATCATTTTATTAACACGCTTTACTTAGGGATGAATGCCTCTCCGAACATGTTTACGTTGACCTGAATATATACGACATATATATATATATATATATATATATATATATATATATATATATATCCTTCCCTATACGGTAATCGTAATATTCAAAATTCTGCTGCTGTTAAACAACTTAAAACAAGCTTTTAGTAAACACTAAAAGCTTGTTTTAAATTTTAAGAAAAAATTGTGAATAAAAAATTGGAACTATAAATATTTGAAAGAAAACAAAATGTTCACATTATAATAATTTATTAATTAATTAATATAATAATTACATAAGTTAACACAAACCACCGCCACATATGTTATATAACAAGCACACACGGGAAACAAACAAACATTAAATCATAATTCTGTATAAGTCATACACACACTGCAGTTGCGTAGGTCAGTGATGGAATAATAATACGACTAGAAATAACATAGATAAAATTAATACAAAATATAACAAATTCAACTATTAATAGCAGAGAAATCCAAGGAGTTTTGAAGGATACACTGTGAATACAGAGCGGAGCACACGTCCGTAACGAGGCTATGTCAGCGACACCAAGCAACCCCACACATGTTCTGTAGCAGGTAATATGAAGTAATCGCAGAGATGTCTGCCGAATTCTGGCATTGCTTGTTGAGTAGCAGAACTCAACGCCGCGCATTGCCTCGACACCAGAGCGAAGAAATGGAAATATAAACGTAAATAAATATTTCACTTCCTCGAGTGGAATTGGAACCCACAACTATCGCGCTACCGACATTGGACGATTTTTACTTGTTTGTTCTTAGAACTGTTATTTCATCTAGAATTGAATGCAGTCCCAATATTTAAAAAAAGTGTGTAAGTTTGACCCGAAACAATTGTTTCGACATCTGTGTAGAAGGCCCTAGGAACTCCTCGATAAAATTAGTATTTTCTTAAATTGGATGATCTCTAAAGAAAAATTCTTCAATGAAAATGTTTTCTGTCCCATACTGTATAAAAGACATATAGACAGATGGTATTTCCAGGAAAATGTTAAATTAGTATATTTCTTTTTATTATTTGTTACATTTCTGCTGACGTTATTTTTATGTCATCAGGATTATCTATTTATATATGTTTGTAAATTCAATTGTACATTAGATTGTCTATACTCGTACTATGGATTTTGTGTTATTGCAAAATTACAACTAAAAATATAAATTAAGTATTTTAAATGACTTCAACATCAAGTATATGTATTCGTGGGATTCATCATGGCTCGTCAAAATCGATAATGATATTTATGATTTTATGATATTATCAACATTAAGTAACTTACGAACACAACAAATATTTAAATATACATAAAAATATAAATATTTTATTATATATTATTTAGCAAGATATACATATGTATATCACTCCATTTCCATTCTCTACATATTCTAAACAATATTAGAGTACGTCGAACCTCAGCCCAATTCTGCACTTTAAGTAACTAAACTAGTACTCTTAATGCAAGTATTCTACTGTAATGTAAGTACAGGCCCCGTGCCCACGTGCCCACGTGCCCACGCGGCGCTCTGCTCGCGCTCGGCGGAGGAACTACAAAAGACACACTTCTTCCTAAAAGTGACAAGTGACGACATCAAACTTCTACGTACTTACTAATATATAAAGCCATACCCAAGCTTAATTAATTGAACTAATAGATCAATTAAGTGACTTCTATCTGCGGTTTCAACTTCACTAAGCTCTAAACGTTTGGTTTGACGCCGCGGTACGCTATGAGAGTACTAAATCGCGCGCAAAATAATATTTTTTATAGATTCATGCTTCACCCCGTGTCAACTCCGTTTTCAGCTTTCCCATCGGTGTATGGAATACATAAATACTTGATGGGTAGAGTTGCTGTTTCTGTTATTTCAAGGTTGAACCTAATTATGTATGTATGTTTGTTCGACCAGCTTACTCGTAACTCCCGTATGTGTAATAAAAAGCATTTTTTGTATGAAACTTAATTTGTGAAACTTGACAGATTTTACCGTAAAATTATTTTTTTATATTTATAAAACAAGTATTTTAGTACATCGTTTTTTTACTTAAATATTTGCACTATATAAACTTAAAGCGCGGATCTTAAAGATTTTTACATGGTCAGAGTTAGTGGGTGAAATGATTCTTATAACTTAATGATAACTAACTACAGTTTCACAGAGTGTACAGAGTGAGATTGTAAGGTGTGCCGCGTGCGCTCGCGACGTGACGGCCCCACTGGCGCGCCGCCAACCAATCACCTGCAGGTGTTTATCACTACACTGCCATTGGCTGGCAGCCCCACAATTATTTAATACACTACATCAAAGATCATCAATATATACCAAAACAAACAATGGCTATCAACCACACTTATAACCAACAATACATATTACTCGTATACACATCGTCGCTCTACAATGTCCACAGTCCCCATCACCCCACGTCCTCGTCTCCGTGTCCCCACATTACAATATAGCACTGATCACGGAATCACAACGTTCTCTACGTACTACGTAGAGCCTACGCGACTACGCGCGGCTACGAGCGCGCTCGACGGCAACACGACCACACGCCGGCGCGCGCTACACGCGAATGAGAGCGGCGCCGCCCGCTCCCCGCGCCCGCCGCCCGCCCCGCCGCGAGTGCGCACGTTAGCGTAGCCTGCACTTAAATACGGCCGCCAGAGAACTCACCTGCTATTCGCAATCTAACTCTTATCGTGAGTACGCGTCACTGCGACACAGAGACACCTTCACTAACTGCAACGAGATGTCAGCACAAAGACTTGTATTGTTCGCTTTCGTGACGGCAGCACTGTCGGCCACCGCGGTGGTGGGCCGGCCCAAGATGATCCGTAGCGTGGACCTGGCGGAGGCCATCAACAAGACGGTGTGCCCCATCCACCTGGAGGTGGACGAGGACCCGGACCGCATCCCGCGGCGCATCAAGATGATGCGCTGCGGCGCCGAGCCCAACCGCTGGTGCAAGGAGCAGCTCATCCCGCACCACGAATGCTGCCAGCACGTGCACGCCGACCACCAGATGGCGTGCGTGGAGATCCACGACTCCGTGCTCGTCTACTACAAGTCCACCAAGGAGACCAAGATATATGAGGTGGCCGTCGGCTGCAGCTGCATGATTGAGCAGAGCACGCACGCGCCCCCGGTGCCCAACAGCCCCACGTGACACCGCTGACACCTGTGACACCCGTGACACTCCACTAGCTCTAGTTCCTAAATTTTCAACTTGTGATATTTAAATTATTGTGAGTGAGGGCATGACTGCCGTAATTTATTTATTTATTAAAATGGTTGTGAGTCGGCGCCAGCGCAGCGCCGCCATCGTCGGCGTCGTCGCCGGCGGACTCGGGGCCGCCGCGCCCAGTGATACATACCTAGCATAAGTATTAATTATTTAGTTAGTAAATAAGTAAAAAGTAAATAAAGGTAAAAAGCTTTAAATTTTAACATTTTCTTTTATTTTAAATATCCATTTTTTGTTTATTTCATGCGAGCATAAATATTAAAACTCCCACTCTACATTTATATATTGAAAGATATATTTGTCAACAAAATCATTTAAATTTAAAAAATATCTATACATATACATATATAACAAAAAAATACATTACTTTTGAAAATTAATAATTCCATTTCTTAAAATGCCTCTAAAATCTAAAACGATTTTTTTTTAAATGTATCATGTTATTAATATACGAACGTGGTGATGGTTCGGTGGTCACGTTGTCACCGAAGTGACAACGTGACCACCGAATATAACTTACCAGTCGGTGTACAAATGAACAACTGTACTATTACGTTTATGGGTAAAATCAGAGTTAATAGGTAGCTATGGACAAGCTATCACTACAGCTTGTCAGGCAGGCAGTGGCAGGCACATATTAAACTATATTTATATTCGTATTTTATTTATCAGTTTCATCTCCGCCATAAAGATCTATAGAAGAATTTTTTATATAATTACTACATATATTTTGGCTAAAACAAATTTGAATTAATAAAAAATTGTTGTATCGACCAAAAGACTGAAAAAATAATAATTAAGTATTACTTGTTATATAAGCCTGATCATTTTCCTTTAATAATGTCTCCTGCAGCGGCGGCTCCCAGGGCGCATCCCGAGTGATAGTTGATGTCAACGAACGACCCCTGCGACCCCCCGGGCCCCCCCGGGACCTAGTTGATGTATCTTAGAACTATAGTTTAACGAAAGAGTAGCTAATTCATTTAATTTTTTTTTTGTAAATTTATTTTCTTTACTCTCAAGTCTACATTTCGTACATATCAACATACGCTCTATTGTTGTTGTATGTCGCCTGACCTGATCTTAACGAAAGTTATTTTGTGAATGTGAATCACTATAGCAGTTAGACTCACAAGAAAAGAGGATAAAATATATATATATATATATATATATATATATATATATATATATATATATATATATGTATATATACTACATTATAAATATGTACTTCATACTTGTACATGGTAAGGTTTTAAGAAAATTATTATCATCATACTTAAGTCTGTAAACAAAAAATATTGTTTGCATTAAAAATTAATTTATACATATCAAAAAAACGTTTGTTATTCAGAGCGGGGCTGGTGCGGGGGCCGAGCGTCAACCGCAAGTGACCGCTAGCGTCACTACTAAGTGCCTAGTGACTTACAACGACACATTCTACATATTTTCTCGTTCACCTTCAATATCCTTGCCATATTTGTTCCTTAATACTTCTGCTGAGAAGTGTTTTGTTTTAGATATTGCATATCATTATATCTTTAATATCTCGAAATCTAACTCGGCTATTTTAGTAAAGAAACTCACCCCTCGTTAGGTACCACAATATCCGCCATATTCTGAGCTGCGTCCGTCTTGCATTCAAATATCAATGATTGGCAATATGGTTTCCAATCGTCTACTTTATACAATAAAATAAATCGCTTCCTTTTACACACAATGCACAGATAAATATAATCTATTAATATATAGAACAGGACATGCACGGACAATCCTCTCATACCTCATGCGCGCACACACACAGACACACACACACACACACCCAGGCATACACACAGAACACACACACACCCACAGACGCAGGCACAGGCACTGACGCACGCACACACCCACTCATACACAGGCACAAATGCCTACATTTACGGCCCCCTTATTTGTTTTCTGTTATATCTATTAACTATTCTCTAAGCTTAAATGTACCAAACGGAGAAGCGAGTCATTCCCAACCGAAGTATCCTTGATTACTTACTGGGAAGTCTCAGCAACTCAACTTGTAAAAAAACTATGAGAATAAAGCTATTTTTATTTTTTATTTTTATTTATTTATTTGTAGTTCATACCACATTCTTAAATTTTTTGGAACTAAAATCTCTCTGGCTGTTAGCGGTTACACTTTTTTAATTTGGTTCATTAACTAGGAGAAAAACACATCTTAAATTTGCAGTAAGTACAAGAGAGAGAAGTGTGAGAGAGAAATAGATGGAAAGCATACACTCGAATGGTAGTTTGATGGCAGTTTGTGTGGTTGTGAGTATGGGACGGTTGATATTGAACAAGTCGGTTTTTTTTGTTAAAAATTATGATTATTTTAATACATATTCATATTTCTACACATATTTTTTTTATTTTTAAATAGATTTAATAATTCATTTATTTATATAAACGTGATTTTTACTTTTGACAATTTTTTTATGATAGATACAAAAAAAAAAAAAATACAGTCGAATTGATAACCTCCTTTTCTTACAGAAGTCGGTTAAAAAGGGACTTATCTGCGTACCTTCTTAGATAGAGTCTATTGAGACTTTCATATGTTTTAAAAATGTATGTACAGTTTTCTTTTTCAATTTTACGTTTTAGTTTAATTATTCACTTTGCAATAAGGTACTTTTAAAATAACAGTAATATAACTAACTTACAATATTCTTCGATTTTTTTACCAATAATTTAGATATCTTGAGAGAAAGAAGCTCATGCGATATTCCATTATTATCGATGACAAGGACCTACCGGAACCTAACTTTCATGGCAATTGATCGTTTGTTTAAGTAAAATCACTCGTATTTTAAGCGAAATCCAATCGACAGTTCGCGTAGAAGCGCGTAGAGGCTCGTAGAGGCGCGCGCGCAGCGGGCGGCGCCGGGGGGCGGGGCGCGGGGCGGCGCCGCCCCGGCTCAGGCCGTCTAATGCTTCACTAACTCTCAAGTCAACAAACTGTTGATTTTACATTTTTGTGTCTCGCGCTAATTGAAACTGATTTTTTATTTTGTAACATTGTAATTATAAGCTTGTGTACATGACGTGGATTCTCTTCTGGTGTTGTTTGGATGTAAGATAAGCTATCAGAAGCTATTGCAATACCTAAGTGTGCGATAATTAAAAAACTTATTATCAAGAAAATATATATATTTTGATATAGATATTTTCTATTATATTTCTTTGGTTTATTCAGACAAAATAAGCGCAAAGCGATGGGCAGGTACTAGGTACTGGCCGTGACCGAGTCACGCGAAATACCCACTGGCCCGTCGCCGACAGGGCTATCACGCGCTTGTCATTTTGTAATCATATCATTTTTATTTTTTTTGTTTTAATATTATACACTTTGCATTTCGCATAAATTTACCTGCATTTGTAATTATTAACTGCATCATACAATAGGAGCCTCAATTATCGAGACATTGCCTGCTGAATGGCGACTAGTCATTCCTGGGAACTGGGACTGGGAATCAAATTCACAATTATGACGTTCACAGTAAAGCTGCTGTGCCACTGCGCCACTGCGCCGCGTAATGGCCCTATAATTTAGTTGTATTGGGTTCCATCACCGACCACGCAACAGCGCTACAGACAAAAAAAGTAGAACAAAGGGACGTTTCTTCACATTTGTCTCAGCCTTTCTGAAACTTTCGTAAAATGTTTTTATTGCATTTATTTGGCAGCCCTGTCTGCAACGACGACATCAGGAAGGCCTCTACGTCATTGGAAAAAATATTACGCCATCCGCGAAATATCCACGAGCACGTGTCTTACCTGCTGCTGCGCTGTTTCCTGTACCTACTGGTACATCACATATCGCTTATAACATAAAACTATTAAAATATCAGCGATAGCGATAGCGACCTCTCACGGGGTTAGTCCGCCCCTGGTGAACAATGAACAGTTTGAATATCGATACTGAAGGAAACTTCCTCCAAAAACGTAATTATAATACAAAATTTATGAAAAAGTGGTTTTGATCATATGTTAGATTCTAATAATGTGCAAGAAATATATTATTTTTTAACCAACAAAATAAATAAAGCTGCGGATAAAAGTATTCCTATAAAAAGATATTGTACCAATCTTTTAAACCAAAAACATATTGTGATCGCTTACTGTCTCGAATTATAACGGAAACGTCACCAGGGGGTGGCAGGATTACTTACCGAGAGAGTTGAACTATCTTCAAAATATGTATATAACATCATCTCGAAAAGATGTTTAAATTTCACGTGAACGAAACGTCAAACGTCGTACCGCCCCGGGCCTCGGGTCCAGGGGGGCCTCCAAATGGTGCAAATTCCCTTGATCAAATCCTAAATAAGCCCTTGAAAAAACGCATAGTATCTACTTAACAGGAAGTTTGAGGTTGGAGGGGGCCTCATAAACAAATAAGTACAGGGATTAGTGCAGCCTGTACCGGTAGTTTACATTATATTAATTAAAATTACTTTTATCTTTCTAATGTCCATTTAGGTTGCATGTGGTTCCAGTTTCGTAGTTTTTTACTTCAAGTTCCTAGGGCCTCCAGACCGACGTAATTTTATAAAAGTTTGCGTACTCACTAACCTGAAAGTGGGGCCCTTCCAGAAGTAGCGCAAAATAAAGGTACATCTCTATCTGGGGGGATGATTGAGCCATCAGATCGGTTTAGGTGCTTATAAGGGGTCTTAAAATAGTCCATAAATAATATATGTAAAATTATAGCGTAATTTTTCAAAGTGGTTTTGGAAGTCAAATGGCAGTTGCTCCATTTAAAAACCGCCATCCGCCGCTAATATGGAACGCAACAACGTGTCAAGTACGAATACTGCTTAAAACTCTAGCACCCAGACAGAAACTCCGCTTTGCAACGTGGAATATTGGCTCTCTAACCGGACGACGCAGAGAACTCCCAGATGTACTTATAAGACTTCGGGTCCAGTGTGCTTTCCTCCAGGAAGCTTGCCGGAAGGGCAATAAGCCTCGCAATAACGGACAGGGTTACCGCCTTATATACACCGGGTCACCCTCAGGTAAAAACTGTGTGGCAGTAGTTCTTTCTGAAGAGCTTCAGAACTGGCTTCTTGAAGCTGATGGTCGCTGCAATAACTTGATGCGTATAAGGGTGCTGATTGAAGGCGTAACTACCAACTAAATTAGTGCCTACGCGCCGCAGGCCGGCTGTAGCGTGTCCAAAAAAGCGTCATTCTGAAAGCAGAATGAAGAGGTTCTACTTGCTATACCGTCTACCGAAATGGTTGTTTGTTGTTGGGGAAGATTTGAACAGTCAGTCAGTGCTGAGCCGTATGAACATGTTCACGGGGGTTTTAGATACTGACTTCGTAATACAGAGAGAGTGCTTCGTAATATTCTGAGAACCTATATTGCGTCTGATACTACGTTCTTCCAAAAGAACCCACAGCACAGGATTAATGCCAAGAAGAAGTAGAAGAAGTATACGTATTTTGTCCCAATATTAAATAATCTTTAGGACGTCTGGCAAGAGTAAAGCCTACGTAAAGGGTTATACCAGGGTTATAATATTTTTTTTTTACATTTTTCTCAAAAATATATTTAAATACGAGCGTTTTAACTTTAACGTAGGTGAGCGTGTACCTTGAATTGGCGCTATCTTTGAAAGGGCCTCACTTTCAAGTTAGTAAGTACGCATACACTCTTACGTACTTATTAGACTAGTAATCTTCAAAATTTCAGCTTTACTAAAATGACGTAGGTCTACTAGGGTCCTGGGATCTCAGTCTATTTTATTTTATACGCGGAACTAATATTACTATAGCGTATGAACTAGCTCATGATGATAAATTATGATCTATATTGGAACTAAGCTTATGATGGAAGCTTCAGATGACGCTCTGGCTGTAGTCCTAGATAATCTGGTAGAAATTTACAATGAATTCAAATTCAAATTCAAAATATTCTTTATTCAAATAGGCAATTATTATAAGCACTTTTGAATCGTCGAATGAACATATGAACAAAAAGCTACCACCGGTTCGGAAGGCAGTTCTGCTGAGAAGAGCCGGCAAGAAACTCAACAGTTGCTCTTTTCAAAATCAATGGTACAATCTATTACATTAGCTGGCAGCTATCCTGCATTACATTCAATAGACATTAATTCCATACATGCTTATCCTCTAAATATTCTTGAACAGTGTAATAAGCTTTACTTGTTAGAATTTTTTTTACAGATATTTTAAATTTTTGTAGTGGCAAACTAAGAATACACTGCGGAATTTTATTATATACACGTATACTCAGACCCATAAAAGATTTATTAACTTTTTGGAGGCGAAAACTTAGAGTAACAATTTTATCTTTATTTCTCGTTCCTATCGTATGATTGTCACTATGTTTACTATGACAATGTATATTTTGTCGGACAAAGAGAATATTATAGTATAGAAATTGGGAAGCAACTGTAAGAATACTTGCATCTTTGAAAACATCTCGCAGAGAATCTCGAGCTGTTAGATTATAAATATATCTTACGGCTCTTTTTTGGAGAATAAATATTGAATTGATATCTGAAGCACTGCCCCATAGCAGCATTCCATAAAATAAAATACTATGAAAATAGCTATAGTAGACTAGTCGGGCAGTTTCAACGTCCGTCATTTGTCTTACTTTCTTAATTGCGAACGCGGCAGAGCTGAGTTTATCCGCAAGTGCTTCCAGCGTTCCACTGGAGTTTGGAATCTATAGTAACACCTAAGAAAATAGCTGATTCCGACACATTAAGAGGTTCTCCTTTAATTATTACATTAAAATTATGTTTTTTAACATTTGGTAAGGCAAACTCGATGCATTTCGTTTTTTTAGCATTTAACATTAGATTATTAACATCAAACCAACGAAGAATATGCGATAATGCACTGTTCACTTCGTCATAGTTTATTTTATTTCGGTCAACCTTAAATATTAAAGAGGTATCATCCGCGAAAAGTACAATATCACATAGGTTCTTCACATAAAAAGGCAGATCGTTAATATAAATAAGAAATAAAAGAGAATAGATCCTTGTGGAACGCCCATCTTTAGAGGAGATCCAGATGATTTTACATTATTTATACTAACCTTCTGGATTCTTCGGTTTAGATATGAGGCAATAAGATCAAGGGCAGTACCCTGTATACCATAATGATATAGTTTTAATAACAGAGTTTTATAAAAAAAAATTTGAAAAGTATTTGCCACTTCTAAATCTGAATTTAAGATTATATTATTAACTTTTAATTTAATAGGTTCACTGACAGCTCTAGATCTCCCAGTTACAGTAGTGATAGCATCCCATGTAGCTTTAATTTTATTATTAGAGTTTAAAATTTTTGCCCTTATATACATAGACTTAGCCTGGACACATACCTTTTTAAATATTTTTGAAAAATTTCTAACTTTCAACAAGAACGCCGCATCTTGATTCCATTGCCTCATATTATGTAATTCATATAGTTTGTTTCTGCTTCGGTATATACCAACAGTTCCAGTCGCTAAAAGTTAACTTCGAGTTTTTATATATTTGTTTAACTTTAAAAATGTTATCAAACTCTGTAGTGTGTAAATTAAAAACTTTACAATATACCTGATCCGGATTTAATCCGGTTATTTCTAAGGTTGCTATTTTTTCACTCACTTTATTATTAAAATGATTAATTTTATTTTCGGTAATTGGTCTAATTGATATTTGTTTACGTTCTGCGACTGTTTTATCTATTACCGAAAACATTTGACCACAATGATCCGAGCTAAGATTAGTAATAATTTGTTTTTCTACAGTCTCACAATGACAAAAAGCATTATCTATACAAGTAGCGGACGTATTCGTTATACGAGTTGGTTCTGAGAGAATATTAAACAAATTAAAAGATTTAAATAAGTTTAGAAGACGAAGGCTTAATGATGTCACCTGTAGTATATCTATATTAAAGTCTCCGCATACGATTAAAGATTTACTGTTCGAACTCAAATTATTAAGAACATCCTCCATTTTCTCTTCAAATACTTCAAAACTACCTTAGGGGGGTCGATACACGCATACTATAATATGTCTATTAAATTCAACGCAGGGCAGTTCAATACAGCGTTCGTCAGAGAGAGCTACTATATCTGGTCGCGATTTACAACGTATATCATTTCTTATTAATATAAGCGAGCCGCCGCGGATTGCCTTCTCTCTAATTTGAGAGTGATTAGGTTTTACATATAGAGCAGATGATCTGCCTCCACCTGTACCTATCTATCGAATGGTAGTAATAGAGAATATCAGTGCTCGTAACATTCTTATTTCGGTTTTGATACAAATTTCTCTTTTCTTCCATACGTTATTTACACGGATGATAGCTTCTTTTGTTATCCCAATTCGTCTTTTTATCTCGAGGACACGAGGATTTTATTTGCTAAATTCTACTACATGTACTTTTGATATTTAGTATTTTAATTTTCTATGTGTATACAAGTCTAACTCAAACATTAATTACAAGATGTAAACTAAGTAAGCATGCACACTAATTTGTACATGAAAAAAAAAGTGATATTTAAAAGAAATTTTACACGGTGGGGGGGGGGGGTGTGTGTCGAGCAGCCTCATTCAACGACACCGCCCCGGGCCTTCGACGGGGTTAGTCCGCCACTAAGTACATTCCCAGATTGTATATCGGGTACCGTACTAAAAATAAAAATGATGTCTTTTCAATACAAGCCTTCTGAAAATACACACAATGAAAGTTTAACTGAAATTTCAACGAAGGAATGCGAAAAGTTAGGATATAATTAAAAAAGAAGAGAGATAAGAGTACTAGGAAAAGATTTTTTAAGGCAAGTGACAATGAATTTATGAAAAACTATTGTATTATAAAAACGTAGCCGCGTTCGGGTCCACTAGTTGTTATATAAATATAAATTTATTAAAAAGTATCTAGCACCTCCCTAATTCGGTAGTAACACGAACTAGAGGACTCTTGATAAATAAAATGACTGCTATTACGTGAATCAATTAATTGCAATTTTAAAAGAATTTTATACTTCCATCAATATATTTTCCATTGCATATTTTTTTTATAGAATACGAAAAAGAATATAATCAAAGATTTATTCGAATAACTTACCAGTCATTAGTCTTATGGCTAATCTTACGGCGGTGAGCAGCGCACAGCGCAGACAGTCAAATGTCATGTCTGCACTCTATTTTGTCATTCAAATATTGTTAATTTTAAAGTTGAAATTATAAAGATTTTATGCAAATAAATAGTTTACGTTAACTAACCAAAAAACGTACCTACTAGTTATTTCAGATTTTACAGAAATTTTAAAAGTATCTAAATTAGCAATATGTACTTGATAATTGGTCCAAGCTCTTTAGTAAAGTTTCAAGTAGTGTTTGTAACGCTGAGGGCGTCTGGTACAGCTGAGGGGTGTACGGGTTTACTGATGGTCCCTGATTGTAGTATTTGTGGTACACTAGGAGATGTACGAAGTGAAGTCTTACGAAGCAATTTAATTACAAGATGATATACATTTCTTTTTTCAATATTTTAAAACAGGTCTCAAGCGATTTAGCGGTTAGCCTGTGTATTATTATTAAAACATGAGAATTAAATTATTATACTGTATTTATTACAGAAAAAATGAATGTTAATCTATAAAAAGACATTATAATCATTTAATTCTTGCCATATTTTGTAATATGCACTATTTTTTTAACTGCTTTTCTTCAAATGTAACTGGATCTGTAGTTTTTTATAGTTATTCTTTTATTTTATCTAGTGGAAAGGGCACTCGAAAATGATACTCAAAAAATCTTTTATATTCATATATTAAAAATAACAAAGCTGTAACAAAGATGGGGGAGGGACAAAAATCATGAAATTCGTGTGACGTTACTTATAAATAATCTTTCAATAGAAAAAACTACCAATTTCAAGCTCTTCTAGACCTTAAAATCCTTTTGGGAGTGTCTTCGGGAGTCACGGCAAGTCTCGCACTGGCCGGGATGGCTTCCTCCTCTTCCGACATGGATAACGAGCTGAAGGCTTCCCTGACCGTCCTGCGTACGGCACAACAGTACTTATGTAATTATACCATGTAATGCAGTTGATGCAATAAAAAGGAACCCAACATTTTACGTATTGATAAAATTGTGTTAGTATACATAGTGTTTTTGTCAGCACCACTTCAAATGAAACCACAGTTTTAACAACTCTATAAAAGCCTAATGCAATTAAAATTAAATTAAAAACGATTTTGCCAAAAATTAAAAAATATTTTTTTTAAACAAAATAATCAATAAAATTGACGTTGTAAAATAAAACGTCATTTGATAAAGACGACGCACGCACACATAAACCTATCCGCAGGGACACCGCCGCACACGCCTCACTCCGAAATAGAGTCGTAGGTATTGGCGATAAAGTTCAAAGTTGTTTAACCTTTAGTAGTAATATTTTTGTAGTAGTAAGTGTTTACCTTATTGGTATCTATGCGTACTGCGTCACACCTAATATAGTCTGTTGACTGTTGTTATAGTAAACAAATATGTACTTTAATATATTAAGCATTAGTAATAAAATACAATGTTAGTAATAAATAATAGAGGCCACTTTATAAATACAATTTATTATAAAACATATCCAAACTTAACTTACTTATCTAGCTCAAACCTGCTCAGAACAATATTATATGAAAAAAAATTTTTAAATTATACATGACAAAATTTATATCACCATAATGAATTAAGCCTAGACCTCTATCCAAAGGACATTATTTACAAGAAAAAAACAAAAAAATATAATTATATTAAAATATTAATAAATTGATATTAAAAATGAAGATATAAAAAATTAAGATAGCTAAAATTCAGGTTAAATCGTTACAAAAAACAAATGACGTCCCGCGGATAGAAGCCAGCAAATGGGTGGCATTTGACTACAAGTAGCAGCATAGCAGTTGAGAAGTGTAATGTTAACACGCGTTTGTTGTATGTTTCAGTTTCATATTTCATTAAGTGAGCATAAATCTCAATTTATGCTCACTTAATAAGTCCTCAGACTAGCGGCCCGCCCGCGGCTTCGCCCGCTTGAACTACATTATTATTCATTTAATGAGAAAGATTGACTGACAGATTGACGAATTGATTGTAGAATGACGTCTAATATATGAATAATTTAATCAACTCGTTCAGAAACAGCCTTAAATGAAAATTATTAATTTGGGTAAGGATTTATAATATTCTTTGTAAAATAACTGTAATCGAAAATCGAAAAATCAAATCGAATCGAATAATCCAATATCGAAATAGAATCCAAAATAATTAATCGAATATCGAAAATATTTAATTGAGAACCTCCTCCTTGTTTTAAAAGTCGTTTAAAAATACAGATTAATTACAAACAAATACAGATTTATTATAAGTATAAGTATAGGTATGGATTTCTTTATATTTACAGGCAAGCTCATGCCTTGAGGTCAGTCGAATGCCGATAACTTTTTTTTAATGAACCGATTTTGATGAAATGTTAAGTTGAGTTAAAACAAAGCAATTGGTGAAAGTTTAAAGTAAATCGGTTCAGTACCTCCGGAGATAACAGTGATCATACATACAGATAGATAGTAAGTGTCCCTCTATCCATTTAAGTGAAAAATACTAAATGTACAGACAAAATATTTTTACTGTTTTAAATATCGTAATTTTTAATGGTATTTTTATAATATTTTGTATATTGAGGCCAGTTGTGACGCAGAGGCACAAGCTAAACACGACGAGTTGTGGGTACAGTCCTGCCTTTCCTGCTACATGCGGGATAGATGTACATTTAAAATGTATTGAGTACGCGTTCTTAATATCATACATATTCCCACACTACATGTATCGTACACGGGCTGGATTGAGAGCAAGTTTTATGGATAACAAACAAAAAGTAAACATATGACTAAACTATTTACTTGATCTACTTCTAACTACTTAGCACTTATTACATTACACTAGTAAGGACAGAGCTCTCAACGGCGACTTAGGCCATACGTATCCGACATGCAGTGGACATTACCCGTGCGCGTCGTCATCGTCGTCGTCGTCGTCCAGCGGAGCGGCGGGGCGGCGTGCATAGTGGCGGCGAGCGGCGGGCGCGGGGTGCGCCGCGCGCTCATCCGGCGCGCCCGCGTCGGCCGCCAGCGAGGCGCGGTAGGCGTGCAGCGGCGCCCAGTCGTCGCCCCAGGCGCCGGCGCCGGCGCCCAGGCGCGCCTCAGCGAACTTGAGCACGGCGCGCTTGTCCTGGCGCAGCAGCTTGCCGGAGAACTCGGCCAGCGCCTCCAGGAAGAGGAGGCGCGGTGGAGGCGCGGGCGCGGGCGGCGCGTCCAGCGCGGCGAAGGCCACGCCGGCGCGGTGCAGCGCCGTAAGCGCCTCGCGGTTCTTGACGGCGTCGAGGCCGAACATGACGGCGAAGCGCTTGGCCAGCTCCTTGAGCTCGGCCAGCTCGGGAGCGCGCGCTTGGCCGGCGGGGGCAGCGGCGGAGGCGGCGGGGCGGCGCGCTGCTGTGAACAGCGCCTGCATGGCCAGCTGCATGGTGAGCGCGCAGCTCAGTTTGTTGATCTCGCGCGCCTTGCTCAGCGTCGCCTTGATGATGTCGCCGTAGTCGTTGTAGCACTGCAAGCGCACCGCGACACAAATATATACGAAAATTTACATAGTATTAGTCAGATATTAAAGTAAATAATTTGCGGTAGTCAGCACGGATCTTATACAAAAGTGTCTTGTAACATAACATAACATAAAAACTCTTTATTTCACACCATATTCAACATATTTAACAAAAACAAAAAAAATCGTACAAAAAAAGAAATGTGAAAGGGCGGCCTTATCGCTAAAAGCGATCTCTTCCAGGCAACCTAATCTTAGAGGAATCAATTTAAATGGCATGGCGCGATCAAACATATATATATTTATACACCTGCATAAATACTATCTCATAAACTACATAGAATACACGTACATAATAAAAATAAATAAATAAATAAATAAATAAATAAATAAATAAGTAAATAAATAAAAAAATAAATAGAAAAAGATACATGACAATTACGTCGAAATATATAAAAATACTACATACTAAGATAGTAATTTTTAACTTTATATTTAAATATATTTAAGGATTTAGACTGCCTCATAGTTCGCGGTAAGGTATTCCGTAGCTTCGCAGCTTAGACAGTGAATGACTCACTGTAGCAACGGGTACGACACGAAGGTATTTCCAGGACATTATCACTTTGGAATCGGAGAGTTAGGGCAAAACGGGATTCAGAGCCGAGAAAGGTAAAGCGTTCTTTAAGGTAAGTTGGACTTGTAGTTCTTACCTTAATATAATGTTTGAAGACGTCGGCGGCGCGGCGTACGGGCACGACGTTGTACACGATGAGCTTGCAGTACGCGGCCAGGAAGTTCCGGCGCTTGTGGAGCTCCTCGATGCGTCTCTCGTCTTGACCGTCTGCAACACGCACACCAACGTCCAATCACAGTACTGCACTCCGACATAACTACAAAAGCTCCAAAGCGATTAAAAATCATTCAATAACAAAACAAATTATTTAAATGTAAAATGATCCTGGAGCGGCGAGCACTTCACTGGACAGAACACTTCGTGTGAAACGTCAGCGTCGACATCAGAACCAAGTGGTTCCTAAATTAATGTGTAAAGTGCAAATCAATTCAAATTAATGTTGTATACCAGAAAATAGGCGACGTTATTAATAATGCATAATATATTATTTTATGTAGATAGATGTTAAGTTTAAAACCATTTTTAGTTATTTTTAGTGTCACAAAAAAAAACTTATAAAGAATAATAATTTTGAGAATTCAGAATATTTTTGTTTATATGTATATGAAGACTGATTATTAAATGCATGTGTTAAACATTAGTATTATATAATATTATATCATTAAGAAGCCATCACGTAAAAGTTTTCTAGGAACCAATTGGACATGCGTCATTTGAACAACCATACCAACTTGAAGAATTAAGAAGTCACCATCAATTGATTCATCGCCCATGATTCAACGCCACACATCTCACCCGACTACTTTACATGTGAATCATGCATCACTCTAACAGAAAAATCTACAAATAAGAATAAGAAGCACGATCGGATGTTGTCATTGCAAATTAGTTGCAAAGTAGTTTAGAAATCAGTTAAATGTGGCGACAGCGAGAGACCGCGGCCCAAGAGAGGCGGTCGAGTGACAAACCATAACCAAAGAAAGAAACGATGAGACACGGCACGAGACATGCTGCCAAAGCACGAGTATATACTGCTTAGTGCTAATGATAAACATATGACGACGATCCGAGGCCGCGCGCTCGCCGGAGCCCGAGGCGGCGACAACGGAGCCGCGGCCTCGGATGCGACGAATAAAGCGAGCGCGACAATTTTCCCTTAGTAATGTTAGGAAGAAGACACCGTGACACGGCGTCACGGTGAAGCGGGGTCACGGTGACGCGTCAGATCGAGACTAATATGCATTGCGGGGGGCGGCGCGGGGGGCGGCCGCGGCATTACTAAGGTAAACTGCGCGCTCGGAGAGGTGCTTACCGGCAGGGTCCCGCCGCGCCGCGCCACATGCAAGCAGAACACGCTCGTTACGCGCCGCCCCGCGCGCCGCCCGCAGCCGCCCGCGGGGCCGGTCGCCCCGCGGTCGGCTGCGAGTGCGTGTTCGAGCGCGTGTTTACATTTTGCCACAGATCTTCGTTAAAATATAACGAAGATAATGCATATTTTTCTGATCGTTAAAAACAAGTACCTATTACATATTTATATTGCACAAATAATTTAAGACACATTACTAAAGGCACGCATACGAGGGCGGGTTAAACATGTCACGGAAGGAAAAGGAGGTTAAATAATAAACGCTATATTTTAATTTTTCTTTATAAAAAACAATAACATTAAAAATCATTACAAAATTACTCTTATGTGCAGTCGGGACATTACTTTGCCATACTGCTTAAATTTCATAAGTCCGGGCCAGTTGAATGATGGAATGAAATGACGCAGAAGAACAACACTATTCTCCCACAGGGTTGTTCTTATCTTTTGTATCCGTTGTAACGTCCATCATTTAAAAAAAGATCTAATCACGTCACCATCAGGAAACCATTTCTTGATAAGTTAGAATTGCAGCATGCCTCTATATGTCCTCTTGAGTTCTTGCTTCTTGTCTACAGACGATGGTGACGACTATTATAACGATAACTGTTTTTTTTTAAAAGGTGTTTTAACTACCACTTTTCACTACTGAGGCTACTGAGTGTGCCACAGAAATGGGCATACAAATGCTCGAAAATTTTTTTTTATAGTTCTGACGCAGTCGGCTAACCCCCATTACAAATTAATTGTAAGTTATTAAATGTTAATCAATATTAACACAGAAGGACAAAATACAACCAAAGCAAACCCTTTAAATTTGGATTCTTAATTAACAAATGTAGGTGTTTTCTTTCCAGCAATAACGAAGAACATCGCTAGCCTTTTTTATTTTTAACTTAGGAAACGATTTTTAACCCACCCTCATGAAGACCGACAACAAGTATTATATCTATAACGAGAACGTTCATAACATACATGTTATAATATTTTAATCAACTTGTGTATTTTGCAAAGTATCTAGCCCTATGGCATGGGCAAGCAGGACTGACGTCTAATTAATTATTTTTAATAGTATTGTATTGCTTTTTATCTGAAATAGCAATCAACATTTTATATGTACAACATAACATAACACATAAATTATTCCAAATTTTCGGAACATTATAAGTTGTAAAAAAATATTCTACTCCGTAAATTGAGACCTACCCAAATTATATATATTACTCACATATTAAATTACAAATAAATCGAACCAGTGGAACATATATCAAAATAAAAAAAAAACATAATGAGTACAAATTATTAAGATAAATATTGATTAAGAGATTTATGAATCATCCATCCATAAAACATTTTAAAACATTACATTGTTATTTATTATTTACATTTTGAAGGAGCAATAGACTAAACAAAATATTATGCATAAAAATTATTTTAAGCGAGCTTAAAAATGTTCTGAAAATTCTAAAAAAATATATATAATAATAACATTAAGCTTCTAAATAGCCATGTTCTGTTTAAATTTCATTACGATATTTTTATGAGAAAATGAACTTTAACATTAAGGGCATACTTCCCTTACTGTATAGGTTAGAGAAAAAAAAGGTGAGTTCAGTTCAAAGTTTAGATAAAAAGCAATATAATTGTATCAAAAATTGTTAATTAAAAGCCAATGCAGCTCTCCTATTCTTATCGGGCTTATATAAATTTAAAATAACACAAAAATATGCTATTAAAGTTATTAAAGTAATCTATTTTTTTTTTGGACGCTAAGAGTATATTTTTATAAAAAAAGAATTATTTTGTTTATTCTAAGAAATAAATAAATACATAATGTGTAAATGACACTCAACCTTAAATTGTTTATGTATTTTTTGGTGCTATTATACAGTGTTTTTGTCATCACCACTTTAAATGAAACCACAGTTTTAACTACTCTATAAGAGCCTAATACAATTAAAAAATATATTTTGCGCCCAAAAATGAAAGATTTTTTTTAAACAAAATAAATAATAAAATTATCGCCGTAAAATAAAACGCCATTTGTTAAGGACGACGCACGCACACTTAACCTATCAGAGGGACACCGCCGCACACGCCTCACTCCGAAATAGTGTTGTAGGTATTGGCGATAAAGTTCAAAGTTGTAACCTGTAGTAGTATTTTTGTATGCGTAACTGCGTCACACGACATACACGACTGGACGAATTGATCTTCAATCGAATTGATCGTCAATGAAAATTTATAGTTTTTTTATAAAAGATATTTTTATAAATGAACACAAAGCATGATATAAAATACAATGATTTATGTATAGTTTTAAATTTTTTTTTTAGCGTATAGAGTATAGCGGCTTTGGCTTTTTTTATTTTACTTAACATTGAGTAAACTATACATTATTGAAATTAATAATCATTATTATTATTAATATAAACATATAAGTAATAATAATAACTAATTCAGTCTATACTCTGCTGTTTAGATTTATAGTATTAATCAATAGTGAATTTTGGTCGATGTCTATCAAAATGTGCGCGTTTGAATGTAGAGTGTGAGTGTTCGTTACCGTAGTTGTGTTGCACGAAGACGAACTCCTGCACGAAGTCGTTGAGCAGGTCACACAGCGCCGCGTCCGCCTCCAGCGTGATGCCGCCTGCGCCCCCGCCCGCGCCCCCGCCGCCCGGCTGCTCTGCGAAAAAGATGAGCAGGTCGCAGATGCACACGTAGGCCTCCTCGCGCAGCTCCGGCGCGCGCCCGTGCGCCACCACCGCGCGACACTGCGTCGCGTACGCTCGCACGCGTTCCTGCAGGGCCGCGGCGTCGCCCCCGCGCTCCTGCAACTCGTGCAATGACCACAGCACCGAATAGAAGCAAGCACGCAGCACGCACACCAGCGCCTCTACCGGCATGCCCATGCCCTCGGCCACGTCCCCCTCCGCCTCACCCGCGTCCGCCACGCAGCGCGGTAGATCCTCGTACAGCGAGTCCCAGATGTGCGTGTCGTTGAGGTTGTGGCACATGTACATAATGGACACCTTGCGTAGCGAGTTGGTGAGGCTGAACAGTTCGTCGGCGTCGGGCGTCTCGCCGCCCTCCAGCAGCGAGCGGTAGTCGTCGACGGCCTCCTTGTAGCGGTTGACGCACATGTCCGTGATGGTAGCGCGCTCCACGTTGCAGCGCGTGTATACGGCGTGCGCATCGCTGCACAGCACCTCCAGCGTGCGCGCGCATGTCTCCAACACCTCCACCTCCGTTTGCACCTTCACGATCTCGCGGATCTTCTTCAGCAGCAGCGTGAGGTTGCCCTCTTGGCGCTGCGTGGTGTACAGCTCTAGATCGAAGTACTGCGGGATGGCGACCAGGTTGGCCAGCTTCTCAGGGTCAGCGCCGAACTTGTCGAGCAGCGCGGGCAGCGTGACGATGAAGTGCGCCGTCATGCGCGCACGGTCGTCGCTCACCAGCTTGGCCTGCTCCTTGGACAGCTGCGCGTGCTTGCGGGCGGCGCGGCCCACGGGCGGCTCGCCGGTACTAGCCTGACGCACGCAACACACCATGAGCTCGATGAGGGAGGACTCCTGGCGATTGTCGAGCGCCTCCTCACCGGGGCCCGCCTCTTCCAGCAGCAGGTCGGTCATGCACTCCCAGTCCTTCATCATGGGGTTGGACTCGATGAGCGAGTCCACGAGGTAAGCGCCGTGCTCGTGCAGCTCGGACTCGATGAAGAACTGCACGAGATCGCGCACGAGCGGCGTGTTGGGCAGGCGCGCTTTGCCGCGGCGTGAGCGCGCAGGCGTGGCAGGCGCAGGCTCGGCGCGGAACAGGCGCACGTTGAGAAATTCGCCTGCCGCCGCCGCCACGCCGCGCCATGAAGAGTACACCAGCTCGTACACGTTCTCACAGTCCTTGTCCGTGAGCACATCGGGGTGCATCTTGAGGATGGCGATGACGAGGCGCACGGCGTGCACGGCTACGTCCATCTCCTTGTCCAGCGACATGGACACGATGCGGTCCTTGAACTTGGACGTGAACAGCTCCAGCTTACCCTTCAGCTCCTCGCACTCGTACAGAGGCTGTAAAGCTTGCAGGCAGCGTAGACGCACCTCGCCCACCTGCGACACCACAAACAAGTACATATTAAGTAAATGTAGGGGACAAAGTATGACAATCTGATTTTTTTCTTCGTCATTTGTCAGTCAGACATTCGAGTGTGAATATTTGATAATAAAGAAAATGTATAGCTGTTGAAATTGTTAAGTATCAATTGACCATTTATTGAAATTTCGTTCTAAGCATTATTATACCTATATAGGTAGAGATTAGCAATAAACAATATACTTTAAGAATAAAATTAGTTTGAAGATAAAAAATTGTTTTATTGTTTCCTAGCTTTATACTAACAATCTATATACAGGGTGGAAGAGGCAGCGCTTCTTTTATTGAAACTGCATATAGGGTAATATATTTCAAACCCACACCTAAGAAATTAAACAAGGTACCTCAACAGTTTGGACGTAGGAATTTTTATCCATACCTGTATTTCGTGTGACGCACACATACGTGTGCGACGTTTCCGATTTGACAGGTAAGTGTGTGCGTGCCTATGTTATACTTTACAAATGGCGTTTTATTTTAAAACGATAATTTTATTATTTATTAAAAAAAGGACTTGTCCTCACTGACTGAGGTAAGACGCACGCACAGCCGTAACCGCCGAGGGTAGAAACGTGAAATTTGGACAGATGTTTACTTTCGTAATCTGGACATCCACTAAGAAGGGAATTTGAAAAATTTTAATCCTAAAGCGGTCAAATAGGGGTTGAGAGCTTGTATAGAAAAAAAATTAAATCAGCATCAGATTTTTATAATTTGAAATTTAGATTTTTAAAAATATTTAAGTGAACACGTATTTCATCGTTTTCTAGAATTCTCCCCCTAAGGGTGCAAATAAGAGGTTGAAAGTTTGTATGGAAAAATCTTTAAAACGCCACCGATTATTATAAAATTTGAAATTTAGATACTTAAAAATATTTAATTGAATATGTGTTTCATGGTTTTCTAGAATTCACCCCCTAAGGGTGCAAATAATAGGTTGAAAGTTTGTATGGAAAAATCTTTAAATCGCCACCGATTTTTATAAAATTTGAAATTTAGTCTTAACAATATTTCATTGAACACATGTTTCGTGGTTTATTAGAATTCACCCCTAAATAAGCAAGCGAAGCTGCGCGCGTCCGCTAGTTTATAATAAAACGCTACCAAACAGAATGTGTTTCAGGGTATAGAGGGCTAAATTTACATTAATTTCATGTTAACATTCAAATCTATTAAATTGAACAGTATCATTCTATCAATATTTCAGTACACTAACTTTATCATGAAGAGTCCATCCTATGTATTTTAGGTAAAGATCATCTAGAAAGTGTGCTGGGAACTTCTCCATCCAAATGCCAATCTCAGACATAGTAATTGATCTTATATCGGGCAATGTATCTCTGAAAAAACATATTGAAAGTCACATTTCCAATAAAATAATAATTAATATTTTTAATTGTTAGAAGCTATCGCAGCAGAACAGTCTGACAGTAAACACGATGGTTGTCACTTCGATTCTCACCCTTCTGGTAATTACCCAAATTGCAGTGATCAATTACAGCATATAGTTTAAAGCTAAAAAAACTTCAACTTGTCTATAAAAATACATACCTGTATCGATGCACAAACACCGACTTGAACATATAAGATAACATGTTCTTGATTTCCTCCATGTTCTCCTCCAGCTCCTGGCGCTTGGCCACAAGGACCTCGAGGCGTTCGCTGGCTCGCTTGTCCCGGGCCTTCAGCCGCTCAGCCTCGTACTGGCGGAGACAGTTGTCGCAGTTCACGCTTGTCAGCAAAGCCACGTCTACCAGTGCCGTCATTAATTTCATTACTGTTGATCATATAAATATTTTAACCTTTTAGCTTTTCAAATGTAATAGAACTAAAGTAGAGCGTCGACCAAATACACTCACGCGGGCGGATAGGGTTTAAAAAAAAGTTTCTTTTTCGAACTTCTTTTTATTAGGCCCACGAAGACTAAACATAGTATTACGACACTCCATTTTGGAGAAACTCAACCCCGCTACTTTATACAGGCCTCTGCCTACCCTCCTATATACGAGATACAGTGTGAAGCTCAAACAATACTGACCTGCCAAAGTAGCCGTGTGTCTAAAAGCTCTCACTTGTGAATCAGACAGACCGGTGAGCAAAGAGATTATGTTGTCCATCAGATATTGATCATAGATAATAGAGTACTGGCACATTTTCACTAGGGTTTGAATGAACTCACAGAAGTTGGAGCGAAACTTCTTCCACGTCTGTCCTGTCATTATTAGAGGATATTCTCCACTTTCCTGAAATCATATATTTTGAACCAGCAACATATATAATATATAACATACGAGTATACACAATAACTGAAATTAGACCACACCTTTACCCACAGTTTTTGCTATAATATTATTAAAAATTTTAATTAAAACTTTCAATGCCAGAAAAGAAGTTTTTTTTTTATAAACTACTATATAGACAAAGTATATACCATATCAATTTATGCCACATGTAGCAGGGTAGGCAGAGGGAACTTAATGTTAAGACACTCCGTTCCCCATCTTTGTTCAAGAAAAGAAAATATTAATAAATAATAATTAATTTCCCCGAGTGGGGATCGAACCCACTATCGTCGCGTTTACAGTATAAGGTAAAGTAATTTAACTAAATTACTTTATCTTACAACATTTTTGTTTATATTAAATACTTTAAACATTTTGTTTCAAATTTATAAAAAAAAATTGATCATTTTTTTTCCACAAATTACTGTAATCCATGCACTTCTCCAAATAAGTACAAATAAACACAAACCTCATCAAACTCTTGAGTCATTTTCTTAATAATGAGTGTGTGGTCCATCTGAGCCATGTCTGGGGTGACTTTGCCACGGCATCCAGAAGAATTGATAAAAAATTGCATAAGTTGCACTAGAGCACTCTCTTTGTTACTCTTGTATTCTTCAATCCATATGTCTACTACTTGCTGGAAAGAAAATAATGCCAAAGTAACATATATGACAAATAGATTTTTTTGATATTTGAATATTCAAAGCAATCAAATACTACAGACTTTTTCCACTAGATGTTGCATTGTTAGTTAAATGAGAATCCTTAGATTATGTAGACCCGTCATTCATTACACATTCATTATATATGTATATTAGGCTTTGCTTTGCTCACTTGTACTATACAAATAGTTATTCAATATATTTGACATTATTTTCAGTTTTGGAGGTGAATTCTAATAAACCATGGATCAAGTGTTGAATAAAAAATTTTTAAGTCTCAATTTCTAATTTTATAAAAACCTGTGCAGATTTAAAGATTTTCCATACAAACTTTAAACCCATAACGGATCATCCCATTAGTATAAAAATTTTTCAAAATTCCTTCTTAGTGGGTGTTCACACTATGATAATAAACACCTGCCCAAATTCCACATTTCTACCATCATCAGTTATGACTGTGCATATAGACAATATATATAGATTTTTTTTTTCAGATATCAAATACATACCCCCTATTTCTTTTTAAGTCTAAAACCAGGTAGTCACCTTGATCTATTTAAATATAAAATTTAACCTCAACAGTAACCTGTTCCGAGAGACCTCTGAATATCTAGATAAATTTGTTATAAACCTTTTATAACAAATATAATTACATTATTTTTGTTTTAGAAATAGTTAATATATTGTTTGTTTTTTTATTTATTTACTAGTGGCCCGCCTGCGGCTTTGCCCGCTTGAACTACATGATTATTCATTTAATACACACAATTGACTGACAATTATAATATATATAAATAATAATTTGTTATATTTTGCATTAAAAATTATAAGTTACAAGTAATTATTAATGAATCAGCATATATGTACAGTTGGCAGTTTCTATTCAATTTAATAAAAAATATATCATTACCTCATTTATACATATAATACTTGAGATTTAAATAAAAATGCTAATATTTATTTAAATGAGCTAACTATTTACAGAGCATGTGTAATTGTTTCCTGCAAAACAAATGTTTAAAATTAAAATGCTTCTTCTGTTCTATCTCAATGTGACAATCATATTTAATTATAACTTGTTTGGTAGATTATTCCAATAAATATACCTATTATCTGTATTTAAGTCAAATTTAAGTTAATTATAATGAATTCTAAAATGTTTTTTGACGACATTATCGTAATTTATATAAGGAATGTTGATACATGATATTTATAATAATATACATTATTAGGTACGTAAGTTAATTCTTTATTATACTGTTAGTGAACTTGTGTAAACTAGGGTAGTGTAGGTGAAAAAGAATATAAAAAAATGAACTACTATATGTGTTAATCTATATGTGTGACTATATGTGTTAATTGGGGAATGCAAGAGTGTCCATCAAAGATCGTATTTATTCTTCATGGAGGAGACAAAGTCTTCAATAATATACATATCATTATAAAATTGACCTCAACTGTTACCGCCTTCACCGCATGGAAGTACTCCTAGCTTATGTTATTTTAAATTATTAGGTCAGAATAATAACCATTTCATTTAACACTGACCATGTAGAACAACTATTCTGATGCCATTATATTCATATCTCTTAAGGTTTAGATGGGCTGTTAGGGTTCTATATGATTTGCTCCAGATCTTCATATTTATTATATGGACAGAAAATGCTTGTTATGTTGATCAACTTTTACTAAGACACTATATTTATATCTCTTAGAGACTAGATGGGCTGCTAGGGTTCCACGTCAGGTACTCTAGTCCTTCATTTCTGTTATTAGAAATTGTTTGTCATGTTGCTTAATTTTCCCCAAGGCAATATATTTATATCTCTTATAGTTTTGACAGGCTGTTAAGGTTCATCAGGTATCCAGATTTTCAAAATAAATTTGGCCTAAATGTGGCCTAGACTTAATAGCTATACAACCAAAAAAGTTTCATCCAAATCCATCCAGTACTTCCAGAGATCAATGTGTACAAACAGACAAACAGACAATTTTTTTTGTGGGTTTGGGCTCTATTACTGATCCTAAACCCCCCTGAATTATTATTTTGTAAATGTACATATTATTATATGTATAGATTAAAAGAATATAAAATTAGATTATTTTCTTTTAGGGGTATCTTTTTCACAATCTGGATAGAGATTTCTATGCTGTGTTAAGTGTAAAGTTTTCTGATATTTTGTTTTTATTACATCCATTTTTTTATATTTTAAAACATGAGTAAACCTGAACCAAATTAAATAAAAATAAAAAAAATCATAAAAGCTTTAGAAATAGTATTTCGGTTTCCATTTTGTCTCATGCCAAAAAGAATAGATTATAGTTAAATCAGTCTATGCTTTTATTTGTACCTGAATAATAGTAATGGATTTGTGACATAATTCCTTGTTTTATATTGCTTTATAACAAAGGTCACTGTGACACTATTGAGATTTGATTGTATTTAAATCCTAAATTTAGTCTTTAAGTTCTTTTTAAGATAAATAAAAGCAAAAGCATTATATTCATTTCAAAACATTCAAAATATTTTGTTGATAATAGTGTTTTAACAACTTACATTTATTGCAGTCTTGTTGAAACGCAGTATATTGTAGAGACTGTTTTCATCATCCCCCGGTAAGAGTACAGGAGGAGGTGAATAAGCTGGAGGTGGTGCAGCGCCACGACCTCGACCTCGCCCTCTACCACCACGTCCTCGCCTGCGCAGCGGGGGCGGCGGGGGAGACTCAGCCAGACGCCCCACATAACCACCGTCCCCGCCTCTACCTCTACTTCGCGTTATCCGCTTAGTCGGTGCTGGTGAAGGAGATCTGGTTTCTTCTTCCTGATGTTCATCCGCAAATTCCCTAGGTGCATCTGCCATGGTAGAATTAACAACGGCACCCACATTAAATCCAGAATAGTTAACAGTGGATGTTTCGGGGTCATGCACCGATTGTCCTCCATAGTCGGTCATAGGTGTAGCTGGTGTCATAGGATTTACATATTCCGGGGGAGGATCATCCATTCGGATGCGTTTGCCGCCTCGCCGATGCATCTTTTTTGTAATGGCCTGATTTTACGATGACAGGCGCCAAATAATTTGCCAGCGTCACGTATAGTAGAAAAACATGAATGATATGAAGCAGTAAATTTTGTAAACTATTATGAACTGATAGAGATATGGTAGTAGATGGACTGGTTCAAACACTAAAACAAACAAAAGAAAGCTATATTAGTGTTATACGAATGAAAATTAATGATTAAAATAACAGAACCAGAACTATAACTCGATGTCATTATCTACAATCAACTTCAGCAAGATTTTAATAAAAGGACAAACCAAAGCTAATATAAATTTTACATTAATAGGACGCTATACTTTAAGAGGCAGGATATCATATAGAGAATAATGTAAACCGTAGAGCCTTCCTCCATACTACACTCACGAATAGAATTATCTTTGACCCTTAAGTTAGCTAGTTGTTGTAATAGCGAGGCCTAGGTGAAGTCAACAAATGCTGTTGTTTTTATATTTTTATGTGACGCATTAACTACAAATATGTGTTACCATTATGTTCTATATTCTTCTCATCATATTAAAATTCTAATGGTACGAGTAAAATATATGGATCGCAAAACTTTCAAAAATCAATGAATAATCAGGATCAACTTCAACAACAGAACAGAACTTCAACACAACACATACTCAAATTACAAATACGACGCGATAGCACAGATGACAGAACTCAGAAACCGGCGCGCGCATTCTTCAGCAGCACAGGGCACAGTTAAAAATATATAATACAGAATTAAGAATAAGATCAGAAGTCTATGGCAGGGCTTGTCAACGTTACCAATTCACATTTAAATTAACGTTAATTACCGTAATTCAATATAGATACCTAAGTATCGTTACAATTTGGTAGCGATACTTGGTAACTTAACGGAATAATAACGTTATAATAAGGTTAATTTTGCGTTAAATCATAACGTCAAATTTAGTGTTACTTCGGAAGTAGCGATAAAAGAAGCGGTATGAATCATCCTTTTCTTTTATTACCTTTATGCGACGTTACCGTTGTAGCGCAACGGCACAACGGTGTGACTGTAACGCAACGGTTGTGGATTTGATCCCCACTCGAGGAAGTGAAATATTTATTTACGTGTATTTTCCCTTTTTAGCTCTGGTGTCGAGGCAAAGCGCGGCGTTGAGTTTTGCCACTCAACACACAATGCCTCCAGAATTCGGCTGAAAGTGGAGAACGGAGTGTCTTATCACTAAGTTCCCTCTGCCTACCCTGCTGTGTGCAGGATACAATGTGAGGCTAAAAGAAAAAGAAACAAAGGAAGTTTCACAAAATATTTTTTATAATGATAATAATTTTATTAAACTTACCCATTTAAGTTTTAAAATATTGTAAGACCACCGATGTCGAAACAATCAAAACTCGGAATAGCAAAAGAAAATACGGCCGCTATGGTAACAAAACTAGTTTATGACGATATTATTTTAACGATACCTAATGATTTCAAGTTAAGGCTCATTATCATATATTTCTCAAGTATCGATACCCGGCGTAACGATACCAACTTTTAAAAGTTATTTCAAGCCCTGCTGGTCTATGGCAAGCTCATAATCTATACTAATATAATAAAGCGGAATAGTTTATTTGTTTGCTTAAACGCTAAGACCTCTGGATCTACTGGTCCGATTTACTTTATTTTTATTTTGTATGAAAGCTGCATTCTTCAGGAGTCTTTATTGCATTACGGTGTAATTCTTAGTTAGCCTTAAATCACGAAATAACAATAATAAGGAACGCCATCGAATAGCTTTAAGCGCGTACGCTGCACACATAGTTGATTATATGTCAGTACATTGTGTAACAAATATATTGAATTTTGTTAGATCTAAAGAAAGCCTGCGACACCATATATCTATCTCTTAAAAATAAGTAACGATAAGGCATTTTGTGACAAAAAATACTTGAACATCGTAAGGTTATATTTCATCGATTTTTATTTCACATGTAAGTATATTGAAAACTTACGAGTGAAAGTTATTTCATCATTAAGGAAATTTAATAAAGAGTTGTAGTAAATAATATAATAATTGTATTGTAGGGTCATACACAAATCGCGACCTAAATGTGTACGAAATAAAAAAGTGAAATATTTGTTCAAAATCACTCTCATTTCATTCTTATAGATTAACCTAATACAGGAAAAATATGAGACCAGATCATTATTCGTTTTCGAGAAAAATATTCGATGCATAATTTTTTTTGATGACCACAGAACGGACACAGTTCTACAGAAAAGTATAAAGTATTAGTGCTACATGTATTTGATTGGTTTCCTACTTCTGATAATAATCGTATTGGTTAATAACGTCCTTGATTACGATATGACATCAATGTTGTCACGAAAAAATTAAAAAAATCTAGTAAATGTCAGATTCATACAACAGATTTCTTCAGTCTTAAAAATGTAAGGTAATAAATAAAAAAAATATATAATTTCTTACAATTACTGAGTAGCAAGCATATTAATCCATGTTTTCTTATCATTATTTGTTTGTTCATAATAGTTTCAGTTATTTTCTACATACCTCAATGGAACTAAACTCAAAATCTTTTAATAACTTAAACCACTTGACACTTGTAAAATGCTATATGTTTAGTATAATCTGAAACATTAGTCTACATTTAATTTTACTAGATATATACGATATATTGATTTTATTTTGGTCATTATAAAATAGCAAAAAAGCTGTCTAATATTACCAAATTAAAAGATATTACATTTAAGGTAACTTTAGTAGAAACTTTTTAAATACAGATTTTTTGGATCACAGAAAAGAGTCAGATACGTGTAACAGCTAGTTTATTAGAAATTATAGTAAAAAGGCTGAAGCACATTTTGGAAATTATCATTATAAAATTAAATCAAGTATATTCTACGCTGAAAATATGTGTGATTTCGATGACACGGGCGTAATAACTTAAATTTCAAATTTTTGAATCTATGAACTACGAATCTGAACAGCCCACAGAAGGGGACAAATGATGGAATTTGAATTTTTTTCTTTACATTTTTTTTTCTATCATTTTTTTTTATCCACTTATCATAAGGAGGTAGGCATAGTTAAATTTAGAATGAAAAATCGTTCTATTTTCTTTTATTTGTTATAGCTATTCTAATATAACACTCATATGAGTATGACCCTGTACACATTGTACCATAGTTGCCATATATCAATACTACTATCTACGTTCAAAGTAAATGGCAACTACTTGCTTATGACGGCATTGAGAATTGAGATTTGAACTGTCAGAATTTTTGATCGAATGAATTTTTGATATAAAGTAGCTTCGTTTTTACAAATAAAATAATAAAATGGCTAAGAAAACATATGATTTGTTATTCAAACTTCTTCTTATTGGTGACTCCGGTGTCGGCAAAACATGTATATTGTTCAG
This sequence comes from Heliconius melpomene rosina, assembly GCF_056956725.1. Taxonomy (NCBI): domain Eukaryota; kingdom Metazoa; phylum Arthropoda; class Insecta; order Lepidoptera; family Nymphalidae; genus Heliconius; species Heliconius melpomene. The sequence goes on from NC_140395.1 coordinate 14,412,451, forward strand.
ATTCTCAGATAACCATTTTACAACGACGTTTATTTCAACTATTGGTACGAAACTAAACCATCTTTATATTTTATTTTCGTGCTGACTTATATCGAAATCAGCAATTACTTAACTCATTATTTATTGATTTGGTATTTTTTACTAATTTTGCCCCCGTCTTTATTCAATCTGGTAAAAATTGGAGCTCAAAAATTCGGAGAAAATTAAATGTGCTATATGTTAATTCGTTCATAATGTTAATTTTGAAATTCACGCAGGTATAGATTTTAAAATCAAAACAGTGGAACTTCGCGGCAAGAAAATCAAATTACAAATATGGGATACTGCTGGGCAGGAAAGATTCCACACGATCACCACATCATATTACCGCGGTGCAATGGGAATAATGTTAGTTTATGATATAACTAATGAAAAAACTTTTGATGATATTGTAAAATGGTTAAGAAATATAGATGAGGTATGTAATTTTGTATTAAAATTGTCAAGTATTTTTTTTGTTTAATGGATGACACTATATTTAAATTGTCTCTTGTAGCATGCTAATGAAGATGTTGAAAAGATGATATTAGGAAACAAGTGTGATATGGAAGAGAAAAGAGTTGTCAGCAAAGAGCGGGGAGAAGCTGTGAGTATTATTTTATTAAACTATTGTTTTGCTTCAAAATATCTGTATAATTCCTTGTTTGTATAGTTCATTTTATGACTGCTCAACAAATAACTAGGAAAATGTTAATCATCCAGCAGTAAGCTTACAATTTATAAATAATTGTATAATAATTGTAATGAGATTAATAATAAATCTTCAATTTTTATGTTTTTTGTCATCATACTTTGTTCTGCTTATGTCCAAAGACAGAGAGACAAGGTCTAATGTTCTCGGACTTGAGACACTTATGTCGAGTGTCAAAACTCATAGCCATGCTTGGTCCACCAAATCAGGGAAATGAAAATCACATTTGCAGTGAGGCGCTGTCACTGTGCCGAGGCCTCGTATAAAATTGTGTGGATTAAAAAATACAATAATTAATATGTGGGATCAAGGAGTGTAATACGATATACAATAATTGAGGACATTTACTGACACAAAACATCAATTGACATACTCATTACATGTTGGCTATATTTAACAATTATACACAATTGCTCTACTTTAGTCTCTATGATACACTTAATTAGGTTTATATTTGTTAAATTTAAATGTTTCCTCTCAACAATAATAATTTCAATAACTAATAGGAATAAAAGGTCAATTAACTTTTCCTCTTGGACAAATATCAAATTGTGTTTATATTTAATTGTTTTTGCAGTACTTTCTATATTATTTACATTATTAAAATGTTGTATTTGGTGCATGAGACCGCAAGTAATGTAGCCAACTTTGGACTATCACACACAAAAAACTGTTAAATTTAACCAGTAGCTCTCTAGATAAGCATGTTTAACCAAATAAACCAAGTGTTTTTTAACCAACCAATTTTAGTAAAGATAAAATGTATCAAAAAATATAGTTGCTTACAAATTTATGATTTTATATTTTTGACATTGGCTCTGGAGTTCAATATGTTTGTATGATATTCCAGATGCACATATTGTGGCTTTATGCATATCACGTCTGTTATTAAAAGAACAATGGCTTGATTATGATTATAATATCAATATCTTCTATTTATAGAATGGTGTCATGACTCTTTCTTCGTCTCTGAGTAGGTATGTAACCTACTCAGAGATGAAGAAAGGGTGTTGTATGTATTAATTCACAAAAAACTAGACTAATATTATTTTTTAGAGTTTTATACAATATTAACATAAGTTTACACTTTTAAAGTGATTCACGTTGAATTCAATTACTTTTTCGCTCTTGTCGCACAAAAAACACATCTTCATTTTCAAGTCAGCCTTTAAAATCCAATTTAACTCAAAACGTCTTCACTCCAAAACGAAATGAACTTACTAAGTAATATGTACTAAAACATCTCATTCGGCAATCTCCACTTTTATTGCATTTAGAAACAGTGCATCTTCGAAAATTACAATTTTATTACATTTTATATACTTTGTACCGCGCCGCAAAATATTTATCAACAGTAAAAAATAGAGATAGTAGAAAAGTAGAGTTTAAGGCGGTCGCGGCGCAGCGGCATAAGGATGTGACTGTAACGCGACGGTTGTGGGTTCCATCCTCGAGGAAGTTAAATATTTATTTACGTTTATATTTCCATTTCTTCTGTTTGGTGTTCTGCTATTCAACACGCAATGTCTTCAAAATTCGACAAAAAGTGGAGAATGGAGTGTCTTAACACTAGGTTCCCCCTGCCTACCCCGCTGTGTGCGGGATACAGCGTGAAGCTGAAAAAAAAAGGAACACAACAAATTGATATTTGCCGTCTCCTGGTCATAAATCTAAATAGCGTTTATTAGTCGACATTGTAGTCGGAGTTTCTTCGAGTCTATTATTGCAAAATTGTATTTGTTTATTATAATTCTATTACATATATTTATCTTCTATGTAAATTGTTAAAATTTGCGTGAGACAGAAATAAATGCAGCAACAGTTGTCAAAAAAAACCAATAGAGAACGAAGAGAGAGAGAGAGAGAGAGAGATTATTGAAATGAATTTTTCCATAACAGTTTTTCATATTTTTCATTATTCATTATACTTCATTATTCATTATAATTCATTATATTAAGGAACCATGATGTAATTAATTTTGATTAAATTAAAAATTTGATTAAATTAATAGCAGGGATTAATGCCAGGAAGAAGAAGATGTAATTAATACCTTAGATTAGAACATCGATGTTTGTGAACATTTATATAATTAAAAAGATTAGTAGTTTTAAATTGATTATTTTGAATAAATATTAGTGTTTAGAAAAGCGATTCAGCAAAGACTCAATACCATGACTTCATTATTTCACTCAATAAACAAGGATGATTTCTTCTTTACATACTTTGTTTTACTTACTGTTTTTCTTTAAAACATAAGGCAGACCGCGCATTTCATCATCTATTCTCATAGTCAACCGACGCCGGAATAAAATAATTCAAATGATACTAAGTTGTTTGTTTATACTTGCTAAATGTGGAATATGTACAACTCGCAGATCGCGCACGAGCACGGCATCCGTTTCATGGAGACGTCGGCCAAGTCCAACATCAACATCGACCGCGCCTTCTCGGAGCTGGCGGAGGCCATCCTGGACAAGGCGGCGGGGCGCGAGGCTGACGCCGACCACGCGCGCATCGCCGTGGAGCGCCGGCCCTCGCGCGCGCCGCCCGCCCGCGCCTGCTGCTCCTAGGCGCGCCTCTCCCCTGTATATAACCCCGAACGATGTAGATATCTTATGTATTGTTTGTTCTACCTTAGAGCTTCACCTCTCTTCTCAAATGTTCTGTAACCTCTGTGTCGTAAGCGTATGTTTAGTGGTAATTCGTAATAATAACTCGTGTGCAATAACTGTTGACACACAAACTTGGAACGAGAGTGGCCCAACTTCATTGAGTCTTGTTGTAGGGTTGCTTAATATCTAGCTTTGTTATTTGTGTTCAAATAAACCATAATATCTAGTATAGTAACTCTAACATGATCGGTGAAGAAATATCAAAATCGTGCCTCTTTTCTCGATGTGTATTTCTAGTTTATGTACTAATTGCAGCTTGTTCATATTTAAAAATACATTCGTTCATTAGGTCGATAGCTTGTACAATATCGTATATATCTATAGATGCAATAATACATCAGTGTACTTACGAGCGTAGGTTTACTAAATTACACTAAAAATATTTAAATAGTTATATAAGTAAAGCATTGTACGGTGTATGTGTCTCGTCGGTTTTTATCCGCTTTTATAATAAACATCGGCATTGTATATTATGTTCATAATAAACAACCTATGGAAGATGAGTGTTTTATTTTACCCTAAGTCCAAATATTTGATCGGGAAGGCGAGGCCCGAGGCACGACTGAGTCCCATCACTTAATACACAATGTCTCTACACTGAGCTTGTTGCTTTTATATGTGGCGTACAGCGTGATGCTATAAAAAATAAATGATTACATTTTATAGTAACCTAGTTAATTTGTTCTCCTTGCAAACGAGCATATTGTTATTTTCCAGTGTCACCAGCGTGGGTTATCGCGCCGTGGGGTCACGCGCCACCCGACGATCCCTCAATCCCTCACGCAGTGCGCGTCCGCGGCTATTCGTAGCGAACGCTGTATAGTGTTCTATTTACAATGATTGGGAAGTATTGTGGTTTGCTATTGATTATTTTTACACGATGGACGACTACTCTAGCAGCTAATGATAGTGAGTATAATTAAAAATATAATAATTCAAGAGAGTATTACAATTTTAATGTATTTTTTCGCAGCAGGCAGAGGGTTCTAATGGTAAGACCGTTCGCCCCCTCCTCCTCCCATTTTAGAGACATTCCATATAGTGTCTTGGTGCTAGAGCCAGGACGACGAAATAATTATCTATACTTATATAATAAAACTGTAACTTATCGCTGTCTATATTGTCTATGAGAAAATCTTTTATTGGTATTTATGAACATAACAGAAACAAAACATGAAACTGATTTGTATTTTTTTTGCGTTTTCTTTGGTTTACGCTTATCTCAAAAACGGCTTAACTGCACTATTGTATTTAGCAAACTTGCCTTAACATTTAGTATTTGTTTTATTTCAATCGGTTCATAAATAAAAAAGTTATGTCAATATAAGTAATTGTATACGATACTATTGCTACAAAATAAGGCAAGTCGTGGCGCAGGAGCACAAAGTGTAACTGTAAGCGCGATACGTTGCGGGTTCCGTTCCCACTCGAGGAAATGAAATATTAAATAGTGTAGTGACTTTCGCCACTCAACACGCAATGCCTTTAGAATATAATAAACCTACTACTGTATTGCACAGCGACGGAGTGCGTGATCGAGCTGCAGTGTGCGGAGTGCCTCCCAGAGCACATGCCCCTGGTGACGTCACACCGCGCCGCCGGCGGCCGTGTGCGCGTCCAGCACGCGCACGAGCTGCGCTTGTCCTGCGGCGCCGGCCGCCTGCTCGCCTACCCGCTGCACGCTGAGCTGAGCGCGCGCTGCGAGGCGGGCCGCTACCGCGCCGCACACGACCAGCGCCTGCTAACCCTGCTGCAGCTGGGCTGTCAGGAGGACGTGTTCGAGGACGTGCTGCACGCTGCGCCGCACTGTGCGCCGCCACTGCAGGGCCGCGCCTACCACCTGCGCGAGGCCGCCGCCGCCCGCCACATCGCGCAGCTCTGCTACGACGAGGACCGCGGCCGCGCCGCCTTCGCGCGTGTCGCCACCGCGCCCGGCAACGCGCTGCCCGCTGCCGCGCACCACCACGCCGGCGCGCCGCTGTCGCTGCTCGGCAACCTCAACGCCATGCTCGACTCCAGGACTACCGCCGACGTAGACCGCCACCTGTCCGACGACGTGCGCCTCAACAGGCGCCTGCGCGAGCTGTTGCGGCACGACGACGTGGCACTGGCCGGACACACTCTGACCGGCGCGCACCTGCTAGCCGCGGCGTACTTCGAGGACCAGAACGCGCGCGTGGCGGAGTTGCCGTCGAACAAGGTGGCGGCGTGGAGCGCCGTGGCGGGCGGGAACCTGGCGCACGTGCAGCGAGACGTGGCGGGCGTGCTGCGCGCCGCCGCGCCACGCGTGCTGGACGTGTACGCAGGCACGCATGGCGCCGCGGGGGTGCGGGTGGACGACGGACGTCGCGAGCTGGTGTTCGCGGGGCGGTTCCCGGTACCCAAGTACTTCTGGACGATAGTGCGAGAGCGGTCGTCGGGGCGTAGCATGGCGCTGGTGGTACTCAACGACCCACTGGTGGCAGTGAGCGAGATCCGCGAGTCGGTGTTCTGCGAGAGTATGTGCGGTCGCGTGCGGTGGGCGCGGTCGCTGCGCCGGCATCGCCGCTACGAGGCGCCGGCGCTGGGGCTGGCCTTTTGTTGCAGTGTGCGGGCGCTGGCGGCCAGTGTGCCGGAGGTCCCGCGCGCGCTCGTGCCGACGTCCCCCCTTAACGGCACCGACGACGACACACTCCTCACAGACATTTAATGTTTATTTTATTCTAGTATATAATTATGTAATTAAATTCTTAGGTTTCATAAAGAGCCCCTGCATTGCGTACTCGCGTGCTGGAACGTTGTTCTTGCGATGCTCTTATAGGCCATTCAAATTACGTGACATGAATGCATTTTTGACCCCTCCCCAGTCCTAGCCACCTACTTAGTGTGACCTCTGTTATTTTGTTATTTCTCCATGTCACACAAACTCCAAGGGTAAAACTCCTCGTGTCACACTTCGGCGAACCCCTCAACGTGTGACATTATTCTTTGTTTTGTTTAGTATCTTATTAGGTGAAGTATAGTGTAGTATAAGTTATGACATTAATGCACTGTTTTATTTTATATTAAATATATTTTAAGAGAAATCCTTTAAAATATTCTTTAGACTTATCTTTTATAAATATCAACAAATAAATAAAACAATATCAAAGACATATATTTTATTAAAAAATTATAGCATTATTAATTTTTATTCCCTCAATCCTTCTCAGCGATGGCAGTGAGGTGTCTCTCTATTTCACTCTCCGTCAATACTCTGAAAAAAGAAGAGAATATCAATTTTTTTTTATCATGTGTTATTCCAGACTTAGGACAGAAAAACTCCGGAACCGAAGTGGAAATTTGTAAAAATTTTATTACAGAAACATCTTGCTGGCAATAATGAGTTGTAAGAAGCATATAAGAATTTCGACGTAGGCCATGAAAACGTATGGCTTAGTTGGGCAGAGCGCTTAGATGGTCTCCACGAGGCGCGGGTTCAAATCCTATTTCAAATCAAATCCTCTCCTACGTTCAAATTTAAAAAATTAAATCAGCGTCACGCTGTATTCCGCACACAGCACGGTAGGCAGAGAGAACTTAGTGTTAAGACACTCGGTTCCCCACTTTCTGCCGAATTCTGGAGGCATTGTGGCACATAAATAAATATTTCACTTCCTCGAGTGGGGATCGGACCCACAAATTTTTATGTTTTCTAAAACGTATTAGAAAATATATTTTCATAACTTGAATGAAAATGATATTAAAACGACGAGACGGTCGTGAGAGAATGTCTTATTGGACGAAGAAATGGTTATCTTTGAATTATTTTCATTTCCTCACTCTGTTATACAAACTTGCGGCGTTGAGATCCGTCAACCAACATGCAACGTCGACACCTTATTAGCAATAAGTATTTTCCGTCTGCCTGGACCTGCTGTATGCGGGTTACAGCGTAAAGCAGCTTTGCATTATTCAAAACAAGAATTTAAGTAAAATAGTTACCTGAACTTAGGATCGGCTTTAGACGCAACCCCGACTTCAATCTCTGACGCCTTGAAGTCCACAGAAAGCACCTGCGAGAGGCAGGCGACGGCGAGCTGCACCACGTCGTCATGGTTGAGGTCGGCTCTCTTCTTCAGCTTCTTCTCGAGGTAGGCGTTGGCGTCGGTGGCCTTGGAGCCCGCCGCCACCGCCTTATACGAGCAGTAGTAGCCGGACGGGTCCGTCTTGTACACGCTAGGGCCTGATTCACTGTCGTATGCTATTACCATCATGCCTGCGACGAACAATGGTGCAATGTTATGTTTGAAAGTGTAAAAGACTACATATATCGGCCCACTGCCCAATGATAGTATCAATGTGGCAAAGCATCTTTGACACACTTACTGCATCCAAGTGGGCGCATCTCAGCGTTCTGTGTGTACACTTGCGAAATGTCCGCGATGCGACGGCACAGGATGTGCACAGGGATCTCTGAGCCGTACTTGTATGTCCAGTTGGCCGCCTCGTAGCGGGCCCTTTGCACCTGAGACCTGCTGTCCGCTAGAAGTGTATCCATGCATAATGATTAATAACAACCTAAGAATTTTTTATTATTATATTTTTATTTATTTATTTATTCTCCAAAAAAGAGCATATTTATAATCTAAGAGCTCGAGATTCTCTGCGAGATGTTTTCATAGATGCAGGTATTATTACAGTTCAGTCTATTGAATGTCAGGCAGGATAGCTGCCAGCTAATGTAATAGTAAAATATACCATTGACTTTGAAAAGAGCAACTGTTGAATTTAATGTCGGCTCTTCTCAGCAGAACTGCCTTCCGAACCAGTGGTAGCTTTTTGTTGACATGTACATTAGACAATTCAAAAGTGCTTTTATAGTTTATTTGAATAAAGAATATTTTGAATTTGAATTGAATTGAGCAAAGAATCTAACAGTAAATGCGACATTAGTGGGTTTGATTTCCACCCATCCAAATTAAATCTTTTCATTTCCTTGCTTTTTTGGTACAACAAGTTCTAACATTCAACAAGCAGTGTGTGAGGAACTAAGGGTCTTAATACTTTATTCATTCTGCCTACTCTGCAATATCTGGAATACCGTGTGAATATAAAAAAAAATAATAGCAACAGTTGACTGTTATGCAACATTATTTGTTTTTCAAATTCAAATTATTAAGAAAGAAGTAAAATATATAAGTATCCATTGTAGAAAAGAATCAAAAAATTTAAATTGATGTACATCAATTTACAAGAGTATAAAAAACAGTATATTCTTTCATCACTTGTTTCAAAATTTTGATACTCATTTACTCAGTGGGCTTTCTTTACTTATTTGGAATACCTAGAATACCTATAACTAAAAGAATAGCATTTGTTTTTACCTGATAGATAGATAGTGTTTACCTGACTTCTCATGTATATAATCACAAAAACTGAAAGTATCTCCACATAATGAAAGTGATATTTTTTGGGTCTATAATAAATTGATTTTTATATGAGATTGAGTGGTAAATGAAAGAAATATAGGACAAAAAATTCATATAAACAATGTTGAGAAAATACATAAGAAGACTTTAGCATGGTGTAAATGAAATAAGTTTTATATTAATTATTTTATAAATAATGTGAATTGTAGGGGTCTAATTTAATTAAATTATTGCCATATAATAAATAACTGTGTTCAATACACCTATGATGTACAGGTGAAGAAAAAAGGACAGCAAGTCATGAAGAGCAACTAAATAGTCATTGCAAAAGAAATTAATCTTAACAGTATAGGTCTTATATATAAGACATCCTTGTCGAAAATATTGTATGTGTTGTAAGGATAAAATATTTGAAGTTTAATATAATACAGATATATCGATTAATTTGTCACAATATGTTTTTGTAAGTATTAAAAAAGTAAAACAGTCACATTGTAAAACACATAACTCATTGAGAAGCTTTTCCTTATTTCCATTTTCCACCCCTGTGTAACAGACACCTAGGGGCACTTATCTTTTAAAAATTCAAGCTGATTATACTTACAGATTTCAATTTATGCCCTTTTAGTTTTAAACAAAATAAAAGCAAATAATTAACATAAAAAATTATTAAGGTAGAAAGCAATAATTTGATGTTTTTTCTTATGTTATATTTTATTTCATTATATTATTTATTGCTTTCAAATTTTGACTTAACTTTTTCAATGTTTATGATTAGATTGTATCAAATTGGTATTTATCATGGATTTATTGGTATAAAGAACAATACATTGAAGTATAAAATCCAGCAGTTCTTACCAGTCATGCCAGTCATCACGCAACCTATGTGGTCAGTCAGTCGGAACAGATGTGTGACAGAAGCTGGATCCAAGAGGCGGTCAGGGACCTTGCGCTGGGCCGCCACTACTGCCGTGTCGGCGCCTCTTAGAGCTACCGACGTGAGGCCTCCTTGGTTAATAGCTTTTAATGCATATTCTGAAAATATGTATATTCAAACATTACATACTGTCACTATTCGAAAGGTGTACAACTTCACGAAGTATAGAAATAATTAAAGTTTTATGTTATGGTTATTGAATAAATTAACAGTACACTAACCAACTTGATATAATCTGCCTTCAGGAGAGAAAATAGTAATATGTCTATCAAATCCTGCGCTGCTTTCGCGAGCCATTTTAATTAAAGTTGGATAATAATTTATTTAATGTTTTAAAGCACTAAAGCAGAATGTTTGACAGCCACCCAGTGATTGACAGAATCGCTTGCAATTGTTCAATTTTCAACACTCATGGTAAGTCTGTTCTCTATGATGAGTTGACAACATATTATTTTGCTCTAATATGTATAATTAAATCGCCAACTCATAATATCGTATTCCGTAATTAATTGGTATGTATAATGGAAGTTATTCATTAAATTAAGAAAAAATATGAAAATGCATTTAAAATTTTAAATAATTTAATAATACTAATTATAATAATTATAAAAAACTAAAAATGCCTTTTTATTATATTTTTTAAGTCCTATTTCTTTTTCTAATTCGAGTAAAATGAACTTGTTTCGTTTTGTTCCTTTCTCTTCTTCTGACATTTGCTACCATACCTTACAATATTTATATTTATTGTTTATTACCAGTTAGGAAATTTAACTTTATGTTATAGCTGGCAATTTTGATTCCTAACGTATATTTTGATTTTCCACAAATTGACAATCACTGCCGCTTGTTTTGTCAGTAGTCAACTAGTCCGTCAGTTTTCAATTTTCATTTCGCGCTAGTATATGTTCCTTGATTCCGCGTTAGTTGGTCGTGTGAGTGGTTGTGTGAATTAATTTTTATTTGCGTTCAGTTCCATTTTCGTAGTTAGCGCATTATTTCTGTATTCGACTGTAACTATTTCATTCTTTCCTCTACAGTTCATTATAATTTTAAGTAAACTATCATAATCTTATTTCATTAAACATGCAAGAAACCGTTACGAACACAAATGAAAGGAAATCTCTCTTTTCTTCATTCCTCGAGGTCCTGGAAGCTCGGGAGAAACAAGCCCAAGCTGATAGACAACTCCAAGAAGAAAAATATCAAAGAAGGACCCAAAGAATTTATGATTTTCATGGTAATAAGTTCACAGAAATAAACAGTTATTATTTAAATTTTTTGAATATTAACCATATTATTTTTTGAAAAGTAAAATTAAAATATTTTTTTAATTTACCAACTTTATTATTCGATTTATTTCTTTTTTTTAAGCACAAATTTAAAAAAAATGTGTAGTATATTTATTTATGCTTATAGTATAAAATATTTCTTTTCAAAATTATAAAATCACACATTTAATTAAAAAGTAGCAGAACATATTTTTGCTTTATGTTAGGGAATTTATATATTCTTAGTAAAATTTTCAATATTATTAAATTGAAGATAATCATTTTGTACATAAAAATGTGAATGTGAATGTACTACTTTAATGATAATGATGTAATTAGTAATTATCTGAGTGAAATTAAAACTGAAGTAACATGTGAGTAAATCTTTTATTACTTTGAGATGTTACTTTGCTTGCAGCACAGCACTTACACAAAAATGTGAGAACACAATTACTTGTATGGTTTTAAAATAAAATTGTTATTTTATTATTACAGGTTAAAGGTTGTATTTTTATTGATTCTGTCAATAAAGAGATTCTATTTTTTGACTACATTTTACTTATGAAACATGGTTTAAATTTGTAATACAAAAATTTATTTTCTGTATATTAAATAACACAACTTATCTCATTATTTAAAGTACACTAAATAAATATATAAGTTTATGCTGAAATATTAGCGAGAAGAATGCAAGAGAGATTCGTAAAGCTGTTGTGGGAGGCTCAAGGAGAATTTAGACCTGGAAGATGTATGAATCAGATCTTTCCCTCCACATCACCATGGAAAAATTCTTAGATATTCCATTAAACAAAAAGTTTTCTGTGCTTTTATAGACTTGGAAAAGTTGTTTTATAGAATTATGAGCCTTGCTGTAAGCTGCATGTGCGAGTAGGAGTTGTCTCTTTGCATGTCATCTTGGTTTGACATCCAATCGGGAGTTGAACAAGAGATGCACCATGTCAGCTTGGTTGTTCAATTTGTATTTGGATAGCTGTCTGCTAGGAGTGAAACAAAGTGATATGGGAGTAAATTGTCAGCTGTACACGGATGATCCAGTGCTCATTATATCAACGGAATGCGAATTGCAAGCTTTGGTCACAATTCTGATAGAAGTGTGTAAAAATAATGGTCTAAGACTGAATGAGAGTAAGACAACAGGCCGGTAACAGGGTTAATTGATGAGATGGCGAAACGTCAGCACAGCTGCATATTTAGATGAGTGTTGGTACCGACGCTGTTATACCTCAGCGAAACCTGGGGCATTACAGAAGAAGAATCAAAGAAAAATGAATATTGTGGAGATGCTACCTCTTCATAAGATATACAAAGTCAGTTTAGCTGATCAAATCAGCAATGAAAAGATATGAATACACAGAATGGTAGGTATTAGCGAGGATGTCATGGTGAGAATGAGGAAGTACGTTCTTCCAGAACGTGTTCAGCTGCTTTGGGCACGTCGAAAGGATGAGTGATGAAAGAATGGCAAAAAAGATTTATGAAGGAAAAGTGAGCGGTGGGAGGGAGGGGTAGAACTCTGTTGACCTTCGAAAACACAGTATCAAAGATACTGGAGGAGGGTCACGTAAAAAGCATGAGGACCTCCCGGAGAGTATGTATGAAGAAGTTGATGACAGTGGACGAGGCGAAAAAGGTATGCAGAGACCGTGGCTTTTGGCGCTCTGTTCTTTCTCACTACGCCGCTAGGAATACAGCGTAAAGCTAGATTAGATTAGAAATATACATATAAGGGTCCGTTATAGTGCAAGGGCACGGCATTTGATCGTAAATTATTGTCATTTCTTAGTTCTGTAACAATAAAAGACAAAACACAGTGTAGAGTTCTGCTGCATATCATACAATGTCCCTCTGTGAACCCTGCCATAGTGGAATGTAATACTTTCAATATCACCACAGATCGTCAGCAACGCGAAGCTGTAGAACTTCGCCGATGCCTGGACTATGTATCACAACATGCACATGTCCTCGAATCAGTACTCCGGAACGCATCTACAAGTGGGGCCTCGAGCTCGGGTTCGGACTCTGTCCCGCTGTCAGCGGCACTGGTGCGACAAGCAGCAGCACTGCAGCGTTGCATGGCACAGTGTGTAGATAATGCGTCGAGGATACGACACCTGCTGACTGCTGCTCATCAGCCGCAAATGGATACTATGGTGGCTAAAATGGTGCGTATTGACCTTTGTTTATATTTAAGACGAAACGATATTGAGAAACAAGGGTACCCCTTGTTCTGTGGTTATAAAAATACCTACTAATAAGTACGCCGTCGTGGCGCAGGGCACAAGTTCGTGACTGTAACGTGACGGTTGTGGATTCGATCCCCACGGGAGGGAATAAAATATTAGTTATTCATATTTGATTTGTTCGCTCTGGTACCAAAGCAATAGCCCAGCGTTGAGTTCCGCCAAAAAAGTGGGGAGTGGAGCGTTTTAACAGTAGGTTACGTCTGCCTACGCTGCCATATGCGTGCGATTTGGATATCTTTTTACTAATATGTAATCGTCACTGTCAGACACTGACTTGCGTAAATGTTAGGTCTAGGACACTAAGTAAGTTATCGTAGTATTTATGATAATACCGAACATATGTAATGAAAAGTTTAATTGTCAATCATAGTAGGCCCCCATACCAGTCCAGTACTTCGTGTGACGCAGTTAAACAACTTTGAACTTTATCGCCAATACCTACGACTCTATTTCGGAATGAGGCGTGTGCGGCGGTGTCCCTGCGGATAGGTGTGCGTGCGTCGTCCTTAACAAATGGCGTTTTATTTTTCAACGATAATTTTATTATTTATTTTGAAAAAAAAAAACTTTCATTTTTGGGAAAAAAAAAATAATTAATTGTATTAATTTTTTATAGAGTAGTTACAAATGTGGTATCAATTGAAGTGGTGCTGACAACAACACTCTGTAAATGTCACTGCGATTTCTTTTAAAACTATTTTTTCAAATATGATCTTTATTAAACGTTCATATTTAAATAAGGTGATTACAAAACTATACTAAACTTAAGTCGTAGCTGTGAACCGAAGCTGTGAATACGTAATATATAATATGTAATAGGTCGGGGCAAAAAGTATTTTATGTAGGTATAATATGTATTGTGTATGTATAATATTGTATATGTATAATACGTTTTGATCGATGACTTGTTGCCATCTTATGGGAAGTGCCATGATCCCATTCCTGTAGAAATTTTGAGTTTTTTGATTAAAAAATGTGACAGGTAGTTTTAGCAGTGTTCTTTTGAGGTTAGCTTTATGCTTCCTAAAGAGTTCTGCGATGACTAAAACAGGTAGAAATCTGTTGGAGCAAGGTCAGGGCTATACGGAGGATGCATCAATACATCTTTCTTAAAGCACTTCTTAAAGATGACACTGATTGTTTCTGTGACAGGGCGTCCAGACTTGAATGTGGCTTGAACCACATTAGTGATAGTCGTGTTAGTAACGCATTAGGTCGGTAAACCATTCATTCATTCCATTCCATTTCATTCGCGGCGTTCGTTCGTCGCATTTTAACCTTTTTTGTAATAAAACTTTAAAATATACCAAATTTTTCGTCACATACGTTCATTTTGCTTGCTTGAAAACCAATTGAAAAATGGCAGGAACTAGTTTTTTTTGGCGCAGCAGTGACTTGTATTGTTAAACATTCCCACCATTCAATGTTGTTTGCAATCTTTAACGGCGGCGTCTATACTCGTATGTAGGCCGTCGTAGCGCAGCAGACTGTACGCGACGGTTGTGGGTTCGATCCAACTCGAGGAAGTGAAATATTTATCGGCATTGAGCTCTGCCACTTAACATGCAATGCCTCCAGAATTCGGCAGAAAGTGGGGAACGGAATGTCTTAACACTAGGTTCCCTCTTCCTACCCTGCTGTGGGCGGGATTATAGCGTGAAACTGATAAATAAATGTATTCTAGGAGTGTTCGCAACTGTTTATTTTTCGTTCTGTTTATTAATTTATAATGTCCATTTAGCAACAGGTTCGTAACGGCCATAGTCAAGTGTATATTCATTTAATATATTTATTTAGTGGGGTAAATCAAATGAGATTATTCTCATTTTCTGTACCACAAGGTAAAATAAAGTTAATTGTTAGACACATATAAACGTGTCTACGTAATACACATTAAAGACAACAGGCGGAAGTGTACATTGTTTTGCCGATATAATTGGCTTACGGTCGTTGGCTCGGAGCTCTGCGCCGAGGCTGGCGACAATACTCTATAACGCCGAGTTTTTTGTAGCACCTACTTAAGTTGCCGTACAGATTAAAGGTGGCATCAATATACGATGTTACTCTTAAAGAACAACATAAACTTACTTTATACTATACAAAATGTTAATTAAATCACAATTGCCTTACGTTTTACAAAAGCGATTGCTACAATGTAGCCTTTATGAACGTTATTGGATATAGGCAATGTTGCCACGGCGCGCGGCGGGGTTCAACGCGCCGGCTGACAGCTATTACCGGCCTGCCAGGTGCCAGGTAGCCGGCAGGGCCAGGCTTTATGACTCAGTGCCGGTCAACTGCCTAGATTGAACTTTAGATACTAGATAGGTACCTTCTTCTCTACGGCCTGACATTACCATTTGCCCGCCGCTGGTCAGAGTACTAGCTAACTACTCGTATGTACTTAGTGAGTCATGATTTTGGACAAAATTTGTGCCCTTAATTTAGCTAATTTTCAATTAAACCATAAAATTGTTTGTCCTGGAATTGAAAAAAGTACTTCTTAGTATTAAACTGTCGTTTGACTTAATTGTAATAAATGTTCCCTCTCGCGTAGCAAGATTCTAGGTTCTTCTATAAAAAACAATGAGCAATGACAATATTTAATAAAAGAGCTTTGTCAAATCTACTTTATTTATCATGTGGAGTGTTCTGAACAATTGTTTGACCTGTTACCTGCACAGTACGTCACAAGCTAAAATATCATCCACCCCATCTGTATACGTGGTACTCCACCACTCTACGGTTTCGTAGGAACTTCCTTCCACGCGCCACGGAACTGTGGAATGGCCTACTCGCGGCAGTGTGTCCAGGTCGATATGACATGGGCACCTTCAAAAAGCGCGCCTATCTCCACCTTGTCGGCCGGCAACGCACCTTTAACTCCTGTGGTGTTGCACGGGGCTGTGGGTGGCAGTGATCACTTACCATCACGTGACCCGAACGCTCGTGTGCCTTGTCCATATATATATACATTTGTAAAGCTAATGTAAAACCCAGTTATTTTTCATTTCCTAGATTACTTAGATTAGAGCTCGTCCTCTTTTGTATAATTGCATTTCATTACGATTAACCGTGTTGCTCACACGTCTGCACCGACCTATACCTATAATATAGATACTTAACGGTGATAGAACGTCAGAAGTATCCACTTCTACAAGAGAATGTAAATAAATTAGATTGTTACGTTGCGATGAGGTACAGTAGAGGAACAGAAAAACGTTAGGTTACTGTATGTTATTACGGTATTTATTGACATGTCTGGCGGTCTACCCGCTGCCCCCCTACGATAGATATTTTACCGTGGCGAGTGTCCCGTTTGGGGGGCGAGCGATAAAATCTCATGGCATGGCAATTAGGAAGACGGCAATTACAGCGTTTACACGTGACATGTGTCACTAGCCGCCGCCGCCGCCGCCTCGTGATGACATTGACACATGACACGACCCGCACTTCATATGAGCTAATTCTATGCTGCTAATTAATTGACACTAGAAGTTGACCTAAAAATCATTGGTTGTGATGTCAAACATATTTTACGGATATACCGTAAAATTTTCACTTAATGTATCTAATATATCAATATATTTGTATTAATTTAAACTATTTTTTATCATTAGACAATTAAAGGCATGATATAAAATAAATATGTGAATCAATGGATTTCAAGGTATTATTTTGTTGGCTGTCAAGATAACATATTCTCATGTTTATTTGAAGTTTAAGTATCAGAAACTTATTTGTTTCCTTCATGTCGTTGAACCCTCGGCGACCAAGAGCTGCCAAGAGCTGGCACTCGAGGAGCTGCCAGCACACGACTGGGGGCGAGACGTCTAGCCAACATTTTTATACGTATGACGCATCTAAATTAAATTATTTCGAAATACAGGCGATTTGAGTTAAGCTATTTGCTGGATTCGTCAAGACGTGTATGCATGCGTCACCACCTTCACACAATAAAGTAATATGGCATAAACAACTAAGGATCTAAACAGATATGTAGATCTTAAAGATATATGGCATGTAGGATATAAAGTTCGTAGTTTGTCTTATCAAGTTATCAACACTTTGACCGACAATGGTGGTTATGGTGGTTATAATTTGACTGATGGCAAACGTTCACATTTTAACGTAAAATGTTAGCATTACCTGTGCTCAATAATTTATAAATAATATTTTATAGCACAGGTAATGCAATTCTTTTTATAATAAATAAACTAACTAACTATTATAGTAGGTTATTTTTATATTATTAAAATGCGTCCCAAGCTTGAGAACAAGTTGGCTTTTGGGTGTCTTTAAATGTCAAATATTTAAAAATTAAGAAAATGGTGGGTGAATAGAAACATTTTTAGATTTTAAATTTGATGTTTACAATGTTCCTTGCTTTAAATAAGAAAAATATCTTATTTTTTGAATAATGTATTTGCATCTTTTCACTTTAAATTTTATAAAATTTTAAAATGTAATATAAAAATAATTTCATTGATATCCACAAATTTAAATCATAATAATTATTAACTAACAAGTTCTATAGATATCGTTCAATAATATAACTTACAGTGCTATCAGCGTAATATATAAAATACTCCATCAATCGCTATAAAATAACATTTTTTTGATATGTTTACATTTTATCTCATGGGTCTGTAAATAAATAGCATCCCAACCATTACTAAGTATATTCAGATAATCTGATGATAACACGGTCCTCAAGTAGCACGTGGCGCGGCGGGTCAGCGACCCCGCAGTAGTGGCATCAATCACTTCGCACTACTTATTTTGATCGGGTCATTCTAGGGGTCATTTAAAATACAATTAAAACGATTGTGTTTAAGCCTTAATCTTTATAAAAGTACCTATTCTTTGTAACAATAAAATATTACGGTTTGGAGGATGGTATTCAGTGATTCAATATAGATGCACTATAATCCGACTGAAGCGTGTTTGTTGCACATCGTCATCGTGTGCATTAGGAGGAAATAGTATGACTTGTAAGTGAAATCTCCATTACCAGTCACTCGGGAAATGTTGCCATTGTGCGCCTGTCGCCTCGGTCTGCCAGAGCGCGGTAAAAGTACACCGGCACTATAAAATATGAAGCCAATTTTAATATCTCGTGCATGGGATTTGCATATAAACGGAAATTAGCTTTCTAATGTAAGTGGGCGCGGGTGTGGGGCGTGGGGCGGCGGGCGGCGGGCATTGTTCGCTAATCGCAGAGAAAGCGCAGGACGCACCGCCCTCGCGTCCATCGTGTGACTGCTCGAGATCTCATTAATATAATATTATAGATATTATAGATCTATCTATTCGAAAAATTCTTCTCAATTTGAGTACCCAAAAATGTTTACGCTGTACAGGTTTTACAGCTACTAGATATATTATTTTAGCCTTAAAAAATATTTTAGGTAGCTCATATTTGCAATAATAATATTGTTCTCTTTAAAATTCTCTTTCAGCTTCACGCTCTATCCCGTATATAGCAGCAACAGCTGTAGGCAAAGGGAACCTAGTGCTAAGATACTCCGTTCCCCGCTTTCCGCCTAATTTTTGGAGGCATTGCGTGTTGAGTGACGGAACTCCACGCCGGGGTGCCTTAGTGCCAGGACGAAAAAATGAAAATATTAGTAATTCATTCCCCTTTTGTGGGGATCGAACTCACAACCGTCTCGCACACCTTTGTGCCTCTGCGCCTCGACGGCCTCAAAATATATCCTCAAGACTGATACCCTTACAACGGCTCTAAATAATAATTTTGTAAATATATTAATAATTTTTATACGGACTAAGATTCAAAAAGTGATTGTTTAGTATTAGGAAAGAATTGGTGATCTATGCAGAAATGAGAGTCAGTCAGTCACATATGGGAGTTTGTTGGTGTATAATTGCGGACGGTCGCTTGCCGCCCACACACCCCACATCTCTAGAACGACTGGTCGTCTATAGTAGGCTTTAAATAATGAAATAATAATCAGGAACGCCATCAAATAGTTTAATATATGTAAGTACAAAAACATTCACAGACGCAAGACTAACGCGACTAGCGTCACTGTTCCCGACTAACACAATTCCACTGGTTTTATAGTCTTTTTCACCTACATCTACCCTTTTTGTCATACCATTGTGGAGTTAAGATTCTTACTTTGGCGCTGTTAACAACATTAGATTATGTAATTGTTTAGTAGATCGCGGCGCAACCGGCCCCCGATAAAGGGAAGTGGGTCGCCACTGGACTACTTGCTTATCTGTTCGACGCACCTTTGTTGTGCGCGCGTTGTAAAACAAAGTATTCAAATATTTTACTATATGCAGATATTGTTTTATTCTTATCTTTTATTATAAGTATATGTTTTATTTAAACAACATCGTATAATAGATGTAGGATTTAAAGAAAGACAATTTACGTGGGTCTTATATTTAAATGAGAGAGGTGGACGTAAGGGTCGCTGCATAGATGTAGATGTACCACATGCATTACATATTATATTAGATAAGGATTAATATTTATTTGTTTGTATAATTTTAATTTTTAGGGTTAATTATAATATAAGAAAAGAAAAGGTAATATTTTTTTTTGTTGCAAGAACCCCCCTACAAGTAAAAGCCTCCTCCAAAGCAAAGTAGCCAATATTCACGTGATTTGGTGTAGTATTGCCAAATAATATTTTAATATGTGTACAACTTTTGTACCTTAAAATATGCAAGGTGGTCTTATAATGCATAGGTCATTCCATGTTCGTGCTGACTTGCGAAGGTGTGGGCACTTAATTTACAATATGAGACGCGCGTAGAGCCGAGGGTTAATTAAAAGGTCAATACTGTCCACTTCTCGCAAATTGGCAAAAATGTACTTGTAGATTTTATAAAATGCCGACTGTATCATGTATGTATGACAGTTGCAGTTTGTTATGTTCACTTAATTAGAAACATATCCCTAGCAAGGTGGGAAGGGGGGGGGGGGGCCCGCGCGACACAGTTCGGTGGTACTTGACCTTGCTCCGACTCTGACCTAATTTTCACCGTTACGTGGCGGCTATGCATCCAGCTCGACAGGAGCCGGCCATGCAACTTGCATCATCAAGTGAAAGTTGTTTGATATTATAGTTCAATAAAGCCTATAGACATTCTCGATGAATGGACTGTAGAGAACTAAAATATTTTTACGATTAGAACCAGTAATTCCTTAGATTAGTGCGTTCAACCAAACGTTCTATTCAACAACTCTTCAGCATTTTAATATTGGTATATAATATATATTTTTCTACAAATATGTTTATCCCTTAGTTAATGTAAAACTAATTGATATCAAAATATTTTGTTCCAGGCGCGTAATGTCACAATGTAAAAATCAATTGACAATTAAGTCTTTTATGTTATTAATTTGCAATTCCTCTGTGTTGGTTAGGAGTTGTTATGCTAAGTATTTGCGTGCTTAGCGGTTATCTCGGGGAAGTTGTTGTCCCCATAAAAACACGACGCATCAGTCTAGTATTGCAACTGCACCTGCGTTTCAAAAACTAGATGTTGCCTTCTTGCCTTTTATATTTATTGAATTAGTGCCAGCCGGCGTCGATTGCGTCCATCCGACGTTGAACGACTTTCCTATTAGAATTCTGACACCCGTTTTCATCTCCTTGCCGCCAACACAAAAATAACGTCTCAATTTGGCCAGTAGTGCCTGAAATTTTCGCCCTCAGCTAGGAAGCTAACTTCAGATTAGCCTGCGTCCCTGTTCTTACAGGCTCTGCCTCAGTTACAACGTTGATATTCAAGCCGGCTTGTTCGTAACCTATGAATATTTCATTCAGTAGCGTATCTTCATCTTGCGTGTACATACGAGACTTCTAGCCTGGACTTATTGTTATGAAGCCCTGACTACATGTTTGCGTGGCGCGAAGGATGGATTCATCGGATGTTTAAATTTGATAGGCGTCATCTTTATATTGGTCACACTACGCACACTAACATGTTACGGAATCATTGGAATCAATATATGAAAGTTACTTTTAAGCATTTCCTAACTATAGTATAAACAAATCGACTTTAAGCAATAAAGGAAGAAGATTTACTTAACATAATAGATTTACTTAACATAAAGCACAAAGTACTTTGATTTTGTTAAACAAAAATAATTAAAGAAACATTTTATCTTTTTGAAGTCGGTGCCAAGTAAAACAAACAGGCTTAGTAATTTGATATTGTAGTAGGATTGTTGTCAACAATTCTATCCGCAAAGTAAGTAGGGTTTACAACTACTTAGGGCATATGTGGTCTTCGTCATCAGTTCCACGTCATCAAATGAGCTTTCCGAAAGCATACACACACGTCATTAAAAAATACCCTAATCCTTGTTAGTGTGCCTAAAAAAATTAAAGAGTTCCCTCGATTTCTCCAGGATCCCATTATCAGATTTTGATATGGTCACCATGGGACTACCTGTGAGATATACTCTTTCAAACATAAAAAGAATTATTCAAATCGATTCTCGAGTAGTAATAAATCGAGTCTTCAAAATATACATTGTCATAGCAAAAAGAGTGACAGTCATACGATAGGAACGAGAAATAAAGATAAGCTTGTTACACCAAGTTTTCGTCTCCAAAAAGTTAATAAATCCTTTATAGGTTTGAGTATACGTGTATATAATAAAATTCCGCAGTGTATTCTTAGTTTGCCACTACAAAAATTTAAAATACCTGTAAAAAAAATTCTAACCAGTAAAGCTGTTCAAGAATATTTAGAGGATATGCATGTATGGAATTATTGTCTATTGAAAGTAATGCAGGATAGCTTGGCAGCTGGCGCTAATGTAACAGATTGTACCATTGATTTTGAAAAGAGCAACTGTTGAGTTTCTTGCCGGCTCTTCTCAGCAGAACTGCCTTCCGAACCGGTGGTAGCTTTTTGTTCATATGTTCATTCGACGATTCAAAAGTGCCTATAATAATTGCCTATTTGAATAAAGAATATTTTGAATTTGGTGAGCATACATAAAAAAAAATAAAAAAAGAGTCCGACGAATTCAGAACCTCCTCCTTTTTTTTAAAATCGGTTAAAAATGCATAAAATAAATGATATAGGACAATAAAGAATTAGCAATAACACACGAACATATACCGTAGCGTGAAGGCGGACCATAGTAGACCACATTTACGCCGCGCGCAGTTACTGTGTCGTCAAAGGTCGCCAGCAATTTGTATTTGTCAGTCCCAGTCCAGTGGGTGCCGTGCACCGACCGCCGGCCCTAGGTATCGACGTGAGTATACATCGATTGATACATGAATTAAATTTGGTCTAATGGTAATGGCCAGGCCTTTCCTCTGCGGTGTCAAGAGGACAAGAGCCCCGAGAGCGGTGTCATTATCATATTACTTTAGTTAGTCACCGTTGCTCCATTTTGCCTAATAACGCAATCAACGTGCCATTTTTCACGCCGCTAGCTCAATTACAGACTCTTGAATCATGTGCTCATATAAAAGCTTATTGTACGAGTATTAGTTGAGCTAAAGTAACTAGTGATTCGTATTATATATCGTTATGCGAGGGAGAATTTATACGCAATGTCTTTATATTATTTGTAATACTGAATTGGCAGAGTGTACATAAATCCTTGTTGAAGTAGAAGTAGAAACTTGTATAACTTGTATTGTATGCTTGTTCCAGGAGGCAGAGCTCAGTGCGTGGACGGCGTTCCTGCAGCGCGCTGTGGACGCCACATACAACACGGAGGTCGTCATAGACAACTTGCATAATCTTGTGGGTAAGATCATTTTAAACATGCTGTCCACTGTCATCGACCTCTTTATATCTGCCCTCCCGGCCGTCCTTCCTCAAGTGTCATTGATATTGTATTTTCGAAGCTCGACCAAGGTCAACCTCGCATTCTTATCTTTTGAAAGATGACAAAGCTATAATTATAGAGATGTATATAATAATATATTTGTTCCTTTTGCGGGAACAGCATATAGGGTAAAATATTTCAAACCCGTACCTACAGAAATTAATCAAGATACCTCAACAGTTTAGACGTTTATCCACCAGTTTACCAGTAGTTCGTGTGACGCAGTTAAACAACTTTGTACTTTATCGCCAATACCTACGACTCTATTGCGGAGTGAGGCGTGTGCGGCGGTGTCCCTGCGGATCGGTGTGCGTGCCTCATCCTTAATAAATTGCGTTTTACCTTGTACTGTACTGTAATGTTTCTTTTGAAAACTGTGGTTTTATTTAAAGTGGTGCTGACATAAACCCTCTGTATGATCGCCTTATTTGTATTGTACGCTGTCTTTTTGTTCTATCTGGGTTCTATCCTCACACAATATTTATGAAAAAAAAAATCTTCCCGCTCCTATAAGGTGAAGCGAAGTGCTTAGTTTCGACATTCAACACGCAATGTCTAAAAGTTTGGAGGAAACTGGGAATTCGAAATGTCATTGAATTCATCAGATTTGTAGGCTAAGGTTAACGTAAAAAAACTGAAAAGGGATAAACAATTGACTAAACAAAAATAAAACAGAGCTATCAAAAATATTTCAGTTCCTTATTTTCAAGTAGACGGATTTATTGTTATTATAATAATGATTTTATTTGTTCAGCATCCAGCATTACAAAAGTATTATCTATTACAGCTGAACAAAAACGCTGCGTACGCGAAGTGTCCTCCAGCTGCGTGTTTGCGTCGCTGTGCGGCGCCCCCTCCCCCTGCCTCGCCTCCCCCGCGGGCTCACCTCGCGAGGGGGGCGCCGCCGCCGCGTGCAGCACCCCCATAGCAAGGGACTAGCGACTGCCGACTACTGTTACCGCGCGACCGGCCCGCTGCTGCTGCTGCTGCTGACGATACCACTGCCCTCAGATCTCGTATCACATGTTGCTACAATCCGGCCGATCTCTACTGAGCTCGTATACTTATTGTGTAACTATGGTAATATACAATATGTTCAGATTATCTTAAAGCTAAAATATAATAGCAGTAAACTATTCAATTCCATATTGTGAAAATTTAACTCTCGATATGTATGTATTCCATGTCTAAAGATGAGGTATTCCATTGTATGTAATTGATAGTTATAGTTTTTTGGTATAAAAATAAATAATTATGAATGCTGCGACTAACTTCGTCAGTACCTATGATACGCAATACACTATGTACGGTTTATTATATTTTGTAAGTTTAATAAACCGGCGGGTTCCAATATGTTCTTTTTAATCGAGATTTGCTCTCGAAGGGATCAAATTACATTGTTATATATTTAGAAAAAAAAAATCAAATTTATTTCTAATTTATGATTTTTTACCTGTAGTGAAAATGCTAATTCAATATTATTGAAAATTTATTAAAATATTAGAGAGTTTGAAATTAGTTTATAAGTGAGATTTTAATGCTTAATAGTAACGGGGGAATGATATTTTGAAATGTTCAACTATTTACCGTGTTCGCATTTAGTGCGCAGGAACAAGAAACTCGTTTTGTATAGTGTATTGTATGTATAGATATGTGGTGAGGGCGAGAGGTGGTGGAGGTGCAACTAGCTGCTGTATATCGTATTAGATTTAATGTTTACTTTCATTGAGAGTACGTTTATTATATAATAATATTATAGTTAAACATCATTGTAAACTTTGTTTAGTGTATACTACTGGGTGTAATCGATCTATCTGTGATTGTATGGCGTGCAGGCGCCGGCCCTCAGGTACTGGATACTCATAACACGAGGCAACTCTAGAAGCAACTCTGAGAGTAAGCCTTTGAAACAATTAAAAGTCCTCATTTTGTGTCTAACTTATACATTTGTCTATTGAATCCCAAACTGCCCAATGTACTGTAGCCGCCCTCTGGTGTGAGCACTACTTACATAGTCTTATTGATGTTCTCTTGTACAAGTAAATGCTTTGAGCGTGGTCGTGCCTCTGTTTCAGTGTAATTCACATTTTTGAACTATTTACATTTTTATAAGATGTTTCTAAGTTAGACGTGCGCTAGACGTGTTCGCTTACTAACCATTAAAAGGCAGTATTGACAGTATGTATGGAATATTATTATAAATTTATTAATAGGAGACTATTATGGGACAGTCGGTTATTTGTACACGAGTTGGTTGTAGGTTCGATCACGAATCGGGAGAAATTATTATATTTAAATTATTTTTATCTTTCCCGCCTCTTTTCGTTAAATTAGATAAAATGTGAAGAAGAGTGTCTTAACACGGGTCTCTGTCTAATAAATATATAATTTAATAGTATGTACTACGTAATATGTATAGTGTATTTGCTGTTCCAGAGTTTTCTATACTATGTTATATGTTATAGAGTTGATATAGCTTATAAGTACCTACGTATTATAAATGATCGTGGCCAAATTTTGTGTAGCATTGAGATATGTCGTAACGTAAACTACCTCCGTAACATAAGACAAACACACTGCCGCTTCTTGCTCTATATTTTTTCAATAAATATGATATCCATTTGTATGATGTTATTATAAAATCGATAAATTTTTCCTATTAAAAATTAAAGTGTATATATATATATATATATATATATATATATATATACACTTTAATTGGTCATTATTTCTAATAATTATATATATATATATATATATATATATATATATATATATATATATATAATTATTAGAAATAATGACCATAGAGGTTATATAAGAACGGCTCTATTTACTGGCTGGTACTTTAATGGGCTGTCAACGACGACCGAAAGAAAAGATGTCTGCCCGATGAATTCTTTAGAACCAGATATTGTTATTAGACTGCTAGATAATTCCCTTTGGTTGTTTAATATTTCCAATAGTTTCTTACAATAAATATATAAATATATATATAACATTTTCCAAAGGACACTACTAGTGTCCTTTTTTGACATTTTAAAAATAATTGAACATAGTGTTAAACATAAATATATGATTTTGATGTATCTCAGTGTCAGAGTAACACTAGAATGTAGTAGAATGTTTGCTTCATTTCATAGTGTTAAAAGATTCTATTCAACTATAATAAGTATTGTTTTATACAAAAGAAGAAAATGGTAAAAGCAGAATCAAAAAATGTTATGGTCTCTTATATTGATTGCCCTTGTGATGTGATAACTCAACCAAGCGTAGTGGCCGCTGCGCTGCAGACTGCTGGGGCGCTGCAGGCGGAGGACATATTGCAGTCAGTCGCTTCGTTTATAGTTTACATTAAGAAAGTTGCGGATGTCTTTGAATAGACTTGTATTACCTACTTGATGGAAGCAACGATGTCTGCTTGTGTATTGCATGCAAGCTCCGTTCGAAAACTAGTTGTGGCATACTTGAAAGTGTACTGGAAAACTTACTGCTGCCCCGGCGCGGCGCCCCGACGCACCGCGGTGTGAATAAATGACATATTATACATATTTAATTTATATTTTTATTTAAAACCTAACTTAAGCTACATCATTACAATAAACCTGGAATATATAAAGGTATCAGACTCATATTGGCAAGCTTGCAGAGGGCCGTCCACGGCTGCAGGAGGCCCTCGGCACTGCACCGCGGATTACGTACGTAGTACGTTTACAAATACAAACAAATGCTTAATGGCTTACAATAATTAACTTAGGTAGTTAGGCATATAGAGGCAGTGTATTATATTCATACATACAGATATTAGTATCACATATGCTCGTACTTCGAAGAAACATAATAATACTAATATCGAGCGACACTTGTAAACATAATATAACGCATTAGTCACGACCTTTGCTCACTCAAACGGTATGTTAATGGTAACAGTAACGGAGTTATAGCAGAATACGAGGAAAACAGCTAAATATTACTGCGACGTCACTATATATTCGACTTTACAGTAGCTAAGTAAATTATACAGTTATACAATATAGGAAGACTTCGTCTCTGTGACGTACGTAATACGTAGTACGCGATAAAACTACTATTTTATTGACTGCTGAAAGTTATATAAAATTCAATTTTAAAATATGTTCTATATACACTGTTACTGAGTATTGTAAATATATATTTACTGTAAATTATGAACTCAAAAATGAGTATGCTTACAACTAAAGTGACACAAAGTAATACTGCGGCGCGTGCGCGGCGAACTCCACTCGCAAATACCTAGATAATATATTTACAGCGCGAGTGGCGCGGCACGAGCACTGTGCTGCCGGTCTAGGGCGCTGGAGGCGCGGGCGGCGCAGGGCGGGGCGCGCGCGGCGGGGCCAGCACGGCATGCGGCACGGGCACGGTGCGGCCGGCCGCCAGCACGGACACGTGCCCGCGCCGCGCCGCGCCCAGCGCCAGCACGGCGTCGCCCACGCGCAGTCGCACGCCGCCCTCGTCCCAGTCCGCCGCCACCGTGCGCTGCTGTGGGTATCCCAGCTTCACGCCGTTCGCCACCGTGTAGGCGCGCGACGGCGGCAGCGGCGGCGGACGCTCCTGCAACCGCAACGGACGTTATTATGTTATCCTCCAACGATCGTCGTTAATGATTCTCCTCGGAACAGTTCTCACCAGATCGAGGCCGAAGAGGGAGCACGCCCTCTTGACGAGCAGCGTGTCGCACTTGGCACCGTCGGCGGGCTCGGGCGGGGTGCCGGCGAGGGGCGCGGGGCGGCGGCGCGCGGGTGGCGCGGGGCGGGAGGCGCCGCGCACGCTGCGCGCCCGATGCGCGCGCCACGCCGCCTGTATGCGCTCCGCGGCCGCCTGGCGCCGCGCACGCCTCATGCGCTCCAGTACCTGCCGCATGCCCTCGCTCAGGAACACGTGGCGCTTGCCGAGCGCCCAGCGCACGGCGGCAGGCGAGGCGGGCGCGGGCGGCGCGGCGGCGGCGGCCACGGAGCGCAGCACTCGCGCACATCCCGCGCCCGACTCGCCGCCCGCCCCGCCCACTGCGCCGCCCGCGCCATCCCCGCCGCGCCCCGGCCGCCGCCACAGCGCGCGGTACCGCCCGCTAAACGCGCGGAAACGCATTCGATGAGGATATCCAGTAGCCATTAATTGTACCGTTTCCAAAATTTGCAACGCTCGCACCTGAAATTAACATTATTACGTTTAAGTTATTTTATTATATTTACGTTATTTTTTATTACGTTATTCACAAACAATCATCAAAGATTTTTATTAATTTATATGGATATTTTACTCTGAGTGAGAAAAACTTTAACCTGAAAATTGAAATATGGGAATTGTGCTCAAGATGGCAAACTATGATAAGATGACACACTACCAATATTGATGAAACTATTAGCGCTAAGTGCGAATTTGTGACGTTTTAGAGAGTGTCTGTAGATGCAGCTAGTGCTTAAATTCAGTATGGCTGAAAGTGAATGCAGATGGGCAAGTAATTCATGTTTTCGTTATTTTCAATTGCAACAAATTTTTCTTTCGCTTTTGCTTGATGGTGAAAAGACATGTAAGATAAAGATTTTCAATTTGAACTAATTATAAATGTAAAAAAGGATTATTCCTTCTTCCTTGCATTAATCCCGGCTATTGCCAGGGTCTGCCTTCCTAGTCAAACTACTCCACTTTGCACGATCTTTTGCGTCCTCGGTGGTTAGAGCATTGGCTCTCATGTCCTGCATCACGACATCCAACCAGCGCTTTCTTGGGCGTCCGGGAGGTCGCGTCTCAGGAACTGGTATAGCAAGGCACTTGCGTCCGACATAGTTCTTAGGCCGGCGCGTAACGTGGCCAAACCATCTCGAGCGACGCTCTTGGAGCTTATCCGCTACGTCACGGACTCCAAGACTACCTCGAATGAATGTGTTGCGTATGCGGTCAGACCGCGTTACGCCGCACATCCACCTCAGCATCTTCATTTCCGTGACGTGAAGCTCCTGAGTGTGCCGAGATGGTGCTGGCCAACATTCGCTGCCGTATAAAAGAACCGGTCGGACGATGCTCTTGTATATCAGCCCCTTGAGCTTGGGCGGTATTCTGCGGTCGCAGACCACACCAGTGACCTCCCGCCATTTGGCCCAGGCAGCGCTTATCCGGCCATGGACATCGTGATCGATGCCTCCAGACTCGTGCATAACGGATCCAAGGTACCTGAACTTCTCCGACTTAACGGCTGGCTCAGGACCTATAAGGATGGTGCTCGAGTCCCGGCTCCCGCAGGCCATGTACTCTGTCTTCGACACATTTAGTTTAAGACCGCCGTTCTCAAGCGTACCCTTCCAGAGGTTCACTTTACGCTCCAGCGTCAGTCGGTTCTCGGCAATGAGTGCTATGTCGTCGGCATACATCATCAGCCATGGAGGCTGGTCCTGGATGTGAGCCGAGAAAGTATCGAGCACTACATTGAATAAGAATGGACTAAGAGCCGAGCCCTGGTGAACCCCCACTGTTATCGGGAAGGGTCTAGTGTCGCCAACAGCAGTCCTAGCCATAGAAGCGGAATCGTGGTACATGCCTCTGATAATCTCAATATAGGCCTCAGGGATCCCTTTGGATCGCAATGCCCACCAGATACACTGACGAGGCACACAGTCAAAGGCCTTCTGCAGATCTAAAAAGGCCACATGCAGAGCTCTCCTTTTTTCCCTGTATGCCTCCATCAAAGTTCTGAGGGCGAAAATGGCGTCCATGGTGCCCGATCCTGGCTGAAATCCATATTGAGACGCAGAGACAGTGCACTCTCGGCGGAGCCTGAGGTCGATCATGCGCTCGAAGAGCTTCATGGTATGACTCATAAGCTTAATGCCCCTATAACTACCACAATCTTGAACACTGCCCCTTCCTTTGTAAATAGGGGTAATAAAGCTAAGCCGCCACTGATGCGGCATCTTACCAGTGTTCAAGATATGGTTAGAAAGGTCAGTAAGCATGAGCACACCAAGAGAGCCCAACGATTTCCACGCTTCGATCGGAATGTCGTCAGGTCCCACCGCTTATCCGTTCTTCATGCGTCGAAGGCAATTACGTGTTTCGTCAAGGGTTATTGGGGCAATAAGTCCGAGGTTAGGCGGTGGGTCGTGATGAAGACTGCATAGGTGCTGAGTATTCAGCAACTCCTGGAAGTAGCTTCTCCACCTCTCCTTCACAGAGTCATGATTACAGAGTAGCGTGCCCTGGGAATCTCTGACGCAAAGACATTTTGCGATATCTTGCGTCGCTTTATCCCGGGAACGTGCTAGTTTGTAAATGAGCTTCTGCCCCTCCACAGTTTCAAGTTTGTCATACAATGGTGACAAACTCTTACTGCGGGCTCTGGCTACAGCTCTTTTACTGGCACGTTTAGCTACTGTGTACTCCAGTCTGTCTTCAGGAGAGTTGGATTCCTGCCACTTCTTAAAGGCAGCCTTCTTTTCACGAGTCACCTCCTGCACCTCGTCATTCCACCACCATGTCTCCCTGTCGATGACACGTCCTCCCCTAGAAAGGCGAAGAACTCGCCTGCCCGCCGCAATGATTGCCGACTGGGCCCGATCCCAAGCATCCTGAGCAGTCTCGGTGGTAGTCGAAAGATTATGACTTTTCACCTCTGCCAGGAAGTCGGTCTGCATCGGTCCATTCAGCAACCACCACTTGATCCGAGGGCTACGTTTCTCGGCTACTTTCTTCTTCGGAGTGACGTTAAAGTCCATGACAAGAAGACGATGTTGGGCCGTTAGGCTTTCACCTGGAATGACCTTACAGTTAGTTACCCTGCCCATATGACACCGTCTGGTCAATAAGTAGTCAATTTGAGTTGAGTGGGACCCGCTCTTATACGTGATAAGGTGCTGAGGATTCTTTTGGAAGAACGTATTCACGATGGCCAGATCAGACGCAATACAGGTTCTCAGAATATTTTCTCCCTCTGCATTGCGAAGACCGTGCCCAAAACCCCCGTGAACACGTTCATACGGCTCAGCAGCCTTACCAACGTGACCGTTCAAGTCCCCCCCAACTAAGACCACTTCGGTAGACGGTATAGCAAGTAGAACCCCTTCATATTGCTCCCAAAATGTCTCCCTTTCGGCCGCGCTACATCCCGCCTGGGGAGCATAAGCACTGATTAAGTTTGTGGTAACGCCCTCAATCAGTACCCTCACCCGCATCAAGCGGTCGGAGCGACGGTCAACTTCAAGGAGCCCATTCTGAAGCTCTTCAGAAAGCACTACCGCCACACCGTTTCTACCTAAAGGTGACCCAGTGTATATAAGCCGGTAACCCTGTCCGATGTTACGGGACTTATTGCCCTTCCAGCGTGTTTCCTGGAGGAAAGCACACTGGACCCGACGTCTCATGAGTACATCTGCGAGTTCCCTGCATCGTCCGGTCACAGAGCCAATATTCCACGTTGCAAAGCGGAGTTTCCTTCTGGGTACTAGCGTCTTTAGCCGTGCCCGTACATGACACGGTAGCCCTTGCCCACTTGTCGCAGGTGTAGGGCGATGTGCCTGCGCGTCGTTTTGTAAAATAGGATTATTATATGACACAACTAACGTTAAAAGCGCATCCTAATAATTAAATTCATATATCTATTGGGTGAGATGACATACAAAACGTGAGTATAAGATGGCATACTATCTTACTCTTATAAATAGAATCGATGTATTTTTTTTGCTTTACCTACAAAATGCCTGGCAATTACAAACGAATATATATTGGTCACAAGAAGACATGGATGAGGCTGCTAGAGCAAGGGCATCCAAGAGCCGCCAGTGACGAAGCTTATTTCCCTTTTGGAAAAGGAAGTGACTGATAAAGCAGTCCAACCTCATAAAATTTGCAACATGTATGAATCTGGCCTTAATAGTGTTTAAAAGCCCCCCAGCAAAGAAGAAACTATTTATTTGTGAACTATGCTCGACAAATAATGATGGGGTTTTTATGCCACATACTAAGTACGTCATTTTACCCTGTAGATATGTGTAAGACGACACTGGTCGACCTAAGTGCGATTTTTGTTTGTTTTTAAGATGTTTGAAAGATGATTGTTCTGAAACTAAAATAATTTCGTAGATTATGAAATATGACTTTATTCATTTGAAATATTTGTCTTCAAACAAAAAGTATGTCATCTTAAGCACAATTCCCCTAAGTTAAAATTGAATTAATTAATGTTAAAATGAGGCGTGTGCGGCGGTGTCCCCTTGATAGGTTTATTAGTGCGTGTGTCGTTCTTAACAAATTGCGTTTTATTTGCCAACGATAATTTTATTATTTATTTTGTCACTTTAATTCTTTTCTAATTCTATTAGGCTTTTATAGAGTAGTTAAAACTGTGGTTTTATTTATTTAACATAACTAAATGATACGGATCACACCGTACAGCGTACCTGCCGGGCGACGGTGGCGCGGTCGAAGAGCAGCGGTGTCTCGTCGGCGTTGGCGCGGAGGCAGCGCACGAAGTGTGGGCGCGCGTGCACCAACGTGCGCAGCAGATTGTCGAGGCGCGTGTGGAAGTCCTGCGTGAGCGTGGTGGCCGCCGCGCCGCCTGCCGTGGGCGACGCGCGGAAGTGTGCGCCGCTGGGCCCGCCTGCCGCCGCCAGTGCCTTCAGCTCGGCCCCGAACAGGTGCCGGGCGAACCCGAACTCGCAGCTCCTGGTGTCGAAGGCGGCCAGCAGCTCGTCGGGAACGGCGTCGCGGTTGGCGTCCAGGAAGTCGCTCGCCTCGTACGTCACCTCGCCCGCGTAGTGCCGCACGGCGAAGCGGCGCGGGTGCGGCGGCCGTGCCTCCGCCAGCCGCGGGTGGCCTCTGTGCGCGGCCCTGACGCGCGCCACGTACTGTTCGGGCGAAGTGCGCGCAGCGCATTCGGCGTCAAGCGTGGCCAGCAGGCCGGTGCGCAGCGACGACACCAGGTCGATGCACGGCACGTTGTCCACGTACTCCACTTCCAGTGCGCCGCACACGCCCTCCTCGCGACACGACTCCGCCGACGACTTGGAACGGATAACAATTCATCAGCGCACATATTATTCTGTGACATTTTATTTTATTAGTGTTTAATAATGTTCAGAATTAATAAATGTCATAGCGTACCTTAAAGACGTGCGTGTTGTAGAAGTGCTGCATAGTCTCAGCACAAAGGTTGGCGCACAGGTGCTCGAGGCGGCTGGGCGCGGCGTCCTCGAAACCGAACATGTCGAGGATGCCCACGAAACCGTCGGTGACGTGGCGCACGGCGTCGTTGAGTGCCGCGCGGCCGCGCGCCCCGCCTGCCCCGCCGCCCGCCGTGGAGGCGCGGCGCGACGCTGCGTCCTGCACCTGCGGCGTGACTAACCGACTCACTGGCCCCACGAGCCGGGCCGGCTCGCGGTGCCATGACGGCGATACTCACCGACTCGGTGGAGTCCGAGGACAGCGTGCCCAACGTGGAGCCCAGGCGCTTGAGCGAGTTGGCGCGGCGCACGATGGTGGCCACGGTGCGGCAGTACAACGCCTTGGCCAGCGCGTCGCGCGCGGCGGCGGCGGCGGCTGCGCCGGCGCGCGCTCTCGTGCTCAGCCCGCGCAACAGTGCCGCC
This sequence comes from Heliconius melpomene rosina, assembly GCF_056956725.1. Taxonomy (NCBI): domain Eukaryota; kingdom Metazoa; phylum Arthropoda; class Insecta; order Lepidoptera; family Nymphalidae; genus Heliconius; species Heliconius melpomene. Next base: position 14,446,170 of record NC_140395.1, read on the forward strand.
GCGCCTACACCCAGCAGCGAACCCGCCGCCACCAGCTCCGCCTGCGTGCATTGGATGACATATAATAAATGAGTTGCCCACGCCCACATTGGTATTACTACATCACCGAGGTTATCACCGGATACAAAAATAGTAGATGTTAACTAGCTAACGAACTTTATTTACTTTCAAATAATTTAAACATTATTTCCTATTTTTCAGTTTTCGTTTAAAGGGTCTAGAGTCTAGCCGGACAGACATGGGAATTACTTAAGGATGTAGGATTATATTGCTTTTTGTCAGAAATAGCGTCACACCAATTGTTTTGTTTCCAATCCTTACAGTACCCAGGGGAGTCACGAGGATAATAACCATAAGGTTATGGTGTGAAACTTCAGACAAACCCTAACGAGCAAATATAATGTATGACCTCTCCATTGGGCTCGGCGGTGCCCTCGGCGTTGTCGGTGAAGTGCACGTTGCCCAGCAGCAGCACGGCGGCGAGCACGCGGACCACGTCCAGGAAGGGGATGCCGAGGACTCCCAGGCAGCTCTTCCAGGCGTGAAAGCGGGCGCCGTCCTCCGCCTCCGGCCGCCGCGGGTTCGACGATGCCAGGTACCTGCAGAGGTAAATGAATACATTGTATGTACACAACACTTGTCGAGAAAAGACGACTACATATTTGTAAATTTTCAAACGTCAAGCTGCAGTATGTTAATTTTGTAATATTTATCCCATCAAAAACATAAATGTAAAAAGAAAGCCAAGTTCTGTAATAAAACGTATGCTTTCAGCGATAAAAGAAGTGAGATGTAAATGTATGCCAAGTTCAATGGTCAGTCCTGAAATTTATTTTTAACAATATAAAATATTTTATAACAACTGAAAATGCCATTCTTCTTACAACTTGGAGACTTTATTTATGTGTAATATCTGACTTGGCTAGTTTTCATATGAATTTACAATAGAATCTGAATAGAATAGAATAGAATTTGAATACATTCATTAATATCGATGTAACCCTTAGGGGTGCAAATATTCATAAATTTTCATAAAATTTGAAATTCAGACTCTTAAACGTATATAATTAAACACATGTTGTATGGTTTTCTAGAATTCACCCCCTAAGGGTGCAAATAAGGGGTTGAAAGTTTATATGGAAAAATATTTAAAACGCCACCGATTATTATAAAATTTGAAATTTAGACTTAAAAATATTTCATTGAACACATGTTTCATGGGTTATTAGAATTCACCCTTAAATAGGCAAGCGAAACTGCGCGCGTCCGCTAGTAATAAATAATAATGAAGGATGTTAATCCATTTATTATATTTTTATATTTTTACGTGAAGCCCTTGAAGTCCACATGATGGCAGGCTTTCTCAGGACATAAATTAGAGTCATTTTCAGCTACAAATGGAGACATATCTTATCTTAAAATATACTTGAAAGCATCGTGTTGTTCGAGATGGCTTACGTAAGTAATAGTGAAGTTAGTCTACAAAACAAATAAAATATTTACTAACGCGTGACATAAATTAAAGCAACATATATAAATAATGCATTGCTCTTATTTTGTTGGCAGGCGCTAAGCCTAAAAATCAATTATCATTAACTTTGATTGCTATGCTTTCATTACAGGTGCTATAAGTAAATGTTCCTAATTGAATCTATTTATTGAAAAATTATAAGAAAATATTTAAAAAAATACTAGTTTCGGATTTTTCCCTTGACATACACCCAATTACTTAACCGGATGCTAAATTTCACCATTCTAGATCATCTGGAACTTGGTTAACATTAAGGTCTATAGGTCAGTCACCCCCCTAAAAATTTACGATTTTTGGACGTCATTATCTAAATAACTGTTTGAGCTTTGTTTATGAAATTTAATGCACGTATACAGGTAGGGGGTTTAAATATTTGAGCCAAATATGACAGTTTTAGGTGGAATAGTTTTTGAGTTACGAATAGGTAAAAAGTGGCTTCAAATGGTTCGTGTAAAATAACATACGGTGCTGCTCGCCAGTTCTGAAACCCAAAACTTGGCACGCGCTCCGCGCGTTTTAAATTTTGTTTATTATTATACTATTGTAATAATTCCTTAAAGATTTGTTTTAAACTATGTGCCGTATTAAGAGGAGAAAGTTTTATATTACATTATGTGTAGTTATTTTATCTTTGAGGATTCTCGGTATTTCATCAATTACTCTTGGGAATCAATAATAGCGGGACTGGAACCCGCGCCTCCTGGAACCCGACCGAGGCGCTCTGACCACTAAGCTTCTTATACGCTTGTTTCAACTTATTTATGTTTTTAGCATCTCTGTACGAAATTAATTACTACCCAAGATAATTGCGATAAAGCGGTATTGTGCGTACACTTAGGAAAGAAAAATACTTATTTACAAAACGTATAATATATACATATTCTATACGCGTATAATAATGTGCCTTGGTGGCGCCACAGCAACCTATGTCACTTTAAAACATAATGTAATGTACTTAGGTACTTACTTCATAAGCATTGTTATTAAAAAATATAAAAGCGTTGTGCACTTCCTCTATATATAAAGACTAGCGGACGCGCGCAGCTTCTCTTGCGTATTTAAGGGTGAATTCTAATAACCCATGAAACATGTGTTCAATGAAATATTTTTAAGAGTCTAAATATCAAATTTTATAAAAATCGGTGGCGATTTAAGAATTTTCCCATACAAACTTTCAACCCCTTATTTGCACCCTTAGGAGGAGAATTCTAGAAAACGATGAAACACGTATTCAATAAAATACTTTTAAAAATCTAAATTTAAAATTTTATAAAAATCGGTGCCGATTTAAAATTTTTTTCATACAAACTTTGAACCCCTATTTCACCACTTTAGGGTTAAAATTTTTCAAAATCCCTTCTTAGTGGATGTCCAGATTACGAAAGTAAATATCTGTCCAAATTCCACGTTTTTACCATCAGCGGTTACGGCTGTGCGCGCGTCTTACCTCAGTCAGTGAGGACAAGTCCTTTTATATATATAGATAATTTTCAAATATGTATTATGAGGGGATTACCGCAAGTCGTTCGCAGTGTACCCGTCGAGGTGTAGTTGCGAGCGCTCGTCCGGCGCCAGGCCCGCCAGCATCTGATAGAAGATGTGGTAGTTGCGCTCGCCCGCCGGCGGTCGCACCACGCGCGTCTGCTCCAGGAAGTAGCAGTGGATCTTGGTGCGGTACAGCGCGCCGTCCGTGACCTGCACCTCGATGAAGTGTCCGATGCGGCTGGAGTGCGCGTTGGCGCGCGTGGCCGCCGTGCCCAGCGAGCGCAGCACGGTGAAGGCGGCGGCCAGGTGCTTGAAGGCGTCGGTCTCGGGCCCGCCGCCCGCCACGTCGAAGAGGCGCCGCAACAGCACCATGGACGCGTGCGTCTTGCCGGAGCCCGAGAGACCTGACAGCACGATGGCCTGCGGCAGGCCGGTGTCGGCCTGGTGGCGCACGGCGTCGTGCACAAGGCGCGCCAGCTCGGGCCGCTGAGCGCGCGCGGCGCCTGGCGTCAGCGCGTTGTCCGCGTCCGTGTACGCGTTCATCGCTATCAGTATCGGCCCTACGGAAGTCTGCCGAAGTATATTACTTCTTATCTACACTGAATATCTACCATTTGAAATATTTAAAGATAGAGTAGAGGTTTACGCGCTGCTTGTTCACTTCAATGCACTTGGTTTGTTGTAATGATAATAAAATAAAACTTTAAAGGACAACAAACTAAAGGCAGTAGAGTAAACACGACTGGTTGTGGGTTCAATCCTAATCGAGGAAATTAAAGATTTATTTAAATTTATATTATCATTTCTTCGCTCTGGTGTCGAGGCAACACGCGGCGTTGAGTTCCGCCAATCAACACGCTATGCCTCCAGAATTCGGCGGAAAATGGGGAATGGAGTGTCTTAACATTAGGTAACCTTTGTCTACCCTGCTGTGTCACAAGCTGCTGTTAACGCGACAACAATTAGCACTTAAGACATTGAGTGCTTTCACGTACTTCAAATGACATTACTGTTTAAAAAAATTACTTTCGATCGTTTTTATAATTTAATTATAATGGAAGTAACAGTCGGTGTCAGTTTTTATGTTTATTAATATTGTTAAATTAAAAACTAATAAAAGCTGTCCACCATTCATTGTATTGTTCTGCAGATTATACAACTGAAAATGAGACGCCGGTCAACGTCTTTGGAATAGCTAAGGTATTTGAACTTACATAGTATTTATTGTGATAGAACCTCGCTTGTAGCGCGCGGACCACGGCATCCTCCGTGAGCGGCCCGTGCAGGTGAATGAGGTCGTCCACGTCGCCCCCCGCACCTGCGCCCCCCGCCGCTGCCGCTGCGCCCGTGCTCGCCCCGCGCCATCGTGCTTCTGTTTACAAGTAATCAAAAAGAGCTACAACTAATATGAGCGCTTAATGAAGAAGATGGCAACAGTTGTGGTTCTCCGAAAACCGGGTAAATCGGTTTATACGGACTCCAAATCTTATTGCCCCATTATACTCTTGCCAGTTATGGGGAAGATCCTAGAGAAGCTGTTGATCATACGTTTCAGGTGGCATGTCCTTCCGGGTCTCAGTGCCCGCCAGTATAGTTTTATGGCCCAAAAAAGCACCGACGGCTGTCTCTATGACCTGATGAAGTATATTACCGGGAAGCTTCTGTTGAAGAAGCTTATCGTAATAGTTTCTCTGAACATAGAGGGAGCCTTTGATACCACATGGTGGCCAGTTATTAAAACCAGACTGGTCGGGGAAAGTTGCCCCATTAATTTACGAAAAGTAATCGACAGCTTTGTTGCCGTAAGATTTGTCGGAATATACCAAGAGAACTACAAAAGGCTGTGTGCTGAACTCGACAGGTGGCCCAACACTCTGGAACCTCTTACTCGACCCCTAGCTTCAGGGATTGGAGCGTCGACAAGCTCACGGACGAGCAAGCGGCGTTCGCGAACGATGTGGTCCTAGCATTTGACTGGGCTCGGCATTGATTTCTCCAAAGAAATAAAGATCCTCGGGCTCATAATCGACGGCAAGCTCACCTTTAAGTTCGAAGCGTTTGGACGTTTTGCAAAGGGGGTTTGCCCAAAAATTTGTCAGGGCCCACCAAACTGTCTACCTGAATGCCTTCGTTGTACTTGCCGGATTACTGCCACTTGATCTCAGGGTGCAGGAGGCAGCCGCCCTCTATGAGATTAAGAGGGGTAAATCCGAAAGAGTGCTTTGGGTCAAAAAACAAGTCGAGCGGAGAGTTGGGCCTTACGGATTGCAGCATCCGGCAGAGGAAATATCTATCGGATTCGCGGGCCTGGTGGACTGAAAACAAATGAATAGGCACAATTGCCAAGCATTGCGAATGGTTACTGATGAGAGTCAGTTTCAAGAGGGGATTGCGGCGACCATTTCCATATAGAATGAGGCCGTGGAAACCAGGGCCTTCAAATGGAAACTTGCTTCGAAAGGCTTAGTCTACTAGGCTGAACTGTTGGCCCCGTGTAGAGCTACAACTCTGATGCTTTATTTAATTGAACACGTGTTTGATGGTTTATTATAATTCAGAATAAAAGACGTTCAGTCGACAAGCTGCGACCGCCCTGAAGATAGGTTTTTTGAATTTTTATTCCAGATTTAAAGGTAACAATACTACAGGGCGGCCACGATTCGTCGACCCTACTGTGTGCGGGAGTACCTGGCGGAGGCAGCGGAGGATGATGCGGCTGCAGAGGAGGCGCGGGCGCCGGCGGCGGCAGCGACAGTGGCGCGCGCGGCGGCACCGCTGGCTGAGGGGGGCCCGCCGCGACCCCTGCACACGCCTGAGGGGGGTGCCCCGCGCCGCCCACGTGCAGGTGGTTGCGGAGGGTGACCAGCTCCGAGCTGAGGCTCAGCAGCCGCCGCTGGAGGGTGACGGCCTCGTTCGAAGACGAGGCATCTGGAATAGTAGGTACTGTTTGATGTTATATGTCCGTCAATTACACGTAGGCCATCGTGGTGCAGTGGGACGTCAGATTGTGGGTTCGATCAAGTTTATTTTCATTTTCCAGGTTTGGTATAGTTGAGGTCCGCCTTGTAACTCGGAATGTCTGGAGTTGAGGCGGAAAACAGAGAACGGATTGTCTCAAAGTTAGTTTAGTGTCTACTCTGATATACGCAAGATAAGGGTAAAGTTGGAAACAAATATTACGCGTTAAAAATGGTTAAAGTGAAACATGTTAACACCAACATACACGGTCGGTGAGGCCTGAACAGTTGAGTATTTCAAAATTCAAAAAAGTTTATTACCGTTTTAAGACTATACTAATACAATTTAAATAACAAGCTTAAAAAGAATACACGTAAAATAAGATGAATACAAAAATTAAACAAGTAAATAAGACGGTAAAAGGAGTGAGCCTGAGCGAATGCTGTGAGACGTGTACTCTTCAGCCTCATCCTAATTCAAACATTAAATAAAATGAAATGTATACAGGAGGGGTGCGATTATTGGTAACGGCAATTCGTGCATATTATAACTTTAAAAACAAACTTTTATTCCATTTGTTATTACTACCCGACCAAATACAGTATGAATATAATAACAAAACACCAATAATAAAGAGGAAACAAGAAAATAGAAAACAACTCATGCTATATTCCAACAAGAAATAAAAATAAATAAATAAAATAAAAAAATATTTTACATTCCAACAGGAGACCAAAACCAGAGTTTATATTTATTTAGAGATAAAAGAGTGGACATTGCTTGCTTATCAAATGTGGCTTAATAAATAAATATAGTGGATTTGGTTAACAAAAAATTTTAATATAAACGTAAACAATAAATAAATAAACAATCATATTATATATTAAATAAATAAAGAATGTCTTATAGTTTAGACAGGCTGTTAGGGTTCCACATAGGGTGGTAGGGTATCGAGGTTTTCAAAAGAAACTGTAGCCCATATGTTGCCTAGACTTATTAGCTATATAACAAAAAAGTTTCATTCATATCCGTCCTGTAGTTCCGGAAATTAGCGCGTACAAACAGGCAAACAAACAGACAGTTTTTGTGTATTTGGGCTCTATTACTGTTCCTAAACCCCCCTCAATTATTATTTTGTAAATATATTCAATGTACAGACGCGTCTTTTTTACTGTCTTACTATACGAGTATGTATAGATCGGATCGGACTTGAAATAAGGATTAGTTGTAAAGTAGGATATCATCAAAATACATCTAATTTTGCTTTAAAAAAAAGTGACGTCATATTTCGTTTCGACGAATGGCAAAGCGTTTTGTGGATTTAAATAATAAATAAGTTAAAAAACATATCGTTTCATTGTAATGTAAAAATTTAAAAAAAAAATGAAGAGAAATTTCAATTTTATGTATGTTCCCTATTAAATGTAATATGACCTATAAGATTAAAGTATCATGTTAATTAGAAAACTAAAGATAAATAGAAGTGGTCGAAGTTAGGTCCGCGCCGTCTACCCTACCTCCCATCCATCAGGAGCTCCCGGCTTCAGCTTCACCGCATACAGCAGGGTACAGCTACAGTTTACCACAGTTTACCGCAGTTATGTATGGCGACGGTTTTTGGTAAGGATATTATATAATAGCGGGACTACTACATTTGAGCGGACTATAAAACGTAAAGCATTTGTCCTTTCCGTGGTAGTACTCCACCTAATGTTGTGACTGATGTCGGCGGTAATGAGACTTCTTTCATTCTATTACAGACATTTAAATTCACCTCAAATGTTTTTCTCTAGAATAGCAATCGAATGACTCCCTTAAAAGGCAAGCGACGGCGGCGAGGATGCAAGATCTCTAATAGTTTGTTGAATGCACCACCATCATATACCGGTAAAAGCCGCTCGCTTCCCGTCCGAAGTGGGACCCGTCTCTTATATTTTATACAAATATATTACCGTAACGATTTAAATCTCGTGACTGATTTGAAATCTAATTTGCCTACCGTAAAAAATATTTAGGTATTCGAGGTCAAACTCGATACAAACACGTTCGTGGCGGAGTAAGGGTCATCGACCGATATGTCCAAAGCTAAGCGAAGATATGCGCGGGACCAGAGCGGAGAGGACTGACTGGATCTAATGCGCGAGAGGCGCGAGAGGCGTGAGTGGCACGAGGCGCGGGAGGCACGCGCCGCGGCCTGCCGCCTGTCACTGGCTCGCTATCTGCGGAATGTGGTGCTGTCGAACGCAGAGTGGAAAGCAAACTGCGCAATAACCATTAAAGGATCTATAACATTTTATAATTTCCAGAATATTCAATTAAGTATGTAAATGATACGTCTATAATTAATTAGTATTTATTCCAAACGAAACTTATAATGATATTTTAATGTTTCCGCTGGTTTGAAGCAGCCATGTTTACCGACCAGGCCGTGTACCGGCGTGACTCGTACACCTTACTATATTATAACGTGAGTTTGATGATTTGCGGACTGTTTAGTTCTCTTATTTGAAACTTAAAGTACGTCTTAATGAAGCGAACTTTTTATTTTTACATATAAATGGCGTTCAGTAGGTACTTACTTAAATTATAATAACTTGTATATTTCAGTGCTCGTCGCGTGCGCGTTGAAATCTTTTCCGTTGAATTTGATACAGAAAGTAGCGTAGCGCTCACGTAGACTTATAATACATTATAATATATCTACATATTTATACATATAAATCAAAATCCTCAACGCCTCCCACTTGAGAACAACTGGAATATGAATGTCACAATATTGGGTTGACACCCACCCACCCACCAGACACCTCTTTAAAAACATGCTTGTAGATTGTACATAATTGATTGATTTATTATCGCAAATTTTAATTTAAAATACAAAAACAAAAGTAAGAAAAATAATTAAACTTAATAACAATAAAATATGCAAACTGCAGACACAACACGACGTAATGCTTAGTAAACTAAGGTAACTGTCTCTGTCTCTGCGCACGACGCCGTCATTCATTCAGAGTTAGAGTCGGGTACATACTCGCATACCACACTACACCACACTATAGCTGTAGCCGGGCAGGGGTCCGGGCGGGGTCCGAGCGGGGTCCGAGCGGGTCCGAGCTGGGCGCAGGCCGAGAGCGACGCATCGCTTTACACAATGTCCTCGACGCGGGGCGGCGCGAGCTCGCAAAAACTGCGCGTGCGCCGCAAACCCGTGTAATTGCAGCCACACGCACGCCCGCTAATGTGCTCTACTGATATATACATACATACATGTACTCGCATACTGTTTATGCTCGTTTTATATATTCTTATATACATATGTTCCAAAACATGTCGTTTAACCATACCAGTATGTTTAATTAATAATCCTATAACCTACATAATTCGATTCCGTTATATAAATTAGAGAACCAACTTAGTCGACCATAATGTTACAACGAGAATGTGACTCTCGGCATTAATATTCTCGTACCTCGTAACAACCTGTAGAGGCAAGGTGGAATCGAAAGGGCCGAATTTACTTAGATACCTGCCTGCCACTGACACCCCCCCCCCCCCCCCTCCCCAGGCCCGGGGCGCGGGCCCCGCTGGTGTGGAGGCCCCGCGCCGCGCTGCTAGCCTCCGCCCCCGTCCCGAAAGACTAGCTTTGCGTAGAGCCGTAATTATACTCTCTCAGTTATATTAGGTGGTCCATAATATGATTTAGAAAGTAACCGCCCCGTGCTCTACCTTTGTACAGAAAACCCGGCTTTGTCTGAGGTAGTATTTACTTACAACAAACGTACCTATATTTTAATGTTTATTCTAAATAATACCTAATATGTATAAAAGGAATGCTTCCGGACGACAGAGAGAGAGAGCCGGCGTACCTATCACTTGTTCGAATCTTCTCGTGACTCAGCATCAAAATGCTGTATACAAAACGAATGGGCAAAAAACGTAGTTCACAGATGAATGCCGTTTCTATATTGATCATGAATGAGAGCATACGTTAAAGAAATAATTAGGATTCACAAATTGAAATGTGAAATGAATCCCTCGATTTAGGGAACCTATTCAATAGTATTAAAGTGACGTTGCCTGGTGGCGCAGGCGCAGCGTTGCAGCCGCGGGCGCACTTGCTCACCTTGTAGCTTCTTCTCCGTTTCCCAGAACTTTTGCAGCTCAGTGAAGTACTTGTCCAAAATGAACACCTTGGAAAGGCCGAGCGTGGCCATGGCGGGCGGCGCGCTCGCATCACACTCGGCGGCCGCGCCGCTGTTTGCCGACGACGGCGACCACTCTCTCACGCGTCACCCCGCGTACTGGCTCGGCGCGGCCCCGGCCCCCGCCCTGCCCCCCTGGGGCCTGCTCACCCCCGCACCCTTCACCTGAAGATTCCTCTGCCACGCGCCCGTAAAGCCTCCGCGCTTAGTCCTACATACACTATTGGAATACAATCCGAATGTGAGGCGCATATTACTTATTAATAAACATGATATATGAATAGAGTATCCTGCTGGCCGGGGGCTGGCTTGTCTTTGTAAGCCACTGCGAGTTCCCCTCGTCACCTCATAAATCCCTAGAGCGGCCACGCGCCCCTGTTATCCTCAGCCCTGAAGCCTGGCCTGAAGCTTGGACTTGACGAACCGGTGGAGCTGGTGGTGGCTACATCGCACGCGCCACGTCAGCTAATCTGGCAGCGCCGTTAGCGAGAGGAATTGCGAACAGACACGCAAATCGACAATCTTATACTCTTATCGATCATGTCGATGATAATACAAAAATATTATGATATGCGGTAACATTTAATCTTCATGTTATGTAGTTAAATTAAAGGGATCATTTAAATATTTTTACAAACGACTAATTTCTTTCATGATATTGAGTTAGGTTCTTGACTTCGAATGTGAAAACTGGTCTTGGCGCAGCTTATGCAGAAATATATGAAGTAACTATCGTTGGTATAGGTTGCAGCGCGCTACAGCCAGCCTTACTGGAAAATTACTCACAATTGACATAGGAATAGCGATTTTAACTGTATTTATCATTTTTTTTATCCGCTTCACGCTGTATCCCGGACACAGCGAGGTAGGCAGAGAAGACCTGGTGTTAAGACACTCCGTTCTCCATTTTCCGCCCTGCCCCATTTAAATTTTATTTGTTATTAATCACATTTATTTGTTTTCAATCTAAATGATTATGTAGCTTTTATATTTTGAATTGCGTGAGAACTTCAAAATTGTTTACCAGCAATATACTACTATTTTTATAAAGGGCACTGATTATATCTTCACAAGCGCTGCCATCTAGAGAACTAACTGTGAGAGTGGGCGTGTCGTACAGCCTCTACAGCCTCGTACACTACCGCAAGCCTAGAGATTGCCGACACTACCGAGAGGGGTCGTCTTCCCGCGGTACTAAAATACAAATAAACAATTTTATAATGTTTGTCTTTCTGTCTGGGCTTATCTCCAGAACAGCTGAACTGTTTTATGGGGATTTTACACAGACAAAATTTTATCACGGAATTTCCAAAGGTTAAATATGTCCGGGAGAAACCGCGTTTGCCGTGCGCGGATAGATATGAAATGCTTTCCTAAATACACTTTAATAACATTCAATAAAAAATAAGCTGGCGAAGTCACGCAGGGGCCGCTAGTGTGTACTATACGTACTATACGTACTGTAGGTGCACATAAGTATAGTAGTATATAGTAACAGATTTTTTCCGTTTGTTCGTTTATGTGATCACGTATCACGTAAAAAGTACACAACAAATTTTAGCAACTTTTAAATATAAAAGTGAGAAGTATCTCGGCGAGGTTTTAGTTGTTATTTCATTGTAATCACTTTAATCTATCAAAAGATATATGTATTGAGGAAGTTGATATTTGAGATAATAGAAATAGACGCATGTATCGCTACCTATTGGTGCTAAAGTATCTAGATAAGGCATAGAACATACTGTTGAGTTAAACATGAATCATTCTAATACTTAATCTTATATACAGGGTGGAAGTGTTAGCGAACCATTTACGGAAACAGCATATAGGGTAAAATATTTCAAACCCTGTATGGGTAAAGAAATTAAACAAGATGCTTCAACAGTTTGGACGCAGGTACCTGTGTTTCGTGTGACGCACACATACACATACTACTGACTTACTGAGCGTTGCCAAGCTTCTACTTGTCATTCATTCAAAATATAACCGAACGAGAAAGAACGATATGTCGCGTTCCTTTTCACGTAATTACCTATTTATTATAATAAATCTAAACAACGTTCAAAGCTTTTATTAAACTTGTTAAATATAATCCTACTTTAAGGCAATTTATTATATCTCCTTTATTATGAAATTATTTAGAAACTAGCAAATTATTAACATTAAGTGACCTGTTAAACCAGGCAACCTTGGGCTTGCGGCAGACTGATAGCTGGCAACCATTGATTTTGCAATGCCTTATGCTATTTTCTTTCAAATGGTGTGCGATTCACATGAAACACATATATGAGTGCAATTGTCTCCAAAAACGCGTTACAAAAAAGTTTAATTAAAGGTGATCGAGGCAGGATTCTTCTAGGCAAACCTAGTGTACTCTATTCTACTAATCGTGTATTATTCTTAAATATAAGTTTCATTAAAAAACACCTGCAGATTTAAGCAATGGGATTTTAGGTCATAATGAATTCATCGTCATGGTAAAGGGAATAGGTATACTTAACCAGAACTAAGACTTTCTGTGTGTATATACCAGACCGCTGCCGGCCGCGTCGCTGGCTCCGTCGCCGCCGGCCGGTGCTGGTACGGCTCTCTTCACCCACCGTCGTTGGTCTAAAACATGCGTTAAATCTTGAAGGACACGTTAACATTATTAAAGACTAATGGATGCACGCAGCTTCGCTTGCTTATTTGTACCCATACGCCCAATGTTAATAATCAATCCTAATCCATAAATTGCAACCATAGATTGAAATAGACAGAGATGGAGGATGGAATGCAGGTTAGTGATTGGATAGATATGTCGGACAATACAAGATTGACGTTAACTGGAGATAGGAGATACATTATTAACATTGGGCGTTAGAGGGTGAATTAAAATAAACATGTTCTTTATGAAGACGTTTGATTATTCCATTTACTTAATATATATTTTGTTATTATATGACATCAATATATATCATATATGTATATAATTATGTGTTAGTATATAATATTACTTTATATATTGTACTATTTTATAAATATTTGTGTGCATAAACTTAATGTACGAATGTTTATTTGCACCACCCACTATATATTTTTAATCTTATGTCTCCTAAAAAGACCGCCTTCGTACTTCACACAATGTTATGTGTATATAGGTACTAGATGTACTTTGTTTTCCTGCTGGTTGTGGTGTACAATAAAGTATATATAAATAAATAAATAAATAAATAAATAAACCACGACACATGTGTTCAATGAAATAATTTTAAAAGTTTAAGGTTCAAATATTATAAACATCATTGGCGATTAACAGCTTTTTCCATATAAACTTTCAACCCCTTATTTGCACCGAAAGGGAGTAAATTCAATGAAACCACGAAATACGTGTTCTATGGAATATTTTTAAGAGTCTGAATTTCAAATTTTATAAAATCGGTGGCGATTAAAATAAAATCATACAAATTTTCAACCCCTCTTTCATCCCTTTAGGGTTAAAATTTTTCTAAATCCTTTCTTAGTGGATGACCAGATTACGAAAATAAACATCTGTCCAAATGTCACGTTTCTACGCACAGTGGCTACGGCTGTGCGTGCGTCTTACCTCAGTCATTGGGCACATGCCCTTTTATCTATATATATATAGATGTATGATATGACGTGATGTATACCTGTGCGCCTGCCGGGAGCGGTACGTGCAGAAGAAGTCAGGACGCGCGCGGTGTGCCCGCAGCAGCACGGCCAGCGGGGCCGGCGCTGGCGCCCCGTGGCTTGCGCCTTCGTAGGTCTGGTCCGGCAGCAGCATGCCGCCCGCATGGCGCTCCAGTGCCCATGTGTTATAGTCGCGTTGTGTAACTCATCCTTTCCATCACCTATTAATTTATTACAATATGTTTTCAAAATAAAACACTGATCACTGATATCTACATGTAGCGGTAGGTGATGTGCTTGCTTTACTTAGTTACTTCACGCGTTATCCCTAGCGGGATAGTCTGAGAGAACGGAGCGACAAACGCTACGGTCTCCACATACCTCTTTCGACCTTTCTCCAGTACCTTTGATACTGTGTTTTCGAAGGTCAACCGAGGTCTCCCCCTACCTCTCTTACCACTCACTTTTCCATCATAAATCTTTTTTGCCATTCTTTCATCACTCATTGGTCACCAGCTGAGCAAGTTTATATACTTATAAAATATTATTTCCAATATACTTACATGATATGTACAAATATATATATAATAAATATTATTATTCCACTCTTTGAAATAAAAGCTCAAATTGGGTTTCTACAATAAAAACAGTTTATTTTAAAATTTTATTGCTATTTTAAAGATACATAGGTAAAAAAATAGCCTCACCTGCAATAAATACAGAAAACAATATAAAAAGCTTTTACTCCAGGTGATTTGTTAGTTTAATTTTTATTTTTATAACGATTTAATATTTTACATTACAACTGACAACTGACTGCAGACATTGGAACGTTTCGAGTAAATGAGGATCGTTATTTTTCTTGTAATCGATGATAGGTAGCAAGTTAGTTAGTACTCCAACTCATGTTATGGATACTATTTACATTTTAGAAACTTCTATTGGAAGTGATGTGTTGTATAAATGGAAAAGAAAACGTAAACCATTATTATTAAATATTCATAAGCGATTTAGATATCTTGAAGTAAATCAGAATAACAAAATTAATTTCTTTTCTTTTGATACTTGGATAAACAACTTAGCGGTAGAAAATGTCATTAAAATAAATATTGATAATCTCAATAAACCTAAAAGGACTTACGATATTGATTACTTGGGTGATCACTGCCAACGGTTTATAAGCAATAATTATAGTGGCTTCTATAAGATCTTTACAGATGGGTCTAAAGAAGGCAATTCATCAGGGGCAGCTTTTTATGATGATCAAAATTCGGAAGTTATGAAATTTCAAATCAATAAAAATATTTCTATCATGTATACAGAACTAATCGATATTTGTGAAGCACTATCGTATATATCGTCAGTAAATCATACCAAATTTGTGATATTTTCTGACTCCAAGAGTTCTCTTCAACACATTGCTCGATGTAGGGGAGAGCGGGGCCAAAAGTTCCGATTTTTTTTTAACCTCAAATATTGCTAGGAATACTTGATTTCAGTATTTATAATATACAATATAACCAAATTCAACTTATATATCTAGACTTGCAATTAAAACAGTAATTTGGAGTATTCTTTGTAAGACTTTTTTATTATGAATTTTTTTATGATTGAAGTCGGAAAGTAACAACTTACCCCGACTTGGGGCAAGTTGTTAACAGACCGGGGTAAATTGTTACCATATTTTTAAAGCTATTATTTGCAAAATAAAAAACAATAAATAATCGAACAAAGCCTGTTTATTTAAGGAATAATCAACAGTATCATAATAATCACCAGGCGCAAAATCAAATCTTTTTTAACCGACTTCTGTAAGAAAAAGAGATAATCAATTTGACTGTTTTTTTTTTATGTATGTTACTTCATAACTTTTGATTAGGTGAACCGATTTTGATGATTTTTTTTTATTTGAAAGTTAGTGCTACCCATGTGGGAACTAATTTTTTTATGGTCTATTTTTGACAATGGTATCTAAGAGAAAATCACATAAGTATTAAATTTGTATTGGTACGTGTGCGACAAAATGGCGAATATTTCAATATCACGCCAACCGATACCAATGATTCTTTTCTTATTTGAAACGATACCCTTCAAGGATAATTTGATGAAAGTTTGGTTAGGTTCCGATTATAAAATCCGGTCAAAATTAAGAAAAATTGTTTTTATTTAGGTAAAATTTAATTATACTGGAATAGTTACAAGGGAAAACTTTGTTAAAATTATTGTCAGAAGTAAGATTCCTCGTTGCATTTCTTTTCAACCAACCTCAAAAAAGATGTTTTCATTTTCGACCGACTTCAAAAAAGGGAGAGGTTCCCAATTCGCCCGAATATTTTTTATGTATTTTCTTGTCAATATACCAAAATGTTAGTTTCCACAAAAATAATACCTAATTGAGTCAAGTTTTACGTATCACAACAGATGCCACTCGTTAACAACCACTACCACCACAATCAACACTCGTTTAAAAAGTATCCTTTTAAGTTTACTTATCACTGAACATCGTAAAAAGAATTAATTTTGAACAGAGAAAACCGAACGGAAAAACAACGAACTAAAAAGTAAAAGATAATTTTACATAAAATATAACTTATTTTAATTTTAATAAACCAAAATAACAAACATAGATTTTATAGCGCTCAATATGAATATGTAATTCTTTGGTAACAGTTTTTATCTTATTCCTGCAATTTTTGAAAACTACATCCGCTACTTTTTGCATCAACTCATATGACACATAACCTCGAGTTGATTTTCGAGCATAAGTCCGCATGTTACTAAATTACAATATTTTTTAGTATGAAAAATTACAATATTTACATCCCATTATTGGTACAAATGAATTGGCGAAGGTTTTTCGAGGTCACAACATGCCCCAAAAAAAGGGAACATCTAGCCCCAAAAACACGTGTTGAAAAAAAATTAAATATAAATAAGATTAGGAAACATAAATAATTTATAAATAGTGTTCCGAAATAGTAGATAATATATGTAAAATAAAAAAGTAAAAAAAAAATTTTAAGTTAAACGGTTTTATATTGCAGATAAATGTACTAAAAGCTAAAAAATAATTTCATAGAAATTATGATTACTAAAATTTAATCGTGGGGCACGTCCAATATCTACAATTGAAAGACATAGCGTGAGACTTCACCCACCTAGTGGTAAGTAGCAAGTGTCCCCACGATTTTATTTTAGTAATCATAATTCCTATGAAATTATTTTTTAGCTTTTAGTACATTTATCTGCAATATAAAACCGTTTAACTTAAAATTTTTTTTTTACTTTTTTATTTTTAAGTTTTTAGTTTTTTACAACAAGATCTCCAATTATGTCTACCACCAAGACCAGTAACTATAAAGGAGCTAGCAAGACACATACGAGGCTTAAAAAACAATAAAGCACCAGGCTTCGATCTTCTTACCAAGGAAATCCTTACCCAACTCCCTAAAAAGGCACTAGTATTTATTACTACGCTCTTTAACAGTATACTTAGAGTGCAGTATCTTCCACGTATATGGAAAGTATCAATTATAACCATGATACACAAGCCCGGAAAACCAACCGATGATGTCACATCATATAGACCTATAAGCCTCACACCTATACTCTCCAAAGTGTTTGAGAAGATCCTCCTAAGTAGATTAGCACCAACACTGTCTGAAAAAGGAGTAATTCCGAAACATCAATTTGGCTTCAGGCAAGAGCACTCGACCGTTGAACAAGTACATCGGGTATGTGAACAGATAAGAAGATCCTTAGAAGCGAAAGAGTACTGCTCTGCTGTTTTTTTGGACATACAACAGGCTTTCGACAAAGTGTGGCATAAAGGTTTGCTTTTTAAAATAAAAAATATCTTACCGCACAGCTACTTCAACCTGATGACTTCTTACTTGTCCAATCGAATGTTCCAAGTACGAGAAAGTGGAGAGACATCTGACATCTTCGATATAAAGGCAGGAGTTCCTCAGGGCTCTGTTCTTGGTCCATTCCTTTATACTTTATACACAGCTGATCTGCCAGAGGCACCGCAGATTACTATTGCTACCTTTGCCGACGACACTGCGCTAATGGCAAGCAGTTCAAATCCTGTAACTGCTTCAAACATCCTTCAAACAGGCCTCTGCAAAGTGGATGATTGGCTCAAAAAATGGCGCATTAAGACTAGTGCCTCTAAGTCTACTCACATCACCTTTACATTAAGGAAAGGAAACTGCCCACCGGTAAGACTGGGCCTTCACCTTGATAGGCGACTTACCTGGCAGAAGCACATTAAAACTAAACGCGATGAAATAAACATCAGATATAAAAATATGTACTGGCTCATGGCACGCAACTCTAAACTCTCAGTAGACAACAAGTTACTTATCTACAAAATGATCCTTAAGCCAGTGTGGATGTATAGAGTCCAACTATGGGGGAGCGCTTGTATCTCTAACATAACCATTATCCAGAGATTACAAAATTGTATTCTACGCACCATAACGAACGCCCCATGGGGTGTAACCAACTCAGAAATACACAATTTTCTAAAAATAAAAACAGTAAAAGAAGAGATAAAAAGCTCTACCATCAGATACAAAAGTCGGCTCAGCAACCACCCGAATGAACTAGCAGCAAATCTGATGACTATCAGCTATAGTAAACGCCTTAAACGACACAATATTCAGACACTGGATGAAAGGTGGTAAAAGATGAGTAGAGCTTCCTGCTGGGGAGGTTCCTCGAAACGCCAACAAACTTAAAATGAACAGATCTGCTTATAGTTTGGGACTGATCGCAGATGAACTCTGAGGAAAAAAAAAAAAAAAAAAAGAAGTTTTTAGTTTTTATTTCTCATGCTATTCAATTCGTTGAAATGAGGCTCGATGTCTCATTATTGCAAGGTTAATGGAGAATGTTACGAACGACCCCCCCAGAGGTCCAATAGAGGGACAAGGCTATGTACAACAAGATGTGCCTGAATCTTGAGGGGAAAACGCTAACGACATATCATTTTTATCCACCTAGTGCCATACAGTTCTCGGCGCGCTTTTACCTTTTACCTTGGGTGGTACCCCTAGCGACGTATCATTTTTAGGCACCCTATAGCCACACAGTCCTCGACAGGATACCAGATTTTGACTTAGGTGGGAGATTCATATTGTAATTGTGTATAGTATACTGTATTATACTTACCAAGCCCTTTATTTTGATACCCATATTGATGGGATTGAAAACTACATTATCCGCCATTTTGTAGCAGTGGCCATCTTTGATTTTGATTTTGTATAGTGCACTGAATTCTACTTGACAAGCCCTTTCATTTGATACCCATATTGATGGGATCGAAAAAACTAACTTGTACGCCATCTTGTAGCGGCGGCCATCTTGGATTTTGATTTTGTATAGTCCACTGAATTCTGCTTGACAAGCCCTTTCATTTGATACCCGTATTGATAGGATTGAAAAAAACTAACTTGTCCGCCATCTTATAGTGGCAGCCATCTTGGATTTTGATTTTGTATAGTCCACTGAATTCTACTTGACAAGCCCTTTCATTTGATATCCATATTGATGGGATTGAAAAAAACTAAGTTGTCCGCCATCTTGTAGCGGCGGCCATCTTGGATTCACAATAATATTGAATATAGATAATTGTATTGTCACCAGAATCAAAGGCGTATACCAAATTTCAGATCAATCGGTTAACGGGAAGAGGGTTAAATTTCAATTACTAAATTTGACCCAAACAAACAAACAAACGGGGTGAGCTAAATAAAACCGTTTAAAAAACACTAACATACTCGAGGCTAATCGTTAAAATTTGTGAGACAGACCAAAAACATCAAATGCGAAAATATTTACAATCGTGCACCAACGACACCCGTGTGCTATTCCATTGATTTCGGGTGCCACTGGATTGTTCAATATGATGGCCATGGGTGCGCTATCACATTGCATTTCACTATATGTTTACTAAATATTCCTATCACTTTTCTCCGCGAAATTATTTCCATCGGAATAACTTACCTCGGTAACTTTTAGCCCCGCTCTCCCCTACCTCTAATCCTAGAGGTATTCCCGCAGCGGTAGCATTTAATATTTTAAAATTAATTCATGAGTATGATCAGCAGAATAGATTAGTAGTCTTACAATGGATCCCTTCACATGTTCATATTGTGGGTAATGAAGTTGCTGATACACTGGCCAAAGAAGGAACTACGGATGGTGTTCCAATGACTATCGAATCGGTATTTTCTGATTGTGTTTATTTATTTAGGAATTTGTGTTACTCGTTTTAGAAGGAATATTTCGACCAACGATCTCTAACTAGGGGTGTTTGGTGTTTGGTACAGAACTATTCATGGATTGACTCTGTTTGCCTAAATAGAAAAGATTGTGTGACGTGTTTAAGACTTAGGTCGGGACACATTCCATCAAATAAATTCGCATTTCTAATGAAAAAAACTAATTCTCCTAATTGTTGTACATGCAACACCATAGATGACGTATATCATGTTACGATGGATTGTGTCCAGATTGAGCCCAGAAGCTCATTCTGACGTCTCAGAAGACGTCGTTAATCTGCAGAGATTTCTACAATGATACCTATAGGAGCATGTAACAGTGCTTTAGCAATACCAGACTCTGTGTTAGGAAAAAATATATTGTATATAGTGCAGAATAAAACCAAACAGGGCGGCACGGTCGTTGTCACGACAAAGCTCTTAAATAAAAATAAAAAAATGACAGGTAGAGATTTGTGGAGCAATATATAATCTGTATTTTAACCCGAAACTTTTCGGAATCAAAATTTTTACGGGAAAAAGTACGTTTGCAGTTTGCGAGCAGTTACGGCTTACTAGACAGAAGTGACATAACTAAACAATTTTCTATTAAATACGAAAATAAAATTAATTCCCAAAATACATAATTTATGAAATTTGAAAAAAATATATATTTATTAGTACACTTCATACAAAATAAGTGTACCTACATAAGTTTGCGGGCATATTACTGTATTATAAGGTATTTCCTAATCACAATCCTAAAATTCATACAGAACTCGGTGGCCATCGTCCGACACGCACTTGATCAGTTTTTTTTAAATACACTTATATTCGTTTTCGTACAAACATTCGTATATTTCAAGGGCGTAGGCGCACGGGGGCCTCTAGTTCTGTAATATGGCTTCTCAGAAATATTTTATATGTCATTTTTAATATAAAATAATATAATCGATGTGAAAAGCTACGTGTATGAGCAACACAAACAAAAGGACCTAGGTACTGGTAAATATCAACACCTCTTCACCAGGTGTGCGGTAACTAGTGGTGGACTCGGGACATGCGCGGACGACGTCATATTAACTGTGACTGGAGCTCATGTTTACTACAGGTATGACAGGGACACTTTTGGTAATGTTTGCTAATAGCATATGATATTACCAGCGAAATTTACACAAAATAGTTTAATAAGAAAAACTTATTTAAAAATATCTTTACTACTAACCTGCTCCCTCTCAGGATTTCTATTGATCTGACACCACCTCAGCGTGAGCAGCGGCACCGGGCTCACACGCGCGACGTGCGCGAGGACATGCGAGCATTCATTACGGCCGGTGAGTCGACAGAAACGCGCCCAAATAGTTTGTAACGATACGAGCGACGACCCGCACTCGATGAAGAGTCGCTGGTCGCGCGTTCACCAAAATAAGCGGGTGTCGCGGGCCCCGACCGGCCCCGGCGCCCCGGCGCGGGGAGCGCGAGCTTTTTGTGAGGAGTCAGCGCCGCATTGCGTGTCCCCGGGCTGCCGCCTGCCGTCTGCCGCCTGCAGTCTGCAGTCTGCAGTCTGTAGCGGAGCGCGAACGAACTCACCGCCTCTACTCACTACTGTCACTAAGTGACGGGAAAAATATGTTTATTCTTTTTACGTTGTATCATATACAGATTAATATATAAAGAGGACACCAACGTTTATGTCCACTGCTCGTCGGAATAAATTGTACACTTATAAATGAACTAGACCATATGACATAGATAAACACTAGTGCGGACATAAGTTGTTGACTAGTACCGGACGCGCGGAGTGCACTGCGGACACTGCCGACAGCCGGAGAGAGCGTACGCGGACGACCCGCCACCACCGCCACCACCACCGCCACGTGCACGCCTGAGCCTGCACCCTGCAGGAGGAGGAGGAGACCTGATTGTTGTAACAAGTGGCTCTGCTATAGAATTTCTATTATGAAACTTAGGTACTATATTTTTTTTTCCATATTTTATTTCCTTAATTTTTTTTATCTATATATATAAAATCGAAAGGTCACTCACTCATCACGAAATCTTAGAAACTACAAGTGCTAGGAATCTCAAATTTTGCATAGGAGTTACTTATACGACGTAGGTGCTCGATAAGACGGGAATTTGCAAAATTCGACTTCTAAGGGGTTGTTTTTGGGGTCGCAAGTTTGTATGAAACTTCGTTACTACAAATGCTAGGAGTCTCAAATTTTGCATAGACGTCACTAGGACGTAGTCATGGAGACAGAAATCAATAATAACATAGTTCACGCGAGTGTAACCGCGAGCGGGCCGCTAGTATTGTATAAATCTTTTATTAATGAGATAGTTATAACATTCCAAAGTGCAATTTTTAAATTGTAGTGGTGATGGTATGATGCAAAGAGACACTACTCTTGCGCCGGTCAGGACGCGTGCGTGTAAACGGCTGCTCGCTCACTAGACTACGAGGAGTACGAGGTGAGTAACTGTCGCGGGCACTTGCGGGTGACGGCGATAGCGTTCGGAATGTGTTCGTTCTATATAGTATTTGATATCGTCCACGGTCTACGTTGTCTCTTGTGGCTGTGGCACCGGCAGTTGGCACCAGTAGATAATAGATATCAGTTACACTGTCGGTCCGCAGTGCTGACGTATCTCCGGAACAAATTACATTTAGTGTTAAAGCTGCTGTTTCTAAGTTGCCGTCAATACATATAACATTAAGTACCACCTGACCGGGACCGAAGCCCGGAGCTCGAGCATGTCTGTCCCACACACGATCAACTTCTCAATAAAGACATTTATTTTTTGTTGAACATTCCGCTACGTCTCCGTAACCGGAGTGCTCCCGGCTCTTGCAGACATCGGTGAGCCCTATATGACTCGAGTTCTAGTTCACTCGCTTTCTATATTTGCGTATATTAACAAGACAAGTAAGTTTGTTTATGAATCGGAAATAAAAGCTTATCCAATATACATTACATACTCGCCGGTGGACTCATTTAATTGAAATTTAATTTATTATCGGATTGAATTCAACACAAACTCACGTATTGAAGCGTAACCCGAGTAAACGTACAGTGGTCGGTGGTCGGTGATTCATATGTGTGACATAACCACAAACAGCGGTGAGTGCGGCTCCTTCGAGCCGGCGAGCCCGCGGTGGGATGGAGGGAGGTGGGGGGGCTTTGTTGGCTTTAACTAATATTCACGGTCGGGTCGGCAGGATACCGCGTGAAGCTAAATAAAACTATGTGTTTATACAACAACGTGATCATCGAGTGACAATGGCACTGTGCCGAGCCGAGCTGTCTCATGAGAATGAGAACTAAGACACCAGAGACGAGATAACTTTCTTATTTCCATGAATGAGCGAATATTCTCACAATTTAATAATTCTGTTTAAGCCATTATATTGAAATGTAACGAGACGACAACGATGACAAGAGATCCGACAGTGTAACTAGTAATTAGCTTCCCACAGTTGAGCCGGCGTGACGCTGACAAACTAATCTTACTGATGTTACCATTACAACAATATAACGCTTACAAAATTAATAATGCCATTTGTAATACCAATACCAATTAATAAATATATTAGCTGACGGACTGAGGTAAGACGCACGCACAGCCGTCACCGCTGTGCGTAGAAACGTAAAATTTGGTCAGATGTTTATTTTCGTAATCTGGACATTCACTAAGAAGGGATTTTGCAAAATATTAACCCTAAAGGAATGAAATAGAGGTTAAAAGTTTGTATTGAAAAAAATTTAATCGACACCGATTTTAATAAACTTTTAAATTCAGACTGATAAAAATATTTCGTCGAACACGTGTTTCATGGTTTTTTAGAATTCACCCCTAAGGGTGCCAATACGGGGTTGGAAGTTTGTCTGGAAAAATCTTTAAATTGCCACCGATATTTATAAAATTTGAAATTTATACTCTTAAAAATAGTCAATTGAACACGTGTTTTATGGTTGACTAGCGGAGGCGCGCAGCTTCGCTTGCTTATTTAGGGGTGAATTCTAATAAACGATAAAACATGTGTTCAATTAAATACTGTTAAGAGTCTGAATTTCAAGTTTTATTAAAATTGGCGCCGATTTAAAAAAAATTCTTTACAAACTTTCAACCCCTTATTTGCACCCTTAGGGGGAGAATTCTAGAAAATGATGAAAGACGTGTTCAATTAAATACTTTTAAAAATATAAATTTCAAATTTTATAAAAATCGGTGCCGATTTATATTTTTTACCATACAAACTTTCAACTTCTATTTCACCCCTTTAGAGTTAAAATTTTTCAAAATCCCTTCTTAGTGGATGTCCAGATTACGAAAGTAAACATCTGTCCAAATCTCACGTTTCTACGCACAGCGGCTACGGCTGTGCGTGCGTCTTACCTCAGTCAGTGAGAACAAGTCCTTTTTATATATATAGATTTAGAATCCACCCCCTAAGGGTGCAAACAAGCCATAACAAGGGAGAAATGCCTGTAATCAGGGTTCTGGAGAGAAAGTGACCGCTAGCAACATCATAATTTATTACCCGCATAACATACATATTTATAAAATATTCTTTTAGTTCTAGAAATATTCGTTGTATGTCTTGAAGCAACATACCTATACCGTACTGTAGGTAGGTAATATGTGAACTAAAAGGATACCTGGGTACCTAGTGTTAAAATTCTCCCCTACTTTAAGACACTTCGCTATATTGCAGTTCCCTACGTTGCACGTGGTTGAGGCATTGCCTATAGATACCAGAGCGAGGAGCGATGAAATATTAAATATTTCATTTCCTCGAATGGGAATCGAACCCACAAACTGTCGCATTTACAGTGGCACGCTTGTGCCCCTGCGCCACGACTGGCTTCTGGTTTTGTTTTTATTTAATTGATATATCCTCCTGAGAGTTACATAAGCATAAGGATACATTCCGATGACGCCGCACTTGCACCTCGCGGAATCGAACAATAGTGTTTTAGTATTTGGCTGACTTAACTGTTTTGAATTATATAAAATTTTAATAAAGATTCTCTGTCTTCAACTTGCTTTAAAACAGAAAGGTTGTTTATAAAATTAAATAAATAATTTTTAAAAAGCCTTTTTCTCGCCTGAGTAATTTAACTGGCGCAGTCGGTAGGATCGCGGCGTGTTTGGCTTTAATCAAACTCTTAAAGCCCGCGAACGGTTTCTATCGTTATTACCGCGATCTATTAAGAAGAATCTACGACGGCGAGACCGGCGGAGCACCTAAGCATCGGAGGTTCTGCCAAGCAGTTGAGTCCCGGTTGGAGATGCAGAGGTTTCTTTGGTGAGTACTTTTGTTATCCAAGTTCCTATGCTATATTTCCTTCCGTATTTTTGTATCTGTCTATATAGCTCAAATCGCGATAGGCATTTACTATTATTGAATAAGTTTATGAGAAATAAATGAAATAATAAATAAATGAAATAATAAATGAAATGAAATAATAAATAAATGAAATAATAAATGAAATGAAATAATAAATAAATGAAATGAAATAATAAATAAATGAAATGAAATAATGAATAAATAATTAAATGAAATAATAAAATATTATTTTAATAAATATTATATTGAATTGAAATATTTTATTTGTTTGAATTATTTTGTTAAATAGGTTAGTCGTGATTAAAAGATAAAATGTTTTTTGAAAATTGCGAGAATTCTAGTTTTAAGTTAATTTCAGATTTTATGCCACGTTACGATGGTAATTCAAAAACGTTGAATTTTTATATTAGAGAAGTAGATAATATATTGAAATTAATAGAGGGCGCAGCGAAACACCACCCCGCTATTGTGTGTTTGATAAAAAGTAGACTCAGTGGAGCCGCAATAGATGCAATAGCATACGAAGAGTCTCTAGACTCGTGGGACGCGATTAAACGCGCTTTGATTAGAAGATTAGGTGAACCTAGGAACGAAATACAACTAATGCAAGAGCTAACTCGAACGCGACGTAATAAAAACGAAGACGCGGAAACTTTTGGGAAACGCCTTCGAGACATACTTGACACCCTTTTGTCCGTAGGTAAACATAGTAACAAAGAATATTATGAAAACATGGTTATAGAGCAATATACGAACCAGTTAGACTTTCAAATTTCAATAGGTGTGCGTCTAGCCAGGCCTACCACATTAGAACTAGCCATTGTACAAGCTAGGCAAGAAGAAGCTAAGCTCACATACGATAGATTTAATAATAATTTTAATATGTCAAACCCCCAAAGTAAGGTTAAAGAAAATCATAGAAACTTTATTTCATTTTCAAATTCACAATCTAGATTAAATAATCCACCTATGCACGTAAATTCAAATTTTACCCCTAGACAAAATAACTGGACACCAGAACAACGTCAACAATGGGTTCAGTCAATGCTACCATGGAAAAACCGACAACCCTCAGGTAATTATAGACCTTTTATTAATCAATCAATCCCTCACCAGCAAATAAATCCACCCCAAAAAATATCAGATGTGACTATGAGGTCAACAAATAAACCAGAGAAGCCGCAGTTCGCAGTGGAGGAACTCTTCTACACAGACGAGCCACAGGAGCAACAACTCAATGAGTATTCCCAACACTACACCCCAGGTGAGTATTATTATGATAATATACAAATACCAGACGAGCAGGATACTTATGAACCAGTTAATGACGAAATAAGTAACCAGCAGGATTTTACGTTAGGCATAGACCCAGACGTAAAGAGATAGTAAAAATAAATAATCATGATAAAGATCATTTACCCTACATAGTAATTCCCGAATTTAAAGGTAAGTTTTTAATTGACACAGGAGCTTCGAGATCCCTTATCTCACCAGAAGTTATACTTAATTCTATTTTTCAAAATTGTGTAGAATATGAACCATTTGAAATAAAAACAGCTCATGCGACAACACAGCATAGTCATGTAGTAAATTTACCCTTACCCCCAATCTTTAATACTGACATTCTTCATAAATTCCTTATTTTTGATTTCGACCCTAAATACAAAGGACTTATAGGTCTAGATTTATTAAAATCATTATCTAGCAATATTAATTTGAAAAATAAAATACTACATACAGCGACAGCCGACATACCTATTTATTTCGATTATAATAAGAAACTTATAAAAATAGAACCAAAGTGTGAAAAACTTATCACGTTAAAAACAAACTATACTGACGGATTTTATATCTACGACGACTATATTTGGTCTAAGGGATTAACATCCCCTGCTGCTATTATTAATGTTAAAAATGGAAAATTTATAACTAAAGTCATTAATACCAATTCAGAAGGACGAACCATATGTAACATAGGTACATTTAAGTTACGACCATATAATGTTATATATAAAAAAGGCAAACAAAATATAAAAGCCGACGCCTTTCCTATGAATGGAATATCTCACAAAAATGTAGAATCATTATCAACCGTAAATTCTAATAATAATAAAGTCGACAATATAATTGACAGTATATCCCAAGACTTAAGTGCACAAACTAGTGAAAACGTAGCGCAGGTACCCCTTGTATCTAGTAATAACAACGATAATAACATAGAGCCTGACAACGACAAAACATTATCCCGTCAGAGACTGAGACTGACAGTATGAGTATTTTAACAATCAACCCTGATAATCTAGTATCTACTAACCATTCCCAACCAGATAACGAAAATAAAGGCTTATTAATTAAATATAACGATAATGACAGACTAGTTAGGCAGTTTAACACTAAAATAACACCCAGCTCGAAATACAGAGTAGACAATAGAGTAACTAATACTAGGACATTGGTAAAAGACGTATTTACCAAAGTAAATAATACTGAGAAGAAAATAGTATCATCCTTAAGGAAGTACATAAGAAAACACATAAGGTAGGTGAAAAAGTCTATGAGCAAGCAGCTAAGACGACGCTCAGAGATGAAGCCATACCAGATTTCAAAGGTCCGTATAAAATAATTAATTTGCACCCTTACTATATAACGGAGATTATAAAAAATCATCCAAACTCTAATTCTAATAGAGTTCGTTATAAATTGCTACGAAGGCCTAATCTTATTTCAGGTCCCTCGTGTTCTACACAAGAGCCAAAATAACCCTACATCCCATACATAATGGAATTTTATTATATTATTATTATTTAGATTTTATTAATTAAAGAATAACTCTTAAACAAAATGATATGTTTAACCTTGCTTTTACTTACTTAATAACGAATAAATATTATATATAATAGTTCTATATACAGAAAAATATTATATATAATAATTTTACATACAAATAAATACTATATATAATAATATATAATTATTTTAAAGAACTTATTTTGTTGTATGCGAGAATACTTCATCTTAAAGGATATATAAGGTTTATAGAAATAAAATAGAATATAAGTTAGATTTACTTATAAAAAACAAAAAAAAAAGATATATTATTCATATTCCTAGAGTTAGACATAGTATTATAAATGGTTTAGTTTCGATAATAATTCGATACTAATAATTATAATTATAATAAGGACATTTATTAATTCATAAAAAATATATGTAGTTTTTAATTTTGTAAACATTAAACCTATTCAAATAAATAAATCAAAGTGTCTATTATGATGAAAGCATATAGTACAGAACATTTCCTAATTTCCATCCTAGAAATTCCTTCCATTTCTAATGATAAATATAACCTAGTTATTCCTTATTTCCAACCCTTATACTTGGTAACAAAGGGCACTCTTACCTAAAAGAAGGATTTAGAATATATACCTCTCGATTATATACATCAACTTGCATATAATATCCAAACCTTAGAAGAAGAGGAGAAAATAAAGAAATAGAGTATTATCCTGGCTGTTTCAAGCTTATCTAGGATTATTATATACTACTATAATAAATGTTATTTTTGGAAAATCTACGAGCATTTTCCCAGAGTCCCGGAGGAAACCAGCAGCGAGGACGCTTCAGGAACCTGCAGGACCAGCTTCCATCTTAAGGAGGGAGGAGTTACATAAGCATAAGGATACATTCCGATGACGCCGCACTTGCACCTCGCGGAATCGAACAATAGTGTTTTAGTATTTGGCTGACTTAACTGTTTTGAATTATATAAAATTTTAATAAAGATTCTCTGTCTTCAACTTGCTTTAAAACAGAAAGGTTGTTTATAAAATTAAATAAATAATTTTTAAAAAGCCTTTTTCTCGCCTGAGTAATTCCTGATATTTTTTTCTAATATTATTAATTTGACCGCATGTCCTATAAAAAGAACACTACCCAAGACTTTACTAGCTTCCTAATAGTTTATGAAAATAGCTAGAATAAACATTGTTGATTGATTGCAAAGGAATCTCGGATTTCAGAGTAAATAGTAGTACGTTAAAAGAAATTTATAAAATCCAGTAACTTCTATCAGTCTCAATTATTTAGAATCAACAGTATTGCGGTGTGCGGGATACAATGTGAAGCGGAGTTCATGCCTTGGAGGTACACAAATCAGACCGCACTGACGGGGTGATATTATCTGTGCCATGAGTACTGTATGGTGATAAAGTCGTGATATAAAAATATGGGAGATGGGGAAAAATATACTTAAGCCAGAATAAAACAAAAATATAAAAATAATAGATTTTTAATCACAGAGCACTTGCGCTGGTTTCGTTATAAATAAATTAGGACAACAACCACACACAGGAACTAACTACTTACACCTACTTACGGACTACGGCCGACCGGCCCCAAAACCCCCCCTTCCCACTTTGCCCAATTTGTCCCATTGTTAATTAACGTTTTATATACAGAAAATTATGTTATAATGAGAAATTTTACAATCGTTAGTATTAGTATTTTAATACAAAATTGCAAATTGTCATCGAACCCATCTCATATAATTTTATATACAAGTTTATATAAATGCACTAATTGTTGATTTTTTTATATTTGGTATATAAAAATATCACTAAGACAGATGTTCTTTTCAAATACTACAAAATGTAGATTACTGGTTACTACCACGACTAATCACTCTGGAGACTGGCGAGTGGAGCGCGAGCGCCTTGGAATGTATCGAATCACACGTCTATAGAAAAGAGAGTGGGACTACGCGTCGGGCGCGCGCGCCTGCAGCGCCGACAGGTGCTCAGTGATAGCGGCGGCGGCGGCGCCGGCCAGGATAGAGCGGTGCGTGCCGGGCAGGCGCCGCACGGCCAGTGCGCCCGCGCACACCGCGCCCAGCCCGTAGTCGTCGGCCAGCGCCACGTAGTTGTCGCTGGCCCTGAACAGTGTGACGGGCGCGAGCAGCTGGCCCGCGGGCTTGTACGCGTCCACCGCGACCAGTTTGCGATAGAAGGCGGCGGCGGCGGCGGCCAGAGCCGCGCGCGCATGCTGCGTGGCGCTCGCTGCTAGCGCCGTGGCCCGCTCCACGCGCTGCTCCCAGCTGGCCAGGCGCTCCAACTCAGCCGACAGTTTGCCCGCGTCCACGTCCTTGAATAGCTGCACGAAGTAGGCCAGCGCGTCCGCCTCGTCGCTCTGCGCGGTGCGCGCGGCACGCTTCTTTTTGCCACGCATGGTGTGCGTGGCCAAGTAGGCGGGCGAGCCATCCACGAGCACGAGGCGCACCTCGCAGCCGGCGCGCTCCAGTTGCAGCGCCATTTCAAAGGCCACGCCGGCGCCGAAGGAATAGCCCAGCAGCGTGTAGGGCGCTCGCGGCTGCAGCGCGCGCATGTGTGTAACGTAGAAGCGCGCCAGTGCGGGCATGTCGCTGAGCGGCGCGGCAGCCGTGCACTGCAGGCCGTATACGGGCGCGCGCACGCCGGCCGCCAACCCGCGCAGCACGTCCACCACGCCCTCGATAGGGTGCACCATGAACACGGGCGGCGTGTCGTCAGCCGCGGGCGCGCTCGGCAACTTCACCACTACCTGCTTGGGCACAAGCTCTCCAAGCGTGGCGAACTGCACCAGCTCGGCGCCCGCCTCCACCTCCGCCTCCTCGCCCGCACCCGCTGACACGCCCGCATCCGCCGCGCCTTCGCCGTCGCCGCCGAGAGCGCGCAGCTTGGCGAAGGTCAGGGCGCGTATCTCCTGCACGCCGAGGACCACGTCGTAGCCGCGTTCCAGGGTCTGCTTGATCTCCGCTCCCATCAACGAATCCATTCCCAACTCGGCCAAGTTGGCAGAGTCCGATACTTTGCTAGGATCCTTTATACCTGCATAACCATTAACATTTTATATTAATAATTTATTGAAATTGGGGCCAAGCACACATTTTAAATTAAACTATGGTAACCGGATTCATCGTGTATATTTTGGCCTCCGAAAATAGTTTTTGATAAACCTCACATGACGAACGATCTGCCAGGTTATTAAAATACATTCAAATATAAATACAGGTCATGGTAGACTCTTACCCACCGCCATACATTTAGAAATCAACATACATTTATCTCATTAAGTTCCAATTTTAATGTACGGTGTAGTTCTTTACATAAGGGAAATCAAAAAGTGGCAGGTGCGTAACGTCGTATTATTATTTAATTTGTCGTCTCCGTCAAGATCTCTCCTCACTTATGATCCTCTGATTAACTTGAAAATTGGTACACACATCCCAATTCAATAAATATATTTTTTTATTTAATTTTTTTAATTACATATAAAGCATATAATTTTTCTTAACTTTTTTATCTATAAAAATTTTTCTCAAGTTTAACAAAGTTAAAACCCGAAATAGAGGGATAAGATTATTACACTCCATTCTCCACATACTAGCTATTTTTCCAGTGCTGTGCCTTTATCAGAGTGAGGAAATTAAAATAATAATTGAGAATCGAATCCACGAACAGTTTACTCACCGAGGATGTTGGCGACGGCGTGCAAGAGGTCCTGCTGCGAAGCGCCAGAGGCCTGGCGCTTGTCGGCCAGCACCATGGAGCCCACCACGGCGTGCGGCCGCGCCAGCAGCGCGCCCAGCGCTTCCATGCACGAAGCGACGCGCTGCGGCAGTGTGCCGCCCACCACGGCCTCGTCGCCGGCCGCCATCGTGTCCACTACCATGCCCACCTCGCCGATGGCGCCCCACTGCACGGCCAGCCCCGGCAGCCCGTCCGCCTGGCGCTGCTCCGCCACGCGCTCCATGGCCGAGTTGGCGAACCCGTAGTTGCTCTGGCCGGGGTTGCCGCGCCCGCACGACACCGACGAGAAGGCCACGAAGTAGTCCAACTCGGGCGCCAGCTCGCGCGACGCCGCGTCCAACGCCTTAGTGCCGTCCACCTTGGGACGCGCGACGGCGCGGAAGTCGTCACGCGTGAGGTTCTCGAGGAAGGCGTCGCGCAGCACGGCGGCCAGGTTGAACACGCCGCCCACGGGCGCTAGCGCGGCCGCCTCTCGCAGCAGAGCGCGCGCGCCCGCGCCCGTTGTGGCGTCGGCCGTGGACACTAACACGCGCACGCCATGTGCGCGCCATCGCCGCACGCACCACGCCTGGTAGCCAGTGCGCACGCCGCTGCGCGAGTTGAACACCAGGCACGTGGCGCCACGCACCACCAGCCACTGCGCAAGCTCCAGCCCAAACCCGCCCAGCCCGCCGACGAGCACGTAGCTCTTGCCGGGGTGGAAGTACGTTCGCGGGATGGCAGACACAAGCTTGGTGGCGGCGTCCTCCTCGCGCACACGCAACAACACCTTACCAATGTGTTTGCCAGTCGCCATGTACCTGCACAAATATAATATTTTAATAATTTTGAATAGAACATAATTTTTTTGAAAAACCATGTGAAATATATTCTTGTCTCATATTTTTAAACATATTTATTTGAATAACAATGTTCGAACGGTTAAAGGTTGAGGTTGATACCTGAAAGCCAGCTCAAGCTGCTGGTCGGTATAGACAGTGGCGGGCAGGGGGCGCACGGCGCCGCTGGCGATGCCTTCCGACACGCAGCGCACCACGGCGCGCTTGTCCTCGTCGTCGCCGGCCGCGTCAAACAGCGCGTCCAGCAGGATGCCGTGGAAGGTGGTGTTCTTCAGGAACACGGCCATGCCCAGTGCCGTGTTGTTGGACATGTCCAGCTTGCCTATTTCCAGGAAGCGGCCACCGGGCGCCAGGCAGCGTACGGAGGCCAGCAGCTTATCGGCGGCCAGTGAGTTGAGCACGAGGTCGACGCCGCGACCGCGCGTGCGGCGCAGCACGAGTTGTTCAAAGGAGGCATCGCGCGAGTTGCCGATGTTCTCGTCAGGCAGCGCGGGGAAGCGCGCACGCAGGAAGGCGCGCTTGTCGGGCGTGCCCACGGTGGCGTACACGGCGCAGCCGGCGTGCAACGCGATGGCGATGGCGGCCTGCCCCACGCCGCCCGTGCCAGCGTGCACTAGCACGGTCTCGCCGCGCCGCATGCGGCCGCGCACGGCCAACGCGTAGTAGGCGGTGGCGTAGGCCACGGGCACGGTGGCGGCCTCCTCCAGGCTCCAGGCAGCCGGCACCTCCCACAGGAAGCCGCGGTCGGCCAGCACGGTGGTGGCGAGCCCCTTGGCGGCCACCATGCCCATCACGCGCTTGCCGCCTGAGTCCCGCCCGCTGAACTCCAATCCCAGGATACAATCCTACCGTTCAATACAATATGTCACTCGACTTGTAGCCCGCAAATTGTGGAATTTGTTTTTTTTCCAGCTTCACGCTGTATCCCGCATATAGTTACCAGAACGATAAAATGAAAATATGAAATGATTCATTTCCCCGAGCGGGAAATGAATCGACTTTTAAAACAAGGACGAGGTTCTCAATCAAATATTTTCCATTTCATATTCGATTCATTTAATTATTTTAAATTCGAATTCGATATTGGATTATTCGATTCGACTTGGGTATGTTTTGTAATATGCAATCATTACAGTTATTTTTCAAACAATATTATAAATCTTTATCCAAATCAATAATATTACATTTAAGGCTGTTTCTGTACAAATAAATTAAAATAGTAGTAATTAGTTAACAGTGAAATTAGTACCTGTCCTGCGAGGTTCCCGGGGAGCGCGTCGGGTGGCAGCTTGCCCGTCGCCAGCATAATGTCACGGAAGTTGAGCGGCGCATAGTGCACGTGGCACAGCTCTCCCCGCGCGGCCTCGTTGGCCCCTCCTGCCGCGCGAGCCTCCGCGAATCGCAGCTCGCTCTCGATCCAGCGCAGCGACGACAGGTCCCCGCGCGTCAGCGTGTTCACGTACGCGTGCTCCACCTGCAGCTGCGCCTCGCCCGCCTCCACCAGCACCAGGTGTCGGTATGAGCCCCACACGCCCGCGCGCAACACGTTCACGGCCAGGTCGCGCGCTACTTGCGCCGCATATCCGGGCGCGTCCGGGTCAAACTGCTCGCGCGCACCTGGCACGTGAAACACACGAAGCGCGCGCCCACCTGCCTCGCCGCGCAGGCACGCGCCCAGCCCCAGCACGCCTGCTGCAGGCGCGCTCGACCAAGCGTACACGCGCAGGGGTTCCCTCTCCGCGCGCTTCAGCGCCTCGCGCAGTTCGTCTACCCACGCGTAGGCGCCGTCGTCCGCCACCTCCACGATCACGCGCGCTTCTGGCAGCGCAGGCGTGCGTCGCGCCAGCACGTACTCGCAGTTGGAGGCTACCTGGCGCGACACAGGGATGAGGCCGGCCATCTGCAACGCGCGCCGCGCCTCTCTCGCCTCCAGCGTACCGTGCGGCTCTTCAAGCAGCATCATGCCGGCGTCGCCCAGCGCGGCCGCCAGGTGCGCCAGCACTGCGGGCCCGTGTCGCGACAACACGTCGGCCGCGATCACCAGATGGCAGTCGGAGTCAGGCGCTGCGTTGCGGGCATCCTTGTTCGTTATCTTTAAAAAGTTATACATACTATTAATTAAAGTTATATACTTAATGAATGTTTACGAAACGAATGACATGATAATACAGACCTTGATGCCGAGAGGCTGCAGAACGGCGGTGTAGGGGGCGGTCTGCGCTCCGGCCGCCAGGACCGCCTCCACGCGCACCTGCGGCTCGCCCTCCAGCACGGCCAGCGAGAGTGGCGACAGCAGCGCCTCGGGCGCGCGCTCGAGCGCTACTTCCACCACCTTGAGGCGCAACGAGCCCGCGTTTTCCAGCACCAGTTGCAGGGAGACGGTGAGCGCGTCGCGCTTGGAGCGCGAGGTGTCCTCGGTGCCGACGGCGGCGTTATCGTAGGGGAGGAACACGTATTTCTCGAGCTTGGGCGCGGGCTGCGGGTTGGCGCGGCGCGGCGCAAGGTTGGTCTTGACGCCGCGGAACTCGACACCGCCGGCGGTGGTGACATCGACGTCGCGGCGTACACGCACGGGCAGCGAGGCGGGGTCGCCGGCGCGCGCCGCCAGTGCGGCCGCGTGCGCCGCGGGGTCGATGAGCGCGCGCTGCAGGCGCGTGGGCACGTACAGCTCGCGCGTGTCGGTGCCGATGATGCCGAACTGAAGCATGGTGTCCATGAAAGATATCCAGTTGTCTTCCCAGAGGAGCGTACCGGAGGTGCCGAGCGCGTCGGCGTCGCGGATGCCGCGGAATACGCCGGAGTAGTTGTACCCGCGCAGGCGCAGCTCCTTGTACACGTCGTCGGCCTGCAGAGGCAGCAGGTCGGGATGATGGGGGCCCTGGTCTTGCTCGTCGCCGGGGGGTAGACGCTCGGCGACTGGATCGCGTGCGAGTCGCACGGTGCCGCACACAGCCACGGCGCCGCCTTCGCACACCTCGAACTCGCCAGAGCCCTCCAGGATGTTAATGAGGAAGCGCACGGGTGCGTCGCGGGACATGATAGTAGCGCGCTTAAACTGGACATTTTCGAGAACTACGGGAGTTTCTTCTGGCTTTTTGTTATGTAACTTTGCAAGCGTTTTCCACACGAGAGTCTAGATTAAAAAAAAAATAAGTAAAGTTATAATTAAGGCTATAATATAATATTTTATTGTTATAAACATCAGCCGTGTCAGCCCGTATCCCCACTTTCAGCCAAAATCTCAAGGATCTCTTAACGTCGGGGCTTTTGGCTTGATATCAGAGCGAAGAAATGGAAATATTAAGAAATAATATCCATTCTTATGCCCATGCGCCAAGACGGCCTCTAATATTAACCATTTCATCTTTTCGACTGGGAATCAGATGCAAATTGGACTCGCTTGAACACTTACAATATATCCGGTAGCGGGAAAGAGTATCCGGCCATCGATGTTGTGCCCGGCGACGAAGGCGTCCTCGTTTTTGGAGAGATCGTACTCGACGACGTTCTCTCCGGAGCGCGCGGCGCCGTAGTGCGCCACACTCCACTCCACGCCGTGGTCCCAGCGCACGCGCGCCGCCAGCGCTGGCGTGCCGCGCGACACGGGAAAGCGCGGCGCCGGGTACAGCGCGCCCGGCCGCGGCTGCGCGCCCGCTGCGTGCAGGCGGCCCAGCGCCGCCAGCAGGTGGGCGCACGCGTCGGGCGCGTCGCGGCGCACGAGCGGCACGTGCGCGGCGCCGGGCGCCGGCCGCGCCCGCTTTAGCACCGCCTGCAGCAGCGCGTGCGGCGCCACCTCCACCATCACGGCCCGTTCCGGGATCTCCAGCACGGCATCGGCGAACCGCACTGGCGAGAGCAGATTGTTCACGTGGTATGCAGCGTCGCTGAGCTTAGCTGGAAAGTGTGGACGTTTTTATTTTATCGTTTTATTTTTATTTGATCTTAAAATATTTTAAGTCTCACTGCACAACAACGACCTCTAGGCTTTTATTAAAAAAGCAATATTAATCCGCTCAGTAATTTCAAAGTGATATTTAAATTTAACGCGATCGACGGATCAACTGTTGTCTGTGTAGAGGACCTCACTCAGTACCTATCCATTTCATCACCATGTATGTTCGTCGATTTTCAGTGGTACGGCAGATATTTGAGAATTTGTAATTTTTACAATAAAACGACTTAACACACCGAGGTCCGAGTTCCACTGGTCCTTGGGTAGCGAGGAGGAGATCCAGCGCGACGAGCGTGGCTTGGGCTCGGGGATGACGCGCTCCAGCGAGCGACGCAGCAGCGGCGCGGCCGCCGCTATGTACTTGCTGTGGAACGCCACGCCCGAGCTGTTGACGCGGCGCGCGAACACGCCCTCCGCCGTCAGCGTCGCCACGAACTTCTCCACCGACTCCACCGGACCTGATATCTGCGACACGCATTGATCACACCGCTGATTAAAGTGTTTATTATATATATTGATTAGACAAGCCAATATAACATACAAAAAATACTAATAATTAAAAACAGTACAAATGTTTAAATATGTTTCACATCATACATCACTCTTACAGGCTAGCTCAATATGATTATAAATAAAAACAGGTATTCTAAAACTTAAAATCCTACACCTACATTAAAAACAATAAAAAAAAATTAAACCAAGTGCCTTCTAAAATAACAATAATTATTATTCAATAATTTATACTACTTTATATATGACAATAGGGAAAGTGTTTTATAAAATTTTAACATTTCCTTATACTTTTATTTCCGTGTATCCCATTATCTTTATAGATAGATAGATAGATAAAATTCTTTATTGCATACACAAACTATAAGTACAATAAAAAAAAAAAGTACGATATAATTTAGATTAAAAATACTTTATAATTTAGATTAAAAAAATAATTTTGAATAAGATTAAAAAAAAGAAGATTGCACCTGTCTCACAGCAATTTAAACTCAATTTCATAATTCAGGGGATTTTTATATTTTTTAAAACGTAACCTGTATGTATTTTTTCGGCTCATCTTTTGATTAAGTTTGTAGAAAACCACATAGGATATAAATTATTTTTCCTTCTTATCTTTTTTGGAACGCAAGCTACAATCACGTGACTTATTCTTATATCTAACTTGCATAATGTCATAGAAGCAAAAAGCTGAGAGTCACAAATGAAGATGAATGTAGAATATTAGGATGTCTCCTTTAATTATATATTACTAAGTAACTTATTATGTATATTACTAAGCGAGTGCCTCACCGTGACGCTGTCGGCGGCGTTGTGGCAGGCGGGCACGACGTCGGGCGGGCAGCGCGCCACGCACTGCTCCCACGAGAGCCCCACGGCCGCCATGGCGCCGCGCGGCAGGCCTGCGTCCACGATGCTGCGCCCGCGCCAGTACGCCGCCAGCACGGCCTGCTCCGCCGTGAGCGTGTCGTCCGCGTACGCGCACCCGATCTCGCCCACGGAGTGGCCCACGATGCCGTCGGGGCGCACGCCGACCGCGCGCAGTACGTCCACCAGCGCCACCTGCACGGCGGCGATGGAAACGAAGGACACCACCACGTCGTCGAAGACGGCGTCCGGCGCATCGGCCAGCGCGTGCAGTAGGTCCACGCCGTGCGGCTGCAGCGCGGCGGCGGAGCGCTGCACGCTGGCAGCGAAGGCGGGCAGGCGCAGCAGTGTGCGCGCCATGCCCGCCCACTGCGACCCCATGCCCGAGAACACAAACCACACCGGCCGCGGCGGCCCGCTCTCCACCTCCTATGAATTAAAAATTTGTCGAATATTTCAAATGTTCTTTTTTCTGGCAATTGTAATTATATTATAGTATATGTCTGTTTCTAACAAACGTGTCTCACCGTGATCTCCTCTATGGGCGGGTCGGCGAGCAGGCGGAACCCGCGAAAGCCGTGGCCGGGGATGTTCTGCGCATGCACGGCGTCCAGCAATGCGTGCAGCTCGGCGTCGGCGGGGTGCTCGGACGCCAGCGCCAGCAGCTCGGCAGCCGCCGCTTCCGTGCGGCCCGAGGCCAGCACGAGACGCGGCACGGCATAGGCGGCGGGCGGCGGGCGCGCGCCCCGCTCCGACTCTAGGATCACGTGCGCGTTGGCGCCGCCGAACCCAAACGAGTTGACAGCCACGAGCCCGCCCTCCCACGGAGTATTGCGGTCCACCACGCGGATGCGCCCGTCGCTGAGCGCCGGGATCTCCTTGTTGGGCTCCTTGTAGTGCAGGTTGGCGGGTATCACGCCGCGCTCCATGGCCACCACCACCTTAGCGATAGAACACAGCCCGGACGCGGGCTCCGAGTGCCCCATGTTGGACTTCACCGACCCGAGCAGCAGGGGCGTCTTGCGATCCTTGCAAAAGAACTCTGCGATCGCGTTTACTTCTTGAGGGTCTCCGACCTGGAAACATTTACATCTTTATAAGGAAAAAATACAGAAACGGAATATTGATGCAGCTTTTAATTCACTTCTTAATGCTATTTTATGACCAAGACTGTTTATAAGGATAATATATGTCGTGCCTGCATCACAAGCGTCGTTTTCATAAGTAAGCCAAATAAAAGTTAACAAACACAGAGATTCTTCGACCTTTGTGAAACTCAATAATAATAATAAACATTCGTTTTCAAGAAAGAATATATAGAAGATACCTTAGTGCCCGTTCCGTGGGCTTCGACGTAGACCACGTCCTGTGGCCTGAGGCCCGCCTCGGCGAAGGTCTCCTCGGCGAGGCGTCGCTGCACGTCACCGGACGGGAAGGTGATGCCCTGCTCCTTGGCGCCGTCCGTATTCATGCGCGCGCCGCGCACGGTGGCGTATACGCGCCGCGCGGCCCCGCGCCGCTGCAACAGCACGGCTACGGCCGCCTCCGAGCGCACATAGCCACGCCCGCCCGCGTCGAAGGCAGCGCAGCGCCCCTCTGGCGACAGCATGCTGAGGCGGTGGAAGTTGAGTGAGTTGGCGGGCTTGAGGCACAGG
The DNA here is from genome assembly GCF_056956725.1 of Heliconius melpomene rosina. Taxonomy (NCBI): domain Eukaryota; kingdom Metazoa; phylum Arthropoda; class Insecta; order Lepidoptera; family Nymphalidae; genus Heliconius; species Heliconius melpomene. Next base: position 14,485,990 of record NC_140395.1, read on the forward strand.
TTGGCGCCGGCCACCACGGCCGCGTCACACTGGCCTGCGCGCAGCGCTGCCGCCGCCTGCGCCAGCGCGAACATGGAGCTGGAGCAGGCCGTGTCCAGCGCGTACGAGGGGCCCTTCAGGTCGAACGTGTACGAGATGCGGTTGGCGAACATGGCGCGGCAACAGCCCGTCAGTGCGTAGCCGTTGATCTTGTCGGGGTCGGCGGTCCACAGCTCCTCGGTCTCGGAATTGGAGACGCCCACGAACACGCCAGTGCGCGAGCCACGCAGCTCAGCGGGGTTCAAGCCCGCGTCCACGATTACTTCGTGCGTGAGCTCCAGCAGCAGCCGCAGCTGTGGGTCCATGAGGTTGGCCTGCTTCGCGTGCACGCCGAAGAACGTGGCGTCGAAATGTGCCAGGTCTTTGAGCTTGCCATTACGTTCGGGCAGTCCGTGCAATCCTGCCACATATCAATGATAATATGTTCAGAAATATGCGTTTTAAATAAAGTTTTGTTAATCTATCTATCTATATATATAAAATCGAAATGTCACTCACTCATCACCAAATCTCAGAAAGTACAAGTGCTAGGAATCTCAAATTTTGCATAGGAGTTATTTATAGGACGTAGGTGCTCGCTAAGACGGGAATTTGTAATATTCGACTTCTAAGGGGTTGTTTTTGTGGTTGAAAGTTTGTATGAAACTTCGTTCTTACAAATGCTAGGAGTCTCAAAAATTTGCATGGACGTCACTTATAAGACGTAGGTACTTATGGAGACAGAAATTAATAATAAAGTAGTTCACGCAGGCGAAGCCGCGGGCGGGCCGCTAGTATTCGTATAAACGTGTATATTTCGTTATAATCGTCCCTGCAGGGGTAACGAGCTTCTCCTCCGTGGCAGGCGACAAGTAAAGCAGTCGGTCACTAGTAGCGAGTACAGCGGGACACGTGACGTGACACGGGATCGATAGCCGCGGCCGACACGCGCGCGCCCTTCGCTGTCGCGCTACTTGTTTTAATAAATACTAACATGAATATTGAATATATTACACGTCATGATTAATAGCAATTTCAAATTTCAATATTAAGATTAAATAAATAACAAAATAAACAAATAATGGGAGAAGCTTCTAAATTAAAAGTCTAACATTGCACTGTATGAAGGCCCGACATTGTCCTAAAACTATAACTAATTTTTGATGTCAGAGTTATCCTATTGTTTCACCATTGATTAAAAACTTTTACTGTCATCTAACAGGCCCCGATCTCTGCCCGTTGTATTAGTTCTGAAGGCGCTGAAGTTGTATGATGGGATGGGATTACACTGATGGCAATCCTAGATAGGTACCAATTAATTACCAATACTGCTTGGATTGACTGTTTTCCCCCCATACTCGTGGGACTAGTATGGATATTGAAAAAAGAAAAAACACAAAGAATTACGATAACGAAGGAGTTTTAGAGTCCGCTTCGGATTCCGGAGTTGTGCGTCGCACATGGCGAAAGCGAAAGCCTGTAAAAGGTGGAGACGATACAGGGTCGGAAACTGAGCCAGCTCGTGTTTCCAAGTGCCATACTGCGAGGAGAGGTAGGCCTCGGAAAGTACTTGGCACTTGACTGACATGAACACGTAGAGAACAGCGGCAGAGGGAGGTAAATTTAGAGAGGATCACAGCATGACAGGTGTGCCCAGACGACGGACGCGCAAAGTGTTTTGGCGGTAGAAGATAGGAGAGATACTTCTATGTATTAAGCTGAAGAACGTTTGTATGGATTTTTTTCTAAATCGGCACTGATTTTTATAAAATTTGACATTTAGACTCTTAAAAATATTTTATCGAACACGTGTTTCATGGCTTTTTAGAATTCACCCCTAAGGGTCCAAATAGCAGGCGAAGCTGCTCGCGTCCGCTAGTACTTACATAAAATTAATGTAATAACCTAAGCTTTTCTCGAGTTCATTTAAATAGATATTTCTGCTGTAGGTACTTGAAATACGTAAATTTTAGGTCATCAACAAGTACCGTCCGGCCACTCTAGGCCGTCGTGGCGCAGCGGCACAAGGGTGTGAGTGTCTTAACACTAGGTTCCCTCTGCGTACCCTGCTGTGTGCGGAATACAGCGTGAAGCTGATTTATTTTTATCAACAAGTAGGTATTTGTTGATATATGTTTTTGGATAAAAAATAACCAAAATGAATGAATGAAGTTTATCAAATTTCTAAAAATAAAATATAATCATGAAGAGCTATGCGATGACTACACTTGTATCTGGAGTGTCTTTGTTATCGATGACGGCGCTGCGCACACTATTCCTGTGCTCGCGAGAAGAACGCGAGCGATGTCGGTTTTGTTATTTTTCAAATGAGTAATGAGGACAATTACTTATGTAATTGTTTATTGTTTGCCCACTTATATCCTCAAGGAAAATTAAATAAGGATAGAGAATTGGATTAACTTGGTTTCCCAACACCCAAGACGCGAGATGCGACAGACGCGTAGGGCGTAGGCACCCATCTATTTGTATGTGACTCGGTTTAATAGTTATAAAATGAAAGATCCAGATATTTATATTAAACTGTTTTGATCAAAGAAATAATTATTTACTTTTATGAAAGTACGCAACATAACAAACAAGCTACATTTCTTGTATAATAAATTGACCTTTTCAGGTCGTACGAATCTTCTGCTCTTATCAGATATCAGCATGATTCTAGCCTAGTCTACCCGCTGAGACGCACATGCATATATGTACCTACACTCGAATCGAGACCGAAGTTGAAATTAAATCGAATAAGAGAAGCCCTCACCGTGCAGCGAACATTGGCTGGCGGTCGCGCGACCCGAGCTGAATTACACTACAATACACGAGCCGCTATTGTGCGTCAATTTTAGTCAAATTAGTGGGTTAACTCACCAGGCGTCCAGCGACGGTCATCGGCCGTGACGAGGTCCACGCCGTCGAATAGCTGCTGCGCGAACTCATCAATGTTGTCGGACTCGGGTAGGCGGCCCGACAGGCCTGTCAGCACCACGTCATCCGCGTCGCCCGCGCGGCTCCCGTTCATCATGGCACTCGGCATCTTGCTCCTTCGTAGTTTTCACCGTATACAATATCTCGTATCTGCAAGCAAACAGCCTTGTCAGCTCCGAACGGTGCCAACATTTACGAGTGCGTGTTTCCGAGAGGCGGAGGTGAGCGACGACAAGCCGCTCGCGAGGAGGTGCACACGTCAAGTGAAGCTGCGGCCGCGCGACGTGCGGTTAAAAGGGCGCGATAGCGGGGTCGCGACCCGTCCACGTTTCCATGAGACCCTGCGCGTCTTATCACTTAGCAAGGACGACCAAGGTCGACCTCTCCGGCTCTCTCGCGTCACTCTTCCATATCGTCATTTGGCAACTCAGCAGTTTGCGACGCGGGAAGGATTAAGGAGAAACATTTCCGTCGTGAAATTTTTATTATACCATTGACCGATTCGACCTTCGCGAGATATCTGCGACGACAGACGGTCTTTTGACCTCTCGATTGACTTGCGCGTATCGTAATTTCTAAACGAGCATAACATGAGTAAATAAAAGTAATTATATTAAAGACTGTCCGCGGGCCACTGCTTCCCCCACCGGCCGCGACGACGACAATGACGGCATCGTGGCAGGTCACTGGTCGCCGCAGCCGCTGTGGGCTGCTGCTGCACCCATTGTATTCAAGAACTGGACACTATTATGCCTCGAAGGGATGATGGAACTATATTTTCAGTTTACGAGACATTGCGCGCTAGATGTTTTATTTTTCAATTACAATATCAATATAATTACATACAAATATTAATTAAATATAAAGATAATTAGTTTAATAAATTCCACTTACGTAACAAAAACAGTCTGTAACATAACTTATTTGTTTGATTTATTATTTATTTTTTTATTGGGAAACAAATAGCGCTTACAATACTTAAAGCTAATACCTACATATCTACATTACATTAACCAATAACGTTTCCACTTCTATGAGTGGAATGAATACGAAAAAGAAGAGCTTTATACATACACTAGCGGCTCGCCTGCGGCTTCGCCTGCTTGAACTACATGATTATTCTTTTAATAAACAGAGTTGACTGACAGTCAAATGTGTTGATGTCAATGAATAATTTAATTTACTCGTTCAGAAACAGCCTTAAATGTTGAATTATTAATTTGTGTAAGGATTTATAATTTTATTTGTAAAATAACTGTAATGATTGCATATTACAAAAAATACCCAAATTGAATCGAATAATCCAATATCGAAATCGAATCCAAAATAAGGAATCGAATATCGAATCGAAAATATTTAATTGAAAATCTCCTTCTTGTTTTGAAAGTCGGTTAAAAATACACATTTATCACAAACTAATACATATATGGACCGTTTATTTTGAAAGTGGTGTAATTCCATTTTTGAGAAAAATGAGCTATCACGTAATTCATGCTTAATTTAATGTAATTTTTTTATATATAACTAGTCCGTGTTTAATTTCTCAAAAAAATACCATGTTTTGAACAACTTAAAATCGTTCGGTAAATGAAATTGCATAATCATCGACATACTAATCTTTAATTTTCTCGAAACAAAAGAAAATGGACTTACACCACTCTCAAAATAAACGGTCCATATTATAAAATTTACATTCAAACCGATTTTAATGAAACAAATTTTAGATGTTAACCCGAGTTAAAACAAAGCAATAGGTGGTACTTCCGGAGATAAACGTGACGTACATACGGACAGACAACCAACAAATTTAAAAAAATGCTTTCTATATATATATATATATATATATTTTAGGTGTCTGTCCATTTCTATCCACTTTAGTCAAAAATTCTAAATGTACAGACATAACATTTTTATTATTTTATTATATAAGAGATAAAAAATGAACAAAACATAAACAAACTAGGTATATAAAGGAGATGAAAAGTTGCTCAATTACAAATTAAATTAATCTTAATGGTAATAATCATTAAAACTATGTACAAAAGAAAAGGTTAAGATTTTCGTTTCGGCTGACAATTGTTATAGACTTGATTCGACGGAATCGACACTGACATCAGATTTGATGTATCAACGAGTCTCTGTGACAGGACGACTGCAGGTGGAGTGAGAACCAAACAAATTTTTCAGCTTTATAATTGATAGAAATAAACATAATTCTCAGATGTAGTTTTCTCAACATCCTACTGAGACCGCAAATGGTAAACAAAGTAATATACCCGTAGGTACGTACGTGCGCTGTTCACTTTCCTTGTTTACTTACCGACAAGCCGCAAAGGCAGCCAGCAATACAGATGAGGTAAAATAGACAACACCACGACGGTGTCAGCAGTGCTTGGGAAATCCAATAACAATAAGGCAAATACTAAATGTAGGTATTCTGTATTATTATTGGTAAAACAACGACGAGCAGACCAGCAATCAACAAAAACATGTTACATATGGACAAATGAGCACACAACAGGCCAGAGGCCAGGGCCAGAGGCCAGGGCCAGAGGCAGAGGGAACCTGGTGTCAAGACACTCCGTTCCCTACTTAGTGTCTAGCGGTTCTCACAATCTCACATTCTTAAGCGCCACGCCGCCGACGCATGCTTCTTCGTGCGCACATTTCCTTATTTAAATATATTATATAGTTTTCTTATTACATTGACATTTTCTTAAAATCTATTTACTGTATTCATGTAAAATATAACTGACACAAAATGTACGCAGAAAGGAATTTTATACATACGTTTATTGTATTATATTTATTACATAAAATATCTTTGCTGTATCTATATGTGGTATAATATTTATTTATATGTTAGTCGTAATATTTTATCGTACTTTTTCAAACCTGGCACCTGGAAAAATTATACCAGAGATGATATTTTGTCAAAAAAGTAAAAGTTGTAGGAGAAACCGATGGACCTACCCCTGTAGGTCCGTTAACAATGTAATGTAGATATTATATTTGCAGTTACAGTATCCGTGTGCTATGGAGTCAATGCAATAATCTCACGATAAGGAAGCATAACACATAAATATTATTCAGCTGCTGTAATAGGTACTTACTATAATTACCATTATATTAAATTCAATTTTACTAACAATTTACTATATTTTTTATTTGACTTATAATTTGAATATTCAAATTATGAGTTTTGTACGATTCACAAGTACGAGCAACTGGCGTACCTGACGTGGAAACCTAGCAGCCCATCTAATCTCTAAGAAAAGGAAGTTGTGGCGCGAGCCGCAGTGTACTTGATGCTTTAACAAAAATGCATAAACGATACAATATAAACATTGCCGAGTGCATATTATTAGACATTAATAAACTGCCATCCGCTCTTTTCTAAGGATTACGTAGCTTATTTAAATATTTCAAATAATATGTATGTACATAATTGTTTAATATATGATACCTATCATTTTCTTATTAGCATAGCATAGTGGTTAAATAAATTAAACAGTTTCATATAAAACTGTAAGTAATGTATTTTTTCATAATCCTTATTTTTTATAACTAGTAATCGCGAGGTCTTCATTGTATTCGCAAACTTCTCTGTCTAGATATTAAAATATTTTTGAATGTAATAACATATCTTGTGGTATTATAATGACAATCTGAGATATTTACTATGCTACATTTATCCTACTCAATACCTGCCATGGCGTCTAATTGTCCTCCGATATGTCCAGGTGTGAACACGAGCGAGGCGCGTGACGTCACCACGCCACGTTCTGTACTGGTGGTGCTGGTGAGGCACCAGTGTCGCATCGCACCACCGCACCATCCTGCTTGGTTTGCGGTAAACCTCACTACCACTTTGTAAAATACTCCAAATGTCATAAATATCATTGAAATTACGCATCAGCTAAATTGTTAGTCGTTAAAACTAAATATTTTAATATATGTATAGTATAATAGTATGCACAAACAAACTGTTATTTACAATATGTTTATAGTATGTACGTAGTGGCTAGGGACTGGACTGGGAGGTGGTGGTGGCGGTACCGCTAGTGTGTCTGACTCGCGCCCATATCAGCTGATCGATAGTTACAGTTCTGTAACTGCAGCAAGCCAACGTTACTACTTTTGTTCATGTTATCAAATTAAGTAGTAATGCAAGCAAAAGCCTTTTTTCAAGTGCACTTAATAATAAGTATATGCCTTAATAATAAGGCACTTGAAAAAAAGCTATGAATAACAATAAATGAGTGTTGTCTCGTTTGTTTAATGACAACGGATTAACGCGCATTGCGTCACAGCTCTATTCTCTCTGTCGTAAATGCCGCCTGGCGCATAGGCACATAGCATGTGCCGCAGCAGCATACAGGTGTCTCATGGGTATAGGGGCTTTTGGTAATTCATTGAATTCTAATAAGAGTTGATAATTGTGTCACAAAGTTTGTGTGTACTTACTTATAATAGAAGTAATGCACAATTGCACAAAGCGTGAAGGAAGGGCCTTGGTCCACGATCGGGCAGGTCGCGTCGGTGCCGCTCCACCACTCCTCAGGTGCTCCGGGAGCTTGTGGGTATCGACCGGCAGTCGATATTCGGTGCGAACTCGGAGGCGAGCGCGAGGCGATGACACGCGCGTATATCGACGCCCGGCGCGATCGCGACTGTGACTCAGAGGACGGCTCCTTGCGCGAATACCTAGCGGGGGGGGGGGGGGGGCGGGGGCGCGTTGCCATGGTGCGAGATCAGGCCACGTGCATGCGGCCAATGAGGGCCGCGCGCGCCCGCGTCCCCCGCCACCCCACGCCCCGCACGCGCCCCACGGCGCGAGCACGCGCCCGCCACGCCGCCCAGCGGGGACCCACTACCAGCACCTCCAAACTCAAAGCTACGACCCATACTGGCGAAACGTGTTTTGTTTTCGTAAACAAAAATTCATGATAAAACGAGTAATAATATTCGAGATCGCTTAATAATGAATCTGTACTGTCGGATGCGACCGTGCGTGGTGGGTGGTGGTGGTGGGTCGCGGCGTTACCGTAAAGCTGGCCTAATATAGAGCCATGTTCAATAAACAAATTTTATTTGAGACATGGATAATTTTTAGATATAAGCTACCTACAAATACCATATCTCAAAAATACATAAAACCACGAAGCACATTTGTTAAATTAAAAGCATCAGAATTGAAAGAAATCAGCTTTACGCTGTCCCGCAGATAGCAGGGTAGGCAACACCGCCGGATTCTGGAGGCATTGCGTATCGAGTGAACATATCATCGCTAACCTGCTGTCCTGCTGTCCTGCTGTCCTGCTGTCCTCTCAGCGTCCGTGCGTGCGACTCCGCGCGTGCTCTCCGTCTTATTGGGCGGCCTCGCGTGTTGCGTGCCTGTACTATAGAGAAGTAATCTGTTAATTGTTTCATGTAATTATACAGCTATACAGCGGTACAGTGTACTATCATCATCTCTCGAGATAAAATCTTTTGCTTTGGGACAGGATTTCTTCGAATTCTTTCTCTTACTGCTTCGATATCCTTTCACGTAGGAGGTATCTGTCAATAACCCGGTAGCAATTGGCTCCGTAGTCCAAGCCTACTTTACGTAATGCAATGACAGCAATTCGATTCTCTTTATCACCCCGCTCCATTTTAATATTACAAAATATTTCACAATATTGGCGCGAAAGTAAGAAAACACCATTAACAATTGTATAAAATTACAGATTTTAAGTTCAAAAATAATATTTAGTTTTTTTTTTATCGTAATATAACTTATGGCCAGACTAAGTATAAATACAACTTCATAAAAACAATATCTGTGTTGTTCTTGTTACGCAAAAGAAGGGCAAAGAAATACTTTTTAACCGACTTCCGTAAGGAGGAGGTGCCCCAAAGTATGTCATTTGGAAAGCCTGTGGAGGAAAATTAAATAGAATGCATCAGCCGGGAATCGAACCCGGGCCGCCCGCGTGTCAGGCGACCATTCTACCACTGAACTACCGATGCGTGTAAGGCAGGCGGGCGCGGCGGACGCATGGCGAGTGGCGAGCCGTTTCGCAGCAAGGATTTTTTGATATTGTAACAACTTCTAAAGTACTTATTAAAATGACAAACAGTAAAAGACAGTTTTGATCTACATTAAATGGCCAACGTAACTAATATACTTATTTATATGCTGAGAGTAAGGGATAAGTGAAACTTGACTCGATACAGCTGATGTGTGAATCGTTATGCGTAGCGTGATGCGTTAATAATTAAATGCGTTTTCCTGTAAAACTAATCGCAATTTCGAAATAGTGTAAAAAGCAAATTTTATCTTCGTTTAAAGTAGAAAATTAATAAAGTATTTTAAAGGATAAGGATTAATACCATTATGGAAAAATATGACTCACAATAAAAAATATATTGAAATTATTATTTTTAGACAGAAAAATGATCACTACACGTTATAGGATAAGTTTGCGGCCCGCGCTCACGTCGTCTCCCCTTAAATCGGTAAAGCCGTTTCTGAAAATTGAAACGTTTTCCAAAATGGATGAATGGTCACCAAATTACGTTTCCTAAAATATTAGTAAATAAATCCAATATTCTTATTATTGGATGCCATACAAATATATGGACTCCTTTACAATTCATTTCAAACTAAAATTCATTTTGTTACGAAATAGATGTAAAAATACCAATATTTTAGTGGCGTGTTTAAATCTGGTAATTATTCTGGGCTAAAAAAGCTAACGATCGCTAGAAAATTTTTTGAATACCAAATAATATACTGGGGTAAATAAAAAAAAATATATTTTTGCTTTCTATTATTCTTTTTAGTGTCTCTCTGTCCATGTCAGTCAAAAATATTAAATGTACAGACAAAATATTTTTACTGTTTCATTTAGAGATAAGAATGTTGGTCGTTTTTCAAAATTTAAAAAATGCCTAATGAATTTAAAAAATGCCTAAAATATGGTTTCTTGGCATGCATTGTGATAATTATTGGTACTATTGGTGGTGGTGGTGGTGGAGTATCTACTTATTACCAGAGTGTGTTCGATCCCCACTCGAGGAGATGAAATGTTTATTTACATTTATATTTTCATTTCTTCGCTCTTAATTAATTTAATAAATTTTATTTAATTTAGTTTGCATAGTAAAAACTATATATATATGAGTATATGTATAATCGTATTATGTCAATGACTCTCAAGCAATATAGCTTTTTATACATTTACAAAATTATAAAAACATTTTTTATTTAATTTTGCCATTGTTAAAAGATATAAGTAATACATTTAAGTAAATAGTTTGTAAGTTTACTATAAAAAGAAGTCTATAGGTAGTTCTATTACTAACACATCCAACATCCGCCTGCTATTAATACCCGAAAGTTCTATCATTTAAAAAATTAAGACATTGTCAAAGACTGCTGAAAACTGAAACGAAAAATACACATATGTACCAAATATACCTAATATTTGTTATATGGCAGTATTTTTATGGAAACAAATATGTTGCAAGTTATTATTCACGTTAAATTAACTTACGTAAACAGAATATTTACGCTTCAATAAAATATGAGTTTTCCCTAATTAGGTTTCACATTATAATATGTTGGACACAAAGATATATGTGTAAACATTAGCATTCATTATTTTGTCTCGCAATTAAGTAACCTATTGATGTAATATCTTCACATACGTTCAATGGTAACTACTGCTTCAACTTCAACAAATTAAATTGGATTCAAATACAATCAATTTGAGAAACATTATTTTTTAAAATTTCTTTGTTTTGTGGGTTTCTGTTGGTAACTGTTAAAGTGTTCTCTTAATATTTTTTCTTCCTCAGGGCAAAAAGATATTTGAGATGCTCGCAAGATACTAATTAAGTGTAAGTTACGAATCCGTGCATCAATCAATCTGTTAAATTCCTTTACGTAATATTCGCGGAAAATAGGCGGTAATAGATTATCTATATATATAAAAGGACTTGTCCTCACTGACTGAGGTAAGACGCACGCACAGCCGTAACCGCTGTGCGTAGAAACGTGAAATTTAGACAGATGTTTACTTCTGTAATCTGGACATCCACTAAGAAGGGATTTTGAAAAATGTTAACCCTAAAGGGGTGAGATAGGGGTTGAAAGTTTGTATGGAAAAAAAATTAAACCGGCACTGATTTTTATAAAATTTGTAATTTAGATTTTTAAAAGTATTTAATTGAACACGTGTTTCATCGTTTTCTAGAATTCTCTCCCTAAGGGTGCAAATAAGGGGTTGAAAGTTTGTATGGAAACATCTTTAAAACGCCACGGATTATTATAAAATTTTAAATTTAGACTCTTAAAAATATTTAATGGAACATGTGTTTCACGGTTTTCTAGAATTCACCGCTAAGGGTGCAAATAAAGGGTTGAAAGTTTGTATGGAAAAATCTTTAAATCGCCACCGATTTTTATAAAATTTGAAATTTAGACTTAATATTTTATAATTATTATTTATTACATGTTTCGTGGTTTTTTAGAATTCACCCCTAAGTACGCAAGCGAAGCTGCGCGCGTCCGCTAGTATTATATAATGTACAAGTAATTTCTAAATACTAAATTAAACATGATATTCAAATGTTCATTATGGTGAACTATGTAGTTAAATTGGGAGTAGGGGATGCCAGGGTAATGAGAGCGGTCGGGCAATGAGAGCTATGGTGATTTCACGGAATGCAGGTCCATTCGCGCAATCGTGAGCACACAGCTGTTTCCGTCAACCACCGACAAACTTTGCCTGACGCGTTCGAGTCATTAGTGCCATTTGTTTAGTCACGGGGGACGATTGTGTGTTTTTCGCTACACGCTGAAAAAAAATTGCTATTTTCCTTATACTTAGTACTTTAAAGAAGCGACATAATTTAGGGGAAGCTAAATAGTTTTATACCTGTTGATGATTATAATAACAAAAGATCTCATTTAAAGTACGATTTGTTATTTTTATATTTAATAATAGTTTAATAGGCTCTCATTAGCCGCACTTGTCGGGTAATGGTATAGTCTATCAAGGTATGAGTTCCTAATAAAAAATTAGAAAAGTTTTGAGAAATATGATTTCTATCAACATTTTCCCTTAGTAGGCTCTCATTACCCTGTTCTCCCCTAATTACCTCAAACAATACTTACTATTTATCTATGCTTACTTAGTTAATTTACATTTGCTTAGTTTAGTAAAAATAAAGAGATAATATAAGTAAGTATACATATATGTAGGTGACACGGGCGACCGGGCAGCGGGCAGCGCGCAACGGACACGCGCGCGCCTCACGAGGGCGCCGGGATGCTGCAGAACAGAGATCGCTGAACTCGACTTCGACGTGACCTCGGTAACATTCAGCATTGGAACATTTCATTATCACGGCCGACATCGTGATTGTAGTAATTACTTACTTTTACAAAGTAAACATTCTGATACGTTCGATTTTATTTTTAAAGTTATTAAATCATTTATGAGACATGGTATGCCCACATTTATGATATATCTATACTTATAATAAAAAAAATACAAACTTGTTTAATTTCAACCGGAAGTTTCAACTATCCTTGAAGTGTACTCTTTCAAATAAAAAAAGAATCATCGAAATCGGTCGCGACATTAAGTTATTCGTTCCTTTGTCGCGCACATATCGAATGCAAATTTAAGACATATTATGTGATTTTCTCATAGCTAGCTTTCAAATAAAAAAAAAACATCATCGAAACAAAATCGATTTACCCAGTGAAAACATAAAAAACAAATAAAAACACTAACAAGTAAAGCTCAATATTCTACAACAGTATGCTATTAGACCGAGATTAGCCCCTAGACCTACGTCATTTTAGCAAAGCTGAAATTTTGAGGATTAATAGTCTAATATATAGTTAAGATTATATGCATACTCTCTAACTTGAAAGTGGGGACCTTTCGGAGATAGCGCCAAGTTAAGGTTACGTGAGCCTTTACTCCTGCCAGACGTCAAATGCCGTTAAACTCATAAGCACCCCGACCAGTCCGATGTCTTAATCATCTTCCCAGACAGAGATATACCGTTATTTTGCGCTACCTCTGAAACGTCTCCACTTTCGAGTTAGTGAGTAGGCACACTGTCATCTGTCATCTACATATTAGACTGATACTTCTCAAAATTTCATTTCTTTGCTAAATTGACGTAGGCTATAGGTACGTTGACGTAGGTAGGTAGTCTAGCAATTCTGGGATCTTGGGCTATATGTATTAGGAAGAAAATAAAAAAATATAGTAAATGTATAATATCTATTAAATGACATGCAGGATAACTGCCAGTAAACTAAGTAGGTAAAATAATTAAATTGTACCATGGACATTGAAAAGAGCAACTGTTGAGATTGCCGGCTCTTCTTAGCAGAACTGTCTTCCGAGCCAGAGTCGGGTGGTAGCGACATGTTTATCAACGATTAAATAGTACTCATAATAGTCTATTTGAATAAAGAATATTTTCAGATTTGTCTACAAATAGAAATGCAGGCATCTACTACCCATGTATTGTAGTGATTGCCTCATTGAATTTAATTATTAATTGATAGTAACGACTTAGTAGAACAATAGCTGAAATAAAAACTGTAAGTTGTTAAGATTAGAACAAGTATTATTGTTTGCAAATAGCGGAAGATCGTACTCACGCAATAAATGTTTCGAATAGGGTTAGTAAAGCTATGGCTACATAATAAGAAATTAATGTTTTACTTCTTTTTAAGGTTCCCTATCTCAAAAGGTGAAAACGGAGCCCTTATGACTTTGTTGTCCGTCTGTTATTTTTTGTGGGGGAGCGTCGTTCTTAACAAACGGCGTTTTATTTTACAACAATAAGTTTATTATTTATTTTGTTTGAAAAAAAAAACTTTTTTTTTTGGGGAAGCAGTTAAAACTGTGTTAGGTAGTTCAGAAGAAGACTTAGAAAGGCACTGATGGAGGCGGAGGGCGACACTTTCATTTTACTCTATTTATAGATTAGTAGTTTTCGATGAACGACCTTTTCTATGAAATACAATTGTAATTCAAGGTCACTCGAGTAGTTCTTTGCATACATTAACGGCGTAAGGGTAGGGCGCAGTTCAGCTCTAATCAAGTTCCTGTTGGACGAGGTTCTTGCTTTAAATGTCTCCAAGCAATTTAATTTCTGATCACGTTGTGAAATATTTACTAGAAACATAAACTATTATAAGTTCATTTATCGAGGGAAGATTACTCAACTAATGAGCACACAGGTATGAAGTATTAAAAGTAATGTCTGTTCATATGCCTATATTTAATTGCTCTTTTAAAGATTTAATAAAATTATACTTCTAAAGTAATTCATCAATGCGGTAGTAAATCATGTTTCCTCGTGACCTTCGTCAGGCGTGTCGTCGGTGAAGTCGAGCAGCAGCTTCCCCCGCGCACCTCCTGCCGCCGCGCGCTCGTACGCCGCCGCGCCCGAGCGCCACCCGTACGCGCGCTCCACGTTCACCGCCAGCTGCAACACAGCGCCCGTCAATACTCTGTGCGCCCAGCGGACCGCACGCCCGCCCGCGCTCCCGCACCTACCTGCCCGTGCTCTGCCAGCCGCCGCAGCAGCTCGATGTCTGCGGCGCACGGCGCAAAGAACGCCCAGCGCACGTGTCCTCCCGCATTGCGCGCCGCCGCGCTGTGCGCCGCCAGCGCCGCCGCCGCCCACAGCGCGCCGCCCGCCAACCCGAGCGCGTCCGTCTCGCGCAACAGCGGCGAGCTAAGCGTCACGTAGCGGGCGAACCGCCAACGCCGCGCGCCCGCCGCCGCGCCTCCCAGCCCCGCGCAGTCCAGCACCGCCGCGTACGGCCCGCTCTCCAGCAGAAGGCGCTCGTAACCGGCCGCGTGGCGGTCAAGCGCGGCCGCTGCACCGAGCGCCGTGGCGCGTCCGCACAGCTCGCCGGCGCAGCCCACCACTACGTGCGCGCCGCGCTGCACCAGCAGCTGCAGCGCCGCCTGTCCTACGCCACCCAGCCCCAGCAGCAGCACGCGCGCGCCCCGCGCTGATTCAGCGCCCGCGCGCATCCCCGCCGCACGCAACGCCGCACACGCCGTCAGCGCCGCGTACAACGCGCCGCCCGCCTGCAGGTCGCTGAGGGCGTGCGGCGCCGGGCCCACCTGCCGGGCGTCAACGGTGTACGTTATAGACGGTCTACAGGAGGGAGGTACACGAGCCCTAGCGGATCATAGTTACCCAGTGGTCCTTGACAAGCACGTACTGCGCATGCGCGCCGGCGCGGTGAGGCGGTACCACGCCCCACACGCGCTGCCCGCGCCGCAGCCGCGAGTTCGCGCCCGCCGCCTCCACCTCGCCCACGAAGTCCCTCCCTACCACGAGAGGGAACTCTACGTCTGACCCCTCAAGTTTTCGTAAGGCATTTAGAATCCGAGCTCCATATCCACCTACGAAATTAGTAAGTTTATAAAGATATCCAAACATAACAGCTTATCTAGCCTCCATGGCAGGAAAATAAATGCAAGTTACCGATCATGGCAACGTCCAGGGGGTTGAGCGAAGCGGCGCGCACGCGCACAAGCACGTCGCCGGGCGCGCGCAGGGCGGGCACGCGCGCGCTCTCTAGGCGCAGCTCACCAGCGCCGTACGCATGAACCCGCCACGCCTGCATGCGCGCGCCCACCACCACTCCTCCCCGCAATCCAGACATTACTAGAAAAGATCAACATATGGATAATTACATACTTATTTCTTATGTATAGAAAATATTGCTATAGTAGCTGCTTATGTCAGGTGGTATAATAATAAGATAGGTAAAGTGCTTGGCAGCCTTTTGTCTGGTGGCAACAAGGTGCTTACGGTACTTTTAACGGTTGGGTTATACTTATGCCGCTTCTTGCCTATACTTTTGACATTCTAAGATGGACACAGACTGAATTAGACATACTGAATTCACTAGTGTGCGACCGAGACGAAGTTTTCAGCTGAAACTGAACTGAAAGGAAAGATTTCGTGGAAACTGGTTTTGTAGTGTACAATTATAAAAGAAGTTATCAGGACAAGGAACTCTTTTTCTTTCTGGCATTAATCCCGGCTTTTTCCAGAGTCTGCTTTCCAACCCAACTTACTTCACTTTGCACGGTCTTCATTTTTTATTTTTATATTGTTTGTAAAAGTTTCACTAGCTGTTGTTACAATGATACTTATAATACTAACACATCCAATAAAAAATGGAACTTAATTGTACAACTATATAAAGGTAAACACAGCGTGCAATCATATAATTGTTTTACTTAAATCTAATGTTTATTAAAATAAATGTTAGCGTCCTCGGTGGTTAGACAATGGGCTCTCATGTCGAGCACCACGGCATCTAACCAGCGCTTCCTTGGCCGTCCGGGAGGTCTCACACCAACGACTGATATAGCAAGGCACTTGCATCCTACGTAGTTGTTAGGCTGGTAACGTGGCACAACTAAGGCGACGCTCTTGGACTTTATCCGCTACATCTCCAAGATTACCTCGAATGAATGCGTTACATATCCGGTCAGATCGCGTTACGCCACACATCCTTCTCAGCATCTTCATTTGCGAGACGTTAAGACGTTAAGCCACACCAGTGACCTCCCGCCATTTAACCCAGGCAGAGCTTATAAAGCCCATCGATGACAATATCTATAGCCGCTATAGATATCGTGATCGATGGGCTATCCAACATAACAATAATTTCTCTAATAGAACCAATAACTCCCAATATATGAATAGAGCCTTCAACAAAAGAAAATTTTAATACTTATGACATTACTTAGTATAGATTATCAAATTTTATACTGTAAACAATAATACATTCATTCATCAATAGCCAGCTCTTGGTTTATCTAGAGGATCACCGATTGATTAATGACCGTCAATATGGCTTCCGCCATGGTCGCTCAACCGGTGATCTTCTGGTTTACCTAACCCACCATTGGGCTGCGGCTATCGAAAGCAAGGGAGAGGGCCTGGCAGTTAGTTTGGACATGGCGAAGGCCTTTGATCGAGTGTGACATGGGGCGCTCCTTGCTAAACTTCCATCCTATGGGCTTTCCGAGAATTTATGCAGGTGGATCGCCAGCTTTCTTACTGGGCGCAGCATCAAGGTCGCTGTCGACGGTTTTTGCTCCAATCAAATGCCCGTGAACGCAGGCGTTCCCCAAGGCTGCATGCTGTCCCCCACGCTGTTTCTTCTGCATATCAATGACATGCTGGAGGATTCTAGCATTCATTGCTATGCAGATGATAGCACGGTGGACGCTGTTTACTACGGCCACGCAAGTCTTTCTCGGGAAAACGCTGAACAGTGCCGAAATAAACTTGTGTCTTCTGTTGAGGCATCCCTCGAGAATGTCTCTTCATGGGGTGAAAAGAACCTGGTCCAATTTAACCCCCTGAAGACACAAGTTTGCGCGTTAACCACAAAAAAAAACCCCTTTTATCGTATCGCCAGTCTTTCAGAACACTCCCCTTTCAGCCGCGCCCAGTATCAGCATATTGGGCCTTAATGTTTCGAGTGACTGCCAGTATCGCGATCATCTGGAAAGCAAGGCCAAGTTGGCCTCGAAGAAACTGGGGGTCATCAATAGAGCGAGACGGTACTTCACGCCAAAACACCGATTGGCCCTATATAGGGCCCCGGTTCGGCCACACATGGAGTACTGTTCTCATCTCTGGGCTGGTGCACCCCAGTATCAGCTTGACCCATTTGATCGCATACAACGTAGAGCTGTTCGAATCATTAAGGACCCAGTAAGCTGTGAAAGGCTTGACACTTTGGATCTGCGTAGAGACGTCTCCTCGCTGTGCGTTCGCTATCGCATTTATCATGGTGAGTGTTCTGAAGAACTGTTTGACCTGTTACCTGCCGCCGAATTTTCTAACCGCACAGCACGTCACAAACTTAAATATCATCCACACCATCTGGATACGTGGCACTCCACTACTTATATATAATATGCTTTTTGGCAGAGCCTGTGCTTTGCCACCTTTTTAAATTTGTTCAGTGATAAATTAACCACGTCGTTTGGAAGTTTGTTATAAAAGCTTTTATACTTTGACCTACGAATGAGTGAGACACTTTATGGAGCCTAGAGAAGGGCACAGCAAGCTTATTTTTATTTCTTAAATTATGTTGATGGAGGTCACTGTTTTTATTAAATTTATTAATATTTCTATGCACATATACTAAGTTGTCGTAAATATATTGGGAGTGTAGTGTGAGGATGTTAAAGTCTTTGAATTTATTCCTTAGTGACTCCCGTGGACCCATTTTATAGACTGCTCGGACAGCCCGTTTTTGGAGCATAAAAATGGTATCTATGTCAGTGGCACTGCCCCAAAGTAACAGGCCGTAAGACATAATGCTATGAAAATAGCTGAAGTATACTAAACGCGCGGTGTCAACATCGGTCAGTTGACGAATCTTACGGACAGCATACGCTGCCGAATAAAGTTTCTATATGCGGACCCCATTGTAACTTAGCATCTAATGTTATACCTAAGAAAACAGTTTCATTAACTACTTTAAGTTCCTCATTGTTCATCAAAACCCTGGTTTCTACTTGTTGCACATTCTTAGTAAAGAACCTGATACATTTAGTTTTACTACTATTTAAAAGCAAGTTATTGGCACTAAACCAGTCTAATATCCTAGAAAGAGCATTGTTTACATCGTCAATTCCCAAATGCCGTCTATTAACCTTAAAAACTAAAGATGCAAACAACACTATTTCACAGATATCTCTCATAAGGTGAGGTAAGTCATTAATGTACAAAAGGAACAAAAACGGACCCGAATAGAGCCTTGTGGCACCCCCAATGCTACAGGTGACCCGTGTGATAGTTTCCCGTTGACATTTACCTTTTGAATCCGATCACTTAAATAAGAAGTGAGAAGATCCAAAGCAATGCCTCTTATACCATAGTGGTGTAGCTTCCTGATAAGAGTTTTATGCTGCACACAATCAAATGCTTTGGATAAGTCACAAAACACCCCAAAGGCATCACGTGACTCCTCCCAAGCCGCGAATACACTCTCTAATAATTTGACCCCAGCATCATATGTTGACCTTCCACGAGTGAAACCAAATTGACCTGTGTGCAGTAATTTATTTTTTTAAAATAAGTAAGACTGACTGAGTATCAGCTTTTCGAAAATTTTACTAAACGTAGGTAGTACTGAAATCGGTCTGAAATTTGTGGACTCTTGCGTACTACCTGATTTAAACAATGGAGTTATTTTACTATATTTCATCAAATCAGGAAACACTCCACAATCAATACATCTATTAAAAATTGTAACTAAATCAGGGATCAAAATATCAATTAAAGAATTTATGATATTAACTGAGACACCCCACAAGTCGGCTGTCTTTTTCATACTAATTGATTTGAAAGCTACACTAATGTCTGAATAATTTACATGACGGAAAACGAAACCATTATAAAATTCGGGAACATTGTCTTTAATTAACGATTCTGCAATAGTGGTGGAAGAACCTAAATCGTTTGTTAGACTGACTGGGAAAGTAGAGAAAAACTTTTCAAATGCAATGACCACTTCCAAATCGGAATCAACAATGTGACCATCAATACTAAGTTTAAAATTAGAATCTTTCACCTTTCTCCCAGTCTCGGCATTAACAACCTTCCAAGTGGCTTCAATTTTATTACTACTATTTCTGATTTTTGTTTTAATAAATAAAGATTTTGCAATTTTGCAAACACTTTTGAAAATTTTAGAGTAAGATTTTAAGTACTCTTTAAACTCCTCACCACTATTAAACTGTTTTTCATAATATAACATATACAGCGTCTCCCTACTCTTATAAATACCTGCTGTGGCCCAGTCACCAAAGATAGGACTATCAGTAATTGGGATGGGGGATATCTCTTTGGGAGTAAATATTGAATGAAATTTATTAATAAAAGAGTAAAAAAAAGAATTGTACGAAGAATTGGGAGGTAAAGTTATATCTAGAACTAGTAAATTAGTTAGTAAAGCAACTCTCATACGTTCCAAACGACTAGCTGTGACAGGTACAAAAGCAATTTTTTTCTTAGCCACCTGTTTTTTCTTACTATAGAATTCTACTAGCTGACCAGAGTGGTCAGAATCCAATTTATTAATAATGCTTTTGTAGCATGGAATAATGTCAGTAAATATGTTATCTATACAAGTACTAGTCGTAGGAGTTATTCTCGTTGGCTCCATAAATAAATTAAGTAAATTGTGTGACTTAAAAAGACTTAATAAATTAATGGTGGTACTTAAACTTTCCAAAATATTAACATTAAAGTCCCCACACACTAACAAAGGCTTACCCGACTTGGTAAGTTTTGCTTAAGGCCTCATCCATTACTTCTAAAAATAATTTTAAATTGGTGGAGGGAGGTCTGTATACACATATAACAATGAATTGCTCTAGTTGAACACACGCTAATTCGATAGAACATTCTACAGAAAGGGACACAATATCTTTCCGTTCCTTGAACTTAAGGTTCTTGTTTAATATAATAAGCAACCCCCCGTGTATTGTGTTGATTCTGCAGAATGAGCTTCCTACCCGGTGGTTTCTGAAATTAAACATGAGCTGGTTCACCTTTAACCAATGTTCAGTAATACACATAATATTAATTTCCTCCGAGTTCATGAATAATTCCAGCTCTAGCTGCTTGCCCCTCGTCAAGCAATGGATATTCTGATGAACTAGTCTAATAGACTTAACAAGAAACAAGAGCAAATCAAAACAAAGAAAAAGATACTTTAATAAAAAATAAATAATGCTACTGTTGGTGGTCCACATAGCAATAAAGGGCACTTGGGCTGGTGGCAGCTTAATGGTAAAAAAAAGTAAAAGTCTCTTTGATAGAGATTTTGATGTCAATTACTTCTGCTTGTATATATTTATTTATAACTTATGTGTATTTAATTAAATTTATTAAACATTTTTTAGGCATCATTATCATCCCTTCACAGAGCCATTAGAATAGAACCATCCTTCACCATTAAAACACAAAGCCTTCACCATTAGAATAGAAGCAAGACAAAAGTTATGGTATTTAAAGAGAGAAAATGCAATGAATGAAATGGTCCTTCCAATAAGCATATTTAGCAAAGATGGAAGAAATGAAATGAATGTGGTGAGGTGTATTGTTCTCTGGAATAGAAGTAAATGCATCTTAGCAAAGAGTTTGATTAATGACTTTGCTAGTCAAAAGCAGGTAATGTCTATTTTAAAATTTTTGCAATAATTTTTACCAAAATCTAATGTTACAACTTATATATAGTTATTATAGTTTTGAAGTAATAAAAAATTGTATATCTACTCTACCAAGTTCTGAAATCTGAAATTATTTTGACCATTTTAAAGGGCCTCAATTCCTAAACTGCACCAGGCAGCAAATACCCTAACTACGTCACTGACTATTTATCTTTATTATTTTTAAATATTAATAGAATTAAAAATATATGTTTGTTTGTCAATTAAGGCCTTACTGAAAATGCCACTGGTAGTGGGTTCGATCCCCACTCGAGGAAATAAAATGTTTAATATTTTTATATCTTCGCTCTGGTGTCGTGTTCCGCCACTCAACACGCAATGCTTCCAGTTATTTCAGATTGTTTATTAGCATTCTTATTTGGTTGTAAAATATTTTAAATAACATTAACTTCCCTAACTTGCATAATGATACTTTATATCGATTATTAAATAATCATTTAGAATGGACAGTATTATTTAGTAGACTCTTACCTTTCGTTCACTATATACAATAATAATAACAAATATTTAGATCTATATACGCTATTTATTTAACAAAATTAAAATGTTATTTATTGTTGAAAATTGACATTTGAATGTTGACATTTTTTTTCTACTTTTTTCATGACGAGCTAAGCGACCGCCGACCACAGATTAGAAAACAACTGATTAGTATTTTATTATGGTAAGGCGTAA
Organism: Heliconius melpomene rosina; assembly: GCF_056956725.1. Classification (NCBI taxonomy): domain Eukaryota; kingdom Metazoa; phylum Arthropoda; class Insecta; order Lepidoptera; family Nymphalidae; genus Heliconius; species Heliconius melpomene. The sequence goes on from NC_140395.1 coordinate 14,507,940, forward strand.
GGTGTAGTTTTCAAAAGCATAATAGGGTGATCATAAATAGTACCATTAGTAACATACTTTAAAATGAATGTTAATATATATTAACATATTTATTCTAATTAAAATATATTTTACTTTAAAACTATTAACTAATTATTATATAAGAATAATATAAAAATGTCGAATGTAAAGTCCACACTCTCACGAGGCGCCCCCTAGAAGCTCTCGGCACCTAAATAAATGCTGTTTAAATTATTTAAGAAAATTAAAAATGACAAAAAAATAAAAGAAAAATTGTTGTTTGCTCTATTACAGACGTTGGATTCAGTTATAAAAGACTGTTTTTAATAATCTTTGGTTTATTATCAATAACTTTGTTGTACTGGTAAATAAAACATAGCTTTCATTTTTTTCGTCGAATTTTCTTTTTAGGAGTGTGGTTACGTTTTTTAAAGATAACTTTAATTTTTCTCGACGTCTGATGGTGCATTCTTTTTTGGTGTAATTGACACTTTAATACTTCCGTTCTTTTGAAAAATAGCGTATTGCGATAATCGCGAAGACATTTGTTACGACCGACTTAATTTCCATACTATTCAGAAACATTGGTACGTCCCGGTGGCATGTTTTGTGACACCGCGATACATAAGTGAAAAACGAGACAGCCCCGTTCAAAACGTCTGGACGTCTGATCACCTTACGCATAAGTATACCATATATGCATGTATCCTGCATGAAGCAGGGTAGGTAGAGACAGATTAGTATTAGAACGCTTTCCACTTTTCGCTGTATTTCGGAGTCATTATGTGGTGAGTACTGGAACTCAATACTCCACTTTACCTAGACAACAGAGCGAAGAACTGAAAATATTAGGTATTTGATTTTCTTGAGTGGGAATCGAACCTATAATCTGTCGCGCTTACATTCACACGCTTGTGCTTCTGTGTCACAACTGACCTGTTGAGGCGAATGAGTTGTCATTATCCTACAAATAGTATAGTGATATTTTCTAACTTGTGATGATATTATGATCATGAGGGACATAATACCTAAAAGTGATTCAGGCAAATAATAATATTTACAACCTTAATCCGACATGTCGAAACAACACAACATTTACTATCATCCCAAATCTTATATTTTTGGATTTAATGATTTTTTTCAGTATTAAGTTCAGTTCTTAGTTTAAGTTGTTGAGAGCGTGCCAGTCGAACACTATTATCACTATATTATATTTACATATAAGTATATTATATTCATTATATAATAATAACTTCGCCAATGTCACGTTGTTTTTTTTGTATTATAATATTGCTTGAAACTGTATTAATCGGACATAGCATTAAATGCGACTTGTCGAATAATAACGGTTGCCTTAGACCCACATCATTAAGCAAGATCTACCCCCCGGCTGACATAGCGCCTCCTAAGGTTAGCCGTGAGGTGGCATGTTCTGTGGAAAAATCACGTCAGGCAAAGATCCTCGGCATATAGTCTATAACTACACCGCACCTTGTGCCCGCTTGGAAAGTCGCCACAGTTTTATAAAATTTACCACTGCTTTAGTTTGTGATCCGAGTCGTGCTAGGGTATGGCTATGGTAGACAAACCACCCGTGATCTCCAGACTTTGTCCCTCCAAAGAGTGCTTACCCGCAGGTCACAATCGATGTCGATGCAAAGAACACCTCGGATAATAGGGATACGCTCTGAACTATCAATCAATCAATCAACCTGCGACTGTGGCGCCAGCCCACAAGCCATGGCACACTTACTCTCCTCAGTCTCCTCACTCTTGCTCCAATGTCGGTTAATAAGTGTTGACACGAAGCTTGAATCTGTCAAATACAAATGACAATTGAATTTCAAATGACAAAGTGTCAATTTTCAATTTCATGAAATGAAATTCATTTGTGTATGCGAACATAAGCAAAGCAAATAACAATTTTATGTAATATTCAAATATTTTTTGAATGAATTCTTATGTCAAAAGTATGAAATTAGTAAGGAAATATTTATTTCAAAACAGATCACGATTAAAGGATTGTTATCGCAGCATATCTTCTGGGATATACAAAGCTCAACAAAGAAACTTGCAGGTTAGTAATTTTTTTCTGGCACACAGTTTTTGTAAATATATATGCACCTACTATTGGGTTCGAAGGATGTGAATAATAATGCTACCAATACCAAGAAGGAACAAAGTGAAGTATGGCCAAGGAGAGTTGTGACGGGATTGCAGCCTACAGGAGCTCTTCACGTTGGTAACTACTTCGCTGCCGTGCGCCGCTGCGTGCGACTTCAGGACCAAGGGGATGACCTCATGATGTTTGTAGCCGACCTTCATGCTTACACAACTCCACAAGTATATTTTACAACAAAATTAATTATTTCTAAAATATGTGTGACAATTTTTAAGTGATATATTGATATCTCTGTTTAGGATCCTGCTCAAATACAAGACAACACTTTAGATTTAGTAGCTTATTTATTGGCAAGTGGACTGGACCCTGACAAGAGTGTACTATTTGTACAGTCAGCCATACCAAGACATGCAGAACTGTGTTGGCTGCTGGCTTGCCTCGCCACACATGCTCGTCTAGCTCATTTGCCACAATATAAGGAAAAGTCTGCTAAAATGAAGGAAGTTCCTATTGGATTACTGCTTTATCCAGTACTCCAGGTATTTTCAACACTTTCTTTTAGTGCTACATTCTCAATTACACTTTATTCTGCACTGAAGGTTAAGCATAGAGAACCCAGTTGTGAGACACCCCATTTTCCATGGTCTGGTCATGGGTCAAATAAGTCATTAAGATAATATCTGTAGCATGGTTATAGTGGCTTTTTATAGTGGCATACCATTAACATTCCATTTACAGTAAGATGCTCTTCCATTGTAGCATAAATATATTACCAGTTTTTAATAAATATGACCTTATTTTCATATCCAAAAAGTATTTTTTTTTATAATCACACTTTGCCTTGCATACCAGGGTAGCTTAAGGGTGGAACTGCAGCACTGAGCATTAAGTTATGTTGCAAAACTTAATGCTTCTGTTTGTTATCACTGAGCAGAGAAGTAAAAACAATTAAAATTTAATCATAACCTCTGTTAAATACTAATACTACTAATATAATATTAATGGTCAAATAAATTATTAACTGTATGGTTGATCCCAATGTTATTCTACAAGTAAAATAAATATTTAGTACCTGCTTTCAATAGATGGTGTTGGATCAAATTAAATTGTGATATTGTTCGATATATTTAAAAAATGGTCCTGCTCTGAGGTACTTCGTTTTATTCGTGTATTTTATACCCGCATTGTACACCCTAAAGTGGACTTCAAATCAAATGGCCCTTTTACCTCATCCAGGCTGCAGATGTGTTGGTGTATCGAGGTACACATGTGCCTGTTGGGATAGATCAGCTACAACATCTTCAGGTGGCCTCACAACTTGTGAAAACTTTCCACCACCGGTTTGGTCGACTCTTTCCAACTCCGAAACCAATATTACCAGGTTATATTTAAATTAAGTTTTATGTACATTATTATTTGTTTCTTGTTAATCTGCTACTATATAATAATTTATTTATTATATTTAAAATTGGCAAACTTTGTAGAGGGTGTCAGTAGGGTATCTATAATCTTTACAAAATATTAATTTAAGAATAGCATGTTGAGCCCTTTCTACTCTCAATAATAGTATCTTAATGGCTCCACCCAAAACAATGATACCATAATTTATTAAAGAATTACAAAGCGCAAAGTGAATACTTTTCAGTAATTGAAAATCACACATGTATCATATATTCGTAAAAATGGAAATCAATCTCTTTACTCGTCCATAAAATAAATTTATGTGCTCTTTCCAGGAAAGCTGGTCAACAACAACTCCTAAATATTTTAAACGATGTGTTTGTGTGTTTGTGTCTGCAGTACATAGGCACATCCTTTAGTTGTAGTGAGTGTTGTTGGTCATGGTATTGTTTTTCCCGTATAGTTAGTGATATCACCAGATACAAACTGTATATCGTTTAACTGAATCAATTTTTATGTTTTTACAAATAATAGAGGACGGCAGCGATCGCGTGCGGAGTTTGCGTGATCCAACAAAAAAGATGTCAAAGTCTGATACCGACCCAAAATCGCGGATTTTACTGAGCGACTCCGACGATGACATCACATTAAAGATTCGAAAAGCTGTTACGGACTTCACCCCACAGGTCTGTATTCTTCCATATAAAGTCATTTGATTTAACGAAATTCGTACCTACTCTCTATGTAACATTGCATATGTATTGATATATACATATGCAATATCGTTACATATTTGCGTTTTTCGATATTTCGTCAACTTGTTTATAACTTTAAAAAAAACAAGTACTATATCAAAAACAATATTTTCTTGTGAAACATGTATAACATAATCAATGACTTAAACGCGGGCTCAGGTCTGTCTGTATTTAGAAGCTTATTTATTTATTTACATTTTGTATTTTTTGTTTTATCTTCTCGCCAATATTTTTTGGTTGAGACGTTGAGAGTTCAGACGCGTGCCTGCCGAGCACGCAGCCACACAGCAGTTTTATTTCCATCATCTGAACATTGCAAATAGGTCCAAATTACATAATTTGTATTCATCATTAAAAGAGAGAATTTTAGCTTCCGTAAAAACTTATAATCGTAATCATAATACAAATAAGTTGAATACTTCACATCTTAACCTAAGTGGAGAACCCAAGCCTGTCTATATTAGCGAGTGTTTAACCCAAAAAGCAAAAAGAACTTTTCATTTAGCACGTGAGTTTAGCATCAAAAACGGCTACAAGTTTTGCTGGACAGCTCATGGAAAAGTTTTTCTCCGTAGGACTGAAGGCGGTCAGTCTTACAGAATCGACACTGAAAACGATCTGGCTCGCCTCCTCTCCTCGTCTAGGCTGTGACTAGCTTTAGCTGCCGTGTTTATTATGTTTTGCCATAATTTTGTATTTTCACAATATTTTTATTATTTTTTAAGGCTTGGTCAGTTTATATTTGTAATTTCTTTTGGTTTATACATGACTGTTTTGTGTTTTACTTATTGTAATTATTCATTTTACAATAGTGTGTTTTTATCACTCTCTCTCATTACTCTTCAATTTACCATACTGCTACACATACAATCACACATACCTCATCTATACTCTCTCTATCAGAATACACTGCATCCAAATACAAGTTATCAAAAAAGGTTAAACTCGTATTTACTAAAGAAATGCCCCAATGAACCATCTGGTTATAATGTTGCCCTTAAATGATATATCTAATGACATAGATACTGCTCAAGTGTCTGATGCCATGGTGTGTTCTCCAGAAGACCTGGGTAATCATATTAACATATCTCAGACTTCTCTAACTGTAATGCATACCAACATACGTAGTGTATCTTGTAACTTCGATGCATTTGCTGTTCTCCTCGAGAGAATTTGTATCAGGTTTGATGTACTGATTCTTACTGAATGTTGGCTTTCTAATACAACGAATCCACCTTGTATTGAAGGATACACTTCCTATTGTTCGGATTATCAGAACCAAAACGATGGTGTTATAATCTACATCAAATCACTAATAAAGCATTCAATTACTAAGTTCGCACTATCCGATGCTAGTTCTCTTATTCTGCAATATAATAATGAATATGCTATAGTGGCAGTCTACCGATCACCAGCTAGCAGTAATATTAGTAAATTTTGTGATAGCCTTGATTTATGTCTTTCATCCCTTAAGCACGTCAAATCTGTAGCTGTAATTGGTGATATGAATATTAATATCGCTCCAAACAGTTCCGACTTAAATAGTGGTACATATTTGGACATGATGGCTTTCCACGGTTTTTTAAGCGCTCACAATTTTCCGACTCGTAACGAAAATTGCATTGATCATGTAATGCTACGAACTAACAGACACGCAGCTACGTATATTCTTGATTCATATGTGACTGATCATGCGCCGTTGGTTTTGTGTTTATTATGTAACATAAAATATGATAGGTCTAAAATTACTATCTCTAGAATAGACTATCCGTCATTATTTCAATCTCTTTCTGAGATTGATTATACATGTGTGCTTAACTCTACTGATGCCAATACAGCCGCTTCACTCCTGACTAATATAATTTCTGAAGCTATAACTGCTCACTCAAGATTAATTAAAGTCCCACATCGAAAACGTCCAATCAAGCCATGGTTGACTCCGGGACTAGTACGATGTATTAGACACCGTGACAGACTGCATCAAAAGAGTAAACGTGACCCGACCAATGCGATACTAAGAATTACTTACACCAGATATCGTAACTTTTGTACTAACTTGATAAAGAAAGTAAAGATTGCTTATGAGAAAAATGAATTTTTGAGATATAAAAATAATCCGAAAGGTACATGGAACACAATTAATAAAATTACTTATTTTAAGCCGACCGCACCTTCTCCTGCGGTCTTACTAGATCTACATAGTGATCCTCATGTCTCTGTCAACATTGTTAATAATCATTTTGCTGAAATTGGTGCGACATATGCCAACGCCATACTCACTAAATGTTCTCATAAACTAAGTCCAGAAAATGCTATCAAAAATCCCCATTCTTATATTTCAAATGACTCCATGGTACTTTATGACACCGATCATGAAGAGATCAAGGCTATCATCTCTAATCTAAAAGAAGATTCTGCTCCTGGCATTGATGGCATTCACACAATGGTAACTAAAAGGGTTAGCGTTAGTATAATCCCTGCTCTTACTCATATATTTAATACATGCTTTTCAAGCGGTGTTTTTCCTGATATTTTTAAAAGAGCTCTGATTCATCCCATCTATAAATCAGGTGATAGAAATAGTGTCAATAACTATAGACCGATATCGATTCTTCCAGTCCTTTCAAAGATCTTAGAAAAAATATTAAATAAAAGATTAACACATTATCTACAACGCCATAATATCCTTGCTACCAATCAATTTGGTTTCATTAAAAACAAATCCACAGAAGATGCTACTTTGTTGCTTACGGAAACCATAGCTAAGCACCTGGACAATAAATCAAAAGTTATCGGACTTTTCCTTGATTTATCTAAGGCATTCGACACTGTTTCTATACCCATCTTGCTTAACAAAATGGAAACTTTTGGTATACGTGGTATAGTTCTAGATATCTTTCGTTCGTATTTAACTAACCGCTCTCAGTATGTTAAAATTGATCAATTTGTAAGTGACAAAGCAGGTATTTCATTTGGAGTCCCACAGGGAAGCGTTCTGGGTCCCACTCTATTCCTGTTGTACGTAAATAGCCTATGCAATATGTCACTGCCCAACTGTAAAATCATTGCTTATGCAGACGACACTGTGTTAATAATACATGGGAGAGATTGGATTGAGGCCAAAAATTACGCCGAGGATGCTATCAGATTGGTGACACAATGGTATGATGACAACCTTTTGACTATCAACATTGATAAAACTAAATTTATGGCTTTCTCTCACCGACTCAGCTCCCAACCGACATCTGACTTTGTTATTAAAGCGCATACTTGCTCTCATCAAAACGACTGCAGTTGTCTTAATCTTTCTCGCGCCTTCAATATTAAATATTTGGGAGTTACTATAGATTGCTGTTTAAGCTGGTCACTTCATATTCACAATTTATCCAACCGCATACGTAAAATAATTCCGGTATTAAAAAAACTAAGAAACTCATGTGATTCTGACATCCTACTCACAGTATATTATGCTCTCGTACAAAGTCTTCTAAGCTATTGCATCGTTGTTTGGGGGGGCGCCAGCAAAAACACAATACTTTCCTTAGAACGCGCACAAAGAGCCATACTGAAAGTTATGCTATGGAAACCTAGGCGTTACAGTACGGATCTACTCTACCGTGACACCTCTGTTCTATCAGTCAGGAAGCTCTTCATAATGTTGGTAATACTCCGCAAGCATAGAAGTATTGTTTTCAGGCCTAATTCCAACCGTAATAAGTCCAGGGTCTGTGAAACTTTGTATTCCAGAACGAGGTCTGCTCGCACGCACTTTTACAATATCAGCGGCCACATTTATAATAAAATTAACAAACATAAATATATATATCCACTACCTTTTATTAAATGTAAAAAAATTATTAGAACTTGGATTAACAAACTGTCCTACATTGAAACTGAGAATTTTCTTCTCAACTAAATAAATACACACTTACATATCTAAAAGCTCATACCCGCGCATGCACGCATACACAGACACACACATACACCTACTCACACATACAGATACTCACACATACACATACTCACACATACTCGATGTTACGCTCGACGTGATAATTACGCTTTGTTCATTGATTCATAATTTTATAAGTCTAGTTAGTTTTTTTCTCCTTTTTTTGTTTTGACGATTTTGAAAGATTATATAGTGTTTCTTGTTTTCCACTTTATGTTTATGCACTTTATATTTATAATATTTAACTGATAATTAATGCTTCAGATGTCTAAAACGTCATAAAAATTGTAAAGGGGCAAAGACGCTGGTGGCTGTGACACAGTTTATACTAGTACGGCTACCAACGCACTCCTCTTCACTTAAGAGGCAATTTGTAACATTTAAGTTGATTTGAATAAATATATTTGATTTATATATTTGATTTGATTTGATCTACATTTGTAAATCACTTAATTGTGGTAGTTATCTACACTTACCACAGCAATTACAATGTATGTACATATGAACTTATGCGACGTAACAAACGCAACGCAGGTTTTGGCTTCCGAAGAATGCAGCTTTCATACAAAACAAAAAGGAAGTAAATCGGATCGGTAGATCCAGAGATCTTAGCGTTTAAAGAAATAAACTCTTCCGCTTTATTATATTAGTATATATTATTTATTGTACGTATTTAATACAGAAATTCAGAAGTGTTTTGATGAACTACTTATATATTAGATATAATAATATTAAAGTACTGTGGCCCGCCCGCGGCTTCGCCTGCGTGTACTACGTTATTATTAATTTCTGTCTCCATGAGTACCTACGTCCTATAAGTGACGACCATGCAAAATTTGAGACTCCTAGCATTTGTAGTAACGAAGTTTCAACCCCAAAAACAACCCCTTAGAAGTCAAATATTGCAAATTTCCGTCTTAGCGAGCACCTACGTCCTATAAATAACTCGTATGCAAGATTTGAGATTCCTAGCACATGTAGTTTCTGAGATTTCTTGATGAGTGAGTGACCTTTCGATTTTATATATATATATATATACTAGTGGACCCGGATGCGGCTACGTCCGCGAAAATATAAGCCTAAATAATTAAAATAAGTTAAAAAATAATAATAAGTGGAGATTTATTATTAGAAAAAATATCTGAGTAACCGAAATGAACAAACAAAAGAAGTAAAAGTAACTAAAAGAACATTTTTTTAATTAGAAAAAGTAACTAAAGTTTGCCGTGCGCGCGTACTTAACATTTTTCTATATTAATTAATAATAAATTTTTGCGAACAATATTAAATGATTAAAACATACTTTTATACACAAACTATACACAAACTTTATAAATGATTAAATTTACGATATTTTAAGTGTATAACATCGGTAAAGATAACCGAACTGAGATAAATTAATTATAAGCAGCAAATAATTACATAAAAAATAATAGTAATTCGAAAATATATAAAAATTTACAAAACCATCAAAGTTCTGCCCGTTCGCGTCGGTCATACTATACCACTCGTAGGCTAGGTCATTTGGACTTCAAAATTATAAAATCTTTATATAATTATTTTTCACTTTTTAGTTCGATGTTAGAAGTCGGTTTTTCTTTTTGTTAAAAATTAATTTATTTTACGATTTTTAGTGATGGGTAGATCTTAAAATGATGCTTCTTGAACGAGTGGTGATGGTGGTGGTAGTGGTTGTCAACGAGTGGTTGTGATTGTTCTATGTAAAACTTCATTTAATTAGCTATTATTTTTGTGCAAAGTTACATTTTGGTATATTGACAAGAACATACATAAAAAGTATTCGGGCGAATTGGGAATCACCCTTCTTTGAAGTTGGTTGAAAATGAGAACATCCTCTTTTTTGAGGTTGGTTGAAAAGAAATGCAACCATCAGGAATCTCACTTCTGACATCAATTTAAAAAGATTTTGCTTGTAACTATTACAGTATAATCAATTTTTTACCAAAAAAAACAAACTTTCTCAATTTTCTCCGGATTCCATAATTGAAACCTAACCAAACTTTCACCAAATTATCCTTGAAGTGTATCCTTTCAAATAAAAAAAGAATCATCAAAATCGGTTGGCGCGACACTGAGTTATTCGGCTATTAGTCGCGCACATGCCTAATGCAAATTTAAGACTTATGTGATTTTCTCATGGATACCATTGTCAGACATGGACCAAAAAAAAAATGGGACCATTCGGGAAGCTATACCTTTCAAATAAAAAAAAAATATCAAAATCGGTTCACCCAGTTAAAAGTTATGAGGTAACAAACATAAAAAAAAATAAAAAAAAAAAACAGTCGAATTGATAACCTCCTTTTCTTACAGAAGTCGGTTAAAAATACAAAAAACAATGTACAAAAGGCGGGCTTAACGCTAAAAGCATTCTCTCCCAGCCAACCTTGTCATGTGGGATAATAGGTATGCAGATGTGCAGAAGTAAAATATACATACATATACATCCAATAAATATATATACATATAATAAATAGTTATACATATAATATATAATTATAATAAGATATTACGGATATTATAAATAAAAGAAATAAAAAAAAAAAATATTGGGCGTAAGCAAACTCACTTTGGGTGACGTTTTCTTAAAACAATAAACTTTGCAAGCCGTTGCTTAGCAACGCGTAGCGGCGATTGTTATTGACATGGCGGAATAAATTGCATGTCAAATTTAAATGTATTTTAATATATTAGTATATATCGATAATATTACAAATATAAGAAAAAAAGTATCCTATGTTTTTCACAATTTTTTTACTCTATTTGACAAACATTCCATAACGCCGTAAATGCACAGTTCTGTATTTGGATAGCCCAAAAGAAAGTATTAAAAAAAAATAAAATAATATTTTTATAGGTGACCTTTGATCCGGAGATGCGGCCCGGTGTTTCCAATCTCATCACGCTGCACTGTCTGGCGGCGGACATGTTGCCCGAGGAGGCGGTGCAGGAGGCGGAAGGCCTCAGCACGGCGCAATACAAGCGCGTGGTGGCGGCGGCGTTGTGTACCGCTCTGGGCCCGCTGCGGGAGCGCGCGCGCCGCCTGCGCCAGCGTCCTGCCCTGCTGCGCGACGTGCTGCGCCACGGCGCCGCCGTCGCAAGAACGCGCGCCGACCGCGTGCACGACGAGGTGTGCGCGCGCCTGCGCCTCGCGCACGCCGCTCCGGTCCACGTTCAACATCGACATACTATTACAAGAATGTAAAAATATTATTTACATCTCTGTATATATTGTATACTAGCCGACCTGGGCGGCTTCAGCCACTTGTACTATATTAATAAATGTATTTATGAAATTATTTTCAATGAACAAACATTGAAAACAATTTCATATTTTCAGGTGAATTCTAAAAACTACATTAGTAGGATATATGGTATCGCGAAGTTTTTGGAATGGATATGATATGTTCTTTAACATTTTTTTGTTCCATCTTCAAGTCTTTGCAGCGCATGTCTATTTTTTACATATTTTTTAACCAACTTCTGTAAGAAAAGGAGGTTGTCAATTCGTCTGTATTTTTTTTTTAAATTGTAGTAGGAATCTCTAATTGTTTCTAGAAATAAATATCTCCTCCAGTGATATTATAGCATTCTCATGGTGAAAGAATTTTTAAAATCAGTTCAGTAGTTTTTACGTTTATCCACTACAAACATACACACAAATCTTTCCTCTTTATATAATAGTATAGATATACAATACATACAAACTGGCACATTTTGACTGTAGGCAAATGCCGGTTCGACTCATACCCATTTTCTCAGGCACGTGTTTTACGTTACACAACTTATATTAGGCGAATATATATTTGTATATAGTAATGATGGATTTGTAAATAAAACAACATTAGTTATGATAAGTAATTATTCGCCGGTGGCGGTCTACAGCCGGTGGTGGTGGTGCTGCATTGCGAGCGCGTGGTCGGGCGGGGGCGGGGGCGGGGGTGGCGCGGTGCGCTCGCGCAGCAGCGCCACGAGATCGCGCAGCAGCTCCACAGCCTGCGAGACGGCCTCGGCCTGCTTCTCGGCGGCGAGGGCGCTGCGCATGGCGGCCTCGGCCAGCAGCTCCTCGGTGGCTAGGCGCGCGCCCTCACCACCGCCGCCCCCGCCCCCGCCGGCCCCTGAGCCCTCCGAGTACATGTCCTCCTCCAGCGCCGGCTTGCGCTCCTCGTCAGAGTGGCTGCACCCACCTGCACCCACTGCAAAAATTGTATGAGAAAATGGTAGCACTGCCTATTCAAAACAATTCAGATCTCTATATACAGGGTGAAATTGTCAGCGCCACTTTAAATGAAACCACAGTTTTAACTACTCTATAAAAGCCTAATATAATTCGGAAAAAAAATAATTCTCAAAAATGAAAAAGTTTTTTTTTCAAACAAAATAAATAATAAAATTATCGTTTTAAAATAAAACGCCATTTGTAAAGTATATTAATAGGCACGCACTCACTTACCTGTCAAAGCGGCAACGTCGCATACGTATGTGTGCGTGACACGAAATACAGGTATGGATAAAAATCGTGAAATGAAAAAAAAATCCTATGTCCCAGCCGTTGAGGTACCTTGATTATTTTTTTTAATTCTGGGTTTGAAATATTTTACCCTATATGCAGTTTCAGTAAAAGAAGCGCTGCCTCTTCCACCCTGTATAATAAAACAGTAAAAATATTTTATCTGTACATTTAATATTTTTGACTGAGATGGATAGAGGGGCACTTAAAAAGAATAATAGAAAACATTTTTTTTTAATTTCTTGTCTATCTGTCTGTATGTATGGTCACTCTAATCTCTGAAAGTACTGAACCGATTTACGTAAAACTTTCACCAATTTCTTTGTTTCAACCCAGCTTAACATCTAAAGTTTGTTTCATCAAAATTGGTTCATTAAAAAAAAGTTAGTCATTTAAATGAATTCAAGGCATGAGTTTGCCTGCAAATATAAAGCAATCCATATCTATATTTATACTTATAATAAATCTGTATTTTTAACCGACTTTTAAGACAAGGAGGAGGTTCTCAATTAAACATTTTCGATTCGATATTCGTTTATTTATTTTAGATTCGATTTCGATATTGAATTACTCGAGTCGATTTTTGTAATATGCAGTCATTACAGTTATTTTACAAAGAATATTATAAATTCTTACTTAAAATTAAATTATTTATTGACATCAACACATTTGACCATCAATTCTGTTTACTAAATGAATAATCATGTAGTTCAAGCGGGCGAAGCCGCGGGGGGGTCGCTATTTCTTTAATATGAACTGTATTGAAATAAAAGTTATTTTTAAAATAGGCAAGGATTCCAACTGGACTATCTTAACAACAGAGGTTCTGGAAGAATAAGGATAGTATTAAGGATTCCACAATATGTAAACTGTTATTTATCATTATCGGCAAACATCAAGCAACAATGATGACTGTTATGATATGCAAAAATATGTTTTATTAAAAGACTGGTCAAATGCAAGTTCGACTCGCAAAATTACCAAGTACAAATAACAGTACCAAGTTCAACATACAATGTATGCAATTATGTTGATGTATGAATTTATCTACTATTATAAGTTTATAATGATTTCTTTCTATGAAACATCTACGAAATTTCACTTTTTGCATATGTAATTTGTACTGCAAGTTCTAACTTCTTGCCAAATAGGTTTTTTAATACGACATGCAACAAGAACAATATATAAACATATATCTTTTTATTTTGTTCACTTAGAAGCTTGATTTTTTTGTGCTACAAAGGACCATAGACTTGAATATTTTATATTAATCTCAGAATGTTACATCTATGAAATCTTGAGGTAAATGATAAAAATTTTACATTTTGAGGTATGGGACCCTAAAAATACTATAACTTATTTGTTCACTACAGAAATCAACATATTTAGAATGTCAACTTATGATCATTATATTTAATAAATATAAAATTACTGTTATTTATTTTTAATCCCAATCCATTATGTTGGAACTACAATACTTATTTGATTAACACAGTCTTATAGGCCACTCTGCATATAAGTATATACACTACTTACTACTAATTACAATTGTAAATGGAAAAATACTATAATCATCACAGTCCACAGAGATATTTATGAACAATAGATTGCAAAGAATATTTATTCACAAAGGGAAGAAACTTTACAAAATGGTTTATGTAACCATGTTGTAAAATAAAGTTCATTCCATTGACTATTAATATTGTTACTAGATTTAGTATTAAAATATATATGTATAAATTTGCCCATTATTGTGTTGCAGCAACATTGATATTTTCATTTTTATCTAACAGTATACTCACTTTAAAAGCAATAAACTAAGAATTTTTTAATTTTATCTTTTCAGCTATATTAACTCAATAGTTTCCAATAAGTTTAATTGTTACTTACATTCAGTTGTCTTGTTGTTAAATAAGTTCTGAATGCGCTCTTCAAAACTAGATAGATCGCCCAAAGCTCCTCCGGCTGCAGACTTTTTTCGTGCTTTATATTTCAGATCTGCCCACAACTGGAAACATGAAAGTAATTCATTTATGTAATAGTTGTTACGTTAATTTTAACATATTTTTTGTCTTTCAGTATATTTACCCGGCACCATTTATCGGGCGACTTGCGTGCTCCTCCGGAATCGTCTGCCGCCGCGTTGAGCCGTTCAGCTAAGAGTCTCCACAATTTGCACGCGCTGAATCTCGAATATATTGATTGTTTTCCAGCAGCGAAGTCGCGGTGCTCTTCCATAAAAGACAACAAAGTATTTAGTTGTTCCGAGCTCACTCTACATCTAGTCAAAACGCCGCTCATCTCTACAATTCATGCCTCGTCAATCTCCGCTATTGAACTATCACAAATATCAATTATTAGGCAACGATTATTTCATTGTAAAATAGTAAAATAGGTTGTCTAAAAAAAAATAATTAAAAAGTATTGACATAAATGCAGTTTTATTTTGATTTTAATGGTAAATACTAAATGTCAAAATATCAAGTCGTGTCATCTTGAATGTTGACAGCTGACAGATGCCTGACAGTCACAACCGACTCCCGAATAGTGTTGTACCGTTGTTTACGTGCCAGGATAGTATCGTACCGTATTATACGTACTGTATCCCGCACACAGCAGTGTAGGTAGCTGGAACCTAGTGTTAAGACATTTCGTTCCCCACTTTCTGCCGAATTCTGGAGGCATTGCGCGTGTTTTTATAAAGTAAATTATATATATACGACTACCTAAATCGTAACCGTAGAAAATATTCATAGATAGATACAGATATTTTCCTACGTGTAGTAGTTTTACATACTTTATAATGTTGGCTCTAATTTACTGTTTCTCCTGAATTGTTAGTATTTGAATTATCGATAAAATATTTATTATTTGCTTATTAGTTTCCATAGTAACTTTGTGATGTCTTAGACTTTTCAATGTATGACAACTTTAATTTAATTTTTGAGTATCACAACTCTCTGAAATAGATATATGTCCATGATATACAAAGAAAGTACGTAATTTTAACCGTAGAAGTTACATACAGCATATCTTAAGTATAGTGAAAGTATGTTGCATATAAAGTAACTTACAATTATTTCAAATTTTTGTCCCAGTAAACTGGAGAAATGAATCGTTATGTGGTTTTACAACAACTAGGCGATGGCACGTACGGATCAGTCGCATTGGCGCAGCGACGAGACACCGGGGAGAAGGTCGCTATAAAACGAATGAAAAGAAAATATTATTCCTGGGATGAAGCTATGAACCTTCGCGAGGTCAAATCTCTTAAAAAGCTAAACCACGCTAATATTGTTAAATTACGTGAAGTCATTCGTGAAAATGATACATTATATTTTGTTTTTGAATATATGCGGGGCAATCTTTACCAGTTAATACGTGACGCCGAGCGACCGTTTCCAGAGCCGGTCCTCCGCAATATTTTATACCAAGTACTCCAAGGTCTCGCGCACATGCACCGTCACGGGTTCTTCCACCGCGATCTCAAGCCGGAGAACTTGCTTTGCGCAGGTCCTGAGCTAGTAAAGATAGCGGACCTGGGCCTGGCTCGCGAGGTACGATCGCGGCCACCTTACACTGACTACGTGTCCACGAGGTGGTACCGCGCACCGGAGGTCCTGCTTCACGATACTCACTACGGGGCCCCTATCGACCTGTGGGCGCTCGGCTGCATCATGGCGGAGCTGTACACCGGCCGGCCGCTGTTCCCCGGCAACTCGGAGATCGACCAGCTGTACAAGATCAGCGCGGTGCTGGGCACGCCGTCGCGCGACCATTGGCCGGACGGGCACGCGCTGGCGGATGCGCTGCGCTTCCGTTTCCCGGCGTGCGCAGGCGTACCGCTGGCGCGCGCGCTGCCGGCCGCATCGCCCTCCGCGCTGGCGCTGCTGGCCGCACTGCTACGCTACCCTCCGCGCGACCGGCCCTCCGCTCCACAGGCGCTCAGGTGCCGCTACACGCTAGTCCAAAAGATCGCTCATAAGCGTATTATATTTTTATTACCTTTTTATGAAACATAAATTTAAAAATTATATAGGTAAATTAATCTTTCAGGTTTCCATATTTTGCCGTCGGAATGGCACTCGTTGTCCCTCCTACGGTACCGAGGCCGAGACGGTGAGTGTATTGAATCAGCATGATTGCACAGAGATATTTTACTTGATTATAATTAACAGTACCTATTGTCTGCGGTAAAGGAGCGGCGTTCGCGTAGAGCTTGAAAACGCAGCACCTCCAACATTAGCTGCTGCAGTGCCGGCCCCGGCCTTGCCAATTGCCGCCGCCACTCCGATGCGTGATCGTTTCGCAGACATATTAGGGTATTTTTTTTCTATAAATATCTTACAAATAGTACAAATTGAGGCCGTCGTGGCCGGCGGGCACAAGCGTGCGATTGAAACCGTGACGGTTGTGATGGCACTCGGGAATTAAATATTCCATATTTTCATTTTCCCTGCTCTGGTAACGACTAACGAGGCAAAACAGGGCGTTGAGCTCCGCCACTCAACACCTCTGGAGGTTTTTTAGCATTATAAGTTCGCAGGTTCCCTCTGAATAGCCTGCTATGTGCGGGATGCAGCGTGAAGCTAAAAAAATATAAATTGAATACATTTTTGATAAATATTTTTAATAATTAATTTGGTAAATATTTAAAACATTTTTAGTGTTGTTCTACATCTACACTAAGGATAGCATACTATTTAAGAAAACGTAAGAAACATTAACGTAGCGGGATTCCATCCCAGGCCTGGACTGGGATGGAAGGACTTTTTAATATATTTAGTGAAACATGTCCGCACGCAGGGGCGAGGTGGTGCACTCGGCGCGGAGATCGAGGGCGGGCGGCGGCGCGCGCGTGCGCAGCGTGCTGGCGCCCCTGCAGGCAGGCGCCCCCGACGGCGCGCCGAGCGCCCCCGCCGCCGCCGCTGCCTACCTGGGCGCCGCGCGCTACGTGGCAGGCGCCAGGATCGACACCACACTCTTCCACCCGCTGACGTTGCACTCTCACCAAGGTTAATAACTTCAATGGGTAGATAATTAAGTGAATTTCTGCCCATTTATCTGTCAATCTCAGTTTGGGAATTGTTTCAGAGGCGACAGCTGTGGGAAGTGGGGTCGCGAGAGTGGATTGGGCGGCCAAATATCTACGCTAGTTAAATAAAATAATATATTTTTTTATAGTAGGCATTATGTAACCCTACACACAATGGCAGGAGTATTCCAATGAAACACCACAATAGTTAATTACAATAATTTGAGAACTAAATAAAAAATATTAAATTAAGAGAAAATTATTAAATATGTACGATTTTTTTTTTGTCTGAACTGTAACTAAATGTATATTCAAGCCATTAAACTATCTTTAATACAATAAGTATCTGCAGTAATTCTTTTTAACTTAATCTTTTCCTACATTACATAAACAAAAACAATATTTTCAGGTAGCCTATGTGAAAACATGCCAGGCTATGAGGATAGTGAGTGTTAATTGTTACATCATAGTGCATTTAGCTTTATTATTTCTATTAATAACAATGTAATAAAACAAGATATGATCGATATTGCAAAATTTTCATCAAAATAATACTTTGTTAAATCTTAAAAATCATTGTAGTTGATATTTGTTGTATAATAAAATACTCATGCCAAGCACAATAATATTTTTTTCCAATAAAAATATTAACTATAATATAAGCCAAAGAATGCCTAAAGTGAAGTGAATTTGTAAATATGTATGTACTTTTAAATATTTAAAGGCATTGGTAAAATATAAGGCAATAAAAATAATAAAAGGCTGGTAAACAACTTTATCATTCTATATTATATTATTATGTACACATTTATCTTTATATAAAATCTGTGAGTTATCAACAAGGAGGGCAATGAAGATATTTACTCGTACTTGAGGTAGGGTTTGGCTTCAGCTGGTGCTGTTGAGTGCGAGTGTGCAGAGTGTGCGGAGTGTTGCCACGCGTCTGGCGGCCAGCTGTACACTCGCGGAGCACCACTCTCCAGTAGCCCCCATCCTAGCAGCTGAGACCGCGCTCCACGCTCACGCTTGGGAGAAGCAGTCGAGATGTTCACCGACACTCCTTTAATTATATGATCTTGACCACAGAGGGATTGCGCTACATCAGGGTCCAAAAACGTAACAAAGCTGAATGCACGAAATGGTTTTGGTACAAAAACATCTGTCACCTGACCAAATGCACCAAAGTATTCACGAAGATCTTCGGCCGTGAGGCTCTCGGTGCATCGACCCACAAACACCTTGCGGTGTGCTGCAGAGCCGCCGTCCTTACTGTTGGGAATACGCACGTCGCACCAGCGCCCATCTATCATGTGCCTGCGTCCGAGTGCGCGTAGTTGTGCGTCGTAGTCTGCAAATTTAATAAAACCAAATCCTTTTGACAGGCCGGTCTTAGCGTCACGTTTCACTTGTACCATAAGTAGCTCTCCAAATGTGGCAAAATAATCGCGAACTGCGTCCTCCCCCGTCTTCCAAGGCAGGCCGAGGACGATCAGGTCTGAGCAGCGCGGGCGTGGCGTGGGCGCGGGCACGTCAGCTCGCGGGAAGGCGCAGAAGTAGCGGTGCGCCGCCCAGCCCTCGGCCGGCGGCAGTACGCGCTCGTCGGCCAGGCGCAGGCCCCGCAGGCGCCCGCCCGCGCGGTACTTAAGGCCGCTGGCGCCCGCAAACTGCGCCGACACGGTGCTGAGCAGTAGCGAGCCGTCCTCCTCCGTGGGCAGCTCTATGGGCTCCTCTTGCTCACCCTCGCTCACCACCACGTACTCTATCGACATCGCGCTCACCAGACGACACCGACTGCCGTACACTTCATCTTCGTTTACATTATCGGCTTTCCAAGGACAAAAGGCGTCCTATAATTATATTTCTGAGGTTTTAATCTAAAATTAAATAATTTTATAATTCTTCTAATATAAGTAGTTTTTGCATGACGTTTGACGTATGACGTGAACATGAAGTTTTATGTACGCACAGACTATACATATAGTATAGACTGCAACAGATGAGACATCACGCGCCACAGACTATGTTGGTATAGTAAAGCTGAACAAGCGTTTGACATTTAATTTTAGTTTTTTTTTTTTTCGGTTTTGAGGTTAATGCTGTTAGTCCTATTGGCCTTTACAGCGACACAACATCACAAGAGGGTACCCTCTTCCCTCCCCACCCTGTGTCGCCAACAGAGTACTCTGTCCCTGAAAATATGCAGGCACTGTGGGGCTGCCTGTGGGAGTGCCAACGACGCAAGGGCGCCCCCTGCGGGGCTCGAACCTCGGCTTGCGGCCGTCGAGCGGACTGGGAGTTTCCCTATTCTAAGCAAATCCAGCCGCGACACAGAAGCCACGATTAGTAAAATATTAGGTTTAGGTCCTTATAAATGCAGTTGGTGTTTGACGTCCTGGCCACTTTAATAACAAATTTCTCCTCTTTGTTTAGGAGTTCCAAATTTAATTTTACCACCTTGGCGAAATTAATCTTTGCATTCTAATGATATTTTGTGAACCGACTTTCCAAAAAAAGGAAGTTCCCAAGTCGTCGGAATCTTTTTTTTGTGTATGTTCAGCGATTATTCGAAGACATCTGAACAGATTTAGATAATTCTTTTTTTGTTTGAAAGGGTATACCTCGCAGGTGATGGGATTCTGGAGAAAACGATGGAGGTCTTTAAATTTAATAGGCACACTTACAAGGATTTGAGTATTTTTTGTCTTAATAAATAGTAAGATCAATAGAATTATTAACAGATTTAAATGTCACATTATAGTTTTTAAATAATATTTTTCAGTTTGTATTACTTTTATATAGTTTTATTATAGTTTACCGAAATAATCGTATTTTATAGTAATAATTAATTTAATATCGTTAAATTTCTTATGAATTATTGTTAAGTATAGTTTTACATAGAGAAATAATAAAGTTATAATTTCTGTGAATAATAATTGAGAGACTTTATTCATGTAAAAGTTGTGTGAATTTTGTCATAGTTATGTATATAGTATAGAGTTTTTCATATAGATTAATAGTTAGTTTTGGGTATTTTTAATATATATGTAGGAGATTGTCCAGTCAGTCTGTCGACGGTGGTCTGAACAGGCGTGTGTTAATTTTTACTAAAAATATTAAATTAGTGTCTTGCAAAATAAAACCTTACGGACGATGGAAATACCTCCATATTCCTATAACGAAAGTGCTGTGACATAAGTTGTTTTCGCATCTAAGCCGCTGCGCTGTGCTTACTCACTCTTGTTAAGTTTCGTTGCCTACGACTCACTATCCTCTCTTGAACCTTGTACAGCCGAGGAAATAATCAAAGGTATAAGTAAATTAGACTCAAATTCAAGCTCGGGCATTGATAAAATTAGCGTTAAAGCTATAAAGCGCGTAGCGAATTTAATTGCTCCAAGTTTATCCAATTGTTTTAATAAAGCCATAGTCGATGAAATAATTCCTCCTAGTCTTAAGATAGCTAAAATAACCCCCCTCTATAAATCTGGGCTTAAGTCGGATCCGGGTAATTATCGTCCGATCTCGGTACTTCCAGTCTTTTCTAAAATTTTAGAAAAAATAATCTATAAGCGCTTGATGAAGCATCTTGATAGCCAAAAAATTGTTTCCGATCGCCAGTACGGTTTTAGAGCGAAAAGCAACACCCTAGCTGCAACACTTGACCTTATAAATAAAATAAAAAATAAACTTAGATAAGAAACATATTGCTTTGGGCGTGTTCATTGACCTGAAAAAGGCATTCGATACCGTTTGTCACCAACTGCTACTCGGGAAGCTTAAACGCTATGGTATCCAGGACAAAGTTCTAAATTTATTGGAATCTTATTTGAGTAATAGGTATCAATCGGTCAAAATAGATCTAACCCAAAGCAAAATCCTACCAATCACTTGTGGTGTCCCTCAGGGTTCTATACTGGGTCCACTGTTATTCTTACTTTACGTAAACGATATAGCGTTTTTGGGCCTGAGGGGACATCTTACTTTATATGCAGATGATACGTGTCTTTTTTATTTTGGAACCAACATTAATGATATTATGATACAAGCCCAAAAAGACTTAGATATACTAACTGAATGGCTCAAATTTAACTAGTCAAAACAAAATAAGGGCCACTGCAATTTTCAAGTATATTTATCTGTTACTTGGACTTAGGTATTAGAAAATAATGAAGTTCGTTAGATTTACTATTTTCTAATGTAATTAACTTAAAATTTAATTAAAATCGATACAATAAAATTAACTTAGAATTTTTTTAACTGACTATCCAATTTTGACAAAAAACTCACTCCCGCTCATAAAGCTTTTAAAAAGTTTTAGCATTTGTAAAACTCTTTTTTTGTTGTCTTCAGTATCGTGTGTGCCCTCCTCTTTTTTGTACACATTCCTGAAGCCTGGAAGGGACACTTTCAATCAGGTGTCGTACTGTTTCTTGAGGAATTTGCTCCCAGCTTGATTTGAGCACTTGAATTAACTGTCGCTCGTTATGTACGGGCCGGTCAGTACTTTTAACGCTTCGTTTGAGTAGATCCCACATGTGTTCTATCGGATTGAGGTCTGGACTGTTCGCAGGCCAAGGTAACACCTCAATATCCGCTTCTTCTAGAGCTGCTTTGGTGGCTCGAGCGGTGTGTGCGGGTGCATTGTCGTGCATCAGCTTGAATCTTGCACCAATTCTCTGAGCAAAAGGCACCACATGAGGTCTGATAACCTCTTCAATGTATCGCTGAGCTGTTACAGTGCCTCCGTTTAGGATTATTTGCTCAGTTCTACCCGATAGACTGATGCCTCCCCACACCATCACATTGGGACCCCCGAATCTGTCACTTTCTCGGATGCAAGCATCCGAAAATCGCTCACCTTCACGTCTCCAAACCTTAATGCGTCTATCATCATTAAAAAATTTCACTTTACTCTCATCAGTAAACAACACTGTACTCCAGTCACTTATGTCCCATGCAAGATGTTGCCTTGCATACGCTAAACGATTTGCACGATGAGCACTTGTTAGTGGAATTCACACTATTCGTCTTCTGGAGAACTGCTGGTCTTCGTGCAACCGGTTCCTAATCGTTTGATCACTAACGCGGGTACCTGTGGCTTGCCGCAAGCGATTTTGTAAGCCGTGAGCGGTAATAAAACGCTCTCTTCGCGCAGTCAAGCGAACATAGCGGTCTTCTTGTGCGGTGGTGGATCTAATTCTGCCTGATCCTCGTCTTCTGGATACCGTTCCCGTCTCTTGAAAATGATTCCAAGCATTTTGGACCGCTCTTCGTGAATAGCCGAGCTGTAGAGCTACAGAACGTTGTGAATGTCCTTCTTGAATTAAAGTTACAGCTCTGGTTGTGGTTGGCAAGTCCATGTGTCGTCGAATACATGGCATAGTGTTCGGAAAAGATCAATTAACACGATAGTTAAACAATATTTGAACTATGCTCGACTACTTCCAAACTTTGACTGAATTTAACTATCAACTTAAATAAGGGTCAAATCAAGTGCTTCATAAAAATCTCTAAATCTACCTACTTTTACAATTTTTTGCTGGCAGTATACTCAAATAGATCTTGTCAACACTTAAGGTGAACGTACCATAAGTATCAACCACTCAAGATTACATTCATGTGAATAAATTAAACCAAAGTGCAAAAATGGCCCTTATTTTGTTTTGACTAGTATATATAACAAATTACCCCACGACATAAGAAATGCTAGCTCGCATAATATTTTTAAAACTAAATTATGGAAACATATTCACACAAATTATTCGTAATATTTATAAAATTTGTTATATATAATTTCTATCATAATGGCTTGCTGGTATTAACTCTTTATACTTTAAATACTTATTTAATCTAAATTATCTTAATATAATTGCATAAACTATCCTAAATACAAATATAAAATGTTACTATAAAAATAATATTAAATTACTCATTGTAACTACAACTTTATATTAAAAGAACATTTCTACCCTCTAGTAATTAATATTATATAAATTTCTACCTTATTGTACTAAGTTAAATGAAGCAAGAAGAAGCAAAAATGAAGAATATTTTGCAAGTATTAAGACTGACTTTTTAAAATTGTAAACATTAATTACACAAATCTCATGTAAGTGATTGTAAAGTCTTTTTTGAGAAATAAATATCTTTAAACCTAGATTGTTATAAATTAACTATTATTGGACCTGTGGGCTTCATTGTGAGTTAATGCAAGCAGGAATAACGAAGCAGATTCGTGACACTCGTCCTTCTTTTCTCCAAAAACATCAGAAGACTAAATCATTCCACGATCGTCAACTTCCTTCTTATTTTTAAAATCGAACTTCACCCTCACGCGTCACGACACTACTCAAGGCATAAGCCTCCGCGTTATTGGTCAAATTACCTCACTGGCCAAATAAAAGTCAAAATGCAATCTTTTAAATATATGTCAGCCAATGGTAATTCCAAAATAATCAACAATTAGTGTCTTTTCGATCATTTCCTCTGAAGCTGAATTCAAATTCAAAATATTCTTTATTCAAAAATAGGCAATTATTATAAGTACTTTTGAATCGTCGAATGAATATATGAACAAAAAGCTACCACCGGTTCGGAAGGTAGTTCTGCTGAGAAGAGCCGGCAAAAAACTCAACAGTTGTTCTTTTCAAAATAAATGGTACAATCTATTACATTAGCTGGCAGCTATCCTGCATTATATTCAATAGACATTAATTCCATACATGCTTATCCTCTAAATATTCTTAAACAGTGTAATACGCTTTACTGGTTAGAATTTTTTTTACAAATATTTTAAATTTTTATAGTGGCAAACTAAGAATACACGGAATTTTATTATATACACGTATACTCAGACCCATAAAAGATTTATTAACTTTTTGCAGGCGACATTCTTGGTGTAACAAGCTTATCTTTATTTCTCGTTCTTATCGTATGATTATTATTATATTATTATTATATTATCGTCACTATTTTTGCTATGACAATGTATATTTTGTCGGACAAAGAGACTTTTGAAGGCTCTAACTACACACTATACTATTGGTCAAATATACATCTAAGATAATATAATTTCCGTTCTAATCTCTTCCTTCGACATATCTATATAAATTGTAAATCTTTCTGTTCAATTATTATTGCAATATAGGCAAAAACTTGTAAGAGTTATAGTAAAAATATTGGCTTAAATAAAGGCAAAATGGATCGGTGGCTCGCGGCTCTCAACACGCAATGCCTCTAGAATTCGGCAGAAAATGAGGAACGTAGTGTCTTCACACTAGGTTCCTTCGGCCTACCCTACTGTGTGCGTTAAGCTGAAAAAAAAGGAAAATAGGGAGACATCGTTGATGAAGCCGACAGCCACTGACGCGACGGTTGTATTGAAACAACATCGTATTTCATTCGGCGATCTCCGGAACCTACAGTGTACAGGGCGTCAGCGGCTCGTTCATTCAAGATCCGCCCGTCCGGTACATATTATGTGCTTATCATTATCAATATGCCAAATTAAGATTGAAGTTTTACATAGTGGTTTACGTAGTGGATGGTGTGGATGGTGTGGATACTCGTTCGAGAAGCATCCTTTTAAGGTCTACCCATCTATATATACTAATATAATAAAGCGGAAGAGTTTGTTTGTTTGATCGCTGGATCTACTGGTCTAATTTACTTTCTTCTTGTTCTGTATGAAAGCTGCATTCTTTAGAAGTACTATAGGCTATATAAAATTACAGTGCAAATCTTAGTTAGCCTTAAATAAGGAAGGCCATCAAATTGATTTAAAATTGCTTTAAGCGCGTGCGCCGTACATATAGTAGTACAGTGTATGACAAACGTCCGCGATACCATATACTTATCTATCTCTTATAAATAAGTAACAATATGGCATTTTGTATCTGTAAATATTAGTATTAGAATCAGTAAAATTAAAAAAAATAATAATACAAACAAATATTTATATATATTTAATTATTAGAAACATTTAGGATAATAAATTAATACAAAAAAGGTATGTTAATAAGAGAATATATAATTTTAGTACTAAAACTAGCTAAAGATAAGTAATATGTAAATAATTGTTATAAATTAAGTTTGTACATTTGTATTTCGTGTGACGCAGTTACGCATAGGTATCAGTAAAGTTAACACCTAACATACTACTACAGGTTAAACAACTTTAATGGAATGAGGCGTGTGCGGCGTTGTCCCTGCGGATAGGTTTATGTGTGCATGTGCATGCGTCGTCCTTAATAAATTGCGTTTTACTTTACAACGATCATTTTATTAATTTTATTTGAAAAAAATACTTTTGTTTTAATTGTATTAGGCTTTTATAGAGTAGTTAAAACTTTGGTTTCATTTTAAGTTGTGGTGATGATATAGTAATACAATATCCAATAAAAATTTAAATATTATTTTAATTACTTATTAAACATTATACGCAGTTGAGGCCCATCGTGACAACACCGTAACTGTAAACGCGACATTTAAATTTAATATTTTCGTAACATATTTCAATTAAAAAGTATAATATTGTATCCTTTACTTCGTGTAAAGATTTCGACACGAAATCTTGATAACTTAATGAAGTTAACAAAATATAAATGAATAACTGTAAATAAAAAGAAACCGTGCGACTAAACTATGGCTCTTCAATTAAATAACGAAGAAAGTTAGAAAAATAAAAGAATAAAGAATATCCAATACGCGTACGGTTATTCACTAACGTAAATAAATTGTTGCTAAATTATTACACATAGAATATGTATTCTATTTCAAATTCCTATAACTGCATACCTATTTGATACATAATAAAACAATTTTAATTAAAATAACAACGGTCAAAGTGCTAGGTAAGGTATAAAAAAGTAGTCCATAAGAATGTTAAGGTAATTAAGGCTTTAAATAAACATTAAAATTATTTTATACGCTACGGAAATAAAATTGTGCGTGACTTCTTACGCAGTATACTTTTTATTTAATATTTCTATAACCTATCTCAATAGAGACAATATCCAGAGACTATAGAGTTCTACAGATGTCGCCACTCGCCACTTGTCACTTGTTTGACAAGTGTTCGACGTAGTGACGTAGTGACGTATGACGTAGTGTCGTGGGTAAATAAAAGACCAACAGTATGAGGCTTTATTTCTACAAATTGTACAATATTAATGCTTTAAAAATACTTTTACATTTTAAAACAAAATAAATACAAATTACTTTTGACTTGTACATCAAATTTGATTAATTTGAATGTAGAATATTTATCGTATCTGATAAATTATAATTTTTGTAAATACAACAAAGACTTACAATAATATACAAACTATTGAGTAATGACAGTCCATCATCTTTATAGTATTAAAATTGAAAATTATTATTATTTAATCACACTAACAAGTATTTAAACTGATAGCATTTCAAAATAGAATAAATATTAAACTCAGACAAATGCAGAATACTCTTCTTCTGTACATTGCCTGCTGAAGTTGATTATTATTGTAACAATAATGCCCGGGGATGAAGCACAGATAATAGGAAAAAAATATATTTAATATAATATTTTAAAACTTGTAATTTCCTTATTGAGATTTTTTTATAATAATGCAAACATTCTACACCAAACAATATAAGAATATATGCCTAGTTCCCTGTAGCTATACATAACAAACAAACAAACAAAACAAAATACTCTTTATTGTACCATAGAAAAGACACATATACATGTATTTAATACATAGAACAGTACAATTGGCGGCCTTATCGCTAAGAGAGCGATCTCTTCCAGGCAACCTTTGGGTAGAAAAGAGAATACATTGTCTGAAAAGGGAAGGGGTGTACAGAGCTGATATCTAGTTTTACACACACATACATAAATAAATAAATACAGACATACATACATACATACATACATACATACATACATACATACATACATACATACATACATACATACACACATACATAAATATATAAATAAATACATAATACTTTGCTTATAAAATAATTTCTTTTTTTTTGAACACAGAAACAAGAACATGAAATAAATACAAAAAATACTATCGAAACCTAGGTACTTATAGCGTTAAATAATAATCTTTCAGCCTCTTTTTAAATGTTTGTATAGTCAAAGCTTGTTTGACTGTTAAGGGTAAGGAATTCCACAAACGGACAGATTTGATAGTGAAGGAATTGGTATAGAAGGAAGAAGAAGAACGAGGAAATTCAAGGGTTAAACGAGACTTTACATATTTTAGTCATACTGATAAAAAGACAGACCTTCTTGGTAATTACATTAATAATGCTTCCAGTGGACTAACTTCAATGTAAAATAATTAAAAAAATTTTTTTTGATAGTATATTAATAACAGACAAAGAGATATTAATAAAAAAATACATTTACCTTGCAGGAAACATTCCATGGTTATTTTAAGAATTTAAATGCTGTACTTATAAATGTAACCTTGTTAGTGAATAACCTAAAAAAATATACAAAATTATTATGATTTTCATCATAAGTAAAGTTTGTAAATTTTATTTACTTTAACATATACATTTTTGAAAACAATTATTACTAACTGTAATCTTTTTGAAGTATCTATATTCTATACAGTTAAAATAAACAAAAAAATACATGTTTATTATAAAGCTAGTGTAATGTTCGGAGGTCAGAAGGGGCATTGAAAATAACAACTGCGCAGCGTCACGATATATTTATAATATTTATTACTAAGAACACTTCAGCGAGGAAGAGCTTAACTAGAACTGATGTTACAAAGGGGTTGAGGACTATTTATAATCAAACTAGAATGCTACAGTTTGGGAAAAGTAAACAATTGGTCAAAACAAAATCATTAGATAAGTCCTCTAATATAAACAATCCATTAGAGTCGTTAGACTATCCTGGCAAACAATCATTACTGATGACTTCTAATTTATTTTCGAATACAAATATTAAGTATATTTGTATTCGAAAATAAATTAGAAGTCATCTCAAGTATCTATTTAACAAACATAATATAAAATTATATTGAAATATGAAACATTACACTAGTAGCACATACAAGTATTGTGTGTTATGTAAGAAGTTTTGTAGACCTTAATTTACTTAGATTTAAGATTGTTCAAAAGATGTTTTTGCACTATCTACACTAAACTTTATGCTTCACTTCAATAATAATTTAAGACGTAATAGTCTAAATTTTTTTTTTTTTTTTTTTTTGATATAATAGAATTAAAATTTACTATACAAAATAAATCTGGATTAACTTTCACTAAAAAACTAAAATAACAAGAGAAAAATTATTTATATGCACTATTTATCATTAAACAAATACTAAAGATATGCCATTTTTTTTTTTTTTTTTTTTTTTTTTTTTTTTTTTTTTTTTTTTTTTTTTTTTTACTAGTATATAATTACCATGTATTGTAGTCAAAAAAAATAAAATTTTGTTTCTGTTTCTGCTTCTGCGTTTAGGTTTAGGTTTAGGTTTAGGTTTAGGTTTAGGTTTAGGTTTAGGTTTAGGTTTAGGTTTAGGTTTAGGTTTAGGTTTAGGTTTAGGTTTAGGTTTAGGTTTAGGTTTAGGTTTAGGTTTAGGTTTAGGTTTAGGTTTAGGTGTAGGTTTAGGTTTAGGTTTAGGTTTAGGTTTAGGTTTAGGTTTAGGTTTAGGTTTAGGTTTAGGTTTAGGTTTAGGTTTAGGTTTAGGTTTAGGTTTAGGTTAGGTTTAGGTTAGGTTTAGGTTAGGTTAGGTTAGGTTAGGTTAGGTTAGGTTAGGTTAGGTTAGGTTAGGTTAGGTTAGGTTAGGTTAGGTTAGGTTTTTTTTTTTTTTTTTTTTTTTTTTTTTTTTTTTTTTTTTTTTATATAATCTTCTGGCAACCTCCATCATGAGGAACGGAGACTTTGGATTCGGACGTTTTATTTTTTCTCATGTTTTTGTAAGTTTGTGTTTATGTGGACATTACTTTATTGAGGTAATTTTACTGGGCTGCGTTTACAGTTTGCCTTTCCTTGTACATTTTGATTTCAATCTGATTTTAAAAATGAGCTTAATTTAGAGACTAATACTGCTTTCTTACTTTTGTTAATTTGGAATACGTTGCTAAATATACTTTTGACGAACATAAGGACTTCAATTTTTTACATTATTGTTAAACAGGTTTATAAATTTACTTTTGACCTTGCGCTTGCACCTTTGTAAGAGCCTGTCTGGCGCATTGGTTGTTTTGTCACTGCCACCCGTGTATTCCATTTTCCAGAATGTGCTAAGGACACATTCTGGTCAGGAGTCATATTTTCCATTCTGGTGTATACCGGGGAGTGAGGGCCACATTTTGCCAGACGGCTCTTTCGGCGTTTGAGTGGGCAACCTGTTGCGTTGCATACGGCCTGGACTTCTGCCCACCTTAATGTGCTAATGAAGTTCAGGCACGTATGTTTCGCCGCGTGTGCGTTCACAGGCGCATGGTGCACTCGCTTCGTCTCGCCAACATATTCCGCCGCCGCAACTTCAGCAGTAAGCCACGCTTGCTCGAGCCAGGGATTCCCACCGCTTCCGGACAAGACAGTCCTCGCTGAAGGCGTTGTGATCTGTACGGTCAATCTTAGCCCTAATGCAGTTCTTGCAAGTAGGGGTAACATTGACCGACAGCATTTCACAGGCTGACTTTAGATGTGGACCCCCACAGTGGCTGCAGACGTCCGCCTCCTCAGTGCAGTACCTTTTCGTGTGGCCATATGCCAAACACCGGGAGCACTGCACTAGGGGCGACTGGTCTAACACCCTGACCCTCTGCAGATCCACTCTTAGAGCTCCTAGTTCTGTCGCTCTTCTCCATATGATGGGGGAAACCGACAGCACCAGGTGGCTCGTGTGGGGGTTCCTCGCCTTTTTGCGGAACCTGACCTGGATCCTGTCGTCCTCCGCACCGAGGCCGTCAAACACCTCCCGGTTTTGTTTCCTGAGAGCCCGGAGTACCTCCTCATCTGAGTTGATGTTCAGGAGGTCTCTCAGGACAATCATCGGGTCTCGGTTCTTGACTTCCTCGACGCGGAGGCGGCCGGCTTCCAGTCGCTCTCGGGCCTTGTCCCTGTCTTCTACCGTAGGGCAGCCGAGGACAATCCTCGCGTCCTTGGCTTTCCGGACTTTTTCCACCCTTATCCAACCCTCTTTTGCGTCCACCGCCTTGCGGACTCGCTCCAGGACCTCCTCCCCTGTCTCCAATACATCCTCCGAGGAGACGATGATGGAGTGCAGGGCAGGTTGCACCGGCTTCGGCTTGGACGCAAGTGCGGTGACGCTAGCGTACGAAGAGGGTGGATTTTCCAGCGAGGTGGTATTTTTATCTAGCGCCATCTTCAGATCCCTCATTTGCTCGGAATTTTGCAATAACAACCTCGAGTGCTCCTCGATTTTTCGGGCGAGCTGCCCCTCCTGCTCGTTGCACTCGGGCTGTTTTTTAGGCGGCTCCTTTAGCGCCCCTACACCATTCTGCTCTGCCTCCGCCTCCTTTACGAGTTGGTACAACCTCTCTATCGCGCCCGTGACCTCGGCTTTAATGTCCGACTTCAAGTTACGCGAGTTGCCAAGGTGGATTTTGGCTTTTGTAAGCCAAGCCTTGGCTTCGGCTGTCCTGCTCGCGTAACTTGGTCTCTTCTTAGGGCTGGGGCTTTCCTCGGTCGCAACGCTCTTGGGTTTCTTCTGTTTCCTTGGGCGGGATGGGACGGGCGGGGAGGTTGTTCGGATCGGCGAGTCGTTCAGGAACCCCACTTCTTCTGGGGTTCCTGAGAGATCCAGAGTCTGTCCACGTCCTTTTGCTGGTGTGCAGAACATTTCGTTGTTGCCAGAGAGACTCGTCAATGCTATCTGGGTGGTGTATAGAGCCACCCAGTGTCAAATAAATATAAGAGCTGCCGGGAGCAAAATGAAGAAAGAAGAAGATATATAATGGGGTGAGGGGAACCAAAAGATTTTTCAATAAAAAACTAATCTTCCCCTCTCGGCCTACCGTGTCGAAATGATAAAAGAATATATACAGTATAGAAAGAGATATATATAGATTTTACTCCCGCAGATGTAAATATAATTTTTGTAAAATACTCTGTCTTAAAATAATAGTTAAAATGTATAAAATATGTATAATTCGTGTAAATTACTGTCTTACTTTAATAATAGTCAGTGGTGTAAAAGGCCACTGACTGTCAAAGTACGCTCTAAAATTTTTCTGTATTTTTACAGGCCGCGCTGCAGCAGAGGAAGGCTAAATGTCAAGTTATGAATTTTTTCCGAGTTCAAAGTTTTCCTCAAAAATGAACCCTCGCTGCCTGTCTTGTGAGTATAGGGTGGGCGGGCGGGCCAGTTTTTCAGTTTCCCCCGCTCGGATTCGGGTGAAACTGGTGTCGATCGTTCGGGCTCCGAGGGGCCCCCAATATGGTGCACAGCCCGCGGGAATGCGCGGGAAGGCGCGGGAAATAATTGGCGGAAACCGAATTTTTCAATGGTTTTTTGCGTGAAAAAGGCGCAAAAAATTCAGTAAAAATTTTGAATAATTTTTTACAGGTACGGCGCAGAGCACCCTACTACCCGGTACCAACAGTTCGGGAATCGGAATAAGGTAAGTGGTTCAATTGTCCAATTGTATGTTAACTTTAACAAAAATTTGTAATCTCTTTTTCAGGGTTCCAGGAGTGGTCGCGATCTTCGGGATTGGCGTGAATGGTGTTCTTTCACTTAGTTCTAGTATATGCGACAGGATCCGACAACTGAAAAAGACTTTGGAAAATTCGATTTCCTATGGTTAGGTTAGGTTAGGTTAGGTTAGGTTAGGGTAGGTTAGGTTGGGGTGGGGTGCTTGGTCGGATAACCTCCTCGTGTGTTCGCTCGCTGTTGGCCCTTTCTCGAATGCTTGTCATTCGGGGGGGACGAACAGTGTTGCGGGCCGGTGCACCCTGGGCGGCTAGTAATTGGTGCCCACAGGATTCGTCCTTGGGTAATGATTGCTAGCTGGCTAATAATCCGACGTGGTTCTCCGCGTGTCCTCTGTCATGCAGAGTACACAGTGTGAGGAACCGGAGGGCGCGCGTGGTGTGTACTCACCCTACCGCCACGCAGGTGCAGTGATGTGCCAGCGCCGAATATATCGGAACTCCACTCTTGGTGGCGGTCATGTCTCGTAATCAGGAGTGGAACCGAGGGCCTTGCCTTTACCGGCCGGGCTGCGAGGAAGAAAACCTCTATAAAAAATTACCCCAACCCAAGCGGCGAAGCAGCGCGAGGGGTTCATGGCTGATGGGGAGATCAGTCGCTACTGCTGGTCCCGCCAGGGTACCGGCCGACACCCTGGCGTAATAGGCTTATCCGAGTACAGGGGGCACTGCTCGGATGGACCGTTTTTTTCCCCCATACTCGTGGGATCAAGATGGAAAATTTAAAAACAAAAACCCAAATTGATGTAGTAGGAGGGCCCGAGGAGGGCGGTGGTGTGTTAGTGCCCGAGATGGGCGGAGTAGACGGATTGGTGCCTGTCATAGGCGGAGGAAAACTGGCTTCTGCGCCTGTAAGCGAGGCTAGTGGCGTGAAAGACGCGAGAGTGGTGGTAGAGCGGCTGGACCTGGCGGAGATCGCCTCCATTGTCAGCGGAAGGTCCAGGTCGGGCTCAACATCCTCACGTGGCCGTTTCTGGGCGGCCACTGAGTCGGAGGCTGACAGTTGTGTCTCCATAGAGGCACAAACTGAGGAGATGCGGAGAGACCGCAAGTATCGGAAGAGGCCAAGGAGCAAGAAGACCCGCTCCGGCTCTTCAGAAAGTGGAGAGGAGAGGGAGAAGCCGAAGGCCAAGTTATCTACGGCTAGGCGAGAGGAGCTTCGTCTTCAAGCGGAGGAAGAGGTCGTGGGGATGGCGCAGTCGGTGCAGTCTAGGGCGAGCTCCAGGCTCTCAGATTTGCCCGACTTTGCAGGACCTAGGGTGGATGGCCCTTTGGTGCATGATCTGCAGCACCAGGTCTCTGATAGCATTGCCATCATCAATAAAGTCGCCAGCAGATCCGGCAACCTTAAGGGCACCTTTACAAAAGCCCTTAAGGAGGCCGCCGGTGCTATTAACACGGCTGTGGGCATGTTGGCTAGCAGGACAGCTAACGAGGAGGTGACGCAGTTACGGGCAGCAAACATCCGACTGACCCAAGAACTGTCAGAGCTGCGCAAGGAGATGTCGCTAATGCGAGCTGAACTTGAGCGCTCTAGGACCCAGCGACAGGGCCCCGAGGAGAAGAAGAAGGAGGACGACGTGGCGCGTACAGTAATGGTGCAGGTGGGCACATTGCTTAATACGCGGCTGGCGGCGCTGGAGGACAGGCTCCTACCGGCAAAGCCAGTTCGTCCTCCTTTAGCGGCGGACAAAAGGCGACAGGCGGCCGTCTCAGTGGTGGTGGCTGAGCCCACTGTGACGACCCTAGTCGCGCCTGCCAATCCGGGCCCGAGGCAGAAGCAGGGCCCAAAGAAGGGGAAAGGTAAAACGGCGGGAAAGAAGGCGGCGTTGGTGGAGCCTCGTCCGCTGCCTTCCGCTCCTGCAGACCTAAACGAAGGTTGGAGTACGGTGGTGCGCAAAGGGAAGAAGAAGGCGGCAGCAGCGAAACAGACAACGCAGAAGGCAACGTCGAAGTCGGCTGCTAAGCCCAAGTTGCGCCCTCCGCGATCCGCGGCGGTGACGCTAACTCTGCAGCCGGCTGCCGCCAGTAAAGAGTTGACGTACAAAGACGTCCTGTCGCAAGTTAAGCAGGCGATAAAGTTGGAAGACCTGGGCATTTCTGACTTGCGTCTCAGAGTCGCCTCTACTGGTGCCAGGGTTCTGGAGCTACCTGGTGCCAATAGTAGCGAAAAGGCGGATGCCCTAGCTCAGCGGCTGCGCGGGGTGCTCGACTCCAGCGAAGTGTTGGTCGCAAGACCAGTGAAGTGCGCAGAGTTGCGGGTCAGTGGCCTGGATGACTCTGCCACTTCGGAGGAGGTGGTGCAGGCTATAAGCCGAGTTGGCGGCTGTGATGCTGGTCTGGTCAAAGTAGGAGAGATCCGACAGGACCAAAATGGCCTCGGCACAGCATGGGTTCGCTGCCCTGTTATGGCAGCGAAGAAAGTCAGTGGATCGCGGCTCCTAGTGGGCTTCGTCTCGGCGCGTGTGCAGCTACTGCAACAGCGAGCCCTGCGCTGCTTTCGCTGCCACGAAATTGGCCACGTGGCGGCGAAGTGCAGCAGTGCACAAGATAGGAGCCAGCAGTGCTTCAGGTGCGGCCAAGCCGGGCACAAACAACACCAGTGCTCGGCGGCACCTCACTGCCCGGTCTGCGAGGCGGCAGAACAGCCCGCAGACCATACAGTGGGAAGCGCTGCATGCGCGAAAGCCAGCTCCTCGAGAAAGAGGAGGAGCGGCTGGAAGGGAGGAAATGGGCCACCAGCAGGCAAGCCAGACGCCCCAGTTGGGCGAGAGGAGGCGCAGCACATGGAAGACCAATAATGGCTCTCCGTGTGCTGCAGGCGAACATAAACCACTGTGCCCGGGCCCAGGACTTATTGGTCCAAAGCTTGGCGCAGTGGTCTATCCAGGTGGCGGTTGTTTCGGAGCCCTACAGCGTTCCCGACAGAGACAACTGGGTAGCCGACAACACCGGGGTGGTGACTATTATCACCCAGGTCGCAGCGGGCTCTCCGCCCTTCTCACGAGTAGAGAGGGGTGCGGGATGCGTCGCAGCACTTGTCGGCGACCTAGTTGTCGTAGGGGTCTACTTTTCCCCCAATCGAACTCTCGCGGAGTTTGAAGAGTTCCTTATACGATTGGGGGAAATGGTAGAGCGATTTCGTCCGGCGGAAGTGGTAGTCGCGGGCGATTTCAACGCGAAGTCCAGCGTGTGGGGCTCCGCAACGACGGATGTGCGTGGTGTGACGCTGTCGGAGTGGGTTGTTGCCACCGGTTTGTCTGTGCTCAACCGAGGGACCAAGAACACGTGTGTGCGAAGGCTGGGCGGATCCGTCGTGGACGTTTCGTTCGCGAGCCCGGCCCTAGCGTGTCGTGTTCGGGGCTGGCGAGTGCTGGATGATGTGGAGACTCTCTCGGATCACCTCTACATCTTGTACGAGATCTCCACACATCCTGCGGTGCAACCAGCCCCCAGTCCAAACTCGCGAGAGTACGGACCGCGGTGGCAACTGGGTCGTCTCGACAGGGAGTTGTTGGAGGAGGCCGCGATAGTGGAATCCTGGCTGCCCCAGAGCTTGGCGTCTGCAGAAGACGCCGCATCCTGGGCGCAGGGGGCGCTGACGCGTATCTGTGACGCGTCAATGCCCCGTTCCGGGCGCCGCCCTCAACGGCGGCAAGTGTACTGGTGGTCGTGGGAGATCGCGCAACTGCGTAACACCTGCGTTGCGGCGAGACGCCAGTACAGCCACTATCGCAGACGGGTACAGAAGGTGCAGGAGGAGGAAGACCGACTGTACCGCGTCTATGTCGAGGCGAGAAAACAGCTGCAGGAGGAGATCGGTCGTGTGAAAGGCGAGTCGCACGACCGGTTGATCGCGGGGATAGACCAAGACCCGTACGGCACACCTTACCGAATGGTGCTCGGTAGGTTACGGGCTTGGGTACCACCACTGACGCAGACACTCCAACCGGACGTACTCCGAGGGGTTCTGTCGTCGCTATTCCCGCAGCGGGCCAGTTTTGCACCACCCAGTATGGCCCGCCCTGCAGTGCGTGAGGAGGATGAGGACGAAGACAGCGTCACACCACCAGTGGAGGAGGAGGAGCTCGAAGAAGCTATTCGCCGATCTCGGCTCAAGAGCACCGCCCCGGGCTTGGACGGCATTCCCGGCCGGGCGCTAACTCTGGCCCTCAACACCTTAGGGCCCAGAGTGCGAGGACTATTCACTGTCTGTCTGGCTCAAGCCATAATTCCACAGCGGTGGAAGACAGGCAGGTTAGTCCTCATCAAGAAGGAGGGTCGCCCGGCGGATTCAGCCTCCGCCTATAGGCCCATCGTGCTCTTGAGCGAGATCGCCAAGCTCTTCGAGCGTGTTGTAGCCAGGAGGCTACAACACCATTTGGAGGGGACAGGTCCGGACCTCTCGGACCACCAGTATGGTTTCCGCAGGGGGCGATCGACGGTCGATGCCATACTGGAGGTAAAGTCCTATGCGCAGGATGCGGTGGCCCGAGGCGATGGAGTCTTGGCGGTGTCTTTAGACATCGCCAACGCCTTCAACTCCCTGCCATGGCCCTGCATAAAGGAGGCACTGTTATACCATCGTGTGCCTCCATACCTGCGCCGCGTCATCGGGGCTTACCTGTCCGGGAGATCTGTGACCTTTCCGGCTCCTGGAGGAGGTTGGGAGGAGTTTGTGGTGTCGGCCGGTGTTCCACAAGGGTCGGTGCTGGGTCCGATTCTCTGGAACATCGGGTACGACTGGGTGCTGCGGGGCGGCACCCTGAGGGGGATAAAGGTCCTCTGTTACGCCGATGACACGCTGGTCTTGGCGAAGCAGAGGACCTATCGGGAGGCGGCGGTCCTCGCGACGGCTGGAGTGGCGGAGGTCGTCGGCCGCATAAAGCGGCTGGGTTTGGAGGTCTCCCTCAACAAGTCCGAGGCGTTATACTTCCACGCTCCTCGAAAGGGCCCACCAGCAGATGCCCACATCGTTGTCGGTGGCGTCAATATTGACGTCAAGAGGAGCATGAGGTACCTCGGACTTGTTCTGGATGGTCGGTGGAGTTTTCGGGGCCACTTTACATCCTTGGCCCCGAAACTGTTGAAGACAGCGGCGGCATTGGCGCGCCTTTTGCCCAACGTCGATGGGCCGAGCGCCTCTAGCCGTCGGCTGTACACCGGAGTGGTCCGATCGATGGCGCTCTATGGTGCTCCCGTATGGGCGGACGCCCTGGATCGGCACAACATCACTCTGCTGCGACGTGCGCAGAGGGTGATGGCCATCCGGGCGATACGGGGGTACCGGACCATCTCCGGTGAGGTGGCGTGCGTGCTGGCTGGAGTCATGCCGTGGGATCTGGATGCTCTGTCTCTGGCGTCGGTCTATTGCCGGCGTCGAGGCCTAGTGTCCGGGGAACCGGCAAGTCAGGCACGCACGGAGGAGGCGCGGGAAACCGCGGTAAGAATGTGGGAATCCCGGCTGGCGACACCATCTGCCGGCCGGTTGACGATCGAGGCGGTTCGTCCAGTTTTCCGCCAGTGGTTAGCGCGGCGTCACGGCGTCCTAACCTTCCGCACCACACAGGTGCTCACGGGGCATGGTTGCTTCGGGGGTTACCTGTGTCGGATCGCTGGGAGGGAGCCCGACGCTCGCTGCCACCACTGCGACGACTGCCTCGACGAGACGGCCCAGCACACGTTGGAGGTGTGCACAGCCTGGGCGTCTCAACGTCGCGCTTTGCGCGACGTCATCGGGGACGACCTTTCCCTGCCGGCCGTGGTCAAGGCCATGGCCGGTAGCGAGACGTCGTGGGACGCGGTCTCATCCTTCTGCGAGGCAGTGGTGCTCGAGAAGGAGTCGGCGGAACGGGCGAGGGAGGCTATTGCCGAAGTCGCCATCCGCCGTAAGAGACCGGGTCGCCGGAGGGCGGCATACGATCGCCGCCTTCCGCCCTAATGTGCCAGAGGGCGGTCAGCTTGGGGAAGCTGGCCGCCTACCAACCTGGCCCGAGTAGGCGCGCGCAGGTCGCTCCCGCGCGCTACTCCGAGCAGGCCGTCGAGGGTGCCCACACACCCTTGGCTCCGCGACGTGCCTTGCAGGCTCCCGCCGCCGCGATTCGTGGACGATTCTAGTCCCCGCGTCTCGCGGCCAGTGGCGGTCGAGGAGGAGCACCGTGAGGTTTTAGTGGGTATGCGGACGGCCTACATCTGCCTAGTCCGCGAGTCCCACATAACCCGCTCGAGTCCCCACTCGGGCCGGTATCCGTAAAAGGATTTCCTCACGTTAAAAAAAAAAAAAAAAAAAAAAAAAAAAAAAAAAAAAGGTTAGGTTGGGGTTCCCAAGGGAGTTGCTGGTCTCCTACTGGGCGCGTCCCCAGGTGGCGGATAGGGGAAACCACTCGCACTTGCGGGCGAGTGGACCGGGAATTTATTCCCGGCGCGGACCAAAACCAGCTAGGCATGGGCGTGCCTTTAGTCCATTGTTATGGACACGGCCTAGGGGAGCACACCCCGACAGAAAAGCCCAACTGTGGAACAGTATAAACATGTCGGTACTGCAGAATTCTAATTCTCTACCCCAGGAGGGTTCCGGTCTCTACGAGGCCGGGGAATCCCTCCGTGCTACGGCACGCAAGCCCCTCGAATCTGGGGGGGGCCAGTCATACCGATATGTTGTTGGGGAGGGGCCCGAGATGGGCGGAGTGAGTGTGGAGAAGGACGGAGTGGTTGTGCCTGGGATGGGCGGATTTGGTGTGGACGACGAGAAGGGAGGAGTGGTCGTGAGCGTCGAAGGTGCGAGAGTGCACGAGAGTGGTGTAGACCTGGTTGTTGAACCAGAAGAGAGGATTATGGGGAGAATGAAGCCCAGGAGGGGCGACAGTCCGGCACCTGTGCCGGTAGGAGGCGCGCTGAAGACAGCGCAAGTCGTGGTGGAACGACTGGACCTAGAGGAAATTTCCTCAATTATTAGTGGAAGGTCCAGGTCGTCGACTTTGTCGCGGGGTCGGTTCTGGGCGGGCTCGGAGTCGGACGCGGACAGTGTCATGTCCGTCGGCTCGACCAGTGCCAACACGCATGAAGGAAGTAAGGCCTTGTTCCGGAAGGACAGGAAAAGGCGCCGGAACAAAGAGGAAAAATGTAGGTCCTCAGACGAAGAAGAGGCGAAGGAGAAGGCAGCCAAGAGAAGCCAGGGCCCACCATCTGCTCCTGGCGGGAGCGTCGACCTGGCTGCCAGAAAGTCGCTCAATGAGGCCAAGCGCGAAGAGCGTCGGCTGAGGGCGGAGGAGGAAGTAGTAGATATCACCGCTGCAATTCAGAGCCGCGCGAGTTCTAGGCTCTCGGACGTGTCGATTGGATATCGCCTCGACGAGCCTCTTGTCTCGGACTTGCATTGCCAGGTGTCAGATAGCCTGGCAGTCATAAACCGGGTTGCCAGCAAGTCGGGAAACCTGAAGGGTACCTTTACGAAGGCCCTGAAGGAGGCTGCCGGTGCGATATCCAAGGCCGTAAACACCTTGGCCAACAGGACCGCATCCGAGGAAGTACATCTCCTCAGAGCCTCGAACACGCGGCTGCAGGCAGAATTGGCGGACTTGAGAGCAGAGTTTGCCCGCCTAAGAGCGGACATGGAGCGCTCCGGACCGGTGGAGCCGCCAAGGGAAACGGCGAAGGCTCTATCCGTCGATGACATAGTGCGCACTGTGATGGTGGAAGTGGGCACTATGGTCAGTACAAGGCTGGAGGCCTTCAAGGAGCGGCTCCCTCCGGAAGAGAGGTTGCGGCCTCCATTAGCGGCCGACAGAAAGAAGGCTGCTCAGAAGCAGGCAAATGCGGAGCCTGTTGTGGCAACGCTGATGGCACCAGCAAACTCTTGGCCACCGCTAAAGGCCCAAAAGGGTAAGAAGAAGAAGGGTGCGGCAAAGGCAGCTTCTCAGCCTGCCTCTGCTGTAGAACCTCAGCCACTCCCACCGGTTCCAACAAACATGACGGAGGGGTGGAACGTTGTGGCGAGAAAAGGAGCTAAAAAGAAGGCGACTCCTAAAGGCAAGGTAGCGGCACATGGCGTCAAGCCAAAGCCGCAGAAGCCAAAGCTGCGGCGACCTAGATCGCAGGTGGTGGTGCTGAAGGTGCAGCCTGCCGTCGCCGACAAGCTAAGCTATACCGACGTGCTAACCCAGGTCAAGGAAAATATCAAACTTGAGGACCTGGGTATAAGCGATTTGAGGTTCCGAGTAGCATCCACTGGTGCCAGAATGCTGGAGCTACCCGGCGCCAACACTGGCGATAAAGCCGACGCGCTGGCGGAGAAACTGCGCGGAGTGCTGAGACCCGAAGAAGTGCAGGTGTCGAGGCCAGTAAAGTGTGCGGAGTTGAGGGTGAGTGGCCTCGACGACTCTGCAACTTCCGAAGACGTCATGGCCGCAATCAGCCGAGTCGGTGGTTGTGCTGCGGCCGACGTCAAAATTGGAGAAATCCGACAGGATCGGGCCGGTCTAGGCACTGCGTGGGTTCGCTGCCCTATCGGGGCTGCGCAGAAGGTGAGTGGAGGGAGACTACTCGTGGGATTTGTCTCCGCGAGAGTGCAGCTGTTGCAGCCCCGCATCCAACGGTGCTACCGCTGCCATGAAGTTGGTCACATGGCGGCAAAGTGCACCAGTGAAGTTGACCGAAGCAAGCAGTGCTTCCGGTGTGGCCAACCCGGGCACCAACAGCGTGGGTGCTCGGCTGACATGCATTGCCCAGTTTGCGAGGCGGCACAGAGGCCAGCAAACCATAAGGTAGGAAGTGCCGTCTGCGCCAAGTCCAGCGCCACCCACAAAAGGGGCAAGAAGAACTCACGAATGAGGCCGGAAGTGCCGGCTAGTTCGAGAGCCCAAGCCAGGGAAGGGGAGGTGCAACACATGGAGGATCAATAATGGCCCTCCGTGTGTTGCAGGCGAACATAAACCACTGTGCCCGGGCCCAGGACTTATTGGTCCAAAGCCTGGCGCAGTGGTCTATCCAGGTGGCGGTTGTTTCGGAGCCCTACAGCGTTCCCGACAGAGACAACTGGGTAGCCGACAACTCCGGGGTGGTGACTATTATCACCCAGGTCGCAGCGGGCTCTCCGCCCTTCTCACGAGTAGAGAAGGGTGCGGGATGCGTAGCTGCACTTGTCGGCGACTTAGTTGTCGTAGGGGTCTACTTTTCCCCCAATCGAACTCTTGCGGAGTTTGAAGAGTTCCTTATACGATTGGGGGAAATGGTAGAACGATTTCGTCCGGCGGAGGTGATAGTGGCCGGCGATCTCAACGCGAAGTCCAGCGTGTGGGGCTCCGCAACGACGGATGTGCGTGGTGTGACGCTGTCGGAGTGGGTTGTTGCCACCGGTTTGTCTGTGCTCAACCGAGGGACAAAGAACACGTGTGTGCGAAGGCTGGGCGGATCCGTCGTGGACGTTTCGTTCGCGAGCCCGGCCCTAGCGCGTCGTGTTCGGGGCTGGCGAGTGCTGGATGATGTGGAGACTCTCTCGGATCACCTTTACATCTTATACGAGATCTCCACACATTCGGCGGTGCAACCAGCCCCCTGTCCAAACTCGCGAGAGTACGGACCGCGGTGGCAACTGGGTCGTCTCGACAGGCAGTTGTTGGAGGAGGCCGCGATAGTGGAGTCCTGGCTGCCCCAGAGCTTGGCGTCTGCAGAAGATGCCGCATCCTGGGCGCAGGGGGCGCTGACGCGTATTTGTGACGCGTCAATGCCCCGATCCGGGCGCCGCCCTCAACGGCGGCAAGTGTACTGGTGGTCGTGGGAGATCGCGCAACTGCGTAACACCTGCGTTGCGGCGAGACGCCAGTACAGCCACTATCGCAGACGGGTACAGAAGGTGCAGGAGGAGGAAGACCGACTGTACCGCGTCTATGTCGAGGCGAGAACGCTGCTGCAGGAGGAGATCGGTCGTGTGAAAGGCGAGTCGCACGACCGGTTGATCGCGGGGATAGACCAAGACCCGTACGGCACACCTTACCGAATGGTGCTCGGTAGGTTACGGGCTTGGGCACCACCACTGACGCAGACACTCCGACCGGACATACTCCGAGGGGTTCTGTCGTCGCTATTCCCGCAGCGGGCCAGTTTTGCACCACCCAGTATGGCCCGCCCTGCAGCGCGTGAGGAGGAGGAAGAGGAGGACGACGAGGACAGCGTCACACCACCGGTGGAGGAGGAGGAGCTCGAAGAAGCTGTATGCCGATCTCGGCTCAAGAGCACCGCCCCGGGCTTGGATGGCATTCCTGGCCGGGCGCTAACTCAGGCCCTGAACACCTTAGGGCCCAGAGTGCGAGGACTATTCACTGCCTGTCTGGCTCAAGCCATAATTCCACAGCGGTGGAAGACAGGCAGGTTAGTCCTCATCAAGAAGGAGGGTCGCCCGGCGGATTCAGCCTCCGCCTACAGGCCCATCGTGCTCTTGAGCGAGATCGCCAAGCTCTTCGAGCGTGTTGTAGCCAGGAGGCTACAACACCATTTGGAGGGGACAGGTCCGGACCTCTCGGACCACCAGTATGGCTTCCGTAGGGGGCGATCGACGGTGGATGCCATACTGGAGGTAAAGTCCTATGCGCAGGATGCGGTGGCCCGGGGCGATGGAGTCTTGGCGGTGTCTTTAGACATCGCCAATGCCTTTAACTCCCTACCCTGGCCCTGCATTAAGGAGGCACTTTTACACCATCGCGTGCCTCCATACCTGCGTCGCGTCATCGGGGCTTACCTGTCCGGGAGGTCTGTGACCTTTCCGGCTCCTGGAGGAAGTTGGGAGGAGTTTGTTGTGTCGGCCGGTGTTCCACAAGGATCGGTGCTG
This sequence comes from Heliconius melpomene rosina, assembly GCF_056956725.1. Taxonomy (NCBI): domain Eukaryota; kingdom Metazoa; phylum Arthropoda; class Insecta; order Lepidoptera; family Nymphalidae; genus Heliconius; species Heliconius melpomene. The sequence goes on from NC_140395.1 coordinate 14,551,259, forward strand.
GGTCCGATCCTCTGGAACATCGGGTACGACTGGGTGCTGCGGGGCGGCACCCTGAGGGGGATAAAGGTCCTCTGTTACGCCGATGACACGCTGGTCTTGGCGCAGCAGAGGACCTATCGAGAGGCGGCGGTCCTCGCGACTGCTGGAGTTGCGGAGGTAGTCGGCCGCATAAAGCGGCTGGGCTTGGAAGTCTCCCTCAACAAGTCCGAGGCAATCTACTTCCATGCTCCTCGAAAGGGCCCACCGGCAGATGCCCACATCATCGTCGGTGGCGTCAAGATTGACGTTGCCCGGAGCATGAAGTACCTCGGACTTGTTCTGGATGGTCGGTGGAGTTTTCGGGGCCACTTTACATCTTTGGCCCCAAAACTGTTGAAGACAGCGGCGGCACTGGCGCGCCTTTTGCCCAATGTGGATGGGCCGAGCGCCTCTAGCCGTCGGCTGTACACCGGAGTGGTCAGATCGATGGCGCTCTACGGTGCTCCCGTATGGGCGGACGCCCTGGACCGGCACAACATCACCCTGCTGCGACGTGCGCAGAGGGTGATGGCCATCCGGGCGATACGGGGGTACCGGACCATCTCCGGTGAAGTGGCGTGCGTGCTGGCTGGAGTCATGCCGTGGGATCTGGATGCTCTGTCTCTGGCGTCGGTCTATTGCCGGCGTCGAGGCCTAGTGTCCGGGGAACCGGTAAGCCAAGCACGCACTGAGGAGGCGCGGGAAGCCGCGGTTAAAATGTGGGAAACTCGGCTGGCAACACCATCTGCCGGCCTGAGGACGATCGAGGCTGTTCGTCCAGTGTTCCGCCAGTGGTTAGCGCGGCGTCACGGCGTCCTAACCTTCCGCATGACACAGGTGCTCACGGGGCATGGCTGCTTCGGGGGTTACCTGTGTCGGATCGCCGGAAGGGAGCCCGACGCTCGCTGCCACCACTGCGGCGACTGCCTCGATGAGACGGCCCAGCACACGTTGGAGGTGTGCTCAGCCTGGGCGTCTCAACGTCGCGCTTTGCGCGACGTCATAGGGGACGACCTTTCCCTGCCGGCCGTGGTCGAGGCTATGGCCGGCAGCGAGACGTCGTGGGACGCGGTCTCATCCTTCTGCGAGGCAGTGGTGCTCGAGAAGGAATCGGCGGAACGGGCGAGGGAGGCTTTTGCCGAAGTCGCCATCCGCCGTAAGAGACCGGGTCGCCGGAGGGCGGCACACGACCGCCGCCTTCCGCCCTAATGTGCCAGAGGGCGGTCAGCTTGGGGAAGCTGGCCGCCTACCAACCTGGCCCGAGTAGGCGCGCGCAGGTTGCTCCCGCGCGCCACTCAGAGCAGGCCGTCGGGGGTGCCCACACACCCTTGACTCCGCGACGTGCCTAGCAGGCTCCCGCCGCCGCGTTTCGTGGACGATTATAGTCCCCGCGTCTCGCGGCCAGTGGCGGTCGAGGAGGAGCACCGTGAGGTTTTAGTGGGTATTGAGATCGGCCTTCAGCCGGTCTACGAGTCCCACATAACCCGCTCGAGTCCCCACTCGGGCCGGTATCCGTAAAAGGATTTCCTCACGTTAAAAAAAAAAAAAAAAAAAAAAAAAAAAAAGGTTAGGTTGGGGTTGCTCCCGCGCGCTACTCCGAGCAGGCCGTCGAGGGTGCCCACACACCCTTGACTCCGCGACGTGCCTTGCAGGCTCCCGCCGCCGCGATTCGTGGACGATTCTAGTCCCCGCGTCTCGCGGCCAGTGGCGGTCGAGGAGGAGCACCGTGAGGTTTTAGTGGGTATGCGGACTACCTACATCTGCCAAGTCCGCGAGTCCCACATAACCCGCTCGAGTCCCCACTCGGGCCGGTATCCGTAAAAGGATTTCCTCACGTTAAAAAAAAAAAAAAAAAAAGGTTAGGTTGGGGTGCTTGGTCCATCTGCCGGCCTGAGGACGATCGAGGCTGTTCGTCCAGTGTTCCGCCAGTGGTTAGCGCGGCGTCACGGCGTCCTAACCTTCCGCATGACACAGGTGCTCACGGGGCATGGCTGCTTCGGGGGTTACCTGTGTCGGATCGCCGGAAGGGAGCCCGACGCTCGCTGCCACCACTGCGGCGACTGCCTCGATGAGACGGCCCAGCACACGTTGGAGGTGTGCTCAGCCTGGGCGTCTCAACGTCGCGCTTTGCGCGACGTCATAGGGGACGACCTTTCCCTGCCGGCCGTGGTCAAGGCTATGGCCGGCAGCGAGACGTCGTGGGACGCGGTCTCATCCTTCTGCGAGGCAGTGGTGCTCGAGAAGGAGTCGGCGGAACGGGCGAGGGAGGCTTTTGCCGAAGTCGCCATCCGCCGTAAGAGACCGGGTCGCCGGAGGGCGGCACACGACCGCCGCCTTCCGCCCTAATGTGCCAGAGGGCGGTCAGCTCGGGGAAGCTGGCCGCCTACCAACCTGGCCCGAGTAGGCGCGCGCAGGTTGCTCCCGCGCGCTACTCCGAGCAGGCCGTCGAGGCTGCCCACACACCCTTGACTCCGCGACGTGCCTAGCAGGCTCCCGCCGCCGCGACGTGGACGATTCTAGTCCCCGCGTCTCGCGGCCAGTGGCGGTCGAGGAGGAGCACCGTGAGGTTTTAGTGGGTATGCGGGGTGCTTGGTCGGATAACCTCCTCGTGTGTTCGCTCGCTGTTGGCCCTTTCTCGAATGCTTGTCATTCGGGGGGGACGAACAGCGTTGCGGGCCGGTGCACCCTGGGCGGCGAGTAATTGGTGCCTACAGGATTCGTCCTTGGGTAATGATTGCTCGCTGGCTAATAATCCGACGTGGTTCTCCGCGTGTCCTCTGTCATGCAGAGGCCACAGTGTGAGGAACCGGAGGGCGCGCGTGGCGTGTACTCACCCTACCGCCACGCAGGTGCAGTGATGTGCCAGCGCCGAATATATCGGAACTCCAATCTTGGTTGCGGTCATGTCTCGTAATCAGGAGTGGAACCGAGGGCCTTGCCTTTACCGGCCGGGCTGCGAGGAAGAAAACCTCTATAAAAAAATTACCCCAACCCAAGCGGCGAAGCAGCGCGAGGGGTTCATGGCTGATGGGGAGATCAGTCGCTACTGCTGGTCCCGCCAGGGTACCGGCCGACACCCTGGCGTAATAGGCTTATCCGAGTACAGGGGGCACTGCTCGGATGGACCGTTTTTCCCCCATACTCGTGGGATCAACATGGATATTTTAAATAAAAACAAAAATGATGAAGTGGAGTGCGTTGAGCCCGAGGAGGGCGGTGATAGGAGATTGCCTGAGAAGGCCGGAGTAGTGGTGCTCGGGGTAGAGCAAGTTGTTGGAGTTGTTGCGGCGTCACAGGGTGAACATCGGAGAGTGTCTGTGTCGAGTGGCGTTGCGGAAGGGCCAGATGGTAGTGGCCAGTTCAGAGTTGGAGTGAAGGAACCAAGAGTGGTTCTAAGCAGGTTGGACATTGGTGACGGCATGTCGACCGTTGGCAGTGTCAGGTCGAGACGAGGGTCCGGGTCGTCATATGGACGGCTGTGGGGAGCGTCAGAGTCTAAGGACTCTGACACCGAGAGTTTTGTGTCGATGACTTCTCAGAGGTCGAAACTGCAGACACAATATTTGAAGGAGAGGAGGAAGAGACCTCGGAAACCGAGTGGCCAATCAGGGTCCTCCGGTGAAGGAGAGAGTGACAGACCGGCGTCGAAAGTGGCGGCCAAGAAAGGAGGGAAACGACGGGCCATTACAGAGGCCGAAAAAGCCCTTAAGGCGGCTAAAAAGGAGGAGTTGATACGTAGGACTGAAAGCGAAGTGGAAGACAGTACTTCGACTCTACGGTCTAACTTTAGACTATCAGGCATGTCTCTGGAGTCCAACAAAGAACAGGACGAAACCAGACTTGCATCCGACCTTCATCACAAGGTGGCTGATAGCCTAGAGATTATAAAGGAAGGTTGCCACTAATCCGGCAACTTAAAGGGTACCTTCACCAGGGCCCTAAAGGAGGCGGCAAAATCCATAGGAATGGCGGTGGATGAGCTGGCACAGCGTACGGCAACGGAGGAGGTGGCACAGTTGCGCGCCCACAATAAAAAGCTGCGCTACGAAATGTCGGAGTTGCGGAATGAGGTCGGTCTTTTACGGGCTGACCTTCAGAAGCAGAGGAGCCAAGAAGTGGTACCTGAGAAGGTTGTGCCTGGGCGTTCCGACGAGCTAATGCGCTCGATTATGATGGAAGTCGGAACCATGGTCAGCGCCAGGATGGAGGGTCTCGAGAGTAGACTTCTTCCGGCGAAGAGCATGCGCCCTCCGTTGGCTGCATCAAAGGGTGCTAATAAAGCGGTTGCCACAACATCGGCGAGGGCAGAGGCCATGACGACAACCACGCTCATGGCTCCCGCGAACCCTGCTCCCAAAAGAGGCCCTATGCCAGAGAGTGGCAAAAGTAAGGGCAAGGGAAAGGGGAAGGGCAAAAAGACCCTACAGGTTCCACAGCCACGCCCTTTACCAGCTGCGCCGGCTGACATGACGGAGGGATGGAACGTGGTTGCCAGAAAGGGCAGTAAGAAGAAGGTTGCTGTTGCTCAGCAGACCAAGGGAACGAAGAGTGATAAGCCGTCAAAGGCATCTAAAGTGCCAAGGCTTAGACAGCCACGGTCGGCTGTTGTGGCGCTAAAGCTCCAACCGGGTGCGGTGGAGAGCAACGTCACTTACAGCCAAGTGCTCACCCAGCTCAAAGACAAAATAGACCTCGGTGAGATGGGCATAAATGACATGAGGTTTAGGGTGGCCTCGACTGGTGCGAGGTTACTGGAGCTTCCGGGGGTGAACTCGGGTGAGAGGGCCGATGCTCTTGCCCAAAGACTGCGAAGCGTGCTGAACGAGAGCGAGGTCCAGGTCACAAGACCCACAAAATGCGCGGAGCTGCGTGTGAGTGGGCTTGATGATTCTGTGACATCAGATGAGGTAGCGGCAGCTGTCAGCAGAGTCGGTGGCTGTAATGTCGACGCCATCAAGGTGGGGGAAGTGCGGCGTGATCGTGCTGGCCTTGGCACTGCCTGGGTCCGCTGTCCGGTGGTAGCTGCCAAGAAGGTCAGTGCAGGGCGACTTTTGGTTGGATTTGTGTCGGCGAAGGTGACACTGCTGCAACAGCGAGTCCTGAGGTGCTACCGATGCCTCGAAACAGGACATGTAGCAGCAAAGTGTAGCGGTGTAGATCGGAGCTCTAACTGCTTCAGATGTGGACGTACCGGGCATAAACAAGCCACGTGCTCGGATGCTCCACACTGCCCGGCGTGCGAGGATGCACAGAGACCTGCGGGCCATTTAGCTGGCAGTGCAACCTGCGCAAAAGTCTGTGCACAGCATAAGCGTAGAAAAGGCGCGAGAGGAGAGGCGGCGAGACCCACAAGTCAAGCCCAACCTGACGCCCAATCTAGGGCCGCGGAGGAGGAGCCTATGGTCGATTAATAATGGCTGAACGTGTTCTGCAGGCGAACATCAACCACTGTGCCAGAGCCCAAGACTTATTGGTCCAAAGCTTGGCGCAGTGGTCGATACAAGTGGCGGTTGTTTCGGAGCCCTACAGCGTTCCCGACAGAGACAACTGGGTAGCCGACAACACCGGGGTGGTGGCTGTGATCACCCAGGTCGCCGCGGGCTCCCCGCCTTTCTCACGAGTAGAGAGGGGTGCGGGATGCGTCGCCGCACTTGTCGGCAACCTCGTTGTCGTAGGGGTCTACTTTTCCCCCAATCGAACTCTTGCGGAGTTTGAAGAGTTTCTCATTCGATTGGGGGAAATGGTAGAACGATTTCGTCCGGCGGAGGTGTTGGTGGCCGGCGATCTCAACGCGAAGTCCAGCGTGTGGGGCTCCGCAACGACGGATGTGCGTGGTGTGACGCTGTCCGAGTGGGTGATTGCCACCGGTTTGTCGGTGCTCAACCGGGGGACGACAAACACGTGCGTGCGAAGGCTGGGCGGATCCGTCGTGGACGTTTCGTTCGCGAGCCCGGCCCTAGCGCGTCGTGTTCGGGGTTGGCGAGTGCTGGATGATGTGGAGACTCTCTCGGATCACCTTTACATCTCTTACGAGATCTCCACACATTCAGCGGTGCAACCAACCCCCAGTCCAAACTCGCGAGAGTGCGGACCGCGGTGGCAATTGGGTCGCCTCGACAGGCAATTGTTGGAGGAGGCCGCGATAGTGGAATCCTGGCTGCCCCAGAGCTTGGCGTCTGCAGAAGACGCCGCATCCTGGGCGCAGGGAGCGCTGACGCGTATTTGTGACGCGTCAATGCCCCGTTCCGGGCGCCGCCCTCAACGGCGGCAGGTGTACTGGTGGTCGTGGGAGATCGCGCAACTGCGTACCATCTGCGTTGCGGCGAGACGCCAGTACAGCCACTATCGCAGGCGGGTACAGAAGGTACAGGAGGAGGAAGACCGACTGTACCAATTGTATGTCGAGGCGAGAACGCGGTTGCAGGAGGAGATCGGTCGTGTGAAAGGCGAGTCACACGACCAGATGCTTGCGGGAATAGACCAAGACCCGTTTGGCACGCCTTACCGTATGGTACTTGGCAAGCTACGGGCTTGGGCTCCGCCACTGACGCAGACACTCCGACCGGACATTCTCCGAGGGGTTCTGTCGTCACTGTTCCCGCAGCGGGCCAACTTTTCACCACCTTCAATGGCCCGCCCTGCACCGCAAGAGGAGGAGGACAGCGTCGCACCACAGGTGGAGGAGGAGGAGCTGGAGGAAGCAGTTCGCCGATCTCGCGGCAAGAGCACCGCACCCGGCCTTGATGGCGTTCCTGGGAGGGCGTTAACTCTGGCCCTTAACATCCTTGGGCCCAGAGTGAGAGGACTATTCTCTGCCTGTCTGGCTCAAGCCATAATTCCACAGCGGTGGAAGACAGGCAGGCTAGTCCTCCTTAAGAAGGAGGGTCGCCCGGCGGACTCGGCCTCGGCCTACAGGCCAATTGTGCTCTTGAGCGAGATCGCCAAACTCTTCGAGCGGGTTGTGACGAGGAGGTTGCAGCGTCACTTGGAGCGGACAGGTCCTGACCTCTCGGACCTCCAGTATGGCTTCCGCAGGGGGCGCTCGACGATGGATGCCATACTGAGGGTGAAGTCCCATGCGCAGGATGCGGTGGCCCTGGGCGATGGAGTTTTGGCGGTGTCTTTAGACATCGCCAACGCCTTCAACTCCCTGCCCTGGCCCTGCATTGAGGAGGCACTTATCTATCACCGAGTGCCTCCATACCTGCGCCGCGTCATCGGGGCTTACCTGTCCGGGAGGTCCGTGACGTTTCCGGCTCCTGGAGGAGGATGGGAGGCGTATGAAGTGTCGTGCGGTGTTCCACAGGGCTCGGTTCTCGGGCCACTCCTGTGGAACATCGGGTACGACTGGGTGTTGAGAGGCGACACCCTACGAGGAGTTGGAGTTCTCTGCTACGCCGACGATACGCTGGTCTTGGCGCAGCAGAGGACTTATCGCGAGGCTGCGGTGCTCGCGACGGCCGGAGTGGCCGACGTCGTCGGCCGAATTAGAAGGTTGGGTTTGGAGGTTGCCCTGAACAAGTCCGAGGCATTATACTTCCATGCTCCTCGAAAGGGCCCACCGGCAGATGCCCACATCGTCGTCGGTGGCGTCCGAATCGACGTCAAGAGGAGTATGAAGTACCTCGGACTTGTTCTAGACGGTCGATGGAGTTTCCGGGGCCACTTTACATCCTTGGCCCCGAAACTGTTGAAGACAGCGGCGGCATTGGCGCGCCTTTTGCCCAACGTCGATGGGCCGAGCGCCTCTAGCCGTCGGCTGTACACCGGAGTGGTCCGATCGATGGCGCTCTATGGTGCCCCCGTATGGGCGGACGCCCTGGATCGGCACAACATCACTCTGCTGCGACGTGCGCAGAGGGTGATGGCCATCCGGGCGATACGGGGTTACCGGACCATCTCCGGTGAGGTGGCGTGCGTGCTGGCTGGAGTCATGCCGTGGGATCTGGATGCTCTGTCTCTGGCGTCGGTCTATTGCCGGCGTCGAGGCCTAGCGTCCGGGGAACCGGCTAGCCCAGCACGCGCCGAGGAGGAGCGGGAAGCCGCATTAGAAGTGTGGGAATCCCGGCTGGCGACACCATCTGCCGGCCGGTTGACGATCGAGGCGGTTCGTCCAGTTTTCCGCCAGTGGTTAGCGCGGCGTCACGGCGTCCTAACCTTCCGCACCACACAGGTGCTCACGGGGCATGGCTGCTTCGGGGGTTACCTGTGTCGGATCGCTGGGAGGGAGCCCGACGCTCGCTGCCACCACTGCGACGACTGCCTCGACGAGACGGCCCAGCACACATTGGAGGTGTGCACAGCCTGGGCGTCTCAACGTCGCGCTTTGCGCGACGTCATCGGGGACGACCTTTCCCTGCCGGCCGTGGTCAAGGCCATGGCCGGTAGCGAGACGTCGTGGGACGCGGTCTCATCCTTCTGCGAGGCAGTGGTGCTCGAGAAGGAGTCGGCGGAACAGGCGAGGGAGGCTTTTGCCGAAGTCGCCATCCGCCGTAAGAGACCGGGTCGCCGGAGGGCGGCACACGACCGCCGCCTTCCGCCCTAATGTGCCAGAGGGCGGTCAGCTTGGGGAAGCTGGCCGCCTACCAACCTGGCCCGAGTAGGCGCGCGCAGGTTGCTCCCGCGCGCTACTCCGAGCAGGCCGTCGAGGGTGCCCACACACCCTTGACTCCGCGACGTGCCTAGCAGGCTCCCGCCGCCGCGATTCGTGGACGATTCTAGTCCCCGCGTCTCGCGGCCAAATGGCGGTCGAGGAGGAGCACCGTGAGGTTTTAGTGGGTATTGGGATTGGCCTTCAGCCGGTCCACGAGTCCCACATAACCCGCTCGAGTCCCCACTCGGGCCGGTATCCGTAAAAGGATTTCCTCACGTTAAAAAAAAAAAAAAAAAAAAAAAAAAAAAAAAAAAAAAAAAAAAAAAAAAAAAGGGTAGGTTAGGTTCATCTCCCAAGGGAGTTGCTGGTCTCCTACTGGGCGCGTCCCCAGGTGGCGGATAGGGGAAACCACTCGCACTTGCGGGCGAGTGGACCGGGAATTTATTCCCGGCGCGGACCAAAACCAGCTAGGCATGGGCGTGTCTTTAGTCCATTGTTATGGACACGGCCTAGGGGAGCACACCCCGACAGAAAAGCCCAACTGTGGAACAGTATAAACATGTCGGTACTGCAGAATTCTAATTCTCTACCCCAGGAGGGTTCCGGTCTCTACGAGGCCGGGGAATCCCTCCGTGCTACGGCACGCAAGCCCCTCGAATCTGGGGGGGGCCAGTCATACCGATGTGTTGTTGGGGAGGGGCCCGAGATGGGCGGAGTGAGTGTGGAGGAGGAGAAGGACGGAGTTGTGCCTGGGTTGGGCGGAGTTGGTGTGGACGATGAGAAGGGAGGAGTGGTCGTGTTGTCCGAGGAGGTCGCTGAGGGCGCGGGAGTGCCCGATAGGGGCGGTGTTTTGGGTGTGGAACCTGAGGAGAGGATTGTGGGAAGATTGAGGCCCAGGAGGGGCGACAGTCCGGCACCTGTGCCGATAGGAGGTGCGCTAAAGAAGGCGCAAGTCGTTGTAGAACGACTGGACCTGGACGAGATTGCGTCAATTATTAGTGGAAGGTCCAGGTCGTCGATTTCGTCGCGGGGTCGGTTCTGGGCGGGCTCGGAGTCGGACGCGGACAGTGTCATGTCCGTCGGCTCGACCAGTACCAACGCGGTGGAGGGGAGTAGGTCCTTATTCCGGAAGGACAGAAAGAGGCGCCGTAACAAAGAGGGCAACTCTGTGTCATCAAACGAGGATGAAGAGAAGGAAAAGCAAGCCAAAAGAAGCCAGGGCCCAACATCTATTCCTGGCAAGAACATCGAGCTGGCTGTTGCTAATAAGTCGCTCAGTGAGGCCAATCGCGAGGATAGTCGGCTGAGGGCGGAGGAGGAGGTTGCAACTATCACCGCAACAATCCAGAGCCGCGCGAGTTCCAGGCTCTCGGACGTGTCGATTGGATATCGCCTCGACGAGCCTCTTGTCTCGGACTTGCATTGTCAGGTGTCAGACAGCCTGGCAGTTATAAACCGGGTTGCCAGCAAGTCGGGAAACCTGAAGGGTACCTTTACGAAGGCCCTGAAGGAGGCTGCCGGTGCGATATCCAAGGCCGTAAACACCCTGGCCAACAGGACCGCATCCGAGGAAGTACATCTCCTCAGAGCCACGAACACGCGGCTGCAGGCGGAATTGGCGGACTTGAGGGGAGAGTTTGCCCGACTAAGAGCGGACGTGGAGCGCTCAAGGCCGGTGGAGACGCCTAAGGCAACGGCGAAGGCTCTATCAGTCGATGACATAGTGCGCACTGTAATGGTGGAAGTGGGCACTATGGTCAGCACGAGGCTGGAGGCCTTCAAGGAGAGACTTCCTCCGGAAGAGAGATTGCGGCCACCATTAGCGGCCGACAGGAGGAAAGAGGCGGGTCAGACACAGGCGAGAGCTGAGCCAGTCGTGACCACGCTGATGGCGCCGGCAAACCCTGCGCCCAAGGGCCCGAAGGGCAAGAAGAAGAAGGGTGCGGCGAAGGCAGCTTCTAAGACTGCCACTACAGTTGAGCCTCGCCCACTTCCCCCAGCTCCAACAGACATGACGGAGGGGTGGAACATCGTGGCGAGAAAGGGAGCCAAGAAGAAGGCCGCTCCTAAGGCGAAGTCGGCGGCGCAAGCCGTAAAGCCAAAGTCGCAAAAGGTGAAGTTGCGGCGACCTAGGTCGCAGGTCGTTGTGCTCAAGGTGCAGCCAGCTGTCGCTGACAAGCTCAGCTACACCGACGTCCTAACCCAGGTCAAAGAGAATATCAAACTCGAGGACCTGGGTATAAGCGACGTGAGGTTCCGGGTAGCATCCACTGGTGCTAGAATGTTGGAGTTGCCCGGGGCTAATAGTGGCGAAAAGGCGGACGCATTAGCAGAGAAGCTGCGCGGGGTTCTTCGCCCGGAAGAAGTGCAGGTGTCGAGGCCAGTAAAGTGTGCGGAGTTGAGGGTAAGTGGCCTCGACGACTCTGCAACTTCAGAAGAGGTCATGGCTGCAATAAGCCGAGTCGGTGGCTGTGCTACGGCTGACGTCAAAGTCGGCGAAATCCGACAAGACCAGGCCGGTCTTGGCACAGCATGGGTTCGCTGCCCAGTCGGCGCTGCGCAAAAGGTTAGCCAAGGAAGGCTACTCGTTGGCTTCGTCTCTGCGAGAGTCAAGTTGCTGCAGCCTCGCATCCAGCGATGCTACCGCTGCCATGAAGTTGGCCACATGGCGGCAAATTGTAGGAGCGATGTCGACCGGAGCAATCAGTGCTTCCGGTGTGGCCAACCCGGGCACCAACAGCGTGGGTGCTCGGCTGACGCTCATTGCCCGGTTTGCGAGGCGGCACACAAGCCGGCAAACCACAAGGCGGGCAGTGCCAGCTGCGCTAGATCCAGCGCCAATAAAAAGGGGGGAATGATGAGAAGACGTACGAGGCCGGAAGCGCCGGCTAGTACGAGTCACCTAGCCAGGGAAGGGGAGGTGCAACACATGGAGGACCAATAATGGCCCTCCGTGTGTTGCAGGCGAACATAAACCACTGTGCCCGGGCCCAGGACTTATTGGTCCAAAGCCTGGCGCAGTGGTCTATCCAGGTGGCGGTTGTTTCGGAGCCCTACAGCGTTCCCGACAGAGACAACTGGGTAGCCGACAACTCCGGGGTGGTGACTATTATCACCCAGGTCGCAGCGGGCTCTCCGCCCTTCTCACGAGTAGAGAAGGGTGCGGGATGCGTCGCAGCACTTGTCGGCGACCTAGTTGTCGTAGGGGTCTACTTTTCCCCCAATCGAACTCTTGCGGAGTTCGAAGAGTTCCTTATACGATTGGGGGAAATGGTAGAGCGATTTCGTCCGGCGGAGGTGTTGGTGGCCGGCGATCTCAACGCGAAGTCCAGCGTGTGGGGCTCCGCAACGACGGATGTGCGTGGTGTGACGCTGTCGGAGTGGGTTGTTGCCACCGGTTTGTCTGTGCTCAACCGAGGGACCAAGAACACGTGTGTGCGAAGGCTGGGCGGATCCGTCGTGGACGTTTCGTTCGCGAGCCCGGCCCTAGCGTGTCGTGTTCGGGGCTGGCGAGTGCTGGATGATGTGGAGACTCTCTCGGATCACCTTTACATCTTATACGAGATCTCCACACATTCAGCGGTGCAACCAGCCCCCTGTCCAAACTCGCGAGAGTACGGACCGCGGTGGCAACTGGGTCGTCTCGACAGGCAGTTGTTGGAGGAGGCCGCGATAGTGGAGTCCTGGCTGCCCCAGAGCTTGGCGTCTGCAGAAGACGCCGCATCCTGGGCGCAGGGGGCGCTGACGCGTATCTGTGACGCGTCAATGCCCCGTTCCGGGCGCCGCCCTCAACGGCGGCAAGTGTACTGGTGGTCGTGGGAGATCGCGCAACTGCGTAACACCTGCGTTGCGGCGAGACGCCAGTACAGCCACTATCGCAGACGGGTACAGAAGGTGCAGGAGGAGGAAGACCGACTGTACCGCGTCTATGTCGAGGCGAGAACGCAGCTGCAGGAGGAGATCGGTCGTGTGAAAGGCGAGTCGCACGACCGGTTGATCGCGGGGATAGACCAAGACCCGTACGGCACACCTTACCGAATGGTGCTCGGTAGGTTACGGGCTTGGGCACCACCACTGACGCAGACACTCCGACCGGACATACTCCGAGGGGTTCTGTCGTCGCTATTCCCGCAGCGGGCCAGTTTTGCACCACCCAGTATGGCCCGCCCTGCAGCGCGTGAGGAGGTAGAGGAGGACGACGAGGACAGCGTCACACCACCGGTGGAGGAGGAGGAGCTCGAAGAAGCTGTACGCCGATCTCGGCTCAAGAGCACCGCCCCGGGCTTGGATGGCATTCCCGGCCGGGCGCTAACTCTGGCCCTCAACACCTTAGGGCCCAGAGTGCGAGGACTATTCACTGCCTGTCTGGCTCAAGCCATAATTCCACAGCGGTGGAAGACAGGCAGGTTAGTCCTCATCAAGAAGGAGGGTCGCCCGGCGGATTCAGCCTCCGCCTACAGGCCCATCGTGCTCTTGAGCGAGATCGCCAAGCTCTTCGAGCGTGTTGTAGCCAGGAGGCTACAACACCATTTGGAGGGGACAGGTCCGGACCTCTCGGACCACCAGTATGGCTTCCGCAGGGGGCGCTCGACGGTGGATGCCATACTAGAGGTTAAGTCCTATGCGCAGGATGCGGTGGCCCGCGGCGATGGAGTCTTGGCGGTGTCTTTAGACATCGCCAACGCTTTCAACTCCCTGCCATGGCCCTGCATTAAGGAGGCACTTTTATACCATCGTGTGCCTCCATACCTGCGCCGCGTCATCGGGGCTTACCTGTCCGGGAGGTCTGTGATCTTTCCGGCTCCTGGAGGAGGTTGGGAGGAGTTTGTGGTGTCGGCCGGTGTTCCACAAGGATCGGTGCTGGGTCCGATCCTCTGGAACATCGGGTACGACTGGGTGCTGCGAGGCGGCACCCTGAGGGGTGTAAAGGTCCTCTGTTACGCCGATGACACGCTGGTCTTGGCGCAGCAGAGGACCTACCGGGAGGCGGCGGTTCTCGCGACTGCTGGAGTCGCGGAGGTGGTCGGCCGCATAAGGCGGCTGGGATTGGAAGTCGCCCTGAACAAGTCCGAGGCGTTATACTTCCATGCTCCTCGAAAGGGCCCACCGGCAGATGCCCACATCATCGTCGGTGGCGTC